>NC_141667.1:126972931-129372931 GCF_028749965.1 Puma concolor
CACCCACTCACTTTGAGTAAGAGGAGGGCCCTGCTTGTTCAACAGGCGGTCCCCAGCATGCTCGTTCAACACAGGGCTCTGAACCCAGGCTGCCTGCTCAGGGCTGCTCACCTACTCTTAATTGTGTATGCACCTTTACTGAGAAAACCATGAGGGGTACACACTCTTTCCACCTTGTGTGTTTTCTGTTTCCCTATTGATAAACATTATTTCAAATAAGCCTAGCCAAGTTGATGGTCTACCCTTAGGGGCTCAGAAGATGGTAAAACCATCCAAATCAGCTTCCTCTCATATTCATTTTGGCACATGTTCTTGTAGTATGTGGGCTAATTGGTGTATTTTTGTTTGGTGGTCAAGTGCTTCCTTTGTATGTACAGATTACATACTTTTTCTCAAAGGGACAATATTATGAACTCGGGAAAGATAGATTTTTGCTAAAAGTGAAGAATCAAGAAAGGGAACTCTTACCTCAGGAGAAATTTAGATGAAAGAAAAAGAAATATTTGAAGAACAGAAACGCTTCCTAAATTTCATAGCACAAATTCTTACCATAAAAACTTGACCGAAGGCCAGACTCACTGACTCTTTCAAGAAGGGCTTATTTTGCAAAGTTAAGGCATCCACAGCTAAAAGATATTGCCCAGGCAATACTTAATGTTTTCTGTTCTCTAAAAAATGGTTTCTCTTATTACAAAGTAATATATATTTGTTGTAGGGAATTTAGGAAGTACAGGTTTCTAATCCCTCACCCCCACCCCCGCCCCTCACAGCTCTTCCAGGGTGATTAAGAGAACTTGATCTGGGAGCCATTTTTGGAAATGATGACCAAGGCTTGTGGCTTCCTCATGAATGTTTTGCTGGTCCAGTGCATATGTCTCAAACCTACAGTCAAGTGTGTCTTATTGAGGTCCTTCAGCAGGTGCAGGTCACCCAGGGCTGTTCCCTCTGATATGTACTGCTCTGACCTATCAGTGAGAGTTGAGCCCAGTCTAGAATGAGGAATCACTGCAGTGATGATGCTGAGTCCCCAAAGAAACCATCTCTCTTTAGAAGACACGTCAGCTTTTCTCTAATTACCTGCCTATATTTCTTGGCATTGCATACACTACCACTGTTTTCTTTATTTTCAGTAACCACTGAACAGAAGTGAGTCATTTCTGTGGATTTTCTCATCTTGTGTCCTTTGGTTGTATCCCTCACATGCGGCTCTCCCTTGGTTTTGAACTGAAGGAGATTTATCTTGTTTGAGGAAGAAATTCCTCTCTTTGTTTCTCTGGGATAGTTTGAAAAGGCAACACATTTTTGTTGAAATAAAAGGGATGTGGTAATTCTGAGTGTGTGCTTTTAAATCTTTGCATCTCCAGTGTCTTCCACACTAGCACAGACTAGGTACTCACACTCAAAAGTTGGCTAATTAAATTGTTGAATTAAGTGCTCACACATCCTTGTTGGGGTTTCAGCCCTGCATAACTCCAGGGATACCTTTCATATGCATTGTACTGCCTGTGTGACTGACTGCGGCAACTTTGTCAGAAGGAATAGTCATTCCAGGGTATGAGATTTGAGTAGCTTTTTGATTCTTGGTATGGTTTTAACAATCTCTGTGAGTGACATTGAGTTGGAATGCCAGGAACTGCTCATACGCTCCCAGGGTCCTGCACTGACATGACTCGTTTGTCTCCTTGAGCCTAGGAATGTTGTATTCTGCTCAAGCTCATTCTGCATGGATAGACTTTATCTAAATTCCAATCCATGCCAGCACTGTTTCCACTTCATATCATTCTGCTCTAACCCATTCATGTCTATTTTCTCTTTGATCTCCTTCTGAAAAATTCATGAGGACCTCTGCAGGTATCTGCTCATGTGTGGGTTTTTGCTCAGAATCAGCCATATGTGAAACTCCTCCTGGATAGTGAAGCCTCATCTTACCTAGTGATTTCCCCATCGATGAGTTGCTCTCAAATTTCAATTTCCTCTCTCCTGGATATCAAGCTAAACTGAGAAGCCCTAGACCATTAAGTGGGATGAGTACTGGAAGACACTGTGACTAAACTACTTGCAGACTTGTTTCATATTTATTGAATGGTTTCTTGAAACAAAGGTTAATATACCCACTAGCAGATGTGCGGTAGTTGGTAGTGTGTGTTAACAATGAATTTCTTCTGTAGCTGTCAGGCTCTATTATATTGAAACAACATATTTGGGAACATGATGATAGTCTCATAGATAAAATTTATACAAATTTCCCATTGAATTTAAGTGGCCAGTTATTGTTTGGGTCTACCATGGTATCCATTCCAGACTTCTGTTTTAGGTCCTAGAGATCATCATTTTACTGGTTATGGATCTTTTGCCCCCAACATTGATTATTATCTCCTTGAGGACAAAAAGAGTCTATTTTGATACCATTGCCAGTAGTGATAATTATGCCACAATGTTATTCTGTTCAATAAAATTTGTGATTGAATAAATTCATCAGAAGTCTTAAGCTGGTTAGAATTTGGGTGATTGGATATGAAGATACCATCAGAATCAGGGGCTACTGAGATTCTTGAGTATTTCATACAGCTGGAGAATCAGAGGGAAGGTTTAAGGGGCACCCTGCATCTCAATTTACCAGAAGGAGAGAAGAAATCATTCTATTAGTAAATATTAAAAGTTGTACAACAGCTACATAAATTGTGATGCATGAATTACTGGGTTATGTTAGTTTTATAGTACTTTAAAATCATATTTTTCCCTCCTATCAAAAGAAGAGCTTTGAATGCTGGATTGGGCAGTCTTATCTGATGCCAGTCTTACCTCCTGATAAATGGTAAGAGTGTCTGAAGATTCAGAGAAGCAACTGAGTACCAGAGAGCAGTGATGATCAAAGACCATGCATAGCTACCAAGGTTTCCCAGGCTTAGCCTGTGGCCTCTCATGTGACTGGTGTGGTGTATTAAATTGGACTGGGAAAATAAATTAGTACCACAATTCTTTTTTTTAAAATTTTTTTAATGTTTTATTTATTTTTAAGACAGAAAGAGACAGAGCATGAGTGGGGATGTGACAGAGAGAGAGGGAGACACAGAATCTGAAGCATGCTCCAGGCTCTGAGCTGTCAGCACAGAGCCCGACGCGGGGCTCGAACTCAGGAACTGTGAGATGATGACCTGGGTGAAGTCAGACGCTCAACCGACTGAGTCACCCGGGTGCCCCAGTACCTGAATTCTAAGCCATAAGGAAAGTTGGTGGCTGGCAGGAAGGAGTGAGCTCATGCTAAGTGCAGATCCTGAAATATCTCAGATTTTGGGTTTGCAGGCCCCAAAGACCAGGAGCAACCTATTGTGGACCACATCAGCACACACCCATGGAAAAGTGGTTTCTACCATTCAAGACATCTCAGGACTATGACTTTGGCCACTGTTTCTTTAGTATTATCCTTAGTTAGGCTCCATAAAGCAGTTGTTCCTCCCATAAACCCTGTTAGGCTAGCATGGCCCCGTCTCCTAGGAGACATGCTGGATATTCTGAGAGCAACTAGCTTGGTTTGATTCAGGCAGCCTGGTGTCTGTAGTGCTACCCTGGAGACAAAACCATCTGTAAGGAAGGATCCTTCCTTCTTGGTAAGTTATGGGGGGACTCTGGACAAGCCCCTTCACCTCTTCTAGTATCATATGACTCTCATTTGGAGAAAGTAACTTCTTTATTGTCCTTAAAGTGATACCTGTCAGTAGACCCAGGTCTTTCCAGGAAAGTTGCTCTGGAATATGATAGTGAAGCAGTGCTATTATGATGAAAAATGAGTACATTCTCTTATGTAGGGTACAAAGTCTATTGTTAACACTTCAAAATTTGGCTTCGTTTCCTCTCAATTCCTAGCTGAATGAACTCATTATCCAAAGATTTGAGAATTGAACATGCATCTGAAGAAGCCCTTTAAGACAGTGTGTATCTGATTTGGTTCTTAATTTGGAAAAAAGAGTCCATTTACTCATATATTATTTTCTCTGGGTTAAAAAAGAGAAACAGATAGAGTTCTGCTTTATCTTTAAGTGTTCCAAATTATGTGTGACAGCTTTTCAAAAAGCTGGTATCTAAAGGCAAAAAATGCATTCTTTACATATATATGATTTGACAGAATCCTTGGCCCAGGATTGAGAAGATCTGTCATTTATTGCTGTAATTCAGCATTTGTGATTAATTGTTCCAGAGCCTTCATTGTACTTTGCCAAAACAAAATTAAGGGAAAACAACATTCTCATCATGCAAATCGCTTAACTTTCATGTTTATTAATGCTTCCATGAGGAATCAATATCCACTTTTCATTGAGAGTACTAATCACTGTGAATCCCTCTCCAACATTTCTGGGAGAAATCATTGTGACTTTTTTTTAGGGAACTCAGCTCATGACCCCAGAAAGCCATATCACTTTGTGCCCCTCCCCACATCAGCAGGCTGCTGAGGTGCTGGTGTGGATTTATAGGGACTCTATTGGTCATGTAAAAGAGATTTTAGGGGCACTTGGGTAGCTCAGTCAGTTAGGCATCTCTTGATTTCACTTCACACATTTCATGGGTTCGAGCCCCACATTGGGCTCTGCGCTGACAGTGTGGAGTCTGCTTGGGATTCTCTCTCACCCTCTCTCTCTGCCCTTCCTCTGCTTGTGTGCCTATGCATTCTCTCTCTCTTTTTCAAAATAAGTAAATAAACATAAAAAAGGAAATTTTAAATGCTTCTTCATGTGATTGTTATTGAATCACATCTGAGCAGCAGGTCAATGATCCTCTAAATGTGTATTCCATTCTTCTGGGTATTTTGGAGGGCTTTTGTAGTTGACTCAGAGTCCACCCTGGTGGTGTCAGAGTTGGGATAGGAACAACTGCTCTCTCAGACTTTCTCTTCATTGCTAAGTTGTCATCAATACTCATTCAGGCCAAGGTTTTGCTTATCAGATAAGCCAGCCTGAAGTTGTGCAGACTGGACCATAGTAATAGAAACAAAATGATCCTACTTTTTTTCTGTCAAGACTTATCTTCCCTCTTCTCACCTGCTCTTTCCTTGAGTACAGTGGATGGACTGAGAGATTTTGTGTTTCTTACATTTTTTCCCCTGATCCCAGTTAATGTCTGTCTTCTCTTCTTGCCTATGACATCTTTGTGCACCAAGGATGTCAATATTTGCCATGGGTGGGCGTAGTATATGTTTGTGTCAATCTGTACACAAACAGCTAAATTTAGTTTGAAAAAGTGAAACCCAGGGGGTCAGTGGATGCCACCACAGTCAAAATAGACTTTTAAGACTTTGATTTTTTTGTTGACATTCTGTTGCTTCCCTGCCTCTCACCCCATGTTGTCTCCCAACAAAACAAGGCAAAATAAAACACAATGACATCTTGATTTCCTCTCTACTCCCTAATTACATCATTGCTGTGATGTAGATGTCTTTGGTGCAGTAGCAACATTTCTCAGTAATGCTGCCCTGAACTGTCCATGGTGCTGATAAATCAGCTTACTATAAACTAATCTTGAGCAAGAACATGGCTTCACATGGAATGAAACCTTTTGCTCCTTGAATTTACAAGCATTTGATTCCCATGGCTAGGTTTTGTCATACCGAACGAAGTAGAGAATTGAAGACAGATATTTTACCAGTTTTAGCTTTCAGTACAATGATATTTTGGGCCCAAGTTCTCTTGGTCTTAGATATTGGGAGAGTTTTTTATTTGTGGGCTGTTTTTGGTAGATACAGCTCTTGTTTTCATTTTTCCTTTCTTGTAGCTACCCCAGAGGATCACAGAGAGCACACAGGGAATTGACAATTATTTTTAATGAGAGGTGTATGTGGAGCGGCTTCTCATTCTGAATTCCCTGCACTGCTTTTTAGTGGAATCAGGGGGTTTGGGATGTGTTTGTGGAGCTGTTTGCATTGACAGTGAATTCCATAATCACTTTCTGGCAGGACCAAATGGGATCTGGTTTTGAGTTTTATTTCAGAAGCATGCCTTATTTTGCTAAACAAAACAACTACTTGTGAAATTTGAGGAAGGGAGAAGCCTTCTAATATTTGTCTTTGGTTTGTAAGAAGGTGAAGAACATAGTAATGTGGAAAGGGATTTTAAAAAGTCAAATAACCTTCATCTTCTCTCTTCCTAAAACTCAAACTCATGGGCTTGAAGGTGTCTTGGATTCATAGGCTACTAGTGCCCTAGAAGATTCTCAGGAAACAAGGGAAAGATTCTTTTCCATCCGCATACCTGTAGTACTTTGACAGTAGCACCAGGATCAAAAGTGGCATATATAATTGAGTATATACCTATCTATATAATAATAAATAACATAATATATACATAATCATGTACATACAATTTATAGCTGGGACCTCATAAAGCTAACAGTGCGGTAGAAAAAACACACATCGGATAAATAACTGCCCACGTACTAAGGTTGGCATGTAAGCAAAAGAGTGTTTGTATCTGAAATGCTAGTCATAATCATACAAAAGCCACTGTCAGGAGTATGTCCAGGGAATTTGTTGTTGTTATTTTTCCATAATACCTGAGTACTGAATGGGGCATGTTAGCCATGCACATTACAGTCTCAGTTATTAGCATGTCTGCTGTATACATCCAAATGAAAAGGGAGGGAGTTACTCCAAAATTATTATGTTACAAACCTTGACTCAAATCCACTTTTACTGGTGACAGTACTCAATAGCCAACTCAAATGGGAGAAAGGACAACTACATCATTTGAGATTCGATGAGTCTCACCTTTTAAAATGAAAGCTTCATAATAACTTGGTAAAGCATTCTATTTTTATTTATTGTGTGCAACAGTTAGCCTTCAGAATTGATAGAAAAATATATTTCCTTGGCAAAAAGCTCTTCTAATCACAATGCTATTGGTATAAAAACACACAGCACACGGTGCTAAGACATGCACTACAAATGTTGATCATTAGATCTTGGTTTGTTTTACAAAACAAATTTTTCAGGTTCTTACTGGTTAGTGGTATAAAATAGGCAATTATTATTGTTTTTGAAATTACCCTAATCTGTAGAAGGAGAAAACATGCATGCCTCTCTACTGAGCTAAAACATTACAGGACTCACTGAAGGAAACTAATATAAATGGATGAAGCAAAAAAGTGGATTCTGCTGGCACCATTTCATACAAACCAGAATTAATGTGCTACGATAGGATTAAGACTTCGAATGGAGGCATAAAATGTATGTGCAAGACCAAACACAGTCTGAATGGGCTAAATCCATTTTTTATTTCTACATAGATCAAGGGAAAGAGGTTTACCAAGATGATGCTTGTTAAATATTCAAATGAGAACCAGATTTCACTGGGTGTTGGAGGAAAAGCACATTAGCTGGATTAGTAAAGATTTTTCATATTATGCTGAAGTAGATTTTGAGAGTGTTTATGCTTAATGAAATTCCTCTGTGTTTATTATCACTAAAAAAAGAAGGAGAAAAGGTGACAGATGTCCTGCAAAATTGAATACGTTGTAAAAAGTACCGTGACAGCATTGAGCTCACCCCTGCTAAGGCTGAAACCTGAGCTTGGGGCAACACTGAAAATGCATATTGTGAGAAGTCACTTAAACACAATTCTTGTTTGTGCTGGAGTGCTTGGGATAAGCAGAGATGGAATGGATCAGGCATGGATTCTGGCTGCTGGGAGCATGCAGTATAATAAGGATGGTAGTAAATCGGGAAGTGGGTGGTGTTCTGTTGTAGATTAAGGATCCAGGAGGGAAAGCAGACCTGGCCCCTGTCCTGTGGCTTTCCTAAAAGATTTAAAAATTCTAGGAAGGGTGGGTCTGTTCCTAGCCTGGGCCAGGGTGGGGCTTATCAGCAGCTTCAGAGCAACAGAGATGGTGCCATGGAAGAGAGGGAGGAGATTTGAGGGGCTTTAAGCATAAGGATGCTAGGATTATCCTTGCCTTTGTGAGATTAATCTGGCATGGGCAAGGAGGATAGATGACTGGTAGAAGGACCTGAAGGAGGTGAGACTAGTGTGGTCGTGTATTTATTAGGACAGGTTTGAGAGAGTGAGGTAGAGCAGCCATGGTGGGGATGGAGAGGGAGATAAATGCAGAAATCTAAATAGAATTGAAAGTGCCTGGTAGCTTTCAGTGTCAGGAGTTGGGGGGGGGTGCGGCATGCAGGTGGCTGGCTCATGACCAAGAGAGTCTCTGATTCCAAGCCCAGGTAATAGGGAAGATAGTGGGGCCATTATCAGGAACAGGTAGAGTTGGTTTGGGAGAACAGCTGAAAGTCATTGTGAAATATGGAGTTCAGGACTATGTATGTGATTTGTGGTACCCAGTGAAAAATTAAAATTGAAGGCCTGTTCAGAAATTATGAAGGATTTCAAGATGGCAACAGAGTATGGTGATTGTAAGCATGGGGCCCTTTATGAATGTGCTGGTCGCTAACCATGAAGTCAATCTTGATTGAATTGGAGGTGCTAAAGTGCACATGCCGCCCCCCGCCCCCACTCTGGGTATCTGCCCCAGTGCCTGGGAAAGCTTGAGTAAAGGAACAGGGTGGGATTGCATGCAGTGGTGCAGCATGTTGTAGGGTCAGGATCAAGGCTGAGGGACAAGAACCACAGCAATCTCTGGGTGGAACTGAACCCCTTTTGTCCCCGTTGTTAGTGATAAGCTCATTCTCAAATGTGATTAATTTCTGAGAACAGATGAGGCGTCTGAGGTCCTTGGATATTTGTCTCAGTTGAAATTTGATGACTCCCTGGGCATTCCAGCCTTCTGGGAAGAAGATACTAACCTTTGGTTTATTTGAATGTCTACTATGCCTGTGTCAGACCTTCTTCTGGAGCATGTTCATGAGTGCTACCTTAGAGTATCCTTTGATATGGACGTCATTACCTCATTTTACAGGGAAGAAAATGGAGATTTAGAGAGGCAATCCTCTAAAACCTCACAGCCAGTGGTTGGCAGAGTCCATCTCTCCCTGTGGTGCTGTCCTTTTTTGTTGACTGTGGAAACACAGGCTACTCAAAATTTGTTTAAAAGCGGTAGAGGAACTCATGTGAAAATTATCTTAGGAGGGAACTGACTGGTTTTTGGATGTGGGGCCAGGAGGAGAGCCTGAGAACTTTCTGGGGTTGACCCAGGTGGTACCCAACTCTGACAGACAGGCACAAGGGGGCCTGCGGTCTGCTCCTGGAGGAGAGGGGCTCTTTTTTTTTTTTTTTTTTTTTTTTATCTGACTGGGCACAAGTTTTGGTCTCTTGACTTGGTTGAGGAGGAATCATTTTCCATGGTGTGATTAGCCAGTGGACTGGGGAGGGGGGCAGCTGGTCATGCAGATGTCCTGGGGGCCAAAGCCAAGCTTCTCCTTCCTGGTTCCTTAGCTGTCCCAATGCCTTGGAGCAGGGCCTGAGGGAGGGAGATGACTGGGAGGTTGTGGAAGGGGAGTCAGCCCCTGGGTGGAAAGGGCTGTCTCCTCTCCCCTGGCACCTAGATGACAAGTCAGTGAAAATACAGTCTTAGGCCAGATTCCAGCTGCACATCAGACCTTCCCCTCCCAGGCCATGGCTTTTCTGAATAGGGGCTCTGCTTGATCTGAAGGAAGCATGTGAGGAGGGGCTGGGAAGTAGAGCAGCTGCCAAACGCAGGCTGTGTTTCTCCAAGGTGTCGGCTAAGCCTGTGAATGTCAGAACAACAGAGAACCTGGTTATTTTGGAATCTGAACTCCATCATTGAATTAATTTGAAATTAGAGGTTCAAATTGACTGATAGGAAAAATACGCCCTTAAGGATATTGCTGTTTAAAACCTGAACATTCAAGGAGCTCTTTGACAAATTTCAAAACAGTCTGATTTTTTTTTTTTTTCACTCACACATTAACTTAGCTGTATTCAAACTTCACTCAGTGGCTGTGCCTAGTAGAAAGAGGTTTTCTTGTCCTGGCTCCCCTGGCCCAGGCACAGAGTGCCTTAGCTGGCCTTTGTAGGTGTTTGGGATCTCAAGGTTAGCACTTCACAGTGCAATTCTTCTGTCCAATTGTCCTCACTCTGGGGTATCTGCCAAAACTGCTAGGTTTTTAATCAGATGATGTTAGCGAGAATGGGTTGGACACTGCCTGCTCTCAGAGTGACTACCTCTTTGTAGCACTAATGTGAGGTCAGGGTGGTTCCTCTTCAGGTACTCATAAACTGGTGCTTATTTTTTTTAATACCAGTGCTTAAGGTCTATTTGATACTGGATATTAGAGACTGAATGTGAATAGTTGGGGGTGGGGGAGAAACCAGGTGTCAAGACGCTGGGCTTTTGAATATAGCCAGATTATATCATATACCTCGGAGTTACTAATGTTGCTGGCTGGCCTTACAGAGGTGTGTTAAGTTCATTTAGCAGCTTTCTTGGTGACATAGATTGAATTCTTGTCATTTCTCATATGGGTACAGGTGATAGGCTAACAGTTGGCTGAATGGGTGGGGTAGGGCTGGTGTAGGGAGGCATTTCCCACCCCTGGACCTTAGAGCCTTGGGTGAGGTAGTGGATAAGGAGAAGGTGGTATGTGTCATCTATGGGGAGGTTTCATTTTGTGACTCCATAGGCTTGCCAAGCTTTGCTTCTATTATTTGTTTGTTTAATTTAACTTAATGTACTTATTTATTTTGAGAGAGAGAGAGAGCGAGAGAGCGTGTGAGTAGGGGAAGGTCAGAGAGAGATGGAGAGAGAGAATCCCAAGCAGGCCCCTCATTGTCACTGTGGAGCCCAACATGGGGCTGGAACCCATGACCTGCGAGATCATGACTGAGCTGAAATCAAGAGTCGGCTGCTTAATCAACTGAGCCACCCAGGCATCCCTGTATTACTTAACATATATTAGTGGATGCAATGGATGTAATAAAACACCAATTTATTTTAAAACAACTCTGAATTATTAGTAGCTTTTTTGTCATTCTACTTATTTTTAGATTTTTGTTGTTGTTACTGTTCTTGCTTAAAGGAGTCTTCTTGTGCAAACACACCAGGTAGGGGACTCCTGGTTTAGGGAAAAGCTATTGCCCCTGCCACTAGCTCAGGGGATGCCTGCAGACAGCATGTCTCTGGTAGCACCATGACATCCCCTCAGTGGAGACAGTCTTCTCCTTACTGATGGTCTTTCTCCGCTGTTGCCCTTGTTTTCTCCACTGTAGGTGAGAAGGAGTGATAGTTTATATTAGGAAATAGTAAAACAAAAATTTTAGACTGACTTTTGGTTCAGAACAGTTTATGAGATTCTACTTAGAAGAATTATTCCCACACTTAAATACCCATGTTCATGGCAGTATTATTCATAGTAACCAGGAGGTGGAAGTGACCCTGGTGTTTCTTATGTTCTTTTTTTTTTTTTTTTAATATTTATTTATTTTGAGAGATACTGAGAATCCCAAACAGGCTCTGGCTGGCAGGACGGAGCCCGACATGGGGCTTGATCTCACAACCGTGAGATCATGACTTGAGCCAAAATCAAGAGTCAGATGCTCAGTTGACTGAGGCACTCAGGCGCCCCCACCCTCTTGTTTCTTGATAGATGAATGGATTAAAAACTGTGGCATAAAATTATGTAAAGAGCCTAAATGTCCATCAACTGACGAATGGATAAAGAAGATGTGGTTTGTGTATACAATGGAATACTACTTGGAAATGAGAAAGAATGAAATCTGGCCGTTTGCAGCAACGTGGATGGAACTGGAGGGTATTATGCTAAGTGAAATAAGTCAGGCAGAGAAAGAAAGATACCATATGTTTTCACTCGTATGTGGATCTTGAGAAACTTAACAGAAGACCATGGCAGAGGGGAAGGGGAAGAAAAAAAGTTACAGAGAGGGAGGGAGGCAAACCATAAGAGACCCTTGGATATTGAGAACAAACTTAGGGTTAATGGGGGATGGGAGAGAGGGGAAAGTGGGTGATGAGCATTGAGGTGGGCACTTGTTGGGATGAGCCCTGGGTGTTATATGGAAACCAATTTGACAGTAAATTATATTTAAAAAATGTGGCACGTATATGCAGTGGAATATTATTCAGTCTTAAAAAGGAAGGAGATTATGACACCTGCTGTAACATGGATGGACCGTGAGGACATTTTGCTAAGCAAAAAAAGCCTGTCACAAAAAACAAGTACTGTATGATCCTGCTTGTGTGAGGTATGAAGAGGAGACAAATTCATAAAGGCAGGAAGTAGAATGGTGGTTGCCAGGAGTTGGGGGCAGGGGAAATGGGGACTAGTTTAATGGGTGTAAAGTTTCAGTTTTGCAATGAAAACGTTCTGGAGATTGTTGCACAAACATCATGAATAGACTTAATACTTCGGAAGTATACACTTAAAAATGGTTAAGATGGCAGATTGCATGTTATGTGTTTTTTACACCACAATTTTATTTATTTATTTATTTATTTATTTATTTATTTATTTATTTATTTTTTCAATATATGAAGTTTATTGTCAAATTGGTTTCCATACAACACCTAGTGCTCATCCCAAAAGGTGCCCTCCTCAATACCCATCACCTATACCACGATTTTAAAAAACATTATCATCTTTTCCAGTCTCTAAGCCATGTTGATTTGTATGTGTCTTTTATCTTTGCCCTGGTGTTGGCACATTCTCACATTTTCTCTTATCTGTGCACCTCACATACCTTCCTACTGTGGGAATCACTCAGAATCCAGGTTAGACTTACTCTGGGATCGCCCACCGGTGGCATCCTACAGAGACCAAAGGGAACACTGCCTTCCCTTGTGGGTCCCTCCTGTGGTGGTTGCTACTCTTCATCACTGGGTATCATCTGTGATCTGTTTCTTCCTGGCCCAGCTGCCCTCTGGAGATCCAAACACTGTGCTGTTTTCAGCAGCTACATTGATGAGTCATATCATTGTTTTGGTTTAATTGCAGTCACTCTGTTAATAAATTTATACAAAGTAGAGCAGGAAGAAAGTCTTTGGGTACTTACATGTCCCCAACAGATAAAATGTGACCATTTTTTTTCTGCATCATTTGAATTTTTTACTGCTAATAAATGCCTGGCACTGCCTTTTGGTGTGATATTTAAGTCCAAAGGGATATTGTGGAGCCTGCATATACATAATTTAATGTAGAACGTAGAATTTTAGTGCTGGCAGGGATATCTGAGAGTTTTTATTTCAACTTTCTCACTTGATAGTGGAGGAATTTGGGGCCCTTATTAGGGAAGTGATAATGGTGGAGCCAGAACTAGGTCTAGGTCCCAGTTTGTATTGTCAGCCCCTTCTCTTCCTTGAGGCACCCTCTTGGCATTTATAAGACTGTATTTAGTGCCAGGTATCTAAAAGCCATTCATTTCAGAGCATATTAGCTTGAAGTGATTGTGTGCTGCATCTGTCAGCGGTAGGAAGTGGTCATTACCATGTTTCAAGTCTTGTGTGGGTTGCCCTCCCTTTACCCAAGAGATGTACTGCTGATGCCATGTGTGAAAGTCAGCATTTGAACTTGATGCTTCCAAGGGGCTGGCTATTAGAGGATTGCTGCATTAAATCATCTTGAAAATGGAAAACTTACATAACATGAAGAAATTCACCCTTGAATTAACCTTTCTCAGGAAATAATGTTGGCATTCACCTTTGACTCCCTCTTAGCTTTACTTACTCCACCACAGATAATGTTCTTCAGAGACCTTGTGAGTTTCTTCCTATGAGGGGATAAGCTTCCCGAGACTCTGCTGCAGCCTCTAGCTCACACCCAGCACGTAGGAGGCACCCTTCACATCTGATTGTACTGAATTTAAGTAGACTGTTCACAGGGTTGAGGAGAAGGTCTGATCACAGATACAACACCGCTGTATCATCATTTGAATTCACATTCCTTAAGCAATGTGAATAGTGTTTTGTAACCAGATAGGATTAATCCTGCAAGACTTCCTGGATGAGGTGAGATCTGGTCTCAGTTCTTTTTTGCTTGTTTGTTTGTTTAAGAGACCAAAAGAAGTGTATTTTATTTAAATAAACAGTAGATATATGTAAACATTATGAGAATAACTCGAGAAATAAACCACAAGTTGAGATGGGATTTGAAACAAGGGGTGGAGAGAGATTTCAGGAATTTTAGCATTTTTGAGTTCTGGATGGTAACAATTAACAAGGAGAACATCAACAAAGGCTATTATTTACTGAATGTTTATCTAATGTCAGACAACAGGTTGAGCACTTGCCTGTATTATCTTTTTTAAAATTTTATTTTTAATTTTTTAAAGTTTGCATCCAAATTAGCATATAGTGCAACAATGGTTTCAGGAGTAGATTCCAGGAGTAGTGCCCCTTAACCATTTAGCCCATCCCCCCTCCTTCAACTCCTCCAGTAACCCTCAGTTTGTTCTCTCCATATTTGAGTTTCTTCTGTTTTGTCCCCCTCCCTGTTTTTATATTTTTTTTGTTTCCCTTCCCTTATGTTCATCTGTTTTGTCTCTTAAAGTCCTCATATGAGTGAAGTCATATGATTTTTGTCTTTCTCTGACTAATTTCACTTAGCATTATACCCTCCAGTTCCATCCACATAGTTGCAAATGGCAAGATTTCACTCTTTTTGATTGCCGAGTAATACTCCATTGTATATATACACCACATCTTCTTTATCCATTTATCCATCGATGGACGTTTGGTCTCTTTCCATACTTTGGCTATTGCTGATAGTGCTGCTATAAACATGGGGGTGCATGTGTCCCTTTGAAACAGCACACCTGTGTCCTGTGCATAAATGCCTAGTAGTGCGATTGCTGGGTGGTAGGGTAGTTCTATTTTTAGTTTTTGAGGAACTTCCATACTGTTTTCCGGAGTGGCTGCACCAGCTTGCATTCCCATGATCTCAGTTCTAGAAAATGGGCAGAAAATTGAAGAAGATGACTGTAGCAGAGGAAAAATAGCATACTTAGGGGGAAGGAAATACAGAAAGAGGAGGGAGAAGCAAACTGTCCCAGATGGAACAGGCAGTGGAGTTTCCTTTTGGAATGCTTATGGAGCTCACAGCTCTGTTACTTCCCCCTTGCTTCCCACTATTTATTGAAATGAGACCCTCAGTGGCTACTCTGACTTGAAGCTTGCTATCTGGTATATGTAGTTGGTGGAGCCGGGGAATGACCCAGCTGGGCCAATCAGAGTCACTCTTCTGGGATTTAGACTAGGAACTGGGAAAGGAATTGGCGTTGCTGTGTCTGCGTCATGGTACTTGGACAGCTGGTATCTGCCTGGAGGTCAGAGAATGGGGAGGAAGATCATTAGCAGAGGGAGAGAAGAGCCATGAGAATAAGTTGGGTGACCTTCCATTCCCTGGGAGCCAGCCTTGCCTGCACACCCCCTTCAGCATTCATGTGCTTGAATCTTATATTTTCCTTTTCCCCTTCACTCACCTCTGGGCTTCAGTGAGGCTGGCTCTGTTACTTGCGGCTAAAAAGGTGTTAAGGAATAGAGGGAGCCTCCAAGAGAACTAGAGTTCTAGTTTCATGTCAGAAGCTTGTTGGGGAGGTCTGGGTTTGATCTCCTTGGAAGCCAGGTTAGTGGCTTGGTCCTAGTATGCCTGGGTCAACTTGTCACCTCTGTTGTGACTCTGCACCCCCATCTGATCTGGACACAACCAAGGTAGAGGGTCACTGGTTGGATGCTTACCTCTGTATTGGGTGAATCAGCATTGTGTCTGCACAAGACACTGCTGTAACAGCTGGAGTCTGGCTGGAGCATGCAGGTGGAACACCTGCATGTGATGAGGGCTCAGACAGAGATGTGTGGCAGGCACTGGAGGGGAGAAGAGGTGTTGGAAGGAGCAGGAAGCACATCACAGAGGAGATAACACAGGAGGGGCAGTGCAGAAACTTGGGTAGTGGACAGTCAGAACAGAGGTAACAGGGCATGTCACATGGGGGGGAGACTGACCTTTGGGAGGAGGTGGGGCCAGTCCATAAAGCCAGAGCAGTGGTGTTTGAAAGAGAATGGGAGGCAA
Source organism: Puma concolor (assembly GCF_028749965.1). Lineage (NCBI taxonomy): Eukaryota > Metazoa > Chordata > Mammalia > Carnivora > Felidae > Puma > Puma concolor. Next base: position 126,988,911 of record NC_141667.1, read on the forward strand.
AGTTGTGATCACAGGCAGGAGCTAAGTCATGAAGAGCCTTACAAGCCTGGTCAACGGTGACTGTCCGTCTCAGTTTCCTGGGATGGTTCTAGTTTATGCCTGTTAACCTGGTACACTTCTGACAAGTGCTCCCCTTTCACCCTTACAAGTGTCCAGGTTTGACAATAAATGATATGTTCATCTTACTTGTAGGTGCAAGATTTTAAACATCAGAGTGACAGGGTGAGCTTTTAAGTTGGGTCAGTGATTCAGGAGGCGATGGAGAGGTTGGCGAGGCAGGATTAATGGTAGTGGCCTGCAGTGAACAGTGGTAATGGAATTGGAGAAGGAAGCACAAATGGCAAAACAAGCTACAATGTACAGACCATGGCGTTGGGTGAACTTATAGCTGTCTGTCATGGGGACTCCTAAGGGTAACAGTACGAATAGGCTTAGTAAGGGGTTTTTAGACTTATGGTCTAGGGGCCATGGGGAAGCCAGAAAAGAAGTCACGTATAAAGTTGGAAATAATGGGCTGGGGTACAGAAGGGAAGATTAGGCTGCATATAGCCATTTGGGAGTCAGTAGGCTGTGGGTGACCATTGCAACCATCAACATGGATGTGACTGTCCAGGGAGATAGAGTGTTGAAGAGGAAGTCAAAGACTATGCCTTGGGGCTGCCTGTGTTTAAGGGGAAGTCAAGAAAAACTGAGTCTGCAGTGTTCAGGAGGACCAGCAGGAAAGGTAAGAAGAAGTCTAAGGGCATGGCCAGAGGAGCGCGTGCCATTAATTGAAGGTCTAGTACGATTGCGGCACCATGCTGGAAACTTCGTGTATCTCACCCTTTAAACCTTCAACAGCAGACCTCTTGGCAGAACTCCTTTTTTTTTTTTTTTTTTTTAAGCCATTGTTATTTTTCACCCCACTGGCAGAAACAAACTAGTGATTGCTGCTCAGGTGGTGGTTGTATCAGGGATGGGACACCAGAGTCCAGATAATCCTCCTCCTTCAGGTGACCTCAGCAACTTGGGCAGATGTCGAGTGCAGGGAACTTGACCTTTGCAGGTGCACGTCTGAGGAGGGCCGCTGTCTCTTTCCTCTCCCAGTCCCATGAAGCAGGCCACATCAAGGAGACCTGGACAAGGAGGCTGTTTAAAATGGAACATGGAAAACAATGCCAGTGATTTAATTGCATTATGAATTGTGGCCAGAAAAGGAGCCTAGCAACAAACTCATTTTTGTTGGGCACAAGACACAGAGAACCTACTATAATTAGTTCTCATTTTTTTTCTTTTTTCTTGCTGGCGAGTGCCTTTTTATTTATTTTTTTCTTCCTTGAGGGCATATGATGGATCAGCTTTCATCTAAGGTCCTGGTGTTACAGTTGTCTCACAGCATCATGAAATGTTTGTGTAAGTCCTCAGTTTGCATGAGTGTGGGCACACGACTGTGTCTAACATTCAGTGAGCACCTGTTGCATGCAAAGTAATGTACTTGAGAGTTGGACATGTATTATCTTAATTACCTCTTGGCACAACCTTGTGAGTTAGGTATTATTACTCTCCTTATTTTTCTGGTGGAAAAGCTGTACTGACAGAATTTAATAGGTTGCCCAAGATCCCATGGCTAGTAAGTGGCAGACTGGAGATTTGAACCCTCCTCTGATGCTGACCTTCTCCAGTTACTCTCTACATCTTTTCCTATTTGTTGTGATCTGGTATCACATCCAGTCAGAGCCTCTGTAGCTTTAATCTGTTATTTTTGACCCTAAAGTTTGATCCTCCTTGAAGACCCCAAAGGGCTAGCAAGGCTGTTGAAGAAGACTTGAATGGCCCAGAGAGTTAACAGCAATTTGTGCAGAGGCCTTTCTGTGTGGCTGGAGTAGCTGAAGCTCCAGGAATAGTGGGTCATGTTCTGCAGGAACGTCATCCATAAGCAAGTGCTCCAGACCCATCACTGACAGGGTTTTGTTTACTTCTTTAGAGGTGGAGCAAAGCTGTTTCTGAGACTCGGGAAATTGTAATGCCATTAAACACCTTGTGGCCTGTAGGGGCAGCTCTGGGGAAGCCCTCATTCATTCAGGGAGCCTGCTTTCCGGCTCTGCTGGGAGCAGTGCACCTGCCTAGTTGTGAATAGGGAACTGCTCATCCCCAGAGACCTGGAGAGAAAGTCCTACTAAAAGCCCACGTCTTAACACTTAGAAACATTTTCTTTGTTTGAGGCCTCTTGCTTATGGATTTTCTTTCGTCACCAGGGTGGTTCTGTGCTCTCTTGCTAATGAATTATCCAGGAGTCAGTGACCTGTGCACAGTGGATCGGTATTGCCATTCATGCAGCATAAGACACAGCTGCCTGCCCTGTGTGACCAGAACCCAAGGTCAGAGCCTCCGAGGTGATTACAAAGCTGTACCATTAACCATTTTCCCATTTCCTTCCTGTATACGGGTAGTCCTGCAAATATGCATTTGCTCACCAGCCTGTGGTGAACAGTGGTTTAAGCCTGGCAGGCGGTTAAGACTCCTGATTGGATTCATCTTAGTAAGTAGCATGATTTGATAAAAGTTGGAATCACAGACTTTGGGGCGCTTGAAAGAACCTTGTTCCAATCCCTTTAACTAGCAACCGAGAACAAAAAGGCTGGAGAAATGAGGTAATTTCCTTGGCTATGTCTTGAAGAGACTGAATGCCAAGACAGCCCTCCTCCTTGTACCCCCAGTTTTGGGGGTTAGCCTTTCAAATATCTTGTTGGCAGGTGGTTCTAAGGCCAGTCCTGTTGGCTGAGAAAATTGGAAAAGAAGATTATAAAGAGATTGGCGAAACCTTACCAGTCTTCCAGTGGGTGATGGGTGGGCTCCTTCTCCGACACTGATGTTGAACATTTGATTTGGTTTTGTCTCACTTTTTTCCAGAATCACAGGGATAGTTTTGATGAGTGCTCAACCACTTGCAGTCCAGTGCACGAAGATCAGTTGTCATGTTAGAAAACTCCCTTGCTCTTCAGGTTATTAAAGAACTATTAGTGCCCCCTGACAGGCATGTAATAAATGAAGCCTCCTGAGGCTTGAATAGCAGTAATCAGTGCCTCATTTGCACCCAAGGATTTGCTTGCTCGCTCAGCAGGATCTGGGTCAATAGACGTCATTTTCATAAGTCACTTATCTTTCTTTTTCCGTATTAGACAGGCTTATTTTAGGGTTTTTTTTGGAATTCTCTTTTGGGGCAAGAGGATTTTGGGAAAAAATAAAACTGGCAGATTCTAAGAATAAAGCTGGAATCATATGTAGGTATAAAAAGTAAAATGTAACTTCCAGGGGACCTAGGTGGTACACCATTTCCATTGATATCAACACTTGACCGTGATGAGGTTTAGATTCAGAATTCAATTCCGAGTTCTGTAAGATGATTGCTTGCAAGGAAAAGTGCAGTTAGGCCTTCTGGATGGTACTCAGGGAGGTTGGAGCAGGCATTTAAGAAAGATTGTGAACAGCAAGTGGTAGAGGTTAACCTCTGACATAATCAGAAGTTTCCATGTTTGAGAGTCCCGATTACCTGACCATTCCTATTGATCTTGATTTTGCTTTTTGATGAATATTGTTCCAAAGCTAGGTGTACATATTCTGCCCTATGGTTACATTCTTGGACCACGTAAACACCCTCCCTCTTTTTGTGCAAACTGAATTGTGTCTCCCCAGAATGTATATGTTGAAGCCTCACCTCCCAGTAGGACTGTATTTGGAGATAGGGCTTTTAGAAGGTAATGAAAGTTAGATGGGACCATAAGGGTGGGATACTAATTCAGTAGCATTGGTGGTCTTAGAATAAGAGGAAGGGAAATTTCTCTCTCTGTCATGTGAGTGCACAGCAAGAAGGCAGCCATCTGTAAGCCAGGAAAAGGTCCCACCAAAACCTGCCCTGCTGGCACTCTGAGCTCAGATTTCCAAGCCTGCAGAATTGTGGGAAAATAAATTTCCATTGCTTTAGCCATCCAGGATAGTGTGTGTGTGTGTGTGTGTGTGTGTGTGTGTGTGTGTGTAAAATTTTAAAAAGTAATCTCTACCCATAATGTGGGGCTCAAACTCACAACCCTGAGATCAAGAGTCACATGCTCTACTGACTGAGCCAGCTTGGCACCTCTAGGCTATTGTACTTTGTATGGCAGCCCCAGTTGACTAATCCTTGGTCCCTTTCTCTTTCCTTGTTTCCTTCCTTCTTTCATCTTATTTCATGTCAGCAGCTTGAACTTATGTGTAGAAGTTTCATTTGTTTGTTTGTTTGTAAGTAAGTGGTTAGGCAGCCTTGGATGTGTTTGTCCTGAAAATATTGTTTGAGGGCATGGCTAGCTTTACCAGGTGGTTCACAAAAACCTCTGTACGCCATGATGTAGGTAAATCACATGCTATGAGGCGTCATATGGTAGTTAGGCACCATTAGAAAATGGATAATGCATTTACATGGTTCAAAAAGGTCTAAAGGAAGAGTTTTCTTTTCACCCCATCCCCCATCTGTCCATTTCCACTGTTGCCTTCCCAGGTAACCACTTCTGTTAGTTTGTTAGTTTGGGCATACCTCTGTGTATCCATCCTTCCAGAGTTGCTTAGTTGAAGAATGAAAAGCAAAAATTAATATATTTCTGTACCTCCCCCACTTAAAAAATAAGATAGGTTGTTATACTGTTCTGTCTGGCTTTTTTTTTTTTCACTTCACAATATAGCTTGGATTTCCATATCAACACATGGAGAATATTGTCCTTTTTGAAGGGTGCCTAGTATCCCATCTTAGGAATACACCACAATATAACCGTGTAGCAAACTCTCTTTACTTTTATTTCTTTCATAACTTATTAGTTTCTCTTATACTAATGATTGTACTGCCTTTTGTATTTGCTTGGTTTTATACATATTTGTCACTAATTTAACCTCTGAACCTTTGCAAGTTACAAATCTCTGAAGATACTCAGGTGCATCTGGATTTCTGTCAGTTCCATTTTCCTGAGCAGCTCTCTCCTGGAGCCCTTGGACCATTGCCACTCTCAACTGCTCTCCTTCTGGACTTGACCTCTGGCACCAGCACCTTGGGATTCATTTCACTTGTCTCCTGCTCTCGATTTCTTGGTTCCTGCATTACATCTGTTCATGGTTTTCATTTACCTCTTCTTGTTGAAGAACATCTTCCAATTGTTGTTTGAGAAAGGGTGTGTCAGGGACAAATGTTTGAGATCTGAAATGACTACAAATGTACCCTCACCCTTGATTGGTAGCTTGGCTGGATTCATATTTCTAAGTTGGACGTAGTTTTCTTTCAGAATTTTGAGGCCAAGTGTCCACTGTCTTCTAGAGTCCACTGTTGTTCCTGCGAAGTTAAAGCCGTTCAGATTCCTGCTGTGTTCTGTGTTCCTTGTTTCCTTTTCCTTCTTTCTATATTTGTAGGACTTAGCTTACCACTAAGTATTCTAAAATTTCTTGCTGCTGTGCTTTAATTTGTGCTTATTTTATCTATTTTTTTTTTCTGGATACTTGGAGAGCCCTTTGAATTTGGAAATTCATATCATTCTACTCGGGGATTAAAAAAAGGTTTTTTTTCCTCTGAAATTGTTTTTGGTTGTTCCCATTTTCCCTTTATGCAAGTCTTAATATTCAGACGTAATTTCTAATTATGTCATCTTTTATCTTCTATTTTCTGTCTTTTTGCTCTACTTGCGAGGAGATTTTCCCAAGTTCATCTTGCAGCTATCTTTTGGGTTTTTCTTTTTGTGAATACTCACACACACACACATAACCTCCCCCACCCCCCATAATCTTTTGTTGTACCGTACTATTTTTATTTCAGGGTTATAGTATTGTTTACTGTCTTTGTGAGGATGTTAATGGTAATTATTTTTAAAGTGTTTTCCCCTCCCTTTAGAGGCTTTTTTTCTTCCAAGTTCATCACTTTCTTTTACCTTCTGTTTTGGCCTTTGTCTCTAATATTCAAGGTTTTCCTCCGCTGTTTAAATTTTTTTTTTAATGCTTATTTATTTGTGAGACAGAGAGAGACAGAGCATGAACAGGGGAGGGGCAGAGAGAGAGGGAGACACAGAATCGGAAGCAGGCTCCAGGTTCCGAGCCATCAGCCCAGAGCCCGATGCGGGTCTCGAACTCATGGACTGCGAGATCGTGACCTGAGCCGAAGTCGGATGCTCAACCGACTGAGCCACCCAGGCGCCCCTCCTCTACTGTTTAATAACACTCAGTTGTTGGTTCATCTGTAAGAGGGACTGCAAAGCTCTTTGAAGGCTTTAGTGCATATGTGTGGCTTGTTGATCCTGACTCTTTGTTTCTATAGGGTCATCTGGCTGGATGTTTAAGAATTAGTGTTGAGGGGCACTTGGGTGGCTCAGTCAGGTAAGCAACTGACTCTTGGTTCCGGCTCAGGTAGTGATCTCAGGGTTTGTTGAATTCAGGCACACATCGGGCTCTGCGCTGACAGTGCAGAGCCTGCTTGGGATTCTGTCTCTCTCTTTCTGCCTCTCTCTGCCCCCTCCCACTCGTGCTCTCTCTCTCTCTCAAAATAAGTCAATAAACTTAAAAAAAAAAAAGAATTAGTGTTGATATCTTCAGATATCATGGGCAGCTCATGCTCTCCAGAGAAGACTCCTAGCATTCCTGCCTGGAAAGGGAAGATCAGGGTGCCAGTGCTTGTAGGAGCCAGTGGGGATGAGAGGGCTGAAGGGGTGGTGGTGGGGTTTCAGCACCCTCCTTGGTTTGTTTACCTCCCTTATGTGAGCTACCCTAGCCTTTGACCTATGTCCTATGTCTGAAATCCTTCAACCAAGAGACCCTCTCCTGTCCCCTCTCCTGTGAAGACATCTCCCGTGTTTTGCCATGGCAGAGATGGTGTGATACTGAGCTCTGCAGTGGCAAATGGCATCTGGGGGCCTGGTTTCTTCTTGATCAGAATTTCAGTTAATCCTTCTTGCTTTAGCCCCCAATCCCATGTCTTTTGAGGAATCTAATTGCATGAATTTAAGTGTAATAATCCAAGGCATGTCTTGAAGTTGTCTACATTTCTCCCCCTCACTGCTGTAGGGCAGGCCATCATCGCCTCCTGCTGAGACCAGGGCAGAGCCTCCCAGCTGCTGGTCTCTGTCCTTCTTAATCTATTTCTCTCTTTACCTCTCCCTCTTCCTCTTCCCCTTGCAAAAGCTTATAATGCATTCAGCCTTAAAAAGGAAGGAAATCCTGACACATGCTACAACATGGATAAACCTTGAGGATATTTTGCTAAGTGAAATAAGCCAGTCACAAAAATTCAAATACTATGTGATTCCACTTATATGAGGCATCTAGAGCAGTCAAATTCATAGAAACAGAAAGTAGAATGGTGGTTGCCTGGGGCTAAAAAGGGGAGAGGAATAGGGTGGTGTTGTTTAATGGGTACAGGGCTTCAGTTTTGCAAGATGGAAAGGTTCCAGAGATTGATTGCAGAGCAGTGCGAGTATACGTAACACTGTGAACTGCACACTTAAAAAGAGTCAAGATGATAAATTTTATGTTAAGTATATCTTACCAAATTTTTAAAAAGCTTAAATTGACGATAGGGTTTCTATTTTGGGGGGGATGATGGTTGCACACCCCTTGGTACTACAAACCATAGGATTGTACACATTAGTTTTTAAGTTGTATTTGTTTATTTATCTATTTTTTAAATTTTTTAATGTTTTATTTATTTTTGAGACAGAGACAGAGCATGAGCAGGGGAGGGGCGGAGAGAGAGGGAGACAGAGAATCCCAAGCGGGCTCCATACTGTCAGTGCAGAGCCTGATGTGGGGCTTGAACTCATGAACCGTGAGGTCATGACCTGAGCCAAAATCAAGAGTCAGGCACTTAACTGACTGAGTCATCCAGGTGCCCCTAGAATTATACACTTTAAATGGGTTAATTGCATGGCGTATGGATGGCATCGCAGTAAAATTGTTGTCTCGTAATGCAGCTTTTTATTATCTATCAGGCTGACAACATCCTGACTCAGTTCCAAAGGCCACTGGCATTCTGTTCAAAACTGAAGTTCCCAAGAAAGACCTTGGCGTGGTTGTGCTCACCCCTGGAGATAGGGTACAAGATCGAGAGTTGTGGGAGAATGTACCATAAGGGACACAGTGCCAGAGGTGGTTGTGTCAATATTTTAAGGTGATTTATTTTTCTTTGAAAAGTCTCAAGTGGGCCTTGAGCTTGAGAGATCCATCATGAGTCTGCTCTGCGGTCTAACTAACCCAGGTCTTCTCTGGCACCAGGGCTCGTGAGCCCATTTGTTATCCACCCATTCATTCACTCATCCACTCATTTGTTCATTCTTTTCACTTATTTCCTAAATGTTGAGCCTCTCCATCAGGCCCCAGAGAGAGAGCTTATCTTCCACATTGTGGTGTTGAAATTTGGGAATATCATTTCAGACTTGCCTTGCTTGGTGCAGTTCACTTAGGAGTCAAAATATATAAGACACACAGGAATAGCATAACAAGAAATGCTGCAGAATCCATATGAAGAACATCACAAAAATTTATTGACTGACATAAAAGATGACTTGAATAAATGGAGGTGTGTGCTGCCAGTTTCTCTCAGTGTGATAAAGATGTCAGTTCTTTCCAAAATAATGTGTCATTTCACCCCATTCCAATCACCGTCTCAGCAGGGGTTTTCTTTCTTCTTTTTTTGGAATGTGTCAAATTATTCTCAAATTCTTGAAGAATAAGCTGGCTGGAATTGCCATAAAATTTTGAAAATGATGTATAATCACGGGAGATTTGCATTTCCAGACATAAAATGTACCCAAACTATGCTAATTAAGACCATGGTTATTAGTGCAGGAACATACTCTTGAATGGAACAGAATAGTCTAGACATGGAGCCTAATATGAAAGAGGGTTTTAAATTAACCACTTGGAAACAATAGAATTACAGCCTTTCCTCACACAGTATACCAAAAACATATTTTAGTTCTATTAAAGGGTTAAATACCCTCATTATAAAAGCTAGGAAAAATTGTAGGTAACTCTGTTACTGGGGGAGCCAACAGAAATAAGATTTCAAAGGAGGAAAACGACTGTAAATAAAATCCACCTCTCTAGACATCAAAAGACTTGCACAAGAAAATAAAATGCTGATAAAATATCTTGGAAAAACAGGCAACAAAGGATTCTATTAGTATATAAATACACGGGAACAGTACTAAAGCTCTAGTATGAAAATCAATGAAGGATATAAGCAGGTAATTAACAGAAAAGGAAATACAAATTGCTACTAAACGTGAAAAGCTTGTCAACCTTTCCACCTTGCTCCCTTTAAAGCAATACCTTTTATATGATGGTCTACATGTGCTTATAAGAGAATCATGTTTTAGAAGACACTTGAAGACCCTAATGTTAATTGTAATGTTAATGGAAAATGGAACAAAATAGTGTATCAGAAATTGTAAAACAAAGGGAAACATGTGAAAGAAGCTGGCAGGGCCTGCACTGAAAATTGAATAATGCATTTGGGAAGAAAAAAATAGTTCGCAATTTGGGCTATTCAATTACTCAGTTGGTAGAAATGTAGATTGGTAGAACTTTTACATAAAGCAATTTGGCTGCTCTTAGTAGGCACCTTAAGAAGTCAACGAACAGGGTCCCAGGAGTTAGTTTCTGAGAATCACTCCTAAGGAATTAGAGATGCAGATACAGGTTTACATAGGTGGATATGAGTCAGTTTATTGATAAAAGTTTAAAATGTGGGTGAAGTCGTAAATCCAGAAGGAGGGGATTGTTTAAAGAAATCACATTAAATGTGCTTGATAGAACGCTTGATGGTAAAATAAGATAGAAGACTAAATAAATATAACGTGGTCTTGTGGTAAAAAAAAAAAAATAGGTATGCTTAGGGGTGCCTGGGTGGCTTCGTCGGTTAAGCGTCCGACTTTGGCTTGGGTCACGATCTCTTGGTTCGTGAGTTCGAGTCCCACGTTGGGCTCTGTGCTGACAGCTCAGAGCCTGGAGCCTGCTTCGGATTCTGTGTCTCCTTCTCTCTCTGCTCCTCCCCTGCTCATGCTCTGTCTCTCTCTCTCCCTTCAAAAATAAATAAAAACAATTTTAAAAAATTAAAAAAAAATAGGTATGCTTAGAAAATACTTTGGAAAGACAGAGAACGAAATGGATATACATGGTTATAAATGGCTATATGTGGGATGGCTGGCAGTTTTAAATTTTTTTTTTTTTTGATAACTCTGGGTGTTTTCTCTATTTTATTCTTGGAGCATTTGTTAGTTTTTATAATCAGAATCTTATCTGTATGGAATACTTAGTATTGAAACAGGCAGTTCATTGATATTTCAGGAGTTACAGAACTTCTTGAAGTTGTTAATATTTGACTGTTAACATTCTTAAAAAATTGAGGAAGGAAATCTTTTTCTCAGCCACTTGAGGATTTGTGCCTATTTCCTTGAGACCTGGTAGAGTTTAGATATAAGACCTGAAAGGTGAGTAGTGAGGGAATTTCCATTTATCCTAGAGATCTATTGGAGATCATTGGAATGGGGGATGTGTTTTAGGAGTTGAAGTAAATTCTATTGTGAAGGACTGAAGATCAATATAGAAATGTCTCTTTTTTTTTCAAATGACAGTTGAGGGAGAAAGATAGATCATTACTCACTGCCTATTTGGAGGCTGTTCACGAACCGCTTTTAAAAACCAGTGCATGGTTCAGCAACTTTGCCATTTCTTCAGCTGGCCAGTTTCGGTGGATCTGTTTAATTAGATTTCAACACGGCATCTGTAGCCCTAGTAAATTCAAATAATTAAGCTTCATGATTTCTTGTGTGTTATAAATGTCACTAAAATTGCTGTTGCAGAACAGATCATTTCTTTGGTAATTGCAATTTCTGTCATGAATTGTTTCATCACTTATAACGATTAGAACTTTGAAATAATTTCTTAAAATTGGACTCAATTGAATAATTTTTTTTTTTGTCTTGGATCTCCTTGTCCATTTTTCTGCTTTTATTCCTCAATTATTTGGGCTAGTTTGCTTGACTTGAATACGGAGAAGGACATGGGCAGCTGCTCTCAAGAAGGCAGGTGCCCAGATTCGGGGTTGTTCTGGGAGGTAGGTGGGCCTGTGTTCCTTCAGGAAGGAAGTCCTATTCTGTCTGGTGGGGAGATCCCATCTGGGGGCATGTGTGATAAGGGATTTTTGGGGGGCTAGGACTGGCCCAGAGTGTCCATCAGTAACTGAAGTCCTTTTGTGTTGTTTTTGCTTTTTCTTGTCTTTGGAAGTAGTCCAGGTATTAGCGGTCCACAGGAGATGGTCTCAGCAGCTGAGGGGGACCTCAGTAAACCATTGCTAGTCATCTGGTAGATCTCTGCAGGTGCTCCTGGCCACTGAGTGAGTCAACAATTTTGAGAACTCGGGGTGTGCTTAGAATAGTCTTAAATGATGTGGATACAGACACGCATCTTTATCTCCTGCCCTCCTCTGTGCAACAAAGGTACAACTTTCTTGCCTGGTGCTTGGGACTTTGTCTGGCTTTTGTCTTTCCCGTTTGTCCTAATGCCCAATTCCCTTCAGCCAGGTGGGATGGTCTGCCATCTTGGCTCGTGTTGCTGTTACTGCTAGCTGGAAGTGTCTTGAAAATCCCCTTTTTTTTCTACAGTAAATGTGCTCATTCCTCAGCACCAGTGCCATCTTTCCTTTGAAGCATTTCTCAGATTCCCGAGCCATGAGCAGTGGCTCCGACCTCTGAAGATACATTTTTTTCCCATAACCCTTTGGGGCAGGTATACATTAGTAATGTGGCTCTTTGTGGAAATCTTTTTGCTTTCCTCCGGGCAGGAAACTGTTTGACTCCTGTTTGGTTTCCTATAGAGACAAGTGATTGTGCCTGTTAGCTCTGTGAATGGAGCATTTTGTAGATACGTTGGTCTGGGACAAATCCGCTTGGGGTCAAGTACTGCGGGACTTGACCCAACAATGGTGGTCAGCTTGACAAGCTATGTGTGACTGTACAGTCTGACAAGCTATGAACTCATTCACAAGTTTTTCATTTTATTTAATCCCTAAAACTGTTTTCAAAAGCCATTTATCTTTTTATTAAAAATTATTTTTTAAAAATGGTGGTAAAATATAGGTAACCTAAAATGACCACTTTAACCATTTTTAAGTACGCAGTTCAGCGACGTTAACTGTACTCACACTAAGAGAAACCATCACCCCATCCATCTCTGGAGCTGTTTTCGTCTTGGGTGACGGAAGCACTGTTTCTCTCTCTCCCTGGCCCCTGACAGTTACCATTCTACTTTCTGTCTCCGTGAATTTGATGACGTAGCTCCCGTGGAAAGAATCATGTAGTATTTGTTCTTTTATGACCCGCTTATTGCTCTCAGTATAAGGTCTTCAGGTTTCATCCATGTTGGAGCCTTGTGAAATAATTTCCTTCCTTTTTAAAACTGAATACTATTCCACTTACATACATCACTGTTTATCCCGTTACCTGCTGATGGACACTGGGACTGCTTCCACCTTCTGGCTCTTGTGAATAATGCCGCTCTCAGGATGGATGTGCAGACAGCTTTTCGAGTCGCTGCTTCATTTTCTTGTGGTTAGGTACCCAGAAGTGAGATTGCTGCATCATAAGGTAGTTTTTTGAGGAGCCATCACCTTGTTTTCTATAGTGCTGCATCCTCTTACATTCTCGCCAGCAGTTACAGTGTTTTTATCTCATAAAAGATGGAAACAAGTAAACTGTCCGGGATTAAATAACTTGTATCTGGACTTGTGTCGCGAGTCAGTGACTGAACTGGCACGTGAGCCCAAGGGTGTCTAGTTCAAGAGCATGTGCTCAGTCATGCCCCGAACTATGGATTCCAGGACTGTGTGGCTGCAGGTAGCAGAAAGCCTCTCCCATAGTGGTTAAAACAACCAGGCCCTGGTTTTTCTTAGCGAACAAATGGTCTGAAGGGATACAGCTACTGTCATGGTCTTAGAGGCCCAACAGTGTCAACAAGAGTGACACTGGCTCTTTCCCTTCTGGCCTCCTCACTGCCTCCTGTCTGCAAGGTGGCTGCTGTGGCTCTGGACATTACATCTCTCTGATGTGAAGACAGAAGGAATAAGGGCCAAGGCAGCTGGAGCTGTCTTTTCTTAAAATCAGAGCAAAAGCGGTCCTAGAAGCCCTGGAGCAGATTCCTAGAGCTAGTGTATGGCCAGGACTAGGTTGTATGATGACCCCTCACTAAAAGGGAGGCTGGCAAGTGTCTTGGTGAGAGGCAGTAAGGGAAAAGGGGGTTTGCAATGGCTTTTGGACAGCTGTTCACCGGTCTTGCACCCTGTACATTTTTAGTGAAATTCAGGATTTGTTCCTCCCTACTTAGAATCTTAAAGCCAAAATGTAGGTAATTAAACTCCTCTGCCTAATTTTAACTGGAAACACATTTTGTTAAGATCTTCTTGGACCAAGGAAGACATGTACAATGATAATAAAAATACCAGGAAAGATGCATAGGAGGTTTAAGTGAAATCACTTAGTAGATTATAACGTGGTTTACAAGCATAGTTCACTAGACTGTGAGCTTCCTGGAGCAGAGGTTGCGTTTCATCGTTGCTGAATCCCCAGGGCCTCACACAGGGCCTGAAACATGGGTGGAAAAAAAAAAAAAGGTGATTACGGAATTGGACGAAACATCATTGTAATATGCCAGTGGTGAAATGCTTCCAGGACACAGACTTTCGTGCGCGAGGCCGAGGCTGTTTGGACATAGATGGAGTATGAGCTAGGCTGATGATGGACTCTTTTGCCCACGTTAGAATAGAGCCTTTGGTATATTCAGTAATAATGCTATGAGGGCATTTAAATCAAAATTTAAATTCCTCACAACTGCTTGGCTGGCAGAAATCAGGTAGCCAGCAATGCTGTCTTTTGAAGATGGATCACCAGCCACCGGGCAGGTGTGTCCGATGTTGAACACACGTCTGTGTGGTAAGATCCGTGTCATGTGTTTATCGTCTTCATCCAACACTATTTGTTGCTGCGTGTGGGGAACAGTAAGTGCTCATCAGGAAATACTTTCCTGCCTTCCTAGGGACACGACTATTCTGGCCTGATGGAGGCTGATGCATGGGCATCGGACACACTTCGCCAGCTATCCGAGGAATAGCTTCCTCCCCAGAGGGATAGTGTGTGCTTGATCCTGTGCCGATGATAGCATACGCATGGCCTTGTTTATTTCTACCACAACCTTGTCATCTTTAAGTGCCAGATCCAGGATTTGAACACAGATCTTTGGTCCCTCTAGTTTGGGTTTTACACTCTCCTTTGGATTATAAGTGGATTGATCTCTTGGGGCTAGAGTGACTTCGATGTCAGTGTGGCCAGGGACTGAACTGTGGATTAAGAGTCCAAGGTTTACACGGTGGCTCTGACAAAGATGGTAAGACTTAGGGAAGGCCCCTTCCTGTATCCTGGCCTCAGTCTTTCCATCTTTTATATGGGAAGACTGAATTTATTGTGCCATATCAGACTTCCTGAGGGCCTGCTGTGTGCTGCGGGTGTTGCAGGCACTGAGGTTATAGCACTGAACGAGTTGAGCCCCTTCCTGCCTTTCTGGAGCTTATGTTCCAGTGGAGGATACAGGTATTAGACAATTAACCAAACAAGCTTTTAATTACAGTTGTGAAAGGAAACAGTACAATATAATAAGATTGTATGTATTTCACATACCTATAGTTATTTATACTGACTTTATATAACCTAGTTATATTGTATTCAGAGCACAGTGTAATGTCTGTTATATGTAATGAGGGAACTGATGGCATGTGGGGATAGGTGTGAGCTTGAAGGGCTTCACTGGCAAGCTGTGTCTTTAACAGAGATGAAGGATACGTGGGAGCAAGGACAGGAAGGTGGACATGGTCACAGGTGTACTCCCAGAGACTGAGCACTCCGAGAAAATTAGAATCCTGTGACATTTCAGGAACTGAAAGAAGGAGGCCAATCTGTAGGAACAGAGGGGGAGAAAAGCAAAAAGACCACTGGACAGGTAGGCAGGGACCCCAGAGAGCATTATGTGGTTGTGAACCCCATGGAGATTTGCGTTTCCCTTGAGAATGAAAGCAAACTTCTCAAGGTTTTATTTTTATTTTATTTTTATTTATTTGTTTTTGTGACAGAGAAAGACTGTGAACAGGGGAGGGCCAGAGAGAGAGGGAGGGAGGGAGATGGAGGGAGGGAGGGAGGGAGACCGAGAATCTGACGTGGGCTCCTCACTGTCATTGAAGAGCCAGACTTGGGGTTCAAACTCATGAACCGTGAGATCATGACCTGAGCCAAAATCAGACACTTTACCGATTGAGCCACCTAGGCGTCACTCAAGATTTTAAATAGAGAGGGGCATGATCACATCTAAGTGTTTAAAAGATCGTTTAGTTGCCTTATGGAAAGTCGGTTGGAGGCAGCACGAATCGATGTGGTGCCTCCAGGATAGAAGGGTATTCCTTTAGTCCTTCTGACGGGGTTGCTATTGGCTTGGATTATGTGACAGCCATGTAGAAAGAAGGACAGAAGCTGAAGGACTTGAGACAGATTCAGAAGGTAGAATCAGTAGGATTTGATATTTCAGCCCAAGGTGGGGGAACTGGGTAGAAAGGTATCAACAGCTCCCACAATTCAGATTGGTCATTAATTGGGGATGGGTGGTGGTGGGGTAGGGATCAGTGAGGAGAGCCAGAAGGGGAATCAGAAGGCTGGTAGTAGGATACTGAGACGATGACCTTACCTTACAGGGAGGGGCTGCTTCTCCTTTAAAGTACATTTGAGGGAGGACACAAACTCCCTTGCAGTGAGTGGACAGAGCCTACACATTTTTCAGGGAAAGATGCAGAATGAGGACGGATGATGCAACCAAAGTAAAGGGATCTTATATCCCATGCATCCCAACAAACCCTAACTAAGTGCAGGAGCAGTTGAGGCAGTTGTGTGGAAGGACAGTTTGGGGACTGGATCCCATGTGGCCATCTCTCCTGGTTGGCTGTGCCAGGCTCCTAACTCAGCTCCCTGCCTATACATTTTCCCCACATGACTATGCTCATGAAATGCAGATGTGATTGTGTCTTAGAATCCTCTTGGTTAACTCCTCTGAAGGTTCTTTGCCATTTAAAGCATGAGGCCTACCATCTCAGCTTCACTTCTGTCGCTGCCCTCTCCGCTTTCTCTCCCATCTGCTCATCCTTTTATAAGCTATGTCTTGCTAAGGTAATAAAGAGATCAGAATGTCTGGTTTTGGTCTCAGGGGACAGATTGTGGCAGGTCATGACTTGGCGTATCCATCCCCTGCACAGAAAGGGAAAACTCCTGGGCTCTACAGTTTGGACACAAGTAGGGGGAGGTTGCTTCTGGCACAGCAGTGATTTAGAACATGGAACCTAAACTTGGCCCAGGGTGATAGGGCTTGCTGAGTAGCCCAAGTGTTGCCTTTTATGGTGGTTTAAGTTGTTTCTGTATTCTGAGGTGGTTGGAGGGTAGTAGTGAGACTACAGTTCAGAGACCCCTTGTTCTGGTGGTTATCTTAGTTCATAGGGAAGTCCATGACCAACAAACTCTGTCTCGATCTAGACCTTTGTGAGAAAACAAAGGAGACAAAGGAGAGCTTGGCCCTCACCTGTATCCTTGACTTGTTCTTCACGTGGGCACTGCTTATTTGTTTCTTCTAGAGGAAACTAAAGAAGCAACCTGTTTTCATGGGGTCCTTGGCAAGACTTATGAGCACAATCCACATTGCTTTGGGGCCTCAGCAGTCTTGTGTACTCCAGCAGTGAACACAGTGTGGTAGCTGAGGTGATGGTGGCTGCTGTAAGAGTCAAATCCCCAAATCTCTGCTTCCCACAGTCCTTCAGGGACCCCGGCTATTAGAGAGTTTACTATTTTTAACATGTGTCCAATGGCAAATGGGGAAAGAGACAGCCTTGGGTGTGTAGAAGGCATACCTTCTTCTTTTACCTATTCGATCTGGAGAGGATGTACATTATTTCTACTTCATTAGTTAGGATTAGTCTCGTGGTCCCACCTAGATGCAAAGAGGGCTGGAGAATGAAGTCCATGTCTCAGAGCTGCTTAGCAATACTTTTTATCTTTGAGATGAATCTTTGATGGACCACTAGCTCATTCTGTCACACACAACAATATTGAAGTATACTTGCTGCACTGGTGGCCTTAAGCCCTTGGATGGAGACTGTGCCCTTTGCAGAGGTATCAGCCCTCTGAAGGTGTTGCTAAGGTACATCGCAGCTATAAGGGGGAGCCAAATAAGGGGAAGGATTATTTGTGAACATAGGTATTTTACTGCCAGGAATTCCAAGAAATAACTGGATGAGGAATCTGGAAGCTAGAGATCTCACGTCATGTTGGGGTCTGGAGAAAGACCCATTGATGAGATTGGAGAAAACTTAGGTTACATATAATAGGAATTTTCCAATGTTTTGTTAGGGGAGATTATCTAAATTCTTTTAGTAGAAATATCCTTGGAATGTAGGAGAATAACTCGTTGGGTTGTCATCGTTAGAAACATCCCTTGAGAACATGCCACTGTCTTGGCTGTCATTCTGTACTTGTAAGGCAAACTTCTGATTGGTGCTGGTCTCTTGGGAGCTTCCACTCAGCATGAAGGGCCCTCCTTGTGTGGATGATAGGTTCTTCTTGATCATAGATATTCTTGTTGTATATGAATATATAAGTGGACACTCTGAGTTATAAATTGGTCTTATGTTTGTTCAGAAAGATTGAGTTGGTTCTTAAGCTCATTTGTACTGCAGAACTGAAGACTAGAGCTTGCTTTGGGTCACTTTTTGAAGCTCAGCCGGAAAAAGCCCTTATTTCTTTTGCAGATGCCAGTTGATGCCCAGGGAATATACCACGTCTCAGTAAAAATTCCTGAAAGCCTGTACATCCAGATTGAGTGTCTAGATTTCCCATTACCCCCTTCTGCATCTGAGAGTGAATAGTCAATAATCCATTACTGAATAGATTGCAGTTGATATGTAAAGTTTATGTTATGGTATATAGAGATTAAGGACAACAGTAAAACAACAACAATGATGATAGGCAGCTAACATTTATTGTGTACTTGATAAACTAGATATTGTCATCGCTCTTTTATAGATGCCAAAACTATGGCAGTTCTTCTGAAGTGGTATCATAGAGATGTGGCTAAGCTAGGGTTAAGGTGTGGCTTTTGGGTATCACACCTGACTTCTGCAGAGCCACTGGTCTAGAATGAGTTGGTGGGGGTCTAGGAACATGCCAGGAGCTGGGGTTTTTTGATTCTCACCTGTTTAATGGTTTTGTTGATATTCTGGTTTCTTTGGCAGGCTTTTTGTTATTGTTCTGGAGTGTACCCTTCACAGTATAGAAAAGGGAATGTGAACCCTAAAGGAGTTTGAGAATTTTCGGAGTTTAATCTGAAGCAGCTATAGTGGGTAGGAAATGTCTTAGAAGTGTCTTTTTAAAATCTTAACCAGTCATATGAATATCTCTTTCTATTCCATAATATAGCCTGACTGTTTTTACCATAAAAAACATTTTACCCTTTCTAAATTGCCGTGTAAAATTGATGCTCCGGAAAATACACACCATGTTATATGCTGTGGTTTGCTGTGCTCCCTACTAAAATATAGGACAACAGTTCCCAGCGTGAGAAGCTTCAATACATGGTTTGGTAAACTAGAGTTATAGACACATTATCAGCCTTCAGGATCTGGGGTGTGAACATGGATGCCTGGGCAAGCCTCAGTACCCTGCAGGGCTGTGTTGTATCATGATTCATCAACCTTATGAGAATTGCTGTTTGCTTCCGAAAATGCAAACTCTATTTCTGTTTTTGGAGGTGAATTTTGCAGCAGAATTCCAGGTCATTCTCTTTGGCAGAGCAGGTTAGAAAGGTTGTTTGCATGGTGATACGGAGGGGGAAGATAGACATGGGAGGTGGAAGTTTTATGCAGTGGGATATATTTGTGTTGAATATTTCTGCCATGTCTTCAGCAGCATAGTCTTTTGCCATACCAATGGCTTTATGGGACTCTGGAAAATAAACAACCAGGGCAGATCAATAAGTACATTAGTAATAAATGTGTCTTCACTTGGTAAGGCCATCCATTGTGCTAAGCCCAATCTTAAGTGTTGGTTTAAAATATTAGCCTTGTGAAAGCATTCTAGAAATAGTCGATAGAAATAAGGAGCAACCAGCATCTTTATATCTTTAAGTGTGATGTTTCATAGCTGTGAATGTAGACAGACCCTTTGGTAAACTTTTAGAATAGAAAGTCCATATTGATAACAGGGAAAACTGCCTTTTAAAAATCAATTTTATTGAGGAATAATTTGTATGCAATACACTTTGCCAATTTTACATGTATAGTTTCACTTTTAACAACTTTGTAAATACCCCTACAATTAAGATTTATTTTATTTTTTTTAATTTTTAATTTTTTAAAATGTACCCAAATTAGCATATAGTGAAACAATGATTTCACGAGTAGGTTCCTTAATGCTCCTTACTCATTTAGCCCATCGCCCGCTCCCACAACCCCTCCAGCAACCCTCAGTTTGTTCTCCATATTTATGAGTCTCTTCTATTTTGTCCCCCTCCCTGTTTTTATATTATTTTTGTTTCCCTTCCCTTATGTTCATCTGTTTTGTCTCTTAAAGTCCTCATATGAGTGAAGTCATATCATTTTTGTCTTTCTCTGACTAATTTCACTTAGCATAATACCCTCCAGTTCCATTCACGTAGTTGCAAATGGCAAGATTTCATTCTTTTTGATTGCCGAGTAATACTCCACTGTGTGTGTGTGTGTGTGTGTGTGTGTGTGTGTGTGTGTCTGCACACACACACACACACACACACACACACACACACATCACATTTTCTTTATCCATTCATCTGTTGATGGACATTTGGGCTCTTTCCATACTTTGGCTATTGTTGATAGTGCTGCTATAAACATGGGGGTGCATGTGTCCCTTCGAAGCAGCACACCTGTATCCCTTGGATAAATGCCTAGTAGTGCAATTGCTGGGTTGTAGGGTAGTTCTATTTTTAGTTTTTTGAGGAACCTCCATACTGTTTTCCAGAGTGGCTGCACCAGCTTGCATTGCCATCAACAATGCAAAAGAGATCCTCTTTCTCCACATCCTTGCCAACATCTGTTGTTGCCTGAGTTGTTAGCCACTCTGACAGGTGTGAGGTGGTATCTCAGTGTGATTTTGATTTGTGTTTCCCTGATGATGAGTGATGTTGAGCATTTTTTCATGTGTCTGTTGGCCATGTGGATGTCTTCCTTGGAGAAGTGTCTAGTCATATCTTCTGCCCATTTCTTCATTGGATTATTTGTTTTTTGGGTGTTGAGTTTGAGAAGTTCTTTATAGATTTTGGATACTAACCCTTTATCTGAAATGTCATTTGCAAATATCTTCTCCCATTCTGTTGGTTTCCTTTTAGTTTTGTTGATTGTTTCCTTCACTGTGCAGAAGCTTTTTATTTTGATGAGGTCCCAGTAGTTCATTTTTGCTTTTGTTTCCCTTGCCTCCAGAGACATGTTGAGTAAGAAGTTGCTGCGGCCAAGATCAAAGAGGTTTTTGCCTGCTTTCTCCTCAAGGAGTTTGATGGCTTCCTGTCGTACATTTAGGTCTTTCATCCATTTTGAGTTTATTTTTGAGTCTGGTGTAAGAAAGTGGTCCAGGTTCATTCTTCTGCGTGTTGCTGTCCAGTTTTCCCAGCACCACTTGCTGAAGAGACTGTCTTTATTCCATTGGATATTCTTTCCTGCTTTGTCAAAGATGAGTTGGCCATACGTTTGGGGGTCCATTTCTGTGTTCTCTATTCTGTTCCATTGATCTGAGTGTCTGTTCTTGTGCCAGTACCATACTGTCTTGATCACAGCTTTGTAGTATAGCTTGAAGTCTGGGATTGTGATGCCTTCTGCTTTGGTTTTCTTTTTCAAGATTGCTTTGGCTATTCAGGGTCTTTTCTGGTTCCATACAAATTTTAGGATTATTTGTTCTAGCTCTGTGAAGAATGCTGGTGTTACTTTGATAGGGATTACATTGAATATGTAGATTGTTTGGGTAGTATCGACATTTTAACAATACTTATTCTTCCTATCAGGGAGCATGGAATCTTTTTCCATTTTTTTTTTGTGTCTTCTTCAATGTCTTTCATAAGCTTTCTATAGTTTTCAGTGTATAGATTTTTCACCTCTTTGGTTAGATTTTTTTTTTTTATTTTTAAATTTTTTTTTTCAACGTTTATTTATTTTGGGGACAGAGAGAGACAGGGCATGAACGGGGGAGGGGCAGAGAGAGAGGGAGACACAGAATCGGAAACAGGCTCCAGGCTCCGAGCCATCAGCCCAGAGCCTGACGCGGGGCTTGAACTCACGGACCGCGAGATCGTGACCTGGCTGAAGTCGGACGCTTAACCGACTGCGCCACCCAGGCGCCCCTGGTTAGATTTATTCCTAGGTATTTTATAGTTTTTTGGGCAACTGTAAATGGGATCGATTCCTTGATTTCTCTTTCTGTCACTTCATTGTTGGTGTATAGGAATGCAACTGATTTCTGTGTATTGATTTTATATCCTGCAACTTTGCTGAATTCATGAAGCAGTTCTAGCAGTTTTTGGTGGGATCTTTTGGGTTTTCCATATAGAGTATCATGTCATCTGCAAAGAGTAAATGTTTGACCTCCTCCTGGTTGATTTGGATACCTTTTATTTCTTTGTTTTGTCTGATTGCAGAGGCTAAGACTTCCAATACTATGTTGAATAACAATGGTGAGAGTGGACATCCCTGTCTTGTTCCAGACCTTAGGGGGAAAGCTGTCAGTTTTTCCCCATTGAGGATGATATTAGCATTGGGTCATTCATATATGGCTTTTATGATCTCGAGGTATGATCCTTCTATCCCTAATTTCTTGAGGGTTTTTATCAAAAAAGGATGCTGTATTTTGTCAAATGCTTTCTCTGCATCTATTGAGAGGATCATATGGTTCTTGTCCTTTCTTTTATTGATGTGATGAATCACGTTAATTGTTTTGTGGATATTGAACCAGCCCTGCATCCCAGGTATAGATCCCACTTGGCCGTGGTGAATAATTTTTTTAATGTATTGTTGGATCTGGTTGGCTAATATCTTGTTGAGGATTTTTACATCCATGTTCATCAGGGAAATTGGTTTATAGTTCTCCTTTTTAGTGGGTCTCTGTCTGGTTTTGGAATCAAGGTAATGCTGGATTCACAGAAAGAGTTTGTAAGTTTTCCTTCCATTTCTATTTTTTGGAACAGTTTCAAGAGAATAGGTGTTAACTCTTCCTTAAATGTTTGGTAGAATTCCCCAGGAAAGCCATCTGGCCCTGGACTCTTGTTTTTTGGCAGATTTTTTATTACTAACTCGATTTCCTTACTGGTTATGGGTCTGTTCAAATTTTCTATTTCTTCCTGTTTCAGTTTTGGTAGTGTATAGGTTTCTAGGAATTTGCCCTTTCCTTCCAGATTATCCATTTTATTGGCATATAATTGCTCATAATATTCTCTTACTATTGTTTTTATTTCTGTTGTGTTGCTTGTGGTCTCTCCTCTTTCATTCTTGATTTTATTTATTTGAGTCCTTTCCTTTTTCTTCTTGACCAAACTGGCTAGTGGTTTATCAATTTTGTTAATTCTTTGAACGAACCAGCTTCTGGTTTTATTGATCTGTTCTACTGTTTTTTTTGGTTTCGATAGCATTAATTTCTGCTCTAATCTTTATTATTTCCTGTCTTCTGCTGTTTTTGGGTTTTATTTGCTATTCTTTTTCCAGTCCCTTAAGTTGTAAGGTTAGGTTGTGTATCTGAGATCTTTCTTCCTTGTTTAGGAAGGCCTGGATTGCTATATACTTTCCTCTTATGACCGCCTTTCCTGTGTCCCAGAGGTTTTGGTTGTGGTATTATCATTTTCACTGACTTCCATATACTTTTACATTTCCTCTTTAACTGCTTGGTTAGCCCATTCATTCTTTAGTAGGATGTTCTTCAGTCTCCAAATTTTTTCCAAATTTTTTCCAAATTTTTTCTTGTGGTTGATTTCAAGTTTTATAGCATTGTGGTTTGAAAATATGCACGGTATGATCTCGATCTTTTTGTACTTATTTAGGGCTGATTTGTGTCCCAGTATATGGTCTATTCTGGAGAATGTTCCATGTGCACTGGAGAAGAATATATATTCTGCTGCTTTAGGATGCAATATTCTGAATATATCTGTTAAGTCCATCTGGTCCAGCATGTCATTCAAAGCCATTGTTTCCTTGTTGATTTTTTGATTAGATGATCTGTTCATTGCTGTGAGTGGGGTGTTTCTTGGTCTATAGACCCCTTGATTATGATATAATGCCCTTCTGCATCCCTTGATACAGTCTTTATTTTAAAGTCTAGGTTGTCTGATATAAGTATGGCTACTCCGGCTTTCTTTTGTTGACCATTAGCATGATAGATGGTTCTCCATCTCCTTATTTTCAATCTGAAGGTGTCTTTAGGTCTAAAGTGGGTCTCTTGTAAACAGCATATAGATGGATCTTGTTTTCTTATCCCTTCTGTTACCCTATGTGGTTTGATTGGAGCATTGGATCCATTGACGTTTAGAGTGAGTACTGAAAGATGAATTTATTGCCATTATGATGCTTGTAGAGTTGGAGTTTCTAGTGATGTTCTCTGGTCCTTTCTAATCTTTTGTTGCTTTTGGTGTGTGTGTGTGTGTGTGTGTGTGTGTGTGTGTGTGTGTGTGTGTATTTTTTCATCTTTTCTCCCCTCAGAAAGTCCCCCTTAAAATTTCTTGCAGGGCTGGTTTAGTGGTCACAACTCCTTTAATTTTTGTTTGTCTGGGAAACTTTTTATCTCTCCTTCCATTTTGAATGACAGCTTTGATGGATAAAGAATTCTTGGCTGCATATTTTTCTGATTCAGCATAGTGAATATATCCTGCCACTCCCTTCTGGCCTGCCAAGTTTCTGTGGATAGGTCTGCTGCAAACCTGATCTGCCTTCTTTTGTATGTTAGGGACTTTTTTTTCCCTTGCTGTTTTCATGATTCTTTCCTTGCCTGAGTATTTTGTGAATTTGACTGTGCTATGCCTTGTTGATGGTCGGGTTTTTTTTTAATCTAATGGGGGTCCTCTGTGCTTCCTGGATTTTGATGTCTGTGTCTTTCCCCAGGTTAGGAAAGTTTTCTGCTATGATTTGCTCACATAACCCTTCTACCCCTATTTCTCTCTCTTCCTTTTCTGGGACCCCTATGATTCTGAAGTTTTTCCTTTTTTCCAACGTTTTTATTTTTTTATTTTTGGGACAGAGAGAGACAGAGCATGAACGGGGGAGGGGCAGAGAGAGAGGGAGACACAGAATCGGAAACAGGCTCCAGGCTCCGAGCCATCAGCCCAGAGCCTGACGTGGGGCTCGAACTCACGGACTGCGAGATCGTGACCTGGCTGAAGTCGGACGCTCAACCGACTGCGCCACCCAGGCGCCCCCTGAAGTTTTTCCTTTTTAATGAGTCATGGATTTCTCTAATTCTCAAATTGTGCTCTTTTGCCTTAATCTCCCTCTTTTACTCTGCTTCATTATTCTCTGTAAGTTTGTCCTCTATATCGCTGATTCTCTGTTCTGCCTCGTCCATCCTTGCTGCCGCTACATCCATCCGTGATTGCAGCTCAGTTGTAGCAGTTTTAATTTCATTCTGGCTATTTTTTACTTCTTTTATCTCTGCAGAAAGGGATTCTAATCTATTTTTGACTCCAGCTAGTATTCTTATTATTGTGATTCTAAATTCTGGTTCAGACATCTTGCTTGCATCTTTGTTGGTTACATCCCTGGCTGTCGTTTCTTCGTGCTCTTTCTTATGGGGTGAATTCCTTTGTTTTGTCATTTTGAAGGGAGAAAAGGAATTAATGAGGTAGAAAAATTGAAATAAAAAAATTAAAATTAAAATTAAAAAATATTGAAATTAAAAATTGAACACACACACACACACACACACACACACAAATCGAATAGATGATGCTAGATCCTAGGTGTGTTTTGGTCTGGGTGTTGAACGTGGTTTGACAGATTAAAGAAAAAGAAAGGGGGGAAGGAAATCATTTGAAAATTTGAAAAAATGAATACACTGAAGTAGACTAAAATGAGATGATGGGGATAAAATAGAATTTGAAAAAATATACACCAAAGTAAAGAATGTAGTACAAAAAATTAAAAATATTTTTAATAATAATTAAAAATAAATATGAATTCCTTTTATGTAATTAAGAAGAAAGGAAAGAAATGAAAAAGAAAAAAGATAAAAGAAAAAAATCATTTGAAAATTTGAAAAAGTGAATACACCGTAGTAGACTAAAATAACATGATGGAAGTAAAACATAATTTGAGAAAACTTACATAACAGCAAAAAATATGGTAGTAAAAATTAAATAAAAATATTTTAATAGAAATTGAAAGTAAAAATGAAGTTTTTCTCTTTCTGCATTCAAGAAAAGGAAAAGAAATGAAAAAGAGGAAAAAAGAAAAAGAAAAAAAGGAAATTGAGAATTTTAAAAGGTGAGTACACTGAAGTAGACTAAAATAAAATGATGGAAGTAAAGTAGAATTTGAAAAAATTTACACAAAAGTAAAAAGTATAGTAATAAAAGTTAAAGGTATTTTTAATAAAAATGGAAAATAAAAATGAGTTTTTCCTCTTTCTGTATTCAAGAAAGAGAAAAGAATTGTAAAAGAGAAAAAGGAAAAAGAAAAAAAAAAACAAAAAAAATTGAATAGATGAACCTGCTAACAGATTGAAGTAGGACTGAAATTGCTTCATTTTTGCCTAGAAGTCAGTCTATGTAGCTCTTTATAGTCAACAAATTAAGCCGGTGGTGAGACTTGTGTTCTGGAAGAGCGAAGTAGGCCCAGTTGGGCGGGGCTCAGTGTAACAGCTCCGCTCTCCACTAGGGGGCGCTGCTAACCTTTTTGGGTGGATTGTTGCACAGCTCGTAGGTGCGTACGCGCATGCGTGGGAGCAGTCAAAATGGCACCACCCAGCTACCCAGTCTGTTCTCCCGGATCAGCAGTGGCACACCCGTCCTCTGTCTTCAGCTCTCGTCCACTCCCCGCTTCTCCACTCTCAGTGACCAGGCCCCAGGCAGCACCTCTCTCCCAAGCCTTGTCTCAGATGCGGCTGTTTTCCCCGGCCCCCTACTTAAGAAGGTCTGTGGCTTTGACTCGTTCCGGCCTTCTGCAGGAGGGTCTCACTGAGCAATGGTCGAATGAGCAATGGCCGAATATCGGCTGCACCCAGGTACACCCACTGGACCCTGCTGTTGCCGGTTCCCCAAGACTGTGGCCAGGTGCCAGCGCATCCCAGAAAATGTTTGCGAGACAGTGTAGCAGTAGTGTGTCAGGGATTATGGAAAATCACAACACACATCTGGCACCAGGCTTCACCCTTAATGACCTTCCCTAGCACGAGCGAACGTGGCTGCCCTCTGGGGTCTGCTGGGACCAGGTGGCTTCCCCAGTCTCCACCAAATATCCCTCCAGCAGTAGAACCTCTTTTCTCCGTGTGGCCCGAGAACCTCCCGGACCCCACTCTGTTCCTGGGGATTCATCCTTCCCACCAGAGCACTGCCAGATATCGAGCTGCCGAGTTGCAGCCTTTGCATTCCCCTTGTTTACAGTATTAATGGAATTTAAACTCTCTCCTTTCTCCTTTCTCCCTTTTTAGTTTAGTCTCTGTAGCTGTTTCCAATTTTCCACTTTCTCTCCAGCTGCTTTGGGGAGGGGTGATTTTCCCTTATTCTCCCCCCTCCCCAGTCTCCGTCCTCTCTTCCCCCACAAAAGTGGTTCCCTACCTTTTGGGGCTCCTTGCTCCCCAAGTTCAGCTCTCCATGCCATGTACCTGCTGAATTCTGTGGTTCAGGTTGTGCAGATTGTTGTGTTAATCCCCAGTTTTCTAGGTGTGTAGGATCAAGATTTATTTTTTTTTAAGTATGTTTGTTTGTTTATTTATTTAGATAGCAGGGGAGGGGCAGAGAGAGGGAGAGAGAGAATTCGAAGCAGGCTCCTTACTGTCAGCATGGAGCCCGACGTGGGGCTCAAACTCCCAAATGGTTAAATCATGACCTGAGTCGAAGTCAACAGTTGGCTGTTTAACTAAGCCACCTAGGTGCCCCACTAAAATTAAGATTTAAAACATTTCCATTACTGTAAGTTTCCTCTGGAACCTTTGCAATCAATTCTCCAGCCCCAGGAGACCTGATATACTTTCTGTCACTGTACATAAGTTTTACCATATATACGAAATCATACAGTATGTAATGTTTTATGTTTAGCTTCTTAGTATTTTCTTTTTTAAGATTTGTTCATGCTATTGTGTATATCAGTAATTCATTATTTTTATTGCTGATTAGTATTCCATTGTGTGGATATAACATATTTTGTTCATCCATTCATCTGTTGATGGACATTTGGTTTGTTTCCAGCTTGGGACTTCCCATAAGCTTTTTGAAACAACTCATTAGGAAAATGAAAAAACAAGTCAGAGGCTGGGAGAATATGTATGTGTGTGCGTGTGTGTTTTGTGTGTGTATACGCACGTATATGTGTATGACAAAAGACTTGAATGTGGAATATGTAATGAAATATTACAACTTTATAATGAGAAGACAACCAAATTAGGAAATGGGCCAAAGATTGGAACAAAATTTCATAAAAGGAGAACTACAAATGGGCACTGAACACATGAAGAGATAAAAACTGTTAGTCATTATGGAAATGAATATGTACTGTTTCATTTCCAATACACTGGATAACATTGAAAAGACTGACAGTACCTGGTGTTGATGAAGGTGTGGAATATCTCACACTCTGATGGATTGCATTCAACGATGTGAAGTGGTACAAAGACGTTGGCAAAAGGTTTGGCGGTTTCTCATTCATATTATTTTTGATAGCTTTTGGATTTTTTCAGTGAGTTATAGGTTGCTTTATCCACTATATATTTTATTTCATTTCCCCCAGTGTTCTAGCTCTTTAGAGAATAAGAGATTTTCTGAAGTCCTGAGTTATGTTATCTTTGAATTAGTGTTATATAAAGCTATTATTTTGCTCTCCTGCTAAGTTCAAGACAGTATGAAAGAAAGCAAGAGCTAAACTATACAGCTAAGAGCTAAAAGGTTAAAACACATTTTAAACAAGATAATTACTGCAAGGAAAGCAATTAATATATATAACTTTGTTGATTTTGATAGCCCATGCAGTTACCATTTCCAGAGTTCTTGGTATCTTTCTATAAGTCTCTATTTGCATTTGGGTAGTTTTCCTTCTGCCTAAGTATTACCTTTAACATTTCTTGTACGTGAGCTCTGTTAGTGATGAATTCTTTTTTTTTTTTTTTAATTTTTTTTCAACATTTATTTATTTTTGGGACAGAGAGAGACAGAGCATGAACGGGGGAGGGGCAGAGAGAGAGGGAGACACAGAACTGGAAACAGGCTCTAGGCTCTGAGCCATCAGCCCAGAGCCCGATGCGGGGCTCGAACTCACAGACCGCGAGATCGTGACTTGGCTGAAGTCGGACGCTTAACCGACTGCGCCACCCAGGCGCCCCAGTGATGAATTCTTAACAGCTTTTGTCTGTCTGAAAATTCTTTATTTCAACTTTATTTTTGAAAGACATTTTTGCCAGGTATAGAATTCCATCTAGGTTGACAGTTTTTTTTCTTTATGTACTTTAAAGATGTTGCTCATCTGTATTTTTGTTTGTGTTATTTCCATGGTGAAATTTATTTTTTTTCTTTTTTTCTTGTTCTTCTCTATGTGACATCTTTTTTATCCATGGCTACTTTTAAGATTTTCTGTTTACCACTGGTTTGGTGCAGTTGATTATGACATGCCTTCAGTTTTCTTTCTGTTCCTTGGGCTTGTGGTTCATTCCAAGTTCTAGGATCTATGGATTTATGGTTTTTATCTGCTTAGGTTTTTGAGAGTCAGCAAGATGACCTGAGATTTTATAGTATTTGGGAGTATGTGATTTGTCAGGGTTGCCAAGGTAACACTTAAGTGTGTTAGCTAATGAGTTTTTCATTCAGTTGAATTAACAGGAAAGTAAATGGATGTAGTTCAGCAAAAGTTTGGTCTTTTTTCCAGAAGCAAGGTGAGCTTACTACCAGACTCTGGGTTATGAAAATAAGGGCCTTTACTTTAATTTTGATTCATTTGTACAATTGGCCAGTTAGGGATTATCTAGTTGTGCCTTTCTGGCTCAGTGCTCATTGGGGTAGAGCTTCTGGGATGTGTTGTCTGGAACAAGGAATTACCTCTTTACCCCATTATTGGATCTAGACAGTGTGCACTATTCTTTTCAATGGAGGGAGAAGGCAAGACCTAGCTGTCACCTTGATTGCAACTTAAGGGATCCTTTCTTCTAAATTTTGTTCATGTCATTACACCCTGGACTATGGAGTTCACAGTTTTTCCTTCTGCTAGTAGCCTTCAATAGCTACGTAAACACATGGGTTGGATTTTCCCTATTCTCTCACAAATCCTATTTCAAAAGCCAGCCCAGGGAGTTGCCAGTAGCCCTGATTCAATTCAGAAGTATTTGTGTGCTTGTAATACAAAGGAACTGCCTTTTATGATTGGAATTTCCAACACTGGGGACCTTCTCTATCTGTGTCACCTTCTTACTTAGTCCAGGAATTATTAATAAATCTCTATTTACATACTTATTCTGAAATACTTTTTTCTTTATCTACTGAAATTTAACCCCCCAAGTGCCTCAGATCCTCTAACTAGGACTTAAAATGTCATCCTGTATCTCCTCTTCCAGTTTATTTATAACTGTGCTAGCCCAAATCTGAATGCTTTTCTGGTCCTAATTGAATGTTCATTTGTGGATTCAGGCCAAATTCAGAATCAAGGAGGTCTGTGGTAGAACAGGCTTTGATCAGCAAAGCTACAGAACATGGGGGATAAGATGTAATATCCTCCAGTTAGTACAAGGGGGAGAAAGACTAGGATTATCTGTGACTCTTTTTAACAGCAGCATAGTGAACGTTTGAAGCTCTGGACCTTAGGGGGTTAAAATAGGAAGTCTTGGAAAATATTTTCTAACACCTCCAGGAACATAGAGTGCTTATTTCAGGAATTACTGAAAATGTAAATCTCTGTTGTTTTCTTTTCCCAGTGATGTAATTGATAGCTAGACACATGGTCACATCCCAATTTAATAAAATTCCTCCAGCAATAAATCATGACCAGAAGGGTAGTTTCGATGTTTTGCCACCAGCAAGAGAATGTCTTGCATTTAATATAGGGAAATGTAAACAGAGCAAGCACTGCCGTTTCTTCAGGTTTTAAAATCATTAATAAAGATGTCTTTACTCTCGAAGGAAAGGGTGGTGAGCAGTCACATTTTTATTATTCTACTGAATAAGTGAATTTACCCAGCACATAAATTAGCAAATACATTTTCTCCCTGCAGCACATGTTGACATTTTCCTGCAGATGGCTCGGCAGAAGGGGAAACGAGAAAGGTGGTTAGTGACAAAGGACAGGCATGTTTGGTCACTGTCTTTCAACACCTAGGGACACTGGCCTGCTTGTCTCTCTGACCCAGCCAGTGGGCTTGCTGGGAGCAGGAGGGTCTCAGATTGCAGACACTGTTGGGAAGGATGGAATAGGATAGGAAAGCAGTCCAATCTGCATGACCTCTTAGAATGAAATTTTTTTCCTCTTCTATATTAAATTTGTTCAGACTGTTATGACTTGGAGAAAGGATTTTCTCTATTATCTTTCCATTTGGAATCGTTTCTCAAAATTGGTGTATAGATGATGTTTTCGTAAACCATTAGTTGGAGATGGGCTATTTGACCTGCAAGTGCTCTAATTTTGGTTTAGGGTAACTTAGAGGCAGGATTTAGGGAGAATGGGTGAGTGGAGCAGGGGTGATCTTTCAAAAAAAAAATACAAGTATTTCATTGATTAAATATAGCCTTTGTCATCCACACACTTACTGGACCCTGGTGATTGGCAGACTGGTTGTTGATGGGAATAAGTTGGAGGCTCAGTATGAATTGTTTGGTATTTGAGGACTGTGAGGGGTAAAGGTTTATTCAGGTATTTGGGAATGAAGTCTGTCTGGAGGCAGATTTCCATGTAGGACTGTAAGATCTAGGTGTGGTACAGCTCTCTCCAAAGGTGGTAGTTTCAGAGAAGCCAGGAGACTATCTCAGGTTTTGGTGGGGGCAGGGGGGCGCTGTGATTTGTGCTCCAGCGAGTTGGAGCTCATTCCAGGAGCTGGGGATGAGTAGGTATGGCAAAGAAGAACCTTCAGGAAGGCAGCCGGAGCTACTAGGTAGTGTTTATAAATCCCCTCCATCTATCCACTCAGCTATTAATTATCAAATTCTTAATATGTTTGGTATCAAAGTTGCTTTAGAAAAATGAGAAGTTAGTAAAATGCATTATGGTATACATGTGTTTGGGTTTTGCTTGTGATGTTTTTCACTTGTCACAAGCAAAAGAGAATTAGTGTTTAGATGTGCGTTTTGATTTTTTTTGACAGTTCATATTCAGAAGAATGCACTAGGAATGCTTAAACTGGTCCCTGGGAATCAGTGTAGTCTATATTCAGCAGGATCGCCTGAGAAGAGCTTTGAGCCAGGGTCCTCAATTACAAAATAAGGTAATAGTAGAGACCTGTCCATCCAAGGTGAGATGATGGCTGTAATTTGTTGGTACAGCACTTCCCAAAAGCGAGTATTTAAGATTTCATAAAAATAGAATTCCATGATCCACGTTGTATTCAAAAGTAACTTCTTACCACTTACCACTAGATTTTGGGCAGCTCGTGTGTTAGAACATAAAGACTGAGACACATGATCAGAGTGCACTTGGAATCTCTTCTCCAAATTTTCTGTTGAATGAAACTGAATTCCTTTGCCCAGGCCTCCCCTCACAGGACAGTGGAGGACATCCTGGCACATGTATGTCAGTATATTTGCCACACTCTTTTGTAGGATGACATCTCCATCTCCTGTACTTGAGAGCAGCACGCACTCCCTGCCTGGGGTCCCAGATGCTGGTGGACACTCCACTGGTATTACCAGGCTTCCTCTGAGGATCTGCAGTTGGTCTGTGCTCCTTCTGTGCTCAGGGGCTCTCAGTAAGTCAGCAGGTTTCCTTTCATTTGGCCTGGAGATTCTCCTTTGCAGGCAGAGACCTAGGCTTCCCCGTGTTCCTCCTCAAGATGAAGCAGACAGCCTTGCAGTTGTTTGCTAATTCCTTGATGTCAAAAGTGGCAAATTTTGGTTTGGCAACCTCTCCCCACAAATACCCATCTCCCACACATCACCTCTTCCAGGATTGTTGTCTGTAGGACTGGAAATCCAACTAATTTTTCATTCTGGCCCAACTTCTTCTCTGTTGCTGCTGGATGTTCAGTTTGGAGCAAGGCACGCAGCGGGCAGAAATTGGATGATAGCATCATCTCTGCACCAGACGCTTGTCAGTGAGGTCCTGAGGCATAGTGGGCCTTCTGGGTGCACACCTGTGCTCTGATGAATGCGCACTTGCATCTGAGCTGAGTGGGAAATAATCATCTGGTAAGAGAAGTAATTTATGAGGTCACTGTTGCATTGGGCTCACACCCTCCATCTTCATGGTCTGCAGTTATTTCCCTCAACCCTCTGTCATTAGGGTGGATTGTTTATCTGGGGGGTCATCTGGAGTCCGAGGGCTCTGCATCACAGAGGCCTAAAGTGCCTCTTGTCCACTTTCCTCTTTACCCTTGGTGGCTGTGTCAGGCACACACACCTCTTCTTTACCATGGCGGTGAGGCCTGGAGAGAGCGGGGGAAACTCATATTCAACACTTTTAAAAAAAAATCTAAATAGAATTTCTTTTGCAGGAGAGGATTAAAGCCATGGGATGGAGTGAGAGTTTGGTGTTCTGGGGGATTGTCACTATCTGTTTGAGGTGCCCTCATTTGCGTGGACTCGAGCCACCATGCCTGTGTGCGACCCAGGGGGCCTGGTACCTGATCATCATGACCCACCCTTCAGGCCCTAGCTCAGAGGCGCCTGTGGGAAGTCTCAGCCAAATCCAGAACTGGATTAAACAGTTCTTCCAGCTGCTCACACACCACCTATTTTCATTGTTTTATTGGCGTGTGTCCCCTACTGGACTTGGAGGGCATGAAACATTGTCTTGTCCTTCACCAGATCCTCGGTAGAGCCCAGAACCATACCTGGTCCCTGGGAACATGCTGGGTAAAGATCTTCCTGCTGGATGGAACCCTTGCTGCCACTGGTACCGAGGAACATAGGAATTTGTGATGTGACACTGGGTTTTACCCAAAGCAGGATGCTAGAAAATGTCCTTTCCTAGGTAGGGTCTTCATACTTGGTGTGCTCGTCCGTGAAGGCTGTTTTTCTCAAGGTAGCATTTCTGCCTTTCCAGCATGTATACCCCTTCTCGACACTTTCCGTCATACAGCTCATTGCAGCCTCCCTCTCCATCCCAGCCTCTAAGGAGAGAAAGCCACTCTCCCGTGTGTGTGGGGTATCTCTGACCGTGCCCTGGCGGGTGCCAGTTGGAGAGCTGGAGTGGCATGCTCACTCCCACCTGGAGCTCACCCCGGGCCTGTGAATGCCAGAGTCAGCACCCATTCTCCTTGCCCTCCCTTTGCGTTGTGCCCCAGGCTGTGTGGGACTTAGTCTTTATTTAATACTTGTTGGCTCCATTAAAATGCAGTGATGTCTTCCTGGCCAGTTATCCAATGGGCAGAAAACGGAACTTGTTGGGAATAATGAAACTAATAACAGATTTTGACAGCGGTGATCTGTGCAGCCACTGAGATGGTTATCAAAAAGCAGCCTTTCTTCTGCTTCCTGCGGCCAACCTGCTTGGAACATCTTACAAAGGCCCAGTTGTCACGATAAACCTCTCTGGCCATCAATTTTCAAAGTCTGGTTCTCCAGAACATCTTGATCAGTTCTTAAAATTAATTATTATCAGGAACAAGTGAAATGATACCTCGGGAAGATCTTTTCAAACACCAACGGGCGTTGTGGTGGAGTTGCCAGATAAGGGGAAATATATCAGCTGGAAGGTCTTGTAATAAACCACCTGAACACCTTGATTAAGTGTCAGTGAATGTGGAGTATCAGGAGCATGATAATAAGGGTATAAAGTGGGAAGACTTGAAAGGTAGTAAGGTCTTGGTTCAGTGATGGGAGGTGTTAAAAAGCCAAGGACAGAAATTAAGTTTTCAGGGCTGGGGAAGGCTGGTTGTGTGATGGCCTGAGCAGGCTGCTCCTATGGTGATCCCATGCTGGTCTGTCCACATCTGCTTTGCTTTAACATCCCTTCCTACACCCCCACGTGCTCAACCCTGGCCTGCAATGCAGGAGATGCCTGCTAAATGCTGAACTGAGCTAAACTGAATTTTCAGTGGGCTGCAAACTCTCCAAGGGCCGGACATGTAGCATTTAATAGATGTTGAAGGACTGAGTGATTGGGATATTTGCATGTATATCCTTCCAACCTAACAGAGTAACATGCCAACCCATTGATTGCTAATCAACAGCTAGTCTTCTGTGAATGTCTGCTGTATATCTCTTACCCATGTCATGTTTATTGCGTGCTAAGTGTATACATGCATTATCTCAGTCTTGCAAGAGTACTATTAGGCTATTTTAGAGAAAGGGAAGCAGAGGCTCATACATGTAGGACATGGCAGATATGAGATTTGACCTTGGCCATGCACTGAATCTAGGCCGGACTGCCTTTCCCAGCTGTCCGGTGGCCTGCAGCCCACAGAGGTTTGGGAGCCTCAGGCCGTTGTGTGGAGTGCAGCCTCCCTGTTCACCTGTGCATGGCTCAAGCATTTAGGATTTCCCCGAACCTAAGGACTCTTTTCGGTCCTTCTCCTTCAGATTCCAAGGCACATGCCACTTGTGAAGGGCATAACAAACAGGGCTTAAACATACCCCTTTGGTGCATCAGCAGTATTGTCTCGTTCCAACTTTGAATGTAGAAAGGGAAGATCCTCTTGGAGGATGGGAGAAGTGGGGAACCATGTCTGGCATTTCCTGCATGGAGTTGGGAGTGGGTTGTCATGACACTTTGAAGATTGTATGGTGGCCTGGGGTATCCTCAGACTTGGAAGCTCCCTCTCAGGAGCCCGGTGGACTGTGCTCACAGGTGTGTGTTTGGGGAAGGGGCTTGGGAAGAAGATGGGACTGACCTTCACACAACATAACCTGTGCATCAGACATGGTGCTGGAGCCTGTCTTCCCACCCACCTAGGAGGGAAGGGGGAGCTATCCTCCCATTTGACAGCTGAGGAAGCTGAGCCTCAGAGAGGCTAAGAATCATGGTCAAGGCTACATAGCTAATAAATGGTAGAGCTGGGATGTCCCCCAGTCTTGTTTCTTCCTGGAATACATGTTCTGTTCTTGACATATTGTTTCACTTTCCTGGGGAATAAGTCCTTGGGGGAGGCTTGTGTCCTTTATTCATAGCATAAAATTGGAGACTGTGTACTGCAAATAAGCTTAAAAGTCACGCAGTCTACAAAACAAAGTAAGTGGGAGTCTACAGAGGATTAAGTGTCTTATTTACATGTTGGCTACATCTGGTAGCTGAAGATGTGTCTCTTTCTTCCCCATACCTTTCTTCAAGGATGGATTGGAATCGAAGACCAGCTCTTTATTCCTGAGGAGGAGGGCAAGGATTGATGGGCTTCAAGGTCAGGAACCCTTAGGAGGTTTTGAATTCCAGAGGTGGAGCTTACAATGTGATAATGTCACAGCAAAGGAGTGTGGTTTTTGTTTTCTCTTTCATCTTTGACATTGGTGGGCTGAGGATCCTAGTGGAGCCATGTGAGAGCAAGACCACACAGCCACCCCTGAGTCTGGGTCTGTGTCTCTGATTGTCTCCTTTCCTCATCTCCAGTCTCTTCCATCTCGTTGGTGAGAGCATTCCATCATGGTGGATGTGGGGAGGCCTGGACACTCTGCCTTGTCTGCAGTGTATGCTGAGTTCTGGGGACACAGCAGTGAATATCAAAGACAGGCTTTTTTCTCATGGGACTTAGGATCTAGGAGAGCACATAGGCAATAAGCAAGAAAACAAATCATAGGTTTTCAGATAATAGTAACTGCTAGGAAGGAAATAAATCAAGTGACAGCAAAATAACCTTTTGGGGAGAAGAAACAGCATTAGCAAAGGCTCCAAAGTGGCCAGAGCTTGGCCTGTGGGAGGGGTGTGGCAAGGAGAAGAGTGAGTGGGGGAGGGGTGGGGGGAAGGGACGAGCAGGTGCAGAAACTACAGAGCCTTGTGGCAGGTCTTAGCATGTCATTCTCTGCAGGGGGGAAACTGCTGATGAGCTTTAAGCCAGGGAGTGATGTGACTTGATGTATGCTCCAAACATTCTTATATGCTTTGCTCCATTTTATCCAGTGCTGGTGGGTGTACAATGGACTGTTTTCTCAGCAGAAAGACTTGTGATCCAGTTTTATGTTGGGAGAATGAGGTTCTTTGTGTTAGCCTGGGTGATAGGAGTTCTCTGTGTGGTCTAGCCTGGGTCAGTGTTATTTTATATTGGGATTTGAACTCACAAAAGTAGTGCTCCATGCTTTTTTATCCTCTGTTTTCCTCAAGGAGCTTGAGGAGGAGAGGAAGATGGGTCCAGGCAGGATTTAGGCACCCTTGGGTCACCATCTAAGGGGATCATTGAATACTTGGCTAACTTAATCACCACCCCCCCTTTCAGGTGCACTCAGCCAGTTAATGGCAGCAAGAACCGGGCAACCTGGGTCCCAGGTGGATGTGATTTTTATGATCACATCCTGCCCTTGGGTTCACCCTTCTCATTGCTGCCCTTTCCCGTCTGTTGTCTCTTCCCAAATTTTACCCCAGTTGTGAAATGTAGCTTAAAGTATAGCGTAGGGCTGTCATCTTTACCTAGAGGGAAAAAAAGACCAATTCCTTTAAAATTGCCCATTCTCCTTGGATAGGAGTTGGTTTATGTTGACAGCTATGGGGTTTAAGTATAGATCTTATATCTGTTTTTTTCAGACCATGAAATTATGTCCGGTTTCAGTACATATTTCACTGATATAATTAAGCTGTTCATTCCCTCTGAGTTGGTTTTAGCCATATTCAGCAGCATCCCAGGATGCTTTTCATGTTTCACACTGTTGAAGGTTGAGACCTCAGTTCAAGACCCAGCTCTGCTACTTACCAGCTCTTTGGCTTCTGGCAAATTACTTTTTT
Organism: Puma concolor; assembly: GCF_028749965.1. Classification (NCBI taxonomy): domain Eukaryota; kingdom Metazoa; phylum Chordata; class Mammalia; order Carnivora; family Felidae; genus Puma; species Puma concolor. The sequence continues at coordinate 127,026,229 of NC_141667.1, forward strand.
CTCTGAGCTTTGATGTTCTCAGTGAAAATTGATATAATGGCATAAGTGAATGGTACCTAACGTTCACACTTAGGCTTTTGAAGCAGCGACTTAAGTAACTCAATCCTTGTAACAGCCCTACTTGGCAACTACTATTTTATTTCCATTTTACAGATGCAAATATTGAGGTACAGCTCAATCATTGGCTCACGGTCCCCTAGTTGGAAAATAGAACAACAGGGATAGAAAGCCAGAGTCTGTGCTCTGAGCACCTAACTGAAGCTACTCGTGGATCCTCCCTGAGAGACTTGATTGGCAAAATGCATGCATCGCCCTTATCACGGTGCCAGGCACGTAGCCCGTGCCCTTCCCATCTGTCTTCCTGTAATTCTGAAGAGTTGTCCTCTCAGAAGCCTTCTCAGTAGAAAGACAGAAGCTTTGAATCCAAATGGGCTTTCTGCTGATGGTGACAGTCCCTCGGCACCCAGTGCTCAAGATGGATCGCGTGCTGAGCGGGTAGGTGTCGACCAGGCAGAGCTGAAGGAAAAGTGGTGTTCTGCCACGACCTCCCCCCAGTCACGTGGGCTGCCTTTAGTATTGTGGGCAGGCGTCCATTCCTGCCTGACCTTCCTGCTCTTGTTGGAGTCCTCGCTGTCTGACTCGCACCTCATGCTCAGAATTAATACCTTCCTCCAGATGTCTTTAGCACCCACGGGGTTTGGCATGGGGGTTGACGCTGCTTTTGTTTGTGACTGTCTAGTAAGAATCTGCCTTTGTAGATGCCTGGCTGTGGGTTTTGTCAGTGTCGAGTCTCCTCTGTGGGTGCTGGGCTCCTTGAGTGGGTGGAACATGCCCTCTCATTTTACCTCCCTGGAATGATGGACATCCTCTCAATGGGACCAGGACAGGAGCCCGCAGAACAGCAGCTTGCCCAGGGTGCCCAATTGAGGACGATGGAGTCAGGTCACGGCTTGGCCACAAAGACTTCTGTTTTCTCTCTCTGCTCAGCCGGCTGTGCCAGATTGGGGAACAGAGTTTGGGGTGTGGCCATTGCAGGAAACCTGTGGGGTGGCTCTGCATCCCCAGATGTGTGGTGAGGCTGCATGGGTGATCCACAACACAGCTGTGGGTTCCTTTCTTGGTTTTCTAGTCATGAGTAAAGACAGGCCCTATCACATGTGGAATTGAAATGTATTTGGCTTAACTGAGATAGGAATTAGCCAAATTTTTCCCCTCCTTTGCGCTCTGCAATCTGGGTCTTGGTGGCAGAATTGTTCATCTTGGTCCTTCTCTCTGGGTAGCTGGGGGGCTGTCTGGAGCCTCAGAGAAGCAGGAGCAGCGTTTGGCCCGGTGGGGCTCATGGTAGTCCCTTAGCTTCTTCATGGTGAGAGGGTGGCCCCGGGGCAGGTGTCTGGTGCTTCCTGCATCTCTGTGGCTCTGAGAGGGGACCTTGGTTTCTGCCTGGAGGATGGGGTCCAGGCGTGGGGGGAAACAGGTGCCATTTTTGCCCTCTGCCTTATGCCCTGCCCCTTCTTCCATGAAGCACACTTCCAGCTTCTCTCCCCTTTCAGGCACTTCATAACTTGTGGTTCAGCTGATTTATGGGGCTAAGGTAAGCTCATTATGTGAGATGTCAGTAATTATATGAATTGATGAGGAGATTTCCCTTTTCCTTCCCTTGGATGCTTGCAAAGTCATTTCAGGTGGATTTTGCGTTTTGACCTAAACAGTGATGAATTTAGACATTAGCTTCTCTCAGTTCAGGATAACTTCTGCATTCATTGCTTTGTAACAAGCACATCCCAGGTGGGGTTTCTGATGAGGTTTTCCTGCACCGAGAGTGACAGAGGCCCCCTGCATCTTGGATGAGTGTGTGTTGTCTTTATTTTCCTAATTATTAATTATTAAGAGCATTACCTGGAAGGACTTCAGCCTGCTGGCTCCTGTTGAAAATGCTTGCTGCATTCCCAGACAGATTCAGCGTGAGTGGTGGTATGTTCTTGAAGATTAAAAAAAACAAAACAAAGCATAAGCCCTTGGAAATAAACTTGGTGGATAGTCCTATTGTAGTATAACTGCGCAGGTGCATTAGCAGTGACAAACCCAGGGGTTAAATCCAGCTGGCAGAGGTGTTTTGTTTGGCCTGGACAACATGTTAAAAAATATTTTTTTGAATTGGTTGCTAACATTAAAAAATTACAAGATGTTCCCTGAAACCCCATGTATTGGGATTTCCCATTTTTTGTGGAAAATTCTCAGATATGGCCACGTGGCTCACTGTCCTCTATGGAGATAGTTGGCTGGCACTGAGTAACGGCTGCCCCTCCCCACGGGGCACACGGGTGCTGTCTAATGTGCATCTGTGTGAACCTGGTCTACCTTGTTGATTTAATTGATCGGTTTGGCCCCATCTGGCATTTGAGTATGCGGCTCCAGGAGCAGATGAGCAAGCATTAGTATGCTCAGTGATCGACTCCTTGCCTCTGTGGTCTCCATGCTGGCTGCAGTTCACATCTCTCTTCTGGTGAGTGCACACACCTTCTGCCTGGTCTGCCTGCCTCCACCTTTGCAACCTCCCTGCTCTGCAGTCAGTGCTCGGCAAGGAAGGGAGACTGGTCCTTGTGAAACACATCAGACGGTTACTCCTCTGTTCAAATCCTTGCTAAGGTTCTCAGTGTCTCTCAGAGGAAAACCTAACACATGCTGTCCTACAGCTCCATCAAGATCTGGCTTCCTGCTGCCTCTCTGAGTTGGTCTCCTCCTGTCTCCCTTGCTCACTCTCTTCTAGCCGCACTGCCCTCCTTGCTGTTTTGTGAACATGACAGACCTCAGGGCCTTGGCACGGTGTCCCTGGATGCTCCTCTCCTAGGTAACTGCTCGGCTAATTCCCTCACTTCCTTTAGGTCTTGGGTTGAGTCCCACCTTATCATTGAGGCCCTCCCACATCATCTGATTTATTACCGCAACGTATTTCCACCCCAATTCCTGTGTTTTTTATCCCCACCTACCTAACTCTACCTTTTCATTTTTTTGTGGTACTTAATCCCTTTTAACACATCAAATGCTTTCTGTATCACATGCGTTGTTTGCCTCTTCTCTTTGCCTGAATGTGAATTTGACAAAGACAAGGATCTTTTTTGCTCATCGTTTTATCCCAGGCGTCTAGAACAATGCCTGGCACATCGTCGATATTAATAAATGTCTATTGTTGGACGTAGTTGAAATCATGGAGTGTTTTAAAAACTTCAAGGTGATTGAAGTTTAGAATGATGGAAATGGGAGCTGTTGGTCTCATTGTACACCGCCCAGCAGGTGAGCTCCCCAGAGGGACTGGCAGTGTGGGCGCCATCCAGCCTGAGGCGCGAGGGCCAGAGTTCCAGAACTTTCCCTGGATCTTGTTCCCTGTGGGGTCATATTGCTCCTTCATCTTCTCCTCCGTAACCGAGGATGAAGGGGGTGGCATATTTTGCATCAAACAGAGCAAAGGGGAAGTGGAGAAGAAGGGAAGAGCAGGGACAGTGTGCATCGCACTTTTGGGAGGACTTCCTGGTGAACCTGTCGGTGCCTGTCACCTGCACCGTAAGATTCAGAATTGTTTCCAAAATCTGGATCAGTGCTATTAAAAATACACCTTTTCTCATTTTCCGTGTTTCTGTTCGAAATCCCTTTTTGGGCTCAGACATTTTCCCCCTTCCCTTGGTGACATACAACGGGATTTCACAGCGCTGCCTCACCCAGCCACAGCTTTGATGTCGTCGCTGGGGGGACCGGCCGAGATGTGACCCCTCGCCGCCCGGGCTGCTTTTAAGAGCCCCTGTGTTCACTCTATGGTGTGTAAGGTAGTGTTTCACATTTTCACTTCCATTCCTACTCACTAATAGAAAATTAATTACAGTGAAATAGGAAATAATAGAGGCCACACATCACCTCGGCCAAGTGGCATAAAACACACCTCATCCCCACTCCAGATGGTTGTCAATAAAAAGTGACATTTAAAAATGCTGACTACATTCAAACCTGTGAAATGCTTTCTCCCATAATTTAAATTCATTTTAGGGGAGATGTGCAAGTCTGTTTTCTTGTAATGTCTATAAGCATATTAATCTCACGAGGACTAGAATATCTGCAGTGGTTGTACGTTTCCCTAAAAGCTTTTTCAAGAGAAACCTAACAGCTTCTACTGAAGAAATGAAAACCTGCTCGGACTCAGGAGATCTGAAATAAACGGGTCTGTTTTCTCCCAGACACCACAGCATTACACCTGCAACCTGTCTTCCCTGGCTTTTCAGTGCTGGCTTCTAGGTGCAATCCTCACGAGCAGGTGGGACTCCTCCCAGCTCCTTGGGAGGGACAGAGAAATGCTTGAAAGGTGCTATTTCAAGGGGCGCTCTTCCTCCTGGAGAAACCCGAGGCTTAAGTCTTGACGTCTCAGATGGAATGCAAGCCTTTCTGGAATGAAAATCCCCTGAGCTTTCCTCTAAAAGAAAGAGGTGCTGGGGGTACCTGGGTGGCTCACTCGGTTAAGCAGCTGACTTCAGCTCAGGGCATGAATTCGTGGTTTGTGAGATCAAGCCCCACGTTGGGCTCTGTGCTGACAGCTCAGAGCCTGGAGCCTGTTTCAGATTCTGTGTCTCCTTCTCTCTCTGCCCCTCCCCCACTCACGCTCTGTCTCTCTATCTCTCTGAAAAATAAACACCCCCCACCCAAATTTTTTTAATTAAAAAAAAAAAAAAAAAGAAGTGCTGGGATCCTGGGATTCATGGAGTGGCAGGGGCCGTTCTGTGCAGTGTGTGGGGAGAGGGGCATGTGCATTGTTTGCACCTAGATACACCGCTGCTCCGGCAGGCAGGCTTTTCTCAGAGCTGTGTGACCTTGGGCAAGTTACATAACCTCTGTAAGCCCTCATTTCCCAGTTTTCAGGTGAGAATGTGAGTAGTACCTGCTTCAGAGCATTATTGTGAGGAGCAAATCAGATGATGAAGGTAAAGCCAGCACGTGGCTAGCACTTAATAAACCTTCGCCTTTGTTAGTTATCATTTTGCCAAGTTTCTCCAACCCCCCCCCCCCCCCCGTATTCATCTGTTCCTTACACTTGTCGGAGCATACATAAAGATAGGAACCCCCTGAGCATGACCACTTTGTCTCCAGCTGTATTGATTCCATGAGTGGGACTTGGTACCCAAGTCCCCTAATGTTCTGGTACCCTCAAACCATCAGGGATTGCCCCTGGTTCCCAGGCCCTGGTTTATGTTGGGTTTGGTGCAAGGATGCCCTGCAGCCTCTGCTGGGAGGCAGGCCTTCTCTTTGCTCTGCCCCCATACACGTCTGCTGACTTGGGCTCCAGCAAAGCAGGACATTCAGGGGTAGGCTGGGAAGGGGTTTCCAGTAGGTGCTCTTGCGGTAACTCTGTGAGTGGCCGTGGAAGGACCTCCTTCTGGGTAGCAGGAACCACCCCTGGTTTATATGGAGGCAGACTGACTTTCTTCTCTATGATCCACCCTTTTCTTTCCTCCTTGCCGGCCGTTCTTTGGACCACACGTGTTTGGGTATTTGCTCACAGAGCACCTATCTCCTTGGCTAGGAGCATTGTTGTCTTCTCAAAAGCCCTCTGAAGTTCTGAGGGCTGTGCTGAGGGCCTTGTAAGGAGCCCTTGGATGGCCACCGTGGTGGTTGCCCTGCCAGGCTCTCTGCATGACCCCAAAGACCGGTTTTGTTAAAGCTCTTCCTCTTGATCCCCCAAACAAGGAGTAATACATTTCATTTCCAAGGCCCCCTTTTCTAGGAAATGCAGATTTGCTCTTCTGGTTAGACGGTGTGGATGAAGACCGAGTAGTCGTCTCTTGGGCACTGGTGGGGGTCAGGACTCTGCATAGCTTCCTTGCAGGACTCACTGGTCTCCTTATCCATTTGTGAATCTTCCTGTCCCAAGCTGGCTTGAGCCTCTTCCCAGTGGAGGCTCCACTAGTAATGAGAGTCTCTCCTGGAGTCATTTACACTTGTCGCCGGGACCTGCAGGGTCTGCGTGGGCTGGTGGGGGTTGCGGTAGGCTGGCTAGGTACGGCCCCTGGCTGTGGGGACAGGAAATAGGAATTGGCCTTTTTGGAGCTGCAGTTAGAGCACTGTTGCCTTCTGCCCTGTGGCCTGGCGATAATGCCATTGGCCAGAGGTTGCAGGGTCCTTGGCCGCAGCTTCGAGATGCACGGCTGGCCACAGCGGGGGCACGAGGACCACAGTCATCTTCAAGTCCATGAGTGGAAACCAGGCCTCCCTCTTCAGATGAGTCTCCTGATTCAAGTGTAGTGGATGAGACTTGACTCAGGCCAGTTTTGAGAGACTGAAGAGTAATTATGTTATTTTCAGGGAATATTGACCTCAGAAATAGTCCAGAAAAGTGAAACTCTGCCAGAGTTAGCAAGCGTTGTGGTTTCTTTACTTTTCATGAACAAAAAATTTTGCTTTTCATCCCTACACGAACCTTTCCTCGTTGTTGGTGAGGATGCCGTGCAGATGGTCTGGCCTTCACATGAGACTCTGTTTGGCTGTGAGCTTCTCTGGTGGTGGACATCTGCAGGGAGTAAATATTTTTCAGTAATGGAGACAAAGTCATGGATTTTTTGTTTGTTTGTTTCTTTTACTAAAGAGGCATTATAACCTGGGAGTGAAGAACCTGAGCTCTGAATTCTCCCTGATAAAATTCAGTGAGCTCTTAATTGCAAAAACTTGCCCCACACATTGCCTAGCCGTCAGTAAGTATTAGTTATCATGGTTACACGATAGTCTTTCCTTGATGCCCCAAGTCATGGCATATTTGAAACATTTTCTGGCTTTTTTTTGTCAGCACCTTATGTGGGCTGCGATGACTTTGAAAAATAGAACTTTGAGGAAAAATACAGAGCTTACTAAAATTTAAATGGTAAGTGCACATCTCTCAGGTGACATACATGTTCTTGCCTTCCATTGTGCATCCTTCAGGATCCTGTGAGTGGTACAATCACTCTTCCCCACCCGAGAGTGATGGCCCTTCCCCATCCAGTTCCTCTGGCCCTCTTCAGTTCTCCCAGTTGCCTGCAGTGTCAGATTGTTGGGAAGTCACATGGCTTGGTGCCTGATATACCTTACTGGCTAGGTTTCTCTGCCCTGTCTGTGGATTCCAGATTATGGCAGGTGGATACACTTGGAATCCTTTCTGACCTCTTTCTGGCCCCTCGTTCATTTTCAGGAATAAACAGGTGCTCTAGTAGTAGATTTTATCCATCACTTAACCAGGGAGAAGTTATGGAAATATTATCCATAAAATTGCGGTAAAACCCTGTTAATGTGCCAATTTCCCAAATTAGCAAATCAATTAGATTTGTTGAGTATTTGTTTAGCTGTGGTTTCCTGGTGACTCCTGCTTTATTTACTCTCATAATTTCTCCAAAGATTTGTTTCTGTTTTCCTGAGAGAAGAATGTGTTGTGCATATCCTATGCACAGAAACTGCTAGAACAGCTAGGGGCAGAGAGATAAATTAGGCAAATATTTCAGATTTGTTACTGTATTTTCATCAGCCGTATAAGTTAATGATCCAAGGCCAGATACATTGCCTAATGCCAGGCACAGCCATGCTAAATTCTACTTTTCCTGGGGGGACTGGGGATAGATTACAGTTCAGGTTTCTCTGGCCTGGGTCCTAGGGTGATGGGGACCTGCCTCATGACGCTTTATCTTCAACTGAATACAGTCTCTGGGCACCAATTATTTCAAAGGCCCAGGTTATTGTCATCCTGCCACCTTGTTCCAACCCATCAGCTAACAAGGCTGCCTCCCTGAGGTATTCATGTACCTGGGGATTGCTGGCCTCATTGAAAGTCTTGTCTGCCTGCAGAAGAGTCCCATATGTGGGTGATAGAGGCTGCTATCAATATAGTGTGAACTGGTGGAGGGGACTTGCTGGTGTCCTGCACGGGCTCCCTGGGCTACTGAAGACTGACCCTACCTTTGCCATTCCAGTAATTCATCTTCCTTCTTTTGGACTCAAATTGTCTTTTGTTTGGGAAATTCTCCTTAAAGATTCACTTGATTAATACCTATTGAACATTTGCTGTGTGGTGGGTATAGTACTAGCCACAGTAGGTAGGAGGGTAGGTGTGTCCAGGAAGGCTTCCTGGTAGAGGTGATGTCTGAAGTGACTCTCGAAGAATGTGAAAGAGATCCAAGTGAAATGATGCACACAGAGTAACTCAGTTTGGCCCTTCATACCCTGAGTAGTAGGTATTAATGTCATTCCCCTTGGATGGAGGAGGAAGTGAATCTCAGAAAGGGTAAGTAATTTGTTCAAGGTCAAGAACTAGTATGCGAACTTAGGAAGTCTTTTTCCAAAGTCCACAAGCTCAGTCACTGCAACTCAGTGGTAGATAGGCAGGCAAAACCCACAGTTTGATCCATTGTTAACAAGGAGAAGAAGGAGGCATTTGTGATGATTGAGAGGACAATGAGTAAATCTAACCTCCCTCAGGGCTGGCTCTTTGAAGGGAGGGGAGCTGGGGGTGAAGAGAAAGAGAGGCTTGATCTCTTTCCTGAAGTAGTGTATGATCCAGTTAGAAAAGGCTGAGAAAGCTCTGGTTGATAGAAATAGTAACTATGGTTCCGTCTGCAGCCAACTGTCGATCTCTAGGAGATGACATCAGGTTGTCACCACTGGCATCAACACACTCACCATGTGAGGGCACCATCCTCAAATATGGAGAAGGGATGGGCATTGCTCTTCTCAACTCGTGGAACAGCTCTTAAGATGAGTGAGATGCCCCTGCAATTCTAGAGGTCACCAGACTTCCATGGAGCTCCTTTCATCCCACTCCCTGAAGGAGTTCTTTGGAAAAGTTCTGGTTCTGCTATGCCCACAATTCGTGATCCCCAAAGACCACCAGGGAGCCGAGTCCAATGCAAAAGCAAAAGAGCCTTTATTCGAGCTAGCTCGAGCTCAATCCCCTACCTGCACCGAAGCAGCGGTAATATACCGGGAGAGAGCGAGTTTCAAAAGCACAAAGGTTTTATTGGGGTCTAGGGGCAGTTGGTGAGGTAATGGCTGTGGCCTCAGCCGATTGGCTGGGGAAGGGTCGGAGTCCTGTTATGCAGGTCGCTGGGCGTGTTTTGATCGGGAAGTTTGAAAGGGTGAGCGGGAGGTTACTCAAGGGGAGGAGGCGTGGTCAAGGTTTAGTCACTCAAGGTGGAGGACACAGAACAAGATGGAGTTGGCTGGCGTAGGCCCGCCCTTTCAGTTCTTGACCTGGCATCCTGGAAGGAGCATGGAGCAGGATTTTGAGTTTCTGGATTAAGAGTCTGAAGAAAACATCAGTTCTGATACTGCCTCTATTGTTTACTTACTGGGTGACCTTGGGCAATTTGTTTAACATCTGTAGGTCTGTCTTCTTCATCTGTCAAATGAAAGTAATACTTAGGGTAAGTAGATGCTGATGGTTGTGAAAGTATTTTGAAATTTCAAAATATAAAAGTTTAATGTTCTTTGCAGAGTACATTCTTAATGTTATATTTTCTCATCCTGCTGGGTGGAAGGAAGCTAACTTACCACGAAGGTGCCTTCTCTTGGGTGGAAGTGAATCTGCACAGCCACATTTTGAGGCCAGATGAGCCACTTCACATGCATGGGATTAATAAGTGTGTTATTATGGATGGCTACTTAACTTCTCTCAGTCTCTCCCTTGGCTATACAGTAAGGAGACTGGGCTCTGCCTTGCAGGATCATTATGAAAATGACATGAGCCACGAAAGGCTCTGGAAGCAGCATTGGTGCCTAGAGAATGTTATAAGCCCTTCCCCGTCCATCTCTTGACCCATCAGCCCCTCCCCCACGACAGCCTAGTTGTGCGCATGCTCACCGGTAGTGGTGGAAGTGGATCTCCAAACTCGTGTCAAATCCCACATCTCACAGACTCATGGGTACCACTGTCCTGGTTTCGGCCACATTCCTGAACACCTGAATTTATTAAAAACTTTTTTCCCTTTTTTTTAAAGTTTTATTTTAGAGCGAGAGTGTGGGAGAGGGCCCGAGGGAGAGGGAGAATCTCAGGTAGGCTCTGTGCTCAGCATGGAGATCCACACGGGGTTCTATCCCATGACTCTGGGATCATGACCCCAGCCAAAATTAGGAGTCCCACTCTCAAAAGACTGAGTCACCCAAGCACTGTCCCCCGCCCCCACTGCCACACACACGTTTTTTTTCTTTAATTTCTCTTTCCCTCTAATTTCATCTTAGATAATAATAGATATGAAACTACAGGTTTAATACATGTAACTTAAATGACTTAAATAAAACATTTTGTGTACTCCCCCAAATCCCCAGTGGGGTATGTACCACAGTTTGAGAAACACTGTTCTAATTGGATTTGTTTGAGATACCTTCATGCCTGCTGGAAGTGTTTTCTCTGTTCCTTCTCAAGAAATAGTGGAGGCATTTTGGAGGCTGGTTGTTGGAGGGAACATGTTTATATGAGGAAGTTTGAGAAATAGAACGGGCTGAATTGCAGGGAACATTTTTATCTGAGTGCCGTTTGAGGAATAGAGGAGGCTGAATTGAAGTCCAGTTTGGTATTTATTTGGCTCCTGAGGTTTGAAAGCTCCATCTCTGTCCAGATAGTGGGATCCAAAAGTTTCATCCAAGGCAGTCTTTGACAAAACGACAGAAACTGCGGAGGATTATGGACTGCGAAGAAACGTAATGGGTGTTGGAGAGATTTTCAGAACTCTTCTGGGCTGTTGCTAGCATGAAATCACAGCCTTCCTGTTGGTGTTGGGGGCCTAGATTCTTCTCGGTGCAAAAGGGAGTAGCCGTTGCTTGACATTCTGACTCAGGCTTTACAGGGGCCAGTGTGCAAGCAAGCTACAATGGCACTTGGGCTAGCGGCTTGCTTTGGGTTGGCCTCCTTGGCTTACCTACTCACCTCTTAAGAGAGCACGCAGCCCGGAGACCTTGCAGGGGTGAAGCTTGGGCCTCTCCCAGGCTGCATTGCAGGGATGTTATTTCTGCTCCATCAACCATCTCACCTTATCCCAGCCGCGCAGTCACCTTTTTCCAACTGTGTGCAACCAGTGTGGCAGCTGCTTGCAATTTGGCTGTAGATGGGTGATTATCGGAGTTATTAAATACTGTCAGTTGGGAAGGAGTCGCCAGACATTGAGCGGGTGTTGGTGGGACACAGAGAGATGTGGAGGCCCAGCCAGAGTGCCCTCCTGTTGACCACTTGGCTCACTGACTGTGACTTGCTCATCCCAGACCAGTGAAAATGCGTCCTGTTTGTCATGACTATGCTTTCATTCCCTCGTGAAGAGAAATGTGGTTTTAATTCCAGAGATCAGATGGGATGACTTGTGTTCATCTGGCTGATAAATCATTTCAAAGAAAATTACTTTGGCATGCCTGACATTTGTATGGATTGCTTATGAATTAAAGAAATGAATCCCGGTCACGTCAGAAATATTTTACCATTACAAAAAATTGTGGTCTGCGGAAAACAAAATTCAATAAAGCTATAAAGCTGTCTGACCATCTCTCTGAGCTGCAGAAATGCAGCATTTTGGGACCTTGTCATTGATGTCAACCTGCCCCGTGGTGGACAGTCTTATAAGGAAGAGAAGACTCAGGATGGAAATGAGGAGGTCTGGGCTCTGGCTCACGATTTGCCCACTGACCACTATTTGCGATTGGGCAGGAAGTCATATCATCTTGCTGGAGGACCTCAGCTTAGCTGGGTTATTGACTCCACTTGAATATCTGTTAAAAGCTTTGCCCTCTCCCTGGAAACCATGGACACACCCAAAAAGTATTTTTCGCATAATGCCCCAAGTTGGTAGATCTCTTGAAGCTCATCTGTGAGCCTCAGTTTAAGTACTTCCATACTCAGTGGGCCCAGCTGTCTGTCCCTGCTCTAGAGACCATATTAAAGCTTACTCAACTTTTTAACAATCTTCTCTAGAGGAGGAGAAGACAAGGAAACCTGGCCCTGAGAGCTGAGCTTGTCATTTCCCATGGGCTCTGTCTTCTGGTTCGGTGGACATTTATTGAGCCCATTTTGAAAGGGAGGCAGTGGGCCAGGTGAGGGGTGTGAAGGTGAGTGAGACACATACATACTCAGTCTCTGAAAGACTGTTCATTCAGGCATGGGTGTGGTTGTTGGTGAAGGCTGGGAGGGGTACTGGCACCAGCACTGGAGGAAGAGTCAGGATTTGAGTCTGATTCTCACCTTGTGATGTGTTCTAAATCAGCCTTTCATGATCTTGGACAGTGCACTGTGCCTTAGTTTCTTCCTCTCTTAACCAACAAGGTTAAGGGCTCTAGGCTTTTTTTTTTTTTTTTTTTTGAAACATAGTGACCTGCAACATTACATTAATTTTAGGTGGTCTGACATTTATTTGCACCATGAAATGGTCACCCTAATAAGTCTGATTACCATCTGTCTTCATACAAAGTTAGAAGAAAATTTTCCTTGGGTTGGAAGCTTTTAAGATTTACCTTTTTTTGGGGCGCCTGGGTGGCTCAGTCGGTTAAGCGTCCGACTTCGGCTCAGGTCGCGATCTCTCGGTCCGTGAGTTTGAGCCCAGCGTCAGGCCCTGGGCTGATGGCTCAGAGCCTGGAGCCTGCTTCCGATTCTGTGTCTCCCTCTCTCTCTGCCCCTCCCCCGTTCATGCTCTGTCTCTCTCTGTCTCAAAAATAAATAAAAAAAAAACGTTAAAAAAAAAAAAAAGATTTACCTTTTTTTTAAAAAATTTTTTTAAAGTTCTATTTAATTATTTTGAGAGAGAGAGAGAGCAAGCGAGCAGGGGAGGGGCAGAGAGAGACGCAGAGAGAGAATCTGAAGCAGGCACCACACTGTCAGCACCAGACCCTGGTGTGGGCCTTGAACTCATGAATCTTGAGATCACGACCTGAGCCAAAACCAAGAGTTGGACACTTAAAGACTGCGCCACCCAGGCCAGGCGCCTCTAGATTTCCTTTCTGAGCGCCTTTCACATTTGCGATACAGTGTTACTGATGGGAGTCACCATGCTGTGTGTTATCTCCCTGTGGCTGACTGACCCCTGGAGGTTTGTACCTCTCGATCCTAGGACTTTCTACCTCTCAGAAGTATCTTGAGGACTGGCTGTGCTCCTGTATTCATTTTTAAGAATTTAGCAACCTACTCGTGGAAACAAGATCTCTGCCAGTAAAAAAGCAGAAGTGTAAGAATGGTTAACAGCACACACTGACAGTGTAGAGAAGGAAGGTATGACTCAGGGTTCTGCAGACAGGGGAAGCCTGTGCCCTGAATCCTGGAGCCTTCACCTTGGAGGATTTATTTTAAGTCTTATTACTTTATTATATAAGTCATCATGTTAATTGTGGAAAAAATAGAAAATTCTATTTACAAAAAAAACAAAAAAAAAAACACGAAAACACATACCGTTTATCATCTAAGCAGCTGGAGATAATTACTTTGGATCATTTGGTGTAAAACCTCTAGACCTTTGGATGCATGCACATCCACGGAAAGCCACTCATTTATTCCTTTAACAGTATGTATTCAGTGTCTACAAATGTTCCTGGCTCTGAGTTAGGCACGTAAGTCTGTGATGGTAAACAAAGCAGATGCGGTTCCGTAAGGACATAATCCTTCAGGCTGGAAGAAGATGATAGAGATTTGCAACTGTGTCTCTTTCTTCGAACATAAGCATGCAGGCATGCATGTATGCACACTCACTCTTAGCTGGTACCATGCTCTCTGTTATTGGTTTGCTTTCGGTTATTTCCCCCCTTTAATATACTGTAAGCTTTTCTCCATGTTGGTTAACACACGCATCGGTTATCTGTTCCCTGTCAGACAACCAGAGAGCTTCATTGACATGCAACAGTAAGTATTCACGTTCGTGGCTGGTGTTGCTGGCATGTCTGTGGGTCTTCGGACGGCCAGCTGGTCTAGGATGGCCTCGGCTAGGACGAGTCAGTATGTATTGCGTAATCCAAGTATGGGCTTAGAGGTAGAAGGAGGGGCTGGACGGAGACAACTGAATTCACCATTTTGACTTTCAGTAATTGATTTCTTTTTTAAAAATGTTTTGAATGTTTTTATTTATTTTTGAGACAGCATGAGCAGGGGAGGGGCAGAGAGAGAGGGAGATACAGAATCTAAAGCAGGCTCCAGGTTGAGCCTGTCAGCGCAGAGCTTGGCATGGGGCTCGAACTCACAAACCATGATATCATGGCCTGAGCTTAAGTCGGACACTTAACCGGCTGAGCCAACCGGGCGCCCCTGAATTCTTTTTTTTTTTTTTTTATGCTTATTTTATTTTTGAGGGACAGAGAGAGAAGGAGACAGAGGATCTAAAGCAGGCTCCATGCTCACCGTAGAGAGCCCGATGTGGGGCTTAAACTCATGAACCAGGAGATCATGGCCTGGGTTGAAGCGTGATGTTTAACTGACTCAGCCACCCAGCTGCCCCTCATTAACTAAATTCTTAATGCGTGCCACCAGGTACTGTGCCAAACCCTTTGTGTTGTTATCTGTACTCCTTACAACTTCCCTGTGAACCAGCTACTGAATATCAGTCCCCCTTTGCAGACAGGGAAATCAGGGTGCAATATCTAAGTATCTGGTGCACCCAAGGTCCCTGGCTACTTCGTGGCAGTACCGGGATGTGAATCTGTGGAGTCTGTCTCCAGAGGCTATACCTTCCGGTCTTACTTCCAGGTTTACTCTTAGTAGGAGAGGAGCCTGCCGACAGACATTTGATGAGACTTTTTAACAGTTAACGGAAGAAAAGAGGGAAAGACGTAGGTTTATGGGAATGAGCTTTCTAGCTGTGGGAGTGGTCCTCAACAAGCAGGAAGGCCAACTACAATTCGTTCTGTGCGTTGAGGTTGGGGCTATAAAGTTGCTGACTTAACATAAAGTCAGGGGGCTTTATAAATTTGCTGTGGACAGCAAATGGAAGCAGTGGTCAAGGGTGAAACCTGTGGCATCTGCCCAAGGAAGGGAAAATAGGAAGAGCAGAGAGTGCTGGCAGTAGGGTTTTGGTGTTTTTCTTTCCTTTTTTTTTTCTTTTCTTTTTTGTTTTTTTCTTTTTAGTAGAGTTTTGAGGCTGGTTTTCATCTGGGAATTAGGAAGAGAACGGAAAGGAGAGCCAGCAAAGGAGTGAACTGAAAGGTGGGTGAATTGAGTTGTGGGTCTAGACTATAGGAGGGGAGTTTTACCGTGGAGGGATGGTCTGCAGTCAGGGGTGGGAAACGCCATCACGAGGAGGAGAACAGAAGAGGTAAAGGGTTTGGCGTTGTGGAGGTCAGGGGCACTGCCGGGCAGAGTGGCTTGGGGGGAAGCTGTGGAGAAAGAAGGCAAGTCGCGCTGCTGTCTGGACAGAGTGACTGAGAGTCAGCTTTTCAGCCTATGCTTAGGGCGCCTGGCAGCCAAGGCCAGGGCCACTGTGGGTGCGGGGACAAGGGCTATCTGAGCATGACAGGGTGGCGGGTCAGGAGGAGACAGTCCGGGATGACTGGGAATGCCTGAGAGAGGAGGGCTAATGACAGGAGCCCACACCAGGAGGGGCCACAAGGGGTGGGGATCAGGGACTGGCCCAGGAGGAGCAGTGCGGGAGGGATGGGTGGAGGCCATCTGAGAAGACAGTGAGTGTGTGTGAGGTTAGGTAGGGCTGAGAGGAAGGGTGAGCCCCACTCAGAGCCAGGGCGGCTTCATGATTGCTGTTATCTTGACTTGGCTTCAACCTTCTCACAGTTACCCACTTCCCACACAGCAGCCAGAGCATCTTTTGAATAGAAAACCATTGAGGTTCTCTCTTGCCCTCGGCATAAAGCGTGTTCTCCTTAAGGTGGCCTTCATGCTGGTTGTCCTTTGTGTTGTGGTTCCTGCTGGCTCTTCAGCCCCATCCAGCCCCCCACCCTGTACTTCCAGCCTGTCTGTTCCTTTTGCCTGGAGTGCTTGATGCCCTGCTCCCCCCGCTGTACCCATATCTGCTCCTTTCTAACTCCAGGCCTCGGTTCAGATGGTTGCCCTCTGACTTCTTCCTTGCGTCTGTTCTCTGTGCCTTGATGTCTGCTGAATCCCCAGCATCCAACACCATGGTTGGAGCGCAGTAGGGGCTCAGCACAACTTTCCCGAAGGAAATTGAGGTGGGCGGTGTTGACATGCAAGGAGTCCATGCTGTTTCTGGGGGCCGAGAATATCTCTGCAGGTCGGGGTTTCCCTGGTGCTTCTAAGCCCCTTTGTCATGCTCACCACAACTCCTGTGTGTTTTTCAAGCCTGACCAACTGCTCTCTGCCCTACAGTCCTTTTTCTCTTTTCTTTTTAAAAATGGAAATAGAACAGGCAAAGCAGACCTCACAAGCACCTTTTCCTTTCGACAAATAGCTGGCTTTCCATTAAAATGGTAATTTCCTTTGTTTAAAAAAGGCAGATGTGGTCAAATTAAGCTAATCTAATTTGCAATTTTTCATTAAAAATATATATGGGTTAGGCTGGGAGGCTATTTGGGTCCCTGGGGTCATTGTGTTAGCAGTCACGGGAACAAATGTCCTTTATTTGCTTATAGATACATACAGCTTCCAGGCAAGCATCATTTCCTCACATTGACTTCTCTGTGACCTTGTTTCAGACCACAGGGGATTTCTGTCTGCCAAATTGTTTTGTATTTTGCCCTTTTTATTAAATAGAAAATCCCTAAGTACCCCCGGGTTGCCGAGTCCCTTGTAGAGAGGACAGGAGAAAGGCTCTCTTCTAAGTAATAGGGAACATGGGACAAAGACATGGGGTTTTATACAAGAGCAAGGAAGAATGTAAAATCCTGCATGGAGTTGAGAGGATGTGGAGATGGGCCCTGACCTATGTGCCTGGCTTTGGGAGGGCAGGATCCCAGAGTGGAGGAAGACGAGGCAGTGGTCCCTTGATATTCTCACATCCCATAATTTGTTGGTATCATCGATAGCTTAGTATTTCCCCCATGAAACGCATCAGGCATGCCTGGAACCTGTGTGTCCCCATCTGAACCTTAAGGAGAGTTAGCACCATACAGCTAAGCTCTGTAGAACCGTGGATGATGGTGTCAACCAAGATGGTATAGTTTTTCTTCTCCCCCGTAGCCCTGAGGGACTTGTGTCTAATCCATTCTTCGTCAGCACTTTTGGTATCTAAGAGACCTGGATTCAAGCGTGAGCCTTGTTTCTTGCAGCTTTGTGGCTCCAGGTCTGAGAAGCAGGGACGCTGCTGTGTGGAGCTCCAGGCACACTTGGCATGGTGTTCGTCGTAAATGGTGCCTCTTAGCATCACCTCCGGCTCTGGGATTGCTCCAGTGTTGGACCCTGCCCGCGAAATCCACAAAGCCAGGGGTTCCTCCTGTTTGTGTCTCATCTCTGCAACAACATCTTGAACCCTGATGAAAGGTGGTTCAGTCATTTTCTGTGCCGTCAGAACTTAAAATGAGTCAGAACAGCGTTAGGACGTCAGGATGGAAACGTTTGGGGCCCACACAGGCAGGCAGTGCCTAACAAAGCGGAAGCTTTGTTACAAGCTTCTGAGGGGAAGACAGGACCCGGGAAAAGTGTTCTTGGCGCTCTAGAAAGCTCTTGGCCCTCCTAAGTGCCGGGTGACTGTAGAGCATGCAAGGAGTTGGAGGTGCTTCTGTACTATTTTGAGGAGGGCTGATATCCTTGGATTATCGTTTTTAAGCCTGTGATAAAACCCATCTCTCAGGAAGTGTGTGGCAATGTGCCTTATTTGTCTCTCTTACATCCTATCTTGATTGGTCTTTGGAACGAGCCTTAGGTATTTTGCTGTAGTTGGCCTATTTTCTTGCCTACCTAAATTATGCCAATTTGTGCAGAGGATGGTATGTGATGACAGGTGAATGGTCGGCAGCGAATTCTGTCTTCTGTAGCCCTTTTCTTGTCACTGTCACAGCTGTGAACATTGGCAAGTCCTCCAGATAGATTCTCTTTTCCTCTTAAATGTTTGTCTAAAATTAATTTTGACTGTTTTGAAGAGGTTGCTGAGCAGTTGGAGGGTTTTGCAGAGCAGAAAATGCAGCCCTGGCAGAGGAGCCAAAAAGCTTCAGATTCGGTGTGGCATGTGAGTGCCCCCACCAGAGATGGAAACTGGGTCCACGTCCACGTAGAGAGCTGGAAGGGGTGTGTGGCTGTCACACCACTGAGCAGACCTGGAGGGAAGCCCTTGAGGTGGGAGCCTTAAATGCCATGACATCGCGTGGCCTTCAAGGGCACAAGATGGTCTGAGTTATCATAGACCTTCAAAACCCTGGACATTTGGCTACCTGTCGGGTAAAATAGTAGTTTTTTAAGAATATAATTGGGTGACTGCCCTTGCTTTTGCTCCACGGTGTCTTGTGAATCCATCGACAAGTCCCTCTGCATCCTGTACCCACAAAGATCACATGAGGGAACTCCGTCAGAACGTGGCTCAGCTTCTAAAAGCGATGTCACTGTTTCGTGGCTTTCTCTGTATTCCATTGGTTTATGTGGTTTGCGGTCTTTTCAGTTAGCATGTAGCACCATACTTTGAACAAAGGGTGGAACTCTGATCCATTAGTTTTGGGCCCTGTGAGGGAATGGGTCTGCTTTCTTCCCTTTTATATCCCTACTGCCTAGCGGAAGCCTGGCACACAGTAGGAACTGAGTAAGTATTTGCCAAATGTGTTTATGAACTGACTCTTCCTAGTTGCTCACCGGACTTCATATTATAAATATTTCCTCTGTGCCATAGGTGGAGAGTTTTATCTTAACTGTCCATTTCTGCTTGATTTTAAGTGTAATTTTAGTTGGTCCTGGGTGGACGAGGTAGGACATAGTTGAGCCTCAGGTGGGAACGAGAGAGCTGGGTTCTGTTCTCAGCTTGTCCCTTCTTCTCTGTGGGAGTTTTGTCCGTCATCATGTGGATGCTGAGTTTTACTCACTTGTGTATCCTCAGAAGTAGGGGTCACAAAGTATCGCCCAACACCTGTTTTTGTAAATCAAGTGGGGCTGGGTCATGGCCATGCCCACTTGTTTCCACGTTGTCCACAGCGGTGTTTGTGCCATAACACAGAGTCGACTAGTTGTGACAGGGTCTGTATGGCCGAGAAAGCCCAAGTTGTTTACTCTCTGGCCCTTTATAGAAAAAAGTTTGCTGACTCCTGCTCAGGAGCATCGAGCAGGTGCTTGGCATGTGGTAGATATCTGGCAGAGCCCGTGTTCACTCAAGGCCTGAAAAATGGATAAATGCAGTGGTTTGTCCCTCTGCAGGCAGGGTGTTCACTCCTGGGGGCTGTGGAGGAGATGAGGGTAAGGTCTCCGTCTCAGCAGTGAGGGCCAGAGGTCTCCCAGGGGTGTCATGGCTTAGTGTGATCTGACTGTCCGTTTAGTTACCAGGTATTTATTGAACCACGCACTTGTTGAGCATCAGTGAGGTGACGGCAGCTCCGGAGCGTGTACTACTCGCTGACCGCTCTGTGCTGTGTCTGTGTCGTCTGCGGTATTCACAATTTGCCCGCACAGCTGTCACGTTCTTGCCCCTCAGATGCTAGTGTGAGGCTCAGGCATTGCTTCACCTGCCCATTGTCATATCGGTAGAAAGTGGCAGAGCCACGTCCCAAGCACGGGTCTGTCTGACGTCAGAGCCCGTGGTCTTGTTGCTGAGACCGTCCCCATACAATCCAGGGACACTTACCAAGTGGATGTCAAGAAGCCTGGTCCCTGACCTTAAGGGGTTTGTAGTCTAGACGGGAAGTCTGAATTGTCTCAAACCCTTCTTGGAAAAAGGTTATCAGGAAGTCAGGAAGACTTCCTGGAGAAGATGAAGATGGCAACTCTCATAATAGTAACATGTCACGTTTGTTTCCCGTGTGACTGATACCGTTCAGAGCATGCTCCAGGCATTAATCTTTTAATCTGAAGAACCCTATGTGATGGGCACTGCAGGGTTGAATTGTATCTTCCCCAGAGACAGGTTTAAGTTCTACCCCGTGGTACCTGTGAAGGTGACTCTGGTTGGAAATAGGATGTGGGTGCCTGCTGGTGCATAGTGGGGCAAGGGCAGTGCAGGCGTCCCGGACGTGCTGGCTCCAAGTTTCACGTGTGGCTCTGACTCCACCAGTGACATCGAGTCATTTCCATCCCAGTCATTGTGCTGACCCAACTTCGGGATGCTCCCATCTGAGAAGAGCCCATGGCACTGTCCTCTTCAGTCATAGACTGTGTTCCCCAGTGGGCAGGGGAAGGAGTGAAGTCACCCTGACTAGCTTAGTCTGGGAAGCTGGCCTCTTCCACAGGCCAGGGGGGCGCTGGCCTGCATTCATCCTGGGGAGGCACTGCCAGTGCTCCCCCCAAATCTCCTTTTCCAGCCCCTTTTCTTGGGGGAAGGCAGGTAGTTAAAGATCAGCCAGCCAAGTAGCTGCTGGTATTGTCAGAAAAACTAAGTCATCAGATCAGTTGTAGAAACTGAAGTCTCATTGGCCCAGAGAGTCAGAGGAAGACAAACCAGTGGAGCCCATGACGTGCTGGATAGTGTACTAAGACTTTTGTTACTGTTTTTGCTTGTTTTTATTTTGTTAAAAGTCACAGCAGCTCTTTGAGATGTTCATATATCTCTATTTTACAACTGGGACAAGAGGTTTGAGGTCTTAGGTGACTGAGCCAAAGACTCATAGAAAGCAGTCATGCTGGAATTTAAACCCAGGGTCTTTCTGACTCCAAGGCCTGCTCTTAACAGCTGCTTTCTGGAACAGGGGGTGCTGAGAGGGCATTGCCAGGTGGGGCTGTGCAGTGGATGGTCTACGTGGATACTGTAGGAGAGGGATAGAAAAACAAGGGACCCTTTTTACTTATTTCACAGTTTGATTTAGTCTTGGTTCAGAAGCTAATCAAACTTCTGACCATCATGTCACATGCCTTCATTTTGTTGTTGTGATTTTTGTTCACACGCCTTCATTTTTTTTAATGTTTATTTATTTATTTTGAGAGAGAAATGGGGCATGCGTGAGCAAAGGAAGGGGCAGAGAGAGAGAGAGAGAGAGAGAGAGAGAGAGAGAGAAGATCCCAAGTAGGCTCCAAGCTGTCAGCTCAGAACCTGATGCGGGGCTCAAACCCATGGACTATGAGATCATGACCTGAGCCAAAAACGAGAGTCAGACACTTAACTGACCAAGGCACCCAGGCACCCCCGGCCCCCAACATCTTCATTTTAAGGTGAGCATGTATAGGCTACTTCCTGCCACTGGGCAATGCTACCCATTCTTTCCCAGCCGGGGTTCCTCTTCCTAAGCCACAGCGTCTTTAAGAAGTTCACGCTCACATAGTGGATACACATGGGCTATTTCATTAGCTGGTTAGGAAAGTGTACCCAGAGGCTGTTGTCATGACTTCACCAGTAAAGCAAACACATGAATGAATTTTCTGTTACATCCAGTTTTTGCTTTGGGTGTTGTCTAACTTGCCCCATTACCTCCCCCATGTGCCCCCACCCCCAGGCCCTATCGTCTCTGTTCCCACCTCTCTGCCCTTAGCGAGTCCTTACAGTGGAGGGTAGAGATATTGTAGCCTAGGTGGAGTGTGATTCACGCATGTGACATTTGCTCTACCAGGCTGTCGGTCTGGTGAGTTTATTTGGTGTGGGTCTTAGGGAGTTGTTATATGAATATCTTAGAGGAAGCAAAGGAGAATGATGAATGCTTGGGAAGCTCTTCCCTGACATTCTAATTCTTACTCACTAAGTGTTAAAGTGGCAATATTTAGTCTGATGACTCAGTCTGTGCAGGGGAATTGGTTTCAGTGCTGTCACCATTGGGGCTCATGAATTGAACTACCACCAAGGTCTGAATTACCCAAGAGATGAGTTTATTTGGGCTCTGGAAAGGGAAGGCAGTCTTCAGCCCCACTCAGCTCACAACTTCTCTTTTCATGTCAAGTTCTGGCTGGTGACTTGTGTGATGGTACCACCAGACTTGTCTTGGCTTATTGAAAGAAAATTTCATATTCAAATCAGATGCTGACTTAATATATGATGTATGGCTATTAAGCCAAAGAAATGAGTGAAAAGTTATCTTGTATGTTTTTTAAGTAGCACCGATACCCTCCCGTGGTGAGAGATGCCACTCAGAAGTGTTTGTAGCTTGCCTGGGAAGCAGAAAAAGTATTAAGAGACCTTGTCATTTGAACGGTGTCTTTTTGAGCATTAAACCTTCCTTTTTGTTATTTAAAGCCATTGGATGGCACAGAAACACATTCGCTTATTACCCGGGAGTTTTTTCTCTTTGCAGTAAAGATAAATCTGTATATGTTTGATCTCTCTTGTGTTTGAAGGAAATTAAAATAAATTCATTATGATGAAACTCTTTTCAGATGGCTTGTCTGTCTTTGTTGTGATGGAAAGCCAGAATGAGTTTCCATTCTAGTGGTTTCGGAACACGATCCTGACATCATCAGTCCCAGGAGGTGGGTGGTGCACTGTCGCTCCTTGCCCACCACCATGTGTACATAGCACCCCAGCCTTGGAGGCCTGCCGTTGAGGTTAGGTGGCAATGGGAAAGTGTTCTGGTCCCTGTTTGGCTTTCTCTGGTTCCTGTGGGAAAGCAGGGTGCACTGCACATCCAGAGGGTGGGGGGGGGGGCGGGGTATGGGATGAGGCCCAGGAAACAGTCCCAGTCGTGACTGTGGAGAACTGGGAGGTGGCTCAGGATACAGCAGCCATCTGGGTCTGAGTCTGAGTCTTTGGGTCTGAGTCTTTGGACACCTCAGTGTAACAGGTTGTCTTCCTGGTGCCGTTCCACACCTCTTCTGCTTCTCTCTTCCCAGCTGCTGACTTGCCTTGGGTCTCACAACCCAGCTCCCCAAGAGAGAACTGAGTTACTTAGATTACGGGGTGCCGGTTAGACTGTGGAGGACAGCCTTTGCCTTGGGCACTGAGCCCATCTGGCCACTTTGCTCGAAAGGGAGGCCATCGGCACATAGCTTTTGGTAGCATCTTCATGTCGTCTCTGGTGGGAGCCTTATCTCCTCTCAGGTGGGAACTCTGACTTCGTTTGCATGAGGAGCCTTTGGGTTCCCTCATGGTTCCAGCTCAGAAACTAGCCATCCATGCCTGAGACAAATCGTTGCTGTTTAGGTTAACCTTCTTTCTTGTTTTTGTTTTTTTTTTTTAATGTTTATTTGTTTTTGAGAGAGAGAGAGAGAGAGGCAGAGAGAGAGGGAGACACAGAATCCGAAGCAGGCTGCAGGTTCTGAGCTGTCAGCACAGACCCTGATGCGGGGCTTGAACTCATGAACCGTGAGGTCATGACCTGAGCTGAAATCAGACGCTTAGCCCACTGAGCTACTCTGGCGCCCCATTCACTTGTGGTTTCGTTGGTCAGCCGGCTTATCCTCGTCTGTGCCTGTCCCACCTGTATTCCCAAAGCCACATCTTTGTCACCTCCGCCATACTTATTCTCTCCCTTCTTCCTCAAGCCACCAAATCTTAGGAAACCCAAGCGTGTGCCCTGACTGTCCCTCAGGTAGCAGTTCCCATGCAGAGCACAGCTGAGACGTGGGAGGGGAGGAGGTGATTGTGTTGCGTTTCTTCCAGTTCCATTTCTGGATCCTCATCTAGTCTTACCTGATTTCTTTCAGACCCATCTGATTTCTCTTTAGGACAGGGACTTATTTTCAGGACTGGTTTGATTAATTTGTTGACTAGAATCTGTCCATTGTAGAAAACATCAAGGAGTTTCCTGTCCATACGCCAGAGAGAGTCCTGAATGCTGCTGCAGCTGGTGGCCACGCAGAAGCAAAACAAGTAGCCTCCTCTCATGATTTATCTGTCAGCTCATTTAATTGCTTGTGTCTTGCCTTGTGCCAAAAACTCAATTTATTATTCCATAAGTAATACATGTTCCTTGTAGAAAATTACAAAAAAAAAAAAAAAAAAAAAAGAGAAAGTAACAGGAACAAATTGTTCCTTGATACTTGGAGAGCAAGACATCACACATTACATTTTTTTCCCTGAAGTTAAATCAACTTGAGGCACAACTTGCCGAGATAGAGAAGGGGCCTGGTGTGGGGCATTCCTCAAGGCCCCTCCCCTTGGGAAAGACCTGGGAGCTCCAGGAGGCTGTGGGGGGCCTGGCACTGAATGATCCCCTCTTGTGTGGACCCGCATGGTTGGCCCCACACCGGCAGTCAAGTTTCCTGCTTGGAGGCCTCTGTGTGCTCATCCCTGCCCAGGCCAACACCCTGTGCGAGGCCGTTCCGGGTTCAGTGCTCGAAGTGCATACTTTGATCTCCCCTTGGAGGTGGGCCAAGAGATAGAAAACACAGAAATAATACTTACTCTTCTGTGGAGCAGGGACAGCCCAGATCTTGAGAACCGTAAGCTGGCCATCTCCTTCATGTGTCAGAGAAGTCAGGCACCGGTTGGTGAGATGCTGTAGCAAATGAACAAAAAGGTAGCAATCAACTTCTGAATACTCTTCCATTTTGATGTACACATGCACAAAGAGAAGGCGCAAGTTGATCCTGCTTCTGTTTGCCGTGCTTCAGGGCTGCTAACATTTTGTCGTTGACCTTCTAGTCTTCCTTCTTTGCATGTATACATAGAGGTGCCCTAGAAAGGCCGGGACGGGGACGGTGATCTGATGTATGGCAGTGTTTAAAGAAGAAGCAATGGTGGGAAAGGAAAATAAGGGCATGGAGATTAAATGAATCTAGGAGTTACTTTTCCCAGAAGGCTTATTCACTTCCCTCCAGTGCCTGAAGCTGATTTCCTTGAATAGGAGTTAGGAAGGGAAACCTGTTGGTATGGTGGCTCTAATTTCCTTTTGAAAATCCCACTTCCTCCCCACTCCCCCACCCCCGCTCTATATCCCAGGGGAGTTCTGCTGGCTGAGGACTTGGTAATTGCTGAAGTGCATTTCAAATCTGAGTGTGATTGTGGTCAAACCCGGCGACCCTCATTGCAACCCTTTGCTTCTTGCATCAAAACCAAGACAGCAGCGAAGCCTGCACTCTGGGCCTGTGATTCTTGCCTGGCCAGCTTCGCTTTTAATAAGCAAGGGACTGCAGGAGGGAGAGGCAGTGGCTGCCAGAGGAGGCGGTGGCTCACAGAGCCTGTGCTGCCATCTTCCAGGGACTGGGGATACCTGGGCCCAGGTAGCCTTCTGAGGCTGTAACTGGGTGGGTCCCCGGCATTTATTCTAAGCTCTGCTTGTTCCCAGACCGGGAAATAATTAGAGGCAAGTGTGCCTGGAGCCGTGTGCTGTGTGTGAATGCCTGGTGGCTGCTGGTTTCCTTTTGTTATGTGTGCCCATTTCACTTGGTGTGCTTGGATCCTGAGATGGCCTGGCAACAGCTTTATTGTATTGAGTGCTTTTGAGTTTCTTGTCGTGCCTTCTGAAAAGGCCTGATGCTCCTGGGCGCAGAGGAAAGGAATATTCCTCTAAGCCCCTTTGAAGTGGCCAGTGGTGGGGGCTTTGTTCTCTGCAGACATGTCTTTGGAGACTCAAAGTGTGGATCTCCCCAGCGGGCAGGGCTGGGGGGTAGCTGGAGGTCACATACAACCTGTGCAGATCTGGAGCATGGGGGTCCCGCTCCCCCACTCCTCAGCTCACGAGTTTTGTTGTTGTGGCTGAATTTTTATTTGGGGTTTAAAAAAAGTCTTTATTTTAGTTTTTGTTTTATAAGATAGGCAATTGCCTTCTTTCTTAAAGGAGTCTGGGTTCATTTTTACCTAAAGTGAGGATCCTGGATTAAATATTTTATGGAGATATTTTTGAATTTTTATTTTATATTTTTATTGAGGTACAATATGGAAAAGCACACAGATCTTACAGGTACAGCTTGATAATGTTTATCTCTAAATATTCCTCTGTAATCTTGCCTAATTAAGATATAAGAATCTCTCTAGCATCCCCAGACCCTCCCTTGTACCTTCCCAGCCACTGCTCCCTTAGCAAAGGTAACCATCTCTGTAACTTTTATCACCATTGTTTAGCTTTGCCCGTTTTTGAACTTGATATAAGATGAATTCAACCAGGGGCCCATGAGCGGCTCAGTTGGTTAAGTGGCCAGCTTTGACTCAGGTCATGATTTCATAGTTTGAGGGTTCGAGCCCCATGTCAGGCTCTGTGCTGACAGCTCAGAGCCTGGAGCCTTCTTCAGGTTCTGTGTCTCCCTCTCTCTCTGTCCCTCCCCAACTCACACTGTCTCTCTCTGTCTGTCTCTCTCAAAAGTAAATAAACATTAAAAAAATTGTTTTAAACAAATTCATTCACTTTATATTTTTCTGTCTTCTTACCTCATGTTGTGAGATCACCATGTTGTATCTAGAAGCAGTTTTTCTTTTTTTTTAAATTTTTTTTTCCACGTTTTTATTTATTTTTGGGACAGAGAGAGACAGAGCATGAACGGGGGAGGGGCAGAGAGAGAGGGAGACACAGAATCGGAAACAGGCTCCAGGCTCTGAGCCATCAGCCCAGAGCCTGACGCGGGGCTCGAACTCACGGACCGCGAGATCGTGACCTGGCTGAAGTCGGACGCTTAACCGACTGCACCACCCAGGCGCCCCTAGAAGCAGTTTTTCAATGCTCTTTTGTTATATGAATACGTTACCATAATTCATCTGTTCCACTGTGGATGGATATTTGGGTCTGGCATTTTAATTTAATTTATGTATTTTTCTCATGTTTTATTTATTTTTGAGACAGAGCACAAGCATGGGAGGAGCAGAGAGAGAGGGGGACAGAGGATCTGAAGCGGGCCCTGCACTGACAGCAGCGAGCCTGATGCAGGGCTCAAACTCATGAACTGCAAGAGCCAAAATTGTGTGCTCAACCGGCTGAGCCACACAGATGCCCTGGGTCCTGGCATTTTTAAAAGCTTGACACACAAGCCACCTTTGGATATGGGCCATCATTTATTCCATGATTTTTTTTTTAAAAAATGAGCAATGCCGCTTTTTTTTTTTTTCCCAAATGAAATGTCTGGATTCTGTTCATAAGAAATAGATTGCATACGAACTGCTGCACCTTTGCTGGGGGCTGGTGGCTTTGAGCCCCTGGCCTTCTTGCCTTCCCTTCCCCCTGGGGTGGCCCTGGAGTTAGCCACTTTACCTTACAGGTCCAGGACCTGGTGCTGGGGCGTCTGCCTTTTTCCCCTTTGCCTGTGCATCTCTGGACAAGTTCCTTAACCTCAGTTTCCTTCTTTACAAAATGGAGATTACAGAAGGGAGTGCTGACGTCCTAGGGTTATTGGCAACAGTAAGGGTGTACAAGGCTGGTGCCACACATCAGGGCTACCCAGCACATGCTTCCTAAGTGGTGTGGGGGGTGCTGCTGTGTGTCTGGGCGCTGTCAGTCCCGTGTTGCAGAGCCCTGGTACTGCCTGGTCACCGTGGCGAAACGGCGCATTCATGCCATGGTGGGATCGCAGCCCTCCCTGGCTCTCCAGCCCTGGGAACGTGTGATCAGTCACGGTGTGTTGGTCCACAGCTGCAATGTCTCGGAGGCTCTTTTCCCTGCTGGTTTGTGAGCATTTTGGACATAGGCATGTCACTCCTCATTGAGCCTGGTAGAAGGCTGCCTCTCCCCTGGTTAGCAGAATTGTAGCCCCAAGAGCCCCGTTTTCTAGACCCACCTTTTACTGTGCACCTGAACTTGGTAGGACTGTCAGGTTTGCTAAATGAAGACCGTGTGCGACTTCATCCTTGTGGCAGGATGTCCTTGTGGCGCAGTTCCAGAAAGGTGTTGGGATGGGAAGAATGGAGGGCCTTGCTGGCTTTTATCCTGCCTTGGCTTCCAGCCATATTGGACTTCTGGAACAATGCCCAGCCCCAGGTCCAGGTGCAGCTGGAAGGATTCGATATAACTATTATTACTATTCATAATAACAATAGCTAACATTTATTTAGTGCATACAATCTGTATTAGATGTGCTATGTAATTGAATTTTCACATCAACCCAGTGAGGTAGGTACTGGTATTATATTTGTTTACACATGTTGATCTGCCCCCTGGGTACCTCCTCCTCCAGCTAGAATTAAGTTTGATGGGGGAGAGATTGGTTTTGTTTGTTTGTTTGGTTTCTTCTCTGTTATATCACTAGAAGCTAGAATAGTACAGGCTTAAGAAGGAGTTGTTAAATGAATGAACGATTCTGTTACAGAAGAAAAAATTGAGGCTCAGAGTCATTAACTCAGCTACAGTCACGCTGCTGGTAAGAGGCAGAGTCAGGGGCACCTGGGTGGCTCAGTCGGTTAAGCGTCCGACTTCGGCTCAGGTCGTGATCTCGTGGTCTAGGAGCTTGAGACCCGCGTCGGGCTCTGTGCTGACAGCTCAGAGCCTGGAGCCTGCTTCCGATTCTGTGTCTCCCCCTCTCTCTGCCCCTCCCCTGCTCATTCATGCTCTCTTTCTCTCTCCCTCTCTCTCTCTCAAAAAAAAAAAAAAAAAGAAAGTAAAAAAAAATTTAAAAACCAAAGAGGCAGAGTCGGGTTTGTTTGATGCTGAGTTCCTGCTGGTTACCATCCTCCTGTACAGGAGTTGGAGACCCTTCCCGAAAGGATAGAGGCTCCAGTTTGGGGTGGGATGGGATGGAGAGGTATTACCTGGGCTCGGTGTTTGTTTATAGCCGTGCTGGTGAACCCAACATGCTTCAGGAAGGACATGCCTAACCAGCCTCCCTGGTGACTCTCACTTGTGTGTGTATCCAGGCCTGGGCTATCCCTGCATGGCCTAGCAGGGCCTCAGCCTTGGCCCTTCACCCTAGCGCTGCAGGCGTTGGGCATACATCTCCGTCTGGGACCTTTTGCAGGGCTGCTGAAGGAGTGGGGGCACAGGAGATAAAACCCAAGCTTGTCTTATGGGGTCCGTCCTGTGCTTAGTTCAAAACAAAGCAGATCCCACCTGTGGGTTTTCACCGCCTTTCTTTTGAAGATCTCGGTATTCCCAGTGGCCGTCTCTGGGCTGGAAACTGTCGATTGTGTCAGTCTCATGGAAGCCTTCCAAACCATCTTGGTTCTTGGATGCACTTTTAGTCACAGTACAATTGGCAGCAAGTAATTACCATTATGCCATTATACCACAAATGATAGCTGCAAAGAGCTTCTGTCCCAAATAATTTCCATGTCTTTGAGGCAGCAACTCGACTCTGAGGTGAGATGCAGGCCGGTGAGTGGCTGATCACCTGCAGGTCCCTTTGCCGGCCGCTTTGACCTTCCCGGCTCTGTCTCCAGTTAAATATGCATTTTTTCCATTTCCTGTTTAACCACGGTACCTCCTCTGTTACTGTATTTTCTCTTGTTCTTAGCATTGTCATTTTCTGGTATTTTGGTTTGGAATCATTACCAAATTATAGCTAATCTCTGTATCACTAGCTCTCTCCTACCTTTCGGGGAATTCCTAACATAGGGTTGGACTTTTTTTTTTTTTTTTTTTTTGACAGCTTTGAAACTCTCCTCTGATATCAGCTGGGTGCTATTTTTAAAAAAGTGCTTGTTTCTTCTTCTTAACTCTCAGCCAGGGGTCATTTTTAGCAGGTTTCAGTGAGGGTGCCTTGTCAGGATCTTACCTTTAACTGCGCATTTGCAGATGTCTCTTGCATTTTCCCTCAGCTTTCAGGCAGGGATTTGCTTCTAGTTGTGCGCTTGAAGCCACTGGTTCCTGGGGCAAGTGGTGGGCTACAGAAGGTGAGGCCTCATGGATTCAGGAGATGAGAGGCAGGAGAGCATAATAGCTGAGAGCTTGGCTGTGGGCCAACTGCCACGTGGGACCCTGCCCAAGTGTCCTCATGTCTTTTGCTCATTCTTCAGACCTTCGTGGTCCAGTATGGTGACCACCAGCCACGTGTGGCTCCTAAGCACTTGAAATAGGGCTAGTCTGAACTGAGATATGCTTAGAGTGTAAGATACACATCAGATTGAGGGAAAAAAATAGATCATGAATGTTTAAAAATATTGATGACAGGTAGATGTGATATTTTCGATACATTGGATTAAATAAAATATTAAAATGAATTTCACCTCTTTTTTACTTTTTCATGTATCTGCTGGAAAATGAAAGAGACATTCATGGCTCACATTTGGGTTTCCCATGACGTTTCTCTGGGACAGCGCCGATCCAGACTGAGGGTCGTAATAGTCATTTCTTCATGAGTTGTTGTGAGGCTGGGCAAGTAGATGGAGGTGGTTAGTTTGGTGCTGGGCATGTGGTAAGCATTCACGGAACTGTAGGGACTGTCGCCGTCATCATCCTCTCCTCATCGCGGATGGAAATCTAAGCTAAGGGGAGAGGATTTGGAGTTGGAGACCTCTGGGTTTGATAGAGTTCCAGGTTAAACTCATCTCCTTCACCGTAAGCAGTTATGTATCAGTTAGGGTTCTGCGGTGTTCCTGAGGGTCCCTCTCCTCTTGACTTCCCATTTGGGTTTCTGATGGAAGGTTGTTTGTACAAGTCGTGGTAAACCTCTTACCTAAAGGGATGACTGCTCACTGCAGCCCACTTTGCAGAATCCCCTGAGGCGCTCTTTTTTTTTTTTTTTTTTTTTAACCCAGCTACTTTGTTGTATTGAAGCAAAAAATCCATTTTTTAATGAAACCTTTTCTATAATAGCTAACCTCTGTGGAGTGCTTCCCATATGCCTAGCTCTGTGCTAAGCGCTTTTCATACTGTTGACCTCTCCGCTTTGCAGTGAAGCCAGGATTTAGCATAAGAACAAACCCCAAGTTTCACAGCCCAGGAGAGAGCTGGGCCTTGAATCCAGGTCTGATTCTGGAGTTACGATGCTGTTTATTCTGCCTCGTTAGCCCTCAAAGCAAGTCTCTCCTGATCAGGAAACCCAGAGCGGCAGCAGACTGGGTATGGAGGGTGTCTGAGGAGTTGGAGAGGCTGTGTGTCTGAAGACACAGAAAGCCAGAAAATGGTTGAGAATCCTCTGGCCACAGCTGATTCTGGAGGGTGGCCAGCAACGCGCCGTGGCCTGGTAGTAGGATGAGCGGTGAGGGCCGTACAGCTCTGGTCCCCGGCTGTCCGTTCATCTCAGCGAAGAACATTTCACAGGGTTTTCCCGCAGACCTGAAATCCATTCACAGCGAGGTTTTCTTTGCCAAGGCCCTGGAGAGGTAGCAGAAAATGCTGTCCCAGACACTTGACAAATGCATTAACTTTGGCAGTGCAGCTTCAAGGAGGCATTTGATAGAATGTCTCCAAGGCCACAGCGTTTTTTTGGAGAAATTTCTCGACAGCTTAGAACTCTAATGACTGGGTGTGTCAGGAAAGGACCTTATCTTTTTCTTAGGCCTGATGTAAATTTGCCGGCGACTTTACCACGTTCGCTAAATGCCAGGAAAGATACATGTCACCGCGCTGGGTGTTTCTGTTGCCGCAGGACATTGAGAAGCACATTCTTTAATGAATGAGTGTCACTGATTGGAGCAGCTGCCTTTCAGGGAAGCCATTCCTCTTGAATAAAAGATTTCTATTTAGTATCCCGATTATTTCCTTTTTGACCCCCTCTCAGTCAAAATATGCAAGGCTCATTCCTCACCTCTTGACATCCAATGCCTGTTAGAACCTTATTAGCATTTGTTCTCATTGATGTTCATTGCATTTCCATCCGGCAGGGACTTGATTAAGAGGTGGAAAATCACCGGACTTGGTCCACGTGTGAATGTCAGCTTTGGCGTGATGACCAGCTCAGCATTTAATCACATCTCTTGTGTTTTCAGTTTCCTTTCATACCCCTGGAGGGAAAAAGTTCAATTCCAAGTCATGCCCTGGCTTGGCAGAAGGAGGTGGGGGCTGGAGGGCGGGGGGGGGGGGGGGGGGGGCAGAATCCGGAGTGCCGTAAAAGGCAGACTAGAGCCTGGATGACAGATTCTACCTGCCATTTGCTCAAGGCGCCATCCCTGTGTCAGTTGCCACAAGAACAAGCAAGCCAGGGGCGACCCGTCGTCACAGGGCATTTGCATGAGCTAGGCTGTGTGCTAAGCAGGATACCCACTGGCTCTCAGTCCCATTGGCTTCTCAGACCTTTGAGAAGTAATTAGGTTTAGATGAGGTCTTTGGGATGAGGCCCTCATGATGGGATTAGTGTCCTCTGAGAAGAAACTCCAGAGAGATTGCTGCCTCTCCCACTCTGTTGTGTGAAGACACCGTGAGAAGGTGGCCATCTACAAACTAGGAAGCAGGGCCTTCCCGGGAGAGTGAATCAGCTGGCACCTTATTCTTGGACTTCCAGCCGCTAGGACTGTGAGAAATCCATTCCCGTTGCTTAAGCTACGCAGTGTGTGTTATCTTGTTGTGGCTGCCCAAGCTGACCAAGGCAGTGGTCCTCGTTCCGTGTTACTCGTTTAAGGAGCCTATCCCAGCTTCCTAGCCAGTCAGCGCCCACAGGGCAATGTGGGGTAGGGGTCTGTGGCCTCATCTCCCTGGTTGCTCTCCATATCTGTAGGGATAGTGTTATGCCCAGAATTCGTGATCCCCAAAGACCACTAGGGAGCCGAGTCCGATGCAAAAGCAAAGAGCCTTTATTCGAGCTAGCTCGAGCTCAATCCCCTACCTGCACCGACGCAGCGGTGAGATACCAGGGAAAAAGAGCGAGTTTCAAAAGGACAAAGGTTTTATTGGGGCCTAGGGGCAGTTGGTGAGGTAATGGCTGTGGCCTCAGCCGATTGGCTGGGGAAGGGTCCTGGGGAAGGGTCCGAGTCCTGTTAGGCAGGTGAGGGGGGGTTACTCAAGGGGAGGAGGTGTGTTCAAGGTGAAGGACACAGAACAAGATGGAGTTGGCTGGCGTAGGCCCGCCCTTTCAATAGCACCTATTGGGAGTGTTGTGTATTTGTTGATCTCCCTGGGAGGATCGCTTCCGCGCCTGTCACAGAGCCTGTGTAGAAGAGCCACGGAATGGATACCAGCATTGTGAATGAAGAAAGGGGAGCAATGAAAGTGGTCACAGTGTGGGAGGGGAACCACCTCAGGAAAGAGGCGGCCAGCTGGGGTGGGGGGCGACATGCAAGTTCCTCACCTTCTCCCTTCACTCATGACTTGTGTCCTAGTCCCCACAAACAGGGGTTCCCAGAGAAGTCTCTGCTGCAGCTGGCCTCCCCAGAGACACTCTCCCATTTGGAGGGCGCTGGCCTGGCCATCTGGAACAGTCCCCAGGCGTTCAGCCAGCTTGTCAGCTTAGCTGACTGCACTGTGTCTGCCCACACCTCTGCTTTTTCCTGCACACCGGGCTGGATGGAAAAGAAGGGGTTAACGCCTGCAAGTGCGAGTCCGTTGTACAGAGCAGCATCTAGGTCATTTCTCC
Organism: Puma concolor; assembly: GCF_028749965.1. Taxonomy (NCBI): domain Eukaryota; kingdom Metazoa; phylum Chordata; class Mammalia; order Carnivora; family Felidae; genus Puma; species Puma concolor. The sequence goes on from NC_141667.1 coordinate 127,059,503, forward strand.
AGCACAAAAGAAATGAAATACCGCTCGCCCGGCTGCCGCTTGCCGCATAAACCCCGTTGCTCTGTGCAGAACACCAGGCAGGCACCAGGCCATTTTAATAAGATACAGCAAGATTAATAAGGGAGCAGACCACATGCTTCTCTGGAACATGCTGTCCTGTGTGCCATTGTTGGGGGGGGGGGTTGCCCACGGGGAGAAGCAGAAGCAGGGACGGAGGGTTTTGGAGGGGCAGAAAGATGGAGGCACCTAAGGCATCAGCCCCCAGCGAGGCAAGCCCAAGCAACTTCCTAGGAGGAAGGGTCTCATACGGCAGGGGTCCTAAACCCGGGTCCAGCCTGGGTTTATAGTGGTGTGAGGCCACCCCGGAGCCATGTGGGGTGCTCTGGGCATCCACTTGCTCACCGCTCCCTAGCCTGGCTGGCTTTGTTTGGGTTGCACAGGGCCTTTGCATATGTTGTTCTCCCCGTCTGCACCATGCTCTCTCATCTCTGCCCAGCTAGCGTCCACTCTTCCTTCTGGTCTCATTTCCTGGGGAAGCCTTCCCAGACCCCCAGGCTAGCTCACAGGTGCCACAGGGCCCCACGCTCCCCTCCTTTGTGGCACTCTCCACAGTTGTAACTTTAGCTTAAAGGGTAATGTAATCTCCCTCCCTCACCCCTGCTTTGGCCTGCCTGGTTTATTCTTCTGCGTCACTAGGTAGTACTTGAAAGAAACTGAATATGTCTGCCCGTGGATTAGGATGTTTGTGTTTGAAAGCAGTTGTCCCAGCCGTAGCTCCATAGCATCTTCTGGTTCAAAGCCCATCATTAGCTGACCCCAATATTGTGACTATTAGGTACAGATGTTTGGGGGAGAATTTAGCCGGATTATTTCAAGCTACTGACTGTGTCTTCTAGGAAAAGGTATTCACTCCAGTTCAAGTAGTGTTTTGAGGAGAGGGTCATGAGGTCATGAAGCCACCTTTTTTTTTTTTAATGTTTATTTATTTGGGAAAGAGCATGAATGCACACCTGAGCAGGGGAGGGGCAGAGAGAGAGCGAGAGAGAGAATCCCATGCAGATCCATGCTCAGCATGGAGCCTGCCACGGGGTGCAAACCCATGAACCATGAGTTCATGACCTCAGCCGAAATCAAGAGTTGGATGCTCAACCTACTGAGCCACCCAGGCTCCCTGAATCTGCCGTAAAAGATAGGAATAAATGATCAAACAAAACAAATGAGAGCACTGGAAGTAAAGAATCACTGCCATTTGACTCGTTTGTTAGAGTGCTTTTTCTCGCTGTCTCTCTGTCATCTCTAGCTCAGCAGTGTTAGCAGTCTAAGGTCTGGTGTTTAAAACTTGCAACCACAGTCGTTTGCTTATTCAGATCCTCATTTACTTGGTCTTTTTTTTTTTTTTTTTTTTTTTTTTTAAGTAGGTTTCATGCCCAGCTTGGGGCTTGAACTCATGACTCTGAGATTAAGAGTCACACGCCGGAGTGCCTGAGCCATCCAGGTGCCCCCTATTTGGTCCGATTTCTTGTTTTGCAGAGGCAGCCGGTCCGCATTTAGCTGGAGCATCTATCTCCCTTTTTTTCACCTTTTCTTAGATCTGTGCTCTTTCCCCTCTGGCTCTTCTGTGGACTTTGACCATGGAAGCTGTGATGGACTCCCCTGCTTCAGTTGCTTCTAATTTAATTCGTACTTAATCATTGATGTCTCTGCTTCACTCCACAACCTGCCCATTCAAAGAGCTGAAATGTTCTGACACTTGACAGAAGGTAAACGGCATTAACCCCTGCATGCTAAGGTGGGGCTGGAGGGGACTCTAGTCTTGACCTTCTAGGCCAGCTTGGTGCACATATTTAGGGTATGGGTGTTGGAATACAAAAGGTCCTGGTTCCCAGCTTGGCTCTGCCCCTTTTCGGTGGAGTGGCCACGGGCAAGTTTGTTAACATCTGTGTCTTTTTTCTTATCTGAAAAATGAAGATGATAGTGCTTATCTCACAGGATTGTCATGAGGATTAAAGATCTTAAATCTCTATAGCATTTAGCACAATACCTGGTCGTGAGTGTTCAGTAAATGGGAGCTATTTGTGGCATTATTATCTAGCTTATAGATTTTGATGAGACAGTTTCAAGTTTTCTATTTTGAAAACATAATTGTCCTATTACCCATGTGACATCCTATATTTGGGTAGGATTGAAAGAAAGATGCTGTCTTGTCCTTGGAGCTCTTGGAGAGTATTTTTAGAGATTTTTGTTTGCCTGCCTCCTGGACTTGTATGCAAAGAGCTCTCCTGGGGACCCACCCTTGTCTTTGCCTCCCATGGCCTTGGTTGGCATTCTGTGCCACACTCAGAGCCTTTGCTCTTCCCTCTGGGGCATTTTATGAGGATTCCCTTTTTACAAGTGTTGCCAGAAGTTTTGGGACTGTACTTTTGTATGTCGTGCTTGTAAGTGGTAATACGGAATATTTAATAAGGTCAACCGTATTGCATGTTTGAAAACTGTATATGTTGAGTTAGGAAAACAGCTTTGATTGCATGAGTAATATTTAAAGTGCTTGCTAAAAATACAGTAACTTTTCTGTCATTAGTAGAGAACCTTCTGAGCTCTGGAGAGATTTTGAAAGCAAGATCCAGTGGCTCTTGCCCATCTTGGTGAAAGTTTCTGTTCAACAGATGATTCATATTATGAGGGTTGAATGATTAACATGAATTATGGGAGAATTATTCTAGGACTTGAATGGCTGAGTTGTGAATGGATTAGGAGGCAGATTGCTCAGCACTTGGTGTTTTTAAAGGAAGATTTTAGCTTACTATGTAAGACCCTCAAAAAGAAGGTTTCCCCTAATATTCCTTTTTAAGGAGATGTCTCAGAGTCCCTTGAAGAGGAAAAATTTGCATTCAGGGAAGGGGGGTTACGCATTTCTGAATAGATTCTAGAATTCCTCCTACACTTGCTTCGGTAGGTAAGGTTTGAGAAGGTCAGAGTGCCACCTTGAGGGTGAGTCTTTGAACCCAGGCTTTATGCAGAGGGCTGGGAGTAAACCACAGTGACTTCTGGTTGGCCAGAGACTTCTGTGTTCCTGAAGGAAAAGGCTGAGGCTCTCCCAAACTTGCTTACCAGCCACAGCATTGCTCCCTGGAGAGTCTTAGCAGAGACCTCTGGGCTGAGAACCACTGCCAGAGGAGAGGGGCGACTGAGCAGCAAAGTGGCCCATAAGCCTGGATAAGTGTATTCATCCAAATCATGACCTGAGGCCCTACTGTGTGCCGGGGCCGCTGCTGGGTACTGAGACATTAAGTGGATCCTCACCTGATTCCTGCCGTTGAGTAGCTCACATTCTTTTGGGGGGGCAGATTGTGGCATGACAGTGGTCATGCAGCAAGCTCAAACAGGCAGTTTGCCTGCCTTTAAGCCACCTCATCCCAACAGAACCTGTTGGAGGGGGAACTAGTATTAGTCTCATTTTACAGAGGTGGAGATGTAAGGCCACACAGACGGTGGTAAGCGATGGAGCCACACTTTGAACCCAGCTTTGCATAACTCCCACTCCAAGCCTTGGCTGCCAAATCCTGCCTGATCCTATATGTATAAAAGTGATGGGCATAGTCCCAACGGTACAGGCCCCAGGCAGGGAGGATCCATATTTTGCCCTTCTGATGCATCATCCCTGACTAAGAGGGCGAATTTGCCCCATTGTCTGTCGGTCACATATCGCCAGGGCTGTGAGACTTTTTTGTAAAAGCTCCTTATGTACTGGAGCCCTGTGCCTATCTGCCCCTCACCCAGTGCTTTATAGAAAACAGTCCACTTTTCCCAGCTTTATGTGGATTCTTTCATCAGGTCACTTGAGTAGCAGTGGCAGAAAAGCCAAAGTGGCAGCAGCATCTAGAAATGACATGGACAAGGTTCATTATGGAAATTGCAGGGTAGGGTTCTGCTATAACCTGAAAAGAGTAGTGGATGATTTGTAATCTTAGTTTTCCAGAACTTAGCATGGGTGGTAAATTGTGTGCGCATGCGTGATTAGTGGCTTGTGGTAAACTCAAGGAAGTTGAGTTTGGGCTTCCTGAAATGTCTAGAGAATGTGTAGGGGTGAAGGTTTGTTCCTTTGTTAGCCCCTCCCTCCCTCCCTTCCTCCCTCCCTCCCTCCCTCCCTTCCTTCCTCTCTTCCTTCCTCCCTTCCTCCCTCCCTTCCTCCCTCCCTCCCTCCCTTCCTTCCTCCCTCCCTCCCTCCCTTCCTTCCTTCCTCTCTTCCTTCCTCCCTCCCTCCCTCCCTTCCTCCCTCCCTCCCTCCCTTCCTTCCTTCCTTCCTTCCTTCCTTCCTTCCTTCCTTCCTTCCTTCCTTCATCAGATACAGTTGAACATCTATGTGTCGAGCACTATGGGAAGTACTTGGGTTTAGTAGTGTAAAAGACACAGTTACTGTCTTTCCTGAAACCCACTCTCCTGGTTGGGAAAGAAGCCATAAACCAGTCTCTTCCACCTTACCACTGAATTGCATTTGCTACGAGGGAAAGATCCAGGGTCACCTTAAAGGAGACAGTGATGAGGGTGGAGGGTTAAGCTAGGCTCTTGCTGAGGGTGGTGGCCAAGGGGATCTTCCTGAGCAAATGTCAACTGACCTGAGAGCCACAGGCTGAATTGGTGTTAGCCAGGTAAAGAGAAGGGGTGAGAACATTCCAGGGAAGGGGGAACAGCAGGTTCTTGGAACAGACCGGAAGCTACTGTGGCTGGTGTATAGTGGGCAACGCGGAAGTGGGGCGTGCTGAGCTTGGTGAGGGGGGAAGGGACAAGGCAGTGCTTTGGGCATTGGGTGAAGGTGAAGGTGAGGTGGAGGGTCATTGAACTCATATCTGTCCCTTGGACCTGGATTTGTCCCCTAACAGCTATGTGAGCTTGGACGGATGACACAACCTCTCTGATCTGTGGCTCCCTTTTTTTTTTTTTTAGAATGTTTATCTGTTTTTGAGAGACAGAGAGACTGAGCATGAGCAGTAGAGGGGCAGAGAGAGAGGCAGACAGAATCCAAAGCCAGCTCCAGACTCCGAGCTGTCCACACAGAGCCAGACGTGGGGCTTGATGTCACAAACTCCAAGACCATGACGTGAGCCAAAGTTGGATGCTTAGCCGACTGAGCCATCCAGGTGTCCCTGTGGCTCCCTCTTTTAAATGTGAGTGAAAACATTCATCTCTCAGGATTGCCCTAAGCATAAAATGACATCATTTGCCTTTTCAGCCCTGTGGTCCCTGGGACACTGCAGGTGCAAAAAATAGCACTATTCCTGCCCCCACCCCCTGGCCTCTAGCATTACAGCTGATGAAGGAGCCACAGGTGGGCAAATGGTGGTTCTGCCTCAGGGAAGACCTCTTGAAAATCTTCATGTTTAACCCTTATCCTTTTCCAATTAGGCAGCCCCCAGAAAGGCCTGTGGGTGGAGGGTGGGGGGCAGGTTGGCTCTCCTCTCTTGTTTATTGAGGTTAATAAGGTCAGAGTTTATTCTGGGGTCAGAAGCAATGAACAAAAGCTGTGCCCTACCCTCTGTGTTCACGTTAACTGCCATTCACACCTGCCTCCGGCGGCGGGAAAGGGCCTCCTTGGCTCACAGGGAGGGTGGGTTTGTGCCTCTCGCTCTTGAAGAGAGCTGTCCGTGCTTCCGGTGCTAGACTTCTTTATTTAAAGGGAAGTTGTTCACAAGATAAGTTTTCTGCTGACTTAAGTTTTTTTCAGAAAGTCTCCCTTTTAATTTTTCTTTCTGCCCTTGATTTTGTGTGCCTGGTACTGTGGATATGATGATGGACAAAATAGTTGCAGCCTCTGCCCCCCCATCTTGTCTCCTAACAGCCCCAAGACGGAGGAGATTCCGAACTTAGGTTTCCAGGGGAGAGAGCTGAGGCTTAGGTCACACAGAGTGAGGATTGCCATCCAGGTCCATCTGGAGGGAAAGGTGATAGACTCTTACCCATGAAGCTGAACTATCACCCAGTACATCTGGTGGGGGTTCCTCAGGCTGTGTCTTGTCTGTCAGCTTCTTCTACACTCACCACTCAGAGACGTGTAAACCAGTAATTAAAAGCCCATGTTAGCTCACTTTCTAGCAGTGTCCTTGTGTAGAGGGTAAAACCCTTTTGTAGAGGAATTAGGTTAACTCATATGTCTGTGCTGTGGATTGTAGTGTTTTTGACACCTCTTTAATTCTGCTGGGGCATACTTGTATTGAGGATGGGGTGTTGGGTGGGTACCTCTGGAGCAGATGCCCATCTTCACTTACAAACTTTGGAAGGCAGGACCTGTGTCTTACTTATTCCTGGGTCCCCATGCTCAGCAGGATGCTGGCACAAGAGTGTTAAAGAGTGGGCTCTTTAGAGTCAGCTGGACATGGGGGTGAGTCAAATCATGCCACTTTTTGATAGCATAGCCTGGGCTAGTGACGTAGTCTCTCTGAGCCTCAGTTTCCCCATCTGAGGGTTATAGGAAGTAGAGATTTCACATTGCCTGTTTTATTACGTCAATTCTTGGCAACGTATAGTGCTCGGGCCAAATGTGGTCTGCTGTTTCGTATGTAGAGTTTTATTTGAACACAGCAGTGTTTATTTATTTATTTTTTTGAGAGAGAGAAAGAGAGTGAGGTGGGGAGAGGGGCAGAGGGAGAGAGGGAACCTTAAGCAGGCTCTACACTCAGTGCTGGCTCCGATGCGGAGCTTGATCCCAAGACTCTGGGATTATGACCTGAGCCGAAATCAAGAGTCGGATGCTTGACAGACTGAGCCACCCAGGTGCCCCTAGCAGTGTCTATTCTTGTGCGTTGTCTGTAGCTACTCTTGCGTTGCAGCTGCCGAGTTGAGTATGGTCACCGAGACAACGTGGCCTGTACCCTTTACAGTTCAGTCTTGCCCAGCCCATGTCAGACCCTTAGCCATTGGTAGCTGCCATTGTTACACTTGGTGTCATTACCTATAGTGTGAGCCCTTCTCCTTCTTAAAGAAGTACCTGTAGAGCAATGACCTTCTTCGGTACTTACAGCTTTGGTTGAAACTTGAGTTCCTCGATGAACATCTTTGGGATTCCCTTAGTTTTGCTCTTCACGGCTCTTAAGATTGGGTCATACTTTTTTCCTAGCCTTTTTCTCCTGGTCTGATGCTTCCTCAGAGTTTTTGGTCTGTCGCTAAAGGGGACACTTCCTTGACCGGTACCTGTGCACAGCCCTTCTTTCTAGATGGTTGAGGTCAGAACAACACTGCATGGGAATGTCCACTGTGAAAGTATCTGAGCGAGAGTGGAGATTGCGTGTGGGATCCTTTGTGCTCCTGGGAAAGCTGGAGAGATGTGAGCTCCTAACCTCTGGGTACATGAATCTTTCTGTCTTGCCTTTGCCACCCTATGTCTCTGCCCTGCTTTTTTTTTTTTTTTTAATGTTTTATTTATTTTTGAGAGAGAGAAAGAGAGTGTGTGTGTGTGTGTGAGCAGGGTGCGGTAGAGAGAAGGGGACAGAGGATTTGAAGCACGCCCTGTGCTGAAGAAGTGAGCCCATGTGGGGCTCAAACTCACAAACAGTGAGATGATGACCTGAGCCGAAGTAGGACGCTCAACCAACTGAGCCACCTGGGTGCCCCTCTGCTCTGCTTTTAGAGGAGAAAATCTCCTAAAACAGAGGTGCTTTTTAAAATTCTTAGTAATTTCCTTTTTAAAAATGTAATCTTATTTTGGATCATAAATGTACTACATGCAATTTATGGAAACATGGGGCATGAAAACTGCAACAATCAACCCTAATCGTACCACCCAGAGATAACCGTTATTAGCATTTTTAGCATATTTCCTTCCAGATTCCTAATCATGTGTAAATGTTTACATAATTGAAATCACATTGTTTATATAATTTTATTTCCTGCATTTTTACTTATTATGTCAGAACCGTTTCCTGCAGCGGTGAACGTTCTTCAAAACCGTGATTTTTCACCTCTGCACCTATGCGTGCATCCACTCACCCATCCATCCATGCACGTGTGCAGCTACCCACCTCACACGTATGTCCCTAGTGCCTCATAGATCCCAAACCATGTGCTAGGGTGCCAGGGATGCAGTGGTGAGCATAAATCGACCCTCCCCTGCCCTTTACAGGGATCGTGGTCTAACAGGAGAGAGAGAGATGAATCATTATGACATTGTCTTCCTTTAGACTGCAGCAACAAACTCCAGCAGACTGGGTGGTTTAAACAACAGATGTTTATTTGTCACCATTGTGGTTGCTGGAAGTCTGAGATCAGGGTGCCAGCATGGTTGGATCCTGGTGAGGATTGTCTTCCTGGCCTACATATGGTTGCCTTTTCCCTGTGTCTTCACATGGTGGAGTGAAGGAGGTCTGATATTTCCTCCTCTTTCTCCTCTTCTTCTTCTTCTTCTTCTTCTTTTTTTTTTTTTTTTTAGAGGGAGAGCACATGAGCAGGGGAGAGGGGCAAAAGGAGAGAGAGACAGAGAGAGAATCTCAAACAGGCTCCACATTCAGCATGGAGCTCGACTCAGGGCTCACTCCCATAACCCTGGGATCATGACCTGAGCTGAGATCAAGTGTGTGACACTTAACCAACGAGCCACCCGAGCACCCCTGTTCCTCTTCTTAGCGCTTATCTCATCCTGGACCTTCCGCCCTCATGGCTGCATCTAAACCTGTTTACCTCCCAGAGGTACCATCTCCTAACACCATCACATTGAAGGGTAGGGCTTCCATGTACGAAGTTTGAGGGAACACACTGAATCCCTAACAAACATCATACGATAATGCTTTACTGTGGGGGAAGGGATAGGTAGGAACATATGAAGAAGGGTCCCATCCCTGAAATGGTGTGGAATGGCTTTCCTGAGGAACCTAATCCCCGTCTCTGTGGTCATCTTTTTGGAGAAGCTTGAGGAACCCCGACCTACAAGTTTCTCAAACCTGTAGGTGTGAACCTATGTAGACAGTCTTCCGAGAAATGTGCACTTGGATGGGATGTAAGGAAAGGAAATTAGCAGTCACCATGTGTGGCATAACTACAAATCTTGCTGTACGGTGTTATTGTCAAGACTCTTGCTAGCATGGGGCACTTTGGAATTAAAGGGAGGTCCTGCAGAGATGAAAGCTGTCGGACTCATTTGGAAATGTTGAACCTCTTCCTGAAATAGGCTGCAGTGTTTCACGTGGAATCCCTTCCCTGGACGTAAGGACACATCCTAGGATGGGTGGTGTTTGGAGATGCTCTTGCTTTTTGAAGGTTCAGCAGCACTGCTGGGAAGTCATGGCTCCACTCTGCTTGCTGGTGACTTTGAAAGATGATCAAGACCCAGGTGGGTCCAGGTGGCCCTTGGATCACTATCGGAAAGGCTGCCTGCCTTATAAGAGGTCATGTGACGCATTGTCAGCAATGGCAGAACTCAGACCCAGGCCTGTTCCAGAGTTCTGAGCACACAAACGCCCACCTTCTTCTGCCTTTTGTCTCGCTTGTCGTGTGCCTGTGTTTGATTTTACATGTTTCCTGGAGGGTTGGTGGGAGAGGTGAGTGTTGTGACAAACTGATGGCAGTTGGAGTCTTGCACATTTATGTCTGGCAGCCGAGCTGGGCCCGAGACGGGGCGTGTGCAACAGGGGAAGGGTGACCCTGATTGCTGGTTTTCTGAAATCGTCTCTGAGTGATTCAAATGGAAGTGGCCCTCTTTGTTCCTTGGACGTTCAGGGACAGCCTGTGAGTAGTTACTAGCTTGCGTGTCCCCACGAGGGTCTCGCAGTTTGTTGCAGGGTGACTTTGTGGGTCACAGGCGCCTCCCAGTTGGGGGGCAGGGCAGCCACGTAGATGTGTGCGTGATGTCAGGAGAGCTTGGTGCTGCATTATGTCCATCATAGAGTAAAAAAAATACAATTCAGGAACTGTATCTGTCTATTTCTTTTTGGCTTTTTATCTCAGTTGGGCAAGCATATAAAAATTCTGACTATATTTGCTCCTTAGTGTGGAATGCAGTGTTTTATTAAAAAAAAAATGAGTTTCCATTAATGAAGGCCTGCAGGAAGTAACAAAATTTGCATTTCCTCACCTTCATCTGTGCAAAGTAGGAGTTACCACTACCCTGTAGGGTTTGCTCTCAGATTACGTTAGTGAGAACATGTCCTTGACCTATTGCCTGGTACACAGTAGGTACTCAATAAATGGAAGCGATAATTTCTGTCGATGTAATAGCTAATTTTGATCCCAAATTCTGTATATTAACTCTGAATATAAGTTCAAAATTCTGTATGTTAACACTCTTAATTGGTCTCGTATGCTCTGGGTCACCTGTCATGGTCTTTAATCAGAGATGGAGGTATCTGTGAAGACGCCCACCTGTATGTTATTCTCTGTCTGGGGGGCAGCTTTTGTCCTGATGATGAAATGTCAGAAAAGTATCTTACAATTCACTGAGAGTATTATCCAAATGTAAATTTCCAGTTCGCCCCCTAGTTTGCTTTCTAAGGTACGGTAATATTACTGGAAAGTAACCCAGGGTTTTATTCTTAGAGGGTCCTACATCCCAGTTAGAGGGAGAATTTGTGTTTCCTAAGGATGGGACACTTAAAAGATCGCTTCTAATATAGGTCTTCCACCATTGGCCCTTGAGTGGGCTTGCTTTATTTGGGCTTCTTTTGAGGCTAACTGGCTGTGATAGACAATTTTTAGCCTTCATCCCAGAAACGATGCTTTAAAGATGCTGCCTTCCGTTCTCCCATACTGTAGGCTTTGTGATGAGCTCATACTTCCAGTACCATCTGAAAGTGCCTATTAAATTGGAGTTCAGGATATCTGGATTCTTGATTTGATCATGTAAGTCTTGAAATTTTGTCCAGGAGGCACAGAAAAACCCTTCACAGTTTTGAGCGTTTAATCTGTTTGAACACGGTCTCAGAAAGGGTTTAGCCAAAGAATAGCAAACCCTTATATACACGGTTTATTAAAAAACCAACAGAAAATTTCTCTTAAATACACAACCACCTGGAGCACTGAAGTTTTGGAGGAGACAACGGAAGACCTGCTGGACAGATTCCATTTCTTACCGCGGCTGGTAGAAAGTTAGGACTGCCTGGGGAGGTACTATTGGTAGTGAAGGCCGTCTCTCCACCCACCCACCTACCTGTCTACCTCCCTGTGTATCTATCTGTCTACTTTGTTAGGTGAAAGTGAACAGTGCTAAGTAAACGTGTTGTATAGATGAAGGGCAGAAGAGCGATGCCCTAGGTCCCTTCTGTCACTCGTGCAGTGATGCTGGCTGTACTTGACCTGAACACATCTCCTCATCCCGGCACACCTGGTAGGCGTGAAGGAACGTAAAGAGATATTTGCCTCCGGAGCATGACTGGTCTTCCTCAGTCATTGCCCTGTGATGTCTCTCATGGACACAAAGCCCCTTCGCCCTGCCCTCTCCCGCTGGACAGCTTCATTTGGTTACTTGTTGGTCTCTGACTTGTGCATAGAAAACCCTTGAGGATTTGCAGTGACTGGTCCAGTCGTCAGGAAGGAAATGGGGCTCCGGAGGCCTTAACGGAAGGCCAAGTTTCTCTTCCTTGTTTTCCCTCATTTGCATCTCAGGATGAGGTGAATCTGGCCATGATTTCTTGGTTCCCAGGAAGAACTGTGCAAACTGAATGGCACCTTGGCGTCCTCATGGTTTACTCTGCTGGAGGGTGACTTAGTAACAGAGGACGAGGACAGGGGATGACAAGGGTTCTCAGTATTCTCTTACGAAAGAATGAAAGAAATCCCATTTCCTTCCAACTTCACAAAGATTCTGGGAGAATCGTGAGTCATAGATGAGGCGGACTAGCCCGTAGCTAGCACCCCCTTAGGGTTGCTCCTGCCCTTTCACGCATTTATGTATGCTAATCCATTTGCCATTCTCTCAGGTGCGCGTGCAGTTGTGTGACCGGAGCCTTTGCATATGTGGGTCCCTCTTCTGAGAATGCAGTTTCTCCCCGTGTGCCTGGCAAATTCCTACTCTTCCCGCAAGACCCAGCTCAGGCATCTCTTTGTGCAACCTTCATTGGCTCTCTTCCTCCACAAGCAGAACCTATCACAGACACTTTTCCATCCCCACTGACCTTGAACACAGAGTCGTCACCCACAATTCTCATCTCCTCAGACTGTGCCTAGAACAAAGTGGGCATCAGGGCTAATTTGTTTTGTAGAGGTTTGTTTGCCTGAGTACCTCCCCTGTGGTCTGTGAACTCATAGCAGAGAGTGTGTTCTCTTCATGTCTGTGTCCGCAGCAAATAGTGCAGTACCTCGATATAGCAATAGATGTTCGATTATGATGCCTCGAAAGGATGGATTCAGCCCAGTAGCCTAAAGAAAGATGTGTGTGCTTGTCACATGCCAAACTCAATGGATAGGTTGCAGTATAAGCTCTTATTCCCTTTTTAGGGGGGGCACTCCCATCAGGAAGATTGAGCTGCGGGTGAGCGGAAATCGGTTCTTTGTATCAATTTGAGAAGAGAGCGTGGTGTTTGCTAATTACTAGGTCAGCGTAGATGATGTTTGCCTTTGTGTTGTTGGGGGATAAAACGGACTCCTGTGATACATGTGCCCTGTAGCTGTGGTGAAAGTGCAGCACAGCGCAGGACCCTGGGGCGGGAGAGGGACTGGGCTGAGTGCTCCACCCCCCCCCCCCCCCCCCCCCCCCCCCGTCCCTGCCCCTGGGCTGGAAACCACGCAGCTCAGCTCGCCAGCAGTTTTAGCAGGAGGGCAATGGAATCCATCTGCTCAGGTTCTTGGCGAATAAAACAGCAGCGACAACAACGAAGCCAGCGCTCCTTGCTTTCTGACATGATGCTGGGCAAATGCCCGCTTCTCTTTTAAATGTCCCCCCAAGTTCCCCAAACGTCCAGATGGCAATTTGTGGGTGAATAATTTATAACAAGATATCTTATGCATTATGCAGTGCAGATTTAAATTATAAATTGACCTCGGCTGGCAGTTTACCTTAGTTAATAGGTGGACTGTGTGGTGGTAGATGTGAAAAGCTAAATTGGGGCTGAGTTAGTATTACTGAGATGGGAATGGGGTGGGTGGCCTCGTCCGTGTGCGCCGATGAGGTAGAGCAGGTGGGAGGAGGCCCCAGACCTTGGGGCGCTTTGACTTGGGTGAGCTGAGGCCATGCCAGCGCAGGCTCCCTAGACGTGGTCTCGGCAGTGCGCAGCTTCCCTCCCACAGGGGAGGGGGGACAGAGTCACAGTGGAAGAACTGTCCCTGGGCTTGCCGCTCTCCCAGGAGGAAGACACGCTGGCAGGATGCGTTCTAGGTGGACGAGGTCCCGGAGCCCGGCCTGTGGTCCTTTCGGCCTGTTGTGTTCCAGACCCTCCATGAGGGAGGTGTACGGAACCCCACCTGAGGGTGGGGTGTGGCCTGAGCCAAGGGAAGGAGAGAGGACATGGGGACAGGGGATGCCTCCAGAGAGGGAGTGTGGAGGGTGCTGGGGGCACAGTCCTAAGCACTAAAAGGTACCCTGAACAGACCAGATCTTTAAAGCAAACTGGAGGGTGAAAGAGGTGTGGTGGGAACACAGGCGATTCCAGCCCATCTCCCGGATGGTCACCACGGACGTTCCCTTTGTCCAGCCACACACTGAGCCCTTGTCCTGAACTGCTTTATTGACGTCCTGTGATGCTTTTTAGGATGACCCTCGACCGTTCTCGCATTTTACAGAGGTGGGGGTGAGGACGAGGGTGTAGAGAGTGAGTCGTTTACTCCAAGTGACGCAGTTAGTAAGTGGCAGAGCTGAGATTTGAAAGCGGATCATTTGGTATGCCTCGGTGGCTCAGTCACTTAGGAGACTGACTCTTGATTTTGGCTCAGGTTGTGAGCTTGCAGCTTTGGGATTGAGCCCCGCGTTGGGCTCTGTGCTGAGCACGGGGCTTGCTTGGGATTCTCTCTCTCTGCCCCTCCCCCCACTTGTGCTCTCTTTCTCTCGAAATAAATAAGCATTTAAAATAAAAAGAAAGAAAACAAACATCATTCACTTAACAAAATATCCACTAAGGGCCTCCTAGGGGCCAAATCCTGTCCTGCATGCTGGGGTACAGTGGGGACCAGGCAGACAGGACTCTCTTCTCAGGAAGGATAACTTCTGGTGGTAGAGACACAAAATAGAGCTGTCAACAGATGAAGTACCTGATATCTGCAGTTGCTACCGAGGCCTTTGCCCTAAATATTATTCTATATTGATTGATCAGACAGTATGTTCGGCAAGTACTGATTGAAAACCTGTAGTCTATAAAACTCTGCACCGTGAGAGGCATGCGTGGACGCCAGTAAGAGTTAGCCCTCCTTCCAGGGAGCTTAGAGTTGGGGGGGGGGAGCAGAGCACGGAGTTAGGTGGCACAAGTGAGGCCCACCTCCTGGTGGCCCTTGGGGAGCAGGGTGGGGAGCACTGGTTCGGGCAGGGCCTTGGATGGGCGGGAGTCCAGGCTGGGACTGTGGGTGCTTTGGGCCGGAGTGGAGGGTGTAGGGACAGAAGTGTAGGACCAGATAGGTGGAGGCCAGGACCTCGGGGGTCTGTCATGACGAGTGGAGAGCCAGCCCCTGGGTTTCCTGCAGCACCTCGGCCTCAGGGTGGGGACGCCCTGAGGAGAGGAGGACATGCTGGAGTCAGGGGATCCGATTCGAGAGGTCTTAGAAGTCTGAACTTGGACGAAGATGTACAAAGGCAAAGAAGAGGGTTGATGCAAGAGCTTCTTGGAGGTGGCGTCCTTGAGGCTTTTTGAACAGCGCAGGTGATTTGGGGGATCCTCAGAACGGCCCCTAAGGGCACCTTTAATAGGTGCTAAGTCAGGCTGGTGATAGGGGCAGGCAGGGAGGATGTGGTGTTCAGCCTTGCCACGTGCTGCTGGAGAGACCAGCAGGCATCTGTGGAGAGAGGCTGGGGCCTTACCACCCGGAGGAGGTGGGCCTACTGGGGACAGAGCATTGGGACAGAGAGCTGAGGAGGGGACTCCTCTGCTGGTCTCTGCTGGGCTTGCTGTCTGGGAAGGAGTTTTAGGTCATGAACTTGTGCTTGCTGAGTGTGCTGTGTTCTGGGCACCTTTGATTTGTACATTTCTCCTGCCTCTATTGGTCGGGTCATAAAGTACTTCCCGGGAAGGACCTGGCAGTAGTTACAGAATTCTAATGGACTGAATAATTGGTGTCTGTTAAAGGGGCCGCCTTATCTGATCAGAGACATTTGTTTCTCATGTGTAAAGGGAACCCAACCGCTGAGGTGTTTCGTGGCAGATGTGAGGCCAGTGGAAGGCCTGGTGATCAGGTTGCCTTCTGGTTTACTAGGGAGAAGCCAGTGGGTTCAGTCCACATCCTGTGTCCCTTTTGGGAAAGCCGTTCTGTCTTTTTTTCTGTTTGTCCTCTGTCAGCCTTGTCTTCTCTGACTTGAGCAGAACTGCGGTGGTGCGTGATAAATCCAGAACTGCAGAGACGTTGGCTCTGAAATCAGCTAGAAAACGGCTTTGTAGGTTTTTCACAAATACAGAAAATAATCGTTGTGTGTGGATGTGAAGAAAGAGAATATGGAGACACGTCACTGTAATGCCCACCCCCTCTAACCCACATGTGAAAAATCACCCACTCTCCTTTCCTCTGTCTTTGTTTTGAACTAGAGAAGTTGTTTCACTAGCCTTTTCAGGAACTGAGAAGTTGGTGTTGGCTGTAGCCTATCGGTGTGGCTCAGCCTGTGACTAGGCTGCTGTTTCTGGGGGATTTCTCTCTCGAACGTCTCCCCCATCCCATCCCTTCCTGCCCCTTGCTTCTTGCTGAGCTTTTGTGTGCGACGTACTGGTCCCTCTCCTAGCTCTGTGCACACAGAGTCTGGTCCTTCCGGGGGCTTTCCCTTAGTGGAAGCCACAGTCAGAGACGTAAAAAGATGTATTACAACTTGATGAAAAATTTAGAAAATTCTTTACATCTCGTGTGTCCAAGGCTGGAGCGTATGTTGTAGTCATAATACCGTAAGTACCTTGAGGTGAGAAACCACACCTCCATCTGTTTTTCTCCCCCATGATATTTGACTATATTAGAGGCTCATCAGATATTTAACGAGTGTCGCGGAGATCTCTTTTTAGATGGAGTTTAGTTCTGTGCCTTGTAGAAAAAAAATCTAGTCTATTAAAATATTTACTGGAATAATAATAGCAATAATAGTAGTTGGCCATTCAGTGGGGGGCGGGGGTCTTCGGTGCATCAGCTCTTATTCCAGATATTTCTCCAACCTTTTCTCAAACCTTGTCAACAACGTGGCAAGCTGGGTTTTACTCAGGAGGAGGAGAGAAGGCTCAGAGAAGTCAGGAGACTTGCTTCAGGTCACACAGCCAATAAGTTCTTCTGATACTAGAGCCTCAGCCCATCATGTCTGTCTAGGTGGCCTTGCTGCAAATTGGTCTTCAGCTCTTCTCAGAGCCTCAAACAGGCTTCTTACTCAGGTTCTCAGCTGTGCCTTCATAAGTAAGGCTGTTGAGAGGCTGAATTAGGTTTGATGTTTCTCCACGGCTGTTGCATAATTTTGGTTTAGGGGGTGCCCTACTTATATCAGGGTTGTGTGGCTCTTCTGATCCACATGATGAAATTATGTGTTCAAAGGTGCTCCTTTAATGGGTATGTGAAGGGGGCTGACGTTTGGTATGTTGGGGAGATGTCTTATTTCTGTAAGATCGTGGCAGTGTATGTGAACTTCCTGCTGTCCGATGTGGTCAGCACTTGAAACTGTCTCTCTGTTCACACCACAGCATGTCACGCCTTTTTGCAAGAGGGTAGTGGCAGTGAGGCAGAACTGGGGGGCACAGAGGGCAAGGTGCACAAGTTTCTTCGTCTCAAGGATGGAGGATGTGATAGTTCTCAAGCTGGATTCTGGCCCAGGTGGACAAGGGCATCGTGGTTTTAAAGAGGACCACTGGGATCAAACACAATAACACCATGCCCATGACCATGAGAATACGTCTTGTAGAGGATGCTGTCCAAAAAGCAGCCTGATGGAGCAACCTCAGAGTGAGAAGGATGCATCGTGTTTGTGTTTGATCATTGAGGAGACTGAGAAGCTGAGCACCTTCTGCCCCTCTACCCGTGAGTGACAGTGTCAGTGATTGGACGTAGCTCTTTCTGTGTGGCCCGTCTGCTCTGCTGGGAGGTGGGAATCTATCCCAGATTTCCTCCCTTCCCTGGCCATCCTGTTATGTCCCAGCATCCATGCCTCCAGTACTCTCGTTTTCATCTGGGTGCTTCTGACTCTTGGGTCATCTCAAGTGCTTTGGTCTTTGATGGATCAGGGTTGTGTTTCTACCTGTTTTCCTGGGACAGGTGTAGCTACCTGCTGACCCTGCTGCTGAGTCCTGGGTGGAAATTTTGACCACCTGCACTTAACTGGATCCTGATGAAATTGTCCATTCTGACCTAGGATGAAATAAACTCTTCATATGGAAGTCCTAGAGAGTTGCATATTGGTAAAAGAAGTTCATGTCCCAGCTACGTGGCCTGACAACTGATCACACTTAATGCTTTTAGTGCAGTGGTACTCTCACATCCACTTGGATGACAAGTTTTATATATTTTTATTCCTGATTGTTAAAAATATTTGACATTTAACACTGTAAAATAGGGTCAACTATATTTAAACATACAGTATGCAACTGAGTTGTTTAACATTTTAAGCCAATATGTTTAAGTAACATGGATGCTATGAATAACCATTGTGCCTAAATGACTTAAATGTCTTACCTCCAGTGCCCTCAGTAGCATTTCTCTTTCTTGGTAAAACCTGTTTCGGTGTACCTGGGTGGCTCAGTTGGTTGGGGGTCTGACTATTCAGATCATGATCTCGTGGTTTGTGGGTTCGAGCCCCGCATTGAGCTCACTGCTGTCAGCACAGGGCCCGCTTTGGATCCTCTGTCCCCCTCTCCCAACCCACCCCTTTCAAAAATAAACATTAAAAAAAATCTGTTTCTTTTCCAGGAGTCTATACCATCCTCTTGTTAACTTGGCATTGCAGATTTTCTTTAAGGGTCTGTCTAGCTAGCTAGCTAGGTCTTAACCACTTTTAAAGCTTTTTCATTTTTGAATATGATCAGACTTAGTCTCTTTATGCCCGACCTATCCTTGACGTAAGGTAATGCTGGTTTATAAAAATAGCTGCCAACATGCCTCTGGGGAGAGGGAAATGGATGTATATATTGCTTTTCATAACAAGCCTTGTAGAACTGATTAAGTCATTGCTACCGTATAATGGATGATTAGCACTTGCCAGACTCTGGGCTGAAGAGTTTTACTTGGATTATTTAGTTGAATTTTTTTTTTTTTTCTTATTGTGGTAAGAACACTTTCTTTCCTACATTTGATGACATTTTTTCCTGCTTTTCATGCGAGACGTCCCACATTGTCATTCTTGCAGCCGAAGGTTGCTTCTGCTGAGACCGGAAGTATTAACAGCCTTGGACCAGAGAGAGCCTGCCCCTCCACTCTGCCCGACACCACATGCCGGAGAGGCCTCAGTGGACACCCTGCCTGACAGTTGCAGCTGAGTCCAGCCACCTCCCCCTCCCTGGCCCCCAGGCACCAGACACATGAAGGAAGCAGCATTGGGACCCCTCTAGACCATTCCTCCCCTGGATGAATATCACCAAGTTATTGTGGTTGATGCCACCTGGTGCAGAAACGTCACTTAGCCAAGCCCCGCCGATAATCCCAAGCCACAGAGCTGTGAGAAATGACAAATGGCAGGTGTTTTTAAGCCGCTAAGTTTTGGGTAGTTTGTTGTGGAGTGATAGATAACTGGGATCCCTTAATGAGAGCAGTGACCCGTCCCTTCTGACTGTTGGCCTAGGCTCAGCAGTGTTGCCCTTCTGGGTCTTCTTTGGCCTCTGCGAGCGCCTCTTTGCTCATCGGTCTCTGCAGCACTCATGTTCTGAGGTTCTCTTCTTAGCACCCCTTCTCTACGAAGCACTAGGACTTCTCTCGGGGCACTCTCATTCGTATCTGTGGCTTCCGCCATTTTCACCTAGGTCTTCACCTGTTCCCCTTTTAGCAGATAAATATGTTACAGACGTATAAACATGCATCTCTCAACTCTGTGTCTCTTGTGCAAATTTGTCTGGCGATCTCAGGACCCACGCATGCGCAGCTAGTTCACCCTTAACATGGCGACGACTGGCCTTGACGTCTTCCCGTGCTTCGCTGTTAGAGGATGCGTCCTGTCCCTCACAAAAGATGTGTTGAATTCCTAGCCCCTCCTACTGAAGAATGGAACCTGATTTGCAAAGAGGGTCTTCCTAGAGGTAATCAAGGTAAAATGAGATCATTAGAGTGGGGCCCTAATCTGAGGTGACTGGTGTCCTTATGAAAGAGTAAATTTGGCCAGAGAAATAGACGTGCCCAGAGGAAACACTGTTTGAAGCCACACAGAGAGAACACCACGTGAAAATGAAGGTGGGGATTGGGGTGATTCCTCTCCAAGCCAAGGAATGCCAGAATTGCTGGCAAACCGCAGGAGGCTAGGAGAGAGGCCTGGAACACATTTTCCCTTGCAGTTCTGGGAAGGAACAAACACCGCCAGTCCTTCATCTTGGACTTGTAGTTCTGTAAGTGTGAGGCAGGACGTTTCCGTTGTTGCAGCTGCCCAGTCTGTGGTTGTGTGTTGCAGCATCCCTGGGACACACAAACGTACTCTCCTACACCGTGCTCCCTACCAACTTGTTCCTCCTGCTAGAGTGTTGGTCTCCGTGAATGGCTCCCCCATCTCTCCACTTGCCCAAGCCAGAAACCTGAATTCTTGGCCCCCCAGACTGGGCCGGTATGAAACCAGCCCTCAGTACTATTGACTACTTAAATAGATGCCCTCAAATATTGCAGGTCTTGTGGCGAAGGTAGAGATTACCCCGAGGATGTGCAGAACTGGAATTAAAAAGAGCTACAAACCCTGAACATCTTTTATCTGTGTCCCATCCCTCTGTACTGAGGGTTTCCTGAGAAAAACTATTGATGTCTTCTTTCAGCCAAGGGGCAGGCCTGTATTGAGAGCCACATGTATGTAAATAAGATCTCAGCAGCATGCCTTCCTTTCTGTTCTTCAGAGAAATATCGATTTTGACTTGGGAGAGTTACCTAAAAGTTCTCTTTTCACCGGTTTCTTCTTCATTGTGTACAGTTCGAATCAGTGTGTCGAGTTACACAATGTGATCTTTGTAAGGAACCGTGCAAGTCGGACCCAGCTCTTTGGAAGGCTGAGGACGAGGAGGGCCGTTTTAGAGCTGTATTGATTTGTAGCTGGTGATTGAGGTTGTTGCAAATGCTTGCCTCCATTTTTGCCCGTCCTGTGTTATTGAAATCACTGGTCTGCAGAATGAAGAGTCAGGCTTCCAAAGAGATGTTGTGCTCCTTTTCTCATGATGGTGATTTCAACAAGTCCCCTGCGTTCCATCCTTTCAGAGCATCCAGATTACCCTTGGCAACAGAGGACTGATATAATTGTTGCCGTTTCATTTTATATTGAAATGACTTCAACGCATTTCCTATACTTGGCCTATGCAAATTGTTTCTTTCTTTCTTTTTTTCCTCCTGGTAAAGAAATTATAGTTGTGTGTGGAAGCCCTAAGCAGGGCACAAAGACATCAAAGTCGGCCATAATCATAAAAAGCACATGCAAATCTTTCACATTAATAATTCACAGTTCAGCCCAGGCGCTATGGCCCCCTGTCTGAGATTGCAGCAGTAGCAATTTGTTTAGCTTTGGTAAAGGGCACAAAAATCACCCAAGTTCAGATGTTCTATTTTGGTCTTGCACTTGCTCTGTGGATTGAATTCAGGCAAATAGCCGGCTTTATAAGTGGATACTTACATATTCGTCAGGAAGGTCTCATCTGCAGGGGACAGTGTTAATTTTGTGGACCTTGTCAGTGTCCCTATCTCCTGAGGCCTCGATGAAAGTAGTACGTGAACCCCAAATCCTTCCGTGTCAACCTTCATCCTCACCGTTCTCATTTATTTATCCCGTAGACATTTATCGAATGCCTACATGTGCTAGGTTTGTGCTTAGTGCTGGGGAAGCACGGCCCTGGCCCATCGTGACCCCGTCGTGGTCCACAGCCCCGCAGACATGAGCATCAGTTGGGAGCTGGTTCGTAAGACAGCATCATAGGCCCCACTCCGCACTCACTGAGACAGTTTTAACACGATCACCAGGTGATGCCTCTTCCTGTGAAGAAATACCCGTGCAACTTGGTTATAATAGGGTGTGAAAATGCTCACCTGTAGATCACTCCGAGAGGACAGAGCAGGTCATGCCCGTGCTAGAATGGGAGGGGCTCAGGGGAAGGAAGGGGTGGTTTCAGCTGAAATCAGAAGGATAAAGAAGCACATTACAAAGCGGGCAGAGACGGCGAGGGGTGTGTGTGTGTCTGCTCTCTCAGGTCTCAGGTAACTGTGTGCCTATTAACACCTGAGGGAAGGGATTACAGCCCACCAGAAGATGGCTGGAGCTCAACAGGAGGTAGAGAGAAGATCAGTCATAAACTGAAGGAGGGCCCTAGGACCCCCCCCCCCCCCCCCCGCCCCCAGTAAGGACTTTGACCTTTCCCCAGAGAGTTGCAAGGAACCACTGAGGCATTTAAGTAGGATTGGATTTAAAAACATGTTGGATTGTAGCAAAATCACTTTCACTACAGCGTGGGGGATGGATTGGTACAGGGCAGAGCCGAGCACTATGTAGGCAACAGATGCTGTGCTTGGACTGAGTTAAGACAGTACAATGGGCCTGAGGAGATGCGTTTGAGACAGGTTGGGAGGCAGAACTGGAAGGACCTGAATGTGGGGAGGAAAGAGTCCAGGGAACAGCCAGGGGGAGGTCTGGGTACCTCTTCTGACTCTCACCTCCTATAGACACGTGCCAGTAGGCACATGCTGCACGGGGTTGGGGCATTTCTCCTTTTCCCTCTTTCCCCGATCATCGGCATTTTGACCACCAGGCCATGCTTTGCACAGTATTGTTTTCAGTACAGTGCCCAGCACAGAGCCCGGCACTCAGTGCTCTCTGGAGACCTCTTGTTGAGTGGAGACCCAGTGTTTACGAGAACTTGGCCTTCTTCAGTCGCAGAAGGTGTTTCTCGGAAGAGAACTGGCTGCAAAAGCTGTGTTTCCCTGTTTATTTTTCTTTCGCATTAGCGAACGATAACTCCTGTCTGTATGGCACTTTACAGTGCGGGCGGCATGTTCATAATGTCTCATCTGCATTCCTCCCGACAGTCCTCTGTGCAGCATTAGAAAAGGTGGTGCGTTCACAGCTCAGTGTTAATCAAGGGCTGATTATCTCCGTCTTTCTCTCCTCCCTGCTCTGACTTCCTGCCTTTTGACTTGGGAGTTGAAGCTGGAAGCAGGTGGGGGTCAAACAATGCAGAGTAGAGTCAAATAAATTCTGTCCATTTGAGTTAGCCATTCAGGAGGAGGATTGTGGAGGGAGAGGCTGAACGAGGAGGGATAAGGGTTTCTGCAGGCTCTGTGGCTCAGGCTGTCGGGTAACTGGATCCCAGGGCAGGAGGGGACCGCAGGGAAATGCAAGCTCCCAGCCTCCCTGGGCTTCTCGCTCTTTGGAGGGGTGGGGGGCGTTGTTTTGCTATCCTCCTGAGAGAGGAAGCCAAAAAGAATTTGATGGAAGAAGGGAAATCCAGGCCTTATTAAAATTGCCCCTTGCCTGTCTGAATGAAGAAAGGGACAGACTTGAGTTTGCATCCTGGCTCTGCCACTCTCTAGCCCCAGGGCCTTGGGCAGCTCCTTACCCCCTCCAAGTCTGTTTCTAAAAAAGTGATAAAATGGCAGGTTTGTGAGAACCAGATGAGGCAGAGATAAATGCTAACAAGCAAGATGCCCCCAGTGTCTGGTGAAGTGCTTGCAACAAATACTGATACATTCCTATTTATCCAGGAGCCCCCTCACCCTTGTTAGAGCTGATGCTTCCCTAAGACAAGGAATGGCATGATGCTCTAAGTTGTTTTCATGTAGAGTGCAAGGGTTCTTAAGTTTTGAAAAAGTTTATTTATTTATTTTGAGAGAGAGCATGCATAAGTGGGTAGAGGGGCAGAGAGAGAGAGAGAGAGAGAGAGATATGGAGGGAGAGGAGAGAATCCCAAACAGGCCCTGTGCTCTGCGTGGAGCCTGGCACAAGGCTTGATCCGATGATGCAGTGAGATCACACTCTGAAGTGATATCAAGAGTCCAGATGCTTAATGGACAGAGCCACCCAGGTGCCCCAAGGGTTCTCAACTTTAATGTGCGAAAGAATCATCCCGGACGTTGTTAAAATACACATTCCCATATCCAGCCCTCAGAGGAGCTGACTGATCTAGAATGGTGCCCATTTGGTTCTCATAGGGACCACGTTGTGGAAAAGTTTGGAATGGAACCGGAGCTGAAGAACTACCTAGCCTAGTGTTTGCTCAAGTAGATTCTCAGCTCTGCTTGAGACTTACTGCAAACGATTCTCCAGGGCGAGGGTCTGTGTTTCTACCAAACCCCAGGTGATTCTCTGGACAAAGCAAGTTTGGATAACTCTGGGCTCTCGGATCTAGGTAGTGTCTACTGCTGTGGGAAATTTAGTGCAAGAGGTTCAGGCAGCTGGGGATGTGCTTTAGGGGCAGACATGTACAACCCTTAAATGGGAAGAGCTCATCAGGGCAAGAGCTCTCTTCCCTGAAGTGCTGACATCTGGGACTGCGGGTGGGCAAGGCCTGGCAAATAACAAACTCTAGAAACCAACTCTGTGTCGTTGTTGGTTCAAATGAGGCTCTGGGATTAGTTGCTTTTAGTCCTTACAGCTCTGAAGTCACTTGGTTCTAAAGATTGAGTATAAGTTAAATTAGGCAGAGGTGAGTATTTGTTAGCAGGGTGTCCCCAGTGTATGGTATTTACATTCCTTTAAAATGTTACACTATATTATGTGGATTTATTCAGTTTCTGTATTCAGTCCGTATTGCTACTTAACGGTGGGTTTAGGTTTTTGTGGGCAAATGCAGCATACGCAGTCACGCAAAGCTCTGCCTGAGAACTTCCTAGGAGGTGTTTGTTACCCAAGCTAACAGCAGTGCTACCCGGTGGCAGCTTCTGGAATTGCATGGCTGCGGTTTGCAGAAAATCTCAAAAACAGCTGGGTGGGCTAGAGGTCTTTGTGTGAAATACATACAAACATACATACATACGTACATACGTAAAGCAAACTCCCACTCCAGCTGAAACAGAGTCTCTGGGGGTTGGGATACAGAAACTTGCATTTACAGTCGATCCTTCACGTAAACCTTATGCCTGCTGTCATTCGAAAATACTTGCTCTACATCAGGGTGTCTTAACCTTGGCGCCATAGAATTTTTGGGGAACATACTTTGTGTGGGGAGCTCTCCTGTGCAGAGCGGGGGGTTGAGCAGCATCTCTGGCCTCTACCCACCAAACGTCATCAGCACCTCCCCTTCCCATTTGTGACAGTGAGAATTGTCTCCAGATATTGCCAGTGTCCCCTGGTGGGCAAAATTGCTTCCACTTAAGCACCACTGGTCTCAAGTGTGTCGTGAACGCCCAGCCCATTTCAGTGACAGCGTGTATCACAGGGTCACTAAAAGCTAAGATGTGTCAACTGTCATTACAGGAGGTTACTAATGCACGTGTGAAATGATTTCCGACTTGTAGTAGCATAAGCATCTGGCCTTCTGACCTTTGTTTTGATTTTTAAAAAGTCATGGAGGACTGTTGTGAGGGATGCATGGGCATTAATGACTCCTACGCTTGGGCTGGGGCATCTGATCACCCACACAGAGGCCACCCGTGTACCGTCCTCAGGTTCACGTGTCCGCTTCACGCGGCTGGTTCCTGGGAGCCTCGGAGGACGGAATGGGGGAAATAATTCTTTGAAATAATTATATTCTGTTATCTTGTCCAGTCATGTAACGGGGCTGTTTATTGTGTGAAATCTAATTCTGTATAGCAAACACATACTCCGTAGGCATCACCAAGAAGACTGGGTACGGGGAAGAGAATGCGTTGGGCGTCCATGTAGAGCAGTTCGGCTAAATGAATGTTGATGAGTTTGTCCTGTGAGGTAGAGCTGAGGTAATCTCTGGTGTGCACCTGTGACGCCTAGAGGTGAACACTTGGACTTAACACCTCCAGGGAGAATGAGTTAACTGGGAGAGCACCTCACTCCTCTTGATGGCACCGGTAGCTGAGCCTTCTGGTCTTTTCCTACTGGGACAGAGGGTCTCGTTCTGCCAGACACCAGGGAAACCTGTCACAGGATGAATGCTTGAGTAACGCAAAAGGCATTGACTTTACTGTTCTCTACAAACGCAAGGTTGGGGAGCTGCCTGGGTGCCTCGGTTGGTTAAGCGTCCGACTCTTGGTTTGGGCTCAGGTCATGATCTTGTTGTGGTCATGGCATCAAAACCCATGTCAGGCTTCACTTGGAGCCTGCTTGGGATTCCCTTTCTCCCTCTCTCAGTTCCTCCCCTGCATGTGCATGCATGCACCCTCTCTCTCTCTCTTTCAAAATAAGTATAAACTTAAAAAGAAAAAACAAAAACAGAAGGTTGGGGTGGGATTGACCTTAAAGAGGGTCTGTGTGAGTCTTACTGTGTCACCCACCAGGGCTGAGAGCCTGGGGTCTCCCAGGTGTCTGTGATGGGTGGTTTGAGTAGATGCAGGTGAGTGCATTGGGAGCCCCAAAGTATTTCTGTAAGGCTCTACCCCCAGTCCTCTGAGGGACCCCACAGAAGCCCCTACCCTTTGGACTTCATTTCTTCCACGGTGGAAATGGAATGCTGAGCTTAAACTTCTGTTGTGGGCTGGCCTGGATAAGAAGGTCCTCAGCAGTGGGTGGGCAGGAGGAGGAAATGCCGTGTAATTTCTGATCTCCTTCTGCTCGCTTTTCTCAACTCATCCTCTCCTCCTGAAGGTCTGTGGATACAGCCAGTCTCTGCATCAGCCTGAGCGCTGAAGTTTAACCTGCATGACTGCCTTCCCACCCCTCCCCTTGGTGGCTGTGCTCTTACAGTAGCTTCCTCTGATCTTGTGGGGGTGGGGCAGCTTCATGATGGACTTGGACTTAACCAAAGACCTTTCTGTTCAGAGATACTTATCCACCACCTCTGAGATGCCTAAAAGTCTGTTTCAGGGGTGCAGTTCTTTTGGTTTCATAATTGATCCGGCATCAGATCGGTTGTCCAGTGCTAGTCATTACATTTAGGTGTGAATTAATTTCATCTCATTTCTAGAGCTGAGATTTTGCTGGGAAAGGAGAATATAGATATCGTGCTTCCAAGAGGACCAGGTAAGAACTAAGAGTGGAACACAAACCCAGGAGGAATGAAAAGGGCATATAACTTGGAGGCTAGAGCTGATAAAAGAAACTTCTACGGTCCAGTGTTGCCAAGGGGCGAGGTTTTCTGATGGCTTCCTCAGCCATAGGTCCTTGTCTGTGAATAGCCAAGCAGCTGTGATTCCATCCTGCTCTTTCTGGTCTGAAATTAGCAGGTTTCTTCATTGTGAATAATCTGCGAGGATTCGCATTCCTTTCCAGGTGCCTGCCATCTCTGTTCTGCCCTTTTGCCAGCCAGTCTTTGCTGTAAACCCACTCTGTCTGATCCTGATGGGGTGGGAAGGAGGTCATGAAAATCCCTCTTGAGATTACAATTATTGCAACCCTCAGTGGACACAATAGAGATTGGCTGGGCCACTCAATGAATTTTTTACTTACACTTTTAATTTATTCATGGTGGTCAACTTTATAGGGCAAGTTGAAAGAAGTGCCCAAGACAAGAAAATTCTTAGTGACATAAGGAATACGATGGCTTTTGGATTCTCAATTTTATTTCCTTCTGTGGAAAGAACTTCTTGTTCTGAGAGAAACGTAGGAGTAAATACAGGCATATCGGGGACATGGGATACCAGGTGAGGGGGGGGATACGGTAATGCTGGATGTTCCTGCGATGCTAGAACTTTCTCGGCTACCATCCTCGATGGCAGTGTTTCTGCAGTGAGTGCTTTGAGTCAAACGCTGGTCCCTCAGACTCTTCTATGGAAAGAGAGTTGACCACATACATTTTTACAAACTTGTGCTTACCTCTGAGGATGGGGGGAGCCCTGTGTGCCCATGCACTGCAGCCCTGGCTTCCCCGGGGGTGCCTCGCTGAGCACGTTTGCAAGATGAAGGATGGGAGAAAGCCTGTTTTAAAACTGGGCCTCCAGTTTTTAGAAACAGTCCTTCTCAACTAATTTGGCCACAAAAGCTTTTTGTTTTCTTCCCTAGACACCTTATTAGAAGGAACAAGTTTTTAGAATTGTTGCTCCGTGAAATGATTTTCTCCCAGGATTAGTGTTACCACATCATTGTGAAAATGAAGTGTTGGCAAACCTGTTTTGAGCCCCTGGCAGGGGATGCGGGGGGGGGGGGGGGGGGGGGGGGGGCCTGAGAAGCTGGCTCCACTCCCAGCGGGAGGGCCGGGCCTGGCAATTCACGGGCTGGGATCGGAGGGTCTGTCACAGTGCTCGGCCGACAGGAGCTCGTGGCTCGATGGAAGCCTGTGGAACAGATGAATAAAAGAAGGCTTAGTTTAAAAATTTAATAGTCCCGTAAAGCTCTTGTGGTTTACAGAAATGTCCTCTGTGCTAGTAGATGCATCCTCAAAACCCAGAGAGTGCTACGTTTCATTTTTCTTTGTTTGTGATGAGTTTTTCCCCAGCCTGAGATATGATGATCATATCCCTCAGGCCTAAGCCGTCTTCCTTGGCAGCCTCCTAATTTCCTTTGTATGGTGATACACCTGTTCGATCGCTGGGGCATCTTGACACTTATGAAGAGTAAAGGCTCCGGGAACAGGTTTGTTGATTCTGAGCAGACCTTAAAACACAGCTACATTTATCACATGACTGCAAGGCACCCCACGCAAACACACACTTTAGGAGAAGATAGGCCTTGCTTCTTATCTCTCAGACCTTGCCTCCTGGAGCATAAAGTTTCTGCCAACTTGGTGCAGAACGTAACACTTGAAGTCGTCCCCCTCAAGGACACCGCAGCCTGCATGTCCCGGCGGGTGCCTGAGTAGAGACGGTTCAGGGGGCATCACAAGTACGGTCGTGCACACTGACTGTCAGTCATGGGGCGCCAGAGGGCCAGCCTTGTGCGTATGAAGAGGGGTGACTAGGGCAAAGGCTCTGTTGGCAGACCTGGACACAAGCCCCAAATCCTGCGGTTATTAGCACTGGGACCTTAGGAAGTCGCTCAGCTGCTCTGGCCTCAGTCTTACACTTGAACTAAGTTAAGAGCTCCTACCCACCCAGCAAGTAAGTTCCTCATCCTTCCATCCTCACAACAAACCTTGTAAGAGCATAGTATTATTAGCCTTAGTTTCCAGGTGCCACACCCGAGCTTCAGAGAGGTAGGAAATCGCAGAGTCAGGAATGCGGTGCTAGTCTGCTTCCAGAGTGTGGCACTAACCACTCTCCTGCATTGCCTCTTGGTAAGGACCCTTTTGGGGGTGGCTGTCGGCAGCAGCCAGGAGGGGTCATCAAGAGTTCAGGTTGCCGTCTTGTCCGAATAATGACCTATTGCAAATGTGTGGTGGAGGAGAGCATTATCATCCTAGTGTTCCCAAGTTCCTTTGTCTTGTAACAACCCAGGATCAGGATCTCCTTCAGTGAAGACAGCTGGAGATCTCGAGTCCCTTAACTGGCCACCTTCTCCTACCTGTGTTTTAACCCAGTGTTTTTTTTGTTTTGTTTTGTTTTGTTTCCTTTAAAGTAGTGGGTAGAGTTTACGAGGACCTCCCACACTGTGTGCTGCAGAGAATGTGATCCTTGTCAATGTCATAGTACCTCCCCCCTGGAAGAATGGGACACATAGGAGGTCAGAAGCTGCCTTGGGCAGGGGCAGTCTGCACATCAAACCCAGTCTGGACCCCGCGGGCAGACCTCAGGTGTGCAGATTAGAGTGTCGTTTTTAGGTTAGGAGCACACATCCCAGGGCTTGTGGATTTGCCATTGGTCAGGTCTGGCTGCTTCTTGAGGGCATCCGTCCCATAGTCCAAAGTGAATCTGAGCTCACCAAGCATCATCTGGGCAACCTCTGTTCACTCCCCACCATAACCAGCTCCAAACGCTCTTACTCAGTGTAGTGGTAAGGACTGTGCTAGTGTCATGAAGCACGGCTCTGATTTCAGATTGATTAAAGGAAAAAAAAAAAAAAAAGAACTTGAAGACTAAATCAAGAATTCAAGCGATAGTTCTGGCTTCAGATTTACCTTGATGTAGGCACTTGTAGAGGTAATTGGGGCCTGGGTTCCTACTCTCCATCTTTGAGCCGTGTTCTCCTCTGTGCGCTGGGTCTGTTCTCAGGCAGGCGGTATCCTCCATGGCGGGGGTGGGGAGGGTGGTAGTGCTGGGCGCAGCAGCTCTGGGCTTATAACCTCACACTTTTACTTTTAGTAGAAAATGTCTTCCATCCGTCCTGGCAAATACCTCATTGCATATCATGGGCTCCAATTGCACCATTTTTCCATCCACGAACTGGTCACCATGGCCAGGAAAATGTAGTGCATTGATGGGCTTAGGTTTGGGTCACATGCTCCATCCTGGGGCAGGGTGGAGTGTCACCCAAAGCTAAGAACTAAATGTGGAGAACTCCTTTCCCAAGGGAACCCATACAAAGGGAGATGGATGCTGGTGGCCATGATGTAAACACTGTTGACTTCCTGTCCTGCCAGATCTGTTTGAGCCCTCCAGTCACTGACTATGCTCTGGGATTATGTGTGCTGCTGGAGGAGGGGTTGTGTGCACTTCTGGTCATATTCCAGAAGTAGGTAGGTGTTTGTTGAGTTCTTACCATTTGGTAGGCACTGCTACACAGTTTGATATGTCTTCTTTGACTGAATCTTTGGAATTACAGTCTAAAAGAGTATTATTAGTCCCAGTTTACAGATGGAGAAATAGACTCTGGGAGATGAAATGCCTTGCAAAGTCACCTAGTTGCTTTAGGTACTTGTGGGAAGGTTACAGTGAGAAATTACTTTCGTCTCTTGGCCACTCCTCTTGCTGCTGAATCTTTTACTCTCTCCTGTAGGCATACTTATTAGAAAGATAATCGGGTATTTATCATTGTTTCTTGCTGGACACAAGAAGCAGAAGTGTCTTCATTCAGGATGGCTAGAATTCAATGCACTTATTATCTGGATTCTGTGTGTGTGTGTGTGTGTGTGTGTGTGTATGAGCACCTAAGTACATTAGATACGTGTGGGTATCAGCATACTGAAGTAAGAATGAAGAGCCTTGAATCCTTGGTCTTCGTGTGAGCCGATAGTTGTTCTCTGCTTTTAGTTGGATGTTTGTTGAAGCTGATGGATTATCTCTGCTTCTGTAACTTGAGCGATTAGGTGCTTGTGGTCAGAATGTCCGAGGAGGAGGAGGAGGAGGCTGGAGAGCCCAAGAACATAGGGTTAACACGTTTAGAATTTCCATGGTACCTGATACAGAAAGGAGTGCTGCTATAAAATCTTAGGGGTAAATAGGAATACTTAGAAGGTATAGTGACAAAGCAGATGAAGGGAGTGCACAGGGAATGTGGGTTGGTCCACAGCAGTGTTAGCTGTGGTGTGGGCTTGCCCGCAGACAGGACTACTCTCAGGATAGTTCTTAAGCTTGATACTCAGGGCTTTCTGTCTTACAGTGGTAACCTGTAGCTCTGTAAATGGCTTGGTGTTTCCACCCATGGGCCTTTTCCCTGCTCCCTGGACACACCTTGTACTTTCCTACTTCTACCTTGGTATACGGAAAGTGTTAAATTTGTTTGTGCAATCGACTTGTGCAAAAAGCGGATGCTAAGAATGTGGGCATCTACTAGTTAATTCCTTGGGTACTAACTGAGTCGCCACTAAGCTCCAGACGCTGTTCTTTGTAGGTGTATGGGAAAAAGCGATAGGCAAGGCAGACGCTGTCGCTAGTCCCTGTCTTTGGGGGAGCTCTCACTCTGATCCCTTGAGTGACTCGATCCCTCGGGAGGCCCCACTGAGCTTCTAGCCTGGATACTTGCCACGGGAGCCCTTTCCTTAGGAACTTGGACTTGAATGTCTCTTGGCCTCTAGTTCTGGGAAGGTAAGCCTTGTATTCCTCTGCCTATCCATATGCTAATGTTCTGGGTGGAGAGCCCAGAGAAGTATTTTCTGTTGTCAGAGAAGCATATGTTTTGTAGCTTCTTTATTGAAGGCTCCTTTGGATGTGAGTCACAAAAACTCAGGCTTAGTTCAAGCCAAAAGAAGGAATAATCAGGAGGTGCAAAGGGTGGTTTATGCACCTTGAGAGAAACCCTCACAGGGACTACTCACAACTAGGGATCCAGAAGGCCACTCTCATTGTCTTACACCTGTGTTCTCTGTATTACCCTGCTCTCTCCTAACTTGCTTTAACTGCTTCACCTGCTTCACCAGGTGCATTGCTGGGAAATGGCGGCCCCAGAGTCCTGGAGAGCATAGGATTCCTATTTCCAAGGACCAGTGGAAAGCAATAGTCTTGCTACTTGTAGTTGTAATGTCAGGAAAGAAGATACTTGGATCAGAGGTCTGCCTGTAGCCCCAGCAGCTGTGATCTGAGAAGGGATAGTGGGTTTCTGTAGTGTAAACCAGGCTGCAGGGCACATTCCCCGACAGGCAGAGGGGAAGTTCTTGGAAAAATGCTGGCAGACTGAGGATCCATCCCACCATCCAGATTTCCTACTAGGCCATGTCAAGGAAACATACTATTTGCCTCAGTTTAGGATGCTTCAAACCAGCAAATTGTAGGAATGGCCTCAGCTGACCTTGTCCTCAAGCTTACCACCTATGGTGAAGAAACTCCTGTGTTAGCATGGTACAAAGTATTTATTGTTTTAGAAACTTCTGTATCAGCAAAGTACCTCAATATCCAGTGTGTGATATTAATTCCGAAGGATAGGAAATCATTAGTTGGGGCCAGTAAATCCTCTGTTACAGTAAGGCTGTGTATTCCAAGAAAATAAAGAACCCTTCTCATGAGGGAGAAAAGGCATTTGTACAAATAGGCTGTGTCTGGGGTTGGGGATGGGCACCTCAGGGCTTGTGCTTGTTAATGTCGTTCCAGCTTCTCTTGTCCATGTTTAATTGAATTGAACACATTGAAATTTGTTCCAGTGTATTAACAGGGAGCCGGTGAATGCGTGTGCAATGTGTGACAATTAATGTTTGCTTTCCCTGTGCTCACCCCCTCCTGGGAACACCCACGGAGGACCCACTGAGGAGGGAGGTACTCATTTGAAAAGAGAAGCCTTAACTCTTTTAGGTCCTTGAATTTCAGCAACAGCCAGGGAATTAAGAATCTGCTCAATCTCTGTGGCCAGGAGTGGAATCTCCTGAAACACTCCTATGAACTCTTGCAGCTGCATACAATTACTTCATGGAGGGGTTACTGAATAGCAGTTGGTATTTCTTAACCACCAAAGCAGTGCACCTTGAGGATCCAAATTCGGAACATACAGAAAGTATGAAGAAACAGTATCTCCCATAATCTAATGATATAGAAAATAGTCACTGTAGACTGTGTGGTATGTTTACCTTATTATTCTCATGGCTGTGTGTGCCAGCAAGTATATTTAAATTAGGAGCCTCTGATTTCATATCTGGTACTCTCTGTCTTTTTTATTTTAACATGTTCTCATTCCATTAATTAGTGAATGTGCTTTTTAAGGTTTTACTGAGGTGTAATTGAATATCATAACATTAGCCCATTAAAAACATTTTTTTAATGTTCATTTTTTAATTTTGAGAGAGAGAGAGAGAGAGAGAGACAGACAGAGCACGAGCAGTCAAAGGCCAGGGAGAGAAGGAGACACAGAATCTGAAGCAGGCTCCAGGCTCTGAGCTATCAGCACAGAGCCCGATGGCGGGGCTCAAACTCACGAACTGGGAGATCATGACTGAGCTGAAGTCAGCTGCTCAACAGACTGAGCCACCCACGCACCCCAACGTTAGCCCGTTTTAAGTGTGCAGTTCAGGAGGTTGTAGTAAAATTTTGGACTTGTGCATCCATCACCTCAGTCCAGTTTGAGGACATCTCTGTCCTCCCTCATGGTCCCCAAGTCCCCTTTCACCCCTGGTCCCTCTGTCTCTGTAAATGTGCCTTTTGGAACATGGCACATAAATGGGATCCTACTGCGTGGGGTCTTTTGCATCAGACTTCTTTCCCCGAGCATCGCGATGGGAGCCTTGCCCCTGAGGGAGCCCCCTCGGAAGTAGCACTGAAGTTCCGGCCTCGTACGAGTTCTGGGGTTAAATGGGCTCTGTGGTCTGAGTATTGGAGGCACCTCACTCTCCCGAGGAAGGCAGGACTGCCCTGGTATCTGTCTCCAGCCCTGGGTTGGATTCTTGCCTAAGTGCCGAGAGGGCAACGATTACAAATGTTAACGTGATTGTCAGGAGAAAATGAGGTTTTTGTGTTAGCATCCCGTTGACCTTGACAGAGGACCTCATCTTAGGGCCAGGGTTTTGCTTTATTCTGAACCAAGGACTGAGTTACTGCTATTGATTTTCACCATGAAGGTTATCTTTGAAACCAGAAGGGCCAGAAAAGCATTGTCTGCTCGGGAGAGAATGTGGGGCAACAGGACACGAAGCACAGGGACCTGGTTCCGTGACAGAATTCTCCCATGAGCTGGGAATTTCAGCAGTTTTGCTCTCTTTCTTTGTCCTCAGCTAATTGGAGAGACCTTCCTCAAACCATCTATTTTCTTACAGGGAGCTTAAAGTATGCCCCCCAAATCTTTCTGGAATGTTTACAGCCTGTCTCCTCCTGGACAAGGAGAGAGGATCTAATTTCTTTTGGCTGGAGCCTCGTTTGTGCATTTCAAAGAGGGAAGCCTTTTAAAAGTCACTTACATTCTATTTACCCCAGCAGATAAGAAAGTTTGGATGCTTCTATACCTTATAATTTTTGAGTCCAAATTGTGCATCGACATTGGTCTAAGACCAGTCTATCTCACAGAATCTGTGTACTCTTGTGAAGACTGAATTTTGCGTAACTCAAAATGTGAGAGTCACATAGACATGGGGAGAGAGTGGGAGCAGAATGGCTCCCTTGGCAGAGACCCCTGAAGGGTGGGGTCTCCTGGGCTCTAACGAGACCTCTTTAAGTCAGCCTCATCAGGAGAGAAACTACCCCAATGCACGTTTAATAATGATGCTTTGGATGTGATGTTTATATATCTTCCCACTACTGGTTTCTTTCTTTGTTTCTTGAATCATAGAGGGCATTGAGATTCATCTCCCAACAAACAGACGTGACTTGTTTAGAAAATATCACACTTACATCTAGCATTCACTGAGATCTCTGTGTATTTATAGATGCAACATGCATGTGCCAGCTTTCCCCCCAAAAAAGCAGGTTCTCGGCTTTGACCGGATTACAGTTACTATTTATTTGTTTCCAGGAACTTGGGCGGCTGGCGTACTGCACATCCCTGCCAATACTAGTGTTTGAGCACTCGAATTCTGAAGGATCTCTTACTCTCTTGGCCCGCAAGTGAGATTTTCTCACACGCGCCTCGAGATCCTGTGTGTTTCCTTTGTCGGCGTGTCCTCAGGCTTGGTCTTGCTGGAATGTCCAGAGAGGGTGCCTGCGAAGGAGGCGCTAGCGTCTTCTCCTTGATGTCTGTGCTTGGTCTCACTGGTGGCCACCAGGAGAAAGGGGGTGGGAGGTGCTGGCCCAGTGTCTGGCTGGAGGCTTCTGTGGCTTCCCGAGTCTCCCTCTGTTCTCACTCGGCTGTCTTCATCCCTCCTGAGCTGTGTGTTGTGCTTTTTGGAATACTACATTTACCAGGTCATTCTTTGCTTCCAAGTCCTATACCTACAGAATCTGGACCCAGCTCTAAAATCTGAGATTCAGAGCGTGCCACTGCCCCCCACCCCACCGCCCCCACCACTGTGCAGCCCTAACATACATTTCTGACTTTTTATTCCCTTTATTTTAAGGTCTCCCACATTACAACCCTACAACCACAGTGGGGGTGTCGTCAGGCCCTTTTGCCTGGTGGGCTTACATTTCACTGGGTGATGGCCAGGGATGTGATGAAATGTACATTCCCCCAGAGCTTCCGTGAGTAGGTCGGGGTGAGGCCCAGGGATCTGCCCTTTGTGCCAGCATCTCAGGACTCATCACTGACGCAGGTGGAGAGGGGCCACCCCCGAGCTCCTCCTGCTGTTGGCATCTCTGAGTCTGTGCTCCTTTTACGGGCTGGCTTCCCTGGGGTACCTCGCTTGCTCTTCCGTGCTCATTCGCCCTTGTTTTGGTAATGCCTGTTTTTTATGACACTGAGTTTGCACTTAGCACATTCTGCCTTGGACTGTGATTTAAACGTGTCACAGATGGATTTTCACAGCAGCTCTATGTACCTATATAAGATCACCTTCTAGGGGCGCCTGGGTGGCGCAGTCGGTTAAGCGTCCGACTTCAGCCAGGTCACGATCTCGCGGTCCGTGAGTTCGAGCCCCGCATCGGGCTCTGGGCTGATGGCTCAGAGCCTGGAGCCTGTTTCCGATTCTGTGTCTCCCTCTCTCTCTGCTCCTCCCCCGTTCATGCTCTGTCTCTCTCTGTCCCAAAAATAAATAAACGTTGAAAAAAAAAATTTAAGATCACCTTCTATTTGCATGGCAGTTGCTAGTTTGGAAACACTTTGGCACATGTCACTTAGGTCCTCCAGAGCAGAGACCTTACTTTCTCCACGGGTCTTGGTGCCACATCGCCCCCTTACTGGGCTTGGCCGGCCTGCCAAGGCTGAGACAGCCCCATGATGCTATCTTCTGCAGACAGGCATCGCTGTTCTTGCAGACGGTCAGCGAGTCTTCATGAGTGCTGGCTTTGTGCTGGCCGCTCTGTTGGGGGCAGGTGGCGGCTGAAGCAGAACCTTACCTGGGGAGATGAGCCGTGGACCAAGGGAGAAAAGTGTCTGTTTGGGTTACCTGCCTGGAGGGACCAGACAGGCTGAAATAGTGAATACCCAGTGGGAAGGTCTGAGGAGGAAATGTGGAGGGCTGGGTCCAAAGGGCAGGGAGGGAGCGGAGAGGGTTGCAGACAGGGAAGAACAGGGCTGAGGAGGGAAGGACTGAGCACCTGGTGAGGCTGGAGGAGGGAGCCAGCAGGTGTGGACCTAGGTGAGGCCAGAGAGGGAGCATAGGCCTGGCTCAGGGGTTTACATAACCAAAAACTAGGGGGCTGTTACCTTTAAGGCAGGAGAGGGATGCGATCTGAGTTATGTAAAACTTGAATACACAAAACACAGGTGCTGTGTTGGCAAAGGTGCTGAACTAGGGGAGGAGTATGAAGGGCCTTGAGGGTTTGGTGGCGGGTGGGAGTTTGTCTGACGGGGCTGTGGCTGAGGCAGGTGAGTTGGGGCCAGCACATCTCTGTGGGGCTGCTTGTCAAGGCCTGGCTAAGATACTCTGTGCCCTGGGAATGAGCTAGAATGCTCTTGGCCACGCTTTTGCAGGTCCTTTGATGGCAGGGATGCAGAAGACCCCTTGGAAGGCAGATTGGTTGGAAGATCGCTTCATTGACCTCACACACTTCGTAGATGACGAGGCAGACTCCGGAGAGGGGAGGCAGCTGGCCGGGCACCGCACCTGTAGTCCCACTGCTCATGCAGCCAGTCCATTGCGATAACAGCTGAGGAAGGAGCAGGCCTCGTTAGAACCCCTTGGGAATCCTAGTGGATGCTCAGGGAGACCCGAGCTTCCCCATCACACACGTTAGGAACTTGGATCCTGGCTCAACGACCATTTCCTGGTCATGTAACTTTGGGCCAGCCCTGTAATCTCTCTGGTTGCCACCTGTAACATCATAGTGCTGATACCTACCTTGTGGAGATGTCAGGTGGATTAAGTGGTATAATGTGCCTAGTACTTATCCCAGTGCCCGAAGTAATAGGTGCTCAGGAAATGCACATGTCTGAGTAATGCCTGCACCTGACTCCCTCGGATGAAAGCTGTGATTGTCAGGGTGAATATTGGGCTGGGCAGGTCTCTGCAAAGATTAATCGAGCCCTTTCTTGACAAATGAAAGGGGTTTGGTGGGGTCCCTTGGTGGGCAGTGAGCTGTCCTAGGCCTCATCTCTGTGTCTCCATGGCCAGTGCCTCGCACCCAGTAGTTCCTCTGCATGTATTTGTCAAAACGTTACATGGATGAATGTTTTTACTAACAACTACCCACAACAAGCTCCATAACCAAGTATGAGCCGTGCGTTTCCATGCATTTTTTTAATTTCAGCTTCTAGCTTTCCATGTGAATTTTCACAGTGCGTCTGAGGGTAGATTTGGAGCCAGTTCATGTCTTGAGATCTGAGAGACATGTGGCTTTAAAATCAGTGCTGATGTATTTAAGGAACGAGTTCAACTGGCTTTCTCCTAATCTCACTACAGAGGCAGTGTCAGTTTGCGTTTTGGTTGAAGCCGGTGGAGTTCAGAGATGGGGGAGCGTTGTACAGCCCTCATCTTTAAAGTCACCCATCACTGGGAAATGCAGTTACAATTTC
The DNA here is from genome assembly GCF_028749965.1 of Puma concolor. Lineage (NCBI taxonomy): Eukaryota > Metazoa > Chordata > Mammalia > Carnivora > Felidae > Puma > Puma concolor. Next base: position 127,097,073 of record NC_141667.1, read on the forward strand.
TGTCCCTACGGTGTCTGGGGATCCCTGAGTCAGCCAGCCGAAGGTACTGAGTGGAGACGGAAGGCAGGGAAGTGGCTGGAACATATATATTATGAATTGTGCCCATAGGTCATCTCTTAGCTCCCGCGTGCTTTGGGCAGCTCATCATGATGAAAGAGCTAATTTTCAGGAGCATCGGCCTGCAGGGAGGCTCGGCCGAGCAGAAGTGGGGTCCTGGCTCTACTTTCCATGCAATGTGTGAAAAAGGCTGGTCTGGCTCCAGCTCAGTGACAGATTAATCCCCACAGAGCCTAGTGTGATGGCCAGGGGACTGTGTTGTGTACCTACGTGAGCTACAAAGATGGTTCTCATCTGAAGATGACTTGTCCTTACGCCATTTGTTCGGAAGCTTCCAGGCCCGGCTGTAGAATTGATAAGATTGGGAGACACGTGAGTGATAGGCTGAGGGAGCCATGGAGATGGCTTCTCAAGCTCGTGCACAGGGATAATGTTTGTGCTCAGTGAGATGTGTTGTGTTAGAGGGGCCAACAAAGCAACACTAAGGTGGAAAGGCACAGTTGGGGCACGCCACGATCCCATATGCTCCCCTCCTTTCCCCCTAGATCCCCTCCTTCAAATCACTGCCCACTTTTGTTTTCGGAGCCGCATTTCTTCAGGTCAGACATTTATCTAAGGTTTAGTTTTTACAAACTGGACTGATGGAAGCTTAATGTCTACATAACCCATAAACAGGCTCCATTGTTAATAACTAAGGCTTTAGTTGGACTCCTGTGACACTTGGCATCTCTGTTAGTCAAGGTTCTCCAGAGAACCAGGACCAATAGGACAAAGATAAATGTACATAAAATAAGGCATTGGCTCATGCAAGTAGAGAGGCTCAGATGTCCCAGTATCTGCAGTTGGCAAGCTGGAGACCCCGGAGGGCTGATGGCCTAATTCCAGTCTCATTCTGAAGGCATGAGGTAAACTCTGGTCCAAAATCCAGTAGGCTCCAGACCCAAGAAGAGCCGACTTTTTGGTTTACTGCAAAAGTGAGAGAAGACCATTGGCCCAGCCCAATTACTTCTGCAGAAGGAATTCCTTCTTATTTAGCCTTTTGTTCTATTCAGTCTTCAGTTGATTGGGTGGAGTCCACCCACAGTGGGGGGGGGGGGGGCAATCTGCTTTACTCAGTCTGCCATTCAAATGTTTATCTCCTCTACAAACACCCCTACAGACACACCTGGGATAATGTTTGGCCCTATGTCTGATCACTTCATGGCTCAGTCCAGTTGACCCGTATGATTAACCATCACTGTATCCAGAAGCTGGCATGGCGGATGTCTGCCAATTTAGGGGCCATTTATGACTTTATATATCATTCCCAATTCCCAAAAAACTTAAAAGAATATGTGGTATGTGGAGGTGATATAGTTTGGAGGCAGTGATGCAAAAGGCCCCTGTTGGTATTGTAGCTTTGCCGCGTATGAATCGTGTGATCCCGGCAGGTCTCCTGGACTAAACTTTTCAATTTTCTCAGCTGGAAGGTGCAAATGATAATAGCACCTGCTCCTTAGTGTCATTATGAGAAGTAAATAAAATAATACATGTAAGGTATTTAGCATAGCTCCTTGGACTGTGACGTGCTGGCTTTTGTTACAGCCATGTTCCGCAGTGAGGAGAAGGGTAATGACTATGTTCTTTTGTGACGTGAACATGGTGTGCCTGGTACAGAGTTGGATGCTTTCTCTGCAGATACTCCTTTGTGTCATATCTGCCCCAGAAGTAGGCTCGGGTCTTAATATTCATTCTGTTCTTTCCCGTGCAGGCCACATGGATTATGTTTTCTCTTCTGGAATTTCTTTTTTGTGATTTAAATGAGAGGAGCCTTATTTCTCTGGGGGAGGAGATAGTTCATCCTTGGGATGGGCTTGGCCAATTGTCACCTTTTCCCAGGCTCTCCTGATCCTGGTGTCCCTGTCACCAGAGTACAGAGGAGGATGAGGGGTTTGGCAGCAAAGGCCCTGATAGTGACATGACCTAGGGATCGAGGTCCCTGGCCCAGGGTCTTCAGTGTATTTTGCCATCCAGCTGGGCCCCGTTTATAGATTATGTAAAATCACAAGGTTGTTTTTCAACTGGGCTTTTGGCACATACTCGTTGGTCAGTCCAATCATGTTTCACAGTTTCCCATTTACCAGCGAAGAGGAGCTCAGCTATCCGTTGGACGTCAGGCAGCCGAAAGAGCTGTGAGGAGCTCCTGTTGTTTATATTTTAAGTGGTATTGCAGGTGGGCATGGACAATGGATGGTTGATTCCAAGGTCTTAAGAATCTGAGGGGTCCCTGCAAGAATGATACATTCGTGTTCTTTTTTTCTGGCCCAGACATTTTCCTTCTGTTTGTTCAGCTTGAGAATCTGGACTCAGAATTCCTGGAGTTATTAAGACGGCTCTAGAAAAAAGGCAGGAGGATATACATTCCCAGCAGCTCATGTTGGCAAATGTGTGTGCGGTAGGACTTACCTGACACGCTAGTCATTTGATTCACCGCAACACTGGGACCTATGTATTTTTACTAGTCCTTACCTTACAGTTGAGAAAGTTGACGCACAGACTAGTTATTTGCTTTGCACAAGGTTACACAGCTTATAGGTAGAATTAAGGCTTACATTTAAAGAATGGATGTGCCTTTTGGGATAAAAGACACCCAGGCACCATTTGGAGGGTTGTGGAAAGCTGCACACGTTCCTCTGTATTTTGTTCCTGTTTTCTGGGAGGTGGAGAACAAGTTTCTCAACCACTGGTGTTCTTATTTTCCTGCTGGCAAATGCAAATCGCTGTGTTGGCTTTTGTCAGCGTCACAGGGGTATTTAAGACTTCATTATGTTATAGTTAAGATTTATTTTCTGATTTATTCTTGTGGGTTGTTAATAAGGGTATGAAAAGAAATCTGTATTATTTTTATATCAAAAAATGAAAGGTTTTTAAATCTTTGAGTAATATGTTTTAGCTAATATCAGTTTGCATTATTGGGATACACCAAACAATAATAATTGCAGCTGACATTTAACTACACACTTACTGTGGGGCACGCAGCATATTGGGTGATTAACTCATGGAATCTTTATTTTTAAAATTTATTTATTTTGAGAGGGAGAGAGAGAGAGAATGCTCATTGGAGAGAAGCAGAGAGAGGAGAGAGAGATTCCCACGCTGAAAGCACAGACCCAGATGTGGGGCTTGAACCGTGAGATCATGACCTGAGCCCAAATCGAAAGTCACACACTTAACTGACTGAGCCACCCAGGTGCCCCAACTCATGGAAACTTTTCAAACCTCCCTGTGTGGTGAACATTTCTTTGGTTTCCATTTTACAACCGGAAAGTGCTGGAGCTGGGACAGGAAATGACTCTGACTCATGATTTTGTGCTTGTAACCAAACGTATCCATCTTTCCCCACAACGGAAAGCATTGCTTTGGGCTTTTTGAAAAGTTCCATATAAGTCGATGATGAATGTAAATGATTATTTTTTAGAATTTAAGCGAAATGTATTCAGAGTGAGGGTCTTTTGGACAATATTTCATCCAAAATAATGAGGTTTAATGCAATGTGTATTACAATGCACCCCATTTGAGAACATCTGGAGAGAAAGTACTTGGTTGATTTTTTACAGTGGACATAAACACAATGGAATGATAGATGAGATGAATTTAGGTAATCTTCGGATTAAAATTCTGAACAGTCAAAGAGCATCTTTTGGGAAACGTTGGATCTCCTGATAAGCCCCAAATTATATTCCCACCTTATTTAAGAATTTGTGTTGGCAGGTTTAACAAGATCTTGGCACATTCTAATTTGAGATTTATTACAAGATGTGTGCAAGTTTAATAGGGGCTTAATTATTCATATCCACATCTTCCTGACAGTAACTTACTTCAGCTGTAGATAAATTCCTGGCGCATTGGGAAATACTGGCTTCTACTGTTGAAAAAATACAGTGAAAGGAAAATTAAATGCATATGCAAGAAATTACCCAGAACAACCACCTTCACTGAAGCAGGAAGCTGGAGCGAGTAGTTCTCCACGTTGCTTGAAGGGAACTGCAGAGAGAGAGAGCTCTACTGTGTCCCTGTACTGGGGGGAGGCAGCCCATTGCCATGGGAAGAGCCCAGGCTCTGGAGTGAGGCCCATTTGAGGTCAATTCTAGTTACAGCTTAAGGATTGAGTGCCCTTGGGCTGATTTCTTAAAGTCTGTAGACTGGAGCTTTTTGACCAACAGAAGAGGGTACCTAATGTCTCTCTCAGAAAGTTGATGCGAGGTTGAATGGAAACATCTGTGAAGTAAAGAGCGTTGTGCATGGTATAGGAACAGATAGGTACAGAATGGATGCTGCCTGCTTCCATTTCCTCTATTCCCATCATCCATTTTTTTTTTTTGAGTCTATCCAAAACTCTTGGAGAAAATACAATGGTATTTATTTTTTATAGAAAGTAAAGTAACTATGTATAAATAAGATGCTGGTGAAAATGTAGGGCAATAGGTATTCCCAGATGCTGCTGGTGAGGGTGAATTGATACAGATCCTTGAGAGTTCAATTTGTCGATATCTATCAAGATAAAAGACCTCTGGGCCTTTGCACGTCCCATTTCCTCTTTCTGGAATGCTTTACACACACTAGTTTGCATGGCTGGTTCACTCTTCATTTCAGCCCTTGGCTCAGCTGTGACTTTCTCAGAGAGGTTGTACCAAACTATTCCATGTGAACTAACACCACTCTTTACTCTCTAGATTATTTACCCTGCTTTGTTTTTTTCCGTAGCTCTTAACCCTCTCTGACACTTACCTGTATGTGAGTTTATGTCTGTCTCCCCAATGAATGTGAGTTCCCAGAAGGCAGGGTCTTTTTTCCATGCTGTATGACTAGTGCTGAGAGTAGCACTGTGTCTGGCAGAGTGGGTACTTAATAAGTGATTGTTGAATAATCTAATTACAAGTTACTGCCTTAAAGTTCTGTCTGGATAAACACTTCATAGAGTTAGCCTGTTAGCTCTCGGGGACCACATATGTGCTCTTAGTTTGAACCAAGGTGTAGATACTTTTAAAAAAAAGTATGTGAGATCTGGCTCCCTTGATGACAAGAGTCTGGGCTCATTTGTCCTGCTCTCAAAGAACAAAGGGCAATGAATTCAGTGGCCAGAAACTGAATGGTTTGTCTGTGACAGAAGGGTGAAATATCCCTGACTTGAGAAAGAGTGTCATTCAAGGTCAGGCTACTGTCTTTTTATATATCACTGACCTATGTTGAGAGAGAATACCATAGACAACTGGTAGATACAGTTGACCCTTGAACAACCTGTGGGTTAGGGACGTCAAATGCCCGTGGAGTTGAAAATCTGTGTATAATTTTGTCTCCCCCTCCCCACCCCCAAACTTAAGTATTGATAGCCTACAGTTGATGAGAAGTGTCACTGATACCATAAACAGTGGATTAACATATTTTGTATTTTTTATGTATTATATACTATCTTACAATAAAGTAAGCTGGAGAAAAGAAAATGTTAGGAAAATTATAAGGGGCAGAAAATTTAGTGTACTGTATTTATAAAAAGTTCACATGTAAGTGGACCTCTGGAGTTCAGATTGGTGATGCTCAAGGGTCAACTGTAGTTTTTTTTTTAGCTAAGACATTGTATTTTCATAATTTAAATTAAATCGTTAGCATTTTCATTTAAAACATTGCAATATTACTCATCAGGCTAAGGTGTCTTGACCACCTCTCACTCACTTGCCTCTATGTTCTCCCTCTCCCCCCAAGAATGTCAATACTGTTAACACTTTGCCATGTGTATTTGAGACATACTTGGGAGCATTCCCACACCTGGATATCAAATTCAAGGGCTGCAGGTGGGTGGAAGAGCATTCACCTTCCCTGATGAGCACTGACCTCTAGATTGTTTTTGGCGTTGAGCCATCAAACTTCTTAGATGGTTAGTGAGGGTGGCGCTTTGCTCTCTTTATCTTCAGAAGCTACATTTTGGGATGGGGGAAGACTGCTTTTTGAAATGGTTTTGCGTCCAGATTCTTCTGAAACTTCCAGCCTAGACAAAAATTTAGTTTTTGTTTTTTTATTGTGCTAACATATATAACATGAAATCTACTTTCTTAAATTTTTAAGTGTATAATACGGTATTAACTATGTGCACATCGTTGTAACTGTGTGCACATCGTTTAGAAGATCTCTAAAGCTTTTTCACCTTGTTTGATGGACACTGTATATCTATTGAACTGCACCTCCCCATTTCCCACCCCTGCCCCCTGTCCCATCGCTTGGAGACCACCATTCTCCTTCATGCTTTTAAGATTTGACTTCTTTAATTTTTTTAGATGTTTATCTGTTTTTGAGAGAGAGAGAGCAAACGAACAGGGGAGAGGCAGAGAGGTAGACACAGAATCCGAAGCAAGCTCCAGGCTCTGAGCTGTCAGCCCAGAGCCTGACGTGGGGCTTGAACTCGTGAACCATGAGATCATGATCTGAGCCAAAGTCGGATGCTTAACCGACTGAGCTACCCAGGTGCCCCAAGATTTGACTTCTTTAGATACCTTGTGTAAGTAGAATCATGCAGGATTTGTCCTTCTGTGACTGACATATTTTACTTACCATCATGTCCTTAAAGTTTATCCATGTTATGGCATATGACAGGATTTCCTTCCTTTTAAAGGCCGAATAATATACCATTGTGTACACACACACCCCCACACACACACCTCCCCCCCCGTCCCCCCCCCCCCATCTTCTTCATCCTTAGATGGACACTTCCATTGTTATGCCTCTGGCTTACTGGGAATGATGCTGCAATAAACATGGAGATGCAAATGTCTCTTACTTGTATCTTTAATTTCTCACAACAGTTTGTAGTTTTTAGTATAGAAGTCTTTAACCTTCTTAGTTTACTCTTAAATGCTTTATTCTTTTGCATGATATTGTGAATAGGATTGTTTTGTTTTTGTTGTGCTTTTTTTTTTTTTTTTTAGTGACATGCTTTGATTCCTTTCTAATTTTTGTATCTTCTGTACGTATTTCTTTTGTGATTACTATGGGACTTACATATAACAGCTTCAGTCACATACAAACATTCTATTCTTTCCCTTTTCCCTGTACACTTTGAGTTGCTTGTTACTGATACTACAAAATCTTTTTATATTGTGTGTCAATTTACTTATTTTTGTAGTTATTTTTATAATTTTGTTTTCTGACCCCTATACCACAATTCAAAATTACTTACACACTGCCATTACAATATTGTGGTTTTTTGGTGTGTGTGCATTTTTTTTTTTTTAGCCGGTGGACTTTGTTTTCAAATGCTTTCATGTTGCTGTCTAGCATCCTGTCGTTTCAACTAGCAGTATTCCCTTTAGCCATTTCTTGTAAGCCAGGTCTAGTGGTTATAAACTCCTGTAGCTTTTGCTTGTTTGGGAAAGTCTTTATTTACCTTCATTTTTGAAGGACAGTTTTGTTGGATATAGTATTCTCGGTTGGTGGTTTTTTCTGTTGAGCATTTGAATACGTCATCCCACTGCTTTTTTTTTTTTTAATTTTTCTTAACGTTTTACTTATTTTTGAGACAGGGAGAGACAGAGCATGAACAGGGGAGAGTCAGAGAGAGGGAGACACAGAATCTGAAACAGGCTCCAGGCTCTGAGCTGTCAGCACAGAGCCCGATGCAGGGCTCAAACTCACGGACCGAGAGATCATGACCTGAGCTGAAGTCAGCAGCTTAACCGACTGAGCCACCCAGGCACCCCCTGTACTGGTTTTTGGACTGTAAGGTTTATACTGGTAAATCATGCATAGTTTCCTGTGATTTCTCTTGTATATGATAAATTAGTTTGCTCTTGCTGCTTTCAAAATTCTTTGTCTTACTCGTGTCAGTGTGATTATAATGTGTCTTCATGTGTATTTTTTTCTTTTTGGATTCATTTTAGTTGGAATCTGTTTAGCTTCTTGAATCTGGTTGTCTTTTTACTCTGCCAGATTTGGGGAGTTTTCACCTATTACTTTTTCACAAAAGCTTTGTGCCCTTTTCTCTCTCTTCTTCTTCAAGGAATTTGATAGTGTGTATATTGGGCTTATTAATGGACTTCCATAAGTACTTTAAGCTTTCTGCACTCTGTCATTTTTTTTTTTTTCTTCTTGTTGCTCTTCTGACTGGATAATTTCAAGTGACTTGTCTTTGAGTTCTGTGATTCTTTCCTCTGTTTGATCAAGTCTGCCATTGAACCCTTCTACTAATAATTTCAATGCAGTTATTGGGTTCCTTAGCTCCAGAATTTGTTGGGATCTTCTTAAAATATTCCATCTCTTTGTTGATTTTTCTCATTTTGCTCATGTATCATTTTCCTCAGCTTGTTGGATATCTTCTTGATGGTTATATTGAATTCTTTGTCAGATAATTCATATGCCTCCTGTCTTTTGAGAGTTGGTTTCTGGAGATTTATTTTGTTACTTCAAATTTGTTTTGTAACTTCTATGCACTTTCTACCTTTGTGTTCGGATCCACATATTTGAGAAAACAGCCGTTTCTCTCAGTGTTCTCAGACTTGGATCAAACAGGGGAATACTTCACCAATCAGCCAGGCTAAGATTCTTTGAGCCTTTCAGACCTTTCTGGGGATGTGTAATCTTTGCACATCTATATGTAATTTCCCAGTTAGGGAGATTTGCCATTTTTTTTTCCAGGAGCTTATTATCTCTTAATCCTTCTGGTGTCTATGGTAGTCCACATTCTCTGGTGCAGCCACAAACCACCGAGCTGTCTTTTGTTCTCTGTGGCATCTAGGTATCTACTCTATGCCAGTTCCATCCCTTCTCTGAGTTGTGCGAGACACAAGCCAATCCAGCAGGCAGCCTTCTGAAAAGCTGGATTATTTGATGCATGTTTCACTGTTCTCTTTCCTAATAAGGCAGAAGCCACAAGCTGGGCACTTTCTCCCAATTGCAGTGAGCTTTTTCAGCTTCCTTTTGCAGTGTTACAAATCTCTGGTGCTGCCACAAGCTGCCGAGCTCTGTGTTGTTCTCCTCAGCCCCCTGGACATCCAAGGTCTACTGTTTCCTCATCATTACCCTGAGTCTGATGAGATAGAAACCACTGCTTTGAGCAGCCCCATGAAAAGCCAGACTGTGGATGTATATTTCATTCTTTTCCTCCCAAGGTTGAAGCCGCACGTTGGGCCTTTGTTTCCTATTGTTAGCAGTGCCAGGTTGAGGGAGGGGCTGGCATGGTTGACATGAAATGAGTTCTGTTACGTGTTTCCATGCAGTTATTCTTGGCCTTGACCTTTCCTGGAGTGCTGCAGGTTCTAAACTGATTTATGGAGTTCTTAGAAAGGATTTTTGAAGTGTAGATTGTTGTTGGTGTTTCTGTCGGGGAATGAAATCTGGGGATTCATGTTTTGCCATCTTGCTGACCTCACTTGAATACAAAATATAATCGTGTCACCTTTCCTAAAATTGGAATCCAGTATTACGCTTGTGGTAACATAGCTAGTTTGGTAATTGATACCTTTTAAGAAACCACTTTACAAGTCTTAAGACTTTCTCTTCAAGGGATGTCAATCTTTACTTATAATGAGCAATAAACATATTAGGGAAAATGTGCTGGAAGAAAGAAAGGGGTAATGAATTGCTTTAAGTTAATAGGTGTTTCATCCACTGCTAGTCATAGAGTGTTGCCTGCAAATCAATTAAAGGCCAAAGGAAAGGTCAATCGTTGAACTCACTCTGGGTTTTTACTTACAGAGAGTTTTTTCTTCCAAATGCACTTTGCCTGGGAATCCATGAATCCTCAGTTCTCTGGGGGAGAGGCAGCTTAAAATTCAGCTGGGTAGTTTTCATGATGTCTCAAACAGGCTCCATAATCTTTATGATACATGGCCTTGGAGTTGGTGTGCACCCCTCCTCTTTTCTCTGAGGCAAAGATCGGACAAACTTGAACTGCTGAGGTGGAGAAAGTGTCTTACTATGCCTTTCAGCTTAGAACAGCACTAGTTAGCCAATTTTAGGGGCTAAAATGTGCATTGTATGCCCTGAGTAGAACAGTGCCCACAAAACCTCCTCTGTGACTGTGCAAGTCTATACATGAATGAAGTTTTATTTCCTTCAGAGAAGGAGACGGATAGGCCAGCAAATCCACATTGTTGAGCCACTCTGCCCCCAGCAGTATGTCTTGGGGTTTGGAAAAATCTTCTCTCTACCAGGTGAAATGTCCCACGTGGGCCTCATCTGTCCTTTCCCGTGTAGTTTTCCTGCTGTGGTTTTTAGAGCCCTAGCTTTCGCCCTCTGTACCTCACTTGTAACAGAGGAAAAATTCAACAGTAGGCCGTTCTGGTTTCATCTCTGAATTCTCTTTGTCAGATCCTCAATCTGTTCCTTTTCCCATGTAAGATCCACTTGGCTATCTCCACAGTTACCTGGTTCACCCCTGGCCTGAAGCCTTATTATAAAGAGAACCACCTTGAGCACTCTTACCTCTTCTCGAGGTACCAAAAGCGGTTCCCGGGAGAGGGCGCTGGGAAAACAAAGTCCCTCCTGGTGAGCTGAGCAGTGGTCCCTCATGACACTGCCTGGAAATAGGAATGCTGCTTGACAGGCTGGACCATAGACCCGTACTTTTTTATTATTTAAAGACAACTTTTTCTTTCTTCTCAGGTAGTTGACAGCTAGCAATTTAAATGAGCTAGGTTTATGGATGGCTGCAGAAATCCCATTCACTCAAACCCAGTATCTATCCATCAGGCATGATGCAGCACTTTACTGCAGAGGCACCGGGGGGACAGCTCATCAGAATCGCCCCAGTGGAATGTTATGATAGAAAAAGAGAGGAATAGATTACATATTTATGTGGTCTTTGAAAATGCAGTGGGACAGGGAAGATTGCTTGTACCATATGCAGTTACATTAAATGACTATTAACCTTCGCTGTTTGCGAATGTCTGGTGAATACGTTTGTGCCTCTGTGTGTTGTGTGGCTTGAAAAATTAATGAGACTTTTAAAATAATCAAATTAAAAGTATTTGTTACCCTAGGTTCTGGTGAGCTATCAAAACACAACTTGGTGTAACTCACAAAAATAAAGTGTCTTCCAAGATAAAGAAAAATATACATGATGTGGGGAGAGGAAATTATAGCCATGTAAATCTCAGAAGCTAGTTTCATCTGATGGAGTGGAAAGAAAATGTGCCCGTTGTATATTGGTTTCATTTGTAGATTATGGTTGGTGAATGACCTCCTTTGTCATATATGCATCACACTCTGGTGGGGGGAAGTGGTCTTTGCAGTAATGTGTATTTCTGTGGGTGTCAGACTTTTCTCCGTCCTGTAGGCTTGTAGGCTTAGTGTGCTAGACCTGGTGAGAAACAGTACCTTCTGAGCTGAGTGTCTGCTTGCCGAAACAGGTTTTTTCGAAGGCGCTCTTTTGACAAAGACAGTTCGACTCTCGGTAGATTCAACCACACTGTGAAACTTTTTATTTTCTTTAACATCCCCGCCTGACTTTCATGAGACCACCTTCCATCCATTTTTGAAATCCATCCATTGCTGATAGGCTGGAGCCCACATTCTCCCCAGTATTGTGTACTACACCAAAGCAGCAGTAATGTGAGTAAGGAGTCAATCTTTGGAGCCTCTGAAGGTCAGAGATGATGGGTTTTCTCTGCCCCCATTCCACGACCATGAGATGGGAGGGACCAGGAGGTAAGAGGCTCCAGCAATTTCACTGTAGGGACTAGGAACAAAGGCCCTTTCTGCTTTGCACTTTTAACATTGTTTTTTAAAAACGTAAAGCCTTCTGTGTTTATGTAGCTGTAGTGGAGTCTGGGGAGGAAGAACAAGGGCTGTAGATTGGTGATCAGGAGCTCTCTGGGACATCAGCGCTCTGCTCCACCAATAGAGATGCCCCTCTGACTCAGCCAGCCAGTACAATGAGCAAACAGTGGGTTATACCCAGAGCCCTCTGGAAAAGGTGGGCTGTTTGTTCTTCCTGGACCAGGAACCATTCAGAAGCCCTTATCAACTTGGAAAAAAGAGTCATCCTTAGATCAAAGTGTCACCCCTCTTAGATGACATGGCACTACAGGGGCTCTGGCTTTTCCGTAGATGTCTTCCAAAGGCAGGTAGATTTGTTCTCTAAGTGCACACAGCAGGCTCATGCTGAACACAGAAACCACGTTACTCTAATTGTTAAATGAGTAAAATGACATGCTATTAGTTAGGCTAGTTGATCTGCAGAATTTGGGTTTTCTACCCTTTAAAACTCTGTCCTGGGCATGAATGAAACATTCAGAGGCCAGAGGAGCTAGAGATGACACCTGCAGGGGAAAAATCATAGTTGGAATAAGGATTTGGCATGTGTGCTTCTGAATTCCAGGGATTTAAAAGCAGAGGCATCTGCTAAAGCGCCTGTGGCACTGCCAGGTCGTTAGTGAGGAACCGTGAGCCCTGAGCCTGTTTGTTGGCCTGTGAGCCAGCACAGCGGGGATTAGACCTGCAGGGGCATCCGGCCCTTAGTTCCCCAGGACTGAAGCTCTGCTCTGAATTTTGAGAATCATGATACCAAGCACCAGGAAGGAGTTCTCACAGCAGAGCGGAAAGCAAGGATGATTCCACGTGCTCAAGAATGAAAACAAAAGTTGTTTCTTTTAAGCAGAAGACTATTGGCTCTAGCTAGCCGAGCCTCCAACAACTTGCCTCACCCCAAAATGCCGTCCTGTTTCCAGAGACCTTGACATCACCTGGGATCTTGCTAGAAACACTGACTCTTACTCTTCCCCGCAGCCCTACCGAATCAAGGTTGGCTTTTTGACCAGTTACCCCACGGACTGGGAGGCACCATAAAGTCTGGGGAGGCACTGGGGTACAGGTGAGCTGTCTGCATTCGTGCCCTGAACTTTATGGGAACCTACCTTAGCTGCCCTGTTAGTGGTGGACACAGTGAGAGGAGACAGACACTGTGTCTGGCTTGAGAGATTTCTGTGTCTAGAAGGAAGGGCAGCACATAATCCTAGAATGACATAAACTGATCTCAGAGATGTGTTCTCGAGAGCCTCAAGCCATCCTTGCAGCTAGAGGCTGCCTGTCATGCCCTGGTCGCAGGTGTCCTGGTGGTGAGGTCCCCTTTTCCTCCTAGGCCAAGCAGAAGGGATTCCAGGTAGGAATGCTCCGCCTCTCTCAGCTTCTGTTGTCTCATGTACGCAATGAGGGGCACAGAGCAGTGTCTACTTTGCAGGGCTAAAATGACTGACTCAGCACAAGTTTGCTACACATCTCTACCCCAAGCTCTACTTGTGTAGGGTTGAGGACCGATCACAGCTCATAGCCTTGTGGGGATGACAGATGTGATAAATGGAATTCAGCCCCATGGAATACGAACTGGGGAGTGGCTCTGAGGATTAGTATCACATTCTGTCCAGGGTGCATCCTGGAAGGCTTCCCAGGGGAGAGAGATGGATTTGTAGTGGAGATGATGCAACTTTGCCTTGGCATGGTTCCAGCTCTAGCTGATGTGATTGTTTGCTCCTCTCAGAGCTGTCTGTGGGTTGTTGATAAACTCCTGGAGGGGACAGCAGAGGCCTGATGGGATTGGCAGGGGTAAGTACACGGGCAAAGGCTCTGATTTTAGAGATGCAACAGAATTTCTCAAGTACCTGGAATTGGTGCATACCACAGATTTCCCACATATCCCTAAAGATGCCTCTTTTTGCCAGATACTGAGACCCGGCCAGTGCCTGTGGATACACAGACAGCTTGAAATGCTGCTGCATTGCCAAAGCCAATAGAAGACATCACAGTGACTTGTGAACTTCATTTAATGGAGCACCTGTTTGGTGCTGAGCTCAGGAGGAGATGGGCTTAGGGGAGTGAAGAGGGGAAGACATGGCTCCTGCACTCTAAGAACATTAAATATGGCAGGATCCCATATGTCCTGTTAAGTCGAGTCAGGCTGTAAATCAACAGTCAGAGATTCTAGCTGGGGAGAAGCACAGACATGGACACATGTTAATACTAACTCCCTTTTAAGGAGAACAGGGTGCGTCCGAGGCTTTGCACTGAGTGCTTTGTATGTGGCATTTCTAATTATTTTTTTAAAAATCCCCGAAGCATTTTTTTTTTTTTTATTATCTCTGTTGTACAGGCAAGGGAAGTGGGGCTGGAAAAGGTTGTGAGGAGCAGAGCTGAAATTCAGACATAGGTTTCTCACACGGCAAGTCCTGTCTTCTTTCTCTGGGCCCCCGTGTTAATTCTGAATCCAGCCCAGAGAAGCTGGTGCACTTACCTTCATGCAAAGGTGGGGGTATTGGTGAGGCTGGCATTTGGAGTTCTTTGCACTGTAGCAGGGCAGTTGGGATTATCCCAGTGTCCTATGAGGGAGTAGTGCTTACTTGCCCTTTTTTTGCCCATAAGCAGTAACAGGACTGAGTGCCTCGATAAGTGAATCCCACATCTCCCTGCGGGATGCGTCTGTCAGTTCTGCGGCTGCTGTCTTCCTCCGGATGCATTTGTGAGGGGGCTCCTCCTTCTCCCCCAGGGTGTGGCGTCCCTGAGTCCTGCAGTAAATGACTGGAAATAGCCGGGAAAACTGTTTCTTTTCCTTTCCTGCAGAGTCCCACCACCTGAGCAACTCTGGACAAAGGGCTAGGTGGGCTCCTGGCCAAGGAGTGGGTTGTTGTGGACTTGAGCAGTTTATTTGCAGAGGAGCAGTACTTGTGCAACATGCAGTGTGTTCCGGAAGTTTAGGAGGATGGGTCAGGTTCATCTTGAGGGGGTAGAAGAGAAGCTGCAGCCTGTGATTCTCCTTCGGAGGTTGTTGGGGTCTGTTCCATCTGATGGGTGACCCACGTTCCGGCCTGCTCTCTGGTTATTTCCGGAGTCCACCACTTGGAGCTGGTGAGCCCCTCTCTGCGTTTCTGCTTCCGAAGAGACCATTGTAGCATCCTACAGTGGGATAATTGAAGGAACCATTTAGCAGGGGCTGGTTTATGTGTTACCCTTTAATTATCCAAAATGCCTTGCACTTAATAAAACTCCCACATTCCCACTGAGCTCTTATGAGAGACTAACTGTGGGAATGTCCACCCCTGTTGGCAATGGATGGTGGGGACATGTTTAGGTCCGGGATAGTTAGGCCCCCACCCCTGTCACCTTGTGTAGTGGAACTACGTTCTCCTGCTGGGTCCAGCCTTGCCTTTAACTGGGGTGCTGCCATGGGAGGAGAGTAACCCGTGTCCTCTGGATTGGGCTTTATGTCTCGCTGACAGTGGAAAAGCACCCCGGGCTCAGGTTCCCTGTTGTCTAGTGGCTCTGTCCTTCCAATCCACCCATACGTGGACATTTCTCTTCCAGGGGTATTTACTCTTCGAAGAAGGCCTCCCGCTGTAGAGGCATCTTCCTTTGGTGGAATGTTTATCAGTTGGGGATGCTGAAAGAAAGACGGGGCTAGGCTTTTGGAGCCAAGAAACCATTTCTTCTCAGATCCTCAAGACTTCGAGCCCCACTGGGCTCCTTGGCTATTCCCTGTGGCATGTTCCCTGGCTGCCAGAAGCATGGGGGCATGCTGCTTCTGAAAGAGCACAGAATCCAGAACCATCCTAGACTCCCAGCATCTGTGGGCTCCTGCGTTGGCACTTGTGGGTATAGTCTATTTTATAACATAGTTTCTGAATCTGGATTAGCACAAAATTTTGCTCCTTCCTCACCGGCATGGTGATAGAGGGCCTTGAGCGTTGATGGCAGAGTCTTATGGAGGGGGCCCAGCAGTTACCTGCTTTATTCTCAAGCCCTCCTGCAGGAGGGATTCATTGGCCAAAGAGTAACGCTCTCTTGTGAGCACTGCCGGGGTGAAATCAGGTGGACGCGTGATCCTCTGAGGTCATGAGTCTTGGCCAGAGCCTGGTCTCTGGGGTCTCCAGTGGCCTCTTTGACCCCACCTCCCATCTTGTACAGGAGGCTGCCCTGAGCCAGGCACTGGGACCTCTTTAGGCATGGTGCTGCTTCTGGAGATGTAAGGGAGCGGAGTTTGAATATTGAGCCATATGGTAGGACTTTGCCAGGCATTTTTTGAAATGAGAAATGTCTAGGATCCCTTTGAAAAAGAAGTACCCTAAAGACCTGGCATATTAATGCCAGCTACATGCCAGGCAATGAAAGGGTCTCCACTTTTTCAAATACCTGAGTACCTGCTTTTTCTCGTTTGGGTATAGAAATGGAAGAGTAACTTCTGTCAGACAGTAACACCTAATTAATTCAGACGAGCTAAGTAAATTGGGGCACAGGCATACACTACAATACTGTGCAGCCACTAAAATGATGCTGTAGAATATTTAATGACATGGGGAAGAGTTCATGCTTTATTAAGTGTAAAAAGCAGGTTACAAAAGAGTGGGTACAGAATTATCCTATTTTCTTGTAATTTGAAAAAAGTAAAGAAAAAGACTGACAAGGCAGACATCGAAATGTCTCTTCCTGGAGGTTGGTTTGCAGAGGATTATTGTTTTTCTTCTTTTTATATATTTTGTTATTTTTAGTGTTCATGCGATGTCTCTCAAATATTGGGGAAAGGGCATTTAAAGTGTGTGTGTGTGTGTGTGTGTGTGTGTGTGTGTGGGTGGGTGTGTGTGGGTGTGGATGTAGATAGGACTCAAGAAAAACAGGAAACGAGTAGATGATTTGAACTTATTTAAATTATTTAAAATTTTTCAGGGTGCGTGGGTGGCTCACTTGGTTAAGTGTCCCACTACAACTCAGGTCATGATCTCACAGTCTGTGCGTTCGAGCCCTGCGTGGGGCTCTGTGAAGACAGCTCAGAGCCTGGAGCCTGCAGCCTGCTTCGGATTCTGCGTCTCCCTCTCTCTTTGCCCCTCACCCGCTTACACTCTTTCTCTCTCAAAAATAATAAATAAACATTAAATAATTTTAAATTATTTAAAATTTTTAAAAATTATGTTTATTTTTGAGAGAGAAAGAGACTGAACATGAGCAGGGGAGGGGCAGAGAGAAAGGGAGACACAGAATCCGAAGCAGGCTCCAGCCTCAGAGTTGTTAGCACAGAGCCTGAGGTGGGGCTCGAACCCACAGACCGCGAGATCATGACCTGAGCTGAAGCTGGATGCTTAACCGATTGAGCCACCCAGGTGCCCCTAAATTGTTTTTTTTTTTTTTTAAGTTTATTTATTTAGTTTTGAGAAAGAGAGCACAAACACAGGCAGGGGAGGGGCACAGAGAGAGGGGGAGAAAGAAGCCCAAACAGGCTCAGCATTGTCAGCAAGGAGCTGGATGCGGGGCTCCAGTTCATGAACTGTGAGATCATGACCTGCGTTGAAATCAAGAGTCGGACAATTAACTCACCGAGCCACCCAGGTGGCCCTGAATTTATTTAAAAGTATGTTGGACAAATGACTTGTGTTTACAGATGAAGAAATCAAGATGCTGCAGAGGAGGAATCACCTTTTCTGTTCTATCAGCTTATAATTATCAAAGGAGGATATCCTTTGTAAAGAATCTAAGGCACTAGTATTTTTTTTTTTTTAACATTTATTTATTTTTGAGACACAGAGAGAGCATGAACAGGGGAGGGTCAGAGAGAGGGAGACACAGAATCTGAAACAGGCTCCGGGCTCCGAGCTGTCAGCACAGAGCCCGACGCTGGGCTCGAACTCACAGACCGCGTGATCATCACCTGAGCCGAAGTCGGCCGCTCAACCGACTGAGCCACCCAGGCCCCCCAGGCTTTAGTATTTTTAATACTCTGCGGGTGCTTTTCTTACACAGTTAGGATTGCTGTTGAGTGATGAAGATCTGTTGAAAAGTCCCATGCGTTTATGTTGGCAGGGAGCTCAGGAATAGACCTCGGTTTGGAATCACCCTTCTCCCCTCGTAGCTCCCCCACCCCCCAAACAAAAAGAATGTAGGGCGGTGCTTAGCCCATAGCAAGTGCTTAGAAAATTGTCATCTTCTTCTGCCATCTGCTTTACCTCTGCTTACGAGAAAACCAGGACGTTTTGAAGCTAATGGGAAAAAGAAGTGACTTTGAATTTGTCCCTCTTGGGTTAGTTATGTTTGTTAAACCAACACCAGAGGCTCTATCTTGTGGCCTAAGAGATTAGTACCCACTTTGAGGCATGTGCTTTTCAAGATGAAAACGACAGAGATTTCTAGACCAGCCTGTAGGAGGTTTGCTCTTCCATAAGAGGAGGGTTCCCTGAGGCCTGTCCTCTTTTGAAGAGTGTCTGTGTTTGGTAACAGAGCAATCCTGTTCCCTTCTAATACATGCCAAATTGATTTTAAAGCTTGTGTCGTACCTGCATCTGGGGAGGCAGCCTTGCCTCCTGTCCAGCCTCCCAGCCTCTCATTTCCTGGGTTACTTTTGCAGTATCTCATGGGCATAACTCAGTAGAAAACAGCCAGTAAATGGTTGCCGAAATTTTAATTCCTTAATAAACCCATTAAACTCTGGCTGCTCTGTTGTGATTAATGAGGGAGGCCCACGCTCTGTGGGAACTGTCCCTCTCAGGCACAGATTCCCGCCGCTGTGGAGTGAAGCAGGGCAGGGCTGGGGGAAATGCTGATGAATTGTTGGATGACACAACTATAGATTTTTTGGTGCGCATTCTCCTTTCGTCATTGAAGGCAAGCTCTGTGGAGGCCAGCTCATCAAACGCATGTTATGGTTTTGGTGATTAATGAGTCTGCTGTGTTGATCCACCCTATTTTCTTCAAAACAATTATTTCAACTCTAATCTCCCCTGGGGAATTGCTTCTTATGGCTAATAAATCAGTAGACAGTATAAAATTCTTAAGTGGCAGTGACACCAGTGTGGTCCACCTGGGTGCTCTGCTGGGCTGCTTCTAATTGGAGCCAGGCTTGCTTGCTTTTTTCACGAGCTGAGAAAAGGTGCGGTGGCATTCACTGAAGTGAGAGTGATGGAGGTGTATCCTTGTAGAGTCATCCATGGTGAGAGCTGGGTTAAGTGCTTTATATATATTTTCTCACTTAATCCTTAGAAAAATCCTTTTAAGGCAGGTGGTAGCATCCCCACTGTTCAGAAATGGCTCAGAGAGGTTCACAACTTGCCCGAGGCACACAGCTAGTGAGGGTACACCTGATTTCAAAACACAGGACCCTGGCTCCAAAGCCTATGCCGTTGCTAAGTTTTTGCACGTCTGGGGGTTATTGTGCAAAGAGGCAGGCTTTTGTGGGTGAGTGTTGTCTGATGACTCAATTAGTGACATGGGGCGTAGAAGGCGATCTTGAACAGCAACTCTTCACAGAAGGCATTTGGTGTGCAAGCCCCTCCAGTGAAGGCTCGACCTGTGAGTCGTGGGGGAGGCGCCACAGTCTGAGACCCTCCTACTCAAATCTTTATCATCATCCTACGTTGATGAGTGTCTGCAGCCCTAACTCACCGCTCAGTGAAGAGAAGTAATCTGCCCGCGGACACACAGATTGTAAGTGGCAACACCAGGATTTGGACTCCTGTTTGAGCTTGTCATAAACAAAAAAAATGACAGCCAGAGGGAAGCACGGCACAGCACACCGAACCCATGGCAGAGAACGGTGTACTTAGCAAATGCTTGGGTTGTGCTGTCTCCTTGTGCTGAGAAGAAAAGGAGCTGTCACCTTGGGCAAAATGGCAGCCGGCTGAGAAGAGCAGGAAGACTTCTGGAGGAGGTGTTTGATTTGGTTCCCAGGAGGGAGCTGGGGGGATCAGGAGAAGCTGTGGGTGAGAACAGAGTTCTCAGGACCAGTCTGGAATGACCAGGAGGGCCCTGCAGGGGTGGGTGGGTGCTGGTGCCTCTTACCCGAGTAGGGACTCTGGAGTCTCTGCCATCCTTCCTTCTCCCCATCCACGCCACCTTCCTGTGAGTTCCCTCCTGCCCCTGCCTTCCTGCTGGGAGCAAAGTTGGAAGACCTTCTCAGGAGTCTCTGAGTTGTGCAGGGGAGACAGATGCCAAGCAAACAGGTGATCCTTCATCTTCTCTGTGGAGACCGATCTCCTTAATTTTTCCTGTGTGTTTCCCCAAATGGAATTGGTAGTTTTAGTGTTGTGATGCAACAGTAATTCCTACTTATTATGAAAGAATCTTCCTTTTCAGAAGAGCACAAAGAATTAAAAAACATCCATAATCTCACCGCTTTGAGATAACCAAAGTCACAATTACATGTATATTTCTAGTGTCATTTATTTAAAGCACATATGTGAACATATCTCTCATTGTCTGTCTTGTTCTGAGTATAATACTGTTGGATAGTCTCCTTGGTGTCTCAACAACCCCTGCCCTTAGTCACCTTTATATGTGGGTACATTTAGATATGTATCATTGTTCCTAATGGCTGTTGAGTGCTCCATTGAATGGTGGTTTAAAAATTCTTTACATGGTGTATCAGTCAGGGTCCATCTAGGAAAACAGAAACCAGTTTAAGTGTTTTCAGGGGAAAAAAGTGAATACAGAGAGTTGTTTGCACAGGAGGGGGAAGCGCAGAGATGAACAGGAGATTGTTTCACTCCTGAGCTGGTGGGGTACATCGGGGGAGGGGTGGTGCCAGAGGTCAGGAACCAGTGCCCTCTGGCAGCAGCCAAGCCCATGGCCAGGGCTGTGCTGCCCAGGAAGAGCAAGGAATTGTTCTGAGATCGCCCAGGCAAATGACAGGCTAGATGGCAATGGGGCACCTTCATCCCAAGTGGTTTTGTGTGTGTGTGTGTGTGTATGTGTGTGTGTGTGTTGGAGAAAACTTGGTAGAATCAATCAAGTGCTGTGTCTTAAGCACTGTTGTATACAAGGGCAGTTGGGAATACAAAGAGCTAGAGGCCATTACCCCTACCTTGCAGTCAAATTCAGCTGTGGGGATAGTAAGAATGCTAACAGCTGCTGTTTGTTGAGCATTTACTAACTGTGGTCAGCACTTTATGTGGATTGCCGTTTAATCTTCGTGGCTCATAGAACCGCAGTCCATTTCTTCTTAACACTTGTCTCATTCTGTCATTATATAAATGCATAGTTCGTTTAGTGCAGGATGTGTTCCTGGAGATGAAGGTGCTCACTGAATCAGCACTCTGCAAGGTCGCGGTGCCTGCGCCCCTGCGGTGGTGGGTCTGGTCTTCAGACGCTGGAAGCTACCCTTCCGTGCAAACTTGCTGAGGTCATGTGGGGCTTTTATTTCATCTGTGCTTATTTTGCTCATTTCTGATAGGCGTGGCCCAGTCCGTCCAGGCTGCAGCAGTTTTTACGATTCCTCCTACGTCACCGAGGTGGTCATGAATCCCAAAGGGTCTGCTCGTCTTTGTTCTCTGTGTCCAGGAAGTTTGCATATATAAAACTCGGATTTTGTCTTCTCATGCCGGGTTCTTCCTTCGCTACCCACATTTTGGCACCCGTTACGGCTGTTAACCACCTTGAGGAAACACTGTTGACCAAAACACAAACTCCTTGGTAGAAAAAGAGGCCCCAGAGTAAACAGATGCTGCAGGGTTGAATCAATTTGAGATTGTGTGGAGACCCCTCGCTGGCTGGGAGGTTCAGCCGTGCAAGGCACTTGTGTTCCCCGGCTGGGAGCAGAAGTAGCTCCTGGAGAAAAATACACGCATATTGACCCTGTACTGTTGTGGCTTCTGTGAATGTCTGTTTTCGGTTGTTAGAAAAAGATTTCACAGACAGTGGTAAGGTGGAGGGGCTCTCCCATCAGCAAACACTTGCTTCCCCTCCAGTCTCAATGCCTTGTGACAGTCTCAATAAAGACCGTGACCTTATGTCTGTTTTTGCTCATGAGTACGTGTCTGGTTCTCAGCATTGTACTTGGAAAAGCAGTTTACTTGGGACTGAATGTCTAAACTGCCATTATAAACTCTCCCCATTTTACAGCCAAGAAAACTGAGGCTCAGAGAGTTAACCCCCAAGTGAGAGAGTTGGAGAATGATTGGGTCTGTCTTGACCTCTGAGTGGTCTTGGCTGAGCATACTGTATGTGTGCACAATATATTCCAAGGTGACTCAGGTTTCTGGAGAGTAAAAACTCAGAAATCTATAGTAGCGCAAGCGAGGGTGCATCCAGGTTTTGGGGGCTTGAAGATTGTGCAGTGTAGGGGCTCTCTTTATGAAAAAAGTCATAAAATTACATATGCAAACTTAGGAGTAAAATTATTTGTGGTTTAGGCTGAGAAAATAAACCATCAAAAAGTTACAAATTTACTTTTTAAAAACATTTTTAATGTTTATTCATTTTTTTTTTAATTTTTTTTTTTTTAACATTTATTTATTTTTGAGACAGAGAGAGACAGAGCATGAACGGGGGGAGGGTCAGAGAGAGAGGGAGACACAGAATCGGAAGCAGGCTCCAGGCTCTGGGCCATCATCAGCCCAGAGCCCGACGCGGGGCTCGAACTCACGGACCGTGAGATGGTGACCTGAGCTGAAGTCGGACGCTTAACCGACTGCGCCACCCAGGTGCCCCAATGTTTATTCATTTTTGAGAGAGAAAGCGAGCGAGCATAAGTGGGGAGGGGCAGAGAGAGAGGGAGACACAGAATCCGAAGCAGGCTCCAGGCTCTGAGCAGACAGCACAGAGCCCGACGTGGGGCTGGAACTCACGAGCCATGAGATCATGACCTGAGCCGAAGTGGGATGCTTAACCGACTGAGCCACCCAGGCGCCCCCCCAAATTTTCAAAAGCTGACACCTATTACAACCAGGCCTCAGTCCAGAAAATAACAGATTTAAATTGGAAATTAACTGCCTGACACACCTCTGTAATAAGTTTTCCCTTGTATATTTTTTGTTGCATGCTTTTTGGTCACCTCTTTATACGACATTAATTTTGTGATCTTTTCTACAGAGCGATTAGAAAGATAAGTCAGTCTTTGCTTTAGCATGGGCTGATGAAATCTGCTTTTTATTTTTGAGGACTGGACGCACGGAGCACACCGCTTCTCACACAGATGTACTCGCTGTTTGTAATGTTGTACGCCTCGAGCGCACGGATTCCAATTAATTCTCTGTCATGTGACTCCCACCAAGAAATAAAAGAGGGAAGCTTGTGCATTTTTTAATTGTGTATGCTGCATCATCCAGTGTCCTTCTTTTGGGGGAGAACTTCTGTTTCAATCAGGCAAGAAAAAGCCATGATTTATGTGTCTGCTCGCTGGAGGATGGTTCCACAACCGAGTGTCTGTCTCTGTGGGTTTCAGATCTTGGTTCTTCTTGACTCAGATACTTCTGGTGCTGGACACTGTAAAACCTGTTGCTCTCTTGGCTTCACTCCTGGCCCTGTTCCGTGTTACCATGATACTGGGTGAATGGGAACATTCACAAAAGCCATTGCCTATCACGGTAGCGGTAATTCTACTGTGGGTACTTAGGAGTGCCCACAAACTTCTGCGTCCCTCCTGCTGAATCCTGCCTCTATGTATCTCTGCCTGATTCCTCTCACCTGGCTTCCCCTGCTAGCTGGAATAAGGTAGAATGTGACGGAGGGGGATGTGGCATGGAAAGAGACAGGGGCCTTAACTAGGTGTGGTTAAAAGAGCTTGCTTTTGTACATTTTATGCAAACGCATATCCACGCGAAAAATGTTGACCAAGAAGAAAAAGAGGCTGTAGAGCAATCCAGAGCATTTATGTAGGGTCTTAGGTATTGCAGTTCAGGAGACACAGAGTCTACCAAAATCTTGAAAGTGTGCTCCAAATTGCAAGCAGGGAGTGCAGACTTATAAAGGCAAAACGCCCAAGGGCAAAGAACCTGCTTTGAAGGGATGCTTATTGGTGCCAAGGGAGTTAAACTGACTAATATACAATTGGCTGTTTAGCTGATAGATGTTAGGTTATCTTTCAGTCTAAAGTCCATGTGTTCCAGAAGGTGGTGGAGGTGCAGTGAGAAATTGCAGCTGAAAACAGAAGTCCACGGCATTCACAATTGAAACAGGAGATGTGCATAGACCTTGCCTGTTAAGCATCCTGCTCACCCTGTTTTGAATGACCTGTTAGCAAGGCTTACTTAATTTTGGGATCTCCTTTTGCAGCACACTGCTAGGCCTGTCTCAGGGCAGTGGAAGGAGCATGAGTGAGGAGGGTCCCTGGGGCTCACCATCTTCATGGCATGCCTGCCTTAGAGCACCCTTGAGTACCATTGGTGATGGGGATGGCCATCCCAAAGCCTGTCCATGTTATTGATAACAGTCAACAGAGCTGCTGATTTATTGAGTACTTCCTGTGGCCGCGTACTGTGCTAGGAGAGCCAGCCTCTATCTCAGTAACCTCCCTGTTAGGTGTTGATTTATGGCCTTCAGATCCATATGTTGAAGTTGAAGCCTTAACCCTTGATATGGGTGAGTGTGACCAGATTCACAAATGGTGTTTTTGCACATGTAATCCAGCTCACACGGGGTCATTAGAGTGGACGTGTCCTTATAAGAAAAGAGACACAAAGACCCGGGCACGATGGGGAGAATGCTGAGTGATGACCGAGGTAGAGAGGGAAGTGCTACCTACGGCATTGAACCAAAGAATGCGTTTCTGGCAACTACCAGAAGAGGCAAGGAAGGATTCTTCTCCTCCACAGGTGTCAGGGGGAGCACGGCCCTGTTGTCTCCATGGTTTTGGACATCTAGCCTCTCAATCTGTGAGACACCAAGTTTCCGGGTTCAGGTGGCTACCCGGTTTGAGATATTGTATGACTAACAGGAAACTAACGTCCGTCCTCAGGAACCATATGAGGTTGATGATCCCCTGGTAGATGAGGAGCTGAGGCACAGAAAGGTTAAGTCACTTGTTGAAATCACACGGACAGCCGTGGCAGAGTCTGGCCCGCATCACCCCCTTCTTTGGGAGGAGGCTCTCCTGGTGGTGTTCGTGCGGTACATGAATCACTGTCTGGAGCAGCGTGTGGACTGGCTGCTCGGTGGACTGAGACATCCTGCCCACTCACCCATCAGAACTGGAGCTGCTTCCATCATCGGCCCTGCTGGTTCCTCAAGGCACACATCTCACCACAGTGCTTTCTGGGGGATGCACATAATTTCCTGCCACTATAAAAATCCTATTCCTGCCTGTCCTCACATTCTACGGATCCAGTCCCCCAGCCCTGCACAACTAGGCTTATATCTCACCGGGCATGCTTAAAACTGCTAAACTTGGCCAAGCGTGTGTGTTCCCTTTGCAAGCCTCTGGAAGGCTGTGGAAGCTGCGGTGAGTGCTGGGAAGTCTGTGTCAGGGCTTCTGTACTGTTAACAAGGGTCTGTTGGCAAATGTGCCGTGTGCCAGGGCCGGGGGGACGTGCTGAGACAAACAGGACACTATTTCCTTCCTACCTTCAGTGTCGTGTGTAGGTAGGATTCAAGCCTTTGTTGTGAAAACCTAGTTCCTCCTGGATAAAAATATTTCAGTAATTTTTTGTTATCACTAATGCTGTCTTTGTTGTTTTTAGTAGGTGTAGGCTTTTTATTTTTATTTAAAAAAATTTTTTTAATGTTTATTTTTGAAGAGAGGGAGAGAGAGAGAGCAAGAGAGAGCAAGAGCGAGCCTGCATGGGGGAGGGGCAGAGAGAGAGGGAGACACAGAACTGGAAGTGGGCTCCAGGCTTCTGGCTGTCAGCACAGAGCCTGACGCAGGGCTAGAACTCATGAGCTGTGAGATCATGACCTGAACTGGAGTCGGACACTCAACCCAGGCGCCCCAGTACGTATAGGCTTTTTAATGTTTTAACTTTTGTTCTTTGTTCTCCTTGTTTGAAATTCCTGTTTCCTGATACAGTAACAGACTTTTCATCACCTGTGTCTATTGGACCAGCCCTGTACCTGTGTGAGACTCTGAAAATAGAGTGGTGAAAGTGACCAGAATAATCCTAGCCTTAAAATTCCCTATTTTTGGGCACCAGGATGGGGTGACAGGGTGGGACACAGGAGATGCACTATTGAGTTCCTGAACCTGGACTTAGGAACTTCTTTTTTTTTTATTTTTTAAAAAAAAAATTTTTTTTTTCAACGTTTATTTATTTTTGGGACAGAGAGAGACAGAGCATGAACGGGGGAGGGGCAGAGAGAGAGGGACACACAGAATCGGAAACAGGCTCCAGGCTCTGAGCCACCAGCCCAGAGCCCGACGCGGGGCTCGAACTCCCGGACCGCGAGATCGTGACCTGAGCTGAAGTCGGACGCTTAACCGACTGCGCCACCCAGGCGCCCCAAGGACTTAGGAACTTCTAATGGATGTGAGAGTCCCCAGACACATTGGAGGGTGTACGAAACCTCTGAAATTATTTGTAATGCATGCATGTGGTTATGTGCTTTTTCTCTTGGGGGGAGAACACACAGTTTAACTAGACTTTCAGTGGGATCTACAGTGGCTTTAAAGGACCCTCAAGATTAACTCCTTTTGTAAAGCAAAGGGGTCTTCTGTGATATGTCTACCCTCCCAGATATACCGGTTCAGAACTACTGAAATCAACCTTGATTTTTCTTCTCTGCCTTTATATTCTGATTCTAAAAAGTCCCATTTCCTTGAAGTAGGGCTAGCCTGAATTCCTGGTAGGCTGTTTGTAGGTCCTGAAGTATTACTTGGTAGTAAGTTGAGGCCGTTTATAGGATGCCTCTTTAAGGGCCTGTCCAATTTTATAATGGTTGGAAGCACATTGTTTGAGAAATGCTATGACCTTCAGCATTATGGGCCACCGATTGTGCTCATGGATGTCAGCACACTTAGCAGCCTTTCCTTTCTTCCCAGCATTTATCAACATTTTTATTTTTTATTTTTGGGACAGAGAGAGAGCATGAACGGGGGAGGGGCAGAGAGAGAGGGAGACACAGAATCGGAAACAGGCTCCAGGCTCTGAGCCATCAGCCCAGAGCCTGACGCGGGGCTCGAACTCACGGACCGCGAGATCGTGACCTGGCTGAAGTCGGACGCTTAACCGACTGCGCCACCCAGGCGCCCCTCTTCCCAGCATTTAAATTATTCACCCCTGAGTCTGAAACTGTACTGTTTTGGGGAAACTTTGTCTAGACTGTCTCTGCTTATAGGAGGTTGTGTAAGGCACAGAATTATCTTGCCAACCTAAGTTCACCAAACTGTGTCATTCTTCTTCTTGGTCTGAGCAGTCCTTGCCCAAAATAAGAACAAACTCCACAACAATGATGAAAGGTTTAATGAATGTGTTTGCTGATAGAGTTCCTAATGGTCTCAAACAGAGTTCATCCACAAGAAAAAGGACATGAGGAGTTACTGCTTTAATATTTACTGTTGTTCCAGAATAGACCAGGGGGAACTGATGGTGGAAGTGGAATGGACGTTCACACAGAGCTATTCCTGTTTCTGCAGCAGTTCACCACTGTTGTTGGCAGAGAACATTACTATGTACGCTCCTCCAAATGGTGCCCCCTCCTCCGTGGCTCCCCCAGGTATAGATAGTAGGAATTTCACAGAAGCTTCTTAATTGATTAGCTGCTTTGAGTGACTATGTCACTAATGGTTCATGGACAGCCATGAACAGGTTTAGAGAGCTGCTCTTTCACTGAGCATCTAAGGGCAGATCCTGAGAGCATGATTAGAGAGGAGCCATCCTTCTGTGTTGGAGATGGAGGTTAATTCTCCTGTGTAGGCTCTGGACATCCAAGGTGGGGGTTCCAACGCAAGTGAGAGAGTCCAGAGGTAGCATGGGTAAGAGAACAAGGGGTCAATTAAGGGCCTGGGTGATTCTCAAGGGTAGGTCTCTTCCCTGTTTTGCTAAGGATGAACATTTTCCTTTATAAAGACCTCATAGTCTTAGACTATTAAAAGGTCTCTTCTCTCTGAGGAGCAAACCTATTGGCTTAGGTGTGTCAGAAGAATCTACAAGGAAGTTGAGTTTTGAAAGAAGAGAATTGCACTTGATAAAATTTATATTTATATGGCTTTTTACCTGAAGGTACTCTCCAGTTATTGGAGCTTGGGGTGGTTAGGAATCAAGCAAAAATCTCTACTAGTAGTAGGTTGGAAAGTTGGAGACCAGAACATCTGGAAAGTGAGGGAGGACTTTTAAGAAAGGAAGGAAACAGAATGGAGAGTATGAAGATCATTTGTTTTTAATTTTAGAAGGGGAGAGAACACGAGCTGGGGAAAGGGGCAGAGGGAGAGAGAGAGAATCTTAAGTAAGTTCCATGCTCAGCCTGGAGGCTGACACAGGGCTTGATCCCACAACTCTGAGATCATGATGTGAGCTGAAACAAGAGTCAGACGCTCAACACCTGAGCCACCAAGGCACCCCTGAAGATGATTTTTAACTTTGTCCAAATCATTGCCTGACTCCTGAGCTCACTTGAAAGGGGGAGATTTGAAGGTTCCCAGCAAAAAGCAAGTGCTTAAGGGCTAAAGGAATTGAGATGTTTTAGCCGCTACCCTTTTCAAGGGAAGCTGAATTTGGAGTCTCAGACTAGCCAAATTAACTGCCCACTAGAATATAAAAATATTTTTTAAAAAAGTCAGTTCAGGTAATCTATAATATATCCTATACAATACTAATACAATAAAAATTACTAGAAGAAATAGGAATGTAGAAGCTATGGTTAAGAGACAAAGTAGTTAAACAAGACTGACCCTGAGATGACTCAGATGTTGGAATTAGGACAGTTATTTTAAAGCAACTGTGTGTGTGTGTGTGTGTGTGTGTGTGTGTGTGTGTGTGTGTGTGTGTTTCAAAGACTTAAAGGACCAGGCAGTCTCAATGAATAAATAAATAGATTGAAGAATCTAAGCAGAGAAATGCAAACTATTTGAAAAATGCAAATTCTAACATTGAAATGTGTCCAGAATGAAAAGTTCATTGAATTGGATTAACAGCAGATTGGAAATGGCAAAAGAAAGGGCCACTGAATCTAAAGTTATATCAAAAAAAGTCATTCAATTTAAAAAAAAGAAGAAAAAAACTGAGTGTCGGGAACCAGTGGGATAATATAAAGTGGTCTAATATATACGTAATTGGAATCTCAGAAGGAGAAAGGAAAGAGAGAATGGGGCATAAAAAATATTTGAAGAAATAATGGCCTAACATTTCCTTAAATTGGTGAAAATACCAACTTATGGATACAGCAAACTCAGCAAACCCAAAGCAGGATAAATACAAAGAAAGCTGCCTTTAGGCACAATGCAGTCAAAGTATTAAAAACCAAAGAGAGTTCTTAAAAGCAGCCAGAGGAGGGGAAAAAAGACATTATATAAGGTGAGAATAATGATACTAAAAATGAAACTAAAAATCTGCAAATAATGGAGACCAGATGACAATGGAACAGCATCTGAAATACTGAGAAACAAAACAAAATGAACCTTTAAAAACATCTGTCACCTCTTAAATCTGTATCCAGCAGAAGCATCCTGTGAACCTAAGAGTGAAATACATATTTTCAGATGAGTAAAAGCAGAAAATAGTTATCAGTAGTAGCGCACCATAGGATATGCTAAACGAACTTCGTCAGCCTGAAGGCGGAAGACAACACAGATCTATAGGAATGAATGATATATTTTATAGGACAGTTTATATATAGTTTTTCTTCTCTTGATTTATTTAAAAGACATATAGTTCTTTATTTTTTTATTTAAAAAATTTTTTTTAATGTTTGTTTATTTTTGACAGAGAGAGAGGGGGGACAGAACATGAGCAGGGAAGGGGCAAAGAGAGAGGGAGACACAGAATCTGAAGCAGGCTCCAGGCTCCGAGCTGTCAGCAGCACAGAGCCCGACGCGGGGCTTGAACTCACGGACTGCGAGATCATGACCTGAGCCGAAGTTGGACACTCAACCGACTGAGCCACCCAGGCACCCCAGACATACAGTTCTTTAAAAAAAAAAAGTAAATTACTGTATTTGGTTTATAATGCATGTAGATTATAGTATATATAAGATATAGTATATATATATGCAATGTACACTATATATATATATATATATATTCATAGATATGAAAATGGAAGGCACATAGGAACAGAATGGGGGAGGGGTAAATGGAATCATTTTATTTCCTACATTAAATGGTACAGTATGAACTAATCAGTCATAAATTAAGGATACATATTGTAAGCACTATGCCAATAACTAAAAATGGCAAAGCGAAAGATACAGCCAGACTAGCCAAAAGAATTAAAATGGTACACTAAAAAATTCACTTAACTCCAAAGAAGGAAGGAAAAGCGAATGAGAGTATTAAAGAACAGGGAGAATAGAACACAAATAGGAATGTGTCGGACCTGAGTCTAACCATATTGGTGATTACATTAAATGTAAATCACTGAAACATGCTTATAAAAACACAGAGGTTGTCAGGTAGAAAGGGAAGATACTAAATGCTGTGTGTACTATAAACCTTCTTTGAATATAGAGAGACAGGTTGAAAATAAAAGCATGGAGAAACGTGTACCCTCCAAAAAAATAAGCATAAGAAAATGGGAGTGGCAATATCAGACATAGTAGTCCTCCAAAGAAGGAGTATTAATTGAGATAAGAGAAACATCTCATAATAATAAAAGGGTCACTTAGGAGATCTAACAGTCATGAACGTATATGTGCCTAATAGCACAGCTTCAACAGAGTTGAACAAAAACAGACAACTCAAGGGAGAAATTCACAGATTCTTCGTGGTATCGGGAAGTCTCAACACTGCTCCTTCAGTAATTGACAGAACAATCAAACAAAAAGTGACAATACAGAAGATCTGAAAAACATTGTTAGCCATCTTGGCCTGACTGTTTTTTATAGAGCACTACACCCACAGAAGCATATGCTTATTTTTCAGGTGCACATGGAAGGTTTGCCAAGAAAGACCGTCATGTATCATGAAATAAGACTTAAATTTCAAAGGACTGACATCTTAGTTTATTCTCGGATCACACTGGGAATTGAATTAGTAATCAGTATCAACAAAATCCCAAGTAACTGTAAATTAAATTGTGCTGTGTCTGCAGTTCCCACAGGAGCTCTGGGGAGGCCCCATTCTGATGTCCCAAGCAGACAGACACCCTACGTTCAGGGTGAGCTATGGTCAGGCCACCACAATGAGAAGAGAAGGCAGTGACCTTGATCAAGTCTCATTATACACACGGCACTGTGTTAAAAGTTATCTTATGTATACCGAGTCCTGTAATTCTTAAACAGCTATCCCTGTTTGAGAGCTGACACTTACGTGACTTTCCCAAAGTTTCGTAGCTAGTGCGTGGGAGATGTGAGGTTAGGGCCAGGTCTGTCTGGCTCCAGAGACCCTTCTGTGGACCACATTAAAGTATGGTCTCTTAATCGTGTAATGTATAGTTGTATTTCTTTTCTAGATGAGATTGTGGAACTGTGGTCTTCTGCAATGAAAGTTTGTCTGTTTTCTACCCTTACAGTTTATAGCTGTACTTTTTCCAATTGATATACCTTTTCTATTTTTTATTAAAATTAAATATGCACGGACATCCTTCTTTTGTACCTCAGTTGAAGGCACCTGCTCACCTTACTAGATAGAGTCTCTGACACAGATTGATATGTGTGTACATACATATGCATTATATGTGTGCATTATATGTACATATGCATGTATGTAATGTATGTATACATACATATATGTCATACTGGTACAATTAAACAAATTCTATATATCTTCTTATCTCTTCTTTTGCCTTTTCTTGAAGTTTAGCTAAAATTCTTTAAGCAAACGTATTACGATTCATTGGGGTTAGTTTATTGCCGTTCACCCTTGTGCTGGACGGCTCAGGGGGCCTCATGTCAGGAAGCCTGCTGCGGAGGTCCATGCTTCAGTCTGCGTGCCACATCCCATCCTAGGTCCCCAGTCCCTGCTCTGTGAGCCTGTGTCAAGATTGTGCGTGGTGTTGAGAGCACCTTTTAACCTGTCTCTCTGGGATGATAAATTGTACCAATGGAGCATCTGGACACCTCCACCAGCCCTTCCAGAGGGGAGCCCTAAACTGGGATTTATCTGTGCTTGTCACAGATGAGTGCTATTTACTTATGAGGCCTGCATTAGTTTCAGGCCAGTGGAAAAGCCTTTCCATCTACCAATTCACTGGGCAGCACTTGTCAAACAATAGTGTTCATAGGAACAGCCAGGAGCACAGTTTCACAGCCTGGATGCTCCTTTAGTTCATACTCAGTCAGCCATGCCACGTTTTGTAGCTGCCCGTCACAACTTCTGTATTGTCTGGACACCCTTGCAGCTTGACTCATAACTTTCACAATTAGAGATTGTGTCCTTTAACTAAGCACAGGCTGTGAGTTTGAATTCCGGTTTCCCCCTCCCTCGACCTATCTGACACGTGACATGTCAGAAATCCTCTTGTCTCTCTGTGCTGCAGTTTCCTCAACTTCTTAACAGGAATAATAATAATAAAACTCACCTTACTGAGTTACTTAGAAGATTCAGTAAGGGGATATGTGAGAGACAGACCTTGGTGAAATGAACTGATTACCAGGTGCATTTATTGTTTTACGTGTGACAGAAGTCTGCTGATAGTTGATTGGTATAAATCAGAACCCACATCCAACAGTACTCCCCCCCCCCCCCCCCCCCAGTTAAGAAACATTATCTAAGCATGGCTGGTCAGTGAGGTGGAGCCTACCTCCAGCTTCATGAAGCCAGCATTGTGAACAGGCTTTACAGTTGGCCTTGATGTGGAGGGGAATGTATAGCTACTTCAGCAAGTACTGGGACCTTTCATTTTTAGTCTCCTATCCGATGGTAAAGTCGTCAGAAATGGAGTTACATTATTTAAATCAAAGAAGTTGAGTATGATTCATTGGCAGGCCCCTGTGGTTGAGTTCCTTGGATCTGGCGGGTTTGGTGACCCACAGACTTGACAATCTCTGTTTCAAGGGGACGTTAGCTCTATGCCGTTGTTAGCAGAGCTCACAGTGGGAAGGGTGGAGAGTAGGTGCAGGTTTAGGACTTCATGGAGGTGGTGACTTTCGGGCCACCCAGTGATGACCAAGTTTAGGATGATGTGAAGGACGTTTATTGATTTAATGACTGCAAGGGGCATTGATGTTTACTGTAGACTGTTGGGGAAACCTAGAAAAGTACGAAGGACAAAAAATAACACCTCTCTTGGAACCATGCAGGTAAACTTTTATTGTCTATCTGTGTACTTATTCAGAGTACTTACTGAGTGCCTTTTCCGGACCAGGTGCTAGGGTGTATCAGTGAACAAGACAATTCCTGTCCTCATGCAGCTTATGTCCCAGTGGGAGTAGAGGAAGACAGACAGTAAACAGGTGATAAACACTACAGAGAAGAATTCAGGGAGTCAGTACCAGGAGTAGTGGCTTTGGAGTCAGAAAGAGAACTTCAAAAAGTAGTGGCAGAAGAACTCACATATAAAGGACAGTTGAGCAGAGATCTCAAGAAAGACTGTGTCATGTGAATATCTGAAGGAAGAGCCTTTCAGGGGGAGAAAACAGCTAGTGCAAAGGTCCTGAGGCAGGAGACTGCCTGCTGTGTTGCTGTCGCAGAAGGCCAGTGTGGCTAGAGCAGAGCGAGCAGAAGGCAGAGGGGCAGATGGCAGGGGGTGGTGTGGGGCCAATGAGGGCCGAATCCTGCAGTTTGTGGTTGGCACCTGGGACCTTTTCCTTTCTCTGTGTTATACTGTATTTATAGAACCCTGCATAAGAATAGCAGTTGATATGTGGAAAATAATGAAAAATGTCAGGAGTTGAAGGTAAGGGAGGTGACAGTTCCATTACCTTCTCTTCGTGTTTTGAGTTGAGCCCCCATATATGGAGACAACATGTTTTCCATGTTTTAGTGGAAACGGTGTGGTATTGGGATCGTAGGATTTGTGTTCAAATCTTGACTCTGTCGTGTCCAGTCCTGTAACATCGAGCACGTGTTTAGCCTCTTTGAGCCTCAGTTTTCCTCATCTATAAAACTTGCCTAATGGAGTTTTTGACAGTAGTAGGTACTCAGACCATGCCATTTTGTTAATGTATATAGATAAGAAAAAGAAATTGCTGATAATTGGTCAAAGGTGGAAACGAATATGGTCTAATCCAGTTAACTTCCATCTTTTCCTTAAATGCTGCTATGGGGTCTAGAGCTGCGTAGTTCAGTAAATAAGCCATAGATGCATGACCGTTTAAATTAAATTGAAATGGGGGCGCCTGGGTGGCTCAGTCGGTTAAGTGGCCCACTTCGGCTCAGGTCATGATCTCGCGGTCCGTGAGTTCGAGCCCCGCGTCGGGCTCTGTGCTGACCGCTCAGAGCCTGGAGCCTGTTTCGGATTCTGTGTCTCCCTCTCTCTCTGCCCCTCCCCCGTTCATGCTCTGTCTCTCTCTGTCTCAAAAATAAATAAACATTAAACAACAGAAATTTCTTTAAAATAAATAAATTAATTAATTAAATTGAAATGGACCACAATTAAACGTTCGGTGTTTCGGTCATACTAGTTATGTTTCAAATGCTCATCAACCACATGTGGCTACTGTATTGGGCAGTGAGGACTCCCGAACCTTTCCGTCGTCACCGAAAGTTCTATTGGACGTCGCAACCCCAGAGCAAGTGGCAAACCCTTACTTCTCCTGAGCTGTGGTCCGTGTATGTGGCGAGTGGTCATACCTTTCTCTGTGGGGCATTTCATCACGCTGTTTCCAGACCTCCTTGATCACGTTCACTTAGGGGAGCAGGCAGGGTAGGGTTTCTAAGCCCCGTGGCAGATTCCCCAAATCAGGGTTTCTGAGAGCAAGAAAGAGGTCACTTCAGGATTTCTATGCAGGCTAAAGTTTGCGATTTGGGGCTCTAAAGGGCACTGCCAGAATTAATTAAGGCATGTTGCACATCCTCAGATGCTCTGATGATGTGAGCTGCCGAATTGCAGAATATTGTTACTAATTGCATTTTGCTTTGGTGAGTCTGTTTGCTTCCTCCTGGTCCACTTGAGATTAGACTAATTTGTTGGGCTCTGTTAACTTCCCTGCAGATAGCATTTCATGTGCTCTCATAAAGGCTGCCTACATGTTATTTGTACTTTCAACATATTCCTGAAATAAATGGTGCTTGGTGTTGGTTTATTAGATTTATTTAAGAAAAATAAGCCCAATACCCAATGGCCTCTATTGTATACATTGAAAAAAACATTCCACAAACCAACCACAGAATTGAATGAAACAACTGTGGCCACAGTTTTCTTACAGGAACGTGCCAGATGGGCAGTGGCTACAGGGGATTACTAGACCAAGAAGATAAACAAGATTAAAATGGAATTATTTCTCATTCCAAATCAGGATTTTCCACTGTGTTTGCAGCACTGACTCTGGGGGAAATATAGTCTGCGAAAAGAGTTTACTATCATGCCAGTTCTGTGTTTGTGCAGTGATAAATCAGTGGATTTATGGATTTAAT
The DNA here is from genome assembly GCF_028749965.1 of Puma concolor. NCBI lineage: Eukaryota > Metazoa > Chordata > Mammalia > Carnivora > Felidae > Puma > Puma concolor. The sequence continues at coordinate 127,132,439 of NC_141667.1, forward strand.
TTCCTCTTACTCCCGACCCCCTTCCTATCTGAAGATACGAATTTAAAAGTTAAGGTGTGTATCTACAGGTAGTAAAATATCATTTTGTTCTTTCTCACTGGTTGACTCTTGTATGGAATTAAAATCGCAGGAAAATCTTGTTAAAGATGGGTCGATTCATTACCCCATAGAGATCCATTGGTAAGAGCCAAGCCTGGCTGTGTTCAGCTCTGCCGTGGAAGTGCTTCCTTCTGACAGCTGTTTGCTCTGAAAGATGATAGGTGACTCAGCTGTTTGATATCGGTTCTGCACCCTGGTAGCTGCCCCAACATTTTGATTTGGCTTCCCCCCAGTCGTTCTATTTTGTTTTGTTTTGTTTTGTTTTCTCCCTACTACGCCAGTGAGTGGAGACGATGGAGTTTTCTCATGAATCTGTGTTACCTTCCTTTCCCCGAAGCTGATGATAGGTTTTGGGAGTTCAGCCCAACATAGTTCCCGTACGGATCCCTCCTTAGAGGCCTTTCAGACTGCTTGGCTTCCCCTGTTCAATCTGCCATCACTTGTTTCAGAACATAGCCCTATATCCTACCTTATCCAGAGACCTGTGCTATGTTAGGACTCTCATGGTTGCAAGGCAGTGAAACCCAATTCAGACTAGCTTAAATGCAAAGCCAGGTTGTGTTCCATGTACTTAGAAAGTCCAATGTTGGACTTCAGGCAGGGCTGCATCCAGGGCTTGCCCTCACTTTCTCTTTGTCTCCCCACTACATCTGCTTTGACACACTGGCTTTATCCTTAGACATGCTTTTTCCATGTGACTGGAAAGATATTCTGGAGAAGTTCCAAGCCAGTTCTTCCTAAAGGAGTCGCTTAGAGCCCTCTCTCTCCAGCATCCATATGCAAGCTCAGAGAGGACTCTGACTCATCTGCAAGGTCATGTACCAATTCCTGGGTGAATCGCTATGGTATGGCCAGGAGGGTGAAATCCCCTCTCTCGCTCGCTCTAGTCCGTGTGACCGGTGGGCGTGGTGAGCCAGGCCTGAGTCAGAGGTAAAGCATTCTCTTATAAGAAGAGGGGGACCCTCTGGCACAGACAGAACAGATGTCTGCTCCACCACTCCAGATAGGACATCTCACTCCAGCTTTTGTTTGTGGAGGGATCCTTACATGTCAGCCCACCCCTGTCGCCGAGCAGGAGGGCTCCATTCTTACTGGTTGGATTGGGCGCTGGTCTGGTCCTGTAAAGCAATCTCGCAGGTGTGAACTTCCCCTCGTAAACTCCACTTCAGTGATGGTGGCTTCCCTGGAGTTGCCATGGAAACACGGTGCTGCCAGGACCTATTCTGGCCTGTAGACCTTACTGACCTTTCAGGTTGTGGGACTTTGCGGTTCAGATCCTCCCCGTGCCCTTCACCAGCAGTGGAAAGTTAACGTTTTCCAAGCCTCACTTCCTACTTCTCTCAAATAGGGATGGTAAGAGTAGCTACAGTTCCTGATAGTGCTCTTCTGAAAATTAAATCAAATTTGGCTTAGATTACCTAGCTCATTGCCTAGCACTTAGTAGGTGCTCTGTAAGCAATGGATTTTTTCCTCTTGGCCTGACTTTCCTCTCCCCATTGCTTCCGTGACTGCTTCTGCTGAGGTGAGTGGCTGGATTTATTGTTCGTTCTTAGATGGTCAGGTGGTTTCGGTGCTGGCATAGCACGTGCCTAAAGCATGTGAATTCCAGAGCAGTAGTCCCTGGACTGAATGAGTCCATGCTCTGTCCCTTGCTAATTGTGTGACCTTATGTCACACACTTAACTCCTCTGTGTTTATTTGAAAAGCAGAAATTTATGAGGATTACATGAATTAATCCATTTAAGTGTTTAAAACAATGCTGCCACTTAAGGAGCAGTTAATACATTGATGGTTATTTGTGCAGGTCCTGGGTTTCTCTTGTGGCTTTCTGGCTTCCTGACTTTTATGGTTGAGACTAGGACCCATCTCTCCGACTCTGGGGTGTGCCTGTCCAGCTGTCACAAAAACACTTTCTGCCATGTGGGTGTTTCCAGGATATGCCTTTTTCTGGCTCGGAATATTTCTTTATTTCCAACTAAGCAGTGACCTGTCTAGATCACGTAGGTACAACAGAATAGATTGTTTCTTTGTTTCACTCACTCGTTACACTTTTTTAGTGGAGTCTAATACGCATGCGTACCAAGTGCCAGATAGAAGAGACTTATTACTAAGGGAGCAAACCTGTGCAACCTGCACCTAGGGCAAGAGACAGAATGTTCCTGGCACCTGTGAGTGTGACTTGTCCTCGCTAACTTACTCCCTCGCTTCTTCCCAGAGTTGCTGTTCCAACTTTGCATCAGAGCTTAGTCTTGCCGTCTTTGAATTCGCTGTAAATGACATCATACAGTTTGTGCTCTTCTGTGCCAGTTTATGCACCTGGGGCCGTCCACGTTGTAATGTGTAGCGACGTTTGGTCTGTTGCCATTGCTGCCTACTGTTCCCTTGTGCACACACAGACCACAGTCGATCCATTGGCTATTGGTAGATACTTGAGTTGTTTCACTGAGGGTTACTTTGAGTGTTGCTGCTGATGACCGTTCTTGGATAAGCCTTTTGTGTACGTGTGCCCATTTGTGTTGGGTATCTTCCTGGGGGGTGGAGTCTCTGGGGCACCTGTCAAGCCGTCTTCTGAAGTGGCTAACATCACATCAGCACCTCGCCTTGTGCCCTGCGTGACAGTGCCAGTTGTCCTTCATCTTTCCTTATACTGTGCAAAGTCATAGTTTAAGGCTTAAGCCCTTCTGATAAATGTTGGCTTAGGGGTATCCTCTATTTAGAAGTGCCCTATTCAAATCTCCTGCCCATATTTTGAATGGGGTCGTTTTTTCTATTACTGATTTGTGTACAGTCTTTATATTCTGGATGCAAGTCATTTGTTTTTGTTTTTAGAATTTTTTAATGTTTGTTTATTTTTGAGAGATGGAGTTCGAGACACAGAATCCAAAGCAGTCTCCAGGCTCTGAGCTATCAGTACAGAGCCCATCGTGGGGCTCATACCTGCAAATCAGAAGATCATGACCTGAGCTGAAGTCAGACACCTAACCAACTGAGCCCCCCGGGCGCCCTAAGCCATTTGTTGGTTTCAAATGATGCAAGTATCTTCTTTCACTCTGGCTTGTTTCTTTCACTCTTCGGATGTTTCTTGATGAGGAAGATATTTATGAGTTTTCTTCTTTGCATACTGTTTCCCTTACATAATTTAAAACCACATCTAGAAAAACGTGATTTCCCGCTCTTGTTGAGAACAGTGTACCGCTCTCTACAGCTTTGTCCTAGCTTCAACCAGCACATCTCCAGCTGGGAGACTTGTGGTCTTTCCTCCACAAGAATTACTTTTTCTTTTTTTTCCTTCCCCTTTTTTTTTTATTGCTTTTTCTTTCTGATGAAACAGAACCACCTTTCCTCACCTTTGCCTCTGGCTTACACGTTAGGGAGGGTTTTTGCTTTCTTCTTTTTTAAGACTCTAAGTCACTGACTCTTTGCACCTGTTTTGAGACCTTGAAACCAGAGTATACTGTGTTTTAAAGAAAAGCAACAGGCCAATCAAGCATTCCCTTTAGGGTGTTTCCCCCCCCTCAAATGGTAGTGATGGGAAGACTTTGAAAAGAAGAGGAATCCAGAGTTAAAATGCACCTAAATGAGAATCACCCATTAAACAGTAATTCTACTTATAATGGCTACTGTTTATGAATATTCATGGACTACTATTCATTTGGACTCTGTAAAGTCTAAGGAGTTGGCCCCATTAATAACCTCAGTTTATAGATTGGAATAGTGAGAGGTTTAGTACCTTTCCAAAGTCACACAGGGAATACACGCTGGAGGCCAGATGCCTAGTGGCTCCGCTGGGCTCCAAAGCTCAGTTCTCTACCCTGCCATCCTGCCAATGAAGATGCATCCTTGCTCTTTGCAATTTGGATCAAGCCAACAAAACCACATTCCAGCCTCCTGCTATGAATAGTTCAGTCCTGATGTAAAATTTAGGTAAGCTTCTCCTTCCCCAGTTCTCCATCTCAGAAATAGATCTTTGAAGCTGATTGCCTCCTCAGTACCTTTGAAAGTTTTCCAATTTCTCCTCATTCTGGAAGTCATTGCATCTTGTTCCCCTCGTGCACTCAGGAGGACCTTAAGGTTTTGGATAAAATGTGCTGGACTTCGATGCTTAGCAACAACCTGGTCTAGAATTGTGGAAGTAAAAAATCATTGTGAGTCCAGATTTCCCTTTTAAATGTAACCTGGTGTCCAAGCTTAGCATCTAATGACTGCCTGGTCTCCAAAACCTCAGAGAGTCCAGAGATCAGAATCTCTGGCTGCTTCCAGATCTTGTCTTTCTATTCATTATTTGAAGACTCTTAGTTTCCAGCCTACTGATCGAATCCTCACAACTATGCCTGTGGGAATTGGCCTGGTTAGGGAGGTAGGACCCTCCTATGGGAAGCCCTGAATAGGACTCAGGATACCGTGCTGAGCCTCTATGTTGAGGGTGGCTTGTTGGCAAGACTTGGAACAGAGTTGGGGTTGGGTGTATCCAAGGGTTTCCAAGTCTCTTAGATTCTTGGCTTATGGTTGGAGGGGAATCACAGCTGCCATTACCTGGCCTTTCAGAATGTCAGCACTGTGCCTTCAGTAGCACAATTTACTACAGATGATTTAGAAGCTACCTCTGTTGTAGAGTTGTGTGCATGGGAGGAGAAAATCATACAGCATCTGGGGGCTGGGCCCGGCTCCCCTTGCTGGGTGAGGCACCTTGAGTGCTCCGGTGACCATAACAGGCGGTGAGTTAACTCTCTGGGGCCTGCTCTAGCTCAGTGACTTGTTATTTGGGGGTGACTCTTAACCGCTTGCCTTCTCTCCTTAACCGGGGAGTCTTGTCCTCTTGGCTTCCGCTTGACTATTGATTACCTCTTGCAAAGGGACTTCCCTTCACATTTAACTTGAAAATAGTATTTTCTCAATTTTATGGCTTCTGACTTCCACCCGCCCATTGCTTCTCTCCCCATGTAGGAGCTGCCTAAAGCATAAACAGCTGTTTTCTGGGTAATTTTCCACATTGCCTTTTGAACATTTAGCAGTAGCGAAGGGCTCTGGGAATGATTGCCCTCGCCTGAACCAGCCGTCCGTAGACACGACTACAATGGCAGCATGAAGATTGGCTGTTTAGGGAGTTCAAAGCTTAGTAATTGCAGAGAGCAATTTACTTTCTCTCCTCACTAGTGCCTGTCTAGAGACAATTGCAGAAACTTTTAGGGGCATCTGAGAGGAATCTTGTCCTTGGAGCTGGAGATGAAAAAAGAGAAGGAAATGCAGTTTCTTTCCCTGGTTAGCTAATTTCCAACAATTTAACTAAATTTTCACCCACAGTGGTCTCAGGAAGACAATTATGAGTGGTTTTTTTTTTTTTTTTCGTTTTCCAGTTGGGTAGGTTGTGGGAGAAGTCTCATGGGTCCTTAAGGACTCTTTGCCAGTGCTGTCACTCCAGGGAAGTGTCACCAAATGCTCAGACAGGAGCAGGCCTCTGTGTCCCAGAACCTCAGCAAGAGACAAGTTTTGACCAAAAAGTCTGAGCCCAGGAGGTAGAGTACGTGGCTTAGTGCACATGGGTGGTCTCATGGCTGGGCTGCAGCTGTCTTTTGCCCGGGAAATCTGGACCGAAACTGTTGACATCATGATGGCTGTGTGAGGCCTTTGTTGGTTGCCCTAACGTGTGCGTGGGGGAGGGGTGATGGCCTTGGAGGCAGCAGCCAGGAGCACTGTGGCCAAGGAGTTCACCGGAGCATCTGATAAGTTGTTACAGTGAGTCTCCTCCATTTTGCCTCCGGATTACAGAGTCTGTTTTTGTTAAGGATGGAACTTCAGGATGGTAAGGAAACTCTCCAGCTGCTCCTCGCCTCCTGTAATAAGCCCTTAGATAATCATCACCAAGAGAGTCAAATAAGCGTCTGTTGAACTGAATAGAATGTATGTACATCTTCCTTTAAAATACCTAGTTTTTAACCTTATCATCTTTTTTTTTTTTTTTTTTTCTTTTTTTTTTTTCAATGTTTTATTTTATTTTTGGGACAGAGAGAGACAGAGCATGAACGGGGGAGGGGCAGAGAGAGAGGGAGACACAGAATCGGAAACAGGCTCCAGGCTCTGAGCCATCAGCCCAGAGCCTGACGCGGGGCTCGAACTCACGGACCGCGAGATCGTGACCTGGCTGAAGTCGGACGCTTAACCGACTGCGCCACCCAGGCGCCCCTAACCTTATCATCTTTTACGACAAGAGTATGTGTCTCGCCCACAAAGGGAGCTGATATTTACTTTCTGGCCCTTTATAGAAAAGGTTTGCAGAGCCCTAGTTTGGAGGGGTGAGCCCCACCTGGCATAGGGTAGCCAGTGTACCCGGTGTGTTTTCCTCTCTCCCATTGCTTGCCTGCCGGGTTCTTCCCTTCCTGAGCATTTGGTCCATCACCAAGATCTGCCACAGAGGCCAGAGCTGGCCTAAAAAAAATAAAGACCTGTTTAAAAACAGAAATCTAAAGGTGCCTGGGTGGCTTAGTCGGTTAAACTTCTGACTTCGGCTCAGGTCACGTTCTCACGGTTCTTGGGCTCGAGCCCCGCATTGGGCTCTGTGCTGACAGCTCAGAGCCTGGAGCCTGCTTTGGGTTCTGTGTCTTCCTCTCTCTCTGCCCTTCCCCCACTTGAGCTGTCTCTCTCTCTCAAAAACAAAGAAACACTAAAAAAATTTTTTTAATGGAAATCTGTACCACTTTTTGTTTTATGTATTTTTCCCGCCTTTAAATATAAAACACACTGAGGACCACATGTGCTTATGGTTACCACAGGTGTGAGTAGTTTCCGATACTTTCTAATAAATAATCATGTTTAAGCTGAGTATTAGTGGAACATGTTTCTGATAGTTTTTAAACTGGTAATTTATTTTCTTGGAGAAATAGAACCCAAAATGGCATGGTAATGAACTGCCGTTGTTGTTACGGGAGTTGTTCACATTGCAGTGAGGAAGATTTATGTTCCCAGGTACCTTTTAGTTGCAAAAGACTTAAGAATACTGCGGTCCTCTAAAGAGCAGAGAGACCGTGTTAATAAGCACAAAAGGTCTGGGCTGCTGTGCTTGAGTGCGTGGTCATAATTTATTAAGTATTTTCTCCGATTCTGTCATTCGGGCATCATTGTTGTGTGGCAGGCAAGGGCCAGCAGGAAGGCGAGCCATGACCCCTATCACATTTGCATCTAATTTTTACTAATGCGGACCCTGGGTTTGTGAAGGCATGTGTGCTTGCATAATGACTCCTTGGGGGCCACCCCTGGTCTGCTGGGCTACAGGGTCAGGTCTGAGCTTATGCTGCAGCTGGGGGAAGAGGCACATTAGTCTGGAGTGATTGACGGATCAGCCTGCAAACCTGTGCACCTCACAAGGTGGTCTCACTTCGAATGCGAACGAGCCCTTCCTGGAACCTGCTTGGATGCTGTGCCTCTTGTTGGCCAGGCTCCTGCTTCATCCTCGGAACCACAGCTTCGCCCAGCAGCCACGAAGGGGTCTGGTGCAGTAGCATAGCCTCTCCCTGCCACCCATCCAGGGTGTCTCTTGAGATTTCACTTCTTCTTCCCTCTCTTCCCATACTCTGCCTCCACCCAGATCTGAGCCCTAGAGGCTCAGCTTCCCTGGGCTTTATCGAGGTTGGGCCTTTGTCTTCAAAAGAGTGAAGTTACTAGTTGCCAGAGAAAGTCATAATGTCTTCACATACCAGTTCTCATTCAACCCGTAGCTGTTCTGAGTCTCTGTTGGTTGCTCAGGTCTGAGCTGGGTCCAGCGGCGTCCACCCTCTGGGAGCTGATGGTCTAGGGCTTGGTGAGATACTCAGCCCTCGGTGGGGGGGGGGGGGGGGGGCACTGAGTGATCGTGGCGCATGGAAAAGAGCCCAGGTCTCTGTGGTCGGGCAGAGCTGGATTTGAAACCCTGCTCTGCTGCTTCCTGCTGTGTGACCTCAAACAAGTTATGTAACCTCTTTGAGCCTTAGCTGTGAAAGGTAACGGACATCTCCATCCTTGCAACGTCATCGGGATCATCATGAGGAATAATCAGCGTAAAGTGTAGAGTGTAGTCCTCAGCTGCCAGTCGACGTTCAGTAGATGTATGCTACTTCCCACTGTGGGCCGAACACAGGCTCGAGTTGCTGTTTTCTTGAATTCCCCTCCCTCCCTTAGAACACGGCAGGATGCCAGCACCTCCCTAGGTCCCGGGTTCTTGTGCTATCATCCATTGGGTCCATTTTGGATCTGTAGGAGAAAGTGTTCTCACATTGCCAGTGCTGCCTTTCCTGGTGTTTTCCCTTCAAGACTCTTTGCAGACTTTCATTCTCTTTCCCTCTCCCTGCTTTCTTCATCCTCTTCTCCTTCTACACTTACTGGGACCAGGCTGACGGGTATGCTGTAAATTCAGGGGGCAGCCGAGACCCTCTCCCCAAATATTCCTCGCCTTTCTTTTGGCCGACGGTAGGATTTTGGCACCTCAGGCTCGGATCCTTTGTTGAATATGAATGGTCTGGGAGCTATCATAGTCCTCTTTACGTGGCTCTGAAGGAACGGTCCAGGAGCAAGTTTTCATGTGCGAGCAGAGGCGGGGAGTCCGTGAGGGCACAGAAGCCCTGCTGGGAGGTGGAGGCAGGAAGGGCAGAGCCTCTTAGGACAAGCCTTGCCTCAATCAAATATACCCATGTTTAGGGAGCTCTTTCCCTGGGGAAAGGTGGCAGGTGCCTCGGTGAACTTAGATTTAATGTTGCCATTGGATTCTGAAGTAGCTTTTCTGGAGGTTCTCCATTTATCCGGAGCATAAATGGTCTAAGGACCTAGCATACTCCAGTTAGTTCGTGACCGCTTTCAGGGCAGTTCTAGGCAAAGGGAGACCCCTGGGATTTCAGAGACCCTCCCTCCCCCCACGAAGGAGGTAGATTTAGTGCAGCATTCCTGGCTCCTTCTTTTGGTGCTTGGTTTGGTGCTAGACACTGCTAAGTCGAGAGTAGGCTACGTTTGGCATCCGAGGAGGCTCCATCCCCCCCTGATGGGACCAGGAGAATTAAGCTAGAAATTTCCTCTGGCCCAAGCTCTTTTAGGAGCCCCTGCGAACTGAGGAACGTACCTTTAATGGCTGACTTAGACCCTGGTAGCTCTCCCTCAAGCACACACGTCTGTTTGCATTATCACCTTATTATGAAGGCATTGCCTCCTTCCTGCTCAGTCTGTTCCTACTGATAGCGAGGAGTGTGGGTCCCATCAGGAGCTCATGTAGACGTTCCCAGCCAGGACGCCTGCAGACGGTTGGATGGACCGCAGTGGCAGCCAACAGATAATGAGAAATCCATCACACGCACACGCTTGCTTGAAGCTCTGGATCACATGCATTAAGCTGTGAGTAATGTGATTACTTAAGTGCCATTTTATTTACACTTTCGCATAGAGCCGTGGCTGCTGCTTTTCCAAAGCAGCCATCACCCAGATTTCATTGCTTCACAGTCTCCTCAGAGTCAGGATGGCAGTATAACCAGTCTCCTGATCCAGAGTCCACCAGCAGTCTGTTTCGAAAACCCTATTTTCAGCTCAGAGCACAGGACGCGCAGAGGTCAATTAGAAAATGTAGTTACCATCTTCTGGCGCAAGCTACGTGCTGGGCGTTTTGCATGTATGTCTCAGTTGACCCCTCCAGTCCACCCTGCGGAGTGGGCACCTTTGCCCTCATTTTACAGGTGAGGGGACTGCAGTTCACAAAGGTTGAATCGCTGGCCCGGAATCACTTAGGCAGTGGCAGTGGGGACATCAAGAGAAGTTCCTGGTGAAGAAACTGCCATAGGCTTTTATGCTTTTGTGCGTTTCTGATGGGGAAGCAGAACCATTGAGTTCAGCTCCAAGCTGGGTTAAGAGCTGAATTTCGTGAAAAGAGAGATGTGAGAAAGGAGCTCAGAGGCTTTGATGGGTAACACCAAAATAACCCGCGCGGTCTTGTTCGCAAATAATTCCAGCAGGCAGTGCTGACGAGGTGCCTCCAAGTCTAGCTGTGATTTGTGTGTCCTGCTGGTAAATCAGATGAGGTGTCTGAGCCTCGGATCCCTTAGTAAATCGAGCCACAATTTGGCTTAGGTGTCAGAGCCGGAGCTGTCACCGCCTCATGGGTAAATGTGCGATTTCTGCTCTGAGTCCTGGGCCCTTGTCCTTCGTGTTTCTGCCAGGGGCTGTGCACTGTGAGTGAGCTGAGGGTCACCCCTTGTGAATCCTAGGTCTTTCATTCCTTACAGGGTAGCTGAAATGCCAGAACAAAGGAATAAATGAACGGTGACCCTATGTGCCAGCCCAGAAACAGGCTACTGATAAGGCTTTGTGGTTCCATTCAGGATCCATTCCATTGGAATGGAATGTTCCTACTCATTGGCCTTGGTCATGGCCCAAGAAGCGTTTCACTGTTACTTCCTTTGTCTGGGACATGGGTACATTTCTCAGCCCAAGCTGTTGGTCTACATGGATCTTCTACCGCACGTTTTAGTGCTGTGTGAATTCGTGTCCAAATGATTTTACCTCTCTGTGCACTAGAGTTTCTCTGCCTGTAATGGTTGAGTGATGCTGTCCTCATTTTCCCTCTTCCATAGAACTTTGAATGAATGAATGAGTAAACAGATCAGTGAGTAGACAACATACAAATACAAGAAGTAATTCATGTCATGTTGATTTTTTTAAGTTTATTTTATTTTGAGAGAGACAGAGACAGAGTGCAAGCAGGGGAAGGGCAGCAATAGAGGGAAAGAGAATCCCAAGCAGACCCTGCACTGTAGCCCAGAGCCTGATGTGGGGCTCGAACTCCCAAACTGTGAGATCATGACCTGAACTGAAATCAAGAGCCAGATCCTTAATGGACTGAGCCACCCAGGTACCCCCATGTCATGTTTTTTAAATTGATAACTAATAAAGTATAAGCAGCTTCATATTCCCCCAACCATTATAACCATCTTGATTTTCCTGTATGTATATATAGAGTCCTTTTCTATATGTATACATAGAGAGAGCATGAGTGAGGGAAGGGCAGAGAGAGGGGGGAGACAGAATCCCAAGCAGGTTCCGTGTTAGTAGCCCACAGCCCGACGTGGTGCCCAATCTCACTAACTGCAAGATTATAACTTGAGCTGAAATCAAGAGTCAGATTCTTAGTCGACCGAGCCACCCAGGCACTCCCCTCCCCCCGCACTTTTCTATATTTTTTTCTTTCCTTCGTCCTGTGGGTCATAGACACTACTTAAGGGTGTTGAGATACCTAGAAAATGTGACCATGCAACTGGCTGACTGAGAAGGCGATTTTAACCAACAGGACCCAACACCACTCCAACATAGTAGCCACATAGTCCTGGTACATGTGTGTTGGTGCCATGGCTCCTGTTTTTCTTTCCCAGGCCTCTGAGGAGGTGGGCTCTGGGCCCCGAGACGGTGTGGTGATGGAGTGGATGAAGTAGCTACCCTTGCTTGTTGGGCCCTTCGGACTGCTTCTTGATTTTCTGTATTCTTCCTGTCTTCTTACGTGATTTCTTCCGGAAGTCTCCCCCTCACACGAAAAGGTAGCTGAGCTAAAGAATTTGATCTTGGACTTTTTTTTTTTTTTTTTTTTTTTTTTGCTAGAGCTTCTGTGTCAGTACCTCTGAGCATCATGTGAAAAAAAAATCCAACTGGACTCTTTCTTGAATGCTCAAAAGTTATTTCATAGGAAGAGGATTTTTAAAGATCTAGGACAAAATTACTATTTGTGTTCATATTAGGTCCTTCCATTTGAACCAAAAATAAAAATCAAAGCAAAGGCAGCTCACTGCTTTGCTGCATCTTGGATTCCTCTAGTACATTATAGTCTAGTATAGTCTCAATAGTAGTCTTGCTACTCTGCGAAAATTGCTCCTTCTCTATTCATATAGAGCTTTCAGGCACAGTTGATTGTTTGACATAATTAGAATCACTGAATTTTGGAACTGGAAGAGCCTAGCATTATTATCAACGTTCCTGTTATTTCCCCAAATAATACATGGAAAAAGTGTAAAAATGAAGGTATCACGATGGTTTCTGCCAGCAAAGCGTTCCTCCACAAGAAATAAATGTCTGTTGAATGTGTGTTTTGTTACCATGTAAATGATGTCACTTGATAACTTTGCCTTGGAGGGCTCTGGTGTCCTTGGTTTCACTTGGACTGCCTCTAATTTGTCCCACACAGAGTAAGCCCAGCATGGTTCGGAAAATACCAATTTGATGGAATCCACCTCTAAGGAAGCCCTCCAGCGGTTCCTCAGTGCCTTAAAATCTGCAGGTCTCCTCAGGCATCAAGGTCCTTGCGTCTCTGCCCCAGTTTCTTTGGCAGCTTCACCTTTCCTCTGTCTCTGCGGGTGCTCCAGACCCCAAATGAGCATGGCCAGATTGTAGGAATTTCCCTGCAGAGGAATGGGACAGCCATATGTTCATGGACTAGACTTGCACATGGATCCCACAAAACAAGGGCTGGACCCCTTTTGGGGGACTCAATGCACATTGCTCTTAGTATGAGGAATGCTCTCCTGCAGTGTCTCTGGGCTTTCCATCTTGTCACCTGACATAGATACATCTTGTCGGGGACCAAGAGGTCTAGTGACCAGGTTCCCAAGCGTGGAGCCTGGCTGCAGTGCTTTCTGGTTCTCTAAGTCTCCTGAGTGTACCGAGCATCTTTTTTGGCATGCTGGGGTTGAGAGGCTCTGTCATATCCTTCACAGAATTGTGTAAGCTCTTGCTGAGTGAGAGGAAAGGTAGCTTGTCTCCATGACCATGTGTTCATTGGACCCAGCGGCTGTTGGGAGTGTGGGTCCTATGAGGGTCTTTGGTTTCAGAGGGTTGTTCTGGTGAGCCCCAGTTTTCACAATGGCTGGAACCTTAGAAAGGGGGCACCCACCCTTCTCCATGGAAGCCTTGTCGGTGACTGTAGAGGCAAATTGTGGCTCAGGAGTGTGGATCCATTTTTCAGCAGGCTTGCCTGCCCTGATTACCTCGTACCATGGGGGAATGTAACTTCAGAAGTTGTAAATCTCAGATGAGTACCCTCAGATCCCGACACCGACACCACTGGCATGGACAAAAGACGTTGACCAGATCCGTTTCTGGGGCTCTCTTGCCGGGGAGTATCTGCTATGTAGTGGTCCTAGGGCCAGAGCCTCAGGATGCACAGGAGGGTGGGCAGGGTGGCTGCTAGGACACTTGGGGACACAGCGAAGGGAGTCTTCATTGCTACGCTTCCCAGATGTTCCCTTGAAGAGCCGAGGCTGAATGGCAGGGCTGGGAGGAAGTGTAGCAGGCCTAGCTGTGCAGCTAATGAAAATTTCATGTAAAGTCTGTAGCCGTGGCTTCCTAGAGAGATGGCTGGTGCCAAAGCCACCACCTCCTCCATGCTGTGCCTTGATGTTGCATTGGATACTTCACTTTGAACCGGGCTCCAGGGAGTGCTGGTGGCAGACAGGTGTGAGCACTCAGTCCAGAGCACACAAAGGTGGAGGGCTTCTGAGGCTGCTTTGTCAGGGCTCACGGCCATGGTTCTGAAACCCCGGCCAGCGTGTTGAGTAGGGGTGGATCAGGAAGTCAGGGTGTCCTCCCTCCTCTCTTGGATCCATGCGCATGACGGACGGACTTGCGATCCAATCTCATGTAGACCTTGTAAAGCAGGTGTTTATTCCTGCCATTTCACAGATGGGAAACCTGAGGCTTCAGACACACACAGTTCATGGCAGCAGTAGAGAGGGCCTCTTGAAGGCCTCTGGTCTGTGTGTTCATCTCCCATCCCTTGGTTTCTCCTGCTGGCCTCTTCCCAGGGTTGCCAGCCCCTCTGTAGGGTCTCCATCATACATACCTTGTGCTCTTCCCTTCATACGGTGGCACTGAGGGGGTGTCATCTGGTGGGTAGAGCATGATCTTTAGACTTGAGCAAAAGTAAGTTCACATTCTCCTCTGCCCCTTACTAGCTGCACGATCTTATGTAATAATTTCCTCACTCTGAGCTGCTATTTCCCCAGCTACCTCACAGTAGTCCTCATTGCCCCTATGTTAGCGGGTTATTGTAAATGTTAGGTGAAATAAAACATAGGGCTTATTAGCGCCGTGTCTGGCACCTTGTGCCCATTCACAAATAGTAACGGCCGTTATTAGTGTACAATTAATAGTAATACTACTCTTTGATTTTTTTTTTTTTTTGGATTTGAACTTTTTGATGTGAACTTCAATTTGCTACAAGGCCTGACTTTGAACACAGCTGTGGTGAGCCAACTCGCGAAGGCTGCTTGTTCTTGCAGGTGACTCAGGCATGAATATATGTGGGGTGAGGGTGTGGGGCAGAGCCCCACCTGCAGGTCTCTTGTACAGTTTGATCAACCCAAGACCCACCAGTGTCACCTCGCTAGTCCCAGGTTCCCATTGTTGCCTCCCCCCCTCCCTTGAAGTTATTGCCTGAACAGCAAAAAGAAGGAAGAGGAGTCCCACCTGAGACCTGGGTTCTCTCCTGGGCAGCCAGTGGACATGCGTGCTGTATATGGAGCTGGGGACGCCTTGAGGGGTTAGCGTGGGATTGGAAGAGTCAACTCTGGAAAGCTCTGGATGTTGACAGAGTTAGGCCTTTGATGGGCTGCGTCTGGTGTGCTACCTTTGTGGGCCAGACTATTCCTGAGTCATCCTTCATTTACTGTGATTGAGTTGATGTGTGGCTTCCTTTAGCCCCTGAGGGGGCTAACCATTAGAATCATCCGGGGAACTTAAAAAAAACCAAAAACTGTCCCCCCTGTGGAGGCCACAGCCCAGACCAGTGAAGCGGCTGCTCCTGGCTGAGGCATCTGTGTTGGGAAAGCCCTCCAGTGAGTCCAGTGGTCAGCAAGGAGGATGACCACGTCTACTGTCCCCAGTCGTGCCTCCCGCGCAGGATGGGTGGGGCGGGAGAAGGGGCGAGGTGATAGTTAATAGCTGTACCTTAATAGTCTAGAAGGTAGTGTCTGGCTGTTCATGGTTGGACAGCCTACGGATGTGGCAGGCGTGGCCTTCACAGAACTCTTCAACTTGGAATTTGTGCTACTTGGACAAAGGTAGGCCTCATGGTATTTTCTGTGTATAACTGGTATTTTCTCTGAGGTAAAGGCTCACATGCCACAAGATGGCAAGGGCCTCATTTTGGTGTGCCAAACACTGTCTGTTTTTTCCATTCATACAGTGATGACATGGAAATGTCACCTGTCCAGAGCTTGCCCAGTTTCCTTATCAGGATATAGTTACTTACAATAGAAACTTTAATGGAGTTAAATGTAATATTTAATAGTGGTTCAAAACTTGATGCACAAACAGCTCTGTGGTGTATTACCTTTGTTTTTGTTTGTTTGTTTGTTTGTTTTTGTTTGTTTTTTAAAGATGGGGTCGCTGAATCTTAGAGAGTATAAGCCTGACCTTGAAACAGAGACATGCCTGGAACTCAAGTTTTCAAATTTCACTGATTTTTTATTTTTCTAAGCTCCTCTTCGTACGTGACACTAATAAAATTACATGCATTTAAAAGACTTGATAATTATTGTTACCAGGTACAATTGGCCTCCCTTCACTTGGGCCTAATTGGTAAGATTCAGATGCACAAGAAGTCACATTACTGAAATTTTATACCTGTTAGAGTTAACTCTTGAACAACATGGGTTTGAACTGTGTGAGTCCACTTGTGCATGGATTTTTTTTTGTCCTATACAGTACAGTCCTATAAAAAGCCACCTTCAAGGTGGCTGCGGATAAGAGAAAGATAAGGGAAGTGTGACTCTTGGGAAGCTGAGTGATTGTGCAGGGGCCACACAGCCAATGAGTGCCAGAGAAAGAATTTAAACCCATATCTGCATCAGAGCCGGTCTTGTTTTATCCTGTCTCCTCTGCCTTTGCCTCCATAGTTCTGGCTGTTTCTCTCCTGGGTATTCAGAAGGCGGCTCGTGGTTAGCACAAGTATTTTGATAATATTGTTAATAAAGTCAGGGATAGGGATGGCTTTGAGTCTGGGGGACGTCCTTTGGCTTGGTCGAATACACACATAGCCTCATAGACCCATTCATATCCCAGAACAAAAACCACTGCAGACCATACTTTTGGGAAGCAATCTCAGCCTTGGTTTTTCTCACTGAGAAATGAACAAGACAGTGGGTCACTTCCCACAACCTCAGATTGGATGGACAGATGGGGAGACATAGAAAGTCCTGAGGAAGCTGGAACTCTTCTGTGGTGGCTGTCATCCTTTAATTGGCTAGAGGCGCCATGGCAGTCTTACTCATATTACCTGTTTCTAAGACCTAAATTCATGTCTTTGTCAGGTTTTAGACCCCTTCAAGCTATTTTGGAGCTGTAACGCAGGAGAATTTCTTTGCAGAAATGTAGAAGGTCTGTTACTTCTGGTCTCTGATGTCATCTCAGGATTTTTACCGAATTTCACCCTTTGGACCAGTGTCATAGGAAATTATTCACTTGCAATTCTCATAGATAGAAATCATGACTGAGTGTTGGGATTTAATCATGATTTTGCTGTCTGGTCTGCAATAACTACATGGATCACTAGAGCACACTCTGATTTTTCCCCACTTGTGTTATTCTACCCGGTAACCTAATGTTTTTCCCCACGAACTTGATGAACGATGGCACTTTTTCAAAGGTATGATGGTTGGTGACTTAACAGAAAATATCTGCATATGATCTTTGTAATGTTATGATAATATGAAAATTTGATGCAATTATCGAAAATGTTTACATTCCTTCCTCTTGTTTGATTCTTTTATTTTTTTTTCTCATTTATAATGCTTTCGTACTCAGGAAGTTGAGGTAGGTTTTTGACTTTTCAACTGTATGTAGACATAGCATCCACATAGTTGCCAAATAAAATGTAAATTTCATTCTTAATCCTAAATCTCAGTGGTAAATATTTGTTTTAGTTCAGTGAACCAGCACCACACACATTTATTTTTCATTGGTATATCCAGGGGATGCAATTTATCAAATGCATATAAACAGTCCATTTGCTGCTTTATCTTTTCTCATTAGTTATAGTACAAGTATGATTGTCAGTTATTATCTGTGTTTTACTGGTGTGTTATTTATTGAAAGAGCAGAGCAACTGACATTGTTATTTTCTAAATCATTTTGTCTAGGGCCTGCAGGACTTTATACCAAATGTCAAACCAATTTATCAAAGAATCGCTCTATTCAGGAAGAAAGTGATTTAGAGTGTCTGTATAAACATATACCCACCTGTATTTACACGCATCCCAGTAACGGTTATGGGACTTTCACAGGAACACAAAGATGTTAAAGCTGGAGCAGCTTCCTTCTATTTTACACGATTTAGGTAGGATTCATTGTGTGCTTTTGAGTGATGCCTTGGGGGAATATGCAGGTGAGTCTGATCTTCCTTCCCTGCCCCAAGGTAGGCTAGGCTCAGGTATGTGGCAGTGATACGTTCACATGGAAATGCATTCATGCACACAGCTCCCACTTGCTGGCAAACAGGGTTCTCATGAGTGGGGGTCTGTGGAGGGAAGCTCGGTGGGGCCTCAGGTCACTGAAACAAGCTGGGCCACTTAGCGGAGCCACTTCATTCAGAAGGATTCCTCCCTGGTAGGGCTGTTTGCCAGGAATGGGCGGGACAGGCCTGCTGGAGTTCTCTGTCGCTTGCCCAGAGAGAGAACTGGACAGAGATAAGGTGCTGTGCTGGTATGGGAAGCCAGCTCCTTTCCCAGTAAATAAATGGCATGTTTTGTACCACCCAGTAGATGGGGTAGTAGAAATTGCCATCGCGTGCCAGTTAAAATTGCGGTCAAATGTCTAATTATACAGCCGAGGCACTATATGATGTCATCTGGGAGTCTCACCTTTCCAGTGACTTCTGGTACGTTTTAGAGACATTCTTTCCACCTGCCGACCAGCCCTTCCTCCTAACGTTCCCAGTCAAGTGGTGTGAAAATTAACAGAACTAGGGTGCACTGAATCTTTGGGTGAGCGGTTTGCTTACAGTCCCTTAATCTCTTTGTCAAGCTTTTGGGTTCAGTAAATGGGGATCTACCCCATCCGGGATCCGCAAACCCCACTTTAGTCTGCCTGACCTTGCAGGGGAGTGCTTCTTCTCCCCTTTGCATTTACCCGCAGCGGGTCCACAGATGACGCCACAGAGGCTGTCTGCCCTCCCTTCACCTTCCTTCCTTCTGTTTGAATCCCTGTTGCTCACTCCTGGTTGAGACTGGGGAGGCTCCCATTTATTTGCAAGGCTGATGATTTGTATTATCTCAGGCAATCTTTAGATGAAACTGCGGAGTGCAAACAACGGGGCTAAAATATGTATGAGGGAGAAGTGAGGTGTTCCACGTGAGTTAAGTGTCTTGGATCTGTACTACCTGGAGCTGTAAGGTAGATAATAAATGACATCACCATGTTTGTAAGTGAAACTAAGGCAAGTTGGGTTTCATAAGTGGTTTCCATTTTGTCCTGCCACCTCATCTCTGCCTCAGAGTCTGGGTCGACATTGTGTGGAGCTGAAATGAGCACTCCTGGAAAGGGAAATCCTTGGGGAATATTTGAGCTAAATTGCACCTACATCTTGGGGCTCTGGGACAGTGAAAGAGAAATTCAGGTTCCCATTCAGAATGGGATGGAACCATAGCTTTTCCAATTTGTTACGATCATCCATGATGAAGAGACTTGAATCACTCACAATATAGCAGGAATATTTTTTGCATCATTTCGTGCTAGGGAGGCTTAACGATTTTATGGGAAGATGAGTTACAGACCAGAATAATTGTATAATAATTGTATAATAGTATACAATATGTGTTGTATACGTATACACTTTAAATAGACTTCCTTTCCCGTGCATGTTTTTCAAAACAGAGTATCTCTAAAGTAGTTGAAAACCCAGAGTTAAATTCCTTTGCACCAGCCCCTGAGTGCCAGTAATTTTACAGGATCCTTTTCTGTGTTAGGAGGATATTTACTGAGATAAATGGAGAAATAGTTGTCTTTGCCCCCTGCATTGATCAGCTGCAGAGGATTAAAGTAAGTGGGACTGTAATCTTTGCCAGTCTTTGATTCTTTCTTTAACAAGAGCACCACTGCCTTCTTTCTCATCCTCCACAGGTAATGATGTGTCCTTTCTTTTTATTTTTATTTATTAAAATTTTTTTAATGTTTATTCATTTTTTGGAGAGAGAGGGACAGAGAGCGCGAGAGAGAGCATGAATGGGTGAGGGGCAGAGAGAGAGAGGGAGACACAGAATCTGAAGCAGGCTCCAGCCTCTGAGCTGTCAGCATGGAGCCCAGCGCAGAGCTTGAACTCACGGACCATGAGATCATGCCCTGAGCTGAAGTCAGACGCTTAACCCGACTGAGCCACCCAGGCGCCCCTGTTTTTTTTTTTTAACTTTATTCATTTTGAGGGTGAGAGTGAGAGTGGGGGAGGGGCAAAGAGAGGGAGAGAGAAACCCAAGCAGGCTCAGCACTGTCAGTGCAGAGCCCGACGCGGGGCTCAAACTCAGAAACTGTGAGACCAGGAGGCCAGCTGAAATCAAGAGCCCGGTGCATAACCGACTGAGCCACCCAGGTGCCCCATGATGTGTCACTTTGTTACTGTGATTGTTATGCTAACTTTTGATTCTGGCTTCCTGTAACTTTATCCTCCTGCCTTGAGAAGTTTCATGATTTTGGATGAAAGTGTGAACGTGCTCAAGTTTGAGACTCTGTTTAAATTGATAGGTTCTTCTAGATGTTAGCAGAACCTAAAAAGTTGGGTAAGTTTCATTTAAGCAATGCTACAATAAAATGGAATCAGCCTTCCCTCATATGGTTAGAATTTAGAGGAAGCCTGTTCTCTGCCCTGTCTAGCAGGGGCCTGACATTACGCTGTGTAGTAGAGCCCATAAAATATACACATGTGGTAACACTGCCGACCTTCATTCCTTAGCCTGCGTAATACACTAATAGGCGTTGCTGAATTTAGTAAGTGACTATATTTAGATATGCATCTTTCTATCTAGGTTTATGTTTTAAAAATGAACTGTTGCTGGGGTCCTTGCAAGTCATTTTGAGAAGCCTCCTCATTAGATGATAAAATGACCAGTTAAGAGGCCAACTCAGACACGCTCGCATCCCCTGGCAAGTTTGATCTGACACACCCCGTGTGCCTTTCCCCCACGGTCTGAATTTGACCAGGTCACAACCTTCTTGGGCTGGAAGGAAGATGACAGGCAGGGGCTCTTAAAGTCCTGCCCTGGGCTGATATCTGGAAGGGACTCTGGGGTCCGTGCAGCAGGAACACTCTTTAATTCACTGCGGCATTGGGGTTTTGTGGGGACACGCATGGTTCCCAGGGTGGGAATCGTAACTCTGAGAAAACTGGCAGAACTGCCCACGGCACCGGAAGTCATGGGTCTATTTTAGGACAGTGTAAAGAGGATATAGCTGTATTAATTTAGATAGAAAATAAAAGACAAGCTGGGGTGGTTTTTCTTCCCCACCCCCTGTCTCCAGTCTTGAGCCCGGGAGAAATGACCAGCCCTCGTGCTGATAGTGTTGGTTCAGTGCCACAGACAGTTGTCCTTCTGATAAGTGGGATTCAGGGATGAGCACGTTCTCAGGAGGTGCAGCTCTAGAAGGGGCTGTCTTTTATCTGTGGCTGTTTCCACTTGAGTTTAGATGCTGCCTCACTGGAAATCCTCGCAGACGTGGGGCGGATCGATGGATACCGCCTCTGCCTGCTTGGACTTGCCATGTGTGCGGGCCAGTAAGACCTGGCACATTCCGTGTGGCGGGGTGCTCTGTCCGCCCAGCATCTCATCCTCCACTTTGCTGCCTCCATGCCCCACCCCGGTGCTCCCTGACCAACCCCCAGCTGGGCTCTGGTTCTTCCCTGTTTGCCACGTGTTCATGACCTTGGCCTCTGATAGGGGTTTCTCTTTGCTCTAGCCAAACAGTTACACTCATGGGTTTATCTGCTCCTGGCTCATTGGTTTTTGCCTAGGCAATGTACGTTCCTACAGCAGAGCAAAAGCAGTCAGGTGCAGGGAATCACTTTCCTTCCGTGCTTGGCCTTGCTGGGCCAGGGGCTGCCTGAAGGACTGCCTTTGCATAACGAGTGTTCAGTCAAGGTGCACTTTCACATCTTGGCAGCAATTAGGCAGTATTTTTTACCTTTGCAATCAGTTGAAACTATTTGAATGCACATACCTGCTTTTATGACTGAAAGGCTTTGTATTTAAAATGGTGATTCCCCCCCCCCCCCGAGAAATATGTAAAAATGGCCATTGTAGTTAACCTGGAAAAATGACAAGGTCCAGAAGCATGCTTCATTCACATGCCATCCCGGTTACAAAGGAGGTTGAAATCATTAGGGAATATTCAGCTCTTGAGACTTACTCATACCTTTCTTTGACATCAAAGGGAATGTGGCAAGTGAAATTAAAGTAAAGGAACTTGTCTTAGGCTTCAGTCCTTCCCTGTCGGACACACATCCTAAGCTTCCAAGGACTTCCATGTCTTAGAACAGCATGTTCAAGTAGAACATATTGCACGAGGATAGGGATAGGAAGCTGGGCTCTGTATGTGAAGAGGGCGCTGATGAACCACGGTTGGAAGGATGGATGTTATTTTTTCCTCCAGCAGTGAGGATAGGTTCTTCCTAGATTCATTTTTCTCCTGTCCTCGTGACCAGCAGAATGTGTTGGTGACATGCTTGTGTATAGAGCTGAGAGCACATTGACGACCATCCAGCTAAGAAATCGGAGGCTAAGCCCCCCCACCCCCATCCAGTCCTTAACTTGGACTCATTTAACCCGGGCTGCTGAGTTTCAAACCACATAGTTCAAAAGATTAGGATTGTATTTAAAATCATAGGTGGGGAGAGACATAGCAGAGGGCTTGTTTTAAACTTTCTCATTGATATTTCATGGTGTGGCCCTTAGGGACTTCTGAACCAAATGGGTGAGAAGGTCAGTCATGCCCTAACATTAAAGCCAGAGCAAAGTGGCCCAATTCCTTGGAGTTAAAAACAATTTAATGCTGAATCCCTAGCATCCAGAGGAACCTGTTCATGTTTATTCATGTTCTGGAAAATGGAATCACTGCCCAAGAAGCAATATGTTGTGATTTTACTCTAAATCCAGTTTTCTAAAATCTATTTAAGGGCTTAGGTGAACTCAACAAGGATCTAATAAAGCCAGGTAATTGAACGACACAGAGGCTGATAAAATTCACAGGAGATCTTGTCAGAGATAAACTGCAGCCGGAGACAGTGTGGACAATAATTTAAACTAATTGTACACTTTGATGTAAATTAGCTTCTCCGGAAGAGAAATTGAGGCCTCTTTGTAGGCAGCTCTCTATAACTCTGCAGCATGCACAGTACCTGCCAAAAACACAGACAGCAAATAATGTTGGGTAGATTAGGTCGAGGAGGAAATGACCTGAAAAGGTGTGCAAGCCCTAAAATGATGTGGGGGTGATAAACACGCGTGAAGCCTCTTCACCTTGCAAACCGGTTGCTGGGACAGAGTGGGTATGCTGGGGGACAGTGCAGGTGGGGGAGGGGAGGATAAAGAGAGCAGGCAGCAGTTAAGAAGGAGAGGTTCTCAAAAAGGGAGAAGAGGTTCATGTAACTATAAATAAGTGAGTGGCCTGGACCCCAGTGAATTTCCAAGGAACAAAGTGTCTCTCCTCGGCATGAAATGATATAAGCAGCATTGAGTGGATTGGCCAGTCTTTATTGTTTTGCTGTCACACATCCAGAACAAATGGTACGAAGCTAAATGTATGCCTCTGGTTAATGCTCACATTTGAACGGTCCTCTGCTTTTAACTTTTGCCAGTGTTGGAAAACTGTAACTGCACTGCAAGTTATGAAGGGAATGTTGACAGTTGAAATTATCAGCTGTTACAAACACAGAGGCCTAATCATAAGTGAGGGCAGCAGGGCATCACCTGCAGCATAATTGATAGCAAATCCACCTTGCTTTTGGAAGGTGTCTCCGTTTATCTGTCAAGCCGAGAAGAGCATCGTTGTTTCCATATGAGGCTGAAATGTTTCTTACTCTTCCCAGTGTTTAATGCATGTAGTTTGAAAGACAAGAATTTGAAAAGTAAATTGATATTTTTGATTTCACATAAATGTCTGTTTGGGGAAAGATTTCTAAGCCATTCATGCTTTCCTTTGTGTTTCGGGAGATAGGGAGAAAGGCAGGTTTTTGTGTAGTTATGTGAGAAGCTTTCTGAAATCTGACCTTTGTTTTCTATTTTTTTTTCCTTATATAGGATGATTATTTCAGAAACTGGAATCCCAACAAGCCTTTTGACCAAGGTAAAGGATGCAATGTTTCTTGTTGTATATTCCGTGGGAAATGTGGCTTCATTTTTCCTTCCTTGCGTGCTGAGCTAGTATTCATAAAAAGGCCAGTGAGCTGTCTTATTTTACTGACTTGGGAGCCTAAAATGACTATGGTGATGGAAGGTATTTTATCAGTTTGGTTATTTGTCTGAGATTGTCTAAGACAGATTGGTAAAAATGTATTGAATTGACAACTACAGTCATTGGATTTTTTTTTTTTAACACAACAATAACAAAAGAGTAAAATGCTTATTATAATGACCTGGTGAGTTGTTGGGTTGAATCCAGTGATTTCATTCGTGGAAGAGACTGCCTGGAAATGCTGTGCAATTGACATGAGTCATGAACATTGAAACTTCCTTTGTAGAAACAGGTTAATCCCAGGAGGCTTTCAAGGGCACTGATAGTTCATTTGTTAAATCAGTTCATCGTGGTTTCTAAATGGAAGCTTCTTTCTGAGTCTGCTCAGTGACCACTTGGGTGTAAGCATGGTCCTCAGAGAGCTCTTTCCACTGATAACCAGCAAGCATGAAGCCAGTCTCCTGATGGCCCTTGTAAATCATCACCACTGTCCTCCTCTGAGTTATTTAAGATACAGCGAGGACCTGCCCGTGAATCATGTCCCTGTTTCGACTGTCCCATGTGTGGCTGCTGTTGGCACAGACCCTGCTGCTGAAAATGATGCTAGGTTGTACCTGAAGTATGTATATGCAATTGATACTGAAACCTGGGGGGAAAAGTTTACCTACCACGTATCAAAGGTTCACACTTCTGACGATGAACTTCACTTCTGCGGCTTCAGTATTTGATGTGATCATGACGGCCAACCTGACAACAAGAAATCAACCAAGGCTTTGACGTGTAACATGGTAGAAGGTAACCCCTTCTCCTCCCTCCTTTGCGACTTTAATGGGTTGCTCTCACCCTGGACCCTGTTTTTTTTTTATTTAAACAAAATTGGTATTAAAATTTCTACATATGCATTTCAGCTCATGCCTTCAAGTAGAACATTTTATTCATTCGTACATGGATTCATTCGTTTTCAAACATTGAACTTGCACTGTTTTCACGGGCACCAGCCAGGTTCTGGGAGTAAAACAGAAAAATCGTAGGGGTGCCTGGATGGCTCAGTCGATTAAGCGTCCAGCTCTTGATTTGAGCTCGGGTCATGATCTCGTGGTTTGCGAGATGGAACCTCACATGGGGCTCTGCATTGTCAGTGCTTGGGATTCTTTCTCTCCCCCTCTCTCTCTCTCTGCCCCTCCTCTTCTTATGGTCTCTCTTTCTATCAAAATAAATAAACATAAAAAAAAAGCTGTAGTGCCAGCCCTGGAGGAGCTCAGAGTAGAGCATGGGCCGAAGTCAGTCACCAGTTCCAGTGGGATGTGTTAAGGGCTGTGAAGCATGTATGTGCAGGGCCAGTGTTGAATCTGTAGGTGGGGAACTTACTGTGTTGCATGTGTCTGGGGAGCAGGTGCCAAGAAAGGCTTTCCTTTGAAGATCAGTCTGAGCTTATCCATATCTTAGCAGCCTCCAAGAGCCTTACTCCTTTGCAACTTCAGCAGTGACTGAGACATCACAATAAGCCACGTTAAAGCATGCAAAGGCATTTGCAATTTAGACATTCTCCCCTGGAAAGGGTCAGAATTTCTACACATGTCTTTCAAAAGGATATACCTTCATTTCAGAAGAACCCTCAGAAACAGAGCCGCACGTTCTCTGTCTGTGCCTGACAAACGAGCCTTTCTACAAACATTCCTACCACGATTTTGCTGAGGGACATATCTCAGCTGCCGGTGCCAGTGAACTAATTGTTTCCAGCCCAGAACCAGAAATAGGTTCTTGTCCTGTAAGGATCAGATGTTCTCTAAATAACTGCCAGATTTACTCTTCCCCAAGACTTGGAAACAAATACTAAACTTCACCAGGAGAAGTCTTTTTCATTTTTACTAGTAGACATTGGGAAAGATAATACTTGGAAGGTGGGTATCATTTGCCGCTTGGGGATATACACGATAGTTTCCCTTGATTTGGGTGTTCATACAGAAACTTTGAGCATCAAAAAGAGCATGGTATTTAAATCTGCTTAACCAAAGTGTCCGACTTCAGCCAGGTCACGATCTCACGGTCTGTGAGTTCGAGCCCCGCGTCGGGCTCTGGGCTGATGGCTCGGAGCCTGGAGCCTGTTTCCGATTCTGTGTCTCCCTCTCTCTCTGCCCCTCCCCCGTTCATGCTCTGTCTCTCTCTGTCCCAAAAATAAATAAACGTTGAAAAAAAAATTTTTTTAAAATAAAAAAAATAAATCTGCTTAACCAAAAAGCCCAAAGAAGGATTTTTCTCTCCTGGGAATGAAGGCAAGCGTATGGAGCAGATTCCCAGCCCTGCTCCCTCTTTTTCTAGTTCCGTAGGCATGAAAACTGGATCTGCTGAGATAAATCCTCCTCATATAAAACCTGATGACTTTATGGGGTATAATTGAGGACCTCAGCCGAGAAGCCCCACTTTGTAGCTCAGGTGTTGCCGCTGTGGGCTATTTACATACCGAGCCGTGGGGAGAGCCGGCAGAAATGAGGCTAGCCTTCACCTCAAATACCAGCCCCAGCAGATGTCATCAATTACATTGTGAGCTGCTCAATAAAAATGGGAGGTTACTATATCAGTGCTGACACCACTTGGTGAAATATAAACCCCAGGCACGGACGATGTAGAGCATTTCATCTTCCAGATAATAGGAGAATTGCCGAACTCCAGTGAAAGTTGTCAGCTGCGGAAAGAAGTCCTTTCCCCTCCTAAGCTGAAAAGGAGTAAGACATGGTTCACGTGGTTTTGGGGTTGGGGACAACTTGGAGTTTGTAGAAATGGAACTTGTTGGAAAACACGGCAGGGTTTCACAGGACACCTCTGCCCTGGCATTGGGGTGGATAGGGCTTCTTGATGGAGGTGGGGGTGAGGTGGGCTTCACATGTAGGGGAAAAGAAGGGAAGGAAGGTGGGTCATGAGGGATTCTGGTGGAGGGTAGCCAGAAAGGGGGGTTTGAGGCAGGTTTTGAAGGACGCTTCATACCAATCTGTGAAGTTTGAACTTTGTTTTCTTGGCAGTTGGGAGCCATAGAAAGGTTTTGAGCAGTGGAGTGATGTGATGAGGGCAGTACTGTGGAGGACTTTAGCTTGGTGACTCAACAGCTGTGATTAGGGACGCAAGGCATACCTGCTAAATGATGTCCCTCCTCCAGGACTCTTGGGTGACTTGTCCATTGTGCCTTTCATTGCCTGGGAGCTCTGGAATTTGGCCGTCATCGTAGGCGGTCAGACTTGGCATCAACTCTGTAGCTTGATCTCTGAAAAGCCCACGTAGCTCTTGCTTCTCTTAGGTATTGGTATGAATAGCTCAGACACTCACGGTATTCAGAAAGTGGTTACTTGGCTGTAATTATGCTCTCTGCCTCAGGATATTTACTGAACTTTGAACAACAGGGCTTCATTAGAGCAAGCCCTTCTCATGTAATCGACTCTAAGGCGGTTGGAAGAAAAGTGCCTCACTTGGCGGTCTCCTTCCATGAGGCTGAGAATGTCTTTAACTTGTTGTCTTTTTTTTTTTAATTTTTTTTTTCAACGTTTATTTATTTTTGGGACAGAGAGAGACAGAACATGAACGGGGGCGGGGCAGAGAGAGAGGGAGACACAGAATCGGAAACAGGCTCCAGGCTCTGAGCCATCAGCCCAGAGCCCGACGCGGGGCTCGAACCCATGGACCGCGAGATCGTGACCTGGCTGAAGTCGGACAATTAACCGACTGCGCCACCCAGGCGCCCCTTAACTTGTTGTCTTAAAGCGAATCATTAATGATTCTGTCAGTGGAGTATAATAGCCATCAACCTCAGGCTTTTCTTTTTTTTTTTTTTTTAATATATGAAATTTATTGTCAAATTGGTTTCCATACAACACCCAGTGCTCATCCCAAAAGGTGTCCTCCTCAATACCCATCACCCACCCTCTCCTCCCTCCCACTCCCCATCAACCCTCAGTTTGTTCTCAGTTTTTAACAGTCTCTTACGCTTTGGCTCTCTCCCACTCGAACCTCTTTTTTTTTTTTTTTTTCCTTCCCCTCCCCCATGGGTTTCTGTTAAGTTTCTCAGGATCCACATAAGAGTGAAACCATATGGTATCTGTCTTTCTCTGTAGGACTTATTTCACTTAGCATCACACTCTCCAGTTCCATCCACGTTGCTACAAAAGGCCATATTCCATTTTTTCTCATTGAACCTCAGGCTTTTCTAAGAAGCGTTCTTGGTGAGATGTGGATAAAGTATTAGGTCCTTTTTTTTTTTTTTTTTTTTCTTTTTTGGTATCATAATGATTTGATGCCACGTGTCCTCAAAGAAGGGACAGACAGGAGTTCAGAACTGAAGGGACCAGGTGAGACAGTGCCTTTGTGAAGTTCCCAAAGCCAGACACCCTGTAGGGAGAGTTGAGCAGGCTGTCCAGGTGGAGAGGGCAGTGGGCACATGCAGACGTTTCCTGTCTCAGATGAGCAGGGCAAGTGGAGGCCCTGGGGTAGATGTCTCCAGGAGGTCAGCTGAGGCTGTCGGTTGCTGAAGTGATTCTAGAGTTTTGGGCCGCCACTGGGCTCTCCCAAGCTGGTTCTGTAGCAGAGCCCAAAGCACAGACTTGATCTCCCCAATGGTGAGATTGTGACCTGAACCCAAATCCAGAATCAGACACTTAACCTACTGAGCCACCCAGGTGCCCCCTCAATTTGCCTTTAACCACATGCTTTTCATTTTCTCACTCCACACCTATCTGGTGCCCAGATAAAGTGCTGCATTCTGTGGGATACACTTTGGTTAGTGAGGTGTAGGGACTTGAGGTTTGCAGTCAGATTCTCCAGGTTTGGAATTTGACTTTGCCAGTTCCTCGCCGAGCAATTCTGGGCAAGGTGCTTAACTTCTCTGCCTCTAAGCCTTCCAATCTGGCATGGGCACCAGGGAAAGCATTAGCGGGATTAAATGAGTTAATGTCTGGCATACAGTAAGTGCTCAATCTGTGCTGCCTTAGCAAGTAATTGATCTTTTTCATTTCTTCTTCTTCCTATTTACCTGTCTCTCCGTGTTGCTTCCTTCCTTCTCCACTCAGGTTTTACTTCTTCCTTCCTTGCGTTCCCTTCTGGGGGCCTTCAGGGTTGGGAGGCTCTGAAGCTCAAAGGTTTAAACTGGAGCCAGCCTGCTTTATACTAGGTGGGTGGGTCACTGCAGTCGTGCACCCCAGATCCTTGTTATTGGGGCCGAAGAGGTTCAGGCTCTTAATGTGTTCCTTCCTTCTTGACTCCCATCCATCCTTAAATGGTTATCAGATACTCCATGTTTATACCTGCTGTGTTGGATAACAGGGACCACAGTGAGAAAGGCGTCTCTGGGACACTCCCAGTTGTCAGTCATAAGCCATCCATCTAAGGCCTTAAATAAGTAGAGAAAGTGTTTTAGTGCTGGGAAGTGGGGGCTGGGACCAAGGGCAGGTGTCGGTGTGGGTGGTTTGGGTGAGGGGTGCTAGTCTGGGAAACTGGGAAATCCATAAGATGGCAAGTGTTAATGTAAGTGACCCAGGTCTATCACAATTAATTAATTTAAAGTTTCTTTATTTATTTTGAGAGAGAGTATGAGTGGGTGAGGGGCAGAGAGAGAGAGAGAAAGAAAGAATCCCAAGCAGGCTCCACATTGCTGCCAGCACAGAGCTTGAACCCACCAACCCTGAGATCATGACCTGAGCCCAAATCAAGAGTCAGACAGCTAACTGAGCCCCCTAGGTGACTAGACACCATGTGGGTGACATTTTCTGCTATAACGTGGCCTCACCGAGTCTGGGCCTATGGTGTGTGGGTCAGGATCCCTGCACTGTAACCTTTGCTAATAACAGTCATGTTCAGTGTGATAATAAAGGTGCTGTCTCAAGGATTCTCTTTCGCCTTATAGTGAGATGGCTCAGGAAGGTTATCCAAAGGGCCTGGAGGAGAAAGAGAGAGATAATTCATTGAACCACAGTGCTGTGTTAAAAGAATAAAAGGTGTTGCTTTTATCGAATAGAGAGAGGATGAACAAGAAGCAAAGTGAATTCTAAAAAGTTGTTTCAAAGCTTCTTGACCGGTCTTTTTTGAAAAAGAAATTTGAAGCTTTAATCACAGTGTTTTTGCTGAATAAAGGGGTTTTTGTTGTTGTTGTTGTTGCACTGGGGGGTTTGGGAAAGTAATTTATGTATATAAACAATACCTTACTTTAGCATAGAATTCTGATGATTTGAAGAGGTCCTAAAGTGAGGGAGCATTCATTAATTTAGGTTCTTTCCTGTAGCCATGGCCCACACAGGACAGAACCCGCTGATTTATTTGGGTATGAAGTTTTCCTTGATGAGCCAAGCCTTTTTAGGACAAATGGCTGAAGGGAGATTTATCATGGAACTTTTTGAAACCAGCGAGTTCCTTTAATGTGGAATAAATGAATGTTTTAGATGGAGTGAATAGCTGTTGGTTTTAAAGATAATGTTTTTCTTCTGGAGTGAATACTAATCATTCTTCCCTAGCAGCCTGGCTGTGACTAAATCTCAGATGATGCTGGTGATCTTCAGAGCAGAATATGAACTTGTAGAAATTGATCTCCAGATAAAAATAAAGCTCACAAAGTCAGGGGCCCTTTTCACTCACGCTGTTCACTTGAATTGAAGAAAAGAAGAAAACTCTTGCCCTTTGACTTCCGATCTATTATACCAAGATCCCGACAAGCTCAAATTCCGACCAAAGCCTTGAACTGTTTTGAAGCAGAAATTCTAAAACTCAAAAGGAGCGCGTCCTTCCCATGTTCCAACTGTGTTTCTGCAAGCGGAACCCTGGGGATGATTGCAGCATCCACGTTTTGTCCAAGTTTTAAAGGGTGCTCCACGGGAGGCAAGATTGCTTATTTATAGAATGGTTCTTCAGAAGGGGATTTTTTTTCCCCTCCAGATTAATCTGGAATTTTACATGCTAGGCTTAAAAAAATCTGAAGTCCCCACAGTGTTCCTCCTGATGTAGAAGTTAACCTCACCCCAAAAAGACCTGCTGATTTGCATTCATATGTCCTTGAATGTTTCTCAGCATTGAAGGATCTGTTCACCTTGTCTGATGGCTTGAGCTCTGCTGGTTTTCACAGGCAGCTGGCCTTGTTTGTGGGAAGCAGCTTAATAATTTCCCCCCAGTACCCTTGTGTCTGGTCTGCTTGTTACCTTTCCCTTTACACGTGATGTCACCATTCTGCTTTCCCCTGAGCGGCAGTTTCTCTTACCTCGCGTTAGCCCATTCCTCACCCCAGACCTTCCCGTTGGCCTCTGTCCTTTCGTTGTCTCTTCTTCTGCTGCTTGATTATGACAATGAAATAGTGTTTTTGGGGGCGCCTGGGTGGCTCAGTCAATTAAGCATCCGACTTCAGCTCAGGTCATGATCTTGCGGTCCGTGAGTTCGAGCGCCACGTCGGGCTCTGTGCTGATAGCTCAGAGCCTGGAGCCTGCTTCAGATTCTGTGTCTCCTTCTCTCTCTGCCCCTCCCCCACTGGCGCTATGTCTCTGTCTCAAAAATAAACAAACATTAAAAAAATTTAAAAAAACAAATAGTGTTTTTAAAATTTTTGAAGTATTGATTTTTAAATGTTCCAAGTCATTTCTGCCAGGGAAGCAACAGAAGACTATTAATCCACATTGGTGTGCCCCAGCTTTTGACTCAGCCAGTCTGCTTTGAAGTTACATCAAGTTATAAGTTAGAGCTTTCATCCCTGCCTACCTTTGCCCATTTGCTTCTTTTATTTATTTTTTTAAATTTTATTTATGTATGTATTTTATAATATGCCCATTTGCTTATTTTAAAGAAATAAAGCATCAAGTATAAAAGTGAAATCCAATGAGGGCTCCTTCTTGGTCCCTTTTCCTAAAGTGCCACATCATTAATGTACTTTTCTGTCCATGCTCTTATACTTTTATGTCATATGGGCAGGTCTACAAATAAGGTGTTACATTACATGTTGCACCGTAGAAACATTTCCTTCTCTAATCTGTGTATTTCATTGAAAATTGTTTCTGAAGGTTTTTGGTTTGATAGTTGTAGATCTAGTTAATGGCTTTATTATTTTGTCATATGCAGTAATCTTTTTATCCATCCTTCCCCCCCCCCCCCCATTGGCAGACATTTATGTTGACTCTATTTTGCTGTTGGTGCTGCTTTTTCTTAGCATTTCTTTATTTTTTAAAATTTTAAAATTTTTATTGTATTTTTGTTTTTTTAATAATAGAATTTATTGTCAACTTGGCTTATCCAGTGCTCATTCCAACAAGTGCCCTCCTCAATGCCCATCACCCATTTTCCGTACACACTAATTCTTCCCTGAAGCCACTTGGCCTGTAGCGCGTGGTAACCCAGGAAGGGGCTGAGATGAGCCATGACTTTGCCACTTTTTAAATGTGTTAAATTTAGGCAAATCACGTGGCCTTTCCTGACGTCACTTGGCCTATTTCTGAAATAAAAAGGAGGTTCCCCTTTTGTACTGCTGGTGGGAATGCAAACTGGTGCGGCCACCTGGGAAAGTAGTATGGAGGTTCCTCAAGAAGTTAAAAAGAGAACTACCCCATGACCAAGTACTTGCACTACTAGATATTTACCTAAGGGATACAAAAATGCTGACTCGAAGGGGCACATGCACCCCAATGTTTATAGCAGCACTAGCCAAAGTATGGAAAGAGCCCAAATGTCCATTGATGGATGAATGGATAAAGAAGAAGTGGTATATCTACACAATGGAATACTACTCTGTGATTAAAAAGAATGAAATCTTGCCATTTGCACCAATGTGGATGGAACTAGAGTGTATTACACTAAGCGAAATAAGTCAGTCAGATAAAGCCAAATATCATATGATTTTACTCCAATGTGGAATTTAAGAAACACAACAAATGAACATACGGGAAGGAAAGGAAAAATAAGATAAAAAAAGAGAGGGGGGCAAACCTTAAGAGACTCTTAAATACAGAGAACAAACTGGGGGTTGCTAGAGGGGAGGTGGATGAGGGGATGGGCTAAATGGGTGATGGGTATTAAGGAGGGCACTTGTTGGGATGAGCTCTGGGTGTTATATGTAAGTGATGAATCACTGGGTTTTACTCACGAAACCAATATTACGCTGTATGTTTACTAACTTGAATTTAAATAAATAAATTTGAAATAAAAAAAACAAAAAGGAGGTTCCCGAGGTCCTTTGTATCCACGATAGTTAAGCTCTCATGCTTTTAGGCAGCATAGCGTCTGTATGTTTTCTTCATAACGAAAGACAAAATGAAAAATTGGAAGCCTGATGCTGTTGTTTCAAAGGTTACAGTTTAACCAATGAGGTATGAATAAGCTTCAATAAAACCAGTGGAATTAAATGGGCCTTTAAATCATCAGAGATGGGGGCGGAGGCCCAGAGTAAAAAGCAAAAAAGGCCAAAGTGGGAGGTATTTTGTTTTCTCAGAGAGTCTTATGGGTACTGCAGGGCGTGGAGGGAAGAGCGGAGTTTAAAGGGCTCAAGTTCAAGTCTTGGCTCTCCCATTAGCTTGCTGCATACATTGGAATAACTTATTTGGCCTTCATTTTCTCCTCTGTGAAGTGGGGCTAATGATGCCTGTGCCATGGGCATTAATGGAGACCAGGTGGCATCGTGTTGCAGAGGGCCAGGGGTTGGCAGACGGCACGTGCTCACAAACCTCAGTGAGCCAGCTCAGTGCTGTCAGCTACGACTGTGTAGACCCCATTTCCTTATGGGGTGCCGATGGCTCTGTCCCTGTCATCTGCTGGCTTTGCTGGGAGCTCCCAGCACCCTGTGCCTCCCAAACCAAGCTGCGCTGGGTTGTATTCTCCCCTTTGGATGGAATGATAATCGTGAAGGTTAGGAAAATTCCCCTTGCAAAGCTAGGGCTCTGTGGCCTTCTCTTACTGTGTTTAACAGGTTTCTTCAGCACGGGCAAATCCATTTTAAAGACATATTTATTACCCTTCCTCAAACTCATAGAATGTAGTGCTAGTTTTATAAAAACGAAAAAAACCCAAACAAACAAAACAATCCTTCCTGCTATTCCACCTGCTAGAGAAACAGCCCCTGAATTAGTTATATTATGTTTGTTGAGTCCTAATGAAACAGGTTTGGTTTGGGGAATTTCTCAATAGGGAAAAACATGTCAGCTGAATTTTAAAATCAATCAATAATGCTGTTTAAAATTTCCTCATCTGAGACTGTCGAGTGGATTAGAGCATTTTCACAACTGGGAGGTGGCTGCTCGGCTCACCTGCGTCCCCACAGGCCCTATGCCTGAGACGGAGAGTTTTCTTTTGTTGAGGTGTGTAGTTGTATTACGTAAAAGTTCATTGCTGGAGGCCTGTGTGATGTCCATTCTGCCCTCATTGCCATGTAGGATGAGAGGCAATGTTGTGTATGGAAAGGTCCTCGGTTCGCAGTCTCATTGATTGGGTTTGATTCCCACTTCTTGGCTTTTGGAGACGTATGTGCTGAGGCAGGTGCTGAGCTCTTCTGAGCCTGTTTCCCCCTTATCTTTACCAATAGAAATTGACAGTCATCGCACCTCTGACCAGCGTGCTGTCTGTCCAACTCCTGATGTGGTACCTGACCCAGTCTTAAGATAAGGAGCATGATAAAAGCAGTAACACTTTGGTAAAAGATGCAGGACCAATGTTTTCTTCTGGATTCTCAGAGGTGGAAGGGTCTTTGGGGGTTTTGATATGTTCGCTTACCTGATCCAGCACGTGGGCTCTAATTGTTCAGTGAACTGTTGAGTCAAGTGCGTAACTGATTACCTGGTAGGTGCCGAGTTGTTTCCACACAGTAACTATGAAGAGGAGCGTGATGGTGGCTTTGCTCAGGGCACTTAGAGACTGTGTAGTCAAGAGTGGGACCTATGGGCAATAAAATACCCCCAGGGGATGTGTTTGAGCTGCCCTGACAGAACCTTGCACCCTGGATGCTCAGGTGAGGAGCCAGTCAGTTCTTCCTCCGTGACGGTCAGGTAAAGGATCCCAGGAAGCAACCTGGGAGCCTCTCAAGGATGAGTAGATATCTGGAGATTAGCTGGGGGGAGGTGGCCAGCATCTGATTGGTAGAAATGTGTCCTGAGAACTGAGCATTCAGTTGCTACAGAAGTAAAATTTGATAGGATTGATTCTTCTAGAAACATTTATTAATAGAGATGAAGAAAATGTAAGCCATTACTTTATCAGGCTGTTTCATTGTTTACCCATTTATCTCTGAAGATCGCTCTGGTGGGAACCTCAGAATCCCCCCAGAGCAGAGATCCCCCCAGAACAGAACAGTGGGGTAACCTTTGTAGGGACAGGGGGAAGGTGGGCTTCGGGATGCGCCAGAGAGCGGCTGTGATGCTACGATAGCTGAGGGTGGCCATGAGGATCTGGGACCCATTGGTGACAGAACTTCTGATTTCTCCCATCCAAGTACTAACCAGGCCCGACCCTGCTTAGCTTCCAAGATCAGACGAGATCGGGCGCGTTCAGGGTGGTATGGCCGTAGACTGGAACTTCTGATTTCTCAAGGGGAGCAGGAGATGGAGAAGTTTTTACATGCGTATGAAATGAAGTTCTTTAGTGTTTGCAAATCATTATTAAAAACAAACAAACAAACAAACAAACAGAAAAGCCTATGAGAACGTAGGTCTTTGGACTTCTTGTCTGTGGCTTCTCTCTGAGAGGGAAGCCGGCGGCCTCGTTGTCAGAACTTGTCTTTTGCCTGTAGTGTGAATGCTCTGGAGGGTGATGAGTCCTCGGGGTCCCCCTGACCTGGAGGCAGTGCCTAGCAGAGCGGGAAGTCATCTGTGCCCAGGTTGCACTTGGGCAGTGTGAGGCCTGAAGCCACATGTAATGAGCAGGGGCGCCCGACGCAGACCCGAGCCCCAAGCAGACTGCTGGGTTATTACTGCGGTTTCTCTGTGGCCTCCCACACCACCTTCAGATACGCTGTTTTAATCTCGAGAAGAGGGAAACACACCCCTGCCCACACACAAGCACACTCACACTCACACAAAATTCGCACCATGTAGGTGCCTCTGGGATTTAGAAACACAAACTACCTCCCAAGAGTCAAAGTGCAACCCGTGTGAATCAGGATTGATTTCATTAGGCGCTGAATTTCCCTGCTCTGGGGAGGGTCCGGGTGGTGCCTTGGGCCCCGGCAGCCTGGCCCTGAGGAGCCGTGGCGGGGAGGGGAGGATGGGTGTCATTTTTAGCAGCTGGCCCTGTGCTGCTGCTGCTCTTTTTTGGCCAAAAAATACTGATAGAAGGAGATAGAGAAGGTGGACGATATCAGAGACGCTCACTCTCAAGGGGAGAAGACCCCAGTAAGGTAAGGGATTGCCCTTCTGAGCCCATGAGAGCCAGCAGGGTGTTCTAGCCCTGGTTTTGCCCACGGTCATTGCCATCCAGGAGCCCTTGCAAAATTCTACTCTAGCCCCCTCTCTTCTTGCTAACTTGTTTTTTTTTTTTTTTTTAACTCATTTTTAAAAATGTTTACTTACTTTGAGAGAGAGGGGAAAAGAAAAAAAAACATGAGTGGGGGAGAGGCAGTGACAGGGAGAGAGAGAGAGAATCCCAAGCAGACTCCATGCTGTCAGCACAGAGCCCAATGTGGGGCGTGGACTCACAAACCACGAGATCGTGAACTGAGCCGAAACCAAGAGTCAAGACACTCAACTGACTGAGACACCCAGGAGCCCCTCTTCCTGCTAACTTTGAGTCAGAGAAATAAAGGCCCTTGTTTTCCTGCTGTGTTGACTTCAGGTCCATGAATGCTCACTTACAAGAATATACTTGAAATGTGACTCAGCTGTCCTCCTATCTGTAACCAAATGCATGATAGCCTGACATTTTTTAAAAAATTATTTTCTCTGCCCATTCTCTAAATATAACCTTTAGGAATACATAAGTATCAGGTAAAAAAAAAATGAGTTGATGGGCAATATTTGGATATAAGGAGAAGTATAAGCAAATAAAGCTTCAGCAAGGGCTCTATTCAAAACACACGCACAGTAAATTCCTGGGGCTTCCTAACAACCAAAGGAAGGAAGGAAACACACAACCACGAGATGAAATAAGGCTGCTGTTTAGGAGAAATATAAGGTGTTCCTGGGACTGAGGCCGGAGTTGCCTTCTTCCACCTGAGGTCTCTAAAAGAGAGTTGTCAGGGTGGGCCATGCTCTTGACCGTGTCTGACAGTAAATACCTCAGTCACTTTTTACCACTTCTTCCTCCGCGGTCTCTCAGGGTACACGGATGGCTGAGTGCCAAAGTGCAATTCTATAAGTTAATTCAATGATAAGCCAGAATAATACAGAGTACACAGTCTTCTTAAGGTCTGGCTTGATACACGGCTAAAATTGACAACATCAGGAAGAATGGATGCCCTGTGTCTCCATCAGGGAATACTCTGATTGTTTTGTTTCTGGTAAGTGATTAGCATTGGAACTGAGAGATCTGGGCTTTTTCCTGGCAGGAACAAGAGGTTCATATGATCTCTGCTGCCAATTAGCAGAAGCAAATGAATCTCTTTTCATCAGCCAAGTGGCAGGTAGAGCCAGTGTCCTTGGTCAGAAATTCAGGATCCAGGCTGGAATCGTGATACCTGAATGTATAGTCACCTTCCTTCTTCCATGCCAAGATTGTGGGTCAGTGCAAAGCCCCAGGTAAATGGGTGATTATGAACATCAGCTCTTCTTCCTAGACCCCAACTGCTAGCCTAGAGGGTTACATCAGTATCACATGGGAGCTTCACATTGTAATTTGAGCTTCACGTGGGTGGGACACACTTCCCGTGCACGCGTAAGGGTACATTTTCATCTCTGCTTCTCAGATATGTGCAGATGCTGACAGGCTTAGTAAAATTCACATTTTATTTAAAGGTATTGCCAAATTCACATTAGGTTTTGTTAGGACATTCCCAGCCATCAACAGAACTACGATCATGATGGCTACTTTTGGAGGGATGAAGGGGAGAGCACGGTTCACAAATACAATTTGATCCCGAGTTGTCTTTTCCATTGGTTATTAGGCAGGAGGAGAAATTCCCAGTTTGTGATGACACAGTCATACTGTCAGCTTAGGGGTAGACACTCATAGCATGGCACAGGTGTCTTCATTCAGAAATGGTTTTGAGTGCTTTATGCGTAGTTTTAAAAGTAGGGGTGAGGTGATAAAGCACTCACAGATGTGGACAGGTCTCCATATAAGCCAGCATAGGGGGTGGAATTTTGAACTCCATTGCATTTTATAATAGCTGTACTCAGATGTTGGTTGGGTTCTTGTACAGAGGAAGTTGAAGATTCCGTTTGTCACCAAAGGATAGTCCCAGAAAAAGTGAGTGGGAGTTGCAAGGTGATGGGTTTTGGCTCCTTCCAAGTATGGTCTTTTCATAGCTCAAGCTGTATGGGGCAGGGCCCCTGCCTTGAGGAATGAGTCACCACTGCTGGGATGTTCACACCTAAGACTGGGCAGGAATCAAACATTGGGGGACAGGGTACTTACCATTGACATTGCTTCTGACTTTGAGTGTATGTAGTTCTAAGATAAGGCAGGTCTGTTGAGAGGTGATCATTTATTTTATAATAGAAATTACGCCCCATAGGAATTCCTCAAACTACTTGCCTAATTGGTGCATTGAGGTGGATTCAGTTTAACAGAGTCATGTCTGTGTACCTTTGCAAGAATACCTCATAAGCAAATGGGGTTGGTCGTGTACGACTGAAGCCTCATTCTTTGCAAATACAAGGGACTTGAGTAAGAAAAATGGCAGGATTGTTCTGTGTTCCTTGTAAAGGAAAGTGATATATCCAGTCAGTTTAGATCTTTACTTCCATCCTTTTGAAGCTAACCTGTTTCTCTGAATGGATTCTCTTGTCTTTGGCAACAGTGGCAGGGGAATAAATGGCCTTGGTGCCGTGTTTTATCTTGCCAGGGCTGCACATACAGGCATACATTTCCAAATGCAGTGACATTGCTCATTGCGAGACTCAGGCAGAGAGATTGCTGTCCTGCACGGAGAAAGAAATGTTTTTGCTCCACGTTCAGATGCTTGAGGGTAAGGGTAGCGAATGAAGGAACTGGGAAGCCATCGCCTTTACAGAGAAGCCTCCGAGGGCCTGGAGGAACAGATTAGGCTAGACTGTACCCTCAAGGAAAGCCTGCTCCCTCCATGTATCTTGTTGTCTGGCTTCGAATGCCACAGCCGACGGATCCCCTGCCATAGCCTCCAAAGGACATGCTTTTACAAATTCCTGTCATCTGACAGCTTGTGCTGTTGGAGAAATCTGAAGTGCATGCAGGATTAAATGTGGTTTTGTTAACATATCAAATAATGACTCCCTAGATGTTTAGAACATCATACTATCTCAGACACTGAAAAAGAGATCCTGAAACTCTCAGATAAAGAGGGCTTATTCTGTATTTGGAGAGTATGTGCCTAGTGTTTACATCTGGTCAACCCTGAGCTGGTCTGCCCTGGAAGAGAAAGAGGGGAGCTATTTCCGTCTCCAGGGCCATTTAGGTTGACCCCTCAGATCAAGGGGGTGGGGTTCTTAGTCAGAAATGATAATGCCAGCTGTTGGGTTGTCATGATGCTGGAGCTTCTCTGTAGCATATTCTCAGTGGCTGCTGTGTTCGTGACTCTGTTATTCACATTTTTCTTCTCGGTATGTTTACCTTTTTCTTAGAACCATGGTTTCTGGTCTCTTTGATTCTTTCACTGCAAAATGGAAATTTGGGTGGTATAATTTTCAGATAGTATAGAAGGAGTTAGAATTGTAATTGAGAATAAATTGTGGTTATTTTGCTTCTTAGTTATGTGACTGTTTCATTAAGAATTTACTATAATACTGTAATAATTAGCAAATAGCTTGCATGGGGGCCTTCACACCTTCCCTTCTCTGTGCTTAGCACATTCCTGCCCGCCCTTCACCTGGTGTGTCCAGCTCTTTCTTGAGATCCCAGTTTACATGTTACTTCCTCAAGGACATCTTCTCTCATTGACCCTAGACTCACCTGGGACTCTCTCTCCTGATAGCCTGTATTCTGCATCACCAGCCAGTTGGTATTGAATAATTTTCTGGAATTATTTACTGTTTGATTCTCTGGCTAGATGGTGATCTCCTTGGGGGCAGGCTTACGTGTGTCTTGTGTACTTCCATATCTCCGGGGTCTAGTACAGGACTGGACACAATGTAAATGCTGAGTTAGTAGTTGGGAAGAATAATAATTACCATTTATTGAGTACCTACTGTATGCAAGTACTGTCTATTCCTCTTAGAAACAAGTGGGCGCACGTGCACATCATCTTGTTAACACTGGTACCCGTATAAAGAAAACATGGTTGCTCCCATTTTTAACCGGCGGGGGGGGGGGGGGGGGGGTGGTGGTGGTGGCTGGGTTCAAATCCTGAGCAGCTTTTAAACAGGTTTCGGAAATACATAGTCATCTGGGATAAGATCTGGTATAAAAAAGCAAAATAACGTGTCTGATAGGATTCCATTTATGTAAAACAAAGTGTTTCTATACGTCTGCATCTGATGGGTACTTGTATCTGACATGGGTGCATGTCAGATATTTGAACACCAAATTGTAACCTTTTTTCTCTGAGGAATGGGCGGGGAGGAGCAAGAGGAGTTTTAGTTCTTACTTCGTAATATTTTAAATACTTTAATTAAAAAAGATTTTTAATTTTATTTTTTAATGTTTATTTTTGAGAGAGAGAGAGAGAAAGTGAGAGAGAGTGAGCGTGAGTTGGGGAGGGGGGAGAGCTAGAGGGAGACACAGGATCTGAACCAGGCTCCAGGCTCTGAGCTGTCAGCACAGAGCCCGATGCAGGGCTCAAACTCAGGAGTTCATGACCTAATCCAAAGTTGGACGCTTAACCACCTGAGCCACCCAGGCACCCCTATTTACTTTCAGTTAAAGAACATACTGTGAATCTCTCTTTGTAAATAGAAACTATAAGTAGGAAAAGGGCTTGTCCAAGGTCACCTAGGTGGTGTGGTGGCTGAGTGGAGATTTGAATCGCAACCCATCTGGCTCTGGAGCGTGTGTTCTGTTCCTGACACCCTTTATGTGACTGGAGCAGTGGTTTCAACTGGGGACTTTTTGCCCGCCACAGAAAGCTATGTGCATGGGCACAGGCTGCCCCAGGGAAAACAGGGAGGATGTGGCTAAGAGAGCAGTCAGGAAGGCTGAGTTGTACAACTGACCCAAGGTCTGTG
Source organism: Puma concolor (assembly GCF_028749965.1). Lineage (NCBI taxonomy): Eukaryota > Metazoa > Chordata > Mammalia > Carnivora > Felidae > Puma > Puma concolor. Next base: position 127,173,184 of record NC_141667.1, read on the forward strand.
AATAGACCATGCAAGAGACACGGGAAGACTGCTTCTGAGGAAGAGGGTCATCATTACAAGGGGCAGGTGACTGCAGCCTGTGGAGGACTGGAGTGTGGACACTTAGTCCTGAAAGTCATGGTACTCACATTTGTAGTCAAAAGTAATAGTTAACCAACATGTGATAGGCTCAGCCTCTTTCATCTAATCTCTCACACCTCAGTTGAGCTAACACACACACACACACACACACACACACTCAAACTGACATGCCACTGGTTATAAAAAAAAGAAAATTCTGACTTCAGTATTAAAATGTGAAAAGCAGTATTTAAAAAAGTACTGACCACCATCCACTCATTATTACATTCAGTCTTCACAGCTGTCCTGCGACATTGCGGCTGTTACCGGAGTTATTTTATAGGTAAAGAAACTGAGGCTCAGTTAAGTCCATTATGTCAGCAGAGCACAGCAACCTTTTTGCATAAAGGGTCAGATAGTAAATACTCTAGGCTTTGGGCTCCATGTGATCTTTTGATCTTTTTTTTGCTGCAGCTCACTTTTGCCTGTTGCATGTAAGCAGCCATAGATAATATGCAAATGAGCAGACATGACTGCGTTCCAATAAAACTTTATTTATGGACACTGACCATTGAATTTAATAAAAATTTCATGTCATGAAACATTAATAATTGTACTTTTTCAACCATGTAAATATGGAAAAGTTATTCTTAAGCTTGTGGGCCACACAAAAACTGGTGGCAGGCTAGACTTGGCCCTGGGTTTGGCCCCTGGGCCATATGTTTTGATTCCTGGCTTAAGGGTGTCCTAGAGTTCAAATCCAGAATCAAATCTAGTTCAAATCCAGGTTCCAATGTAGATGTGTTTCTACGACCAGGTTTTAATCTCCACTATCCTATGCTGTAGATAAGGAGAGGTAGCTGTCAACTTGTTTGTTCTCAGAAAACAACTTTTAAAAACTTATACTAAAAGTACTATTTGCCTTAATCATGAAGTTTGTCACATTTTTCAAGGAAGGTCTCATTTTCATTTCCTCTGAACTTGTTTCTTTGTAGCTCCATGTTAATTATAATTTGGGGAGGCATTTTGGCTTTTGAATGACAGCTTGAAAACGTAAGGTTTCTTTTTGAGTGAAGCAAACATGTTCATGGTATAAAAAATTTACTTCAAAAGTATATAAAAGCAAGTCAAGTTCTTTCACTCCCTTGTTCACTTTTATTACGTAATTGTTCTTCCCATAGGTAACCACCATGAGCAGTTTCCCGGGCATTTCTGGAAATTGAGTCTAGGACTCTGTGTGTGTGTGCACATTGTCTTTTATCTGCTTACCTCCTTTTTCTTTTCTTTTTTATAAAAATTTTTTTCTAGTGTTTATTTTTGAGAGAGAGAGAGAAAGAGAGCATGAGTGGGGGAGGTGCAGAGAGAGAGGGAGACACAGAATCTGAAGCAGGATCCAGGCTCTGAGCTGTCAGCACAGAGTCTGATGCAGGTCTCAAACTTATGAACTGAGAGATCACGACCTGAACCAAAGTTGGACACTTAATGGACTGAGCTGCCCAGGCGCCCCTTACCTTCTTTTTCCTGTAAACTCCTAGAGAGCTCTCCTTTATCATTTCATCCATCAGAGCATTATTTTTAGAGGATGCATAGTATTCTGTGTATGTATTCCTAAAGTACTGCTATTTATTTAACCATGTTCCCATTCTTGGATTTGAGTTATTTCCAGTTTTTTCCATTTATTACCAAGTATGGCTCATTGATTATCGCTGTGAATAAATCTGTCATGCTTGCATAAATATTACTGTAGGATAAGTTCCTGGAGGTGGCTCTTGCATTAAAGCAGATGTACGTTTTTGATGCCCTTCTGTTTTTCTTACATGAAATTTCAAACAGGTTACATGCCTGAGCCAAGCATATCCCCAAATTCTGGCATCGCTGGTGAGAAAATGGACTCCTGTAATGTTTGCGGCTCTGTGATGTTTTTGTTTGGTGAGGAAATAGGTTGTGTTTCATCTTGAAGAGTTGGTAGAGGATGAGGTGTGAGCAGTGACATCGAGCTTTTGGGCTGTGGATCTCAACACAATCTTTGACTTTTCCTTAAAGAACAGTCAACTTTTCTTGAGGAACATAAGAAATGTGCCCTGGGCCTGCCTGGCCAGGATTCTCTGAGGGAAAAGCTACAGTGGTGGCTAAAAACTATAGTTAATCTCTATGAAATTTTCTCATAGCCTCAGGAAAGAATGCTAGTAGCTTACAGGCATCATTTCACACCTAGTAATTTTGAGTACTGACTCTTTTCCAGGTTCTTTACTAAGCCCTTCCTATATGAATTATCCCCTTGAATGTGCACCATCACCTTGCAAGGTTGGAACTTTTCTCATTTCTCTGTTCCGATGAGAAAACTGAGGCTCACAGAGGCCCAGAGTCACAGAGCAAGTGAGTGGTAGAGTGAGACTTCAAACCAAGCCTTGACTCTGAAATTCCCATTCTTGATCACTAAAGCATACTGTTTTCTCATATTAGCTGTCTTAAAATTTTGCAAGTGTCCTGTGTTTCATGATAGAGATGGGTTAATCAGTAGCTATCAGTGAGTCCACAGAATGAGATGTTGCTTCTACTCTCTGCTTCACAGATGATTGTGGAGATAGGCTTTTCTTCTGGACTGTGAGCTCCAAGGACAGGATGGTATGTCACTTAGACCTGTGTCCCTAGGACACAAGGGGCTCAGCAAATGTTGACTGATGTAATGAATAAATCAGACAAATGCAGGTAAAATATGTAGAATATGACTCGAGTTAGGACTTTATTTTATGATTATTAGGGGCTAAGTAGCAGGAAATACAGATGAAGTTTCCACAGGTTCTGAAGGGTGACAAGGGCTCAGAAAACTTCTACTTCTATTTTCTTACCTAGAAATAAAACCCAAAGTATAAATTTTATTTTTAGTGTATTTAAACTTAGGTTTGCATCTAACTCTTAGCCTCCAAGAAATGTGTAGGAAAACAGATAAGAGTTAATACAAGGCCTTTTATTCCAGGAAAGAAACAGCCTTTTTTTTTCTTCTTTTTTCTTTCTTTTTTTTTTTTTTTTTTAAGTTCCTTGTGAACTTGCATGATGTTGAGGAGTTGTGTAGCTGGGGGTCCAGAAGAAATCGATCTGTCAGGTTTTCTGCACTCTGAATTGTTACGGAGACCTAAGCAGATGGTAGGTTGCAAAGCACATACGGTTTTTGCATGAATTTTCCAACCATGGGATGACACGGGTCCTAGCCAGAGCAGAACCAAATTTCCACATGGCTGGTGGCGCCTGAACCCAGGGCACGTCTGACCCCGAAGTGTGCCACTGGGTCACACAGGAACTGTGGGGCATCCAGGGGTCCTCAGTGTGAGAACTGAGCTGGTGACATGCCAGGTCTTGGGCCAGGCACCCACTCTCACATCTGGCTTCTCCTCAAAGTGCCCTGCCCTACCCTTTCCACTCTGCCACCTAGCCTCGTAGCAGTGCTTCGTTCTTAGCCTCGGCCGTGCTCAGCCACTGCCTGCTGTGGGCCCCCTTCCATCCATGGTTTCTTCTTTGACCTGATTCATGCTTCTTCATCCTTCAGACTGCCCTTCCGCATTACTCTGACTCAGTCTTTTTTTTTTTTCTTGTCATAGATTCCATACTTGAAGTCTATCTCAGGTCGTTAAAGCTCCTTAGAAGACATATTTTAACCAAGGCAGCTGTGAGAGAATTCATGCTTCAGAGAATTTGTGATTGGGCCATGAGACCCCACTCCCCTCAGGTGGTTTGTGTCTCCCCGCGATTCTGATTCTGTAACCGTCTTGTGCCTGCAGCCACAATTTGTTATCGTTCACTTTGGCCACTGCTTGATGCGTCTATTGCCCTCAATTTTGCTTTTAGTTTTAAGGAGCGGTATTGAATGTGTAATTAATTTCCTCCTCTGCTTATGTCCTTAACTATTGATTAGAACCAACAATTGGTACAATAATCATTTGGAGTATAATTGTTTCTTATAAATGTTACATGAGTCCTGGGAATGGCCTTGTAAAGCTCTCGAAAGTAATGGCAAGATATACTTATGTCCATGTGTTTTTTTCATTTCTGAAACCAATTATTTTTCTAAAATTGCTTTTCAGATTGGCTATTAAGTAGAAAAGATCATTGATTTTTTTCATACTGGCATCAAGGAGAATCCTAATGAAACATGATGTGTTTACAATTAATTATCTTAGCTCTCACCTGGCTGCTTAATGCCCATAGTGTTTCTTTTCGAGTTTGAGTGGGAAAGGTGGTCACGTTCATTAATGCTTCCTCAACTTTTGCAGGAGTGGGGGAGAAAGAGTGATTATCTTTTTCTTTAAATTCTTAAGGGATAATTTTGAATTACTCATTTGTGTCCATTTTTGGGAGCTGTTTTCTCTTATTAGATACAGATAAACTTTGTCCTGGGTGCAGTTGTAAAATCAGTGTTTAAAAAATAATTCGTCAAATGCCTTTTTGGAAAAAACCTGACTTCTTTGCTACTTTGGGGTTTGACTTGAGTTCCTATGCGGGAGGGCACCGGGCCAAGGTGACAGGTGCTGGCATGGCAGAGCATCTGGTGAGGCCAGGCCTGCCCAGGTGCCAGAGGACTCATCTGCCCTCATAAATGCAGGCCCAGTAGTCCTGATTGCTTTCTTCAGGTGCGCAAGCTCTCTGTCCAGACCCAACAAGACCCTGATGACCACCGTCATGCGGGACTCTGTCTTCTGGCAGGACGCGCCTCAATTGAGACCCAGGGACTTGATGTTTGTGCGATTTTTATTGTATTTTAATTAATTGATGAATTCATTTTTGAGAAAGTGCAAGCAGGGGAGGGGCTGGGGGGGGGTGGGGGACAGAGGATCCGAAGTGGGCTCTGTGCTGGCAGGCCAACAGCAGTGAGCCTAATGTGGGGCTCAAACTCACGAACCATGAGATCATGACCTGAGCTGAAGTTGGATGCTCTACCAACTGAGCCACCCAGGCGTCCCTGTGTTCTTGTGATTTTAGTTTATTTTTTAAATTTATTTTATTAAATTTTTTTTAAATGTTTATTTTTGAGAGAGACAGTGCACAAGCGGGAGAGGGGCAGAGAGGGTGGGGGGACACAGAATCTGAAGTGAACCTCTCTGGGTTCTGAGATGTCAGCACAGAGCTTGACACGAGCCTTGAACTCAGGAACCATGAGATCATGACCGTAGTCGAAGTCTGACCCTTAAGCGACTGAACCACCCAGGTGCCCCGAGTTCTTGTGATTTTAAACTTAAGACAGGCTGGCCCATTTTTTAGGTGTTAGAAACCAATTGTCCTTTGTGTTGTAAATTGCACAGTGGAAGCTGCAGGTCGCAGTCACCTGATGGACGCGTATTTGCTAGCGCTGTCTCTCTGCATCCCAGGCTAAATCTGAATTTTGTGCCCATTGAGTTTTGGGCCCATTCATTTTTCTGTGAATCTCTGTGCCACCAGCAGTCTCTTTAAGTGCCTCACTTTGTGCTTTGGCGTACCTGTATCGAACGCTATATAGTCTCTTTATAGCCAACATGTTATTTTTATGTGTCTTACTTTATTACACATGAAATGAAACCATCTCTGACATTTTTTATACTCACTGAATTTTTATTAGAGTTCTATCTTTCATCAATAATAACATAAGCTGCAACACCCTTCTTTGGAATATTTACTGAAAAGGTTGCTGCCACTGTTTGGAAAGAGTGCTGTTCCCACCTTATTAGAAACGGTCTCATCCTCATTGCTTTTATCTCGGGAGATAATCCTTTAATCCTTGTTCCTTGCCTTGGATGCTGGCTCTCCTTGCCTGTGCCGTTAATGCAGGCCCACAGAGTGGTGCCTCGGGGGAGGCCGGCCCTCTAGCTGATCAGTTTCGAGTCATTACAGTCATTAGTTCTGGTGGCTGCAGTGATTAGGACCAGAGGTCTTATACCTGAGGCCAGCCCTGTTCATTCACAATAAGGGATTCAGCAGATACGGATGCAAGCAGAAAATTGAATCAGCAGCACCGTCACTCCATTAAGTTATGGCATTTACCTGCAGAATTCCTGTTGAGATGTAATCGTGGATTTGGTCAGAACCATTTCTTAGGCAGGTTCGTTTAGGGTCTTTGGTAACCCAGGGAGATGGAGGGTTTTCCGGTATCTCAGAGGCTTCAAGCCAGTTTGTTCTGGTCGGTCCCCACCTACGAATGTGGCAGTCTGTGTTTAGATACTAACCTTTTTTCTATTGATTTTTGTAAAATCACCTTCTTAATGATGTCTTTGGTACTAGAGAAATGAGGCCGAACACACAAGAAAATAGAGGCGCTAGTGATGAATTTAAAATATACAACCCTAGCCTGCTTTCGACTTTTGGGTGGGTTGCACTATAACTTTGAGAGATTTAAAAGAGCTCCTGATGATGTGGTATTCACAGGCTTTCCCCAGATGCTGGCTGTTACGGAAAAAAGAAGTCCTCAGGCAAGGACCCTGGGGAGCTTGAGGGGCTCAGCTGGAAGTGGGGTGAGGCACCTCCCAGGGCATATCTGCAGAACAGTCACATTTCTTGCTATTTACTTTGTTTTTTCAATCTAGTTTTTAAGTAGGACGATACGTTCAGATGTTTTTCAGAAATGAAAATAAATAGCAAGGAATACAGTAAAAAGTCTCCATGTGCCCAATTTTCTTACCCAATAACCGCTGTTATTGGTCTCTTGTGTATCCTTCTGAAATGTTTTTAAGCATTTGTTACTTAGCATGTGTATGTGTATTCTGTGTTTTCTTTTGTTAAAACATAACAGCCTATTATAGGCAATGTTCTGTACCCTGCTTTTTGCAGGTATCAGTATATCTTGGAGGTCTTCACGTATCTATGTAGAGATCATTGTTCTCTCTTCTTCTTCTTCTAAAGCTGTGTGGTATTTCAGTGTACAAATAATTGATTCAATCCATTCCTGTTGATGGGCGTTTGAGTTTTCCAGTATTTTGTGCATGTATCATTTCACACATCATGTGCACGTTCTTCAGATGGTAACTTGCCAGAAGACGGCTTAATGGATCAGAAGATATATGTGTTTATAATTTGGATGACTGCTGTCAGATTATGCCTTGCCCCTCCGTAGTGGTAAGTAGTTGGGAACAACTTTGTCCAAACAGCCTTGCCAAAGATAGGTCTGTTCCAGTCCTTTGCCCGTTTTTTTTTAGTTAAGTCCTATGTCTTGTACTTGTTAATTTCTAGAAGCTGTTTATATATTAGAGATATTAGCACTTTGCCTGTAATTTGAAAGCAGATAAGACATTCCCAGGGGTGGCATTTAACTTTAGACTTTGTTTATGATATATTGCTAGGTTAAAGTTTGATTTTTATGTGTTTGTATTTCTTGGTGTTGGCTTTTGTGGCTTCTTTGATTAAAAAATCTGTCGATTTTTAGGCATGACTCAAAAGGACTTCTCTGCTTCCAGGTTAATAAATACTTTGTCCTATTTTTTTTTTTTCTCCCACCTTGGTTTTACATACTGGGAATTTATTTTGGTGTGTATTTTAAGACAGAGAAGTGATCCCCCCCCCCTTTTTTTTTTTGAGATGCTCTTCAGTTAAGTTTACATCACTAGGTGAATATATATTTTCCCTACACAGTAGAGATGCTCACTTTTACCGTGTACTGAGTTTGCTTTGATTTTTGGACTTTGTATTCTGATCCATTTGTCTGTGTTCATAGTCAAATCCAGTGCCCGTAACACATGATCTTAATTTTGTTTTGTTTTGGTTTTTTTGTGTTTTTGTTACATGATGTTAATATTAAAGCTTTGTCACATGTTCACGTCTCTGACAGGACTGCTATTTTTCATTCCTTTTCTTTTTTAAAGTTGTTTTGGCCTTTTCTTCATAGTATTTTATCTTTTTCTAAATATACTTAATTATCAACTTGTATAATTCCCAAACTAAAAATGATATTTCCATTAAGAGAGCATTGCATTTATAAATGACCTTAAGAAAAAGTAGACATCTTTGTGAATCTGTTTTCCTGTCTAGGAACATTGTATCTCTTTCTAACTGTGCAGGTCTTTTTTCATGTCTGTTAGAAGGGTTTTAAAGTTTTCTTCTTAAAGGTTTGCAAGTGTATTAATTAGTTAATTCCTTGGTATTTTAATTATTGTGGTATTTTATTTTATTAAGGTATTTTATTTTTTAAAAACAATTTTTTAATGTTTATTTATTTTTGAGACAGAGACAGAGCATGAGGTGGGGAGGGGTAGAGAGAGAGGAGACACAGAATCCGAAGGAGCCTCCAGGCTCTGAGCTGTCAGCACAGAGCCTGACGCGGGGCTCAAACTCACAGACCATGAGATCATGACCTGAGCTGAAGTTGGGCGCTTAACTGACTGAGCCACCCAGGTGCCCCATTATTAAGGTATTTTATATTACATATAATGTAATTTTTAAAGTATATCTCCTAACTGGTGGAGGTTTGTATATAAGGAACCTGTAAGTGTCTACATGTTAATTTTGTATCTTGCTAAACTTTCTGAGTTGTCTTTTGCTTGACAGTGGCTTTCAGTTGATTGTTGTTTTGGCTTTCCTAGAATATGATCAACTTGTCTTTATTTTTATTAAGTTTATTTATTTAAGTAATCTCTACACTCAGCATGGGGCTCAAACTCATAACCCCAAGATCAAGAGTTGCGCACTCTTCTCACTGAGCCAGCCAGGTGCCCTGATCAACTTGTCTGTAAATAGTCCTACTTTTATGTGACCTCTTTCCAATTTGTGTGTTTCTTTAGGCCTTTCCTGGCTCCCTCTCGTAGGATGTAAAATAACCATGGTGATAGGGAACACGCTTCTTAGTCCTGGTTCTTGTCGGCTTGAATTCTAGTGTTGTATCTTTAAGTATGATCCTAGCTTTGGGATTGAGATAAATACATTTTATCACGTCAAAGAAGTATACATTTATTTTTGTTTGAATGATTTTTGTTGTTGTTATTAAGAATGGTTGTTGAATTTTATCCAGTACTTTTCCACTGTCTAGGTGGTTACATGATTTTACTCTTGAGCTCTTTATTATGATAAACTAGTTTAATGGATTTACTACTATTGAGCGGTCTGTGCATTACAAGTATAAATTCCACTTGGCCATGATGTAACATTCTTTTATTGTGCTTCTTGATTCTTTGTGCCACTGTTTGCATTATATTCATGAATGAAATTGGCCTTGAGTTTTCTTTTATGCATAATTGTTAGTTTTTGCGCTTACTTTATTTAAAAGACTGTATGTGAAGGAGGGTTTTTAAAATAATTTCATGTTGTGAACATGATTTTAGGAAACATGTCTAGTCTTAAAGGAACATTTAGTTTCAAGCACTGTTTAGGAGTGTGTTCATGTATGTGAATGAAAATTTAAACTGTTAAGATACCTGACGAATGGATAAAGTAGATGTGGTTTATATATAGGATGGAATACTACTTGGCAATGAGAAAGTATGCAATCTGGCCATTTGCAGCAACGTGGATGGAACTGGAGGGTATTATGCTAAGTGAAATAAGTCAGGCAGAGAAAGACATATCATATGTTTTCACTCTTTTGTGGATCTTGAGAAACTTAACACCATGGGGGAGGGGAAGGGGGAAAAGTTTACAGAGAGGGAAGGAGGCAAACCATAAGAGACTCTTAAGGATGGAGAACAAACTGAGGGTTGATGGGGAGGTGGGGGAGGGGGAAAGTGGGTGATGGGCATGGAGGAGGGCAACTTGTTAGGATGAGCACTGGGTGTTGTATGGAAACCAATTTGACAATAAATTATATTTAAAAAAAAGATAAGGTCTGTCTCTTTGGGGAGGTAAAGTTTGGAAAATAATTTATTAACATTTTATTAGTACTAATAAGAACTAACAAGAAAAATCACTATTAACTAGATTAAGTAGCTGGATATGTAAGTAGGTTGGATTTACATTTGTTCGTTCATGTTGGTCCTCCATATGGCCCTGGGAGGAGTTGCTTTTAACTTACAGAAGGGAAAACTGACTTGAAGAGGTGAACTTGACTTGCCCCGGATCACACAGCCAGTCAGGGATAGAATCACACTTTGAACCTGGATGTGCTTGACCCCGGTGTCCGTAATCTCAACCACATGCTTGATTACTTTTTAAACAACTTTGAGTCGTTACACGCAGTTAGAAGTTAAGGGAATGGTTTCCTTACGCAGTCGCCTCTAGGTATGGTCCCCAGACCAGCCACCTCTGCATCTTAGAACTTAGAACTCATTAGAATGCCGATTCTCAAGCCCCTGCCAGATCTCCTGAAGCAGAAACTCCAGGGATGAGGCCCAACTCTGTTTTAATAAGGCCTGCAGGTGATGGTGACACACAGGGACTACAAGTGAGAAGCACTGCCTTGAGAACGACAGACTATTCTCCCCTTCTACAGGGTTTGTGTAGTGGCTATGCCAGCTCCATAGTCCACTTGTCACCTATGGGTCCTGGGAAGTACGCTTTACTTTCTCCATTTGCTCTCCAGAAACAAGGGCAAATCATTTGTTTCCCACCTTGTGTCTTGTTCACAAAAGCGCATATTTGCTGAGCCTAGCTTTCTGTGAACTTAGGACGATTAAACACGCTGGTGAAATGTCCCTCTCAGTCCAGGCAAGAGGTCTTAAGCCAACTCATTAGACTTCATTTCTGAGTGTGAGCCGTTCACAGATGTGCGTGTTTTCTTCACATGCCCCCTGTGCATGATGTACCTTCCGGAGACTAACCAAAAGTGGATGCTGGGAAGGCAGGGACCCGGCGGCCTCAGGGCAGCCTCCCAGACAGGCACACAAAGCCTTCGTTACATTTCCTGGAATGAGGATGCCAGGAAGATGCTGAAAATCATGGTGGGCTGCCCGCTTGACCTCATCTCCGCACAGGGCCACCAAACAGAGGAAATAATGATAATTCACTTAACCTAAAAGGCTCAAGCCAATTAATGATTTCCATGCAGTTGCCAGTCGCTTGCCCTTCCCTTCCGGGTGCAGAATTCATTTCCCTGGCATCGCTGATTTACAAAAGGCAGACTGCTTGCAAGCTAATTGGGTAAAGTCGTTATCGAGGGCAGCGTGGCTGTGAGCTGGAGCAGCGCTAAAGTGCTTTTCGATAATGTGCCTCTTGTCCTTGCATTGGTTGTCACCCCCAGAGTAATTAGATCTGAGTGGCTTCAGTTTGGGGCTGTGAGGATGCTGTGGGTTTACCAGTGACCATGTGTTGTTTGCTCAAAGTAGCTCTTCATTATAGTCGGGTATCTTGCCCAGGTCTAGGGGTTTCTGGACTGACGTATTTCTGTGGTTAGTAGACACGTCTCTGGTCAGTGTGGGTGCGTGTGTGTTGGGTTCGGATTGATATGCTAACTAGATCACTTTCTGGGGAGTGCAAGACAGACCCCTCTGTGAGCTAAGTCTGAGGAAAGCATGCCTGCCCCAGCCAGGTCAGAAATGGCCTTACCTCCAGTGCTGATCTCCACTGATGAGTGGCCCAGGGCCTGGAACCTGGGGTGGGCTGGGCTCCCGGATGCTCCAGCAGGCTGCGCGCGCGCGCGCACACACACACACACACACACACACACACACACACACACACACGTGTGTGTGCACAGCTGGGGCCTGCGGCAAGAGTGTAAGGGGAGGCTCACATCCCCTAAATAATTAAGTTGTAAGATAATCACATGAACATGCCATTAACAATAACATGTGTTCGATCCCCCTGCCTTGACACGTGAACTGTCGTCGTGACCTGGGATGTGGCTGCGTGGCGGGAGCATGCCTTGTCTTCCCACCTCCCTTCATCTTGCTCCACAAGGGCCTTGCATGCCCACCTGCAGATGCCCGCCTTCTTGTCCGAAGGCTGATCTTCAAACCCCCTCCTCACTGCCAACCACTGGCCTAGAGTCTCTCCTTGAGCAGAGGGGGCCCTCATTGGCAGCTCCGGCCACCTTGAAAGGACAGATCTGGAGGAGAGGCCCAGACGACAGGCCTGCAAGTTGGTTCAGGGCCATTTGAACAGGAAACTGGTTTTAGGGACCAAGCACATGGGGTAGAAAGGGGAAGCCTGAGCTCTGGATAGGCGTGTCTCCTAAGCCCCACAGAAGCTCCACCCCGTCTAGGCCAGAACAAGGGCCCCCTCTTTGTGGGGCTGGGGCTGGTACTGACCTTGTGGAGTGTCATTAGAGCTTTATTTATCCAGGACCTCAGTCAAAGGAGAAATCTTAAACATAGGCTCATGTATTCACGTATGTAGTCCACACAGACCTTTACAGTCCTGATGATCGTACACAGAGCCACCTGTGGTTGCTTGCTGTGTTGCTTGCACGTCCCCCCTTGCACACTCACACACAGACACCTCTACACTTCGAGCAACACATCCACACTACTCTTAGGTAGAAGCACACAGAAATTTTCACCTGCCTGCCATTCTTTGGCACCCGTACACCTGTCATAAATTTTTACACGCACCGGTATCTTCCCATAGACGTGTATCTAGCAGCCTTGCACACACATGCACGCACACCCACAAACATCTTGCGTGTACACATGCCTTCCAACCTAGGCATCTTTCTGCCCATATTCCTGCCACGTGTAGCCACACTTACTTCTTCTGGAACGTTCCTCGTAGCAGTTGCCATCACTGCTGTTATCAGGGCTCAGGTTGAAATCCATGGCTTAAATAAGGCTTTCGGGTTTCAGGTGCAGTTACTTTATTGAAGGTCTGCCTGTGGTTCATTTGCAGGTAATGACAACTGATCACATGGCAGTTATGATGACGGTAATCTGGACACAAACACCCAGGTATCTGCTGTGATTTTGTGAGTGACGCAGTCCTGCTGCAGGTTGATACGTGTCATCCAGCAGGGCACATTGCTTGGCCACGGCTCCCTTGTCTGGATATTTCAGGATTCCTTATAGCGTTCCATAGCATATCTCCCTTGACACCGAGAAACTCATACAGGGAAGACTGAGTGACCCTGGATCTTTCCGTGGGCCTCAGCCCCCCTTTAGTCAGTGATTCAGCGCCATATATCTGATCTCCAGATCACTGCCTCCTTGAAGGCAGACGCAAATAGCTCACTCTTTCTTCACTTCAGTAGCCATGCTGTCTCTGCGATGGGATGATAGGTGCTTAGTGGAACACTTCCAGGTCAGCACTATTGGCCCTAAAGCCCTTTAATGTCATTGCCCTGTCTGCCCTAAAGTAAAAGATACCTCAACTGTGCGATTAGAGATTTTTGTTGGAAATATGTTTGGTATTTGGGAATAGGATTATTTTTCATTTAACTTTTTAAAAATGAACTTTTGCTTGGGAACACTTTTAGATTTATAGAAAAGTTGCCCAGATGCACCTAGAGAGGCTTCTCATGTATCTATCACTCAGTTTGACCCATTCATACCATCTCATGTTACTATATAGTACATTTGTCAAAACTCACACTGGTATTGGCAACGGACTGTTAGCAAAATTCTACACTTTTCATTGCTTGGTTTCTACCAATGGTTCTGTCCTCTGTAAAGCTACTACTTTACCTTTTCCCTACTTTTTTTTTTGGAAGCAAGTCACTGCATCTAGCCCGCCTTCAAGAGGGAAAGCCAGGAATTGAGCTCTACCCCTCTCCCCCCTCCCCGGAGGAAGCAGGATCTACATAAATTACTTGGAATTCTGCTGAAGGAAAGATTTCATTCCCTCTCACTTTTAAACAGAAAGGTACTTGGTGCAACTTCTCACATGGACAAGATGGCCTAAAGTTGCTTTTCCCTGCACCTCCTGGCAAAGTATGACAGTAAGCCCTGGAAATAGCACAAGAGGTAACCAAAGGATAACTCTGGAAGGTGGTTAGAGAAAGGTGATTGGATTTGGGGTGCCAGGACTGGAAGGCTAGCACAGCAGCAGGGCATCTTCTCTGCCACCACCCTCTTCCCCCCCGCCACAGACCTAACAGAATGGTGTTTCCTGACTTAGAACTTAGCATCGGAAAGCAGCCCAGGCTCATCCCTGTTTTGATAAAATAGGAGTCCTGAAAATAACAGTAGTGAACCCAGCAACTTGGCTTCACTGAGAACGGTGGCCACGGCAAGCGTTTCTATTCCCTGTTGGTCTGAGATTACTGTTCCCCATGAGAGATACCAGAGTGTCTGGGGCAGGGAGACACCAGCAAAAGAGGGCCCCACACAACAGGTGATCCAGTCTGGGAAGCTTCTTTGTCTCTGTGAGCCCGAGACTCCTCTTCCTTCCCCTCTCCTCCCCTGAGACACCTGGGCACCTTGGGGAGGCCTGTCGAACCTTCGGGGACATCTCTTCATAGATCCAATTCTCCTCAGCCAACAGACACCAGTTGCCCTGGAATGGGGGGGGGGGATGCTTGTTTAGAGGAATGAGGCAAAGAAATCTGCTCACACCCCTCTTAGTCAACAAAGAACTGGAAGTTCTAGTTACTGCAATAAGATGAGAAAAAGAAATAAAGGCATTGGTAAGGAATGCCACACTTCACTTGTAGATGACGTGGTTGCCTATGTAGAAAACCCCTAGAACTTAACAAAAGAAAAAAAATGGCTTCTGGGAAAAGTAAGGAAGCTCTGCAAGGTCAAAGTTATACAAGATGAATACAGAAACATCAAATCAATCATACTTCTGTATACTAGCAATGCATAAGTGAAAACTGAAATTAAAAACACCATTCATGATCACTCCAAAGAAAATGAAATACTTAGGTATAACTTAAATCATATATAGGATCTGTATTTTAAATATTACAGAACTTTGATGAAAGAAATCAAATAAGACCTAAATTACTTTTTTGTTTGGATTATCAAAATTTATTTTATTTTATTTTAATTTCATTTATTTTTAAAATGTAATTAATTGTCAAATTAGTTTCCATACAACACCCAGTGCTTATCCTAACAAGTGCCCTCCTCCATGCCCATCGCCCACTTCCCCCCTCCCTCACCTCCCATCAACCCTCAGTTTTTTCTCCGTCCTTGGGAGTCTCTTATGGTTTGCCTCCCTCCCTCTCTGTAACTTTTTCCCCCTTCCCCTTCCTCATGGTCTTCTGTTAAGCTTCTCAAGATCCACATATGAGTGAAAACATGGATCTGTCTTCCTCTGCCTGACTTATTTCACTTAGCGTAATACCCTCCAGTTACATCCACGTTGCTGCAAATGGCCAGATTGCATTCTTTCTCATTGCCTAAATGTCCATCAACTGATGAATGGATAAAGAAGATGTGGTTTATATATACGATGGAATACTACTTGGAAATAAGACTTAAATTAATAGAAAGATAGATCTTGTTCATTCTTTGGAAGACTTAACATATAGTAAAGATGTCCCAAATTGACACACACGTTTGAAAGAAATTCCTATCAAAGTTCCAGCAAGGTTTTTATAGGCACAAATAAGGTTATTCTGAAATTTATGTGGAAAGGCACAGGCCCTCAAATAGCTAAAATGATCTTGACAAAGATAAAATAGCAGGAGGAAGTCTACCTTATATTAAGGCTTACTATATAGCTATAGTAATCAAGACAGTGTGATATTGGCAGGGGAACAGACACATGGATCAATGGAACAGAATAGAGAGCCTGGAAACAGAACCAGGGAAGTAAGCGCAAGTGATTTTTGTCAAAGGTGCAAAAGCATCTCCAGGGAAGAAAACTGACCTTGGCCAAAAACGATGCAGAAGCAGTTGGACGTCCATAGGCAAACAAAGAGACCTCACCTGAAACCTTGTACCTTATATAAAAGCTCCCTTAAAAGGATCACAGACTTCAGTGTAAAACTGTAAAACTTTTAGGAAAAAAAAACCCCAAATCTTCATGATCTAGGGTTAGACAAAGAATTCTGGGACTTGACAACAAATGTATGATCCCTAAAAGAGAAATGGGTAAATTGGACTTCAAAATGTTAAAATCATGCGGTCTGTGAAGAACCCTGTTAAGAAGGTGCAAAAAGAAGTTCCAGACTGGAAATACTAACAAGTGACAGTTCCAACACAGAACGAGTATCTAGAATACCAAATTATCTCGCACAATTCAAGAGTAAGAAAACAAACCAATCATAGAATGGACAAAAGCCATGGAGGGTTATTTCACCAAGGAAAGAGTCTGCGTATGATGGAAAATACCCCCATGAAATGAGTTCAGTGTCGTTACTCATCACGGAAATGCAAATTAAAGTGGCGATGAGATATTACCACACAGCCGTAAGAGTGGCTGGAGTGAAAAATAGCTGGTGAGGATGTGGGAAACCGAGTTGCTCATAGTAACTCGTGGAAACGTAAAATGCTAGAGTTGCTCTGGCCTGCAAGTGCCGTGCAACCCAGCAAAGGCACTCTTGGGCATTTATCCCAGAAAAATGAAAACTTACCTTCATACCAAAGCCTGTACACAAATTTCTTTTAAACATAGGAGATTGTTTTGGGGCGCCTGGGTGGCGCAGTCGGTTAAGCGTCCGACTTCAGCCAGGTCACGATCTCGCGGTCCGTGAGTTCGAGCCCCGCGTCAGGCTCTGGGCTGATGGCTCAGAGCCTGGAGCCTGTTTCCGATTCTGTGTCTCCCTCTCTCTCTGCCCCTCCCCCGTTCATGCTCTGTCTCTCTCTGTCCCAAAAATAAATAAACGTTGAAAAAAAAAATTTAAACATAGGAGATTGTTTTATGTGAATGACTAAGACTGAAATGCATAGGACATAATCAAAGTTAAATAAATTTTATAACCATTGACTTTTTGAACACAAAATATACCATACAGCTCACATACAGGAAAAAATACCAGTTTCTTTAAAAAAATTTTTTTAATGTTTTTATTTATTTTAGAGAGAGTGCACACGTGTGTGAGTGGGGGGAGGAGCAGAGAGAGAGAGAGAAAGAGAGACAGAATCCGAAGCAGGCCCCAGGCTCTGAGCTGCTAGCATAGAGCATGACGTGGGGCTCGAACTCATGAATTGCGAGATCATGACCTGAGCCGGAGTTGGACGCTTTACCAACTGAGCCACCAGGTGCCCCGAACCATACCAGTTGCTAAATGGCCAGATGAGTGCTGCCAAACTTTTCTTGTATTCTTTTTTCTTTACTTTTCTCCTTTTTTTAAATTTTTATTAAAAAATTTTTTTTTAATTTTTTTAAAAATTTTTTAATTTTTTTTTAAAAATTTTTTTATTTAAAAAATTATTTTTAATGTTTATTTTATTTTTGAGAGAGAGAGAGAGAGAGAGAGAGAGCAAGCATGGAGGGGAAGAGAGAGAGGGAGACAGAGAATCCCAAACAGGCTCTGCACTGTCAGCACAGAGCCTGATACAGGGCTTGAACTCACAAACTGTGACACCGTGACCTGAACTGAAATCAAGAGTCAGATGTTTGACTGAGCCACTTAAGTCCCTCCCTCCCGGGTTTATTGAGATGTAATTGGTATCTAACATTGTGCAAGTTTAAGGTGTACAGACAAATGTCCATAGCACCTCTGTCTATAACAGTTAAAAATTGGAATCAGGCCAGAATTCCGGGGGTGCATTTGGCTAAACTGTGGTACATGCGTATCATGGAATGAAATAGCCCTGCACTATTGATATGTGAAGTGATAGAGGTAAAATCTCCAGGGCTTTGCTGAGTGAAAAAGCCAGCACTAAGAGGTTACATGCTGTATACAGTTCCAATTAGATAACATTTTAAAAATGCCACAAATTTAGAAGTTGAGTGAAAGATTAGTTGTTGTCAGTGGTTAGTGATGTTAGAGGGCTAAGGATGGTTAGGAGGGAGGAGGGTGTGATTATAAATGGGAGATACCAGGGGTCCTTGTGGTAACGGAACTGTTTTGTATTTTGGCTTTGTATTTGGTAGAACACGAACCGACACGTGATGAAATCATACAGAACTAAACCCCTGCACACACGTGTTCACACATACAGTGCAAGTACAGTTGGTAAAAGCCAAATAAGATGAATGGATTGTGTCTATATGAAGATCTGGTTGTGATATTGTACTGTACTTTTGCATTGCAGTTAGCATAGATGATGTTACCATTTGGTGAGGTTGGATAAAGGGATCTGTCTGGAATATTTCTTACTACTGCGTGTGAATCTATAATGCTCTCAATAAAAATTTCGTGTAAAAAGGTACATGATGTGGTAGAATCAGATTTAATATATTTTGATATTAAAAATGATTAAACAGGCCCTACTATGAAATGTTCAGAAAAATACACAGAAAAGGATTGTGGGGTACACCAGCTAAAATTCCCGTCTCAAAGTTGATAGATTACTAGAAATTAATTCATTTATGAGCTTTATTCTGATCTAATCAGGTAATGATACTACCAAAAGTAATTTCACAAATGAAGCGTCTTTTATTTTTTTCTTGCAAGAGTACTGAAGATTCACTGTAGTTGGAATTTCTAAATAAGCCCAAAGAATAAAATAAACATGACCCATATGTTTGCTTCTTAGTAGATGATGAAGACTGCAAAGGTTTGTTGTGTGTGTGTGTGTGTGTGTGTATGTGTGTGTGTGTTTTAAACTCTTGGTGTTTTATCCTATGGTCCATTTTGCATTTTGTGGGGCAACCCTTTTCTTTCCAAGGAGAACCCCTTGAAGATCTTTCTCTGACTGGGCCTTTCTTCTGAGACACTGTTGGTTTGAGACAAGGCTCTTGCACAATATTTCAGAAGCTTGCTGCTCATGGGACGTCATCAAACTTGCTTCCTACGTGCCTTCAGCAGCTCTTAGCTGCTCTTAGACAGTAACTGGAGGGATTCCTAAGATAATTGCATATAAAGAAAGAAGGGGAGAGCTCAGGGTCCAGAGGATCTGGTCCTGTCTTTGATCAGTCCTGACCATTGCATGTACTTCTGTCCTTTTGCAGGAGCAGAACACTGGGTAGTGGCAGACTGCCTTTCCTTCAGGGTCCAGAGGCGGTCTTCACTGCCTGCCACCCTGTAGCAGTGACAAGGTTGCTCTCAGCCTGTGGTGTCTTTATCTGAGCTCTCTGTGCTAGATCGCTTATTTTTTCTGCCCAAACAATAGCCACCTGCCTTTCTAGGAGATGTGCCTGTTTCCTCTGGTCACCTTGTGATTCAGATGAGAGTGTCATCTTCCCGTGCACTCTGTTCCTTCACTCTGGCGACATTGGGGGCCTGGGAGCTACCAGACGGTTGCGTTTTCATGACCTAGTGGTAGACCAGTCCCTGCTCCTGGTCATCCTCAAGACTGGGCACCCATTGAGCTGTTGGCTGATATGAGCTAGTAAGATGCGTTCCTTTGCTTGGCTGGTTCATGGCGAGTTTCTTTCACAGGCATTTAGGTGTCCTGAGTCATACTGTCCCAAAGATCGATATCTGTTCTTTTCTTTCTTTGTTCTTCCTGTAGCTTACTGCTCTTAACTTTAGGAGGAGAGGTCAAAATACATGCATTATTCTTTTTTGTTCTTTCAGTTTCCTGCTATTTCCTAGACTAGGTCAGTCGAGGATTCCCTTTGTGTCTAGGGAGGATGAGGTGCGTCTCCAGGGGCAGCTCCAGCCTCATCAGGAGTCCCCCCAATCCGAATGAAGAAAGTCTGGTGTAGTGCTGCCCAGATGGCTCCCATGGCATTTATTCGCAGTGTATGAGCCCATCTTGTTGGAGAGATTGATGCCATCACCCAGGCTAAGTCTCAGTGAGTTGGTATATGGAGACCTATGAGTGATTGCAGAGGTATATGCAGAGTGTTCCTAAATTCTGACGTGGCTCTGAGGTAAATCCATAACCTGGGCAAGAGCTACTATGTAGTAATTAAACTGAAAATATAATATTTGTATAAACTTTCTGCCCCTCGGCACAACATATTTAAAATGTTCCTGGAGGTGATGTTTTTTAAAAATCTTTGCACTTTTGTGCCACAGTTCGACTTAAATAGCATGCAAGTGCTATTCTCAAGATGACTAGTGTTTCTCTCACTTACTGGATGGGGTCTTGCCAAGAGGCATGTAAGGTCAGAGGTCTCACAGGAGGGCTCGGGAACCATGTTTACAGAGAGTGTGCTGCTGCAGCCAACTGGGTCATGGATGTTGGCCAGAGCCTTCTCTGCACTTTGACCGGCCATGTACCATTTGTGAGGCCCTGTGCTTGTTTGAGTCATTCAGGGTTTCTCGGGTCAACTGGCAGTGGTCTGAAAGCAGGTCCCATTTCTCTCTGCTGAGAACCGAAGGGGGAAGAGTGAGAAAATGGAACCAGACTGGCTTTGCTCATCATTGCCATTCGGTTTCATCAGTTCTGTTCAGGGTGTGGGATTCGCACCATTCCTGTGTCAGGGGTGGGTGGGGAAATATCCAGATGGCGGAGTTTTGTGGTTTCTGTTCATAGGTGTATCCGCCTCCCAGCAGCCCCTGTTCCCCACGGAAGCCCTCAGGGAGGAGGACAGCAAAGACCTAGAGGATGGCAGGGTCTGAGACGCATGCTCTGATGTCACTAATCTGCTCTCGTGGTCTGTAACCTAGACACAATGGTAGTGTTGGCTGTTGCTTTGCTCATAGGAGCCCTGTGGTAACTTGTCCTCGGGTCTCTTGGCAAAATCTGAGGCTCTGTTCTACAGGCATGGGTCTTTTCTTCAAAGAGAGCCACTGGGTTCGGGTCATGGCCTATGTTCCCTGACTGTACAGACACTGGCCTACTGGTTGACTCGTTCCTTAAACCAAAATGGAAGGCTCTTGGGCTCCTCTGTGCATCTCAACAGCAGACACCGAGTTGGGCCATAGAGGACTAATGTCCAAAGACTCTTATTTTATTCTGGTCATACCAGAACCAGCGGGTCACTAGGATTTCAAGACCCTACGAAATGAGCTGGTGTAAATCATAATACAGCAAACAATTCAATTTGCTCTCCTTGGAAAGTTCTTCTGCAGAGACAAGGCCACTGGGACTGAGTGGGACTGAAGCTTTAGAAAATAACCATGAGTTTCAGATTGCATTTCATCTTTTTGGCAAGCAGTAAAATCTATTTTTCTGTCAAATGAAATTTCACCTGGAATCTAGTACATGTAACTGATTAGAGCAGAATTTCTAAGGTTAGCCTAGCCCTTGTTTCTACAAGGGTTTTTGAAACTCTTCCTTGGAAGCCCAGGTTGGCGGGGTCCCCGCTTTGAGGGCTCTGTTTTCAGGGTCCAGCACTGCCTTCAAAGCTGAGTAGCTCCCAGAGCCCAGAAGTGGCCTGGAGCAGGTTCTTCTGATTCCCCACACGCTCTGAGCTTCATGCTTTGCAGCTGTTCTGGAGTCCCTGCTGTGTCCCCGATTGCAAATTTTGTGAAAAGTCCTCCGCCAGAATGCCTCATTTTGCAGATGGATCAAGGGAGGACCTGAAAGAGGCAGGCAGTTGCTCACTATTCGTTCACTTGCTTCTTCATTCATTCATTCATTCGTTTGTTCACTTATGCACTCATTTGTAAATGTTTGCTCAGCACTTAACTACACCTATTTCAAAGCTTTACTACGTTCTCCAGATACTCTGGTCAGTAAATGTCTCTTGGCCTCACAGACCTTATGATCTGGATACATACTCTTCTCAAAACCATGAATGCTGTGAATGGGAATTAGAGGAGCACTACATTAGTCAGCTCAGGCTGCTGTAACAAAATACCGTAGACAACAGACACTTCGATTTCACAGTTCTGGAGGCTGGATGTCTGAGACCAGGATGACTGCAGATTGGATTTCTGGTGAGAGGTCTCCTCCTGGCCTGCAGGTGGCCACCTTCTTGCTGGCCTCACATGGCAGAGACTTGGCTCTTCCCCTTCTTATAAGGGCACTGATCCCACTAGGGGGCCCCACCCTCGTGGCCTCATCTAATAATCCTCATTACCTCCCAAGGCCCCACCTCCACATAGCTCCCATATTGGAAGTTAGGGCTTCAACGTAGGAGGTGTTTTTTTTCTTTTTTCTTTTTTTTTTTTTTCCAGGATGGGGACACAATTCAATCCATGGCAGATACTGTTTGGGCACCCCGTGGTGATCTTTAACCTGATAGTAGAAAGATGGATAGGAGTTAAGCATATGGAGGAGGCAGGAGAAGACAGTGTTCCAGGCAGAGGGAACGGCTCGAGCAAAGGCCCAGAGATAAAGGAGTCCTGAGCCCTTGGGTGCAGGTGCCTGTGCTCAGGGAATGCAAGCCGAGGACCTGTGAAGCTATGGAAATAAGGAGTCATGTACCGTGCTAGAGGCTTTGAACAGACATAACCCTGAGGGAAATGGGGAGCCCTAGAAAGGGCGAGCATGCTGGAGTAGGTGACAACCCTTGGCGTGGCTTCCTCCCATAGCATTAAAGCCCCCGCCTGTGTATACGGTGCTTCATGGTCTGACATCCCTTAGAATAAATGTGGATGCTTGGGCAGCATGACACTTCAGCCCTCAGGGCAAGAAGATCAAGCCACAGTTTGTTCGGTAAACAGATTCATTTGGTCAGTAGTTTAATTCTGCAGCAGCTGAATGACATTATAAAGAATGCGGTGGCATTTCTACCGGAAATGTCTGCCATCATTTTCTTCTTGACATGAGGAGAATAAAAGCTTCCCCACTCCAGAAGAATTAGCATGAAATATGCCCATCAGTCTCCCTGTGAGCAGGCTTTCGGCTGCAGCATTGCATTCACAGTGACTGAGCGGGATGGTGTCCGTCCCACCAGTGGTCTCATTGTCAGACGCCCACCCCTCTGGATGGCCCTGTTGGGCTGTGGCCTTGGGTCAGTGCTGCATGGCTGCCTCCACAGTGGGAGGACCCCTGCCTGCAGTCATTCTTGCTCCTCGCTAGAGGGCCGGCCCCTGGTTCCATCAAGGGCTCTAGACTCCCTTTGGGGCTGAGCTTTTCACAGGTGGCTTTTGTTTTCATTTACCCCTATTTCCATTCTTGTCTCTTATTTCTCATTCCTTTGGCATGCTTGTTCTCCAAATGTGGTCCTTGGATTGGTGCATCAGACATGCAGATTCTTGAGTCCCAACTCAGACGTACCGAGGCAGCATCGCTGAGGATGGGGCCCAGAAACCTGCATTTTCAGGAGCCTTCCAGGTGACGCCAGTGCACAGTCAAGCTGGGAACCCCTGCTTCAGCCCACAGATATGCCGTGTGCTTGTATGCTCCGTGCCTTCGCATGCAAGCGAGTGGACGATCAGGTTTGTGTTTGGGCCTGGGCGCATGTGTCTGAACCTTTCAGAGAGAGTTCTGTGCAGGGATGTAAGCATAGGGAGCCCCTGGATGGGGGCTGAGTAAGGCCTGGGAGTTCTTCAGTATCTCTTAGTACCTGATTGTGATACGGATGCTGACAGCTAACGACTGTTGAGCAGGTTCTGTGTGCCATCGCACTGCCCAGCCTTGTGCACATGATCTCATTCTCATCATCACCTCTGTCGGGTGCTTTTCCTATCCCCATTTCATAGGGAGTCACAGTGAGGCTTATAGCAAGTAACTTGGTCAAGATGGAACCTGAGCACACGTCCACACTTTGTCTGAAGAAGCATGTGTCTGCACATCCTCCCGCTCTGTTTGCATACCAGCCCTTGGTGGTGATGGTGAGAGGGGGAGGGGCGCTTTCAGCAACACCTGTGTTTGCTGCTTCTAGCCCTTGGGCCGGCTCAGTTGAGACGTTGCGGCATAGAGCCCTGCAAAGGGTTTGAGCATGAAGAGCTTTCATGCTCTTGGTGGAGAATGGTCCTTAATCTCTCCAAGAATACTTTTAGAAGCACAAACAGGAACCAAGAAAATGAAGTGAACTGTTTTACACTTGAAATGCACCACGTGTGAGAAAGTGCCTGTTAAATCGGGCTGGGTCTGCTCTCCTGGTCTCCTATGATTGGGGCCATTAAAAACTGCAGGGCTGAGCTGGTTAATTGTCTTCCCAGGTTGTGGCGGCACTATGGGAGGGGTCAGGGGTCTCGTGGGCTTCCTGTACGTTTCTCTGTGGACTTCCATCTCGTTATAAATAGGCAGCAGTAATGATTTTATTCTATTGAAGGGCGAGTGGGGGAGAAACCTGGGCTGAGATTTAGAAGACTCACATGAAGGCATATGTGTGAGATAACTCTTTTTTCAGGCTTAGCAGAGATAATTTCTGAACCTCAGCTTGCTGCTTTTAGGGTGATCGGTGATGTCTTTTCAAGTTTCTTGCTGACTCTCAAGTCTGTAGGTAGATGGGTGCCTTGGGACTCAGGAACTGGCCTTTTGATTTTTACACCAGCTTCTTTTCCCAGCTAAAATTCTTTAAGGATTTCTATTTGGCTAGTTCCTCCTCATGGGCCACAATTTTGCATTGTGTGCTTTGAAAGCGTGTCACTTACTCTGAGGGAAAAATGTAGCTAAATACATAGTAAATCACATGTACTCTTATACCCTGCCTATATGTTAAGCAATCCTCTGTCTACTAAGTGTCTCACCATTTTCCAGATTTGTGTTGGAGACTTCCAGCAGCTGGCTGCATTTCCCTATGATTTCTCTTCCCCAATTAGCTTGTAGCCAAGTTCCAATAATATATTAAGCCGAGAGCTTTTCTTGTTAATTTCCCCATAGAAAAGATGTGGCAAAGCTACTGGGAGGCTGAACTTAGCCTACAAACATTGCTGAGCTGTACTGTTCTTCCTTTCAAATCATCAGTTGCTCCCTTGGAGAATAACTTTGTTTAGCATCTGGAAAGATGTTGGAGTGTTATAGGAAGTTGGAAACTTTGTGGCATTATTAGTTAGCGGGGGAAATTCCTTCTGGAGTAAACTTCATGAAGTGACTCTGGAAGCTTTACTATCCATTGGGTGTATTACCCGAAGGTAGTTCCGACTTCTTGAGATTCAAGTTTTGCATAAACAAAGTGATATAGTACATTATGAAATGATGTCCATGGATGTACTTATGTTGACTAGTCTTACATCACTCTTCAGATGTTTCCTGGTAGACAGGCGTTCTGAGCTCTGGTGGGGAGGGGGCCTGCCATGAACTCTTAGAGTTCATGTTTTTGGATCATCACCTTTGCTGGTACAACTTGAATGTTAGAGCCGTTCTTTGAACTTGTAGTGCATTTTTTCTTGCTCATTATTTCATAAACACCTGTGATAAAATGAGAATGATGGTGTTGAAGTTTAGGTGTCAGAAATGTGGAGATAACATCAGGAATCATTAAGCATGCCCTAAATGGCCAATCATTAGTCTCAAATGGATGGACATTGGAATTAAAACAGTCAACTGGGTGTTCAGTTGGGAGGAAAAAGAAAATGAAAGGACACGTGTGAATTGCTGGAAATACGTCATCAAAGGTGGTGTTTAAAAATGATGTCATTAAGAATTTCGTGCTATTTTTCATTGTTTAGGAACAGCTCCTTCCTTCACCTGTACAATATAGAAATCTCTTGTTTGATCATCACACTTTTTACTTTTTAAATTTCTGTATTATAGCTCATTATGTACTCTGTAATGGGTTACCCTTGGTTAGGGGGGCTGCTTTTTTAATTTGTCATCAGAATTTCTTTTTTTTTTTTTTTCTCATATTGAAGTCACAGACCATGATTGGGAGGAAAATTGAGAAATTAATGAATGGAAATGGTCATTTTCTCTGGTTTCTCTCCTCTGTCCCTTCCTGGCCAGACTTGACTTCCTGTCCCTGCTTCATTTTTCTCCGTAACACTTACACTTAATAAAGCATATGTTATACATATTATTTGTCATCTGTCTTCTACAAGTAGAATATTAGCGCCATGAAGCTAAGAATTGTTGCCTATTCCTTAGTCTATACCGGTGTTTCTCCACAGTTTTTCCATTTTCACTCTCCTGAGGAGACTTTCTAGACTCTTGTCTGCTAATTTCCTCCCTCCCTGGAATTTCAATACCACAAATATACCATGTATCTGTGTCCTATATGTATGGTTGAGATTTATACTTAACAAGAGTAAGACGTTTTTTATCCCTCAAAAATCACTTTACCCCTTGGAAGAGAAATGTTGCCCCTTCTGAGAATGCACACTCTGGCCCTAAGCCAACAGGAGTCCTGGAGCAGAGCAGGTACTTAGTAACAGTTTCTGAGTATCCCCTTCTAAAATTCCACCCTTCTTTTCCCTGTTGCCAAAGGAATGTTTGGCTAAGCTGGCGAAAGGTGGGTGAAGGGAGTCCTTCCCCCAGTTGTATCAAGTCCTCATTCTTAAGAGTCTGTGATCACCCTATTGGAGGCACTGCTTTAATAGAGGGACTTATTTAAACCTGTGGACTATTCTCCCTGCCGATCAGTGCATAAACAGAAAGCCAGTGCACATACTAAGTGGTCTTACCAGCTCCTAGCAGTAGCTCTGTTCCCACTTAAGCTGTGGTACTGACACTGACCTGTTTGGTCACAGAGCCTCCTGGCAGTATTTTGTGCGGCTGTGATGGTGGCCTTACCGGTCAGTGGTTTTCCACATACACCCTTAAAGCAGGGGCAGGAACCAAACAGAGGCATTTCAACAAATCTTCTCAGAATGCCCGGATTTCCTTGCATGTGTTCAAATAACTCGATAGTCTGCAGCCTCTCCTCCCATCTTCCCAGTAGCCTGTACATATGGCAGGGTAAAAGGCCAGCAGTCCCTCTTGTGTTAAATAAAACAAGCAAACTTCAGGCTTCATGGTGTCCTGTCTGATGGGAATAGTAACAGAAGCAAGACAATTGTGTGGCCTTTCAGATGCCAGAGACCAGGAAGACCCTCTCAGCCTGCAGTCCAAGGCTCGCCCAGCAGACAGAGACAGACCCCGTGCCTGAAGCCTTGGGCAGGGGTGAAGGCCGCTTTCCTTGAGATGGCTCAGGAGGAATAATTGCCCGTTAGTTCCTGTATTCCCAGAAAGGAAAGCATTCATTCATCATTTTAGGTAGCTTTGTTCCTCCATAGAAATGTTTCAGATGCTAATTTCCTTGGGAGAGAAGACTGACATTCATGCTTACTTTTATACCAACAGTTATGCAGGAGTATGAATATTCATGTCAATAAGACGATTTTAATTATAGTCTGAGAAAATATCATAATGAATGGTTCTGCTGGTCTGACCCTCGTGGCTATAATAATAAAGATAAGTTCCTAAAATGGGGATCTATTCTTATCTGAGCCATTGACTGAAAGTGGAAAGGCTTTGAATTTTTTGTTTGCTCTGTTGAGGTAGATTCCCTGAAATGAGACCTAAGTGTGTCGTGTGTAATGGTCCTCGGTTAGTGGGGTTACAACTTCTGGAATGTAGTCGCAGCCAGATGTACCTATAAATTTCACATATTGGCCTAGACGCTTATAACATGAAACCACGTATGCTTCTTAGTAACTGAAACCGATGGGTCATTTTTCCTCATGATGGATAGAAGTTAAAAAGATTTCTTTTTTGGAAAGTGTTGAAATTAGACATTTAAAACCGAAATTTCCAAGGCAACAGGCTATTTGGAGGGAATGTATGGTGAATCCTTTTTATAATTCGAGTGCCTTTCCCTGCATATATTTCTACATAGATGTATGGGATTTCTATCCCGGTTTTTCTCAAAGTGAGGCATACCCATCTGGGCAGATGTGTTTTTGCCGGCCACGTTGCTATGGCTGCTGTTTTACTCCAGCCGGGTATTAATTTAAGTGAGTCATTTTAAAAGAGAACACTTGTGGGGTGCCTGGGTGGCTCAGTCAGTTAAGCATCCGACTCTTGATTTTGGCTCAAGACACGATCTCATGGTTTGTGAGATCAAGCCTTGGGTCGGGATCTGCGCTGACAGCCCAGAGCCTCCTTGGGATTCTCTCTCCCTCCCCGCCCCCCCACCCCCCCGCCACCACTCGCACACATGTGCCCTTGCACATGCACTCTTTCTCTCAAAAGAAACATCTTTTAAAAAGAGAACAGTTGCAAAAATGCTTTAAAAGCATGGATAATAAAGCAAACATCTTCATAATAAGCAAACTTGGGAGACTTTTTCGCTTGAATTTCTTTTGGATGTTGCTGTTTTCTACTGTGTGACCCAGCTGAGGATTCAGCATGGAGTCGGGCAACATTCACCTACTGGCTTGTTCTGTTACTTGCATCCTTATTATCCACTTCGTGACCGTTTGCTAAGTGCCTGCTGTGTGGTGGTCCCTCTGCAAGGTGCCGGGGAGGTGGCGATGAACCTGACTCAGTCCTGGCCTTCAGTGTCCTCACAGTTTAGAGTGGAGAGCGTGACGTAAGGCCAGCAATTACAGCAGGAGGCACTGGGGATCACCATGCGGAGGAGCCTGGATTTAGGTGTCGGCCCTCTGTGACCTTGGACACCAGTTTATCCTTTGTGGCTTAGTTTGCTCATCTGTGAAATAGGATTAAAAATCATACCCCTAAGTGGGATAGAGCATTTGACTGCAAAAATCGTACCAGCTTCATAAGGTTCCTTGAGGATTAAGGGATGCTCATCCATGCAGAGTGTAGTGCCTGGCACATGGTAGTCCCCAGAAAATGATGATCCATTCAATAAATGTGCAGACATATGTCACAGAGAGTGACTTATGTTGTATCCAGGGACACGCCCACCAGGCAGGGCAGCTCAAGTGCAAGAGTCACTTTTGTGCCCATAGACAAAAGATGGGCAGGGCATTTTCTTTTTCTGCAGAACGTAACATAATAGTGCTTTTGGAGAATGAGGAGTTGTTGGTGTGGGATATATGGGTCGTGGCTTTGAAGTCATCTCATCTTGTTCTTTGCTGCTCTTTTTACCCCTCCTTCTTTTTCTCCCCAAAACATACTAACATGTGAAGGTATCATCAGTAAACTGGACTGGGAGTTCATCCAGGGCTGGGACCTTGGCTTCCTTAACCCTTACCACAGGGCCCTCTGTTTGACAGATATTTGTTGAATGAATGAAGGAATGAATGAATGAATGAATGAATGGAACAAACGAACTAATGGATGAAAGAGTGAATGGATAAATGATACTTGATCGTGATCAGGCATAGAATGTTAAGTAAAGGCATGTTACCAGTTATTGTTTTTTCACATCTGTGTGTGTTTCTGGTAATAAGGTATATTTTTTCATGGAGTTTGACCCAGGATTTTGTTTGGCAGTATTTTGAGCTTCTATTCATTTGGAGAAGAAAAGGCATGATTCTTAATTGGTGTAATTTTACCTTCATGAATTCAGAAATGCAATTTCTAGAATAATGAGTTCTCCTTTTAGAAAGGAACATATTTGCAGAAATGCCAATTCCTGGCTCATTAGGCCCGGCCCAGCTCTGGAGCTACATGACTCTCCCTGGGGCTGGTCCTGTCAAGTTTGGGGATCCTCTCACATTTTCCAGTCCCTGCTGCCCCCAATCAGCTCTACCTCTCACAAGTAAGAGTTAATATTTAATGAAAGGACCTTTGAGACTTCCATTGCCAGAACCCTGCTTGCTTACCACTCTGCAAATAATTTTGGATGACTGATTTTTATAATCTTAGCATCATTATTCCTGTTCACACAAAGAACACAGTGTATTTATGTAAACAGGCCACTGGACAAATTGATGGGGCGATGATAGCATTTCCTGGGTGCAAATTTGTTAGTAGTCATCTATTTGGAGAGACTCCAGGTGAGCTTGAGGGGAAGAGAGCTTTGTATCAACCAGGTTTCTTCTGTTGTGCCTCCTTAAGGTACCCCCCACCCACCCAGGGGTTGCATAAAGAAGGTGCCCTGGAGACAACCCTGCATTTTATGACTGCCCCATTTCTGCCCCCCACCCCTCGAAGGAGGCCTGGGTGCTGCTTTCTCCCTTGTTGATCATCCTCTCTCCTCTCCCCATGCTTACCCCTGCCCAGGCACCTGACAGCTGGTGTCCCGTTCCTGAGTTTTGGTGGTGCTGTCTGGGCTCCCCCATCCCTTCTTCTGATGTGGTGTCAGATGAGGAGCACCTCCTGGGCAGGTCTGGGGCCATCTGTCCTGTGTGCATCAGGGGTCGGAAAAGAGTCTGGCTGGCCCCTCTAGGACTCCATCCTGAGAGCTTGCTTCTCTGGGACTGAGACGGGTGGCCCTTCTTTCTGATGTAGCTGAGTCACATAACTTGTCAGTTTTCCCTGCAAGTCTTGAAGAAATTTTGAGTCCCTCCAGAAGGAATTAAGTGAGTGGTGTTATTGTTCTTTTGTTTAATTCATGACTTTTCTGGGATTCACAGTTCAAATATTTGTTAGCTTGAAAAACACCACTAATTTCTCAGCTTTGCACATTACTCATTTCAATCACAACAAAGCAGAAATGCTGCTGTGTAGAGGGCCCTTGGGTGGAGGACTTATAGCACCCAAGAACCACAGGTGAGGGCTGGACATGGGACCTTCTCCTCCTGGAACTTGATGGTGTGGTCATTTTAGGTAAAACCGTTCTACTGTGGGCCTCTGGTCCATTAGAAAAGACCCTGTCCTTTGCGCAGGGAGATCTCACCATCAGCTTGCTCGACTAGGGGGTTGAGAGACCAAGATTTATGTTCCATTTCTCACTAACAAGCTGTGTTACCTCAAACAAATCACATGTCCCTGACAGGCTTCCATTTCACATGCAGCTGAAGATGAAGACAAGGGATCAGGTTTCATCTTGAACTCTGACTAGTTAGAAATGGATCTGCGATCACAAATCATTGGGGAAGGATTCTGTGATTGATTAGCCATGTCTGCTGTAGGTCAGGAAAGGGCCAGTGGTGGCATCCCTCAGGAAGGTATTGTCAAAGCCCCTTTTGCTGATGTTCTCCCCGTGTCTAGGAACATGGAAGCCATAGGACAGGACATGTGCAATGGGGCAACATCGACAGTAGGAGTGGGGTTGGACCGTTCCGTCTGATTTCTGTTGCAGCCCCACCACTGATTAGCTCTGACACCTTAGACTAGCCAATTAAGGGGAATGCTATAGTCCCTACTTCAGATGCATGTTATGAGGACTGAGTCACATGTCTTCACTACTTTGCGTAGTAGGTGATCAATGAAACTGTGGTTGAGCTCTTCTTACTAATATAAGAATTATGGACAGTACTTTCTGCAGTAACAGGTGGTTTCTACCTGGTGGTCAGCCCTTGTTTCTGAACCACAGAGGATTTGCCCACATCACTGTTGTGAATGAGGACATCAGAACAGTCCAGAGGTTCATGAAGGCCCAAACCTGGAAGGAAATCCCATTGTTACAGTCATGAAGTTGTGAGCTAGATGCCATGTTTTACAGGTGGGAGCATGTGTAAACCTTAGGCCTGGGTGGGAGAGGGTGTTGTCCAAGGTCACTGGGTGAGGTGAGGGCAAGCTAGGTTCTGTCCTAAAATTCTAGCACGTCCTGGATCTCTGTGTCTCTTCCGTGTGCTTCTAGCTGCCCAGCTGAGGGGCTTCTACCACGAGAGGAGGTGCCGCTCTGTGGGATGCACGCTCACTCGGGGCTCTTACAGAGACTGGCTCTGGGGAGTGATTTGAAGGGAAGCCAAGTGCTGCCTTGTAATCATTGGAAGCATATTTATTTATTCATTATGTTTGAGAAGAGCCTCTAGTACCGGAAAGAAATGCTTCAGTCAACTGAGTTTTATTTTCTTTGTCGGTTTATCTTGATTCCCTGTGGCTTCCCACAGGCTTCCTGTCACTTCTCCCTTCCCAGCCTTGTCTCTGCTCCATGTCTCATCCATGCAGAATGAGGCCTTCAAAATCTCACCTCCCTCTGTCCAGACTCCCTCTCCCTGCCCTCAAGACTGCATATTCCTGCCTGATGCTTATTTCCTTTGTTCTTTTTTCTTTTGTTGTTGTTGTTGTTGTTTCAGACTTTATCTTGAATCTCAATAGGATTTATTTATTTGTTTGTTTGTTTATTTTATTTTTTTTCTTTTTTTTCAACGTTTTTATTTATTTGTGGGACAGAGAGAGACAGAGCATGAACGGGGTAGGGGCAGAGAGAGAGGGAGACACAGAATCGGAAACAGGCTCCAGGCTCCGAGCCATCAGCCCAGAGCCTGACGCGGGGCTTGAACTCACGGACCGCGAGATCGTGACCTGGCTGAAGTCGGACGCTTAACCGACTGCGCCACCCAGGCGCCCCTGTTTATTTTAAATATGAAATTTTTGTCAAATTGGTTTCCATACAACACCCAGTGCTCATCTCAACAGGTGCCCTCCTCAATGCCCATCACCCACTTTCCCCTCCCTCCCACCCCCATCAACCCTCAGTTTGTTCTCAGTTTTTAAGAGTCTCTTATGTTTTGGCTCCCTCCCTCTCTAACCTCTTTTTTTTTTTTTTTCTTCCCCTCCCCCGTGGTCTTCTGTTAGGCTTCTCAGGATCCACATAAGATGAAAACATAAGGTATCTGTCTTTCTGTGTATGACTTATTTCACTTAACATAACACTCTCCAGTTCCATCCACGTTGCTACAAAGGGCCATGTTTCGTTCTTTCTCATTGCCACGTAGTACTCCATTGTGTATATAAACCACAATTTCTTTATCCATTCATCAGTTGATGGACATTTAGGCTCTTTCCAGAATTTGGCTATTGTTGAAAGTCTGGTGCTTATTTTCAAAACATGCCTTTGATTAAACCTTGGCCCCTATGGCCTCCTCATCCCCCTGCAACTGTCCTGCACTCCAGCACAGCCCTACTGAGCGCACTCCCCAGGCCATTGCCCGAGCCTCCTCTCCTCCTGGAGTGCCTGCCCGCCTCCCCTTTCCTTATGGTTTCCTCTTTATCTGGAAAGACAATCCAAATGTCATCACTTTGAAGGCTTCCCCAGAGATGGCTTCAGAACCTCCCCATCCTTGACCCCTGACCCCTCCAGGCAGAACTGGCCTGGGATATGGTCTCCTGTACTCCTTGCTCTTTTTTTTTTTTTTACTAACGTATTGCACAGTCTTTAAATAATGCTGTATTGTGCAATACTTTATTCCCCATCACTGGTGTTGTGCTGTCCTAGAGCAAGGTTTTAATCCATATTTGAGTGTCTGATTGAGTGAACCATCATGGCTCATGTTGGGCCATGTATACATATCTTCATCTGATTATCTGGAGATCCTTGTGAAGTAGTGTCAGTTAGGGTCTGCTTTTGAGAGCTGAGAACCCTGAGGCCAGAGAGAATCAGTCGTGTGAAGGGCTGGCTAGTCAGTGATGGCGTCAGGATTTGCATGCGGGGTGGGAGATTTCAGATGCTCCCTGCCTTATGCTGTAGTGAATGAAAGTCACACCTGGTGACCAGACCTGGTCCGAGGTAGTCTTCACCTGCCAGATTCACTTCCCATTCTCCTCACCCATCTGAGTCCTTCCTCTTGTTTAGAGAGGTCTACCTCTGGTCTACCACCTGGGTGCCCCATCTCTGCCAGGCCTTGGATCATCATGCCATCACCGCTCACTCATTTACTGGAGAGCATTTTGCACTGAGCCATCTTCTCATTGTACACTTCACTGTGCCCCCTGAATTGTCTGCTCCTGTAGGAGAGGGGTTGTATTTTGAATTTGAGCCTTGACTGGGCCCCTGCTCTGCCACTTTTTGACTTGGATAAGATGCTGAGCTCTTTAAATCTCAATTTCTTTATCTCTAGACTAGGTAGTTTTGTGTTTCCAAAACTTGTAACTCACCTAGTGTCTGGAGATGATGCAATTACAAATGAACATTCAAGGGCCAGATCGGAAATGTGCAATTGTCCCAGAGATTGTTTGCGGCTTCCGTATCTGCAATGTTTTACTAGCTGGAGCCTTAGAGAACTTTCTCCCATCAACGCCCCATGGTGGAGAAACATGAGCCATATTGCTGGGGTGTGGCCTGAAGCAGTCTTCCACAAATCTTAAATCTCTTTGAAGTCCCAGGTTTCATCTTTAAAAAATTCATACACATTTTGAAATCTTTTTCTTAATATATGCCAGTGTTTTTCTTGGTATGAAAATAATGTAAAATGACCACCCACTAAATCTACATTCCGGGGAGGAATGCTTCAGCGTCCACTCTACACAAGCTCTGGTAGTGCTTTGGCTTTTAATCATGTTCCTGAGAGCTTGCTTGATGTGAGTCCTCTCCAGGTGAGTGGAGGAAGTTGGATCTCAGGGGCCTACAGAGCATGGTCCCTTGACTGGCCAGAAGACCAGACCTTGGTGGAGGGTGAGTTCACCCAGGGGATGAGGCTGCTTAGAGAAGACATTTTGCTTCTTTATCTAGGTGGAAAGCAGATTCTTGACATTAAGTTGGAAGAGATTTACTTGTTCTCTATAGAGGTAAAAACTGCTACCTCAAGGGTCCTAGATGGGTCCTATGAAAAGCTTGGTTCTTGACACTTAGTGAATGTTCAAAGATGTTTTCTCCCATTGAAATTGTAGACCTTGTACCTGTCCATCCCAGGCCATATTTATCCAGTATCTTTCATTTGCAAGGGTCAGTGTTTGTTGATGCTTCCTTAGTACATGGTATTCCTTTGGTCCACACCTAATTAAGGAGCAAATATTATTTTTCCCTTGGAATGGAAACATTGAGTTTTTTTAATTGGGAGTGGAACTTGCTAATTAAAGTATATATTTGCCTAGGAATGGAATATTTCTACAACAAAATGATCATGATTTAATGTGCTGTAAGTTCTGCTTCATATCATCTCTTAATCAGAAACTACCTTCCTTAAAAAATTCAGCTCAAGTTCAGTCTTCTGACCTCCTGAGGCCCCAGTAATCTCTCCTTCCATCCCCATTAGACCTCATCATTGGTATCCTGAATCTGGCACTTGGTATGGAGGCCATTTTATGCCTGTGTCTTATTTTGTTTACCATTTTATGCCTTTGTCTTATTATTTGTCCAAATTGGTGTGCCCTTGTAGACCACAGCTATCAGTAAACACTTATTCAGTCAGTCATTGAACTTTTTGTTGTTGTTGAGTGCAAGATGTGCATAAAGTGTGCTAGACTCTGAGGAAATTCATTCACTCTGAATGAATCATGAACCCAATGTCCCTGTGAGGGCACGTTCACTCTTCTAGAAGTGACCTAAGTTTCTGCAGTCTGAGTGTTTCTGACTGTATTTGGATGGCAGTGTTGTGGAGGGGCCTTGGGTTACATTCGCACAGACTTGAGTTGGAATTCGGGCTCTACCAGTTACCAGCTCTGGGACCTTGGCCAACTTCTCCTCTCTGAGCTTCCATTTTCTCACTTGTAAAATAGGAGTAAAACTGATCTTTCTTTCATAGTTGTAAGAGGTGAGGATAACACAATGCCTGGTTCATAGCACTAAATAATAGTAATTTTTAAACTATTTACTCTCATTTAGAAATACTTGTGTCCATATTATATACAGTTGACCCTGGGCTAGGTGATTTGCTAAGTACTGGGGAATATGTGCATATGGTGACAAAGGCCCTTGCTTTTACAAAAGAGCTTTGGTAGCAAACAGTCTTCCTGGTCTGAGTCTCCTAGTGTTGGTATAAAATGAATGCTGCCATGAGTGAGTAGATGTATATTAAACATGTGGCTTCCCCCTCACCCCCAATATCCTGTTGATACTGTTATTGCTTTGAGAATAGGGGAAGTTAAAACGACAGCACCAAAACAAGGTTTGGTCTGACCCTGTTGCATCCAGAAACACCCCAGATGGAGAGAGAGGTCACCATCATTGCAGTAAACATCCCCCGCTTCAGATGTGTGTCGCACCCTTCTATTGGAGCCTTGCTGGAACTCCAGGAAGCAGGCACAGTTGCCCTATGTCACAGATGGGGAACCAGGGACCCCTCAGTGTTACTGACTTAGCTGAGAGCACGTGGTCCAAGACAGGTGAAGGTGGGACTTGAACCACGTTTGCTCATTTCCTAATCTGGTCCTCTCTATTGCATGGTGCCTGGGAACTCAGAGCCAGACCCTAGCCTTGCCAGCCACTTGTGTGACATGACTTGCACATTAGTTTCCTCTTAGGCAAAATTAGAAAATAGCACCTACTTGACAGAGGTTTGGTGGAGATGAAATGAGAGAATGTAATTGCTTCATGCAGAGTGTAGCTCATAGTCTATGAATACAAACCCTTGGTATAGCCAATGTCACCGTAGTTGTGCGGAGAATCTCTGAGGCCGCCTGTGTGTGAAGCCTGTGTCTGCAACTTGTTGTGTGTCCTCATGTTACCCATCCTGGCTAAGCCTCACCATCCTCTGAGTAAAATGGGGACAGTCATAATTAACACATGTGGTCCAAATAGCAGGTGCTAAATGAACTATTGGGACCTCATCAAGATAAAAATCTGGGGCACCTGGGTGGCTCAGTTGGTTAAGCGTCCAACTTCAGATCAGGTCATGATCTCTAAGTCTGTGAGTTTGAGCCCCATGTCAGGCTCTGTGCTGACAGCTCGGAGTCTGGAGCCTGCTTGGGATCCTATGTCTCCCTCTCTCTCTGTCCCACCTCTGCTCATGCTCTGTCTCTCGTCTTTCAAAATGGAATAAATGCTACAAAAAAAATTTTTTTTTAATTTTTTTTAACGTTTATTTATTTTTGAGACAGAGAGAGGCAGAGCATGAAAGGGGGAGGGTCAGAGAGAGAGGGAGACACAGAATCCGAAACAGGCTCCAGGTTCTGAGCGGTCAGCACAGAGCCCGACGCGGGGCTCGAACTCTCGGACCGTGAGATCATGACCTGAGCCGAAGTCGGACGCTTAACCGACTGAGCCACCCAGGTGCCCCACTACAAAAATTTTTTAAAGAAGATAAAAATCTTCTGCACAGGGAAGGAAACGGTCAGCAAAACTAAAAGGCAGCTGACAGAATAGGAGAAGGTATTTGCAAACGAGAAATCAGATAAAGGGTTAGTATACAAAATCTGTAAAGAAATTATCAAACTCAATACCCAAAGAAGAAATAATCTAGTGAAGAAATGGGTAAAAGACATGAATAGACACTTTTCCAGAGAAGACATCCGGATGGCAAACAGACACATGAAAAGATGCTCAACATCACTCATCATCAGGGAAATACAAATCAAAACCACAATGAGTTACTGCCCTCACACCTGTCACAATGCTAAAAATTAACAACTCAGGAAATGAGAGATGTTGGCGAGGATGCAGAGAAAGAGGAACCCTTTCGCACTGCTGGTGGGAATGCAAACTGGTGCAGCCACGCTGGAGAACAATATGAAGTCTCCTCAAAATATTAAAGATAGAACGACCCTACGGCCCAGCAATTACACTACTAGGTATTTATCCAAAGGATACAGGAGTGCTGATTTGAAGGGACACATGCACCCCAATGTTTATAGCATTGGTTATTGAAATCACTGACATAGGATTTCACTCATGTGGAATTTGAGATGAAATAAGGGAAGGGAAGGAAAAATAAGAAAAAAACAAAGAGGGAGGCAAACCATAAGAGACTTTTAAATACAGAGAACAAACTCAAGGTTGCTGGTGGGGTGTTGGGTGGGGAGATGGGCTAGAGGGGTGAGGGGCATTAAGGAGTATTTGTTGGGATGAGCACTGGGTGTTATATGGAAGTGATGAATCAACTAAATTCTATCCCTGAAATTATTATTACATTATATGTTAACTGACTTGGATTTAAATTAAAAAATAATAATAATAAATAGGCCCTAACAAGTTATCATTCTGACAACAATGCTTGTGATTTTGGACTTTGCGCCTCTTCCCTCATCAAGAATGAAACCCATGACTTTGTGACTCCGACTAGCACCTTTTATGCTGTCTAGCTGTTGCGTTAGCTGGCTCTTGCCTTCCTGAGAGGACCCCCGTGAGGGGCAGAGGCTACTGCAGTGCACTGAAACCAGGGTTCATTGCCTGACCTCTCCTTGACCCATCTCAGCGCTCACCTCCCAGATGGCAGCATCTAGTGTCTGGAAGGCCCGAGGCAGAGCCCTGGGCTGTGGATGCCTCCCTCCCCTCCCCTTTTCTTCCTTCAATAGACCGTGTAGAATCCTTGGTCCAACCACCACCCGGAACTGTTACCCATGTGCAAGAGGCGAAGCCTCTGACTTTGTCCACTGCAAGGAATCTCGGATCCTGGGGAAGCAGATCTGGCAACACACAAGATAAGAGTTTAGGAAGTGCTGGAAATGCAGTCCAAAAGGGCTAAGACTCCTCGCTCCTGGCCCAGGGCTTTGTTGTCAGTCATAGATCAAACAGGTAGCCGCATGGTGCCCTTATGTGACCAAGATGAGATTGTTAATGAGGCACCATGCAAGCCATTGAGTCCAAGGTTGATGACAGAGCCTGCTGCCTGCTCCTCATTGCTGAGTCCACGCGGTGCATGGCCCGGAGTATGTTCAGTATATAGTGGTTGCATTGAAGAAAATTGTGAAAGGATTATTGTTCGAGAGGATAAAATTACATCATCATCATTATGTTTGCTACAGCGTGTTGCATACTTCCTCCATGCCAGGCAGCATGCCCTTCCTGTCAACTATCTTTGATTCTTAGCAACACCTGTAGTGAGGTGAGCACCGTTAGTCCCCACGCTCACATTTGTGGGACTCAATCTCAGGTGCTGAAAGACGTGGTCAAAGTTACACAGCTAGGGGGTAGCTGAGGTGGACTTCAGAGACGGGTTTAACTTTGAAGACCTTGCTCTTAACTATTATGCTGAAATGTGACCCTCCATAATGGGAGGTCCAGTGTGGGGTGACAGTCCCTTACTTCTGTGGGCCTCACTTTCCTCATCTTTGAAGAAATAGCGCAGAGCTGGGTCTCAGGAGGTCTCTTCCAGAGTGGTCATGCTAGGTCTGCTTTCCCTGGGGGCATCCGGTGTGCACAGGACTAAGCCGAGCTCACGTCCCTGCGGCTGATGTTCTGGTGTGAGGAGAACTGCCCTTACACAGGGCTTTGGCTCACTGGTGAGAATCATAACCAGTTGGCTTGTGGACAGAGTACTGGGGCAAGTAGAATGTAGAACTGAGCCCATGTTCCTGTCACACTATGCAGGCCGAACTCATTGGCAGTTCTGGATCTAGCTACCTCTCTCTCTTAACTGACCTAAAATGGTACTGGGCGAGTACAGATGAGGCGGTTAGGAGATGAAAGCTGTAACATGGAGCCCTGAGCAAACCCTCCCTGCTCCTGCATGCCTGAGCTGGTGGTTGACTCCTCTAGGATAGGAAGTCTCTGTGATGCTCAGTGATGACCTGCTGGCAAAAGGGCTTAGTTTACCTCCCCTCGTCCCACACTCGTGCCCAACCTGTGTTGCAGATGTGTCTCAGATTCCCAGTTCTCTCCTGTACCTCCCTCAGACCATCAGCAGGGCTGCTGGGAGGCTCTCAAGAATAGAATGACATGACGCTTAAATAAAGCTGATTATTTGAGAGCATTTCAGAAATACGTGCAACAGGTTTATTCTTAACTTTCCAAAGACTAAGATGTGATAATGCTGCATGAGTAGTCTAGTTAGATAGTTGCCTCAGCTCTAGCCTTGGAAGTAACAAGAAGACTGGGGACGATTTCTTCAGATAGGCCATTGTCAGTGTTTCTTTGAGGTAAAGCCATATAAAACTTGGCTCCTTTGCTTTTGCAGTGTGTGTGTGTGTGTGTGTGTGTGTGTGTGTGTGTGTGTGGTGTATGTGTGTGAAAGAAGAAGGGAGTTGTATAGAACATGGAATAAATTTGAAACCCACTTAACAGATAATATACCTGGCCATCTCCCATCCCTTTGCTGGATTGTCCCACGTACAACAGGGTGGATGTGTCACCCTCAAATTCTATGGCATTGGAAATGCACGGAGCAAAACCGGCTACCCTGGATCGTAGATTTGGTTCCAAGCTCATTCACTTTCTGGCTTTGTGACAAAAAATCAATATCAAATTTAGTTGTGTTGGCAAATACACAGGTTTGAAAAGGCTACAGTGGAACATTGAAATCACTAAAAGTGCTTGAGTCTTAATGGCCAAGAACATAAAGTATGGATTTATTGCATTTAGTGTTTGGAAGAGTTCATATTTCCCCGCATTTCTTGTGGTTTTGTATTTGTGTACAGAGTGTATCATATGCATCTTTTTAAACTCGATCCCAGTAATTGTATGCTCGTT
Organism: Puma concolor; assembly: GCF_028749965.1. Lineage (NCBI taxonomy): Eukaryota > Metazoa > Chordata > Mammalia > Carnivora > Felidae > Puma > Puma concolor. The sequence continues at coordinate 127,213,129 of NC_141667.1, forward strand.
GACTACATGAATCAATTTTTCACTTTCCTGGACATTGTCAAGCTGAAAGGCTGGGTTCTTGTTTTGTGTCTGATGACTGACACTGGGATTGAACTCTCGGGGGGGCCCATAATAAAATCAGAGTACAGTCCACAAATATGTGGTTAGTCTGATTCAGTCAAGCCCGGTGCTTTCTCATCTGTCACACAAGCCAGTCTTGTGGTTCTGGGCTCAACAAATTATTATGAAAATGGTTTCACATTTGCTGCTGATGGTGATGTTGTCTGCTTCCAACTTTGGGAGGGATATTTACAGCGTTTCTATCAGTTTGAGTCATATCGAAGCAAAATCAAAGTACCTCCGTATGTCCTTACTTTTAGAAGCTATTCATTTGTAGTGTGTGGGTCATGCAGTGCAGGCTCTGATGTGGCCTGGTTATTTAGGGCTTTGGCAGCCTTAATAGCTTTGAATTACCTAATGGAAAATATATTTTGGAAATAGGAAATAGTAAACACTCTTTTCAAGTAATTCTTACCATGGTGTGAGATTTGACAGTGAACAGGAGAGAAAATTGTTTCCCCGTTCGGGAGACCATTATGTATAGATACTTTTTTAAAGCTGGCTCATCAGGTTGAAGGGAGCAAATATCCTTTATTGAGTATGCTCTTTGGAGTCTCACAACAACCCTATGAGACCAGTATCACCACCCCAGGTTTGTGAAGGAGGGAACAGAGGGGGAAGGCATCAGGAAACTAGTGGACTGACCATGATTCCCGTCAGGGAGGAGTGAGGCTGGGCCTCACACTCTGGAAGAGCGACCTCCGCATCCCTGTTCCTTCCCTAACTCCAGCGGCAGAATTCTGTGTGGTTTGATTTCACATACAGAAAAGGCACTGTGGATGGCACCGTTCTGTTAGGCAGAATGGAGTCACTTCCACCTTTCAGTGTGTGGCATGCAGGTGGTCTACATCCCTCGTAAACTTCATCCCTGCATCTTCTAAAAATGGGGCAGTATCCCCAAATGACACGGTTGTCTACATTCGTGATCCTAGGACAGGACAAAATCATTAATAGGGCCATGTCCACAGAGGTCCCTGCTCTCCCAGCTACTGAACGAAGAGAGACCTGTAACTGTTGACCCCATTTTCTCTCCCCTGCCTTCTTTGTACATAGGGGGGATGTGTTTTTCTGGTTGGAAGAGAGGCTAAGCCTCTCAGGATAATTAGGGGCAAAGAAATAGAGACATTGAGATTGGGAGTGAAGGAGGGATTTGGGGGGCATGCACATAAATGAGGCCAGCCCTGCTTTGGAGAGAGGAATCACTGGGAGAGGATGGGGTTTTGATCAGAGGTGCAGAGATGGTATATTTAGATCCTTTCAGATGTCTTTCAGAGACATTTGAGGATGAGATTCCTTTTTTAAAAAATGTTTACTTATTTATTTTGAGAGAGAGAGAGAGAGAGCGAGCAAGCAGGGAAGGGGCAGAGAGAGAGAGAGGGAGAGAGAGAATCCCAAGCAAGCTCTGTAACTGTCAGTGCAGAGGCCAGTGTGGGGCTCGCTCTCATGAACCGTGAGATCCTGACCTGACCTGGAATCCAGAGTTGGATGGTTAACTCAGCAACCCAGGCGTCCTGAAATTATTTTTTAAGGTTAAATGAATAAGCTGTGTGTGCTCTGATTTTAAACCATTGTAGGACTTCATATTTATCAAGTGTAATCAGAGCCCAAATTAATAATTACAGTAGTAAATCACAGCAACCACACACATCATTTATGAAGCATGTGCAGAGCAGGCCTGGGGCTGAGCCCTTCAGGTGTGTCATCTGATTTCGTCCCCAGACAACCCCAGGAAGCATCTAGCACAGGGCCCAGCGCTGCTCTTATACACAGTAAGTATTCATGCCTGACCCCTTTCCTCTGCCCCGAGTCACAACCAGGTTACCTGCCACCTCCCGTCCCCTGTTCCTGCTGCGTGTTGCCATCCTGCGCCCTGGTGATGCCTCCCCTGACAACCTGACACTGGGCCAGTAGGAACCCAGGTGACTGGCTGTGATCTGCAGGCAAAGCCCGTGTAAACCCAGCTGAAGTCTGTCCCTCCTTCCTGACACTTAAAGAATTTTGGCCAAAAAAACCATAAAGGAAATACATGTGCGCCTGTAAATCACTTATTCACCATCCCTTATACTTCACAGTAAATCAAGAGGATGCTGGAGCCGGTGTTCATATTCCAGTTTAGAAAAGCCCCCCACTGGAAAGGCTCTCTGCGAGGAAGCCTGTCCCAGGCCTGCAGAGACCATTCACGGGGAGTGTGGGATGCCATCAGCCAGGCGGAAGGACAGCAGTGCTGGCCTGTGACAGGCACGGAAGGGACGACAGCAGATGGAATCTGAGGAGATCTTGTCACTCAGGACAGAGGACGATGCTTGTGAAAATGTGTATGTTGAGGGACAACGTGCCATATTCTCATGTTCCTGATAGGCTGATACGGTTGTGGTTCAGCATATGGCCTCTGCAGTCCCCTCACCGGCTTCATATCTCGTCTCTGACACTTACGAGGCATTGTGTCCCTTGGCAGAGTTCTTAAATTTCTTGTTCTCAGTTTCCTCACGTGTGAAATGGGGCTAATTGTCCTATCTTTATGGGGCATTTGAGAATTAAATACAACAACCCAAGGATATTGCGTACGATGTTGCTTGGCATGTAGTTAATCCTTGATAAATGTCAACTAGGATGATATTTATATGAAGTTTCTCCCGCTTATTTTCATTACACTGGTTGTAACATAGTACAAGCCATTTTAACTTGTAGGATTATATTAGCAATTCCTCAGTATATCTATTAACTTAGATATGCTAACAGCTTAAGAAGCAGTTGGGTAATAAAGGTAAGGAAACAGACCCAGAAGGGCAAGTCACTTGCCTCATGTGCCCCAGCTGGTAAATAGTAGGGCTAAGAGTTCAACTGAGCCCTGCTTGGGTTTAATCAACCCCTCCATGTGCCCTCCTAAATCATTTCCCCCTGTTTGGCATTTCTATGGAGTAGAGATTCACACAGGTCTCCTAGTCTGTCCGGCAGGCGCATGCAGTTTGGAATCCCTTGTGGGGATGCACAGGTGAACTCCCTGTGGGCCCTCTGGGGGGCTGGTGCAGCCCTGGTGCCTGAAGCTTCTGGGGCTGGACCAGGTCTCTCAGGGCGTTCTGTGGCTTTGTGTTTGCATCCTTGGGAGCCCCTTCCCTGCACCTAACCTTCAACGTACTCTGACTTAGGAGTCTTATTCACTTCTTGGAATCCTTCTCCATCTGGCGGCCTTAGCAGGGATGTTGAGTGGGTTCTTGAATGCCACCAATGGTTCTTCTAGAGGAACCGAAAAGGATGGTACATACTGCATTTTGTCTCTCCAGGTGGCACGCTGCAGGATAGTGGCCGGGTTAGGTGTCTGCCCACCTGGGTCCTCATCCCGGCTTTACTGGTAGCACATTTGACCTTGGACACCGTGTATTAACCTCTCTTGGCATCTTGGTGTTCTCTTCCATCCGTTGATGGCGCTGACGGTGTCCATCTCGTGGGGCTCTTGGAAAGACTGGATGAGTGAGAATTGAGCATTCTGCAGAGATTATTCAGCTGTGATTTTTTTCCCTTTTCTTTCCGTGTGTCTCTTTCCAGAGATAAGCGGGGCTGGCTGGGCACAGGGTGGTCCTCTGTGTCTGGCGAGCACGTAAGGAGTGTCGTTTGGCCTTCAGCAGTGGCTGTGACTTGATTGTGCATCTTCTCTAAAACCAGGGTCCGGAAACTATGTGCGCATCCAGCCGCCTCCTTTCCCGCCCGCCCCTGCCCCAGATGGGTGCTTCATCACTGCCAAGGGCTGGACTCTTACATTTCATGGAATCCTGGAGGCGAAAGCCCCCTGCCAGGTCATGCAGTCCAGTCAGCTGTTTCCTTGAGACTGTTGACTAGACCCTGCTTTTGAACACTCTCCAGGATGGGGACCTCACTCCTCTGCCCACAAGGCAGGTGGCTCTTCTGAGACAAGGGTGCCTTCCTTTCCCTGAGATGTGTCGGCTACGACACAGCTTCATCTCACGTGGGTTTTCTCTTCACCCTGCGGCCATGCAGAATAAAGCCCAAACCTCACTTTGCCCATGCCTAACCCTCGAGTAATTCCTGTTGGACCCAGTTACTGCTGTGTGCCCAGGTCTGTGCTCAGTGTAGATGTCCCCCGTGGTTCCTGGGAAGCCAGCAGCAGGGTGGAGAGACCCAGGGAAAAAAGTACAAGCGGCCTTAAAATGGAGAAAACTGTTGTCAAAAAAGAAAAGGGGTACTGTGACAGGAATAAGTCATCTTCTTAGGAGTCGTGGGAGAGTCACTTCTTAGGAGGATATGTTTCAGCTGTGTCTTGTCAGCAAGGAGGGAGCCCGCCAAGCAGAGGGCAAAGGAGGCACCTGTCATGCAGAGGAAGCAACCTGTGCCTGAGCCCAGGGGTGGGAACAGGCTGAGCGTGTTTGAGGAATGGAGGCAGTGCTCTGAGAATGTGCTGAGTGAGGAGGGACATTGGTGGCAGATGAGCTTATGTGGGTTGGCAGAGGACTGTTTGGGATTTGGGCTTTACTCCCAAGGTGGTAGGTAGCCATTAAAAGTTGTTAAGCAGAGTCTGGCTGTGGGATGGAGACTGGACTTGGGGGTGGGGGGACGGGGAGTGACAGAAGGTAAGAAGTGGGAGACTAGTTACAGGGTTCATTGCCTTCTCTCAGGTGAGCAGACAGATGAGGGCCTAGGGCAGAGCGCTGGGTGTGCAGGCGGAGGAGAGGGGAGAATTTGGGATAGGTTTTAAAAGTAGAATCTGGTACAGAATGATGGACTGAAAGATGAAAGAAAAGAGGTGAAAAAAAATCACAGATGGCTCCTAGATTGCTGCCTTGACTGTGACGTGTGGGGTGGCTGTTGTTGACTCTTAGAAACCAATCGATATATTTCCTTTTGTCAGTTTGCTGCCTCGCTTCTCTGAGAAGACAATTCTGGCAGGCTAGGGCTTTCTCCCAGACATAGTGTGGGGATGCTTGAAGGTCTTTACGTCTTGTTCCATCAGGTTTACAAACATCTCTGATGTTTTCAAAACCATCGTGCCACTGGTTGGACATCACTGATATTACAGATAAAATTAACAGTGTTAGCACCTGACATTTATCAAGCCAGTGCTGAAGGCTTTGTAGGCATATTAATTGGTGCGTTATCACAGGCCAACAGTGGAGGGTGATGATTTCCGTTCTGCAAAGGGGCAAACCAAGGCTTGGGTTGGTTAATGGACCAGCCAAGGCCACCAAACAAACGCATAGTACGGGATTGGAATGCAGATTTGTCAGCATCCAGAACCTAAGCTCTTACCCAGTAGGCAGGGTTATTTCCCATGTTGCCAGAGGTCTGTATTTTGGAAGAAGTCGACATCCTCCCTCCCGTGGGAAGTGGCAGCACATCATTAATCCACATTACTTAAGAAGGATTTCCCGTTATGTCTCTCCAGTCAGCTTGATTAATTTTTGAAGGAGAGACAGTTAGGCAAGGATGACATCGCTCCTGATCTGAGTAGGTTCTTGTTTACACATGCAAGTTAGAAAGCACCCTGTAAATCAAAAAGTTGTGAGCCAGGTAGAGTGAATAATTTTTGTTGACGACTTGGTGAAATACTTTAAATTCACTTAACCAGCATCGTATACAACATTCTTAAGGATCAGAGAAGAGAGAATGATTTTCTCATTTAGCTAAAGCATGCATTACCTTTCAGGTAAACATGGTAATGCCATCCTAAGGAAAAAAGGGTAAATAGCAGTAATGATAAGGAAATCATACGCTGAGCATCAGTAATTAGAAGCGGCTCCCGGGACTTCCCTAGGGACGACACGAGAAGATGCTCAGGCCTGCAATCTGTTCGTTGCCCTTTTTGCCTTGGGACTAAGTCTCGTGCAGTCCGCCTCACCACCTCGATTTTGGGAAATGTTGTCATCCCGGATGGGTGGTGACACTGAAGCGGTCATTTCTGGCCCCAGATTAGCCCCCGCTTGCCCTCCATCACGAGACTGAGCAGTGACGTGGGAGGTCACCAGATCCTTTTTGGACTGTCACTGGTCAAGAACAGAAAAGTGCTCAAAGTTTATCAGCCATGTCTACAGTGTCAGTTACAGGATTTGGGGAATAAAAAACCAGAAAGTCATCTGTTAGTTATTTGTTAAACCAAGGTAATCCATTATCCTGAATGAAGTTTCATTAAGAGTAATGTACTCATTAGGCATAAAATGGCTCAAAAAAGCTTAACTATCATCACTTCTTAGAATAACTCAAACCTTGGCTAAGATGGTTGACTTTCACCCTTGTGTAACAAGCAATCAGCATTTAATTAGCTGAGCACTTGGATTTGTTGATTAGGGTGCATTCAGGACGTGAATATGGATGATGTTCTTTAAGCAAGATCAGCCGTTGCTTTTCTGAAACCTCTTGTCCAGCGACTTTCAAAGGCTCACAATGAATATGGATGCTAGTGATTATTTATAGAATAACTCTTCTGTTCCCATCCTTAGCCTTTACAAAGTTATTTTTGAGTTTACTGTGGCCTGATTTTTAATTCAAGGAAAAGAATGCTTTGTTGTTATTTTCCTTCGCGGAGTCTGAGCTCCTCACATGAAGGAGACATCTCAGCCTGTGAGCATCTAACTTATTTACAATTGGAGGAATTTATTTTTGAACTCACATCAAGCCTCTCAGTGTTGTTCCACACAGTTTTTACCCGTTGCTTCTCCTGGAGGCATTTGTAGATGCTGGAAACACCAGGAAACTGATATGTCATGTGCATTTGTGGCTGTATACTCTTGTCTGCACCCCTTTCAGGATGCTTTAAATCAGGTCTCAAGTAGAGACAAATCCAAGCTTGTCCTGAGCTTGAGTCTGGCGTCTCTGGTTTGTCACATTGCATGACACTGTCTGGTTTTCCCTTTAATTCCCAGTACAAGAACAACATTAAAAGTTAAGTGTCTGTTTGCAGTGTATTCACATGATAGGTACTTTGTGCAGGTGATGTACAAGTAGACAACTGTACCTTCCCTCCCTGCTGCTTTCTTCCTGTCTCTTTGTCCTCTTCAGCCTTCTGTGACTCGCTTTTCCTGTGTTGCGATGGGAAGTCATGCGGATTTGCCGCTGCTGCAAGTGTCTGGGCTGTCGTTAGAGGCTGAGTCATAAGAACGGGATCAGGGTTACTTGGAAATGCTTGCATCTGGTGACACACAGCCACATTCTGCTCACATGACTGGCAGCATATTGTGCCCGGAAGCCTTGATTGACCCTGGTCGATGGGTGTTCAGGCGGAGACGGTGAAGCCGCGGGCGGGGACCCCGGGGCCAGGGAGCCACATCCGGGCCTCAGTTGGGTTGAGGTGTGGGGGGGGGGGGGGAGGGGGGGGCGTGGCCTCCTGTGATGTCCTTTCCACCCGGATGTGGGACACATGGGTTTTCTCTTTTTATTCCCCCCTCCATGGAACGGACCCGGCTGTATTTACAACACCGGTCCTTGAGAGCTGAGGGAGAGCTGATGGTAGGAAAAATGATGAGGAAAAAAAAAAAGAGGAACAGTGTGTCCCATTTTCTTGTATTCTTTGTCCAAATCCGGATTAAGCGGCCTTTCTCAAGGGGATACAGAGTTACCTTTTTTTTTCCTTTCCATTTTTCTGGGGAAAAGCTTATATTGCCGTACTTGTTCAAATGAAGTGTGCACATGAGGTATTTTCAAATGTTAACATTGCAGTTGGCACCGGGGCCTGGATTACATCCCAAATGTGGCATCTCTGGGACTTAGTTAATAAGGTTCTGTTTATATCAGCAGGGAGAATATTAAAATTCTCCCAAAACAGCTTGAAATGTTACAGTGGCTTTGTTTCTGAGGCGTAACAGAAATGAAGCACATTATTAATTTAGAAACAGCTAGGTGGAGCCGCCTCCCGCCCCCCTTAGAATTAAGTGATGAGAATGGGCATTTGTGAAATTGACTGAGTGATCTTTGGGGGATGCTTATTAAAATCCTAACATCGTTCCAGAGTTTTGTAGCAGATTCATTATCCGCTGTAATCTTATTAGGACTGTTTTGTTTTGTAATCACCATTTCATCCATGGGGCCCCTACATGTGTACCGTGTTTCTCTGCTGGTCCATCCATTCTGGTCTCTTTTTTTCTGATGAGTTAATACCTCTTCCGTCTGTCTGTCAGTCAGATCTGTCACTTGCTGTCTCAGTCAGGGTTGGGCACTGTGTTGCGGATGCCTTTTTCCCTTCCTGGGCCAACTCAAGAAGACGGTTGCCTTGAGATTTACTTTGTTCCCCTTTTAATATTTTCCCCAAACTATATTCTTTAACTTTTTTTAACATTTATTTATTTTTGAGAGTCAGAGAAAGACAGAGCTTGTTTGGGAGAGTAGCAGAGAGAGGGAGACAGAGAATCTGAAGCAGGCTCCTGGCTCTGGGCTGTCAGTACAGAGCCTGACAGAGGGCTGGAACCCACGAACCATAAGATCATGACCTCAGCTGAAGTCAGACACTTAACCGACTGAGCCACTCAGTCACCCCCCAAAAAACTGCATTCTAAAGATGTAGACAGTGGACATCTGGCCTGCAGTGTAACACAGAGCACGGCTTGCTAAATAGATCGGGTCTCTGTCCATAGTGTCACCGTCTTAACCTCTTTCATCCTTTTCTCAGGGTTGTAGACAGAAACCCCCTTGTAGAGCCAGTATGGATTCAAATTCTGACCCCGGAGACTCTCTGACTACTCTACTTCCTTGTTTGCAAAGAGAGGGATTTGTGTAGCCATCCCATGCATGCATCCACTCATGCAGTGGGTAGCTAAGATCCTACTATGTGTCAAACATAGTTCTGGTTCCATGGGTACTGCAGTAAACAGAACTGCCCGCCTTCATGGAGCTTAGGTTCTAGTGAGGGGGGTAATCAGAAGTCAAGCTAAGTAATTAATATGTTGAGTCTGTTTAGTATGAGCGCTAAAGAGAAAGAATTAGGCAGGAAAAGGGGGTACAAAGTAGGGAGTTGCTGTTTTATTTTTATTTTGGAAGAGTTTTTGTTGGGGCCAGAGTAGGCCTCATGGAGAAGGTGGTGATTAAGAAGGACCTGACAGAGGTAGATTTGTGAGCAAGGACTGCCGGGGCGATGGGCAGTAGGCGTGAGTGCCAGAGGATGGGGTGTGCCCAGCTTGTCTGAGGACTCACAGGGGCATCTGGAGAAATGTGAACAGGGAGCAGAATATTAGGAAATAAGAAGAGAGAGATGATTTGGTAAGGACTTCGACTTTACGCTGAAGAGGGTCACAGGACAGAAGCAGGGAGATCATTTGGGAGACTTTTGGTGATGGCTCACTCCAGGGAAGTGGTAGTGAGGGCAGAAAGATGCTCTTGAATTCGGGCTCTATTTTGGTGGATTTGCTGATGGACTCTGAGGGAGGGAAGACTGCGGCAGGGGCTGGTTTGCTGGGGAAGGTTAGTTAACTTTGGGACGTGTTAGTAGTCCAGCTCTTGAGAGTTGGATACGTTGGTCTGAATATCCAGGGAAGGACCCACGTTGGAAATGTCATCAACCTGTACTTCGTGCTTACAGTCCTGAGATTGGATGAGATCATCATGGGAGTGAGTATAAGCAGAAGGGCAAAGAGGTCTGATGACTAGGACAAATGACTCATCTCCAACATGCAGAAGCTCGGAAGATGAGCAGGAGGTACTAAAAGGCTAAGAGGGAAAAAACTGGAAACCAGGAGGAGAACCAGGAGAGTGTGTTGGCCCAGGCCCAGGTAGAGGAAGTGTGGAAGGAAGATGGAGAGATCAGTGGGGTTAATGAGGCTGATGGAGCAACTAGAGACTGAAAACCCATGAGGTTTAGGTGGTAGCCCTAGGTAGCTGAGAACCATCCTTGACTCTTCAACATTTTGCTCATAAAATTAGCTGTGTGGTGACTCAGGCACCCCAGCAGGCTCTTTCCTGACCAATATGGACTTCAGAGAATATATACAGAGGAAAACATGAACGGTGGCTTGGAAGAGAATTCATGAGGTGAGGTTCTCAGCTGCAGTGGTATTAATGATACTAAAGATGTGACAGACTGATACCATGTTCATCTGCACACTGAGGTCTTCGTGTTAATACCCAGGCTGGTTCTATGATAGGTGGTTGTGATCTGAAGGAAGGCAGCAATATGTTATGTCCTTTTGTCCTTACGTTATGTCCATATTGGGTCACAGTATGGCGGGATCCACTGACTCAGGCTCTGAGGAACGGGAATTTTTCCCCTTAAGAGCTCAGGGTGAATGGTGTAAAATTCACTGGGCATCACAGTGGACTAGAATCCATAGTCAGAAATAAATCCCAGTAGTCACTGGTAGGTCTTTGACCTACTACAGATTTATTCTGCAGATGGTGCTGGGAAGTTTGGCAGAGTACTTTAAGATAGGTAGTCATCTCATGCTAACCAGTAAAACACATTTATCTGGAAGAGGTATGCATAAAAAATAAGCACACACAAAAGTTAGCAGAGCACATAGTTGAGTTTTCATCTAACCCCAAGAATAGTGGATCTGGTAAATAAAATTAGAAGGTTTGACTACATTAAAATCAAGCTATAATTTGTGTCAAAAATAAAACACAAAGTAAATTAAGAAAAATACTGTCACAAGTAAGTCAAGGAGGTGATAGCTTTCATATATAAAAAGCATTTATAAATTAATAAAGATAAAGAAATTTTACCAAAGACAGGAGTACAAAATTTCATAAAAGATATATAGACAAATAATAAGGAAAAGTATTTAACTTCATTGGCATTCAAAGAAATGTAAAACAAAAGGTAAAATCTTTCTTCTGTGAAGTAAGCTTGTATTCTTTAAAAAGACAAAGCTTACTTTGTTTTCTCCCTCTGACAGCTCTTTATCCAGCCCCTCAGTATGCTAACTAATGTGGCAGGCACCACATAAATTGTGGAAAGCACTCTGTCATATATTAAGAATTTAAAAAAAAAAGAAAATCTATGCGCTCTATTAAACAATAATTCATCGTTTAGAAGTCTCTCCTAAAGAAATAATTAGAAATGAGGACAAAGACATATGCAGAAATACATTTATTGCAGCATTATTTATAAGACCAACATCTGGCAAAAATTATTAGGATGGGTTACGTTTAACGCTACCATATGATGGAATATTACGGAACCTTTTACATCATGTTCTTAGCAATTACGACATAAAAATGAAAATAGCAGAATACAGCTAAGTTTATATTGTGTGACTTCAATTTTGTAAACATTACTGGCTGATTATTAAGGAAAAAAGCCCACTCAGATGTTGTTTACAGATGGTGGCATTATAAATTACATTTCCTATTTTTTGTATGTTTCTGCCTTTAAAAGTTGTCAGCAGTAGTGACGATGGTGATGGCCACTGAAACAATGTTTACGGAAGTCCTCGCAAGGTGTCTCTTGCTGTATCAAGAATCTCCCATAAATTATCTCATTTAATTTCCACAGCTAGGCTATAAACTGGGAAATATTACCATCTTTATTTTATGGATGTGGAGATTGGACTCGGTGAACTTAAGTAGCTTTTGCCCCAGGCTAATCAGCTGTTAGGAAATGGTGCTGAATTTGAATCCATTCGGTGGGTCCTTATCTCCTACTCCATATTGGCTCTCAGTGAAAATGTATTACTGTGATAATCAGGAAAGAAGAACCTTAATTTTTTTTAAAGGAATACAATGTGTTCCCAAATTTGATTTTTAAGCTTGTCTACTTTTGTAGAGAAGTAGAATCGGGATTTTTTTCTCTTGTAACGGAAACTGGAATTTGCGTACTCTGCCAGGCATGCTACACACATTATTTCATTTATCTTCACGACGGCCTCAGAATGTAGATATTAGGATTCTTATCCTGACTTTCAACATGAGAAAACTGACCTGAAGTGGCACAGTGACTTCTGTTTGTGGTCACACAGCTAGTGCATAGCAGAGCTAGGATTGGGAGTGTCCCTGCTTCATTCTAATCAGGTCCTTTCATACCGCATTTCACGGAGTATCGTGGTCTCTCTTTGAGCGTTTTCTGAGTGACCTCTCTTCTTCGGCAGAGCAACATCAAGCCGGCATCCGAGGCTTGCTCAGGACAGTCACTCATTTGGAGGCCCAGGGCTCCCAGAGCTCCTGCACTTGCAAGGTCCAGAGTCACTTGGGCTTGTACAGTGTGGAGAGATTCATGCTGGAGTGTGATCTGGAGGTTTTGCAGAATCAGTGAGTCTCCAGTGGCCCATAGGACCCAGGATCCCACCTGGGTTGTCAAGATGAAGGTGATGGTCTTCTAATAGGTATCCTGTTCAGAACGTACTCTTGAAGTCACAGGGCAGGTAGAGTCCTCAACACCCAAGGCTTCCTCCATCTACTCTGGGTGGCTCTTTTATTTTCATTTCTGAATGTCCTTTTTTTTTTTGAAATGAGGTGTGAATCCTCATCATAACTAGACCAGCTGTTGCAAACCGCTGGGGTCAAGATTCTTTGACTCAACAAATACACACTAAGCTCATAGCGCCTGGTGCTGGACACCATGTTGAGTATTGGCCACAGAATAACAACAGAAACAAGGTCATCTCTTGCTGTCCCCGAGCTTACAGTGTAGGGAGGAGACCTATTAATCAAGTGATTACATAAGTAAATATGGCTCGTAGACGATGGTAAATGTCAAGTAGGCACACTGTGTTCCACATGGTTATAAGAGGACGGCTTGACATAGAGATGAATTGGGAAGGCTTCCTTGGGGAAGTTGCATTCCAGCTGAGACTGGAGGGAGATGAATGGGTCAAGCAGAGAAGGAAGAGAATTGCAGCCAGAGGGAACAGCATGCTGAAATGCCCTCTCATGGAAAGTAGTGTAGTCATTAAGAGGGCTTGAAGGAAGGCCAGAGTTCAGAGGGTCTGGCTGGGGCCAGACCACAGGGGTGTGCAGAGCACCTTAGGGAATGTATCACTACCTTAGCAGCAGTGGGAGCCCACTGAAGGGCTCTCAGGTGGGTGTGGACACCCAAATGACAGATCTGTGTTTTGAAAAGCTTTCACTGGCTACCATGTGGAGGCTGGGCTGCGTAGGGAGGGCTGGGGCTTGGGTTGTACGGTTGGGAGATTGTTGATGTGGATAAGTTTTGGTTTGGACTGGGAGGGAGTGGTACTGGAGATGTGAGGAAAGAGATGGACTCAGTATGGTGGAGGGAACAGGAGGGACTGAGGTGATGGTTGATGGAAATGCTAAGTATGAAAAGCGAGTTTCTAAGGCTCCTATTTCTGAGAATCTTCCACAGCATGTAGCATTGCTCTGAGCACGCAGTAAATGTTCATTTGATGGACTCAGGGACACTTGGGTGGCCTAGAAGAGTCACCCTCATCCCTCAGTAACTTTTCCCGCCTCCCCAGGGTGAAGCCTCCTAGTTACCTTAGCCCCCTCCCCCACCACTCCAGATGCCAATTGACTAACTGGCTCTAGATAGGGGTTCCAACAACCCCCACCCTTGGGTTTGGTGAATTTGCTGCAGTGGCTCACAGAACTCCGAGGAACATTGTGCTGGTAGATTACTGGTTTGTTATAAAACAGCAAAACTCAGGAACAGTCAGATCATGGCGAAGCTCCTACGTCGTCTCCCAGAGCACCGCCCTTCCCAAATCTTCATGTGTTCACTAACCCGGAAGCTCTCCAAACCCAGTCCTTTAGGATTTTTATGGAGGCTCCATTGCTTAGGCACGGTTGATTCAATCATGGGCCTTGGAAGATTGAGATCATTCTTGAGTCACTCTCCCAGCTGGAGGCGTGGGGGCAGAACTGCAAATTCTAGCTGTCCAATCACATGGCTGGTTCTCAGGGTGACCAGCGCCATCATTAAGTGCTTTCCCAAAGGCCCCTCATTAATATAATGAGAGACACCTTTATCACTCTCCTCACCTAGGAAATTTCAGGGATTTTAGGAGCTCTTTGTCAGGAAGTGGGTCGAAGACCATTGTATTTCCTGCTCTATATCACTGTATCTCAGAGGGGTCCCCAAGATTTTGTATATTTAAAAAATGTTTTTAATGTTTATTCATTTCTTTTTGAGAGAGAGAGTGCATGTGCAAGTGGGAAAGGGGCAGAGAGAGAGAGAGAGAGAGAGAGAGAGGGAGGAAGACACAGAATCCAAAGCAGGCCCCAGGCTCTGAGCTGTCAGCCCAGAGCCTGACGCTCAGTTTGAACCCACAAACCATGAGATCATGGCCTGAGCCGAAGTCGGACATTTAACCAACTGAGCCACCCAGTGCCCCTCATTATGCATAGTTACTGCCACCTGGAGTGCTAACATCTGCTTCCCTTTCCTAGAGGAGTCTATACCAGCCGTGCCTGGAGAGATGTAAACCCTGGTGCTTCCCACCAGCATGAAGTCACAACTGTCTTCTCATTTCCAACGATAGGGGTCAGTGAACTTGGCTGGGCTTGATCACCTACCTTAGAGCCGATAGTCTGGGTGATGACTGACATAAAGCTCATGTATCTGGAACTGTGGGTCACCCCCACATCATGCCATGCCCACTGGGAGCTGTCCAAGCTCAAGCCTGACCTGCTGTAGCCTGTGGCCAAATAGGGTAGCCATGATCCTTGGCCCCATCCTTCACCCACTGCCCCTGCTCCCACATCTTCTTCTGCCTCCTGCCTAGTGGGGTGATAGCGATGCCTGTTAGGGCTGAATCTCAGTTACGTTTATGGCCACGTGTTTGCTTTGTTAAGAGATCCTTAACAAAAAATCAGAGTTAGGCAAAACCAGAGCACTGGAATCCAGACGGCCTATGTGGGCAGAGATTCATTAAAGTTGGAAAGATAGCTAGTAAACCTTGAGGGAGGGGTATTGGAAACCTTGCACGTGTGGTGGGTATGCTCACAGTGAGGGGGAATTAAAGAGAGAGGCCGAATCACCTTATTTACTTGAGATTTTAAGAGGGTCATTTGACATCGTTTGGGTGAGAAGAAAAGAAACGCAGTGATGGATGAGCCCTTTGCTGCATGGTGGATTTAATCACGGACTGCTGCCAGGCCCTTCTGTCTTCCTAATTCACACGCTGACCGTGGAGGGAGACTGAATTGCATCAGGGAGAGAGTGGCTACTCTTAGCATTTTGTTTTCCCTGTGGTTGAGCTTGTCGACCCTGAGCGGACAGGACGGGGTCCCTGGTGCTGCCATATGCAGTGTCAGTATGCTTCATCAGAAGGCTGTGACCAGGAATGGGGAGTGATCTGTGGAGGGACAAGATGGGATTTTCCTACTGAGCCTTGGTTTTCCTGCGGATGCGGGAGGATCGTAGTCAGCAGGAGCTCTTAGTGGAGGGGTGGGAGCTGCCCTCTGGAGGCAAATTCAGCAGAGCCTGGTTCTGGGGAGTGGGGGTCTCAGGGGAGGGTGTGGAAAGAAGACTTGGCTATGCCCTGTGAGCTCCTGGAGGGCAGGGCTGTCCACAACTCTCCATCTCCCAGGACAGAGCCGCACAGGACTGAGTCCTGAGAAAGAGAGACTGGTGCCCTTGCTCCCCCTTCCACCGTCGTCTCTGCACACTCCACCTGCTTCCACAAAACTGAATGGCTGCGGTTCCACTGACAGGCCACGTGGTCTCTTACTCTCGCACCTTTGCCTATGCTGTTCCCCCTGCCTGAAATGCTCTTCCACTCTCACCTGACTAACGCTCTCTCGCGCCCTTCAGGTCTTAGCTTCTCCTGGGAAGAATTGCCAGCTGTGGAGTGGTCTCCCCTAGACATTACATGTCCCCCCTCTAGGCTGCAGAGCCTCTCATCCCGTTCTCACTGCCTTTCCACTGTCTGTCCTCTTCACCGCGAGCACTTGGAGAGCTGGGTACAGCGCCTGCCACGGTCCAAACTCAATACCTCATTGATGAACGGGAATGACGAAGGCCTCCGTTCGGCTTCTCTCCCCTTGGTGATGAAAAGGGGGCTATTGATTCTAAAGCTTGAAGGAAAAGAACTTGTGTTGCACCCATCTCTTGTCCCGTCTGTTGGTGATGGCATGGCAGGCTCACACTCTGTCCCTGCCTTCTGGGAATATTCTGTCTGAAACGGGCACATTGGCATACCAGATGCCCTGAAAACCAAGACCCCAAGCAGCCTGGGAATTAGATGAGCACCTATATACTTGCCCATTCTGCCCAACAGAGGGAGAGGTGTGTGTTTCTCGGCATGTCTGTGGGGAATAAGAAGCCTCAGAGCTGCCTCTGGGAGAAGAGAGCAGGTCCTGGGCTGTGGTGGGGCTGGGGCAGCCTGACGGGTTAGTTACATGATAGCGCCGTTCTGTCTCACCCATTCTCATTTCCACACTATTAAATCTGCCTTTCCTAACATATCCTTAAAGGGGAAATAAATTACCAGCACTCTGTACCTATAGCCCGCCATTATTACCACTAATGTAACTTCTCAGGGGCAGTCAGGCGCTATTCATCTGTCATAGTCATTTGTACCCCCAAAGCTATATTGAGCTATCAAGTATTCATAGGCACCGTCTCGACCTCCCATTTTTCTCTGCTGGTTGTACCCAGCGGTTTGAGGGCAGAATTAAGTGCAGGCTGTGTTGTTACTCGGGGCTTCAGCTCTGTCCTTTCCATCCCTTTCTTAATTGGGTTATTTCATCAAAGGCAGGCACCAAGCATGATGTATAAAAGAATTCTCAGGATATGCTGTGGTGATGGCCCATTATCGGTCTGGGGAGATGTCTGTCTCTCACTTTGTTGGGTAGAATATGGTGTTGAGGATGGCTGGTTCTGGATGTCCATGGTTTGGCCAGTTGGCTCTCCTCCGCTGCCTTCACCCAATGTCAGTGCTCCCACCACCCCGTTACTGTGACCAGGAATCAGGACATCAAAGTGCTTCCTTCCCATCTACCTGCTCCTACCTGCCCCTCACATCCCGTCAATACCTGAGACCTGCTGGGTAATCTTCAAGACACATGAAGAATTATCTCCCCCTGCCACTCCTCTCTTCTCCATCTCTTGTCTAAACAATTGTAGTCACCTCCCAATTGGCCCACCTGCCTCCCCTCTCGCCCCCTCCCATGCTTGCCACACAGTGATGCTTTCTTCTTCCTAAGTGGCACATTGACAAGCACAACTCTGTCTGCCCACCAGTTTTAACACAGCTTATCGGCTACAGATCATTTACTTAAAGAAACAAGAGAACATAGATTTGTTAGTGAGGACCCCAGTGTTTGCTTCCTAGATCTCATTCTCTTCTCTCTTCTCTAAAGGTACTACAGCCCTGTGTTTTCCCTCTATGTGTATCTGTAAATAAACATGTGTGCTGTGTTTTACATGTTCTAAACTTCATACCTTGATTGTTGATTTCACGCAGTTCCAGCTCATTCACATTAGTTGCTGGTAGTCCTTTGGGGGCATGATTCATTTGTCCATCCTTGTGTTGGTAGGTAGTGAGTCATCTTTTTCAAGTGTAAATCAGACAGCGTTTCTCCCTTGCTTACAGTCCTACGGTGCCTGGAGAGGAGGCTACCCCAGGCCATACGGACTCATTTGGCTGTGCCCACACTGGTGACTGTAAGCCTAACACAGGCAGGCATCAGGAAGGAAGGCAGCTTGGGAGTGGGAGAAATCCTTCTAACTTAGACTAACTGTGGGCTTCCTAGGCTTGTCTTTATTCTGACCGGAGTGGCTCCTCTTAGCGGGGGATACTAACAGGTAACCTTGGGCTCTGCTGCTATGGGTTTCACATCTAGAGAGCTGGATTTGTGCACCATTGCCAGGTTATCATGTATTCTGGGATCTGCTACAAGGGTCCTTCCCCCTCTGTCCTCAGAAGGAGTCTCTTTGAGCTGGTTTTGCAGGTTACTCTCTTTTTGATCAGCCCTTTCCTAGATCTCTCATGTAAAGGCACATGGTGAGTTTGTTACAGTGTAGGTATTTGAACATTCTCGAGATAAGCACCTCAGCTTCAAGACCCATGGACTTTAGGGACTGCTTCCCCCAAATTAACCCACTCCTCATTGTCTCCAGTGGCCTTGTCTAAAGGCCACGAGACCCAGTCAGTGGAGTGGATGGCTCCTAGCAAACCCATTTTTCATAAGAAAGAAGCAGCTCAAAGCAATTGTACCTGAGAGGCCATTGATACTGCGTGGATACTAGAAGGATATGTGTGACACATTCATACTACAGGTCAGGTTCTGCAGTCTCCAGAAAGGAAAATTGTGTTTGATGCAAAGGTTCTGAACCACTAGATGACACGTAGGTCATTTTAAACAAAGGTTTGTATGTCCAAAACCCAAGTACGTTGAACTTAACAGCTTAGCCCCCAAATACACGCTATGCCATGGAGTCGACTGTAGCAGGGATCCCACCATCGAGATGCCTCCTTTGGACACAGGCAGGCGTGAGATGCTGTGGTTTGCTTAGCAAGGATTGCCAAAAGGGGGATGGAAGGATAGGAATGTAACATTAACTGAGGACTTATTATGTGCTTTGTAAATCACATGTTAGGTTATTTTTCATAAATCCCATGTATGGGATGTTTTGTGTTTCTCATTTAAGGAAGCAGAAACATCAGGTTAAATAACCAGCTCAAGGTCACCTAAGCAGGAAGAATTGGAGTCTTTTTTCTCGGTTTGTTAGCTCCCCGCCCTCTGTGGCCTCTGTGTGGGCCAAGAGAAGGAAAAAACCCAGCCTAGAACATTCTATCCTCAGATGAAAAGGGTGGGACATGGATAAGAAGCTCGTTCAAAGCTCCCTTCCCCTGTCCTGGAAATGCTTGTTTTTTTAAGGCTCTGAGTAGGTAGACCCAATACTACTTGATTTGCTCAGGAACTCTACATGGAGCTGTGTCCATTGCTGGGGCTGAAGTAAGCTCAAAGTAGACAGGGCAGGATCAGACAGCATCCCCGCCCGGCCCTGTCCTGGATCTCTTCGGAGGAGTTGGGGAGCAAGACCACAGGCAAATGAGGACATGAGAATCCTGAAGAGGGAAGCAGCTGGTCAAGCTTTCCTGGGATGTAACATATGTCCTGAAGGGTGGTAGACATTGTGGAAAAAACATTTCAGGCATGGGATAATAGCATGCGAAAGGTCCGAAAGTCTTAGAGTCAGAAAATGGTGGTCATTTGTGACTGTAGCAAGTTGGAGACAGGTATGATTGGGGGGGGTAGGCTGGGGCCATATTATAAGAGCCTTGGCCACCATAATGAGAATGTCTGAAAGGCATCCTCTGTTCTGTGGTGACTCCCTGACTCAGAATGTCCTGTGGACTCGCCTAGCCTGGGGCTTACTCAGCTTGTAAGATAGTAATTCCCACCCTTCAGTCTGCAAGTAAGTAAAAGGGATGTTATTATCACATGGCCTTGTATCTCACTAATGTATAAAAAGATGACGATCTTTAAAATTCATGTTCTTGGGCCATTATTACTTTCACTAATGTATGCTCACTAATTACTTGGGATACCTCGTAATGGATCACACCCTCCTGTATATCATGATGCCACCACTGGTGGCTCTGTTGAGGGCATCCACTGGGGAGTCCCTGCGGATCTTGATAAGAAGTGACATGAATGACTTTGTCAGTCTCTTCCAGACTCCCACAGAACTCCATAGAGACCCCTGTTTTTAAAATACTGAATTAATAGGTTGCTTATGTCTTGTCTAGAATGTAGAGTCATTGGGAACATGACCAGAGTGAAAGTACCTACTTGTCCTTAGTGCTCAGTGCACATACGGGTTCTAGGCAGATGATGATGGTGGGTTGGAGGGTGGATGGCAGGGAGATCTCACTAAGGAGGCTGTTGCTGTAGATCACATGGAAAGCTACGATGGTGTGGTAGGGAGGGACTAGGGGAGTAACTGGAGGGTGGAGTGAAGGGTGGGAGGCTGGCACAAGGAAAGGGTTACAGCTGACCATGTTTCTGGTCAGAATGCCTAGACAGGAGCCCAAAAGGAAGAGGTGGCTTGGGAAGAAAAAGGGTGAGACAAGTGTAGGGCCCCAGTTGCTGTCATACTGCCTGTGGATCGTCCTTGGAATGAGGAGTAACAGTCTTCTGGAAAGGTGGGCCTGGAGAAATGCCTGGGAGCCCTTGGTGTAAAGGACGGGATTTGAAGCCATACAGCGGGGTGGAGAGTGGCTGTACCCTTTCTGGGAGAGCAGATTGAGAGAGAATTAGCAGGAATCCCAAGAAACAGTGGCATGGAAGGGATAAAAAGTAGGAGCAGTGTTCAAGGTCAAAGAGGTGCCAGAGAGGCCAGAAGTAGACTGAGATGGGCAGAGACACGTGGGGTAGGAGGCAGGATCGGAGGGGGGGGAGGCGGCGGGGGGGGGGGCAAGCAGACAAGGGAGCGGAGAGCCAAGCTAGGTGAGGACTGGGATGTGGCCTTCAGGGTGGCCTAGAGGTCTCCCCTCTTGGTGAGAACAGTCCCTTTGGAGCGCAATGATAGAGAATGCAGCCCGAGCGGAGGCTGAGGCAGTGGAGATGGTAGGAACACACTGAGTGCTGATGTGGGTCCTGGTTTACTGCCTTGTCCACCCAGCTGCCAACTCTCAGGACTGTAAGAGATTGAAAGTAGTGCACTGATGCTTGGATCATGACTAGGCATATTGTGGGCCCCACTTGTGTCAGACGTGCCCTTGTTTAAGCCTCACCTGTACGATGAGCCTCCACAAGGTTGCAGTAAGTGGCCATCTTCCCAACTTCCACACTCTGCCATCCCCAGTTGTGTCTCTGGAAAACTTTGTTTCTCATGACTTGTCAGGGTGGAGCACTGTTAGTGACGGCCTGTCTTGTAGCAATGCCATGTTCATTGTGTGTTTGATCATGGGCTGGGCTTGGAAAGGCTTTAGCTGGCAGAGGGCCGGCTTGCATCTTCTCTGCCCGCGCTCTCAATCTCTCTCTCTCTCTCTCTCTCTCTCTCTCTCTCTCTCTCTCTCTCTCTCTCTCTCTCTCTGGTCCTGCAGGCACCTCCTGAGCTGTGGGTCCAGCTCACATCTGTTTGCCGTTCCCTTGGTGACAGGGCCTCCCCTTGAGCACCCTGGTGCCACAGTCCGTCACCTCATTACACACCAGCCCCCACTGCATTCACCAGTTTCCTTTCAGAAGATTTCGGGTCTTTCTTTACTTTATTAAGGTTCAGGAGCCTTGGAGGGCCCTGGATCAGAAACGTGATTGCTACCAAACTGTCAGGAATGGAAGTCGTACAGGTGTAGGTAATTTGCTTCTATTTCCTGACTTAGAAAGAGAAAGTCAACAAATTAAAATAATTGCTGAGACTCTTCCAGTGCTGGAGCCGGCGCCATCTGCTTGAGCACTTCCAGGGCCCTGCCTCAGCTCAGGCCCCGCGGGGTTCTTCCCCCGGGGCAGCCGGGCACAGGGGCCAGCCGGTAGCTGATATCTGGTGGGAGGGGCTTGGGAGAAGGTGACCGGAGCCCTGGAGCAAGTACATTTGAAATGGAAGCAGTGGAACCTGTGTAATGCCTTCCTGGCCTCCAACGCACAGAGAACAAGAAATAAAAATATCCCTGTGGCCGCTCAGGACACAACAAAGTCTCTCTTGTGTTCTCTTCTGTTCCAGCCTCTCTCTTTCTTCTCTCTCTCTTC
Source organism: Puma concolor (assembly GCF_028749965.1). NCBI lineage: Eukaryota > Metazoa > Chordata > Mammalia > Carnivora > Felidae > Puma > Puma concolor. Next base: position 127,234,756 of record NC_141667.1, read on the forward strand.
CAGCTGAACCTTTATGTTTCCTCCTCTTTGTGCCTTGATTTCACCCCTGCCCCTTCCCTTTGTTGGCTTTTTCAGTCCCCATCTCTGCTGTCTGCTCTGCCGGTGCTGGAGATACAGTGGTCAACAGGGCAGACAAAAGAACAGACAGAGTGATCACGGCATGGTTCACTTCTGTGAAGGGAATGCACAGGTGACAGTGACAGAAAATAGAAGGGAAGGATGGTCCGAGTGGCCTCTCTGAGCTGGAGATGTTTCAGAAGAGGCCTGGGGAGTGAGTCAGAGCCAGGCATGGGACATTCTCGAGGGACAAGGCTGGAAGAGGACACAGCAGGCCCTGTGGCCTCTGAGCAGGACAAATTTGGGGATCCTGTCAGAACTCAGAGGCACTGAAGGTGAAGGTGAGGAGGGGGATGAGGGGACGGTGGAGGAGGCTGGAGGGAGAGACCACACCAACACAGTCAGGTTTCTCAGGAGGGACTCCATTGTCTCAATGTTGTTTGCCCTCCATACACTCATCCCCTGGGCTGGGAGCTGGGTTTTAATGTGGCTGTCCTCATACTCCATGCACTGGGCTGTGGCCTCGTGTTGGATTTCTTCAGCTTGTTGAGTTTATTTGAAACCTTGTAGAGCTGCAGCCAGAAGCTTAGGGAGGGAGTGCCTTACCTTCTCCCAAACTGACAGGAGCCCGAGCCATGTTGGGTGGCAGGTGCCAGGAGATGATGGGGCATCCCGGAGCAGGGAAGGGGGCTGGGAGAGAAAATGGCTTTCTGTGGCCGGGTGCCCAGGTCGTTCAGGAAGAGTGGCTCGTCTGTTCCTGCACCAGGCTTGTGCCTGCTTCAGGGGCTTCCTTCAACTCTGGATATCTGGATTACATTTACTCATGAGCTTATTTTGCTAGTCTCCTGTACACAGCTCTGTACCCTTGGGAGAAAGCAAAACTCCACGTGCTCACTGGGGAATATGTAGTTTACATAGTAATTAAAGAAAGCACAGCTCTGTTTTAAAAACTGGATAAAGTTGGTTCCTGGCCTGGAGAACCCTTCCGTTGGTGGTTGCTGGACTCATTCCTAGGGCCGCACTGCCTTCCCGTCGCAATGATGTTGACTGTGATGGTAGATAAGCATCCAGTTCACAGAGAAGGCAGGTGTGACTTGCCCACACTCATCCAGCTTAATAGTGGAGTCAGGACTTTTATCTGGATGGTCTGACCTTCACCCTTTGGGCCTGCTGGGGAGGACAGGGTGTGAGGAGCACAGTGACTTGCCCCTGTCTACACAGGCAGCAAGAGGTAGAGACCAGACTTCACTGAAAGTCTTTTGGCTTAATCTGGGCCTTTTCCAGCCTTCCCCGAGCTACCCTCACCCTCCTTGACGTTCTCCAGGTCCCCGAGGTCCTAGAGCAGTAGCTCCCAGATCCTGTCCCTAGACCAGTGCCAAACAGAATGCACAAGAGTCACCTGCAGAACTTAAAAGTGCAGCATCTTGGGCCCTGCCATCAGGATTCTGGTTTCAGGAAGTGAGACCTAAGAATCTGTATTTTGTTGTACAGTTGGGTTTGGGAACAGGGACCCAGATACTTATACTGGGAATGATGGTTTGCAGGCTAGGACATCTTCCAGGGCCCTTTGGTCTTTGTAGAATCGGCTGTACTTCCTTTTGTGACCCCATGCAGGTCGCTGTCTCATTTTGTATAGACTTCTACACCTGCTCTCCCCACTTTCCAGATGCTCACCCAGGGCAGGTAGTGGTATTCACGTGTATCAACAGTCCCTGTCCCACAGTGAGTGCTCCGTACAGATTCGTGGGATTAAGGGATGGGTCAAAGGATGTATTTATACATAATTAAATGTCCTGTGTTTACAAAGAGCGTTACCTATTCTTTCCAGATAGAGACTGGGGAAGCTCCCTGGGGTTCTCATGCCATTTATACCAAGAACACCAATGCTGGTGCCTTGTACCTAACAAATACACTAGAAGTTGTTTCTCCACTCGTGGGAGTGCATCCCTACTAAAACGTTCATGTGTCTTGACCAAGTCTCCATGAACATAGATGACATGGAAGGTGATTGGCTGGAGGAGTCCAGGGCATGTGGCTCTAGAGAGGGGGACATCTGGAGTTTAGAGGCTCAGCCTGACGGTTCCACGACCAGCTGCACTGGCCTTCAGCTCGAGACCTCCATCTCTGGGGCTCCTGACAGTCCTTGCAGCAGGTCACTATCCCTGCACTGGCCCGAGTCATGGGTTGCTCCATCTCTGCCCTCGGGAACTTCACGGTTTGGTGGGAAAGACAGATGCAAAGAAATGTTGATGCAGAGGTTAAGTGTGAATGGGGAGGTCTTTCAGGCAAGGGCTCTGAAAACCAGACTGGAGTATGGGGTGAATCTGGGCTGTGTCTCTGTGACCTCTGGCACATTAACCTCTCTGGGGTCCCTCGTTGCAAAGTGGGGATCATGATAGTACTGTCCTGGGCATATAGTAAACATGGACAAATATTTGTAGAAAAACCAAGAGCTGCAACACTCTTCAGGAAAAGCTTCCCATAGAAGGAGGCATCTGAGTTGTGTTTGGAAGAACAACTAAGATTTATCCAGGAGAAGAGGGGCCTTTGGGGTGGAGAAAACTGTAGAGCAAAGGCGTGGAGGTGTGTATGGTATAGGAAAGAAGGCGCAGGCAGGTCATTCGTTGCAGAGACTGAAGTTTTAGGTGGTGTGGAGCCACAGATGATGAGGGCTGGGGAGGTGTGCCCTCCTGAGCATTTTAAGCTCAGTTTCAGAATTGATGGTATGTATCAGAAGATGTTAAGCAAACAAGTGGCACACTTGAGCCTATGCTTTACATATGGTCTTTATACAGAGAGAGGCTCTGAACTCTTCAGCTCTGTGGGTCTCTTCCCATGAACCCACTGTTGCAAAATTATTTGCAGACTGTTGTCCTTGTATCCCCTGTAGCCAACAATGGAAGTTTGGCAGATGCATGCCTTGGGGACTGGAACACTGGGGGCTTGTCACCTTCATGACCAGGTCTGGTCCACCATGTCCTGTGGTCTCCTGGAGGATGAAAAGTAATCATCAAGCAAACCTAATCAGATTTCCCAGGCAGACGTCTGCCCAGCCTGATTTAGATTATCATACTTTATCCTCAGCTCAGAGAATTGGTGATGGCGGCAAGATTAGCTCACACTTTGCATTTGCCCTGGGAGTTTGCACAGCGGCAAGCCTGTTTGTCGGTTAATGCTCCAAAGTTTCCAGCCTCCATGGGGACCACAGTTCCAGTTCTGTTTAATGTTGTATTCAAATGCAGCAAAAGAGAGGCACAAAGCTGATGGCAAGCTGGAAGCTTCTCGGATTGGGAAGCCAGCAGGAGGTTCCCTCCCAGTCTTGCCTTTTGACGTTATCTCTCCTTCTGTGAATCCAGCCTGGAATTTCATTTCTAAGGCTGGAGTTTCAGAGAGCCCCATTCTGTGAGCAGAACCATGGTCCCCGGTTGACTGGTGCTTCCAGTCCACTCCAGTCCCCATGGCTGATGGAGTGAAGGATCATAAAGAAGATCCCTGCGTGTCACTGCCCTCCCAAGAAACTGACGGTGGTTCTCACTGACTATGGAATAAAGTCTAAAGCAGAACTTCTATTCTCACAGACATCCAGACTAGAGCATTCTGTACCATGTCTTCAGTTTCTTCTCCTTCCCATGTTTGCTCTTGCGGCTCCTACCCAGAATACCTCATTTCCACCTGCTAGAAATTGTAAGTGGTCTTCATTGCCCAACATAATACTGGTTGCCCCATGGAGCCTTTCCATTTCTGCTGAGTGCTGTCCGTGTTTCCCAGTCAGTGCTTTTGGACTTGGTTTGAGTCATTGGCACCTGAAGGCAGAAGACCCTTAAGCTTAAGATCTGGAGGTCCCCTTTATTCCCCATCTCTCCCGCCAGTGCCCAGCCCAAGATCTCACATGTATATAGGATGGATTTTGTATTCTATTCCAAGCCATTTACTGGATCACATGGTATTTCAGGTTTTTGTTTTGAGGACCAGGATAATGAGTGGCTCATTCATGGCCTTTTTGTGTTTTTCCATTCTCCCAGTGCCTGAACTCTGGGGGTTTCTGTTTTGAGTCGCGCTCATCAGCCCGTGGGAAGGAGGAAAGCTAGGGAGGAGAAAGGAGACCTCACAGCTCTGACCTGAATATTCTGGAACTTCTGGCTCTCCTGGTTTTCTTTCAGCCAAAGAGTAGCAGGGTGGGGAGTGTCTTGGCCATAGCTGGAGGTGTCCCTGCAGTGGTCAAGGAATGGTGCCCGGGAAGGAGACCACCCCTCGGAGCAGTGCCTAATCCCTGAGAGTCTTCCAGCAGGGTTTTTGGGAAATAAAACCCACTGGCTTCAGGCTTAGAAAGCTAGAGGTTTCTTTGAGTTTGGTGTTCTCTCCTATAAAATGATGATAATGTCTAGCTCAGAGTCTTCGAGGAATAAGACGTGATAATTTAGGTAAGGCACCTGGTGCTTCAGAGAGTCAGACCTCTCTTCTTCTCTCCCACCTCACCTCCTTATTTAAAACTGGCTCAGGGCAGGCTTACAAACATTACCATTACAAAAGGTAATATAAGTTACTAGTAGTAGCTTATAGTGGAGTGGTACTTGCTTGCTTTACAGAGTATGTTATGTTCTACTCGGTAAGTGCTCACATGTGCTGGGTGGCCCATGTTCTGGGCTTGCTGTGGCCAAGGGTGGTGCAGGGTAAAGCTGGAGCTCTCCCCTCTGCGGGATCTGGTGGATCTCAGCTCAGCCCCTCGGTGGCCGTGTGATCGTAGGCAAGTGATTTAACCTTTCTGATGCTCGTTTTCTTCACTTAAATCATGACACTGATGGTCACTTAGTAGCATTATTCTGAGGATGAACGAGATCAGCTCCTGTCAATGTGTGGTGCCTGGCATTTAGTGAAGGCACGGTCCGTGTTGCTCAGGGGCCTTGTGGGAGGGAGGCAGGGCCTTAAGCCTCAAGAAGTGCATGCATGGCCTAAGGGGGGAGATGGCCTTGTCTATGTTGTATCCTCACAGAAGTCCACAGATGTCCTCTACATCCTTCCTCCTCGCTAAAGTCAGGAGCCTGCCCTACATCTCACAACTGGCAAGCAGCCCAGTTGAGGCTTGGAGCAGGTCTGTTACCTCGCACTGCTGCTCCCCAGCCTGGGGAGAGAACCTTGGTCTGTCTCTGCTGTGGAAAGAACAGAGCGGGGCAGGTCACCTGTTCATGCTCTGCAGGGCTTAGCCTGCTATAGAAGGACTTTTTGGCTGTGGAAGTGGTTGGAAAAATAGGTGTCATTAGAAGGTATCCTTCCCCTAAAGACAGGAATGGTTCCCAGGCCTCCAGGTACCCCAACAATGCACAGAGGGAACAGGATGACCCCTGTAGGTCTGCTATCCCTGGGAGTCTGTAATCTACCCCATGGGACAACTTAAATGTGTAAGTTAACTAATTGGTGGCATTATGCCCTATTAAGGGGAGGCGGATGTCTGTGCCTTTTTTTGAGACGAAATCAGATCTTAGATCAGATGCTCTCACAGGAACTCAGAGCCGGGCCTTTATTTTTAGATCAAAAGGGGAAAGGGGGACAGAGAGCTTGTTTTTTCACTGGGTATGGATAGAAAATGGGTCCCTGTAATTTTTTTTTTTCCCTTAACCCATGGATGGGATCTTAGCAGAGTAGGGATGGATTCTGCCTTTTCTGCACCGTCCTGTTTTTGTAATCAAAACCTCTTTGCAATATTGGAGTAAAAATAATACCAGAGTTTAAGGAGCCTGAATAGCCTTAGAAATGCCTCATAAGCCAGCTTGGTATATATGCTGCCCAAGCGAGCACTTCATAGGCCAGCTTGGAATGGAATCACTGTTCACTGCCCACCGCATCCGCATTTTTCAGTGCACTTGCTCATCTGGGCTCGCTAGCTGCTGTGCTAGTCCCTGGGGATGCAGAGGGGTGGTTGGCTCTTTGTGAAGGTTATACTGAGCGCTTGCCTGTTCCAGGCACTTTCCTAGGCCCAGGGGACACAGTGGTTGACAACACCAGAAAAGATCACTGCTCTTGTGGGCATGTATTCTCCTGGGAGAGATAAGAAAGAAAACATCACACATAGTGCTAAATGTTACAAAGAAAAGTCAGGATGACATTATCGAGGCAGCTTCTTGAGAAACGGTGGCTTAGGAGGTCCCTTTGGAGGCAGGCAGAATGTGAGTGACAAGAAGGCATGCAGAGCTCTGAGGAAGAGCATTACCACACATAACGAGCTTTCTTGGAAGGGTTGGAAGGGAGGCAGGCCGTGGTGGCTGGACCAGAGGGGTAAGGGAGCCAGAGATGAGTGGCAAGGGGAGGGCAGGGCCCCAATTGTGCAGGATTTTGTAGGCCATGGGAGAGGTTTTCCATGTCACTGGAGAGATGTCAAGCAAGGCAGGGCTGAGGTGAGATTCCCATTTCTAGTCTATGGCTCTCGCTGCCCGCAGGGGGCAGATCGTAGGGCCCAGGAGGAGAAGAAGGAGTCCAGGTTGGAGGCTGCTGCAGGCGTCCAGGGAGGCAATGAGGATGGAGACAAGGGACCATATGGAAGATATATTTAAGGCCAGTGAGACTGATTGGTGGTAGGTGGTGAGGGAGAGAGAGGGATCCACGTGGCCTTGGCTTCAGGGCCAAGGGGCTAGTGTGTCGTTTACTGAGATGGAAAAGACGTGAGGCACAACAGGTTTTCTAGAATGAAAAGTGTTGCTTTTGAACATTAAGTGAGAGCTCCCTGCTGGACGAGTGATGTCAGATGACCAGTCACACGGTGGGGGACTCGGGTGAAGGGAGGCCTGCAGGTGTGGAGATGGGGTGTCGCCTCCCCTCAAGGAGCCCAGGCTTCTCTTGGAAGCTCAGGGCACCTTCTTTCCCTTCTCTGACCAAGGTAGCGCTAAAATGCCACTCCTCCCACGAGCTTCTCCTGTGACACTTGCTGCCATTCCGCAGTTGATCCCTGCATCCCTTGGGGTGGGAATCCAGGGTCAGAGATGTTGGTCAACATTAGGCAAGCCCAGAAGTGGGTCACTGATGGTCTGGGTCTGAAAACATCACACTGCTTATTTCTGCTCTCTTGTCTCCCCAGGGGCAGAGGACTGTAAGAGGGTGGCTCCAGCTGTGGTCTCCCAGGGGAAGGGAGCTGGATGGGCTGTTAATGACCAGACTCTGTTATTCTCCACTCTCCCTAGAGAAAGGACTTTGGGCTTCTGAATTTGATGCCTGCTTCTGCTCTTCTGCAAAAAGTCCCATCCCTTGACCTCCCTGAGCCTCAGTGTCCTTAAACGTGAGCTGTGTGCTTGTGTGAGGTCTTCCTTGAGGGTGTTGCATAGAGAAGACTTGCAATCTTTGGCTTGTTCCACAAAGTGTGTTTACCAATGTGCTAAGCACAGAGGATTGAGACGTAAACACAAAAGTTCCTCTCCTATGGAACTCATCTTCTAGGAGAGGAGTCAGTGTTAAATAATCAAAGATGAGCTGATGTCCGGGTAGTTTTGTGCAAAGCAGCTGGACGTTCAGAGGCCCCTTGGGCAGTGAGGTGGGCTGTTTCGGGGCTGGGGATCAGGTGGCCTCAGAGATTCACCTCTCCCAAGCTGCTGCCTTCTCTCTGCTCACCTGCCGACACGTGGAGGTGATTTCCAGAGGGAGCCACTGAGCAGGTGCGTTGCCCTTTCCACCTGTGGTGTTTGAGGTCTTTCCAGTTCCCTGGCCTGGTGGCCACAAGTTCCTTTACTTCTGTTCCACCTTGGCTGGGAGACCAGGATGCTCCCCGGGCTTTTCTTCTTTTAACCCCCATTTTGAAGGCTTTGGATGGACTCTGTTCCCCTATTGCCTCGCTCACACATGAAGTCAGAGATCTCCATTCCCTCCCCCTCCTCATTTATTTCTTCTGGCTGACACCAAAGACATTTCTTAAAAAGACTCTTCAAAGTGAATGCTTGGGGCTCCCCTTCCTCTTATCTTTGAGTCCGACAGCATTTTTGTGGAAGATATTTTTTTATGTGCGTTAATGTGAATGGGAGTTTTAAACTTTGTTATCTTACAGACTCTCCATCTGCCTTCCCCTCCTTCCCAAACCCCTATGTGTCTCCCCTCCCTGACCTCCTTAAGCCTCTTTTCCCAGAGTGCCTTTGTCTGCTTTTTCCTTATCTGTTTTTCTCCCCTCTTCTTTGTCACTCCCTCTGGACTCCTACCTCTTGCCCTTGTGCCTTCCTCCCTAGTTCTCTCTTAGCTTTATTTTCTCCCCACGCTGGGCGCCCTGAGCTCTTTAACCCAGCTGCTGCCAGGGGCTGTTTCCCAGTGAAGCGGCCTCTGGACTCCCTTCTGTGCATTATTTATCCCACCCTGGGACTCCTTTGAAGATGCCTTTGATAATGTGGATGGCCCTTGGCACACCTGGGCCACAGGACACCTGCTCTGCCTACTGGCTGAAGCTGCCCCGATTTCAAAGAAAACAAATGTTGTCTTTAACTCCACATGGTGGGTTTTCTCTGGGAGGAATTTCTGCAGATACCAAGAAGAATGTGTACCCAACATTCAATTATCAAGGGACAGACGCTGCTCTCTGAGGCCATTCGTTCATCTCTGTTCTCTGAGCACACTATATCCAGCCTTATGTTAATGTTAATTAAGTCCTCTTGTCTCTGGGGTCTTACTCCTTTCTGTAAGGTGCACTTCCAGGCTTTGGGTGCTACCGAATAAGTTGTGGCAGAGAACATGATATGAACTTGCAGAGGAGTAAAGCGAAGGGAATTGTAGTTTTGCCGTTAGGTCGGCAGACCTGGTCACAGCGCCTCTGTCCACCCGTGCCCACCACCGGGAATGCCTGTTAGGAGATTCTCATATGACAGAGATGCGTGGTCCTTAGGATTTTGTGGGCAGTGCATCAACTGTCGTTGTATTTGGCAAACCATACACTGTTTGTTAGTTCCACATGCAGGAACTGTCCATACCAGCTGTTAGCCTGTCCCCCTAACCTGTGGCTGATTTGTACTGGCGAGGACATCCTTTCGGGTTATTGCCTTTTTTGATGGAGTAATGGTCTTTCTGAGGACTTAACAGGTGATGGGTTCTTATAGTCAAGTTTAATTAGGAAAGTATATGTGCATGTGCATATATGTGTATATGTATGTGCATGCACACACACACACACACACACACACACACACACACACAGAGAATGAAGGGAGATATTTTGTCATCTTATGGGGTAGCACCCAAAGCCGGGAAGTGGAACTTACAGAAAGGAGTAAAACCCCAGAGACAAGGAATTGGTTAATTAACATTAACATAAGCCTGGATATATAGTGCGCTCAGAGAATGGAGATGAATGAATGGCCTTGGAGAGCAAGCAGCAGGATTCTGAGCCTTTGCATGACAACATTTGAGGTTCATTCTACCAAAGTGTGAATGTCCGTGGTGACATGCAAGGATCTTCTCAGCATCTAGGGCAGGTGCTAAGTCACATCACCACCCCCTTGTGGGTGTACCCCCTGCCAAGGATGGAACTGGTTCTTTCCTCTAGTAGTGTAGGGCCTCAGGCGAGCCCTCCCTCTGAGCCTGTTCGAGATGACCTTGATGGCAAATGCCGAAGAGAATTGAAGGCATGTTGGCCATTTACGTGATTAAGGGACAGGATCTTCCTCCCTAAAAGACAAGTAAAACATTGTTTTGGGATTTGCTGGGCAGTTCTCATTTTAGGAGCTTATAAAGCAAGATGGGCTGGTGATTTTAATGGTTGTTGCCTCAGATTAATTCAGTCATTAGGAAGATTGGGTAAAAATTTAGTGCTGTTGGCATTCTCCTGGGGTTGATAGCCTGGTCCGGAAGCCTCTTTCTGTAGCATTAAAGTTAGCATCAGTGGAGACAAAAAATAGGCCTGGGCAGTGCCAACATCCTGCCTTCACTTTTATTGTAGATGCATTTTTTAATTGTGAGCTTTGAACAAATCATGCATTTCCCCCAAAGGAGTCACTGCTTAGGATTTGTTACAAACAAGTGTGTGTGTACCTACATGTGTGTTTTGAGGTATATCCACATATGCAGATCTAAATCATGCTCATCTCAGTGGATGGTCATGGGGGAGGGTACTGATAGGGCTGGAGGGGATGGTTGAGGAGCTTTGGGGAACTCATCCTATATGCCAGGTACTCTGCAAAGTACTTCACATGGATTGCCTGCTTTCTCATTCGACAACTCTGTGACAAGGCTATAATTGTTTCTCCCTTTTCAAAAATAAAGAAATTGAGGGTGAAGAAAAGTTAAGTAACCCATCCAAGATCACACAGCTAGTAAATGGTAAGCCTGAGATTAGAAACCTGGAGCCTTAGCTTTTAACCACTGGAGAGGGAAGGAGAGCACGTGCACACTGGAGGGGCAGAGAGAGAGGGGGAGGGAAAGAATCCCAAGCAGGCTCCACATTGTCCACGCAGAGCCCACTGTGGGGCTGGAACCCACGAACCACAAGATCATGACCTGAGCCGAAATCAAGAGTAGGAGGCTTAAGCAACTGAGCCACCCATGTGCCCCCACCCCCACTGTGCTATATTGACTGACAGTAACTCTTGATGGAGCAATCCAGCAATGCCCAGGAGTGGATAGACCAAAATGTAACACTTTGCAATCTTCTACAATATTTTCCTGGCACAACTGCACTTTGTCCCCGAGCGGCTTCCATGGGAATTAGAGAGGTTGAACATTTGCACTTGTAAAGATGTTATGTTCAATATTATTTGTAAATCATGTACAATTCCAGTTATATCACAGTTTTACTCAAAATTTTACTCAATTTTACCTGCCAAAAACACTGGGGCTTTTATTGTCACTGCTGGTCGCCTGGCTTCCCTCCCCGCCAATTTCCATGTGTCTTGTATTAGCATGCACTGTTAAGCACCCCCTGCCACTGTCCCCACGTTCGTTGCCCCCGTGTCTGTAAGCCCCCTTCATGCCTGGTACAGGTAGTGATTTCTCTCTCTTCATAACGTTCATTGCCATAGTAACGTCATTTTTCCCTTGTGACGCTTGGTCCCTTTCTTTTCGTAATCTTGGAAGCTTTTTGAGGGCAGGGACTAAATGAGTCATAGACATCTGTGGAAGGAGTAGGAATTAGATCTGCATTGTGTGTGTGTGTGTGTGTATGTACGTACACATACACGTACAGTATGGTAAGACAGTGGTGGCCATCTTGTCTCTGGCAATGCACCATCCCTTAGGTGATGCCTTCTCCACAGGGTGCATCGTACCCCTTTTCCCTTCACTCCTCTTCATTCCTTCCTATGGACATGTGCTAGACCCCTCTTTTCTGGCTGTCTCTATCACTTCTTAGAGAACATCAGGGGCTCATGAAGGGCCAGGACTTCCCTGGTGCCAAGTCAGAATGGTATTTCTTCCCTTTGTGCTACCAACTTCTGGGTGCTTGAATCTGCCAATGATCCAGCTTTGTAATGGAATTTGTGATCAAGTCATTGCTCCCTTTTGGGGTGGGGGCTGTCAGCCACCTTTTACGATGGTCCTTTTCACCTCTGCCCTGGTGATCCAGGCACCTGAGTCAGGACTAACAGGATGGACAAGACCAGGCACCGGGACATGATACCCATGTGTCAGGACCACTAACTGCAAAGGACAGCAAGGGCACGGTTCAAAGGAGAGCAACAGATTTGATTGTGGAGTTGGAAATTAGGGCATGTATGAAAAATAATTAGGAATTGTAGCCTCAGGAAAAGAAGCCTGCAGGGAGACCTAGTAATTGTCTTGAAGCATATGAAAGCCAATTATGCCACCGAGTTAGGTCAGCTTGTCCCTTCCCCGTGGAGAGGAGAGAAGTATGTTTAACCTCCAAGAGGAAGGGTTTCCACTCAGTGTGGGATTGTCACCTTCCAGCACAGGCCGCCACGGAGTGCCCACATCCAGGTTGGAGGAGATGGCCTCCTTTCCAGAGGGAAAGCTTAGGCAGAAACTGGAGGCTGGCTTAGGTACAGCTCAAGTTTCTTTTAGCTCCTAGGACTTGGGTCGTTGGATTTGACTATGACAGATGCCTGAGAGTTATCGTTAAGTGACATAACTTGCTGGCTAGGTTAGACCCAGAAGCTCTTGAATCCCTTAGAGTATGTTTGGACCTTTCACCAAGACAGGTAAATTAGGACCAGGTCCTTACCTTCTGTGACCTCTGTGTCTTTTACTATAAAATGCTATTACTGTATACTTTGTGGTACATTGTGGGAGGATTGAATGCTAACATGCATACATAGGATTTGGTAACTACCTAACACATAGATTGTGCGAGATAGGTGGTAGCTAGATACTGAGGACCAGAAATGCCCAGCCTTTACCCCATAGGAGTCAGTATCGTGATTAAGGATACGGGATAAATGCAGAGAGAACTATTCACTGAGCAGAGCCAGGCTAAAAATTTTCAGATTCCTAAGCTCTGACCTTCATAGGCAATTCAAAATAAAAACAGTGCTAAACTACAAAATGCATTCAAGAAAGAGCAATACAGTTCCATTTCCTGTGATTCTAATCCACAGCTTGGTGGTGTTTATTGTTTGTGAAATACCACAGTCTTACACATGTATGTGTTGGACCCTCAGCACAGGCTCAGTCTGCTGGTTGGTTAGTCTACCCCTGATGATGAGACTGACTAGCACTGACTAGCAATTGGGTCATAGCTCCTCCCTCCCTCTTCCTCTCCCCCTCCCCTTTCTCTCCTCCTCCCTCTCCCTCTCCCTCTCCCTCTCCCTCTCCCTTCCCCTCCCCACCCCCTCAACAAACAATTCTTGAACAGGCAGCTTCTTGGTTGCAAAAAGCAGAAGCTAAGTTTCTTGGCTTAAGAAAGCTGAAGAAACAGGTGTTTTATTAGAAGGATGGCAGGAGTTCAAAGAACTACTGGGAGCGGGGGCTTGGAGTGTGGGTAGAAGCTGAGGGTTCTGCTGAAGGCCAGACATTGGAAATGGTCAAGTCCAAGTGCTAGCACCTGGGCTGTGGTGAGCCGGATCTTCGGATTTTCTGAGTCACTCCTTAGAGACTCCGAAGGAGGTCTGGGGCTGGGCTCATACGACATGCATGGCCCACAGCTGTGCCAGGACTGAGGAAAAAGAAGTATCTGGTCCCTTTCACCACAGGGTAACAGGCAAGAATGAGTGGAAACTGCATTCCCACCAATACAACACACAGATGGGAGTCTGGTGCCAGAAGGAAGGGAGTTCAAGTTCGCCTGGAAAGAAGGATACAGACATGGACCTTGCCTTCGACGGGCTGGATCCTGCGCATGACCAGTGTGATAGGCATGTGCTTAGCGGGTTTGCGGTCCCTACCATTTCCCTGTCTGTGTGTTTTCATATTGTCTCTAAGGAAACCCTTAAGGTTCCATGAGGGCAGGGATCCCGGTTTGTAAGCGTCGTATCCCTCAACGTGGCACTCACTAAATGTCTGGTGATCAGGTGATTGATTGCCTCACTGTTGATTGGATTGTGAAGTGAGTTCACCTCCATCAGCAGGAACAGACGGTGATTGGGTGTCCCTGGGGTAAGGAATGTCTATTAGACATTGGGAGTGTGTAGTTAAGACCAGAAACAGCCCCGTGGCCTCAAAAAATCTGCAAATACATCTCTCTGATTGCCAGCTGAGTTCCAGCCTTGAGTACTGGGGGCCTGGGTCTCTGGCGGAAAGGTTGAAAAAGAAAATAAACTCATCCCTCAATTGCTTTATTAAATAATGCACAGATGACAGTGCGTGAAATATTGATGCACAGAGGCTCGTCCTCCTGCAGGGGAGAGGGGCCTCTGGATAATTGGTTTTTCTACATGCAACTAGGATGGCTTGGCAGTCCTGTTACTGTTCCCCTCGCTGTATCACGCCCTAGCTATTCATGGACTCTTGTTTTCCAAATCCTCATTATCCTGCCATCACGAGGCGTCACAATGAATGGAAGGGCACAGCCGAGTAGCGGTGTTTTCACATAAATCAGCTTGCAGGATTGGCCACTTCCTACGGGTTACGTTAGAGGGCCAGCCTGACCATCTTTTTGGAAATCAGTGGAGCCAATTGTCTTGTGTTTTTCTTCTCCATCTGGAAAATTTTAGAAATATCGTGGGCTGGCGTTGAAGGCCAGGGCTGCCTTCTGTGGTACCAAGGGTTTAAGTGCAATCACCAATGAGTTTCTTGTGAAACCTAACCTTTCCTTTTCCTTTTCCTTTTCCTTTTCCTTTTCCTTTTCCTTTTCCTTTTCTTTTCCTTTCCTTTTCCTTTCCTTTCCTTTCTTTTCCTTTTCCTTTTCCTTTTCCTTTTCCTTTTCCTTTTCCTTTTCCTTTCCTTTCCTTTCCTTCTTTCTTTTTTTAAATAGAAGTATGAAAACCTGTGATTCAAAGGCCAGATGCTCAGGCCATTTGCCGGCCAGAGAGGCAGATTGTCCACGGTGATTTAATATGTGAGACATGCACGGGGCTCCGGAGCGGCTGCTCTGGTACTTGTAATGGAATTTTAAGTCGCAGTCACCTTTATAATTGGAGGCACACAGATAACATATGTTTACCAGAAAGGCATGACGGTTGTCGTGTCGCCCCCCCCTCACATAGGAATGGCAGTTGAAACTCAAGCGTGGGTTTCTCTTTATAGGGATTGTTAGCTGATAAATTCATGAGGTCAGGGAACGCTGTTGAATACCTACTGTGTGCCAGCATGGGATTTGTCTCTCTTGTCTTCAGTTCCTTCCTTTTGTCATTTGTAATTTTTTGTGATGGCTGCTTTGATCCGGGGCTAAGTTAAAGCTGTCTTAATGTTAACACAGATCTCTCTCGGTTGCTTAAAATGGAGGAGTAGAGTTTCCTTTATTCGGCACACGTTCACAGAGCACCTGTTACGAGCTAGATTCTGACCCTTCCTATCACATTGCGCTGTGGTGTGATGGTCGCACCATTTCGTGTGGTGGTTGCAAGAACATTTCCTGCCAGTCGCGCAGTTTATGGAGCCCCCGCTCTGTAGCAGGTGCAGGGGAAGTCAGGGGGAGCACAGAGACAGGTAAGGTTCAGCAGTGAAGAAATGACCACACGGCTTCCCAAGCTTGTGGGATTGAACGTGAGATGGAGGAGGCTGTCCAGAGACAGGAATGCATTCAGAGATGGGCCAGTCCAGGGAAAAAGCAGTGTTGCTCCTACCTGAGTTCCCTTGTGGGTTCTCCCTGTTCACCCCATAGGACACCTCACCCCTGGGTCCCTTGAACACAGGATTTACATACCTGCTATGCTGACAGTCTTGTGCCTGGTTCACTGTACATGTGGTGGGGGTAGGGCACGTAATGAATGGGAAGGGCTTTGTAGCCACTCACAGTAGAGTCTGAATCAAAGCTTATTACTCCGTGCACTGAGGAGACTTCCATAGTCTCTCTGAACCTCCATTTTCTTAGCTTTAAAATGATAATGGTAATAGTGCCGGTAGCAGTCAGCCTGGGCCCCCCTAATACACTGCCATGGCCTGAGGGGCTTGAACAACACGGTTCTGCAGGCCGGAAATCAGAGACCAAGGTGGCAGCACGGTTGGTTATCTGCACGTTTCTCAGATGCCACCTTCTTACCCTGTCCTCACATGGCCTCGCCTCCGTGCACACGGAGACCAAGGGGGTAAGCACCTTCCCTGGTTCTCTTCTTTTTATTTTTATTAATTTTTTTTTAATGTTTATTTATTTTTGAGAGAGACACACACAGTGTGAGCAGGGGAGGGGCAGAGAGAGAGGGAGATACAGAATCCGAAGCAGGCTCCAGGCTCCGACCGGTCAGCACAGAACCTGACACGAGGCTCAATCTCACATACTGTGCGATCATGACCTGAGCTGAAATCAAGAGTTAGATGCTTAACTGACTGAGCCACCCAGGCATCCCATCTGAGCCTCTCTTTTTTTGTGATTAGTGATGTGGGAGAGGTAACTCTTACTTCCCACATCTCTGGTTAGGTTTAAATAAGGCAACCCATATGAAAGCACCTGTATTTTCAGATATATAGCAGGTATTCTCTCAATGTTGGCTGAATGAGATTCTCATGCATTTATCCCTGAAGTGTTCATAGGCCCAGCTGACTTGGTCAGCTTGTGGTCCCAAAGCCCATGGTGCCTTGCCTCTGCCACTCTGTATATGGGCCTTCCAGCCCCAGTCGTCATGCGCCTGGGCAGAGAGACGTTTGATGAGATTCTTGACAGGATTGAAAAAACACCAACCTTAATCTGGTGGAGAACTAATGACTTAGATCCAGTATTCACCCATAGAAAAATGGGTTATTTTGGATGTTCTTAGTCCCATTAACAAAATTTAATCTAGTGCTGAAAATTTATGGGGCAGCAAGCAATCTGTTTTGCCTGATGGTGTTCAAAAGTGCAAATGCATACTTTATATACCCTCCCTGCTTTTCAGTTTTTAACAGCATACGAACATTTACATTTCAAACAAGGTGGTCCTCATGCTGGGTGGCTTTTTATGGTCTGTGTGAAATACAGGAGTTTGAAATATATGGTCTGCTGACAGTTTAAATTTTCTGAGAAGCCACATTGAACAGAAAGAAATACAATATATATTAATGAAGATAGCTGTTTGTTCGCTGTAAGACCTTATGGATGAACTGCAGGCCCGCCATTTGGGTCAAAGCAGAGGAAGAAGAAATTGAGAGTCACGTGTTGGCCATGTTGACTGCTCTGCCTTAGTTCTGAAAGCTTAGGAAGTCTTGACACCCTCCAGCCTAGTCATTAAGAGCTTAGGTCTTGGTGGCAGACAGACCTTTGTGTGAGTTGCTCTAGCTATTTGACCTTGAACTAGTTGTTTTGCATCATTGAACCCAAGTTTCTGCGTCTGTAAATCCAGGTAATGATACCTCCATCCCAGGGCTGTTACGAGGATTTAATGAGATGGTGTATGTAAGAGCGTGGCACAGAATCCTGCACACATATCTGTATCCAGGAAATGTTGGCCATTATTATTATCATCACTACTACTATATTACCTAGGAATGCATTACTAGGTAATTGCTAGGTAATGTAATACCTAGTGACCTATGAAAGTTTTAGAGCCTGGAGGAAAATGTTGCATCATCCTTTTTAAAGGTACTTAGAGAGCTTGCCTTTTTCAAGCTCTTTGAGCCCTAGAGGGGATATTAGGGTTCTCCGCGTTTGCTTGGGCTTAGCTTTGGCCTCAGCTTCTCTCCCTTTCCCTTGTGGCCATGCCTGACACCCTGGCCTGTATTACCTGCGGTGAAGTCGCGTGGCACCAGGCATTTTGTATCTCTCATTCACTGTTGTATTTCCAGCACCTAAACCAGTGCCTGGCATACAGTAGATCCTAAATGCGTATCTGTTGACTTCTAGTCTCCAGAATGTGCCTATTGTTCCCTCTTGGGTCAGAAAGTTCTCTTCTTAGTTCCCATCTTATTTCCCATCCCAGGAATTTAAAGACCAGTGGTGGTTTTGGAACTGTGTCTCCTTTTCTCCTTTCCTGGGGATCAGTGTGATGGAGGAGAAGGAACTCTGGGCTGGAAGCATGAGATTGGGGATCTCTTTTCAGCTCTGCAGCTAGAGCCTGCCCAGAAGCCTTGGGAAAGTTGGTCTCCTCCCCTCTGGACTTCGTTTCTTCTATAGTATCATGAGGAAATTGGCTTACATAATTTCTGGAGGACCTTCCAATGCTGACATGGGACAGATAGGTTCTCTGGGGACAAACCCCATGTTCCTGCTCCCGCTTTCTTTTTTTTTTTTTTTTAAGTTTGTTTATTTTTGACAGAGACAGAGTGCAAGCATGAGCTGGGGAGGTGCAGAGAGAGATAGGGAGACACAGAATCCGAAGCAGGCTCCAGGCTCCAGGCTGTCAGCACAGAGCCTGACGCGGGGCTCGAACTCATGAACTGTGAGATCATGACCCGGGCTGAAGTCGGACACTTAACCAATTGAGCCACCCAGGCGCCCCCCTGCTCCGTCTTTCTTAGGCCTCCAGTTCCAGCTAGCCTCACTCACTTCTCATCCCTCATATGGAAATGAACCCAGCCCCAAAGCATGTTGTAAACAGTAGTTCTGGCCACTACGCCTTGTGTATCTAAGCTAGGGTATCTCTACCTTGGAACTGTCGACATTTTGCACCAGATAGTTCTCGGTTTTGAGGGATGGTCCTGTGGATTGTAAAATGTTTAGCACCATCTCTGACCTCTACCTACTAAATGCCAATAGTATTGTTGCCCCGCCTTCCCCCATCCCTGCTGACACCAGATGTACAAACAGATTTCCTCCAGACATTGCCACATGTCTCCTGAAGAGGGGTGTGTGTGTGTGTGTGTGTGTGTGTGTGTGTGTGTGTGTGTGTGTGCAAATAATCCCTGATCTAAACACAAATTGTTCCTTACTGTTACTTCAGATGACATTGCAAGCAGACAGAAGGTTTTCTCAGGAGACTCAAGCAAATGGGAATAGTCTATTGATCAGCGACTTCGTTTTCCCTAGGGCTGGGGAAAAGAAACAGAAAACAACTACCTTACCAGCTTGAAAGTGAAAATACAAAGCTAGCCGAAATATTGTGCTGGGGCCCTGGATTCACAATGAGTTAATTCCACATATAATATACCACCAAAGATGCAAATAGGGAACGGCACCTCTTAGATCTTACCCAGACTGTGACAGCTATTGGATCTTATTCTTACATCATGGAAATTGGGTAGTGGTGGCTCTGAATACTTGATGAAAAAAGATGGGTTTTAAAAATCTTCCACGTTGCTCACATTTTAGATGGAGGCACATCCTAGAGAAGGTGGAATACGAAAGCAGTTTGGAGGAAAAAAAAAAACATTTTAGGTGGTACCACGATATTATAAACAACGTGTTTATTATAAACTTGTTGATAACGTTTTATCAACAGAAGTATGATACTGAATGCCCTGAGAGAAGTAAAAACATATTTTTAAGACACAGCTACCAGTTTGGTAAGTGACACAAAAAAATGGGTAGAAATGTAAATCATAACTAAATTTGTAGAGTGGTGATGCATTTACAGCATAAGCAGTGATTGCCATTGGAGCCCAAAGAAAGAGAAGTGTGAGCTCGGGTGACAGGAAGGGTGGTCAGCCTTACTTGGGGAGAGAGTTTGGGGGCTCTAGAAGAACATGGGATACCATGATGTACTCTGTCTAAAGCGTCTGGAGGTTGCTTATGATCCAAATTAGCTGCATTTGGAAATTGGTGAGACAACATGCGCTTGACATCAAGAGTCAACTCTATGGTCTTTGCCCTAGCGGCTCAGATTGTTCAAAACAGAGGCGATCTCATTTTCAAAGCACTTACTTACTTACTTACTTACTTACTTACTTACTTACGCACGAATGCATGCATGCATGCCTGCCTGCCTCATGTGATTCCTGAGGTTGATATCCTTGGAGGTATTTTGAAACTTGAAACTACCAACTTGAAACTACCCCTTCTCTAGGAATATTTATCTCTATCAAAAAAAAAAAAAAAAAAAAAACCAAGAAGAAGAGGAAGAAAGTCCCATGGGTAGGCTCCTGGTGGCCATGCTTTCTTTCTGAGACCAGAACCCTTACTTCAGGCCCTAGATGATGGGGTCCAGGTGGACACCTGATTCCAGCTGGATCAGATTCTGGACTAAGAATTTGGTCTTAGGACTGAGAGGCATGCCAATGTTTTCATGCACCTGTTAATCTGAGAGGTGGTGCCACCATCTTTCCCCCTGGGAAGCCTGGAGATGCCCCCAAAAGGTGGTGGTTTGCTCTCCTGAATGAGACCCTGGGTATACTGGTCACCAACACCCTGTGGACCAGGTTATCACATGGCCCCCCTGTGAAGGATGAGGTTTGCTTAGGGGTCTTCTCATAGCCCAGCCTGTCCTCTCTCCATTGGCCCTCCTTTCTCCCAGCATCCCCAGGACTCCTGCCCTTTTGTGGCACAGCCAACATCCCTTGCCTGCTGACTTTCCCAGGGGTGTTCTGTGTAAATCTCACTACCCACACTCCAGAGGTATGGGCAATATTGTTCATGACCCCAAGGGACAGCTTTCTCTGGGCTGCGATGTTGAGGAGGTTCTGTTGACCCCAGTCACTCTGAGTGATGGCTCAGTGTATTAACTGGCTTAACTGATGTGTGGCTGCATTTCAACCGACAGGGACCATTCACTGCCTTCGAAGTGTGGTTTCTAACCTCAGACCCCTGTGACATTCTCTCGATGGCATGAATTTGCCTAAGAGTTCTCTGGCACTAGAGTCGGACCCACGCATCAAGGGAAGGATATCTATGGCTTGCAGAGGCTTCGGGAGCTGGAGTGTAAACCCGGGTTGGAAGTGGGGCTAAGGGAGCACCGGGGAGCTAGGCAGCAGCAGACACAGTCTAGTAGTGCCCCCTGTCCTCTCTGCCCTGGGACCTCTCCTTCAGGATGCAGTTGCAGGAAGGGCGGTGGGATTGAATACACAAGGGCAGGAAGGGGAAGAGTCACCTGACACCCATCACCCATGTCTTTTTAGTGGGAGTTTGGCAATCTGGACCACTGTCCCACCTAGCCTGTGCACAATGGGGAGACAGAATGAGTACAGGGAAATGGGGTGCTGCTACAAGGGGACTGAAGGATTCAAGGTGAACATCCACTCTGGGTCCTTCAGATCACAAAAATGTGCGTAAGAATTTGGATGCAGGTTTTAGACCCTCTGAAGGTTGTCCACAGACCCCTGGTTAACATTCCTTTTTATCCAAAGGAATTTGTTCATTCACATCACTAGTGCCCAGGGAATGGGGGTTTCTGTGGGCTGGGATATGTCGAAAGGATGTTAGTTGCAGACCAAGTGATTAGCAGGAACCTGTACACATCAGGAAGGTATGTAGGAGGTGTCCTCCCCTGCCCTTGGGCATGACTCAGGAGGGTGAAAGCCTAGGCTGGTGAAAACATTAGTGGGGAGGAGGTCCCTTTGCTACTGTTCCACCTGCTCCTATCCCACAGTCACCTCTGGGCTCTGGCCACAGTAAGACTGATGTTCAGTACAGTCAAGACTCTTAAGAAAAAAAAAGCAGAGTAAAGCCTGTTAAGAGGGGAAAATTCTCCAGGGCAGAGGATTGCTAAATTAATTATGCAGATGTGAAAATTCAAAGGAAGAATAATTAGACAGCCTGTTAAAGCTTAAAAAAAAAAAAGTTATGTTGTTTGCCAAACACTGAAATACTGTGGACTGGTAACTGCTTTTAAACTCAATTAAACGAACCCTTCTGGAACATTCTACCCCACTTGTTTGGGGAGTCTTGGCTAAGTGAATGAAGTATCAAATGTGAACGGTGTAGTTCTTTATTTTGTGAAGAAAAGATAAATTCTTATGAGCTGTGGGTGGAATGAACACCAGTGCCTTCAGGGCCAGGCAGGCCCTGAATGTAGGAGAGAAGAAAAAAGAGAAAGAGGAAAGCAAAATAGAGCATAAAGGGGGCACAGGCGATGCTGGGGTAAAGGAGGCAGCCATGCAGGAATGAAAGCCCAAGTGTGGCCACATCTTCCAATTAAAAATAATCCATAAATGTATACTGGATTTTTATATGACGTGCTCTCACTTGTTACTGCTAGCGCCTTACTCAAAACTGTAACAGCCCTGTATGGGCTGGCGAAAGCACACTTGTGGGTGTTCGGGTGATCTTGACTATTAAATGAGCGTGATGGAAACACCTGCCTCGTGGGGTTGCTTATGGATTCCACGAGATCAGAGTGGCAGATACCTGATGGCTCTCACGGGCCTGTCACTGACACAAGCATGGGGACTGGCCTATCTTATTTAGCACCCGAAATGATGCGTGCCACAGAGTAGGACTCAGTGAGGGTCTTTGATCAATAAATAGGGGAATAACTGGATGTTCAAAGGAAGAGAGTTTAGTCTATGGTAGTTTAATTTCTTTTCTTTTCTTTTTTAAGTAGGCTCCACACCCTCCGTGGAGCGCAAGTCAGGATTTGAACTCATGACCCTGAGATCAAGACCTGAGCTGACATCAGGAATTGGACAGTCAACTGGCTGAGCCACCCAGGAGCCCCTTCTACTGATTTCTTTTATTACTGTTATTACTGAAGTATAATTGGCATACAGTGTTATATTAGTTTTGAGGGCATAGTACAGTGATTTGACAATTCTATACATTACTCAGTGCTCACCATGACAAGTGTAGTCACTATCTGTCACCATACAGTGTCATTGCAGTATTATTGACTGTATTCCCTATGCTGTACTTTCATCTCTGCGACTTATTTATTTTCATCTCCATGACCTATTGATTTCCATTTTGAAATCCAAAGGGGAGGAGGTTGGTTGCTAAGGAGATGTGTTCCCATAAGGAATTGTCCCCTAGGAGAGAACTCTGTCAGCTCTTGGTGAGGAAGGGATGGGCCGAGAGGTAGTTATGACCCTGGAAGTGTGCAGTAACAGGCGTCCTCTGAGCAAGGCAGACCATGGCCAGCTCGTCACTTCAGTTTTGCAGCAACACCTGCCGATAGTTGTGCTACAGCCCCTCCCCATGTCTCAGGATGCAGAGCACTTGTCCTGCCCTGTGAATATAACCCTCAGGTCCCCTTCTTTCTCCCTGTTTGGATTCCTACGGCACCTCTGAAGCTTTGTCATATTCTGTCTGTTCGGGCCATTGCCTGAAACAGGAGTGAACTTCGTCGGAAATGTTGTCAACTGGCAACTTAGAAATGGGTTAAAAATTGGCCGCTTCATCAGTCTTTGTTCACCATCCTGGGTCTGGTCATGGCTTCCAATGAGGCGGAGTTTTCTTGAGGGAGGGAGACGCCCCACAGGTCTGCCTTTGTGCCTGTGGCTTTGAATCGGCATCTAGGGCCACTTGCCCTTGTTGATTGGACAGGCCAACAAAGAGACCAGACAGGGTTTCTGTTGGTCAGAGAAAGGAACGCATCAGGGAGATTTGTTGCCCGTTTAAAAAACGATTGGGCATGAAATGGATACTGTTTGGATTACACAGAAACACAGCCCCTCATTAGCTGTTTCAGAATCACAAAAGGCTTGATGGCTGCTCTAGTCCCAGCCAGTGGGGTGATGTGGGGTCAACAATCTCTGTTACACATTTGCATAGGGTTGGGGTATTGGCAGTAAAAGGAACCTCCTGTATTCCATTTTTTTTTCTTCTCCTTGCACCCTGTTGTGTACATTTATAAGATACCAGGTATCAGGTTTCAGCTCTACCTCCCTGAGTGGGGTGGGGGTGGAGTGGAGCATACTGGGGGGTGGCCACGGAGGCTGAGTACAGCAGACTCCCTGGAGGGGCTACAGTAGAGGGCAGGGCTGACCTGGCAATAGATGTGGCTCCCTGGAGTCTCCTGGGAAGTAGACATGGGAAGCAAGATGGTTTCCAGGCTGTATTTTGGTATAAGGATGACCTGGGACAGAAATCTGGAGAAGAAAAAAAAAGTTCAGTTTGGACTGGTGGATATGAAAGGAATGTTTAAGGAAAATCATGGGGGAAAGAGTTGAAACTAACATTGATTGAGGACTTGCCAGTGTCAGTGTTCAGCATTTGACATATTGCCTCATTCACACTTGCCAACCATCGTGTAAGAGGGATGCCACTACTCTCCTTTATGGCTCAGAGAGGCTGCATAACTTGCCTGAGGTCACACAGCACCCAAGGAGCTAAGCTCCGATGAGCAACTGGAACTGGCTGTGGTACAAAATTCATGTTCATTTAACCTTACCATATAATTCACATACGCATACTGTGGATTTGCCTATGTGAGCAAAAGATGGTATCCAGTAAGTCTGAGATGTCGGTTCTCTCTGGCCTATTCATCTTTAGTTTTGGCAGCTGGAGCAATGACTTGTCAAGACCTCTGTGTTGAAGCAGAGTGCTGGGCCTGTTCTGGCAAGGCCGTGGTCACAAGGGTGAGTCCAGGTCCAGAGCGAGGCCATCAGGTGATTGCCGGTGGAACTCATTTAAACCTTAACCTGTCTCAGACATCTCTGTGCTCACTGCTCTGAGGATGCATGGCTGAGGCTTGGCTTTCTAAAGTTAAGTCCTGGTTCTGTCCGACTGGTGTGTTCTTAGAAAAGTCATGTGATCTCTCGGGACCTGTGTCTTTATCTAACATTCCAGGATCTTCTCCTGCCTTGGAGCCTTTGCAGTCCCTTTTCTGCATTATTCCTCACCTGATCTTCTAAAGTCTGGCTCCTTCTTGTCAGACCATGGCTTAATGTCACCTCCTCTGAGAGGTCTTCCTTGACTACCTAATCCAATGTGGCCTTCAGGAGCTTGCTACTGCTCATTATTTTAAAATATTTGCTTAGCTCTTATTACTACCTATTGTTTGTTCCTCACATCCCTTCTTTCATTTCCTCTTGCCTTTCCTTCCCTTCCTCTTCCCCTATCCATTGCCCTTGTCCTTCCCTTCCCTTGCCTTCCCTTCCCTTGCCTTCCCTTCCCTTGCCTTCCCTTCCCTTCCCTTCCCTTGCCTTCCCTTCCCTTCCCTTCCCTTGCCTTGCCTTCCCTTCCCTTCCCTTCCCTTCCCTTGCCTTGCCTTCCCTTCCCTTCCCTTGCCTTGCCTTGCCTTGCCTTCCCTTCCCTTCCCTTCCCTTCCCTTCCCTTCCCTTCCCTTCCCTTCCCTTCCCTTCCCTTCCCTTCCCTTCCCTCCCCTCCCCTCCCCTCCCCTCCCCTCCCCTCCCCTCCCCTCCCCTCCCCTTGTTATACTTGCACTAGAATGTCAGTTCCTTAAGGGCAAGGACTTGAGTCTTACCCATCTCTGAATGCCCAGAGCTTATAATAGTACTTGGCATGTAAATGTAGTTTCATGAAAGTTTGCTGAACTGATGGGTTAAAGTCTTCCCTATGTTAAATATGAACATGTTGGTCTGAAGGCAGATGCTCCAAGGACTCTTTGAGCTATGAATCTTTGTGACCTAGAAATTCCAGCTTACAAGATTCATCCAGATACTCTTTTCAAAGACAGTTTATTCAGCATTAACTAAGCATGTCCCTTATAGCAGACACATGCCAGAGAACTTGGGGTTCAGAAATGATGAGCCTAGGGTGGCTGGGTGACTCAAGTGTTGAAACATCCAACTCTTGATTTCTGCTCAGGTCATGGTCTCACAGTTCAAAGGATCAAGCCCCACATTGGGCTCTATGTGCTTGGGACTCTCTCTCTCTCTCTCTCTCTCTCTCTCTCTTACTCTCTCTTTCCATCCTCCATTCTCTATCTCTCTCCCTCTTCCTCTTCCTCTTTCTCCCTCCCTCTCTCTCTCTCTCCCCCACCAAACAAATAAATAAACATTAAAAAAAAATGGTGAGCTGGACTTTGTTCCTAGCCTGATGGAGCAAGATACTCTGTTACTGAGCCCTATGATATTCCAGATGCTGCTTAGGTGAGGGGGCATGCAGTAGTGAGGATAGCCACTTTCTGTGGTCTCCTGAAGCTTCTACTTGATTACAACATACTTAGAGTCATCACTCATGTTTGTCACATACTAGTTGCATGATCTTTGGCTAGTTTATTTTTTCCCCTTTATTTGTCAAGTGGAGATAATATTGGTGTCATGAGACACCTCTAAGAATTGAATGGTTCTCTGTATTGGACACTGCAGTCTAGACTCTAGAGGCTTGAAAGCAAGCAAAGAGTTGGAAAATTTGAATTGTCCAGTGTAGCTGAAGGCATGGTAAACCTTGGAGGATAAGGAGAATACAGTCTGAGAATATGAGCCAAATTCTAGAAGGGAGGTTTGAGGCCATATTTCACCTATAAGTAAATTCATACAGTGTTTGTCGTTCTCTGAATTATTTCACATAGTGTAATACTGTCTGGGTCTATCCATGTTGATGCCAATGGCAAGATTTAATTCCTTTTTATGGCTGAGTAATATTCCACTGTGTGTGTGTGTGTGTGTGTGTGTGTGTGTGTGTGTGTGTGTGTATGTGTGTGTGCGCGCGTGCATGTGTGTGTGTACACACACTGTCTCTTCTTTATCCTTTAATCCATATGTCACTACTCAAGTTGTTTCCAAATTTTGGCTATTAGAAATACTGCAGTTAACATAGGGTTACTTATATCTTTTAAAATTATTGTTTTTATTTTCTTTGGATAATTACCCAGAAGTAGAAATGCTGGATCATGTAGTAATTCCATTTTGAATTTTTTGAGGAACCTCCATACTGTTTTTCATAGTGGCTGCACCAGTTTACATTCCCACTGACAGTACATGAGGGTTTCCTTTTCTCCACAGCTTTGCCAACACTTATTTTTCATTTGTTTTGATACTATCTATTATGACAGGTATAAGCTCATAACTCATTGTGGTTTTGATTTGCATTTCTCTGAGCCTCTTTTCATGTGCCTCTTGGCCATCTGTATGTCGTCTTCAGAAAAATGTCTATGCAGGTCCTCTGCCTATTTTTTTAATTGAGTTGACTGAGAGCTAAAATCTTTTTTAGGGGCGCCTGGGTGGCTCAGTCAGCTAAGCATCTGACTCTTGATTTGAGCTCAGGTCATGATCTCATGGTTCATGAGATGGAGCTCCATGGCTTGGGATCCTCTCTGCCCCTCCCTCCTCAAAATAAATAAACATTAAAATAAATAAATAAAATAAATACATAAAATTTTTAAAAAAAATATAAAGTTTAGAATCCATAAATTTAACAAAAATGAGAACATCATTTTCACTTCTTAGTGAAAGAAGCATTGCAGCCATTACAGTATCCAAAGATGATTATCTCCCTGCTCTGTTTTACCTGCTGGGTACTCAGTATTTATTGCTAAAGAATGAAAACGAGAGATTTTATTCCTTGTGTTTATTCCATGTTTGTCTTAGGAAACCTCATGGGTGCTTTCTCATTATTTATTGTTGCATTTGTCTTCCATGTGCAGTTAAGACCTGACTTATATTTTATATTAGCACTACAGGCTTTATTTTAGAGTAATAGAAGGGAGGTGATCAGCCATTGAGGGGCACATTGGTGAAGAGACATGCAGGAAAGAGAGCCGTTGTGGGCAAGGTTGGGACTGTCAATTGATTACCTGATGGATGCACATGGACAAGTATTTTAGCAATGATTGAATAAGGTGGGACCCCCCCAAAAAAACAAAGCAACAAGAGTAAACAAGACTTAAATGATACAGATTTACTGAATCCTTCAGTGGGAGATGCAACCGCTCTTCTCTCAGTTTGAAGTGCTTTCTAATAGCTTAGATGGTGCCCAAAGAAATCCCTGATCCCATCAGCACTAACTTTGTCATGACTGCTTCAATGTTATCAGTTAAGGAATAGAATTTAATAGCCTTGGGAACCATCCCAAGGACTCAGAAATGAGTCTGCCCTAATTGCAGAAAGAAAAGACTTGGAAATACATAGTCTCCACTTACCCATTTATAAATCTGGAGCCAAGTGTTTCTAAAAAATTAACAGTGGGAGGAATGAAAGTAATAAAAGCTTTAATTTTGATAGTCATACCTAGGGAGCCACAAATACTTTGTAACTCATTTGTAAATCTCACCCAGTGGTTAGCACATTAAAGGTCTCAAAAAAGCTTTGGATTATGCAGGGTCACTTCTCTGAAAAGCCCTGGGGCCTCTCACCAGTGGGACTGAGCTCCCTGGGAACAGATGGCATGGGAAGTCTGTTCCAGGGGGTGTGGGATGCAGTTTTGAATAACTAGCTTCAACGGGTCCTGCAAGAATGAGCGATTTGCTTATGCAAGTTCTTTATATGGACTTTTACTGCTATTGATTTTCCATCTTGGATATCAGTACCCTGGAGAGCTCTCCACTTCATTCTTAAGACCCTTTAAACTTGGTAAACACTTTCAACACTTCTGAAACTTTTCTATGAAAGAGCCTCTAAGGGCAAGCTACAACATACATCTTTCTTGAGGTTCAGGGGACAGAACCTACTGCCAGCACATACATCTTTGGAGTCTCTTTATACAAATGTATATGAATTTTGTATTCTGTTCTGTAATAGACCAGTGATGGCCTTAATATTTTAACAGTTTTAAATTACTTACCACCTCATAAAATAGATGCTGCAAGGATATTAACTGTAGATTTGCATTCTCCTTGGCCCATTATGGTCTGAGATGGAAAACCTAGGTTAGATTTGTAAAACAGGAAAAAGAGATTTGGTAGATACATGTGGTGTGGGACTATTTTGCCTTCTTCCACTGATTTCTGGACTTGTCAAGGGAGGCGGCAGTGAATGAGCACCATGATACATCACCAGAGCTCTGGACTTAAGTTCTGCTTCTGAGGATGCCACATTACGGAAGTAACCACTTCATCTGAGGCTTGTAGAGGTCATTTGAACAAATTGTCTCCAATTTGGGGCAGGGTTTCCCTGCAGACTTTATTTTTCTGTTTTCAGTTAACATCTTTCCCTGCCAAGCTTTATAAGACAGGGTGGAAGCAGTCAAATGGACAGCCTCTGGCTAAGGATCAGAAGGCACTAACCTTGTACATGAAGCCTGCCTTGCTGAACCCTGCCTGCCCATTTATACCTAGCACACCTCATGTTGACAACCTCCCTGACACAAGCCATTGTCTGCTTGGATCAACAGTGTTTTTCAGATACTCCTTAATCATTATTTTTCTCCCCTAGCATTTTATCAATGGTGCCTGAATGTAGGCCTTAGGTTATTAAGACTCATAGTCTATGACTCTGTAATAGAGACTTTTCAAAGCCCACAGTACCTTCTCTCAAAACAAACAAAACAAAATAAAGACTATGACTATGACTGTGTAAGTTTGTTGACAAGGCTTTGTTGTTTGTTCTTAGTGCACATAATTTAGAGGGGAAAAAAGGTTTTTATTCTTCATTCCCAGACTTTATAATCTCCAAGATGAGACAAGGCAGAACACAGCTCTACTAGAGATATGTGAACTCCTTAGTTGTTGTATGGTGGTTTCAGCAGTGGTGTAGATCTGGTTAATCAGTGAAAGCTTTCTGGATAAAGTAGACCCTGAGCTTTATGTTCAAAGAGAAATGTTAAAGTTGCTTCTTGTACAAATGAGTCTAACATTTGAAATGGAAAGGGATGAATAGCACTGCAGCTCCGAGATCTTTTTTTTAATTTGATTTGATTTGATTTACTTTGCATCATGGTAACTATACTCTTTAATTCACATCACTCATTTTACCTTGCCCTTTGCCCCTCCCTTCTGTTAACTATCAGTTTGTTCTCTAGAGCTAAGAGAATGTTTCTTCGTTTGCCTCTCTCTCTTTTTTATTTTGCTCATTTGTTTTGTTTCTTAAATTCCACATGTGAGTGAGATTATATGGTATTTGTCTTTCTCTGACTGACTTATTTCACTTAGCATTATACTCTCTAGCTTTATCCACATTGTTGCAAATGGCAAGATTTCATTCTTTTTTATGGATGAATAATATTCCTGTGTGTGTGTATATATATATATCTTTATCCATTCACCTATAAAATTAATAGAATTTAATTTTAATAGAATTTTAATAGGACACTTGGGCTGCTTCCGTAGTTTGCATTTCATAAGTAATGCTACTATAAACTAGGAAAGCAGGTATCCCTTTGAATTAGTGTTTTTGTATTTTGGGGGTAAATACCTAGTAGTATGTTCACTGGGTCATAGAGTAGTTCTATTTTTAATTTTTTAAGGAAACTTCATACTGTTTTCCATAATGACTGTATCAGTTTGCCTTCCCAGCAATAGTGCAAGAGGGTTCTTTTTTCTCACATCCTCACCAACACTTACTGTTTCTTGTGTTTTTCATTTTAGCCATTCTCATGGCTGTAAGATGATACCTCATTGTGGTTTTGATTTGCATTTGCCTGATGATGAGTTATTTTGAGCGTCTTTTCATATGTCTTGGCCATTTAGATGTCTTTTTTGGAGAAATGTCTATTCATGTCTTCTGCCCATGTTTTAACTGTTCTGGTATCTTGAATCTCTAAAATGTCTAGGGTTCCTTGCCTTTTGCATATATCCACTTTCTGTATTTGAAGGGCAAGCTGAAAGAGTGGTGAAGATGATTACTGAGCACACCCTATGTGCCAGGCTCCGTGCTGGGCAACTTCCATGCATTGTGTCTTCAGTTACTCACAATATCCAAGTGAAGTAGATCTCTTTGTCTGCATTTGAATCCTGAAGAGTGAGTGACCCATCTGGACCACAAAGGCAGGAAATGGCACAATTGTGCCTCTTGTACACCTTCACCTCTCTGATCCAAACCTGTGGGTTCTCTTCTTCTAGACACACTGGTTTAATTATTTATTGGAAATTCATGGAGTTTCTGTATTTCCCCATTTTTACATGGTCAACTACTAGGACTGCTGAATAGTGACAGAATCGTGCTCATCAGCACAAAGGAGTTCATTCTTTATGAAAAGCTACATGTTTTACAGGAATTTTAATTGTATTAAAGTGACGTACAGGTATAAAACATAGACTTGCTGAGCTATACCCCTCTTTCAACTCTGCCTTTTTCATGGAGGTGTTTGATTTTTATTGTGCTTTTTGTGTCCTCTTATTTTCCTAGGTTATAGAACTGGTCTTATGTATCTTCAGTAATTCTGTTGCCTTTGTTCATAAGTGTCTTAGGAATAATTCCTGCCAATTACCATGAAGTAGAACTTGAGTACCTTTACTGTTATAACACTTTAATGAATTCTGGCCATTTTGATGGATGGAAAGGTTAAGACTTCTCTTTGGATGGTCTCTTGTCCCCCTATTGAGAACAAAGGCCATTGTCAGGTCCTACTGTTTGTGCTGCTCCATCTGATCCCATGTTGCCACCAGACCTCATGCACCTCCTGGTCAGTGATGTGGACCATAGATAGGTTTCACAGAATCCCTGAGAGAAGGAACCACAAGCCTCACTGGGTCCATGTTGTTTTTTAAGTCACAGAGAAAGTTAAGTTGACTGGGTATGAGCATAACCTTGAAAAGAAACTTTGACCTTCATATTCATTATAAAAGTAATATACGCTTACTCAAATGTCCAACAATCTGGCTTTGACTTCTGAATAGTACAATATTTTCTTCACAGTATTAATTTCTTCTTGTGGATCCTTTGGGCGACATGATTCTTGGGGGCGGTGGACAGGGATGTTCAACATGCTGCTTCTTGGCACTGTATTTGTCACCTTTCTCCTCATCATAAGCTGCTCATGAGTGGCCTGGTGGCTCTGAGCATCAGCTTTGGTGTGAGAGTACTCTAGATTGAAGTCCAGATTTACCAACTCTGTGACCACAGACAAGTTAGTTACTTACCATCTCTGTGTCAGTTTCCTCATTGGTTAATTAGAATAATAGTACATTATTCTATATATAGTTGGTAAGTGTCATTGTCACCACTGTCAGCTCCTCAACTGGATGATGCATTATGTAATAAAATGCCCCCTCTTTCCTTTTCTTTCCACTTAGTTAATACTACCCCCCTCCCTTTTATCCTCCTCTCTCCCTATCCCACTTTTACAAGGAAATCAGTTTCTTGGCAGAAACATAGAGTGAGGGTCCCTTTGTTTACCATCCCAGAACAACTGTGAAACTGAGGTAGGTATGGGATGATAGCTTTGAGAAAGCGGGATTGCCTGGCCTGGTTAATATACTTTTGTGGCTTGTGATTTTATGGAGCATATTTCCACTGCTGCTGTAGACTTCCCTTAATACATTCTTTTTTAATGATCAGGACTTGTAAATTAGACAAGTAGGACTTAGCAGTGGTTGCTCATAATGTCTTGTTTTGCCCATAAGCTGAAAGGCAAAGCTCTTTCCAGTCACTGCTGTGTAGTTACAGCCAGGTCCAGGGTGTTCTCTTATAACTCAGAAGCAAATTCCAAATTATCTTAGGGCTGGACACTTGCTCTTGCTCTGGACAATAGTCATGACTTCATTGTTTCCCCCGCTGCAGGCAAGATTCTCTAAGAAACAAGAGAAGGTTACTTTTTGCAGGTGAGGTTTCTAGACCAGTGTATACAGACATCAGGTGTGGTGTTGGCCTGAGGGCATAGGGTGTCTGAATTCATTCACAGGTCTTTGCAGGGATAGTCCCAGGAGGGAGAGGATAGTAGAGAAATGGAAGGTTCTGGTGTGTAAGTGGGTGGAGGCTAGGACTTTGTGGGCAGAAGGACTTCTCAAGGTCAGCAGGATAGCAAAGGGAAAGGTCCTTCCTTGAGAAGCAGACCTAGTTTGAGTACTAGTTTTGCCATTTATTGTCTGGTGTTTGGAAGTTACTTTGCCATTGCAAATATTTTAACTTGCTTCCTTACTTAATTTGTTATAAATATCTACCTGTGTTAGTACACACTGATCTACTTCCTCTTTTATAACAGCTGGACAAGATTTCATGAATGGATGTCTTGTAATTAAGGTAACAGTTTCCTTATAGATGGTGTTACGGACTGAATGTTTTATATGTTGAACTCTTAACTCTCAGTGTCCTGTATTGGAGATTGGGCATCTAAAGAGGTAACCAAGGTTAAATGAGGTCCTCAGGGTAGTGCCCTATTCCTGTAAGATAGTATATAAGAAGAGACATCTCATGGTGTGTGTGTGTGTGTGTGTGTGTGTGTGTGTGTGTGTGTGTGTGTATAAAAGTATGTATATATGGTCTCCGGATGATGATTCATCCATGGGCATGAAAAGCTGTGACCCCAAAGGCCCACTTATGATGTACATTTCCAAGATGGTGCCAACCTCTGACAAAGGTTGGTTCTACGCCTTCGGCTGCGTATTCTCGGGGCTGGTGTCCACTGGTCTCAAGGTCAGGATCATGGGGCCCATCTGCACACCTGGCAAGAAGGAGGACCTGTACCTGAAGCCTATCCAGAGAACAATCCTAAAGATGGGCCATTATGTGGAGCCCGTTGAAGATGTGCCTTGTGGGAACATTGTGGGCCTGGTGGGCCTGGACCAGTTCCTGGTGAAGAATGGCACGATCACCACCTTCGAGCATGCCCACAACATGCGGGTGATGAAGTTCAGTGTTAGCCCCATTGTCCGGATCGCCATGGAGGCCAAGAATCCAGCCAACCTTCCCAAGCTAGTGGAGGGCCTGAATGCCTGGCCAAGTTGGACCCCACAGTGCAGGGCATCATTGAGGAGTCAAGGGAGCACATCATCGCAGGGGCTGGCGACCTGTACCTGGAGATCTGTCTGAAGGACCTGGAGGAGGACCACGTGTGCATTCCCATCAAGAAATCCAACCCCGTGGTGTCTTACCGGGATACAGTCAGTGAGGAGTCGAGCGTGCTCTGCATGTCCAAGTCCCAAAATAGGCACAACCGGCTGTACATGAAGGTGCGGCTCTTCCCCGATGGCCTGGCCAAGGACATCGACAAGGGTGAAGTGTCCGTCCACCAAGAACTCAAGCAGCAGGTCTGCTATCTGGCCGAGAAGTATGAGTGGGATGTGGCAGAAGCCCACAAGATCTGATGCTTTGGGCCTGACTCCAGCCCCAATGTCCTCACTGACATCACCAAGATGTGCAGTGCCTCAACGAGATCAAGGACAGTATGGTAGCTGGCTTCCAGTGGGCCACCAAAGAGGAAGCCCTGTGCAAGGAAAACATGTGGGGTGTGTGCTTCGGTGTCCCTGATGTGACCTTGCATGCGGATGCCATCCACTGCGGCGGTGGCCAGATCATCCCCACTGGCTGGCGCTGTCTCTGTGCCAGTGTGCTGACCACCCAGTCCTGTCTCATGGTGCCTATCTACCTTGTGGATATTCAGTGTCCAGAATAAGTGGCTAGTGGCATCTATGGTGTCCTGAACAGGAAGCATGGTCACGTCTTTGAGGAGTCCCAGCTGGTACCCCTGTGTTTGTCGTGGAGGCCTACCTGCCTGTGAACGAGTCCTTCAGCTTCACTGCTGACCTGAGGTCCAACCCTGGTGGCCAGGCCTTCCCCCAGTGCGTCTTTGACCACTGGCAGACCCTGTCTGGGGATCTCTTCAACAACACCAGCCACCCCAGCCAGGTGATGGCCGAAACACGAAAGCTCAAGGGCCTGAAGGAAGGAATCCCAGCCCTGGACAACTTCCTGGACAAATAGTAGGCTGCCCTCCCTGCAGTCCACTACCCTGGGTGGGACTCAGCACAGCCCTTGCGCTCGGCTGACAATCGACCACAGCAAGCCCTCGCATTCTCCATGACACCTCGAGACTGTCCCCAGTGATGCTCCACCTGATGGGTTCTGGGGCCCACTCTGGGGCTCCACCTGATGGGTTCTGGGTTCATTACTCAACATGAACACTTGATGCCATTTCTTTCGATATTTATTTCAAGATATCAGAGGCAACAGAAATGCCCTGGCAACAGGGACTTATTTAGCTGGTGGGGTGGGGGAGGCGGGATGGGACACTCAACAGTTTTTTGTTTTTTTTTTTCCCATTTCAGAAACTCAAATGTCAAAAAAAAAAAAAAAAAACAAAAAAAAACGGCATTAAGAGGTTTATTTGGGCAAATAGTCCGTGGTGGATTTTCCCCCAGAAAGGGGGAAGGAACAAGCGGGTAGACCTTTTCTCTTTGGAAAGAAGATAAAAGGCAGGAAACTTTGTGCAGCATCACCGTGAGCACCCCCAGCTGTATTAGTGCCATTGGAATATTAAGTTTGATATGGTGGTGAAAAAAGAAATCAGGGTGCTCCCCACCTGCAAGCAGGAGGCAACACCCTATCTGCTACCATCAGCCCCTTCCAGAGCCCAGTGGCCCACCCTGCCCTGTCCAGCCCAGCCGTACCCTGCTCTGCCCCATGTGGGGATGCTTTGCTCAGGGATGAGCTGGCAGGGCTGTCCCAGCCTCCCTGATAAGCAGAGACTCTGGAAACCTCTGGGGACCTGTTTTCTGGCTGTGTGATCCCAGGGGTGCCCATGGGCCCCTTGGGTGTCTGATCAGAAGGGCATGGGAGGGAGGGCCACACCCCTGCAGTCCTGCTTTGCTGGTTTAGCAGGCAGCTGCCTACCCCACCCCACCCCGCACCGAGGGCTCCAGAGTCGGCAGGTTAAGCATTTTATGAATTGTATTTTAAATACATGTTTTAGGGGTGCCTGGGTGGCTCAGTAGGTTGAGCGTCCGACTTCGGCTCAGGTCATGATCTTGCAGTCTGTGAGTTCCAGCCCCGCGTCAGGCTCTGTGCTGACAGCTCAGAGCCTGGAGCCTTTGGGAGATTCTGTGTCTCCCTCTCTCTCTGCCCCTCCCCCACACATGCTTTGTGTGTGTCTCTCTCTCTGTCAAAAATAAATGAACATTAAAAAAATTTTTAAATACATGTTTTAAACTTGAAATCTTGCCGTTTGCAACAACACGGATGGAACTAGAGTGTATTATGCTAAGTGAAATAAGTCAGTCAGAGAAAGACAAATATCATATGATTTTACTCATATTTGGAATTTAAGAAATAAAACAGATGAACATACGGGAAGGGAAGCAAAAATAAGATAAAAAACAGGAAGACAAACCATAAGAGACTCTTGAATACAGAGAACAAAAGTGAGGGCCCCTGGAGGGTTGTTGGGTGGATGGATGGACCAAATGGGTGATGGGCATTAAGGAAGGCACTTGAGATGAACACTGCGTGTTGGATGTAAGTGATGAATCACTAAATTCTTTTCCTGAAATCATTATTACACTATATGTTAACTAATGTGGATTTAAGTAAAAAAGTAAATAAAATCTTTTTTTAAAAAAGGTATGCAGAATAAAAAGAGACATCACAGAGCTCACTGGCTTGCTGTGTATATACACTGAGAAAAAGCCTTCTCATATAGTGAGAAGGTGGCCATCTACAAGCCAGCAAGAGAGCTCTCACAAGAAATTGGCCATGGTGGCAACGTGATCTCAGATTTCCATCCTCCAGAACTGTGAGAAATAACAGTCTGTTGTCCAAGTCACCCACTGTCTAGTATTTTGTTTCGGTAGCCCAAGCCGGGTAGAGTAGATGGACATTCAACTTGTTGATAATTTCCTCTTCCTGTAGACTATCGAGATGTACATTTTTTGCCTTGTATGTTAACTTGCTGGCTTGTGGGATGTTTCTTTTTTCTTTTCTTTCCTTTTAATATTAAAGTTTTCATATATACCCAAAAGTTGAGGGAATGATAAAATAAACTTCTCTATACCCATCTACCTGTATTTAACAGTTGTTAGCATTTAGGGACATGGCTGAATAATTGCCAGTTTATACACTTAGCCTCCATCACACGCACACACACACACACACACACAAACACACACACACACACAGTGTAAGAGAGAGGATGCTTTTAGTTATAACACAGAAAGAAAAGAGTTCTTAGGTCCTCTGAAGGGAAAAGAAAATGTCTCTTCTCAGGACGGGTTCCTTAGTTAAGATGCACCTTTTTATCATCTTTTCCTCTGTCCTTATCTGTCTGTGTCCCCATCCACTCCCGTCCCCCCACCCCCCTTCCTAGGGCATACATGTTCAGCTGTCTGTGTCACTCAACTGCCTGTCTTATTCAGACACATGGCCATTGGGCCCCTTTGTTCAGCCTCCCATGAACACATCCAGTACCTCGATTGGAAAGCTGAAAATGGTGACAGAGCTTTTCCAAACTGTCATTCTTCTCTGTTTCCAGCAGAATTCTGTGGGCAGCATCTTCTGTTTTGTATTCTGTGCGGCTCTGTCGTCAGCTAGTAAACAAGCCCCTCCAGAGGTTGGGAGGGGGGGGAGCAAGATGCATGCCCAGGTTACCATGGGGACAGACAAGCTGTAATAAATGTTTGGGATCTTAGCTTGACGAGGTTTTAGCAGTTTGGAGTAATTTCTTTGTCATTCATCCATTAAGTCACTGCTAATGAATCACTGGGAGTGTCTGCTCTTCAGATGAACCTCAGTTGAGCATGATTCAGGCAGAGAGCAGTCTTCAAAACAACAAGAAGACAGAAAACATTCATTAATTTGTCAACTTTTTGTAGGTTGAGAGGCCTCTTGTCTGTGGACGTTCCCTGGAGTCACCAGAGTGGACCACAAGTTCACATGACTGTTGTAAATGATGTCTTTGCTTGTCACACTCACTGGGTAGGCTTCTTGCCTCCCAGAATCCTGCATGGCTCAGTGTCCCCAGAGGTTCTGCAAAGGGGGAAAGGGAAGCTCTAAGAGCCAACCACAGAGACCTCCACCCTGATATCCCTCTTCTTTGGAGGGTGAGAGTGTGCAGCTGGTCTGTTCTTATCAAAGTGCCACTTACCCTGAAAAAGGTATATAAAGGGTTCTCTCTCCCTATAGCTTCTCCACTAACTTCAGCATGGGAGGATGTGCCAAAGGTCACCAGGTTCTGCCATGTTTGCCAACACTGTAGGATTTGGAGACCATGATCCCCTAAAGGCCCTTCATGGTGCTGCTGCCACTCTGTCCACTTTTCCCACGTACCACCCCTGCTCCAACCTGCAGTGGCCCCAACAAATGCTTTAGTTCCCCCCAAACTTGCCTTGATTCCTCTGGGAAGAGAGCTACTTCCGAGCTGGAATGTTTTCTTCACCCTATTACCTGCCTTAAACCCATTTTCCATAGATACCTGTCTGTCAAGGAGCTCTCCCTACCTCCTGAAAGGCTGGGCAAGGTACCCACATCTCCCCTAACACACTGAACTTGCCCTTCTGTTGTCTGTCATCCTTATTGAGCTGTGAGCCCCTGGAGGGTAGGAATGTCTTCACGTTCACTCTGGAGATGCCGGCCTCTAGCCTGCACAGAACAGAAGCTCTACAGGTGTTAAGGGAATAAACCCAAGTGTGTGTCAGTCCCCTAGGCGCCTCTCAGGGACTCTGGGGCCAACCCACAAAATGGAACATTCCCTCATCTCAGCATCTCTGAGGGGGTAGCCCGTTCTGCTCTCGCAGGAATTACAACCCTTTGCCAGTGAGCTTATGGGATATGCCCGCCGACG
Organism: Puma concolor; assembly: GCF_028749965.1. Classification (NCBI taxonomy): domain Eukaryota; kingdom Metazoa; phylum Chordata; class Mammalia; order Carnivora; family Felidae; genus Puma; species Puma concolor. Next base: position 127,272,644 of record NC_141667.1, read on the forward strand.
GCAAAAAGGCTTGATTCTGGATTTTAAAATCAATGTAGCTAATTAAAAAGTAACTCAAACCGGAAAACAAGTTTAGAGACAATTAAGATAATTAAAATATCACTACCTTAATTGAGACCAAGCAGTGAGCTTAAAAAATAAAATTAATGAAAAAAAAAATTACACGAAGCCTATAATTAACTTGCTTCGGAAGTCAGTGTTTTTCAGCTTAACAAATCTCTCTTTAAATTAATGTGTTCCTGTTCTTTTTTTCTTTGAAAATGGTTTTTGTAAAAATTGGTCAACGAATTACTTGGACATGTGTCTTCTGCCACTTGACACTTGATTGGTCTTGGGAAATGGGCAGAGAGAGGGAATTAACCTCCCTTGGGCACCTGCTCTGTGCCAGGTATGCTGTCCCGGAGAAGTCCTGCGGGTGCCCTGAGAGAAGCAGTGGAGGGCACGCAGGGCTCTGCCATCCTGTGGGGATCGCTGCATCCTGTCACTCAGCCTGTGCTTGGAGAGAGAGAGAGAGACTCAGAGCACAGGCTCCAGAAATCATTAGCCCTCGACAAGGAAGCTTCTGGGCCTGCTCCCAGTTATCACGAACACTCAGCTCTCTCCCTACCTCCTCACCTGCACTCTTTCTCTGCGCCTTATGAAAGGGCCTCTCAAATGCTGCTTATTATTCTGATCTGTTATCGTTCCCTTTAGAAAGTGGAGCCACACGGCCCTGTCCAATGCGGGTGTCAGCTTCTTTCCAGAGTATTGCTGTGAGCCTTGGGGCTGCTTAGAAAAGCTCGCTTGGGAGACGGCGTTTAAAGGGAAATGACACCCTCGTACCACCCTCATCCCCTTTCCATCTCAGTGTGGCTGTTTTTCGGAAACAAAATGCCCCTTGGTGATTAAATGAATGCTGGCAGCTTGATTTATTACTGTTTTGTTGTTCTATGAAGTTCATTTACTCAAAATAATCCGCATCCATGTCTGAAGTATTCAGACCCTGGTAATTAATGTTTAGTAGACTTAATTTCTGTATGCAAATTGTTAGGTATGTATATGGAGTTAAGTGACTCATTTTCGTTTATTGGTACTTTTTCGTTGGATTTCTTTGTAAAGAAATGCTGGCTTCAAGAATTGGTGGGGGGGGGGGGCGGCGATCCGTAGTAGTTAGCCTAATGGTAGTGTCACGCATGGAAAGGCTACAGAAAGAAGACTGACCAGGACACTGGTCTGTTGACTTAGCTGGAGGGTTGCCGCATTCAGAGGGAGAGCGCAGAGGGCACGGTTCCCCGGAGCTGGGCACCTCCCCTTCTCGGGAAGCCCTGGGGCTGTGTGAGGTCCATGGGGGCAGTCCTGCATGGCCCAACCTGGGAAGCACCAGATTCTCTCACTGCCCCTTCCTTTGACCCCTTGGCTTTCTTTATGCCCCAAGAACTTCCAAGAACATGGTGTCTGTGGGCTCCATACTTGGTGTGAGGTGGACCCCACAGTCAACCTTTCAGAGGAGATCCTAGGTGGTTGTTTTGCTGCTGGCCTATGAATGCGAAGAGTTTGCATTCTGGAGTCGATGGGCCAAGTGTCAGATACCCTCTGCACCTCTCATCGGTGACTCCCCTTTAAGACGTTCATTTGTAAAACGGGCACATTAACAGCAGCCACCTCCTTGGGTGGTTTTGAGAATTAAATATGATAATCCAGTTATAGGGCTTAGTTCATTGCATGTCTGAAACAGTGGGTGTTAGCTCTTGTTCTTGTTTTTATGAAGACTTACGACTCATTCTGGGGACCAGATGCACAAAAAATTAGCAAACACCTATGAGGTACTTAACATACACTAAGTTGGCTTTAAGGACTCACAAATATTAGCTCCTTTAACCCTCAAGGTAACCAAACCAAGAGCAGGTGGTATAACCCTCACCATATAGAGGAGGCAGCTGAGGTATGAGTAAGCCGTATTCACCCTCGAAAACACCAGGTCTGGAGTCTGCTCTTGCAAACTATGCTCGGCTGACTTACTTCCTTCAAGATTGTACTGCCTGTCGACGGACATTGGTGTTTGTGCAGTTGGCTGCAAAAACAAAAAGAACCTCAAATTTGGCCACGAAGCTGGTCATGGAGTACTCCAGATTTGGATACCCACCCTCCTAAGGCAGCCTGTTAGTTTCCATCTCTGCGATACACTCCCATGAAAATCCCAAGGGCTCTGTAGCACTTAGCACCTATCAGGGAAGCACCTAGGCTGGCACCTTGGCTGGGGCTGCCTGTGGTCCGGTCCCCAAGTTCCTTGAGATCCCCGATCTCTGTGTGAGAAGGAGCAGTGGAGGATTGCCACGGTCCGTCATTAGCAGTCATCTGGTAATCGTTCTTCAGGTTGGCTGCATTTTGCATGAGCCTGGGGAGGCAAGTCACAGTTGGCTGGACAGCCACCCTGGGGTTGGGAGTGGGAGACACTGCACGAGGAAAGAGCCAGTGGTCTGAGGCCATACCAGCCTCCTGGCTTCTCGTGTGGACATCCCCAGGACTGGGAGCCTTCCACCTGGGACCAGAAACTCCTGTTGTGAGTTTCTGGAAGGCCTTGGCTTGAAGGACTCCGGAAGCGGACACAAGCCTTGCTGCCATTGCTTCCCAGATGCAGCCCTCAGCTGAAGAGTTCAAAGTGAATGCCCTGTCGCTGGGGCTCGAATCAGCCTCTTTTATTCTTCCTGCACCTCGTTTCCCTCTGCTAAGCTTCAGGCAGCCGGGCGATCCCTTGGGGCGTAGGCTCTGTCAGATGACTCCCCTGGGACCAGGACCTGGGTCTCGTTGCTGGCCTGACTGGCCTAAAAATGCACCCTGCCTTGTGTTTATAGCGGCTGGTGCTGCTGCAGCGGACGGAGCCGCCCTGAACTGTTCAAGCAGCAGAAACGCCTCCGGATGTTGTGTGTTCAGGTCCCTTGAGAAACTCCCAGCTGCTGTCTGAGGAAAATGGTGTGGAGGTTCTGGGCCTGGGCGGGCTGAGAGGAACCGCGACTTCTCTAAGGGCAGGGGTCTCGTGGTGGCCGGGGGACCCGGCAGCTGTGGGCACGATGGCGTTTCTCATGGCAGTTTTGCTATCCCTGCTCAGGATGCCAATTTGTTTAACCAAATGGTTGCATGGGGAGGACACAGGGAGGCCTCGCCTCCGCGGGCTGAGGAGAAAGTTATGAAGGATTTACTGCCTAATAGGCGTAGGCCTGGAGCTGGGAGACGGCACAATTGCTTTTGCTTTGCGGAGAATTCCCTGCGGCCTCTTCGCTGCCGTAATGAGCGTGCGCACCTCGGTGTGCGGGGCGCTGATTAGCCCGGGGCCCGCCGCTCAGCCTGTTCTGGAAAACGGTGCAGTTTTGGAACCGCTGTTTTGGGAGACCCTTTCTGGAGTGCCTTGGTCGACTCAACATCCCCTCTCCGCACACCGCCCCCCACCCCCCCGCCATCATTACCACCCACAGGCCACACTTACTGATCGGATCAAGTGCCCTGTGATGGTCCACCCGTGGCAGTCTAGACTGCCTTTTGTAACTTCTCTTTCCCAAACTCTGCCCATCCTTCTGGATCCAGTTCACATATTAATGCTTCATTAATCCTTGCCCCAGAAATTGATCTCTGTTTTTCTCTGGAGCTCCGTTATCATTTTATATGCTCGTCATGGCCCTTATCTCATTCTGCCTCGCCCAATAAATATTTATGTATAAGCTTTCTCCTTTCCTTATTATGTTGGAACTTTGCGTGGCGCAAAATGGTTTTGGGCCTCCTGAAGCTCTTCCCAAAATTTAACATGGGCTTATTGATGCACACAGTCCGTGTCGATTGAACTGAAGCCAAAAAAACTCTGTCCTCAAGGACTTTCTACGTGGTAGGACATAAGTAAAGGTAGGCATGGATGAAGTCATAAGAAGCAATTGCAGACAGATAACCAAAGAGGGAAAAGGAGCTCTTGGTCCTTGGAGTATGTAAGATTCTAAAGGATTTTAAAAGTAATTCCTGCCCGACATGGAGATGCTGAAACTCCCCAAAGCACAAAGGAATCACTATCCTGATGCTGAAGCAGAACATGTGCAGTAGACACAGAATTCCCCTCGGTTTGGGTATTCATTCCAATCCCCATCAGCCTAAGAAAACCGCCCAGAGTGCAAACACGTGGTCTGTTTATTTCCCATTTGTTTATTTGAGTAGAAAGAGAAACTAAATTTCCTTAGAAGTCCTCACCCCCCCCCTTCTTGATCTTTTTGCCTCAGCCCTGGACCCATCGAAAGACCCCTGCCTGAAGGTGAAGTGCAGCCCTCACAAAGTGTGTGTGACCCAGGACTACCAGACTGCCCTGTGTGTCAGCCGCAAGCACCTTCTCCCCAGGTAAGGCCGGGGGCCGGGAAGCGCGCTCCGACTGACAGATCTGGGGGTACCCAATCTCTGAGTGGGGGACAGTGGGGGGGGGAAGGAGAGCAGGAGTTTCTATCGCCATCTTGTATGGTATTTGGTGCCTCCAGTCATCCTGGGGTATGCATCTCAATTCTCCAACACAGATTTGCAAAAAATTTTAATACCTGCATTTGTTTTAAATCAACTTTAACTCTGAGCCCTCATCTGAGCAGATGCACGGAAAATCCCTTCTTTGTCATTGTGGGGGCCATTCCTCATTCAGGAATGACCCCAGAGATCCCGGAAGCTTAGAGCTAAGAAAACAGGTTCTGAGTCATTAGTCTCTTGCTTGTCACTGACATTGTCAGTGTTATAATCCTTTGAGGTTCCTCGGAGTCTGAGGGTTGTCTGCTTTCATGCCCAGATATATGGGCCGTGGGCATCTTCGCCAGTCGGGGTGCCCTGGTTTGGGGTTCTTCCTCCTCAGCACCACCACACCACCATTTCTCCTGAGAACACACCTTGCTGTTTTCTCAGGGTATAGTACTTGATCACCTTCTTCCCCAGCACGGAGGGAGGTCTCCCCACTCTTCTTTAAGATCTTTAAAGCTTTGCCTTTTTACCCTCAACCTCTGCCAGCTTTCTCCATCCAGTGGGAGAAAGCTTTTATAGAGGACAGAAAGAGCCTTTGAATTCGGTCTTCTTGGTGGGCCTTCAGTCCTACAAAAATACTCGGAGCAAGAACCAACATGTGCCCATGCATGACCGTATGTGTGTGTGTAGACACACACACACCGCACGGTGTTCTTTAACAGTGGGGTTGGGTTGGTGGGGATGGGAGAAAGGCATTTGCAGGGCCTGTTCTCCCTTCTTTCTGTACTGCTGTGCAATGGAGAGGTAGGTGTTCAGTCCATGGGCACTGGAGTTACCACACCTGTTTTGGACTTGGCAATGTGCTCTGCCATCCACCTGCGCTGGGCCGTGACCTCAAGCAAAGGATGCAGCCTTTCTGGGACTCGATTCTCACTGAAGTGCATCTCCTGTGGCTTCTGCTCATTAGCTCCGTTTCGACCATGGGACCATGCCGGCTGGGTCCTTTCCCTTCCTGCAGTTCTTGAAGTCTGAGCAATGCTGGTCCCATTGGCTGCTCCTTTTGCAAAGTGTTTTAATTTCCCTCCATTCCCTAAGTGGTTTCCTCCTAAACTGCCTGGGAAGCTCCATCATGGTCCAGCAGAGAAACTCCCTGGAGCAGAGCCCTCAACCTCTCTGCCTCTGCAAACCTGGCCCCTACAGCTACAGATCCAGCCTGGTGGTCACCTAAAAACAGTAACCCTTTGTCTCCATAAGACTGAGATGCAAGATTTAATGTGTTTTACTCGTTGCTCCAGACTGGAGTATTCTCCCTGGAAGTAAAGATAGATCTCACTCCCAAACCCTAGCACACGCCATGCATTGTGCTCAGCACCACATCCTTGAATTCTTCCTGCCCTCTTGCCAAGTTGGGATTTATTTTTGTCTCCACTCTAAAAACGAGGGGAGTGAGACAGAGCAGCATTAGTAATTGGCTTATACATCTAGGAAGTGGCAGCCATGTTTCAAACCCTGGACCGTCCGGCTCCAAAACTCCTCTTTTCTGTTACTACCGTGTGTCGGCCTCTCCCTTCACCCTGTCCTTGTCTCTCCATTCATTCACTGTCATTTAACAGAAAGATACCGAGCACCTACAATGTGCCAGGCTTGTGTTACACATTGAAGCTACATACTTTCCTACCCTCAAGGAAAATTAAGTTCACTATGGAGAGGGATGTTAAAAAAAAAAAAAAAAAAAAAATTGTTGTTGTCACTAGAAGTTTTCCAGGCAGACATATTCTGAGAAAACTATCCTAGAGTTTCCTGTTGCACATGATTTCTTCCTTCTCTGAAGGATGTAAGAGGGGGCCTCTTTTGCTGCAAATAGCTAAATACCCTTTTTGAGATAGTGCTCTAGATTTTAACCATCTGGTTGTATATGTGTGCATATGGATGTGCAACATGGATAGACCGTTGCCTGTTTCCTCCTGGAATATAGCCCCTCTGAAAGTGCTGGACAGGAGATGGTCAGCATTAAGCTCAAATCTGTGCAAGATGGAGGCTGCAACCATATTGGTATTCAGGCCTATCCAGGTGTAGGTTGTGTGTGTCTGGGCGTGCCTTTTTTCTTTGTTGGGAGCACCACCACTTGTTTGCTTGTGTGGAAAGCATAATCCTCATCTCCCTCATATTCTGGTGGCCACAGGATTACAGTGACTAAGAGCATGGATTTGGGAATGAGACCAACCAGGGTTCCTTTCCCAGGCTGGCTACTGCCTTGCTCTGTGACCTTGGCATGTACTTTACCTTTCAGAATTTGTGCTTCATCGTCTGTAAAATGGGTTTAATGAAAATACTTACCCATTCCTCTTTCCTGTTTATTGGGGTGCATCCTCTCATGATTGTTTTTTTATTAATGTTCATTTATTTATTTTGTGAGATAGAGAGTGCGCATGCATGCAGGAAGGGCAGAGAAGGGGAGAGAGAGAGAATACCAAGCAGGCCCTGCACTGTCAGTGCCCAGGAGCCCAATGCGGGGCTCAAACTCACGGACCAAACCTTGATATCATGCCCTGAGCAGAAATCAGTACTCGGACTCTTAACCCTTTGACTGACTGAGCCACCCAGGTGCCGCCCACTAGTGATTCTTAAAGAGACCTTATGGGTAGCAATTGTTGCTAATCCTTGCAGGGGCTCTTTTGTGTGTGTCCTTGTGTGAGAGTTCAGTGACACGCAATTGTGTAAGGCATATAGTCTAGTGTCACATAATGATGGCTGGTCTGCCACTTGCTAAAACAATTATGATGATGGTTATTACGTCATTCGTTTTGGAAGGTCAGCCAGGAAACCCCACAGTTGCATGTTTCTAAGAAGAAGGTAGCTCCCTCCAGGTGCCTGGCTCCTTCCTCTGGTGACTCTGCCTGCTTGTCCTTCCTTCTCGGGGAAGCCGTGAGGTTTAGCATGAGCATTACAGTGTTATTTCTGCCACCCTCTTTGTGATTCACAGCAGGTAAGGGCTAAGAAGATGGCTGCATTCCTGATGATAGGGACCTTTTGTTCACTGGAAAAACAGCCCAAAGAGGAGGCTGTGATTGAGGCAGCGCGCCCACTCCCCTTATCCAGATTTGGGAGGTGGTCTGAGCCAGGAAGGCTCTGCAGTGGTGTTCACTGCCGTTGTGGGTCCAACCTCCCCACGTCCCTCCCACAGACTGAATACCTCGGCCCGCCATATCAGTCGAGCACATACCTCTTCTTGGGGTCTTGGACACCTTCCCAGATGAAACATCTGTCCTGCCACATTATACTTCAGGGGTCCCCTCTGACCAAGGAGACAGTGTTGACGACTCTATTTATTCATCAATCAGGGAAGTAATCTTTCTCTCTGAGAAACATCTGTAGACAATCCCATCAGCCAGTCTGGCCTCTGCAGGAGCTCAAGAGGCAAATCCCACCTGCCAGATCGTCAGCACTACACACACATGGAGAGGCGGCTGGGCCAGCCTCAGGCTGATTACGAGGCTGCACACTTAGGCTGTCTTGTCACATCGATTGAGACAGAGGACAGTGAGCGCATCAGTGAGAGAATTTCATTAGCTTTCCTTGCCCATCGAGATGGAGCGAGTGGAGAAGCTGTTTGACATACGCACATTTGTGACCACTGAACATCTGGGCAGACGGGTGAGAATTCTGGTGGGGTGCCACGTGGGGTCTCCCTTTGCTGGAATTCTCCTTTATTAGGGTAGTATTTACATTTGGGTTTGCATCTGGTTTCATCTAGAGGCTTCACATAATCTCACATTCTCTTTGGAGAATTCTGCTTGGAAGTTCTTTGCTTCATCTTTTCTTGTGTCGAGCCACCGTGAGTGGGCTCGGGAGCGGGTGAATTCTCGGTAGTGTTGTTCACCTTTCAGGTTTTCTGAAGGGGCCATTTAAGTGCCACAGAGCACTGTGAAGGCTTCCTGGGATCGGGAAGCCATCTCTTAAGTGATTTTTTTAAATATCTGAATTAATTTTTAATATGATGATATTCGATGCTTATTACAGGAGACACTAACAATACAGAAGAGTAAAAAGAAACAAGAAATAGGCAATGTTCACATCAGTTAAAAACAGTAATTAAACATCCCAGCACATTTCCATCCATTCTTTTTTCTAGTCTTAGGTTTTATCTGTTGGTTCATTTTTGTTAAAACTTGGTCATCATGTCATGTTTATCCTATATAGAAAAATTTGTATTAGGCTTTCTTCAGTTGATTTTTATAAGTGAGTATTTTATGATATGACCAATCTTTGTAGATACAATTTTTAAAAAACTTTGATGTTTATTTTTGAGAGACAGAGACAGAGCATGAATGGGGGAGGGTCAGAGAGAGACGCACACACAGAATCCGAAGCAGGCTCCAGGCTCTGAGCCGTCAGCCCAGAGCCTGATGCGGGGCTCGAACCCACGAACTGTGAGATCGTGATCTGAGCTGAAGTTGGATGCTCAACCAACTGAGCCACCCAGGTGCCCCTGTAGTTACAAATTTTAAAGACTGTATAACATAGTTTATAAAATATGAACTTGGGGAGTGCCTTGGTGGCTCCATTGGTTGAGCGTCTGACTCTTGGTTTCATCTCGGATCGTGATCCCAGGGTTGTGGGATCAAGCACTACATCACGGTCTACACTGAGCGTGGAGCCTGCTTGGGATTTTCTGTCTCAGTAAGAGCTAAGAGCTAAACTTTTAGAAGAAAACAGGAGTAGTAACTTTGGGTCTGACAAAGATTTCTTTGGACACGAAAAAGCATGAACTATAAAAGCAATTAAATAATAGTAAAATCAGCAAATTGGATTTTATCAAAATTTAAAACTTGATCTTCAAAAGACACTGTTACAATAATAAAAAGAATAAAAGGACAAGCCACACCAAGAGAAAATATTTACAAAACACAGGTTTGACAAAAGGTTTGTATCTGGATTATGCACTGAAAGCATATGTCCGTTCTAAGACTCAACCATGAATATTCGTAGCAGCTTTACTTGTAATAGCCAAGAGCTGGAAGCAACCCAAATGTCTATCAACAGGTGAATGGATGAACAAATTGTGGTACATCTACACAATGGATTACTACTCAGCAATAAAAAGACGGGGGGCCTGGGTGGCTCAATCAATTAAGCGTCTGACCGGCTCAGGTCATGATCTCACAGTTCGTGAGTTCAAGCTCCCCACTGGGCTCTGTACTGATGGCTCAGAGCGTGGAGCCTGCTGTGGATTCTGTGTCTCCCTCTCTCCCCCTCCCCCACTCGATATCTGTCTCTCAAAAATAAATAAACATGAAAAAAAGTTAAAGAAATAGGCTATTGATGCATCCATCAGTATGGATAAATTTCATCATAACTATGCTAAGTGGAAGAACACAGACCAAAAAAAGGAGTATATCCTGTATGATTTCTGTTTACCTATACTTCTTGAGTATGCAAGCTAATATTTGGTGACAGAAAGCAGATCACTGGTTGTCCGGGGGAGCAGGTCAGTGGGTGTCTGAGCCATCATTAAGACTAGATAATGCAGAATGGATCCTTAGGGAAATAGTCACACTCTGTTCTTCGATACCAAAGATCCTACCGGCAAAAGGACTCATTAGGGGAAAAAGAGTTTTTATGCAACCGTGTGTTATTCTTCCTGACTCAGGTTTTAGAAATACTGTCTTAGGCTTTCTTAAAGAAAACACCCTCGTGGGAAACCGGGGGATGGACAGAAAGTCATACAAGCCACAGAGGGCTCTGCTCTCAGGGATTCACTGCCAGTCAAGATGGCTAGTTCTGATTTATTGCTCTGGGTGGGCGGGAGCTAGGGGTGGGATTCTCCCTACAGAGCGGTGAACATTGATTTTACCTCTCTGTTGCCATTGATTTTCATTTGGAGAATGGAAAATTGAAGCATTTGTTTTAAGCCTTGCAGACAAGCCACATTCTCGAATTCTGCAAGCGTATTGTGAACAGGAGGAAAGGGTGTCACGATGGGGCTTAGCATATCTGAGCATACCCTTGGAAGCCTTCTGGGAGCAGAGGGAACTAATCTGTTTTTAAACAAGGAGCCGACGGCCAGTCTTCCCAGTGGGCTAGGCCTCTCTAACGTAATGGCCCTTTATCTCCGCTTCCTAATTATCTGGAATAACAACGAATTCTCGGCACCAGCGAAGAATTCTGATTGAGGCAAGACTCATGGTGCTGTAGACCAATCTGAGAGCTTTCTGTCTTTTATGTGAACTTGGAAAAAGAGAATCAAAGTGTTTGAGGTCAGAGAGAAGTACATGACAGAATGTGCCTCAAATACCAAACTCTCAGAGGACATTTGAAAGGATGATGGTTATTTCATCTCAGTTTTGTTTTACAACAAAGCACTGCCTCCTGCTACAGGGGCTTTGAGCGGGTTGATTATACATACGCATATCTCTCTTGGTTTGGAAGACACATGGCCATGTAGAAAGTGGGTGATTCCTAGGTGTCTGAGTGGCATTCTGGTACTTTCACAACTCAAGGCATGGCCAGTTTCCAGAGTGTGATCATGTTCATATTCCTTATTACGATATTTATCTTTATATAGCTCACACTTTTTTCCTGGGGGGCCTTGTGTTCTCTTTTAACCTTGAGGGATCTTCATTTTCCCTGCTCTGGGCCTGAGTAAAGTCCTGATGAGGGATTGGTGCTGTTTCTAGGCAATTGGTGGAATTTACGCAGCTGAGTTTTGGGTTTGGGCCCACTTCTGAATCAGCCACCTTTAATAAACAGGAACCATCACCGTGATCTCTTTACCCCTGGTCACTGAGGAAAACAAAGGGGGAGAGAGGTTGGTTCCAGAAATGCCACTTCTTAACCACCCACCACGTTAGACACACTTTGCAGAAGGAGTTTTGCTGACTTCTCACAGTTACCTTCTCCGTTCCTTTGTTTTCCTCTCTGAAATTGAGAGTATTGATTACACGAGCTTGACGACAAGAGCAGCAGAGAGTAAAAAGCAATTCATAATGGAGATGGGAGTAATTGTGTAGAATTTTTAGTCCTTGGAACAAAGGGGACTCAGCGAGAGGCAGATCTTACTTTGGGAGGCAGATTCACTAGGCGAGTTTTATAAATACATTAAAATCGTGATTGTCAATAAAATTTACCAGACTCAAATTTTGCCCTGCCTTGTTCCCCCCCACCCCTGCCTTTTTTTTTTTTTTTTTTTTTTTTTTAAACTCTGCTGCCAATGCCAACACAGGTTGTACCTAAAGATGGTGGGCGGGTAAGGGCAGTGACCGGGTGATCTCTCCCAGAGAGTCTGATGGCATCCTGGCTGGCTGGACACTTGTTTCTAGGTGTGACTCTTAAGGACCAGAGCCTCTGCCCTGCCAGAGCCCTCTCTGGCACCTGCCACCGGCTTGTCACCTTTCCCTCCCAGGTTGTGCTGCTTGAGAAGCCCCCTTTCCAGAGAGGGTAGTTCGTATTTCCAGGTATTTCCTGGAATACCCAAGGTGCTGAATCACTGTCTTTTTTTTTTTTAAGCCATGTCTATCTGTGGGAGATTGGAAACGTTTTATGGTTAAATTCTTAAATTCCCAGAATGTGCATCACGTACAAAGTTGCTGGAAAGCTAGAAAGCCAAGAGTCTGTGGTGCTGGGAATGTCTGTTCATAGGGTCAGGGACTGATGATAAAACCTCCCTCTCCGTTCCTCCCTCTTTCTCTTGTTAGAAAGCCTAAGTGCATTACCCTGCTGTGTGGTTCTCCCTCGGATGATGGGCTCAGTTGCTCTGTTTATTGGTGTCTCCGTCTGTTAAGAAATGTACAGAGAGGCATATTTCATGACTCAGATTTAAGTGGATTAGAAAGAGGAGATTGAGGTGGATGTGCTGGTTTTGAAGAGGTAATCACTAGGTGTGATTTCCAACAGGGCTCAGGGTGTGCCAAGCAGGTGTGAAGCATTACATTAGCAGGTCCCTAAACACTAGGAAACAGAAGAGCTCAAGCCCCCCCTGCAAGTTGCTGAAGGTGTTACGTTACCCACACGTTCTGGGGGCCCTTTATAGTATCCAGAGAGAGGAGTATCCAGGTATCTGAGGCAGGGGAGCAAGGCCTATGTGACCTCTCACAAAATACATCATCTTTTATGAAAGGGGTCAGATTGAATTTCCCACTTACACAAACTTCTGCTTTAATTTTCTGAAATATCTTTCCTTTGCCTTTGTTATTAAATCTGCTGTGGCCCTGCTTGCTGTTCTGCCTAAACTCATCAAGATCCCAATTCACAGGTTTTCCAGTTTAGACATTTTATATCAGATTCATTCAACCAATGAACCATGAAAGACATTCTTTATGGATATCAGGCACCACAGTAGGGCCCATCTGGGGCACTGACCATGCAGGTTCTGGAGCCAGAAAATGGACTCAGGATGATTTAGATGGGCATCCAAGGCTATCTTTAGAAGTACTTTTGTTTTAAATAGAATGTTCTCAGGCTAATGTCCTGTCTTTAATGTTCCTCATGGAGGGGGTGGGCAGAGGGCAGGGCCCTCCGAGCGCAGAGGGACAGGAGAGATGAAAGTTAATTAGTTTAGGGACCTTGGTACCTTTCCAAGGTACTCTCTTAAATGATGTTTTTAACGGGCACACACTGAAATGCATGCGGCTGTATTACTGAGTTGGGAAAGGGCCTTCTTCCAGCCAGCCTTGCTCATGATCTTGCCACAGCTGGAGGTGCTCGTGTATCCTGCTTTCCACTGAACCACAAGTCCTGCTTTTCATTACCTGATGGGAGGGAGAAGGCCCTGGCTCAGACCTTCCATGGCTATGAGTATCTCCCAAGTGGAAGGCAAGATGACAGGGCTCTGGTCCAGCCTGGAATTAAGAGTCTTCCTCTCGGCAGATGCCAAGGGAGGCCATCTGTGAGTATAGTGATGGTGATAAAGGGCTGTAGGACTTGTCATAATTTTGGCAGGATTAGCCCTCAGAAGACAGCTCACATAAACCAGTCATGGTGGGCTAAAGGTCATTAACTCAGAATCCACTAAGTTGGTGTCTGTGATAATTTCTGGATTCAACAAATATTTATGGTGCCTTCTGTATGCCAGATGCTGCTATGCGTTTGGAATAATGTGACGAATGGACATAATCTAGCCTTGTGGAGAGTAAAGTCTATAGGAAAAGGTAGCTAAAAAGAAATTAAGTATCTGATAAATTGTCCTAAGCACCAAGTGGGATAAGAGCAGAGTGTTATAACAGAATCCCTTTAGTTGGTTGCGCCATCTTGGGTGGGTGAAAGGTGATAGGTTCCAGGTGGTCACAGGGTAGGGAGAAGTGTCCTCAGAGGAGGGAACAGCCTTTGCAGAGACCCTGAATCAGGGAAGGGAATGGGACTTGGTATCCTAAAGAAAGGAAGAGGACGGAGGCCTGTGCTGTAGGTAGGCAGTGACCAAGAGGAGCATGGCTGCCTGAGACTAGAAGGGGTAGCGGGACCAGAGCCTGTGGAGCCTTGAAAGCCACGGGACAGATTTGGCTCTCAGACCAGGTGACAAGGGACATCTTGTGTGGCTTTAAGTTGGAGAGTGACAGAATTGTGTGCCTTAGGATGGACTGAGTTTTCTTGAATTCTCATTTTTTAAAGCCACATTGTATACTCTGTGAAAAAAGCTGGGGGCCCTGCCTGTCTACGTGTGTTCACATGAAGACTCTGAAGATCTCATCGAAGCTTGTGGCCTAGGAGAGGACATTAGCGGCAAAGATGTATATAATCTAAGCCAGAAAAGAAAAAGTGTGACGGAGTAAAGTTAAAGTTCCAAGAAGGGGGTGACCGTTTCCAGCTGCAGTGGGGCTGGACATGGGTGGGAGACGGAGAAGGGGCAGGATTCACTAGCAGAATTTACTAGTATTCCTAGTGGTTTAAGAGCCTGTGAGGTCACTGTGGCTCACGCACACTGTGAGTTTCTCAGTGTCGCACAGCCATTATGTGGCAGAGGTGGGGGGCCAGGGCAAGTCTGCCCCGAAGCCCATCTTTCTGCCCTCTGTCCTCGAGACACTTGTCTGCACTAAATCTCCATTTCCTTAGCAAATGCTGACTTTCAAACTAGCGCAGGGCACAGTGATAAGGAAAGCGGTAGGCGTAGTGCTGGCTCATAGTCGGGGCTCAATTAAAGTCCATCTCCTTTCTGAGTCTCCACTTCCTCACTGAATCTAGATAGAGGATCAGTCCTCCAAGCCTCACAGAGTTGCTCAGGCCTACATGAGCTCATGCGTGCAAAGGCCCTGCTGTTTTTAGTGTTCTGGATGGAGTCAATTGTCATGATTAGTAGGTTCCCTACTGGCGGGGTGCCTACTTGCTCCTTGTGATGCTCACCTCTGTTACTTGCACTGCCCGCACTCCCTCTGGAGCATGAGCTCAAGTCTTGGCACATGTTCGTGACCTATTAAAGGGATAAACGCGTCAGTTGAGTTGAGAAGGAAGCCGGGGATGCAGGGCCAGGCTGGTGTCTTTAATGAGGAGCTCGGATCGGTCAGTGAGTCGCAAAGCGATGCTCCAAGTCAGGCGAGGGTTGTCTATGTTGTACCACATTCTTGAACACCTGGGAAATGATCAGAATGTCCCTGTGAACCCCCCCCACAGGGAAACAGGAGGCAATATGTCAGTCTGGTGTGAAAGTGGCCCTGTTCTTGGGAAGGAACAATGTAGTCCAGACTCTGCACTCTGTCCTGACCTGGTGGCCTGCTCCTGTGGTGCCCTGTCTCTTTGCCTGTCCCGTCTCTGTCCTAAGAGATTGGACACAGCTAAAGGTCAGCGGCTTGGCCTTGGAGGTATTAAGATGTCATGTGTCTCATTGAGCTCCTGAGTCTCTCAGAGCTGGAGGTTTGTTCTTGAGAGTGCTTCAGAACGGCCTTTGATTCTGCCTTAGGGAAGGAAGGAGCACATACTGGGCATCCACTCTGGCAGCTGTCGGGAGCAAGGCCTGCCTAGATTGGCACTCCTCCCCTGCAGCTCCCCTGAGACTGGCTTAAATTCATCCTTCTGGTTCGTCCAGGAGGCTTGCAGGCTCCAGAATCTCTTCTCTATGAGGTCTGACCCCAGCACCCCTCGGGCCATGGGACTGGCCCTTCCGCCTTCAGAACAAGACTGAGCAGGGCTGTGTGTGGCCCATGTTGCTTGCTCAGCAAGAAGGAAGCCCAGGAAGGCAGCAGGCAGCCTTCTTTTGGGTCCTTCTCCGACCTGGGGCGAAGCCTGGTGCAGAAGGGCTGGGCAGTGAGCTACTCACCTGCTGGGAGGAGCTGCTGCTCTCCAGTGTGAGCCCACAGTGACCTGCTCACCGACAGGAACACATCGGGGTGATGTTTGATTTCCTCCTGATCTATCCACTCTTCAACTTTACCAGTTTCTCCATGTGCCACGTTTTCACCTGGTATTCTGGGGCAGCGTTGGTTTGTTGCTCTTCATGACTCGGTCGATTACTTGTGCACCTTTGGTGGTGTGGCCAAACACTTGGCTTCAGAGCAGTACGTGGTAGAAACCTGCAGGGTGGAAGGTTGGGGTAAGGGGATAGTGGTCCCGGCAAGGTGCTGTCGATGGCCGTGTAAGTCGGTGCCACATTTCTGGTGGGCATTTTGGCCTCATTGACCCCATGGTTCCATTTTGGAAAAATCTGTCTCATGGATATAAAGAGAGATCCACATTAAGATTTATATCCGAGAGTATTCAGTGCTCTCAATGACAATATTGCAGAAATGGAGCAACCTCCTCACTGTCCAGCCATTGAGGAGTGCTTACACAAATCATCATGTGCCTTCTGTAGAACCCCCTGCCTTAGGTGACCTCTGACCATTAAGAGCCTCCTTCCCCAGCCTTCTCAGACAGACGATGTGTCTCTGTACTGCTCTCACTCACTGTATGAGGCATCTTGCTTACAGTGAGTTGAAAGTTTTTTTCTGTTGGTGACTTCTGCACGTTGGTCCAGGTTCTGCTGTGGAATAGCATTGGGATGTGCTGATTCACTCTTCCCCGTGCCAACCCATTCTGGAGCATCGTGTCTGTGCATGGAAACAGCTGGGAACCTGACTGAGGATAGCTCAATGACTGGTGATAAAAAGCTACAGGACACATCCAAGGGATTTGGAAGAAGGGGTAGCATGTCTGAAATACCCTCAGAGGGAGGTGGTATTTGAGTGGGCGCTTGCAGAAAGGTGGGACAGTTGTGACAGGGGAAGATCAGCGTTAGAAAACACCCGAGCCTGTGGAGTTAGCCTTAGTTCCTGGCCACCTGTCCGGAACGTTCCCCTCCAGTGAAGGCCACAGAGCCTTGTCAAGGCTCCAGCTTCTGTCCTGTGACACTGGGAAGAGAGCTTTCAGGTTGGGGGCTCGTCACGATGCTTGGTGTGGCTGTTTCTGCCTCCTGCAGCGCTTTTGGAGAATGGCCGCTCTTGATGGTGTGAGGGTGATGGTGTCCATCTCCTCGAACACCATGAGCCTGTCAGCTTCCTGTCTGTCTCTGGGCCTGTCTTGGAAAGAGCAGTGTCCCGGATGCAGTGCGGTCTACCCACACTGGCTTCATTTTGCTAGCTTGTTCTTCCTAAGGTGGATCCTCCACAGCCATCCCAGAACAGGGTGCTTTGCTGCTGGTGACTCTAAAACAAATGTGGATATTCTCTCTCTCTCTCTTGCACATGCCCATAATAATTGTCTCCCAGGAATGCAAGCACATGTTTTCACAGCTTATAGCCATGGAGCCGAAGGTGAAAGGGCACACGCTTCCCCTCACCCTTGTGTGCACACCTGAGCTCACACTTAGCTGGAAGCTGTGTTAGCACAACCCTCAGTTGTTCCGGCCCCTCCTGCAAAGGCTCAGGATTATAAATGCTCAAGCAGGGAGGCCAAATGAAATTCTCAGCTTCGGTCTTGCTTGATTATCATTTGATTTTTTCCAATTAGCATGTCCATTGCTAAAGATTTCCACTAAGATCTCAGGGCTGGAAAGGGACCTCTCTTTATTGGGCCAGCAAACGAAGGAGAGCAGTAAAACAAGAAATCAAACAGGGCTGCCAAAGGTCACTGGCTAATAGTCACAGTTTCGTTTCTGCCCCCTTTTAGGAAGAAATAGATTTTTTTAAGTGAGTACACCGCTATCCATTATCCTACTGGAATAAAGAAAGCTCAAGCGTTCACTTACATTTCCCTAATAGCTTGCTATTACACTGCTGGCTTGGCATTTTCCTTCACAAAGCAGTCTTACTCGGGCCCTGTATGTGTCTCTGTGTGCGTGTGTGTGCTCACATACGCAGATTTTTGTTACTTGTAGGTCCCCATGGCCACATTCGTTCACCAGGCTGAACTCTGAATTAAACCCCCACTGTCTCTGCCTCCCAGAGCCCCTTGGGTCCGGTGGCCATGCTCTGTCACTCTCTTAATGGGAGATGACTCCAACCTGTTAGTGGAATTTACATAATCACATCAGCCTGCTAATCTTCCTCATCTGGTCAGGAAACACCCAGAACATAGTCTAGGCTAGAAGTAGGATCCCTGGACATAATATATATTTGGTTTCAAGTGTAAGGAAACCTTGATTTTAATGTCGAAAAAATGGGAGAAAGATGACATCTGTGTTTGTTGTCTTGCAAGTTCCTTTTCTTCGTGCCCTTTTGGCCACGCACATGGCTCTGGCACTCGTAAAGGTACGATGGCTTGGGGGGGGGGGGGGGGTTCCTGAAATGGACAGCAAATTTCTTGCTGTGTGGAGATTTTCTTGGAAAAGTTAGCAGTTCGTGAGAATCTGTAGTGTCTCAAGATGTGAATAAGAATAAAAGAGTTAATTTAAGGAAATACCTACCTCAAATCAGTGCAGACATTCAGAGTAAGTATGATCTTTACGCTTTAGTAATAATGGTTACATGCGATATGCATTCATTAGAAGTCTATCAGTTACAATGCTAGCATTATCTTTGAATTCTTTGCCCGATTTCTGGCACACAGTGGGTGATTAATAAGTATTTACTGAAAAAGTCAAGACTATGTCTATAATCCTAGCTGCGTTTAGAATGTTTATACCTAATTTTTTGATAGCTTTCCTTGAACAAACCATCAAAATAATTTAGAAATTTAGTTCAGTTACAGTGATCTGACCCCTGAGTCTTCAATGAAACCTTTGAGGCCTGGTCACCTTTATCCAGGTCAACTAACTCCCTTTCTTTCAGCCTTCCTTCCGGCGCCTAGCAGATCTTTATTCCATTCCAACCACCTGGAAACTAGAAACTGCTAGTTTCTTTCAACAAAACTGGAGATATGGGGAACTGGCAGTCAGGTGTGGGTTTGGCCACATGCATTTCTTTAAAAATTCTGAAAATACGTTTCTTTTAAAAACAATTTTTTAAAGTTTATTTTGAGAGAGAGAGAGAGAGGAGCAGAGAGATAGGAAGAGAGAGGACCTCAAGCAGGCTCTGTGGTGTCAGCACAGAGCCCATTGCGGGGTTCAGACGCACGAACTGAGATCATGCCCTGAGCCGAAATCAAGTGTCAGATGCTTAACCAACTGAACCACCCATGACCCCCTGAAAATGCATTTCCTTTTTAGATTTGGAACAAATTAGACCACCAGCACATGGTTGTGAGAGAGTCAAATAATAGACATGGAGAGTAAAAAAGCGGAAGCTCCCTTTCTCATACCCTCGGGCCTCCCCTGCTGACAGTTTGTTCCCTTTGGTGTGTATCTTAGTCATCACTTTGAGTTCAGTTACACCTGCACGCACAGTGTTGTTGGAAACTCTCATCTGGCTGTTGAATCTTCTCATCTCCGAAGAGTAGATTCATCCCCAGCTGCCTCGGCCTTTACACAGCTCAGGTGACGGGCAGGTCACGGAGACTCAAATTGACATTCACATACACCTGGAAAGATGTTCCTGCGTTTGGAATTCCTTGCATACGAGGCCCATGATTTTTTGGTGGCTGTGATTCTGCTCTAAGACTTTAAAAATAGGTAGTTTTCCTCTGGGTTTGAAGGTACTTTGGAAAACTTTTTGATGAGGGGTTGCAAGCATGCCTGTGAGCTGGATCAAGTCAGGTGGGGAAAAGGCACACAGAGGTGCTGGCTTTCTGGGGGTTGATGTGTCAGTTTGAATCAGTGGATCAGTGGGATGTCCACCCCTGATGACTGGGACCCACCATGAGCGGTCCTTCCCATCCCCTCAGGTCTGCTTTGCTCCCACAGTCTCCCTGACTCACCCCCCGCCCCAACACAGCTCCCCGTGTTCCATGACATCTCTTCTCCCTCTTGGTGATGTTGGCATATTGTGTGGAGGGCTTAAAACAGTACCTGGAACATTGCGAGAGCTCAAAACATGTTAGCTGGGGGCGCCTGGGTGGCGCAGTCGGTTAGGCGTCCGACTTCAGCCAGGTCACGATCTCGCGGTCCGTGAGTTCGAGCCCCGCGTCGGGCTCTGGGCTGATGGCTCAGAGCCTGGAGCCTGTTTCCGATTCTGTGTCTCCCTCTCTCTCTGCCCCTCCCCCGTTCATGCTCTGTCTCTCTCTGTCCCAAAAATAAATAAACGTTGAAAAAATAAATAAATAAATAAAAAAAACAACATGTTAGCTGTTATTGGTGGTAGTAACAGCATCAGCAGAAGAGTAGGTCCTCATAAATGCATAGCTGCTCTTATTATGTATTTGCCCTTTGAAGTCTCAAGTATCTGTAAACACATCTTTATACCATGCGGGTGCCCAGTAGCACTTAGGACACTCAGAGGCACACCATAGTTACTCCATGCATACTGAGAGCTTTTCCTATTGTTCTCTAGTGGGCATCTGTTTATTTGAAAAATTGGCCTCTCTTTGAACAGGATCTTGCATCTGTAATCTTGTTCCTTTGGAAGACGATGGGGATTCAGGAGCCCATAGATACCAGGATAGAGAGTGTCTCACATGAGAGCCTGTCTCTGTCATCAAAGCAGCTTTTGTAAATGACACAGGCCATTATGCTCTTCCTGTGTAATTTTATGACTTTGTATAATGACTCAAATAACCCTAACAACGGAGGAATTATAGCATCATTTTACATGACAGATTATTTCAGTGGTTAACATGTTTTTCATTTCAATTAACATTCATTATTTTGTCTCTGGTTCAAAATAGCCACCACGTCGGCTGTCTGAGTGTCCTCCATCCTTGTTTTGGAAGCAATTAGTTCTGATTTTGCAAACAAATTCAATCTTGTTTTTGAATGGGCAGTTTGATATTAACAAGAGAATAAAATGCACGTGATGCTGGCTGCCAGCAAACAAACATGGGGCTTCCTGGGACAGGACCCTCCCTGGGCGGGTTCTCAGGCCTCTGAGCTGACAGGTCTGCCTTAGAGCTGATGAGAGAGCACAGACAGGACAGAGGCAAAGGTTCTGGGACTGGGACTGGCTACGTGAGCCTCAGCTTCTCCCTTCTGTAAAATGGGGTCATACAGCATCTACTGTCAGAGGGTTATGGTGTGTGAGGAGTCGGGGGGGGGGTGTGTTCAAGGCGCTCAGCCTGGCAGGTCATAGTCACATAAAACTCCTGGAGTCCTGCTCCTGTTCATTACTATCAGGCAGTGCTTTACTCTTTGACTAGCTGTTCATATAGAGTGAAATAATTGTATCTAAAGTTAGGCAAACCCGTTGGAATACCAAGGTATTAGATACAATGAAGGGGCTTTCTTCTATAACCAAAACAAGAAAGTCAGCAGTGCTACATATACTCTTGGCAGCCCCCACCCCCAGTGTATCAGTAAAATTTTTTGACACAGATTGTTGAATTTCATCATGTGGGATCGATGTCAGGAAATAGATACCCGTACATCTACTTATTGCTGAAAAGATTATTCCGGAAGAGTCTTTCCAGCCACTGTTTTGCTGTAGGCACTGGCTGTGGCTCCACTCTGGCCATAGCCAAGTGAAATTGGGCCACAACGGATGTCATCACTGCCCTCTTTGGTGTCAACCAAAGTGGGGAAGTGGCAGGAGGTGCAACTTATCTTGATTGCTGAGCGTAGGGATATCTGCACGAGTAGTGGCAGGGTCCAGTGGGAAGCAAGAGCAGGAAAGCCTCGGTGTGTGGACTTGAAGGTTAAGGTTGACATTTCTAAGAACTAGGACAGGGACATGTTGGCAAGAGCAGTGACAGTCTGGTCAGTCTTGCTGGTAGCTGCTGCCCTCTTGAAAGGGTGTGAGTTGCTCCTGTAAATAATAGGAATACTAATAAATGTATTTGCATACTATACTTGAGAGAAGTCCTCTGAGTGGTGTTCAAAAGAATAGTTTTGGAACAAAGTAAGTCTTGCATTTGAGACTATCAACATGAGCTTTGCCATCATTTGAGTCTTGCCCGACAATGCTTGCTGATGATTTCCACTGTTTGAATTTTCACTTCAGGCTACGTTGCTTGATAAACAGTACTAAACTTAACATTTCCTATTTGTTTAAAAAACATGTAAATAAAAGAGTGTGAAGAATGTAGAAAAACCTATGCTTCCAGGAATAGTTGAGGATTCCTGAGAATTCGTATTTCTCATTCACTCCTAAGTCCTAAAAATTAATATCTCTTGGGAATTTGGAAGCACTACATAAGGATCCTTACCCAGCCTGAGAAGTGATCTGATCTCTGGAATACAGAAGGTCTTTCAGCCCTGAGATGCATAAGAGAGTTCCCTCCACCCATTTTGTAGTTGTCATCAGAAATTTTTGCTTTTCACTTTGGACTTAGGGTTTCTTTTTTGTTTTTTTTATATGAAATTTATTGTCAAATTGGTTTCCATACAACACCCAGTGCTCATCCCAAAAGGTGCCCTCCTCACTACCCATCACCCACCCTCCCCTCCCTCCCACCCCCCATCAAACCTCAGTTTGTTCTCAGTTTTTAAGACTCTCTCATGGTTTGGCTCCCTCCCTCTCTAACCATTTTTTTTTCCTTCCCCTCCCCCACGGTCTTCTGTTAAGTTTCTCAGGATCCACATATGAATGGAAACATATGGTATCTGTCTTTGTTTGCCTGACTTATTTCACTTAGTATAACACTCTCCAGTCCCATCCACGTTGCTACAAAAGGCCAGTTTTCATTCTTTCTCATTGCCACGTAGTAGTCCATTGTGTATATAAACCACAATTTCTCTTTTTTTATTTAAAAAAAAAAATTAATGTTTATTTAAGAGACACAGAGTGTGAGCGGGGGAGGGACAGAGAGAGAGAGAAAGACACGGAATTTGAAGAGGCTCCAGGCTTTGAGCTGTCAGCACAGAGCCCGACGCGGGGCTCGAACTCACAAGCTGTGAGATCATGACCTGAGCTGAAGTGGGACGCTTAACCGACTGAGCCACCCAGGTGCCCCCACAATTTCTTTATCCATTCATCAGTTGACGGACATTTAGGCTCTTTCCCTAATTTGGCTATTGTTGAAAGTGCTGCTATCAACATTGGGGTACAAGTGCTCCTATGCATCAGCACTCCTGTATCCCTTGGGTAAATTCCTAGCAGTGCTATTGCTGGGTCATAGGGTAGATCTATTTTTAATTTTTCGAGAAACCTCCACACTGTTTTCCAGAGCGACTGCACCAGTTTGCATTCCCACCAACAGTGCGAGAGGGTTCCCATTTCTCCACATCCTCCCCAGCATCTATAGTCTCCTGATTTGTTCATTTTAGCCATTCTGACCAGTGTGAGGTGATATCTCAGTGTGGTTTTGATTTGTATTTCCCTGATGAGGAGCGACGTTGAGCATCTTTTCATGTGCCTGTTGGCCATCTGGATGTCTTCTTTAGAGAAGTGTCTATTCATGTCTTCTGCCCATTTCTTCACTGGATTATTTGTTTTTCGGGTGTGGAGTTTCGTGAGCTCTTTACAGATTTTGGATACTAGCCCTTTGTCCGATATGTCATTTGCAAATATCTTTTCCCATTCCGTTGGTTGCCTTTTAGTTTTGTTGATTGTTTCCTTTTCAGTGCAGAAGGCTTTTATCTTCATGAGGTCCCAATAGTTCATTTTTGCTTTTAATTGCCTTGCCTTTGGAGATGTGTCAAGTAGAAATTGCTGCAGCTAAGGTCAGAGAGGTTTTTTCCTGCTTTCTCCTCTAGGGTTTTGATGGTTTCCTGTCTCACATTCAGGTCCGTTATCCATTTTGAGTTTATTTTTGTGAATGGTGTAAGAAAGTGGTCTAATTTCTTTTTTAAAAAGTTTATTTATTTTTCAACAGAGAGAGAGAGAGAGAGAGAGAGAGAGAGCACATGCAGGTGGGAGACAGAGAGAGAAAGGGAGACAGAGAGTCCCAAGCAGGCTCTGCACTGATAGCACAGAGCCCATCATGGGGCTTGAACTAAAGAACTGTGAGATCATGACCTGAGCTGAAATCAAGAATTGGATGCTCAGCCATCTGGGCCACCCAGGCAACCCTGACTTAGGATGTCTAAGTCTGTTGAATTCTTGTTGTTTAAAACCACATCATATGTTTGTGTTCTCATTAGTGATAATAATGTCCAGATATTAAAAGAGAAAGTTCTAAAGGTCCAGATTAATAAATTCACTTATTTCACTGAAAAAAGTCATGTGTTGGGGTTTGCCCATGTTTCCAACCCAGGAGCATAAAAATGATGAGATGTAGTCACTACCCTTGAGGAGTGAATACTATATTGAGGAAGAGAGACTCAAAAAGAGAGACTTATGCTACAGTGAATGTCACAGTTGCATCTGAACAAGGTGTAATGTTGGAACAAATGATGTCATGGTCGATTCTGCTTGAGGTAGAACTCACAGGATCAGGAGATACTTCATGAAAGGTAGTTGATTTGAACCTTGAACGAGGGGCAGACATGTGCCATGCAGGCAAAAAGCATTTGCCCAGGCATATAGACTTGAATTTGCATGGCACATGAAAGAAACCTGTAAGAGGCTCATATGGCTGGCTGCTGTTGGATCAGTAGGACTGAATGATGGGGGAAAGTGGTGAGGGCAGAAAAGGGAGATGTCCAGGATGGGCTCCAAGGCTTTTAGCCTGAGCATACACCATATTCTGTCAGAATAACTCTAATAATTTGGTTAAGTTGAAGCAATGTTCTCCCTTAGAGACTAGTCGGGAGCCTGAGCAGGCGTGTTCATAGGACCATGGTGGCATGGGCGTGCAGCCTGGCTGCCTGTGGAGGAGCCCTACAAGACTTCCTGGGGGAGGGGGGTTTTAGGTGGGGCCTTGAAGAAAGCCTTATGGAGGCAGAGAGGATGGAGGGGAGAAGTGTGGGTTCGTAAAGAAGACGAGTCAGACTGAGAAAAAGCCCACATGCTGGTCCAGGGACACGAAGATCCTTGGTGGGCTCTGGGAAACAGTAGAGGGGGGTTGGAACAAAAATACTTGGTGGTAGTGGTCCATGTGTACGTGTGTGTGTAGGGGTGTGTGTATGTATTGGAGAGGGGAGAAAAGCAGATATTGACCCTGTAAAGGTAGGCTCAGTCAGTTTAATACCAAAAACTAGGAAATCAGACTGTGCTCTAGGAGGTGAGGCAAAGATAGAGGTTCTAAGTATAGGGGTCACATCATCAGATTTGTACTTAAGAATCACTCTGCTTCAGAAACATAAATGCTGGAAATTTTGGTAATCTTAAAAAAAGATTAAGAATAAATAGTTAAGCCCAAGAAAATAAGAAATGCCTGTGACCTTCCAGTTGGCTGTCTTCTCTCCTTCATAGGGTGCTTGTAGGTTGGGATTTTCTTTGTGGTGCTGTCAGTAGGGTAGGAAGTGTGGCTGTCCCTAGCACCAGCTAGGCCAGGATGGAGTTAGGGCTTCATGGCCATTTGAAAGGCTGGTAGGACCTGCTTTCTAGATTAAATTGCTTGTGTCACCCCAGGTAATAAATGTCTATGACACTGGGTATAGCAATGCCTTCAAGATCCTTCGTAGGATTTCATTCTTTGACTCAAGAAGTAAAATATGTTAAAGTCAGAAGAGTTGGTCCCCTGCATCGGCTGGGTTGGTTAATTTTTAGGGTCTTTACTGAACTGTGGGGGTTAAAATATACACAACAGCCAGGGAAGTTATGCCTCCATGGATTCACATATACTTGCCCATAACTTCATATAATATGGTCTCTGGATGCAGACCAGAGGTTTGGGTGCCATTTCCACTGGAGTCCCAGGGAGGTAAAGAACATCCGAGTTTGCTCTGATATAACAGGTATTCTTGTTTCATTGGAACTGTGAAAATTTAGGTCCGGTTGGGCTCTAGTCCCTGAGGCATCCTCGGAGAGGTCAAACATGGTACCTCGATGACCACCAGACGTTGGGTGTGTTCAGCTTGCTTCTTTGCAGGTGTAGAGCCAGGGGCAATGTTTCAGAGAAGCTTTATTTATAAAACTGAGCCTAGTGATGAAACTAAAGATGCCAAAATAAGAATTTAAATGGTCCCAGAGCCGTATTTAGTCATTTCTAGGATAGCCTTGTTCCTACAAGTGTATGTGAGGTAGCTTTGCTCTATTTCTGTGTCACACTGGCCAAGTCATTGCCTGTTTGTGTCTAATTCCTCATTTATAAATTAGAGTTCTTAGGTTAGATTAGTTTTAAGGTGTTTTGTGTTTCTGATAGTCTGCTATTTTGTGATTCACTTCTGAGAAACCATGGCATTGGTCGGCACATAGAGACCCACCCCCTCACCCCACAGGCATATATGGAGCACTCATGCTGCACCAGGCCTGCTGGTAAGCACAAGCCAGCCCTATCTCTTTGTGTTCCCACAGTGAACTTGGTTTAATGGTGAAGTTCAGGTCCACCAGGCATGATCTGTCATTAACTGATAGTACATGATTCCATCTTTTTCTCAAAGCCATTGGCTCAGCTCCGCATTTACTTCTCCCTCCTCTCCCTTTGGCTCAGCTCCTTTCCTATGTGGCATCATCGCACGTGGTGATGTCTGCTCCAGCAAAGCTGCCCGCTCTTTGGATTTTATAGCCCCTTTCTGGGAACTCATCACAAGAATTGTTTCAGCAGTGGGCATGCACACTGGGGACCAGCCCAGGAGAGGGCCTGCCAGATGCCAGAACTGCTGCGTATATTTGTTGATTCTTCATCAGTGTCAGACAGTCTGCTGTGTGAATGATGATAAATGTGTGGTGTTCTGCTGAAGGACTCATGGGCTCTCACGTTAACCCCGTGCTGACAGCCTGCTTGTCCGCTACGTGGAGTCCCATCAGCCATCATCCCTTTCTCTCAAGTCCAGAACAAACCTTGAATGAGTAAAGTATGTTTGGCAAAGGGTAATAGGTAATCATGTCCATATGAATTAGAAATGCAATTTTTTTTTCCAGACAGAGAGGCAAGGACAAGGTAGGTACCTGCTACAGAAACAGGGAGGCATTGGAGAGAGGACCACAAGTGACAAACACATAGGTGCCCCCAAAGAAATTTCAAGTTCGTAATCTAGGCATGACTGGCGTGGGCTGAAGAAGAGATTCATCCTTGGCCACTGTGCAGCTGTACGAACGTCATCATAGGCCTGGCCACCAGTTATCTTCCTGACTTTGGGCAAGGCTCTTGCCCAACTTGGGCTTCACTTCCCATCATTAGTAACATGAGTAAACTGGACTAGGTGATCTTATAGCATCCCTATAGGACCTCCTTCGTCAGTTTATTGGTCAGACAGGCCCAGCCTTGTGGCCCATCCAGCCTGGGATCCCTGATGGCCTCAAGGGTTTGGCTGCGGGTACCTGGCCAACCTCAAAGGTAATTTCTCAAACAGACCTTCCTCCTTTTACAGCCTCCCCCATATTCCTAGGGAAGGTCTGAGATTGAATAAGAACCAAGTTGGTGGGTGCTTTTCCTAGGTCACTTTCCTTCGTTTGGAAGAATGTGGATTACCTCACACCCCAAACCCAAATTCGTAATGAGCTGGAGATTTATTCCATGCCTGATTGAAAAGATTTTCTTCTGTGGCCCCATGAGTTCTCCCAGGGGATTAAATGACGTTCCAACCCTAGGGCCTTAGAATGAAGTCACATTTCTAAGGCATTGGTAATTTCATCCTCTACACGCCCATTTGTTATTGGGGCAAATAAGAATTATAGTGATAGCTGCCTTTTTTCTTGCTTTGTGTTTTTTTAGGTGTTATACTGAGTATGTACATCACCTCATTTAATCTTCATAGCACCGGCTTGAAGTAGATTCTATTTTCCTCCATTGTATAGATGAGGAAACTGAGACAGACTTACAGTTCCAGGGTTCAATGTCCTGCCAAGATCACACAGTGAGCTAGTGGCAGAGCTGAGATTTGCACTTATGTTTTCTGACTCCAGGGCCCAAATGTTAGCCTCCAGGCAAGACTTCCAAAGGCAAAGCACTTGAAGGACACCATAATCACCTGATGGATGGTCCATCCACAGTCACTTATCCTCCCCCTAGAACTCGCCACGTAGGCATGAGAGTTACTCCCAGCAGTTTGCTAGGACAGTAGAGACCATGGGGAAAAAGGAGGCAATCACTGCAGGCCTTTCTTTCAGTGGTTTATGATTCAGGGATGGGGTTCCTTCCGTGGACATAAGCCATCCTAATAGCACCATTTATCATTATGACACAGGTTAGGATGGAGGAAACCAGAGCCAGAATGGAAGAGTAGAATTCTGATTATTTTAGCAGTTGAAAGTGACATCACATCAGAGCCTCTATAGAATGGCAAATTGGAAGCTGGACCAGAATTGCTTCAAAATGTATCCAGAGATCGTTTTCCACTGCTGCGATAAAGTCATTTGCTTGTGTTTGGAGATGTGTTTCTATCTAAACTGCTCTCTGACTTGTCTGTGTGTTAGCCAGCTGGGAAGGCTCTCCATCAGCCCCGGAGGACTGTGAAGCTCTGGGGTGCTGTTTCTGGGTCATCCATGATGTGCCACATGCTGTACTGGGGTCTCAGTGAGCTAATGGGGCCACTCCCTCTTTGTTTCTTTCAATGTGTTGTGAATGTCTTTTCATGTAACCAAGTCATGTTTTCCATTATTTTTAATGGCCACATTGTTGTCCTTGGTATGTCTGGTGGGTTGAACCTGGGCTTTTGGAACAGAATCTCTTGCCCTTGTCAGCACGTTGGTTCAAACGGGAACACCAGCAAAGGCCTCCGGGTTGCGCCGGGCTGTTTGACCACCGCTTTTGTTTATTCGGTTGGCCTTTGTCCAGGTACCTTGCGGGTGAGACCCATGGGAGCCGGATCTTCAGTGAATTTATCCCCTCTTTTTCCATCCTTAGGCAAAAGAAGGGAAACGTGGCCCACAAACACTGGGTTGGACCTTCGAATCTGGTGAAGTGCAAGCCCTGCCCCGCCGCACAGTCAGCCATGGTCTGCGGCTCCGATGGCCACACCTACACTTCCAAGGTCAGTCATCTCTGTTGTCTTTTCTGTCATCCAGAATACCCCACGCCTGCCTGTTCTGACAAGTCTCTGTGCCAAAAGTAGGGCCTGTGAATCCCTAGTTTTGTTGGGCTTTGGGCCTTGCCCTCAAGAAGCTGCCACGTGAATAAACTCTCGAGCCAAAGAGACCAGATAAAAATGTTACCTACCTCCCATGTAACTGGAGTGATCAAGAACCATGGGGAAAGGATCATTGTGAGAATGGCCTGTGATCCTGAAGTCAGTCTAGGCAGGCTTCCTGGAGAAGGTGAGGTAGCAAGCTGTTCCAAAGATGTGAGTCATAGAGCTCAGCCGATGGGTGTCTCTGGAGTTTGCTGTAGCTCGTGTCTGCCCATCTCCTACAGCTGAAGCTCCAGCCCTTTTCTCTCTCCTCCTGTTGTCTGTATGAGGCTCACTTGGGGATGGATTCTGGGTCTAAAGAGAGTGGCTGTCACCCACACCTTGGGCACTTGTGGCCACACCGCCTACAGTTCTTGAGCTTGGGCCTTTCTGCTAGATCCCTCTCGGTCCCTCACCCTCTGCACACACAGCTGACAGCTTCTGTTCCTGTGATCCCCTCACCATCTACCCTGTGGAGATCCCCCCAGGCCTGGGAGGGCCCTCACTGCCTACTGTACCCAGAAGCTGATTTGGGTTATTGCGAGGCAATGCCGTGCGTTCCTGCGGATTCCCTTTGCACAGACCATATATTTTTTGTTCGCTGAAAGCAGAGTTTTATTCTTTTAGATTCTCACATTTTTCTAACTAAAGGGAATATGCATAGCTAAACAGGAAGCCAGAAGGTAGGTCTTGCTTATATGCAGGTCTATGTAATCTGCTTTAGGACCTCGATATCATCCTTACTATTTGACCGCTTGTTTGTTCTTTCAACAAGTATCATTTGGGCCCTTTTTATGTGCCACACTCTGTGCCAGATGCTCGGGAAACTTACTGTGGCAGTACAAAAAGTTCACCCATCTTCACAGCCAGAGTCAAGAATCCTTACATCCTCAACCTCAGACCTGCCCTGGGAATTAGAGCTTTTCTGCCCAGGGTCACAGTCAGTACATCCTGGTTAAAGAGCCCACTTGGCTCAGCATACCTACCCTTGCCCCTTCCCCTACTGTCCCTGACCTCTGATGGAATCAGTTTGAGATAGTTTGTAGTCACAGGGCTTGCTTCTGGCACCCTGCACATGTCTGCAGTTGTGGATTTTGGTGGGGTGTTGGGGGGGGGGGGCACTGATGAATCAGTCCTATCTCCCACTCCCCAAAGGCAGATCAGGCCAGGACTGTCTTCCACCCAAAGCCCAGCTTCTCAGTATGTAAAGGGTTGTCTGGAGCTGGTTGTGATATAGGAAGTCTTGTGCGGGGCCTGAGATCTGCATTTCTAACAACTTCCCAAGAGACGTCCATGCTGGTGGTCAGTGGACCACACTAGGTAGTGAGGACTTCGGTTTTTATAGGCATCTCCTAATACATCTTTTTACCTCCAGTCTGCTTTTTCCTTGCCTCCAAAGTCCATTTCTTTTTTTAAAAAAATTTTTTTTCAACGTTTATTTATTTTTGGGACAGAGAGAGACAGAGCATGAACGGGGGAGGGGCAGAGAGAGAGGGAGACACAGAATCGGAAACAGGCTCCAGGCTCTGAGCCATCAGCCCAGAGCCAGACGCGGGGCTCGAACTCACGGACCGCGAGATCGTGACCTGGTTGAAGTCGGACGCTTAACCGACTGCGCCACCCAGGCGCCCCTCCAAAGTCCATTTCTGCAAGACAGAGAGGTGGGGATGATTCTGTAATAAAGGCCTGTTGTGCGTCTCGCCCTCTTAAAACGATTTCTTCTTAAAGAAGAAAAAGATGCCTGTGTGACTGTCACAGTGAGGGGAGAGGGGGCGGGAGGGTGAGAGAGCAGTCCAAGAGGAGACCTGTAGGCAAAGCTGGAAGGTGAGCCGATGGTCCAGCAAGGCCGGGCCTAGACTCAGTCAGGCTCTAGACTCAGAAGCGGTGCCTGTCACCACCTTCACCAGGGACAGAACGCAGTACATGCCGGCTGCTCATTGAGTGTCATGGGCAGGAGGGGAGCCTCCAAGGACTCTGGCTAAGAAGGAATAGCAAGAACCTGGTCTTTGTAACCCATCTGGGATTTGAGGGGTTGGATTTCAGAGAGCTTAGTGATTAAGAAAAATAAGCTGTCCCCACCCTGGGCCAAAGTGCTTAGCTCAACACCCAGCCCAGGGCTCTGGCAGAGAGTCAGAGGCTCCTGAAAATGATTCTGTCTTTGTGAAGGTCTAGTTAGTGTGGTTCAAATGATTCCCTCCAGCTCTGGAATAAACTGTCTGATCCTCAAGCCTGAGATTGGAGACGGGCCACGAAATGTCAGTGGAGGATCGGGGCTGTTGGGGCAAGTGGCATATTGCACATCAAACTCCAGCAAAACCTGCCAGCTCACCTCTGCCTCTCACTCGCAAAAGGAGCTTCAAATGCCAGCTCCCCATGACCCCCGAGCTACAAGGAGCAGTAGTAACCTGTCAGCTGTGGCTTGAAGTGCTGTCAGTTGCCCCGGGAATGTCTCTGGAAATGCTTGCTGGTCTCGGCCCCCCTGCCGTCCAGGCAGGAAAGTTGCCTTTTGTTGTAGAAGGTTGCCTACCCACCGATACTGATAAATCGCTTGTCTAAGAGGCAGGACGGGATTTGGAAGAGTCCTTTGCAATGATTCCTGATTCTTCAAAAACAGAGTGACTTCCGGATACTGCTGGGCCCTCAAAGCTTTCACTGGCCTCAGCCTGCTCTTGGTCCAGTGTCCTGGAATTGCAGCCCCAGCTTAAACACAGCCCTCAGTTTCCCAGACCTGCTCAGCTATCTATTCCTAAAGCCAACAAAGAGACCTAAAGCATTCTTATTAGAAACTGTAGTATCCTTTTCCCCATTCTCCATATGCGGTATACTGAGGCCCACAGAGCCAAGGACAGTGGCAGATTTTGACACCCAAGGTTTCCTGCTTTGATATCTATAATCACCCACTTCTTTTTATAAATTTAAGTTTATTTATTTATTTTGAGAGCAAGAGAGAGTATGAGCAGGAGAGGGGCAGAGAGAGAGGAAGAGAGAGAATCCCAAGCAGGCTCCACACTGTTAGTGTAGAGCCTGATGTGGGGTTCGAACCCACAAACCGTGAGATCATGACCTGAGCCACAATCAAGAATCAGGTGCTTAACCAACCGAGCCTTCCAGTTGCCCCCTACAATCACCCACTTCTATTTGAAGTTAAAAAAAGGAAGGGAGTCAGGGAGGGGTAACATTGGAGTGGAGTGGAAAATGGTGTAGGTATTAGTCTTTGACATTAGTCTCCTACTTTTCTACCTTATATGAACTTCTAGAGAGGTGACATCTTTTCCCTAAAGAAACGGATCACATGGTAGTCTGTCAGTAACTGTGTGTTGACTGTTCTAGATCTCTGAGCCCACAGATACTTTTAAAACCCATTCAATGAGGCATCCTTCCAAGGGGATCTTTCAGTCGGGTGGTTTACTACTAGAAGTGTTTTAATAATTGCCCCCAAATACATGACCACCTTTTCATGGAGGTTTAAGAGGACATTTTAGTCCTATAGACAAAGCTGTTGGGGGACCACAAGTAGATGGTCAGTTAATAAGAGTGAATGAGTTAACTATTCATGAACTCCATCCCCCAGAGTTACCACCTTTTGCGGGGCGGCAGGGGGGGGGGGGGGAGTCATTGGGTTCAGGAAACAAGAACTGATGAGACCCTGAACATGATCAATAGGAGGGATTTGATATCGTAAGTCAAATTCACAAAAATGAGTGTTGGCAAAACATCTTGTAGCCCTTGTCCCCATCATCATCAGGGAAACCCCCACCCCATACCCCATAAGAAATGATCGCAGTCCTCCAGGGGGAGGCGTTTGCTCTCTTTGGGATGGATCTGAAGGCTGTGGGGCACACTGTCAGGAGCAGGAGGAAGAAGGAGCCTGTATATCAGCTCTGTTCTGGATGCTGGGTAGTTGTCTTCAGGTGGTATCACACAAACTCTCCTGATTCTATACCCAGAACAGTGTGAGGATCCTAGAACTTGAGGGAAGTGCTTAGAAGCCCCTGTCTTGGCAGAGCTCCTAGTGATCTGGCATCAGCAACCCACTCAGAGTTTTGTGACTGAAGGCAAAGTGGACAAAAACGCACCAAGTCTTGAGCTGAAAGGATATGAGGTGTTGCATGGCAATAAATGTTTATTCATACTCTGTATCCATAAAAGAGAAGGAATAAAAAACCACCGGTGGGGATAGACCAATTGAAGGCCAACCCTGCAGCTGCTTTGAAAGTATGATGTAGACCCTGCCCCTTGACTTGGGTTTGAGGCAGTGAGGATCGCCTTAGTCATCTTACTACCCTTGATGTCCTGTTATCCTGGCCAGAAAAACTGAACCAGTCCAGAAACTCCGTAAATTTTTATTTTCTTCCTTACCGTGTATCGTGCGTTGTCCTACTTGCTGTGGCTATGACAAAGGGCAAAGCAGACAAAGCCTCACTTTTCATGGGACTTAAAGGTAGGCAAATTGAAAAGCAATCTCCTTTTATCAGAACAGATGTTCAGATGAAGGGCATTGAGTGCTGCAGGACACAAAGCAGGGCTACCACCACCAGTTGGGAGGTGTGAATGGTTTTGGTAGAGGAAGTGATGATTCCGTGGAGATCTTAAGGCTGGAAGGAATCAACCAGAGCCAAAGTGGCATGGAGCACAGCACATCCATCCGAGGGGAGAGGGGGTTGAAGAGTTAGATGAAGGACAGCATGTCCCCTTGAAGGAGCTTGTGACCATTGGTATGGCTGGTCACATGTAATCTGGGGACAGGGAGTTAACTAGCTGCAGAAATGAGGCTGGAAAAGTAATAAGGGGCCATTTCTGTAGGGACTTTGAAGGCCATGTGAGGGGGCTGGACTTTGCCCTAACAGCACTGGGGATCCTATTAAGGGTTTCTGGTTTTGAATTCACTTGCACTGGCTACTAAGTAGACATGGTTGGGGGCAGGACTGGAGGCAGGGTAGCCATGAGGAGACTGCTGGTATGAGTGAGGCCCGGAAGTGTATAATGGTTGCAGAGATGGGCAGAAAACAGTCGACAGAGGCATTCAGGGAGTCAGAGCTGGTCTCGGTGACCATGTGAATTTCAGACACAAGGGAGTCGTTTCAGCTCTGAGCTCGGCAAAAGGCCTTCTTCACCATCCTAGTCCTGATGAGACTTGGAAATCCTCTTGCCAATAGCTTCGTGGAGTCAGCCTGGGCCAGCTTGGAACCCGTCATCTGTGAACCCCTTTGCTTCCTCTCCTGGCATCCATGTGGAAAGATGAGAGCTTATTGGGGTCCTGCCTGCCAACTTTTAATTTTGCCTGTGTGCAGAGGGGCACAGCCACTGCTGACCACAGTCTGGCAGCCTGGGCTTCAAGTGGGCAAGCTCAGCTTTCCTCCCTCTGGAGGGGAGAGCTGTTTGGGAAAATGTAGTGGCTCTGAGGTCCCTGGCGGCTCAGAAGGGAGGAGGGCCCCACTGCTCCATGTCTTGTTTCTGGTAGACAGGCCTCTTTTATTTTTTTATTTTTTTTTTCAACGTTTATTTATTTTTGGGACAGAGAGAGACAGAGCATGAACGGGGGAGGGGCAGAGAGAGAGGGAGACACAGAATCGGAAACAGGCTCCAGGCTCTGAGCCATCAGCCCAGAGCCTGACGCGGGGCTCGAACTCCCGGACCGCGAGATCGTGACCTGGCTGAAGTCGGACGCCCAACCGACTGCGCCACCCAGGCGCCCCTAGACAGGCCTCTTTTAATAGGACTTCGTGGAGTCCCTTCAGTCTGGACCCATCTGACCAAAGCTCAGATGTCAGTGCTAGGACTGCTCATGTCCCCACCAGAAGCCACTGGTCCTTGGCCTGACCTTGAGGAGAAGGCTCCCCGAATGGAACTGGGAGGCCCTGAGAGCCAACTCTGTTCTCCCCCATGAGCCTGGCTGTTGGTAATTGGAAAACAAGCAGTCAGACACCCTTCTGCTCCCACCCCCCTCTCCAGAACGTTTACTTCCTTAATCACTGTTAAACAATTAGCAAATGGCTCATTTATGTCTAGACGCAGAAGAGAGATGCAGAGTCAAGAGCTGCTGTGGAGGAAAATGTTTCTCTTCTGTTCTGAATGTGCTCTCGCAAGGGACGGCGAGAGAGAGCTTGCTTTACAGGGTTGGCATTTCTTTCAACATATTGTCGCTGCGGATTATATTATTTTCAGAGTCATCTTAATAGTTTCCAACAATTGCTACCAAGTAAAGGTCACGTTTGAAGTTTTTGGCAAATAGAGTCTCGGTTGGCCGGCATTTCCTATGCACAGACTGTTCTGAAGAGTGAGAGCAATCCAGGGTGGAGGTTGTAAGACTTTGCAAGATAGCGTTAAACTTAGTGTCTCTTCCCAGTCTCCCCCAGGCTTTTGTGGCCCTGTGACCGTGACCGGCATGGGACATTTTTATGTATAGCTCCTCTTCTTTGCTTTTCAACAGAGTGGAGGGTGTCCATATTTTGGGGGATATTTTTGGATAACCCTGCCGCCATAGAACCCGCTGGGTGGGAGTTGTCTTCACTTGCAAGTGTCTCCTTGGTGAGGGCATTGCTTCTGGCTAACCAGAACATCACGTGATGGGAGACAAAAGGTGGAGGGCTTGCGTTGGCATGTTTGTGCATCAGGGGATTGGAACACAGGGGTAGTGGTGATGGCCCAAGGATAAGAGGACTAACAGCAATTAGGGGAGCCATTGGATGTGCCCATCTGGCAGCCCTGTGGAGGGTCAAGAAGTAGGAACAATCCCGACGCCATCCCCTTGTGCTCTAGGTAGCAGGGGGAGAAAGCAGCGGTGCACCCGTGGACCACGTGGACACCAGTGATCTGGGGAGGGAGTCATGTGGTAGATTTCATTATTTTGATTTTCTGTTGCTTAGGAAAAGCCTGCAAAACAGGCTTTATGACTTTGCAGGTATACTCTGTGGATCTAACCAACTTTAAGCAGTTTTATATGTTAAAGCTTCTGAGATTTGGGGATTCACATCCCATCACAGGTGGCCCAACTTTGCTTTTCCACTCAGGTCTTGTTCATTTTCAACCTCCTTTCCTCCATCAGGAGTAGCCAAATATCATTTAGACTGAGAGCTGGAATTCAGGGTGCAAAAACCCTCGACTCTTGGGTTAAATAGAAGTCTTGCCCTAGTTCTGTTATCCTCCCCTTTTCTCCTTCATGGCGTTTTGGAAGGAGCAAGTACAAATAATATGTAAAATACTGATTGGGTGTTAGTTAGGATGTACGTTCTGGCTGCTCTAACAAAAATCCACATGAAACAGAGGCTTAAACAGAGGTAGTTTTATTTCTCTCTCATGCAAACATCCCAAAGGCAAGCAGCCCAGGGAGGGTCACTGACCAGGGTCCTTTCAGCTCATCGTCCTGTCTTTCTCAGCCAATGTAGTTGTTGAGCTTCCGCGCCTGGGTCCAAGGTGGCTGCTGTGCCCAGCCAGAAGGAAGGAGAAAAGGAAGGAGGCACAATCCAGAAGTCACCAGTGTCACTTCTGCTCACATCCTCTTGGACACAGCTTAATCACAAGGCTCCATGAGGATGCAAAGGAGTCTGGGAAATGTAGTTTTTATTGTGGAAGGCTATATGCCTAGCTAAAATTTGAGAGTCACATAATTAGAGGAATAGAGTGGATATTGGGGTTACCTGTCAGTCTCTATTGTAGTAATATTTTAAATCACAGTAATGACAAGAACAACATCGAAACAATAGCACTTAATTACTAATTTAGTAATACATAGCAATAGGTACTCTGACCTTGTGCTGAGTGCCATCGTATTGTATTTCCTCTAGCTTTCCATCTAATTCCTACAACAGACCTATGAGGTAATACTTTTATTAGTCCCAAATTAATGACGAGTACATCGAAGTCCTGCAACGTTTCCAAGGGCAACACAGCTCGTAAGCAGGAGGGCAGATACTAGAACACGGGTCCACCTCTCACATCAGTCTTTACTTTCATAAGTGCAGAGCCATCTGAAAAGTAATGTAAAATACCAGCTGTGTCATCAGGATGCTTTTGATTCCGTGTGACAGAAACATAACTCAAACTTTGCTTACTCCCAAAATGAGGATTTATTGCCATATAAGGCTAGAAAGTATACTGGGGTAGGCAGAGCTCAGAGAAAGAAGAGGAAATGCTGTGCTGTCGACCTTGCATTTCCTTCTGTCTCTCTTTGTCTATCTCTGCTTGGCTTCATTCTGCAAAGAGGCTTTCTCCCCTTGGCAGAAAGTAGGGATTTTGACAGCCCCAGATTCATTTCCTCCCAGCCTAGAAGCTCAAGAGAAATTTACCAGCATCTATGCTTCAACCCCAGAGAAGGATCCCACCTGGCTCTTTCTGAATCCTGTGTCTGTCCCTTAATCAAATACTATGCCACACAACCCTCTTCCTCCCTACAATTCACTATAATCAAGGGTAGTATTTTTTACTGGAGGAGAGGGAGGGCAAGATTATTTACTGGACTGACAAGATTATTTACTAGTACACTGGGAGGGCAGTGTGCTACATAATCACCTCTTAAAATGTCAGATATAGTAATCTCATTAAAGGCTTCAGCTAAATGACACTAGCTTGAGCCTGTAAGGATATATTAAAGCATTCTGTGTTTCTATGAATGACAGGCATAGACGGGCACAGAAGCCAAGTCTATACCAGAATGTTAGTTATCTGGTTAAAGAGAGAGTTCATTGAAAATAGAGTAGATCCAGCATTATTTTAATTCAGAATTCTTTTCAACCATTTGGCCTAATGTTTTAATACTTCCTTCTGATCATGTGGCACATCTGTCCCCAGTTATATGAAGCATTTATTTCTTCTTGGAACATGCCAAGATAACACTGGCTTTTTGGCTCCTGAGGATAAACTTTCAGGCAAAATGGTTATTGTGACATTTTCAGGAAGCGCAGATGTTCAAACACCGTCCGTGGTGAAAATGCATCCACTGAATTTACACAGACTACTTCAACATGCAGATTAGTTATGAAGTTACAGCAGAAGGAAGCAATTCAGCTAATTATTTCACTACTTATTTCTATGTTCTATATGCAAACATGCATTTAACCAAGATTGGAAGAATAGGTATTCATTTCTTCTTCTCAAATGCCCTGAATAGGATGCCATGTAATTAGTTAGTGCTTTTGTTAAAAACACATTAGGAAGAATAACCTTCTTGTTGTCAGTTCTGTTGAATGCACAATTAAACCGTTTGATAAAGCAATTACCTGAACACAATTATGTTCATCCTCACCCCATCAGGAGATGAAATTAAGGATTAGGTAAAATTGCAAAGCACAGGAGATCTCTGCCAACCCTTCTTTAGAAGACAGAAAGGTCCCTGGCCAGGATGAATTTGCACAGTTCTATAAATCTAATTAAATCATTGTACAACAACTTTAATTAAGTTCATGATCATATTGCTTTTCTTTTTCTTTAAGAAAAAAAAAGCAAACAAAATATTCTTTGTTGGCATGCTGCTCCAGTGAGTACAGTCAGACTTCTTCACAGCCTTTTCCAAGAGAACATTTGAGCCCCAGATTTGGGAAGTGCTCATAGAGTCTTGTTATCTAAGCCTTGGACTAGGACCTTTATGTCATGAGGGAATGAGGTGGGTTAGGGTTGACCATGAATTGATGCCATAACTGCCTGTCAAGAGGAATGGCTTTAATGATGCCCTCGCTTTTACCAAAGCAAGTTGTTGGGACTTTCCCCTTTCTGAAACCAATGGAACAGTTTTGCATGTTTACATATGGTTGCATGGGACCTAAATGCCTCATCCTGTCATCAAGGGTGGCTTTCCTGAGAGGCTGGGTTCCATCCGGGAACGTGCTCAGAACAGCAGACCTCAGCATCAGAGAAGACCCTGTGTCTAAGAGAGCACCTTTCCAAAGTTCTCATCTAAAGATACTGAGGACCGCTTTGAAATCTGCACCTCCTTGAAGGCTGCCTGTGCAGTGGTGTCCAGATGAGAGAGGCCAGGTGCTATGGGAACATGGGGACGCTGACCAGAGTGATCAGGTGGAGTACATTATAAGGTTTTCTTTGCTTTCTTCTCTCCTCGGAGGGAGGTCAAAAGATGTTATCCTGTATCAGCATGGATGGGATGCTCCTAAGGTGGTTCATCTCTCATGTTAGCTTCATATTTCCTCCTGGAAGATCTCTAGACCCTCTGGCCCCTCTTGAGAGCACATCCACATAGAATACAATTCCCTGCTATCAAACAAAGCAAGACAGAGGTGGAGTAGAGAGGATGCATCCCCTTTTTTGTTTGTTACTTGTGGCCTTTTAGTGTACATGGCAGGGTAGAATGGCTTGACTCTCTCTTATCCACATCCACCTCCACCAAAAAAGGAATAACTATATTCCTGACATTTCACCTTTGAGGCTTAGACTAAGCATCTCAGTGAAGTGTCTGTGAGCCCTTCCTGCTAAGCGAGGTCATTTCTTTCCTCTGAGCTCCAACAGCACAAGGTAGTATACTTGTGCTGGCACATTTATTGCACCCCCTTGGAACTGTTCACAGTTGAGTGTGTGTCTCGCCACATGATGAGCTAGAGAGTCTGAAAACTGTAACACAGAGCCCCTCAGTAGAATACCCTTTTAAATAGCTGAGTTTGCAAGATGTAAGGGAAATCCCTGGTTGGGAGGCGGGGAGAAGGAAAACCAGAGCGGATACCGACCACTGCCTTGGGTACCCTGGGGCAGGGGCAGTGGAAGGTAGCCCATCTGACCGAGAGGTTTTAGGGGTAACAGCTAACCTGCAGACTAGAGGCAATGCTTTATGTCTTTACAAGTTGGGAAATTCGAGGTGACACCCCACACGTAAGTCCAAAACCTTCAGTGAGTTCACCCTGAATTAAAAGGTGGGCTTTATTGAAAAAAAAAAAATTCTGCCTGTTGGTCAGATATTTCTTCCAAGATAACACTTGTCAACTTCAGCCTGATTCTGCTTTGCAAAAGAAAAGATCACCGGTAAAACTTCTTAAGGAAGAACCCGCATTCATTCCTACAGAGCACGGGCGGTACACCAAACATACAATGACTAACATAAGACACAGGCACAAATCAGTTAGATCTGAGAGCAGCTGTTAAGCTGTCCTGTGGCGTATTGTGTGACTGGCGACCTGAGTATGTGGTTCCAACTGATACTCTTGGCATGGTGTGGAAATTTTCAAGCTGATTAATTGACTTCAAGTAGTCCTGTTTGGGAATGCACCGACATTCCTATAGACGTAAATCCTCTCTGGAGGGCTGAGCCATCAGCTCAAGCTTCACAGGATTCCCTCAAAACCCCGTCACACATGACTCATAGTTCTTAAAAACGTAGAGTGAAGTAAGCCACCATGAGCAAGAGGGAGCACAGACCACAAACAGTAGAATTCGACCCCCAAGAACTTGAAAGTTGGATTTTCATGCAAAATCAGTACAGATGTTCAAAATGTTTAAATTTTAAAAAATGACAATGTAAAACTTAAGCAATGAGTTACATGTAATCAAAAAACACTGGCTCTGAAAGGGAGAAATATAATCATTAAAAGTACATTTTAATGACGAGAACACATGAAAACCATGAGAAAGAAACCACGGCCCCAGCTCCTTATTCTAAATTTCGTAATTAAAAACACCTAGCTAAACACATATTATTTCTGTACAAATCATATTTCAGGATAACTCGAAATCTCTGTTCAATAGAGGAAAATTCTTTGCAGAAGAAGTATAGCTAGTAAATGCAGAAGCAATAACAGAACAGGGAAATCACCATTTTTCAGCCCCTAATGATACAGCTGATATGGGCAGTGATCAAGCATGGATGAAACCATTAGTCACAAGGCTGATAATGAACTTTAGGGTATTTTTAAATAAAATGTTTATTTACTTATTGAGAGAGGGGTGGGAAGGGAGAGGGAGAGGCAGAGAGAGAAGAGAGAGAGAGAGAATCCCAAGCAGGCTTTGTGCTGTCACTTAACTCTGAGATCATGACGAGCTGAAATCAAGAATCGGATGCTTACCCGACGGAGTCATCCAGGCACCCTTGAACCTCAGGCTATTAACTCCTGAGCCATCAGATGAATCAGAGAGTCACTGAAATGGGCAACTGGCATTGTTTGTCTTCTGGTGTCCTGTGGTGCCTCACGGGTATGTGAAGTATTTTTATTGAACTTAATTCTAGTCAAGCCTATGATGCCGTGTTCCACTTACAGAATGTGCAGGAGGGAAAGGAGGCCCCACAGATGCAAACAGACAAATTTGGAGTGTGAGGTTTTCGGGGACCCACTTTCCCCATGGAAAAAGGCAGAGTGGGACACATAACTGCCAAATGTTTTGTGAATACTCGCTGCACCCAAAGGGAAACAAGCCAGGAGAAATGTAAAAGAGAAAGATGCTTTGGGGACTCTCAGGAAAATTGATAAGGAAGTGGGAATTAGATAGGGTAGTAGCATTGCAGTTGAGTAAGGAAAACCCACATTTTTAAAGAGGTATCCTGTGAAGAGCATAGAGGGCTTGCTTTATGATAATTTGCCAAAAAAAGAAAAGTATGTTCTTTGAGGGAATAAAATATCTCCCGTTAACCTTATCGTCAGTGTTGAACATGTAAAGTGAATGAGTATCAGTAAAAGGAAGAAAGTTATGTTTGCAGGACAAGATTAGGGATAGCCAAGGATATAAACCTGTAAAACTTTAAAAATATATATGTCATAGACTTAAATACAAAATTTAAAACTATAAAACTTCTAGGAAAAAGTTAGAAGAATCTTTGTGCCTTGGATTAGGCAAATATTTCTTAGATACAGCACCAGAAGCATGTGGCCATAAAACATAAAATGGATAAATAGTTTTCACTTCCGCCTTCAGAAGACACTGTTAAGCGAATGAAAAATGCAGCCGCAGCCTAGTATAAAACATTTGAAAATCATGTAACTCATATAGGACTTGCATCCAGCATATATAAAGAGTTCTCTAAATTAAAAAAAAAAAAAAGTAGACAACCTAATAAAAATGGGCAAAAGA
Organism: Puma concolor; assembly: GCF_028749965.1. Taxonomy (NCBI): domain Eukaryota; kingdom Metazoa; phylum Chordata; class Mammalia; order Carnivora; family Felidae; genus Puma; species Puma concolor. The sequence goes on from NC_141667.1 coordinate 127,314,549, forward strand.
TGTGAGCAGACATTTCATCAAAGAAGATATGTGGATGGTAAATAAGCAAATAAAAGATGCTCCATATTATTGTCCTTGAGGAAATGCAAATTACAACCACAGTGAGATACCATAACACCAGAATGTCTCATATTAAAAAGACTGATCAGGTATGTCTGGGTTGCTCAGTCGGTTAAGTGTCCGACTCTTGGTTTTGGCTCAGGTCATGATCTCATGGTCTTGAGATGGAGCCCTGAAACAGGCTCTGAGCTGACAGCATGGAATCTGCTGGGGAGTCTCTCTCTCCCTCTCTCTCTGGCCCTCCCCGCCTCAAAATAAATATATAAGCTTTTTTTTTTTTTTTTTTTTTTTTTTTTTTTTTATAACAAAGACCGATCGGTACAAGTGCTGGCAAAGGTGTGTAGGAACCAGTACTCTTCTGTGTTGCTGGTGGGAATGTAAAATGGTGTAGCCATTCTGGAAAACAGTTTGGAAGTTTCTTAAAGTACTATATGATCTAGCCGTTCTGATTATAGGTTTCCACCCGAGAAAAATGGAAGCACACGTGCGTGGAAATAGCTGTTCACACGTGCTCATGGCAACTTTATTTGTAACAGCCAGAAATCACAAATAACCCAAATATCCATCAGGCAAATAGATGAACAAATGGGATACATCTCTACAATGGAATGCCATCCAGAAATAAAAAGGAATGTGCTGCTGGCCCATGTAACAACAAGAATGAATATTACAATAATTAGGCTGCATGACAGCCAGACAAAAAAAAAAGGATGTACTATTTGATGACATTAATATAAAACTTCAGAAAACACAGCTCATCTCTAGTGACAGAGAGCAGATCCATGGTTTCATGTGGTGGGGGAGGGTGGAGGAATAGGAGGGCAGGGTTCCACGGGGGCAGGAAGAACCTTTTAGGGATGATGGATGTGTTAATTATCCTGATTACAGTGATGGTTTCGTGAGTGTGTATGTATGTGTATTTATCACAGCTCATCAAATTTGGACACCTTAAATATGTATAGTGTATTGTATGCCAACTGTACCTCCAATGCAGCTGTTTAGAAAGTTTTAAAAAACGGTGATCAGAGCTGTAGAGTATGTCTTGAACTTAGCACGTTCTCCTTCTGCACCGTGAATTTCCACGTTCCTCTTTTTTGGTGCTGCTATCCTCCACCACTTTGTAGCCTCATCAAGGCTGAGTAACGTCCAAAAATAGAGTTGACACTTCTCAAAGGTGGTACCAGTAAAACATTGAAAGATAAAAAGATGCGAGTTACCGTGAACACTCAGTCACTCTGGATTCTTCTTTCCTGGAGAATTCTCTGTACTCGACATGTGTCCGAGATTGTAACATCCCTTTGGGTTCAGAGCCCAGTTGTCATTTGTTGGCATTGTCCTTCTGCCCTTCTTGGAGAAGCACAGGTCTTGGGAGATTGAGCAGTAGCCAGAAGGGCAACTGTGGGGGTGGCTGAGATGGCAGGGGGCAGGTCTCCTAGGGTGGTCTGCGGGGCCTGCCGCCCTGGTGGCCTTTCAGAGAAAGTCTGCTTGGGCCAGAGGGATGGTTAAGGTTCGCCGCATGGCAAGAAGAAACTGTGCAAAGTATATAAATGCCTAAGTGACAAGAACCAGTGGTGAGTGCAGGTGAGGGGAACGACTGACATGTTTGACATGGTCGCTGTGACTGATATGACAAAGCCATTAGTCCTGTAGGTGACAGGGGAACAAGGGAGATGGTGCCTCTGAGGGCCGCATGCTTAGGAGGGGCTACTGTATGTTCTAACTCTGCAAACGTTGAGCTCCACTCACTGATGCCTGTCTCAGACCTCCAAGTGCGCAGAGTTGGAGAGGCCACGCAGTTTGCTGGGGACAGCTTGGCACCTTCTTCCAGGCAGGGTAGGTAGCTTTTCTAGTCATCACACACACCAATGTGTACCAGACCAGGCCAGACATTACTCCTGCTTCCAGGTTGTTTCTTGGTCCTGGGGAAGACAGACACGGAGACAGAGGGTTTCACAGGTCAGCAAGCTGAGAGGTGTAGAGGCATGGGCAGGGCGAGGCCCTGCATGGGAGGATGGAGGAAGTGTTGACACAACCGTATCTTGGTTGAGAGCTTGTTCAGTGGAACGGGATGGTATAGGCTCACATCCTGGTTTAGCTTGTTAGCTTTGTGACCTTGAAGAAGCTCTGAAGCCTCTTGGTGCCCCAGTTTCCCCGCCCCCGCCAACGCTCATGTATTTCTGAGACAGGGTCCTATTGGAGGACTGAGTGATAGCAGCTTTGGCCATGGCCTGACCGTTCCTGGGCTGGAGGGAGTGGACAGAAATAGGACCCTAGCTAAGTCTGCCAGATACGCAGGGGAGCAGTTAACTGGGCCTAGGTCTGCTCCTTCCTGGAAAGCCCTCCCCCCACTGTAAGGAATTGAGCAAAAGCAGCCCCTCTATCACACAGCCAGAGACAAGAGCCTACTCTAGAACCCCTCTCCAAGGGCCATCTTTGTGTTCCCTGACCTGGGCTTGTAGTCCAGGCCCGCCATTTGCACTGCCAGTCCACACCAGAACCAGTGCCCATACCACATCGGGTGTCAACCCTGTGCCACTCGCCATGCTCCGCACATGACATGACAAGATCGTGCTTAATTCTCACACCGATCTTCTCAGGTGGGAACTAGTATTAAACCCCTTCTTGAAATAATGAAGACATAGAGCCTCAGCTGTTAACATTGCTGTGGTCTCTCAGCTCCTAAGAGGAGAAGCCGGCCTTCACCATCATGTCACCCTGATGAGTGGCAAAGTCCAGACAGTCCTAATCCCAACACCACTAAAGTCAATCAGTTAGAGGGGTGGAATGCACTTAGAGATGGCAAGGAAATTGGATCTTAATTATAAATATTTTTAAAGAAGTTTCTTTTTCTTGACTTTGAAGAAATACTATGGTTGTAGTCTAAGGATCTATTAATCTTGAATTGGCAAATAAAAGCATAAATAATGGCCTGGGCCAGTTCATGGATTTCTTAAACAGAACTGTGCTGCATTGATGATTTGTTTTCAAGTGTCACCAGCAGCCTCTTTTCCTGAGTAGTTGAAATGTTCCCTTACGGGGGCGCCTGGGTGGCGCAGTCGGTTAAGCGTCCGACTTCAGCCAGGTCACGATCTCGCGGTCCGTGAGTTCGAGCCCCGCGTCGGGCTCTGGGCTGATGGCTCAGAGCCTGGAGCCTGTTTCCGATTCTGTGTCTCCCTCTCTCTCTGCCCCTCCCCCGTTCATGCTCTGTCTCTCTCTGTCCCAAAAATAAATAAACGTTGAAAAAAAAATTTAAAAAAAAAAAAAAAAAAAAAAAAAAAAAAAGAAATGTTCCCTTACAGGGTCATCTGCATTACTTCCTCCCCTTCAGAAGACCCTCTCTTCCCTAAACTGTGATTGGATGGCCTAGGCTCAGCTCAGAGCCCTGATCCCGGTATCTCGGTGTTGGTGGCTTGGTGCTGGTGGCCTGTAGTGGAGAGCGTGGCCTCCCTAGATGACAGCTGACCCCATTGGCCCTGCCCCTGCGTGGTGCTGTCTCCCAAGTAACTGCCACCCAGCGCCCTCAGCCTAGAAGTGGTCGTCATGGAAACATATTTTTGTTTTGTCTTGGTTAGTGGCTACTATTTGATTACAGACAAGTGGAAAGAGTGGAGTGCCTCCCCTCAGAAGCATAGCTTGTGACTGAGCAAGTTCAAGGGCTGCTACAGACATTGGGAGGCTGGGGACGGGACGGGTTGTGGGGCCCCCTTGGGGCAGCCCTGTCCACACCACCCCATTATTGTATCACATAAACACAGTGCTTTAGTCACAGGCTCTCGGTGCTGACAGCTTCCCCAATGGTCTCCTGGGTGACCCCGCCTTCCCAGTGAGGGTGCTCCCCTCGCTCCTGCCCACCCCTCACCCTCCCGTGTTCTTCGGTACCGCCTGGAGCTGGAGCTGTGCAGAGAGAGGAAGGGTTCCCGAGGTTACTTGGTTTTCACAGCTCACAGGTTTTCTTGATTGCATGTTTTGTAGATCCACATTTTTATCCCTGTAGCTGTCATTTTTCTTGACCTGCTATTTCAGTCACTCAAAACAGTATTACTATATCACATTGGAATTTCTCAGGCTTTTTTCCCTTCATGAAGTTTTCATCAACCTAGAGAGAATAATAGCTAATGATGAGAATGGAGAGCCGCAGCCGACTTGACCCGGCTTCCCACCGGTGGGCGGGCCCGGCTGTCAGGAGCAGGGCCGAACAGCCGGGGTGCGCCGCTGGCCCCACTCCCGCTGTGCCCTGGGTGTTGGCCGCTCTGCATCCAGTCCAGTCCTCACGACCCTGGGGTAAATCGGTTTTGTTCTCATTTTCGCAGAGGAAGAGCAGACCATCCCCAAAAGGTGGTTCCTTGCCTGAGATCCTACAGTTATAAGTGACAGAGGTGGGTCTGAACCTAGATGTAGCAGAACCCAAACAGTGTCGGTCTTTCTCGATACTCGAAGCATGTGAACTGTTCACCTTGGCTGGTTTCATGGCAGCATGGTGCACTGACAGAATGGCGTTTGGATGGCCTGCAAGATCTGCTCACTCAGATGCGTGATTGGCATCTCCCATTCGCTGTGGCCCAAACAGATGATTCTCCTCATTGCCCACGGTCTCTCTCGTGGCTGCTATGACTCTGCTCTCAACCCGGTGCCTCAGGCCCCAACCCTAACAGTCCTCTTGGTCTCCCCATTTGCTCTCATCCTCTTCAGCTGATCCGTTAGCCAGCCTTGTTCTCTGTTACCTCCACACGGTAGCATGATTTGACTCTGGGTCATCACTGCTATCCCGTGACACTGGTGCCACCGTCTTTTTGCACGTGGGCCCCCACTTGGCCTCCTCACTGGCCTCTCTGTTTCCATCAGTGTTCTCTGGGGTTGGTTCCTCACAGAGCAGCTGAGCAAGCGATCCAAACACCTGTGCGCTTCCCGTCACCTGTACAACGACGTCACAAATCCTTATTGTGCTCCCTAGGCCCGCCATGACCTGGCCTCATTCTAACCGTATTTTACTGTGCCTCTCTGTCCGTTGCTCTGTCTGATCACCTTGGTGTGCATTTCTCCCTGTAGCGTGCCGAACTGGTCCTGCATCAGGGATTTTGTGCATGCCATTCCCTCTGCCTGAATGTCTTTCCACCAAAACTTCACATGACTTCCTCCTTCTCATCATTCAGGTCTTAGCTGAAAGGTCCCCTCCTCTGAGAACCCCTCCTTGACCACCCACCACACAACAGAGCCAGCTTTCCCCTCAGTTACTTTCTAATCTGTTTCTCTGCTTTCTTCATACTGATTACCTGTGTCTGCAATGATCTCATTTCACTTGTTCCTCCAGACTGTATAGCAGACTGCTCAGTTTCTAGAGTAGTGTCTACACAAAGGAAGTGCTCACTCAATATTTGTGAACGAAAGATTTGATGATTGAATGATGTATAGAGTTCTCAAAATGTGCCAGAGTAGCTTTGGAGTGTAGCCCTGGGCTTCTTCCAGTCCAGAATCTCTTGGGGCTGGGGGATGATTCTGCCCTTCTGCCCACTGATGAGGATGACAGTTTGTTCAGATTGCCTTCTGGGAACCCCGGGGAGATAGGGAAGTACAGGATCTTGATGCTAAATACAAAGATGCCACTGACTGCCCAGACACTGATGTGTGCCGATACGCAGGTCTGAAAGAAACAGGAAAGCTGGGTGAAAGTGACAAACAGTGTGTCCATCTGTCTGTATGTTCATCTGTCTCTCCTTCCATTCACCAGGGATGAACTGGGTGCTTGTTCCTCTCTGGGCATTGCAGATGTAAAAATGTATTAGGTGAAGTTCCTGGCCTCCTAGATTTTCCATTTCAGAAGGGGAAATGGAAAGTCTTGTGTTGGTAAGTGGCTTCCTAATAAAGGTGGGCATGTGCAGAGCACCACATGGGCACGCAGGAGGGCCTCCTACCTCTCCTGGCAAGTTACAGAGAGCCTCCTGAGGAGGTGATGGCTGAGCTGTATACGAGAAGTGTGAAGGATGCTGACAGAGGTGGGAGTGAGCCCTGATGCTCCCCCTCCCTTCACACAAGCCTAGGAACTCCTGCTTATCCTCCAGATCATAAGCACCTTCCCTCATGCCCTCGGGCTGGTCGTGCCCCTTGTCGCATATCTCACCCGTGCTGCATACCTTTTATTCTTGGCATTCACCAAAGTTAAAGTCTAATTTTCTATTTGTAGGGTTACTAAATTAGTATCTCTTTCCTCCAGTAAACTATGAGTAACTTAGAATAGGAACCACATTTATCTCTGGCTCACTGCTTCATCCCCAGCAGCTTACCCAATGCCTAGCACAGAGAAGTGACTCAGTCAGTAGACACTCCCGTATCGAACATCGGTGGATGGGGAAGGGAGAGAGATGAGGCCAAAGGGTGAGCAGGGGTGCACCATGGAGGTCTCTATGTGGCCTCCTGATGGACTTGACAGGAAAATAAAGGAAATGAGAGTTTGTTGTGTCCTTAAGGACTGACATGATGGAGTAGTTTGGGGAACCCTTTTTTGTCTTACTGGAAGGAATAGCTTGGTGAGCAAATGTAATCTAATGTAAAAATCTCTACAGACAAATGAACTCCCATTTCTGGAACTCTCAGTCCTGGACAAAAGACCTCAATTCACCATTTACTGTATGTGTACCTTCACACCAGCTTTGTGTCCAGCCCCGGGAATGACAGAGATGAACCATTCAAAGCCCTTGCCTCGGGGTACTCTGCGTTTGGAGGCGGGGGCTGATCTGTGATCCTCCAACAGTGAGCACACTTGGACCGCTGATAAGGAGGAAGGCTTAGAGAGCCTGGGAGCCAGAGGGACCCAGAAATTCATGTAAATGTGGCTGTCCAAGAAACTGTTATTTTTATTTGCCCTTGATTGTAAACCAAGATTTAAATGTAGAGGCTGCCAGTGGGCACATCTCCACTGAAAGGTGTGCCCAGGCTCTTTCCAAGTACGGCCCAGGGCATTTAGCTGCCTTGTATTCATGCTTTTTAAGACGGAATTGTGTCTCACCTTCATCTACAGTGAGGGTTTTATTATTTCAGTTTAGCATAACCCTTGGGAGTATCGTCTTGTGCTGGTTTTGTGCTGTTCTGCTAGTCCCCGTTACTTTCTATCCCTGGCTACAGTGCCTGCAGCTTGTAGACACTCAGTAAATGTTGGTGAAAGGAAGGGTTAGAGTAGAGAAGAGACGGTCCCTGGAAAGATAAAGGAAGTGACTTTCAGGCTGCCACGTTTGAAGGCAGAGCCCTCAAACCCATAAACTGTCAGGTTCATTAGATACACCTTTGCACCCATCTGGCCCACTTCACCATGCCTGTCTTTGTGTCTCTGCTAGTCTTCGCCTCTTGCCCATTGAACACAGAGAGGTGGGAAGGAAAACTGTGGCCCAAGTTTCCTTATTCTTGTGTTGCTTTTTCTGTGTGGCTTGGCTCAGTTCCATGGCTGTATAAGCATGTAAGGAGATGAGGGAGGAGGTAGCCTGGAATCTGAAACTGAGCCAGAGAGTACTGTGAGAAAGAGAAAGTGCTTCATGATGACAGGTGCCTGAGAGTCTCAGGAGAATCAAGTTGCTTCTTGTCAAAGCCCCTTGCTTGAAAGCCCAGGGGAACAAAGGGATTTTCCTTTTACAAAATCTGCCTATTCTATTTGTGCCATGACCCTTTTTCTCTTCCAACTTGGGGACTCTGGAGCTTTTGAGAGGTGTTTGATGCTTTCAAGATGAAACTCTGCATAGCGTCTGAACTTGACTGAGTCTGCTCTTTCATTGACTTTAGGCAGCAAAAATGCTTGCTGTGTTGTGGTCCCCATACTTGGCTGTGCCTTGGGGAGTGTGGAGGCAGGATTGGGCATGGTGCCTGCCCTCTAGGAGTCGGCACTTTTAGCTGCCACTGCAGTGGAAGTTCACATGTCCCCCAGCAGTCTGTATCTGCCTGCCAGATGCCTACCATGCACACAGGGAGGAAGGCCTGGATACGACCAGAGACAGAGACTAGGGGTTCAGGTTCCCTCCTGCAGACCAGGACAACAGAGGCGCTCCATGGTGGAGAACAGAGCTGGGATTCTTCTCCTTCTCCCAGGGTGTTATGATTCACGGATGTGTTTGTTGGCTAATTGCTTCTCTGTGAGAAGTTTGGAAATTACACAGCAATTTTGTTGACAAAAGGATGAACTTCAAATTGCTGTTTCGCAAAAAATCGTTTTGTTCTTGAGGCAAGCTCAACCCTTGTTCATTGAAATAGAATCTTAAAACTAGCATCTTGTCTCACGTGGGATTTGCACATTTTGTTAGAGAAAATATTGCTTCCATTTCTGTTGTTCTAAATGATGGACCGTTTCCAAGTTGGTTCCATTTCTCCATGGACTCCCAACCAAGTAAATGAGCAAAAAATACCTAGCACCAAGTGTTAGATCCAGTGTTTATATTCCAGCCAATTATTTGGGGAGTAGAATGTCCAGCCTGCTGGTGGCCTCGGTCACATTGCTAGGTACTTCAGAAGATGCCCTTCTCTTCCTTGTTAAAGGTCAAACCATAGAGCTATCTTTTATGGTTACAAGCTCTCTAGTGAGGACTTCCAAAGTATCTTCACAAATGAGTTTTTAAAAGCTTACTCCCTCGCTGCCATCTTGCGTCCCCACGTGTATGCGCCTAATCTCCGCTGGTCCACCCGAGACCCCCTGAGCGCCAACCCTAGCCCCCCGCGTGGTCCCATTTCCGCTCCAACAAGATGAAGGAAACTATCATGAACCGGGAGAAACTCGCCAAAGCTGCAAGCAAAGTACACGTCGGTGGGAAAGGAACTGCTCGCCGAAAGAAGAAGGTGGTTCATAGAACAGCTACGGCAGATGATAAAAAACTTCAGTTGTCCTTAAAGAAGCTAGGGGTAAACAGTATCTCTGGTATTGAAGAAGTGAATATGTTCACAAACCAAGGAACAGTGATCCACTTTAACAACCCTAAAGTTCAGGCATCCCTGGCAGCGAACCCCTTCACCATTCCAGGCCATGCTGAGACAGAGCAGCTGACAGAAATGCTCCCCGGTATCTTTTTGTTTTGTTTTGTTTTGTTTTTAAAAAATTTTTTTTAACATTTATTTATTTTTGAGACAGAGAGAGACAGAGCATGAACGGGGGAGGGGCAGAGAGAGAGGGAGACACAGAATCGGAAGCAGGCTCCAGGCTCTGAGCCATCAGCCCAGAGCCCGACGCGGGGCTCGAACCCACGGACCGCGAGATCGTGACCTGAGCCGAAGTCAGATGCTCAACCGACTGAGCCACCCAGGCGCCCCCCCCCCCCCCCCCCCCCGGTATCTTAAACCAACTTGGTGCTGACTAGGTTAAGAAGGCTGGCTGAAGCTCTGCCCAAACAATCTGTAGACGGAAAGGCACCACTTGCTCCCGGAGAGGATGATGATGATAAAGTTCCAGATCTTGTGGAGGATTTTGATGAAGCTTCCAAGAATGAAGCCAACTGAATTGAGTCAACTTGTGAAGACGATAAAGCTTGAAGAAGTGACTGGGAGCTGCTACTTTATATTATGACTGCTTTCTAAAAATTTTGTTCATGGATCTGATAAAATCTAGATCTCTAATATTTTTAAGCCCAAGCCCCTTGGACACTGCAGCTCTTTTCAGTGTTTGCTTACACACAATTCATTCTTTGCAGCTAATTAAGCTGAAGAAGCCTGGGAATAAAGTTTGAAACAAGATTAGTAAAGTTCTTTGCCTAGTTAAAAAAAAAAAAAAAAAGCTTACTCTCAGTATTTATACTTCTTTTTTCCCTAAAAAATAGTGTAGATTTGGATATTTCTGTCTCAGTATGAGATGATGCATCTGAGGGGACTTTGGAGTTGAGTGGGCATCCAGGTTCAGTGGAGAATATCTCTTTATGAAAGCCTCATCTGCTTTGCATGGCTTCCAGAAGTCATTCCCTCGGCTTCCTATTGAATGAGATCGTAAGCAGGTGTACTGGTGAGGTCACTCAGGAGACACTGAGAGACAGTAGCAGAGCTCTCCAGGTCCTGGGTATGAAGGAGACCTTGATAGTATCCCACCGCCCTCAGGTCACTGGCACCAAGGCCCTCACATTGTAGAAGGTGTGGGAGAAGGAGGAGGGTGGCCACATCCTGGGAATTAGCATGTTGGCCACTAGGGTTGTTGCGTTCAATATGAGATATGGGCTGTTGCTACAGTTTTGACTTTGGGAGCCTGAAGGCATTTCTGCTTGCCTTCCCCAGCAGGGCTAATGGAAAATTAGAAGCTATTAAGAGAGAGTGGCTGTAAAGATTTTTGGTTTTGTGTTCTTCCATTTTGGTTCAGAGGAGGTGTCAAAGACTTGGATGCTCACGAGCAGGGACCAGGAGGGAGATGGGAAGCCTACAAGGGTGGCGATATGCAGGCTCTGTCAGGAGCAGACCCTCTCATCCTCTCTCTGTTCCTGCGTTTCTGTAGCTCCTCATCTAGGTCTCACGTGGCTCTCCAGTGCCTCCTACTGGCTAGGGTCGCGTTGTTCTTCCTGGCCTCCTCTCCGGGCACTCAGACTGTGCTTCTCCTCTGCTTGAGTAAATGCAGTAGCTTCTTCTTGCTCCTCACGACAAAAATAGGCTCTAGTTAGAATCTGAAGCCTCTTTCCTAATCTCTGCCCTTGCTCCTGGTCTCCCCCATGCCTTGTTCTTTCCTTGGCTTCAGAACCTTGCACCAAGTTGTAAGGCCACCGAGAAGACTTCTCCCCCCTTGGGTTTGCTGTCTTTCAGTTCCCACAGCACTGAGGGTCACTTGCCCTGGTCCACCATGTCACTGTGGCCAATCTGGTAGAATATGCTAGCTGATCCATTTGTTAATCTACTTGAAAACTCTTTGAAATCGAGAACCATGACTTTGCTACTACTTTGTGAATCTCTCAACATACAGTTTCTGCCAGAACAAAGGTGATTGGCATGAAAAGCTAAGGACATCGGAGGGGCGGGGGAGATGGTAGGTAAGATGAGTGGCAGCAGGATTAGCAGACTTGCTCTACCAGGTTGATAGATTTGACATCCTGATATCATCACTCTTTTTACCTTTCTTTATAAATGCCTTGGAGCAAGCCAGCCAGGTGATTTGTATCCCCAAGTAGAAACACGCCCATTTGGGAGACAGAGACTGCTCACCTTTCAAATCTGTGAGGGATTGCTGAGCCCACGAGAAACGGACAGCCATCTCACATGGATTAAAACCAGTGGTGGTAGGAAGTTAAATTTGCCTCATGAGTTTGTAGGAGGTGAGCATGTGACTTCACTTCCATGATGTTGCTCCGAGACTACAGTCACATCTGTGGGCAGCTTTGTGGGATGTAGGCCCTTCCCTGGGGAGGAGACCACATCCATTTTGAGGTAGCATATTCTTTTGGCTAATGCAGGCACAGTGTATTTGAGTTGGGGGGGAGGCCTAGAACCTAACTAGTCCAGCCTCTCCTGGTCCCCACTCCTTGACCCCCCAGCAGTGTTCACAGACATGAAGACTGAGACCGGAGGAGTCAGGTTATTGTCTCAGCAGAGACTAGACCCTGAGTTTCCTGACTTCCACTCAAGAGCTTTTCACGGGAGGGTAACAGATGCTTATAGGCACCAGGAAGCTGAGAGAAAACATAGTGTCAGCAGTCCCATGTGTAGAAATCCTGGGTGGATGGTTCCGGTTAAATAGAGCTACCCCTGTCTTTTCCCTGGTTCACATGCTTATTTTGGTTCTTCTTTCCCTCTTTTTTTTTCTTTTTTTTTTTTTTAATTTTTTTTTCAACATTTACTTATTTTTGGGACAGAGAGAGACAGAGCATGAACGGGGGAGGGGCAGAGAGAGAGAGGGAGACACAGAATCGGAAACAGGCTCCAGGCTCTGAGCCATCAGCCCAGAGCCCGACGCGGGGCTCGAACTCCCGGACTGCGAGATCGTGACCTGGCTGAAGTCGGACGCTTAACCGACTGCGCCACCCAGGCGCCCCCCCTCTTTTTTTTTTCTGCCTGCTTCCTGACTTCCTTTCTGCGTCCCCATTGCCCTCCCTCCCATAAGACTTAGGAAGCCATCTCTCGGCCCCTGAAACATCAGCTGGTGCTGTGCTTCTGGCTCTAACCTTGCCTGCGTGCCATGTCACAGTGCTCCCTGGGTCCCCAGCCCTGGCAGCCATGCCGTGCCATTCACTGGGGGAGGTGCTGCCGGCTGTTGCTTCCCAGTGAAGCAAAATCTCAAGCCCTCCCGGCTGAGCAGACACCAAAGGCTGTGGGAGTTTTGAGGGTGGGAGATCTTGAGGAGATAGCTCTTTTAGATGAACTTGATGACATGAACAACAGTGTTGATCATGATAATAGTCACATAACAATAAAGATAAAATAGCTATTGTTTACTGACGCTGCACCATGCCAAAAGCTTTATTTACCTCTCTTCTCTCACTTAGTACCTAGCCCCAAAATGCCAGTGGTGCTCTCCCTGTCTTCCAGAGGAAGACACGGAAGTTCGGAGAGGTGAGGTGGCTTGTCTCCGTTCACCCCTCTCAGGACCCAGACCGAATCGGGGCCGCTTGGGAAGAGCAGAGGTCGGAGGGGTGGAGACCTCCAGCCAGCAGCTCATTCACCTGCAGCCGACGAGTGTGGCCATTGCCTCTAGGGAAGAAGGGAGGTCACTCAGTGACTCTTTCATCCTCTGGCCCTGCTGCGCTTACTCAGGTGGGAGGAAAAGAAAACCAGGTTGTGCACTATCCCCATCATCTGTCTGTTCAGGAGGCTCGGCCTCGTGTATTCTTATTTATTGATTTCATTCATTTCCACAAATACCTACAAGGACTTCTCCAGCCGCTGGGGAAATGACGGCTTGTTACATAACAAGAGCATTTGATCAGGACTCAGAAGACATTAGTCACCTTTCAGCTTTCCTGTGTGTTATCCCGGTAACCTTGGACAAATCGTGTGATTTCTCAGCGACTCCACTTCTTCATCCATCAGACGAAGCCAATGATGACAGAGGCAGCATGGCTGTCCTTGCCCAGTTCCTGCACCAAGGTGGCAGCTGGTTGGGGGACGATGAGCCCTTGACGTATCGTAACCTTTGGGGTGGCTTATGTTGTCCCTGACCAAGAAAGCACGTGGTTGGGCAGAGTGTGTCATGGGGAGAGATGACAGGAGAGGAGCAGAGGGAAGGAGCCAGAGTTCTGGTAACAGTTCTTTGCATATTTTGAGGAGCTCAGGTGTCCTCAGCTGGGAGGCACCAGGTTAACCTAGGGAATGGGATGGGAAGATTCAGGGCCCTTCTTAGGAAAAGGAAGGAGGACCAGATGGGGAGTCCCGGTGCTAAACACTCCCAGAGCATTTTTCGTTTCATTTGCCTTAAATAAAACAGCGCTTGAAGTAAGTGTTGTTGTTATTTTCAGTCTACAGATGGGCAAACCAGACTCAATTAGCATGTGGCAACCCTGGGATCAAGCGGAAGTCCTTCAGACCGCAAAGCCCATGGCCCCGGCCCTGAATGGCGCTGCCTTGTGGGAGCAGGAAGCGGGGAGGGGTTTTGTGCAGGTGAAACTATAGTCTGATGCCATTTCCCACCCATCTGATTAGCAAATACCTGAAGAACCTCGTAGGCTTTCCAAGTAAGGATCAAAACTAATGAGTGCAAAACTTAAGTAGCTATAGGCCTCATCATTTCTGTCCTTGTCATCCACTTGAGTACTGGTAGAACAGGAATGGACTTGGCCATTTTCTTTCACAAGGGCGTGTACCTGACTTTCCTGGTCATCATTCCCCTAGGAAGGGTAAGGTTCTTCTTCCCCAGTGCATAGAGTGGATGTGTTCTTAGTGGTGGCTAGGACACAAGTCTCTTTCCCTGAAGCATCTCCTTCCAGCCCTCCCTGTCAGTAGCCTGCCTGCTCCCTCCTTCTGGTGTCACAAAGCCGGTGGGGAGGCCGGCCAGCAGCTTTACACCCGGTACAGATGGTGAGTGGGATCATTGCACTGGAGCTGAGCTTCTGTTTGGGGAAATGTCACTTTCCTGCTCTTGCCTCTCAAATGCCTCAGAGCTATGGTTTGTCATGGCCCTAAATTTAAATCTTGGTTTTTCCTTTCTAGTAACTTACGGATCCTTTCTGACAGCTCCCGTTAGGTCCGTGTCACACGTTGCTATCCTTGGTCACCTGCCCTGTGCATGTGTGCGCCTGTGTGTCCTGGCATCAGGTGGGAGCAGTTCTGGATGATCTCAGTGGGGCTACTTAGGGAACCCTCAGACTTGTGACTTCCTTTTGTGGTTTGTTTCTCCGGCTGCTGAGAGTCCCTTCTGTTAGAATTGCTTATTTGGTTGTGTTCTGGAACCACGGAAACTTTATAATTTTGTTCTGATTATAACTCCAATAAATACAGTATATTTGTCTGTGGCAAATTATGTGCACTGTATAAATCCCCTGCCTTCGAAACACGGTGGATCCCTACAAGGGCCCATTATTTCCCTGGAAGGCTGAGCTTGTGGATAGCCGGGGAAACACCCGGAACCAGTGAAATGGTGGCTGTTCCTGAAGGAGGGAATGGGTCACTAGACAGCTGAAGAGAGATTCTGGAGATTGAGAAAACTAACTGACATTTTCTTTCTGATATAACTGCCTCTGTGGTCCTGTAATGTCTTTAGCAGGACATTTATTTTTTACTAATACGTCTCACAGGGAGCTTTTTGAGGGGGCGGGGGGATCAAAGTGACGAGTTCCTCTCGAATAGTGGCTTCTCGGTGGCCCCCTGGACTGATTCTGCTTCAGCTCATTTTCATCCCTCAAGTGTTTTCTGGGTCCCAGTGACAGCCCAGGCCCCGAGAGGAATGCTCAGGAAGGTGAGCCTTTGCCCACCAGGACTGTACGGTCTGCAAGGAAGAAGAGGGTCGTCAATCACCCCACCGTGGCTCCAGCTTCTGGGGCACGTCCTGCTGCTGCACAGCGATGCCGTTATCAAGCAGAAGGGGCAAACCCACCTTGTGGGGCTGGCATTTATGGCATCTTTATGGGTGACAAGTGAAGTGACTCAGGCACCCTGGGCACGGTCCCCGAAGCAGCTGCGGCTGCCTGAGTCTGCGTGGGGATGAGGGTGGGTCTGGCAGGGGGGAATGAGCACTGGTACTGTGCCAGGCACCCAGCTGAGTCCTAACCATAATCCTAATTAATCCTCACAGCTCAGGGAGGCAGGTTCCACTAGCATCCCCATTTTATGTATGCGGAAACTGGGCATCACCACCTGAAGTGACTTGGGGCACCTGGGTGGCTCAGTCGGTTAAGCATCTGACTCTTGATTTCGTCTCAGGTCACCATCTCATGGTTCATGGGTTCGAGACCCGCATCAGGCACTGCACGGATGGTGCGGAGCCTGCTTGGAATTTTCTCTCTGTCTCTCTCTGCCTCTCCTCCACTCGATTATGCATGCTCTCTCTCAAAGTAAACAAACGAACAAACAAACTTAAAACAAATTAAATAAAAAGAAAGTTAAGTGACTTGCTCTAGGACAATGAGTGAGCAAGCGAGAGTTGATAGTTGAGTCTGGGTTTGTCTGTCTCCAAATTCCTGACTTCTGTAGGATTCTTATTAGATCCTTGTTTACTTCTGTCACACTGGAGGGACAGAAGCTTGGCCAGGCTCCCCAGGAAGAAGGCTGAAAAATCGTCCATTCTTTCCATGGACAGGCGTGGTAGGGCCGACAGGTATCCTGAACGTATCGTGTGCCTTTCATCTCTCCCCAAGCGCATGCTCTGTGTCTGGCCTTGTGCTAAGCACTTGATACATACACATCATTTCATTCTTTGTTGATTTTTTCCTAGCATCTGGCTTCCTTTTCTAGAATGTAAGCCCCTAGAGGATAACACAGTTTCCTCTTTTGTTCCCTGCTATATCACTATCAACTAGAATATTGCCTGGCACATAGTAGGTGCTCCACAAAAATGCTAGTTGCATAAATGGATTATATCATCCCATTGAGTCAGGTATTATTATATCCTCCATTTTATAAATTAGGAAAGTCGGGAACAGGAGGCTTAACTCACTTTCCCATAGCTAGGAAGTCTGGAGCCAGGAAGGATTTGAACTCACCCTGGCTCGTTCTCATGCCTCTGCTCTAACCCCTCTCTGATCCTGGGAGGTCAGCAGTGTAGCTGCCGAGGGTTTGGGTGGCTGATACACTGCCTTCCCTCTGAACTTCACACGTGGCTTCCTCCCAAGGCAGCAAAGGGAAGGCGTTAATTGATGAGCTTAATTATCTGTGGCAGGGACACGATGAAGGTGCCACAGTGTGAGTGCTCGTTATTACTTTGTTGTGCAGGATTCCCCCAAACGGGATGGAGCACGCACGTTGCAACAGGCTCTGTGAGACAGTATCTGTTCCATTTCTTTTATGGGGGTTCCCTCCCACCCTCATCCAGAGCTTGGTGTTAGACTGTTTGAAAAATCACTCAGCTGTATGAAACAAAAATTATGTTACATGCGGAGCCGCTAGCTTCCTGGAGATCACAGTTGGCCTTCCTTAATGAATTTTGGCCTGATTAACACAGGTTCTGGATTGATATCAAAATACACAAGGAGAAACTTGGTAGGAGTGGGAGGAGACTAGTTTGAACTTTCTAACTTTGAAATCACAGAAAACAAAGGCTTGTGTGAAGCTTGGAGCCAAGGACAAGATATGTAACGAGCTCCTGGATCTTTGAAGTGGTGTTGCCTTGCTCAGACTTCTGTAGACTGAGGCACTGTCCAGACTCTACCGCCTTCCTGGTCCCATTCCATGCCCAAGGACACGAGGCTGGGGTGCACATCTAAGGCTGATTGACCCTCAGAAGCTGCACCACCTTCTCCTGTGTCTTGTTTCCTTGGTACCTGGATGACTGTCTTGCATCTTCATTTAAACTCACCCTTGGGGGGTCGCCTGGGCAGCTCAGTCAGTGAGTATCCGACTCCTCGTTTTGGCTCAGGTCGTGATCTTCCTGTTCGTGGGTTCAAGTCCTGCATCAGGCTCTGTGCTGTCAGTGCATAGCCTGCTTGGGATTCTTTCTCTCTTTCTCTATCTCTGCCCCTCCCCTTCTTGTTTGTTCGTTTTCTCTCTCTCTCTCTCTCTCTCTCTCTCTCTCTGTCTCTCTCTCTCTCAAAAAAAACAAAATATTAAAAAGATTAAAAAATAATACACTCACGCTTACAATCCCCACAGGGACTTCCAGTGGTGTCTTGTCCCCAATGCCTACCTCTTCATAGCCGGGTCTCTATTCCTGCCCCTCCTTTTTGGATTCCGGACAATTCATTTATATAACTATCCCCACTCCCCTGGTTGGAGTCCTGGCACCTCATCACAAGTCTCAGCTTTTTGCAAGTGTTGGGCATGTCTCATGCCCCCTTTGTCCTCAGGGCTGGCCTCCTGGATTGAGAGCTGGATCTTTTTGTACATCCCCAGAAGTTAGTCAGGTACCTGCATTCCCGCCTCAGATGCCTGTATGTCACCCAGTCTTGTGATCTCAGTATCAAGCCGTTGGCAATCTCAGAGTCACCGGATCTGTAGTTTGGGCTTCAGTAGAAAGTACGAAAGGAGAGGGGTTCCCCATGAATGACAGGACCTAGACATTTCTGGACATGGAATAAGCACTAGGAACCATCAGCTCGCACTTCGCTCAAGGGGCAGAGTGGCCACAAGAGTCAACCTCATGGGACAGTTCATCAGTTTCCAGGAGAAATGAGATGAGATCTGTGTGGGGGTGGAAACTCTATCATCAAAAGAGGAAAAAAGACTGTGCAGTCCGCACCATGTCCACAACTCAGCTCCATCATCAGACAATGAACTCTTGCCAAGGGCATTTTATTACTTAAATGTATTTTTCACATAGGTGATGCCAAGCAAAGAAAATCCTGTTTGAGTGATATGACTTTTTCGTTCAGCACTGTAGGCTCTCTCATCTCTAAGCAGTAAAATCAGGCAGTAATTCAAAGTTTAAGTTACTGTTTTATTGAAAAAAAATACCACCTTCATCTTGTTGCATTTGGTCAAAAGTCTGATTTGGCATTTTTGGTCACCTTTACCCACAGCTTCATTTTCGTTGCCTCTTTTGAGCGTATGCAGCCTTTATTCATGAAGGCATTTGGGGTTTATTTTTCTAGAGTGAGTAAAGGCGGAGAGAGGAAGGAATTGTCTAGAGCAGACAGAAAGTGCGGCTGCCTGGCTGGTGATGTTTATCTCATGTTGGGCCAAGGTGAGATGTTAATGGCTTTATTTTGACCTTGGGGAGTGGTAGCTTTGGAAAGAATTGGTGGATAGCTTAGCTAGTATCTGTTTCCTCATTCTGCAGAATGTCAGGGGCTACTGGGGGTGTGCGATGGACTCCTTATCACCCTAGAAATCTGCTGCCCTTTCGCTATCTGCATTTCTTCTCCCTTACGGGTGAGGAGAGAGGGTTTTTATGCAGAGAGGTCATCACTTGAGAATCCAAGAATCCCGAGTCCCTGCCTCTCCTCTGTGGTAAGGATGACAGAGACAGCAGACAGCGTGAGGAAGGTGGCCCAGAACTGCCCCTCAGAAGACGGATCCACAGGGGTGCTTTGGGATGGTTTCCAAAGGAGAATCAGAGTAGAGAGATGCTTCGGCGTTGTCGAAACTCCGAAGATTAAGTACTTATGAGCCTGCGTTCTTAGGAGTTTGGAACCAGGAGAAAATTAGTGTGAATCCACAGAAGAGGCCTTGGTTGGCTGCTTTGGGGAGGCTATGACTCTGATATAGAGTTCTGTTCCCTCTGAGCTTCCTTTTCATTAGTGACGTTTTTGGCCTGGTAGGGCTTTGGGGGCTTATTGCCTACCTCATTCATGTTTTTCTTTCACTGAATAAATAGGAGCATCTCCTCTGTTCTGGGCCCTCCTTTAGGTACCTGAGATGCCGCAGTAAAACACCAAGATCCCTGCTCTCGTTGAGCCCACATACCAGTGGGACCACAACAAGAGCCCTGTCGGGACACTTGGGAAAGACACCACCCGTGTGCCTTTCTACGTGCAGAATGATGTAACTACGTGCGCGCCTTCTCAGCACGGTCTGCAGAGAATTCCCTACAGCTTGGCTCTCTTTGTAAGAGAGTCATTGCTGCAAGCGCCCTGGGCTGACCAAGAGGACCACTGTCCCGTGAGCTTGCTAAACACATGACATGGGACCATATAAACCCTTAAGAACGCAAGCCTTAGTGTCAGATGGCCTGGGTTTGAATCCAGACTCTGTAGCTCAGAGTTGGGTTTCCCTGGGCAAACAACATTTCTGAGCCGGAGTTTCTTCATGTGTAAGTCGGCTGTCAGCAGAGTTCTTGTGGTGAAACTGAGGGTGAAATTTAACGGGGAGAGCGTAGGAAAAGCTTGTAGCACAGCCCCTGGTTCCATGACTGATTGTGGATATGATGTGTGTCATGAAGACTTTGAAGTCATTTCTACCAGCACCGTGGGGGATATGGATATACTTCGTGTTCGTAGCTCGTCTCTGAATGGTGCGCAGGTATATTACACAGAGGCTCTGAAGTCTAGCGGTTCAGTCGTAACTGTGAAGGAAATACTAGAGGTCAAGAGGAGCAGGCGTGGGCCTGTGGAAGGGCAGTGGCATGGGTTGGAAATGTGCCTGGGCCAGGGGTGTCCTGGGGGAACATTGCCCAAGTGGAGAGGCTTAGGGTAGGGGGAGAGAGAGCTTGCCGTGTGAGGGGGCCACCAGAGTGGAGCAAGGCCTGGGCAGGGGAGCTGGGACCAGCCGTGGAGGGACTGGAGCAGTGTTGATGGAGAAGTAAGATCAGGACCAGAGGGGATGGGCCTCAGAAACAAGGACTTGAACTCAGTCTGGGCATGTGAGGAAAACGTCAGCCCTGGGCCATCTTTGGCCTGATTCCCGGTAAGCAGGGAGAATCGGACTGGGTAGGAGGCACCGTGCAGGTGTTGCGTCCGATGGACTGGGAGAACCTGGGTGCCATCCACAGGGCCGAGAAACGTCAAAGCCTTGAGATCTCGGTGACAGATGACTGCCTTCCTTTGGCCAACTTGACGGCAGCTCCTGGACCCCGCGCCCTGTGGGATTGCTTGGCAGGCAGCAGGAGGTCCTTTCATCTGCCCGAGTATCTCTTGGTCCGTCAGCGTTTATTTGCTACCTGTTCTTTCGCAGGTCTTTTTCTGGGCACTTGGGCCACACAAGTGAATTACGACATCATGTTTGTGGAAGTCATAAGGGAGACAGGCAAGAAAGCAGTCATCACGGTGCAGGGCAGCGTGCAGTGGAGGTGGGCACAGCTGGTCGGTGCCCTCGTGGAAACCTGCCTCGGGATCCCTGGGGGCTGCAGACAAAGCAAGGCGTGGAGGTGGAGCGTGTCACTGGAGAGTGTGAAGGGTCCACTTCGGGGGCCGTGTGCCAGAACAGAGCAGGCATGGGTTGGGAAGAGAAGCAAAGGGACCAAGCTAGAGGGGTTTGTGGGCTGTAGATCACGAGGGCCCTCTTCCGGGGTCACGTCTTCACGTTTCCCTGAGGACGCCAGGGGACAAGGAACGGGCGCAAATGGGACAGAGAATCACACAAATTTGCATTTTGCAGAGATCCTTCAGGTGTGGGACAACTTTTAGGGGAAGGGAGGGATGAGGGCAGGGTTGGCAGGAGTGGAGGCACAGACTCAGATCTGTTGTCCGCTGTGTGCCAGGGCAGGGCTTGCTGCCAGGCCCTAGGGACCCCCCACTTATCCATTCCTTCCCATACAGCTGCAGGAGGCTTTATCTAGTGACAAGGAAAAGGAGGCCTGGGTAGGTGATGCAAATCACTTAGACTCTCTCCTCTAGAAGGCAGTGGAGGGAGTCCCGTGTCAGATTCCCATTCAGGCTGACAGAGACAGGCAGAACCTGGGCAAAAGGCCTCTCCCCTTCCATCAGTACAGCTGGAGAGGTGAGAGTCCTGATGGAAATTAGGTGCTGCCTTCACTTGCATGTCACCTCCTGTGAATCCTGTCTGCGAGGCAGTCTGCCTCGGTGGTGTGTGGTGGGGGGACACGTGGCCCAGAGAGGTGGCTTAGCGTGGGCAGGGGACCACCGAGGAAGCCGGGACAGCCGGAGAGACAGGCATCCCAAGGGCATTTATAGCAGCAGAGACGTTTTTATTTTAGGCAGGAGCCAGCCAGGAACATTCTCTTCCTTTCTCCTAGAGCTGCCTGAGCCCACACAGCCAGGCTGGGCGAGAGACTGTGAACGAGCCCCTGCCTCCACCCCGCCTCTCGCACCGCCTGGAGTCTCTCCTGGAGGCTTGCTGCTTTTTCCTACGCTTGCAGGGTCCCCTCCCTTGTCTCCTTCTGCCGTGCTTCCTCCACTGCCTTCCTCTCTTCCTCTCTCCTACTTTCATTCTTTGTGTTCCTTCCTTCCTTACCTTTTCTCTCCTCATCTGTAAAACGGGGTGATGCTCCCTAACTCCCTCCCCTTGCTGGCAAGGTGACTGATTAATTTCAGCAAGTCTGCTCCATCCACTTTGAGGTGTGGGGCTCAGGTCTGGCCCTAGGGCGTGTGAACGTGAACAGCATCCAGTTGTCCAGTTCTTGCCCTTGAGAATGCCCTCAAGCAGCTTACCCCTTGGTGGGCGTCAGGTTCAGAGGTCTGATCTTGGAGGCCTCCCTGGCCGGGCCACCCTGGACTGCCAGCTCCTGAATATACACATTGCCCAGGAGAGCTCCGGTATGATATTCGACAGTTACTGGGTTAGCCTGAAGAGCCTCAGGCCCTTCTGCCTCCAGGACAGGTGAGCTTCCCAGACACAAAGGGAAGGTGCCCACATCATCTTGTTTCATTCTGTTGGCTTATCTGCATGAGTTCTGTAAGTTACCTTAGCTAATGTGACAGTGACTTCGAATAACATCACTAAAACCCCTGCAGTTGCCGAGCAAGGGCTTCACTTGGCGTACGTTAGGGGGAGCGGCCGGCTGCCTTCGTTTCGTTACTATAGCTCAGCGTCAAGGCAGCTTCTGGCAGGGGACCGCTTCCTTTCCTTTCTCTGCTTCCCCAGCCCTAGGGTCATTCCGTCCCCGCAGTGTCTTCTGCCTCTTCATTCAGCCATCCTGGGATGCCCGGAAAGGCTTTGCCAGTCCCCTCAGTATTGAGAAGTGTGTGAGTCACTCCCATCACATCAGTGGACTAGGGAGAACTTGAAGGGTCTAGATTAAAAACGAAGTCTGCCATTTACTGGCCTTGTGACTTTGAGGCAGCTGTTTGTTTTCTCAAGGGTTCACTTTGTTCATCTGCAGAATGAACCCACCAACATCTGCTCTCGCATATCGTGTTATATAAAGTATATCCCATGAGGGCACCTGGATGGCTCAGTCAGTTCAGCGTCCGGCTTTGGCTCAGGTCATGATCTCATGGTTTGTGAGTTCAAGCCCCGCATCGGTTGTCTGCTCTAGGCACAGAGCCAGCTTGGGATCCTCTGTACCCTCCTCCCCCGTCTCTCTCTGCCCCTCCCCCACTTGTGTTTTTTCCGTGTCTCTCTCTCTCTCTCTCTCTCACTCTCTCTCTCTCAAAAATAAATAAAACATTAACAAATAAACTGTATCCCATGAATAAGCAAATACATAGGAAGTTTTTGCCTTATGCTAGCATCTAGACAGAGATGCATATCTTCTCCCAAGGCAGTTTCGTAGACAGAGAAATACGTGCAGTGTGGTGAGCGCGGTGAGGGAGAATGGCCCCGGGTCACAGAGGCGCCCCTTGAGGCCTGTCTGGAGGGGAAACAGGAGCCAGGAAGGGAAGAGGAGAAGGTCTGAATCTCCACTCTCACACTCAGGTGTCTGTGTGCCTCTTGAGTGTTTAGGAAATCAGTTTCGTTTCTACTTGGAGCCCCTTTCCCATAGGGCTGGAAGGAAGCTTGCCCTCCATCACTTTGTGAGTTTTGCCTCCTTCCTGGGGCCCTGTCCCTCATTTCAACTCTTATTCATACTCAGACACTGGGGGTGGGTTGGAGGCACTGTCTGCCAGTCACACAGACTATTGTTTTCACTCAGTCATTCCTTCACCCCATGCAGTTTCATTGAGTACCTACCGCCCAGCACATGCCAGGTACTGTGCTTGGCACTTCCAATATAGCAGTGAACAGAACACAGACCCCTGTCCTCATGGAACTTAAATTCTAGCAAGGAAGAGATAGACAAAGCAGCAAATAGAACAAGCAAGAAATCCATACAGTGTGTTAGAAAATGACATGTTTTTATATATATATATATATATATATATATATATATATATATATATATATATATAAAATGGAAATGTATAATATATATTATATAACATATAACATATATAACATATATAATATAACATATTATATGTTATGTGTTATATATGTGTTATATATATGTATATATGTGTTATATATATTATATGTTATATGTTATATTATATATATAATATTATATAATATATATATAATGATATGGAAAAAGAAAACAGCGTGAGAAGGTCAGGCATGCTGGGTATGATTGTGCAAGAGTGCTAAAAGAAGGAAGCCTTCCATGAGAAGGTACACCTAAGCAAAGGCCTGAAGATGAGGGGACACCAGGAGGGACCCTTAACTGCCCCTGTGTCCAGGGCTTCTTTGGATGTGAGGCTCTCCGCTGCTTCCAGGCCATGCTTGGCCAGGCTGCACCAGGACCCCCCTCTCCTGGGGCATGTGGTTTCTCCGTGGGGTCAGTGGTCTCCCCAGAAGGCTGATAGGAAGCAGGGCCTGGGAACTTCAAGTCCCTCCACATCTGGGCTGTCTCCCCCAGATCCTAGATAGTGGGGGAAATCCCACACAAATGTGAAGTTTGCCAACATTAGCTGGCGCTCACAGGATTTCAGGCCAAGCGGACAGCAGTGCAGAGTCCCAGAAGTGAGAAGCAGCAGAGGTGAGGCAGGGAAGCCCCCGGTGTGTGTGATGTTGGGATGCATAAAGCATGGACCCGGGACAGCAGCCGGCCCCAGCGATGAGCCTGGTGAATGTGTAGGGCAGGATAGGTAGCCTGTGGGGTGGCTCTCCTCCCTTGCACCCCTGCCCCAGGGGCCTGGCATCTTTTCCTTGGGCTCCCTCATGTGGAGCCTTGCCCTTTCCTCTGGCATTTCACATGTGCAGGACATTCCGCTGGTCTCGTTACACAAATGAGAGGAAGTGTACTCAGCTCTGCCTCTTAACACAAACCTGGGACAGTTTGTACTCAAACTAGACTGAAATCTGCCTCCTCCTCTGCTGAAAAAGGGTTTGCTAAATTGGTGACAAGACAAAGAAGAGCCAGAGCAAGTAAGGAGGTTGCTCAAGAGAATGGCCACAAGACAAGATGCGTCTTCCCCCAGCCTCCGCCTCCCCTGTGCGCATGAAAGAGGGTCTTTGCCGGATCTGAAATGCTGCCTTCCGGTGCACCTGTGTGTAGCCTTCATGTTCCAGTGTTGCTGGCTTGCGTCGCTGAAGAGAATTGGTGCTCCAGAGATACCTTCATCATTGGTGAAGGCCTGCTCTTTCCAATGCAGGCCAGGTCCTACAGACAGTGGTAGTAGACAGGATCCTCACGGCCCTCAAAGAGCTTGCCCCCTGGTGGGGAAGCGCAGGAGGACAAGTCGTTGCAATAGACACTGCCTGCCAGCCGTATGGGCAACAATTCAGGGCAGCAAATAGGACTGGTTTCCGCAAGAATTTTCCTAGCACCACCGGGCAAAGCAAGTTGCTTTTTTTTTTTTTTAATTTATTTTTATTTACTTTTCTCCTGCTGTTGGTTTAATATTTTTTTCTTGTTTGTTTTTTTTTTAATTGAAGTAGAATTAGCATACAGTGTTATATTAGTTTCAGGTGCACAATATGGTTCAGTAACTCTATGTATTACTCAGTGCTCATCATGACAAGTGTACTCTTCTTTTTTCATGTATTTATTTATTTTAAGAGAAAGAGAGCACGACCAGGGGAGGGGCAGAGAGAGGGAGAGAGAATCCCAAGCAGGCTCTGCTCTGTCAGCACAGAGCCTGACACAGGGCTCGATCTCGTGAATGGTGAGATCATGATCTGAGCCGAAATCAAGAGTCCGAGGCTTAACAGACCGAGCCGCCCAGGCGCCCCACAACACGTGTACTCTTAATCCCCTTCACCTACCTTACCCATCCCCCCACGACTTTCCCCTGGTAACCACCAGTTTGTTCTCTGTATTTAAGAATATCTTTTTCTCCTCTTTTTTTTTTTATTGTTGTTCATTTTGTTTCTTAAATTCCACATTTGAGTGAAATTACATGGTATTTGTCTTTCTCTGCCTGACTTATTTCATTTAGTATTAGACCCTCTAGGTCCATCTACGTGGCTGCAAATGGCGAGATCGCATTCTTTTTATGGCTGAGTACTATTCCATTGTGTTTGTGTGCATGTGTGTGTAAGTATTCATATATTTATACGTATATAATATCTTCTTTATCCATCTGTTGATGGACACTTGGATTGCTTCCATATCCTGGCTATTATACATAAACATAGGAATGCATGTATCTTTTCAAATTAGTGTTTTCTCTTGGGTAAATACCCAGAGGTGGATTTACTGCATCCCATGGTAACTCTATAATTTTTTAAGGAAACTCCACACTGTTTTCCGCAGTGGCTGTACGAATTTTGCATCCCCACCAACATCTAGATATGTCTCCTTAGGCAAGGAAAATGAAAGAAAAATGAAACTATTTGGACTACACTAAAATACAAAGCTTTTGCACAGCAAGGGAAACCATTAGGGAAACAACATGGCAATCCGCTGTTGGGAGAAGATATTTGCAAATGATATATCCAATTAGGGGTGAGTATCCAAAATATATAAAGAACTTGTACAAATCAACACCAGAAAACAATCCAATTACAAAATGGGCAGAGGACCTGAATAGACGTTTGTTCAAAGAAGATGTCCATATGGCCAACAGACGCACGAAAAGGTGCTCAACGTCACTCATAATCAAGGAAATACAAATCAAAACCATAACGAGCTGTCACCTCACACTGGTCAGAATGGCTAGAGTCAACAAGACAAGAAATAACAAGTGTTGGTGAGGATGTGCAGATACTGGTTTAGTGATTATTAAATGTATGGAAGAATTAAACAAACAAACAAACAAACAATGCAATGAACACCTGTATACCTATCACCGAGATTGGGCAGTTGCTAATACTTTACAAAATTTGTGCTCTCTCTGTAACATACACGCGTTTCCCCCGAACCATTTAAAAACAAATTACAGATGCTAAGAAACCTCACCTCTAAGGAGACAGGCAATCTCCTATATGACCACTTTAGTAGGTATTACTACACCTACGAGAACAATAATCCAGTAATGTCACGTAATATGCAATCCTCGTTAAAACCACAGAAGTTTTCCCCAGAATGTCTTTTTTAAAAAATTTTTTAAATGTTTATTTTTGAGAAAGAGAGACAGAACATGAGTGTGGGAGGGGCAGAGAGAGAGAGACACACACACATCCGAAGCAGGTTCCAGGATCTGAGCTGTCAGCACAGAGCCCGGTGCAGGGCTCGAACTCAAACCGTGAGATCATGACCTGAGCTGAAGTTGGGTGCTTAACTGACTGTGCTACCCAAGTGCCCCCCTGCCCACCCACAGAATGTCTTTTATAGCTTTGCATAATTGTGATTTTTTCAAGATCCATTCAAGCCTCACGCATTGCGTTTGTTCCATCCATTTAATTTCCTCTAATCTGGAAGAGTGACCCACTTCCCTCAGGGTTTTTTGTTGTTGTTTATGGCTTTTTAAAAAATTTTTTAACGTTTATTTATTTTTGAGAGGCAGAATGAGGCAGTGCATGAGCGGGAGAGGGGCAGAGAGAGAGGGAGACCCAGAATCCAAAGCAGGCTCCAGGCTCTGAGCTGTCAGCACAGAGCCTGACGTGGGGCTCGAACTCACGGACCGCGAGATCATGACCTGAGCCAAAGTCACACGGTTAACCAACTGAGCCACCCACCTGCCCCTAAAGCATCTTCAATTTTGGACTTGTTTTCTAACGAATAGATTGAGATTAAACGTGTTTGGCACCAATCCCTCATAGGCACAATTGTGTAGTCGTTCCTTTCGCAGAAAGTGCATAAGTAGCTGATGCCAGCCAGTCTTTCTGCTGCTGAATTGTCCCCTCGGTCCCTGCATTAAGGGGTGCCTGCCATGTCCTTTTATCGAAAATGTACATTTTCCTTGGTTAATAACGAGGTGTTTGTTCTGTGGCGGGCACTTTGAGACTGTGTGACTGTCCTGTTCCCTAGTTACTTTTACCCACCATTTGTAATAAACATCAAATGATCCTTTCCTGACTCAGTTATTACACAGGGAGTTGCCAAATGATTTTCTAATTCTAGCATTCCTTCTCAATTTATTTAGCTGGCATTCCTCCGTAAAGATGAGCTTTTCCTTTTTCACATTTTTAGCAACTTCATTTTGAGGTGTAGGGTTCTGCCTTCTTTGGAACTCTTACCTCAGAGAAATGTGTGTGTCTTTGGGGGTGGGCTGGGGAGGGAGAGAGCCCAAGACTGAGCCCTGAGTCACACACAGGTCTCCATCCATCCATCCATCCATCCATCCATCCATCCATCCCTCCATCTATCTTCTTCCTCCCTGCGTGTTCCTCTTCAGCCACACTGGCTTCCCTGATGACTCTCATGCGCGCTCAGCATCTTCCACTTCAGGGCCTTTGCCTGGAGTCCCCCTCCCTTCCCCTGGAGGGCTGCATGGGTCACTTTATTCTTTGCTCTGCCCGGGTATCATCTTGCCAGTTTCCTCATCACCCCATATAATGTACCATTCCCTCCCCATTATTCACTGTCTCTTACTCCCCTTTGTTTCTTTGCCATCCTTATCAGCACCTGCCATGCTGATGGGAACAGCTTTTTTGTCTTGTCAGTACAGGGCCTGGGCCATAGTAGGCGCTCGATAAATATTTGTTGGATGCAAGAAGAAACACGTACATGAATGTATGTTTGGCAAATCTCTGAATGAGACCAAAGACCCTTCTTTTGTTTCTCGTCACCACTCCTTCCAGATGACCACAGGGACATCTGGAAGCCCTGGGCAGAGACGGACAGCTGTTCTTCCGTCTGCCAAGGGACAATGTGTAGTCAGCAGCCACTCAATTCCTGCCCAGTTATCAAAGCCAACAGAGCCATAAGATTATCTCCCTCCTCCTCCTTTGACATGATTTTTGGGGAATAAAAACAAATCAGAATTCATCAACTGTGAACAAAATTGTCAACTGTGAACTGTCAACAGTCTGGTTTAAAAATAGATGATTGGTTGATGAAATAGACTGGAGAAAGCAATTTAAATAAAATGTTAAAAATAATACCCAAAACATGCAAGGCAAAGCAAAGAGTGTGGTGTGGTGGAGAAATGTACCCAGTGGAGACTTGTGCGAGCAGTGAACCAGAGAGAGGTTATTAGTTTTGCTTTACAAATCCTAGCAGAGAAAGATTTACTGGCCGTTTGCAGTAACGTTCACTCATTCCGACGTGTTGGTGTGTTATGCAAAACGGAAGGAAAGATTGGCTGGGAAATCTGCTAGCACGTTTATTTTTAAGTAGGTCAACATTTTGAATATTTTTGCCCGTTTGTGAAGTCTTGGGCTCCCTCCATCTTCTCTGTTTCTGTGATGACTGGGGAAGGCATTTTTCTCCCAGCAGGTCAAGGGGTATAGAAGCTTCCGGAAGTTATAATTATATTTGTGTTTCTATGAATGTGGGTTCCCGTACAATGTTTAAAAGTTGTTAATTTCCCATTTTCTAGGCTCCTCCTCCTTTTAAAGAGTTACAGCTAATTATTTATTTAACCACATTATCATAAAATCAATATAAAGTCTTGAATTTTTCATACTTGCTCTTTTTTGCGCATGAGTCACAGGTGATATAATTTGGCCAAATTCTGTACGTCCACTTGCCTAACATCCTGAGGCTGCTGTTCTGTGTTTTTTCTTTTCTTTTCTTTTCTTTTCTTTTCTTTTCTTTTCTTTTCTTTTCTTTTCTTTTCCCTTTTCTTTTCTTTTCCCTTTTCTTTTCTTTTCTTTTCTTTTCTTTTCTTTTCTTTTCCCTTTTCTTTTCTTTTCCCTTTTCTTTTCTTTTCTTTTCTTTTCCCTTTTCTTTTCTTTCTTTTCAGGAGAACTGAGTCATCTTGGCACAAAAGCATTCCCATTCCTTAGAGGCTATCCCTTTTTAAACATTGCTAGGGCTGCTCTAGGAGTATCCCAAACTGGGTGTCTCAAACAATAGAAATTTACTATCTCACAGCCCTGCAGGTAGGAATTGGAAGCCAAAGTGTGGGCAAGTTTCCTTCTGAGGCTGTGTGCCGCAGTCCATCTCCTGCCATTCCTTAGCTTCTAGTAGCCTCCGGCACTCCTTGTAGATGGCTCTCTTAGCACACCTCCCTCTGCCCTCTGTTTGTGTGTGCCCCCGTGTCCAAATTTCCGTTTCTTAAAAGCATGCCAATCATATTGGATTAGGACCCACCCTATGAGCTCGTTGTAAGTTGATTATCTCCATAAGGACCCTGCAGAATACTGAGGGTTAAGACTCCCAGATACCTTTTATGAGGGATATAAGGCATAACACAAGGTGCAAACTTTTCTAGAGGGCAAGCGGGGGGCCAGGGCATTGGTGATTCCTCTCCGCTTAGACCCACTTTGCACATGGGCCAGGGCTGGAAGGGCTCTCCCCCACAGGCAGCGGTGCCCATCTGAGGAATCTTTACATTTATTCACTGTGTCTTTCCTCTGCTCTGATCGAGGAGCTCCAGGGCATGCCATCACCCTTGGCTCTTTGGGAGCCTTGAGTAACCGACGGGCTCTCCCCTCTAAATCCAAAATATTCATTGATACTTCTTTCCTCCTCTTTTCTCCCCACGGTATTTTCTTAAAAATATTTTTTTTACGGCTACCCCTTGATCAGTTCCCAAGAACGTCAACTTGTAGTTTTTATTGTTGTTTTATTGTGTTTGTTGTTGTTGTTATTATTATTATTATTTTGCTCATGCACCTCCAAGCCACAGATTCTAAGAAGTAGGCTCCCAGTCTATCCTCTTTAACTTGGCGCTTTGCAGACCCTGTTCTGACACGGGTAGCGAAGCCCGGCTGACTGCCTGTAGCCCCAGCACTTGCAGGGCAGACGTGGCGGGAGGGGATAAATGCTTACTGCAAAGTCTTTACTGCAAAGAAATCACCATGTATCATGTTGTCAGTTTGTAACTCCAGCTTTGGACACTCCGTGAGAGAGAGAAGGTGTGGCGATCCTGAAAGCTTGTCATTTGGGAAGGGAGCCACCGATGTCTCTGTGGTGTTAGGAGACACTTCCTTCTCCCTCCTCATGGCTCTCTGGGAGATTTTCACTCTCACGCTGTGACCGTTGCTTCCTCTTGCCCAAGAAAGGCTGCTTATGTCCCGATGGGAGGGAGCCTAGTGTCTCTTGGGTCAGGAGCACATTCACAGGATCACTGCATTGGCAAAGTAACATGGGCTGGCTCTTGTTCTCTTGGCCCCGTTCTCTTGGCAGCCCTGTCCTCAAGGGCTAGCACACCTGCCTTGTGTTTCCAGGATCTGTGTGTGCACAGCCCAGGGCACCCGTGTGCAAAGCCCAGCCAGGTCTGTGCATTCTCTCCGCTTGTGTATCCAGGTGAATGGCTAGGGCTTTGCCGGGCGTGTGTTTCCTGCAGATTGGGAGAAGGAGTTGGAGGCCTCTGCTTGGCGTGAAGGTCTCAGTCAGGTTGTACGGCCCCATCTAGCAGGAAGCTCTATACTTGGGGACATTTCTGGCCCCTGTGAGTAAAGCCGGTGCGGTGACTACCTTTTGGCATCTGTGACTCTTCTTCCCCAGCAGGAACCTGGGGGAGACAGAGGGTGGGCGAGAGACTGGGCGGGTCGCCTCCTGGGTTCACTTTCGTGAAGCGCTCTGAGAAGGAAACGTGTGTGAGGTGCCTTGAGCATGTTCTGCCCAGCGGCAGTCCGGGACTCTGGTTCAGAGCTGGGTACCCTGTCCCCTCACTGGCAGGTACTCAGGTATACTCTCACTTAATCCACTTAGCAACTTTCCCTGGGAGGTGGGAGGCATGGGTAGAGCTTGGTTGTCACTTTGATAGAAGCATGGAAACTTTGTTTCATATTTTACCGTAAGATATTTGATACACATGAATGTACGTGTCTTATTTATGTCAGTTGCCAAGCCCAGAAACGAAAGAAAAGCCTCAGAATCTACCACTAAGCTTGTGAAATAAACCATTCTCCGTTTTTGCAGCATTTCTGTGGGATGCCATTCTCCTGCCCCTGCTCCAGAGGTAACCCCTATCTTGGCATTCGCCACCCTACCCCCCATATGTAGTTACTCATTTATAGGTATCTCTAAGTAGCGTGTTTTGATCTTTATAAAAAATGGAATTCTAGCCCTTTGAGCTTCATTTAAATGCCACATACTGTCCTGGGAGATAAAAAAAAAAAGCAGATCTGTGCCCTTGAAACATGGATTTTTCACTGGTGCAGATAAATCTTGTTTTCTCTGGTGGCACCTCCCTGGGGTCAGGGATGAGGCCAGGCTGCCTCCACAGATTGTGACAGCGGCTGTACACGAGAGGGGGTCCTGCGGCCAGCCAAGGAAGCTGAGTTACTAGAATTACAGTCCACAGGGGCTCTCAGGCGAGACCAGGCCACCCAGGGGAACTAGTGTTCGGGGCAGCTGGGAAGCAGATGGACAAGCTTCCGACTCCAGCAATAGATGGGGGTGAGTGGGGAGGCGGCAAGGCCGGGGGCTGGATGTGGAACTCACAGAGAGGACTCAGGCGACAGGTGCGGGTCAAGAATGCTTCACCGTGGAGATCCCGAATATGGAGCTGCAGCACTCGCGTTCTTTGTGCAAGCAGATTGGTCACTCCTGGTGGCCCCAGAACAGGTTTAGAGCAGCACAGTGGGCAACACCACCTTCTGTCTTTGCCATTTAGCAGCTATTTACTGAACACCTACTACATGCCAGGGCTAACACAGTGACTTAGACCTTTTCCAGCTGATAAGTACCTCATGGCCTAGTAGGAAGTCAACGCTGTTACCTTTTCGTAAATTATGTGTAGTAACAAAGGATCTCTAAACGTCAGTGGCTTACGAGAGCAAACATTAATTCCTGGCTCATGTTGCATGTTAGCCGTGGGTTAGCTGCAGCTCTGGTCCCATGCCCTCTGTGTCTCAGGCCAGAGGAGCAGCCCTTATCTGTCCCATGTCCTTTCATGGTAGAGGGAAGAGTAACAGGGGTGATGAAACCAAGAAGTGGTCCTTGAAACCTCTGCTCAAACCTGGCCTGTCACGCCTACTCACGGTTCACTGGCAGAACAAGTTACGCGGCCAGGACTGATGTCACCAGGGAGGGGAAGCCCATTTCCCACGAAGCATAGATTCGTCTTTCAGGGTGACCGGAGAATGTTTGGGAAGAGTATGACACCTGTCACAGATACAAACAGGTGATCATAGTAACAGGGGGATAAGGCTTTATAATAAATGTATTAAGTTTTGCCTTTATAAAATGCATTTTCACGTACAAATGTATCGTTTCCCCTAAATGAGCTTTAGGAGTTCTGTTGAGAAAATAGTTGGAGAACTGCTCGTCTTAAACAGGATTGTTCCAGAGCACTGGGGCAGTGGAAGGAGGCCGGACTGGCCACAGTAGTCTTCTCTCTAGCCCCGGGCACGTGTTCACAGGCTGCACTATTTGGAAGAGCTTTCTGACACAGGTGACCCACCTGCCCCCTTCCTGCCTTCCTCTTGGCTTGTCTTCTGTCCATCAAGCGGTCAGCAGGCACATCCCACTCCTGTGGGTCTTTTTCTTGTGCTGTATCTCTACGTACACATGACTCCTGCCTCCCTTCACAATCCTGGCCACACGGCTTTATTTTATTTTATTTTATTTTATTTTATTTTATTTTAATATAATTTATTGTCAAATTGGCTTCCATACAACACCCAGTGCTCATCCCAATAAGTGCCCTCCTCCATGCCCATCACCCACTTTCCCCTCCCTCCCACCCCCCATCAACCCTCAGTTTATTCTCAGTTTTTAAGAGTCTCATGGTTTGCCTCCCTCACTCTCCGTTTGTAACTTTTTTCCCCCTTCCTCTCCCCCATGGTCTTCTGTTAAGTTTCTCAAGGTCCACATATGAGTGAAAACATATATATCTGGCCACATGGCTTTAGAAGGACGTGCTCTTTTTTGCCTTCTTGTTAAGTCTGTTGAAGTTGGAGGTCTGGGCCACGGCCCCCTTTCATACCGTCCCCACCCCTGCTGCTACCACACTGGGCACGTCCTGGATGCCTAACAAATCTGTACAAAAGGCAGTTGCATCGAGCGGAAGTCATCTCCCTGTCGGCTTGTCTGTTTCTCTCTCTCCACACCAGTAGCCGCTGTGTGGGTGACAGTTGGAGTTACACCGAGTGACTTCAGTGCAATCAGGGCCAGGTTGGAAGCACTCTGGCCCTAAGTCTGCAATCCATATGGCGACCGAGTAGCTCCGCCCTCACCACGAGCCAGCGTTCATCTGAACTCACATGTGCTGCTTTGCAAAAGCCAGTGGCCTGGTCACAAGTTTGCATTTGTGTTTTCCCTCTTTTCATTCTTTTAAAAGTTTCCCCATGGCCCCTGGTAAGAACTGTACACAAAGTTGGGTGCTCAGTAAACTTGGCCAGTCTCCTCTTCCTTTGAGCCTCCCCTGGATGGAAACACGGTTCTAGGCCCATAGGCCTTAGCACAAGGCTGATTACACACAGGTCTTGATCCTGAGAATTTTACGGGTGGAAAAGGAATGATGGTCAGACAACTGAGACCGAGGCCGGTAGCGACATGGAGTAACAGTACAGCATGTCTGCTCTCAGAAGCCCATTCCTATGGCAGAAACACTGCTGTGGGACCAGCAAATATCTAGCCCTGTAGTCAGACACAGCTTTGAATCCTCCCTTTATGGCTATGTGAACCTTTACGTGTTATTTAACCTCTCTGAGTTGGTTGCTTATTCTTTAATGTCAGGCTGCTAAAAATGCTATTAAATTGTTGTGCTCTCTTGCACCTGCAAACGTCCTTTCTCGCTTGTGCTCTGAATCAGTTGAGACTTGAGAATAAGAGTGGCAGAAAGAGCAAAACTGGCCGAAAGTGGCCAAAATACTGCCACCGTTGGTGACCAGGGGTTGACAAGAGGAGATTTGGCCTTTGGGCTTCAACACTGAACCTGAGAATTAAGCGGGCGCCTCCACTCAGTCCCAGGCTAGAGGCAACCACAGGCATCCTCTGGGGGAAAGAGTGTGTGAAACTCAGGTTTGGGATGGTTGAAGTGAAAGCATTCACTCCTCGCTTGCCCCAGACAGGAAGAGGCTGGGCCTCACATACACCATGCCTATGTGCTCACTAGATGGTTACTCTGCCTTCCTACTCCTGCTCAGCATGTGAGCAGCTGAGATGGCCTAGGAATGCTGCACTGGGGCACAGGCACCCTAGGTAGGAGTCAGAAAGCCTGGGGAGGTGGCGTTCTGCTGAGGGGGAGAGTCTTTGTGGACCCTTGGGATGCCAAGACGTCATTTCGGATGAATATTTTTATTATGTTAGCAGTTAAATTTGCATTTACCATGAGTAAAGTAAGCCCTCCAGTGCTCTGTGGTGATTTTGGATATTACCCTACACAGTTGGAAAGACATAAAAGGCCATTTCTTATTTAGCATTGTACGCTGTGAACCTTTACCTGAGATGGCCTCCTCTGTTCTCTTTGTTCCCTGTGAGCCTAACCAGTTGGAGAGGTACTGGCTGTTTCCTAGGGAAGCCAAATAGTGGTCTGCTTGGCTGTGTTCTTTTTTTTTTTTTTTTTAATGTTTATTTATTTTGAGAGGGAGAGCGGGGGAGGGGCAGAGTGAGATTGGGATTGGGAGAGAAAGAACCCTAAGCAGACTCTGTGCTGTCAACGCAGAGCCCGACTCGTGACTCGATCCCACGAACCGTGAGATTGTGACCTGCGCTGAGATCAAGAGTCAGGAGCTTTAACCGACTGAGCCACTCAGGCACCCCTGGCTGCATTCTTAAAGCCTGTTCTGTCTCTCTTTTGCAGTGCAAGTTGGAGTTCCATGCTTGTTCCACTGGCAAGAGCCTCACCATCCTCTGTGATGGGCCCTGTCCGTGTCTCCCGGAGCCTGAGCCACCTAGACACAAGACAGAAAAGAACGGTGAGTGTGAATTGCAGGAGCTTCCGTGGGAGGAAGTTTTACATGGCCCAGCTGTGCCTTCATGCCAGCAACCTGGCATTTAACACAGCCGTTCGAGCCCACAAGGGGCGCAGCGGACAGACTTGGCAAGTACTACAGCTTGTGCCGGGACTTGGAGCTGAACTGCCTTCAGCTACCGTTAAAAAGAAAACGAAGAGCTTGAGAGTCTTTGAAAATCATTCTCTTAGACCAGGGTATGCACTAGGCTCTTTGAGAGATCAAGTTGGCTGTGGCGTGGGAAGAGCAGATTTTTTGGCCTCTTCGAACAGGGTCCGCCCTGGGGTGCATCTTGGTCTTCCTTGAACTTTAATCTCTAAGTCCTTTGAACTTCTCAGGGCCAAGTTTCAAACCAGAAACCGTAGAGACATCACAACCGTGGAGAGTCTTTTCCCCCCAAAAGGCATTTCTTTATTAATATGATCTGCTGGGAATGCAGCACAGAGCCAGGGGCACATGAAAGGAGAATACCTCTCCAGGGGCAGCTGATTCTCTTCCATGGCGGAGAGGGGAAGGAAAGGTTGGGCTTATTTGGGTGTTTCAGTGTTGGAGAAAGTCAGGCCATCCCAATGGCCATGGCCCGTTTTTGAGCCTTCCTTAATGAGGCCCGAGATAGAGGTTTGCGTTTGCCTTCTGTGGAACTGGGCTTTCTCCATCGTAGCTCTTGTTGCATGGAAAATGTTATACGTTTCTGTATGTGAGTGAGTGAGTACGCATGCACAGATGCCCCTTCTAAACCATCTTCTGTTGGTAATGGGAGAGGACGATCAGGGTGTGTGTGTGTTTATATGTTCCCCTCTTTGTGGGTCATATTGCCTTTTCCAGGGCACATAGGTGAAGATGTTGGAATGTGCATTTGTTCATGGTGGCAACCACAGGAATAATGTGTTAAGATGCTCTTTGGTGGGGGTGGGGGGTTCCTGGTTAAGCCTCCAACTCTTGATTTTAGCTCGGGTTATGATCTCATGGTTTTTGAGTTCACGCCCCACATCGGGCTCTGCACTCACAGTGCAGAGCATGGTTGGGATTCTCTCTCTCTCTCTCTCTCTCTCTCTCTCTCTCTCTCTCTCCCCCCTCTCCCCCCTCTCTCCCCCCCTCTCTCTTCCCCCCTCTCTCTTCCCCCCTCTCTCTCCCCCCTCTCTCTCCCCCCTCTCTCCCCCTTCTCTCTCTCCCCCCTCTCTCTCTCCTCTCTCTCTTCTCTCTCTCTTCTCTCTCTTCTCTCTCTCTCTCCCCACCCCTCCCCTGCATTTGTGCGCTCTCTCTCTCTCTCTCAAATAAATAAACTTTAAAAAAAAAAGAGGCTCTTTGGAACGTTTGGCTTGGAATGTGGAGGGAGTTTGAAAACCAGCGCTGTGGTCACCAATAACGTCTGTAAATTCCTCTTGATTACCAAAAGCTGATTGTACTGTGTTTGGGCCTGACT
The DNA here is from genome assembly GCF_028749965.1 of Puma concolor. Classification (NCBI taxonomy): domain Eukaryota; kingdom Metazoa; phylum Chordata; class Mammalia; order Carnivora; family Felidae; genus Puma; species Puma concolor. Next base: position 127,351,261 of record NC_141667.1, read on the forward strand.
CCTTTTTATAACTGCAATAAGAAATGCTCATTCATATGCATACACCCCCTTGGAATGTGGCCAGAGAACCTAAAACCCTGTGGTGTAAAGCAGCTGCCAAATCCAGAAAATTCACTTCTGTCTGGGGAGTTCTTAATAATCTTAAAAAGTTATAATAGTCTCTGTTGTTCCAGTTAGGTTGTTTACTGCTTGTATTTACACTTCTCTTCTGAAGGGAGGAAACCAACCCGAGAAAGTCACCTTCACCATTTTGCCTGTGGTATCTGTACAAGGGGGTGAATTCATCTCTCCTCAGGGTCTCCCAAATCCGCACAGGCTTCCTGATTTGCCATGATGAGGTAACAGACTGGTTTTCTGGGGAGGCTTTGTGGTTCTCCAAATGAAGTACAACACCTCTTTGTTTTCTTTCCTATTTTTTTTTTTTTTTTTTGAGTGAGCTCTATGCCCGGCATGGGGCTCGAACCCCCTGTTTCTGAGATCAGAGTTGTATGCTCCACTTGACTGAGCCAGCCAGGCACCCCAGTGCGTATTTCTTAATGATGGGCTTGTCACACCTGATTAATTGAGATTCATTCTCAAGTATGACACTCGAGGTCCAGCCTTGCGTGTACCGTGCATTTGTTTGATTACGTAGTGGTAAAAATCAGAACAAAGTCTTACTGCACCTTTGCGAGTAACTGCATTGCCATTAATAGTAAAGAGACTCTGAAAAGAGTATTGTTCACGAATCCTGAAAGGTCAGTGAGAATAAGAAAGCCATTTAAAAATGTTTCAAGTGAAAATGTTGGAAAAAGCGTGAACTACTAGGTTAATAGTAAAAGATAAATCAGGAAGAATAAGAAGGGGCTTCAGACACCTATCAGAAATGACGACAATAAAAAGTAATACCAACACTATCCCCAAACAAATAATCCAAATTATATTTCCTTCATCGGTTCTTTTAGTCCTGTGTAATTATTTTTTGTTCCTCTGGCTTTTGGGTCAGCAGTTTGCTTTTATGAAGTCATCTGCCTCTGCCCTGGAAAGAGCCCTGGAACTCAATACTGGCTCTCCTCTCACCTGGCAATTGTCTAAGGAATATCACCTGGGAAGCTGGCAGTGATGAGTCTGTTACTTGAAGTATCGATCAAACTTGGTCCAGTTCTTTCTGTGAGGGTTTGAGACCGTCCTCCTTGGTTTAAGACCCATTTTCTAGACTGTGACTTAGTGTGGAGTTTTTATGTAAGCCTGAGGGGGGAGCAGAAACTACCTGCTGATAAGACTGAATGGCTGTAGTTAACTTATTCCATATCCAACAACATCCTCATGGAGGAGAGCATAATCCCCTATCAGGGTATAGTGCTTAACTATTTAATACAGATTTGATCGGTATTCACCTGGAGGATAAGGACATATCATGGGCAGGGAAGGCATTAATAAGCCCCCAGGGTCATTTTGTGTAATGAGACATTTAAATTGATAACATTTTACCTGGACAAAGGCAAGGGAAGACCGACTCTTCCTTTGATTTGACATTTCTTTGCATGAGGCTCTCAGAAGCTGAGGTTGTAGCAGGTGGGGTGAAGGGGACAGAGAGGGTGGAAAGGGGAGATCAGAGGTAAAATGAAGGACACTGACCCCGCAGAAGCTGCAGGCAGTGAGAGTGGCAGCCTCTGGCTTCCTGAGATGCACTGGGGCTCTGCACCGTGTCAGGAGCAGTCTTGTTTCTGGACCTGTCGCCGACATAACATTTCGTACGCTCACAAATGGCGGTGTGTCAAAAGTGTGGCGATTAGGGCTGTTGTTGATAACATTTTATGTTTGATGTCATCTCCCTTTTGAACCTTGTTTCTCTGTGGTAACAAAAACAGTCATGTAGTCACTTGTAGATAAATTCTGTTAATTCCCAGTTGTATCTCAGTTGCAGGAAGTAGGGGTTGGGTGAGGGCCTAAGCCCTGCTACGTTGCTGGGAAGTGGCTCCTGGTGTTGTCTTTCTCTGGCATCCACCTGCATGGAGTTGTTAACATCTCCAGTTAGTTGGCCAGCCAACTAACTGAAGTGCATGCTCCTTGCATCCAAAGAGAGAGAGACATTTGCGATCCCAGTATGACCTGTGCTGACCATGACCATTAGGTCATACGGAGTGCTCTTTCTTCTATGTCCTGCTCTTCTGGATTTACTAGTCCTCACACAGCCCCCTCTCTGGCCCCCTTCAGGGCCCCAGAACACTTGAGGATGTACTTCCATAACCTTTTAGTGTCAAGAGAGATTGATGAGGTTGCTGTCTCAAGCCCTCTGTCCTTGGATCTGCTTGGCAGCCATTTGTATTTTATGCAGAGGATCTTTTCACCAGGCTTGCCCCAGATTGGATTTCCAGTTGGTAGGAGAGCCCAGATCCTCTCTGTTGCTGGGAGCTGGTCGCCTGCCTGTGGTTTCATAAGTGCCTCTTCCCTGCCTGGGACCCAGAGTTGGGTTGGAGACGGGGGAGACCACTGGGGAGTAGAACCTTTCCTTGGGGCTCACCTGCCTCCACCACTTCTTCTCCTTCCCGAAATGTTGCTTCTTGTAGCCCCAGCTTGGATCAACACTGGATGTGAGTGTTGAAGGTGTGTGAGGGTGGAATCTGATGCCTTTTCTGGCAAATCTTACAGCACATCTCACAGCACTCTGCTTCTCCCATCCTTTTGTCTTTTGCATTGCAACATACCCCCTTCTTGCAAATCAGAACTGTATTGTCTCAGCTTTAAATTTTAAGAGCATTTCTAGGAAGGCAAAGCCAAGTGGTTATTTGTTCTCTTGATTTTTTTCTGGCGTCTCTCCTTGATGTGGTCCCTAAAGACATTGTAGAGCGTGGAGTCATCCTTGAATATCTCTGAATATTTCCTGTCACACCTCTCAGTGGCCCTGTGACCTTGGACAAGTTACTTAATAAATAGCTTTTTAAAATCTGTCCTCTCTGTTATGCCAGTCCAGCCCATAGATTATAGAGAAATGATTGTCGAGGAGCAGGAGGAGGAGGAGGAAGAGGAGGAAGAAAGAAAGAAAGAAAGAAAGAAAGAAAGAAAGAAAGAAAGAAAGAAAGAAAGAAAAGAAAGAAAGAAGGAAAGAAGGAAAGAAATTACAGAGAAGGAGACGAAACTGAAATACTGTGTTAGGCGTGGATTTCTGTGCTTTTTCTAGGAGCCTTCCAGGAAAGATATGAATTTCTCTTGGTATTTTCTAGTACCCAGCACCCAACCCAGTTAGGAAGTCAGTTCTTATATCTGACGTTAACTCTAGTTCTGGGGTTATTTCTGCTGCTTTTTCTTCAACCCCCAGTGAAGGGTATAAGGAATGTGTGGTACTTGTTTCTTGATTTCTTTACAGTGGTTGAAAATCTAAGGGGATGGTAGAGGTCTCTTACCATTAAGCCTTTGAGATATATTTAGAAGCCAACTTTTCTCCTGTTCCCAGCCTGAGCCTGTGCCCACCCTGCCTCTGCTCCCTTTTCTCACAGAAACAAAACACATGGCCCTGACCTGGGCTTGTCAGCTTTGCTGCATCTGGAGGAGGGATTTGAGGCTCTGTCCTTGGTGAGGTGAAAATTTTGCAGTTGTAGGGTATAACATCAGGAAAAGATCACGCTTATCTTCTTCCGTGCTCCGTTGAGGGAACCCTTGAGTTCTTGATGGTGCCTTGGGTTTCCCATGAGGACCCGGGGAAGGCCTAAGGGATGGGGCCTCAGATGTCTCCCAGAGTCACTCTGTTTTTACGCTTTAACACATTGCTTTGCCTCTGTAGGGAAAGACTTTGACCACCAGTGAGTGATCCTTGGGCTGGTCCCATTTACCAGAGAGGAGCCTGGAGGCCTAATGCGAGAAAGAAAGTTGCCTGAGGTCAGACATTGGGTATGGACAGGGCTGTCTCAGGGCCTGAGCCTCTTGATTCCCAGGCTAGTACCTTTGTGTCCCGCCACGTGTACACCCTTAGGGACTCTGCACTCGCAACAGGGTGGAGGCTCTGTAGCTGAGTTTGGTGGGAATTCGATTTAATTTCGCCAGGGTCTCACCTCACTTGCCCACATCTCGAAGTGTCAGCCATCAAGCAGAGAATGTCACTGTGCTTCCCACAACCAGCAATGTCTTGAAGGCGCTTTACAGGATCTCTCCCACTTCTCTCCTCCTCTTTCCCCGGAGGAGGAAGTAGAGAGAACATCCCTGTCTCTCAGCACAGCTCCTTCTTTGCTTCTGTTGGCACACGGTAGCTTTCAGAGAAGGGATATGTGGGTCAGCAGGCAACCGGACATTTTGCAGAAGGCTGGGACCCTCATCCCTTCCTGGCCTGACAGGTGCTGGGAGGTAGGGGCGAGGCAGGGCAAGGGGCAGGGGGCAGGGGCACGATTGGTTCAGGCCGGGAAGGAAAGGGTGCTACAGGTCTTTCCAGCAGGGTGTGCGTGCTAAAGAGGAAATAACAACTTCCCTGCAGCTGAGCTATTTGAAACCGTAGAAAAATAGTCCACAGTGATTTTCTTTTCTCAAATGGTGATTTCAACCTGAGGGCTAGATTCTCGGGGAAAAAAGTCCCGGGTTGACAGACGGTTGTCTAATTCCATTACTTATCACAAGTAGAGTCGGGGAAAAGTATTAAAACGCAAACAGGAGGTGGTGCCACAGAGACGGGATAAAGAGTTCTTCCTGGCTGTAATGTCTCAATGGAAAAATCCTAAAAGAATCCTGCTGCTGCAGAGGCTCCCAGCAAAATGGAGGTTTATCTTTGTATCCAGGAAAGAACATTTTTCTTTAATGCCTATTGTGTGACAGGGTGAAGGCCCAGGGCTTGCAAACTTGCAATTTAAAAGCAGTTTGTATTAACCTCTCCATCCCCATTCAGCTTCATTCACTTCTTAGTGCTACACTGTAGCCAGAAATTAAACATGTAAAGCAACATTTAATTTTTAGGGCCTTGTTATTCTAAATGCCGTGACCTTAAAAGAAAAAAAAGAAAAACTTCAGAATTGAATTGGCAACTGCAAAGAAGAAAAACTTTCTAGTCGGGGCTCTTGGAGTATTGAGTAACTGCTGACTTTGGCTCCAAACTCAGGTTCTTACTTTTCTGCGAGTTCAGCTCTGCAAAAACAGAGGTTCTCCTGGTCATTTGCAAGCCTACTAGGCAGCAACTGATTGGAGAGAGATCGAGCCAAAGATACGAAGAGAGAGAAGGGTCAACTGAGGCAGAGGGTGGCCACTGTCGTAACTGGAATCCGGAGAAGGTCTGTGCTACAAATTAACGGCTTTGAAAATTCACGCAAGCAGTACTCTTCTCTTGCCATTACTTGTTTAGTTTATAAATTACTGCATATTCTTCTTTAAAATCTAAATGATACGGCAAAAGTGTCTCAGATTTCCCTTCCGTTAGCTTTCTGTTGCCTGCGCTTCTAATTATTTTCAGTACACATATACTAACATACTTTATAAGCCTTACTCATCCCAAATCAGGATTATGTTCTGTGTAATATTTTGTACCCTGCCCCTTTTTTTGTATCATAGATATGTCTTCATCTAAGTACACACGGATGTGTGTGTGAGGGCGTCTGTCTGTCCCCCTTCATCCTTCCTTCTAGCCGCCCTGCCTGCCCCGCTGCCTGGTACTCCAGATTTAAATATATCATGACTGCTCAGCGTTTCCATTTGATGCCCGCGGGCTTATCAAGCTTAACGTCCATAATCAAACCCCTGATCTTTGCCCCACATCTGCTCCTTCCTCCTGCAGTGTTTATCATCTGAATAAAGGGTGCCTCCGTATTTTGATTTGCTGAAAAAGAAGATCTTCTTTGGCTCCCATGCTATCATCCTGTTGATTCTGCGTTCTAAGCCTTCTGAATATAGCTGCCACTTTTTTCCTCCACTGCCACTACCCCAGTGGTCTGCGACATCCTCGTCTTTTAGTTTGATTGCTCCCTAATTGATCTCCGGGCCCCTGCCCTCTCTTTCAAACGTAGGAGTTAAACCAGTTCTGTACAATATAAGTCAAATTGTGTAATCCCCTGTTCAAGACCCGCCAGTGACTTCCCATCTTTGTTCAGAGGTAGAGCTAGCATCCTTTCAGTGACTTGCAAGGCCCAGTGTGATTACATCCCCTCCTGTGTCTCTGTACCCGTCTTCTGCCGCTGCACCCTCTGCCTGCTGGGCTCTAGGCACGCAGGCCTCCGTGGGGGCCCTCAGGTGACTCCCTGGTGCCCCTGCCTCGGGGCTTCGCACTGCCTGGCCCGTCTTCCCAGACACCTGCACAGCTCGCTCCGTCCATCGCCTCTACACAGATGTCACCTTCTCAGGAACCCCCTGGAAGTTCTTACCCCCTTTCGTCCTTTGTTTTTCTCTGTGCCCTTTATCACCTTCTACCATATTAGATTGACCTCCTTCGTGTATTGTCGTGCGTTGCCCAGCTAGAATGAAAGTTCCACGAGGGCGTTTTGTCTGGATTCTCCATAGTCATTTGTCCACTGTTGAGTGTCTCTACCTCATTCTTTTTAGGAGTTGCCCTTTGTATAGATGTACCATGGCTCACAGTGTTTAAAAGAGCAACAACATGATTTATGAGGACAAGAGATAATCTGTATAAGGTGCTGACTGTGTGTACTGGGCTAAGCACGTGGTGTATGTACGTTTCATTCTCCCGGCCAACTGATGTCGTCTCTGTTGCTGGTGAGAACGTTTGAGATCTGGGGCATTGAGTACCTTGCCCAAGGCCACATGGCTAATAAATGACAGAGCAGGGATTTGAAGGCTTTTTTAGAACTTGTTCTCTTACACTCCCATCAGACTGTGTTCTTAACCTAAACCGAACGTGCACTGAAAGGGCAGAGTCTTCCTTTGGAAAAAGAAAAATAAACACGCACACGTACAGCCACACCTTTGAAACTACCCCTCGCCTTGCTTTCTGCGCTCAGAGCGTGCACTCCTTCCCGGAGAGCCCAGCACTCTCTGACGGGCCTTTTCCAAGGTGAGAGAATTAACGTCCTTGCTCGTTTTCTCCTCTTCCTTTCTGCGAGCACACTTAGCTGTCTGAAGTTTATCAAAACGCTGGCACGGGCTCATCGCTCACCACCGTATTATGCTTTTCTGATAGCTGCGAGTTTCCGACCCAGCTCCTTAAAGAGAAAAATTCATTTGCAGTCTGTCCCGACGTCAACTGTTTTCCCATCGCCCTGCTATCTATCGAAAAGAAAAGATGGCATTACAATAAAAAAAAATTGAAATTATAATCGGAAGAAAGCAAGTGGCTGCAATCCCACAAGGCCAGCTTCTTAGGAAAATGTGGGTGGGCCCTTTCCTTCTTAGATCCGAGAGATGTGGTGGGAACCTTGGCCACGTGGGGAGCATGGGAAGGTGTGCCAGCACCCTGACAGGTGTGGGGAGAATGGAGTGAACTCAATTTTAACTATAGAGGTGGAGTTCAAAACCTACAGCTGTTTTGTCCTCCTCCTCATTATTATCTTAATGGTAATGATGGCGATTCCGTGTTGCAAAAGTAAACGTGGCAGTTAGACACAGCGGAAGCAGAAATGTCCCTTTGATGATTTAACCTGCATAATGTTGAACGATGCCGGATACAGCGCAGAATAAGCAGTGGGTTGCGTATGTGGTTCCAGATATTCACATCGGTTGGGAGTGCAGGAAAATAAACGAAACAACTGCCCAGATCTCTTCAGTCTGAGGAGACAGGGGGAGGCGAGAGATAGAAATCCTGGTGGCGTCACGAGGGTCAAAACGTGTGCTCCTCTCCTAACCCCACAGCAGTAGGCCCGAGGGGCCCTCCTGCTGGACAAGAAGGAGCTTTGTGGCAAGAGCAGAGCAGCCTGCTCTCATGATTTCAAGGCCTCCACTGTGCTCCAGGGAGAGAGAACTTCAGAGTCGTTTAGGTGAACTTCTGGGAGGTGCAGGACTGGAGTGGATCGGAGGTGATGAGAAGGACCGGGGGGGTCCTTGGATGTGAGAATTCTTGCTCTCCGATGTCCCACTGATGCAGTGGCAGGTTGTGTTGGGGGCGGGTCCCTCATACTGACTAGCTTTTGTTGTGTGGAAGGATCAGTGCGAGGAACCAGTGTAGCGCTCCTGTTACTTATGTGTCTGGGCATCCCACGAAGGCAGTTCCAAGGGTCTCTTTCCTCCCATGCCAGCCTCGAGACTGTTTTGGCCTCTTGGCCTGCCTATGCGTCATCTATGCTCGAGTGTCTTCAAAGGCTCTTTGCAGCAGGTGGAGTGAGGCCAACAAGTGGGGTGGGTCCCACCCCAGCAAGGGATGGGAGTCTCCCCACCTTCTCAAATCACTGGGCAGGGGATACCGATGCTGTGAAACTAGATTTAGAAGTTCCACCAGAGAATTAGCGCAGACAGGAGATTTGATTGGAATGCTGATCATGTACCAATGCACAGGGATAAGAAATACTCCAAAAAATGCCTTACAAGAAATTACTTGAAGCCACATTAAAAAAAAAAAAAAAAAAAAAAAAAGCCTGTCATTTTACGAGGCTATTAATTCTATGGAACTATTCCCCTGAGAGGCATTACTGAGGCTGAAGAGGTCTGGATCCCTGTCCATACATCTCTCCAGATTTTAGGATTTAGGAGACTTGGTCTTAAACCGGGCTAATCCACAGGGATTGTTCAGAGCTCCAGGACTGTAGTTTTGGGAGGACAATATCGGGTCCCCCTACTCCATTGGCCCGATCCCAGTCTCTGGCCAAGTTCCTTCACAGTGGGGGTACTGCTGGCTGTCCCCAAGCACCAAGAGCTGGCATCTGCCCTTCCGTTGAGCCTCCCTCCCCTTCCCAGCCTCCCCAGATATTAAAGGCTGGCTGCTGTGGGGTGCCTCACCTGGCAGGCTCCCATCTGTGATGTGCACCTGTCGGTCTGTCCTCTCCCCTGGGGACGTAGGCCCCAGCCTTCCCTACAGACTGCTCAGTGGGCTGGGCACAGTGCATAGGCCACTGCAAGGCATAGGTTGGGCCACACCTTCCATCATTGTGGAAGGAATGAATTGATGGCATGTGTAGACTGTTAGAGTCTTTAAAGCACTTTCACGTGCCTGAAAAAATTGGGTATCATAAGTGAATTTTGTCCCCAAGCCAAAGAGGCAGGCTCAGTGATTCCAAGCTGCCAGTCTGTGGCCTTCCTTGAGTCAGTCATTCTGGGGCTTGGCCTCGGGCTGGAACTTAACTTGTGTGTGTTGCTGGACCCTCTGGACTGGGAACAGAAGGCAACTTCCAACGCAGCCTCAGGCAAGTCTCCTCTCTCCCTGTGTCCTGCCTCCCTAGCTTAGGAAAAGGGCTCAAGGTGTCTCTGGAAGCAAATATTTTTGCCTGGATGACCGAAGTGTAGTATCTTTTGGAATAGAACATTCTGTTCCTACTTTGCTCAGGCTCTCGTGAGAACACAGAGAACGTTTCTGGGCAGAGGGGGGAGTATCTGGAGCTAGCAAAAGCTCTCATTTGGATCGAGAGCTGCCGGTACAAGAATCCTACATATTTCTATGTTGTGAAGTAGCTGGGGTAAATACTGATTACCTCTGTGTCTAGTAGGAAGCTCCAGTTCAGGAAAACGTAGTGAACGAAAATAACACCGATCAGTGACTTCACGTACCTTGCTTCCACAGTCCTCTAAGCCCTATTTAAAATCAAAATTTAAAGCTTAAGGCGCTGTTCTGACAGCTAATCTGTTTTGTTTCGTTTTCTAAAATTGAGGGCAGTGATTGAGTTTGGAGGTAGTGATAATGTATCTTCATCCATCCATCTGGTCATCTATCTTTGTGTCCATCTGTCTATCCCTTCATCTGTCCATCTATCCATCAGTCACCCATCCACCATTTATTAAATGGCTACTCTGTGCCCAGGTCCTGTGCTGTCTCTCCCCTAAGTGGGATAACAACTCTTAATATCAATAATAACGTCGTTCGTGTATCTTCGTGTGGAACTCACTTATGTCCCAAGGTGACAGTTGTCTAGAGCTGGGATGTTTCCTATCTTTTTATGGATTTGGGTTTATAAGTCCACTACTCCAAAGGCTTTTTATTGCTTTCTGAGTACTTTGTCATACTTTTGACCCACTGCTATTATAGTCTCTGTGGTCAGAAGGGCTAGACTTCATCTCACGTAGTTGAGACAAGGAAACTAACTTAAAAATATTGAACTGTTACATTTGTAACCATTGATACACTGGCATTGTCTAAGCACTAGATTATGACCTTGAAAGCGGGGACTTTGTCTCACTTATCTGTCATTATATCCCTAGCCTAGGGTCTGTTGAATGAATGAACACAACTAAGTATAAATATAAGTTTGTAAGAGATGTGTTACACATTTCATTGGAGCAGTATTTAAATAAGCAAATATCCAGGTTAAATTGGGTGCCTTTCTACCTGGTGTATGTTATGAGTTACTGATTATCCTACCTAAGGTAGAGACAGACCTACTTCTGGGTTTACTCTGAGACTTCTGATTCGGGTTGGCATCTAAAGTCTCTGGGTCATTTTCCCCAGTCCCTTTTTGTGATAACCACAGCTGAATACTTTGCCCTCAGGAGTCCTGCTGTGTTGTCTCTTTGCCCATGAGCAGTAGTTAGGGGAGAGGTCACAGTCATGGTCACTAGCATACCTACTGCCTTCCCTTTCTTATAGATGGTTGCTTTCCATCAGACCTCCCATGAGTCCTAAACTATGTATCTACAAGTTTGGGTGCCAAGTCATTCCTACTTACTCTGTCCCATTATTTGTCTATCAGGTACAAATGATAGAACTCGCGAGTTGTATACTTGCGTGCTAGAGAAAGCATGGGCTCTGGACGCAGGCAGTCATGAGATTGAAGTCCAGCCTTAGGACTTACTAGCTGTGGCTTTGGGTGGGCTGCTTAGTTTCTCCGAGTCCCCCTTTCCTCATCTGCAAAAGCAAAGTAAATAAGGGCTATTTGCAGAGGTCATTATGAGAGCAAAGTCCATTCGAGGAGATAAGTATGAAAGCAGCTGGTTCTCATAGGTGCTCAAGGAATATCAGTTTTCACTCTTTCATTTGGTTAATTCACACACACACACATACCACCCTGTGGGCGGGAATAACTTGATCTCCTCTTTGTGCGGTTTGGTAACACACTGCCTTTCCCAAAGACTTTGGGGTTCTAGAACGTCTTGCCAACATGTAGCAGGCACTGTTAGCTGTCTTTCCCATTCTCAGTTCTGGTTTTCTTTGAGGGCGAGTGTGTCCAGCATTGTTCCCAATGTCCCAGTCTCTCCTCAGCTGAGGACCCTTTGAGTCATTCCTACCAAATTAGACCCCAGTGAAGCCTTCTGGAGGTCACTGAGAAAGTTTTCGCTTTCATGCACAGCTGTCCCTTTTTCCTGGAGAGGTTTGTGTGATGCTTCAGCAACCATTTTGTGACCATAAGGTGAAAAGCCTGTGGATAAAGTCTACCCGCTGAAAATGACTGAGCAGAAACACAGAAAGAATGTGGGTCCAGGCTGAACTGACATCCTTGCTGCCTATCTCCTAACTTATGTCACAGAGTAAAGTTCCATGAACATATGCCACTCTTAATCAAGTTTTCTGTTACTTGCAGCTAAACACATTTTCTTTTCTTTTCTTTTCTTTTTTTTTTTATGTTTATTTTTGAGAGAGAGAGAGTGCAAGCGAGAGCAAGCCCAAAAACAGAGGAGGGGCAGAGAGAGAGGGAGACACAGAATCCGAAGCACGCTCCAGGCTCCGAGCTGTCAGCACAGAGCCTGACACGGGGCTCGAACCCGTGAACTGAGAAATCAGGACCTGAGCCAAAGTCAGACCCTTAACCAACTGAGCCACCAAGGCGCCCCTAAACACATTTTCTAATCAACATAGAACACGTTCCTTTTAAAGACCATTTGCTTCAAGACAGGCAATATTGGCCTCAGGCCAGGAGCTCCCAGGGAGTCAAGGACAATGACATCTTGGTATCTGGGGAAGGGGAGACCTGAGATGGCATCAGGAGCATCACTCAGACTGCAAGGAGATACTCTGAGTGTCTCAGAAGCATTGTAGGCTCCAGCACTAGACGCAGGGGCTTAGGTTGGTTTGTAGTGGGAACATCTGACCTTAAGTGAAGTATGGTCCTGTGTCAGCCGTTCCTCATCCCTTGCAAGGACTACTTGTAGGAAAGCGGAAAGCATATTCCAAGGTGCAAACTAGCCAGGCGTGTTGAGCTGGAACACACTGTCCGTGAAGGTGAGCAGAAGGAACCGCCCAGCTGGAGCAGGCAGCTCTGTGGCCAAAGGGAGTAGACACCTATAGATTTTTTAGTAACCTTAAAAAAAGAAAAACCAAAACTGCTGGGTTATACATTTTTCTTAGCTTTTGGGAAATTCTGAAAAATACAAAGAATAAAGGCTGAAAATTGCCTATGCTCTCCCGAACTCAGTATAATCGTGTACTACTTTAAAATATTTATTATTAGCTTAATACTTAATCATATTTCCATGTCATCAATTATTCTTTTAAAACTTGATTTTTAATGGCTGTGTGGTGTCTGATTCTATAAATGTACTGTAATTTTTATAACTCGTCCTCCATTATTAAGCATTTAGCTTCTCTCTAATTTTTCATTATTACAAACACTGCTTTTGTGAACATCATTGTGTATTAATTTTGCACATATCTTAATTATTTTCGTAAGCTACGTTCCGAGCAGAATTGCTGGGTACAAGGATATGCAGCTTAAAACTCTTTTGTTGTTACACATTAGCAAAAATTTCTCACGGAAAAAAATATACCATAAGCAATGTCTAAGAATGCCAGTTGAAAAGACGCTTACTATAATTTGTTTTAAGTTTATTTCTTTATTTTGAGAGACAGAGCATGAGCGAGGGAGGGGCAGAGAGAGAGGGAGAATCCCAAGCAGGCTCTGTGCTGACAGCACAGACGAGGGGCTCCAACTTGTGAAACTGTGAGATCACAGTTTCTGAGCAGAAATCAAGAGCCGGACGCTTAACCAACTGAGCCATCCAGGCGCCCTGAGACTATAATTTTTAAAATAATTTTTGTACTTTCTTTAGTTAAGATTTGAATGTGCTGTACATAACCCACACTCCAGTGCTCAAATAGCAGTGATTTAAGCACAAGAGGGTTTACTTCATTTTCCTACAAAACAAGTCAAGTAGAAGGATAATCAGGGCTGGTATGCGAGCATCTGAATCATCAAGGACGCTTTTATCTTGTTACTCTGTCAACCTTAGGGTACATCCTCTTGGGCCAGCATGCCTGCTAGAGCTCCAGCCATTATATCTGTAATCCATTCAACAGGGAAAAGGGAAGAGCAAATAAGGGCACACTACTTTTCTTCTCGCAGACCTCTGTGAATCTGGATGTAATCCTCCTTCCATCTCACTGGCCAACTCAGTCTGCATTTTTTCTGAGTCTCGTTGCACGACCCTACCTGGATGCTGAGGAATATAGACTTTTAAACTAGAAAGCAACAAGCTCTCTAAAAAGCAAAGTTCTTGGTATTAAAGAAAAGCGGAAGAATGGATGTTGGGAGACAATTACCTGACTCTGTCAGAGGTTTATTTATTTATTTATTTTTACTTCTTTGACTATGGTGCAGATTTAACTTTATGTTTTCATCGACATGAAAAAAAAATACAGGCTATTTATAATTCTTCTGTATGAATTCTCTCATATACCCTCTGCTTTCCCTTTTAGGGTCTGAGTCTTTGTCTCAGTAATTTATAAGGGGATTGTTTTACATATTAAGGATATGAATCCATCGTATGTATTTCACATTTTTTCCCCCGATTTGTCATTCGCCTTTAATGGTGTTTTCAGATAGACTCAGGTTTTGATGTTCTCACCCAGCCAGGTCTATCATTCTTTTCTTTTGGAGTTTCTGGCTTTGATGTATGCTTAGAAATCTCTCCCCAACTCTGAGGCCAGATAAAAAGTTCAGCTATGTTTTCATTTTGTTCTTTTCATGGTTTGAATTTTTCATGTTTGATGCATTAGGCCAGTGGCATTTGAACAGGAAGAAATAGTTGATACTGTGAGCCAGTGTAGTTAAAGCTTCCTCCAAGCAGCACTCATTCTTACTCTACATAATGCATAGTATTTCCTACTCTCTGTCATTATCCTTCATATTTTAGAAAGCTGTGTTTATAACCCACTCATGGATTGTGACCACGAGTTGAAAAAATACTGTTTTAATCAATCTACAGCTGATTCTGGGGTGCACTATGAGAGAGAGAGTGACGTGTTCTTTTTTTTTTCTCTCTTCTAAATAGCTAGTTTTCGTAATGGTTTTTACTCTGTAATTCATCTTTCCGTGTAACAAGTTACTCTCTTTTCCACAATTTTTATGGCTCTTCTCGCCTGTTCTCCCAGATAATATTAGAAATCATTTTGAAAACTTTCAGAAGATGAGATTTAGATTGAATTTCAAAGTAATTTGAGGCAAGCTGATAACTTTACAGTTAAGTTGTTCCATCTGGAAACACGACTCGTCTCTCTATCCAAATTTCCTCCGGAAATGTCTGCAGTTTCCTTTCATAGAGGCTCCTGTATTTCTCATTACATCTATAGCTGGAGAGTGGATGTTTGGGACTGCTTTTTGTGAATGAAATCTGTTTTCTATTTTTGTTAAAATTATTATTTCTCTCAAATAGGAAGTCTCGACTCTGATGGTTTTTTATTTTATCGTCTTGGATCTTCTATCGCAGGCAGTCTCCTCCGGAGATAATGGCCATTTTATCTTCTTTCCCATGTGGGTTTTAAGATAGAGCTGCCATTTATTGATTACTCACTAGAGCTAGACATTGTGTATTGTATGTATGTTTCCTTTAACCATTCTGAAGCCCAGTGATAGGTGGTACTCTTCTCTGCACTTTAAAGGTGAGAGAATGGACTTCGGCTCATTGAAATGGCTCAGGATCACATATCTAGCAAATAAATAGCAGAGCCAGGATCAATCCAACTGAACCCAGATCAATCCAACTCCAGAGCCTGGGCTTTAATAAAGCACTTCATTCCATTAATCACGTGTACGCTAAACCTCTTTTTTTGTGTGTCTTATTGCTTTGGCTGAAACTTCCAGAATGGAGTAAATGATACTGCTTTACCAAGAAACCCGTAGGATAGTGACTTTATGTTTTTCTGGGGCACAAATTTGAATGAGGGCTTGTGAAGGCCTTTGCACAGTTTGTTTCTCTGTGATTGGGTTGGGGAATGCCTCATCTGTCACTAGCGCAGCGGCCTCTCACTTCCTTGGGTTCGTTAATTTTTGTCATTCTTTGTCTTTAGATCATTATGGACCTTTTTAAAAAAATACTTGGGGGGCGCCTGGGTGGCTCAGTCGGTTAAGCGGCTGACTTCGGATCAGGTCATGATCTCGCGGTCTGTGAGTTCGAGCCCCGCGTCGGGCTCTGTGCTGACAGCTCAGAGCCTGGAACCTGTTTCAGATTCTGTGTCTCCCTCTCTCTGACCCTCCCCTGTTCATGCTCTGTCTCTCCCTGTCTCAAAAATAAATAAAACGTTAAAAAAAATTAAAAAAAATATACTTGCGGTGGCTATGTAGCTCAATTGGTTAAGCGTCCGACTCTTGATTTCAGCTCTGGCCATAATCTCATGGTTCATGGAACCAAGCCCTGCATCTGGCTCTGCACGGACAGTACGGAGCCTGCTTCGGGTTCTCTGTCTCCCCTTCTCTCTGTCTCTTCCCTGTGCTCTCTCTTTCTCTCAGAATAAATAAATAAACATTGAAACAAGTAATAGATTGGGGCGCCTGGGTGGCGCAGTCGGTTAAGCGTTCGACTTCAGCCAGGTCACGATCTCGCGGTCCGGGAGTTCGAGCCCCGCGTCAGGCTCTGGGCTGATGGCTCAGAGCCTGGAGCCTGTTTCCGATTCTGTGTCTCCCTCTCTCTCTGCCCGTCCCCCGTTCATGCTCTGTCTCTCTCTGTCCCAAAAATAAACGCTGAAAAAAAAAAAAATTAAAAAAAAAAAAAGAAACAAGTAATAGATCAAATACTTTATTTGAGTAAATCGACACACAATGTTGCATTAGTTTCAGGTATACAAGAGAGTGATTCCACAAGTTTATACCTTCCACTCTGGTCACCAACGGCATAGCTACCCATCTGTTTCCATACGACACCGTTACAATATCACCGCCTGTATTCCTTACATTGTGCCTTTTACTCACGCGACTTACTCATCCTGTAACTGGTAGCCTATGTCTCCCTCTCCCCTTTATCCGTTTTGCCCATCTGCACACCTTCCCCACTCTCTCCCATCTACCTCCCTACCTCTGGCAACCATCAGTTCTCTTTACTTATAGGACTCGTTCTGCTTTTTGTTTATGTATTCGTTTGATTTTTTTAGATTCCACATATGAGTGCAATCATATTACCATATAGTATTTGTCTTTCTCTGTCTCGTTTATTTTGCTTAGGATAATAGGCTCTAAGTCCATCCGTGCTGTTGTAAATGGCAAGATTTGACTCTTTTTATGGCTGTATAATATTCCATTGTGTGTGTGTGTGTGTGTGTGTGTGTGTGTGTGTGTGTGTGCGTGCGTGCGTGTGTGAGAGAGAGAGATTTTGTGTGTGTGTGTTCATGCTTGTGTATGTATATATATATATACCACATTTTCCTTATTTGTTCATTTATCAATGGATACTTAGGGTGAAGAACGCTTGGATATGTTGGTGGGAATGTAATTTGGTGCAGCAGCTATGGACAGCGACATGGAGGTTCCTCAGAAAATTAAAAGGAGAAATACCCTATGATGCAATAATTCCACTATGGGGTATTCGTCCAAAGAAATTGAGACACAATTCAAAAAGATGTGCATCCCTTTGTTTATTGCAGCATTATTTACAGTAGCCAAGATAGGGAAGATCACTATGACCCTTTTATTTCCAGAAATTGGTATCCAATAAAATTCTATTTCCTGGACTCATTACTATAATGTTCTTTTTTTTTTTTTTACATAAGCTTTTTATTTTAGAAAAAGTTTTAGATTTACAGAAATACTACAGAGATAGTAGAGTTCCCATAAACCCTGCCCCTACTTTCTCCTTACCATCATCTTACATTGGTGTGGTACATTTGTCATATTTAATGAACCAATATGGATATATTAAATCAGTTAAAGTCCATATTCAGATTACCTTAGTTTTTACCTCATTTCCTTTTTCTGTTCCAGAATGTCACCCATGATACTATGGTATATTTAGTCATTATGTCTCCTGAGGCTTCTGGTTATAACATGTTCTCAGATTTTCCTTGTTTTTGATGACCTTGACAATTGTGAGGTGTATTCGTCAGTTTTTTTTTCCCAGAACGTCCATGACTTGAGGTTTGTTTGATGTTTGTCTCATGATTAGACTGGAGTTACGGGTTTTGGGGAGGAAGACCACTGAGGTACAGTGACATCGTTGTCTCACATCAAGGGTGCCTATTATTAGTATGACTTAACACTGTCAATGTGAACCTTGATCACCTGGCTGAGGTGGTATTTTTCAGGTTTCTCTACTGTAATGCTACACTTTTCCTTCCTTTTCATACTGTCCACTCTGGTGGAAGTCACTGTGCACAGTGAGTGGGCAGTTAATCCTCCATCCCCTTGAGGATGAAGTGTCTCCATAAATTATTTGAAATTCTTCTGCACCAGAGATTTGTTTCGTTGTTCATTCATTCAATCATTTATTTATGGATTCATAAGCGTTTATTTTGTACCTGAGGTTACAATCCAATACTAACTATTAAATCAGTCCAATTCTAAGATTTTGTTGTGCAAATTATTGCAGCTTTGGACTTGGGAGCTCCTTCTCTTGGGTCCTTTTTCCCTTTGATATACTCTCATTTTGTTTATTTTATTTACTTATTTTTGGACACTTGTTTACTTTCTGGTGCCACAAGTTGCTTCAGGCTCATCTCGTCTATTCCTTATCCCAGCCATTTTGCCAGGTAGCCCTGGTTCCTTTAATTGGAGAATCGTATTAGAAACCAAGATTTGGGCAACTCGGCACTAGGTGTGCTCATTACTACTAGAATGTTGTTTCTCTGCCTTCTCAGCCGAAAGGGCAAGGAAATATATGTGTGTATACTGATAAACATATGCATAGACCTGTAAATTCTATAGGAATTCATCCTTATCTATATTAAGCTAAACACGATTTCATAGTGATGTCCTCAACTTGGATCCATGAGCACATGGATCATTCTAGCCCCCTCCCTTGTTTGTCTTTAATTTCCTTCTCCATCAGTGAGAAACTGGGCTCCCAGCATCTGCAATCCGTTTACTTAATTCTTCAGTTCCAATATGCTTGTAGAGTGGTCTCAGGATTGTTAACCCCTACCTCTATGGGAAACGACTTTATCAGTCAGAGCACAGTGCTTATGTCATTTTGCCTTTAGTCTTACAGTCTCCACTTATTTCCAAACTGCTCAGGTCAGCACGTTTTGTAATCCATGTAGATTGTGTTTCCACATTTTGCATTTCATCCTAGGGTCTCCCGACTTTGTAAATGATTTTTGAACATTGGCATACATTAAGGTTCCCTTTCTGCTACAGTGTTCTGTGGGTCATGACACATTTATATTGTCATATATCCCCCCTTACAGTATCAAGAATAATAGGTTCACCACTCTGAGAAAATTCCTTGTGCTTCACTTTTTTTTTTTTATTTTTTTTTTTTCAACGTTTATTTATTTTTGGGACAGAGAGAGACAGAGCATGAACGGGGGAGAGGCAGAGAGCGAGGGAGACACAGAATCGGAAACAGGCTCCAGGCTCTGAGCCATCAGCCCAGAGCCTGACGCGGGGCTCGAACTCCTGGACCGCGAGATCGTGACCTGGTTGAAGTCGGACGCTTAACCGACTGCGCCACCCAGGCGCCCCTGTGCTTCACTTTTTAACCACTCCCACTTCCCCACCTCAAATCCCTGAGAACCAATGTACTATCTCTATGGTTTTGTGTCATAAAAATGGAACCATTCATTATGTAACCTTTTTTTTAAGACCAGTTTTCACTTAGCAATATTCATATAAGATTCAAACATATTTTTGTAGCTTGATATTTGTTCCTTTTTATCAATGCATCGTACCCCATTGTATAGGTGTTTTCATAATTTATCCATTCACCTACTGAAGGACGTCTTGGTTGTTTCCAGTTTGTGCAATTACGAATAAAGGTGATACATTTTAATGTAGCTTTTCTGACTGTTGGTATAATATTTCACATTAATTGGGCAGATACCTAGGAGTGCTTTTGCTGGATCACATGGTAAGATACTTAGATTTAAAAGACTTTGCCAAACTGTTTTCCTAAGTCACAATACCATTTTGTATTCACACTACCAGTAATGGGAGTGTCTGTTGCTTTGCATCCTTGCCAGCAATTGGTATTGTCAGATTGTTTTGTTTTGTTTTGTTTTAATTGTAGACATCCTAATAGGTATGTGGTGCTGTGCCATTGTTTCCATTTGCATTTCCCTAGTGACAGCTGATGTTGAGAATCTCTTCATATGGTTATTTTACCTCTTATTAAATGAGGTATCTGGTCACATCTTTTGTATGTTTTTTAATTGGGCTTTTGGTCTTTCTGTTGTTGAGTTTTAAGGGTATTTCCTTTTGGATACACATTCTTTGTCAGATATGTGTTTGCAAATATTTTCTCCCAGGCGGTAGCTTATGTTTTGGTTCCCATAACTGTCATTCACACAGCCGGAGGTTTTCATTTTAATAAAGTCCCACTCATTTTTGTTTTCTTGGATTGTGCTTTTGGCATTATTTCAAAAAGTTTGTTGCCAAACCCAAGGTCACATAGATTTTCTCCTCTCTTCTAGAAGTTTTGTAGTTTTGCAATTTGTCTATTGGCTTATCACCCATTTTAATTATGTGTTAAAGTATAAGGTCCCCAAGTAGGTTCATTCTTTTTGCATTTTGGCATCTGATAGTTCCAGCACCATTTACTGGAAAGACTGTCCTTTCTCCCTTGAACTGAATCTGCTACCTTTGCTCCTTTTGCAAATTCACCTGACTACAGTCGTGCGGGTCTACATCTCAGTCCCCTGTTCCGTTCCATCAGTCGTTTACTTTCTCACCACTACCACACTGTCTTAATGATTGCTGCCTTAGAGTAAATCTTGAAATGTGCTTTGAGCACTCCTACTTTGTGTTTCTTCTTCAGTACTCTAATACTCTCTAAAATTTTTGTCATGTAAAATATTTTTTAAAAAGGGAATATGTTTGGTCCCAGCCTTTTTGCTTGGAAATGTGCTTCGTCTGGGTCATCCAGTCCTGGCCAAGCACATGGTGGGCCCTCATTTGTCACTCGCTGATTTCCCAGAAGGCCAGTGCAGGGGAAATTCCCTCCGCCAGAGATTGAGGCCAGCAGATGGTCAGGCGTGTTCACCTCAGAGGGCTCTTGTCTCTCAGCATTTCTTACTTGCAGTTCCCAGAAGAAAACTCACTCTTAGCAAAGATCATGAATGTCAAGAGATGGGAAGTTGTTTGCAAAACTGATGGTTCTTAACCAATTTCAGTTACTGCTTCTCCTTGGTATCATTCCACCCTACACGCTGCCTTTGCAGAAGACTCGAGTTGGAGGATGCAAATTCAGATTCCAAACCCTCATCCGCCATGCTTCTGGCTCCCTTACAAAAACCAGAGCATCCTTGCACCAGGTGCCCTCAGCCCCCTGAACAGGGCCCACACCATCAGCAGATAGGGCTTTGTTAGCCACGGCCCAGAAGGAGGCACAGTCCTGGCATCGGGGCGCTGGGGACGATTTAGGATGTATACCCTCGGCTGCTGGTAAAAAAGTCGAGATTGGAGGTAAACTGGATCTCAGAAACGAGTGAGAATGAGAGCCCTGGCACACCACAGGGAAACAAGAAAAGCGGGTCATGAATTAGTTTTCGCTAAGGCTCCAGCCAGGGTGAACACTTTGACGGGTCGCTTTCAAGCTCTGGGATTGTTCGGTGATTCAGGAGTTGGTTGCTGTCTTGGCCAAGAAGTATCCATCCCTCAGGCATTTTGTGGGTCCACATTTGCAGCATGATCTTTCCCACCTGCCTTCCTTTGGTCCCAGATACGCTTGTAGGTTGGTTCCAGTATTTGTCTCCTTTCTGCAAGGCACATACATGCTTAGCGATGAATTTTCTAGCCCAAATGCAGAGCTGGGGCGAGGAGACATATGCCCAGTGTGGATTGGCAGCAGACGGAGCTCATCAGGATACATTAGAACAGTTGTCCAAGCCCTCATGAAGTGCCAGCCTGCTGTTCACACGGTCCTTCCCGCCTCTTTGGATGGCTGGGCGGGCCCACTTCAGCTGGAAGCCAGTCAGTACTGACGGCCCTTTTGCTCCAGGCTCAGAGCCCAGTCTCTGCTGGCACCACTGCCCGGCAGGCCCTGGGCCGCTGCCTGACAGAGACTGAGCAGGGAGACAAATGCAGGAGGAGCGACAGAAACTCAGGTAAAAATCTGGCTGTGCATGACAGCTCCAGATGAACCGTCAGGGAAGCTCCGGAAAAGCCAGCCCTGGCAGACCCAAGCTAGCAGCAGGGTCCGTTACTTTTCAAGGCATGTAAGCATTGTGTGAGTTAGGCGTGGGGGCGTTTGGTCTTACCCTAACCCAGGGAAGCCCGGCATGGGAGGGAAGCTGTTGCTTAGGTGATGAACCTACCACCTGTACCCTTATGAATGTGCAGCGTTGTCCTGGGTGCATGGGAGGCAGGAGCCCGTATTCCCTTTGAGTGGGTTGCTCTTTTCTTC
Organism: Puma concolor; assembly: GCF_028749965.1. Lineage (NCBI taxonomy): Eukaryota > Metazoa > Chordata > Mammalia > Carnivora > Felidae > Puma > Puma concolor. Next base: position 127,373,002 of record NC_141667.1, read on the forward strand.
TTGTGCAGGGCCTTCCCAGTGGGGTGGCTCAGCAGGAGCTACCCACAGCCGAGGGTATACATCCTAAATCATCCCCAGCGCCCCGATGCCAGGACTGTGCCTCCTTCTGGGCCGTGGCTAACAAAGCCCTATCTGCTGATGGTGTGGGCCCTGTTCAGGAGGCTGAGGGCACCTGGTGCAAGGATGCTCTGGTTTTTGTAAGGGAGCCAGAAGCATGGCGGATGAGGGTTTGGAATCTGAATTTGCATCCTCCAACTCGAGTCTTCTGCAAAGGCAGCGAGCAGGGTGGAATGATACCAAGGAGTAGCAGTGACTGATGTTCAAGCACCGCACTGGTCATCAGCACGGACAGGCACTGAGGTCCTCAAGGATCCAGATGCATAATTTGTGGGCACGTGCCTCAGGCTTACCCTTGTCCTCCCGGGACTCCCGGTGCGAGCATAGTGTCCCTGTTGCAGAAACCATGGAATGGCAGTGAGACAAGCAGAATGGTGGACTGTTCCGGTTCTACATTCAGACAGACCCGTGTTCAGTTCATAAATCTGCTCATTGGTTGTTGACTTGTAACAAATGCTCGAACTGCTTTGAATTCATATCTTTATTGGAGAATGGGACACCAATAATGACACCTCCTTCTGGAATTGTTTTGAGGCTTAAGTGTAATCATCACTGTAAAGCACTTGGAATGGGGCCTGGTGTATAACCATAACCTCATAAAAAATGGAAATAAATTCTACCCCCATCGTAGGACTCGAACTCATGACCCCCAAGATCAAGAGTCACATGCTTCACCGAGTGAGCTGCCCAGGTGCCCCACAATAGCCTCATAACAAGTGACGTTGTTACCAGCACTGTCATCGCTGCCTTTGTCGTCATCATCATCTTCAGGATTATCGGCAGTAGGAAAGTGTATTGAACAACATCCTTCCCATTCTCTATCCTAAGAGCGTTGCATTAAATCGAAATCATAAAACCCTCCTCGATTCCTCCTGTCTGCAGGAATATAGACTTGGACACGCACAGTCTCTGCTCTCATGAAACTCATACCTTCTAGGGGTGAAAATTCATACATCTATGAAATCTCAACAATAATTGTAAAAGTAAGCAATGCCATATGTGGCTATTGATTGCTGGGAAAACCAAAATGTGATTGTAGTTATCTGTGTACAAACAGTCCTGACCCACAAGGTCTTTTCTTGGTTCATACCGCTGTCTGTGTTACAAAGATACGATTTCCATGAAAAGCGGGGCGAGCCCGAGAGGAGGGAGAAGCACACGAGAGCCTCGGCAAAGCTTCTCGCCATTTTTTGGTTTTGGCATGAAGTAGATACTCCTTGCCCCTCTCCTGCCGTCTTCCTTTTCTACCTCTTGAATCTCCCCTTTTCCATCCCTCCCTCCTTCACTCTTACACCACCCAGTCAGTTGAAACCCTGACACTCAGCAGATTTCTCAGGGGGAAAAGGAAAGGGGTGGATTATGTCCATTTTGATCTTCCTCTTCCCCGCCCTGCTTCTGCAAGCCCTCTACCTGATTCTTCTCTGCTGGATGCCTGCATTCTGTATCCAGCGACTTTCCATAGGACCTCAGAGGTGCGGATTTCCCCTGACATGGAGTAGTTGGACATCCAGTGTGGTCCTCCCTGAGTCCTGGAGTTTGTTGATCACAAGTACGGATTGAGAGTAGCTGCCTGCCTTGTCTCACCTTCTTATTCGGAAAGGGACAGAGAGAGAGAGCATGAATTCAGTGGCTTTTCATTCTTCAACCCCAGACCTCAGGGCTCCTGCTCAGTGTTTGCTGTAAGAAAAATGCCCCCAGGACTGATGGCTCCGCCCCCAGGCAAGAGCACACTTTTCAACCCAACTTGCAGGCAGGCAGAGATGTCTGCTGGCTCCTAACGGCTGGTTTCCCAAAGGTATTTTTCTGTTCGGTGACAAACCTGAGTTGGTCTCTGCCACAAACCCCATTCATGTGATCATTAAAATATGTAAATGGAGCCACTGGCAGCACCCCCACCCCCTCTTGCGACGGAGGCTAGCACCTCTGGGTGACCTCTGCCTGATTGACTGTACCTTGGCCCTCAAATATCAGGTATAGGGGACTAGAGTTTCTGAAACTTCATTTGTATGTTTATGTTTTCCAGTGCATATTTATACATCAGGAGACTTTTTTATTTTGGGGGGTTGGGAATTCTGAGTTTAAGGAGCAAACCACACCTCAAAGAAATCCGTAAATGAGGCTGAGATACACGCATGATGATCTTGCAACCCCTTTGTCTTAGTGGGAGAGGACAGTGAAAGGTTATATACTTTTTTAGATGCCAGGGATTATTTGTTACGGTAGACATCATTTCTCTGACAAGTACGGAAATTAATTCAAAGAATGTTGGTTGAGCACCTGTTATGAGACAGGCCTTGTGCTAAGTGCCAGGACCCTGTCTTAGCTCAGGCGACTGTAACAACATACCACAGACCGGGGTGCTTGAGCAACTGACATTTACTTCTCACTGTTCTGGAGCCTGGGAAGTCCAAGATCCAGGTGCCAGCAGGCTCTGTTCTTGGCCACGGCCTTCTTGCTGGCCTGCAGACCATGCCGTCTTACTGTATCCTCACGTCATGGTGCAGAAAGATTGGGGTCTGGTCTCTTCCTCTTCTTAGGAGGGCACTAAGCCCATTATGGAAGCTCCACCTTCAGGACCTCCTCTCAACGTACTGACATTCCAGAAGCCCCTTTTCTTTATACCATCACGCTGGGGGGTTAGTACTTCAGCATATGAATGGGGGTGGGGTGGGCACACACACTGGGTCCGCAAAAGACGCAGACATCAAAGAATAAGTGGAGGGCTTTACTCCCCTGGAGCTGATGTTCCACGGCAGCACTTACCTAGCCCGTGTCCAGTACACGGGGGCTCTGCCCATCACAGGTTGACTGCAAGAGGACAAGGGCTATGTTTTTCTGCATCTTTATGTCCCTGCTACCTATCTGCACGTAGTCCCACGTCCGGCATCCAGCAACTATGTGAAAATGTTGTCTGTGATGGCATGACATTGACCAGAGGCTCCTGGCTCTTGCAGAGGTGTGGTCTCGTGTCTTTCTTCTGAAACAGGAGGGAAAGATGCCTTGCAAGCAAGTGCACTGTCTGAAAGCAGCTTTATTTCTCATTGTCTCATAGACAAAAGGAGCTTAAGCCTCTAATTGCTGTTCTTGGAGCCAGAGCACCTGCTGGTTCTGCCTCCATTAGCGTGTTGCCTCTCTCCCAGGACTGCAGGGCTGGTAATCTGAAAGGGAAATGACTTCTGGTTGCGGGTGGAGGGAGCTCATTGTTGCTAACTGCTCACAGTGTCTATCACTGTCTCACCTCTACTTTGGAGGAGAGAAATCAATAGTGTTTTAAACGTCTTGCTAAGTAGGTGTTTATGAAGCAGATTCCCCAGGGCTTAGCCCGGGGCAGCACTCAGGGCAGGCGAACCGCCTGGAGTGGGAAAAGCCTGGCTGAGACCTAAGGGCCTTGCTCCCACCCCGTGCTTGCCCGTCCTCGGTGTTGGGGGCAGGGCGGGGGGGGGGGGGGTGGCTGGCGTCTTTGAGCCAGTGACATGAATTGGCATGCTTGGAGGGCAACAGGGAAGGGCACTGTCATTCCAGAATAGTTTCCTGGGTACTGTGCTGGGGGCTGGACACCAGCCCTGTCCCCAGAGAAACCCTGTTGGGCAGGAGATGGACAAACAGGACATGACAGCGTGTGGCAGGCCACATGATGGTGGGCGACAGACGGTGCTGAGGGAACACACAGAAGGAGCCTGCGGGCAGGGGAAGCGAGGAGAGGAAGGAGTGAGAGAGGGCTTCCTGGATGGGAGGGAAGAGAGTCTTCGAATTTCTTGCTCTTGACTCCTCCTTATTCTGTTTTTCTAGAGCTCTGCTTGTGGCAAAACCCCTCAGTCAGGGCAAGGCAGGGAAGAAAAGCCTGGAACTATCTGATCAGCCCCGACTCAGGGTTACTTAGCAAATAAGAGTTGCTGCAAAATGAAAGGTGATGTAGGCCATTGCTAGTGTCCAGGGGATATTAGGTCCCTTCCCTTCTGGAAATCAGGTCTGTAACTCCTCAGCATTGCTCAGCCCCTTCCTCCTGCCAGGGACACATGATTTCTTATATTAGCTCAGCTCTCTCTCCCCACCCCACCCCACCCCACCCCACCCCCATGCATCCTCACAGTAGCCCCCTCTTTGCCCTGCTCCACACTCTTCTTCCTTACCGGGAACTTCATGGACGAAGCCACATCCGGGTCAAACTCAGCTTGGAGCATTACTGTGACACACAGGGCATCCAAATAGAGAGAAAACGCGCCCCTGCTCCTGTGCTGGTGATCCGTCTTCCCACCCCCAGTGTTCCTGACCTCCCCTGTGTGGCTTAGCCAGGAGAGAAGGCGAGCTGGGTCATCACCTGGGCGCCGTGGCTGAAAAGTTGCCAGAACACTCATGCCCCCCGGCCTCAAGCCCCAGCTTGGGCTACTCACGGTCCCCACGAGGCCTGATTAAGATTCATTCATCAGACAAGGGAGAGCTTGGGCAATGGCGACCTCAGGCTTTCCTGCCATCCAGTGACAGGTGCCAGATGCCCCCACCCCCCACTGAATGCATGGTCCACAAGCCAGGCCAGCCGTGCAGGGCGGCAGCAGGGGGTTCACAGGAGCAGAGGCCCAGGTGAACATTCTCCCTGGTCGGGGTGCACCACCCACTTACATTCACCCTATTCCAGGCTTGCCGTCTTCCTCCCCATCTGCCCATTCCTTCTGGAGAATGGAGGTGTCTGCACCGGTGCCCTGTAAATGAGAGTCTGCTTGGAGGCACTTTCCTGGGTGGTGAGAATGATCTGAGTCTTCCCCACGGCCTCTCTGATTAAGACTGACCACACTGGCAGGCGGGCGGGTGGGCCGGCAGGCGGCCGATCCTGGACCTGATGCAGCCACTGCTGCGGGGATGCTCCCTTCCTCCCTCTTCAGCTCAGGGCGGTGGGGGGAGAGGAAAAAGGAGTCACAGCACAGACACCTGCAGAAGCGGTGCTAATTTGGCCTGATTTAAATTTAGGCAGTAACTTGTGCACTCCTCTGCGTGCCAGACCCAGGGTCCGGGAGCTGTTTGTGGTCTTACTCGTAGGGAAAGAAGACTGGCTAGGGAAGGACTTGGACAGTGGCAAGTCCCCGGCAGCTGAATCTGCCCTTTCCCACCCCTGCCGAGCCTGTGCCGGCCTGCACCTGGACCCTCTCGACCACCTGTGCATACCCTTCTGTGCTGTCTGGTTTTCCTCAAGCCTTGTCAGCTGGAGAAGACAGCTGCCCACCATGCATGCCCATTGTCCATGCCAGGCCTGCCCTGGATGCCAGGTCTGTGGGGCCCTTTCTCAACCGTTGATCTGTCATCACCATGTGTTCCTCTAGAGACTGCATGTTGGCTACAGCCTGAGTCCGCTCTGGAGCCCTTCCAACCTGGGTTCTCCTTCTCCGTTCTGCTACATCCAAGCTTTGTGCCTGGGCAAAGCCTTTTCACCTCCCTGAGCCAACCTCAGCTCTCTCAGCTGGAATATGATAATACATAGTCCATGGGCGTATGACAGAACCACGAGATGATGTCTGTAAAATAGCTCGTGTAGGGCCTGGAACCTAATAAATGCGCATAGCATGCCGTCTGCCATTGCCATTGTTAACGACAGCTGCCTGTAGGGATTTACAACGCCCCCCTCCCCCGGAGAATTCAACCTCTTGGCTCATTTAGGGGTATTGCAAGGAATAATGTGAGGCCATCCTGGTGAAGTGCTGACATTGAGTTTGGCACCTGTAAGTACTCCATAAGTGGGGGAGGTTCCCCTCGGTGCCGGACAGACTCTCACCATATTGTTCACGCTGTACTGAAAGCCTTGTTTCTTTCTGTCTTCCTTGCAAGGCTGAGAGCCCCTTGAGGCAGGAGCTGTCTCATCCTCCACTGTTTCCCTGTCCCCACGATGGGGTCTGGCACTCAGGAAAGGGCACTGAGCCTGCAAAGAACTCTATTCTCACAGGTCCTTCTAGCCATGAGAGTCTCAGAGCTCAAGGTCTCTACCTATTCTGTTAGTACACTGGAGATTGAGGTCCTAGAGAGGGCTAACTGCCATGTCCAGCCAGGCAGGCAGCCCATCAGCAAGCAGGCACTCAGGCAGGACCTACTGTGTGCTACAGGACCTGAGGGACCACAGATGCCTGAGAAGAGAGTCTTGTCCAACAGAGACTGCCATGTTGCCATGGGCGGCCGGGCCCTGTACTGGGAGCCAGGGCATAATAGTAAAAAGAACAGGGCTCTGTCCTCCTGGAGCTTACAGTCCAGTGTGAGAGAGTACAGTCATGACACAGCTTTGAAGCACATCACATGGCTAGGAGTGAGGTGAGCACGGCGGAGAAGCAGTGAGGAGTAAGAGCTAGGTGCCATGACGGAGAAAGGTGGTAGCATCTGACCTTGTTGGGTGTGGCCAGGGAAGGAGGACTTGGATTAGGAAGTGACCCCTGATCTGATGTTGGAAGGATTAGTAGGTGTTAATGAGGCCAGTGGGAAAGTGTTCCCTGGGGAGCCACCTTAATGCATTTGGGGGGTCTAAGCTTGCAAGGCGAGTCCCCCAGAGAGAAGAGAGAATGGATTCAGCGTGTAGGATAGAAAAAGCAGTGAGGGAAGGGCACCACCCTGTCCCCCTGCCTGCCCCCCTCCTATGGCAGCTGCCCTTCCTCTTGCTGTGACCACACTGAGGTCATAGGGCTGAGCTCTGGGACTCACTGCCTTTGGGCGCCCATCCATCCCTCCTCAGGAACAAGGAGAAGAATTCCTTCTTCCTGCTGACCCTCCCTCTTCCTCTTTCCTGTTGCCCCTCCCTCTCTGCTTCTTCCTCTATCCTTTGTACCCAGGAGGGTCACCCCTGTCTTGGTGCCTTGTAACCTTGAAGCTTCTTGGTTCATTGTGTGGACTATGCTAACTGCATCCCTTTCTTTCACCTCACCCTATGAACCTTCACCTTTGGTCTTCAGACTCACTGCAGCAATCCTGAGCCCCAAATCCTGGGCTACTTCTGAATATTCTTCCTTCCTGACTTCTCTGTGAAATTTGGGGGTGTTGACCAGCTACTTCCTTTCTTTTGAAAACGCTTCTTGCTTTCCCTCGGGGCGATGCTGGGCTTTGCCACCTAACTGTGCTGACTACCCCTTCTTTGGTTTTCTCACCCAGACCGTCACTTTCCCTGTGGGACCAGTCCACTGCTTATTCATTTATGACCACTCTTCCCCCTTCTTCCACTGACATCACCCTGGTCCTTGTCACCTCCACCTCCTGCACCATAGCATCTACTCATAGGGTCTCCTGCTGCTTCTTTTCTCTTTTCCACCCCCTGAACTCCACTTGCAGATTAATCTTTTAAAACTACTATCTGGGGAACAGCAGTGTGTCTCTTTTGGTACACTCAGCCTCATAAACTCACTTTCCCCTCAATTCATTCTGATGTGGTTTGACTCTGGCTTATGTTCGTCCCAAGCCTGGAATACTCTCTTCCCTGTGTCAACACACAATGCCTCCTTATCTCCAGGGATTTTTCCTCTAGGATAAAACTCCCCTCTCATTGGTGTTCACAGCTACCCTACAAACATTTATCAAGCTCTTACCGCACATCAGGCCCTCCAGAAGTTTGTAGTGTGTTTGAGGAGACAGATGGTCATGGAGAAAGTTAGAGAAATGATTTTGTCCCTGCCATGTTTGTCCCTGCCATCATTGCAATGCTGATACATATCGATACATCCTGAGCTCCTCTTTGACAGTTCCCCACACAAGCTATACCCGTACTTGGTATAGTTGTTCATCATTCTTACCATTGTCATTTTCACAGCCCCATTAATTCCTGATCTTATGATGGTGATAAGGAGTTGTTCTGGAATGAGGCGAGGCCTTGGGAACTTGATATTAATCCCCCAGATAGTACCTACCCTTTAAAACTAGAATCTGGGGCGCCTGGGTGGCGCAGTCGGTTGAGCGTCCGACTTCAGCCAGGTCACGATCTCGCGGTCCGTGAGTTCGAGCCCCGCGTCAGGCTCTGGGCTGATGGCTCAGAGCCTGGAGCCTGTTTCCAGTTCTGTGTCTCCCTCTCTCTCTGCCCCTCCCCCGTTCATGCTCTGTCTCTCTCTGTCCCAAAAATAAATAAACGTTGAAAAAAAAAAAAAACTAGAATCTACTAGGGGTGCCTGGGTGGCTCAGTCGGTTGAGCGTCCGACTTCAGCTCAGGTCATGATCTCACGCTCCGTGAGTTCGACCCCTGCGTCGGGCTCTGTGCTGACAGCTCAGAGCCTGGATCCCGCTTCAGATTCTGTGTCTCCCTCTTTCTCTCTGCCCCTCCCCTACACATGCTCTGTCTCTCTCTGTCTCAAAAATAAGTAAAAACATTTAAAAATTAAAAAAAAAAAACCTAGAATCCACTAATGTAGATGTGGATTTTGTTAACAAAACTTCCTCTTAGCTCCACAGTGGAGGCTGTTTTTTGAGTTTATTAAAGAGAATGCTTTAAAACGGAATCACCATGAAATGAGACCCAAAGCACAGCCCATCTTCTTGTAATTATGCCATGTATAATTTACCAGGAAGAAAGTGCTTTTATGATTCTGGGGGAAAATGCTTACAAAACAAAACTCTTCATTACTACACATACTATAATTTTTTCAAAAATTCTTGGGGAAGAATTAGAATTGAAAATGTGGTAGCTGCTAGGTTCTCCCCCTAGAGACTATTTACATCGACACAAATGGCGTAATTGTATTTGACACTTTCCAAGGCAGTTGGGCTGTATGAACTCCGACAAGTTCACCATGAGATCTGACTCGTTTCGGAAACTGGCCCTGGTTAATCCAATCGGCAGATCCAGCCTCGGTGTAGTGGAAAGAATTCTCATGACGTGAGGGAGGTGAGCCTGAGGCCTGACTCTGGTGTTGAGCGAGGAGGAGGCTGCCCACTCTTTAGTTCACCTCTTCCCCAGTCAGGGCTGCTGTGAAGAATAAAAAGAGAGCTAAAAAGAGAGCAAGGCTATGGCAGGAGATCCCACGTGGGTGTCAGAGGTTATGGTCGGTTATGTTTGTGAGTTTTACACTGTTTCACAACAGGATGATAGAATAATGCGTGTTGATTATTGAACACAGAGAAAAGAAAATGTACATAAAAATGTAGAATATGTGAACTCAGGTGAACAAGTTTGATTTTCTGGGTAGTGCTTTGAAACTTTCTTTTTTCTGTTTTGTTTTTGTTTTTGCTTTTGTTTTACTTTGTAATATATTACAGACTTTCCCCCAAATAATTTTTTTTGACAAATTTATTTTTGACAGGCACGTAGTATTGGGTTATAGGATATATTTAACCAGTTCCTTGGTTTAAGTTGTTACTTTGGTTTTGGTTTTGTGTTTTAGCTATTGTAAATACTTCCTTCAAGGACAACTTACACTTAAGTGTTTAAACACATCTTTGGTAGGATAAATGGTTAGAATGAAATTAATCAGTCAAACTATAGATAATTTTAGGTCTTTTATCCATACCACCAACTTACCTGCCAAAATATGCTGTCCCAACTTCTCTTCTGTCACATCAGCCGTTTACCAACAGCCTTTCCAATACAGGGTATTGTTTTAAAAGGCCAAGACCTTTTATTTTAATGTTGCCTGTTTGCTAGATTTCCCTCACCCCCCACCAGTTTTTATTTTTGTTTGTATTATTTTGATTACTAGGGAGGCACAAAACCTTTTTTTATTTGACCATTTACAGTTCTTCTTTTGCGAATTGTTGTTTGTGTCCTTTGTTTTTCGCGGCCGCGTTTACCATCTTCCCTCATGGGTTGAATTGCTGAGGCGTAGTCCTTAATTTTGCATTAAAGCTGCATTGAGTGGATCAGGACTTTATTTTTTTTTATTTTTTTTTATTTTTTTTAGCACTTATTGATTTTATTTTTTTTCAATATATGAAATTTATTGTCAAATTGGTTTCCATACAACACCCAGTGCTCATCCCAAAAGGTGCCCTCTTCAGTACCCATCAACTACCCTCCCCCTCCCTCCCACCCCCCTTCAACCCTCAGTTTGTTCTCAGTTTTTAAGAGTCTCTTATGCTTTGGCTCTCTCCCACTCTCACCTCTTTTTTTTTTTTTTTTTCCTTCCCCTCCCCCATGGGTTTCTGTTAAGTTTCTCAGGATCCACATAAGAGTGAAAACATATGGTATCTGTCTTTCTCTGTAGGACTTATTTCACTTAGCGTCACACTCTCCAGTTCCATGAGTGGATCAGGACTTTAAACTGGTCACTTGTCCAGCAATAAATGTTTGCTGAATAAATGCTAAATGAATCATGATGTGGTAGTTGGATGGCTGTGGGTCAGGAGGTAATGGTCATTGTCCCCAAGAGTGGCAGGATATTACTTCCTCCATTCATTCATTCATTCATTCATTCATTCATTCATCCATCCATCCATCCATCACTCTGCCCAATATAGTTTTTAAGCAGGCCGTGCTGTGTATTAGGCTTTTGTTCCTGTTCTCAAGAACTTATGTCTAAAGGAGAATTTCCAATACAGTGTGGTTTATTCACTGTGAATGAATTCAGTAATTCCTTAGAGGAACACAAGTCCATTTTTAAGAGGATGGATTTTGACTCCTAGAAAGTACACATGATTTCATGAACTAGCAGAAGCGTCTTAGCTCACATTATTTTGGTGGACGTGTGCACCTTTTTTTTTTTAACATACTTCCTCTGTGAGGCTAATTTCAACACCAAACAGGTACAATTCAGTTGGTAGAAAACTAGACAAAACCTCTTCAAGTACTTTCTTTATAGAAGCTAATAAATTTGGTTTTTTCTTGGCCTCCAGCTTGCCCCTTAGCGTGATCTCTGAGCTCCCTGCCAAACAAAGTTTGAAAATCATTGCTGGAGTCAGATGTGCAAGGATTTTGGACCAGGTAGACCTGAGGCCTAATCCCAGCTCTTGGACCCATTACTCATCTTCTCTGGTCTCAGTTCCCCGGTATTGAAAATTGGGAGATAAACCTTATGTCACCAGCATTGTTTTAACGATCAGTCAATATGATAACTTAAAGTATCTGGTGCAGGGTAGACTAATATTATACTACTAAAATTAGTAGACTAATAATAGCTATTATCCTGATTCATAGTGAAGTCACACAGTTTTACCATTAGGGAATGGTTGGTTATGACAAATATCATGGAAAGCAACTTTTAATTCATCGTATTTACAACAATTTGGATCTGTTTCAATCTCAGCTTTACAGATCTGAACCTTGATTTTATTTTCCCATTGAGAGTGGCTCAGTCCCTCAGTTATAAGGTCACCTTAAGCAGTTTCTCAAGAGACCACTCTATAAACCAAAATCAAGATAGTTTATTTATCAACTCTGGATGGTTGTCAAACATGGGGACTGGAATACTCACATCATAGGGCAGTTCTTCCCTCACCCTGAGAGAGCTTTGGGAGAGCCACATAAGAATCGGTGCTTGTTAGGTGAGCAGGGAATTGGAACAAGGGCGCTTAATTGATGGTTAGAAATGAGCTGTCCTTCCCACACCCTAGCTAAGATAGCTAGGTGACCTGTTCTTCCTAGTCTTACATGACCTTCCATGGGCTGCGGAAGCATATCCCTCACGGAGAGTTTCAGTGGACAGACACTGTCCATACTTGCCTCCGAAACTCTCATTTTTTCTTGGTTCTACACTAACCACTTCCTTTTCTGAATGGTGCATTGTGTGTCTGGCTGTGTCATTGTCTTTAAACCAGTTGTTAATTACCACTAAGTCTTTTATACTAGAGGTGGGTCTCTGTAGGAGACTTTCCATATATTCACCTGTGGATTAATTCTGTCATTCACCTCTCTGAGGTCATTTTATTTCCAGAGAGCCCTTGAGTGGGTGGGTGGGTGAGAGGTAAATACCTCCCTGCTCTCTGTACCCCATGAACATCTGCAAGCTTCCTACCATAAGCGGTGGTGTGGGATATGAAACATGCCCCCAGGAATGACATCTCCACCATCACATACATTATCTCTTGGTGTCCCCAGGGAGCAGGAGGAAACCTCCAGGGCCTTCTGCTGCTCAGAGGTGCCCGTGGACATGATTGTGAACATACTAAAAGCCACCAGCACCATACTGCCATGCTGGATTTGTGAACATTCTCTGCTAGCTCCTGTATTCTGTCATGTAGAGTTAGCAAGTGATGGTGGCATGAATTACATTTCCTCCGGGACCTAGCATTTTTCCCAGTGAGAGTCCGGCTAATTATTTTCTAGTCTGTTTCACATGGCTGGAGAGCATTCATTTTCTGCTGTAACGGTCATTTGTACGGCCCCTCACCTCTCTTCCTGGGAATATAACTTGCCTCCCATAGAGGAGATTCACAAATCTAACATGGGGACAAGTCTCTTGTGATGACTGGACCTTCTAATGTGTCAAATGCACTCTGACTTAAAGAGCAGAGCACAAGAGGTATGGGTACCCCAAGGAAAAAAATCCCTACCCCTTCTGTCCTAGCATTTTGTGGGGAAATGGGAAAGTTGGATTCCTATAATCTGAAGAAGACAGGACTTGGAGGGTAATAAATTTCTTCCAACCATAGTACTTCATAGATACCTCCTTTCTTTGTCATCCACCCCATGGTCCATCCCATCATCCTCATCCGTTCCTTGGCCAGTGGGCTTTTCAGGGTGGTCGAACGTCTCCTTGATGTTGAGCTCCCTGCCTGCTTGTGTGCAAAAGAGAGTGAGGGACACAGAGGGGCAGTAGGTACTGAGCCGGGAGGGAAGACCACAGCCAGCCAGACTGCTAATGGGGTAATCTGGCAGTAGTAGGGTTGATGGAAGAAGTGTCCCCATGCCTGGGCACACCTGGTCTGTTAAAACACCCTTTTACCACACCTTTCAGTTAGTCTGGAGCTGGGGTCTCCAATACGATAGCTACTAGCCACATCTGCTTATTAAAATGAATTAAAATTAAATAAAACTGAAAACTCAATTCCTTGATCACACTAGCCACATTTCAAGTGACTAATAGCCACACTTGGCTAGTGTCTACCATCTTGGGTCTATGACACGGGACATTTCTATTGCTACAAAAAGTTCTGTTAGTACTTTTCTAGGGGGGTTTCATTGGCTCCACAAAAGAATTCACCTTAGGGTTCCTTTAACACTGTAACATTTTTATAAGCATTGATTTTATATGCAAGTGGCCTTAGAGCTTTTGATGACTAAATTATTTGGGTAAGTTGGGGTCTATGTGTCTCTGAAGGCTCTATCTCTGTGGCACACATGCATTCCCACTAATAAAAGAATCAAGTTCAAAAGATAGAGCTTAAGGAGAGAATCTCCAGCTTGCAAGTCAGGGTCCCAGAACCCTACATCTCTCATTAGGAATTCTTGCCGCTGGTACCCTAGCCTGCACGTGATCCTTGCCCTCCAGGTAATCTGAGTTCCAGATTTAGTCACTTGAGTTGGAATTCTTTAGAACATGTAATGCTCAAAAAAAAAAATAAGTGAGTTTAATTTTTTTAGGTGGAAGATTTTATTCATTCACTGGATACTAGGCAGAGCTCAGCCAGATTCTCTAGCACCTAACCCAAGGCATGGCACATAGTAGGCATTCAATAAATATCTATCAAATGATTAAATAAATTACTCATTCTAAAAAAAGTTGACTAAGCCAGTCAGTCTGTTGTTTGTCTTTGTTCCCTGTCTGAATCTTGACTCAGAAGACCACCTGGGAGCCAGGATTCATCCCATTATAGGTATAGTAGGATCCTCAGGGCCATGGAAGCTGGTTTCCTAATTCCATGTTTTAATGTTTAATTGTATTAGTTAAGTCTCCAGATAAACAGAACCAACAGGGTAAGTGTGTGTAATATGTATGCATATGTGTATATGCACACGTATATATTGTACCTAGAGAGTGATTGATTTTAAAGAATCGGCTCATGCAATTTTGGAAGCTGACAGGTTCAAAATGTGCAGGGCAGGCCAGCAGGCTGAAGTGAAAGGAAGTTTGATACTGCATTTTGAATCCAACAACAGCTTACAGGCAGACTTCCTTTTCTTTTTGGGGGGAGGTCAGTCTTGTCTTTTTTTCAGGTCTTCAACTGGTAGAATGAGGCTCATTCGCACTATGGAGCATCATCTGCTTTACTAAGAGTCTGCTGATTTAAATGTTAATTTATCTTAAAAAAAAAAAAAAAAAAAACCTTCACAGAAATGTCTAGAATAATGTTTGACCAAACATCTAGGTGCCATGGCCGAGTCTCGTTGACGCATAAAATTAACCGTTACAATAGTCTTGTCTTACCTCCGTGTAGTGGAACTGGGATGCTGTTTCCGTCCGGGTCCCCACCACCCTGAGCATGGATGTTCTCAACGATGTGGGTCTTTCCCCAGTCAGTCCCGCTCCCTCTTGTGTGCCGTAAGGAGCCCGCACAACTCAGGCATATAGAAGCGTACCTCCTGCAGATGAGTTTGTCTCCATTTCTCCCTTCTGCTTAGCGGTAAACATTCATAGAGCCACCGTCCTCATCTATTTTTTATAGGTTACGCCTATAAGTTTATAGGTGGCCTTTCCTTGGCCACCGCATCCTGAGCAGGGGGGTCATCTCCCCATCTGTCTTCAGTAGTGTGTTCCTCCTGCAGAGAGAAGGAAATGCAGAGTGGAAACATTACAGGTTTGAAGTCAAACAGATTTGGATTACAGCCTTTGTTCCTCCGCTAGTCAGCTCTAACCTCTGAACCTGAATTTCATCATCTGTAAAATGGGTTAATAGTTTGTTCATGGTAACCTCTGCATCACTTTTTATCAGTTTTGTATTTCCTCTAGATCTGTTTGTCTTTGTTGCCTTTGAGGACAGTCACTGTATTTTATTTACCAGCCTGTAGGTAACAAAGTCCTTAGCATATAATGTATGCTCATGAAATATCTGTGGAGTAAATGTTGAATGAATGAATCAAAAGAGGGTGATAGAGGCAGGAGCACTGGTACGTAGCAAATACTCTAAGTGTAGATTTCTTTCCCACTACTGTCCATCTTGCTAGTAAGGTCTTCTTTCCAGGCCATATCTCACCTGTGCTGCCTCCAGTCTTACTACACCTGCATAGTAGAGGTGATTAATACATCATGGCATTAGGGGCGCCTGGGTGGCTCAGTCGGTTAAGCGGCCGACTTCGGCTCAGGTCATGATCTCGCGGTCTGTGGGTTCGAGCCCCGCGTCGGGCTTTGTGCTGACAGCTCAGAGCCTGGAGCCTGCTTCCGATTCCGTGTCTCCCTCTCTGTCCCTCCCCCACTCATGGTCTATCTCTCAAAAATGAATGCGCTTAAAAAAAAATCATGGCATCAGTGGCTTTTTCTCCTCGCTGCCTCGCTTTCTGGTTCCCCTTCTTTTCTTACATGCCAGGTGGCTTCCTGCGCGTTGCTCAGTGTTCTCTCAGGACATGAGTGTGCACGACAGTGTCCAAACTGTAGAGCACCGGTGGGGTAGACAGCAGTAAGCAAGACATTTTCTTTCATGATCTGCATTAATACCTTAAGCATTTCTGTGAGTCAAAGATGGATGCACCTTTTATTCCAAAGACCTGGTGAGATTTCATTAATCGCAGGGAAGTTCCAGGTCCCAGCTTTAAATCAGCGTTGCATTGAACAAGAAATGAGCAGTCAATTGGACCTTTTTTTTTTTTTTTTCCCTCAGTAAACCGATGCAGTTTAGTGCTTATGGAATTT
Source organism: Puma concolor (assembly GCF_028749965.1). Classification (NCBI taxonomy): domain Eukaryota; kingdom Metazoa; phylum Chordata; class Mammalia; order Carnivora; family Felidae; genus Puma; species Puma concolor. The sequence continues at coordinate 127,388,784 of NC_141667.1, forward strand.
ATCTGTCTGGCAGATCAGCAGCTGAACATAATTTTAATTACACCTGTCACCCTCGGCTACACTTCCTCATTCAGTGCCAACCTTATTAGGATAGTGGTACCTCTGCTCCTGGATTCTGTTGCTCAAAAGGCAAATTTTGCTTTCTATGTGACACTTGAATTTCAGAGAGAAGCTACCTTATTAATATGAAGCGACTTAACAGGAAGTACAAGCAGTTAGGTTGCGTGTCTAACGAAGTCTTCTGCAGACTCCTTGAAATAGCAAAGGATGCAAGTGTTAAAGTTAGCAAGGAATACTATATATATTTTTTTTCAACGTTTATTTATTTTTTTGGGACAGAGAGAGACAGAGCATGAATGGGGGAGGGGCAGAGAGAGAGCGAGACACAGAATCGGAAACAGGCTCCAGGCTCTGAGCCATCAGCCCAGAGCCTGACGCGGGGCTCGAACTCACGGACCGCGAGATCGTGACCTGGCTGAAGTCGGAGGCTTAACTGACTGCGCCACCCAGGCGCCCCAAGGAATACTATATTGACACTCGCTAATTAGATCCAATTTCACCATGTAGCCTGCTATGGTTATGTGAGTTTTACTACCTTTATTTGCATTGTGCTACAGAAGCATTTCCTGCTAACGATACTCAATACTCGGTGTCTTTGGTGGGGGAGCAATCCTTTAGAGAAAGCCAAACCAGCCCTGCTCTCCTTCATTTCCCTGGGAGCAGAAAGAGGGAAGGCGCAGGGTGTGAGCATCACTTAGGATGAAAAGGATCGGCATTTTTCCTTGTGCCTTAGAATTAGGGTATTGAACATGACTGAGCCCTGCCTTGCAGATGAAGGAGCCCTTCCTCACTGTGCCTTCCCATCGTCAGTAGAACAGCTTGATTCTCATTTTCTAAACTGTTCTTCTAGACACTGTCGGGTACGTGAGTCACACTTTTCATGTCAATTATTTCAGGGCACGAGTTTTTCTGTTGCAGACTTTGAAGGTACAGCCGACTGTTTGTGAATCACATGTTGCCCTCAGCTTTGTCCCCAGTGGCTGTCGAGCCCTGGCTACTCGGGCTTCTCTTCGAGATGACACAGCAGAGCACGCAGTCCCCTGGCCAGAGCCCCGCTCCTGCTCTCTGGTGGCGGCCAGTTGGGAGGGAAGCCAGCCCTTCCATTTTTACTGAGTTCTACTCTTTGCATTACCAAAGTAAATTACTTCCCTCCAAGTTAATGACCAAGTGCTGCTATTGCTTATGAAGATCTTGCTAGGTGCCAGTCAAGGTTCTAAGCACGATATTTGTTTACTCAGTTAATTTAATCCTCGTAGTTCCCCAACGCACATGTTCATATTATCAGTTCCATTCTTCAGATGAAGAAAATGAGGCACAGAGAATATACAAGATCACAAATCTAGTAAGAGGCAGTGCTAGGATGTGAACTCAGGCAGCCAGGCTCCCGAGTCTATGCCCTTAGCACCAGACTATGCTGCCTCTCCTACTTGCTAGGCTTAGCTGTTCAGGAAGCTTGACCCCTTTTAAGGAGTGGGAGAAAAGAGAGAACTCTGAGATGAAATTTGGACCAAATGGTCCCTCCTATGAGAGTTGCAAACAAAGTTGATGTGTTCCCAGCCAGTCGGCAGTGGAGAATTCTCTCCATGGCTCATAAGGATGGAGGAGGTCTGGGAGAGAATGAAAGCCAGCTAAATGCCAGCCCCAACCACAGTAAAATCATTAGCTGGCCGTTATTGCTTCCTGTGCACAATGTACAGTATGGTGATATCAGATTCCTTGTTTGAAAAACTTTGAAAAGTATAAGTTGATAGGAGTCCCTAGTTTTTCACCTAGGAAACTTGAGGCTCCCAGAAGTTAATCAGGCACACAGCTAGTTAGTGGCAAAGCTACATTTTATACTCTGGGTGTCTGGCATCCGTTTAAAATTCTAGATCATCTTTCCTTCACTTTAGGGGAGCTTAACATCATAGTTTGTTCCAATTGCCTATCGCTCAGTGACAAACCACCCCAGTTTTGGTGACATAAAATAACATCCATCACTTACTGTTATTACCTGTCATGGTTCCTGGGGTTGATGGGGCTCAGCTGGCTACTTTGCACTTGGAGTCTCTCCCGTGGTTGTAGTCAGATGGTGACTGGGGCTGGAGTCAAGTTGAACACGTTCTTATGTGTTGGCATTTGATGCTGGATATCAGCTAGTGCCTCAGCCGGGGCTGCTGGCTTGTAGCACCCATAGGGGCCCTCTTGGGCATCCTCAGAGCTTAGCAGCTGGATTTCAAGAGTCCAGCAAGAGAGAAGCTCTCAATCACATTTCAGGAGCTACACTGAGAAGTCACACAGCATCGCTCCTTCCATACTCTATTGGTTGACACGAAGTTCTAAGTGCAAGAAGAGGGAAGAGAGACTCCACCTCCCTCTATGAGTCGTGTCCAGGTTTCATTATGAGGAAGACCGTGTTGCAGCCATGTTTGGAAAAGATGGTCTGCCGCATAGCTTTTTCTCACATTTTTTTTCTTATTCTAAAGCTAAAACTTTCTCATCAGGCAAAGACTTCTAGCAGCATAGATACATCTCTTTAAACTCGTCACTGGTATCAGCTCCTGACTCAGTGAAACATTTTGGGTATCCAAGAAAATCAGTATACATCTCACACAGTGTGAATCAACTCAGAATATTTTCTTCTTCAGCCCACACAAGGCATAAATGACTTAGACTAATTTCAGGGATGGTAAATACAACCAGAATAATTTGTGGCATAACCACATTCCGTTTTGGTATTTTGTAGTTCGTGGAGGGATGTTTCCTCATGATTAACCGTATTGTTGTGAGTAGGGCTAGGACCAGACCTACACTAATGAATAAATGTTTTTAACTAGCACACTTCTTGTTTTTAATTTTTAGAATTATTTTTACTGAATACAAAATAGATAGTCACCTTGAAAGGGATCAACAATACAAATATAGTAGCAAGTATTGTAACAGTATGAAGACCACTAGGGTATCTATCAGCAACAGTAGGAAATAGATCATTGCCTTAAATTTGAAGCCCCCCTTGTGTCTTCCCCTTTCCTCCTCACTTTGAGGTAACCATTATCCCGACTTCTGTGTTTACTGCTACATTAATTTTCTTTATAGCTTGGCGTAAATTTGCATCCCTTGATGATATTTTGTGTAGTTTTGCTTGCTTTGGAATGTCTTTGTCACTGGCCTCATACTACATTTGCTCACTCAATGCTCTATTCTTGAGATTTATCTATGCTGCTGCATGTAGCTGGATTTCAATCACATTCTCTATTAGATTGTATTCAGCATTGTAAACAGTAACATATTCTACTGTTTGCCCATTTATTTTTTCAATTTGTTCCATCATAAAGAATGCCGATATTAACATTCTTCTGTATGTCTCCATGAGTACATGTGCAAACGTTTTCCCAGGGCATAGACCCAGGAATGAAATTGCTGACATATAACAAATGCTTGCTTTCAACTTTATTAGAAATGCCCCGCCGTGTTTCACAGTGATTGTTCTATTTCTCTTTGTATCATCACTATACAGACGTTCTGGTTGTTTCACATCCCTGCCTGTACTTCTTTTCTGTGCTTAAAACAAAGCGAAACAAACAAATAAAAAAACAAAACACTTCTGCGCCTAACAAAAACCAAAAAAAAAAAAAAAAACTTATGCCAACACAGTGCATATGAAATGGTGTCTTATTGTGGTTTCTTTGGCATTTGTGAACACCTTTTCTTATATTTATTGGCCATTGTGACTTTCTGATTTGTTAAGTTCCTGTTCAAATCTTTTGTCAGTTTCTGTATTTGAGGTGTCTTTTTCTTATTTATAGGAGTATTATTCTTCTGTTCTGGATACTCACTTTTTTTTCAGTTATGTGCTCCAAATATTCTTTCCAGTTTGGGGTCTCATGCTTCTTGCTCTATTTGTGGTATCTTTTGATACATAGAAATTGTTCACTCAATGCTCTCCAGTATTTCAAACTTTTTGTATCACCTACACTTTCAGGTAGGTGAAAGAATCCTTCCCTACCTTGAGGTCACGAATATCTTCTGTTATAGTTGCTTCTGAATACTTTCCGCTGTCCTCTTTGATATTTAAGTCTCCATTATACCTGGATTGACTTTTGTCTTATTAAGTGCATACGTGTTTAGGAAGATTGCTCTCCTAGTGATGTGAACCTCTTGTCATTGTGTTTGATTCTTTGTTTTTAGTAGTCCTTATGGTTTAAATCACGATAACTGAGGATCCTGATGTTAAAATTGCCATATTTTGGGTAATACAGCCACCTCTGCTCTGTTAGTTGGTATGAGCCTGGTATACCTCTTTTTATCCTTTTGCCTTCAACCCGTTTGGTGCATTTGTCTGTTAACAGCAAATAGCATGGTTTTGTTTTTCATTCTGTGTTTTAATCTTGAACTGAAGCATTCAGCCTACATATTTGTGGTAATTTCATCCTCTTACTAGTAGTTTCTACGTTTTATTTTTTCTTGGCTTTCCATGTGTCTTCGCTCCCTTTTTTTTTCCCCCCCTTTGGGTTATTTTTCCTAATTTTTTTTTTTTTTTGGTCCATCAGTTTTGAAACTAGTTAACTCTATTTGTATTTTATGAGCACTGAATCCAGAAATTTTGACATACATCCTTTGCTTATGAGCGTGTAAACTTGCCCAGTACCTATATCTCCATCCCAAACAATACAGGGACAAAACTCAGAACGCTTTTGCTCTAACTCACCTGCTCTTGTTGGTATGTGTTTGGGTTCCACATTCTTGTAACTTCCAAGCTGTTACCCTCGTTTTATACCGTTAATGTTTACTTTTACCCACATGCTTGCCTTCATCTCTGTCCACCGTCCCTTTTGCACTTCTTAAGTTCTGTCTGGGGCCACTTTGTCTGAAGTGTATCCTTGGGAAGTAGCTGTAATGAGGGTATGTGGGTGGCACAGCTTCTCAGGTTTTGTCTCTTTCACAATAGATGTGTTTTCCTGTTATTCGAAGAATAACTTCGGCAAATAGCAATTATTAAAGGTACAGAAAATACTGAGTCACAACGATCTTTTCACAGCCTTGTTGATGACACACAGAAACAAAAGAGTAAAAAAACGACATGTCCCATAGAAGGCGAGTGGCTTATTATATAGATGTATCCATGTGACTTATTATATAATCGTGAATTACATTTTTATTTAAAAAAAATTTTTAACGTTTATTTTTGAGAGACAGAGACAGAGCATGAGTGGGGGAGGTGCAGAGAGAGAGAGGGAGACACAGAATCAGAAGCAGGCCCCAGGCCCTGAGCTGTCAGCACAGAGCCCGACACGGGGCTCAAGCTCATGAACTGGGAAATCATGACCTGAGTCGAAGTCAGACGCTTAACTGACTGAGCCACCCAGGCGCCCCTATAACAATCATAAGTTACATTTTTAAAGATGACACGATGGCACAGGATCATGCTCACACACGGTATGAAATGAAAAAAGCACCGTAGCAAACTGTACATACAACACAGTACACACACAAAGATGCCCTTAAAAAGACTGAGAAAAATATAGAAGAAAGTTAAAATTATTTGTTTCTCAGTTGCTGAAGTGCTAGCCTATTCTGATTCTCATTTTTATGCTTTTCAGTATTTTGTAAACTTTCTGCAAAAGCAAGTGTAGCATTTATAATTAGAAGCCAGTTATTTCTTTTTAAAATTACTCATAATCAAAATGATTTTCAAGAAGATTGGATAATTTGCATTCACTTGCCACCCCAGCGTATATGAACAGCAATTATATTTGTAATGTTTGCCAATTTTATAAGTATACCCTAGTATTTGTTACTTCCATTTCCATTTTTTTAATTAGTATTGAAGTCAAATGTTTTTTTCAGAAGTGTTTTTTGGCCATTTGTATTTCTTCTTTCACCAAAGCATTTGTTCATACCCTTTGTCAATTTTTCAGTTACATTCCTAACGGTTTCCCTATTGATTTGAAAGAACTCTTTATATATTAAGAATATTGAGCCTGCCTTTCTTCACAGTGTTTTCCAACTTGTGTTTTAAATTATCATTTATAGTAACTTAGGCTGTTTTTAATATTTCTTTTTAAAAGTAATTCAGGGACACATTTTGGAAAAAAAGGGAGAGGAATAAAGGCAAATGAAGGTAAAACACACATTCAAAAAATATTATAATAAACGTTGGGATAGTAAGGCGAGATAAAACAAATAAGATATACCTCGTAATGAAGTTGCAGGAAAACAAAAGAAGGAGAGAGGAGACCGAGTATTCCTATAGACTTTTTAACTGGTGGGCCTGTTGGGGTGATTTGTCTCCTCTGTCGCCCTTCTCCGGGTGTACAGATCCATAAATCTGTCTGTATATTTAAAAACAAATTTTTTAGTGTTATTTATTTTTTGAGAGGCGGGGAGGGGCAGCGAGAGGGGGAGACACAGAATCCGAAGCAGGCTCCAGGCTCTGAGCTGTCAGCACAGAGCCCGACATGGGGCTCGAACTCAGGAGCTGTGAGATCATGACCTGAGCCAAAGTCCGACGCTTAACCGACTGAGCCACCCAGGTGCTCTCTATCTGCGTATTTAATAGGCTGTCGTCACACCTTTCCAAGAATGTCGTTACTCGTGAGCACTGTAAGGTGTGCTGGAGGTCGTGGACAAGGCGAAGGCCGCAGCAAGCTAGGACTGTATTCAAGATGAAGCTTTATGCAGCTTATGGCAGGGATTAACCTACTGGTTTTTCCACCTTCCACTGGTAGTCTCAAGGTTTGGACCTGTATCCCTTTCTTCCTCTCTTCACCTGGGCAGTCATCACTGTCAGGCATGAGTCACCACAGGGTAACTGCCTTTTCTCTTCCAGGGCACGGCTCTTCACCTTGTCTCCTAACGTTTTGGGTCAGGTCATTCTTTGCTCCAGGGTCTCTCTTGGTTGGTGTAGGATGTTTGCAGCATTGCTGCTGGGAGTACCATTGCGGTTGTGACAGCCTCCATATCTCCAGACTGTACCACATGTCGCCTGGGGGGTGCAACATTGGCCATCCTCTGTTCCAGGTGAAAGCTGATGCTGGGCAGGGAAAGCTGGGGATTCCCTTCTGGGCTTTGGGGGCCTTGCAGTTGACTTGCAATTTGCAGAGCTCCCAGGCTTCACCTGTTTGCATGGCAATTGGATGGGATTGTGGCTGGTTGTCCACGGCGCTCTCTTCCACCATGTAGGGCTGTGGCAAGTCCTTTAATGAACACACACCTTTAATGTTTGTTCTGTTTCATTAATACTTTCTTTCGTTGCTTTGATATGTACAGACTCCTCCTTTATTCATCTTCTAATAGTTGGTACTGTTAGTAGTTTTTACCTTAAGCCTTTAATCCGTGTGAGACTTCCTTTGATGTGTGTTGTCAGGTGAGGTTTAAACTCTTTGCTCTCTTTTCTTTGAAAATAACAAATGCAATGATGCCATTGGTTGAATACTTGCATTGTAATGTTCCTTAAGACATTCATTAGGTTATTTTACAAGGTTTTATATCGTTTGTTGTTTCCATGTAAATATTCTTTCAATGTTATCATGTATTTTTAAACATTATTAGAGTGAAGAAGCTCTTCACATGTTATTTGTTTATACACACCCACATAGCTTGGTTTGGGGAATAATAGAATCTTGACCCTAGTCGTCTTTGGTGACTTTTTCGGTTATTCAAACATTTCCCTTGGAATCTGCCTCAGAAAAGTAGCAAGGATGTAGCAACTTCCTTGTAGCAAAGTAGCAAAGACTCAGTCCCTCTTCACTGGTCACCAGTAGCAACTGTATACTAAGCTCCTACCATTTTAAAGTACCACCATCAGAGAGACAGAAATATAACGGTACGTACAGGTCTTGTAGTCTGGTAGCGAGATGGACTGAAAACGGAAAATCACATGTGCTTCTCCCTGTGGTCCATGGTGACTCTGTTTCACTCCCCACTCTGGGGAAGCTGAGTGCCCTACCTTCATTCACCTAAGTCCCTGGAAGCTCTGAGAGTGCCTGTCACAGGCCAACTCCCATAAAGCACTGGGCTGGGGGGCTCCTCCTGTCCTCAGCTCTCTGTTCTTCTATTCACTGATGCTAAGCACAAGAGTGAGAGAGGAAAACTGTGCCACATGACCTGGGGCCTGTGGACCTGCTGGAGATGGCAGGAAAAGCTCTCCAGAATCCCTGATGTGCTTGAGTTCACGGGACTGGTTCAACACCTGTACCCCACACTAAGCCCTCGTCATTCCCAGTTCCCTTCTTGGGCCTCCCTCGGAACACTGTCACGTTGCTGTCTCTATGGGTCCATATTGGGCTGGTGGTTCTGATTCTTTGGTTCTCTTCTGACTTGAGTCCTGGACAGCCTCACTTGGTGCCTGAACAGTCTTTTCTCCATCGAACTTTTAACCTGAAGATTCATTAGTTGGCTTCCATCCAGAAGTGTAGAAAAAGCATACCAGACCACTGTGGTCAAAACCATGGGAGAGCTAGGAAATTGCTTTAAGAAACCACATCCTGTTACACTGCCAGATGCTGGTTGGTGGCAAGCTGAACTGTCAGATATCTCCACGTGCTTACAATCCGGGTTCTGCTTTTTGGTGTGAATCTCTTTTCCACAGATTTTTAAAGTCTGCTTATTTTGGAAATAGCATTTGAGTTTGAACATACATGTGCATTGATGATTCAACTCCTCCCTTGTGAAGCGTCCTAAGCAAGCAAGCCAGAGAGTGAGTGTTCTAGAAGAACCCCACCTGTTCAACACCCACCAGGTACCATGCTCATGCTCGAGGCATCGCATGACCATCATTTAATCTTCATGGCGGAGTGTGAGGTGGGAATACCATTGTGCCAGTCTCTACATGAGGGCCCTCTTAGAGCTCAGAAGGAGACCCTAACAGATTGTCAGTGATACTCCTGTCTCTAAAGGTCCCAAGGTGAACCCACAAGCGTTGGTCAGTGGTCTGGTTTTGCAGCACAGAGTGGCCTTCTTCCATAGAGGCATCGCTGTCATGATTCCATAACCCCATCCGCCTTAGGTTTTCTCCCTTAGACAGCAGCAACAGTGGCCTGCCTGACTTGAGCCATTTCAGTAAGAATGTCCTTCAGATTCCAAGTCTTGGGTCCAGGACGTGGATGCTTTATCTTCTCTTTCCCTCCATACCCCTCAGATCTGACTGGATTTCTTTCAAAGCCATGTGTCGTCAAGTTCAGCCATGTCCTACAGGGTCAGGGCTGTTGGAAATGGTGTCCGGACCTGGTGATATAAAAAATAAACAAGCAAAAAAACAGAAAAACCCAGTGCTGTTAGGGGCCTCCCCTTTCCCTCATGCCCCCAGGGGTGCAGACCCCAGACACGGCCCAGAACACATCTGGGAGTGAGGAGGGCAGCAGGAGACCCTGGCCCTCTACATGTGTGCATACAGCCAGACAGGCCTATTGGCCTTCCCCGTGGAGACCCAACAAGGGGGCCACAGTGTCAGAAGCAGGACCTCTTAGAGCCCTGGCTGTGCCTCCCAGCAGGGCTTCTGGCTCCTTCAGCCTTCTGTTTAGGAGAAGAACCTCTAGAGGTGAACGAACCCTGGATAAGAATGTGAGCGTCGTTGATGTTAGCAGTGTTTGGATCCTCGCTCTGCTCTTGAAAAGGCGGCCGATTTCTCTTTCCCAAGATAACCACGCTACAAACTCTTCTCCACAACTACTTAAGCCCCCTCTTGGTAAAATTGGAAAAATGAGTCTTTTAGAATTCACTGTTGCCCACAACAGTGGGCTCACAGAGACTGTTGGAATCAACCCAGCCTACTTTCATAGGATCAGAACCGTGCATCCTGGAGAAGTCACCTCCACATGAATTTGGCCTTTGTCCATTCACCCTGACAGGCTTTCCTGGTCAGACTGTCACTACATACAAAAAAATTAATGCCCGTCAGAGAAATGGGTGGTTTCTCTTGCAGTCACTGGGGGTTTTCACGTCGTGATACAAGATTTAAAAAGAAAATACAAGAGGATGTATTGTGACCCTCTTGGGAGTTTGTTCCTGTCAGGATTTTTATATCCCTTGATGTAGAACATTGGATTAATGAGTTTTAGCTGTGTACACATTCCATTCTGGGTGATAATCTCAGATATATTGACACAGAAAGTCCCTTTTCCAAACAGAGCTCTGGGAACTAAGAGGGTCTCTCTCCTCACCTTCTGTCTTGAACATTTGTAATCTGGACACAGCAGGCTTAACTGTTGAAATGGTGGATTCTGTCTGAGGCCACATTTCCAGAAACACCCCAAATCTTGATGCCCTGAGGTCACCACCCTTGGACTAGCAGGGACATATGTGTAAACCTAAGTGTCTTTAGGCCACAGTGCCACTAGGGACCACATGGCCAAGTAAAAGCGGGTTCAACAAGGAACCCACATAGTCAGAGGCCTCAGTACTGCCCCACTGCGTGCTGTTCCAGCGTATCAGCCGCCACTGCGTCAGCCACCTGCTGACCTTCTCTGAGAAGTATCCAGGCTGGCCAGTAGGGCGCCAAACAAGTTCTTGTATAAAGTATACCACTCAGCGTAATGCTTTTGGGGCCGCAGCATCACTGAGGAAGCTTGGTGTTTCGTGCATCACCAGAGATTCTGACTTGAGATGACAGCCATGGATCCGGGTGTCCCCTGCCTAAAAGGAGGAAGAATATTTATTCCGCTTTTCCTTCAGTTCTGGAAATGTTTATAGGAGGTGCTGAGAGAAAAATTTCGTTAGTGTCATAGGTGTTAGAGAAGGGAATTCCTGGGAGGGAGAGGTTGGCATGTTGACTATGCACAGATTGTAGAGATGAATAAATAATGAGCTGTAAGCAAACACTGCCCAAGGTGGGCCCCTTGGAGCTGTAAGATATCATGTCCTACGCACACACACAAGTGTTCTGTGGTCCTATAAATTCTGTGGTCCTATAAAATCTTCCCGCTTAAGCCCGTGTGAAGGAGCTCTCGTTACCATGAGACTCGACAGTTCAAGTCACTAAAGAGAGAGAATTTGCCAAATGGATTTCATTTGCCAAATGTAACTCTTTTCTGGAAATACCCATGCGTTCTAAACTCTGGGAAATGCTGGTCTGGTCTCTCGCAATCTTTTCTGAGCCTCGTTGGGCTCTCTTTTTGTCGGACCCTCGCCTACGTACACACTCTTAGGCTTAAAAAACAACTTGGTAAAAATCGTAAAATAACGGATGTTTACTTACCGTAGACCATTAGAAAACAGCCACAAGTAAAAGGAAAGCAGCAACAAAGATCACCCCAGACGTACTAGACCCACTGTTTACTTTTCATTGTATATAGCTTCACCTCTCTGCTTTGTCTCAGACTCGGTTTCTCTCTCCACATGTCCTCACTCCCCATGTCATGTTACCAAAGTAACGTGAGATCAAACCGTAGATGCTTTTGTATTCTGCTCTTGCCATCTAATAAGTTGCAAGGAGTTTGTATGTCCTATCCTTCTTTGTCTTTCTTTGTAATGGCCTCTCAGCTTTCTAACCTATTTGTGACCCATAATCTAATCCCTATGATTGGACGTTGGCCTCCAGGTTTGTTTTTTGTTTGTTTTGTTTTGGCGCTGTCTTTTTTGAGTGTTAGAAGTCTTGTGTTGTTCATAATGGTACAACTAAATCTTGAAGCCGTCTGTACTCACTTGACTTACGTCTTATATAAAATCGACTAAAGGGCCATAATTTTCAGTGTGTGTTTCTCATCATGAGACAGCATCTTAATTAGAAACAGCTCCCGGACCATCAATACCCTGTCTCTCATTATTAGATGAACTACCGTAGGGCCTCCTGGCTAAGAGTATGGGGCCCGGAGTCAGACATCCTTGGTGCATACCTCGAGCCTCCTACTTTATATTTTGCTGAATTTGATTAGTTGGAGTAACATCTCCAAGCTCAGTCTCCATAGCTGTAAAACGGGAATAATAATAGTGCCTGCCTCAAAGAGTTGTTAGGCTTTACGAGTCTATCACCTGAAACCCTGTGGGTCTGTTCGTGCGTGCATGCATGTGTGTCCGGGAGGAAGTTAGGGAGAGAAAGGAGAGAAGCATTGGGTCCCAGAAAACAGGATGGCTTCTACATGCCCAAGCAGCTGCTTCTCTAGCTCTTCTTCATTTTCTGGCAATGGGAACCTCTTTTCACGTGGTGAGAACACAGGACACAGCAGGACAGACATGGCTGTGGCTGTGACCCAAATGTGACTCCCAGCTCTACCATTTATTAGCTTGACCTTGGACGTGTGATACAACTTTTTCCAGTTCACAGTGGATATTGATGAAAGTCTCTACTCTCTACCTCGTAGGTGTGATGATACGGTGAGATCTTCCTTCTATGCGTAGCACCTGTCGTGTAATAAGCACTCAGTGGCAGCTAGAAAAAAGCCACTGAACCTCTTTATGCTTCAGTTTCCATATCAGTAAGAGAAATAATAATGACTCTGACAAGTGATCACCAGAATTAAATGGAAACAATGAAGGCAAAGTACTTGTTAGCAATAGTAGGTATTTAATATATGGCAGCTCTTGAGACAAATTATTATTCCTGCCGTTATTGTGGATAAGTGGGACACAAGCCAAGCTGCATGGGTGCCACCTTCCCTCGTAGGCGACAGCTGGCCATTGGAGCTCCTCAGGTTAGCCGTGCGTGGACGGGGTGCCTACAGACAGAAGAACCACTGTTCCTTCTGGTCTGCGATTGGAAACCCCCAAGCTCAATACCCTTCCCCATCCAGTTTTGGTTTTGGTTTTGGTTTTGGTTTTGGTTTTGGTTTTGGTTTGTTTGTTTGTTTCTTTGTTTGGGTTTGTCCTAAAGTCCACTCACTGTGCTGGCCTGTAAGTTTACCCTTAGTAGAGGGAGACTTGTAATCACATCTGCAGGCAATGTCTTGCTGGTGTCCTCTTGGCAGAGACTGAAGCAGCAGCCCCAGCAGAGAACAGGGAAGGTGTGCGATAGACAGCAGGGGTGTTTCAACTGTGGCGATGCTTTTGAGCTCAAGGTCGACCTAGAATTTTCTCTCTAGGCCCAAGAAGAAAAACATATGCTGGGAAATTGTGCGAAGCATAAGAGTCACGGTGGAATTGAGTTTGAAATGTTCAGCCTTGTCACACCATGAGCTCAATCTCCAGGCACATTGTGGCCTAGAATTCTCTGAAGTCCTTAGAGACGCCTTAACACCAGTTAAAATTAGATGTGTTCACATTGGGCTTGTGGCCACCCCATGCTGCACACTGTAAACCATTATTTTCTGTTCTTAGCTGAGTTCAACTGTTCTTACAGACCAATAGCTCTATATTCTTTTCAGAATGACTCTATTGCACTACAGTTTCTTTGGAAGGGACTTTTGTTTTCTTCAATGCTGTGAAGTGTGAAGTCTACATAATTTGCTAAATGCATCATGTTTACATATGCATAAGCCAGTTACCTCCAAATCACCATCTCCTGCCTGCACTAGTGGCTGGGTGCTTAAAGAAAATGAAGCTTAATTTTCTGTAAGCAGCATTCCATGGTTTCCAAATAAGCTCACGGAGACACAGATAAATGAAATTACTTAGTGGTAACTATCCAGACAAGAGTGAGAAGCCAGTGGTGAAACCAGCCAGGTGCTTGTGATCCTTATAGCATCCCTCTATCACAATCTACAAAGTAACATGAAAATGAGATGCCAGGGATGCCCTGCTGCTGTAGGCTGAGGTGTTAGCAGTTGGGTTAGTGCCTATATGTAAGCCCATGGGCCCCATTTCAGCCTGTGAACCCTTGAACTCCTAGCTTCCGGGCTTCCTCATAATTCCTTTGTTTGGGCAAGGGATTCCCCATGGTATCTGTGGTGGAAGAATCAGGCCACCCTTCCCATAAGCATTCGGTCCTGGGTGGAAATGCCCGCCTTGGCCTTTATGTGTATGTTGGGGGGTGTGGAGATAAGAATGGGCAGCCTCTAACCTATGTAGGCCATGGTGTTCTCAAATGCGAAGTGGAGAGTAGGATCGCCTTCCCAGGCATCCTGGGGCTACAGTGAAACAGTGTGTGTTTCTGGGTACAGTCACCTTAATTAAGTCAGGCACATATGTGTTTCTCTCTCCCTCTTGCCCCCAGTGAAACACGATCTTCTGTTGGCTGGAAGCTATTTGTCTCTGTGATAGTTATGACTCACCCCTGCATCCATCCTCAGTGGCACACTTTTTTATTTGACCTGTTCACCATGTTTATTCTTGGTATTTTTAGGTGGGTGATGGGGGCAGTGTTTTCACTTAGCTCCAAGGATTCACATTATCTTCTCTGTGCCTTCTCCAAACATATATCAGTGTCTGCTTATAACCAGACACTCTGCCAGGATAGTTACATGTGCGACTGTGGCAGAATCCTTGCCACATCGGCTCTCAGAGTCCAGAAGGGATGACAGGTTGTGGCATAGCACAGAAAAGCGGAACTGGAAGTTTGAGGCCCTGGGGACACCCCAGGAGGGGGCAGTCGAATCCTCCTGGAAGGTGGAGAGAAGACTCGACAGACGAACAAATACTTGAACTGAACCTTGGTTCTCCAGGAAGGAGCATTTTGAGAGAGAAAGTGGCTCAAGTCTTCATCGTTAAAATTCTACCAACTCAGTACAGGGAAAACGTTCTCCTTTTACAAACGAGGAGAGGGGACACTGAGCACCGGGCAAGGGCTGTGTCTTAATCATCTCTGCATCCCCCAGAGTGTCTGACTCAGGGAGTGCTGGAATTGAATTTCGGCCTATCCAAGGTCACAGGGCAGGATGGAGAACAGCACACAGATTGTATTGATTAAAAAAAAAAAAAAAAAAAAGTATTGGGGATTATTTTCCCCCTTGGGGTTAAAAAGAAAAATGTTATTAGCATGTGGAATTAGAACTGATGAATCAGTGCAAACTGTCCCGAGTTACACAGTTCATGGGTCTCTGGTGCTCATACCACTGGAGCTTTTTGCCACCTCAGAGCCCTCACCCCCACTGCATTTGTTCATTCATTTGTTCTTCCAGTCAACAAACCTCAATTGGACACTTGCGTGATTTTGGCCTTGAGCTCAGTGCCAAGGAGATGCAGGGAGCACACAGCTTAGTGGGGGAGACACACAAGGAAACAGACTTAAATTTTTCAAGGAGGTGTATATTCACATCACAACCAAAGAGTATTACAAGGAGGGCAGGAATTCTCCCTCCCGTTCCTGGCTGCCGTCTGTCCACCTCCTACTCCCCATAAAGCAGAGGCCATTCTTATTTAGTTTATTGTACATCCTTAAAGATTTCCTTGCGTCTCAAAGTGAACACTGGTTCAGATTCTTATGGTCCCTTTTTAACACAGATAGTGGAGTTTTGCTACACTTTGCTTTTTTAACTTAATGTATCTTGGAGATCCTTGCATATTATACAGATAGCTGTTAAGAGTTTTCCATCGGGTAGATGTACTATCATTGATATAAGCAAGGACATCTCAATTACTTCTAGCCTTTTGCCATTGGAAATAATGCTGTAATGGATAGCTGTATACATGTTACTTCAAACACGCATATGTGCATACTTGTAGATTATAGTCTCAGTGGAATTTTGGGGTCAAAACACAGGAGCAATCTTTCTGAATCACTTTGTCATTGCTACAGGCCTCCTGTAATCTGTATGGAGTTGGGTTTTCCTCTGTGACTCTGTAAAAATAAAATCTTATGCTTTGAAGAGCTGAATTTAAGCCATTTAGATTTATTGATATAAAAAATTATGTTTGGTTCTACCACCTCTGTTATTTCTGATTCTGTTTTCCTTTATTTTTTTTTTTCCTCACTGTGTGTACAATTTTCTGTGTGTGGATGGAGGGCATGTGTATAATTCTTCTGATACTCAGGGATGTTACCACTTTAAATGGCAATAAAATTAATAGGATTCTTCCTCTTTCTTTCCCATTTTCACTTCACCTCCCTTTCTTCCATCACTTGATAATAGTTAATATAATTTTCCTTTAAAAGTTTCCCTTTGTTCTATAAAATATAGTGACTCTTTTGTTACTTAATTTGTCATTTTTTGATGTTTAAAAAAATTTTTAATGTTTATTTTTGAGAGAGAAAGAGAGAGACAGGGTGCAAGCAGGGGAGGGGCAGAGACAGAGAAAGAACAGAATCTGAAGCAGGCTCCAGGCTCTGAGCTGTCAGCACAGAGCCTGACGCGGGGCTCGAACCCACGGACCGTGAGATCATGACCTAAGCCGAAGTCAGACACTTAACCGACTGAGCCACGCAGGCGCCCCCGTTTTTTGATGCTTTTATCTGATCCCCGAACTACTGTATATGAGGCAATCAGCACAGTAGCCATACAGTGCATCTTTTACCCTTCCTCTTTTTTTTTCTTTTTTGCATTCTCATCTCTCACCCTAATCTCCTCCACCTTTGTTCATTCATAAATACTTGCATTTCCCAAGTCCTCTCCATAGTTGACCACAGTGGTCATAGCTCCTCATGGAAACTATTCTCCCCAAGTCACTGTATGCTCAAAACCAGTTTTCTGTAGCATTTATTCTTAGCTCATGGGGATACAAAAGTTTTGGTTCAACTTTTTCCTGACTTTCTTCTAGATGTTGCTCCACTAGATTCTGACTTGGAATATTGCTATTTGAGATCTGAGGGCAGACTTATTTTTTTTTTCTCTCTCATGTGTTCCATGGATATCTTCTCTGCTATTGGATCAATATTTATTTTTAAAATCCAGTAACTTCATTAGAAAAAATCCTAATACTGGCCATTCCAGGTTGTTGTTGTTGTTGTTTTTCTGGCTAATGCTGTGCCTTTTCAATATGTAGGTTCATCTCTTATTTCAGAAATGGTTTAACAAATTCTATTTTAAATATATGCCCTGTTGCATTGTTTTCTCTTGTTTCTTCAAAGGCTTCCATCATGCACATGTAGGCATCCCTTTGCCTCTTCTCTGTAACTGTCATTTGCTCTCTAATCCTCCGTGGATTTTTGTTTTTGTTTTTTATATATGTGTGTTTATTTATTTTGAGAGAGAAAGAGAGAGGGAGGGAGATGGAGGGGCAGAGAGAGTGAGGGAGAGACAGGATCCCAAGAAGACCCTACGCCATCAGCACAGAGCTGGATGCGAGGCTGGATCCCACGAACCGTGAGATCATGACCTGAGCTAAAAATCAAGAGTCAGATGTTCAACTGATTGAGCCACCCAGGTGCCCTTACTCTCTAATCCTTTATAATTCCTTATTTCTTTCCGTTTCATGTTGTTCTCTCCTGTCATTTCTGACATCCTTCTCTCTCACTGAGTTTTCCAGTGTCTGCATTCCTTTGTGCATTTTTCAGTGTGCCTTCATTTTTATGATTTTCTTTTTCTTTTTTCTTTTTGCTGGGGTTCTAAATGCTCACATGCCATTTCCTCCAGGGTCTCTTCATCTCTTCTCTGATTCCTTGTATACTGTTTTATTTTCTTTCTTCACAAAGGTGATTGTTTCACTCTAATTCATGGTGTTATACTTGTTCCACATTTTCACCTTTTCCATTTTTTTTTTCTGCTGAGTGTTCTGTGCCAAGTTTTACTGCTCTTTTCTACAGCGTATGTGTGTTTGTATGGGTATGTATAAACTTGCCAGCATCTTTAAAAAAAAAGTTATTAAAAAAATTGTTATAAGTTAGACTTGACTGGCCTGCCTATTTCACATAGAGTCCAGTAGATGGAAGGAGAGGAATCCATCGGTCTTTGTAGACTCACAATCCAAATTTGCTTCCTAAGTCACCCATTAAAGAGGGTTTCCTGCTAAAATGGCTGCTCTGTGTATTCTGTCTCTCCTGTTTCTACCGAACAGCTCTGTTTCAGTTCTCCAGTTCTCTTGTTATAACTGAAGCTGCACTTTGGAGTGAGCCTCTTGCCTACAGGAAGAACAATTTTGCCGGCATTTTCTGAGACCTGCTGCTCTGAGCCATTTTCCTCTTTTTCTGCTTTCTTGTTTTTTCTTCGTGTGCAACTTCTGCTTGATCTGTGCCCTGTCCTTTCCTTTCAGTCCCTTAGTCCTTGCTTGACAGGAAATACTGGTCTCTGACTTCAGGAGGAGCCCTTTGCCTATCATAAACATGTTTTTGATTTTTTTAATTGGCTTTGGACATTTTACTTCCCTGCGGGTGGCTTCTGCTATATTGTTCAAAGCTAGGGATTATATATCTGTTTTGCAGTTTAACTAAAAATGGACTTTACGATTTTATTCTGCTTATGTTGTTGATTATATGATATTTAGGAGGGGAAGAGGGAAATTTCCAGCTATGTCACACTGCCTTGGTAGATACTAGGTTTCTAAACAGACAGTTTGGACCAAAGATAGTAGTGTTTCTAGCAGTAAAATAGTAGCTACTATTTCATCTTTATGCCAGGCACAAGGTCCTCTCCGAGCCCACGGAGTTCCCATGAGGCTTGGATACCATTTTCTTTTCTTGCTGGGTCACTATACCCATTCATGCCCCCAGGATTCCAGAGTGGAAATAAACTTAGAGTGAGTTACACGAGCGAAAGGGTGAAAAGAATAGTGAGTGAAACACTGCACCTGGCAGGGTTTGGAATTGCTGAAGATACCCTTTATGGTTTCAGCAGGCACGTCTTCCTTAGACCCTGCTTCACTATCCCGATCTTCGGTCAGTTTGTCCACTAGAAGCATGGAAGTGAAGATGCCAGGCCATGCATGCTCCAGGCATACTCAGGACCATCCCATTCTGGCCTCAGTCCCAATTGGGAGTTTTCGATCCCAGCTCCAACCTCTACCCTCTTACTCAAGATGACAGTAGCCCCGGAGGCACTGTTGCACCTTTGTCACAAGCAGGGTGTGGCGCTTCCTTCCATCCCATTAGTCCATATACCCATGTCACCATCCACTCTGGTCCAGGAGAGGGAGCAGTGTTGAGAGGAAAGGAACTAATTGGATATCGCATTTCTCTGCCTTTGGCTCATATCTACTCCTGGTCCCCTACCTAATCATGAATGAAAGTGTGCCCGTGACCTCCTGTCACCCCCAAGCTAAAAAGGCAATCTCAGGTTCTGTGCACGTCCTAGACCATCAGGATCAGATAGATCTCTGGTCCCAAGCTTGGCATTCATGGTCCTGCACCCATCTTTTGTGGCTTCCTGACCCATTAAATAACAATATAAGTTGATCTCACCTTTAAGGGTAAAAACATACATGTACGTATTGGTGCTTTAAGTGTTGAAAAACACAGAAACTTAAATTCTATGTAATACTGCCCAGATTTGGATGTTGAAATTGAGTGGGCTGAACTGGATACAAATTACCAACTATGAATGGCGATTCATATTTTTTTTAATGTTTATTTATTTCTCAGAGAGAGAGAGAGAGAGAGAAAGAGTGTGAGTGGGGAAGGGGCAGAGAGAGAGGGAGACACAGAACCTGAAGTAGGCTCCAGGCTCCAAGCTGTCAGCACAGACCCCGATGTGGGGCTCGAACTCACAGACCGTGAGATCATGACCTGAGCCAAAGTCAGACGCTTAACCAAGTGAGCTATCCAGGCGCCCCAAAATGGAGATTCATCTTATATGTACTCAAAAGATATGTCTTCTGTCACTGAAACCTCCAGATATAGGCTTATGTATCACTCCTGGCATTGTCAGTGCTACCTGGTCAGAAGACGGTCCTTGAAAGGTATATAAGCATTTATATAATTTCTAATATATTGGAATATCGTTAGACAGATACATGGAGCATTTTACATATATATGCATTTATGTAAGCGTTTATACATGTTTGATTTTTTATATGTTTATGAATGAGAATTAGATCTAATCATGCTAAAGTTGGTGTGTTTAATCCGAGCAGAGCTAATCTTAAGTATAAGTTAGTTTAAGAAAAAGTTGCATCATTCACATTGGCTTCCTCATTATTTCGAAGACCTGCCTGGACTGTCTTCCCCTTTTCTAAGTGCTCCCTGCACATCATCTCAGCTGCCTCCTTTTGGAAGCCTTCCCAGACTGTCATGGGCCACCTGAGTTTATAGATTAAGAAAATGCAGAGTAACTGTCTGTCTGCCTCTTGGCAATGGGACGGCCCACACAGGGACTTCACCCAGCCCCTTTCCCAGGGCTCTGTCCACCCCGGCTCCTCCCAGGAGTCGGGGTTGAGCCTGTATCCCACACCTCGTCCTGAAGCATCTGCCATTGCTGATTTTAGGTGAGAAGAGCAGTTGTCATTTCTGGCCTTTAGTCTTTATTAGTCGAGGACCATGAAGCCCTTCAGTCAAATTGCCGGTTATGATGCTGTTTTTTCTACAGCACCACTAATCTTTTTCAGATTTCCCATGTAGGGAAATGCCTACCCAGTGTCTGGGAAACACAATTGAAGCCACGGTGGGCATTTCCAACCAAGATTTTGCACATCCACTTTTTTTTTTTTTACCATGGAGTGGTGGAAAAGGCTGTGGATTTTATCGGAGGCTTTAAAAGCTTATTTCATCTAGCTAACCTCCCTGCTCTAGATTATTCAGTGGGAAAAAGTAAGTGTTACTCTGCTAATGCACATTTACAAATGTTGTGTAAATTTTAAATGTATTTCTTTTTCCACATGAAGGATTATCATTCGAATCAAAGGCAACATTAAAGTCTCCTCAAATCAGGTTACTAAGAATAGCCATAATGGGGTTAATAGGGATATTTATCCATCTATGCTTGTAGGCTCTACCATTAATTAGTTTAACTCATTTTCCTTCAAGTTTAATGTCAGTATTTTAAGCTCTTTCAAAGATTGCTTTTTAAGGACTTTATTAGCGAGCTCCTGAATAATGGGGCCCTGATTCCTTTGCTCAGGCCGGTTGTTTACAGAAAATGGTGCATTCTCCCAGCATAAGAGAACATGCATCTGTACTGATGTTTTAGGCCCTGAAGAGTAAAACCTGGATTTACATATAACAACACAATTTAATCTGAGCACGCTCAAGTCTCTCTGCGATGATCTCCAGTGAGAAATGGAGATTCACCTTGTATAAGCTTGGAAAATTCCCCTCAGGAAACTTCAGTCGTGTTTCCAGTCACAAAAGCCGCTTACGGCTGGGAGCTTATTCTCTGTTACCTCCCAGTGGTGAACACTACCAGCTCCAGAAGTTTCTCAGAGGGCAAGATGGTGGTGACTGCCTCTTGGGTTTGGAAAACTTCAGCTTCACAGCAAATCCTCACCACAACCCGGTGAGGCTGATACTCTCAGTATCCCTGTTTTATGCATGGAAGAAAAAAAGAAGTTTCAAGAAGAGCATGGACTTAGGTGGAGAACAGCAGCTCACACACTCGAAACTGGCATTCAGACCCAAGGCTGTCAGGCCCACAAGCCTGGGCTCTCAGCCACAGCACCAGCCGCCTGTTCCCTGTTCATGTGCCTGGGAGGGAGTGTGGTCCTGCCGTGCACTCAGCTGCTTGATCCTAATCTTGTGGAAGGGGCCCTGCCTGCGCCTGATGGGAGGACTGGGTGGAAGGACAGGTGCACGCACCTGGGGCTATGGTATGAGAGCAGATCAAGCAAACTTCCAGAGGCTCTGAGCTGACAGCACAGGGTCAGACGCAGGGCTCAAACTCACGAACTGCGAGATCATGACCTGAGCCGAAGTCAGACGCTCAACCGACTGAGCCACCCAGATACCCCAAGAGATGTGGATTTGAATCTCTCTTTAGCCATTTAACTGGCTAGCTTCACTTGGTCATTTCAGGTGCAAATGTGGCATGTGTCATCTTGATTTCCCTACCTTCCCTCTGGTGGATCACTGTGTCACGCTGTGTCCACAAACACAAACGGTATCCGAGCCACCCGCTGCCGAGATGCCGGGCACTTGAGTGCATTCCCATGCAGTCCTCCCGTAATCCTATGAGCTCCTTCTCCATATGCACATGAGGAAGCTGAAGAGGGGGAAGGTCACCTGTCCAGCCTCAGCCAGGATGGCAGTGCAGGCCTCCGAGCTCAGCTCCATCTTTCTGCGGAGCCTAGTTACGCCCTCTTGCTGCCCCAGGATCCCCTTAACCAGGATGTGGTTACTGCTTCTGAAACCCTGCTAAGCGGAATCAACCCTCACCTCTTTGAGTTCCAGTTTAGTAGGGTCCATGGTCCCAGGGGACTGTAGCCTTGCTCGGTCTCACACTCTCTCAAGCTCCCGTGAAGTACAGCCCCCGTCCGCTCCATTCCCACACACTTGCCCTGTTGGAGAAGTGAATAAAGTACTGCTCCAAAGATGGCCCACGGGACTAAAACACGCTCTGGTCTCTAGCTTGGAGACCATTCCTCCGGGTGCTTCTTCCTTCGTTTGCCGCGTGCGCGAAAACCCCCGCAGATACGGAGGCTGACAACTGTAAGTTACCCTCCCCACTTGCATTCGGCGCTCAGATCTTTGGAGAAACGGTCTCCTCTGAGCCCGCCGGTGGTAAATAAATCTCCGATCCACCAAGATCTCCGAGTGCCGCTTGGTTTTTCCGCCAGCGTTCCAGCCTGGTTCCATAACAGCCCTATCCTGGGGCACTTGCCGTGTGCTGTGTGCACCAACAGCACGGGGGCCCAGGTCCCTACCGGGAAAAGGAGCCTGCGCGTACTTGAGGGTGGCATCGAGCCTACGTGTTCCTGAGCGGCTTGGGAAGGCATCCTGGTGTTTGTTCCAGCCTGGGCTCTGCTCATCCCCTCATCTCTGCCCTAAAAACGGCTCAGCTGGACTTTTTGCAGGAGATGCTAATTGCACGCACTCTGAGTGCATTGATCCAGTGTTGCTCTGATTAAGTAATTAAGCACAACAGCACCTAGGAGGGCTGAAGAAGATTGCTTTCACAAGTCTCGGTTTCTGAGAGGCCTCCCGGCCTGCTCCAGAGAGAGCTCCGGTCTGGCCCAACTCTTTAATTACCTTCAGAGGCACTAAAGTTTAAATTAAATTCTAACTGTTTTCATATTAACTTCTTCCGGAACCCTGAGCTAAGCACTGGTAAGGCTAGAGGGGCAGAACGCAGTGGCTTCATGTGACAGGTGGGGTGTTTTCTTCCTCGGCTCTTTAGCTGAAGGATTTCAGGAGTTACATGAGTTTACCAGTAATTGGTGCCCTAGCAGAGGTTTACAGATCGCCTACAATGCTTGTGTGTCAGATTTGCCATTTTCAAACATCCACAACTGAGTGTTCAAATGTGGCTTCAGTTAGGATTTTAACATCCAAACACACACACACACACACACACACTCCTGCTCTCACTCTATTAGATATTAACACTACAGCTCTGAATGCAGAATTTCTGCCCCCACCTCCACTTTTTGTATCACTCCAAATATTTTTTTTTTTATCCCTTTGATTATTTCCTTGCCTTCTGGTTTTCTGTGTAATCCTCTGAGAGGCCTTTCTAGAGTGTCCTTCAGCCATCAAAGTCATCAGTAAGCTGAGACCAGCTCGGAACACCAGTTACCACCTTTGGGAACCCTTTCCCAAGAAGCTTGGATTGCCTGGCTTCTGTCTCCCCACTTCCAAAACCAGCACCTGTTTGAAACTTCCCCACCCCTCTTTTCTAGGCCTTGGCTTTGTCTGAAGGAGACAAGGACTGTGGTGTGATGGTGGCCTGGGGGCAGGCAGGACCCATTGACTGATACTTAAGAAGCGCCCCTTTCTCTCCTTCAGTAGCTGTTTCCCCGGGCTCCCTTGCCCCACGACCAAATACTAATAAATGAAAGCACCCCTCCCTTCCTCCCTCAAAACGTCACTAGCGCTGCAGTAATACTGTTAACACCATCTCTGCCCTATAGTATTTAGGTACTGGTACCTCCTTCCCGCCCTTGTCAGCCGGGTCACTCATGATGTCCTCCCGCTTTACGGGCACGCTGTTGCAGTCAAATCCAGTCTAGCTCGAGGCCCCTTAAAGCTCCAGGCCTTGGGTGGAGAGAGGAGAGGGCGCCCAGGTGGGAAAAGTGATCACATTTTCTTCCCTGGGCTATATGCCTTCCACGGCGGCTGCATGTGCCTTATTTACACTTGCTTGTATTGCATTTTGTTCATATTTTCCGAGGAGACAGGACAAGTCCACTGGGAGACCACCAAATTACCTGGGCCCTTCTCTGCCTGAGCGCTGGGCTTTCCTGGGGGACAAAGCTGTCTTTTTGTACACACTGGAGTAATGTGCAATGGCACTCTACTTTTCTCTAATGAAGCCCCAGCGGCCGCACATGTGATCCCCGCTCCTGGGAGCCTAACAGGAAGGCAGCAGGCTGTGTGTTCCTTCCGTAGGACCGCTGTTCTCACGCCAGAGCTAATGAAAGCAGAGCCTGATTTCATCCCTCTGATACTCAGCCAGCTGCGTCACCTGCATCATTGGCAGAACTTCCTGTACCTGTGAAGGCCTGATGTTTGGATTTTTTTTCCATCTCAGAAAATGGACCAAGTCTGTTAATTGCCCCAGTTACTGCTGGCTCCCCTCAAGCCCAGTTAATGCAAGGAGCCAGTCCAGCACCCAGGGCAGCCCAGCAAGAAAACAGCCTGGATCTAAATCCTGTCTCTGTCACTTGATAGCTGTGAGACTGAAGGAGCTTGTAACCAGTGTATTCATGTTTTCCTGTTTTGTTTTGTTTTTTTTTAAAAACGTATATTTTGAAAAACTATGTATCCATCCTTGGTAAGGGCTGAGAATACAGACACAGAGAAGTCAAACCAACCCCTCGGTTATGGAGCTTTTCTATGCGGGAGAAGGCAGACATATATTGCACGTCGAACCTTCTTAATTTGTACCAAGCCACCTACAAAATAAGTGACGGAGAGGTATTATTTTTTATATCACAAGCATCTCCTCAGGCTTCAACAAAAACATAAGGATAAAATTATAACACATTATGCAGCCAGTTGGGATACGGGAAGAGGAATCTACATTTGTTAAGTCCCTGCTCTACTCCAGTAGCTGTGAGCTATGTTTTACTGATACTCTCTCATTCCCTGCAGTAATGCTATGAGCTGAGCTTTATTATGTGCCATTTTGCAGATGGATAAATGGAAGCTTGCAAAAGGCAACAAGAGGGTTATTACGCTCGGTGAGTTAGTATGTTATCAACAGCATTCTTCATGCCAGGAACGGGCTGCCTAAAATGCTGGGCCCCCTGAGGTGAGCCACGCCCGGGGCGCTGCTCCCATCTAGAGGGGAAGGTGGACAGTGAACGAGAGGTGACGGTGCTGGAAGCACACAGAAGGGAAACCCCCCTCTTGTGAGGCTTAGGGAAGCCCTCGAAGAGGAAACACATTAAAAGCAGAGATCTAGAAATTTGCATATTAGCAAGACACCGAGGAGGGGTGCCCCAGGTGGAGCTGCTTCTGCAAAGGACAGGGCGGAGCAGGGAGCCCCGAGGAGAAGAGGGAGACCAGAGGCGGGGCAGGGCACTGCGATCGAAGCACAGGTCACATTATGGATTTGGACTTGCCTGCAGAGTGATTAAGAGGCTCTGAAGGAGCTAACTAAGCAGGAAAGTGACGTCACTTTAGAAAGAGAGTGCTTTGACTGCTGGATGGAGAAGGGAGAGTGGGGGGAAAGACAGGAAACCAATTAGGATCCTGATCCAGCCTCCTTGGTGCGCGTAGCGGTGGTGATAAGGACTGGAATGAAGGCAGTGGAGCCAGCAAGAAGCAAGAAACTTTTTTTTTAGGGATCCCAGGATACTTCCCAGGTGTGTGCCCTGAGGATGCGAGTGCCTGGTGGTGCCATTCTCTGACCACGGGAGGAGGCGAGGACGCTGCCTGTGCCCCAGCCGCGCTGGAGCAGATTGAGGGCCTGTCAAAAACATGGGGAGTAACCTGTGGAAACAAGAAGGGACACTTGGGAGAATGGGGGTAGTTCAAAGTGAGCTGAAGCCCCAGTGCAGGGCAGGAGGGAAGCGAAGGGAAGGGAGGGGACGGGACGTGAAGAGGAGTGGCTGGCCTCACTCACTCAGGAAGGTAACCCAGGGGCAAGGGGGATCAGGTCTTAGCCTGCCTGAGTGAACCGAGTCCTCTGGGGATTCTGATGCTCCTTGCCTGGGTATCAGGCTTCTCTGACCAGGAGGAGAGAAGAGCTCAGACCCCCTCTTGAGAAAGCACAAGGAGTGGTCCACCTCAGGGCACCATGTGAGAATGGCAGGTGGATGTGGTTTTATCAAGGTTTTCTCTCCCCCAAAACTAATTTTCCCCAGAAAGGAATGGAGCGTGTGGGAGGTGCCCTTTAAGCCTCCACTTCTGAAAGCATCAATCCTCAGTTCGTACCTTTATCAGGGGCTACGACGGGCCCCTTAAAAGGCGAGCATTCCCTACCCCCCACTGCTGGCATGTCTTTTTTGGCTAGAATACCCAATTTGAACAAACAGCTCTCTGCAGGCTGTCATCTTTATTTTTTTCTTTGGGATGTATCTAGCTTCAGGCCAACTGTGCCTGACTTTTTCCCCATTCGGACCATTCAGTGGAAGACACAGCGAGTGAACAGGGCCCAGTAATTGAGTGCCTCCTGTCTCCATTCTGGCTTTCTGATCTCTCTTTACCCAAGCCAGTGGCATCTTGCTTGTGCACTTCCCCCTGAGTGACAGATTCTCTCTTTTAAGATTCCAGCGCCTGATTCCATCCGCCATCCAGAGCCTGTGTACTTTGGAAAGCCTGTGGGAAATTCAACAGCCTTCTAAAGATATAGATTACCTGCACATCTGTCAGGGTTTAGTTAAACATGACTGACTAATTTATCCTGCAGTGTGAGATGGGGATTCATTTCCTTTGCAAGTTGACTTGGCAATTTTCTCTGCTCGGAGAACGTTTAGAATAGATGGTGTGCATGGCAATTGAGAAGAAATAGATGCTATTAATTTTCCATTTTCAAATGTGAGATTGACTCTAGAGCCCACATCTCACTCCTATCGGGAAAACAGACCACATCCTCTCCCTTATGAGCTGCTTGGCATCTGAGAAGTCAGAAAGGTGAGCACCCTATCCCAACGTTCCAAGTTGGGACCCGTCCACGTGTCGGTGTGAACCTGCCCTCTCCTTGCTGTGTGTGTGGCTTAGTGTGAGATGCAGGCTCCTGGCTTGAGCAGGCATGGGATCTTCTTCCTCAGCCCATCTTTAAAGACCAAAGGGAAGGAGTAGAGGTAGAACATATCATGATGAACCTCCAAAAAGTTGGAAATCCCAAGGGATAGCTAACTTCATCCATTGTTATCTGGCACAGAATTGTGCTATGATGGAAACACTCTGTGTATGATTGCGTATGGCGTCCCCAGCCATGTGAGCACTTGGAATGGAGTGAGTGCAACCAAAGAACTGTCTTTGATTTATTTAAAAAATGTTTTAATGTTTATTTTTGAGAGAGACAGAGAGACAGAGCATGAGTGGGGGAGGGGCAGAGAGAGAGGGAGACACAGAATCCGAAGCAGGCTCCAGGCTCCAAGCTGTCAGCACAGAGCCCAACGTGGGGCTCGAACCCACGAATCGCAAGATCATGACCTGAGCTGAAGTCAGATACTTAACCGACTGAGCCACCCCGGGCATCTTTTATTTATATAAATTAGTGTTAATATAAATAGCCACATCTGACTAATGACAACTGTATCCATTGCAAGTATCCATGTCTCCCAATTTCTTATGTGGCCAAAGCCAGTTTTGTTGAGGCACAGTTGTCGTGCTGGTTTTCTGCATGCTGCGATGTTTGCTTTAAGCTTACCTATAAACCTTCAATTTAAAAATAATAGTAGTGGCAATTAAAATCATAGCACATGCTGAACAATTGTTATGTACCATGTACTTTGCTAAGCACTTTACATACTTGGTCTCATTTATACTGACTTAATGATATCCTGGGTTTACAGATGAGGAAGCCGAAGTGTGGAGAGGTTGTGACTTGTTTGAGCCACCCAGCCTGTAAGTGGTAAAGCTGGGATTCATTCCAGGCACTGTGAGCCCAGAGCTGCTATACTCTGCTGTCTGAAAAGACAATGCTTAGTGCCATTTCCTGGCCAGTGGTTTAAGATACGGTCACGTCCTGGTTGTTGAAAGGAAGGCTGAGTGTCTTGAGGTCCCTACTTATGTGAGTATAAAGAGGGCATCCCCTCCATGCTTTGTAGAGTGTAGATCTAGATCCTGGCCTAGAATGAGGAGCACAGCTATGAGAGCAGTAAGACTCTACTCACCTCACCTACAGCTATGAAAGCCCCCTCAAACGGAGAGTCAGGGAGGCCTTTCCCACCTGGGGTCTGGGAAGTTTGGCTCTATTCCCCATCAAGCCCCAAATCCCAGGCTAAGGAAAAATGGGCTTTCCCGAGAGCAGACATGGATTCGAAAAATGAGGAGAGGGTCTGAATGATACTCTTCTCTTCTTGTGGAGGCAGGTGGAGGCTCTCTTTAGTGAGAGCTTGCACTGACTGAAGGCAGGACTGGAGTTTTGGCAAGACAGCCTACTCATTCATGACTGCCCCATTGCCTTCTGGGGGTGACCCTGGGGCATTTTCTGGGATCTCTCTTCACTGGTAGAGTCCAGCTGTAACCTGCATCCTGTCAGCTCCACAAGATACTCAGAACTTGGCTTTGCCCTATAATGGTGTTTAGCTTAGCTTCTGCACTGTCTGTCCCTGTAGCTTTAGAATCTGAGAAAAGTGACAGTTGTGGGGTTCGTGTCTTTGTCCCTTCTTACTGAGGGTTTGGCCCCTCAGGTCTTGAATTTCTGGTGCTCCAGATGTGAATGGCTGGTTTTTCTGCCTCTTGGAAGTGCGCCATTGCCTGGATCCTTTGTAGGAAGTCTCTATACCCAGAATTAGGGTAAAATCTGGGAGGGAGGGGAAATCAGCTCCCTTTCCCACACCATTGTTCCTCCTTCATCGATTTCTTCCCTCAAGCCTTACTTCAGCACTCCATCAGACCTTCATAGAACCTGTACCCCACCATCTGTCCGTCTGTCCGTCCATCCATCCATCCAGGTTTTCTTCTTGTTCTCAGAAGGAGTATTCCTTGGCCCCAGTTCATATGCTGCACCCTAAAAGATGAGCCTGATAGTTAGAGATGGGCTGCAAGAGAAAGGACACTTGCATGGAGAAGGCATCCATCTCTCTTTAGGGGAAAGTCAGCTCAGTCTGCCAAAAGGCTAGCAAAATAGGCCACATGCACCAATCCCAACCTTGGGCTAAAACAACATTGATAGTCTGCCATTACTGGGATCTTTTAGTGTTCCAGGCAGCCTCTCACTAAGGACATTGGCTATTCCCGAGTTTTAATCTCTCTTGGCATGAATTTAGTGGAAAATGTGGTCTCTGGCAAATTGCAATAGCAAGTTTTATTGGGTTAGCAAGAAGGATCTTTTGGGGTCTTTGGAGACTGGTGAACAACTGTGAGACCGTTAGCATTTGCTTTAACAGCTCTGAGGCAGCCCAGATTCAGTTCTGAACAGTGCTGCTTACCAGGGGAGTCTAGGCTCTCTGGCACGTTCCTTACCTGTCATTGCTGTATCTTTGGCCTGTTTTCCAAGTGGGGGTAAGGAGTTGTGTCGTGGTTGGAGAGGGAGGTTTGTTTTGAGCGTGGCTTCGTGGATGGCATTGCATGTTGAGGGCAGAGAGCTAACTAGAGGAGAAAGTCCATGGATTCACTGTTTGTTCCATTTGCTTTTCTGCAGCCTGCACAGACAAGGAGTTGAGGAACCTTGCTTCCCGGCTGAAAGACTGGTTCGGAGCCCTTCATGAGGACGCCAACCGGGTCATCAAGCCCACCAGCTCTGACGCAGCCCAAGGCAGTAAGGCCAACTTTGCTCTCGCTAATTTATTTCATTTTAAATATCACATTCCCTTAGTTACTAGATAGTATTGATTTAATGGTTTTTTAGAGTAATCACAGAAACATTATGTGAAATGTACAAAGCAACTTCAGGTATTTGCTTTAATTCCAAAGCATTTCCCCCTCCTCTCTATAACATCTTATATGTTTTAAAGTCTGGTCACAAAATTATAATACTTTAAGTATAGAGATTTTGGAAAATATATTCAGTGTGTATAAAAATAAAAAAATCCACCATTTTAACAACTGTTAGCATGTTGTGGCATAGACTTCTAATTATTTTCCTTGCCATAGAGAAGAAAATCTAGGTGTCTGTATATGTATACACACACACACTTCACAGGTTGTTTTATGACCTTTTATCACTTAGCAGCATACTATGACCTCCTATGTTGTTGAGTACTATTACACTTTCTAATAGCTACATAGATTCCCAAGTTATAGATACAATTTATGTAATTAGACCTCTATTTTGGAGTGTTAAAGTTGCTCCTAATGTTCAGCTACTATAAGCAACACATATGTATCACACATCTTTGATAACTTATCTTTGTGAACATTAGACGGCATTTTGTTTTCCATAGAAACTCCCAGGCAAGGGTTCCCCCTCCCCACCAGTGAATTTGCAGAGCCTGTATTCAGAGCGTCATCATAAGCTACAGAGAAAACTCAGAATGGGTCCGCATCTTTGTACCTTGATGGACTCTCTCCCTGCCTTGAACTCAAAGGACATTAGGGGTAGGCTTCTTCAGTTGGCTCAGAATGTCTTCCTCAATAACACATGTGTTCCCATACGTGGAGTTTTGCAACTGTTGGGATCCAAAGCTGAATCAGCCTCTGGTCTTTGGCCAAAATCAGAATGATCACCTTCATTTTTGGTTATTCTTTGCTGTTCGTAGCTGTAGATACTGGTAGAGAATACTGACATAGAGGACACTTGTTTAACTAGTTTGGATCTTTTATTTTAAGGGAATGGTGATTTCTGAGAAGTAAACACTGAAGTGTCCAAAGGGTGATTTCAGGTGGCTGAGTCTGTGGGAAAGAGGAAGGAAGAGTGATTTTTTCCATTCCTGCCGGAGGCTTCCTTGAGAGTTAGTGGACAATTAATGCACAGATGGTCTAAAAGAACCTTTCCCTGGGATCCACGAGGAGCAGCTGGGCCCTTGGGCTTTCTGAATAACCTTTCAATGAAGAGCAGATTGATGTGAGGAGAACTGTTCCTTGCAGCCTCCAGTCCCAGGAGACTCCTTCCATAGACAGCTAGGGAGCTGGCAAAAGACCTGCCCTTGGCCAGAAGCAAATTGAGTCCCCAAAGAGGCTCTTAGGTTTGATGTCCTGAAGCAGTGGCAGTGAAGCGAGTCTTCAGGAACCACAAGGCTGCAAGAGGGAGAGATGTTTTTTTTATCAGTTCAGGACTTCTGAAGAGGAAACCATGGAACCTTATAAGTCCCCTATTCTTGGGGTCAACTAGAAGGGCTGCTGTCTTTCCCTCTTCATTCCTCAATACCAGGTGTGGATATCTTTAGTATCTTCCCACTGGGTATGGAGTGGGCTTGACCCACTGTCCAACCGGTTTGGCACTTCTCTTTGGTGGTCATTCAGCAGTGAGCCCCTCTTTCCCATGTATTAAAATACTAATATCCTATAATGTTGATGCATATTACATACAATATTCTATATATAACTGTGGAGCCATTTAGTGTCAGAGTTAATGGTCTTGCTTTACTCAGTAGCCCCTAAGGACATCCTCATCATAGAGACTGTTCAATCATGACCTTCAAAGAAGAGGCCACATTATGTCCCCTAATGTCTCTTAAAAAGGGGGATGTTTTCTAAGACACGTTCTAAGATATCAATAGGACTAAATTTAAAAATTGACTTCTGTGTCTAAAGGAGTAAACTCTGCAGTAGCTAGAGAACTTCTCTCAATACTTTTACTGAGAACTTACTATGTGCCTGCACTGCTGGAGGCTACTGAAGGGAACAAAGCAGTCTTTGCCCTCAAGGAGCTTAGCATCTAATGGATATTCACTGACAGTAAGGGGAAGCAGAGGGTTCGTGAGAGCTCAGAGGTAGGGGTGCTGTACTTACTTTACTGGTTCCTAGACAGGGAAGACCTCTTTGTAAAAAATAAGGCTTTCACAAAAGGTGGGTGCATTTTGCTACGTTTCATATTCTGCAGGCAGGGGTTGGTAATGCACATAGAAACCTGATGCGCAGGGAATGGGTGGCCGACGCCATCAGGATCTCAGTTGTAGTCACCGTATCACTCCCTTGCCCTGCCCGTCCTCAAGCATGTGGCACCCAAGCTAACTAGAGGTCCTCAGGGTAGGAGCATCACATGAAGTAGAGGCAGCCCTGGGAGAAGAGGGACAGAGAATGTAGACTCAGGGCTGGGCCACCTGTGTTTGAAGCCCAGCTCCACAATTATATGACCTTGAGCAAGTAGCTTAAGCCTTGAGCTTTTTTTCTTCCATCTGTAAAGTAGAGAGGATATACCATTTTATAGGCCTATTAGAAGGGTTGAATGAGATGATTAAGAATAAGGTGCTTAGAGGAATACCTTAAATTACACAAAAATGAACTTTTTTCATAATTTTTCCTGGGAATCTGAAACCACTTCTAGAAATCCAGCTTATGGAATGACTTGAAATTGCATAGTGCTTTTGATTCTGACAGAAAGACCAATTTTAGATTTGGGGCATGCCTTCTCTGGGGGTTGTCTACAGTAGATTCAATATCCTGAGTGTTAAGCAAAGTGTTATTATTCTAGGGCGTACAGTTTCCATTGTGGAAACAAGTAATTCTTTAAGAAAACTACCCCCCCCCCTCCCCCAGGGAAATAAGAAAGAAATTATTGTCTGACTCAATTTGGATTCCATATCATGTATCTCTTGAGGGGACTGCAGAAAAGAAGAATAGGGAACAGAAGCAGGTACCTGGCTTGTTTTCCCATTAATGTTCAAACGGCTTGGATTTAACAGTCCTTTGGGACATAATCAGTGCTTCTGGATTGTGCTATATAGTTTCATTTCACTGCCATCATCTTTTTTTTGCAATAGTTTCTTTTGTTTTGGTTCTTCACATATTTTCCCCCCTAAATATAAAAGTATACTTTGCAGAATTGTAAGTTTTTTCTTTTCTGCACCATGTTTGTACTCTTCCTTTTGGGCATACCCTGTTTTAAGCAAGTCTAGTAAATGTAAATTCTTATTTACATCACACATAAATTAGTACGGGGGACTTGTTCCCTTTGAAACATATTTTCCTCAGATGCTGACTTCTGTTTAAGAGCATTTTTAATTATCTTATTTAAAACCCCCAAACAACAGTATCTTCTAGTAGTGTGCCCCTGAGACCCACCCATGGAGGGAAATAGTCTCAGGGGAGGTTGTAGGTGGGGTGGGCCCTGGGCCTCTTCTTGGGATGGTTAGATCTAGGCTGGGTGGCCACTGAGATGTGCCCTTCTCTCTGCAGGATTTGACACCAGCATCCTGCCCATCTGCAAGGACTCTCTGGGCTGGATGTTTAACAAGTTAGATATGAACTATGACCTCCTTCTTGACCACTCAGAGATCAATGCCATCTACCTGGATAAGTATGAGCCCTGTATCAAACCTCTCTTCAACTCCTGTGACTCATTCAAGGATGGCAAGCTCTCCAACAATGAGTGGTGCTACTGTTTCCAGAAGCCTGGAGGTAAGGCGGGAGAGAGGCGGGGTCCCAAGTTCTGGGCAGCCACACTGGGCAAGGAAGGCCCACATATCACATACTGGGGAGAGCCCTGGGTGGAGATCAGGCAGAAGAACACAAGTAGAGAGTAGAGCATTCATCTGATAATGGCAGACCCAAAGGCTCTTTTCTTCTATTTTATTTCCACTCTTCTCATGGTATATCAGAAAATTCAAGAGCATAATGGTAGAGTCCATTACTTCAGTCACCCTCTGGGACGATCTCCTGACCATATTGTGCCTCGATTTTTTCATCTGTCAAACGGGTGTCGGAACCTTTGCTATAGAATTCCCAAGGTCACTGTGAGAACCTTAATGTGAGAAATACTGTACAAATGTGAGAGTATCATAATTCCCGTTGTCACATGAGTTCTCCATGTTCCTCTTAGAGAAAGCCCCTTGTCCTTTTCTCTGGGATGAATACAGATTTATACTGAATCTTGTAGACAAGGAGATTTCGGTTATAAACTCCCACTAACTCCAGAAAGACGCAATATTTGAGGAATATGTGGAAAGAATACAGGAGTATCTCTAATTTGTTGCAAAGTCAGACAAGAGAGTCCACCTACAGACTCTCAGGAATCTAGGGGCAGGAGCCCTGAGTCTGCTGGAGAAGCCACATAGTCTAGCTTTGCTTCTTCTGCCTTAGCTTCCTGGGGTTGTGCCCAAGTGTGGCGCGCGACAGCTAGCAGACGCTGGCTTGTATTTGAATTCCATTCCCAAGTCCCAGGAAAATATGCCTCCGCCTGAATCAGGTATCATGGGCACTCTGCAGGCATGGCTGTCAGAACCTCTGCCCAGGAAAGGGAGATGGTTATGAGTATTAGAGTATTTAAATCATACATGTGTGTATGCCTGTGTGTATTCAGAATCGGTGCACCCCCAGAGCAGAAAATGTGGGCATTAAAAAAGGGCACGTGGTGTCGCGTTCATGTACATGTTTACAGGATTACAAGAGACATTCCTAAAAGAATTACTGGTCACAGGGCAGGTGCATTTTTAAATTTAAGCCGTATTTCCAATTTGCCTTCCAAAAACGTTGTACCCATGTTTACGCTCTCCAAGAATACCTAGTTCCCCACGGTGGAGCCAAACCTTGTGGTCACTGCCAAGTTAAGGGACAAGCTGTTACATTTCCTCAAGGGTCTCATTTCATTTCTCTTATTATAACTTAGATTGAACACCTTCATGTTTGAGAAATTCCTTTTTTTTGTAATTTTTGGTATGTTTCTAGGAATTTTTTTTTCTCAATGAAGGACATTAGCACTGTTGAAGTCACATGTATTGCAAATATATTTTTCCCCAACTTTGACTTGGTCCATTTTTTTAGGAAGACACTTTTCAATTTAAGAGTGTAAAATTTCTCCATCTTTTATGGTTTTTTAGCAACCATAAGGCTTACATTAAGTCTAGAAAGGTAACGTGTACCTTTGGGTACCTTAGGTAAAGGTACCAAATACCTTCAGTATTTGAAGGTGCATGATCCTCTTGTGTTTGTGTTTTCTTCAGCACATTTTGGTTGGTTGGTTGTTTATTGAAATCTTGTATCACTTTTGGTTTTTTTGGTGTATGGTCAGAGAGGGTCACAGCCCCTCTCCCCACTCCTGGAAATGGTTGTTCAGTTACGTTTTTGTCATGTATTGACTAACCTATCCTCCTCCTCTCATCTGAATGCTTCCTCTATTGTATATAATATTTCTTTATATTTATACGTCTCTTCTTCCATCTAGAATCCTTTTATTGTAGAACAGCATCTATCAACCAATGGAGTTATATTTTTTTAATGGTTTTTATTTATTTAGAGCGAGAGAGAGCATGCGCGCACATGTGGGGGAGGGGCAGAGAGAATTCCAAGAGGGGTCTGCAATGTCAGCACAGAACCCATAGCAGGGCTCGAACCCAAAAACTGTGAGATCATGACCTGAGCCAAAATCAAGAGCTGGACACCTAATTGAGCCATCCAGGGGCCCCTAGAGTTACATTAAGTTTTGTTCTCATAGATACTGTACTTCCTGTCTATTTATTGCCCTTGTAAAGGAAATTGATTTTTTTTTCCCATTATAGTTCCTCACTGCTGGTGGTTTCAGTATTAATCTTGTTCGCACCCACCTTACTAAATTCTCATTTTGTTTATAATAATTATTCTGGTTGGTTTCCTTTGATTTTTGAGGTGTGCAATCATAACCTCTGCAAATAGTGATAATTTTTTCTTTTTTCTTTTTATACCTCCTCTCTCTTTTCTAATCATATCAGCTAATACTTCAAATTTATGTTAAATAATAGCCATGTTCTTACTTTAATAGAAATGCTTGGAGTGATTGAGTTCTAAGTTTAATGATAGCTTTGGGCTTGAGTCCATATAAAATCATGTAACCTTCAGCCAGGGTTCAGGCTTAGCCTAAGTAACCAAAGCCTCCGTGTTAGTGCTTCTTGGAGGTGTAATGCCAGGACCCTGAGCGTGAGGTTACTGCCTTTATCAAGGGACAGAGCTGGTCACCATGCTGTGTGGATGTCCCTGGATGTGCTGCCCTTTCAGCAACTGCTGAAGGAGGCCAGAACCCCATCACGTGGCACATTATGGTATCCAGGAGAAGTTGATCAAACTACAACAGAAGTCATTTTGTTATAGTTCATTTTTTTTTGTTACTCATTTTGTGTATTTCTCTCATTTTTTTTTTTTAAATTTTTTTTTCAATGTTTATTTATTTTTGGGACAGAGAAAGACAGAGCATGAACAGGGGAGGGGCAGAGAGAGAGGGAGACACAGAATCGGAAACAGGCTCCAGGCTCTGAGCCATCAGCCCAGAGCCCGACGCGGGGCTCGAACTCACGGACCACGAGATCGTGACCTGGCTGAAGTCGGACGCTTAACCGACTGCGCCACCCAGGCGCCCCCTCTCATTATTTTTTGTGGGAGAGAGAGAAACAGAGTGGCAGGTGGGGAAGGGACAGGGAGAGAGAGAATTCCAAGCAGGTTCCACACCCAGCACAGAGTCCTATATGGGGCTTGATCTCACGACACTGAGATCATGACCTGAGCCAAAATCAAGAGTCAGATGCTTAAC
This sequence comes from Puma concolor, assembly GCF_028749965.1. Taxonomy (NCBI): domain Eukaryota; kingdom Metazoa; phylum Chordata; class Mammalia; order Carnivora; family Felidae; genus Puma; species Puma concolor. The sequence continues at coordinate 127,425,362 of NC_141667.1, forward strand.
TGATCCACCCAGGTGCGCCTCTCTCCTTTTCTTAAGTTAGGTTCTTTATTTTTGTTGGATTTCTACCACCTTCCTCCATGACCCAGAACCAGCCCTGGGAGTTCTGTTTGACCCCCACATTTCCTCATTTCCTTTTGATTAATGCATGTACTCAAGGCTAAAAGTTTTCTCCAAAGCACCCTTTTAGCTATAGACCATAGGATTAGGTATGTGAGGATTTTTTTTTTTTTTTTTACTATGATTAATGTGTAGATGTCCTACAATAAAGGCTCTAAATGCCTCTTCGGTCCAAGAAAATTTTGAGAGAGCACTTTAAAATTTTCCATGTGGTAGGATTATTTATTGACTGGTTTCACTATTTTTGTTTAGTATTACGTTTGAGTTTTTGAAGTTTCTTCAAAAATTCTCACTGGAATTGGGGCGCCTGGGTGGCGCAGTCGGTTAAGCGTCCGACTTCAGCCAGGTCACGATCTCGCGGTCCGTGAGTTCGGGCCCCGTGTCAGGCTCTGGGCTGATGGCTCAGAGCCTGGAGCCTGTTTCCGATTCTGTGTCTCCCTCTCTCTCTGCCCCTCCCCCGTTCATGCTGTCTCTCTCTGTCCCAAAAATAAATAAACGTTGAAAAAAAAAATAAAAAAAAAAAATTAAAAAAATTCTCACTGGAATTGTATTCCTTGAGTTAGCACTTGAGTATCTGTAAATATTGGTATTTTCTTTATACAAAAACAAAGATGCCAAGATTAAACTTACTCTCCTAGTACTGGGTTTAGCTATAGAATAATATGAACTCATACTAATTTTTGTTCCCCTTTAAGGAGATGAATTTCCTAGGACATATCTTAGTTTTGCTCAGTTCATAACACTTTCCTGAGATATGTCATGCATTTTTTAAAATTTTTTTAAATATTTTATTTATTTTTTTAAGACAGAGACAGAGCATGAATGGGGATGGGGCAGAGAGAGAGGGAGACACAGAATTCGAAGCAGGCTCCAGGCTCTGAGCTGTCAGCACGGAGCTTGATGCGGGGCTTGAACTCACGAACCGTGAGATCATGACCTGAGCTGAAGTCGGATGCTTACCGACTGCGCCACCCAGGCACCCCTATGTCATGCATTTTTGAGCTCTGGAATTAAACATTTGGTTCCATTTGATTAGTGTCTGCTCAGGAGCATCAGTTATATACATGTTGCACATCAGTTTTGTTGCTTCAGATACAGCCTTCCTTTATTTGTTTAATTTTCTTCTGTGTCGCTTATGTCTTTGAGCCTTTGTATCTGCATTGAACTGGAGTGTCCTTTTTGTGTGGTGATTCTTTTTTTTTTTTCAAGTGGACTCTACACCCAGCATGGAGCCCAGTGAGGGGCCGCAACAGACATGAGCTGAGATCAAGAGTCAGACCCTTAACCGACTGAGGCGCCCCAAGTGTCTTTTTTCATTAGAGCCCTTGACTACTTAAGTCTTGGGTAACTATTTTCATTTGCTCAGAAGCCAGCGTTTTCTGTTAGAATTCTTCATGTGGAGTTGGGTTTTCTTGCAGTACTTTTTAGTAGGTCTCAACCTGATTCATGTTTCCTTGCTGGAAGAGAAGTAAAATTTTTACAATTACCATCGGACCATTTGAGGAACTCCCTGACACAGTGTTTCTATGTATGTGGGCAAATTTTGCATTCTTCAGGAACAGTCTTCTAAATGCCTACGGTTTTTGCACAAAGATGAGCTTTCCCGTGGTAAAATAGGAAGAATATTGGTCCCTACTTTATAGGATTGTTGTAAAGATGAAGACAAAATTCTAGAACATCGTCTGGTACATTCTAAGAATTCACTAAGTGCCCCTTATTTGTCATAGTAAATGCTTTACTTCATCAAACATGGAATCTGTTTCCCTTTTTCTTTGTTGTTTTCAGTTGGTATCTTTCTCCTGCACTCTGAAAGCACCTTAAACCCAGGGGTGAATAAAGCGTATTAGTTTTTCTTAAGGAATCAGCAACAAGACCGGGTGGCATCGTGCACTCCACAGGGTAAAAGATGTTAAGAAGGTGGTCAGGTACTTACGCTACTTCTGTCCAAGCAAGTCTGGGGCCTGTAGTAAATGTTCTGAGACTCAGAATACTTCTGCCCTTGGCTCGAGGCCCATGAGCACGTATCAGAGTCTTCCAGAGCCATGCGGTCTGCCAAGGCAAGTCACGGCGACTCAAGAACTGGTGAAGCCATCTTTCTTTAGGCTTGGAATGGAATAAGTTCTTCTCTTAGGAGACAGAACTGCACACTGTCATAGGCCCTCATTGGCCATGCAGCAACCACTCTATCAGTCCTTCCCTTGAGAACTGAGTTTTGTGCTCATTCATGGCAACAGGTGTTTTATCATTGGGGACCTGGAGGCTCAGAGTTAACGTTTCACTTTTCTATTCTCACTGCTACTCTCTATCTCTTACATAGCTTCAAAGTTTGTATAATTTTACAGTTGTTCCTTGAGGCCTATGTAAGTCTGAAGTAGCTATTCTCATCCTCTTTCTCTCCTGTAGCAAGACCTGGGTTAGATTAAGTATTGGTCAGTTGCTCCCATCTGTGGATTCGGAACACTTAACCATGAGGATGCTGTGATCCTCGTTCTCAGCTGATTAAAATGTCTATTACCAGATTACCTAGAAGCACTTGGCATTTGCCTGAGTTGGTGGCAGGAAGAACAATTACTATACAATGCAAGTAGCCCCCAAATACTATTTAAGTACCTCATGATGTAAGGGTTTTTGTTTTGTTTTTTTTTTTTTTGATTAGTAACACTAATGGCCTGAATTTGTTGTGCTGTTTAATAACAGCATATGGAGTCATTCCAGTCCCAGGTGTGTCATTGTGTACATTTCACTTCATGAGTGAAGCCAATCATTAGAGATTATGTCCTGCACCATCTGGAAACTGACTTTCATAAATTATTTTCCAGGTCTCCCTTGCCAGAATGAAATGAACAGGATCCAGAAGCTGAGCAAGGGGAAGAGCCTGTTGGGTAAGTACAATTTCTTGTCACTCGTTTGAACAACTAATTAAACCAACCATGTCTCGTGTAATGTTGAGCCACAGCAATGGTTATTCCATTAGGTAACAGTGTTTCCTGAAAGAAATGCCTCGCTTCATTCCCAGACAGCTGGCTGGACGTAGTCTGAGGATAGGCGAGCTGTTTGAGAAATGCTGCCTAGTCCATTAGCCCAGGACTAGTGGGCAGGGCTGCAAGGGTGGGAATCCAACACCGTCTCTACTGCCCGCTCCTCCCTTACTTGGGGCTCCAGTAAACCTCGGCTTTCTCTTCTCTCAAGAATCTCTCTTGAATGGAGCATGAAAGTGTTCCTTCCTAGTTCAAGCGGTAACGTCTATGAATTATTCCCCAAATTGTCCATTCAGGGAAGAAGATAAGCTGTAGCCTCTTCTATATTTATCAGATCGGGTTCAAAGGCTTGGGTGTGCTTAAATGTGTTTTTTTGGATTCATGTGCATAATAATCCCTGGAGGAAAGCATAAATCTGTTTAAATAGTGCACATTTCTCCTCTCTGTCTGTTAACTGTGCTTTTCCCTGACATGCCCGTCTGTGGCTGGAGGTAAAGGTAACAAATGCTGGCTTGTTGAAGTGTTCCCTTTCAGCTGCATATCCTCTTTCTCCAGCACTAAGGGGTGGTCACGGCATTCAGACCAGGCCATTGCAGAGACTGGTAAACCTCATATATTTGTCAAAAAAGGAGTCTGGGTTGGTTTACTTGCTTTTTAAAAAGAGAGCTGACAGCGGCAATAGAATACACAATTTTTCTTGTTAAGCATTAAGAAGCAGGTGCATCCCTTAAGCGGCTTGCCATTTCAAACATGCACCTGTGTACTTGAAGAAATGGGCAAGTTTTGTTTTGTTTTGATTTTACAGATTGTCTAAGTAGTCCGTGAACTCGGGTAGTTTCTCCTCTACTGATTTTTGGGTTGCCTCAGACCTCCCACTTCTGATAATGCCCCGTTCGACTCAGGAAGAACCCCAAAGTTGTGACTTTGACTTATGTGGACCTAGGTTCTAAAAAGACAAAGGTATCATTCTGATCTGAAGGCAACTTCCATAGGTCTGTCCAGTGCAAGGGCTTGTGCTCACTAATCTGATTTCTCCATGTAGGAGGTTATTCAGGCGTTTGAGTGATATGCCTAAGGTCCACAGGTAGTTAAAGAATTAGTATAAATCTAGTTTTTAAATTTTATTTTCATTGACTATGCATATCTTCTTACCGCTTCATTAATAATGAATGAGACATTTATAAGGCATGTAGTCTGAGATAAAACGTCTCATCTTCCATTTTCCCTAGCTCACACCAATGAAACGCCTACCTTTGTCCTACCTTGAATCTCACCTAGTTTTCAAGCTTGCTTTATCACATCTCCCCACATAGAGAGATTACTCTGGCTGACTCATAAAAATACCATTGACCTTCTTACACATCATTTCCTGCATGGGGATATCTCCTAATGTGTTTTCACGGGCATTCAAATTAAAAACAAAATAGACCATACATCGTGGAGTATAAATAATCAAAAGTGAAATTAAAACTACTTTTAGGATTGAATGAAAATGAGGTTTGTGGGCCGAAATCAGAGGGAAGCAACTAAAAACTTAGAGGAATATTCACAGCTTCAAATGCATTTATGAAAAAACAAACACTAACTTTTCAAGTCAAAAAATGACCAAGACTAAAGTAGAAAACTTCAGTATGTATTGGAATCACTTGGAGTGTTTACTAAAGCACAGTTTCTGATTCAGTAGATCTGGGTGGGATAGGGCCCAAGTACATGCTTTTCTAAGATGTTTCCAGGTAATGATGCAGGTGCTGGTCCTGGGACCACACTTTGACAACCACTGCTATAAGCTCACTTACAGAATCTTGAAAACCTTGTTGAAACAAGTACTGTGAGTTACGGAAGAGAAACAGAAGACCCACCTGTATGAAAAACCATGAAATTCATGAAAATCAAAATGCTAACCTCAACGCCCCCCAAAAGAGGCCCAAAATATTTTTATGAGTAAGTCTTTCACAGAAGAAAATGTATTCAAAATGTCTAGAGGAGGCAAAGAAAAACACCTGAATCATTTCATGAATTGGGTGCCATGATAAAAAAAGGAGAAGAAATAGAGGCATATAGTTTTATCACTTAGTGAATCACCTAGTAACACAGATGCAAAGGGATCAGTAAATTCAGTCAGTAGTATTCCAATAACAATGTATCATGGCCAAGTAGTATTTACTCCAGGAAAACAATATCCCAATTACTAGTAAGGAGATTGAATTACTAATCAAAAATATCCCCAAAAAGAAAAGCCCAGGACCAAATGGCTTCACTGGTGAATTTTAGTGAACATTTAAAGAATTAACACCACCACACCTTCTTCAACTCTTCCAAAAAAGATCAAAGAAGAGGAAACACTCCCAAGCTCATTTTTGAGGCCAGCATTATCCCAATGGCAAAATCAGAAAGGACCCTACAAGAAAAAAACAGGCCAGTATCTTAAATACACGTACAAAAGTTCCCAACAAAATACTAGTAAACCAAATTCAACAGTGCATTAAAAGGATCAAATGGGATTTAATGCAGCAATGCAAGGATGGTTCAAAATACACAAAACAACCAATATGATATATTAATACAAGGTGGTATCTGAATAGATGCAGAAAATTCACTTGACAAAATCCAGCATCCATTCATGGTTTTTAAAAACTCTCCACAAATTAGGTATAAAAGGAACAAACTTCAACATAATAAATGCCACATAAGACAACCAACATCATATTCAACAGTGAAAGGTTGAAATCTTTTCCTCTAATATCAGAAACGAGACAAAGTGGGCACTCTTACCACTCCTATTCAACATACTACTGGAAGTCCTATGCAGCACAGTCAGTCAAGAAAAAGAAACAAAAGGCATCCAAGTTGGAAACAAGTACAATTTTCCTTGTTTGCAGATATGTTTCAGCCAAGGAGGGGAAAGATGTATATACTGAAAACTATATGATGCTGATGAAAGAAATCAAAGACAACACAAATAAATGGAAAGGAATCCCATGTTCATGGAGTGGAAGAATTAATATTGTTAAAATGTCCATATCACCCAAAACCATCTACAATTTAATTGCTATCCCTATCAAAAGTCCACTGGTATGTTCTGCAGAGATAGAAATAACAATCCTAAAATTCATATGGAATCACAAAAGACCCCAGATAGCCAAAGCAATCCTAAGAACAAAGTAGGAGACATTACACTTGCTGATTCCAAGCTACGTTATGAAGCTGTAATCATCAAAGCAGCATGATGGCATAATAACAGACACAAAGATCAAGGGAACCAAAAATAAACACAAGTGTATAGGTCTACTATTAGTCTCTTTAATAAATGGTGCTTGGAAGATTGAATATTCACATGTAAAAGACTGAAACTAGATCTCTATCTTATACCCCTCACAAAAATTAACTCAAAATGGATTAAAGACTTAAATGCAAGACTGGAAACCATAAAACTCCTAGAAGAAAACATAGGGGAAAAAGCTTCTTGACATGAGCCTCAGCAATCATATTTTTTATAGGACACCTGAAGCACGAGCCACTAAATTAAAAAAAAAAAAAAGTGGGACTACGTCAAACTTAAAAGCTTCTGCACAGCGAAATTATCAGAAAACCTACAGAATGAGGAATAACATTTGCAAACCATATATCTGATAAGGGATTAATACCCAAAATGTATAAAGAACTCAACTCAGTAGGAAAACAAACCAAAAACCTGATTTAAAGATGGGTAGAAGATCTATATAGACATCATTCTAAAGAAAACATACAGATGGCCAACAGGTACGTGAAAAGATGCTCAACGTTATTAATCATCAGGGAAATGCTTATCGAAACCACAGTGAGATATCACCTCACACCTCTTAGAATGGCTGTCATCAAAATGACCAGACACAACAAGTGCTAGTAAGGACATGGGGAAAGGGAAGCATTGTGCGCTGATGGTGGAAATGTAAATTGGTCCAGCCGCTAGGGAAAGCAGTATGGAGGTTCATCAAAAATTTTAAAATAGTACTGCCATACAGTCCAGCAATTCAACTTGTCAGAATATATCCCAAGGAAATGACATTCTGTCGAAGAGATATATGTACCCTTATGTTCACTTCAGCATTATTTATAGTAGCCAAGATACAGAAACAACAGAGGTGTCCATCAACGGATTACTGAATAAAGACATTATTGGTGCGTGTGTATACACAATAGAATATTGTATGCCATAAGAGAAGGAAGTCTTGCCCATTGTGACAACACAGATGGACCCTGAAGAAATTATGCTAAGTGAAGTAAGTCAGACAAATACTGTATGATCTCACCTATCTGTGGAATCTAAAAATCTCAGGGGCACCGGGGTGGCTCAGTCGGTTAAGCGTCTTTGGCTCAGGTCATGATCTTGTGATTCCGTGAGTTCCAGCCCCACACTGTCTCTGCCCTTCCCCTGTTCACTTATACACACGTTCTCTCTCTCTCTAAAAATAAACCAAAAAAGTTTACAACAAAAACTCATAGAAAAAGACATCAGGCTGGTAGTCCCCAGCAGTAGGGAGTAGAGAGGGGGGGAACTGGAGAAAGGTGATCAAAAGGTACAAACTTCCAGTTGAAAGGCATATAAGTACTAGGAATTTAATGTACAGCATGAGGACTCTAGTCAACTTTGCTGTGTGGTACATAGGAAAGTTGTTAATAGTAAATCCTAAGAGTTCTCATCACAAGGGAAACACATCTTTTTTTTTTTTTTTAAATCATTGAGATGATGGATGTTAAGTAAACTTACAGTGGTAATCATGTCCCAGCATATGTGAGTCAAATTTGGCCCTACAGTTGACATTCCACAAGGCTGCCCATCAATTCTAGCTCAGTAAAACTGAAAAAATATTAACCAGTTGTAAGAGTAGGACCCATTCACCATTTAGAGGGGAAACATAAGAACCCATCAAAGAAGGGATCCTGTCTAACCTTGAGCAAACCCAGGGACTTGTCATCTTGAGTAAGTAATAACCAACGGCCCCATTCTCCCCTGCTAGCTGTGCAAGAAGTAGCCGGTCTGATAGGTTAGCCCTCTTCTCCGTCTTGGAGGGCATCGCCCCCGAGTATCAGGGCACCTCTGATTCAAATTGGACCTTTTATTCCCTCAGGAGCATTCATACCTCGGTGTAATGAGGAGGGCTATTACAAAGCCACACAGTGCCACGGGAGCACAGGACAGTGCTGGTGTGTGGATAAATACGGAAACGAGCTGGCTGGCTCCAGGAAACAGGGCACTGTGAGCTGTGGTGAGTAAGGTCTTCCTGCATCAGCCCCACCATGACGGCTTGCACGTCCTGACTGAATAAAGCCCTGGGCAGGGAAATTTCAAGACCTATCCGTGGTCTACAGCGAACAAGCTTACAATGGTGACGTGAATAAAGCACACTTGATTATGCGTAGCTAGCTTCCGGAGTGGCAGGGACTCACCATGAGCAGGAGATTGGGTAACATTTTGTAACAGTCAGGAACTGTCGCAGGCAGAGAGGGACTTCGATAAACCGCCCACAGTTCTACCCCAGAAGGTAGAAGCATCTCAAGAATTCTGGGGGCCCCCAAAGCCTGTGGTCCCTCCAGGCTGGGAGGCCCCAGTATTCAGAGAGTGAATTGCATGGTTTTTCCCTACAGTTGAGTCACATGCGAAGGAACCATTCTTATGGTCATAAGGTATAAAGAGAAACTAATCCTCCATCTTGTCTTCCTTCTTAATATTTCAGAAGAGGAGCAGGAAACGTCAGGAGATTTTGGCAGTGGTGGCTCTGTGGTCCTGCTAGACGACCTGGAGGATGAACGGGAGCTGGGACCAAAGGACAGATTGGGCAAGCTGAGGGTGCACACCCGGGCAGTGACAGAGGATGATGAGGATGAGGATGACGACAAAGAGGACGAGGTCGGGTATATATGGTAGTCCCCACCGGGAAGAGGACACGAGGTGCACACAGAATTGCAAGTCACTTCCTACTCCTGCGTTTGTATCTCATAAGACTCCGCAGCACCAAGGCCTCTTCTCCATTGTTGCTCTCTGTACCCGACCCGAGGTTTGGGAGACCACTTCTTGTCCCCAGAGCATTCTGGTTTTGCATACGCTTGTGTGGGAAGAAGGGTGTTGTGTTTTGTTTTTTAGACGGGGAATGGCTGGCTGAATTCGAGCCCCCTTCCCTCCCATGAGATTTTTGCAACAAGCATGTGATTTATGTGGGATTCTGACAGTGCAGGGAGCCCCCACCTTGTAAACGTCAAAGATGCTTTTTGATTACCCACACCAGTGGTTATTCCAGCATGGTTCCCGGCCTTACGGTGTCTAAGTGCTTTTCTTGTGTCCTGTAGATGTCGTGGAAAACACACCACACTGTACTTTTTTTCCCCCCTAGCCCCACCACCCCGGCTGTTAATAACTAAAAATTAGTTTTCATATCACTCTATCTGGCTTCCTACAAACAAGAGCCTTAATTCAGTCAAGAGTTCCTCTGGGGAATTGATTTCCTTAATAAAAAATGGTGTCTGGACGCTTCTCTCTGTACATGCTTGAATATGTACAGAACAGACTGTACGTGTACAAGGTGCACACACACACCTCTCAGAAAAAAGTGTTTCAAGATCCTCTAAAAACTCATCTGAAAAACAATTCTAGATTTGTCAGCCTGTCCAGACCTGGATCACAATTTCTGGAATAAGAAATTTGTATCAAAGTCCTTTTTTTTGCACTAACAGCACTTGCAGCCTGCAGGCTGAGGATGCTCCTTCCCCTATGCATTAGCAGAGTTCCTGGAAGCCCTTTGATTTGGATAAGCCTCTGTCCGCCTAAATCACTTTTCTTGCAGAAGCCATGAGACTCCCACATGGGCAGCTTCACAAGCCATCTCTTTCATTTCAGCTCCAAGCCCACCCCGGGCTGCAACAATCCTGTCCGCCACAGGTTCTCACCTTCCCTACCTACGCAAGGGCTTTTTCCAAGGCACGTCTCCAGATCATATCCCCTGCTCTCCGAGAAGACAATACCACAGTGTTCCTTAGCAGAAGAAAATTCCGGATTCTTAATCTAAGGTTTTGCTTTTGCCCCATTTCTATCCACAGATCATAATGAGGGTCCACGAACTGTACAGATTTTATACCACCACTCATCCTTTGTAAAAAATCCCAGACGGAGGCCAAAAAGAACTTCATCGTAGCACAGAGAAGCTAGGGTTGGATTTTTACCGGCTAGTCCTGTCCCCATCACCTCACCTGCACCAATGTCAAGAAACCAGTGAAGAAGGCCCTTCATCAGTGCTTCTTTTCCCGAAGTAAGTTCACGATTAGAGTCTGTCTCCAAATTTGGTAGGGTTATTATCTCTATCGTTTTTAGAATTTCTGACCCTATCAAAGCTGACTCAGATACAAAGTACCAAAGAATAGTCCTCAAGTGGTCCCATTTAGTTCAGTACCAGCCCTTAAGCTCCTGCTCCACCTGGTTTCCAGCTTCCTGGACACTCTCATCAGCCACCCAGCAAGGCTTTCTGGCCCACATTTTTTTTTTGTTGTTTGTTTTCGTTCATCATGAATTCCAGCCCATCCACAAGACAACCACATAAAACTCAGGCAAAAAAAACTTTGTACTCTGTCAACCCGCCTCAAACCAGCATTTTCCAATCCTAGCATTGGCCAAAGTGGCATCATCTCTAGAGTTAGTCTCAGATGGGAAATGAACATACTTGATACAATAAACTTCTTTGGCCTAATATACACGGGTACAACCAGGACTGTAGGTATAGAGAGGCCAGAGGCAAGCTCTGTATTGGGATTTCAACTGCATCATCCCTGTTTCAATTTTGTTTTTCTCACTTGAACAAAACACCAAGATCATAATTTAGAAAACAGGTGTTTAATTGCAGCTAAATTATAATAGAGTATATAAAAGAATCAAGACATTAAAAAAAAATCTCAGTTTACACCATCAGAGAAAACCATTGTTACTGTCTCTCTGAGCTTGGAAAAATGCACAAGAGAACAAATTAAAATCGACTAACTGATTTCACTTAGAGAAACTTCGAGGAACAGAGAACCACCGATTTTAATTTGCCTAATTATCTTATGACAAGTGTCAAAATAAGATGACACTTAAAGATTCTTAGCATTCACTTAATGATGGAGAAGAGTGTGCTCTGTAGTCAGTTCCCAGTAAGCTAACGAGATGCTCATTTTCAAAGATATTCCAAGAAGAGATTTTGACTCATTAAGATATTAAATAAAAAGCCCTCCTAAGACCAGAAACCCAAAATCAATGGACCAACCGACATTAACACCACTTTTCGTGCCTCAACTTTGGCATGACATCACTGGATTTTTAAAGGGCTTTAGTACAATTTTTAGAAACTTTACCCTTAGAAGTGAAATTTTTGATTTCTTCCTTTTGGGCAGGAGCATTTTTGCTAGCAACTAAGAATACATAAGAATGTTGATTAAAAAAAATAATACCATGATAATCGATTACCTTTTTTTGAGACAGTTCATGAACTGAATCCTCACCGACTCATTTTTGGAAACTCTAGTAAATAGTTTTATTCTTATTCCATAAATGGTTCTCTTATTTAATACCATTTCCTCGGCATCCAACTTAAACCCCAGAATTTTCTTCCACCATAGTTAGTTGTCTGCCATATTAATGTCTTTTTGTTTCTGCAGATATTCTAGGCATGGGAATACCTTGATATTCAATCTGAGGTTTTGTTATCAGTTTCCCCTTCTTTATGCCCATTTCCTCACGCCCAGCAGTGAATGCCTACGTGTCTGTCCAGGTCTGCCCCTCTACTTTTCCCAGAATGCAATTCACATTTGTTTTGTTTTCATTTTTTACCTTGACCACATTGTACAGTAACATCTAAGAGCCCTTTCTACAGTGGGTGGTTTTGGTCTTTTTATACCTTTTTCTCAAAGTCACTGATGTTTGTCCCTGTTCAATGTGTAGCATTGTAATGAGAGCCCACCAAATCCTGAGTGTCATTTTGTTGTCCCTATTGTAGATGAAATAGTGATGTAGAAAAATCTAGTAAATTCTGAATGCTTTTCCACGTAGACTTATCTGGAATGTGAACACGACTCTTTGGTTAATAGTAAATGCTTTAAGTGTAGTCCTAAGTAGGTGCATTTCCGTCTGTCTCAATAAATTTTAATTTGTCTGCAACATCTGAATGTATTTGTATTTTCTTATCTTGCATGTGAACTCACCTGGCTATGTCCACACCCGCTCTCCGGAGAACAAACAGTAGGGGCAAAGGGGACTGCCAATGCCGACCTCTCCTGTGCTTCTGTACATGGCAGGGAAGAATACCTGCTGTGGTCGAGCCTGTCCTGGCCCCTCTCAGCACAATCTGTGTCCACTCAGTCTAGAACACCTAACCCTTATTTTTGCTGCTTCCACCTATTCTATGCTTTACCTTTGTTACATAGTTTTGACCTATCGGATTTCAGTGTTGTCTTCCTGTTTACAACCTTAAGCTTTTCCAGTTCTGCCTATTCCTTCCCTCCCCTGTCAGTTCTTCTCCAATTCTCCTGAAACTAAAACACAAAAAACAACAACAAAAAAAAAACAACCCAGTCTCCTTTACAGGGAATTCTGAGTTCTCCACAGTTCATGGATTAACCCACCAGAGGCTCGTCAAACATCAGAAAGCACCCAAATTGGAATAGGAATTATCTCCTTTCCACCTTTATCCACATTCAGGCCAGTGTGTCTATGACTTAATTATACCCTGAGTAATTTCACCCTGAGCTGAGGTAGAAACTACCTTATGAATAATTCCATTCCTTTACCCCACGGAGTAGATTTTACAGATAATTTGTAGATTGACAGTTCAGGGAAAGGCGCTTCATAAATCCACAAAATAACTAATGTCAGGAGAACAATGACCAATATGAATACTCTAGGGGTGTTACAGGATACAGCAAAGAGATGTTGGCATTCATGGACACACTCCAAATTCATCTCAAATCAGCACAGTTGTGCAGGTCAAATATCACCTTGCTCCTCCAGCTGTGACTTCACAGATGCCACCTTGGTTCATTTAAAGGGCAGGACCAAAGGAATGAGAACTAGAAGCCAGTGTCCAGCTTTGGTGATACAGGTAAGCCAAAAGGTCACAGCACCTTCTCGCAATGCTTACCCACTTGTAAGATTTGCTTTGACAAATTGATTCAAGGAAAGAGGAAGATTTTAAGATGTATTCACTCAACGGATCTTTACAGATTTATTTATAGATTTTTAGATGAATAGATGTTGTATTGACGAATGCCACTGGAGGCTGGCACCACATTCAGTTCTAGGAATACAAGTGTGAATAAAACCTGATTGCTCTGTGAACTTAACTTGACATGCTTTCTCTGGACACTATTTTGTTTGCCGTTGGTTTCAACCACCTCCTCTACTCTGAGGAACCCCCAATCCGTATCTTGAGTGTGTGTTTTGACCGCCCCTCCATTCTTAGACATCGCTTTCCATTTACATAATTCTAGAATTTCCCACTGATAACTTAAAAAATGAAAAAGGTGAGATGAAACGGAGCGGTTATGCCCATGACAGCAAGAGTCAGCAAGGCTGTTCTAACAAACCTGAGCCATAAAGGACGAGATTGATACATTTTTTCCATCCAAATTAACAACATCATAAACAAACTGGCAAGATAAACAAGAGACTAAGGAAGATACCGGTGACATAAAACAGATGAAGGATTAGGATATAAATATTTTTTGACTCCTAAATCCCTAAGCCAAAGGTCCAACAGGCTAATGGAGAAACGATGAAAACAAGGAATTCACAGAAGACAGACAAATGGCAAGGGAACCATGCCTAACCTCACGGATGATCAGAGAAACAAAGCCATGATCTATCATTTTTCACTTTAAAAAGCCATGTTACATGGGGGCGCCTGGGTGGCTCAGTCGGTTAAGCGTCCGACTTCAGCTCGGGTCACGATCTCACGGTCCGTGAGTTCGAGCCCCGCGTCGGGCTCTGGGCTGATGGCTCAGAGCCTGGAGCCTGCTTCCAATTCCGTGTCTCCCTCTCTCTCTGCCCCTCCCCCGTTTATGCTCTGTCTCTCTCTGTCTCAAAAATAAAAAAATAAAAAAAAAAGCCATGTTACATGTTGATGAGAATGTGGTATAAACACCTTGCACACTGTGCAGTCACAGCACCCACAGGGAGGGCAGTTTGGCAACAACTATCAAAATAAGAACATACCCCGTAGGACCCAGCAATTCCACTTCTGAGTAACTAGTAGAGGGCGAAAAATCAAATAATTTGCAAAAAAAAAAAAAAAAAAACCCATAGAAATGTATATCCACTGCAACATCACTGTTAGCACAGGAAAACTGGGACAAAGCTAAACATCCATCAATGGGCCCAATGGGTGACTCGTCTGGAATACGACACAACAGTCAAAAGAATGACTTAACTTCATATGCACTGAGTGAGAAAAACGTCTACATTATCAGTTGTGTGAAGAAAAAAATTGGGGTGTATAAAATATAGACTATATTAGGTATCTAAAAGGAATTATGGGGAGTATGGAAATACACAGCTCAAGGCCTGAAAGAACACACACTAAGCTGATGGTAGTGTTACTGTGACAGAGACACATAGCATGAATGGGGGAGGGGGAGAGAGAGAGAGAGAATCCCAAGCAGGCTTCGCACTGTCAGCACAGAGCCCTCCATGGTCTCCATCTCACCAGCTGTAAGGTCATGACCTGAGCTGAAATCCAGAGCTGGATGCTCACCTGACTGAGCCACCGAGGGACCCCAGGGGTGGTGACTTCTAAGAGGAGGACTGGGATTGTGTCTGATAGCCAACAGGGGCGTCAGCCTCATCCCCATGTTTCACTTTCTTCTAACAACAAAAGCAATTTACCACAATGTCTGACATGATTTAAAATTAATCCATCAGCTTTCTCTTCGCGGTTTCTCTCCCTACATTCCTTGACTTCAGGAATGGCACCAGCATCTCTGGTTTTCTTTCCCAAGCTCGAATAAGTCACTAGCCTCTGTTTGTTCATCTTTCTAGATATCTTTTCCTCGCTTTCTTACCACCACTGTCATGATTCTGACCACCATCATCTTTCTCAATGTTCCTAGGAATATTTTCACTAGTGACCGTGCTGTATCTTTATCCAGCTCCGATCCATCCAGCATGCTGCTGCTGCCAGAGTAATTTTCTCTAAAGGAAAATTTGATCGTGTCACTACCCTAATTTTCAAGGTTTCTCTTCACTTTCAAGACCATATATAAACTACGTGGCTTGGCAAACAAGCTCCTTTGTAATCGATTTCTCTGTATTTCTTTGTCCACTTGCACTCCTCACTTCCCAAATTCTCACTTCTTTCTAAGCACTCCACCCTTCTCAAGCTTCATGCTTGGTGTCATGTCTGATTCCCTCATCAAGTATGAAAGCCTCAAAAGCAACAGATGAAGCAAAATGACATAATAAGAAGCTCCAAAGGCTTCATTCATCCAGTGTTTAAAAACACTGAAAACTTAGATAAATAAATAAGATCTCTGTAAAAAAAAGTAAAAGCCTGTAGGATCCAACTTAATACCCAATCAACAAAAAGCCACATTCAAAATGGCAGGACATTTCATGATGTCTTGACTTGCCCTAGACCACTCTCTTCCCAGTGCAGCCTGGCCTTATATCTAGAGCGGGTGGCAGCCCAATTCCCAATTCCATAAACCACAAGAGAACATTTTTTTTTTTTTTTGCAATATTATAACCTGTCTGGAGGCTGCTTAAAGGATTGGTCTCTGGGTTACCTAACTGAAATTTCAGAGAGGGTAGCGGGATTCTCACACAGGCGGGACACCAAAGCTCTTCTTTCCAGAAAGCAGCGGTATTCATGCCAGTGGGGGCTCAACGGGCCAAAACCCCAAAAAGTCTGAGGTCCAAGCGCAGTGGAGTGTAGCATTGGATGCAATTTCTACCTCTTTGGCTCCCATATATGGTGACACATAGAGTCTGACTGGACACAGTCCAAGTCACAGAGTCGGGTCAGAGTTCTACATACATGTATGGGAATTGGTTGGGCCATGTTGCCTTCCTTAGGGAGGGGCTCTACCACCTTTCCCCCTTTGATGCTCAGACCCATTAATTTGGGTCAAAGACCATCATCTTGGTTTAGAGGTTTAAATTTCCATAACATCATCACAGGCACAGCCGTTTTCCTTTCAACCATTGGCTCAATGAGGCTGGAGACGAACCATATAACCAGGGGAGATTGGTGAGGTAGGATTAAGCAAGCTCCCAAAATCAAGAGAATAATACTTAGGAGGGTTTTGACACTCCCGAGAGTTGGGAACCATCCTCCAAATAACTCGCTGGGGTTCCAACCATCCCAGGTCTGGACTGGGACAAGAACAACCTTTCTTATTTGACCTGTGACCTCTTCTATGACCTTTTCTTCCTCATCTATCTGTAGGCAGCAGTTTCTCAGGTTAAACTTTCCACGAACTCTTCTCTCAGAAGCAAGTAATCTAAGGCCAAGCGATTTTGACAGATGGCATTGCACACTGTGGTTTGCTGCCTGGCTAGTAAGTTAAGAGCTCTGGAGGTCTCATTGGTTATCATTTGAGTCTGATTATGCAGTTTAGCATATAAATGGAAGTGTGGTAGCCCCAGGACCCATCCTCTGCCCAGGTGGCAGGGCCATCATATTGGATTCTATGTTCAGGAGGCTATTCATCATTCTTCCAATTGCCAATTTGTAGGACACATCATTTCCTTTGAGTCTCCCTGCCTCCATATACCTGGACTCCTAAATGTTAACCTCTAGCAAGTGGTAGCAGGAAGAACGATGAACGAATAGTTCCCAGCACACATGACCCGCACCAGCCTGAGGGAAGTACTGTACAGGCTGTCCTTCCAAATATCCACTATAGTCCACCTGGGCCCACTGTCCAATGGCTGCATCGGCATTGTCCTAGGCCTCACAGAGATGAGAGAAGTTAGACAAGGGGTGGGGATCTGGCTGAAGGTGCTCTGGGGACCCCCACCATTGGGTTTCTCAGGTGGTTGAGTTATAAAATCTTTGGGCTAGGCATTTTAAGCTTCCAACAGAGATGGTAAGATTCCTTCCCCACCAGGTAAGGCGGTTTTTTTTTCCCCAATAATTGAGGTTTTGAGAGCCAAACCCTAGTAGTAGGACTGGCACATTCTGTTCCACTATAAGGTTCATGGGGATCTAATCCGGTAGCCTCCCATGGCCATTGATCCCCCATGTCGGTTTCCCCGCATACATAACAAGAAGAGAACTTTAGAGTCTGAACTATAGTCTCTGCTGTGACTAGAAACAGATGTTTCATCATGACAGAGACAGGAAGAGGGAGGATTTCCATGTCTTCATAAAAGGAGTGAAAGACTTGGTGGATTATGGCCTTATGTGTGACTGTAACTCTCTTTAAAATATAACAAGGTTCCTGGGTCTGTGCCCAACCCATAGATAAGTGTACTAATCTGGTGGTTGGTTTTCCATTTTGAAACTCCTGAGTCAAGGATGGTAAAATTTACAGGGTTACAGGTTCCCTATTGGCAGTTTGACACAGCCATGCCCTTTCGGAGGAGGGCTGCTTTGTCTTTAGTCTGCCAGGTGGCCCATGTGACACGGCCCCAATAAGGAAGAAGAATTCGGTGCCTAGGGCATACCAGACCCCTCACACATGTATTCAGCATAGAGTTGGTACCCTCCTTCCCATGCCAGACCTCCACAGGGCAAACCATATGGCAATGTGTCGCCTGTGGCTGTACATACATCAAAGAATATAGACAATGGCTGGCTTGGGCTGGTAATTTGAATTTTGTTCATTGCTCAGCCCACACCGGTGGTGCCTGACTTGGGGTGACTCCAGACCTCTAGCCATTCTTCTGTTGGGAAGTAGTGCGGGTCAAAACAAGTCTGTTGACTCTCTCATTGGCAGATAGAAAAGGTGGTCTTCTAGTGTACTGAGGTCTGCAGGACCTTTCCCTGGCATGAGAAGTGGTTATGGTATAGTAAGGACCAAGCGACTCCCTGGCCTGACCTGGTTATGCGAATACATGGGTCACATGATGAGGAACCTAGGTCTACAGAAGGGGTCCAGATTAGAAGCAACCAATACCAATGAAGCATCCTATCCACCAAAGGAAGGCAAGTGTCACAGAAACCTCTTGCCACACTCCCAGCCAGCCGGGGTGGCCTCTGCCAATCCCATGGCAAAAAGTAGAGCAAGAATCACAACAGTGAGAAACAAGGGGTGACAGTGCATCCCAGTAAGGAAATGGGTATAAAAAATAAGGACAGTCTATTTGATCCCTCAGACCATCGATTCGTCAAGCTTCTGTCGTGTGTATTAGTCGGCCTCCAGAGTGACTAAAGCTGGGCTGCAGTCTCCCAGAGCCTCTAAAGTTGTAGACCGCTTCTTCCGTAACGGTCACCTTGCACAGCATGGATGGATCAGGAATGCACTCCCAGTTTTGAGATGCCGACTTCACTTTGTTGTGGTGATTCTAGGGACCCACTTTGGCTACCTTTACTGCACTAGGGGTGGACAAAGTAACAGAGGATGGGCCCCTCCAGAGGAGTTTTAGGGGTTGGACATTCCATTCCTTTACCCATACAGCATCTCCTGGTTTAAAGGGGTGAGCGTCTGTGGTCAGAATCACAGATAAATGCTCCTTAACCCAGTGGTGTAAAGTGGTTAGGGTAGAGCCAAGGGTCTGCATCTGTTACCTTAGGGTGAGATTGCCTATCTCATTTAGATCCCTCCTACGCCCTTGATAATGGGGGGAAGGTGCCCATAAAGGATTTCATAAGGGGAGAACCTTATTTTTTTAGGGTAAGGCTTCTACCCAATTAGTAAAAGTATCAACCCATACCAATAGATGTTGGAATTCCTTTGACCTTGGCATACGAGTGAAACCTAACCGTCAGTCTTCCCTGGATAGCCTTCAGTTCCTTGATTGCCTGGGAGAGCAAGTTCGTGGCGGAAAGGATTGTTTCTAAGGACATACTTCACAGGCTGATACTACTTGCTGAACTGTCCATGACAAATTTTTCCCAGTAAACATCCTTCGGGCCATTTGGTAAGTTTTATCCCTCCCTAAATGAAAGGCCTGACACAGTGCTTTACTGATGTTTTAGCTCTATGAGCTAGGTAACAGTAATTGCCCCTGCTCTGTTTGTAACCATCTGGAGGGCTGGAGACAGTGTCCATGAGTCAGACCCCAGTTAATTTCCTTGGGAGAGAAAGTGGGATTGAGTCTCCTTTAATAAGGGTTAATTCACCAAAACATCCAACAAGTACAGACTTATATTTGCCAAAAATCATACCACCAAAATAAATGAAAAACACTGGCACCCCTGAAAGCTGAAATATACAGCTCTATAATAACTAGAGACTTCAGGAGCTCACTTCCAATAATGGATAAAAACAGACAGCGTATCAGTAGGAGAGGACTTGTACAACACTTTAAGTTAACTGGACCTAATAGACACATACATATTTTCCTCAAGTGTACATAAACATGGTCCAGGACAGACCATATATGAGGCTGTAAAACTAGGTTTACTGTTTTAAGACTTCAAGTTGTACATATTTTAAAAGAATGAAATCATACTAAGTATCTTTCCTGATCACACAGAATGAAAATAGCGATCAGTAGCAAAAAGAAAACCAGAAAATTAAAAAAAAAAAAATGTGGAACTCAAACACCACACTCCTAAACAACCAACGAGTCCAATAAAAAATTGCAAAAGAAAGGCAAATGAAAATGAAAATATACCAAAATGTACAGTGTGCAATGAGAGCCATGCTAGGAGTGCAAAGCTATAGCTCCAAATGCTGATTATTTTTTTTAAAAAGATCTCAAATAGACAACCTAACTTTACAAGTTAAGAAGCTATAAAAAGAACAACAAAGTAAGCCTAAAGGTAGCAAATGGAAGGAAATAAAAGATTAGAACAGATATAAACAAAGAATACGAAATACAAAATATCAACAAAAACAAAAGCATTTCAAAAAGATTAACAAAAGTGACTAACAAAATTTAGTTAATTTGACTAATAAAAAAAGAGAGAAGACTCAAATTACTAAAATTACAAATAGAACGGGGGACATTACTACTCATGTCATAAAAATAAGAAGTACTATGAGAGAGTGTCATGAACAACTGTATGCCTACAATTGAATAACTTAGCTGAAATGGACAAATACCTAGAAACACACAACTTCCCGAGACCGAATCATGAATAAACAGAAAATCTGAATCAACCTATAAGAAGTAAAGGCATCAAAAATCTCCCAACAAATAAAATCTCTGGACCAGACTGGTGCACTGGTAAATTCTAACAAATATTTAAGGAAAAATTAACACCTGTCCTTTTCAAATTCTTCCCAAAAAAGTGAAGAGGAGGGAATACTTCCTAACTCATCTATGAGGTTACCATAGATAACCTCATCTATGAGGTTACCTCATACCAAAACCAGAAAAAGACACTACAAGAAAGCTACAGACCAATATTCCTTACAGTCTCTCAGGCAAAAATCCTCAAAAGAATATTAGAAAACCAAATTCAGGAATATATTAAAGATTTATAAGCCATGATCAAACCATTTATCCCTTAAATGCAAGATGTTTCACCACATAAAATCAATCAACATAATGTACCACATCAACAGAATGAAAGAAAAAAAAAATCACACAATCATCTCAACTCATGCAGATAAAACATTTGATGAAATTTAATTTTTTAAAATAAACACAGTCCATAAACTAAGAACAGAAGGAAACTACCTCGATGTAATAAAGTCCACGTATGAAAATCCCATAGCTAACATCAAACTCAATGATGAATGAAAAAGCTTGTCCCCTATGGTCGTAAACAAAACAAGGATGTCAACTTTCACCAGTCCTAGTCAACAACATACTATTGGAAGTCCTAGCCAGAACAATTAGGCAAGAAAAAAAACTAAGACAATTAAACTGGAAAGAAAGAAGTAAAATTCTGTTTGCATATGACATGATCTTAAGTGCAGAAAACTCCAGAGTTTCCACAGGAAAAGTTTAGAATAAAATAATTCAACAAAATTGTAGAATACAAAATCAACTCACAGGGGAGCCTGGGTGGCTCAGTCTCAGGTCATGACCTCATGGTTCTGAGTTCGAGCCCGATATCAGGCTCTGCGCTAACAGTGTGGTACTTGCTTGGGATTGTCTCTCTCTCTCCTTCTGTCTCTTTCCCTCCCCCATTCATGCTCACTCACTGTCTCTAAATAAATAAATACAGTTAAGAAAAAACACAACAAAAATCAACCCACAAAACTCAGCTGTGTTTCTATACACAGTGAACAATTTGGAAAGGAAATTAAGACACCAGTTTCACCTATAATAGCATCAAAAAGAATAAAATACGTAGGATTGAACTAATCCAAAGAGGAAAGACATGCACACTAAAAGTGCAAAACACTCCTAAATTAAAGAAGACATAAATAAATGGATAAACATCCAGGGTTCATGGATTAGAGGACTTAATACAGTTAAGATGTCACTGTTACCCAAAGTGACCTAGAGATTCAAAACAATCCATACCAAGCTCCCAAAGATGGTAAGTTTTTTTTTTTTCTTTTCCAGAAACAGATACATCTATCCCAAAATTTGTATGGAATCTCAAGAGACTCTGATTAGCCACAACAATCTTGAAAAAGAAACAAGCGGGACTTATACTTTCTGATATAAAAATGTAGCAAAAAGCCATGGCAATCAAAATAATGTGATACTATTATGAAGACAGAGAGAAAAATGGAATAGAATACAAAGCCCGGAAATAAACCCTTGCATACATGATTAAATGATTTTCAGTGAGGATGCCAATATTATTCAATGGGGAAAAAACAGTCTTTTCAACAAAATGGTGCTGGGAAAAGTGGACATCTAGTTATGAAAGAATAAAGTTGGGTTCTTTTCCTGAGACATAAAGTCTTGTCTCAAAATAGATCAAATACCTAAATTTAAGAGCAAGCACCATGTAACTCTTGACAGAAAACAGAAGAGGTAAGCTTCGTGACAATGGATTTGGCAATGACTTTTTGAATATGACACCAAAAGGCAGAAACCGTTTGTGTTACTGAGTGACACTATCAACAAAGTGAAAAGGCAACCCATGCAATGGGGAAAATATTTGCCATCATATCTAAGGGATTAACGTCCAAAATATATGAAGAGCACCTACATTTCAACAACAACAAAAAAGGACCCAATTATGCAATGGGCAAAACAAATAGCCATATTCCCAAAGAACATGTGCAGTATTCATTTCCAAAGAATACATCCTAATGACCCATATACACATAAAAAGCTGCTCAACATCTCTAATCACTAGGGAAATCCGAGTCAAAACCACAGTGACACATACCATTTCATACCATTAAGGAGAGCCATAATAAAAACAGTAATACATGTTTTGGCCAGAAGGTAAAGAAAGTGGAAGGCGGGAATATAAAATGTGGCAGCCACTGCGGAAGACAGTATAGCGGTTCCTCAAAAAATTCAACACAGCATTACCATATGATCCAGAAATTTCACTCCTAGGTATATGCCCCCAAAATTGCAACAAGAGATTTGAACAGCTGATTGGATTGTACAGCAATATTCATAACAGCATTCTTCTCAATAGGCAAAAGATGATTATAATCCAAGTATCCATCAGTAGATGAGTGGATTAAGAACATGTGGAAATTCTGATACATGCTACAACTTAGACGGATCTTGAAAACGTTACGCTACACAAAATAAGCCAAACATGAAAATATAAATATTATATGAGTCTACTTATAGGAGGTACCCAGAACAGTCAAATTCGTAGAGAAAGTAGACTACAGGTTACCAGGGACTAGGGCAGGGGAAATAGGAATTGAGGGCTTAATGGAAAAAGAGTTTCAGTATGGGATGATAAAAAGTTCTAGAGATGAAAGGTGGTGGTGATGGTTGTAAAACAGTGTGAATATACTTAGTTCCACTAAATGGTACTCTTAAAAATGGTTAAAATGCTAAATTTTATGTTTAAATTTTATATGTAAAATTATGTTTAAATGTTATGTATTTGACATCAAAAAAAGCAAGAGGGGTGCCTGGGTGGCTCAGTCGGTTGAGTGGCCAACTTGGGCTCAGCTCATCTCCTGAGTTTGTGAGTTCAAGCCCCACATCGGGCTCACTGCCATCAGTGCACAGCCGCCTTTGCTTAGGATCCTCTGTCCCCTTGTCTCTGCCCCTCCCCCGCTTGTGGTCAGTCTCCCCCTCTCTCTCTCTCAAAAATAAGTAAACATTAAAAAAAAATTAGAGATGTCTTATCTTTCTCTTATTCCCATGGTAATGGGAACAAAAAACATACTGATGAGTTAATTCTGCCTGGAAAGATCTTTAAAAAAAAAACAACAAACAAAACAAAACAGAAGGGACCTCACAGAAAGGATGACATTTGATCAATACCTTCACAAAGGTTGACTTTTTCCATCAATTCATACAGGTTGATTTTTTTTTTAGCAGCTTCATTGAGGTATAATTTACTTAGCATAAAATTTATCCGTTTTAAGTGTGACTTTCATTAAATTTATCGAGTTGTCAACCGTATCGTGTCTAATTTCAGGACACTGACATGAAACCTCATGCCCAGCTATCGTTCCTTCTTCTCTCCCTCCCTGAGCCCGGGCAAATCACCAAAGTATTTTCTGGGTCTAGAAATTTATTTGCCGTTTCTGAATATTTCATATAAATGGAATCCTGTAACATGTGGGCTTGTGTAGGACTACTGATCACAAATCCATCATGTCAGTGAGTTCCACTGCTCACAGGTTTGAGGATTACAAATTCGGATGGTAAATCGGATACCAACTAATGATTTGCATATCTTATCAACCACAGGTCTTGAGACTCTAAAGAGCTGTTAAGGGATGTTCTCGCAAACCGGAAATCTATCCTCTTTTCCTGATATTCCTGTTTTTACTATTCCATTCACCATTTTCCTTTCTCTCTTAAAAAAAAAAAAAAGCCATAGGGATCATTTGATTATATAAAAGAGTGTTTTCTTCCTGCTTATTTTTCACGATTCATGTGAACCTATTCATGAACTCTATTCATGTAAACCTAAGCTTAATTTCTAAAACCTGTAGTACTAATCACATTCTGGCAAAAGAAACAATGAACCTAATTAAAATCTGAGACAGAGCTTATGGAAATTTTGGTTGGTTCTTAAAATAGAGACCTGAGCAATACTGTTGCTGTGGCTTTTGAATCCAGGACTCTTAGCAGTTTCTCGTCAGCTTTTAGTCATCTGTGCTCATTTTCAAAACTCAATGAGGATAGCAACTGAAGTCTCCTCACCAGCTCACATTCTTCTCCCACTAGAAGAAAGCTGACTGGAACCATCTTCACAAGCTAAGAAGAGCAGTAACGTCCAAACACAGAGCCTGTGCGTCTCAAACACAGGTAGTTCAACCTCTGCACATTACAGCTTATCATGAGGTGACCGGTATGAGCTGCTAACCTATATCCCTTTTTATCTCAGACAAGCCTTACAACAGTTCTGCAGGTCGATATAACGACTCTTTCTACTTCACAGAGAGGTCAAGCAGCTTCCCTAAAGTCACACAGCCAGCAGATGGCAGAGTGAGGATTTGCACTCACGATGGGCTCTCTCGGAAGCCCAAGTCCGCAACTGTTACGATGTTGGACAGTGTACTCTCAGTTTAAAAACGAAATACGGATAGTTAGGTAAAATAAAAGGAAAAACCACACACCCACACACAAAATAGACACCCTGGACCTCAGAAGAAGGTCTGGCAATGCGTCAGTTTGCAACAGTGAACAACGACCAGGTACGAAGTGCTGTCTGATGATGCGATCGGTCCTTGGCCTCAAATTCATGATTTGTACGCTAGAGCAGAGGACAGACAGAGGGCTATGCAGCCTGGGCTCAGTGTGGCGGGAACAGGCTAGTCCCAGTGCAGGCTATTGTGAATGAAGAATTTCACTGGCTCACGGTGATTGCTTAGGTAGGCCTCTTTCTTTCTGGGCCTCAGCTTTCGCACCTGCACAACAAATGGGCTGGGCAGGCCGGTCTCTGAGGCCTCAGGTCTCTGTACTCACT
Organism: Puma concolor; assembly: GCF_028749965.1. Classification (NCBI taxonomy): domain Eukaryota; kingdom Metazoa; phylum Chordata; class Mammalia; order Carnivora; family Felidae; genus Puma; species Puma concolor. The sequence continues at coordinate 127,450,593 of NC_141667.1, forward strand.
GGCACCTTCATGTGTCTCACCATTCCTTCATATCCGGCCCTCACCCTTGGTCTTTCTGATTCCTGTGGCTTCAAGGACAACAAAGCCTCACATATTTCTTACACATATTTCTGTACTGTGTGGCAGAGCGTTCTCTTTTAAATGCGGTGGATTAAGATGAATTTTGCTTGGGATTGCTTCACACTTGAATCACATGCTGCCTTCCCCTCTCCCACTTGATCTGAGCTCCCTGTGGTTTCTTTGAGTCCAGATCTCAACTTTACAGCACGCGGCGCCTCGTTCACCACAAACTGCCATATTTCACTTGCGGCTGAGTGGAGAATTCATTTCATTTCACTGTTCAGTCTCAATAGCGCAAATATATATTCAGGGCTGACATATTTTCATTATGGAAAAGCCAAGCTCTCAAACAGACGCTGCCCATAGGGATTAATGAGGGGAATGGTTATTTATTCTGCCACTTGACATTTTGTGCAGAATAATTCCTGAGTCGTTTTATACTTTAACAAATAGTTCCCCAACAAAGGATCTTAGCACTTTGGATGAGCACCAAGCCAGGATTTAGGATCTGACTAATGTTAACCAACAGCAATGAAGCTACTCTCCAGAATCACATTTCATGTAATAACAGTACATAATGTCACAGCCAGCTGGCCAAGGGGGACAGCCATCCACTCCTGACACAAGACAGTCCCTCCTCATCTGAAACCAACTGTACCAATCGACTCCCAGGAGAATTCTAGGGTTGATCTGAAACCCTCCTACCCCAACATAAAATATCTGGCCTGTCTACGGATCTAACATGAAAATATTCTGCATCATTTTTGGCCACAAGTCCGTGGTTCCCATTTGCTAAATACATAATCCTTAAACTGCACAACTTCCCTTCAATGTACCAGCACTGTGAGCCCTGACCCCCTTTTCCATATTGATCCTTTCTCCCTCAACCTGCTGTACTTGTAGCCTAGAGTAGTTTTCTCTGTTTCTGGAATACTTACACCTCTTCCCATCTCTATACTTGTCTACTCCTGACATCTTTCAGGTGATATACTACCCATCTTGTATGGTTCCTTTAAACCATCAGAAGGGGTCATTTCTCCATCGACCCCCAAAACACAGCCCTAGGCCTTTTGGCTGATGCATACTTGGGGAATGAACCAAATACACCATAAGCTCCTAACAGCAAGTACGAAGTCTATCTTTCTGCAATTTGCAAAACCCATCTTGAAAGAACTATGAAAAAGAATAAAAAGCAGGGGCCAATCCTGGACTGGAACTTCCAGTTAAAGTCCCAAAGCTCTAGGATATCACTGTCAACTCATGCATTTGAAAAAATATTTTCTGTGCCCCTATTTTGTACTGTGTTAGTTGTGTTCTTTTTTTTTTTTTTCCACTCTAGAGTCTGTGACATACAGAGCAGAGAGAATTTCTAAACCGTGGGGCCACATCTGTGAGTACTATAATTACTAGATTTAGACCCAATGTGTTGCTGCCCCCAATCCACCATTACTGACCTGTAGCCTGTATTGTTTGTGGTTCAGTGACACATGTGGGCTTGCCCCTTCTGAGCTGAGATAGAAGGGAGAATGAGGGGGGCATAGCCCCCAAAAGGCCATGTCCTACAAGTTGGCTGCCAGTTTATCTCCGGCCAGGACACTCTGGGGAAGCCAGGCTTTGGATCTTTTGGACAAAACTCCTACAGGCCACGTAGGCCATTTGAACACGATTACCATCTGAGTTCCTAAGCCTATGAGCAAATGAATTCTCCAAATTATCCGCTGAGTGCCCAGACCCACAGGGCCAGTAGGTCCAGGATACTCAATGAAGAATATGGATACCGAGAAGACGACTTAGAAGAAGCAATTGAAGTGATCTCAGTATGTGGTAAGAAGGCTGAGAAGACACCCAGAGAAAACACTCTTAGTATATACAGTATTTCACAAAATACTGAATAAAATTAATTTACTCTCCTGACAGTTGAGCTATCAAGCCATCATTGATCATAAATTGATCAACACATTAATTCCTTAATTGGCAGAAAAGGAAAAAAAAAAGCCAAAATCCACAGGTTAAACTCATACCAGAAGCTAGCTTGTGCTCATCTTTTGATGGTCTCTGGCAGTGTTTTTACCGTCTATGGGTACAGGAGATAAAAGAGAAAGACTAGGCCTCATCAGGATGAGTTAAGCTCAGAATCTCCAGGAAAGCCAAGACCCTTAAAAGGCAATGACCTCAGTGGATGGGTTTGTTAAGAAAACCAATGCAAGAAATTTGGGGTGTAGGATACGAATACAAGTGTTGACCCTGGCTCACTATGAAGCAGAATGAGGAGGAGGAGGAGATGGAGGAAAAAAAACTCCCATGAGAATTTCTAACACAATCTCAATTCATTTGGGTTTGAGGGCACAATCCATGTTACCTATGTCGTTCGAAAACCCAAGATGTAAATCACACTTAAAGTGCCTCTATCAGAAACAAATACAAATCTTTGGTGCATACCTCAAGAAATTACCCCAAATACAGTAAAGGTCACAAAGATACCTAAGATAGGGGAAATGAAATGACTTAAAAACATATAGTGTAAGGTGGAAGGTCCAAAAGAAGTCTAATTGAAGTTCCAGACGAACATAGTAGAGAAAAAAGGGTATAAGGAATATTTAAAGAGATAACAGGTTATAATTTTCCAAGACCAATGGAACCATGAATCCCTCAATTCAGGAAGCCCAGGAAATCTTAATCAAAATAAATAAATTCCTAGACTCATCATAATCTAGAGAACACCAAAGACAAAGAAATAAACCTTAAAAATAATGATAAATAAATGATGAATTCACTTTCCCCTTCAAAAGAGTAACAATTATATCAGTGGGTCTCAAAATTTACTATGCATCAGAATCACATGTAGGACTTTTTAAAACACGTATTCCTGAGATTCAGCTGCAGAGTGTAGATTCAGTAGGTCTGGAATAAAGCTGAAGAAATATTTTTCTTTTTTTTTTTTTTTCAACGTTTTTATTTATTTTTGGGACAGAGAGAGACAGAGCATGAACGGGGGAGGGGCAGAGAGAGAGGGAGACACAGAATCGGAAACAGGCTCCAGGCTCCGAGCCGTCAGCCCAGAGCCCGACGCGGGGCTCGAACCCACGGAGATCGGGACCTGGCTGAAGTCGGACGCTTAACCGACTGCGCCACCCAGGCGCCCCTGAAGAAATATATTTCTAATAATCTCCAAAGCATTATAAATGCTGTTGGTCTAGAGGCAACCCTTTGAAAACCACTGAATTCAATTGATAGTTGTATTATAAAGAGCGACAGTTTAAGACAAAAGAAAATTGAATGATATCTATAAAGCACCCAGAGAAAAATAATAGTCAACCTGGAATTGAAACCCAGGAAAACTATCTTTCAAGAACAAGTGCAAAATACAGATATTGCTGGACAAAAATGGAGAGTCTGCAGACTTCCACTGAAATAACTTCTAAAATATGTGCTTCAGCAAGAAAGAAAATTATCCTATCAGGAAGGTCTGAGATAGAAAACGGAATGCGCAAGCACAGAAAATGGTAAACATGGGCTAATTTAAACTAACATTAATTGTGCAAAACAAAAGCTTTACTCTCTTATCTGTAGGACTATTAAAGCCAATTGAGAATTAATATTCTTGAATGCAAAAGCATATAGGTCAAGATTGGAACGATCAGATTTAAAACATTCTAAGCCCCTTGTTTCATGTGAGGTGAAGAATACATATTTATTAAATTTAGACATAAAATTTTAAAATTTCCTGCACATTCACTTAAAGAACTGTACCAGAATATATAACAGCCAAATTAGTTGAAGGCAAAATATGGAAAGAGATTTAAAGGAAAAATGTGTAATACTAAGAAATTTATAAAAAGAAAAAAAATAAGGTAGCAAGAAAATAATCCAAATATATCAGTAGTCATAGTCAGTATACATGGGCTACACTCTCTATTTAAAATAGAGACTATTAGATACTAAAAATTAAGATTGAGGCACCTGATATATAGAAGATATATCTAAAAACAGAAGAGTTTAGAAAAAAATGAAAGGAAAAATGACAGAAAAATTTGTATCAAACAAATGCAAATCAAGGTTTTGTTATAGCTACGTTAGTCTCAGACCAAATACACTTTGCACAAAAGAAATCACTGGGATTCATAGAATCACCATATGTATTGGTCAAAAGTTCTATTTATTCATACAAACATTTTTTTATAGTCTACTATGTGCTAACCAATGTTTTAGACACTATGGATACAGGAGTGAACAAAATACAAAAAAATTACAAGAAGTGAATTTAAAAATTTAAGTTTGGGGCACCTGGGAGGCTCAGTCAGTTAAGTGTCTGACTCTTAGTTTTGGCTCAGGCCATGATCTCATGGTTTGTGGGTTCCAGCCCCATGTCAATCTCCATGCTGGGATTCTCTCTCTCTCCCTCTCCCTCCCTCTCTCATTCTCCCTCTCCCTCTCCCCCTGGCCTGCTTGTGTGCTCTTTCTCTCAAAATAAATAAACTTTTAAATAAATACATAAAATGTTAAGTTTATTTATATCTAATCACATACTCCAAACCCTAAAGAGCAAAAAACTGAATTGAACTACAGGATAAAATTGATAAATCCACCATAATAATAGGAGATGTTTAAAAGCAGACCGCTCTGATAAATCAAACGGGGGATAAAATGAAGAGTAAGGCTAGGATCCAAGATGGCAGGGTAGGAAGGCCCTAAACTCATTTCCTCCCATGGACACAATGACTCTCTACCTCCATATACAGCAATTCCTCCTGAAGAAAAACAGGGCTAATTGAACAGCTTCTGCCCAACAACAAATGGACCACACCTCCTAATGCAGCCACCTGCACTTAAGGAGGGATCTTAATGAGGGACCTGCAGGCAGATTCACCTGCCCCAGGGCACAGAGAAAAAGCAGCAGCTTAAAAGGCAACTAGACTTTAAGCGAAAGAAACCCATTTAGTAACTCTAGAGTGTCCACCAAACGGGCGAGGGACTGCTAGAATGCTCTCCAAAGTCAAAGATGCCTGAGAGCATCATTTCTTAGTTCTCCATACATCTTAATAATGCAGGAAGGAACAACGACCAGGGACTCTAGCCAGCCTGCTAGGTCCATCCCTGCAGGCCCCAGGCCCCTGGTCTATAGCAGCTCCAGCTGCCCCACCAAGAAAGTCTAGGTGTAGTGTGTTCCAGTAACTTACACACGCACTCACCTGCCTGTACCCAAAGTAGCCATCTCACTGAGGAGCCCCTGGCATACCATGATCTGTGAACCTTCTGGCCTGCACCCAACCCAACAGTCTTGCCAATGCAGATCCAGCATATCACACCAAGAATCCCTGTGGTCCATGCCTCCTCCAGCCCCAGCCATCTTGCTCAGACAGTCCCAGTGTAGCCTATCACAGAGACCTAACCCCCAACCTATGTCCAGTGAAGCTTCAGCTACTCCCCAAATGAGGCCCTGGCTCATCATGCCCCGGGACGCCTGTGTCCTGCACCCATTCCATCTCCAGCCACTCTGGAAGGGCGGCACCAGGGTGGCCCTTGCACCACACGGCGCAGCACACCCAGGCCTCCAACCCCAGCTGTCCCACCACGGCTGCCCTGGTACAGCACCCTCAGGAGCCCCCAGCCCACACCTGCTCCGGCTCCAGCCAACCTGCAAAAGCCACCAAGCACATGCAGTCTATGTGTATGAGGCTACTCAAGACCAGAAGAAAGAGCTGTTCTGTGTAATTCACAGAAAACAAAAACAAAACAGAAAATCAAAATGAAGAGACAGATAAACATGTTCCAAACAAAAGAACAAAATAAAACCCCAGGGGGGGGGGTTGGGGTGGGGGGGTACTCTAATGAAATGGAGATAAGTGATTTACTTCGTAAAGACCTCAAAGAAATGGTCACAAAGATGCTCAACAAACTCAACATAAAAAGGGAACTTCAACAAAGAGAGAATATTAGACACAACTGATCAGAACTGACAAATACAAGAACTGAAATGAAAAACATTAGAGGGAATCAACAGCAGACTCGATGATACATAAGAATGGGTCTGATCTTAATAGCAAAAACAAAATGCAACTTAAAAAATGAGAAGAGTTTAAGGGACCTTTGGAACAACCACAAGTGTAATAATATTCACATGAGAGGGGTTGCAGGAAAAAAAAAGAGACAGAAAGCGTGTTTGAAATAACTATGGCTGAAAAATTCCCTAACCTGGGAAAGCAAACACACATCCAAGCCCAGGAGTCATAGAGAGCCCCAAACAAAATAACCCCAAAGAGATTCACACCAATACATATTATAATAAAAATGGCAAAATTAAAGACAAAGAATCTTAAAGGCAGCAAGAGAAAAACAATAGTCACATAGAAGAAAAACCACTTTAGACTGTCAGATGATTTTTAGGCACAAACTTTTCAGGGTAGAGGAGAGCGGCAGGATGTATTTTAAGCGCTGAGAGGGATAAACTTATAAGCAAGAACACTCTACCCAACAAAATTATCATTCAGAATTGAAAGAGAGGTAAATAGGTTCCCAGACAAGTGAAAACCAAAGCAATTCATCATTACCACACCAGCCTAACAAGAAATGTTAAAGGGTATTCTTTAAGTAGAAAACCCCATAGAAATAAGAAAGCATATGAAAGAACAAAAATCTCACCAGTAAAGGCAACTATATGATGAAGGCAGTGAATCAGCTACTTAAAAAGTTAGTAGGAAGGTTAGAGACTAAAACAGTAAGAGTAACTATAAGTACAATAAGTAGTTAAGGGATACACAAAATTTAAAAAGTGTAAAATACGCCAAAAACGTAACATAAAAAATCAACCAAGGAACCCAAACCAAACACTAAAGAAAACCATCACACCACAAGACACACAGAGAAGAAACAGAAAGCCTCAAAAACAACCAGAAAACAAACAACAAAAATATAAGCACAAACTTATCAATAATTACTTTAAATATAAATGCACTGAATTCTCCAAACAAAAGATATAAAGTGGCTGAATGGATTTCAGAAAAAACCCCAAGTAGCCTGTAAGGAGCCTATAAGAGACTCATTTTAAATGTAAAGACACACACAGATTGAAAGTAAAGTGATGAAAAATGATATTTCATGCAAACGCAAACAAAAAGAAAGCTGTGGTAGCAATACTTATATCAGAAAAAAAAAAAACCTACTTTAAAACAAAGACTGTGGAATGCCTGGGTGGCTCAGTAGGTTAAGCATCCGACTTTGGCTCAGGTCATGATCTCGCAGTTCGTGGATTTGAGCCCCACTTCAGGTTCTGTATGGACAGTTCAGAGCCTGAAGCCTGCTTTGGATTCTGGGTCTCCCTCACTCTCTGTCCCTCCCCAACTCACGCTCTCTCTCTCCCCCGCTCTCAAAAATAAATAAACATTAAAAAAAATTACAACAAAGATTGTACCAAGAGACAAGGAAGGGCGTAACAATAAAAGAGTCAAACTGAGAAGAGGATATACCTTTCATGAATATTTATGCATCCAACATAGAAACACTTAAACAAATAAAGGAAATAACAGAAATAAAGGGAAAAAATGACAGTAACACAATAATAGTGGGGACTTTAATAGTCCACTTACATCAATGGGTAGATCATGCAGATAGAAATCAGTAAGGAAACACTTGTCTTAAATGACTCATTAGACCAGATGAACTTAATAGACAGATATAGAACATTTTATCCAAAGCTGCAGAATATACTTCTTTTCAAGTTCACATAGAACATTCTCCAAAATAGATCATGTTAGGCCTTAAAACAAGCCTCAATAAATTCAAGAAGAGTAAAATCACATCAAGCATCTCTTCTGACCACAATGTATGAAATCATAAATCAATTTTAAGAAAAAAACTGAAAAAAAAACCCACACATGTCGAAAGCAAATATGCTACTAAACAACCAATGGAAATAAAAAAAAATACCTTGAAACAAATGAAAATGGAAAAACAACTTTCCAAAATCTATGAGACGCAACAAAAGCAGTTCTAAGAGGGAACTTCATAGTGATACAGGCTTACCTCAAGAAACAAACAAAAATACCAAATAAATAATCTAACTTTATCTCTACAAGAACTAGAAAAATAAAAACAAACAAAGCCAAAAGTTTGAAGAAGGAAGGAAATAACAGAGATCAGAGCAGAAAGGAAAGAACTAGAGACAAAAAAAAAAAAAAATCAATGAAACTAAAAGTTGATTCTTTGAAAACATCAACAAAACTGATGAACTTCTATCCAGCCTCATAAAAAAAGGGAGAGAACTTTAAATAACAAAAACGGAAGAGGAAAATTTGTAAGTGACATCACACAAATACAAAACGTCAAAGGAGACTACTACAAACAATTATACACCAAAAAATTGGAAAACTGAGAAGAAATGGATAAATTCCTATAAACACAACATTTCACTGAATCCTAAGGAAATGAAACATCTGAATAAAGGACTGCAAGTAATGAAATTACTTTATGGGGCCAGCATTAACCTGACACTAAAAGCAGGCAAGACCACCACCACCAAAAAAAAAAAAAAAAAAAAAAAAAAGGAATATTACAAGGTACCCCTTATCAACAGAGATGTGAAACTTATCAACAAACTATTAGCAAACTAAGACTTGTTCCATGAATGCAAGAATGATTCAACATCTGCAGATTGAACAACACGATATACCACATTACCCCCCCAAAAAAATCATATGATCATCATCTCAATAGATGCAGAAAATGCATTCAACAAAATTCAACATCCATTTATGATTAAAAAAAAAACTCTCAACAAAGGGGGTATAAAAAATGTACCCCACCATTATACAGGCCATATATGAAAAGTCCACAGCTAACATCATGGTGAAAAGCTGTTAAGTTTTTTCTCAAAGATAAGGAATAAGACAAAGATGCCCACTCTCACCACTTCAATATAGTATTGGAAATCCTGGACATGTCAATCAGGCAAGAAAAAGGAATAAAAGGCATCCAAATTGGAAAGGAAGAAGCTAAATTGTCACTATTTGCAGAGGACATATTATAGAGAGAGAACCCTAAAAACTCCACCAGAAACTATTAGAATCAAAAAATAAGTTAAAAACATATAAAAATCAATTGCATTTCTTACACAAAAGGGAGCTATCAGAAAGAGAAATGAAGCAGTCACATTTACAATTGCATTAAGAGAATAAAATATGTATGAATAAATTGAACCAAGAGGTAAAAGACCAATACTCTGAAAACTCTAAGACACCAATGAAGAAAATTAAAGTTGACGCAAATAAATGCAAACATATACCATGCTCATGGATTGAAGAATATGGCAAAAATGTCCACATTACACAAAGCTATCAAAAGATTAAGTGTAATCTCTATCAAAATACCAATGGAATGTTTCACAGAACTTGAACAAAGAATCCTAAAATTTGTATGAGACCACAAAAGACCCCAAAGAGCCAATGAAATCTTGAGAAAAAAGAACAAAGTTGGAAGTACCACTGTCCCCGATTTCGAACATATGCACTCTCATGTTCACTATAGCATCATATACATAGCCAAAATGTGGATGCAACCTCAGTGTCCATCATAGATAAATGGACAAAGATGTTATATATATGTACAAGGGAATACTACTCAGCCATAAAAAGGAATGAAATCTTGCCATTTGCTACATCATGGATGGCCCTAGGGGATATTATGCTAAGTGAAATAAATCAAAAAGAGAAAGATACATAGTGTATGATTTCATTTATGTGTGAAATCTGAAAAACAAAACAGAAAAAGATTCAGATACAGGAGACAAACTGGTGGTTACTAGAGTGAGGAGGGCTTGGGGAGTAAGGGAAATAGGAAAAAGGGATCTTGGTACAAACTTCCAGTTATAAAATAAGGTAGTACAACATAGGGAATATAGTCAATAATACTGTCATAGCTTTGTATGGTGACAGATGGTAACTATACTTAACATGGGGAACATTTCATAACATATAAAAGTATCAAAACACTATGATGTACACCTGAAAGTAATAGGATATTGTATGTCAATTATACTTCAATAAAAAGACTAAGGCTATAAAAGAGCCGAATGCCATAATTAACAGCTGATTTAATAGACAGGTATAGAACTAAATGCTACATCAGAAAACAAATGAATATCAGGCCGTATAAAAGAGAGCGCAATAAACTTCAAGCAATAAATATCAGAGTCCCCACTCTCTGAGCTCAACATTAGAAATCGATAACTAAGAAGGTAGTTAGAAAAAATCCATACAAAAAGATACAGTAAAAAGGGGGAAACCGAATAAAGTTCAATTAATATTGATTCATTTAAAAGATATAAAATTCACAGATTATCCAGCAAGAACAAAGGAAGAAGAAAATAAATATACAATATTAGGAATGAAAATGGGATATAGCCACTGATGGAGCAGGGATTTAAAAGCAATAAAAAGAATTTTGAGCTATATGCCAATGAATTTCAGAACCTAAATTAAATGGAAGACTTCTTGCAAAAAAATATGAACTGTGACAGTTGGCGCAAGAAAAAATTTAAAACTGTTAAAAATTAAATAATTAGTTAAAAAAATAAACAACTTTCATTCAAACATTCCTGGGCTCAGATGATTTCACTGAAGCATTCTACAAAACAGTGAACAAATTGATTATAAGATTACACAAACTTTTTTAAGAATAGGAAAGAAGGAATCCTTCCCAAATCCTTGTATGAAGTTAGCATAATCTTCACACCAGAACCAGAGAAGCATATTACAGGAAATAAAGAAATTACAGACCAGTCTAACTCATGACCAAAGATATGAAAATCCTTTTTTAAAATCTGCGAGCAAACCAAATAATACAACATAAAAAAAACAGGCAATGCCAAGTATTAAAGGTCAGATTTACCCCAAGTAAACCAAGGCAGGACCAAATCAGGTTTACACCAGAAATGGAAGGTCAATTTAATATTAAAAACCATTAATCCATTTCACCATAATTAATTGGATATGGAAAAACCCATAGAACTTATCAACATATACAGATAAAATATACCAAGTAATTTAATATCCCGTTACTTTTCTATTTTTTTTAATGAGCAAAGAAGTGAAAAGAAACTTTCTTAAAATGATAATGAAAATGTCCCCTTAGAAAAAAACACATATACATGTGCCACACACACAAAAGAGTAACATTAGAAGTTTTACTTTTAAAGTCTGTAGCAAGAGGGGCACCTGGGTGGCTCAGTCAGTTAAGCGTCTGACTTCAGCTCAGATCACGATCTCATCGTTAGTGGGTTTGAGCACCACGTCGGGTTCTGCGTGGACAGCTCAGAGCCTGCAGCCTGCTTTGGATTCTGTGTCTCATTTCTCTCTCTCTTTGCCCCTTCCCCGCTTGTGCTGGTTTGTTCATTCATTTTCTCTCTCTCTCTGTCTCTCTCTCTCTCTCTCTCTCTCTCATAAACAAACAAACAAACATTAAAAAAATTTAAAATCTGTAGCAAGAATACCATTATCACTGATGCCACTAAGTCTATCCAATGTTACATAAAGGTAAGTAACCTGAACAATAGGGCACCAAACAAGACATGGACTGAAAAGAAATTAAACTGTCTTTATTTACATATGATATGATTGAACTGCATAGAATGTCTCTAAAAAATATCTACAACAATTATTAGAATTAATAAGAATTCATCCACTCATGAAGGATAGAGAAGATGTGATACACACACACACACACACACACACACACACACACACACACACACACACACACACACAATGGAGTATTACTCAGCAATGAAAAAGAATGAAATCTTGCCATTTGCAGCTATGTGGATGGAACGAGAGGGTAATATGTTAAGTGAAATTAGTCAGTCAGAGACACACAAACATCATATGACTTCACTCAAATGAGGACTTTAAGTTACAAAACAGATGAACATAAGGGAAGGGAAGGGGTTGTGGGAGGGGGATGGGCTAAATGGGGAAGGGGCATTAAGGAATCTACTCCTGAAATCATTGTTGCACTATATGCTAACTTGGCTGTAAATTAAAAAAAAAAAAATTAAATATCAAAAATAGTAATAATAAACATAAAAAAAGAATTCATCCATTCATTCAACTAATATTTACTGAACACCTAATATAAGCACAACACTATTCTCAATGCTAAAAAGATACAGTAAGAAAGAGACAAATCTCTACCCTAATCTGACATTCTGATCACAGAAAACATACAAAAAAAAAAACAAAATAAGAAAGTTATATAGTCTATTAGAAAGTGATATGTACAGAGAAAGGTAAATTTAGAAAAGTGGTAAGTACTGGGAGCAATGTAAAAGACAGTTTAGGGCACCTGGGTGGCTCAGTCGGTTAAGTGTTCAACTTTGGCTCAGGTCATGATCTCGCGGTTTGTGGGTTCAAGCCCCACGACGGGCTCTGTGCTGACAGCTCAGAACCTAGAGCCTGCTTCTGATTCTATGTCTCCCTCTCTCTCTGTCCCTCCCCCACTCATGCTCTGTCTCTGTCTCTCTCTTAAGAATAAACATCGGGGCGCCTGGGTGGCGCAGTCAGTTAAGCGTCCGACTTCAGCCAGGTCACGATCTCACGGTCGGTGAGTTCGAGCCCCGCATCAGGCTCTGGGCTGATGGCTCGGAGCCCGGAGCCCGTTTCCGATTCTGTGTCTCCCTCTCTCTGCCCCTCCCCCGTTCATGCTCTGTCTCTCTCTGTCCCAAAAATAAATAAAAAACGTTGAAAAAAAAAATTTAAGAATAAACATCAAAAAAGTTTTTAAAAAAAAAAAAGGCAGTTCAGCAACCTAATTGCATTTCTATATACTAGCAAAGTCTTAGGAAATACAATAAAGACATCATTTCCAATAGTGTCCAAATATATGTTACCTATACAAAAGCAACTTAAAGATAAGAAAAACTTTTTTAGAGTAGTATGCTAGTCAACTCTACTTAACGACATTCATAGAATCTAATAAAGGCAATGATACCATATTCATGGGTTGGAAGACTACAAAGATGTGTTTTCCTTCACATCGTTTCAATCCAATTCTAATCATTTGAAACTTTTATGAAATTTGATAAGCCATTTCAAAATTTTTGCAGATAAGGGCCACGAATAGACAAACGCTCCTGGGAAAGAAAAGCCAGGCTGGGGTTAGAGTTAGCCTTATTTATTCAGACATCAAGAGTGATGATACAGTTAGAATAATGGAGGCACTGTATAATTAGTATGTTGACTGATAACAGAACAAAGAGCCCTGAAACAGAGCCACACTTAAATGGATACATGACATGACAAAACAGACACTGCAAATCACCGAGAGCAGAATAGGGTGTGCAATATAGCATGCCAGAGAATTTGGGTATCATTGGTAGTGAATATGTATTCCCCCATCACACCATGCCTTAAAATAAATTCCAGGCAGATTAGAGAGAGAAGATAAGTCTAAGGAACTTCTAAATTGTAGGCTGATAGACTTGAGAACATTAAACATAAAAGAAAGCATTGATGTATCTGACTATATTAAGAATTTTTATTCCTGAAAACATTTCACAGAGGCCACAAAACAACAAACTACAAATATGAGATGTTTGAAATGTTTCTGACAAAATTTTAATAATCCGGCTGTAGAATCACAAATCAGCAGACGAGCAACCCAAGAGAAACATGGACAAGAAAGTTGGACAAAACACCACCAAAAAAGAAAATTAAATGGCAATTAATATATGAAAATTGTTTAGGGAGGTGTGAATTAATCTCATAAGATAGCATTCTATATTTCCCCCAGATGGAGAAAATGAAAATGTCCAACACTATCAAGTGTCATTGAGGACAAGGAGTAAACAGAGCCCGTATATATGAAAAATACGTTGTTGTAGGCACTTTGGGAAACAATTTGGCGTTTTGTGGTAAAGGTGAAAATGTGTAGACTATACAGCACAGCAAATCGACTCCTGGGTGTATACATGGGAGGTATACACCCAAACGTCATATACAAATTTTCAGAGATGTGAATGGAAAATGGAAAAATTTTGGCAGTTTCCTACAAAAATAAATTTGTGCTTGTCATACAATCCAGCCATTGCACGCTTGGCCATTTATCCTAGAGAAATAAAACTGCCTTCATACAAAAACTTGTACACAAATGTTTACAGCAGCTCCATGAACTGTGGCCAAATTGGAAATGACCCAATGTCCTTCAGAGGGGAATAAACTGTGGCACATGTATTCCATGGAATACTATTCAGTAAAGAAGGAACAAACTATTAGCTCATGGAATAACTGTGGTTGATCTCAAGGGAATTATGGTGCATGGGGGGGGGGTGGGAAAAAGCAATCCCAAGAGGCTATATACTGAGTGTTTCCATTTATAAAGCAGGTTTGAAATGATAAAATTATAGCGATGAAGAAAAGAGTACAAGGGGTTAGGGAAGGAGAAAAGGAGGGAGGTGGCTGTGACTATAAAAGAATAGCATAAGAGACTACTGTGATGGAAATTTTCTGTATCTTGACTGTGTGATGACATTTGATAGAACTAAACACACGCACACACACAAGTGCATGAACACTGGTGAAATCTGAATCAGGTAAATGGGTTATATCAAGTCAGTTTCCTGGCTGTTATACAAGATGTCACCAATGAGAGAAACTGGGAGAAGAGCAGAGAGATCTCCTTGTATTATTTCTTACAACTGTATGTGCACATACAATCACCTTAAAATAAAAAGTTTAACCGAAAAAATCTGTTTTTAATAGTAAAAAAAAAAATCCTATATAAAAAATCTAGATTCTGGGGCGCCTGGGTGGCGCAGTCGGTTAAGCGTCCGACTTCAGCCAGGTCACGATCTCGCGATCCGGGAGTTCGAGCCCCGCGTCAGGCTCTGGGCTGATGGCTCAGAGCCTGGAGCCTGTTTCCGATTCTGTGTCTCCCTCTCTCTCTGCCCCTCCCCCGTTCATGCTCTGTCTCTCTCTGTCCCAAAAATAAATAAATGTTGAAAAAAAAAATCTAGATTCTTTTGGTAGGAGACTGGATTAGTAGATCATGATATATTTATGTCCTCAAAGACTATACAGCAGGAAAATGAAAAAATATATACTTCACATATCAACAAAAATAAATCTCTAGGAGCAGGAGAAAAAGGAAGAGAAGGAGGAGATAACTATAGTTGGAAAAAGAAATTGGTGCAAGTCATATAATTATATGTACGGTCATATACAGGTAAGACTTAAGGAAATATTTTGGTTAAGGATGCCTACATATGTGGTAAGATTAGGAACAGAAGCCACAAAATGGTAAATACTGTATTCAGGAGAGTTGTTGCCTCAGGATGATAGAAGTGGGACAGGGGATCAGAGCATAGACTTAGGGCAGTGATACTCTCTGGTGTTTGTGTGTCTACCATCCAGTTTGCTTTTCTTTGTATTTTAGACCTCTGTTATAATCTTTTGTATGTATTCAATCTTTAAGTTAAAAAAATGTAAAACAGCCTACTGGGATAGAAAGGTGCTTGGGAAAAACAGAGGGCAGGTGAAAGACTATGGAATCTATGAACTTATGATGTTTGGGTTTGCACTAAGTAACTGATTGGAATAGTAAGCTCCAAGTCCCAAGTCTCATGTAGGAATGGCATTAAGAACAGAATAAACATAACAGTCAATATATACATTTATATTATTTACAAAGGGAATGGAGAAATGTGTGCATGCATGCACGTGTGTGTACAGACACACACACACCCTGTATACACATGCCCTATTCCAGTATGATAACACTTTGAATTTCTCAATACAATCAGTAATATAAAAAATACACTTGCAGATAATAAGAAGATGGCTGCCATACAGAAAAACAATATGTACGGTGGTTCTGAATACAGGCTCTGCAATCAAACAACATAGGGGTGGCTCTTGGTGCCACCATCCCCCAACTGAGACCCTTGGGCAAAGAGTCCTACAAGTAAAATGGCACCAATACTGCAGTTCTCAAACATTCTGGTTTCAAGGTCCCTTTAAACTCTTAAAAAATTATTAAGGACCTCAAGGATCTATTGTTTATCTGGCTCATTAGATCTGTCTGTATTAAATGTTTACAAATTCAAATAATGATAACTAGCCTGTTGCATGTTAATATCAATAACATATTTTATGAAAAATATATATTCCCAAACAAAAACAAATTAATGAGAAGAGTAGCACTGTTCAATATTTCTCTAAAACTCTTTAATGTCTGATTTAATAGAAGACAGCTGAGTTCTCACATCTGCTTCAGCATTCAATCTATCTGCAATATGTTGTTTTGGTTGAAGTATATCAAGAGAATCTACTCTCACACACATACAAATTTGAAAAAGGAAAGATTCTGTGGGTCCCTGAAAAGGTCTCAGGGAACCCCCCCAGGGATTCTTGGACCACACTTTAAAAACAACTAGACTAAAAAGTTTCCAAGATTTCCAACCAAACACATGTAGCAATCTTCTGTTTTCTATAACTGTTTTAAATCAATTGCAGAAAATACATTAAAACAAAAATGTAGGTCTATGCTTAAAAAACTAGAAGTGTGGGCATGGCAGGATGGGGGACTCTGTGAAAGAAGATTATAGCATAAAAAAATTGGAAATGGCATTACAAATGACATTGAGATGATGTAACCCAGAAATAATGAAATGGGTGCTAAGTTGAGGCATTCCAGGCAAATAAAACCTTGTGCACCATTCCTGCTCTTCTCAGGGACCAGGCAGCAACAATGAGGGACATCTGTTTGCAGGTGGAAGCTGGGATCAAAGAGGCTAGACAGTATTTCCAATGCCAGGACAAATGGGTGCTCAAGCACAGATTGCCAGCTACTCACCCAACCATTCAGCCACTCTTGCCAATTCCCACCATACAGAGTTCATTCAAAACAGTAACACCTGCTAGCATCCCAAAGTGTAGAGATGGTGGATAATTTAACAGGAAAGTTCAATCACTGAGATAACCACACAATCAAAAATCGCCTAATACTGGAGGAAATTCAGGAAAATCATCCAATATTCAAAGAGTCAACAAACTTATTAACCAATGACAACATCTGTACAGGAGGACAAAGTAATTCTTTGTATTTATACGTCACTGGGAAGAAGCCTTTTTAAAAAAGATAGCACACTCAAGAGAGAACCTTTTAAACAAAACACATTATTAACTTCCTAAAGTGAAAAAAATAATTAATAGGGGTAAAATTCCCAATAAATGGACTAAAAAGCCAATTAAATACATAAACAGAAATAGTGAGTGAGCTGGAAGATTAAGGATTTTTTTCAGTTTCAGCCAAAAGGATAATAAGATGAAAAGGAAGAAAGTTAGAAAATATAAAAGATCCAGAAACCAACAAGCTTCTAATGGGAGTTCTGGAGTAGATCGCAACTGATAATGGAGAGATAGCAATAAGCCACAAAATAATAGCCAAGAACTGAAGATCGACACTGATGAGTCCTCAGTTTGAAAGAGATCACTGAGTGTCTGGTAAGATGGTATTAAGCATACATGTAAAACTCTAAAATCTGATAGCAAACTCAGAATACATACACAAGAATAAACATCAGAGTAACATGAAAAAGTGAACATACAGACAACCAGACTATATATAAAAATAGAAAACTTTTACCCACAGTCTGCAACAAGCAGCCTAGTTGGTTACAACCTACATTATTATCTACACTATTGTCTACATTAACCATCCTAGGAAGCCGAGTGGAAAAGAACACTGAGAAGACATGACTCCCAGCTGACCTGTGAGCTGGACCCATGTGACTTCAGATTCCTCGTCTCCTTCCCTGTCCTTGGAATGAGGGTTCTGTTTGCCCTTCCATGCCCAGATACTGCTCCAAAGACAGAGCCTTGAGATAGGGATGTAAAGCTGAGAACATGTGCACAGTATATATGCCCGAACCCAGTAAGGCCTCTGTACAAACTTTGAAGGTTTGGTGGGCATGTGCAAGGGTCCATTTGTCTTGATGCCACCCAAGACAAACCTTGTATATAAGTTCCCTTTGTTTACTAAAAGTATCACCCACCAACCAGGAGCAAGGTGTGTCTTTCTTCAGTCTCTTCCTGTCCTCTACATCCAGGGGTCAGTTTCAAATTATACCTGGGAAGCTCTTGAGGAGGTAATTAACCAAAAGAAGCCAGGCTGCTTTCTACAAGTTAGACTTAGGAAGCCAAACATCAACTTCAGTACAATCATCCCCCAAAGGCCAGGACTTTATTAATAACTAACAACTTCCTGAATGTTGTCCCTGCTTCCAACTTAACACCAAGCAGAGAAAGCAAAATATGTACTCCCAACCAATCATATACGATGCCCTACAGCTTCCTTCCAGAAGTTTTCCCATTTTCCTCCCTCCTCTGTCTGCCTCTGAGTCTCTGCCAAAGGCAAGTGATGGTGGCTGATTCCCTTGCTACAGAGAACTATGAATAAGTAACCTTTGCTTGCTCTAATTCGCTTGGTCCTTATGTATTTCCATAGTTATTGTGGAGGCTCCCCTGAGCCTTGCTGGCACTGTGCACTACATGGGCCCAACCTTCAACCAGCTGTGGAGCCCATAAGGCCAGAAGCAAGCAATGGGTCTGAACTCTGCTTTCTTTGGGTTGAGTTTCTTGGCTATTTATCCTCAGCCTGGTACATGGGTTTTGTTATTGGTTTATACTGGCATCCTCAGTCAAACCAGATCATTCCTTTTCATCTCTGTTTTGCTGTCTCTTGTGTTACCGTTTTCTGCTCTGGTGTCCAAAAGTGCGATAAGAAGGAGACTAAGAGGGCAGGATGCAGGGAAATGCTGTCTAAGCCTGTTGTTCAAACTGGCCTCATAGAACATTGGGTTTTCAGTTCTCACCAGATCAGCATACACTGAACCAACTGCTATAGCTCACTAATCAAAGTAAAAAAGGTTTTCCTTCTGTGTATTTTGCATTCTGAGTGCTTGGTTTTGACCAGAGAGAATGTTCTCTCTGGTTTTCCAACTGCTGGGGGCAGAGAATGTCAGGCTTTCATTAGGCAGTGACCAGCAGTCAGGTCAGGGGCTCAAGACACAAGGTGCATAAGCATTACATTCCTGCCAAGCTTTCATGGGGTCATCTAAATCTAAATCCTGTCCTCCACCCGGAAAACCCCTGTTTCTTGTATGTGCTATGATTAAAATCCTATGTCTTGTGTCTATCTTTCTAAATGGCAAAGCCTCACCACAGATAATTTGGGCCTTCAGGAGCCAATCTTGAGAACACTTGATTTGAATAAAATTGTCCATATGAGAGGTACCTTAGAAAAGGAAGGGAATAAGATTTCATAAACCCATTGAGCAGAATTTTTTCTTCTGGCTACGCAGAGGCCTTTAAGTGAAATTCTGAATGAGCACTTGCTTCACTAAAAGATTCTTTGGCCAAAACTAAAGAGCTATGTGACAACTTAAGCAAAAACAAAGTAGACTCACTTCCCTAGTAAATCCTCCCCTCCTTGTCCCCTGGTTGTTTCTCTATATCTAGCTCTCTACCTCCCCCGCCTTGTCCTTCTAATCCCTCTCCTCGTACACTTCCTCCCCACCATTCCCCTTGTCCAGAAGCCCTATCTTCTCCTACTGAGTTCCCTGAAACCGCAAAATGCCTGTGAGGATCCATTCCTCCCATGAGCCAGGTGTACAGGCAACTGAGAAACTTATGACTTGGACATGAGCTGAATTAACAGCAGGGATTAAAGATTTCCTTAAATCCAAACAAGATAAGCAAATATTCATAGGAGAATTTACAATTCTTTGGGTACTTATGACCTAGGTTTTACCGGACATATATCAACTAGTATACATGTTGGTCAGACCATCAGATGCTAAATGCTGGATGGCAAAATCTGATTGGAATGATCTGGAATGGGACCTTTTTTCCACAATAAATCTGAGAGAGAGAGAGAGAGAGAGAGAGAGAGAGAGAGAGAGAGAGAGAGAAGGAAGGAAGGAAGGAAGGAAGGAAGGAAGAAAGAAAGAAAGAAAAAAGAAAAAGAACCAGAAAAGCCATCTCCTAAGAGGTATACCTGAAACATTCCCCTAATATTGATGGAGCATAATTCAATCATGCAAATAAACAAAATGAAACTATAGGATATTCTCAGGATGGTTTAAAAAATAACTTTTGACAACACTCAAGAGTTAAAGGTATTGATGGAGCAGGGGCCCTTTCATCTCATTTTGTCAACTTGAAATTGAAGACCTAATTTAAAAAGAGAAATCAGAACAGGAAAAAGCCTGGTGAGCTCAACTACAACACCCAGAAGAACATTTTGAAAGGAAACCTTGCCATTTGCAACAACGTGGATGGAACTAGAGGGTATTAGGTTAAGTGAAATAAGTCAGAGAAAGATAAATATCATGATTTCACTCATATGTGGAATTTGAGAAACACAACAGATGAACATAGGGGAAGGGAAGGAAAAATAAGATAAAAACAGAGAAGGAGGCAAACCCTAAGAGACTCTTAAATACAGAGAACAAACTGAGAGTTGCTGGAGGGGTGTTGAGTGGAGGGCATTGAGGAGGACACTGGTTGGAATGAGCATTGGATGCTGTATGCAAGTAATGAATCGCTAAATTCTCCTGAAACTATTACTACACTCTATGTTAACTAATTTGGATTTAAATAAAATCTTTTTAAAAATGCTTAAAAAAGAGAACATTGTGATAGGGCTTTAGAACAAAAATGAGACAAGACACAGAGTAAACCAACCATAAAGACCAAAGACCTAGGTGGCCCCTACCACAACCAACCACCTACTGACAAGGACACTAGTGGATATTGTTAACAGAAGAACACTTGGAGAATAGATTGTCCCATCTTATAAAAGAAAAACCAGTACAAAGAAAAACACCTTCATTAGGTGCTCCAAGGAAGGAAAACGTGCCCAGCGTCCCACCATACTGCTGCAAGTTTGTTATATTCACACTTGTGAAGTGGATCCTTGGCAGGTCAGTGTGCCTCAGTTCAACAGAAGATCGCAACGGAATTCAAAAAGAGATGTTTATTCCTCATGAGTCCTGGAGAAGGACAAGGCACACCTCCTGGGGCCAATGCAGGGCAAGCAGGGTTGGGGGGCAGCACCTGGGGCACGTGCCTGTATTAGGGTGCACAGTGGATGGCTTTGGTGCTCCTAGGCTCAGGTCAGATTGGTCAATATGGATCGAAAAGAGGGAGGTTTTGTCAAGCTTCTCAGTGAGCTAATCTAAGGGGCCCGCAAGGGGAAGGTCCTGAGAGGCAGAGGAGACCTTGATCACAAGGACCATTGGGGGAGTCACAGGAGAACTTACCTTTATTTGTGACTCTCTGGGCTGCTCTCTGGGGTATCCACTTGAGGGAAGGTGTCACTTCGAAGCCTCTTCAGGCCAACAGACCACACAAAATGGATGCCAGGGCAGCAACTCTAGGGAGTAGTTTAGCTAAACTCACAACACATGCCCTTAAGCAAAGAGAACTGTAAACAGATACTCATCCTCATCAATTCCAGGCGCTACTTGGAATTAAAAACACATGGTGCTACTCTTCCTGCATTAAACCCTGCCACCTTTGGGCAACCTCTT
Organism: Puma concolor; assembly: GCF_028749965.1. Lineage (NCBI taxonomy): Eukaryota > Metazoa > Chordata > Mammalia > Carnivora > Felidae > Puma > Puma concolor. The sequence continues at coordinate 127,472,233 of NC_141667.1, forward strand.
CCTCCAAGTAAACATGCAACACAGGTGCTACGTATTTCAACTCATTATCAAATAAGAGATTTTCCATATCTCTAAGTCCTTAAACTAATGCTTGGGTCCTTGACTGAAAAACATTTCTTCCTGCTCTGAGATACTACCTGTAAAAATGTAACAGAAGACATACTTAGCAAATTGAATTGTGAAATCAAATACATACCAGAGGGACTATTTCTTCAGGTTCTAGGAAGGTCTTCTATTCCTAAGTTGTGTTTGTTCTGGATAACCTTTGCTTCCTCCACTACGTTAAATGCAAATCCCAGATAGGGATCTTGATATTGTACCTGACACTCTATAGGCTAAAAATTTCACATATAATAGGCAAAATAATTGGAACAGAACATATAAAAGTTCAGATAGATCCTACCACACCACCATTACCTAAACTTCTGCAGTATTCTTTGAAACCAGAGGCAAAAAAGAAGGATCAAATTTACTTGGAAGCCTTATATCCAAAGGCAGTCTTCCCATATCCTATCCTAGTAACATTTCTATCCTGCCAGGAAAGAAACCAAGTGGATGGAGATACCCACTTGTTCAACACCTCGGGACCATCAACAAAATTATCATTTCTTACTTCTGAGAAGTACATAAATAGCATGCTGTCATCAATTCATCCTGAAGCCTCTTGCTTCACTATAGCGGATCTTAGCTCTGCCTTTTTTCAGGGTGCCTCTAAACCAGGATGGTCAGGGTTTCTGGAAAGTCATGGGCTAGGGGTTCAGTGATGTCCCCTCCACCATTTCCCAAGTCCTCAACTGAGACTTTAAAAGACCCAAATTCCCCCTGTGATTCAGTTCCAATGAAACATGTAGATGATCTGCTACTTTGTTCAGAGAACAAGGAAACCTATGGAAGAGAATGACATTCACTTGTTCTCAGTCTTAGGAGAAAAGGGAGTTAAGTTTCAAAGACACATTTAAATTTTGTCAAATAACTTATTATTTAGGGTATGACCTATTTAAAGAGGGAAAAGTACTTTCTCCTGATAGACTGAAGGCTACTGAAACAGATCTCAGACTCCTCGCAATGGAGATGACTTTGAGTTTAAATGGATATTGCAGACAATGGATGCCAAATTTTTCTGAGATGGCAACACCTCTTTACGAGTTGGTGAAATCCTCAGTGAGAGCCTCACTGCTTGGAGGGCCCAAACATGAACCCACCAACCCACCGTCTGTCATCTGGAGGAGCTCTTTAGCAGCCTTCTTCCCCAGGCACTCCTAACTACAAGAAGCTGTTTCATCTAGAGAGATGACTATTACCAAGGTTGTTCCCATGTAAAGAGATAATCTAAGAGCTAAAGAAAATGCTCTAACAGAGGATTATGCCAAACAAGCGGCTTTAAACAATATTACGATCCTATCTCAACCCTCAAAGGATCCATCTCTGGAGGGATTCAAAGAGGCCATGTATAAAATATCACCACAACAAATACCAACAACGCACTCATGAGCTTTTACACGCAGCAGATCTAAAACAAACTGATGTAGGAAGGTTGAAAAGGAAGGGATAAAAATACGTGGCAAGTAGTAACAAGAAAGTTAATTATTCGTAGATGATGTAGGAAAAAAAAAGGCAAAAAGACAAAATAGAAATATCTTTAAAAAAAAAATTTTTTTTTAACCTTTATTTATTTTTGAGACAGAGAGAGACAGAGCATGAACGGGGGAGGGTCAGAGAGAGAGAGACACAGAATCCGAAACAGGCTCCAGGCTCTGAGCTGTGAGCACAGAGCCCGACGCGGGGCTCGAACTCATGGACCACGAGATCAAGACTTGAGCTGAAATCGGACGCTTAACCGACTGAGCCACCCAGGCGCCCCAAAATAGAAATATCTTATACCAGTTAAAAAAGTACCAGCTATGAACCTATTGAACCTGTTGCCATCGTGAGTAGGCCCACCGTGCTCTGAAGTGTTCTTCTCCATGTCTGCTCCCTGCCTGGCACTGGGTCTCCCTCTGCCCTTCTTCTCAGAGAAAATCTCTCTCGTGCTTCTATGCCTGCCCTTTTCCCTGCACTTCCCCCTTACTCAGGTGCAATGGATTGCCTCCAGCCCCGTAAGGCCACAGTATTTTTGTTTGTTTTGTTTTGCTCTTCCTCAGAAAGATGAAGGCTTTTGTTTCACAGGGGAGATAGATCTCAGTGGGGTTTCAACAGGGTCTGCTGTTCACCTCCGCAGCAAGCACTGAGCTGAACACCTGGTGGGATTCCTGAGAAAACACACCTACGAGTTTGCAAACCTCCTATGTCTGGGATTCACACTCTCAATATAGCCCACACCCAGCCTTTGGGAATTCCTTAGAAGTTTCCACCTGAACCTGTGGGCATCGATGGCGTCTGTTAGTCTGCTCCAGGTAAACAGCTGCAGATTGGGAGACACACTGGGCAGACACCTGTCTCTCCAATGACAATGTTGAACTTCACCTGATTCCTGTGCTCCTTTCACACAGCAGCACTTAGGAAACCCCGCCAACCATTCTGTGTCTCAGGAAGCGACTTACCGCCAAGAACCACTCCCCCTATGACTCAGGTAAACATTTCTGTTTACTCTTTGTCATGACTTGTGTAAGACACAGGATGACCCCTGGGTTTCCCTGTGAAGTGTCAAACACAGACCTTCACCCTTTCCCCTGAACCCGTGGACAAAGCCAGATAAAGATCCTCCAACTTCCACCCTCAGCCCAACTGCCTGTTTTGTGTGTGTGTGTGTGTGTGTCATGAGTGAATAGCTCAAGTTAGAATTGCTTATCCCCCACCAGCACACAAATGGACACACAAATGGCTATTTTTAGTAGAGGTGCCTGAGACTTCCGATTACAAAAGAATCCCAACTGTAAATCCCCCACTTGTAACCTGTCTCCACTCCCTATAAAGTCTAAGGCAAAACCATCCCACTGAGACAGATGCCCCCATCTCAGAATCTGGGGTAATGTCCCTATTGCAGTCATCTGAATAAAATCATCTCCTTAATTATCTGCTGTGTTTTGTCTTTTACACCAGATTTCAGGTTAGCGATTTGACCTGTGACTTGATTCTGAAAATTCAAGAAAATGCATTTATTTGTAGTTTCTCTACCTTTTTTTGCCTGCTGTGTGGGAACAATGCTTGTCTTCTTCCAGCTGTCTGTCTCTGAGCTGAACAGGAAGTCTTGATTCTTTTCTCTTATTTACCACTTTAAAGCGACCAATCTGATTTTTTTAAACTACCATTATGAACAAATGGATGTTAAGACTTCAAGGTTTTCAACCAATTGTAGTTATTCTTTTCACACTTAAATGCCCCATCTTTGGCCAGTGGGAGTCGTTTCAAGTTGGCCTCTTAAACCTTTTGATACAACTGAAGTAGCCTCTGATTGCTTCCTTGCTTTCTGTATAACAAGACGCTCCAGTCTCATTCTGTGCACCTCCCACCCCAGATCTGGAATCAGCCATTTCTGTAGGAAGCCTTTGTTTTAATGGCAAATGGTATTTTAAAACCATGGTCTAAGCTGTATTGGTATTTACTCTTTATATGAAAAATAGATTGGGGCATCTGGGTGGCTCAGTCGGTTGAGCATCCGACTTCGGCTCAGGTCATGATCTCGCGGTTCGTGAGTTCGAGCCCCGTGTCAGGCTCTGTGCTGACAGCTCGGAGCCTGGAGCCTGTTTCGGATTCTGTCTCTCTCTCTCTTTCTGTCCCTCCCCTGCTCATGCTCTCTGTCTCAAAAATAAGTAAAACATTAAAAAAATTTAAAAGAAAAGAAAAATAGATTCATTTATTATTTAAAAATAATATGGGAATAATACATTGTATTACTCATGCTATTGTAGTAATCAAATGAGACAAAAGATATAATCAAGACTTACTAAAGGTTACCTTTTTAATGTGTTCAAAAAATATTTAATGATCACATGCATTTTGCCAGCCTTGTTCCAGGTACTGAGGACAGACTTAGTGGAGGCAAAAAAAAAAAAAAAAAGAGGGGGGGCGGGGAGAGAGAAACCTTTGCCCGTACAGGGCTTACAGTCTAGTGGAAGAAGATAAGCAGTAAACAAAAAATAAAATAGTCAATTCAATGGTTAAGTGCTACGGACAAAACGAAAGCAAAGAAGGTGGCTTAATGGAGTGCTACTGTTATCTTTAGTAATACTATTATTATTATATTTATGTGAACCATCCCAAGCAATACCATTGGGCAGGCCAATCTAATTTATGGATGCCAAAGTCCGCTTTCAAAGCCCTTTCAGGCCTCCTTATTTAAATAGATTACTGATGAATCACTGTGTAAAATCTACACATCATCCTCTTCCTTCGCCCGCTGGGGCAAAAGAAGTTTACTTAAAGAAAGGGACACCTGCGCACTGTTGGTGTCTGGAGAGTAGAGACACGTGTTCCCTGCAGGTACGCCCTCTCCTGAGAGGCCGAGACAGGAGACATAGGGATATGATGATTCTCTTTTGAACAGGTAAGGGTACATCTTACTAAAATTCTATTATGCTCCCACCTTCTCAGTAAAGGCGAAGCAGCCAATGGACAGAGCCATCCTTTTCAAAGGTAATAACCAACCCCTACTCCACCTCCTCATCCCCACTGATGGCTCTTCAGAGACCCTCCAGCTTCCCGTGAAAATATTCTGAAGGGCGCTATAGCACCTCAGTACAAGGAAGTTTTTATTTTAATGTCTATTGACATATCATCAAAGAACCAAATAAAAACATTTTATTTGGTGATGCTTTCTTAAGGCAGCAACTATTTGTGAAAAACATTTAAGTGCCAGTGGTGAATGACAGCTCCAACCACATTTCCAATGTATCCGCATAAGAAATAGGAACATTGCTGCCTGAATGCTATAAAGTATTTTTATGGAGCTCTAAATTCTGTTGGTGTAGAGTAAACCGGGCACTAGAGACAAATTTCTGAGATTGTATATATATCAATATAATAGACGGTTCAATCTATTTCTAGGGTAATCATTGTGTATATCTTAAAGATACATTTTTATTAAAAATGAGATTTATTCTATATGAACAGCATTGCAAAGTTGTTGCCCAATGGTTTGGCAGCAACTTTTTTGGGTATTATGCATGGTTGGTATTAGAGAGTAGTGTCTTCAGCGGGCTGTTGTTTTGGGTACTGGATAACCCTAACATCCCCCAAAGTCTTGGCTAGTCGATTACTGACCGTCTTTTTCAAATCTCTCTAGGTGTCCTTTAAAATGATGGAGCCACACTGAGACCTGCAGTCATGATGTTCTGGGTTGAATCCTCGGCCTTCCCTATTTGCCATGGCAAAACATGGCTCAGCGACAGAGAAACCAGGATCCGTAGGTGATGTTTCAATCTCTGAAATGAGTGAAGCGTACGCCTTTGTTCCCATCACCGGTTCCTCTGTCCACTAGACTGTGGTCTCCTCTCAGTCTGAGCTACATCCCACTCATCTCTTTATCCCCAATGCTGAGTTGCAAAGCCTGGCCCACCATCACAGGGATCAAGATATAAACAGAATAAAAGATGGTGATGATTTTACTAGTTTGTCCTCTTATTAAACTTCTTTCCTACAAATTCTGCTGTTTCCAAAGCATTTTCTGCCTCATTTCCACCAGTCACTTGAATGTCCCATGGTCTTTCCCACAGCGAGGTCTTTGTTCACACCATTAGCGCCCCTAGAATGCCCTTTCCCTCTATCCTCCAGGGAGTTTTCTTACATAGCATTTATACATGAGGGCCTGGAATCAGACAGAACATGTGAACACATCTAGCAGATGCTTGCCACAGTCAACTTCAGTTTCCTTCTCACTGCCACAGACCCTAATCACCCTCCGAACTTCTGAAGACTGCATGTGGGCCACATAACTTAGGTATTGAGTAAATACTATTTTATACTGCTCAGAAACTGTCTGTTCTGTCTGGTCTCTCCAGCTAGTCCCTTAGAGGATCACATTTTATTCCCTCACATTCATTAGAGCATCTGGAACACAGTAAGGTACCTGGCAGCTCAACAGATGCCAGCCAGTTGGCCTTCTCTTCAGTCTTTCTTCTTCTCCTGTTTCTGTGGTATGTACTTTAGAGGGGGAGGTCTTTTTCTTTACAGTCCATTCCTTGCTTACTCTGGTCTGCCTCTCTGGGTCACAGTAGCCTAGACCAAGAGTGGCTCACCCAAGTTCGGCCAATTGGGTCTTATATCTTAGGGATGTATACATGGAACTAAAAGAGAGTCCAGAAGTCTCTGGACAGTTGAGACAAGAACAAGTAACTGTAAGTGTGTGGGGCCCCATATCCCATCCTGTAGACTGGACAGGTAAAGCAACTGCTATATGCAAAAAGAGGAGAATGAACCCATTGAGCCATTAAGAGAGTGTTCACTTCAGAACAAGAGAATAGAAGACATCCTGTCTAGTTTCTAGTTCCCACTTCTGCTATTTCTCTTCCCAAAGCTCAGCACTTTCCTGCTCTTGGGTTCTTTGAAATTCCCATCTTTATTCATTAAATCCCTCCCCACCCCTATCCAAGCTACCTTGCAACTCAAAGGTTCTTATCTGGTATCTCTTTCTTTTGCTCCCCATCCCCCAACCCCAGTACCTCAAAGTACAACCTTTGGGAGCTCTGAGGGCTCAGAGCACCTGGGATTTCTTTATCTCCTTTGCCTAATGGATCCAGGTCTGGATCAAGGGAGAGTGGGAGGTGTGGGAAAATAATATCTGATAGTAGCCTGGCTACTGGAAAATCAACTTGGTGTCTGCATTTTACCTGTTCATGGCTAGCAGCATCTCCTGTGATAATCGGCTTTTGAGAGCATCCTGATGTGGACATAGAACTGGGCCAAGAGGGGCGCCTGGGTGGCGCAGTCGGTTAAGCGTCCGACTTCAGCCAGGTCACGATCTCACACTCCGTGAGTTCGAGCCCCGCGTCGGGCTCTGGGCTGATGGCTCAGAGCCTGGAGCCTGTTTCCGATTCTGTGTCTCCCTCTCTCTCTGCCCCTCCCCCGTTCATGCTCTGTCTCTCTCTGTCCCAAAAATAAATAAACGTTGAAAAAAAAAAAAAATTAAAAAAAAAAAAAAAAAAAAAAAGAACTGGGCCAAGAGCACTAGCTTCAAAGCCAGATACACCTAAATTCTACTACTTAAGGGAGGTATGGCATGAGGCTCCTTTGTTGTGCTTCTCCTAATGCAAAAGATATGGGGATTGAAGGGACAGATGGCAGGTTGTGATGTCTGGCCCAGTACCTAGCACAGAGAAGTACTCACTTCTCCTTCTGTGCATCTTCACATGATGAGAGTGAAGGAGAGGAGGAGGGATGCAGAAAAGAGACGTTGATTCTCCGACAACACTGATGTCCCTATGCAAGGATACACTCATCCCTGAGTACAGCATGCGCTGAAAACAGCAAAGTTTAGACAGAAGGGAAACAAAGCTGGATTTCTTTCTCATACCCCCAGCTACCCCTTTCTCTCCTCACTAAGTGTCTCTATTTGGACTGCCATATCAAAATACCAGAACCTCGGTGGCTTAAACAACAGAAATGTATTTTCTCACAATTCTGGAGGCTGGAATTCATAAGTCAGGGTTCTAGCATGGTCAGGGTCTAGTGACAGCTTTCTTCCTGGCTTATAGTTGACCATCTTCTTGCTATGACCTCACAGGACCTTCCCCTGGTGTGTGTGCAAGGAGAGATCAAGAGAGAGACAGGGATCTCTTCTTTTTCTTATAAGTTCACCAATGCTATTGGATTAGAACCCCATGCCTATCATCTCAGTGAATCTTAATGACCTCCTAAATGCCTCATCTCCAAATACAGTGACACTGGGGGTTAGGGCTTGAACACATGAATTTTGAGGAGACAATTCAAACCATAGCCCTGGGGGTTGGGAGACTGCCCAGGAGGTGGTGGGGAAAGAAGAAAGTGAATGCATCTCTCCTCTACGCCCATCATAAATAAACATTAGAAAGGAGATACATTCAAATACAGGAAAGAGCAAGATATTATCACTATCCCAGGAGGGAAGAGACTGTTACATTTCAAATTATTAAAGATTCAACCACATGCATGGAATAAATGTATCTCATTTAGGTCTGGAAGTTTTCTGCCTTTATTCTTATGTAATTAGAGTATTTGCTATGTAAAGACCTCATATTTTTGTGAGAAGCATCATCAGCAACTGTAACTCCAGAAGAAAAGTAATTAATTTCAGAAATGGAGGTTGTCAGTTATATGCTGGCATAAACCATGTCACCAGTGAGCAGTCAGAGCCTTTGGGGGTTTATTTCTGTTATTTCTGTGAAAGCTACTGGGCTAAACAGACTGTAGGGATTGGGCAGAAATTGTGCTTCTATTGGTTTCAAGTCTCATGGACACTGTAAGCTAAAACTAATCTGTAGAGATGGCCAATTTACACCTCCCTACACACACACACACACACACACACACACACACACACACACACACAGTAATAATCATCTTCTTCTCTTCTTTACTTTTTTTTTTTTTTTTTTTGGCTAAATTTGAAGCTTTACTTATTTTATTTTTTTTTCAACATTTATTTATTTTTGGGACAGAGAGAGACAGAGCATGAACGGGGGAGGGGCAGAGAGAGAGGGAGACACAGAATCGGAAACAGGCTCCAGGCTCTGAGCCATCAGCCCAGAGCCTGACGCGGGGCTCGAACTCACGGACCGCGAGATCGTGACCTGGCTGAAGTCGGACGCTTAACCGACTGCGCCACCCAGGCGCCCCGAAGCTTTACTTATTTTAATCTTCATACTTGGTTGCCAGAAGCTTTATAACTTCAGGCAAACTAACCACAGCAGTGAATAATAAAGAAAAGCCTTATTGTGAATGTTGAATACAAAGGAAGGATTTTTCTACTTATAGATGATCCAGATACAGTCTTTCTCCTTTGACCAGCTGATCGAATAAATTATTTTAGTAGACTAATTTATGCCAATCCACCTTTGGCGTCTGGGAATAAACCCATTTGGCTGTCGTGGATTGTCTTATTCAAATGCTGCTGGATTTAATTTGCTAACATTTTATCTAAGATTTTTAAAAAATCTACCGACCTGTAGGTTACAGGCGCATTTCACATTCACCACTCTTGATCAGATTAGAGCATCAGAGTTCAGCTAGTTTTGTAAAATGTATCAGGAAATTTGATAAGTACCGAATGGATAAACAATGGACTTGGTGAATCAGCTGGGGTTTTTCATTTGCCATTTCTCTGACTACTCCATCTATGGAGACCCTTGCCATCATTTCCTCCCAGAACGTACTGCTCATATCCCTTTGAGGCTTATTCCACTTTATAGCTACATATTAAATGGTTTTCTTACTCATTTTTCTGCATTCCACTGAACTTTAAGCTCTGTGTGGACAACACCATACCTGTTTTACTCACCAAAAGGTTATCTGGTACCTAGCACACTGCCTGAAGCAATAGTAGGGTAGGGGCTCTAGAAATATTTACTGGATGAATGAAAGACGTTAGGCAGGTTTCAATTTAACCCCAATTAAGCTTTATTGCTGAGCTAGAAGATAAGGAATTTATATACTAATAATTACCATTCGTTGAGTATTGGCTATATACTCTATATGCAATATACCATAAACTAAAAGCACAATGTGCTCAACAGTCGATACATGTTCTCTCATGTGATCTTTTCAAAAACCCTATAAAGTAGACTCCGTAACAGTAAATAATTTTCTTAAAGTCACCCAGTTAGTAAAGCTAGGATTTGAACCCAGGTTTTTCAGACTTCAAAGGCTGTCTTCTTTACAACTATAAGAAATTTCTTTCTCTCTAAAACAACCTAAAGCAAAGAGAGAACTGAGCTCGGTAAGTTTTCACTATTGTGAGGCCATATCTTGGTTTGTTTATTCCAAATGTAAGGTTCTTGGACCAATGTTACATTAACATTTAGAAGAATTCTCACTACATATAATGAAACTATTGTTGCATGTAGAATAAAATGATTGTTTAAATGCCTAAGGAGCATTGTTTAAAGTGCAGCATCCATCAGGAGAAAATATTCCTTCTTCTCCCTCCTTTGTTTACAATGTGCACAGAGAGGGAAAGAGGAAGGGGTTGAAGTCTTCCTCCCTTCCATCCTCAGACCCTAGGAGGGGAGTCTGGCAGGTAGGGGAACAGAGGCTGCAAAACTGTGTTCCCAGACAGGAGGGGAACACAGGAGATGGGACAGAGGACTTGAAACTTCAGCATGATGGTGGTGAGGGGCAATCCTACATTTTCCCCCCTCCTCAGCCAGCCCTCTTCACTTTGTGTATCAATGATTAGCTTGGGCCAGATCAACAGAGGAGAAATTCTGTGGCTAATATAATGATGATTGTTTCTACTTTGGGGCTGGAAAGGAGTAGGGCCCAGAGAATGAGGATGGTTGGTACAGGCAGCTGGGTTGTATGGAGATGATTCATGCAATAAATATTTACTGGGCAATTATAGATACTTGAATCCAGGGATACAATCAGAGCAGAAACCTAATGGAGGGGGAATATACAATAATTTTTTATAAGCACACTTGTGCTTATATTCTATGATGGAAAAATCAAGGGAGCTCTGGGAAGGAAAGCTAGGGACCTACTGTACTTGAGCTGATGATGGGTCTCCCTGAGGCAATGATATGTAAAGTGGAAAAGAAGAGTAGCAGGTGGTCAATATTACTATCAATTACAGAAATAGCATTCTGGGCAGAAAGAGTATTGCAAGCCAATTTTCTGAGGAAGGAAAACCATTGGTCAAAGTACAGAAAGCAGACATGGGGCTGGTGTTGCCACAACGTGGATTAAAAACATGGCGACTGGCAGAAGGCACAGGCAGAACCTTCTAGATCCTGTTAAAAACTGTGACCATCAGGAGCAATGAATAGCCAGTGAAAAGGTTTGAGCAGTGGAGTGGCATATCCAGACACACTATACCCTTCAGTGTGATTGCAGGGACAAAACCCCAGTGGAAGGGGCAAGGGGGGTGCCTGAGACCAGTTGGCACTTCGCTGTTGAGAGAGAGCTGGTGGTGCCTGCCTCGTGGTGACAGTAGACATGAAGAAAAAAGGGAAGGTCTGAGATGCATCCTACAAATGGAATTGTCAGGTCCTCATGTCTGACGGGATATAGTAACTGAGGAATGCGGAGGCATACAAGCGGATGTTCAGCGTTCTGAACTGAGCAATCAAGTGAGTGGACAGAGACGCCACTGCTGAGAAAGAAGGAGAAGGGGAAATCTGCAGGATTAAACCAAGACCTTGTTTTGACACATCATGTGTCTGAAGATGCTGAATGTATTTATCTGGAGCTTAGAAGTAGGTGTGGGTCTAGAAACTTAAATTCAATCGAATATCATAAATACTGAAGACATTTTGAGCCAAGCATTAAGCTAGAACCTTGTATTCCAGGGAGAATCAGTCTTGAACATGAGACCATATTCTGAAAATGCCAACAGGGAGAGATACATGCTCACGATGGAAAGGGCCCTAAACCATGAAACTGATTGTACCCCGTGATCAGAGACAGGGGAGGAAAGGAATGAGGATAAGAAAGGAATCCACGAAAGATCTGTGGAAGAGGTAAAAGTCACTCCAATTTTTTTTAAGACTGTAAAAAATTTTTTAAATTTTTTTTTAAATTTTTGAGAGAGAGAGAGACAAGCATGAGTCAGGGGAGGGCAGAAAGAGAGGGAGACACAGAATTTGAAGCAGACTCCAGCCTTTGAGCTGTCAGCACAGAGCACAAACCCTAAGATCATGACCTGTGTGGAAGTTGGATGCTCAACCAACCAACTGAGCCACCCAGGGGCCCCTTCACGGAGTTTTAAAACAACTCAGTGCCCAGGTCATACCCAGACTATCCAAATCCAAATCTCTGGGAATGGAACCCAGCTATCAGTATTTTTAAAAACCCTCCAGGTAATTCCTATGTGCAGCCAGGGACAGAAACACCACTTCAAGTAAAAGTGGTTGTTCGCAGTGGAAGCAGAGGAAAGAAATATAGAAACATGTGCATTTTGGTTCCCCTTTGCTGGCTTCCTGCCAAGCCCTTCTTCCTGACAACTGGGGACAGAAAACAATAGCCTTGAGGCAAGCCCTAGGATGAGGTAAATATGTACATCCCATACATGGGATGGCAGTTCTTTGAGTTCCTTCGACCCTCGACTGAACTACATGTCAGCCATCAGAAAAGTGTAAGTTTGTGGCCATTTATAAATGATTTGATTTGCCTGGGTGACTTAGATTCGAAACAGCCTTAACCTCTACTACTCGGCAAGGAGAAAGAATGAAATCCGGCCATTTGCAGCAACATGGATGGAATTGGAGGGTATTATACTAAGTGAAATAAGTCAGTCAGAGAAAGACAGATACCATATGTTTTCACTCCTATGTGGATCTTGAGAAACTTAACAGAAGACCACAGGGGAGGGGAAAGGGAAAAAAAAAATTACAGAGAGGGAGGGAGGCAAACCATAAGAGATTCTTGGATACTGAGAACAAACTGAGGTTGATGGGGGGTGGGGGAGAGGGGAAAGTGGGTGATGGGCATGGAGGGGGGCACCTGTTGGGATGAGCACTGGGTGTTGTATGGAAACCAGTCTGATGATAAATTATATTATATTAAAAACAAACAAAAACAAAAATGAATAAACATTAAAAAAAAAAAAAAGAAAGAAAGAAACAGCCTTAACCTGGTCTTTGGTTTCTAAGATACATAGACCCCAAGATTGACACTTGGTGGTGGTAAGGCGGGTTTCATGGGGATGGCGCCTGGCTTTCACAAGCTTGCCTTCCTTCAGCGGGCATGCCGAGGCTTCAGGATTGGAAGAAGAACTGAGATGGCCAGACTGGGAAGGCAGAAGCAGTTTCCAGAAGCGCTGTCCTGGGTTACCCCCAGAGGGTTCTGAGTGTGGCTACCAGGCCAGGCGACAGATGCCCAGATGCAAGAATGGAATCAAAGGACCAGGAAGGGTTTGTAAACAGACCTGGTGAGGAGAGAGGCAAGCACACCTTAGTTACTTGCATTATTTTGTTCTCCCATGATTATGTTGAGCTAGTCCCTCATACGGAATTAATAATAAATTTTACCCATTTGCTCCATTTATTATCGTTACACAGCCCAGTGCCCCAACTCCCATATTCACATAAAAGTGAGAGAGAAAACGGATCAATATTTATAATTTGCTACCAACACAGTGGCTTTTTTCAAGACACGAACAGAAAAGGGAACAGTGCAGAGAAAGAGACCGCCTGAGAGTAAACTTGCATCTCAGAATCCTACAGGGAAAAGTGATGAACCACAGCTACATTCAAGAGAAAACGTGTCTTTCCAAACCAGGCAGTTGGGGGATGGCGAGGCCAAGGCAGAAGGGCAAGAATCCAATGGGGGAAGAAAAGCATACAAATGACCTAATACAAATTCTGCATAAAGGCAGCATCCTCAACGGGGCGTGGTGGTGGTTGGATCAGGGTGCTGGGGTCCTCCAAACCTGCATCTGAGGTTACCACTGCCACTTATCACCTCTTGGGGAGGTTACCTCCTCTGAACCTCAGTTTCCTCGTCTGTACAATGGAGATCCTAGTGCCTGCCGTTCGAGGGCTTGTGAATTTGAACGAGGTCCTCCATACGCAGTGCTGGCACTGAGGGATGTTCTGCTCCGAATTCTTCTCTGGGGCCCGCTGTGGGTTGGTTACTGATCTTGGTAAGAGGAGGAAATCCTGTTGTCCTTTTTCTCTATACTTCCATTTTCTTACATTTTAAATATGCTCAGCCTCACTCCTCAGAAAAATGCAAATCAAACTACCCTGAAATAGCATGTTTCACCCATAGATTGGCTAACATCCGGAAGTTTGATAACACACGCTGATATATAAGCTGTGAAGAGCCATGTACTCTCAGGCTGCTGACTCGAATGTAAATTGGCACAACCACTAGGAATGTAATTGGCGATATGTCAAAATTACAAATACACAAACCCTTTGTGTGTATGTAAAATGTGAGCCATTAAAGGTTTTTTTTTCCCCTAACATCAAAAGATTGAAACAGCCCAAATGTCCATCAATAAGGGACCATTTAATTACATTGTGTTGCATCCATCTGATAGAATAGCTAAGTAAAAGTAGTTCTTTTTTTTTTTTTTTAATTTTTTTTTTAATGTTTGTTTATTTTTGAGACAGAGAGAGAGACACAGCATGAATGGGGGAGGGTCAGAGAGAGAGGGAGACACAGAATCTGAAGCAGGCTCCAGGCTCTGAGCTGTCAGCACAGAGCCCGATGCGGGGCTCGAACCCACGAACCGTGAGATCATGACCTGAGCCGAAGTCGGACGCCCAACCGACTGAGCCACCCAGGCGCCCTAAAAGTAGTTCTTTTTGTACTGATACAAGAGGTCTCCAAGATAACATTTTACGTGAAGAAAAAAAAAAAAGACATAGATCAGCATCTGTAATATGCTCCATTTTGTGTAGTAAAAAGGAGGTAAACAAGAATGTTTATTCACATTTGGCTTGTATAACCACAAACTCCAGAAGATGCAGAAGAAACTAAAATGTATGTACCTATATGGTGGGTAGGGACTTGTCTGTAGGGGCACGGGGCAGGACAGACACTTCTCACTACCTACTTATTTATATCTCTTTATTCTTTTAAGGTTTCAAATAAAAAAAATAGTCAGGTAATAATTTTTGAAATCCAATTTTCCATCACCTAGCCGGGTGTTCTGTGATCAGTCTTACCGGCTTGAACCTAGCCCTGTTAGAATCATCATGGCCCAATCTCTGTTTATTAAAAGACATATTTCATGTAGTTGCTTCTTTGGGTCTCAAACCTTGTCCACTGAGAGAACTTAAACAGGCACTGTGTTGTCTGGAGGAGGCAGGGGAATTCACCAGCTGGGCATACATCACAAACCTAGTTTCTGACTCCACCTCTGCCTCCATAGGTACTTGACCTTGGGTGGACAAGTCACTGCCTTTGCTTGGGCCTCAGTTCACCATTCTGCAATCTAAGGATGTTGCTCTAGGATTTGCTCCTTTTGTTTTTGAAATTTTAAGACTCATATCAAATGACAAATGCCCTTTTCCACTTAATCTCTCACTTCCTTCTATTTCCTTGCCACATCCTTCCTTTTTCAAACATTTAATAAGTCTTGCCAGTTATGTGCCTCATACAGTTCTAGGGGCTTTGGGAATATAAAGATGAAGGACTAAAACCCTGCCATCAAAAGGCTCATGGGTTATAGGGCACCTGGGTGGCTCAGTTAGTCAGCTAAGCATCCGACCCCTGATTTCGGCTCAGGTCATGATCCCAGGGATCTAGCCCCACACCGGGCTCCACACTGAGCATGAGGCCTGCTTGAGACTATCTCTCTGCCTCTGCTCCTCCCCCACTCACGCACATCCTCTGTCTCAAAAAAAATTGTTGGGGAAAGGCAAAAGCAGAAGGCAGTTATAATACAAGGGGAAAGTTCCATGATCAACTAAATCCTACCAGCAAAGCTCTCAGAGATGCAGAATAACAGTATGACCTTGAGGACCACGGAGTCCCCGAGATGACTACAGTCTCTGTAAGTAATAAAGCAATGCCTACTATCCCCTAAACCCATATATTCCTGCTGCCTTAACACGTGAACACCTTTGACTCCCTTCCTCTACTCCCTGGCTCCTTTCTTGGCCAATTGTTTTCCTTTTCTTTTCAGCTCTACTGTCCTCATCCTCATCAAGACCCTCTTCACTTCTTGCCTGCATTCACCCTGGAATCTCACTACTACTCAGATTTCTTCTTAATCCTGTCTATATAAGATGCATACTTGCTAGGCAAATATTCCTGCATTTCATTCCATTTAGACTTATGAACAATTAATCTCTGAATATGAAAATAGGAAATGAGCAAAATGCATGGTAAGCTATGCCATTCAGCATGTGGAATCGGAGCTGTCCAATGGGTTTTATTTCCACAGGTCTTCTATAGAGTAAGAAATGATGAATGGTGATCCCTCAAGGCATTTGAAGATTCTGAGGTGCCTCCTTAACATCAAAGAAAAATATCTATGTGATCTTAATTTGGTAATATACACGTTATTGTATTCTGGGTCTATGTGTGATGATTCTTTACTAATGAGTGTATTTGATGAACCAGGAAACCTAGTTCCTTGACTTTGCAAGCAGGGTTTACACTAACTACCTAATATTTTTGTCCCACTAACAATTTTCCAAATTGTGGATTTGTGTATTTTGTTAATGGAAAAGCCAAATTGATTCTGATTTAAAAAATCAGAAGAGTCTTATTATAATACCTTATATATAATTTCTATTAAGTCATTACCACCCCCTCAAAAAGGAAAAAAAAAAAAAAACCAACAACACCAGATAAATAAGAACTAAAAATAACCACCAATAACAAATCTACACAGACTAGGATAAATATTATAATCACCTGTTCAGGAAAGAATGCAAAGCAGTTAGGCAAATTGCTTAGCAGATTACACAATGGGTGTTTGGGAATTTCAAATGTGTCTCAATGGAAGCGTAAATATTTATCTGTTCTATTTCTCAGTGTAATATACAGTCAATAAACATTTCCCTATGATATGCAAGCTACCTGTAGAATCAGTCACTGGGACTTAACTCATTTGCAAATCCTTTCCCACTGCCTTGGAATGATGCGCTTCCAACCTGACTACTGGGGTCCAAATGTGATCAAAGGTATCTTTTCCTGTGATATTTGGACAGTGTCTGACTTACCTCACTGTCCCGGTAGGCACTCAACTTTTTTTCAACGTAGAGAAAAATTAGGTATTTTAACCAGAAAGCTCAGGGAATCACAGAATTTAGAAAGCAAGGAGGACCATGGCTCTGCTTCCCTTGGTGGGGGTATAAAAATGCCCATTTAAAGCCACACTTGAGGAATTAGGCTTTTATTTATTGCTTAAAAAGTTTTATTCATTTAAGTAATCTGTGCACCCAGTGTGGGGCTCAAACTCACAACCCTGAGATCAAGACTCACAAGTTCTTCCGACTGAACCATCTAGGCGCCCCTACGCTACTTTTATATGCCCAAATTATAAATTATTTGTTAGTTCCAGACTCCCCATGTTAGTCCCTTTATCCCCATCTTTGAGGTCAGAGTCTTGTAAATTGTCCCTTGGTCTTTCAAAGCTGGCAATTCTGACACTGATGCACGTTCAGTAGGCTCCTAGCTCCCCCGTGGGTTCATTCTCACCCCATGGGGACCTAGGGTGATGGGAGCCCGTTGGTACAAACACTGGGAGTCCAGGGAAAGTCCCTTGTCTGCGGCTCCTTATCCTTTCCCTGCTGAAGGTGAGTTGGGAGGCAAGGAGCCTTGTGCTCTGGAAGAGAAAGTACCCTTGATCCCTACTTACACCTTCTCTTTCTAGCCAAATACCAGAGCCACAAAGAAATGCCAGGGTGGATGCCACCACCACTGCCAGCCAGCCCTACAGATCATTGAAATTAGGCAGGCAGTATCAACAGCCCATTTTAAAGAGGAAGAAACATCCCAAGGGTATTTGCCCAAGGACATACCATAGGCAAGGGACCCGGCCAAGGTTAGAACCCTGGCGTGTCTCCTGTAGAACCAGTGCTTTTAGACTCTCAACTGCAGCTCGAGGACTCACAGGTATGCACTTAACCAGCAGACCTCTAATAGCCCTATAGTTAGACCCATGCAGACAGGCTCGAACCCAAGGCCCATTTCCAGGCCCTTTCTGCCTCCTGAGGATGCACCCATCTCCTCAACCCGCTTCCCGTGCTTGGCCTTCTTTCTGGGGGCTTCCTGGGGTGACGGGCTCCACAGCTCGTTGCTGTGCTTTTGCCTTCTCTATTCTCAAGGGAGGCTCTTCTCTTCTTCATGCTGGCTCGTATGCCCCAGGTCTTCCACGTTGACCGCTCACCTGACTCACTCCATTCCAGACCTGCACACCATCCTGATGTAAAAGGGATCTGTGTCGGCGTTACAACTGACCTGCTGGTCTGGCCCTGCTCTCGCCAGCATGGCCTGGCTGCTCTCCTTATTTGCCTCATTGCACCCCTGCATGCTGACAACCTGGCAAGTGTTTCTGTAATATGCAATATGAATACTTGAATGTTCTTCACAGGGTTTATTTTACTTCCAACCCAACCCCTCATAAACTCAGGGGCATCTGGACGATGGACCCCTAGGCATTCAGGCAATTACTCCCATAAACACTCAGTTTTTTCTTTGGTCCCACTCAACAGTCCCCTGCATCAGGAAGAGAACCAAATCCGTGTCCTCTCACTCCTTTTGAGAGCTATTTTGGATATCACTCGTCGTATGTACAACTAGGCACAAGTGTATCGAAAAAGGTGGAACTAACTTGCTGCTCCAACTTATTTGAGTCATGCCCAGGTCTGAGCTTAACCAGGTGATTTACAGATGTAATACGTTCATGCGGGGAAAAATAAGTGCTGATTCAGTTTAGAGGACCACTGAGCACGGCTAATGTGACTGCCCAAATGTTGCTGCATCATCTATTTCCTTATCCCCCAAATACATGCTCCAGCTAGACGGAATATATTCGGTCCACGGAATGGCCAGGATTTCCACGTCTTTGCAAATGCTGTCCCCTCCCCATCCTGTTCAGCCCCTCACTGCCAACTCCCACCCTGCCACCCACACCTCCTAAACCAGGTCCCCTGTGATGTATCACAGGTTGTCACCACTTACTTGTTTTCCCTAGTAGTCCTAAATTCCTAAGGGCCTCATACTGTGCCTTTCTTGCTTCCCATTGTGTGCCCAGGGCTTAGCATGATACCTGGCATGGACAGGTTGCAAATGAAGATTCTGGAGATGAGGGAATGAATGAATGAATGAATGAATGAATGAATGATCAAAGTGACTGATCACAATTTACTCACTATTAGGGAAAGGTCACACCTATTAGCATTGTGAAAGAAAGGTATAACACGTGTGGTCAAGCGAAAAAAATAGTCAGCTATAAAAATGCATGACTGCCAGAATCCCATTGGCAGAAAATTCTTTTTCTCAGGGACAGAGAGAGAAGGGGCACTGTCCAGAAGATCTTTACCAAAATGTTAATTTGGGGGTAGAGAAACCGGGGGGAGATTTTGTTTTCACTTCCATTAAACATCTTCCATCGTGCTTGAATAGGAGTCAGATCTACAATAAAACCTGCTAAACAACAGCATGAATGTGACAAGCCAAACAAACGCGGACGTTTTTGTTCTTCAGCAGCATAGAAGTGTAGCTACTTGTGGCCCGTGTGCCTGTGGTGTGCAGGAGACAGCCTTGACCTGGACGTCTGCAGAGAAAGGGGTCTCGGCAAACTTAGCACACTCATCTTAAGTAAGGCTTTGTTCTCATCTCCACGGGAGATTTCCACTGTTTTTTCATTAAAAACACACAAAAACCAAAATGAAAACAACAATTATGTGTTTCCTATGGTCTGGCTGTCCTTCTCATTTGTCTGACAAATTTGTAATTGATCCCAGAGGTGATACCCCAATAGCTCTCCTCTGTGTTTTCAGCTTTCTTCTCTCCCTTCCTCCCTCTCACTACCCGGCTTGGCATACAATGCAGATCATTCTGTCTGTAAGTTAGT
Organism: Puma concolor; assembly: GCF_028749965.1. Lineage (NCBI taxonomy): Eukaryota > Metazoa > Chordata > Mammalia > Carnivora > Felidae > Puma > Puma concolor. The sequence goes on from NC_141667.1 coordinate 127,491,842, forward strand.
ACTAGAACTGAGCTTTTGAAATGTGTCTGTGTACCCTATGTACTAGGCTTGGCTGACTACTGGCTTCCTCTTGTTCGTAATAAAGAAGCTAAAAAAATGCTAAATACCTGAAGAATATAGAAATTCCCCCTTCTGTGTAATAGCAAGAAGAAAAAGGGGGAGTCAAACAACCTAATTCTGCTTTACTAGGGAAGAGCCAAATCAAGTTCGGTGCTATCATGTTTGCACAATGAAACAGGAGCTTAAAAAGAAAGGAGCCAGAACTCTTATCAACATGGGGCAATATCCAGGATGCAGCGTTGAATGCAAAAAGCAAACCGCAGCATGAAAAATAGCAATGATTCTATTTATAAAACAAACTCGGTCCTATATCACTTCTACAGGAACATGTATATGCAAATAGGTAGAAAATTCTGGAAGGACACAAAAAGCTGAAAGAGCTGCTCCACTCTGGTAGGAGAGCAGAATCTTGGGGGAGGACAAGGATGGAGATCCAATTTGACTTCAGAAATATTTAAATTATTTGGGTTTTTTTATAAGGGGAAGGTGTTCATATATGCTTTTTGTATCCAAAACTAATTTAAAAACTAGATAGTACCTGTTAAGTACCTAAGTATTGCGAGGCACAAAGTACACTCCCAGCAATTAGTAGCTGCATTTATCATTATAAAAAATAAATAAGCATTACCGCTTTAATTATCTTAAGGGTGCAATATATATTGCCAAAATTTTAGTTTATGTGTGTCAAAGACATGTGTTGGCAGAGAAATATCATGTGCCCATTTGTGTACTTTTTAATCCTTGTAGAAAAGTAGAAAGACAAACAGATAAAAGACCAGGCAGGGATGCTGTCAGTGACGCCAACTGCCTCAGAGCTTCTCAGAGAACACCCGTTGTTATTCCAGCCTTAGCAAAGTCACATTTCACCTTTGCATCCCTCTTAACAGGCCATGGAGACTGGAAGAGTATTTTAAATATTCCATTCACTCCCCAGAGGAGCCAATCTGACATTTCCACAGAAAAGGAACTTACACCATATTACCTCTTAGAAGTATATAAGCTCACGACTGTACAATTTGATAATTGAGAAATCCAATCGGCTCTCTGTGAGGCGGGGAAAATGGATTTTAGAGGAGATGGAATCCAGGCAATGACTTTCAGGCAGACCGGTCAATAGCTCTAAGAGGCCAGATTGATTGCAGGCAGGAGTGAGACCAGGGGGTGGAGAGGGGCTCGGAGCAGCTGGGAGAAACCAGGCTTCCGGTTGGCTGCCTCTCTCTGTGTCTGATTCAGTTTCTTTCCTGCTGATTCCCTGCATCCAAATATGGGCCATTTCCCTTTCCTCAGGTTAACATTCCTTGAGTACTTTCACCTTGAAGTGTGGGGCTAAGTTAGGCAGTGGCCCAAGTAATTTGTTATGAATAATGATCAAGATACTACCATGGGCAAATGACTTTTTCCATCTTTTCTTAAGTAAATTGAGATGCATGGTTAATTTTTAACAACGGCAGTCTTGCTCATTTGCCTTTCAATTTGCTTTCTAAGATCCACTGTCTGTCTTATTTACACTAGAGTGAAGACTGAAAACCTCTCTGAGCCAGAGAATGGCTCCAAGCTCTCTCTCCTGGCCTGATTCCTACCTGTTCTCGGTCCCAGCAGATCAGGACTCCTACCACGACTCTGCCACTCCCTGGCTGTGAACTATTGGGCAGGTGATAATAAGAGTCTGAGACTCAATTTCTTCTCTGTCCAACAGGGGCCATGAGGGGGCCATGGCAGCTATAGAGCCTGGTGGGCACTCGATATCTAGTTATCCTCTCCCTGTGGAGTGCACGCCCCAGATAGACCGGCTGAGTAGCCCTTTGCCTGCCCATAATTCGCTCCCGACTTTACTTCCCAGATGGCTCAGTACATCAATACTTAATAAACGCTAGTGCCTTTTATATTTCTACTTCCCAATGTGAATTTCATGGTAAGCCCTTCCTGTCTTTCTCCACTTCCAGCCTCTCCTGATTAAGTCTTCCATCTGAGATTTCCACAAGACCATGTGTTCCTTACTGGGGAAGACTGGTGACAACGGTCAGGGACGGGTCCTCTTCACAGAACGTAGGTTCTAATTTGTGGACTTAATTAAGGTCCTACTGAATATGCCTGAAACCCAAGAACTATTCAGATACGCTAGTGTGGATGAATGCCTTGGGTCCACTTTGAGAAAGCCTGCGCAGAGGCCCATGTATCTGAGTATTTTGGATAGGAGGAGAAGCAGTCTGATTCGGCTGCCCATATTCTGAGGTCAGAAGCAAGGACATTTACTGCTGAAATATTTATATCGAGCGGATCAACAGGCCAGGTTGGAGGCTGACTCACTGCCATTGGATTTCTCCTCTCCTCACTAACTTAATGGAATTCTGAGAGAGAATTTCCACTTTGGGGTATGAGAGACTAAGACAGCTCCCTTCCCTTGCAGAAAACAAACACTAATCCTTGACATAGTAGGAAACCCAACTGCCTGATCGTGCAAAAATGGGTAGAAACAGAGATACAGCTGGGGATGCATGCTCACTTGGAGGAGGAAGCCAGAGAGTGATACCAATAAACTTTGACTTCCAAGGCTTTTTGCGTGGGTCTAAGCTGCACGCACAGAGGCAGGCAAGGCTGCCTTAAAAACACCTTGTGCTCTTTCTGGCCTGGGGAACCAGAAAAGTAAAGCTGAGCAATCATGGGTACTGAAGAGAGTGAAGGACTCACAAAAGGGAAAGAGTCAGACGGAGCATCCCCAAACTCTGCTCAGCCATATGTCTCTAAAACCTCTGAATGACTCAGGCGTGAGCCAGATTGAGAGAAACTAAGCTAAAGACAAAAGATCTGTATTAAGACCAGATCTTGGGGCGCCTGGGTGGCGCAGTCGGTTAAGCGTCCGACTTCAGCCAGGTCACGATCTCGCGGTCCGTGAGTTCGAGCCCCGCGTCAGGCTCTGGGCTGATGGCTCAGAGCCTGGAGCCTGTTTCCGATTCTGTGTCTCCCTCTCTCTCTGCCCCTCCCCCGTTCATGCTCTGTCTCTCTCTGTCCCAAAAATAAATAAACGTTGGAAAAAAATTAAAAAAAAAAAAAAAAAAAAAAAAAAAAAAAAAGACCAGATCTTGAGGCTGCTCCTCAAGAAATAAAATTCACAACTTGCGCCCAGCCGAGGAAATTACCTGGAAAACAAACCAAGCAACAAAAATTGGGTAAAAATAACAAATTCCAAAATTCTCCGAACTTAACATGCATAACGTTCAGGATATAATCTGAAATTACCTGACTTTCAGAGAACCAAGAAAATGGAGCATATTCTCAAGAGAAAACAGCCAACTGAGTCCAAGCCTGCGATGAACTAAATGTTGAAACCAGCATAAAGGGATTTGAAAGCACTGTCTTTCCTATTCTCGAAATGAAGTGAAACAAAACATGTTTCCAGAAAAGAACAGCTCAGCTGAAAAACAGAAATAATAAAAAATAAAGAAGTGGAAAATCTGGAACGAAGATATGTAATTTCTAAAACTAAACCAAAAAGTCATGGGATAGACTTAATAGACAAATGGGCATGCAGAGGAAAGAATGGGTTAATAGAAGCTGTACAAGATGAAGAGGAAAGGGAATGAAGACTGAAATGGAATTGATCAGAGCCTTATGGATGTGTTAGATGATATCTAATAGTAAACCTACAGGTATTTGAAATGACATAGAAGAAAGGAGAATCAAGTTGCAGAAAATTTTTTTAAGTAACCAGTAACGGGGCGCCTGGATGCCACAATCGGTTAAGCATCCGACTCTTGATCTGAGCTCAGATTATGATCTCGCAGTTTGTAGGTTCAAGCCTCGCATCAGGCTGCTCGCTGATGGATTAGAGCTTGCTTGGGATTCTGTCTCTCCTTCTCTCCGCCCCTGTCCCATTTATGCACACACACTCTCTCAAAATAAGCAAATAAACAAAAATAAATAAAGTAACCAGTGATGATAAAATAACCAAGAAAATCTCTAGTATTTAGAAATTAAATAACACAATTATAATAAATAATCCTTGGTTCAGAAAAGAAATGACATGAGAAATCAAAATATCTTTAAAATGAATAATAAAAATACAAATGTATCAAAAATCTGAGGACACAGGAAAGCAATGCTTATAGGGATATTTTTAAGTTTAAAAGGCTTTATTAGTAAATAAAGGCTCAAACTGATGATCTAAACTTAGAGCTTAAGAAATTAGAAAAAGAAGAACAAATTAAACACAAAGCAAGCAGAATGAGATAAAGACAAGAGCTTAATAAAACAGACTCAAGAAGAAATAAAAAATTTGAACAGACCTATATTATCTAAGGAAATTTATAGATAACAATTATATATGTAAAAGAGCCAAAATAATCCACAGAGAAATGAAAATTAGAATAGAGTTTAGAAAGATTGTTGGTTACAAGATCAGAATATAAACATTAATTACATTTCTATATACCGGGTGGAAAGTGGAATTTTAAAAGACACAGTTACAGTAATGTTAAAATTATCAAATATCTACAACTAACTGAGGTGTAAGAACTTCACAATACAATAAATTATAAAACATTAAGAAGAGAAATTAAAGAAGACCTAAGTAAAAGGAGGAATGTGCCACGTTCGTGGATGAGAAAACCGGTATTATACAGATGTGATCTATAAATTTAATAGAATTCTCGTTTGTGTAACTTAACGAACTCATTCTGAAATTTATATAGAAATACAAGGGGTCAAGAAAAGCCAAGATGCTCTTGAAGAACAAAAGTCAAAGGACAGGCTCTGCTTGCTATCAAAATGGACTGTAAAGCTGCAGTTTTTTTTTTAATGTGATACTGAATCAAGGAGATGCAAATTAGCGGAACAGAATGGAGAGCTCAGAAACAAACCAGACATATATGGACGCTTGACTGATGTAAAAGCGAGCACAGCAGAGCACTGGGGAAATGATGGGCGAGTTGGCAACAGGTACTCCAACTACTGGATATCCAATGAGGGGAACACTTGGGCTTATATTAAGCATACATAAAAATCAATCCCAGGAAGATTGTAGGTCTAAATAAGAAAGGCAACATAATAAGGTTTCCAGAAAACAACATAGGAGAATTTCTTGATAGCCTCAAGGTCCAGAAAGATCTCTTAACCAGGCACCACAAGCACTAACCATAATGAAAAGATTCATAATTGTGACTAAATTAAAAGTAAGAACTTTCACCGTCAGAAGATGGGAATGAAATGGCAAGCCATGGACTGCTAGAAGGTATTTGTAATACAGGAAGTGAGGAACTCTGCCCAGAAAACACAAACAGTTCTTGCAAATAAATAAGACAGACAATGCAATTTAAAAATGAAAGATTTGGGGGCGCCTGGGTGGCGCAGTCGGTTAAGCGTCCGACTTCAGCCAGGTCACGATCTCGCAGTCCGTGAGTTCGAGCCCCGCGTCAGGCTCTGGGCTGATGGCTCAGAGCCTGGAGCCTGTTTCCGATTCTGTGTCTCCCTCTCTCTCTGCCCCTCCCCCATTCATGCTCTGTCTCTCTCTGTCCCCCCAAAAATAAATAAACGTTGAAAAAAAAATAAAAAAATAAAAATGAAAGATTTGGGCAGGTAATTTGCAAAAGAAGTTATCCAAGTGGCTAAAATCCATATGAAAAGGTGTTTAACTACATTAGTAATCAGGACAATGGTAATTAGTAGCACAATGTGATACCACTGTTTACTCACCAAAATGCCATACAACAATGAAAAGAACTTCTTCACAGGACAGTATGGGTTAATCTCAAAAACATAACGATGAGAAATGAAATCAGATGTACAATGATACACAGTGTACAAATCCACTAATCAAAAACTTTAGAACAGACAGCACTGAAATGTAGTGTATCAGAATAAACTTAATTCATAAAACTATAAGGAAAGTAATGTCAGGATGGTAATTTTTAGGGGGTAAGGGATGGTAGTGAAACTAGGCGGGAACCTGAAGGAGAACTCTTGAGGTGCTGATAATATTCTATTTCTTGACCTTGATATTGGTTGTATGTTTGTTTGTTTCATAATAATCTGTTGAAGTCTCTGTGTGTGTGTGTGTGTGTGTGTGTGGATGTGTGTGTGTGTGTATGTGTGGATGTGTGTTGCTGCAAGAGGATGGCTACCCAGTATAGACGGCAGAGAGAAAATGGGGCTCCTGATCATCAGGGAGAGATGTGAGGTCAGCCCTGGATCGTCCACCTGTGAATTTCTTGTACAGTACAGAGAAACCAACCTCAATCTTGTTAAGTCACCATTTAAGGAATTTCTGTTCCTTGCAGCCAAATGTAAGCCTAACTTCTACAAGATAAGACTGGGATTCAAGTCAACTCACAGCAAACACCTATTATCTACTAGGCCCAGTGCTTAGTTCTGGGAACAGCACAAGGAATAATGAACATCAGGACTGCGCGGGATCAAGAAAAGGTGAGACACACACAAAGAGATCAGAGAGAAGCATTTAGCCCATTATGATCTGGACTGGGCCACAGTCAATCCTTTATTTCCTGGAAGAACGTAGATCATCTGCTGATTTTCTTGGGTAGCTTGTACCCAGGAAGCTTGTCTTGTGCTATGGAAGGCTGGTCTTATGGTCATTGTAGAAAAGTAAACACATTTTTGTTAAAACCATATGTAGGACAACTCTTCACTTAAAATGGGATTCTTGGGCCTTTTCAACTCAGCTTGGGTCTCAAGCACCATCAGACAAGGACCCTGAAACATTTATTTTTCAGAACTGAGCTTCATTTAGCTTCATGTGTGAAGGTGCAGCGCAGTCTTGAAGTGAGCACTGAGCAGGAAGTGGGGATAGGTCGGTCACTCTCCTTGCCAGAATCAGATTGAGCCCGGGTTATTTTAAAGTGCGCTATGAAGCAAATCAGAGTTGTTTTTAAATACATAAATCCAATAAGCCAGTTGGACCTGGGACTAAACCTGTATCTTTTCTAGAATTATTCAGCCAGAAAATCAAAATATTCCCTAAACTGAATCTGAATTGAATTGTACCCTTATTTCATTTGGTTCAAATCCCTGGATTGTGGAAGGAGGGGAGGGCCGCGTTTGTGCAGGAGGGGCTGAAGAGTGGGAGCCTACGTGGGTGGCAGAAGGTTCCATGAGCCTGTTGTGTTCAGAATGTAAAACAAAACCCTGTTAGGGATCTGACATGTAAGAGTTCTGGCTGCATGATAGCAATTCAGCCATGAAAGGGGAAGATGACCTATATTTGCCTGTATAGACGGTGCATTCGTCGTTTAATCGGTGCTTGAGAAATCAGCCTCGGTCCAGGCAAGATAGCAGAGTTTGGCCTCCTGCTTAATGCTCCCAGAGACGGGCAGCCTACCTGACAGGTATGATTTATTACGCAGAGAACGCGATGTTTTCTTCTTGAAATACACTTCTCAGGCAGAGCACAAAGTGTTGTGCTGTTCCAAAAGCTGGCTCCACAGTAGCTGCGGTGTTTGATCAAGGGAAGGTTTCACTGCGCAGACACCTTGGCTGGGAACACAATGTATTGTAATGCAAATAGCTTCAGTCCTTCTCCGGGAAATCAGGAGCTTTTCAAAGAGGTACAAGAGGAGGGAACAAATGGATGCTAAAAGCAAAATATAGAAATAAAACTAAGCCGTGTCATAGCATTCTGTCTCTGTGAACCTCACAATCGCCTGACATCAGAAATAACTTTGACTCACGCTGTGCCAGGGCTTTGGGGAAGGAGCCCAAGGGGCAGGTCCTCTGCCCGGGCCACAAAAACCAGTGAAAAGCCGGCTGGCTGCCGTGTGATGAGCTCCTGGTGATGTCAGCATAGTGACAGGTTTGAACGCCCACAGTGTATAGGTTGGTCGATTCATATCACACCTTACACTGTGTTAGGCACTGGGGATGTGACCAGAGGAGAAAAAGTATGCCATCATTTTATTCCAGAAGAGTGTCCTCCTATGGAGAATCCCAGACAGGAATGGTTGAGGAATTTGAGCCCCTAAGAGTTTTCCCACATTTGGTCCTAGCTCTGTGACACCTGAGACTGATAAGCTAATTAATAGACATGTGCTGAAGGAGAGTATTAAGAGGACTCAGGGGCCAGGGGGCCCTGGCCTAATCACACCTGTGGCTCCACAGACAGAACATGGCAGAGAGAGAGTTGTCTTATCACACCCCACTTAAAACCCCTTGGGTTCTGATGCTCTTTGGATCAAGCCTACAATCCTGAACCCTGTCTCCAAAGGCTGCACACGCCTCCAGCCTGGTCACCCTCTGTCTCCTCGTCACAATGCCAGCGTCCTCTGCTTTTCTTTTCTTAAGGTTTATTTTATTTACTTTGAGAAAGAGAGAGAGAGAGAGGGAATGAGTGGGGGAGGGACAGAGAGAGAGGGAGAGAGAATCCCAGGCAAGCTCCGCACTTGTCAGTTGAGCAGGGCTCGAGCCCAGGAACTGTGAGATCATGACCTGAGCTGAAATCAAGTCACTTGCTTAACAGACTGAGCCACCCAGATGGCCCTGTCCTCTGCTTTTCTAACGTGCCCTGCTCCTGTCTATGCCAGGGCCTCGGAACGTGCTATTCTCGCTACCTGGAATTCTGACTTGCCTGGCCAAACCTCCCCCGTCCTCAGGCCTCAGCCCGTTACTTCACTGGGAGGTTTTCCAAAGGCCCTTTCTCCACCCATTCCAGATCAAGTCTGCCGCATCGGCACACTAACCTTTTTATGCTGCCTTCTTAGGGCTTACTTACCATTATAAGAATATTTGTATAATCTTTTGCAAACCCTCTTTCCTGCTGGATTGTGATCTTTGTTAGTTGAGAGGCTGCATCCATTTTTACTTACCACCATATCCTACCCTTGAGCACAGGGTCTGGCTCAAAACTATAACAGCAGTTCACATTGGATACATCGGGCTCACATTTACTGGGTACTTTCTACTTTCTTAATGTACTAATTTAATGAATGCTCACAATAACCCATGAAATAAATGCTACTGATACGCTCACTTTGCAAATGGGAGTTGGGGGAATAGAGAGGTTGAGCAACTTGCCCAAGGCGACCTAGGCAATCAATAAATATCTGAGCAAGAATTTAAACCCAAACAGTGGAACTCCAAAGTCCATGGTCTTAGCAACTATGGCAGTGGCTCAAGAAAGATTTGTCAAATGAATGAGTTTATAAACAAATAAATGAAATTGGGTTGGCATAATGTTTATGAAACTAACTGACCAACGGAGGTAATTGTGTGAGGGGTATTTTCTCTGCCTATTGTATCATATATGCTAACATTTATATGCTTATAATGCTTATTATAGACACATCCTTTATTTTGCCGATAAGGAAACTGCCACTTAGACAGTTTAGTAACAGGTCATACAGCTAACACATAGCAGAATTTGGATTCCAAACTCTTTTTTTTTTTTTAACGTTTATTTGTTTTTGAGAGAGGGAGAAACAGACAGCAAGCAGGGAAGGGGCAGAGAGAGGGAGACACAGAATCTGAAGCAGGCTCCAGGCTCCGAGCTGTCAGCACAGAGCCTGATGCGGGGCTCAAACTCAAGAGCGGTGAGATCATGACCTGAGCTGAAGTCCGACGCTTAACCAAGTCACCCAGGTGCCCCATGGATTCCAAACTCTTTTAAACACTATATTATGCCCCCTCCTGCATGAAATCGAGAATGACACATGCTGCTGTAAGAAGGAAGAGGAAGCCTAACACTTGAGGATTTCAGTTCCCTGCACCCAGGCGTACAGACCAAATCCTCCCAAGTGAAAGACGGAGGTGGGTGGGGCTGATTCCCTTCTCCCCTTCCTTTTCAAATTCACCCCAAGTCAAGGCATAGAATCTTATCCTCAATACTCAGACAGAAGCAGTTGGCATCTCAGACCAGGAGACCCCTAGTTAGGAGCCTTTTTGCGAGGTCATACCTCCTTCCCCAAATCCATTCCTTTCTCCCAGTTGTTCATCTTGGTGGCCGTAGCCCGTGACAAAAACATGAAGGTGTACCAGTGAGCCCTCCTATGGTTGTCAGAACTTACCTTTGTGGTCAGGCAGGTTCTGACTTTGGGCAATGGGCTAATTTCTCATTCAGCAAATACTGCCTGAGCGCCTGTGACATGGCAGGTCTGGGGCAGATTGTCGAGGATACAACCATGAACAGCATGGTCTCTGCCACCACTAACCCACCACCTCCCCGCAGATGGCAAACTGAAAATAAAGTGGCTGGTCACACAGTTAAGTATGGGATTCCGGAACAAGGCGATGTGAACTGTCACCAAAAGATGCCTTCCCTGCTCTGTCTGTTTATCCACTAGTCCGTTCCTCCCTCCGGTGCCCAGTTATGGAAAAGCAAGCTCACAGCTGATAACCAGAGATTAAATACTTCATCTTCTAAATGCAAAGAGATACGCCTTCTGGGAATAGACTCTCACTCTGCACCAAGCAGAAAATGAAGCACAACTACGTTAGTGGTTTTCGCCACCAAGAGAGATGATAAAAAAGGACTGGGAAAGAGAGAAGAGGAGCTTTGGGGAAAGTCCAGAAGGTGGGAGAACTACATCTGCAGAATGTTTTTTTCCTCTCTGGGTGATCTTCCCAGAATGTTCTTAATGACTTTAGGGGTGACTGTGAACATAGGGTCTCGTACCTGCTTCTCAACTGGTATTTCCTACCAGTTGAGAATCACCTGCATCACCTGCAACAGAGATGGCAGGCGACACGATGAGAAAGAAGCATGCCAGGGCTTGGTCCCCAACCTCCTGCAAGCTGGAGCTGGCACTGTAGATTCATGTGGGCCTTCGAGTGGGTGTGCCAGCATGCCAGGACGTGGGCCAGTGTGCCACCGGGCACCAAGGATGCACAGCAGGGCAAAGGCCAAGATAGCATAACAAAGGCTCTTGGAAACTTCCATGTCTCCAGTTCTCAAAGAGTAGGGCAAGGAGTCCCCATAACTAGACTCTTCCCTCTTCCACCTTTCTGCTCTATTTGGTGTGAGACCTCAAGAAACTTGGAATCAATAAGTGTGTGTGTGTGTGTGCGTGCGTGCATGTGTGCGTGTGTGTGTGTGTGTGTGTGTGTAACACCTGGAGGGACTGCTCTGACTTGAGAATAGTACCTAAATAATGGCACAATGTAAATCTGACTCAATACCTGGGCAAGACTTTTTTACAAGTGACCACGATGCTACAGGTTGAATACAGTGCATTATGCAAATTTAATTTTCTCCTTGCCAAGCAGAAGCATGAGGGCTTGCCTGAGCCAGCCCTTTCCTGCCCTAGAAGCTGGGATTTGCCCCCCCTCCAGGGACCAGCCCCTCCCTCTCTGCCAGCCTTGGTCTGCTGTCATTATGTGTCCAGTGTTGGTCACCTGTGGGCACCCCCATTATAGCAGGATGCGCTAAGACTTTGGGTCTCTGGCTTTAAAATCAGCTCAGCGTCTGTATGTGCCAGAGGCAGAGGGTATGGGAAGAAGGAAGGAGCTAAACTCTTAGAAGCAGTTGACACACCTAAGCCTGCAGATCCCAAAATGCCACTGGTAATGGAATTTGTTGAAAATTTCCACCATGGATACCCCAGAATGCAGTAAGAGCTTTCCTCTGCTTAAGGGAGTCTCATATTTCTGATTTTCCTGAGGACACTAAGGGAACAAAATGACCCTATTAGGGTGCCCACCAAGCAGGGAGAACACAGCCTGCTAATTAACTGACCTAAGACCTTTGCTTAGGGATTTCCTTAGGGACTGCAAAGTCGCTTCACAAAATGATGACAGGCTCCCTCAAGGCCAGATCCAATAAAATGCAGGATTGGAAACAAACCTTCCCTGTCCCCTTGTTTCCAGGTTTATCAGGACTGAGAGGCCCAGCTGTGGTTTGTGAGGGCAAGAAGAGTTAGAGAGAGAGGGGGGGGGAAGAAAGAAGAGAGGAGAAGTGAGGGCAGATAAGGGTAGAAGAAAAAAATAATGCAGAATGAGACTTACGGAGTCTGGTTTTCCCATCCAAACCGTGGTCCAGTTTTATGCCCATTACAGAACAATAGTGCTAATGACAATATTTATGCTGGAGAAACAAAACTATAAATAGACTGACTCTCCATCAGTAGGAAGCTGGTTGAGACAATTACAGTGGCGTCATATTATGAGCTGATTATATTATTAACAGGCTGTTTAGGATAACATGGCTCTTCAAAAGAATAAGTTGATTTGTAATATTGACCTAGAGAGACATCTGTGAAAGCAGTAAGAGTACACTTGATCCTATTTTTGTAAAACAACACCAAGAACAATACACATACGTACTTAGAAGGGAATAAAGTCCCTGACATTTATGCATGTGTCAGTGCGAGCAGGGAGAAACATGGGAGATTACCCACAAAACTTAGTGATGGATACTTCTGGAAGGGTGGATGAGGTGCTGGAAGCGGGGGAGGGAAATAATTATGGTTTTCTTTGCACAATGCTGTATTGTTTGACTTGTCACAATGAACACACTTTGCCAGAATCTGAGATGGAAACAACCATCAAAAGGGTTGGAAACAGAAAATTGCTTGCCATCTAAGATGCATACGTGATAGCAGTAAGCCCTGAATGCTGCTGCCCATTAGGCATCTTACCCGCTGCATCTTGTCTGCATCTCCAAGGAGCCTGTGCTCCCATTTTCCAGGCTCAGAGATGCTCAGGAAGTTGCGCTAGTCTAAGTGTAAGGCCAGGAGCTGATTTTTGCGTCTAGGTCTATCCTACTGCAGAAGCCCTGGAGAAAGGCTGAGCCTGAGGGCAGAGGCCAGGCAGCAGGCTCCCGAACAGTGGTGTCAAGGGAGGTGAGCAATTTCTTTCTGTGCCCCGGGGCAGGGCAGGGACGGTGACAGCTCTGAGCCAGACCCAGGGTTAGAACTGCTTCCCCAGCATATCAGCATCTCCAACTTTAATATCTCAATTCTCTTGGCTGGGCTCGACTGAGCAAGCTACCCATCAGCTTCTACACAGCACTTCCCAGGGAACAGGCTGTTTGGAACATTCTATGTCTGGAAGCATTTTATCACTGAGAAGCCATAACCAAGAGCAGTGAAACTGCCTACCCCATTTTCCCGTTCCCGTGGGCAAGGCAATTAAGGCCACTCAGGTCCAGCCGGCAAACGGCGTTGGGTAGTCAGATCTTATTAATCTGGGGGTATTGCGACAACGTAACACAAGCCTGACTGAACTTTGCCTCTGCAATATCGGTAGTTAAAAAGGTTTGCCAGGTTTCTTGATGAATAAGGAAAACAGACGAGAGAGAATGGGAAACGTTTAACCTACATGAGGGATTTAAGCGAGTCTTTGTTTTACTTGCAAAGAACTTAAACAAGGTGTCTGCCTAAAAATGCCAGCACTAAATAGTTGTTATTAATGGTAAAAGCAGATTCGGCAAGATTTCTAGGTCATAACTTTTTAGAAGTAGCCAAGTGACTACATCTGCTTCAGAGCACAGTCTATTTCCCCAGCAACGAGATTCCCTGAAACGACTAAAGTCTCCAGTTAGAATTGATGGGGTCTCAATGTAGCACCTCCCAGACTGAAAACCCCACCAGAGCAGGTGTCCCAACTGTGTTGCAGTTTATTCTTGCAGCCTAGATCTCAGCCTAAAAGCTTGCAATTTCTGTCTCCATGGGCCTCAGCACATGCAAGCTGCATGCAGCCTCAGAAAGAGGAAGTGTCTCCCTTTCTTTGCAAAGGACACATCTGCTTATTCTTCCCCTCCTATTCCCTTCTGTTTTCAAAATGATACTTCCCCTTGCCTTTCCATTCTCCCTGGACTCCACTTCCTTGTCTCCAAGGTGGTTCCCGTCTCCGCTCAAAAAAGTTCTCCCTCCATCTCCTCCTCTGGAGATTTGCACCCGGGAGAGAGTGGTCCTGCTCAGCGGCCTCTGTTGCCTCAGACCTACTCACTACTTCCCAATCTTCTGTCCCCACCATCAACTGCTCTCCCAAAGGTCACTAGTGACATTCCATCAGCAAACGCAGTGACCTTTTCTCAGCCTTCATCCCACCTGACCTTTCTGACTGTCTCACACCATGGGCCATCTCCTGTTTGCCTTTTTGGAAAATCCATTTTTTGCTTCCTAGTCTCCTAGTCTGTCCCTGCTTTTTTTTTTTTTTCTTTTCTTCTTTTTTTTTTTTTTTTTTTTTTTTGTTCTCTGTCTTAGTTTCTTTGCTCCCCCTTCTTCCTTGAAATAGAAAGTTTTTCAAATTCTGTCTCTTCTAGGGGTTGGGGGTTGTGTCTCACTCTCTCCCGTGACTATAAATGCATCTTCGTGAGTGATTTCCAAATCTACACCCCAAATCAAGTCCTGCTTTTCCACCAAAAATCTTAGCCTGTAGTTTTCTCTAGCAGCACCACCAGCTTCCTGGTCAGTGGGGCTCTCCTGGCTTCCTTGCCCACCCATCCCAATAGTAAGTAAAACTCTTTTGCTGGTTCTGACTCTGAAATGTCTACGGCAAAGTAGCGTTTGTCATTTCTTCATTTCGGGAGCTTGGATCAACTCAATTCTGGGTCTGTATCCTAATCCCTGCCGTGTAGACCATGGCAAACACACTGCAGGTGGGATGAGGATTATGGCCCTTACACCAAAGCACAGAGTCTCTGACACCCGGGAGATACCACCTGATGTTGCCCCGTAATTAAAGTTGATTCTTGTTTTTCCTGGTAGCTATATTCTATGAAGTCACCAAGTACAGTAAATTAGTAGACTCTGAACCATGGCTCCTAGGGAAACACAGGATTAGGTTCCTATGAGTCCTTCCTTAATCACAGTTTCATCAGCTGATCGATACAGAACCCTGTGTTTGCTTCCATCTTAAAACACCTTATTTAACATACTTTGGTGGTTCATTACCATAGAACTCACAGCCAACAGCACTATGACTCATGCCTGAATGAAGCTTATTCTAACACTCGTATTTTCTCCATGAGGCACACCACAGCCCTCTTGCACTCAGGAACACTTGGGAGCCATTTTCAACAGCGAAATCACCAAGAAAGGACACAAAAACAAAAACAAAAACAAAACACCCCAGAGCACTATTGTTCACGGCTCTGTGCATATCTATGAATATCAGCAAATGCACCTTAAGTATTGATTTGGGGATTACAAAGTACATTTGAGCAAGCAGGTGAATTTGCAAACATGGAACCTGCCAACGATGGGAACGAATTACTTTCCCCTTCTCGTACCCAATACCCTCCCCCTTGCAGAGGCCCTGGCTGCCTCTTGCCGCGATTAGCTGCTGAAGTGCGAACTCTCCTGAAGGGACGTTTCTGTCCCAAGCTCAGTCTTCCCATGCCCACCCTGTACTTTCCATCCTGTGCCTCAAGCTTCTGGCTGACAGCAATTCTCTTGTGCGCCTCCTTGCTGCCGGCTCCGCCTCTCTGGACCACACCCTAACCAGCTGCCACAATACCAATGCATCATCTGAAACAAAACCACTCAACTTCTTCGACGTTCACTGCCCTAATTTCTGAAATGGGCTGATGCCGTTTGGCTCACTACTTTATAGGAGTTTTGTGACGATCACGTACGGTGGCAGTTCTTACATTTCCACGTGCCGAAGAATCACTGGAGAAGTGGACCAAAAAAGGCAAGAGACACTATTTGTTTATAATTCAGGTGTCTGGGGTCCAGTCTCACATTTTCCAACTCAGCAGTTTGGGGCCAGCCCCAAGGATTTACTCTTTAGCAATCTCTGTTTCTTGGATCACACTTTGAGAAACGCTGGCAGAAGTCAAAGGATGTGAAGGCACGTTGCAAATTAGAAGGCAGGCTACCTCCATCTATCTATCAGCAATCGGCAGTTTGCAGGCCTGCTCTGTGTTGCTCTGCGGCCACTGTGGGAACATAACAGGGTGAGGACGAGGAAAAACAAACTCCAATAGGAGGTGGGAGAGAGTGGTTACCACGTTTTTGTTAATGTTGTGTTTTCACAAGACCACTACAAAAATAAGCCAAACTTGTGCAAAGAAAAAAGTAGGCCAGCAAGCACAGAGATGAAAACAACAGAAAATGGTGGGCACACACCTCCTCTCTCCCGTCAGGCAGTGCTCCCCTTGACGACAGGAGCCAGCAGTTTGTGTCTCCAACGCCCACGCTGTGGGTTCATACTGGTGCGTGCTTAGCGGGTTTTGAGTGGCTAATCTGTTTATACATATGTCAATTGAACGAAAGCCTCATTAAATACAGTTAAACAGATGGCCATTAAAAAAATAGTCAATTACTACTTATTTTTTGACTGACTTGTAGGCAGGCATGGCCACTGACTTCTCAAAGAGGATAAGGAAAGGGAATGAAGAAGAGACCTGTATTAAAGTCCCTACTGCGCACCACCGCTGTCCTTGCACCTTGAAATCTGAAGCTCTCCAACCATCTTTTAGCCCCAAGGCAAGAGGCGTCATGGAGCATGTGAGAGGACCAGACGTGTCTTCTGCCTGACCGTACCTGTCTGATCCACGCATTGTGCATCAGGGGCACGGGCTCTTAGCATACTATCCAGTGCCACAGGCTCTTAGTATTCCGATGAAGTCTATTGATCCCTTCCCAGATCCAATGTGTTTGAATTTTTTTTTATGTTTATGTATTTATTTTTTTGAGAGAGACAGAGACAGCTTGAGCAGGGAAGGGACAGAGAGAGAGACAGAGAGACAGAGAGGGAAAGAGAGAGAGAATCCGAAGCAGACTTCATGCTGCCAGCTACAGAGTCCGATGGGGGGCTTGAACCCACAAACTGTGAGACCACGACCTGAGCCAAAACCAAGAGTCAGACGCTCTACCGAATGACCACCCAGGCACCCCTCAGAATCATGTTTTTAAACACATAAGATTAAGACATAGGACTCCCAAGGAAACCATGATGTTGAAATCTGGTTAACATTTTTAAAAAACAACATATGATATGACAATATGTATGCTTCTTCATTGTTGCATTTATTAATAAGACTCAGGAGCAAATCAAATGTCACAACTTCAACGTAATAACAAATGTAAATATAACATAAATACCTATAATATGACATGAAAATATACGGGCTTTCTATTGGGGACAAAGTCATAGTTGCTGCTAGAGTCATAGGTGATTTGTTGCCTACATTTACAATTGAAGAAATTCAAATTTGTAGCTAGACATTAATGAAAATTAAGATGCAGTTGCCTTCTGCTCAAGTTCATGGACTCCCTTAATTGCATTCAGGAACCCGCTGTGCCCTAAGTTTAGAATCTTTGCTCTAGATGGAGGCACTTGAGTAAATGAGCAATTCAGTTTCAGAGAGTCTCCTTTTGCTCTTTATGAAGCCACGTAACTCTACAATCTACCTCTGCTGTGTAATTCAATTTTTACTCACTGCTAGTCAAGAAAATCTTTAGAAAGTCAAAGCGAAACCTAGTTCTCCTGAGCCTACTTTGTTTTATTGTCCACTGAGAGCACTACCCTCGTGTCTTCAATTTTCCACTCGAGATAAAAATGAGCAACTATTAACTACTTAGTGTTTTTTTTTTTTTTTTTAAGATTTCAGGGTGAGGCACAACCTTATATATGAATCAAGTAAAAATGTGTTCAATGTAGAAAAAATAAGAAGCAAATAACAAAAAGAAGAAAATATATGCTATACACAATTTCACCCTTCAGACATAAATTCTATTACTATTTTGATTTAACCTTTAAGACTTTTAAAAATGTATTTGTATATACAGGAAAATATTCAGATACCTATTTTTTAAACAATAATGAGATCATTATATACTCTCTTGTAATCTATTTCTCATGCTTTATACATAATAGTCATCTCTGAATGTCAAAAATAACCTAAACAGTTCTTTCCAATGTCAAGGTGGCTGAATTCATCATATAATTATTACATAATTTAACAAATCCCTCTCTTAGAATTTTAAGCTGTTTCAACTTTTTTTACATACTTAAAATAATACTTAATCGGAAGCAAGTGTTTCATTTGCTAATTATCTACTAGCTGGATGATTCTTTCTTTCCTCAAATGATAAACAGGACATACTCCTGGTCTCACGGGACTGTTGGGAAAATTAAATGGGACATACCAGGTAACTTGCTTGGAACAGGGTCACCAATGTCGTAAATATGCGGTAGGCATTAGCTATAATCTATTTTTTAAAATTATCCCATATGTAAATTCCTAAGTGTGTAATTGCTAGGTCAAAGATACATCCAAATTTGAAAGGTGCTTCTAAATCGTGATCCAGAAAGGTTGCTTCCCACCATCAGCGACTAAAAGAATCTATTTCTCTTAGCATTTTTATTTTTTAAATCTTTTCTGTTATGCTATATCTTTGGCATTACTACTAGTGGAGTTGAACCCTTTGTGTACAATTGTTGGCTATGTGAATTTCTTTTTAAAACTCTTTTCCCCCAATCTGCTTTTTGTCATATGTTGCAACTGTTTTTTTCCAGCTTTTATAATTTTCCTTTTAGTTTTATTTACTGTATCTTTTGTGTGGAGAAGGCTTAGTAATAATTTATTGTAAGCAGTCCTATCTCCTCCCTCCCCATTTCTTTGGTGGGTTCTTTCTTTGGAATCACAACTGGAAAGACCAACTCTGTCCTCTGTTTGTAATACATTAACTATGTTTTCTTTAAGTACTTTTAGCTCTTTAAGTACTTTTAGATTGTTTTAATAAGATAATGTAAAGTAGAGAATTAACTTAGAAAAATTTAATAGTTATTCAGTTGTATCAAAGCAATTACTGAATATGTGGATCCTTCTCAACAAAGTGATGGTTCAAGAATTTGTGCTAATTGTGTATAAAGTACATTTCAAAGAAACATATTTGATTATGTTTCATTCACTTACATTTTATTTGATTTCCGAGTCATAGTGGTATGGAGGAGTAATCACATTAAACAGAATAACAGTAATTAATCTTTCCTCCAAATCTAGTTGATAATTTCCACTGAATCCCTAAATGTGTTTCATCATTTTCCTTCTCTTCTCTCCTAATCACCATTGTATCTCTTGCTCTGTCCTAAGCCTCCATTGACTTGATCAAAAAAGACTAAAGGAAAAATAACATAAGGGCTAAAAAGCAAAGGTCACTAGGCCACTCTAATACTGTTGATTTTTTTAATATATCAAAATATAGCCATATGTGAACTTTTGGAGAGATGATTAGCTCCTCAAGAACAAAACTTAACAGAAGACCATGGGGGAGGGGAAGAGGGGGAAAAAAGCTACAGAGAGGGAGGGAGGCAAACCATAAGACTCTTGGATACTGAAAATAAACTGAAGGTTGATGGGGGATGGAGGAGACGAGAAAGTGGGTGATGGGCACCAAGGAAGGCACTTGTTGGGATGAGCACTGGGTGTTGTATTGTTGGAGAAACGAATAAAGTAATGCGCCAAAGATGGCCGATGGGCCTAAAACAAGCTCTGGTCTCTGGCTTAGAAACCCCTCTTCCAGGTTCAAGTTCTTGCCATGTTTGCCTGGCGCACGAAACCCTCCCCCCCTCCCCCCACAGATATGGAGGCTGACAACTATAAATTACCCTTCCCACTTGCATTCGGGGCTCAGATCTTTGGAGAAACGGTCTCCTCTGAGCCCGCTGGTGTTTAATAAATCTCCAATCCACCAAGATGTCCAAGTGCTGCTTGGTGTTTTCGCCAGCGTTCTGGCCTGGTTCCATAACAGTATGGAAACCAATTTGACAATAAATTACATTAAAAAAAAAAAAAAAAAAGAACAGAACTGTGCCACTGACTTATTTTGCATGACGCATATATTTTATAACTTGAGGATAAGGAAAGCATGATCCTCACCCTCCTGCCAAGTGTTTGCCATTGAGAGATTTTATTTTTACTTTCTGTCCCTGCTCCATGGGGCAATATTCTATTAGTTCAACCAGAATTATTTCACACTTACTCTGTATTATGTACCAGCTCAATTGAGATCATTCTTGAAGATTTACCCAGGCAGTAATTCCTATTGTCCCAAATGGAGTCACACTGCTCTTGGGTGGGAGTGTGGCAGACTGAATGACAGCAAGGCTTGAACAAAGCTGTCAAAGAGACCACGGGTATCTCAAAAAGAAACTTCATTGACCAAGAAGACATAGAAGATGTCAAAAGATCGTAGTGGGACAAAGCATAGATTCCTACCTTCCCAACAAAAATCCACTATCCTCACCGCCCCAGAATTGAAGTGAAGGACTAAAGAAATTTTCTGCTGCCCCAAGGCACATTGGGGGCTGTCAGCTTCCATTGTACGTATTTCCTTTCTCTACATTTTATGTGTCAATGGTCTTCGATCTCAATAGTTCACTCCACCTATAAACAATAGGGCCATTTCAACTGAGTTACCACCATTACAGACATAGTTGAGCTCTTTGGAATTCTACCCAGTTATCAGTCATCTGCTTATGAGGTCTGAGCCACGCATCATCCAAACTTCCAATGAGGAAGTCAAGGGCTACTGACAGAACCCAAACTGTTCCCTCCTGTCTCTGTCTACACATCACTGATTTGTGTAGGACATCCCTCATACCCCTGCCTCCAGCTGGCTTTCCTGTAAATAGGATGAGGAACTAGAATAATTTCTCACCCCTCTCCCATTCTCATAAAAATAAATTTGTTCCTATTTCTCAGCTATGACTGAACTCAATGTCCAGAACGTATCCAAAGTCTCCAAATCCTATGTTCTAGCTCCAACAATTGATCCTTTCTCCAACTGCTCTAACCCTCACTGGAGATCACCATGTTTAGATAGAAAGGAACTCTCCAAAGCTGAAAGTGCTCATTAGTATGTTCAACCAGGGACAGCAGAAAACCTACAAACCAGTAGATAAATCTAAAACGTAGGAGGAAACAGCAACAGTCAGAGAATCAGTGATATACTCTAATAACCGCAATCATCTTGCTTCTAACTTACCCTTCTCTGAAGGGTTGGCTCTAAGCAGGGTTCAGGAATGCATTCTGATTGGAAGTCAGGTGGGGCTAGAGAAAAGTCTGAAATTGCATTTGTCAAAACTAAGAAAATTTCCACTGTGCATATCCTTAACTGGAAAGGGGCAACTGGGGACTAAGGGAGAAGCTCAGCCTTTCCTTGTCTACCACTGACTGCTTCTCTAAAATATGTCTCTTCCAACCCCCACATCCCAGATCGTCTCTGCTGTGCAGTCTTCATGGGGTTACTTCATGGTCTCCTCCCCTCAACTCAGACATTGGTACAGAGAGGTCTCTGCTGAGTTATCTGAACTGGAGTCAACGTCACCCTACTGGAAAATGTAGAAATGGTTTAATTTTCTCAGCTTTCTTCCCTTCTGAGGATTCCCTTTATCTCCCTTTTGCCCAGGTCCCACTTTCAAGGTCCAGCTCTGCCCCCATCTCTTCCAGGAAGCCTTCTCTGGCATCTGGAAATCCTGAAATCCCAGAGCCCCGTTATCTGGACTGATCATCCTGGTACCACACCAAAGGAGATGCCCAGGACTCTTCAGCTCCATGTTTCTTGCCCTCTGTCTTACTATTTGAAGAGTATATACATGGTTCCTTTACCGAGTGAAGTTTGCAAAATCATGAAACCAAACTTATAAGTCAGAATAGACTAGAAATAAAATTATGGGCTATGAAGTCCAACAGGTACCAACACTAACAAATATCCCAGGACCAGTGAACTATTAAATTTTTCTAAGTCTTATTTCCCTCATGTTAAAAGATGAGTAATTACAGTCCCTGCCACATGAGACCTATTTTTAAGATAACACCTATATACACGAAATACAGTACCTAGTCTATTGTTTTTCCCCTTCTGGTCACTACTCCCCTTCTGATCCTCACCCACTTGCACTGAAAGCAGTGTCTATCAACAGTACTTTCCACCTTGTTTTGGCCATTTAAGGCCATGACTTAGCACTTCTCCTGGAGCCAAACAAGCCTACCATGGACATGACCCACACCCAGTTCCCCTGGCACTTCTCCCATGCCCCCTGCCTTATGAAAGTGTGGACTGGCATGAGTGAGTGAATGAATAACAACCAATGAATGAACAACTTTTTAAAACTGGTACTTGCTGGGGCGCCTGGGTGGCGCAGTCGGTTAAGCGTCCGACTTCAGCCAGGTCACGATCTCGCGGTCCGTGAGTTCGAGCCCCGCGTCGGGCTCTGGGCTGATGGCTCAGAGCCTGGAGCCTGTTTCCGATTCTGTGTCTCCCTCTCTCTCTGCCCCTACCCCGTTCATACTCTGTCTCTCTCTGTCCCAAAAATAAATAAACGTTGAAAAAAAAAAATTTAAAACTGGTACTTGCTTTAATAAATGTTTGGCTCAAGATTGGCCCTTGTTTCATCTCCCACATCTGTGGTCTCTGTGTCCTGAGGACAGGGACTATCACAGTAATTGGTTTTGCACCACAGAGCATGCAAAAAAAAAAAAAAAAAAAAAAAAAAAAAGCCTAATTGATGATGACATTTCAGTAGCCAACAACTCTTGAAGCCAGGAAGGATTTTATTTTTAGCATCATCTTTATGTTTAATGAAATATTCAATCCTCCTCCTTCAGAGTTTTATTTTCTAATTTCCCCAAACTGCATTTTTAGTTTCTACATGTTGCTTGTCTCATGGTGACAGTTTCAGGCATTTTCCCAAATGCTAATGATACAAAGGATGAATGATAACATGGGTAAATTGCTGTGGAGCCATGCTTTTGAAAAGATAAAAAGAACAAGAAATGGGACTTCTCTAGCTTCTGTTCAATTTCAATGACACATTTCTTATTAGCTGCTTTTGTTTTTACTCTGTGGGTATTTAAATTTTAGCAAACTGAATAGTTTCTCCCAGAGAACTACCAATTGAGCGTTTTTCAGTGATGGCAAATAGCATTTTTCTCTTATGAAGGAGATTACGGTATTGCTCCAGAATAACTGAAAACACCCTTAAATTGTTGATGCGGTTCCCAAAGGGGCTTTTACTTGCAGGGGACATGGAAAAAAGCAAGTGTTTGGGGCGGCCTCCATTCTTAGTCCTAGATTGTATGCCCAGCATCTTTATGGCCCTCCTGTCCTCCTTCAATCATAGCGCTATTGCTCTCAGAGTAGGTTTTCTAAGATGCCTACCTGATCACGCCTCTCCCCTCCCAACACGCTGTAATGGTTCTCCTTCACCTGCAGGTTGGAAGCTGAACCTCTATCTCTATGAGCTCAGCTAGGATGCGTACTTTATATTCCAGCCATACTACACTGATTTCCATTATTGTTTTTAAGGTATTCTATGCTCTTCCTCACCTGCAGAGTTTATACATGTGCTTCCACTTTCTAGAACCTACAACAGGCTGTTCAAAAGACAACTGCAGACCCCAGATGGTGTCACTTAGGCCAAGTCCACAAACCAATACTTAAAATCCAAGGTAACTGCGGTTTCACCCTCCCAGGAATGGAACGAACCAGTCAACACAGAATTTCCTGGTCAGTACTAGGAAATATACTGATAGACTGCTTCCGTTCCCATCAGGAGGGCCACCTTGCCCAAATGATGCACTCCTTGCTAACAGATCCCTTTCTTCTTCTTTTTTTTTTTTTAATGACCCCCCCCTCACAGTCTTTAACAACCTTTCTTTTGTTTAGCTCAGCAAAGTCCTGCTACTTGCTAGATGGGGTGCTCCCTGATTTATGCATTGTTTAATAAAGCCAATTAGATCTTCAGCTGAGTTTAAAACTGCATTTGTCAAAACTAATTTACTCAGCTGAATTTTGTGTTTTTAACAAGACTCTGCTCGCGCCTTCCCAACCCTCACCGAGCTCACCCCAAAGTCTGTTAATGGCTGTTCACTGTTCAAAACTTGACTTTGATGTTACTTCAACCAGGCACTCTTCTCTCACCCTCTGCTAGACTAGGGGCACCCCTCTGTGATCCTCAAGTTCCATGTACCTCCCACACCTGTACTGTTATTACCTTTTTTTTTTTTTTTTTTTTTTGGTCATTTTCTATTTGATATCCCTCAGAAGACTGCTCAGGGGAAATGGCAGCCTTATTCAGAGCTATGTTCTGCAGGGTTTAGCATAACTCATGGCTCATATATTTGTTGAATGATGCTATGGTGGTAGTTCTATTAGGGACAAAAAGTAAGATCTGAGAAATATAAGGATTCTAGGCTCGATGTGCTTAAAGTTAGACATTTAGCAGATACCCCATTTGTACTTGATGACTTCAGGAGGTGATTCCTCAGCAAGAACAAAAGAAGCCACCTGCAGGGGCCTGCATGTGGTAGGTCATCCATATACACCGTCAGCCATGTGAATCTTCTCTATAAATTGTCCATCAACGATTAATGGTCCATCAGCGATTAATACAGCATAAGCACCCAGTTCCTACTTATTTTTGCAGCTAAAGATAAACATGATGAAAAATATATTTAAATTATAAAGGAAAATCGTCTTGACCATGAAGACTATGAACATTAGGAGAATTTGTATAGAGAGATGATCAGACACTGGCTTAGGCTACCACAGTTTTCGTCATGGGTCTTATAGGCAGATGAAGCATCAATCTGTCCTTGGCTCCCATGATAAATCACTACTTTGGATCAAGTAAAGGCCATCACCATGGTCACAAGTAGTCACTTAAGTTAAAGTTGTAATCATGTGCAGGACAATATTCTGTATAACCTTAAGGACTTACCCAGTAGATTCCAATGTAGTCTTAATACTTGTAGGATTCAGCTTTGGTGCTCAAGATTTTTTAAGCAGCAGCTGGACCAGAAGAAGTTATTAAGGGTGAGGATCAGATCACAGCAATTATCCACTTAATGTGGCATTTATGTGAAACACTAACTCTGTGCAAGGTCATTTAGACTAACCACCATTTACTTCTTGAACATTTTCCTGAATCTGGCAATAATCATAAAGATAATAATTTATTGCAAACATAATCAATTCAAGAAAGATAATTAGCATGAACAATTATTATAGGGAAATACTAGCTGTCCATAAAACATATGCCTAAATCTGTTTCTTGCTCCCTTTGGAAGAGATTAGTTACATATGGTTTATATGGTATGCCTCTTGCAGATGTTGATACTTAAAAAAATATGAACTAGCATTATTAATCTTTTTGGGAAGAACAAAAGAATTAATTGAGAGCTTCATTATCATAGATGATTGAGGTTTTAGATGATAATGGCATTTTATTTCAAAAGTTCATCAAACTGAGGATTTTAATTGTGAGGCTTGACTAATCATGACCACTTTGACTCTGGTTAATTATGTATCAAGATGGAAGTTTTTAATGAGTCTTCTTGAAATTAAGGGTGCATTCTGCCATTGTGCATTTGATACAGAAAAAAAGGCTCCAAATTTCAATAACTGAAAATGTCAAAACCTACTTCTAAGCATACTTGTTCTAAAAATACATTCTAAGAATTTAGATTAAAAGTAGATGAGCTGAGAAACAGGATTGTTAGAGTGGTTTTCAGCCCTTGAGAGCCAACAGTCATGGGGCCAACTTAAATAGTTAGCTAACAAAAGAAATCAGCAAATGCTTTGTACAAGGAATGACTTTCGAACTGAAAGCAGAGAGGTTAAGGCGCATGCCAGAGGATCCCAAAAGCCATCTACTAGTTAAAACCATTAGGAAAACATTCTACAGCAAGTGTTTCTACTCCTCCAGCTCTCCATGACAGAGGACTTGGATGAGAAAGTTCATTCTCATTTAGAAACATTAAACAGGTGGCATTCGTGGCTCCATGACTGATATCTGACATCTGTGATAAGAGCACACAGATCCTCCTGAATGGAATCTTCTGTGGGGTTTGTGTAACCTTCCTAAGCAGAAGCTAGTGAGGAAGACATTGATTTTCCCTCAAATTAATGATCTCTCTTTCGGCACTGATCTTCACTTTGATTCATAGGTAAACATGATTAGTTGGAAAAGTGATCAGCTTTCTTTCATAGGCTGCATTTCTAAAATGCGACTCAAGAAGAGAAGCCATCTCTCCTTCACATCAAACATGACAAGCTCAGGGGTGCACAGGTGGCTCATTTGGTGAAGCGTCTGACTCTTGATTTCTGCTCAGATCATGATCTCACAGCCGTGGGATTGAGCCCCATGTCAGGCTCTGCACTGACAGCTTGGAGCCTACTTGGAATTCTCTTTCCCCTTCTCCCTCTGCCCCTCCCCGCTTGTTCGCATGACAAGCTCAAAAAGAGGACAGAGGTAGAGAGCCCTCAGCCAGCTAAACCTACTCTAGGGTTCTACCAGCTCCCCAAGTACAGTCAACATTTTAATGGTGGGATATCATCCCTGATTGACTACATTCAAAACCAACTATTACCAACAAAAGCATCGCAAGAAACGTAGGGTAACCTTAGGAGCCAACGAGAATCAGGGACATGTTGCTGGGAAATACTTCTATTTTCCTGTGAAACTCTTATTGGAACTTCTCTGAACAGACAGCTTTTCTGGAATCTTGGTTTCCAGAACTGTAGACAGACAGCCATCTGGTGTCACATGAGAGACTACTTCCTTAAAACAGCAGAGACCCCTCAGAGGCCAAACAAAGAACCCAAGATATGAAGTTCCCAAGTTGGTGAAAGAGCCTCTGTGAGCTGATACTTGAAGCAAATACACCCAAGGACTGAAGCAGGAGAACTCCAAACGATTACACAAGAGAGAAGAAAACACGTGGAAATTCGAACACGCCTTGCCTGAGCTATGTCTACATGGGAGTGGAGACGGGGTGATCGAGGATCTGTTTCAAACCATCTGAGGAATGTGCAGAGCCTCTTACTCTATTCTGTTATTAGCCAGAGCTACCGGAGGAGACAGAAGTAACTAGGATTGGGTTGAAGACTGATTATTATTTTTATTAGGAAAAGGTGATAAGCCTGATTTGAATTGGACTAATGAAGTGAACACTGAGTCAAGACTTCCACCGGCCTCTCCAGTGGTTTTGTGCAAAGGCACACAACCAGCGCGAGTGAGCGGACTTTGGCAAACTGAGCAAACGTGTTATGTCACTGCCCAGAAAATAGGCTGTGCAATACATTTAGAAGACAGGCGCTCAGTGCTGAGATCACAATTAAGATCAAAGGAAATATGGGGCACCTGAATGTCTCAGTCAGTTAAGTGTCCGACTTCGGCTCAGGTCACGATCTCATAGTCCGAGAGTTCGAGCCCCACGTCGGGCTCTGTGCTGACAGCTTGGAGCCTAGAGCCTGCTTCAGAGTCTGTGTCTCCCTCTCTCTGCCCCTCCCCCACTCATGCTCTGTCTCTCTCAAAAATAAATACACATTAAAAACATTTTTTTAAATCAAAGAAAATAGATGCATACTTGCTTTTCTGTGCAGTTACCTACTCTCTCTCAGTGGGAGGGACAAATAGGCTTATAGCTCTAAAGTTCATATTTGACTCAAGAATGTCATAGTTTATATTGATTCTGCACTCAGGTTGGTCCCTATAAATCACATTACTCACCTACGCATACCCAAATACACCTTTCCCCAGCCAGGCTATAAAAGAAGTCCGTGTGCTCTCTCTTCCACTTTTCCATTCCAGCTCTCACCTACCCACCACGTGCACAGAGGTCAGTCTTGGCAGGGTCACTCTTGGATCTCTGTTTGTCCCATTTCTGTTCCCCACCTCTGGTAGATGATTACCACCTCTGGACTTTTGGATTGACTCCCTGTGGCTTCTTGGTCTTGTTTTCTGGTCGCTTTCTTACCTTGTCTCCATCTTCCGACTTGCCTTGAAATATATGCTCTAGCTCTGACCCCACAGTGCTCATGTCTCCTAATTGTATTCTGCTCAGACTGATCATGGCCGAGTTGACATTTCTTTAATATTCAACTTTGACATAGAACATAGTCCTAGCCCTGGCATGCATACATTAGATACACAGTAAGTATTTGCTGAAATATTGCTAAATGAATTGGGTAACTGAATATTGCCAATGGTCCCTTCTGGACTGCTGGTTGATCTTATAGGCTTCTGAATTTATCTCATTTATTGAGCCTCAATTAGGGCTTGTTAATCAATCTATCTTAAAAACATATTAGCTGCATGGTTAAGCCTCTGATGAGGACAATTTATCCACTGGTGAATGAGATATGATTGAATTAGCTAAAGATGGCTGGACTAAATTAACTGAAAAAGAGAGAGAGAGAGAGAGAAAGAGAGAGAGAGAGAGGAGAGCCTTAATCACTTGGGATTCATTTGTCATCCCCTGAACAATTCACTGAATCTTCCAGACCACGGCCTTATTAGAGCCACCAATGTGACTGAATACCAAAAAGCTATACTGTTCATTAAAAAAGGCAATCTGTTCCATGTGCCTTAACAGAGAAACCTCACAGCTGAAAGGTAAGCCTTATTTCGTCCACTTTACAGATGAGAAACTGAAGCAAAGATGTGAAGTGACTTGTCCAAAACACCGAGGTGGGTAGATGTTGGAGTCTGAATTCAAACTCAGGTCCAGATAATTCCAAAGACCATACTCTCCCTCTATTTCCAATGGGTTTCCCTATTGTGGTCAGGCACAAGTCAAGAACTCAGGTTTCATAATCTACAAGTTCAGAGTATCTAGGTCTGTAGAAATCACAGCCACATTGGAAACAGACACACACATGGGCACAAAGAGGCAGATAAATAGTCATGAGGTATGGGGGGGTACACCCTGGGGAAGAAACCCAAAGATGGTCACTGCACACCCTCGGGCCCCATTCAGTTTCCCTCTACCAATTCTGCCAGCCGAAGCCCTGGGGGCCCTCAGGACAGCTGCCTGAAGCCACACCGTTCTGTGCTGGCTGATGTCCAGGTACCTATGCCTTTGCTTGGCTCTCTGCACCCCGCAGCCGAGACATACGTGTGCCTGAGATCCGCTTGACCCTTCCGAATCTCTCCACTTGAACAAGCTTCTCCAAGCCTCAAACAACAGCTGAGAACTGCACCAATCAGCCCTCACACCTGGACTTGCCACACCGCCAGAGTCACCGTGGTTCTTAAAGTTCGAGATCTCAAACTTGGGTATTTTTCTTTCTGCTCAAGTGCTACACCTTTGGAGCCATTTGATATTCCTCCATCGTTAGCCTGGGCAACCTGCAGGAACTCTAATTCCACCGGTGACAAGGGTACCTCTGGGCTGTGGGTCTTCCAGTAAACATGAAAATCGGATTATCACGGAGGGAACCAGGTAAAGGAGGAAGCAGTTAAGACGAAGTTCAAAGGAGCCAGCTGGGTTCTTGCCCTCAGGGGTTGAAGGGAATAAAGCAGTTTGAGAAGGACACAGGCAGAACAAAACTAAATGTTAGAAGGGTTGGAAGTGACTGGAAAGATGGTCATAATAATTGCTTCTTGGATGTACTATGTGCCAAGAGGATTAACTCCAGTTCTCACAGTAACCCTATTTGGCATTTTATCCCCATTTTACAGACAGGAAAACTGAGTCTGAGAGCTAAATAAGCCTCGGGAATGTAGCTTATACGCGGCAAAGCCATTTTTCAAACCTGGGTCCACTAGGACCATGTTCATGTTGCTCCCGCTTCACCATGCTACAAAAGAGAAGTGTGCACAAAGCTGGGCCTGCACATCTAGGTGGGGTTCTATGAGGGATGCGAAGGGACAGCATGAAGCTGGAATGTGAAGCCTGACCCAGGAGAAGAGAGGCACGGGCTGCAGCAGGGGACCAGACCAACCTTGCATGGCCCTGCGAGCCTTCTCCTTTTCCACAGAACACATGGGGACACGCAAGCCCGACTCCCCTGTCGCGCACAATGCCTGGCTACCCAGAGCTCAAGCTCAAACACAGAAAAGATGAACTGCCTCGGACCCAAAGGCAGAGCAATGAGTAAACTCCAGCTCTAATTTCCAACCCCTGGAACCCGGACCTCATCAAAGGCCGACAACAGTTTTAAAGAGAATGTTAGTTACAATCCAGAGCTAATTAAAACTTTCCATAAAATGACTCTTTAAAATTTAAGTGGCCTTGAATGCTAACAGCCCAGGCTTGTCTCTAACTGCAGAATTATTATTAACGCATTAGCACAGCAATGCCAGCCATTGAATTTGCTTGGCAATTTCGAAATAATGATGTTTTGAGTGTTTCCAGCTGAAACGATGTGTCCTTTTCAATTGGGACCCAGCAGGTTATCAGCTGCTTCTCCCCACCGCGTTGCCAGTGTTGGCCGCCTCCTTCCTCTGAGGCTCACAAAAGGGTTTCTCAGTGTCTTGTAGCCGCATCTCTTTATAGCTCCTACATTTATCTCCGTCATGATGCCCATCTCTTTGTGTGGGTGTTTTGTGTTTATCTTCTCTTGAAAACAGAGACTGTGTTCATGCGGGATACCGGGTAATGTATAGTGAGAGTACGGACGTTAGAAACGAATAGGGCTCACTCCAGTTCTAGCGATGTCTCTTACAGGCTTCGAAGTTTGGAACAAGCTATGAGGGACACTGTGATAACAATTGTTACCACTACTAATAATTGTTAACATTTGTTGAGCGCTTACTAATCTGCCAAGGACAACTTACACACATTATCTAAATCCCCTCCCCGCCCCCCAGGCAGCCCTTATTTTTATCTGTTCTGTTTAAAAAATAGCTATAAAATGCTCATTGTTGTATTTTATGTACATTACGTCCTCATGACAATCTCAAGGAGGTGAGTACTCTTTTTATCCCCATTCTACAACTGAGTGAACTCAGATAAAGTAGAAACTATGTAACCAAGATCATAGAGCTAAAATGCAGAGTCTTCTTGGGATTCTAACCCACTGAGTCAGGCTCAGAATCCATCCACTTAACCTCTACACTACTGATTCTCCAAATTCCAGAATGCTTCAAAATCACCGAGAGGGCTCATTAAACACAAATTGCTAAACCCACTCTCTGACATCCTGGTTCTGAGGTGGAGCCAGAGAATGGGTTTCTAAAAGATCTCAGGTGACACACATGTTAGATTATGTTGTCAATTTTCCTACTATCCTCCCATTTTTACAGAGGGGAAGACTGAGCCTCAGAGTCTCAGGCTACTTGAACTACCCAAGATCACTACAGTAAGGTGCCGAGCAAGCCATCTGGTCGATCCGAAATACACAAAACACCCTGAATTTCAGCTTCCCCATGTATATAACGGAGATAGTAATATTACCTAGCTACACGGTTGTTAACACTAATGGAAACAATGAGCATTACAGTCTATGGCAGAGAGTGGCTACTCAGTGTTTGCTTTTCCTGCATCACGTAGAACCTTGTACCCATGGTGTGCCCAATGAACGTGAGTTGAACGGAGCTGCACTCATGCAGCTCCCAAACGGGCTTTTGTTGATGATAACTGCCTGGAATACTCCTTACTTCTCCAAACCATAGTGACAAGCCTTCCCTTTCATGCCCAAATGCCAATCATCTGAACAGCTTTCTCCCTCTCTGGAGTCCAAGTTCCCAGGGCTGCCATATGCCTTAACTTCTGGGGGGACACTATTTAAATTCTACTCCATCTGAATAGCTCCCTTGGAGTTGGCAGTATGGCAACCCAACTGGTTGGTCCCCAGCTCTCTGAGGCCTACGGTGAGAATAAAGCTACTTTCCTCATTACTCCCAGTTTTAGGCCAACTCCTTATGTAGATACACAACAGAGAAGTTAAACTTAATACATTATTTCATTTAAGAGTTTAACTCCTGGGATGCCTGGGTGGCTCAGTCAGTTGAACATCCAACTTCAGCTCAGCTTATGATTCACAGTTCGTGAGTTCGAGCCCTGCACCGGACACAGAGCCTCAGCACGGAGCCCACTTTGGATCTTGTATCCCCTTCTCTCTCTTCCCCTCTCCAACGCGCACATGCATGCACACATGCTCTCACTCTAAATAAATAAACAAACAAACAAACAAATAAATAGAGTTTAACTCCTCATTGCCTCAGTTTTGACAATTTCACATAACTACCCTCTACAATAAAAAAATCTGTTTTTTTCATGTCAAGTAAAAAAAAAAAAAAAAAACATAAAACACAAAAGACACAATAAAACCTGGAAAGCCTTTGGACTCAGCAGTCTCACTTCTAGGAATTTACCATGAAGATTTATCCCCAACAGAATCAGAAACAAACACCTCAAGATTATTCACTGAGGCATTATTTATTACAACAAAATACTTGAAAATAAACTAAATGCCTGCCTTGAGAATTCTGAATATGCATTATGTATGCATTCATAGGGTGAAGGAGTAGGCATCTGTGAAAATAGACGAAGACAATACCTAGACCTTATGTGGGGTGATCATCAGGGTGTGTATCATTAAGTGAAAAGAAGCAAAGTGCAAAAGATTATATATAGTATTTTACCTTTTACGTAAAAAGCAGACAATAAGAACATGGGTGCATATATTATTTTTGCAAAAAGAAACACTAGAAGGAAAAAAATAAACCAGAAGCTAGTGAAACTCGTTACCTAATTAATAACCCAGATGTGATAGGCAGGAATAGGGTGCAAGATCTAAGGCAGGAGTCGGGAGATCTCTCAATATATATTTCTATATAGTTTTGGATTTGATTCTATGTTAATGTTTTACATGTTCAAATAACCAAAATAAATTGACAAAGATGGGGGAAAATATTAAATATGAATACAGATAAATGATCTTAATATCAAATATTGATCAACATCACACAAAAGAAAAACGGAATTTGTTCAAGAAACTTTTAAATACATTATCCTAGATACCCTCACTGAGATTTATTCTAAAGGCAAAAATAACAGCAAAGAAATCTTAAACTTTGTTTAGGAGATTTGTTGCTGGTACTGCATTGGTGTGGCAACTCTGAAACTCCTCAGTGTATTATAGATTTGGGCAACTGAGTAATTGTATTGATGTTGGGAACCAGAGTTATCACTGTGCTTATTCACACAGTTTTGGTCTTCAGTGTGGGAGAAGATAAATACACATGTGGGATGCAGGAAGACGAGGAAGAATTCTGTGGTGTTGGATTAGTAGGGATATTAGTATGAACTCTTAATGTACAAATATGGTTTAGCTTTGTCCACAGAAAGGAGCTAGGAGCAATGGTATTCCAGTAGCAATGAGCACACGGAGCACCCAGATCTTGGTTTTTCTAAATGCCATTTCCCACTAAATAAACCTGGGCTCTTCGAGAAGTGGTTGACTCTAGGTCTTTTGCATATAAAGGTCAAAGCAAGTGCAGAACATCTTGTTGTGATGGAAGATAAGAATCTGTTCAATGACTAAAAGGAACGTGTCAAAAGGATTCCACAGCCAGATTTCAGGGCTACTCACCGGCCAAACTAGAGTATATTTGAGTATAAAAATGAAAAATCTCAAGAATGGATTATAACACATTTAATAAAAAGAGGCTCATGAGTACATGCTGATAATGTCGGCAGCTACAGGTGCCAGGGCCTCAAAATTCTCTAATGTAAAGCATGTATACATACACACACATATACATATGTACATATATACATGTATATTTACTTGTGTGTGTGTGTGTGTGTGTGTGTGTGTATATGGGGGTAGGCTGGGAAGATGGCAGAATAGGAGGACCTTGAGCTCACCTTGATCCATGGAGACAACCAGATAACACTTACATTAGCATAAATAACCCAGAAATGACTGAAAGACTGGCAGAAAAACTACATCTAAAGGCAGAGAAGAGGCCACATCGAAGAAGGTAGGAAGGGTGGAAACGTGGTTTGGAAGTGGACTGGATCCTGGTCCACTGGAACCAGTACAGACTGGATCCTGGCTGTGTATAGTCAGGAGGGAGCTGGTGGCATGGAAGAAGGCAAGAAACAGACTATCACGCAGTGCCTGGGTGGCTCAGCCAGTTAAGTGTCCGACTTCGGCTCAGGTCATGATCTCACAGCTCCTGAGTTTGAGCCCCGTATCAGACTCTGTGCTGACAGTTCAGAGCCTGGAGCCTGCTTCGGATTCTGTCTCTCTCTCTGCCCCTCCCCCACTCATGCTCTATCTCTCTCTCTCTGTCTCTCTTTCAAAAATAAACATTGAAAAAAAAAGAAAGAGAAAGAAAGAACGAAAGAACAAAAGAACAAAAGAAAGAAAAGAAAGAACGAAAGAACGAAAGAAAGAAAGAAACAGTCTATCACACTAGGAAGTCTGCACAGGGAAAAGAGATCTCCATAACATTTGTCTTTGAAAGCAAGAGGGACTGAATTTTGTGAGTCCTTATAACCAGTCAGACTTAAAACCTGGAATTTTAAAAATCAGAAGGCTTGGGAAAGTCTGGAGGGCATTAGGAAGCTGAGTCCCTGCCCTTAAAGAGACAGCACAACAAACAGCCCATGGAGCTAGAACATAGAAGCAGCAGTTTGAAAAACATCTGGGGCACATGGAAGGAGCGTTATTTACTCACTCAGAGCATGTTCCAGGGAGGACATGTGTTCCAGAATCACAGGGAGAACACTCCAGGAACAAAGGAGTTGGCAGGCACCATTTCACTGTCCCACCCCCTAGCATAAACTCACGGCCACTTGCAGGAACCAGTACAGTGCCAACACTCACTACCTACTGACTTTAACCAAGGCCTGCTTCAGAGGCTCTGCCCTCCAGCCACATTTGCCTCAGTCTCTGTGCTGCAGGCCCCCTCCCCCAGAAGACATGAGCAAACCCTGTTGATACCACATTTCTGATCTACATGTTTTGTGGGGCCTCAGTTCCTGCGGCCCTACCAGCAGGTCTCATATTGCAAGCAGCCCAGCACACACCTTGTTAAAAAATGCCCCACCCATCTGGGGCTCAAACACTGCCCACAGCAGGCAAAGACAGCCTCTGCAGATAACTGGACTATAATAAAAACCAGCCAAGACTCAACAGCAGGGCACATGCAATACATATAAGAGGTAATCCCTCAAGTGCCAGGTTCTGGGGAACAGGGAACACTGCACTTCAGGGCATTACGGTCCTCTTCTTCATAAGTCCATTACCTTCAAGAGCAGGAGAAATGGCTGTCTATTCTAACACAGAGAAAAAGATGCAGAGAGGTAGGCAAAATGAGGAGACAGAGGAATATGTCTCAAATGAAAGAGCCAGACAAAACCACAGCAAGAGACCTAAGTGAGATGGAGAAGGAAATATGCCAGATAGAGAATTGAAAGTAATGATCATAAAGATACTCACTAGACTTGAGAAAAGAGTAGAGGAAGTTACTGAGATTTATCAAAGATATAAAAAAGAACCACTCACAGATGAAGAACATAATAAATGAAATTAAATATATGCTTGATGGAATAAATAGCAGCCTAGAGGGAGCAGAGAAACTGATTAATGACCTGGAAGACAGAATGGAAAGCAATGAAGCCAAGCAAGTGAGAGGGAAAAAAATGCAAATTAGAATAGTCTTAGGGGACTCAGTGACTCCATCAAGTGTAATAACATTCATATTCTAGGGATCCCAGAAAAAGAAACAAGAAAAAAGGGGGCTGATAATTTATTTGAAAAAATAATAGCTGAAAACTTTCCTAACCTGGGAAAGAAAACAGAGATGCAAATCCAGGAGGCACAGAGATCCCCAAAAAATTAGTCCAAGGAGGTCCACACCAAAACATATAGTAATTAAAATGTCAAAAAGCAGTGATAAAGAAAAAATTTTAAAGCAGCCAGAGAAAACAGTTAAATACAAGGGAAACTACTTGGCTATCAGTGGAGTTTTTAGCAGAAACTTTGCAGGCAAGAAGGGAGTGGCATGGTATATTCAAAGAACTGGAAGGGAAAAATGTGCAACCAAGAGTACTATATCCAGCAAGGCTATCACTTAGAATACAAGGAAAGATACAGAGTTTCTCAGACAAACAAAAACTACAGGAATTAACGGCCACTAAAGCAGTCTTACAAGAAATATTAAAGGGGGTATTCTTTGAGTGAAAGGGATAGACCATAAGTGAGAATATGAAAATAGGAATTATAAAAGCAATAAAAGTTAAGTATATCTCTAAAAATCAGTTAAGGGATTAACAAAATAAAAGCATGTAAAATATGACACTATAAACCTAAAACATGGAGGGGGGAGGAATAAAGAATGGGTTGGAATTTAAGCAACCATCAACTTAATATAGAACACTATATGCAGAAGATGTTATGTACAAACCTAATGGTAATCACATATGAAAACCCAGTAATATATATGCAAAGAATAAAAAAAGGAATCCAAATATATCACTAAAGAAAGCCAGAAAACCACAAAAAACAGCAAAGGAAGAAAGGATCAGAGAAAAACTACAAAACCAACCACAAAACAGGCAATAGAGAAAATAAATACATATCTATCAATAATTACTTTGAATGTAAATGGACTAAACACTCCAATCAAAAGACAGAGGGTAACAGGGGATAAAAAAACAACACCCATTTATTTATATGTGGTCTAAAAGAGACTGAAGACCTAAAGACACCTGCAGATTGAAAGTGAGGGGATGCATGTCAAAACAAAGCTAGATTAGCATCACTTATATGGGACAAAATAGACTTTAAAAAAGACTGTAGCAGGCTCCTGGGTGGCGCAGTGGGTTAAGCGTCCGACTTCAGCCAGGTCACGATCTCGCGGTCCATGAGTTCGAGCCCCGCGTCAGGCTCTGGGCTGATGGTCAGAGCCTGGAGCCTGTTTCCGATTCTGTGTCTCCCTCTCTCTCTGCCCCTCCCCCGTTCATGCTCTGTCTCTCTCTGTCCCAAAAATAAATAAACGTTGAAAAAAAAAAATTAAAAAAAAAAAAAAAAGACTGTAGCAAGAGACAAAGAAGGACACTATATAATCAGAAAGGGGACAATCCAACAGGACGATATAACAATTTTCAATATTTATGCACCTAACAGGAATACATACCCAAATACATAAAAGAGTTAATAACAAACATAAAGAAATTAACTGATAGTAATACAGTAATAGCAGAGAACTTTAACACTCTACCTAAAGACACCTGCAGATTGAAAGTGAGGGGATGCATGTCAAAACAAAGCTGGAGTAGCATCACTTATAAGGGACAAAATAGACTTTAAAAAAGACTGTAGCAAGAGACAAAAAAGACACCATACAATCAGAAAGGGGACAATCCAACAGGAAGATATAACAATTTCCAATATTTATGCACCTAACAGGAATACATACCCAAATACATAAAAGAGTTAATAACAAAGATAAAGAAATTAACTTATAGTAATACAATAATAGCAGAGAACTTTAACACTCCACTTACATTAATGCACAGATCACCCAAAGAGAAAATCAACAAGGAAACTGTGGTTTTGAATGACACACTGGATCAGATGGATTTACCAGATATATTCAGAATATTTCATCCTAAAACAGCAGAATATACATTCTTCTCAAGTGCACATGGAAGATTCTCCAGAATAGATCACATATTAGGACACACAAAAAATTCAAGACGATCAAAATTATACCATACATCTTTTCTAATTATAATGACAATGCTATGAAACTAGAAATCAACTACGAGAAAAATCTGGAAAAAGCACAAATACATGGAGGCTAAATAACATGCTACTAAGCAATGAGTTGATCAACCAAGAAATCAAAGAAGGATTGAAAAACTACATGGAAACTAACAAAAATTAAAATACAACAGTTCAAATTCGGTGGGATGCAGCGAAAGTGGTTGTAAGAGGGAAGTATAGAGCAATACTTATTTCAAGAAGCAAGAAAAATCTCAAAACAACAAGCTAACCTGAACATTTAAAGGAGCTAGAAAAAGAAGAGTAAACAAAACTCAAACAGAGCACAAAAAATGAAATAATAAAGATTACAACAGATATGAATGATATAGAAACGAAATAACAACAGAACACATCAATAAAACCAGTAGCTTTTTCTATGAAAAGAGCAACAAAATTGAAGACTACTACTAGTCAGACTCATCAGAAGTAGAGAGAGAGACAGAGAGAGAGAGAGAGAGAGAGAATTCAAATAAACAAAATCACTAATAAAAGAATAGAAATAACAACCAATACCACAGAAATACAAATAATTGTAAGACAATACTATAAAAAATTATATGCCAACAAGTTTGACAACCTAGAAGAAATGGATAAATTCCTAGAAACATGTAACTGACCAAAAGTAAAGCAAGAGGAAATAGAAAATTTGAACAGAACAATTACCACCAATGAAATTGAATTATTAAAAAAACTCTGAACAAACAAAAGCCCAGAACCAGATGGTTTCACAGACAATTTCTACCAAACATGTGAAGAAGAGTTAATACCTATTCTTCTCAAACTTTTCCAGAAAAAAGAAGAGGAAGGAAAACTTTCTTTTTTTTTTCAATATATGAAGTTTATTGTCAAATTGGTTTCCATACAGCACCCAGTGCTCATCCCAAAAGGTGCCCTCCTCAATACCCATCACCCACCATCCCCCCCCTCCCACCCCCCATCAACCCTCAGTTTCTTCTCAGTTTTTAAGAGTCTTTTATGCTTTGGCTCTCTTCCACTCTAACCTCTTTTTTTTCTTTTCCTTCTCCTCCCCCATGGGTTTCTGTTAAGTTTCTCAGGATCCACATAAGACTGAAACCATATGGTATCTGTCTTTCTCTGTATGGCTTATTTCACTTCGCATCACACTCTCCAGTTCCATCCATGTTGCTAGAAAGGGCCATATTTCATTCTTTCTCATTGCCACATAGTACTCCATTGTGTATATAAACCACAATTTTTTTATCCATTCATCAGTTGATGGACATTTAGGCTCTTTCCAGAATTCGGCTATTGTTGAGAGTGCTGCTATAAACATTGGGGTACAAGTGCCCCTATGCATCAGTACTCCTGTAACCCTTGGGTAAATTCCTAGCAGTGCTAAGGAAAACTTTCAAATTCATTCTGTGAGGTCAGGATTACCCTGATACCAAAACCAGATAAAGACACTACAATAAAAGAGAAAAAGAGAGAGAGAGAGAGAACTATAGGCCAATATCTCTGATGAACATAGATGCAAAAATCCTCAACAATACTAGCAAACCAAATCCAACAATACATTAAAAAAAACATTCACCACAATAAAGTGAAATTTATTCCTGGAATGCAAAAATTGTTCAATACTTGCAAATCAATCATTGTAATACATCACATCAATGAGGGTAAGGATAAGAACCAGAGGATCACTTTAAGAGATGCAGAAAAAGTATTTGACAAGGAATAACATCTATTCATGATAAAAACCCTCAACAAAGTAGGATTAGAGGAATATACCTCAACATGGTAAAGGCCATATGTGAAAAACCCACAGTACATCACACTCAATGGGATAACCTAAGAGCTTTTCCGCTAAGGTCAAGAACAAGGCAAGGGTTTTCATTCTCACCACTTTCATTCAACAGAGTACTGGATGTCCTAGCCACAGCAATCAGATAACAAAAAGAAATAAAAGGCATCCAAATTGGTAAGGAAGAAGTAAAAATTTCATTATGTGCAGATGACATGGCACTATATACAGAAAACCCTAAAGACTTTACCAAAAATCTACTAGAACTAATTAAATGAATTTAATAAAGTCAAAGGATACAAAGTCAATGTCCAGAAATCAGTTGCATTTCTATGCACTAAAAATGAAGCAGCAGAAAAAGAAAATGAGAAAACAATCCCATTTATAACTGCACCAAAAATAAAAACATGCTTATGTTTAAACTTAACCAAAGAGGTGAAAGACCTATACTCTGAAAACTATACAACACAGATGACACAAAGAAATAGACAGATATTCCATGCTCATGGACTGGAAGAACGAATATTGTTAAAACACCTATACTACCCAAAGCCATTTACAGATTTAACACAATCTCTATCAAAATAGCAATAGCATTTTTTAACAGAGCTAAAACAAATAACTCTAAAATTTGTATGGAACCGTAGAAGACCCCATATAGCCAAAACGACTTGAAAAAGAAAAACAACACTGGAGAAATTACAATTTCAGACATCAAGTTAAATTATAAAGCTGTAGTAATTAAAATACTATGGTATTGGTATAAAAATAGACGTGTAGATCAATAGAACAGAATAGAAAAACCCAGAAATAAACCCACAATTATATGACCAATTGATCTTTGACAAAAGAGGAAAGAATATGCAAAGGGAAAAAGTCTCTTTCACAAAAGGTAGTGGGAAAACTGGACAAATACATGCAAATGAATGAAACTGGTCCACTTTCTCATACCATACACAAAAGTAAGCCCAAATGGATTAAAGACCTAAACGTGAGACTTGAAACCATAAAAAGTCTAGAAAAGAGCACAGGCAGTAATTTCTCTGACATCAGCTATAACAACATTATTCTCGTATGTATCCTGAGGCAAGGGAAGCAAAAGCAAAAATAATCTATTTGGACTACATCAAAACAAAAAACTTCTGCACAGTGAAAGAAACAATCACAAAGCCGAGACAGCAACCTTTGGAATGGGAGAAGATATTTGCAAATGACATATTCAATAAAGGATTAGTATCCAAAACATATAAAGAACTGATATAACTCAATACCCCCAAAATAAGTAACCCAATTAAAAAATAGGCATAAGAAATGAACAGATATTTCTCTAAGAAACATACCAGATGATCAACAGACACATGAAAAGATGCTCAATATCA
Organism: Puma concolor; assembly: GCF_028749965.1. Classification (NCBI taxonomy): domain Eukaryota; kingdom Metazoa; phylum Chordata; class Mammalia; order Carnivora; family Felidae; genus Puma; species Puma concolor. The sequence goes on from NC_141667.1 coordinate 127,532,452, forward strand.
TTATCATTAGGGAAATGCAAATCAAAACAACAATGGCATATCATCTCACACCTGTCAGAACAGCTAAAATCAACAACACAAGAAACAATAATCGTTGGCAAGGATACTTACACTCTTGATGAGAATGCAAACTGGTACAGCCACTGTGGAAGACAGTATGGAGGTTCCTCAAAACATTAAAAATAAAACTACCCCTATGATCTAGTAATCACACTACTGGATATTCACCCCTAAAACACAAAAACACTAATTCAAAGTGATACTTGCACCCCTATGTTTAGTGCAGCATTATTTACAATAGCCAAATTATGGAAGCACGCCAAGTGTCCACTGAGAGACAAATGGACAAAGAAGATGTGAGTATACAATGGAACGTTATTCAGCCATGAAAAGAATGAAATCTTGTCATTTGCAAAAACATGGATGGAACTAGAGAGTATGATGGTAAACAAAACAAGTCAGAGAAAGATCAATACCATATGATATCACTCATACATGGAATTTAAGAAACAAAACCAATCAGCAGTAAACAGAGAGAGAGAGAGAGAGAGAGAGAGAGAGAGAGAGAGAGAGAGAGAGACAAACTGAGAAACAGACTTAACTATAGAGAACTGACTAGTGGTTACCAGAGAAGTGGGTAGGGGGATGGGTGAAATAGGTGAAGGGGATTAAGAGTACACTTATGATGAGCACTGAGCAATGTATAGAACTGTTGAATCACCCTATTGTATATCTAAAACTAATATAATACTATATGTTAACTGTACTGGAATTAAAATTTAAAAATTAATAAAAATATATAGGGCAGATATAATCTCTATTTTAGAGAAGAATGTCAAGTAATAAATACAGAAGAAATGATGGAAAAATCACTGCCATTCTTTAGCCCAAGAGTAAAAATTAATTTAGGCAGGAAACATCAAAGATGCTTATACTATTGAGGGAAAAAATGTTAGGAACTGAATATGCACAACATCTCAAAATGCCTCACCACAGATTATTAATTACAATTTGAAAAGATTTCTTTAGCATGGAAAACACTGGTAGATACCACCTGAAAGAAGGTGATCAAATGTAATGTCACCAATGGAGGGAAAAACTGACATACTGTGTCCCCTGAAATAATTCCTTAAAGGAATACAACATAACCAGTTCAGTATTCCCACCTGAGATGCTTAACCTTAAGTGAATAATCAGAAAACAGTCAGGCAAATCCAAACTCAGGGACACTTTGAAAAGAAAAACATTCTGGATTCTTTAGAAGTGTTAATACCATTAAAAACAAAAAAACAAAAAAAACAAAAAAAACAAACAAAAAAAACCTCACAAAGAGTTTGGACAATTATTCCAGATTGAAGAAAACTAAAGATATATACCAACTAAATGAAAGTCATTGTCTGTGATGGAATAACGGATCAAAACATTACAATGAATGCCCTTTGGGGGAAAACTGGGGAAATTTGAAATAAGTTGAATATTAATCATATTAAATCTAAATTAAATTTTCTGAGTTCAGTTATTGTCTTGTAATTATTCAGGAGAATTCTTATTTCCAGAAGGTATATACAGAAGTATTAAGATGTCTGCAACTAACTCTCAAATGATTCAGAAAAAAAGTACCTGTCTATATATAAAGATAAAGCAAATGATACAAACATTAACAATTAGTAAATAAAATTCTCTTGGCTCATTAAGAGAAAAAAATGCCAGCAAATGACAACATTCTGTTTTCCAGCTCTGTGCCATCTGCTAGAGCACATAATAGGACACAGATATCACGAGCAGTTCACTCTGCCTCTGTGCCCATCTGAGGAAAGTCTACAAAAGCTGCCTTCTCCAACGTTTAGTTGCTCCAATTGGGTAAAGAGAAGTCTAAATACTATCTTTATGGTTGAACATCAACAGCTTATATGTTCATAGCTTCCTTCATTCAATGAAGGAAAAAGTAAGACACAGCTGAAAATCCTTTTTGGGACTACCAATCAAAATTAGGAATCTGCATCCCTCTGCGACTCACTTCCTCGTCTCATTATCCCAAGGTCTTCCCAAGGTCTTCCGGTTTCAGAGCCAACATGTAAATACCTTGGAAGTCTTCACTCCCATCCGTACAACAGCAACAAAAGCTGAACAAACTGAGTATCAATGACTTTCGTTGGACTCATCAGAGAATTAAAGTTGCAACGCAAATCACCTCCCTCAAATTCAGGGAATCACAACCAGGATGCTGCAGGAGTTCAGGGGATTCTACTTCCCTGGCATTGAAGCCTCTGGATCCATAGACTGGTAGGAATATTTGAATGATAATTTTGATCATGAGGCTGAATGTGGGCTAATTTCAGAGGGAGAAGACCCTGGGGGCTACTTTCTTGGGTAGGCTATACTTTTGTGGGTTTTAACTTCAGGTAACTACCAAGTTCTCACGATGAAGAGCCCAATAATAATAATAATAATAATAATAATAATAACAATAAATAATAAAAACAAAAACAAAACAAAAAATACCTCCTTGTTCTTTTAGGTTCTTTTAGGAGGGAAAAGTAAACACTTTGAAATGCACTTGGGGCGGGGCGCCTGGGTGGCTCAGTCGGTTGAGTGTCCAACTTTGGCTCAGGTCATGATCTCACGGTCTGTGAGTTCGAGCCCCGCGTCGGGCTCTGTGCTGACAGCTCAGAGCCTGGAGCCTGCTTCGGATTCTGTGTCTCCCTCTCTCTCTGACTCTCCCCCATTCATGCTCTGTCTCTCTCTGTCTCAAAAATAAATAAACATTAAAAAAAAATGAAATGCACTTGGGGCTCCCTCTATAACAATGCCTACTCGTAACCAGTAAAAAAGACTATATTGGTGACTTATCTCACTGAGGCAGAAGGTAGAAGGGCAGGTGCTCCACTTCAGCCCTGTTTTGCCTTTCTGACTCACCTGAAGATGTGGGAGGTGAAGCTAAGAAACACCTGTGAGGGTCACAGCCCAGGGACACAGACACACTAAAGACTGAGAGCTTACTGTATGATTATAGAACATCTTCCCTCTCCTACTCCTTACCATCACATCAACAGTGCTCCAGTATATTAAAAGTGGAATGCAACTCAAACAATTATAAGGTGTAACTCTTTTTAAGGAATTCTTAGAAAAAGCCAAAGACAATAGGGGTAGGATGGGCGGGAGGCAAAGATAATAGAGTAATTTGAAGCCCCTGGCACCCACAGCTATACTGTATACTAAATATGTCCAACTCTAGCCAGATTGATATAAAGCCTCATACCAAAGGCCTATTTACCTCAGTTTTTATTGCCCGATATATCAATATTCAGCTTTCAATGAAAATTACAAGTCAATGTTGGGATGAGCACTGGGTGTTGTATCTAAGTGATGAATCATGGGAATCTACTCCCGAAACCAAGAGCACACTGTATACACTGTATGTTAGCTAACTTGACAATAATTTCTATTTTTTAAAAAAAGTAACAAAAAAATAAAAATAGCCAAAAAGTTTCAACAACAAAAAAAAAAAAAAAAGAAAAAGAAAATTACAAGTCATGCTAAGAGGCAAGAAAAAACAGAATGTGAAGAGAATCAGATTCAACATGACACAGATTTTGTCAGACTATAAATTTTATCAGACTAGATGTTATCAGATGAGAAATTCAAAATAACTATGATTAATCTGTTAAATCCTCCAATGATAAAGGTAGACAACATGCAAGAACAGATGGGTAATGAGGTGGAAAGGTGGAAACTTTAAGAAAGAATCAAAAAGAAACGCTAGAAATGAAAATATGGCAACAGAAGAAAAAATGCCCTTGATTAATGCTTTTGTGTCTGATAGATTAGACACAGCAGAGGGAAATATCAGTGAGTCTGAAGGTAAGTCAATAGTAAATTCCTACACTGAAATACAAAAAAAGAAAGGAATAAAAATAAAAAAATAATATCCAATAACTGTGGGATAATTTTTAAAGGTTTAACATGTACTTAATTGGAATACCAAAACGAACAGAAGGAATACAAAGCAGAGTAAGTACAGAAGTAATAAGGCTGAGAAGTTTCTACAATTAATGACAGACACAAAACCATAGATCCAGAAAGCTGAGAGAACACCAAACAAAATAAATATAAAAATTCTACACCAAGGCATATCACACTCAAATTTCAGGAAATCAAACACAAAGAGAAAAATGTTGAAATAAGCCAGAGCTAAAAGCACCGTATCTTTAGAGGGAAAAGGAAAAAAAAAAAAAATGTAGCAGATTTCTCATAAGCAACCATATAAGGAAGACAGTGGAGTAAAATATTTTAAGTGCTGAAAGAAAAAAAATTACTGCCCTAGAATTCTATATTCAGTAAAATCAGCCTTCAAAAGTGAGAAAAATCACTCTCAAACAAACAATAACTGTGGGAATTCATCACCAGCAAACCAGCCTTAAAAGAAATGTTAAAAGAAGTTGTTCAGGGATGAGGAAAATGATACAGCTCAGACGTAAGGACCTACATAAGGAAGGCAAAGCATCGGAGAATGAATAAATGAAAACAAATCTTATTTATTCTAAATTAACCTTACAGATAACTGCTCAAGATGAGAATAACCATGTATACATGATTATATCATGTCGATAAGTAAAAGGAATGACAGCACTTTTCTAAGGGATGAGAAGGAAGAACGGGGAGTGCTATGTTACCAGGTACCATCTGAGAAGCAGTACAATTTTATTTGGAAGTGGCCTTAGGTTAGTTGTAATATAGATTTACATCTTTAGGGAAACCACTAAGTTTTCTGGGAAGAGAAATAGATTTAATATGACAAGAAAGGAAAGGATATAGAAGTATATAAGGTGCTCATTTAAAAACAGAAAAGGCAAGAAAAAAGGAAGATAAGACAAGAAACAGAACAGTGCAATGAAAACAGTTTGCAATCCTAGTAAAAATCGTGCAACTAGATCAATAGCTCCTTTAAGGTGAATAGTCTAAATACATCAATTAAAAGGCAAAAATTGTCAGAGCAGATTAAAAATCAACACCCAATTGTATGTTGTCTACAAGAAACCCACTTAAAACATAAAGGTACAGATACATTAAAAGTAAGGGAGTAGAGAAAGATATGCCATACTAAGACTATGTTTAAAAAGAATGTGAATTAGCTATATTAATTTCAGACAAAGCATACTTCAGGGTAAGAAAATTATCAGGGATAAATAATTATCAGGGATAAAGATAATAATAAAGGCTCAATTCTCTAAAAAGTCATAACCTCTAATGTATATGCATCTGAGAACAGAGAATCAAAATACGTAATGCAAAAAATAATAGAATTATTTTACATAATTATTACATAAGGCAGAAAATAATAGCATTATAAGGAGAAATAAATAAATCTATTATGGGGGCGCCTGGGTGGCTCAGTCAGCTAAACATCTGACTTCAGCTCAGGTCATAATCTCCTGGTCCCAGAGTTCGAGCCCCACGTCGGGCTCTGTGCTGTCAGCTCAAAGCCTGGAGCCTGCTTTGGATTCTGTGTCTCTCTGCCTCTCTCCTCAAGACTAAATAAACATTAAAGAAATAAATCTATTATGATAATCATAAATTCAATAACCCTGTATCAGTAAACTACTAATCTACAATGCAAAAATCAGCAGGAATATAGCTGAAATAAACAGCACCATCAATCAACTGGATCGGATTGACATTTATAGAATACTTCATCCAACATGAGCAGAATATATATTCTTATCAAGGTCACTTGGAACATTCACCAAGACAGACCACATTCTGGGCCATAAAACCTAACAAACTTAAAAGAATTGAAATTATACAAACTCTATTTTCAGACCACAATGTAATTAAACTAGAAATCAATAATAAAATGATAGTTGGATAATCCTCAAATATTTGGCGATTAAACAACATGTTTCTAAATAATAAGTGGATCAAAGAAGTCTCAAGAGAAGTTTAAAAATATTTTAAACTAAATGAAAATTGAAATTTAACAGCGAAATTTGTGAGATACAGCAAAAGCAGTGTTCAGAGGAAAATTTATAGCATCAAAATGTATATATTAGAAAAGAATAAAGATCTAAAATCAATAATCTATCTGAAGTTCCACTTTTAAAAAAGAGAGAGAAAACATAAATCAAGCCTAAAGCAAGAAGAAGAAATAACAAAAATTAGAGCAGAAGTCAATGAAATTGTGCAGAGGGAAAAAAATGGATTTGACTAACCAAGAAAAAAGAGAAACATAAATTACTAATGTCAGACATGATAGAGAGATCATCACTATAGATCTCAAGGATATAAATAAGAATAATATGAGTCCTATGAACAACTGTATGCCTATAAATATGAGAACTTAGGTGAAATGGATCGATTCTTTGACAGACACAAACTATTAAAACTCACTCATGGAGAAGCTGACAATCTAAAAAGGCCTATATCTACTAATAAAATAAAATCAGTACCCAATAATGTTACTAAAATAAAAGCACCAGGCCCATATGGTTTTATTGGTGAATTCTATCAAGCATTTAAGAATGAGATTATATCAATTCTCTACAATCTCTTCCAGAAAACAGAATCAAAGGGCCACTAATATGATGGTTAATGTTATATGTCACCTTAGCTAGGCTTAAGTGCCCAGGTGTTTGATCAAACACTAGTCTAGATGCTGCTATGAAAGTATTTTTTTTTAGATATGATTAACATTTACATCAATAGTAGACTTTGAATAAAGCAGATTACTCTCCATAACGTGAGTGGACTTCATGCAATCAGGCGAAGGCCTAAAGAGCACACACTGAGATTTCCTAAAGAAAAAGGAATTTAGTCTCGAGATCGCAACACAGAAACTCTGCCTGAGTTTCCAGCTTGCCTGCTTTGCCCTGCAAATGTTGGACTCAGATTTCAACATTAACTCTTACCTGAATTTCTAGCCTACCAGCTTGCCCTACAGATTTTGGATTTGCCACCCCACAGTTTTGTGAGCCAATTCCTTAAAATCTCATGTCTCTGTCTCTCTCTCTCACACACACACCAATGTAATCTCTTAATTTCTATGAAGAATAGGAATTTTAAAATTTAAAAGCACAATACCATTTATAATAGTACAAAAAATGAACTATCTAGTTATAAATGTAACAAAGTATGTACAAGGTCTATATGCTTCAGAAAACTATAAAACTCTGGAAAGAGAAATAAAATAAGATCAAAATAAATGGAGAGACATTCTGTACTCATGGATAGAAAGACTCAATATTTTAAAATGTCAGTTCTTCCCAAGATTTCTTCTGAAGATTCAATGCGATATCAATAAAAATCTGGGCAAACTGTATGATAGATATTGACGAACTTATTCTAAAGTTTATGTGAAAAGGCAAAAGGCCTAAGACACCCAATAAGATACTGAGGAACATACTTGGAGAACTGGCACTCCAGAACTTACAAAAGTACTTCAAGCTATGTATATTTAATGCTACCATAGTCAAGACAGGATGGCATTGGTGAAATAAAAGCCACATACGTCAACAAACAGAATAGAGCACAGAAATCGACCCCCACAAATGTAGTCAACTGATCTATGGATCAAGGGTAATTCAGTGGAGAAAAGATGGTCTTTCCAATACATGGTTCTGGAAAAACTGGATATCCAAACGAAGAAAAAGAAAAGATTTTCAGGAACTACCTTGTACCATTCACAAACATTAACTCAACATGGGTTGTAGATCTAAATATAAAATGCAAACCTACAAAACTTCTAGAAGAATATATAGTAGAATATCTAGGTGACATTGGATTTGATGGTGAGGTTTATTTTTTTTAAGGTTTTTTTTTTTTTTTTTGAGAGAGAGAGAGAGAGCGAGAGAGCGAGCGAGCAGGGGGAGTGGCAGAGAGAGAGAGCATCCTAAACAGTATTTGCACTGTCAGCACACAGCTGGATGTGGGACTCAAACTCACGAACCGTGAGATCATGATCTGAGCCAAAATCAGGAATCAGACATATCACTGACTGAGCCATCCAGGCGCCCTGATGATGAGTTTTTAGATGCAATACAAAAAAGCATGATTCATGGGGACTCCTGGGTGGCTCAGTCAGTTAAGCATCTGATTCTTGATGGATTCTTGCTGGTGGAAATGAAAAACAGTACTGTCCCTTTGGAAAACAGCTTGGCAGGTTTTTTTTTTTTTTTTTAAACTAGACAAACTCTTGTTATACAATCCAGGAATCATGCTTCTAAGTTTTACCTAATGTACTTAAAAGTCCAGTCTACAGAAGAATCTGCAAGTCAATGTTTACAGTGCCTTTACCCATAATCAACGTAAGTTGGAAGCCACCTAGGTGTCATTCAATAGGTCAATGCATAAACAAACTGTTTTGTTCATAATGGAATACTGTTCACCGAGAAAAGGAGATGAACTATGAAGCCATGAAAAGATATGGACGAACCTTAAATGGATATTGCTAAGCAAGAGAAGCCCACCTGAAAAAGCTACAACTGTATGATTCCAACTATGACATTCTGTAAAAGACAAACAATAAATATGGTTTTCTGAGTTCTGGTGGGAGGCATAGAGGGTTAAATAGGTGAAACACAGCAAACCCTTAGGGCAGTGTGAATATTCTTGAAGATACTGTAGTAGTGGAGGGGTACCTGTGCCACATTGGGCTCTGCCCTGGCAGTGCAGAGCCTGCTTGGGATTCATTCTCTCTCTCTCTCTCTCTCTCTCCCTCTCTCTCTCTCTCTCTCTCTCTCTCCTTCTCTCTTTCTCCCTCTCCCCAACTCACGCTGTCTCTGCATCTCTCAAAATAAATAAATAACCTTGCAAAAAAAAAAAAAAAACATACTATAATAGTGGATACATGACATTATTTTCAAAGACCACAGAATTTTATAGTGTAAAGGGTAAATCTTCATGTAGGCATTTTTTTAAATTAAGAAGTCAGGGGGTGCCTGGGTGGCGCAGTCGGTTAAGCGTCCGACTTCAGCCAGGTCACGATCTCGCGGTCCGTGAGTTCGAGCCCCGCGTCGGGCTCTGGGCTGATGGCTCAGAGCCTGGAGCCTGTTTCCGATTCTGTGTCTCCCTCTCTCTCTGCCCCTCCCCCGTTCATGCTCTGTCTCTCTCTGTCCCAAAAATAAATAAATGTTAAATTAAGAAGTCAGGGAATGCCAGGGAAAAATTCAAGACTGACAAGAGTATCTAACTGTATCAAAAACATCTGAAACTACTTTACTGAAGGGGAAGAGAGGGAAAGGTGTGTAACTCTGGAGACTGTTACTGGAGTCTGTAAGTCTAAAGGCAAATGGAATGTACATAAGCTCTGTAGTCTAGCAGACAAAATTGGTTCTTATGGGTCCATATGAATAATTCAGATACTGGAATTGAAAACTTAAATAAATGGGCAGTGGACAATGGCAGCCAGTTTTCTCACTGTTTCACTGGGGATTACAGATAAGCAAGGGGCAGGGAGGCTGGACTGATTCTTGTGGTAAGACATCAGCACGAATGAGTAGTGATACACATTCAGAAGGCTACATATAGAAATATTCACAGATAAATGGATACACATGGTTTAGTACACAAGCATATGTTTCCTTGCTCTGTTGGCTGAGATGGCCGAGAAGTAACAACCCCCAGATCTGGGTCTGCAATACCATTCTCCATGAAAAGATACCAGGACTCCTGGGAGAAATGGCTGATTCTACTATTTGGTCAATAATTATACAAGGTGAGCCTGTAGCACCTTGATGTGACAAAAAGTAAGAAAGTGCCCAAAAAATAATAAAAAAAAAACCAACCTAAAATGATGGGGGCATTGTCAGAAGGACACAGGAGCCAACTCAAAGAGCTACCAGTGGTCAAAAGCAGAACAAACTGAACAACAAAAATAAATTAAGTACTACAGGATTATAACCCAAAGTAGAAAATAAATATCCACAAATCCCGGCCAACACAAATAAATGACTGAATAAACAAAGAGTTGATGGAAAAGAGCAAATTTCCCCTGCAGAACACTTCCAAATGAATTATGCAGGCACCCTCAAGAGGGGAGTGCATAAATCCCCACTCCTGAAATGAGGGCTTTGCATAGTGACTTTCCCCCAAAGAGTATAGCAAGAGTTTTCCCTTCACAGAGGAAAACCCGACGAACGGTATCCCAATCAAGAGATGAAGATAGATAAACATCAACAGTTGCTAAGCTATGTTGATTATATATACCCTTGATAGGATCTGTTGAAAGTGGGACTTTGTCTCTCTCAAACCCATAAGCCTAGTCTAATTATAAGAAAAACATCAGGTAAATCCTCTTTGAGGGGCATCCTACAAAATACTTGACCAGTAGTCCCAAACTGTCGAGGTCATCGAGACAAGGAAAACATAAGAAACTTCCACAGTCAAGAGGACCCTAAGGAGAGAGGACACATAAATGTAATGTGGTATCCTGAAAGGGATCCGGGAAAGGCCTCAGGCAAAATTAAAGAAATCTGAATTGAGTGTGGCCTTTTAGTTAGTTAACAGTATTGTATCAATATTAGTTCATTAATTGCAACAGATGTACCATGTAAGCTATAATAATATATAATACATTATATATAATTTTATGTATTAAATAAATTATATATAATTAATAATATATAATTATAATGTATATTATATAAAATATTATAGAGTATAATAGGGGAAAATGGGTACAGAGTATATAGGAACCCTGTACCATCTTTACAAGTCTTTGGTACATCTAAACCTGTTCTTAAAAATAAAGTCTCGGGGCGCCTGGGTGGCGCAGTCGGTTAAGCGTCCGACTTCAGCCAGGTCACGATCTCGCGGTCCGTGAGTTCGAGCCCCGCGTCAGGCTCTGGGCTGATGGCTCAGAGCCTGGAGCCTGTTTCCGATTCTGTGTCTCCCTCTCTCTCTGCCCCTCCCCCATTCATGCTCTGTCTCTCTCTGTCCCAAAAATAAAATAAATAAACGTTGAAAAAAAAAAATAAAGTCTATTATTATTATTACCAAGTTCTTTTTTTTTTTTTTTTTGTCCCAGATGGTTGTTGCTACTGCCACTCTTGATTCAAACACTGGGCAGTTCTAATAACGGGAGAACTCTGCCATTGTGCTTACTTTTTTCTGGCTTCTGCCCTCTTAGAAAAACACAGAATGAATTTGCTTCCACGAAGTAATTTTCCAACCGTTCAAAGACACTCCCCTGAAGTCTTCCTCCCAGGGTTAAACTCAGGCTAACCTACCCTGTTATTCCTCCCATCATGCAGTTTCTAAATATTTTGCCACCCCGGCCACTTTCCCGTGAATATTTATGTTTGTCAAGGAGAGGAGCCCAGACCTAAATGCATTTTTCCTATTCTATTTTGATCAGAATTGAGCAGCATATTGTTTCTTGGCTTATATTTACTTTAATCTACTACTTAAAATATACATCATGTCACTGCAGTTTTAGATCTCCATTTCAAGAAAGTGAACTAAATAGCATAAAGCCTTCTTTATACATCCTCCCCCTCATTAAAACCATTGCACTGGTGAATTTCAAACAATTCATTTAGATTCCATACCTCAACCGGATGTTCTCATGGTTTGAAACTGACAACTGCTTTGACCAACTTTGAAAATGAATTGACAGGTTATGTCTATATGACTGAATAAGACATCCCTCACCATGTGCCCCACTCAGCAACAATTTGGCATCGATCCACAGACAAAAGCGTCATTGTGAGGGGTCTGGCATCAACCATATGCCAAGTGCCCCAGGAGGAATACCCCCTACCCATGCATTGGGTAATACACACATGGACCTTGGTCTAAGGAGCGAACCCCAAAGCGGCTCATGAACTAGCTCCAGCCTCAGTCACGTACAGTCCAGGAACCCCGGGAAAACACTGTCTTAGGCAATCATCCACTGACAAGAAAGCCTCAATAGAAGTCCAGGTTTCCAGTCGAGAAGTTCAGCACTCCACTGGAGAAAAAAACAATCAACAAAAAACCATACGGGTTTGGACACATGAGAGACTTTTCCCATATCTCTCCACTAGGGCGGCACAGCTCAGGACAAGAGAGATTTTTCTCAGACTATGATTTCCATTATGGGAGAAAAAAACATCACGTGGGAGAGCACCCTGCTTCCCTAGCTGGGCAAGACACTGCCAGAGAGGCCCCTTTCTCACTTGCCCCTTCCAAAAACCCAGGGGGAATTACATGAGTTGATGGAAGGCGTTAACTAACGTTACTGTGGTCATCATTTCCCGATATGTGGGTATATCAAAACAACACACTGTACATCTTAAAGTCACACAATGTTCTATGTCAAGTACATCCCAAGAGAGCTAGAGAAAACCCAGCTGAATGTTACTATGTTTCATGAAATTTTTTTTTGGTCGAGTATAATTGGCAACGTTACATCATTTTCAGACGCGCAACATAGTGATTCAACTTCTCTGTACATTACACTATGCTCACTACGAGCCTAGCTATCGCCTAACTCCCCGCAATGCTATCATGGTATCAGTGACTATATTCCCGATGTTGTGCTTTTTATTCCCGTGACCTAATCATCCCATGACTAGAAGCCTGTACTCCCCACTCCCCTTCTCCCATTTTACCCATACTTCTTTGCTCTGGCAAACATGAGTCTGTTCTCTGTACTTATAGGTCTGATTCTGCTTTTTGTCTATTCCTTTGTTTTGTTCTTTAGATTCCACATATGAATGAAGTCATGTGGTAGGTGTCTTTCTCAGTCTGACTTGTATCACTTAGCACAGTACCCCCGAGGCTCCTCCGGGTTGTTGCAAATGGCAAGATCTCATCATTTTTCTGCCTACACAACATTCCACTGTGTACATACGTGTATGTGGGTGCACGTGCGCATGCACGCATGTATGTGTATCGCGCATCTTGCTCACCAATTCCATCTATCAAGAGACAGTTAGGTTGCTTCCATATCTCGTCTATTGTTACTAATGCCACAATAAACATAGGAGTGCGTATAGCTTCCTATGAATTCGTGTTTTCACTTTTGTGGGTAAGTAACTGGTAGTGGAATTACTGCATCATACGGAAAAAAAGACAGTCTCTTCAGCAAGTGGTGCTGGGAAAATGGACAGCTCTGTGCAAAAGAATAAAGCTGGACCACGTTCTCACCCCGTACACAAAAATAAATTCAAAATGTACTAAGGACCTAAGTGTGAGACTTGAAACCATAAAAATCCTAGAAGAGAGCACAGGCGGCAATTTCTCTGATATTGGCCATAGCAACATTTTTCTAGATATGTCTCCTCTGGCAAGCAAAAATAAATGACTGGGACTACATCAAAATGAACAGCTTTTTCACAGCCAAGGAGACCATCAACAAAATGAAAAGGCAACCTACGGAATGGGAGAAGATGTGTGCAGATGATATATCTGATAAGGAATTAATACCCAAACTATATAAATAACTTACACAACCGCAAAACAACCAACAATCGAACTTAAAAATGGGCAGAGGACCTGAACGGACATGTTTACAAAGAAGACATACTCATGGCCAAGGGACATATGAAAAGATGCTCAACGTCACTAATTATCAGGGAAATGTCAATCAAAACCATGTGATCCCAGCTCACACCTGTCAGAATGGCGAGAAGCAAAAGGATAAGAAATAACAAGTGTCGGCAAAGATGCAGAGAAAAAGGAAAACTTGTGCACTGCTGGTGGGAATGTAAATTGGCACAGCCACCGTGGAAAATGGTATGAAGTTTCCTCAAAAAATTAAGAGAGAGGGGCACCTGGGTGGCTCACTTGGTTAAGCGTCTGAATCTTGATTTCAGCTCAGGTCATGATCTCACCGTTCATGGGTTCCAGCCCCTCATCTGATTCTGCACTGACAGCATGTGGAGTCTCATTGGGATTCTCTCTCTCCTCTCTCTGTCTGCCCCTCCCCCCGCTTGCGCATGCTCTCTCTCTCTCAAAATAAACAAACTTAAAAAAATATTTTAAATAATTAAAAATGGAAACACCATATAAAGTTACTATTTCAATAAACAAAGAAACAAAGCAAATAAACTGACACGTTCCTTATTGTATAAAGAGACTTACACTCAAGCCAAAGATGCATAATAAACACATTCAGACACGTGGATTTTGTTCAGCAATGGGCTTTGTATATATTAACAAAATCATAGCTCTGTCACACAGAAATATATCTCAATAGTACTTTTCCCAGAGGAGTTAACTGATGTATAAAATACATTGAATCAACACCATGGAATTTGGTGGCTCAAAGTTAGGTTTTCATGTCATGCATAAAACTGAACATAGTCATAAAATAATGCTACAGTAGAATAATTCCCAGGGGAATAGAGAAGTTATAGTGCTCAGATATGAAACCTGGAATTAGTTGCTACCTTTTTTGTGATCCAGAGTAAACCTTTCTGAACACGGCAGAGAAAGCAGTTACTTGGGAATTCTGGTGTTTGGGAAGAAGCCTTTACCTGTTTGGATGATCCTTCTTTCAAGAGATGCCAGCCTGACCACTCTTCGAGGGTCTCCCTGAAAAGACTGATCAGGATGCCAGGTGCACAGTGTCAACTAAGATTTTCTGAACATGTTCAAAGAGGCTAGCTACCCAGATACCTAATGGATGACTAGCTCAACAGTTCAACTTTTTTTTCATTTGTAAACATTCATCTCAAGTCTCCCCTCCTCCGAGCCTGCAGGCTTGGTTAGCAATACTGTACTTCCCAGTAAACTATGCTGTGTTCTGTATTGTTATGTACTCTATTGCTGTTTCTTGTTGGTTCTTCCTCACATTCCAAACCTTTCTGTTCAGTTGTTTGATGTTATTCATTATTGCTATTTATTAGAGTGTGCCACATATTTGCCTTGCTGATGTCACGTGGATAAATGTCAGTTAATTACGTAGCAATGATATTTAGGACTCGAGCTGTGTCCTGAGCCTCTTGCTTGCCCCCTCACTGAAAGGAAACTCAAACAGAGGAGGGCCCAGTGATCTTTTTGAATCTACCAAATGGATACACCTAATGCTGACCTAGGGCAAGTCTATATAACTCTGAAATAATGCACTTGATTCATTCCGACACATAATCAATCTCACTTTATTATAGTCATGTATCTGAGAGTCCAGAAAAATGCTTGCTCTTGAAAGGACTAAGTATTGGATTTGGCACAGATGGTGGCAAATACAGTTTTCTCACTCACCTCTACACACGCACTGGAGGAGAGAAAGATTCATCTATTCTTTTACAAACAATTGAGGGGAAAACGAAGCCGGCTACTCAAGAGGCCGGGAATCTTGCTTGGTTCAAAGAGTCAGGATTCATTCTGTGGTGTCTGACAGGTTTTCCATCTCAGTCTAAGCTTGTGGTAGCTGAACTTGTCCAGCTAAGTTGCCTTTCTAACCAGCTTCCAGCCATCCTTTCTTGCAGACCCAGAGGCAGCTCAAAAGAACAAAGTTTCTTGGAGGAGTCTCCACTCTTCCTTCCTGAGTGAGCCACTGGCACCTCTGTGAGAAGCAAGCTCTCAGAGCTGGTATCTATTCTCCCTTATTTGGTTGGAGATCCTGTTGTGTGACCACCACTGCCTCTTGTGGCCAAGCAATGAGGCTTGCAGGCCAGAAGGATCCTGGGCAGCTACATCTGAATCTTCAGAAATATCGATTGTTACTGAAATTCGTTTTCATGCCTTGCTCAGAGAAATGAGGGGCGGCAGGATGATTTAATGTTGTGTGTCTAATCAGATCAATTGGTATACAATCAAGAACTGTGTGGGGAGTCTCAGGCCATGTCTAAACTCAGAGTGGAAAGGAGCCTGGCTGATTAAAGATGCCTTTCAGAGGTGGGAACTGGGCCCACCCAGGCACTGTGTCTGAGTGCCTCAGATGTGCCACCACAGAGAGAGACGTCCTCAGGTCTTGCGCTGATTATGGAGCATATTGAACATACTGAGAACTGTTCCAAGTGCACAGAGCAGCCCTGATGTAGTGGAAAAAAGCAGTTACTGTTCTCAAGGAAAGTGTATGTAGAACAACATAATGATATGTGCTGCCATTAACCAGGTTTCTTTGACGGGATTTATTATCATCCCTCCCTGATACACGCATACATACACATATACTTAATAACACAAGTGTTTTGAGTCGATTTCCATACTTGTCAATTCTTACACTACCTGAAAATGTTCTACACCAGTGCTTCTCAAACTTTAATATGCACACCAGGGAAACACTTGGGAAACAGATTCCGTTTCAGTGGGTGTGGGGTGGACCGGAGATTCTGCCTTTCTAGCATCTTCCCTGGTGATGCTCATGCTGCTGATCCATAGACCACACTGCATAGCAAACTTCTGAACTCACAAATGGCTTCTGTTGGGATAAAAGCAAACCTCGGGGCAC
The DNA here is from genome assembly GCF_028749965.1 of Puma concolor. Lineage (NCBI taxonomy): Eukaryota > Metazoa > Chordata > Mammalia > Carnivora > Felidae > Puma > Puma concolor. Next base: position 127,548,827 of record NC_141667.1, read on the forward strand.
CTGCGTGGCCTAGTCAGTTAAGCGTCCAACTCTTGATCTCAGCTCAGGTCATGATGTCATGGTTGAGCCCTGTGTCATGCTCTGCACTAAGTGCACAGAGCCTGCTTGGGATTCTTTCTCTCCCTCTCTCTCTGCCACTCCCCTGCTCATGCTCACTCTGTCTCTCTCAAAATGAATAAATACACATTAAAAAAAGAAAATTATTGAAAAATAAAAACCTTCACGTGACTGACAAGGTCCTGCAGGGTCTTGTTGGCTTCTAACTGAACAGCTTCATATTCCCTCCAAGACTTGACTTGCTCTTTCCAAAGCACTGACATTGGGTTCTAGTCAGTCCTCTCTCCTAGTGAAGCTCTGTCCATCTCAGAGCCTTTGTACATGCTGTATATTCTATCTGGGATGTCCTTTTCTCCCCTACCCACCTAGATAAATTTTATTCACCCTTCGGATCTCAGCTCAAACATCATTTCTTCATGACAACCTCCCCGGACTTCCCCAACTAAAAAACCTCCTTATTATTTGCTTTTATAGTATAGAACGGTTTTTACCCTTTGATTTGGTGATAAACAACTTATGTCTGTCTCTCCTGCTCGAGTATAATCTTCATCAGAGCAAGGATCTTATCTGTTTTTATCCACCAGTATATATTCCCACCACTTAGCACAGTGTTTCTTGCTTCAATTCCTAGACTTCGACCGTCTTCGAAATGGAAATCCTCACAGTAGATTTTTCAAGACAATGAAGCCCCTTATCCTTTGAACTCCCCTAGTTGGGCATTACATTGGGGCAGGAGGTGAGAGGCTTGGAGCAGCCACTGCTTGGTGAGAAATGCTTCCCCTGGCTGCAAGTTAAGACAATGGGTTTGTTTTGTTTCAGAATGCTATTGATTTATCTATCATGCTTTCAACCTTCCAAGGACAGAGGACACAATACTATTCTGTCTTAGGTCAGTTTCTTGTAGGCTTGTATGAATGACCTCCATTCAGTACCCTACCATTGGACTGGCAGCTCTTTCTGGACAGAAATTGGGTCTTTCCTTATTTCTGCTACCGTGAGCCTCATACACAATACAAGACATTTAATAACCAACAAGGCTCAATCAAATCTGGGAATGTGTAAAGGAAAACTCTGGGCCCAGGGGAGTGTACAGTCTGGCCCACTAATATCTTCCCAAAGATTCCAGGATAAAGCTGTGATCATTTGCCCCGTGGTTCTGTCAGTTACACAAAATGTCATGTTTCTTTTTGGATGTTGGGAACCTTAGCATCAAATTCTGTGCAAGTGTGTCAAGCTTTAGGGCAAGGATCTGTTCAACTCATCTCAATTTCTTTTCAGATCAAGTCAGGATACAAAAATAGATAACAAATATTTAGTGAGACGCCTGTAAGTGCTTATGACGTACTAAATGTTCCACACAGGTAAACACTAATTCTCGTTATTCAAAAAAATAAGTTATATTACTCTCATTTTAAAATGAGGAAATAGAGTGATTACATGACTTAGCATACAGGGAGGCCTAAATTCTGGCCTAGAGAAAGAAACTGAAGACTAGAGAGGATAAAAAATGAGTTCAAGCTTCCTCAGCTGATGAGGGACTGTATCACTGTCTCAGGACTGCCGTAACAAATTACTACAAACTCAGTGGCTTACACCAAAAGAAATGTACTCTCACAGTTCTTAATACTAGATTTAAAAAAGTATTGAAAGGGCCACGCTCACTCTGAAGGTTTTAAGGAAGAATCCTTTCTTGTCTCCTCTTATCTTCTGGTGGCTCCCGGAAACCCTTGGCATTCCTTGGGTTGGAGTGCATCATGTCAACCTCTGCCTCTGTCTTCACATGGCCCTTCCTCCTTCTATATGTCTCTGTGGGCTTCTCCTCTTCTTATAAGGACACCAGTCAGCACTATAGCCCATCCTAATCCAGTAAGACCTCATCTTGACTAATTATGTCTGCAAAGACGCTATCCTCAAATAAAGTCCCATTTTGAGGTTCTGTACATACATAAAGTTTGGGGGTGCACTGTTTAACCCAGTATAGTGACTGAGCTAGCACCAAAAGTTAGCTCTAACTTGAGGCAAGGTTGTTTATACTACACCCAACTAGCTGCCTCTGGAATTCCTTTGCCTTGGTGATTATTTCCCATACTGCATCACGACTGACTGGTCGTCTCTACAGGAAAGAGGACTCTGCCCAACTCTAAAGCTAACTCGGCAGCTTCTCTTCAAAGTGGTTGGTTGATTTGTAAGGAAGAATTGCTGACCAGTCAACTTAAAGAAGACGTAATTAGTAGATTCAGGTTTAAAAAAGAATTACATTTTGAGAAGCCAAATATTGGGAGAATAGGGCTGACTAGATACAGCTGGGTTTAGTCAACATGGAGTTTCAATCCTCAGAGCAACAGCCTCTTCTTCCATCATCATTTTCTCTCCACCCGGCATCCAAACCCCATTGGTAAGAAGAGTGCTTACCTTGCAAAATACCTCCTCACTTGCAATACCAGAGCCATGCTGCTTCCCAATTGCTTGTTTGATGTTAACATTATTCTGAGAATTACATCTCATCCAACATGATATTTTAATGAGCCTTTGTCTGTTCTAGTTAAGTCATTTGGAGCTGAGCTAATGAAACAGGAATGGGGAGAGATGGTTCTCAGTGGCATTGGCTGTTTCTGTAATTCCATGGCTTGGAATGGAATTTCCCTGAGCCCCTCTCTCTTCACCCCAAGAATGAGAAACCCACAAATTCTGAGACTACTTCTGGGAATGTCCACTTCTAGGTCTGATTCCCCCATACACTTTCTTGTGGTGAGGAAGGAGGTGGAGAGCAGGTGTCCACAGAACTCCTTGTCCAGGGTCTGGATAAGTCAGTCAAGACAGGCTGGGCAAGATGTACATCAGCAATCCAGATCAGCTAAACACAGATGGTGAGTGGGGTGTGGAAAGAAGACCACGTGGTCATTTATTGGGCTGGGCTGCAGGGGGCGGCCTTGGGAGAAGAAAGAGCATCGCTAGCTGGTGGGTTAAAAGTCAGCTGAAGAGGTTCGTGTGCTCAGTCTACCAGTATGTCTTCTTCCCACAGCCCCTTCTTGACTATAATGACACCCTCAGTTCTTCCTGGTGACTGACTCCTTTCTTCGGTGTCTTAATCTCCACTTTGATCTGATTTCTTCTGTGGTCTTGGCCTCTGGGTGATATTTCTTTATGGACAATTCTTGGCACTTCCATTATGAGACTTGGCAACCATTCATGCTTTAATATTGGATCCTTGAAGAAAGTTCTGATAAGCAAAGAGTGTGACATGGCAAAAAGAGACAGTGTGACCTTTGCTCCCAAATAGGAAGCGTCTTGACACAGGGAATCAAATACTGGTTTCAACAGTGTTGCGTGGGGTCATGGGGAGTGTCCAATAAGTGTTGAGGCAAAGAAAGAAGGAATGGAAAGAAGAAAGTGAAGAAGAGAAAGGGAAGGAGGATGGGAGAGTGGAGGGAGGGAAGAAATGTGCTCCAGAGCATCATAAATACCCTTCAAGTTGGCCACAAAGCCTGGGCCCTCTGAATTACTCTGGAAGCACCCAAGCATGACTGCCAAGAGGGTCTGCAAGTTCTTGTAGAGCAAAATACCGCGAGAGAGCATTAGCCTAATGATTTAGACTACGGGTTCTAGGCCCAGAGAGACCACGGTTTGAAGGTAGGCTTTTCGCCTTTACACACATGTAAACCGGGAAAGATTTCTAACTTTGCAGAGCTCTGATTCTTCATTTGGAAGACAGGGACACTGAGTTTCCTAAAATGGGCTACTGGGGAAGAATAAATGAGCACATAATACATGGAAAGAGCACCCAGTACAACAGTAGGCGAGGCACCAAGTCCACAGTATCTTCCCTACTTGTACAAAGCACTGCGCAGCAGAACTGGGAGGGCTTAGGATGACTCCCCACCACCACCACCGCAGGTAGTACCTGCTTCTTCAGAAGGACCCAGTACAGGCTCAAAGCGTAAGGGTAAAGGCTGGTCCTGCGTTTCTCAAATGGCTGATTAGCCTCCGATTCTGAAGCCTTGCTTTCTTCATCCCAAGGATTTACAAGCTGAGTTGGGTGCCTTCAGTTCCTTGCGGCCCTTGCAACCTACATACTTGCAGTAGCCCACACCTATGCCATGCGGAGGAACATGGCAGGGAGATGAGACTTTGTGACACCCTTGAACTTCTTGCCTGTAACTCCGGTGCTCCTCGCCATTACAGAGCATCTCTCTCCCCTGCCTTGCTGGCTTCTCCTCAGCTTGTTATTCTTATTCTTTTGTCCTGCCTTCTGCCTCCAAATGGCATTGCTCGTCAGATGTGACACGTTGCTGGTTGGGGATTTGAGATGGCAAGCCTGGTGAAGCTGAGCGGATCAGGTTTGCTCGAGTTAATATTGTGCTTGTGGGTCAGAGACTCGGGGGGTGGACAAAGTATTGGTTTAAAAAGTGGCAGCTTTTCTTTTTTCCTAAAACGACTTGCATTTCTTAAGCCAGGCCTCTGAGGTCCTGGAAACATCCTTCTCTACAGACCCCATCAGTGATTCATGAGAGCGTTTGTCCTAGATTTACTTGGCTCTGCAGCTGAAAAACGCAGTGGGCAGAAAGCTAACTTTGGAACAGGCAGAGGGTTTACCCCCTGACACCAGCATACATTTTTTTCTTCAAGCTGCGGACCAATTATATAAAGGACCACATGGAAAAACTTCATCGGAAACGAAATAAAGTATGTCTCAGTTTAGATTCAGCCAGGCGAGAGGGGCCTGAGGATGAACTGAACACTGGCAACATACGGAGACCGCCAGAGCAAAGTGGAGTGTCATGGGGCTTCATGCTTTGGGACACCGGAGGTCCAGCCTACCTTTGTCCTAGATCACTTTGTGACCCCGGGTAAATAAGTCACTTGGCCTTCTCTGGCCTCAGTTTCTTCATGTGTAAAGAGAGGACCGGACCTAACAGGCTAAGTCCCTCGTAGTACAAATACGCTACCAGGTCAAGGCTAAACGCAGCTGGCCAGAGAAAGACAGATGAGAATAGGATTGGTATTCAAAGTGGACCTTGTTTTAGACAGAACATTCCTCAAGTTTCGTGTATTAGCAAGCCCTACTTAACATACGCCGGGGGAGCTTCATTTGTAAAAAACATCTCTTCGGTGAAAAATTGTTACCATCTGGTAATGAGCATGTGTCTTTTGTGGTGGCGAATAGACAGAAGCCTGAACAGACTAGCAGCTAAACCCTTAGGGGCAGAAGATGGGTACACACACACACACACACACACACTCACACACCCCAAAACATGGACTGCATTCATCAAACAAAAATGTCTTGGTCAGAGGTGACTGAGAGCAAGGAACAGATGTCCACGGAAATGAGGACCCCTTCAAGGGCGTTCACCACGGGGAGTCTCATAGTTGCCCGTTTGGCAAATCACTGCATATGGTTGTGGAGTCTGTGTTGGAACTTCTGGATATTTTTTCTCCTTGTTCTTCACCCCCAGCTCCTCTCCCAGGAGCTGGCTGCCCACTGCTCACTGGCCAGGCCTGCCCTTCCAAGAGGCCCTGCACGGATGAAGGGAATTCCCAGAGACCACGACTGAGGGCAGAACCACAAAACTGAAGACAGCTTATTGAGAAAAACACAGTATGCATGACAGAAGGTTATGGAATCACTTTTTTGCTTCCCTGCCTTCTGGTCTACTCATTCCCTTCTAAGGGGAAACTAGTGATACACAATACTCCCCTACGAGTAGAGCAATAATGAGCCTAAGACTCACTTCCTATTCAGTCCCTAGGTCTCCAGTCTTATTTATCAAGCAGGGCAAATATCATACTCCAAATCCCAAAGAGCAATTCAGACATAAAGAGATATACACACTTACTGTCTTTCTCCCCATCTTCCAAAGCCATTTACCATTTTCAAATAAAGGACCATCTCCTTATTTCCACGTGGGAAAAAAAAAAACGCATCTAATCTTATCAGTTCAATACACTTTCTTTGATTGCCTACAACACTGTGGCATTGCCTGGCAATGGAGAACGAAGCAACTCGCAGATTTCCAGGGATCGATGAGACAGGGCACAGGGCGTTCCAGCTCATGCGGTGACCACACTGTCGTGCATGTGCATGGTGGTCCTGCCTCCCTCCTGTCAGAGGGGTCTCCCAGGGCCTGCTGGTGTACTGCCCATTGGAAAGACACGAAAACATGACCACAGGCAGGCAAGACAAGGGGGCTCATTTGACCTCATTTTCCCCACAAATCCCACCCCTTCCTCCCTCCCAGGACCCAATACAGTTTTATCCCTCTCTGAAAACTCACCCACGGCGATAAGTGATCTACTGCAGACTTCTATGTTATAGCAAATGTAATTTCACTGAAATGGATAACCTCTCAGATTCATTCCACCCCTGAGATACTGGGCTTCTCTGGTCATAACACATTATCTGTGTTTACAGCAGAACCACATTACTCCCACTGTTTATCTGTGTTTTGGAACCCAAACTCCACATTATCTTTGCTTGCATTTTCTTCTTCTTTTTTTAATAAAAATTGAGGTGCCAGTATTCGCCTTGATAAACTGTAAAGGAAAACTTCGCCAGCCTCCTGCCTCGTCTTTTCTCCTCTGTGATTTCACGTATCAGAGGCATGGACAGACCACCGGGTGAAGCTTGCAGGGACGTCCCTGTGAAGTAAGGACAAGCAGCTGCCCTTTTCCCGTCGCACACTGAAGACAACACAATGTTGCACACGGTTTCTGGGAGGAGGGGTGCTCATGAAGCAGCCCAACACGTGGTCACATGTGAATTTCTTATTCTCCTCCACGTAGATATTTCATACGTGGGCTGTTAATAGATTTGTTTATGTATTAATTAGCAATGTATGACTGTATTTCGATGTTGCCTTTTACAAAGGAGTTGTCATTCAGTGAACATTTACTGAGTGCCTGCTGTGTGCTAAGCACAGCGCTAGGCCTTGGAGCAAGTGTATAACTAGGCCCATATATATAACACAGCATGTAACACACTGTCCCTGTCTGGAGGCCAGTGTAGAAAAGCGAGTTTGAACGTACAATTATGACAGAGATGAGGGTAGTGGATATACAAGGTGCCGTGAGAATGCAGAGTAGGGAAAGAAGCTTAGAATTGAACTAGGATGTAATTCTGCAAGTGGTGTGCGTGTGTGTGTGTGCGCGTGTGTGTGTGTGAAGGGGTTAGGTAGGGAGACATGGCTGAACTACTAGCTTTAAGAGGAGAGAGGGGAAGAGGAGAGGGGGAGAAAGGGACAGGGAGAGAGAGAAATGAGACATCCTGAGGCCATCCTCCCAGTCATGTTTTTATGCAAAACAAGTATTTTTGTTTTCCCTTCATAAAATGGGAATTGTGTTCCATGAATTGTTATCTGTCTGGCTTTTCTCACAGACAAATAAAAATGGCTTCTAAACATTTTTGCTCAATTCATATATGTATGAATACATATATACATATATGTATGTATAAATACACATATATATGTGTATGTATGTATGTATATATCCACATATATATGTATGCGTATATATATATACATACACATATCTGTGTATGCATATATATGTATTCACATTCTTTTTTTATTTTTTTTAACGTTTATTTATTTTTGAGACAGAGGGAGACAGAGCATGAACGGGGGAGGGTCAGAGAGAGGGAGACACAGAATCGGAAACAGGCTCCAGGCTCTGAGCTGTCAGCACAGAGCCTGATGCGGGGCTCGAACTCACGGACCGCGAGATCGTGATCTGAGCCGAAGTCGGCCGCTTAACCGACTGAGCCACCCAGGCGCCCCTGTATTCACATTCTTTTTAATGACCATGGTTTGTGTGCATCAACAGTTTATTTATTCCTCTAAAGATGGTCATCTTTCCTAATGTCTTCGCAAGAATCTTGAAGAAAATTTTTGGAATACATCTGAGATACAGAATTTCTGGATTAATGAGCGTGTACATGTAAATTGTTGATAATGCTGCTTAAATTGCTCTCCCAAAGGCTTTGCAATGAATACTCCAAATCAGAGTGGGTGAGAGTGTTTCCTTAACAAAAGAATATGATCAATACATTTAATTATTTTCAGTCTAATGGATATGAAATGTTAGCTAATTGTTGATTTAATTTTCATTTCCCTGATTGCTAGTCAAGTGGAATGACTTTTCATATGTTTATAGTCTGTTGGCATTCATTCTTAACTGCCTATCTTTATTCTTTGTCAATTTTTCAATGTTTGGCATGTAGAAGTACTTTTTATATGGTCTGAATATTAATCCTGCCTCTAAGTTGTGTCATGTCCTCCTGGTCTGTTGCATTTTTCCCCAAATTTTACTAGGAAAATGTATGACATTCAGCAAGTTGAAACCATATCGGTTATCTTTCAAACATCCCTATGATGCCTTTGACATAGAGTTCAAATGTATTTCACACATTGGTTAGTGAGTTTTTTTTTTTTTTTTTTTAACTTCTGGTCTTTGTATCCTGCCTAGAAGACCTAACTCACTCTAAGGTTTAGCAAAATATTTCTAATCATTTTCATCTAACATCATCATTATCTTACATAAAGAGTTCTCTAGCACCTCTCAGTGATATTTGGATACTGGCAGTGGGGAGCTGGGGTATGTTTAGCTTTATTAGATCAATGCTGTTGGGACAAATAGCTCTCCATGTGAGGGGAAAATAGCTCACTCTTTGACTAACCATGTGAAATTCCATCTTTCCCATAAGCTGAATTCTTATTTCCCATAAGCTAACATTTGTTTCCTCTGTTTTATTCCAACAACCTATTCATGCATTTCTTCTGTTTTAATTTCTCTACTTCTGTTGTATGTTTTGATATATGTTAGGTCAAGTACATTTCTTAATGTTCTTTCAATCATTCTTTCTTTTTTTCAACAGTATCTCCTCCATATAAACTTTATAGTCAGTATGATAGTTTCTATAAAATATCCTGCTGGAGTTTTGATTTGGAATTCACCGAACCTTTAGAGGAATCAGGGAGTGGTGACATCTTCACAACACTGGGCCTTTCCACCCAGGGACACTGTGTATCTTAGTCTTGGCTCTTAATACCTGAGAAAGACACAGTGCTGGTTCTCTAAGGAGAATATATTGTGTCTGCACCTCAGGTGATTGCCTTGTCCCTGAGTGCTCAGCATCCTTCTGCTGTCTGGAGTAGAGGCAGAGAAACTTCTCCTGGTCTTATAGAGATCATCCCCCCTTCCCATCCCCTGGAAAGAGACAGAAAAGAGCTACTCCACTAGCCTGAAGTCGAGGTGCCATGAGACTCTGCGCAGATGCTTAGTCCTCACCCAAGGCAACAGGGGCTACTAAGGACATGGTACTTAAATCTCTCCCTACCCAATAACTTGTGAGGGTGACCACTACTTCATGGGGTCACCAAGGAGAACATTACCTTGTTGATTCTTACCTTAAATGCACTCCCTTCTCCATTTGCTAACCCACTCTTGTCCTAGTTTGTCTGTCTTTCTTTCTTTCTTTCTTTCTTTCTTTCTTTCTTTCTTTCTTTCTTTCTCCTTCCTTCCTTCCTTCCTTCCTTCCTTCCTTCCTTCCTTCCTTCCTTCCTTCCTTCCTTCCTTCCTTTCCTTCCTTCCATCTGTCCATCCATCCATCCAGTCTGTCCATCCATCCATTCATCCATCCTTCCATCTGTCTGTCTATCTACCTATCTATCTTGAAGGGATACAGAGAATTCGTGAGAACTTGCCCTTTTCCCATAATCTGTTCTCTGGCTCCTTCTGAGGTGTTCCTATCATTTCTTTCATCATCCTACTATCTTCTCAGGTCATCAACTTTGATATATAATGTAACACCCTACCTCTGTCCATATCAACCTAATGCTCTAATAGAACTTGTGTATATGTTACATACATATCAATTTCATGTGTCTAAATTTCAGAAGAATATGGAGAACAATGTAACTAAGAAATGGAGCTTTATACTTTTTCTCTAACAAGGCAGCGCTGCCTAGTTGAACACTTTAACAGTACTAGCCATCACTAAGCACCCACAGGTAAAATAAAGAAGACAAAATCACCATAGCCAGAGGGAAAGGAATTCTGGTCTCTTGGGCAATATTCCCTTCCAGATTCTTCAGGTGGTTGCACTGACCCCTGCAAGAGTCTATGCAATGACTCCCAATAAAAGGCCAATTCCATTTAAATGATTGAACAATGAATATGAATGATCTCCAGACCATCCTAATTGTATTTTAAGAAGTGGGAAACAGGGGCATCTGCGTGGCTCAGTTGGTTAAGCATCCAACTTTGGCTCAGGTCGTGATCTCAAAGTTCATGGGTTCAAGCCCCATGTTGGGCTCTGTGCTGACAGCTCAGAACCTGGAGCCTGCTTCAGATTCTGTGTCTCCCTCTCTCTCTGCCCCCTCCGCCACTCACACTCTGTCTTTCAGAAATGAACATTAAACAATTAAAAAAAAAAAAGAAGTGGGTAATAAAATCACATAAGCCAGGGTAAGGAATCAGACATCACAGATAAAGATATGGCTTTAGATTGACACCTCCTAAAACTGAGTGGGAGTCAGATTTGGCACAGACTTTAGACTAAGGCAACCTGCAGGACCAGAGAGCCACCTGTCACACCCACCCTGAGGAGAAACTAGATGAAGTACAATGTAGTGGTGAGGAAACAAGGACCCTGGCTCTACCCTTTGCCAGCTGAGTGACTTTGGGCAAGTTACTTAAACTCCCATCGTCTCAGTTTCCTCATCTGCAAAATGGAATTAATATCTGTACTTACGTTATCGAAGTTTTGTGAACATCGAGTAACATAAAAACATGCAGAATGCTTAGAATCATAGCAAGAACTCAGGTTAGCAGTAGCCACTCCATAATTAATGTTAGTTATTCTTTTTCCATAACTATCACCTCTAGATGGGTCCTAAGACATTAGGTGGGCTCCAGGGATGCAATGGGTACCAACGTGGATGTCCCATGACTGGCTTTTCTGTCAGGGGCTGTACTAGGATCCAGGGAGGTGTGAGGAGCCCATTCAGAGCAAATGAGGCACTCACAGACAGACCACAGCTGCTGACTGGTTAAGGGCACACAGACAACTGAAGAAGTCAGAAACAAATAGAGAATCTTGGCAGATAGGCCCTGCAAACATCACATCCACAGTGGCTGGCTCCGGATGGCAGGGGCCCCGAGATGACAGGGAAAGAGCTCTGAACAATTTCCTAAGGTGGCAGGAGCCTTTGGTTCAGCTGAATTAGGAAATGGCTTATTACAGTGTTGCCAGAACCTTTCACAGGCTGGCACAGGCTGGCTGCCTCCGCCAGGCTACCGCCACTCTCAAAATCCCCTTGTCACGGTTTCCATACCAATAATGAATTGCTAATTTCTGTGCTCTCTCAGACTGCAGTCCTGCATAATTTTCTCATTCTCTAATTGCTCTTCCCATTCGAACCTGTAGAATAATAGGATGGTTGCCACTGTGCTACCGGAATTGAAAAGTAAGGCAAGACTCCTCCATTGTAGAATTCACTCCAGTTTGGCCAGATGGTTGGAGGGGGCTGTCTGAAAGTACACTCGGGTAAGTAATAGCCTTCCTTGGGCTCCAGCGGTGTGACGTCTGAGCGACAAAGCTGACAGATGCTCTCCAGCTCAGGGAAACTTGGCTGGTCACAAGGGAAGCATGGAGAGACCGTCTGTAGCCATTCAAATCCCAATCTGTGTGTCCCTATGTCACCCCCAGGTATGCTCGTGCTGAGGGTCCCACAGTAAATTGGAAATATATGAAGCAAATCAAGGAGAGCATTTTAATCCCTGTTCAAATAGTATTAACCAATCCATAAGTCAAATACAGAGCCAGACAATGAGACAGCTCTGGCATGAATTACTCAAGATAAATATCTTCGAGAAAAACAAAACAAAATCCAAAGTCTATTATCAGGTAACAATTCACTGCTTTGAATTGGAAATGCCTTAGTTTACTGTTTAAAAGCACAAATAATCAAGAATTTAATGTGTAAAGTATCATTACAATCATTTGTTCATCATCCCATACTCACATATTTACCGAAAAGAATGTATTTTTTCAATGTATTTCTGATACTGTTTGACAACATGCATTTGTAAGGGACAAATACACAAACAGATGGAAGGGAGTTTGCTCAGGCATAAAATATATGAATAAGTGAAACCTTCAAGGGATACTCAATCTTTATTTAAACCATGAGATTTTCTTAATCCCCAACTATATATGCCTAAAATCCGGGTTAGCATTTTATCCAAAATCGACCAATTTCACTTCCAAAGCCATTTGTCGCTCCTTTTGCTAACAAAGGTAAAAGAAAAAGACAAATACTGAGGAAAGGACATGAAAAAAGATGAATTGGACAATCAGCCTCTGAAATTGACATCTCTAGGGTGTAGTGTTGGTTCACAGCTGGAACAGACCATCCAAACACCTTGAAATATCCCCATCTTTTCACCTTGGTACAGGTTCAAGACTATAGGGAAACAGCATTTATCCATTTGGTATTTTAATCACAAGTGATAGCTTCAGATTGCTGAATAATTGAATAGATCCTCCATAACCATCAAAAAATTGGAATTTTTGGAAGGAGGGGCCAACATGGTGGAGAAATCCCTATGTCCCGAGTCTCTCAAAGAAGCGCAGAAGCCAAAGGACTTTGAACACCAGAGCCTGGGAAGAAAAGAGACTGAATCTACTAGGAAGAAAATGGGAAAGCTGGAAAAAAGATAGGTGGGTAACTGTGAACTGGGGTTGATAAAAAAGGCCGCGTGGGCACGGAGGGGAGGGACCCCCTTCTGCGGAGAGACAAAGGGAAGAGAAAGAGTGGCTAGGGAAGTGCAGGACTGTATCTGGACGGAGAGAGACCTCGGACTGAGACTGAGAGGGATCCAATCTCTAACTGCGGGGCTTTCTTTGGACTGGAGCCGGCTCCCTGTTCATGCACCTGGGGAGGAGGGGAGCCAGCCCTGGGTGCGGTAGGTCGGAGGTTCAGTCCCCAGCTGGAGAAAGTGGTTCCCTCCTTTGAGGGCTGCGCGACAGTATAGAACCTGCCTGCGTCGGCCACCTCCGGGCCCAGTAGCTGGGCCAAGGGCACAGTCTGCAGGAGGAAAAGGCCGCCATCTCCCTGGAGTGCTGTGGAAAAAGACAAAGGCTGCCCGTGTCCGCCACCCCGGGGGCTGGCGGCGCGGGCAGCGGCTCAGTCTGCAGAAGGTGGTCCTCCCTGAAGTGCTGGGGCACAGACACAGCCAGCCGAGACCACATATTGCCGCACAGAGAGGCACTTCCCCAGGGCCAGAATGCACAAAGTGGGACTTTGAATCCTAGCCAAGCGCAGGGTCAGGGGAGTGGGGGAGAGAGAAGGACCGCCCCGTCTGCGCCCGCAGCACAGTGAGGACGACTCAAATGGAGTCCACCGGTCCTGCTCCGTGGAGAAGAGACTGTGGGAACACCATTCCCCCCGACCACCACCACCACCAAGGCAGGGCCTCAGGGATCACTCCCGGGGCCCATAGTGGAGATGGGTACAGACAACACCAAACCACGCCCCTTTGCACTGGGTAACTGCGTATCTACTGTCGGGGCACAGACCCTGTGGACAGCTCCTCCCGACAAGCAATGCAGCATGGCCTGGATTAACTCTAGGTCAGTTCTGGAAATATATTCTCCCCCCAACCCCCATTTCTCCTCCTTATCTCTTCCCTCCCCTAGGCTGGTTACTCTGGCTATTGGTCTGTCTAAACAGACATATTTAATCCATTGTCCTGATACATGTTCTACACCTCCTTCTTTACACTCCTTCCTCTCTCTCCGGAATAATCAAGCCATATAGTTTCTCTGTCTGGGTAACTTTATCTTCGTTTCGTTTTCCCCACCTCCTTCTTTATTTTCCTTTCTCTCTCACTGGATTAAGCCTTTTAGCCTCTCTGCATAATCAATGTTTATTTTTTCTCCCCCTCCCCACCCCCGTCATTTCTTTCTTTGTATGTGCTCTTCCATCAGCACCACCTCCACCCTCTTCTTTACTTGTCGTCAGTGTTTTTGGGTTTTTTTTTGTTTTTTAGTCTTTAGTTTTTTGTTTTTGTTTAAATGTTTGTGTTATTTGTTTGTGTGTTTGTGTGTTTTTGTCTCCTGTTTGTCTGTTTTCTTTTACAGGGCTACTCCAAGGAACAAATCAAACCATACTTGGTGGAGGGTCCAAAATATCGCTACGAGTAGGGTAATAAAATAACAAAAGTCCCAACAATAGAGAGCAAGTAACAATCCCCAAAAAACACCTCCTGAAGGGCCAGGCCCTGGACAGTGTATGACCCTCCTTTAATACAGCAGTGCTCACAGGTGCAGAGCATACAACAAGCTTTTAAAACACATAAGGGACAGAAAACTAAGCAAAATGACGAAACAGAAGAATTCTGCTCAAAAGAAATCCCAGGAAGCAGCGACAGCTAACAAATTCATCAAAACCGATTTAAGCAATATAACGGAACAAGAATTTAGAATAATAGTCACAAAATTAATTTCTGGGCTTAAAAAAAGCATAGGGGACAGCAGAGAATCTATTGCTACAGAGATCAAGGGACTAAAAATAGTCATGATGAATTAAAAAATGCTCTAAATGAGATGCAAAATAAAATGGAGACAGCCACAGCACAGATTTGAAGAGGCAGAGGGGAGAATAGGTGAATTAGAAGATAAAATTATGGAAAACTAGGAAGCTGAGAAAAAGAGAGAGAAAAAATCCAGGAGTATGAGGGGAGAATTAGAGAACTAAGTGATGCAATCAAACGCAACAATATCCATATAATAGGAATTCCAGAAGAGGAAGAGAGAGAGAAAGGGGCTGACGGTGTACTTGAACAAATCATAGCTGAGAACTTCCCCTATCTGGGGAAGGAAACAGGCATTGAAATCCAAGAGGCACAGAGAACTCCCTTCAGATGTAACTTGAATCAATCTTCTGCATGACATATCATAGTGAAACTGGAAAAATACAAGGAAAAAGAGATAATTCTGAAAGCAGTTAGGGATAAACGGCCCTTAAAATACAAAGGTAGACACAAAAGGGTAGTAGCAGACCTATCTACTGAAACTTGGCAGGCCAGAAAGGAATGGCAGGAAATCTTCACTGTGATGAACAGAAAAAATATGCAGCCGAGAATCCTTTATCCAGCAAGGCTGTCATTCAGAATAGAAGGAGAGATAAAGGTCTTCCCAAACAAACAAAAACTGAAGGAATTCATCACCACTAAACCAGCCCTATAAGAAATCCTTAGGGGGATTCTTTGAGTGAAATGTTCCAAGGACCACAAAGTACCAGAGACATCACTACAAGCATGAAACCTACAGACATCACCATGACTCTAAACCCATAACTTTCAATAATAACACTGAACGTAAATGGACTCAATGCTGTAACCAAAAGACATAGGGTATCAGAATGGATAAAAAAAAAACAAGACCCATCTATTTTCTGTCTACAAGAGACTCATTTTAGACCTGAGGACACCTTCAGACTGAAAGTGAGGGGATGGAGAACTAAATATCATGCTACTGGAAGCCAAAAGAAAAGCTGGAGTAGCCATACTTATATCAGACAAACCAGACTTTAAATTAAAGGCTGTAGCAAGAGATGAAGAAGGGCATGATATAATAATTACAGGATCTATCCATCAGGAAGAGCTAACAATTATAAACGTCTATGCACCGAATTTGGAGGCCCCAAATATTTAAAAACAATTAATCACAAGCACAAGCAACCTTATTGATAAGAATGTAGTAATTTCAGGGGATTTTAATACTCCACTTACAACAATAGATAGATCATCTAGACAGAGAATCACTCAAGAAACAAGGGCGCTGAATGATACAGTGGATCAGATGGACTTGACAGATATATTTAGAATTCTGCATCCCAGAGCAATGGAATATACTTTCTTCTTGAGTGCACATGGAACATTCTCCAAGATAGATCACATACTGGGTCACAAAACAGCCCTTAATAATTATAAAAGAATGAGATCATACCATTCACACTTACAGATCACAATGCTATGAAGCTTGAAATCAACCACAGGAAAAAGTCTGGAAAACCTCCAAAAGCATGGAGGTTAAAGAACACCCTACTAAAGAATGAATGGGTCACCCAGGCAATTAGAGAAGAAATTAAAAAAAATATATGGAAACAAATGAAAATGAAAATACAACAATCCAAATGCTTTGGGAAGCAGCTAAGGCAGTCCTGAGAGGAAAATACATTGCAATCCAGGCCCATCTCAAGAAACAAGAAAAATCCCAAATACAAAAATCTAACAGCACACCTAAAGGAACTAGAAGCAGAACAGTAAAGGCACCCCAAACCCAGCAGAAAAAGAGAAATAATAAAGATCAGAGCAGAAATAAACAATATAGAATCTAAAAAAACAGTAGAGAAGATGAATAAAACCATGAGTTGGTTTTTTCGAAAAACAAACAAAATTGATAAACCTCTAGCCAGGCCTCTCAAAAAGAAAAGGGAGATGACCCAAATAGATAAAATCATGAATGAAAATGGAATTATTACAACCAATCCCTCAGAAATACAAGCAATTATCAGGGAATACTATGAAAAATTATATGCCAACAAACTGGACAACCTGGAAGAAATGGACAAATTCCTAAGCACCCACACACTTCCAAAACTCAAACAGGAAGAAATAGAAAATTTGGACAGACCCATAACCAGTGAAGAAATTGAATCAGTTATTGAAAATCTCCCAACAAATAAGAGTCCAGGACCAGATGGCTTCCCAGGGGAATTCTACCAGACATTTAAAGCAGAGATAATACCCATCCTACTCAAGCTGTTCCAAAAAATAGAAAGGGAAGGAAAACTTCCAGACTCATTCTATGAAGCCAGCATTACTTTGATTCCCAAAACAGACAGAGACCCAGCAAAAAAAATAACTAAGCCAATATCCCTGATGAATATGGATGCAAAAATTCTCAACAAGATACTAGCAAATTGAATTCAACAGCATATAAAAAGAATTATTCACCATGATCAAGTGGGATTCATTCCTGGGCTGCAGGTCTGGTTCAACATTTGCAAATCAATCAATGTGATGCATCGCATTAACAAAAGAAAAGATAAGAACCATATGATCCTGTCAATCGATGCAGAAAAAGCATTTGACAAAATTCAGCATCCTTTCTTAATAAAAAGCCTCGAGAAAGTCAGGATAGAAGGAACATAAACATCATAAAAGCCATTTATGAAAAGCCCACAGTTAATATTATCCTCAATGGGGAAAACTGAGAGCTTTCCCCCTGAGATCAGGAACACAACAGGGATGTCCACTCTCACCGCTGTTGTTTAACACAGTGTTGGAAGTTCTAGCCTCAGCAGTCAGACAACAAAAGGAAATCAAAGGCATCAAAATTGGGAAAGATGAAGTCAAGCTTTCACTTTTTGCAGATGACATGATACTCTACATGGAAAACCTGAAAGACTCCACCAAAAGTCTGCTAGAACTGATACATGAATTCAGCAAAGTCGTGGGATACAAAATTCATGTACAGAAATCAGTTGCATTTTTATACACCAATAATGAAGCAACAGAAAGACAAAGAAACTGATCCCATTCACAATTGCACCAAGAATCATAAAATACCTAGGAATAAACCTAACCAACGATGTAAAAGATCTGTATGCTGAAAACTATAGAAAGCTTATGAAGGAAATTGAAAAAGATACAAAGAAATGGAAAAACACTCCATGCTCATGGATTGGAATAATAAAATTGTTAAAATGTCACTACTACCCAAAGCTTTCTACACATTCAACGCAATCCTAATCAAAATTGCACCAGCATTTTTCTCGAAGCTAGAACAAGCAATCCTAAAATTTGTATGGAACCACAAAAGACCCCGAATAGCCAAAGAAATATTGAAGAAGAAGACCAAAGTGGGAGGCATCACAATCCCAGACTTTAGCCTCTACTACAAAGCTGTAAGCATCAAGGCAGCATGGTATTGGCACAAAAACAGACACAGAGACCAGTGGAATAGAATAGAGACTCCAGAATTGGGCCCACAAAAGTATGGCCAACTAATCTTTGACAAAGCAGGAAAGAATATCCAATGGAAAAAAGACAGTCTCTTTAACAAATGGTGCTGGGAGAACTGGACAGCAACATGCAGAAGAATGAAACTAGACCACTTTCTTACACAATTCACAAAAATAAACTCAAAATGGATAAAGTGTAAAGCACCTGAATGTGAGACAGGAAACCATCAAAACCCTAGAGGAGAAAGCAGGAAAAAACCTCTCTGACCTCAGCCACAGCATTTTCTGGCTCCACACATCTCCAAAGACAAGGGAATTAAAAGCAAAAATGAACCACTGGGACCTCATGAAGATAAAAGGCTTCTACACTGCAAAGGAAACAATCAACAAAACTAAAAAGCAACCTACAGAATGGGAAAAGATACTTGCAAATGACATATCGGACAAAGAGCTAGTACCCAAAATCTATAAAGAGCTCACCAAACTCCACACCCGAAAAACAAATAATCCAGTGAAGAAATGGGAAGAAGATATGAATAGATACTTCTCTAAAGAAGACATCCACATGGCCAGTAGTCACATGAAAAGATGCTCAACGTCACTCCTTCTCGGGGAAATACAAATCAAAACCACACTGAGATATCACCTCACGCTGGTCAGAGTGGCTAAAATGAACAAATCAGGAGACTATAGATGCTGGGGAGGATGTGGAGAAACGGGAACCCTCTTGCACTGTTGGTGGGAATGCAAATTGGTGCAGCCACTCTGGAAAACAGTGTGGAGGTTCCTCAAAAAATTAAAAATACATGTACCCTATGACCCAGCAATAGCATGGCTAAGAATTTTCCCAAGGGATACAGGAGTGCTGATGCATAGGGGCAATTGTACCCCAATGTTTATAGCAGCACTCTCAACAAGAGCCAAATTATGGAAAGAGCCTAAATGTCCATCCACTGACAAATGGATAAAGAAGATGTGGTTCATATATACAATGGAATACTATGTGGCAATGAGAAAGAATGAAATCTAGCCATTTATAGCAACATGGATGGAACTGGAGAGTGTTATGCTAAGTGAAATAAGTCAGGCAGAGAAAGACATATACCATATGTTTTCACTCATATGTGGATCCTGAGAAACTTAACAGAAGACCATGGTGGGAGGGAAAGGGGGGGAAAAGTTACAGAGAGGGAAGGAGGCAAACCATAAGAGACCCTTAAAAACTGAGAACAAACTGAGGGTTGATGGGGGGTGGGAAGGGGGGAAAGTGGGTGATGGGTATTGAGGAGGGCACCTGTGGGGATGAGCACTGGGTTTTGTATGGAAACCAATTTGACAATAAAGTGTATTAAAAAAATTGGGATTTTTGATCTTATTTTCCCAACATGTAAAATTTCCTTCTCATTACGGTTTTATTCATAATCACTTAGCTTCTCTGATAACAGATTTCTGGTTTGGTTTTGTTTTTCATAGAAATGCCCATTGTCTTCCTACAATTCGTACCACAGCCATTTTACTTTCTCTCTCTATGCCTGGTGATAAATTAACCAATAATATTTAAACTGTTATCAATGCCCCCCCGCCCCGATCTCCTTTCTAATTTCCCCATGTATCTTTACCTTAGATTTTTCTATTGTTTTCTGACAACAAAGAATTCTTTTCAAAATTACTCGATACTAAACTGAATTTTAATACTACAACATAGTTAGTAATATTTCAATGTATCACTCATTAACCCAAGGTAGAAAGACATCTATTAAGACACTATGTCTTTTTTATCCTATGGAAGTGTGCGTGGAAAGTAAGAAGGCATTTTATTTAGCACCTTATTGGCTTGGTTTACTCTTGTGTATTTATTTTTATTCTATTTACTTGACCTAAAAAAAACAAAAAACAAAAACAAGAAAAATAACCACACAGTTTACCCATGTCTGTCACCTTCTAACTCCTGCTTCTGGCAACCAGCAGCGGGTCCATGTCTGTGAGATTGGGTATGGATGGATGGATTTTAACATTCCATGTAGAAGAGAGATCACAGTGTTATCTTATTTGAGGGCTTACTCTAAATAGCACATGGCTATAAACTCAGTGATGGTGGGGAGGAGAGCATGAGATTTCTCTGCTTTTATTCACTGATGTATCCTAGCACATGGCAAGTGATCGATACCCCCTTTTGAGCTATGAATACATAAATGAACGAATGAAGGGGTGCTAAGTACTTCCCACGGATTATCTATATCCCTGAATCTTATAAGAATCCTACAAGGCACTAGGATCATCCTCATTTTACATGAGGAAACCGAGGCTCAGCAAAATTAACTTACCCACAGTATTGCAGCCAGCAAATGGTGCCGGGGGCCCTCAAACCAAGTTGTCTGATTCCACAACCAAAGCTCTGAGTCACTCTTTGCAGTCAAACCCCTATGCTCTGAACCACTGTCCACACTGAGTCTATCTTTTCCTCACACCTGTGCTGACCTGTTGCATAGGATGTCTCAGACTAAACAAGGGACTGCTTATGTGTAAAACTGGAACCACAGTGACCCGTGTTCGACCAGCTCTTCTGTCAGCAGATGGCCCCTTCCACCTGTCCCTGGGCTGATGCCTCGGGGGCCCGCTCACAGGGGCTGGTATCTGAGCTCATAGATCCTTCCATGCCTCTTACCACGGCTTCCACTGTGGCTTCAGACGACCCTGTGCCCTCACCTGTTGACTTCTCCATGGCAGGGGACCTGCCCTTCCTCTTACTACCTGCAGTGCTACGTGAGCCAGGCTATAACTTTGAAATTTTACCGAAGTTTCAAGAATGATGAGAGAGGAATAGCATCCGATCACTGAACAGGCAAGCGCCATCTTTGGGTCTCTCATCCTGCTGCCTCTTTTACTCCTAACTGAGCAGCTTCCTTTTGGCTGGGTGAGCTCCCCTCCCCTTCCCCCACCCCTAAATCAGGACCCCTCCATGGCTCAGAGTCAGGGTCAGATAGACGCTGCAAGGAGGGAATGATTTGCCTTCCCTGTCTACAGCCTGCTTTCCAAGTCATGTCTTGCCTTAGATGATGAGCAGTGGATGTTTTCAAACCTTTCAGGAGGAACTTCATCACCAGTCTGACCCTAAGGGCCTAAGTTGGAAGCCCTACAAGAGACCAGCATCAACACATTCTAGAGTTTGGGTTATTTAGTCTCAAGAACAATCTGTGAGATCCATCTCTCAGGTGAGACACAAATGGTCTAGTTCAGGCAGGGCCACAGACACAGGTCAATGCCTTTTCTAGTCCCCTCAGCTCGAATCTCCTCATGGTCTACAAAAGTCTCTCAGAGATGCTCTAAGTTCCTTGAGGGCAGAGTGCTCCTGTGTCCCCTGCACCTTGCTCTGCTTCTAGCACAGAGTTCTCTGCAGACGGTGGTCGTGGGAGCCGAATGCCAATCCTCTCCCTCCTTCTTCTGACGCACTCTCACCTCTGAGCCCTGGACAAATAATAGCTTTCCGCCATAGAATATCTGTGGATTCAGCAGCCTGGAGCTAGAAAATCAACCTGAACATTTTAAGTGCTGGAAAGAAAAAGTCTTTTCTTCATGTTGCCCTGGGGTAGGTACTAGGCATACCCTGGGGTTCTGGACATGAGGGACAGGACAAGATGTGGAAAAGACAGGGTTGAGAGAGCTCAGTTGTAATGTTCTTTACCTGGTCTGTGTTGACAAGACAAATAAAGGCTCTCAGACAGTATTACCCAAAGATGTGACAGAAGCATATTCAGAAGCAGACAGGTCCAGGCTGAAACTCTTGAGTTTTCTGCCAGTTAGTTCATTTGAGGATGTCCAGGGACCTACTCTCACTGTGCAAAGGGAAGAGAACAGTGTGGTCAACATCCCTGCACTGCATGTAAATTCCTTAATCCATGTGGCATCTGTAGACACCAGGCAAAAAGTAAATCACAAGGGAGGACGGTCAAGGAGTTTGCCCTTGGCAAGAAAATGGTTGTTTAGAATATTAACTATGGAGTACAAGTGCCCCTATGCATCAGCAGTCCTGTATCCCTTGGGTAAATTCCTAGCAGTACTATTTCTGGGTCAGGGTAGATCTATTTTTATTTTTGGGGGGGAGGAAGTTATGGAGAGGGAGGGAGGCAAACCGTAAGAGACTCTTAAATACTGAGAACAAACTGAGGGTTGATGGGGGTGAGGGAGAGGGCAAAGTGGGTGATGGCGTTGAGGGGGGCACCTGTTGGGATGAACACTGGGTGTTGCATGGGAACCAATTTGACAATAAATTATATTTAATATAAAAAAAAGAATATTAACTATGGAGATGTAGCCAACTTGAGAATCTTCTAGATATATTTAGTTTTATGAGCCTCCACTGACTCAAGAATCATAGGAGGGTATTATGGGTTAAACTGCATCCCTCTCCCACAGATTTGTATGTTGAAGACCTACTCTTAGTACCTGAGCCTGTGACCTTATCTAGAGATACGGTCTTGACGGAGGTAGATGAGGTCATTAGGGTAAGCTCTAGTCCAATATGACTGATGTCCTCCGAAAAAGACACACATAGAGAGAAGACAATGTGAAGAGATATATAGGGAGGCAATGGCCATCTACAGGCCAAAGGGAGAGGCCTGGGATAGATCCTTCCCTTACAGCCCTCAGAAAGAACTGACCCTGTGGACACAATGATTTGGAACCCCTGGCTCCAGATCTGTAAGACCGTACGTTTGTGTTGTTTGAGCCAGCCGGTCTGTAACACCTTGTCAGGCAGTCCTAGCAATCTAACACAAAGGGCACCAGGGCATGGACGGTCTGTATCATTACCTGCTGCTAACACTGCTGGTGCTTAGATGTCCACTTTAAGGGCTGTGGCTTTCTTTATCATTTTTAATTTATTGTTTTAAGTGTGTATTTATTTTCGAGAGACAGAGAACGCGAGCAGGGGAGGGGCAGAGGGAGGGGGGTACAGAGGATCTGAAGCAGACCCCGTGCTGACAGCGGCGAGCCCGATGCGGGGCTCACAATCACGACCTGTGAGATCATGACCTGAGCCGAAGTCCGACGCTCAAGTGACTGAGCCACCCAGGTGCCCCAAGGGCTGTGACTTTTCTTATCACACCACCAGTTAGGGACATCTCCTGGATCCTAGGGCATGAGGATTGTTTACATCTAGGACACAACTGGAAAAGGCCAATAAACCATACACATGCACAGTTCATAACTAATCACACCAGAGACAGTCTTTTCCAGATCTTTCACCCCATCTCTAATGAAAACTCAACACTAACATAACTGTTTGGATTGGCCACTCAATTTGGGTGCTGCCTTTGCCAGTAAATGTCATCCTTCATGAGGCTCCTGCAGTCCGAGCCAACCAGACAGTTGAGACAACGTGCTGGCTGAGTATGGTTGTGGTCACCTGGGTTGAATATGGGTGAAGGGCATGTTGCTGGTCCAAAGCTATGGTCCACGCTGGCCTCTGACCCTCCCGGAATGTCAGCTCTAGGAGAATGCCCACCACGGCACTTATTTTTGTGAATAGCATGAAAGTAGAATTAGGAAAAGGGGTGACCAGACGTGTTTGCTGACACAGGGAAGGATGCCTTGGACAGAATGAAGCTGCAAAAGCAAGAGACAGTACTGATAGGATTAAGGGTATGCAAGGAAAGATTGGCCTTTTAAGGATATTTGCCATTTATTGAGGCTTCCAATGTGATAGACCTCATCCTATGGGCTTTATACCCACCACAACAGCCTCATAAAAGCCCCGTAAAATATATATTATTTTGCAGATGTGAAAACTGGAATACACATGGATTAAATGGTTTGCCTAAGAACATAGAGCAGGTAAGTGAGATTAACCCATAAATGTCTGTTCATTATACTATACTACTTCCCTTGGAATAAAAAACACTCTGTTCCTTTTTCTGGAGATTGTAAGAAAGAAAGTAGGACAAGATGGGGAGTGTCTTGAACAATGTTATCTTTGCTCCTCCAGACCTATCCCCATCTCCCTTTATCACCCCTGCCCTGTGGCCAGGAGTGTGGCCTCTGTGTAATGTTTCAATGGGCATCTTTGCCTGGTGGCTTCCGGCTGAGGTAAGCCAGTGGCAGTCAACTGCAGGAGGTCAGAAGACAGGAGAAGAGTGACAGTGGGGGTATACTTCCTTGCCATTTCTCACTACTGGGGGCCCCCAGGTTGGCTTTGTCCTAGACCATAGGCCAGAGTTCCCATCAGGTGGCCTCCTTCATAGAGTCCCCGCTCTGGGCTCCAGTTAACATTCCCTTCTGTGCCCAGTCCTGGAGGACTGCACCACCCATTGATTTTTCTTTAAACCCTGACCACCCCTCTATCAAATAAAAATCCCTTTATCAAATTTTCCTTACAATATCCAGCCTATATATGTATGTATGCCATTTTCCCCTGCTGGGACCCTGATTGGTACAGCAACACAGCAAGCTTTAGACACAAAAGAGGAAATGTTGTTAGTGAAGTGGGCATCCCTGAGAGAGGAGGCTGAAGGGGCAGCAGGATCCCTGGCAAGGAGAGAACATGGGGACAGGTCCTGTGGGAAGAGGGTCAGTTACACCAGAATGGGGGTCATGCTGAATGGTGTTACGGACCCTTTCCAGGCAACGTGGCAAGGATTTGAAGCAGAACTAATCTTTCCGCCATCTGGGCACGGAAAGTCTGAGAAAAGAAATAGAATACCATGTACCAAGAGTCTGGCATGAGTAAGAGGAAAAAGATGAGGTCCTGGAAGCCAAGCCCCCCCGCCCCAGTCTAGCAGAAGAGACAGGTGAGAGAGGAAACACCAGCAGCCCAGCAAGTTGAGCTTTTCTAACAGAGCTCTGCCCACAACGCAGCAGGTGCCTGAAAGGCATGCAGCCTGGTGGGTCCTCCAGTCTTGGGTGCCTTCTCTCCTGCTTGTGGGTCTCTCATAACCACGTCTGCACAGACGGCCTGGGAAGAGACTCTGGACCCTGTGCCTCAGTCACTCAGACCCTGAGGTTCTGAATTGTGGTGTGAGGAGAGGCACATGTGTGCCAAGTTTTAGTGGAGTCTCCACTGGGCATTGATGGTGACTTTGGGGTACTGTTAGATACTGTTTTTGCTAAGCACTTGGGATCTCATTAATCCTGCCCTGACAATCAACATTTATCTCTCTGAAATCCCAGAGGGATAGATAAATATGGGGAAATGCCTGGCAAGAACAAAATGCAGCAAATATAACAAAACAATGTATTATTAGCTGTGGTTTTGCCTCCAACTCCAAAATAGAGAACTCTAGCAAGCTGGTAACCTTTTTCCTCAGCTAGTTAGGCCTAAAGAACGGTAGGCCAAAAGTTGATCCAATACAAACCCATCACCAAGAGGAATGTAATTAGAGAGAAGTTATAAGAGAAGAAAGGGTTCTGGGTCCCAGTACTTAGTGCTGAGTTATCCTGGATCTCAGCTGAGGGAGATGTCCCAGGCCAGCTGCTAACAAGAAAAACAGGAGCAACTGGAAAGAAACAGACACTGTTGATCAGCTGGAGGAAGGGGACCCGTGTCTGCTTGCCCCCCCCCCCCAGCCACAGGAAGGGAAGCAGCTAAAAACAGAATGGCACCTGTGTACCAACCATTTAATTCACAGAATCTACAATAGAATCTACATTAGTATTCTTCCTCCTTGGTAAGACCCAAGAGGAGGCTGAGGAAGAGGGAAGAAGGGGGTTGGAGAGGTTCCCCTCACAAAGGCTCATGCCCTTCCTCTGCCCTGTGACCACCCGACCCTCCTGCAGATAGCAACTAGACTGAACAAAATACCAAGACACCATAATCCACAAGCATGTGAGACTAGAGAGTATGCAAAAGTCAGGCAGCTTCTGGAGGGGACGTGATGCTCAGAACAAAGCGATGAGACTGTGTGAGGGTGAGATTTTTACGGGGTTTTGGGCCCAAGGGCAGGCTGAAATCTGCAGTCTGCGGAGTGGCCCAAACTCCAGGAGAGATCCAATAACCTTCCTGGTGTGAAAAACAAGAGGACTGAGTCTGGGGCAACCACAGCTGCTGGAAAGTGAGGGGGAACCCATGAAGGAGAGAGCCAGAGGGGGAGAACCCCAAATTCAGCATGTAAACTCTGCCAGAGTGTCTGGCCGAGCCCTGAACGCTGTGCGCGCACACACACACACACACACACGACAGACTCCAGAAATGCCGTAAGCTGCCCAAGAGACAGGGCTTGCCGTGTGAGCCCAACCAGGTGCGCTGTCTGCTGGGAAAACAAAAACAACAAACCTCTCCTTGGGACATAACATAATCCTGAGTCTCCTAAACGTGACATTCGCAAGGCCCAAGACGCAGTTCAAAACTACTCCTTATGTGAACAGCTTGAGACCCACACCTGCTTCTCCAGGTCAGATGGTGAGGAGCAGTTCTCCAAGTGAAGGTCCTTGGAACCCTGTCAGGGTCCATGAGGCCAGAACTATTTTTATAAGGATGTTATTTTTCTTCTTATTTCTCAGTGTCTTAGGCATGTACGAAGGAGTTTTTCAGAAGCTATATGACATGCGATGTCAAGACCTATTGAATGTAAAAGTAGATATGAGAATCCAGCTTTTATTAAAGCCAAATGTTGAAGAGGTTTGCAAAATATGTGAGACAGTATCACATTTTTTACTAACTTCTAATTTTGAAAATTTAGATATTTTTTTGTTACAACTACAGGATTTTGTTATTTTAACTTTCTATGGTTCACTTATTTTTGTGAGAGTTAAGAGTGTACGAGCAGGGGAGGGGCAGAGAGAGAGGGAGACACAGAATCCGAAGCAGGCTCCAGGCTCTGAGCTGTCAGCACCGAGCCCGACGCGGGGATTGAACTCACGAACCACGAGATCACGACCTGAGCTGAAGTTGGAGGCTTAACGACGGAGCCACCCAGGCATTCTGGGCTTTTGTTATTTTAAACAAACTGATAAATGAAAATCTAAATCTCTTAGTTCTGAACCAAGGCATCGATAACCCATCCCTGCCACCACCAGCACTGCCTGCTCGAGGGCTCACAGCTGAACCCCTGCTCAGGGCCTCCCCTGGGCAGAGGAAGCTGCCTGTCCAACGTCATACCTTCTGTCCAAGGGCAGCCTGTATTTGACAATGGGGCAGTCTGACATACAGAGGCCGGAAGCGCCCTCCAACTGCGGGAGCTCCTCGTGGGGTCGGATGGGGCCCACACTGCATCTACATCCAAGCTCACCTTTGCCCTCTGCCCAATCCTCTTGGCCTTCCAGCTCCCAGGAAGCCTCCCTAAAAAACACAGATCTCCATTTCAGAGTCCCCCTGACATGCCGGGGCCAACTACCTACCACTAACGGGACCTACCACTGAACCTACCACTAACGGGAAAAGGACTAACCTGGTCTGGAGCCTCCATGGGCTCTGTCTCTGATGGCAGAGTGGCAGTTCTTCTGACGGCCAGACCTCCTTTCCTTTAGGGCACGCCTGAACAAGCCTGAGGCTCCAGCCTCTAGTCCTGGGCATGCG
The DNA here is from genome assembly GCF_028749965.1 of Puma concolor. Lineage (NCBI taxonomy): Eukaryota > Metazoa > Chordata > Mammalia > Carnivora > Felidae > Puma > Puma concolor. The sequence goes on from NC_141667.1 coordinate 127,576,427, forward strand.
GATGGTCCGTGGTGTGCCGAGTCCTACAGGGAGGGTCTGGGGCAATGATCGGAGTGAATCATCCTAACTGCGGTACTGGGTCTGGCCCACGCTGGCTTACAAGCACTGCTTGTTACAGTTTTATGACTTTTCCAAGCTGGGTGTTAAACAGAGCCATGTTAAAATTAAATCGTGTATGTTTATGATTAGATAAATTACATTAAAAGCAAAGGTAATATGTATCCAAAACTTTGATTACTTTGCTACATTTTATTATCTAGGCTCTTAAGGTTTTTACGTCTGTTGTATCTGTATGGTTTACCATTATATAGTATTTTCACCTACAGACACAGTAGATATAACTTATGACCTCCCAGACGCTAAGTCGCGCTTGCTGTAGGAACACAGTCCGTCAGGCCCCTCCGCTTTTTGCAAGCCAGACTCGGGGGCTCTGCTTGGCCGGCGAGCCGCCCCTCCGCCCCGGCTCCCTCCCGCCAGTCCGTGGAGCGCGCACCGCCTCGCCGCCCTTCCTACCCTCTTCCCTGGGCCTCTCGTCTGCGCTTGGCTCCGGCGACTCCGTTCTGCTAATCCTCTGGTGGTTTTCTGGGTTATTTAGGCAGGTGTAGGTGGAATCTAAGTGATCAGCAGGACGCGCGGTGAGCCCAGCGTCCTCCTACGCCGCCATCTTCCCTCTCCGCCCGACACAGTAGATATAAATAACCTTAAGACTTTAGAAAGTAGTAAAATTTAGCAGAATAATCAGGAAAAAGCAAGGCCAGATGGCCAGGAGACCAAAGGGTTGTAAAGTTCTGAGAGCAAACAGCCAAGAAGGGGTTGGATTGGTATCTTCCATTTTAGATCAGAAGTTATCCACTGTACTTCCTCTCACCCGGGAGACCACCAGAAGCTTCTTCATCCCTCCTAGCTATGCCTTCCCCACTAGCGTGCTTGAAATTATGATCTCTTCTTTAACCACTTGGTCCTGTCTATTCATATCTTGTAACTCCGACTCTGTGCTGGGCATTGGAATAGGGAAACAGACATGTCCTTGCCTTTGGGAAGTTCAAGTCTAATCGAGACATGTACACAAATCATAAAATGTAGTGACATACGCACATATAAGTAACAAGAGAGTCTCATAAACGTTTATTGAACGAACTAGAAGCATAGAATGACTGATGGTGTATTCAGGAAAACTTCACAAGACAGGACATATGAGCGATGTTTCTCCAGAATAGCAGATCCTCCAGGTGGGCGAAGGTGCCAGTTGGAAAGAACATTATGTGAAAAGGCACAGAGGTAATTTAGGATGTAGCTTTTTATTGCTGGTCATGGGGACTGTGCAGAGCTGTGCATACTCTCCACTGGACCCTAAAGACCACATGTCGTCCCATCAGCTTTAGGTCTGCAGGCACCAGAGACCAGATGGTTTATATAACAACCACAGCCCTAAGGCCAAGCTTACAGGCTATTGTAATCTCCCAAGCTAATTGGATACTATTCCTATATTCATATGCTCCCACAGCTTTGTATGATGATTCAGAGGTTTTATGATTAATGTCATATTAGAAGCACACCCCCCCCCCACTGCCACCGGGGAACTGACTCCCCTGAAAATCTTCCAAAGACAGGACTTATTTTATTCCTTGCCTGGGATGGTTAAGACAGAGTTGTTGGATGGAAGGGGTCGAGGGGTCATCAGGTGACCCGTATCCTTTGCTGTCTGGCTCTAGAATCAAGTCCAGGATTGGTCCACTGACCCTCAGTTTGGAATAAATGGTTTCAATGGATTGGAATTCTGGCGAAGTTCCTAGATGCTCAAGCAGTCTGCATTACAAGCTGTTCAATTGCCCGTGTGGCAAAAGAGGAGGTTATTGTAGCATTGAAATCACAATACAGCACAGGTCCCTCCAGATCTGTGTAGCCACAGCTTCCAACTTTCTCTCCTGTACCAAGAGGCTTCAATGAGCAGCCAGGAGCCATGAAGGGACAGCACACTGCAGCCAAATGAGGATGTGCTGTCTTAACTGTCATATCGACAGGGAAGATTGACAGGTTCCAAGCTGGCAAACCATAAGCCTTTCAGATATATCACATCATAATGAACTTGTTTGCATTCTGCTTCCCTGGTAAGACTGCCAGCTCCCTGAGGGCACAGATTGGGTCTGGTTCATCTCTGAGTCCCAAGAGTTTGTTAGGTGGATGGAAGGATGGATGGATAGATCATCAATCTTGTCCAACAGGAATTTACACTGAAAAATGTTAAGTAATTGAGAAAATGTTTATTAAACACTTAACTACATTCAAGGTAGTTTTCTTCGTTCTTTATGGATTATCTTATTTAATCTTCATAGCACTCTTATGAGATATGTGTTATTGGTATCCCTTTTACAAAGGAGGAAACTCCTCCTTAGAAAAGATGAGCTATTTCCTAAAGATCACATAGCTAATGAGTGGAAGAGCCAAGGTTCAGATCTATTCTGTGTGATTTCAGAGCCTCGCTTCTCGAACACAACAGAGTCATGGCAGTAACCTAGGGCCATATGTGATGAAGGGAGGCAGGGAATGAAACAGGTTGGGGTAGTGACACATGCTTCCAGGGGAGGTGGGATGGCAAGTGAAGTCTACAGGATGGTTACGATCTGGAGAACTACAGAGGGGATTTAAGAATCTTCTAGATGGGAAGACAGGGTAAGCAGAAGGTTGTTGAGACGGTGACAGTCTGTGTCTGTCAGTGAGAAGGTGGCTATGGCCCCAATTCAACCTTCCTCCTTTGCCTTTCCTCCAGGACTTGTCCACTGAGCCGAACAAAGATGCCAGTCTTGGGCCTTGCACTACTTAACCCAAGGGAGTAAACCAGGAATGACCACATGGATGCCAGGCAATATGGGACTTATTTCCACATAGGTAGCTGCCTGCTGCCCCTTCCCTGTGGTTCAGCCAACATTGCTTGAGGCTGTCATGGGGGCTACCACAGGCTCTGCGAGAGGCAAAAACATTAGGGTGGATCAAAGGTATATTTGCAATTACACAGGAAGCCAAGGGGAACTGCAGCGTTCAAAGTTCAGTTAGCAAGAGGACAAGAGGGTACTTAGAGCATGTTATAGCGCAAAACAAAGTCTTTCCGTTATGTCTGACAATGGAGCACAGAGTGTTCCCCGTTTCGGATCATGAGGTCAGGATGTCAAACGGATCGTCAGTGTGAATGTTGAAGACTCTGAAGGAGCGAAGAGAATCAATAGATAAAATCGGGATCCACACGCCAGACAATGTGTCAGGCGCTCCCTATGTGTCACCTAATTAAATTCTTAGAACTCTTGTGTTAGGATATGGATTCAGAAAGGTTATATGACTTACGGAAAATTATCTAGCTTTTAAGTCGTTGTATCATTTTTGAAAGGCAATTCTGTCAGGCTCCAAACGCTTTGCCTGACAAGTCCCCTTCTACAAAAATATCCCACCGATTCTCTTCCTAGGGATAGAGCATGATCGCACAGGACTCATAGTTGGGACACCTGGTTTCTCCTGGAGTACATCATACTCTTCCCTTCTTTCCTTTGAAACACCAAGTTCTCAAATATTCCTCTAACTGGGATGAATTCTATGCAACAATGCCAAGACCGTCCCGCCGCAATGAGTTGCGAGAATGATCATTTTCTCCTACGTGTCTCTAACTTACAAAACATAGATACCATCAATTTCTAATGCAGTGAATAGTTACGCTTAATTATTTTGTTACATCATTTCCTACTAATGTGTTTGGGGGAAGTGATTATTGGAGTTGTGATTGAAGCACTAGAAATGCTATTTGGGAGACAGATGGTCCCTGTCGACCCAAGAGGTCCATCCATCAATAGGAAAGTGAAGCCATCCCCCAGGTGGGATGGCCGGTGTGTGAAACCCCACGTTAGTGTGTGTGCATGTGCACGTGCATGCACATGCACACATGTGGTTGTAGAGGCTGCTGGCTATGACTCTCCGTGTGGATACAGGACTCCTACAAAGAGTTTCAAGATTCATTAAAATAGTGTGCAGCATAAAGTAAGAAGCTCCACAGATCTCTGGGTGAAGAAGTTTCCCTTTAGTGACTTTCCACATCCCAAGATCATTCAGAACTCCTCTGGAAGAATACGGGGAGTTGGTAGAAACCTGGCAATTAACCTTTTACCAATTACCAACGTTAATTCCTGTTACTGGGAACAGAAATGGAAGTTGGAGGAGGATGAGTAAATGGCCAAACTCATGCCTCTCTCTCCTCCCTCATTCACTGCTGTCCTCTCCCACCTCCCTACCTACAGTGTGGCGGCCCTGCGCTCAAGGATCTTTGCTTCCATCTCCACTTGGTCTTGCTGCCTTCCTCTGCCAAATCCTCAGAGCCTCTTTTCCCTCTTACCCATTAGAAAATCTCTCCTTTCATTGAAATTCCATCACTTTTAAGAAACCTATGCTGGCCTTGACCCAAATTCTAGCATCTGGTACCCTCTTTCCAAATAAAATCATCCGGAAGAAGAAAGAAATGAAAGTAAGCATAAACAAGCATCGTCTTCAGCGTGAATTGTAAAATTATAAATCACGACCACTCGGAACATCAAACATTTTTAGAACGGTAGACACGGCATGTTGCCAGATGACTGCAGTTCATGCAATGCCTCTCTATCCAAATACAAATGTAATTAGTGATAATAATGGCTTATTGAGAGTCTATTACATACCAGGCATAAGTTTGGATTTGGAAATAAAGTGAAGAATGAGATATGGTCTCTTTCCTATAGAAGCTCTCTGTACAGAGGAACTGATGGACAAACAAAATGAGAAATGACAAGACGACAGGGACCTACAGTCACCCGTGGCAGAACCAACAGAGGAGGGACTATCTGAATACTGAGAAAAGAGGGCAGGAAGAGGTGACTTGTTGCCTACATTTGGAAGAAGGAGCAGAAATGTGGAGGGTGGGTTGAACACAATGGGGAAGAATTTGCCAGGCAGAGGGAGGAGCAGAAACACAGCTGTGGAAATGTTAAGGAGCTAAAGCATCCTTGGAGGACACAAGTTCAGCGTGAGCAGAGCACGGTAGGGGGAGAGGGCACAGGAAGAGCGGCATAAAACGAGGCAGGGAGAGCAGGGGGAGGCCTGGGTTTGAAGGTCCCATATGACAAGGGAAGGCTTTTATCTTACACATAGTGGGAAACTGCTAGGGGTTTTCAGGAGGCGAGTGGTGAGACCAAATCCTTTTATGGAAAGTTCATTCAGGCTGAGGAGTAGGGGCGAGGAAGTCAGGGTGGGCACAGGGGCCTGGAGATGTGGCAGCAGGGGAAGAAAAACCAATCAGGATACTATGGTCAAGGTCCAGGCAAGAAAGGAACTCAGACCCCAGCAGGGGAGGGATGTCTGTGCCTCCTCGGAGGGCACAAAGCAACCTTTCAGCTAACACTTAGAGCACTTCAACAGCGTCCAAGGAACAACACGTGAAAATGTCAAGAGATAGTGTCTGATCTTTTCTGACACACTGAACCCCATGAAACACTAAGAGCAAATTTTGCGTTTGGCCTTATTTCCCCGTTTGCAGATCACTGTTGTCTGCAATTCTAGGAAGTACACTAAGAAATCCATGCCATGGTTTCCACTTGCAACAGTTCAACATTTTATGATGGATCCACTTTCATTTTGAAACAAGGTGATTCGTTTGTGTGCATAAATCACCTGAATAGAGAGCCCCAGCAAGTCTCATTGGAAAACAGCTCTGTACGCCCAACAGCAGCTTAATATTCCTTCAGTAAAAGGTCTCTCACTCTCCTAGGGAAACCATTTCAAAAACTGTCAGCCTCCTCCCCGAGAGCTTTCTCTTCGTTTCTGAAGCAGACTGTGGGCCAGCAGTGCCCTCTCCTGGCACCTTGGAGGTACAGCTTGACACTCCCTTTTTTAGGCACCAAGGAGGTCTTCGTATAGAAAGAAGCCCTTGTTGAGATTAATTCTCTCTACTCAGAGACCTAAATTAATTTATTTAGGGCCAAGAGTTGTGGCTGAAGTAGGGATCAAAGAGAAGGCTGTTTTTCCATGGGCAGTGTGAAAGAGACAGGAGACATATCAAACAAATAAAAAAAAAAACCAAAAAGCCTACATTTGTGGTCCAAAGCTGAGTTCAGGTGCCTGCATTGTCTCCTATCTGCCATGTGACTCTGGACAGGTCGTTTTCTTTTTGTTAATCTCACAAGACCCTTATGAGCACTAGATGCAAGAATGGATCTAAAAGCCTCTGCACATGGGAACTCTGTCAGGGATATGTCATATACAAATTTGAAACTTCCCTAAAGGAGTGTAATTGATATAAATGGGGGGGGGGGGGGGGATCTGCTTGCAAATATCAAGGACCTTAACCAAAATAGGCTAATCCTTTGACCCAACAATTACACTTTTAGAATTTATCCCAAAGACAAATAAGTGAAGTGTGGAAAAGTTCAATGTACAAAGATGTTCGCTATGGTGTTAAGTATAATTCAGGTGAGAAATCCAAACGTCCAGAAAACTAAGGAAATGGTTTGATAAACTCAGTATATCCATGCCATGTGTTTACACTTACCTCTGAAAATCAAGGTTTATAAAAAGTTTTCATTAGATTAAGGTATTTATGATGTTAAAAAGAACAGGCTGTATATCGTGTTAAATATAATTATCAAGAGGGCACATGGGTGGCTCAGTCGGTTAAGGGTCCGACTTCGGCTCAGGTCATGATCTCACAGTCCGTGAGTTTGAGCCCTGCGTCGGGCTCTGGGCTGACAGATTCTGTGTCTCCCTCTCTCTGACCCTCCCCCATTCATGCTCTGTCTCTCTCGGTCTCAAAAATAAATAAACGTTAAAAAAATTAAAAAAATATATAATATCAGGGATGTAAATACAAAAAATAAAAAAAAAACTTTGAAAGGAAAAAATGATGACATCAAGTGTTAGTGAGGAGGTAAAAGGGTACTTTCACACACTGCGGATACAAGTGAAAATTTGTAAAGTCAACCCGGACAGCCTTTTAGATAGATTTGTTAAACAAAAAGTGTACATATGATTTCACTCCTGAGTGATTACCCCAGGGGAAAAAAAAACTTGCATGTGAACACAAGAAATGCACATAAGGATATTTATCAACACATTTTTTATAAGAGTGAAAAACTGGAAAAAATTTGGACATCCACCCACGGGGAAATGATCAAATGAGTTACGACAGGTGTGTCTGGATAGACCAGGTGGGGGGAGACAACAGTGCAATCTTGATGCCTTAAGGAAATAGAAACGGCTTCTCTCTCACTGACACTGTACGCCCGACACACTTTTGCTGCGGATTCAGCTCTGTGGCACCCTGAGATCCAGGTAGATCCATGTGGTAGCTGCTAGCCACATGTGGCCACTAAGCACTGGGGACGTGGCTGGTTGGAACAGATATACACTGTAAGTGTAAATTACACACTGTGTTTCAAAGGCTGAGGATCAAAAATGTCAAATATCTCAATTAATTTCAATCTTGATTGCATGTTGAAATGAGAACGTTTACATATACTGGGTAAAAAAAATTTATTACCAAGTTAATTTTACTTGATTTTTAAATTTTAAAAAAATGTGGCTTCTAGAACATTTAAAATTATAGACCAGCTTTTACTATATTTTTGTTGGACAGAGCTGGTCTAAAACATCTCTAGTTCCCAAGGCAAAGGAAGAGAGATGGTGAAGCTCTCCTTGGCTCTTAAAAAGCTTTTGCATGGAAGTGACACGTGGGAATTTGGTTTAAATGCCCTTGCTCAAAGGAAATTATGCTGGCACACCTGAGTTAAATCGAGTGGGGAACTACAATGCTGTCAGGTCCCCAGAAAAGAGCGACAACTAAGATACTGGGAAACGGCCCTCCACGGACCATGCTGCGAAACACCTTGCAGGGGTTAAAATACTAGGGTACGTGAGCTGACATACAGAGTCCAAAAAATATTGCTGAGTACACAAGCAAGTTGTTTAGCCATGCACACTATATCATACCGTTTATAAAATACACACACCCACGTGGGCAGAACAAAACTGCAAACTTTATGAGGGCATATATCATTCAGGTAACTACGCATAGAAAAACGTCTGGAAGGATCCATACCAAACTTAAACCAACGGTCACCTCTTCAGGGGGAAGGGTAGCGTTACCTGTAATGTTTGAATATTTAGACCTCAGGAATGTGCTCCTCTGTGGGTTGGAGGTCTTCTGTTTGCCCCTCCAGATTGTCCCTCTAGCCTTGTCCACCTGTCCGTCCTATGCTTGGGGAGGCTGACCGCCCTGAGGGGTGACCACTCTCCCTGGTTTCCAGGGGCCTCCAGCAGGAAGAGGGAAGATCAAGGACAAGTATATACACCCATCCCATGCTGTACCATCACACACTCTTCCTGACGAGGGGCCCTCCCCATGCAGCTCGCTAGCTGGCTGTCTTGGGTCTGAACATTGTTTCTCCCTCGCCCCACCCTTAGGCTGTGAATGGCAGTGGCAATGGCAGCCCAGGTTACCGGACCCCTGGGGTCCCCGGCACCCTCACATCCTGCCCATGCCCTCACCAACAGTAACTTTGCTAAGTTCTCTTCAGCTGACACAATTTAAATGTGTCCTCTGCTTTTGTCCTTCTTTTGTCTTTTTGCTGGGTTTGGAATACAATGTGTTACTTAAAAAATCAGAAATAAATACAAATCACAGAAGAAAACAGAACCTGGACGGAATTATGACAACAATGTTGAATTTGTTTTGGCGACAGGATTTTTCGCGAGCTACTTTCTGTGACGCTGCACTTCGCTGCAGTTACTTTCTCTATAACAAACGTTGCCTTCGTAATTCACTTTCTAAGTAAAAGTACAAAATGGACAACACCAGTAAAGAAAAAAAAAGGTTACTCTGAAAGTGAATTTATTCAGAACTTGCTGACCGTTGCTTATGGAACTGGGGCTAACAGGGAGCAGGTCCTTTCTTATCTGGCAAAGAACACCCTGCCTCCTTCATAATATCCAGGAGAAAAATCACGACTAGCATTTACTGAATGCTCATGACAGGCTAAGCACGGTCTTGTTCCCTGCTGCGTGTGACCTTCCTCTGACCCAAGGCTAACAGCGCCACTGTTTTCTCTCTCGCGGAGGCAGGACCGCTTTCGGGCTCCCGAGCTGAATCCCATTACACGCCGCCCCACAAAGGCAGACTGGAGCATCACCGTGTGGGAGTTCTGAGTCCATTCCCATGGCCAAGGCATTCCGAGTGTGGCACACTGCTCTGAGACACGCCTGCTAAGTCCCGCACTGAGACATTCCTTGGGACACCACGGGGAGATCTTCCAAGGGCCACCGTGGTAAGAATCCCCTCCCCCCACCTCTCGGGGGCCAGGGCACTCACCGCCCACTGCTAACACTTCGTTTTTTCTTTTCATTCATTCAAATGTCTCCTGGGGCCCCGCACCCTTCCATGTGCAGTAAGACAGAGAAATGAGGCGGGTCTTGGAGAGGAATCGCTCCCCTCTTTAATCCAGTGTGGGTCGTTCCTGAATTACAATATCAGCAGTATAGCAGGGTAGCAGAGGAGGAGAAAGATGAACGACCAAGGGGAGCTAAGTACTTGACTTAACTGACCTCTCCCCAGGGAGGTCCTCCCTGGGCCAGGGGCAATGTGAGCATCTGTGTGTCCCCTCAGGGAGCAAATGGTAATGTCTGGAGAAGCCCTGTGTTAGGACAAAGGACAGACATTGCTGTTTGGTCTCCTTGGAGCAGTAGGGGGCCTTAGAAGGAACGTCAGCTGCCTAAGACACACAGCCTGGCCTCATGCACGTGCTTGCTCCTCTGGGAAGGGGGCAGGGACTGCTTCAGGTGAGATCATTTGATAAAAAGTAGGCTTCTCCTTCCACCTAAGGAAGCCCATTTCAGGTGCACCATTATTTGTGGAGAGTTCTGGTTAGCGGAAGATCTGATTGGCCCCCAAAGCATATGGATTTGATTAGAACCTTCCTGTTATCTTAATTGCACAAATCTCAACTAAGCAAGTCAGGATCTGCTTGGATTGAGGGCACTTTTCCCAAGGAGGAGCCTCAGGAAGCATTGCCTGCTGGGACGGTTACATCTGGGACCTGACCTCAAATCCAGACCCTCCCGCCCACTGGCTGTGGAGCCATAGGAAAGCAGTGAAGCTGTCTTTTGTGTCCAACGGACATAACAGCCTCCCTCCTGGTGGTAGCCGAGTACACAAAGCAAAGCCTCAATATACACGAGAAGATGTCATTATTAGTGGTGAGAGGGGTATCAATAATTAATCAGCCACAGCAAGTCTCGTGAAATGATTTCCTCATTTGTATCTTGCAGTTCTGCCCCCTCAGACTATTTTCTAAGCTTCTGCAACAGAGCGTGGCTTCCGAGGATGTTTATTTTTTTAATTAAAAAAGTTATTTATATTTTATGGTAAATACACAGAACATAAAATTTACCACTTTGGGCCATTTTTTTTTTTTTTAATTTTTTTTTTTTTCAATGTTTATTTATTTTTGGGACAGAGAGAGACAGAGCATGAACGGGGGAGGGGCAGAGAGAGAGGGAGACACAGAATCGGAAACAGGCTCCAGGCTCCGAGCCATCAGCCCAGAGCCTGACGCGGGGCTCGAACTCACGGACCGCGAGATCGTGACCTGGCTGAAGTCGGACGCTTAACCGACTGCGCCACCCAGGCGCCCCCACTTTGGGCCATTTTTAAAGGGAAGGACTCAGTGGCAGAAGTCCATTCACAGTGCCAGGCAACCATTGCCACAGTCGACTTCCAGAATGTGTTCATCATCCTAGACAGAAACTCTGTACCTATGAAAGATTAGGTCCTCCTTTTCCCCTCCCCCCAGTCCCCAGTAATCTCTATTCTACTTCCTTTCTCTTTGACTATTCTAGGTACCTCATATGAGTGGTATCACATAATATTTGTCCTGTTGTGTCTGGCTTATTTCACTGAGCACTGGGTTTTCAAGGTTCACGATCCATGTGGGAGCGTCTTGGGATGTTATAAGTCAGGTCAGCGTAAGTGGATTCTACTACCTTTTTTGTGCCAGAAGCTGAAGATAAAGCAGTGAAGCTGCCTGACTTGACCCTGGCCCTGCCTCCCACCCCGCCGGAGCTTAATGTGGCCTCACCCCTATGGTCCATCATCATAGAGGGGGCGGAGGCAGGACACAAGCCCTATTCTGATTACAATCTAGATTCACCACACTCAGCCATGCTGCCTACTAAGTGCCAGACCTTGGTGGTATTTTCTATCTACTCCTCATTCATCGCTTTGGGCTTTAGAGTCAGACAGATGTGAATATGGTTTGAATCTCTAGCTCTGCCACCTGCTGGCCCATCTTCAAATACACACACGAAAAGTATTTGGCACAGTGTCCAGAATATGGTAAGCACTCATCAATATTAGCTGTGCTTTTCTTCATTCATCCGATGCCCATTTTCCAGATGTAACTTCGCAGGCTCCATAAGGACAGCAACCATGCTTGTCTTATTGTCATGACACCTGCACGTCCAAACACGGCATGGCACCTGGCAGTCAGTGTTTACTGAAGGAGAGAGCACAGCCGAGGCCCCAGAGCTGGGCTGTGACTTTGGAGTCTGAACTCGCTCCATGACTGCTCACTGTTTCTCCAGGAACCTCCAGCCACCCCGTGGCAGGGATGGGATGGGGAGGGGGGAGATCAACAGGTCAACAAACAATGGCCGTGGAATGTGATGCTAGTCACTTCTTTTGACACAGGCAATAAAGATGCTGCCTCAGAACTTAGATGAGAAAGAATTCACGGCACTTGACTTTGGTCCCTGCTTTGATATTGATGAACGAAGGGCTTTCACCTCAGTGCTGCACGTAACTCAAGCTCTGCCTTAAGAGAGGAGTAACTTCTGCCATGGTAAGATCAGAAGAAGGAGAAGTGTGAACCAACCCAGGAGGTCCAGGAAGGGGTCCAGGTAGGAAGGCGCAGAGAGAAGGTAGCTGATCATCACTCACCAGCTCTGCCTCAGCTGTGGTTCTGCTGCGTAGCTCTTGGATCCCGCATTTCAGTGTCTCAGTTTCCTCACCTGTAAGAAGGGACATAACATTTCTTTCTTTTTTTTTTTAATTTTTTTTTTTAACGTTTATTTATTTTTGAGACAGAACATGAATGGGGGAGGGTCAGAGAGAGAGGGAGACACAGAATCTGAAACAGGCTCCGGGCTCTGAGCTGTCAGCACAGAGCCCGACGCGGGGCTGGAACTCACGGACCGCGAGATCATAATCTGAGCCGAAGTCGGCCGCTTAAACCGACTGAGCCACGCAGGCGCCCCATAACATTTCTCTTTCTGCCATTCTACATATGTTTTACTCCAATTCTATCAAGCCTGAGGGCTACCTCCTAGATTTGAAGGCAGAAGATTCAAAAGTGGTTGACAAATGTAATGGTGAAGACACACGAATTTTATCTGAGAAGTATTCAAGGATTGCCTGGAGTGTATGCGGCACTGTGCCAGCCCCACGGAGGCTAATAAGTTATCGCCCCTGCCCTTAAGGACACACTGCTCAGCAGTTTTCATTTCACTGTATTTAATGTTTATTTATTTTTGAGAGAGAGAGAGAGAGAAACAGAATCCGGAGCAAGCTCCAGGCTCCAAGCTGTCAGCACAGAACCCGACACGGGGATCAAACCCATGAACCATGAGTTCACGGCCTGAGCTGAAGTCGGACGCTTAACTGACCGAGACACCCAGACGCCCCATTCAGGAGTTTTCATTTTCAAATGAAAAAAATACAGTAACAAAATAAATAAAATTTAAAAAATGAAATGAAAACGCTAACAGCAGAGGTGACTGTGTGACTCCCACATCCTCCCCACAAACTGCCTCCGGGAAAGATAATGAATGTCACTCTGGAGTCACGGCTGCAAATTTTAAAGAACCAACTAACCCAGTAAAGAAGTTTGGGATATGCTGTCAAGCAGCTGAACTTTCTTTGCCCTTTCACGAAAAGGATTTTAATTCCACAAAAAAAGTCATGATGATATAATGGATGACAATTAGGAGCATTAAGATCTGCCACTTAGAGAGCGATAGTGCCCTGAGAGCATCAGATGTGCACTTTGCAGAGAGAGCTTTGAGACAAGAGCAGGGGACTCAGGCTGGACAGGGCGGCCCGCTACAGGACGCAGGTGCCCTCCCACTTGACTCCACGGGAGTGTCACCATGGGACGCTCAGACCAGGCACATCAGGTCCAGCCTTTCCACCTACATAACCTCCCTTTCCTGACATGGAGTAGGCAGTAAGACCACTGAAAGGAGATGAGCCAATGGAAAGAGAAAACGAGTTTGGTATCAGAAAAGATGCACATTCTGATGCGACCCTGATCATTAGATGTGTGCCTTTGAGCAAGTCAGGTAACCATCTGTAGTGTTTCTGTAGACTGCGCAGCTTATCAACGGCAGAAATTTTTGTGCTCACAGTGCTGGAGGCCGAAAGTCTGAGATCAGAGCTCCTGAGGGCATGAGCGAGGGCCCTCCTCCAGGTGACAGACATCTTGCTATGTCCTTATGTGGTGGGAGTTCTCTGGAGCCTTATTTACAAGGGCACTAATCTCATTCATGAGGGCTCCACCCTTATACCTATCACCTCCCAGAGGCCCCACCTCCTGACACCATGATCCTTGGGTGTTACGGTTTCAACATATCAATTTCAGTAGGACACAAATATTCATACCATAGCAATAATGTTTATGTGGCCTGTCTGTTTTCATCATTTTACTTTAATCTTTCTTCTTCCTTGAATATTAAAGTGTGTCTTTTGTGAGCAGCAAACAGCTTTTGAAAAATTTCTCATCTGTCTGACAATCTTCATCGTTTAATTGGGATGTTGAGTTTACACATCATGTGATTGCTGACACATTTGGGCTTAAATCTACTATCTTTCTATGAGTTTGTATTTATCCCATCTATTCTATACTCTTGTTTTCTAATCCTCATTTCTTTTGGAGATACCTATTTTTTATCTTATTTTTTCTCCTGTATTTGCTTGTTAGTTACATATGCTTTTGCTATCCTTCTACTTATCGTCCTAAATATTAAAATATAGCATAATATTTCCTTATAAAGTGGTATTTTTTTAATGTTTATTTGAGAGAGAAAGAGATCATGAGCAGGGGAGGGGCAGAAAGAGAGAGGGAGAGAGAGACTCCCAAGCAGGCCCCACGCTGCCAGCACAGAGCCCAACATGACCTCTATTCCACGAACTGCAAGATCATAACCTGAGCCTAAATTACGGGTCAGACGCTCAACTGAGTGAGCCACCCAGGTGCCCCTAAAGTGGTATTTTTTATACTTTCTGGATAATGCAAAGTACTTAGAGAATTTTAACTCCATTTTAACTGTCCTGCCTACTGGATATTGTTGTTATTTTAATATACAGTTTTAGAATATTTCTCTATAATACATATAAAAATAAAATACTGTGTCTTAACACATATATGTGGATATGTGTGTGTGCATACTCAAACATATTTAAATCTCATAAAACCATATTATTATTATTGATTAATGCAACCATTTTTAGATTTAACCACATTTTACCTCTCACCTTCCAATCACTATTATCTCTCCTAGAGTTAACCATTGCTGATTTCATTCACTGTAAATCCATGCTTATTTTGTTTCTTTTTTTTAACTTCATGATTTTTATGGACTTAATACATATGCTTTTCTATGCCTGGCTTCTTTTACTCAATATTTTTCATAGAGATTTTTTTAATGCTCTTGCAACTAATTTTAAACTGCTTACCCCTATGCTGTATAACATTCCATAGTGTGAATATATCACAATTCCTTTGTCCTGCCTTTTTTTTTTTTCCTGGACACTTTTCCAGACCCTTTTCCTTTGATTTTTAAAATGAGTTTTATTATGATGTACTTAGGTAGTGATTTTCTTTGTATTTACCTTACTTTGTGTGTGGAGAGCTTCTGGGTGGGATATGTGGTTTGGTTTCTTCCATCAGTTTTGGAAAATTCTCGGCGACTGACATTTCAAATACTGCCTCTGATCCATTCTTTCCCATGTCAGTTTCTGGGACTCAAATGATATGTTTCCTGTGCTCTTTCCTCTGTCTAGCATTATTATTGTCTTTCTCTGCTTCAGTCTTGGTATCTTCTTCTGATCTTTATTCTGCTTTATTAACTCTCTGTTTATCAAATCCTTATTTCAGTTATTTTATTTTCAGTTCTAGAATTTCTATTATATTCTTTTTATGTTTTATAGTTATTTACTCTAAATCTCCATTTGTTTTTTATCTCTGAATCATGGCCCTGCTAAAATCCCCATCTGATAACTCCCCTATCTGGATCTCCCATAGGTCTGTTTCTATTGTCTGGTTGACTTTTTTCTTTTTTGGTCCTATTCTATATTCTTTTAGGTCTGATTAATTTTGACCATGCGGCTTGTATTTAGATAGCGTAGATATCATTTGAGGCTCTGGAGGATGTATGCTCCTCCAGAGAGGATTCCTTATTATTTCTGGCAGGCAGCGAGCTGGGGCAGGTCACCTTAATGCAGTTATGGATTGAACTTCATCCTTTGTGAAGGGAGGCCTAATCCAGTATGAAATCTTTGGGGGAGGGGGTCAAAATGGAAACTCTGGGATATTTACCAGCCAGCCCCCCACCCCTCAGCAAGCTCTGAAATCCAATTTTCCCTCAATTGCAGGAGACTGATAAAATCCCTGCTCAGGCTCTTACCCTCTCTTCTGCTGCTATCTGCTCATCTTTCAGTCTTTGTCACACATTTCCAATCTCCAAATTTTTTGGTGGGGGGAGGGCAGTGAGCTTTGCAAATGCTGGGCACCCCTCTCTGGCTTCCTATCTCTTAGAAACCCTGAATCTGCTAGATTTAATTGTTTCTCTAACTCTCTAACACTTTCAGACACATTATTCTTCCGGTATTTTTTTTTTCAGCCTTTCTAAGTGTGGGAAAAGGATCAATCTGAAATAACCTACTTTGATATTTCCAGAGGCAGAAATTCACTACTATATGCTTTATCTTTGCCAAATTGACAGATTAATTGGTACCTCATTATTATCCTATCCCCCTATCTAAGATTAGCACCGCAACAGCGGAGGAATCCACCTTCAAGTGATTGGAAAATTAAATCACTGTGTTTAAAAGTGACCAGAGGTCGTTTTTATATCTGAAAGTACCGCAACAGTGATGAGACCTACCCTTGATTTAACGAATGTGTAGGGGGGAAAACGACTACCCACTAAGCAGATTTGAAAAGGCAGTAGCTGGGAAAGAGTTGTTTCATGATCATACCCTGCTAAATTATGCTCATTCGATAAAATGCTTACAATGAGTACAACAATGAGAATCACAAAGACACCACAATTAATATTTTGACAAAATATTCTGCCACTTATGCATTTATTAATTCAACAAATACTGACTGGACACCTAACACGTGCCAAACTCTGCAAAGTACTCAGAGTGGAGTTGTACATGACGAGGAGCTGGTAGTCTTTCCTACACAGTTTGAATTAAGAACTATGGCTCTGGAGGGGCACCTGGGTTGGTCAGTCAGTTGAGTGTCTGACTCTTGATTTTGGCTCAGAACATCATCTCATGGTCATGGGATTGAGCCCCGCATCCGGCTCCACACTGAACGCGGAGTCTGCTTAAGATGGTCCCTCTCCCTCTCCCTCCTTTCCCTGCTTGCGCACACTCTAATTAAAAAAATAAATAAGCAAACAAAAAAATAACAAATTCTGGTTCTGCAGTCAAAAAAGATGTAATTTTATGTCCTCAGGGACAAGAGAGAAATTAATGTAATTTCAGTAACAAAGAATGTAATTAACGTTATACAATACTATAGTATTATTATACAAGAAGATGAACTTATGCTATCACTGACTGAATGAATGATTCATCCTCCCTGTGCTAGATTATCTCTAATGTTTTTTTCATTGAGTTCTCATAGTTTGTGTTCTATGACCCTATAAAATCTATGGATGGTGGTGAGTGAGAACGCATTTTTAGGTTCAACAAGTTCTTAACGCCCTGAGACACTAGAGGGCAGGAAAACCACACCAAAAAAAAAAAAAAAAAAAAAAAAAAAAAAAAAAAAAAAATACACATCCCCTTGTTGGATGATAGCATGGTGAGAAAAGGCTCTTGCTAGCCTGCATACTTTCTTCCTGCCTACGAGGATCCTGCCCTGACCAGCTGGCATGGATCTTCCTCAGCACTTATATCTCTGACATAGGTCAATTGCATCACCATTTTCCGGCTCTCAATCCTCTCTGCAAAGACTATTTTCAGGATGGAAATTCATAACTCTTGACTAGAAATAAGATGTAATGTTTGAAATTGGGACTATCCTGGGAAATTTCCAACGCGAGGATGTTACAGCCAAAGCCTTTCGAGTCTCTAAGATTAGCACTACACGGCAGAAGAGTCCACCTTCACTATGAACCTTCTGGTTCATAGAAGTTCACTCGTTTATTGAGTCAGAGTGGAGAAAAGCAAACTTGCATATTGTGTACCTAATACTTGTTCGTGTGAAAGTGATGGAGATGGGGCACAGGATAAAAGCATTTGGGGGATGACCTCACACCTGCTGTGCTGGCAGCAGGCACCCCGGTGATCACAGAGCCGAGACTGGAAACTTCCATATGAGTGTGCAGAACGAAATCAGAAAACAGAAGCAGGATGGTTCTGGAAAGTGGTAACAGTGAAAAACCGTTCCTTGTCAATTCAAAGAACAGGAAGTACAGGGACAGACTTCAAAGAAAGCAGGAAGGATTTTTATTTAAAACCAAGGGAAATATTCTCCGATTCTGAGGTATAAGTTACCATGGGCAGAGCCTTACGCTATCGATCAACAGGACACAAGACTAGGGAGGGCCCTGTGACTGCGCATGCCCCAACTGTTCAGTGTATAGGTAAGTAGACTGGGACCCAGTGAGAGGTGGTCTTACACAAACTCTCACAGTGAGCCTCCGACAAGGTCACTCCTATTGCAAGTCTTGGTCCAAGATGTTGATTCCTTAGACTGAAAGGCCAGGCTTAGGGAATAGGTGATTTGGGTTTGACCAACTGGTATCCAATTATTGTTGGCATGGTTCCCAGAATGTGTTGAAGTGGTCCACTCAAAGGTAGGATTAGCCAGTTCTAGCTGGCCATGATTGTGAGACTTGGAAAACCATCATGTTCCCAGAAAATACTTTCAGACAAGAGTCTCTGCTCAGTTGGTCAGTTCCTTGTCTTGGGTATTCCAATCCTTCCATTGCCCAAAAGGTTCGGTGGTCATTGGGAGAGGCTGATGGGCTTATGTGACCACATATCTAACTCTCTGCTTTATTAAAGGACTAATAACTATTTTATCCAATCTGATATTCCTACCTTTCATCTAACCCAAGAGAATCTGATTTTTCCCTTTTTTATTAGTGAAGATGAGCTTGTCAATTAGTTGAGATCACTCAGAGGGAAATGGAACGGAACTCATGTACACCTTATACTCATTATGAACCAGATAGTCAGAATGCTACTTTGAGCATAGGGCTATATTCAATTCTCACAACAACCTTGTTAGGAAGAGACTTTCATTCCCATTTTACAGACGCAGAAACCGAGGTTCAGAAATGTTAAGAAATTGGTCAAGGGTCAAGGAAATTCTAAGCTGCAAAGTCAAAATTCAAAACATGGTGGGTCTCATTCTAAAATACATTTTCCCTCAGATATAAGGAGAGCCTTGATTAAGTAACTGAGGTACCAGAATATAGGGCGCCTAAACCATGGCAGAGAGAACCAGGAACGAAGGGGTTCCCAGATAGAAAGAGGATCTCTTCAAGTTGGCTGAAGGCGGAGCCCAGGGCCTATGACACAAAGTTAGGAGGACAGGGATGTGCTTTTAAAGTAGAAGCGGCCAATTTAATAATGTCAGACATTAATGTTGCATGACGCTTTGTGCTTTATGAAGCACTTTTATGTGCATTATCTCACTTGTGTCCCACTGCAATTCTGCAAAACAGGAGGAAATGATATTGCTACTGTTAGGTGATGTTTGAATAGATTGTTATGTAATTTGATATAGTTGAATAATTTTTCAGAAGGAAGGAAGGAAGAAGCGCCTGGTCTGTTGTACAGTCTCTCCATGTTCCACAAGGGAAAATTTGGCCTCATGAGGGTCAATTTCACTGCTATAACAGGAGCCAAGGCATTGGTGAAAAAGAGAGGGATCTTGACTGTCTGCCTTGCAGAAGAAACACCACTTTGGACATCGCCCACAGGACCCTCTCTTTTGCCAGGTGTGTGGTACAGGCATGAAGCCTCCTGCATGTGTCTTTCTCATCCATTTATTCATTCAGTTACCCATCCGCAAATGGGCATGGAGCACCTACTAATTGTCTGGCATTATGTTAAGCTTATAAAGAAAATGGCGGGTCAAAACCAGATGTTGTCCCTGACTCACTGACCTGGGACTTTATCCTTCCTGCCTATCTGTTAAGTGTGTACTCATCTCCAACTGGGGTTTTAACTTTGATTCCCCCCATTACTAATCAAGTACCTTTTCATGTGGGCATCCACTAAAATGCCTTGTGTGAAGGGATGAAATGAACAGGTCTGTATTACTGTTAAGGTCTCTCTGGCTCCAGTATACAGAATGGACTGAAGGGACTCTGCCAGAATGCTGGTCCAGCAGCCCAACCCTAACAGGAAGGCAGCTCGGGTCAGGGGCAGAGATCAGGCACCAGACTCTACAAGGAATTTAGGAGATAAAATTGAGAGCAGGGTCTTCAAATTCCTCAACATCTGCAGGACTTGAAAAGAAGAAAGTAGAATTTCTGGAATTGGAAATTGGAAATCTTGGAATGTCTGAAATCACAGGTTTTTCTTAAAATACTTCCAACATTCTTTATACTCCTGCATCACTCTTATGGTTATCTGAAAAAATCTGTCGCGTACTTAAGAATAAATAAGAAGAATAGGAAACTTTAAATTTCATGGCTTTACAGAGAACGGTAGCTTGTAGCAATATTCAAACACTGGAAAAATGCCAGCAAATGTTATAAGATGGTATTCCAATAATGTAGCATTCAGATCTCCTACCAAGATTAATGATGCTACACAGAATCACATGTCAAAATTGCCAATTTAAGAACTTAATTTGTTTGTAAAACTCATTATTTCTTGGATCATCGGATTTGTATAAAGCATACTATGTGCGTAAGCGTATTAATGCTCATTTCATTTGTAGGGATGACTCACCATTAGCAGCAGACAGAGCCAGGGACACCACTTATAAGCACGGCAACAGCTACAAGAGAAACAGATTAGATTGTGATCATCTGGGTTCCCAGAAATGTCCTCCTTAACCTTTCTCCTTGTCAGCTTCTGCTCTTGCTTGAAGCTTGAAGTCACTGGCTTCTTTCCAACCAGTACCATCTCTGTTACTTGATAAGCTTTACATCTCAAAGGAGATTTGTAATACTTATTTCCCATTTTCCTGACTTCTTGATCAATTTTTCGCAGAACTGGGGATTCAGAAGACTGCAAATTCCCTGAGAAATGCTGTTACAAAATTCTAGAATGCAAGCACGGGGTTTGAGGTGGACTGACATGTTCAACACTCTGGCTGAGAGATGGCTGATAAATCTCAAGCCTGTTTATATCTGTGTTCCCTCCATCCTTCAGACTGGTTAGCCATCATGAGGCAGGTCAACAATGAAGACAGTAAGGTAAATAAATAACCCTACCCTATTATACACAATCAGAACAAAATTTCCCAACAATGAACTCTTAATCCTCTTTGAAAAATACACCTTTAGAAAGAGCATGGAACAGACCAAAACACAAATATTCCCCCAAATCTAGGGCTTTTCCCATGGGATCATTGAACCTTGGACTTGGGAAGGAGAGAAGATGGGTCAGATAGAGATACGAACATGATTCCTGTAGGATAATTTTCTCTTAGACATATTACCAGATTATTCATTGATTTCAACCCTGAAACAAAATATTTTGCTCAGTCAATAGCTACTCCTAAAGATCAGGTGGTTATCAAGGATGTGGAGAAAGGGGAATCCTTTTGCATAGTTGGTGGGAACGCTAACTGGTGCAGTCCCTGTGGAAAATTGTACGGAGTTCCTCAAAAAATTAAAAATAGAACTACCCTAGGACCCAGCAACTGCACTACTAGGATTTATTCAAAGGATACAAAAATGCTGACTTGAAGGGGCACATGCACCCCCATGTTTACAGCAGCACTATCAGCAACAGCCAAAGTATGGAAAGAGCCCAAATGTCCATCAACTGATGAATGGATAAAGAAGATGTGGGATATACGTGTATACAATGGAATACTACTCGGCAATCAAAAAGAATGAAATCTTGTCATTTGCCAACAACATGGGTGGAACTAGAGGGTATTATGCTAAGTCAAAGAAGTCAGCCAGAGAAAGGTACATGTAATATGATTTCACTCCTATGTGGAGTTTGAGAACTCCAGATGAACATAGGGGAAAGGAAGGAAAAATGAGATAAAAACAGAGGGAGGCAAACAATAAGAGATTCTTAAATACAGAGAACAAACGGGGCTGCGGGAGGGGAGGTGGGGGGGGGCTGCGTTAAATGGGTGATGGGCATTGATGAGGGCACTTGTTGGGATGAGCACTGGGTGTCACACGTAAGAGATGAATCACTGGGTTCTACTCATGAAGCCAAGACCACACAGTATATTAACTAACTTGAATTCAAACAAAAACAATAAATAAAAACTAACACTAAAAATATAATAAAACCATCTTAAGTTTTGAAAAGATTAGGTGGTTGAAAGTGTGAAAGCATGGCTAAGGCATAGTGAAGTATGCATGGTTTTTTAAAAATGTATTTTTATTTATTTATTTATTTTTGAGAATGTAAGTGAGCAGCAGAGAGGGAGAGAGAGAGAGAGAGAGAGACAGAGACTCTTAGGCAGGCTCCACATCCATCACGGAGCCTGACTCGGGGCTCGATCGCAAGAGCCTGAGATCACGACCTGAGCCGAAACCAAGAGCCAGACGCTTCACCTACTGAGCCACCCAAGCACCCTGAAGTATATACATAGTTTACAAGATAAGATCAAGATAAAAAATATTAATACAGAAATAAGATAAATCCATTGAGATTTTTTTTTAAAAACGGAATTTGATTCTCTCCACTAGCAATAAACAAGATGTGTTAGATCTTAGATCCCTAAGATGCGTTAGAAATTCAGGGGAGAGATGAAAGCAGAGATAGTCTGTCTACTGGCTTATGGCCGTGGCCACTGGCAACATTTCTAACAGCAGTGTTTTCTCCAGACCTGTGACATGTATACTTACCTAGGAACGTATAGCAACTTACAGTGCTGAAATCTACACCTGGGCTGGGAAGACACTTGGCTGTTTGCCACTAAGTAATCAAGACCCCTCTGGGCATTTGGCATGGTCCCTTTTGTTCTGGTGCATTTGTCATAGCTTTCCCCACAGGGAATTATTTCTCAGGGTGTGTAGGAACGGGAAAACTGGGAAGAAAATGAAGATTGCAGAGAGAAGAATACAATGTGCTAGAAGAATCTTAAAGACCCAGAGCTATTTATAGATCTTGAAATAAATGGCCTTCCTTTGATTGGAAGAGGCACTTCTAAAAGAGCTTAAAAAAAAAAAAATAGGACAAGAGATTGGTGGAAAAGGGGGGAAAATTATCTAAGACCTGTCTGTCTGGTATAATTTTTTCTTAGAAAAAAAAAAAATCAGAATTGCCACATTATCACATGTACCCAAAGGGAGAAAAAGAAGTTATTTGAAGAGGTGGCAGGTCTTCCAAAACGGTTTCTTTTTCTTTCTTTTTGGAGGCTACAGATAAAAATCAAGAAACTGACTGAAAATTGGAGAAGAAACGTCTGGCTTGCTGGTGTATTTTAGGGTCAAAGTTTATTTTGCAAAGGCATGTGTGGTTAAAAAAGTCAGATACGAGGTCAGCGTATTCTTAGAAGACATTACATGCCGGGAGAACTGGAAAATACTTGCACAATTGTATCCACTCATTTTTTAAGTATAAATTACTTGACTCCAGTTCAAGCTCATTGTGAGAAATCAATTCAATTAAACAAAAATACAGAATAACAGAAACAGGCAATGAGGAGGATTCGGAGCCAGATCTTAATCGACTTCATGGCTAGTGGGCATAAAGCAGGTTATCAAAATCTGCCAATCACCCAGGAAATTTAAAGTCATCAAGGGTATTTTAGAGCAGGGATTATCAGCCATGGTTGCCCACTGAAAAGCTTGAAGAACTCATAAAAATGTTTGAGGCCTGGTTTGCAGCAACTTTAATTTGATTGGTCTGGGGTCAAGACTTTTAAATGATCCCCAGATAATTCTGAAAGTCAGCCAAGACCAGAAGCCACTGATCTAAGAAGCTAATTAGGGCATCAGACTCCTAGTATCTTTGTGTCCGTTCATTATCTCCTGGGAATCTGAAATCTGGGCTCTTCCCCTGGGCCAAGTTGGGCCAGACAGGGAAGACTTGCTGTGAATGGGGATGTCTCTTCTCCCTGCTGGGCCCTGACCGCTCTTTCCCTTTCTGTCTTCCTCTTTTCTTCTGCTTTTCCTTCTTCTTCGTTTTGCTTTGTCTAGACCTTGATTTAAAAATTTTGTGAGGGGCGCCTGGGTGGCTCCGACAGTTAAGCGTCTGCCTCATGATTTCTGCTCAGGTCATGATCTCACGGTTCCTGGGAACAAGCCCCGTGCCAGGCTCTGCACTGAGAACACGGAGACTGCTCGGGATTCTCTCTCTCCCCATCTTTCTCTCTGCCCCTCCCCTGCTCACTCTGAAATAAATAAACAAACAAACAAAATTTTGTGACTCTCAGATGGGCATAAAACAAATGGAACTGTGGCTTTTGCTTCCCAGTCTACAGAGCTGGCTCCATCCAAGGGCATGTTTCATATACTAAAACCTCTTTTTGAAAACCATTTAGGTCTTCTGGCTGGGAGTTGCCCTGCAACCCACGGTGGCTCTGGCTGCCAGGCTCCCACCTGAGCTTTAGGCAACCCCAGAACTGTTAACACGTGGCTGTCACAAAGCAATTACTCTTCGACACAGGCGTTTAGCCGGAGCTCCTACAACGGCCCTGCTCCGGGATTTCACACTGCTCCATTAATGAAGATGCGGAGTGTGGCATCCTTAGAAGACACGTTCGCCAGCTGGACAACCCATGCAGATACAGTGTATCTGCTTTCGGGCTCTCTGTTCGCATTAAGAGCCCAGGGTCAGCTTGACCTGAAGCAGAACACAGGCAATCGGCCCCAAAGGAAAGAATGGTTACTGTTCCTTTCCTGGGAATTTCAATCTCTTGCCACCACCTGCAACTCAACCTCGGCCAGGCCTCCACACACAGAGGGGGGGCCGAGGACAAGGGGTGGGGTCTTCTGAGCTCCCACATTCACCACCCCGGGCTGCTGCTTCTTTGTCCTTCCTTTTCTCCCTCCTGCCAAGTGTCACCCTCTCCTACCAGGCTGTGTGTGGGGCAGGGGTGGGGAGAAGGCCGCGTGCCCTACGAGCACCAGGCAGGGCAAGTGTGTTTGCTTCTTGATCCTGAGACAAGGGAACCAAATCTCCGGGGGTGCACAATTGAGATTTTTGTGGATTGGACAAAATGAGGAGTAGCATTTGGCTACCGCTGGTCCAGGGCACGGCTGGCTGCGACTGCCTTGGTTTGGCCTCCAGCCCTCACCTGCCGTTAGGCAGAACCCCTGAAGCCCGTCACTCTGGTGGATCAGCCCACTGGAGTCCCATTTGGGCCCTTTTAAGGCTCAACAGTGTAGAGCCCACCTCCCTGCCTTCTCCACAGGAGGCAGCCATGAGGGAAACGATCAAGGTCAGCATCACCTGCTGCTACCACCAGCCCAGGGCACCCCAAATGCAAGATGATACACGTTAAAGCAAACAAATCCCCTTTGCCATGCCCTTGGGTTGGTTTTGAGCTGACTACTCATCAGCCATCTAGCCTCTGGAGCAGTGGTTGTCCAAGTTCCCAACTCACTTGGGGAACTTGTTATAAATGCAAATCCTCAGGTCTCACCTAGACCTATTAAATCAGCAAACTCTGGGGGGCGCCTGGGTGGCTCAGTCGGTTGAGCATCCGACTTTGGCTCAGGTCATGATCTTGCAACTTGTGGGTTCGAGCCCCACATTGGGCTCTGTGCTGACACCTCAGAGCCTGGAGCCTGCTTCAGATTCTGTGTCTCCCTGTCTCTGCCCCTAACCCACTTGCATTCTGTCTGGCTCTCTCACAAATAAATAAACATTAAAAAAAATTTAAATCAGCAAACTCTGGATGGGTGATTCTGAGAGCCCCTGTTTAGGGGTACTGTGTCAATGTGGTTGGGAACTGATGGGCTTATGAACTCTTGAGCAAATGACCCAAGCTTACCAAGCTTCTGTTTTCTCATCTACACAACGGGAGTATGAAAATTCTGCCCTCACTGGGTTGTTTTGATGTTTACATGGAGTGAAGCATGTCCAGGGCTTAGCAGGTAAAATCCCAATTAACACGAACCCTGGCTTTGATCCTGTGTCACCTTGAATGCCAGCTTTGTTGTTGCCTCTTGTGTTTCTGTCATAGAGTTGCCCTGAAAGCCACATTCAGGGAATGGACCTCACTGCCACCCTGCCTCTGGATGTGTGTCCTACCCTTCCACACTGTTCCTGTTGCTGTTAGGTGTTTCTCTCTCCTGGGCAAGCCCTCTAATGGACAGAAGAATGCCCCAGGGTTTTCCTTTTCCAGAGAAAAGGCTCGCAGGGGAAATGGCAGGGTGGATTTTCAACAAGACAAGCCTAGGGGCTCTGGCTAAAATCACAGGGACACTGGTTCCTAACAGTGCCCCTGACAGAACCCGGTAAAGGAGGTGAGATGCTCAAGGGCAGCATAATAAAACCAGCAACAGTACCTACGGACCTACGGGTGAGGACTGCCTATGACAGGACAGATGCTTAGAGATGGGGACAGGGCTTAGGTGACACCCAGCTTGGGGTGGGAAGAAGGCAGAAGAGCTTTTCCAGGAAAACTCAGTCCTCAGAGCTCGATGGCTGGTGGGGACACCAAACAGAAACTTGTGGTGTCATAGAGGCTCCCGGGTTTCCAGGATCAAGTGTGTTTGAATTGTGAATCTTAGCTCAGCCACCCACTAGACAAGGTCTGAGTCATGGGGCATGTCATTTCTCTGAGATTTTATTTTCTTCTTCACAAAACAGACAGAATGAGGATTCCATTAAATAAATCATTGGGGCGCCTGGGTGGCTTGCTCGGTTAAGCTCTGACTTCAGCTCAGGTCATGATCTCACAGTTTGTGGGTTCGAGCCCTCTGCAGGAGCCTGGAACCTGCTTCGGATTCTGTGTCTCCCTCTCACTCTGCCCCCCCGCCCCGCCATGCACTGTGTCTCTCACCCAAGAATCAACATAAAAAAAAATTTTTTTTTTTTAATCATGTGAGAGCACTGTGCAAATTAAGAGCACACGCGCAGGGTCAGGCATGGGTGTTATCAGGGGCAGCTGGTTGTGGAATCTCAGAGGCGCCTGAAGTTTGGCTTGGCCACTTAGCAACTGTGTGACCTCAAAAGAGACCTCTTCCAGCCTCAGTTTTCCCATGTGTGAAGCGCGGACAATTTTACATGCCTCCCACACAAAGTCACCGCGGGACTACAGCCAGGGGGCCCAAAGACCCCAGCACAGATGAGACACACGCGTGTCGTTGCCTCCCTTTCTCCACAGATGAGCTATCGTAAGGGACCGGAAAGGCTGCATCTCTGAGGGCTCCTTTCATGCTTATCACTCCTGAGCCTGTGGAGTCAACTCTACCCAATGCTCAACTGCCGGGCTCATCTCGCATCTGTTTTGATGAGATTCCTGGGGTTGAAAGGACAAAGACTCCTTTCCTCTGCCTGGCCTTCCCTCCACTGGCAGTTTTTCTGAATGGTCCCTAGGCTTGCCAACAAAAGGCTATATGGGGGTTCCCCGGCGAAAGGGGCCCCCTTAGCCACAGCATGTCCCATGAGCTGAGTCACGGGCATATTTAGCAGGTGACCATCATAGTATTCTTAAAGCCTCTCCCCCCTGGCTCACACGTGAAGCCTGTATCAGCTGCTGCACCTGGGGCGTTCACAGGGGGAGACGGACAGTCCCCCTTCGCGGAGTAAACAGACCCCACGCTGTCCCCTAGAGAACAGCCTCCTGTATGTCTGGATCGCACGTAGCCATCTATGATGGTTTCCTTGTGAGCTAGGGGTCCTCTATCGGCCGCAACATGCTCCCGCACAAAGCAGCCGTCTAAACCTCTCACACAGCTCTTCCGCTCACAACCCGTTTTACCAGATGTTCCTCAGGAAGCTAATGCCCCCGACCCACAAAATGACACAGTTCCTTCACACCGTAGCCCTGGTTTCATTAGTTTCTGGGTTTTGCCCTCCTCCTACAGTGACTGCTTTCTTTTCTTTCCAAACTCACCCAGGCCCCAATCTGGGCTTGGTTTCGGCCTCAAGGCCCAACTCAGCACTTCTGTTTGCTTTTGTTTTAGCTACTATGAGTAACAGCAAACAAAGGATCATCGTTATGTTTAGCTTCTTGTCTGGCATTTCCTTCCGTTTCCAGTGGCTCGCCTCCCCTGGAGCAGGTTCCCTCTCTCAATTCCACTGGTAACGTTTACTTTTAGTAACTGAGTCCAGGAGTTCATGCTCCAGACTATAAGTGATCCCACGACCATCCAGGAATCCAACGTTCTTCATCCCCCAGCCTGTCATCCTGTCTCTTCCCAAACCACGTTTCTGTGACCCAGGGCTGTTCTAACAAATTGCACTTGTGACAGTGACTAAAAGGATTTCTAATTCCAGCATGTGGTCTGGGGGGGGGGGGGGGGCGGGGAGTGGGGAGCAGGGTTCCTCCATAACATCAAGCAATTCTCAGACAGCAGCTGGGTAGTTTACCATTCAACAAAATTATGACACTATCCACCCTGAGAGAGCATGAGATCCCACAGGAGAAAAGCCCAGTCCTATCAGACCACCGCTCTCCCACCTCAGATGCCAGGCTCAGGCCTGGGTCCTTACCTGTGGCTCAGAATGCCTGGCTACAAATAATACGTTCCAATGACCTCCTCCTTGAATTGAATTAATTTGCTAGATTCCTGGTTTATGTTAAAAGGGTGTAACTCAGGAACAGTCAGGTAGAGGACAAGCACAGGGCAAGGTGTGTGGGTGGGGGGGCAGGGTGGGGAAGGGTGGAGCTTCCACGCTCTCTGGGAGCACGCCACCCTTCCAGAATCTCCACCCGTTCCCCACCCTGAAGCTCTCCAAACCCTGTCTTTTCCCCACCACCTACCTCCCAGTTTTTATGGCGGTTTCATTCCATAGGCCCGATTGATTACATCAATGACCAATGGAGATGGCTTCCACCTGGTTGCCAGGAGAAGCAACCTGTGATTGGAGGTTTGGAACTCTCAGTCCCACCCACAGACTTCTGGGGGGGGGGGGGGGGAAGGGCAAGGCTGGAGATCCTTAATCTCAGGTGCAGGCCAAAAGTCACCTCATTAACCTAAGGAAAGACACCATCATCACTCTCATTACTTAGCAAATGCCAAGGCTTTTAGGAGCTCTGTGGCAGGAACAGTGGACAAGGACCTAATATATATTTCTTATTATAAATCACAATATCACTTTCACTGAAAGCGAATGCTACTCTATTTGGTTTCACTGTTCCCTTGTGGGTATGCCTTCACCTCTTGGGGGAGATTATACTCTTTTTAGGGCAGGTGCTACGTCCTTTACAGCCCCAGGGAGAGGATTAGGAATATGGTAGGAATGCAATTTCTACCATGTGTGAGGGAATTAAGGGAAATAAAGAGCTTGCTCCGCAGTCAGGGTGCAGTGAACTAATACAACCACTGGGGGGCAGTGGAGGACCGAGCTGTGAGCTTGGCCCGGCCTCTGGGAGGTAACCCAGGGGTTGGGGGAGTGGGGGGGCGTACAGGTAGCAGTGGGCCCCTGACAGCACAGCCAGGGAGGATGGCCCCGGAGGAGGCTCTCCCACGAGATTTGGAGGAGGGGTTAACAGGAGGAGAGGAAACGACCCACAGCCAAGCCTTCCAATTTTCCCACCATCATCACCCCTGAAGTCCTGGGACTGACTGGGGAGCCCACAAGTCAGGGGAGGGAGGCGGACATTTCTTCCAAATGAGCATGCCCCCTTGGTTCCAGACACAGTGCTGATACAGTGGGGTCCTGTCCTTCAGGGCAGCCAACATAACCCTGGCCCACAGCCCAGCCAGAGTCATTGAGCGGAGAGACCACACTGTCTAAGGCTTCAGGAAGCCAAGAAAAATACCCCAAAGCAGAGGGATCCATGGGCTCAACCAAGCCAACACCACCAAGTGCCAGTATTTCCCAGGAAATATGCCAAAATGCCTTTATCCCTGACGGCGTTGCCAGCCAGTAGAGCCGGCCTGTCCTACCACAGGCGCCTGCGCCCTGCTCTGAGCTCACACAATCGGGAGTCCTTCTGCTGGTGATGGGAACCCACTTCAGAGAAACCTTTCACCGCGGTGGTGGGGGGTGGGGGGTGGTGGGCAACCGGGATACACAGGGCAGGTGGGGGTTGAAGCACAGCGAGGGTTTCGGTACTCTCCAGTAGCTGCGTTCACTGTAGGCCTTGACCTTGGCTGGAGCGCTAAGTTCCGACTGTGTTTAAGGCAAGGATTTTCAAGGTCAGAACTTTTCAGCAGAGAAGCTTCGATGACGGTTGCGGCCGTCAGGCAGGCGTTGGAGTTAGAACACACAGTGGACAGGCTTGGCCCTGGTGGCTCAGCTCAGTGGGGTTTCTTGCCTGCAGTGTCTGAAAGGATGTGCTGGGGAACTACCCTCTGTGACAGCTGCAGTGAATTCTGATTTATGGCTGCTGTGCCTCCCTCTGCCACCTGGGGCTAGGAGCTTTTGGAAAGGCTTTCTGGCAGCCAGTGCAGGTCGTTCCATTCCTGGTGCTCCCTGGCCCGCTGGGGCACTGCGCACCCTCCCTCTGCTGCCCTCGTGGAGGGGAGAAGGCGGTCCACCTGCCTGGCCTGCCTCCCGGGAGCCTGGTGGAGCCGCCCCCCGCCTGGCGGTTCCCAACTCCCCTCTGCCTGCAGGAAGGCCGGGGCTCGCTGCGCGCCTGCTCCAGCTCCTGCGCTCTGGGGAGCCGGCCTTGTAAGGCCTCCCCGGCTACACCCGGTCCCTGCCCCCTTGCCAGGCAGTGTTCCTTTGGCCCTGTCTGCCCTCGCTCTTTCTCACATGTGACCAATATTTCGTGCCATCTCCTCTCCCAGGCTGTAAAGCCCCTGCACTATAGGATGATCGTTCCTTCTCCTTATTAAATTAACAAATGTTTATTGACTAACCACCATGGGCCAGGCACTGAGCTAAGTGCTAAGGAGCAGGAGAGCCATGGTCTTGACCCTTGTGGGGCTAACAGCCGAGCAAATAAGCAAGTACACAGCGAACAAACAAATAGGTTACAGAGAGTGTAACACGGTCCCCGAAGAAAGCAGAGCTTATGTGACTAGAAGGGGATGGAAACTTCTTTCAGCACATGGACAGGAAGTGACGGTCCTGTTGAGGCCTTGAAGGAAGAAAGTGCCTGAGGCTCAAAGTCCTGTGTGTCTGTCAGCTGGCTGCTGTCCCCTTCTAGGCACACTCCGGGAGAAGCTGGCCCAGGGGCTCCGCAAGTGCAAGGCCCTCTGGTAAAGTAGGCTTGATTTTCTAGAAACTGATGGACACCTGGTGTGAGAGCACAGTGATTCGGGTGTAGTGGTAAGATATGCAACGGTGAACCTGACATGTCTTACAGGAGTTCCTAACTTCCTACTAAACTGCCCGTGGCATGGTCTTCCCCTTTTGGTAAGGAAGAAACCCACTCTTACGTAGCCCAGGTCCCAAACCTTGGGGCGATCCCTAACCCTCTCTCAAACGCTAGAGCCAGCTACCAGGCAGCTCCAAGGTTCTAGACGCTGGCCACCTCTGCCCATCTCCACCACGGCCATCCTATTCCAGCCCTGTAGGACGATGCCTACCAGGTCTCCAGCTTCCCCTCCCACCCCTCACCCCCGGAAATCAAGTCAGCGTTGGCACCGTTCTGCACAAACCCTCTCAGAGCTGCCAGCTCTGGGAGATTCAGACTGTAGTGTAATGTGGTAACACTTATGCACTACACAGTGCTGTAATTACCCATGAGAACCGTCATGCTCCTGAACTCTTACCTCCATTCCTTCCCATCCACTCTGCTCCTGCGGCCACCCTGCTTTCCTGAAACAGGCTGAGCACACTCCCACCTCAGGGCCTTTGCACTTGCTCCTTTCTCTGCTGGAGCACTTCCTGCCCCCGCTCCCCACACCAGATACTGACATGGCTCCCTCTCTTAAAGCTCTCTAATGCCTCTGCTGAAACATCAATTTATTATGGACACTCCATCTCCTCCTTTTCCCAGCTGCCCCCAACATCCACCCCAGGAGCTTGTTTTTGTTCCCTCCATGACATTTTTGGTCTAATACATTTGTTATTTATTTTCTTGCTTGTTGTCTATGTCTCCCCACTCATTGGAAAAAAAGAGCTTTGTCTTGTTCACTGTTGTATCTCCAGCACAGAACACATTGCTTGGCATGTGGCAGACATTCAAAAAATATTTGCTGAAAAAAATATATGCAAAATATAGATAGCGCCAGACCATGGAGAACATTCTAGACCATGTTAGATGATGTGGATTTTCTTCTAAAAGCAATAAGAAGCCATTGGAAAGGTTTAAGCAGTGGAAGAAGTGATCTGCCTTCTATTTTGAGTTTACTGTGAATGTGGTGTGGAGAATGACCAGAAGCAGGGGGCCAGAGAAAGGGGTGGTGGAAAAGCCCAGTAAAGAGGCCAGTGGCTTGGACCAGGATGGTGTCAGTGGATATGAAGCGAAGGCTATAAGCAAAGTAACTGGCAGATCAGCTGGGGAAAAGCCAGTGTCCAGGTCCAGAAGGTCTCCTCGTATGGTCCTGGTCCTACGTGATTCGCCGTCAGCAGCCTGAAGGCCAAGGACAGCCCCACTGCGTGGGCTCTTGGGCAGAAGGAGGAGGACTAGACTCTGAGCTCATCTTCTGCAGATGGGAGTTTGAGCTGAGCCACCCACACTTCTCCCCTTATGCCCAACAACGAGCATCTTCACAGCGAGGACTATGCTGTTCCTCTGTATCTCTCTCCCCCAGCCCAATGCTCACACATGCATATGCCTGAAGGGATTCGGTACTGTTGCAGGTTGGTGTCTCTGAGAGCAGATGCCAAAACAGACTGGAGGACAAGAGGTTTATTGGGGTCAACACCTGTGCAAGGAAAGGAAGGAAGCAGCAGTGAACAGCAGGAGAAGTCCATTATGATGTACGCCCCACCAAGCCTGGCCAACCTGGTGGGGAGTTGGGGAGCAATTATCACCCACTCCAAGTTGGGCCCAAATGGCCAGGCCTTGCGCCACTGAATATAGGCCGTTTAGGAAGGGCATACCCCCGGGTGAGACAGCACTCTGCAGTTGAGGCAGATTCTGAAGGAGCTGATAACAGGAGGCATTTGCTGCCAGCATTTCAGCTGGATCCCTTCCTTTAAGGGATCTCTGTATCTGCCATGGAGAGGATCTAACTGTGGGCTATTAGGCCAAGACCCAGGGCCCCTCCCTCTGCAGTGAGAACTGGCTCTCAGGAAGAGTTTCTGCAACAGCTTGGCTCTTTCTAGGCCTCTCGGCTGACTGACCCGCCTGACCTCATGAATAAGCCACTGGCCATGTATCAGAGCATCTCTTCAGACTCCAGGGAGTGCTTCTAGACCGGGGTGGATATTTTGAAATTAATTTACTGGACCAGTTTAGAGTTATTTCAGCATCTGTGGTATCGTGGAAAGATCCAGGCTCCGTGGTCAGGTACTCCAGCATTCTAATACTGCATCTACTACACGCCGACCCCGTGACCCCAAGCAAGTTAACAAGCCTTCTGGGAGTGTTTTCCTTCTTCTGTAAAACGTGTGGAATGATGCTCAAAAGCACTTGAGATTAAGGGCTGTGTCTTACTAGCCTTGTCTTCTCATTGGCCTGTAGGTGTCCCCTGAATGAACGTCACTCACTGTGGTATGTGTGCCCGGTCTTATGCAGTGGTAAGTGCTGGGGGTGAGGGGCTCCTGTTCACACCGACGGAGGTCTGAGTGGGAGTTACCCACTTCTCCTGCTGCCGGAGGCTCCTCCATCTGACTGCCACTTCACCCCACCATGCAGGGTTCATGGCTGGAAACTTAGCCCCAGCCCAGAGACTTGCCCAGAGCTGGTGCCTGCCACCCATTGGCTGCCATGACGGAAATCTGCGATAACTCAACGGGGCCTCGATGGCACCCCAACAGCTCGCGACATTCTCTGGGAATGAGTCCCAATTTTACCCCGACCTCAGCCCATCTTTCAGGAATCTCATTGGTACAGCACGCAGCATGCTGGCCCCAGCTGGACTCTAAAGTTGTTCATGAGTAAAGCATCTGCCATAGTTTTCTGGCTTACTGGGATTTCACATCACCCTGGTAAAGCTCTCCCGAGCTCCTTCCTGTCAGCTCTCTTCCACCGACAGATATTTGTGTTTTCTTTAGGTTGTGCGAGGAAAAGACTGCCATCCCACAGGGCAAGTGCCACAGCTATCGGTAAGACGGCAAAGAATCTAGGTTTATCCACCTCAGCAAATTGCCCCCTGGTTTTTCAGAGCAGAGCCCTTAATTTTACTCCATAGAGTGTGGTGTAGTGGGATAAGCACCTGCTATGGATCTAGCAAGACCTGAGTTTAACTCCCGTATGGTCGTGAGCAAGTCAGCTCGACTTCAGAGGGTTTCCATTCCTTTATCAGTAACACTTCCCTTGCAGGTAGGTTGAGGGCTTAGAAAAGTAATTGCCTAAGACACAGCAGCTGCTCAACAGCATGCACTTGTCATTTCCTTCTGCCAAGAGGAAGGAACAACCCGTGAGCAGTGCTGGTGTCTGTCTTACATAATGCCATGTGATTTGTACTCGATGTGAAGTGATGCATCTGGCATCTGGTGCACTAGATCATGACCAAGCAGGTCAACAGGACAGCAGGTGCCTGGAAGGGTGAAGGGCTGTGGTGTGGCCCTGAGAGGGACTGTCCTACACAACAGAGCCTCTGAATAGTGAAGCAAAAGACAGAGGGTTGTGCTGTTCTCCCACCACTGCCATCCATGTTCACGGTATCCTCTATACAGGTCAGACTAGGAATATGGCTCAGACCCTGCTCTGCCCGCTACGTGCAGGAGAGGCTGGCATGCTCTACAAACACTGAAACAGAGATATCTCCAGGCAGGAAGAAGGAAAAGATTCAGAGCTCATAAACTTACATACCCAAATGGAAGACTTTAAAGGCGGGAGCCATTACTGTCTGGTGGCTGTTGAATACCTAACACATAAGAGGTATTCAATATGCACCACATTAGCAAAATGAAGCATAAAAATCATGCGATCATCTCAATAGATGCGTAAAAAGCATTTGACAAAATTCAGCATCCATTTGTGATAAAAGCTCTCAATAAAGTGGTATGGAAGAAACACAATTCAACACAATAAAAGCCATATATGACAAACCCATGGCTAACATCATACTGAATACTGACAAACTAAAAGTTTTTCCATGACACCATCTACAGAAAACCCTAAACACACTAACAAAAAGCTTTACAACTAATAAATGAATTCAGTAAAGTTGCAGCATCAAAAATCAATGTACAGAAATCTGTTGTGTTTCTATATATGAATAATGACCTATCAGAAAGAGGAATCAAGAAAACAATCCCATTTAAAATCACATCAAAAAGAATAAACTGTATAGGAATACATTTAACCATGTAGATGAAAGAGCTATACACTGAAAACTGTAAGACACTGATGAAAGAAACTGAAGAAGACCCAAATAAGGGGAAAGATAAAATGTAAAGATAAAATTAATGTTTATGGATTGGATGGAAGGATGTTGCCAAAATGTCCATACTACCCAAAGCAATTCACAGATTCAGGGCCATTTCTATCAAATTTCCAATGGCATTTTTTAATAAAAAGAGAAAATGAGAATCATAAAATTTGTATGGAACCACAAAAGACTCTGAATTGCCAAAACAATACTGAGAAAGAGGAACAAAGCTGGAGGTACTATGCTCCCTGATTTCAAACTCTATTACAAAGCAGTAGTCA
Source organism: Puma concolor (assembly GCF_028749965.1). Taxonomy (NCBI): domain Eukaryota; kingdom Metazoa; phylum Chordata; class Mammalia; order Carnivora; family Felidae; genus Puma; species Puma concolor. The sequence continues at coordinate 127,611,718 of NC_141667.1, forward strand.
TGAAGACAGTATGGTACTAACAAAAATACACAGATGCGTAGATCAATGGAATAGGATAGAAAGCCAAGAAATAGGCCCACACATGTATGGTCAATTAATTTATGGCAAAGGAACCAAAAATATCCAATGGGAAAAAGTCTCTTCAACAAATGGTGTTGGGAAAGCTAGACAGCTACATGCACAAAAATAAAATGGAACCACTCTCTTAACACCACATGCAAGAATTAACTCAAAATGAATTAAAGGCTTGAACGGAACACCTAAAACCTTAAGACTCCTAGAAGAAAACATAGGTGCTAAGCTCCTTGACAGCAGTCTTAGTGATATATATATTTTGGAATTTGCACCCAAAGCAAAGGCAACAAATGAAAACTAAAAAAAGAAAAAAGAAAACAAACAAACAAAAAAAACTACATCAAACGAAAAAGGTTCTGCACAGCAAAGAGAACCATCAACAAAATGAAATGAAAAGGCAACCTACAAAATGGGTGAAAATATCTGCAAATCATATATTTCATAAGGGGTTAATTCCCAAAATAAATAAGTAAATCCATACAACTCAAAAGCAAAACAACACTCCAATGAAACAATGGGCAGAGGATCTGAATAGACGTTTTTCCAAAGAAGACGTCCACACGGCCGACACACACATGAAAAGATGCTGAACATCACAAGCCATCAGGGAAATGCAAGTCAAAACCACAAAGAAATATCACCTCACACCTACCAGATTGGCTACTGTCAAAAAGGTAAGAAATAGCAAGTGTTGGTGAGAACGTGGAGAAATGGAATTTCTCCTCGTACACTGCAGGTGGGAATGTAAATTGGTGTAGCCAGTATGGAAAACAGTATAGACATTTCTCATTAAAAATGGAACTACCATATGATCCAACAATGCCACCTCTGGGCAATTATCTGAAGAAAACAAAAATGGTAGTTTGAAAAGATATACGTGACCCTGTGTTCCTTGTGGCATTATTTACAATAGCCAAATTATGGAAACAACTTGGGTGTTCACCAGTGGATAAAGAAGATGTGGTGTCCACACACACAGATATGCGCACACAGAGGAATGTCACTCAGCCATAAAAAGGAATGAAATCTTCCCATTTTCAGCAACATTGATGGACCTAGAGTATATTATGCTAAGTGAAATAAGTCAGAGATAGTCAACTGTCATACGCTTTCATGTCTACATAGAATTTAAATAACAAAACACCAAAAAACAAGGTCATATATACAGAGAACAGATGGGTGGTTGCCAGAGGTGAACGGTGGAGGTGGGCCTAAGTGAAGGTGGTGCAAAGTTACGAACTTCCAGTTATAAATAAATATGTCATGGGGATATGATGTACAGCATGATTACCATAGTTAATAATAATGTACTGCACATTAGCAAGTTGCTAAAAGAGTACATCTTACAAGTTCTCATCACACGCACAAAGTTGGTAATCATGTATAGTGATGGATATTAACAAGACTTACTAGACAGATGTTAACTAGACTTACTCCTTTCACAATACACACAAATATTGAATCATTATGTTGGACACCTGAAACTAATGTAATGTTGTGTGCCAATGATACCTTAATTAAAAATAAGTAAGTAAATAAAAAAAATATGGATTTCATGACCCCCAAAATAATAATGATAAACAAATTAGACATTAGTGGTAAATATCAAGAAAGAGGTTTCAAAAAAGAGAGATTTTTAAAATTGGGGAAATGGAAGCATGTATCAGATTATATATGTTTTACGGTCTTGTTGGGAAGCGTTTTAGTTTGATTGAGACTTTCTTGGGGAGTACCCAGGGGGGACTCAATCACATCAAGGAATAAAAATTGGGAAATGACTGAATCAGAAGGAATGGTTTTAAAAATGCAATCATTTGATCTACAGAGGGGAAAACTAACGTGTAATGTCAAAAAAGCCCCAATAATTTTCTTGTGTTATATAACTTCTCTCTTAACCAATTAAAGTAATAACTGTACTTAGTTTCAAAGGACAATTTAAAAAAAAAAAAAACTGTCTCAAGAAGCCCGTGAAAGGAGGAATATATTACCTGGCAGGTAGAACACATTAGCCAGCCCCAGGTACTAACAGTTACACACGAAGTCACTCACACACACACCAGGAAGCCACCTCAAGGCTCTGTGGATTCAGAAGCCAGGCTGAGTGTTTCCAGGAACTAAAGGTTGGCTGGGAGGCAGCAAAGATGGCAGAGGCCTAGCACACAGGGCTCACCTGGCAAGGTTTTCCTGGCGCAGAGAGGAAACATAAGAAACTTTAGGCTAGAGCCTGGGAAAAGAGGCCTCTGGCAAATGACAGCTGACCCTTGAACAAGGTGAGAGGTTAGGGGCGCCGACACCCATGCAGTCAAAAGTCTCCGTGTAACTTCTGACTCCCCCCTCAGACTAACTACTGATAACCTACCGTTGACCTGAAGCCTTACAGATAACGTCAACAATCGGTCAACACATATTTCCTATGTTATATGTATTATAGACTATATTCTTGCGATAAAGTCAGCTAGAGAAAAGAAAATGCTAGTAAGAAAATCATAAAACACACCTAAGATACTGCCTATAAAAAATCTGCAGACAAATGGACCCGCACAGTTCAACCCCGTGTTGTTCAAGGGTAAACTATATATGCTTCTCCTTGTTTATCAAGGCAGGGCCTTGACCCATTTGCGACCCACCTGCCCACCTCCCTGGGAGAGCTGCAGAGGGTGGAGGCAGTAGGAGATGAGGTTTGACAAAATGCTACTTTCTATTCTTTCTTTCCTAAGATGGACTCAAGGTGATATTCTCAAAGGGATGATGCCAGTTTATCCTTTGAAATTGCAGGGTCCTATTGCTAAAATGCTATCTTTTATTCAAGCCAGAGATGCCTGGGGCCACAGGGAATGTCTTTGTGTATTTTCAGCGTGGTCTTGTGATTTCTGGCAGTGTCATGGGTCCGGGCAAGCCGCCTTTTGGGACAATGACCCTTCAAATGTCAACAAGCCACTCTCCTTGGAGAGATTAGAGAGGAAGACGGTCAGTCCGGGCATGGCATTTGAAACACCCTTTGCCAATACTGCTAAGCTTTTTGAATGCTCTTATTAAACTATTGAAATTTGCTTAGTCACCCAGGTATGCACAATTCAACTATACTTTTTCGTCAAATATCTGCTCTCTTAGGTAAATTGTATTCAGTCTCATCCACTTCAGGAGAGTGCTTCCTTAGCCGTCTAATGGTGGAATAACAGCACCCAACTCACAGAATGAGAACTGGGTGAGGCAGTGTTTCTAGAAATCCGGAATCCAGGGGTCTAAGTCTCTGTAGCCATAATGCTACATGACCTTTGACATTTTGTGTAACTTTCCTGGCTCATTTTTCTCAAAGGCAAAATTGCAATAATAATTCAAAGGGGTGCCATTTAATTTTATTTCATTTTTTAAAGCTTCTGTTTATGTTGTGTTTTCAAGCTCCCTCATGTTATGGGAAATAAAAGCATTAAAATGAAAATCACAGGGTGTCTGGGTGGCTCAGTCGGTTGGGCATCCGACTTCAGCTCGGGTCATGATCTCACAGTTCGTGGGTTCAAGCCCCACATCGGGCTCTGTGCTGGCAGCTCAGAGCCCGGAGCCTGCTTCGGATTCTGTGTCTCTCTCTTTCTCTGCCCCTCCCCTGCTCACGCTCTGTCTCCCTCAAAAATAAATATTAAAAAAATTTTTTAAATAAAATAAAATAAGATAAACGAGAATCACAAAGGTAGTAGTTGTAAAACCTAACTAAATAAGAAATGGCAACTAGGAGGGTATAGACCATCCTCGGTGATGCTTCCTCATTGCTCATTTGGATTCGGCCCACACCATTTCAGCATGTAATAAGATGAGGCCCTTAAAAATTCATACTGAATCTCATCATTTCTGTCCATGTACAAATTCCATGCTGGCTTGGGGTAATTTCTGCGAAGTGACTGTGCCTTTCTCGTAATTTATGTTCTCTTTTCACTCTGTGGGGGCTGGACGCAGATGCCTGCAGGAGTGTGAGTTTGATTAAGCCGTTGTGGGTTCTACCTGTGTGAGTGGCTCTGCGCCATTCCTGGCTGGGCTGGTGCTTCCAAACCCCACTGGGCAGAAGGGCTGAAGGTGGATAGTTCTCAGTCTGTGTGCCAAAAAGGGTGTGATGGCTCAGCTAGCAACCCCAGGAGCCAAACAAAGGAAAGTGTGGCACTACATTCCCTTAGCCAGAGCAAACACTTCTATATTGCTCCAAGGGACACCCTGGACCTAAGCAAACTTGGGAAATTCAAAGGCTGATCCCTAGGGTCAGTGTAATGGGTCTCAAGGCTGCTGGAGAATTTCCTGATCTAGGAATCTTGAGGGTGAGATGGAAGGAGGTGTGTGGGTGTGTGTGTGTGTGTGTGTGTGTGTGTGTGTGTGTGTGTGTGTGCTGGCGAGGCAGAAATAGAAAGGTCTGCCATTGCTAAGAATCCATACTCCTTTTGGAATAGGTTGCCTGTGACTGTGATGTAATGAGGCCTATGTCCCAGAAGACTTAAGTCAGCAACCTCTTCCGGGGAGCACCAGGATTGGTTAGTTGTTTGACTTCCAGACATTTTGGGGAGGGGGTGGTGGGACAGGCCTCTTCTGGCTTTGGAGTTAAGCCTCTCTGGGTAGCTTACCTCACTACCAAGACATTACTCTCTGATCTCCAATTCTGGGCCCGGGAAAGGATGGTCGTCAATGGCTCACAATTCTATTCAAGTCATTAGAGGATTCTGAGCACTTAACTCCACGTCAGGCATCCTGCGTCAGAAATGGAGGACAGTGGTGAACAAGATGGTGGTTCCAATTTCAAGGAATTTACAAAACAATAATAGCTTCCCATGTGCTAGCCATATCCCAAGCTCTGTCCTAAGCCCTTGATACTTAATCTTTACCACATCTGTATGTAGTAGAGGTACTCATGTTATCCCTGTTTTACAGATGAGAACACTGAGTCACAGAAGATCAGTTAACTTACCTAAAATAACACAGCTAGTCCGTTGCAGAGCCAGGGTTTGAACCCCGGCAGTCTGACTGTAGAGTTGATGCTTCAACTATGACCGTTTGCTACGTTAGACCATCGAGGGGAGGTCTGCAGAAGGCGCATGTATGTTAAGTGCTGTGGCATTGAGCACAGACATGGTGAGAGCAGAGGAAATCATCATGGGGAGATGAGGCAACCAGACATTACTTCCCAGAGGAGGTGAGGTCTAAGCCGAGATCGAAGGTGGGGCTCCTTGCTAGGCAAGGTGGATGGGCACAGGGGCTCGGGGCCAGAGAAAAGGAAATGCAAAAGTCTCATGGTGAGAGAGAGCATGGCTTGTTTAAAGAATAGAAGGAATTCAGGGTGGTTGAATCACAGATTGCATGGCAGGAAACATTCAGGATGAGGTAGGAGAGCTTTATTCACTCACTCAGCAAACATTCATTGAGCACCTGCTGCGTGTCAGGCATTGAGGCAAGACAACACGGATTGATACAAATAAGGTGATGCCCTCCTGGAGCTGATCATCTAAAACCTGACATGACGCTTCCTCATCTCACCAGCGAAAAAACTTAATTAAACTTGGAAAGAAGGCAAAAGGTGAGTAGCATGGTCTCTCAATATCGACTGCCGCACTGTGTAAGACTCACACCAAGATTGTTGCAGTGTCTAGAGCAACGTGCCTGTGTTTGACATTGGTATTTACCGGTAGTTATGAAATCACTGTTGGTGAAGTTAAATGCCCCATGTAGGTATCTATCAGGTAGAAAAGATAACCTCAAAGGTGACAGTTTTACTGACCTATAGCATGTTAACAAATTTTATCTGTCTCAGTGCGTTGCTTTTCTATCGTTGCCATAGCAAATAACTACTGACTCAGTGGCTTAAGAGGACACCAGTGTATCATTTTACAGCTTGAAAGGTCAAAAGGTCAAAGCAGGTGTCACCACACTGAAACTGATTTGTATGTAGACTTCATTGCCTTCTGGAGGCTCAAGGGCAGAATCCTTTTCCTGCTCATTCCAGTTGTGGGAAGAATACACCTTTTCAGGTGTAGAACAGAGGCCCTTGCGTTCTTGCCAACTGTAAAGTGAGGGCCATTTGTAGCTGACCGAGGCTTCTGTTTCTTAGCCTGTGGCCCTCTTCCTCAGTCTCAATGAGAAAGAATGAACTATGGCCCTTTGTAGCAACGTGGATGGAACTGGAGAGTGTGATGCGAAGTGAAATAAGCCATACAGAGAAAGACAGATACCATATGGTTTCACTCTTATGTGGATCCTGAGAAACTTAACAGAAACCCATGGGGGAGGGGAAGGGAAAAAAAAAAAAGAGGTTCGAGTGGGAGAGAGAGCCAAAGCATAAGAGACTCTTAAAAACTGAGAACAAACTGAGGGTTGATGGGGGGTGGGAGGGAGGGGAGGGTGGGTGATGGGTATTGAGGAGGGCACCTTTTGGGATGAGCACTGGGTGTTGTTTGGAAACCAATTTGACAATAAATTTCATACATTGAAAAAAATAAAAAAGAAAAAAAAGAAAAAAAAAGGAAAAGAAAAATAAAGTGAGCAACAGGGGTTCCTTGTCACATCACATCATCCCCCGCCTACATTTCTGTCACCCTCTTCCCCTTTTAAAGACTTGTAATTAAACTGCGCCTCCCCAGATAATCCAGGATTATCTCCCATCTCAAGATCCTTAACCTAAATCACAGCTTCAAAATCTCTTTTGTCAGGTAAAAATCACATGAATATGTGTTCTGAGGATCTGAGTGTTGACATCTTTGGGGAACCCTGTTTCAGCCCACCCCATTATAATGACTACCGTTATTTAAGAATGCCCCCCCCCTTTTTGTAAACTATGTAACCCCGTTCCTCAAAATGCCATTTTAACTATCTTTACCAACCTTACTAGTTCCCTTATGGATGAGTCAGTAAATCTGTAACACGTTTATTCTACATTTGTACATTTTTAACTTTTTGAAAACCGTAGTAATTATACCCATCAGTTCTGGAGGCTTCGATAAGATTGCCAAGTGGTCTAACCTGCCAGGGCCCATTTACCTATGATGCACGGGGAGCAGACCTCATGGGCTGTCCAGCCTAGCATGCTATTTTGGCTCCTGGGATGGAGTGCAAATGATAAACATGGTAATAAACGTTATCTTCCCTAGCTCTCTGTCTCTGAAATCGAATTCTAAGTTCTTTTTAATTTCTGCTCCTTGACCAACTTTAGTCCTGGTTCTGATTAGTGCATGGCTGGGACGTTATCGGCCATTGTTGACTACAATGACTACAATGACCAGGGCCCCAGCTTTCCGGGCTGATCGTTTGGTGATTTCTCCTGAAATGGTGGCATCTATTCTCTGTTGGGTAAGAAACCGGTTTGTTAGTCTTTTCTGTTTGTCCGTTTGGCAACTTGTGACCTCAAATCAATTAGGAAAATATTTTATTCTTCCTGGAATGAAGAACAGGCCTTTGAGATCTGGAACGGTGAATTTTTCTATTTCTCTCTGTTCATGGCCGGTAACTATGTAAAGCTACAAGGTCTCTGAAGGGTTGTGCGTAATTAAGAAAAGCTTTACTTTTCATTGCGATATATTTCCCTTTTCCTGAAATATTAATTAATTAGATTACAATGTCTCACAAATGAAAGTAATTAATTGCTTTATAGAGATTTTAAGCACTTAAATAAATTACGTATATTCCCAGAATTACCCTCCAAATAAACTAAGCTTCCGATATTTTAAATGGATTGGCTTACCAAAATCCTTTCTTATAGAAAATACTAGCTAAGAAGCATTTTTATAAGAATCAAAATTCAAGTAATCAAGATGAATCCTTAAGCAAATCATGCCGATTTAATCTTTTGGCTTAACAATAGTTATACACATTTTCTCTGGTTTTATCAGTATGAGGTATAATATAACAATTATTAAAAGCAAGGTTTGGTATATTTTTCATGAATAAGCTAGTTAATCTGAACTTCCTAAAGTTTTTGTTTGTTTGTTTGTATTTGAGAGAGAGAGAAAGAGTAGGGGAGAGGAGCAGAGAGAGAGAGAGAGAGAGAGAGAGAGAGAGAGAATCTTAAGCCGCCTCCATGCCCAGCTCAAAGCCCACCAAAAGTGGGCTGGATGCCATGACCATGCGATAATGACTGAGATCATGACCTGAGTCAAAATCAAGAGTCGGAAGCTTAAATGACTGAGCCACCCAGTTAACCATGAACTTCCTAAACCTTTCATGTTAATTTACTGGTTAGGTAAGCTAATATTATACCTACATAATATTGAGGATTGTGAAATATGTAAAAATTGTAAGTACATTGAACAGTAATTCTAAAAAACCTTTATAAAAAAATTTTTTTAATGTTTATTTTTAATGCGGGGGGAGGGTGGGGTGGGCAGAGCACAAGCAAGGAAGGGGCAGAGAGACAGGGAGACACAGAATCCGAAGCAGGCTCCAGGCTCTGAGCTGTAAGCACAGAGCCTGACACAGGGCTTGAACTCACAAACCGTGAGATCATGACTTGAGCTGAAGTTGGATGCTCAACCAAACTGAACCACCCAGGCGCCCCTAAAAAACCTTTTATATCAACAGCAACTGTGATTGTAGTGTGTCCATTTGAACATAATTTCCGACATCCTTAGTTAACTTTAAAATCGTAGACTAATGTTAAATTGAGTAAATTAATGAATAATTTTTGGATACCCAGGTAATTTCTAAACAAAATAAAATACAGAAATCTTGGTTATTTACTAAAGTCTTAATATATAAAAATATATACTTTTGCCTCCTATTTTCATGGTATGGAGTAGCTATATCTTTGGGTGCTGTTAATGGACGTGTTCCTTTTGCCACTTTGAGAACACGTAAGAGGCGTGTGAGTAACCAAGGGGGTCGTATTACATGTTCTTGTGAGATTTCTGGGCTGTGTTGATAGGTGGTTCTCAATTCTCTACCTAGCTTTCATTTCTCTGAGATAAAATTGAGTTGCTTTGGTTAAAAGTTTTAATCAATACAAATGATTAACACTATATACCAGGAGTAATGACAAAGTAATGACTACTTAAAGCTAACAGGATGTATCTCTTAAGGGAAAGAGGGATAGGTTTGGCTTAAAGCATCCGGGCGTTCCCGAATGTGGAAAAGACAAAACTTGGATACGGAAAGTTGTAGAAGGTTCATATAAATTAGATGTTATTCACCTTGGCTTAGAATATCTGCAAATAATGAGTCTGGTGTCATCAAAGGGGTGTGCTAAAATTTTGGAAAAGTGTGCTCATGGCTGATGGGCTTATTCCTAAGGTAAGTTTAACCAAAGAGGTAGGGGAACTGCGGAATCCTTACTGCCAAAGCCGATATTAATTTCAAACTAGAATTTGATTTCTCTCTGTTAAAATGATAAATTGATCTTAGAACACGTAGCCTGCTTTTACAAGGGAGAGAACAAGGTTATTCACTATCTTCTGTGTTATCTGTCTGGATAGCAAGGCTCCTAAGTCTTACCAGAATAATTTTCTGTGCTTTGCACTTACTTCATCATCATCACCTTGATTTCTCAAGAGCCAAGGTTTCACAAAACCATGTCACCTTCTTCCAGAATTTACTTAAAATATTCTATTGCCACTTTGATTAATAGGTAACCAAGCTACTGTTTCTGTCTTAATCAAGCTTCCAGATTTCCTCTCCTAATTCTTGATTTTGCCATCAGAGAACCAGACCATCATTTAGGGGAAAGATTGATTATTTCTTTTACACCCAAATATCTTTGCGATGTCCCAAAGTTCCCATGGGAACTCACAAAGATTTCTTCTTTAATATCACATATAAAAAATTGCTAAAAATAACTAGGATTGTTTCTGCACGTTTCTTAATTAGTTCCACACTGTTGTACAAGCAAAATGACAACAAATGATGTGTCAAAGCACAGAAGAGTTTTGTACAGGTAAAACGTTATTGATATTAATGTGGCATAAGTTATCTATATTATAGAAGGGAATGCGAAGTCCCAAAGATTTGCCAATGCTCTCACTGTCCACAATATATTCTTGCCCAAGAGGGAACATTAATTTTCAAGGAAACAGTTATGTATTATATCCCAACAGAGAATTTAACTCTCCTCTTTTTTGATATTATTATCTGCTGCACAAAATGAACCACAGATACATAGTCTCGTCCACCTCTGGTTTTCACTCTCCTCTGACATGTTCCTGAAGGCCTGCAGGCTAGAATCTGTATCTTTGATAAAGAAAAACTCACAGTCTTGAGGAAAGGACTGTATTGGATACCAATAACTATTGATGCGTCAAGACTAGGCTTACGGGTAAAAGCTCCAACGTGTAAAGCTGACATTATCTAGACAACTGTCAGACTGTATTAGGGGACTGATCAGAACTTCTAACATTCTCTTTAGTTCACAAGTAGACAATTTTACACAAGGAGCTGCTGACCCAAGATCCAGTGGAATAAATTTAATGACATAGGACTGAATTAACTGATGAGGGAAAACCAGACTGAAATTTAAATGGTAGTTATCTACTTCGGCATACGTTAATTTTTTAATGTTCTATTTATCATAATGTATGAGAGGGGATTTTTACTCTTCCTTTTTAATCTCTCTCAATGTAGTAGACGATGCTTTAGGAAACTGAAAAGAGGACACTTTTTTAATGTTTATTTGTTTTGAAAGAGAGACAGATAGCAAGAGCAAGCATGAGCCGGGGAGGGGCAGAGAGAGAGGGGGAGAAAGAGTCCCAAGTAGGCTCTGAACTGTCAGTGCAGAGCCCAATGCGGCGCTCAATCCCACAAACTGTGAGATCATGACCTGAGCTAAAAACAAGAGTAGGACGCTTAACCAATTGAGCCACCCAGGCGCCCCTGAAAGAGGGCACTTGTAAGGATATCGGCTTGTTACTGTCACCTCTGAATTCAGAGACGAGGATGTTTATTGAGATGCTTTACTTTGCACAGCAATATAGTTATTTGCGTAGGTTCAGTGAGGATTTGGCCTCCTTTTTACCAAGATATAATTTGACAAATTAGCTGTGCAACTAAGGCCAGATGTGGAGTGTCATGTTGAAAAGGAACCTCACTTAATCAAGTGTGACAAGGTCACCTTTACAAAGGTATATTTAACACGTGGCGTCAATGTTTACAAAGCTCTCCCAGGAAACCTGGCCTGAGACGTGTTCTATGCCATACAGGCTCCCAGCCTCCCAGAGGTAAGGAAAGTCACTTCCTGGAGTACCAGTGATCATAATAAAACATGGGCAATCTTGAAGAATTCACCAAAATTTACTAGCACTTCATGTGAGATCTGTCTGGTGGAGTTTCTTGGACCTTGGTTTCTTGCATCAGAATAGAAGTCCAAATCATCAAGACTTTTAAACAGCCCAACCTGAGATTCTTTAATAAAATTTCCAGACAGAAGTTAATTCTCTGGCTTTAGAGAGGCCTCAGTACCTCTGGCTCAAGGAAGATTATAATGGTTAAGCAACACTGCTTACTTTACCTTTGTAAACAATCAAGCTAAAACATGAGACCAGCCTTTGGGGTGGTCAAGAATAATCTCTGGATATTAATTATGATAAAAAACGGGGGGACAATTAGAAAAGATCTTTTAAAATTTGGAAAAATCGGCAAAGAGAGGGCAGCATGTCTATTTAAGGTTATAAAGGAGAACTGTTTCATAGGCTTATTTGACAATTTAACTAAATTTCCAGGGAAATATACCTGTATTTGGCTGTGCCATTAAGGGATGAGACCCAGCGAAGTCACCCGTACCATGCAGATTTCTCTAAGGTGACAAAGATTACCCTACATGTTAGGCTTCACTGCTCTACAGAATATTCCAGTTTTATGTTTGACTCAGAAAATTTATTTCAGAATGCCTTTATCCAGTAGATGAGATCACCCTGTTCTTCAAAACGCTCTTTTTTTTTTGAGAGAGAGAGAGAGAGAGAGAGAGAGCGCGCAGAGAGAGAGAGCTGGAGAGGGACAGAAGGAGAGGAAGAGGAACAGAGAGAATCCCAAGCAGGCTCCACACCCAGTGCAAAGCCTGATGTGGGGCTTGATCTCATGACCTCAAGACTAAGAGATCATGACCTGAGCTGAGATCAAGAACCAGAGGCTCAAGGCACCCCTCAAAATGCTCTTTGAACTACCTTTATCATATTACTGGTTTCCTCATTATTTAGTTGGTAACTTTTGACACATATACATTCTATATCATTAAAGAGTCATGCTTTTCATTGTGTGAAAATTATGATTGTACATACATTACCTCACAAGATGGAGAATGGGGTGGAAACAGCCTCTCTTTCCTTCCCAGTTCCAGAAGGTGCCATCGCTTTGGCTTCTGACTGAACGACTCTTCCCCCTCTCGCTCTGTTCCCCTCCTCGCTCGCCAGGAGCTGTGCAGTGGCTGTGGTCAACCTTTTTCTGAGCCTCTTGTTAACTGCCTCAGAGTCTTAGGCCTGCATTACAATTCCTGTCTCACTTCTCTGGGAGTAAATCAGTGCTTGCTCTAAGCTGTTCCAGACACAGATAGAGATGCATAGGGAAGGAGATGTTTTTGCCATATTACCCACTCCTGACAGGGCTGTTTATTTATTTATCTATCCAATGATTTATTTATTTATCCAGGGTTGATTTATTATTTATTATTCAGTATCCATTCATTAAGTCCTCAGAAACTAGCATCAGAACCACAGTGAGGGGGGGGGGAGGCGGGGAGGGGCGCCTGGGTGGCTTAGTCGGTTGGGCATCCGACTTCGGCTCAGGTCATGATCTCACGGTCCGTGAGTTCAAGCCCCATGCCGGGTTCTGTACTGACAGCTCAGAGCCTAGAGCCTGCTTCGGATTCTGCATCTCGCTCTCTCTCTGCCCCTCCCCTGCTCATGCTCTGTCTCTCTCTGTCTCAAAAATAAATAAAAACATTAAAAAAAAATTTTTTTTTTTAAAAAAGAACCACTGTGGGTGGTTTATTGATATAATTAGGTGAACCCTTAAAAGCTGACATTTAAGTGACTGTATATCATGGAATAATTGATAATGCAAATACCTTTTGTGTGTGTGTGTGTGTGTGTGTGTGTGTACAATATGCAGCTATGTGTGTAACAAACTCCAAATTTTCTGCAGTTGAGTGCATAAATTTATTATCCTTGCAGAATCCAGTCTGTGATGGAGGCATTCATTCAGGAACCCAGGCTACAGATTGTCTGCCATCTTCAATGTGTGACTACTTCCAAAGTTGAGCTGGGTATTGGTATTCAGCTGGTGGCTGCTGAAGAGAGATTTGAGGATTGGGTGAGAGGTTTTCAGGGGTCAGGCTTGAAAAGGTATCTTCCACCACATCCCCTAGGACAGAACTCAGTGACAGAGTCACAGTGACCCGCAAGGCAGGTGGGGTTGCAGGCCAGCTGTGTTCCTAGACGGAGAGAGAAATGGTCTTGGTAATAGCTACCGAGTCCTTACCACAGCTTCTGGAAGTCAGAATCCCGGAGTCCCTTCAGCCCTCGCTGATGCTGACTTTGGAGGTCCCTAGAAGGGGGGTGTGAGGTCGTGTCTATTGAAAACCTCATTTCACTCGAGCTACTGGCTCAGGAACAAGTGTTATGTTAGTACAATCGTGAAAGTGACTATTTCTTGTCCATAGACCCCGGGGGCAGACAGAGTCCTTCTCCTTCTTCTCCTTTATCCTCACAGATAGGAAGCTTTCAGTGTTTTTCCCAGAATTTCATTCAGTAGGGAGTGGGAAACAGTTGTCAGCCCCGGTGTGGGGATTGAGAGGATCCAGGTAAGCTTCTGGAAGGTGACTGAAGGCCGCCATCATTGGCTTCACCTGCAGGACCCGGTAGGTGATTCAGCACGTGAAAAACACCTGGAACTACAGGGTTTCAGAGTCTCTAGCTTACCCCTTCAGCCTTCTTTTTTTGTTGTGTTTATTATTTTTGAGAGAGACAGAGCTTGAGCGGGGGAGGGGCAGAGAGAGAGGGAGACACAGAATCCGAAGCAGGCTCCAGGCTCTGAACTGACAGCACAGAGCCCGATGCGAGGCTCAAACCGATGAACCGTGAGGTCATGACCTGAGCCAAAGTGGGACGCTTAACCGACTGAGCCACCCAGGCGCCCCATCCCTGTTCCGCATTTTTAGCTTCAGAGAGGTTAAGCCATTTTCCCTAAACACCGGACTAATTCGCGGTAGAACGTAAACAAAGCCAAGTTCTGCCAGGCAGCACTCCATCAAGCAGTGAATGATTCCCCTTTCACTTTAATGCAAAAGACAACAAAAGTGTTGAGTCAGAAGTCTGTGTAGGTCTAGTTTTTCCTGAAGTGAATTTTCTGGTTAACTCTATTTTAGTCAGATAGCCTTTCTACTTCAACCTGTGCGGCTGAATAGTCTCCTAACGCATACTGGCTGGCATGCCAGCCTTCCTAAGCAGTGTTTCAAAACAGGCCCACAACGTTGCCTTAATGTTGTCTCGTAGGGACAATTACTACTCACAAGTAGGGAAGGGGATGACAAGTTTCAGTCACCCACAGCTCAATCATGGTGACCTGAATAAACTGTGAGAATCTGTTTTCAGTTATTTTGTCCCTTTAACCACCTCTCAATTTCAGACTTCCAGTCACGGGACAGAGTGCTTCCTCGCCGTTCTAAACCAAGTGTTCTTGCTGCTAGCTGAGGGCACCATGGATGTGAGCCCACCTTCATCTCCGCCATTTCACCACCCTCACTTAGGGAAGAGGCCTAGATAGGTCTGTAAGAACATCTCAAAAATAACAGAGTTCACTTTGTGCGTTGTTTTTGAAGAGTAGCTATCAAACAAGAACCATGCTAATTTTGGGTCCCACACTCGCATTGCATGATGACCATGTAAGGAAGCTTTACGTCATAAATCCACTCAAGGACTGTATATACTAAATAAGGATTAAAGCTTTTTCTTTTGGTTATCATCGCTTCTCGCTATTTTATCTCTCTCTCTCTTTTTTTAACATTCATTTATTTTTGAAAGAGAGAGTACAAGTGGGGGAAGGGCAGAGAGAGAGGGAGACACAGAATCCAAAGCAGGCTCCAGGCTCTGAGCTGTCAGCACAGAGCCCGATGCGGGGCTCAAACCCACGAGCCGTGAGATCGTGACCAGAGCTGAAGTCGGATGCTTAACCGACTGAGCCACCCAAGATCCCCTACATTCCTCTCTTCTTAAAATTACATTATCTTATCATTTAAAGAGACTGCAGGCATGCTTCCTTCTAGCCATGGAGACACTGAGCCCGGGAAATTTGAGGCCACATTCACAAGGTCACAGATAGCACCTGTGGCAGCCCAGTTCTCCTGACTCAAGTTCTGTCTCTGCATTTGGAATTAAAGTTTGCACAAAGTTGTCCATTTTCAACTGAAACCTTAGAACATGTCCTCCCTCTTTCCCTGGTACTGCAACAATAATCATCGGTCAAGCAAAAATCCCACGGCCATATAATTGAGGACTGGGATACTCTGATGGAATTTCCCCTTCAGACGTGGGGAGGGTGCCAGAAAAGAGAGACCTGGTGCCTTGTTTGGGCCAGGCAGCCCTACTGGGCCGTATTACTTTGTTTTCACAACATTGTAAGAGAAGTCATCGTCCCCACCATACAGATGAGGAAATGGCAGCTGTGAATTACAGCCTTTCCCCAGATCATGAAATTGGCATATGGAGAAACCAAACTAGAACCTGGCCTATCTGGCCACATCGTGAAGGATGACTCCTCCTGCCCTTTCAAGACAACAGAAGGTCCTATTTACATCCCAGTTCCCATTAGTTCTGGAGTCCAGGTTCCCCACAGAGAGCATCTCCTAAATAGTGACTCTCTCCTACCCTGACCATGAGGCTCCCCTCAGATAGAATGCTTCCTGAGGTGCCCCAAATCCTTTTGCTGCCTAAAGAAAGATATGGGCAGTTTTTCAGGTGCCCAAGAAGGCAGAGGATATTCACCCAAACCTGACATCAGTGTGCGTACTCTCGTAAGAAATTGCTTTGCAGAGACCAGCTAGTCACCTGGGGATGTGTGTGAGTCTTGGAATTCATACAGACCACTGCTTCTATCCATTATCTTTCAAAAAACATCTTATGAAAATATTTTGCACGCACGGAAATAACTCACCATCCAGTTTTTAACATTCAAGTTAGCCTTTTGTCATGTTTCTTTCTGAGTGTGCTTTTTAAAAATTGTTTTAAGTTTTTTTAATTATTTTGAGAAAGAGAGAGAGCATGCACACAAGTCACACTGCCACGTCTCGACGGCCTCCACAGTCATGGGAGCCAATTCCTTCTGATAAATGTCTTTCCATATATACACACTTCCTACTGGTTCCATTTCTCTACAGAACCCTGACTAATACACAAAGCTGGCCTTTTATGCAGACCTTCTGGGCATGCATAGAGTGTAGACCTAAGAAAGGGCCTCCGAAACCATCTACCTCTATGATCTCAGGATTCCCTCCTTCATTCAAGCCACCATCCCTGCAAACAAGGCAGAATCTCCATTTCCTTTGTGATGCTTCACAACTTACTCTACGTCCTAGCCTTTCTGTAACAGCGGGGGCATCTTACACGGCACGAGGCGGCCTCCTTCCTTCTCCAGCCCAAGTCTTCTCAGGTGACTGTTTCATTCTATCCAGGCGCTCCTTCCATTCCTCCAGCCCTCTCTTCCCCTTCCTTCCTCCCACCCTCAGCTGCTGACTTAGAGCAGGGCAGGCACTTTCTAGGTGTGGGAGACTCAAATAAGCATTAACATAGCTCCCCCGCCCCCGCCCCCACCCCCACCCCCTTGAGCAGCTCTGAGCTCAGGAGTCCATGGAAAAGGTAAACCAACTACCGTCAAACCCTCAAACTAAGGTCTTGCCTGCAAAAAGAGCGCCACGCCAGGTGCAGAGGGAGGCCCTGGGGAGGGTATCCGGCCAGGCAGGCTGCCAGGAAGGGGAGAGCCCACAGGCAGGAGTCCCGAGGGAGGGGTCCTGCAGCTAGGTCTGAGCGAAGTGTGCGGACTTCTCAGTTGCACCAAGGAGGAGAAGAAACAAAGACGTTCTAGTAGAGAGAAGAGCTGCAACAAAGCATGCGGCTGGGAAAAGGCTGAGCAGGATCAAGTCAAAATGAGCTGAATGAGGCTGGAGACGCAGGCCAGCTTCTACTGTCGATGATGCCAGTTGTAGGAGGAAGGATGGGGGAAGAAGTCAGAAGCTGATATTATTTATTCGAGGGAAAGCTATATCTCCAATGCTATATGCTCCAATTATTAATGGCACCAGTTTCCAAAGCCTCTGATCATGATAGGTATTACCATAAAGAAAATTATTACGAATGCATGAGCAGTGACAATTACATTATAGATTTGGTTGTCTCCTAGTAGGGCACCCGGTTGGCCAAGTTCGGCTCGAATTAGAAGGCTAAGGGCAGTTCCTACTATGCCCGCTCAGGCACTGAATAGGAGGTAGAGAGTGCCAGCGTCTCTGTGGTTAGTAGAAAATAATCAGCGGTTTATGAACGTAGGTAAAATGGCAGAGTAAAAGTTAGACTGTAAATCTATGAACAGAGGTTCAGGCCCTCTTTTCACCAAGCTCGTGGTGAAATATCACATTGAATTGCAAATTCAAAGCTGCTGCCAGGACTTCTCTGGCCTTTTTTCCCCAGCCTGTTGGAGAAGTCGATGAAAGTGAGTTGATTAGGGTATTTAGCTGTTAACAGCCCTCTGAGGGCTTCAAGCGGGGCCACGTGGGCCTCTCCCCCAGCCCTGGGCCACTCGGACACACAGGCCACCTGGTTGGTCTAGCTTGTGTTCACACAGCTGTTGTCTACACGTATGACAAAACTGAAATAAGTTGTGTGATGTACATGTCCACATGGGTGAGATTCATAAAGAAGAGAAACAAATTTAAGCCAGAAACCCTCTGAGGTTTTCCCTATTTGGGCTTCCAGACTTTCCTTAAGATCACCTTTCTTTTTATTTTTTTTATAATTAAAAAAAATGTTTCTTTAATGTTTATTTTTGAGAGAGAGAGACAGACAGAGTGTGAGCGGGGGAGGGTCAGAGAGAGAGAGGGAGACACAGAATCCGAAGCAGGCTCCAGGCTCCGAGCTGTCAGCACAGAGCCCAACGTGGGGCTCGAACCCACAAACCGTGAGATCATGACCTGAGCCGAAGTCGGGCGCTTAACCGACTGAGCCACCCAGGCGCTCCTATAATTTTTTTCTGATGTTTGTTCATTTTTGAGAAAGAGAGAGTGAGCGGGGGAGGGGCAGAGACAGAGAAAGACACAGAACCTGAAGCAGGCTCCAGGCTGTGAGCTGTCAGCACAGAGCCCAACTCGGGACTCGAACTCACGATCCGTGAGATCATGACCTGAGCCAAAGTTGGATGCTTAACTGAGTCGCCCAGGCACCCCAAGATCACATTTCTGATGGTCAGAACACAGCAGTGAATCTGGCATGGGTTTGCTGCATCTGTGAGCAAATAGATGAGGAGGGGCTTGGGTGGGGTTGTGTGACCTCAGAGCTATAAAAGCTTCCTTTCAACAGGAAGGGCCTGGGCTCTCACTCACCTCATTGTCAGAGATACCAGCTTTCTTATTTTAGAAACACAGTTAGTTGATCCTACTCATTTAATAAGCTTTGTGCTGAACCAGAAAGGGAAAGAAAATCCATTTTGAGAATTTGCAATTTTATTTGGTTTTGCTGGCTCATTCTCCCAGGAAGGAGATTCCCCTATTTTAATCCCATCAAGCTGGGATTCAGCACAGCTTCCAAGGAACCGAGAGTTTCCCAGGGCAGCCTGTCTCACTGCACAATACTTGGTTACTACAGTGGAATTAATTTACTACAAGAGCTTATTTCTACCTGCTGTTAAAATCACCTCCATCCTGCCACGCCAAGTAACCAATACATTTTGTGGGCTCATTTGCTTTTTTCCCCTTGTGTACCTTCATCTGGTTGTTTCTCGTAGTAGAAAAATGGAGGAAGGTAAACATAAGATGTTAGTGAGAGCTGGCAGAACTACATTTCTCTCTGTATCTGTGTTCCCTTTGCCACTGGTGGTGGCCTGTTTATGTGAGTTTTGCCTGGATCACCCCGCTGGATTCCCCTCCTGGCTCAGAGCCAGCCGGCTGTAAAGGGCAAGGACCTTTTTTCTTTTTCTCTTGTCTCTCTGTACCCAGAGCTTCAAGTGTAAGAGGTGCTTTTCTTCTCTCTTTTTTTAAATGTTTATTTCTTTTTGAGACACAGAGAGAGAATGAGCAAGGGAGGAACAAAGAGAGAGGGAGACACAGAATCTGAAGCAGGTTCCAGGTTCTGAGCTGTCAGCACACAGCCTGATGCAGGGCTCAAGCTCACAAACCGAACCATGAGATCATGGCCTGAGCCAAAGTCAGAGGCTTAACTGACTGAGCCACCCAGGAACTACACAAGAGGTGATTCTACTCTTGCCTCTGGATGCTGGTCTGAGAACTCCCACCTGGAAGCTGAGTTTCGCTCCCAATAGTTAGTTAAATAATGAACATTTTGTTGAACTTACTGGAAACATTGTAATAATTATAGAGGAAAGCACACTGGTTCTTGCTCTCTCCTTGCCTGCAGAGAAACAAATGAGAGAGTAAGTGAAACGTGTGGAAAAGAATCTCCCACTCTCCAAAGACAGCAGGGCTGGCGGACTCTTTTTTACTCGTTTTGAAGTTAAGAAAAAAAAAAAAAGCATAAAATGGGATTTTCAAGAGTCCGAACAGCCAGCAGAAAGGCAAGATACCATCTTTATGACAAAGGAATGACTGATAAGAACAGTGTTTATGATTTTTCTCTCGCCAGGATGTCTCTTTGCTCCTAGAGAACTTTCATGCAATTCTCCCAGTTTAAATGCTATGTAATTCATTACACAAAGCTAAAAGAGTACAATATGTCTTTAGGGCCCTGAATAGTTAAATGGACAGTAACTGCCATTTTTGAGGGCCTACCATGTGTCAGGGTGCAGTATACTTTGAAGGGCATGGTCCAAGTCTAAGCTCTTCAAGGGAAAGGGCATGTTTTTCTCGTTGACTGCTACACTTAGAGCATTTAGCTCTGCTTCTGGCCCAGAGAGGGCTTGTGGAGAGCAGGAGGAAGAAAAGAGGCTGCCCGTGACCTTGTCTGGTTGCTTCGTTTTCTCCTCAAACCTTTGCTCATATTCATGGTCTCCAAATTTATAGGGGCGTTCTCTTTTTGCACCCCATCTCATCTTTCCAACAAAACAATGCGTTAAGTGATAAGGGTCTTGTGTCTAAAGCCGCACACGTCAGTGGTAGGATTTGCTTCTGAGTGATTCTGTTGCCAAAAACCTGTGTGTTCTTCCCAGTGTCACAGCTGCCTCCCAGCAAAGGATGACTGCCGTGTGGTTGCAGAAGGCATCCCTGGACAGAGGAGGGCCCCAAAAGCAGACTGTGGAGGGAAGCAGGGCTGGGTGGCATCTGGGGCTCACCCTCACGGCAGTGCTCGCAGCTGACGAGGGCACAGGGCTAGGAACTGATATTTCAGGGAGAGGAAATGCTTGTGCAAAATGAAGAGAGACTTATTCCTTAACAAATACCCGTGCCAGTTCCAGCATCACAGATGGGGGATTTCCTATACGTCTGATGCTTCCCAGGTTAGGCTGTAAGCACCAACTGGTAAGAGAATCCCTTCTCTGATGTTCAAGGTCAAGTCTAGACATTGTAAACTGAGGCATCACGATGAAGAGGATGAGGCAGATCACTCAGTAGGAAGCTAGACTGCCCACCTCTCTTTCCTGGTGCATCACATATCATGTAAAATGGGAGAATTGTATGAAATTTCTCTAGGAGCAAAGAGACATCATGGAGAGAGGGGAAAATCATAACATAAACACTATTATTATCTGGCATTCCTTGTCCTAAAGATGGTATCCTGCCTTTCTGCTGGCTGTTTGGACCCTTGAAAATTCCATTTTATGGCTTTTTTTTCCTTAACATCAAAATGAACAAAAAAAAAAAAAAAAAAAAAAGGCAGCCAGCCTTACAGGTGTTTGGACAGGGGGAGACTGGCAGGAGAATGCTAGAATGTTTGGGAAGCCTGTCTCAGAGTGTATGCTGTGTGGGGGAAGGTGGTGCTGGCAGAGAGGAACTCAGTAAATTCCTGTAGAAGGGGCTGGACATGGCCCCTTCTTTTCACCTACAAAGCTACCTAGATATTGGTCATGTTTGCAGTTTTCTTTTTTTTTTTTTAATTTTTTTAATGTTTATTTGTTTCTGAGACAGAGAGAGACAGAGCATGATCATGGGAGGGGCAGAGAGAGAGGGAGACACAGAATCCGAAGCAGGCTCCAGGCTCTGAGCTGTCAGCACAGGGCCCGACGCGGGGCTCAAACTCACAAACTGCAAGATCATGACCCGAGTCGAAGTCGGTTGCTTAACCAACTGAGCCACCCAGGCGCCTCTCTGTGGTTTTCAAATTTAGCTTCAAAATTCATGACAGAAAACTTAAAATGTTTGTGAAATAAAAGGTCCTTGCTAATGCAGGTACCTTTGACCTAAAGAAGGGCTATGGTGCTCAGTTTACCCTTGCACAACCAGGTAATGAATGCATGTCCCCCGCAGACAGGTAGACCCCTCCCAGGGTCCTCACACAATGGTGACGTTCTTGATCGTGTTATGGGGCCAGCATCTCCACCTACAGCAGACACTGGCTTTCAATGTCTGTGGCTTTAAGCCCAGAGGAGGGAGGAATTCTCAGAAGAAGAGACAGAGACTGAAGATGGCTTTGGCCTCTGGCCTCTTATCCCCTAGAAGTGATTTTTCTCCTAGCTGGCCAAGGATCTGTCCTGAAAGCTGGCCCTGACTGCCCAACGAGCTCTGTGTGCCCTTGAATCTGACCCCAAATTCCAATTTTCTCACACTGCTCAGATTAGACGTCTCTTGTGGAGCTGACCTAGCCTCGGACTCCAGACCCCTCCCTCCTCCGTGCCCCGGCTTGGCCTCATTTCATACTCCTGAGCCTGATATTCAGTCCCACCCTGCTCCCCCGCACCTGCCCTCTATTCCTGGCACGGGGCTTTTCTGCCTCAGTGCTGACGGTGGCTGTGATTGCCTCTAAATGGACTGCTAAAGTGTGGAAGCTTCTTCCCACCTGGGGACTTCCGAGTTGCTTCCTCATCATGCCCAGAGTCCTGGAAGGGGACGTGGGGCAGCCTGTACCCTCCAGGTCGTGCTTTTGGCCTCACCCAGAGCTGAGAACAAACCAGTCTTCCCTACTGGTGCACAGAGTGCCGTGATCCTGTCCAAAAGTGGACCTGGAATTCTCTGCTTAGGAGGAAACCACATACGCACTTACTAAATGATTCAGAATGTGGCGTCTTAACAGTATTGATCTATTGTGCCAAACCCTTAAATCTTTACTTTAAAAAACTGTTCACTAGTTCCTTTTATTTTTCTTCTCACCATCGTAGCCTCCCTTCCCCACCACCTCCCTACTGGGGATGTTGAAATACATGTGGCTTTAAAAAAATTTTTTTTTAAATGTTTTATTATTGAGAGACAGAGCATGAGCATGGGAGGAACAGAGAGAGGGAGACACAGAATCTAAAGCAGGCTCCAGGCTCTGAGCTGTCAGCATAGAGCCCGACGCAGGGCTTGAACTCATAAACCATGAGACCATGACCCAAGCTGAAGTCGGACACTCAACCGACTGAGCCCCCCAGGTGCCCCCATGTGGTTCTTTATCAGAATGTGAATTCTCCAATAAGTCATGGTTTGTGGGTACCTAGGTTTTTCTTCCCAAAGCAAGATCACTTCTCTGGGCCCTCTCTCCCAGAGCTCTGGATATGTTTCCCTTTCCAAGAGCAGAAATACGAGCAGACGTACATTTCTTAAAATCACTCTGGTTTCAGCATACAGCATGGATCAGAAGAAGGCCAGGCTGGAGGATTAGAGACTTGTGAAGAGTTAATTTAAGAGTCCTGATAAGGGATATTCAGGATATCTATTGTCCCAGAACATTTGCAATGACTTAGTTGAGCCTAAGTAGTTTTAGACAAAAGATGACACAGAGCAGTCTGACTATCCCCCACTGTCTACTCCCCTAGCACCCGAGTCTTGAATCTTATTATTATTGTATAATAAAGACATCCACCAACTACACGGTGGAGGGAATCAAAGAGAGAACCTGCCTGTCCACTAGGGCTTGTGTATGCCCTTGAGGCTTGTCACCTGCTGGAAAACAGGTCCCTGAAATCTGACCAGATTAATACCCCCTCAGAGGGCAATCAACGGAGTTTGAGAGAAACATTGATTTGAATTCCATCCTCTAAAGGAAGCAGAAATTATTAGTCGATTTCTGAGAGCCCATTCACTGGTATCCTCCCTTGACTTCCTTCAAGGGCGATTAATAGAGATTCAAGACGCAACCTGGGAATCCAAGGGGAGATACAGTCAAGCAGGAAAGGGAAATTTTCTGAAAGGGGAAAGGAGGTTTGAGGCTTCACTGAGAGGAATGTTATTTAATAAGAGCCTCAGAGACATCATGAGATATTGGGACATAACATATCTCTGCAACAGTGGGTGATAGCATTTTCAGTTGTCAATTAAGAGACACCAGTGTCAGAGATCCAGTAGTACATCTGGGTTATTAACAACGGGAGAGAAGGTTTAAATTACTCTCTGTTTAACCTTTCCAAGACTTGATTTTTATGAAAACCATTAGCAAATATGAGCTGGTCAGGGAGAGGATAAACAAAAGATAACCCAAGCAGAAGGCAGAATTCAAATCAGAGTGAGGAAAAATGCAAATGGAAGACCAAGAGAATGCAATGCTCTCTCATCGCTTGGTTGGTGGGAGTTAAGGAAAGAGGAAGGAAGGAGAGGAGATACATGGCAGAGCTTCGGTGATCCAAATCCAAGTATACGATATCTTTGTCCATAGTGTGAAATCTATGGGGACACAGTCCAGCCGAGAGCAGCAAGACAAGGACAGTACAAAGCGAGGGTCACCCATTCTCTGGGCCAAAAATGGCCAACAGGCTTAATCTTTGTATTAATTTTATCAATTAGGAGTTGCTTCTCTAAACCTTATCCTCAGAGTCAGAGGCTAGATCTGAGATCAACAGTAGAATACTGTGATTGAGCAGTGACATCCGCCCTGGCCCAGGGTTGGCATGGGCTCAAGCAGTGTGGGAGAAAAGAGTGCTACCCGTGGCCCAGTCTGGTTTACTGGCATTCTCTGTACTGGACTTTAGAGTCAAAGGCCAAGCTACACTACGGTAAGTCTTTTATCTTTGTCCTGTACATGATTTCTCAAGGGGATTTATATGGAGAGTGATGTATTATGAGTATGTAGCATTCCTGGATCGCCTGGCACTGAAAAAATCTAATAGAACCTACTCTTGAGTCCCTACATTTTATATGCAGGTATTTTTGGAATTGGGGACATAAAATTTTCCCTCATAGGGCCAGGTAAAGTTTCCAGAGGTCTTGTTGGTTACCTGGGGGAGTGGGCTGGGAATGGGATCTCTGGGTGGACATCAGTGAGCAAAATTTGTTCCCAGGCTCCTGTCCTCTCTCCCATCCAAGGGAAGAGATGCTCAAGTTCTTGGTCCTATAGTCCAGGACACCACCAGTCCTGGATACCATTGGCCCAGCCCAGGAGGGCCTAGGGAAATGTAAGGACTTGAGATTCCCCTTTGCTTAACACATGAGTGTCATGTGGGGGATGGTGACATTATCTACCTGGCTCTAATGATTGCTTTTTCCTCCAATAGCCAGAGATAGATGTTCAGGCATCTATGTGAAAAGCTTCCTGGCATAAAAATAGATGGAGTATTGATTCTCATTTATGGTTTCAGGGGTCCCCCTTCAGGAAACAGGACAACAGACTCTACATGGCAGACCCAATAGCTTAACTGCAAAGACTGACCTTTCTCAGAATGACAACTCATGTAATATGGCCTAAGTCTGAGTACAAATAGAACAACCCCCAAATGCCTTCGGGTCAGAGCTCATTTTATGTTGTTCACAAGAACCTATAAATCACAATTTTGGTCAAGTGCTAAGTCAGCAAGACTGGTTTCGTTATAATGCTTGCACTTTGTCATCAGGAAGACAAAACAAATAAAAGAATGATGATCTCTTTCTTTTTCCAGCCAGCATTACAAAATTGAAAGGCTGACATAACGATTTGTGTCTATATACAGCCTCCTTTCCAAATAACAAATACATTTTAAGGGCATTATATAACTCAGTTCTTTTCCCCTACATAGTAGGAATGCTTGATAGAGTTGTTAATTTGAAAAGACCAGTTGCAGTGTTCAGTAGTGGAGAGACCCCTGCACTTACACATTTCCTGCTGTATTCCCAGCTTCTAGAATAACCTCATAAAAGCTCTTACCAGCAATATGAGCAGTATGGTCATGGGCAAGCTTTAACTCTAAGACTGAGCTTCCTTGTAAGTAGAATGGGGCGAGCATGTCTACACTGCTTCATGTCTTTGCTCAAGGTTGCTTCTTCTCCCGGAAATGACTCGACTCTCTCATTTCAAAACCTTGTTCAGGGTCCCTTTTCCTGACATTCTCTTCTTTCCCAGGAAAAGTGACATCTCCTTCCTTTGGGACTCTGCCAAATCCCATAATCACTATCATCAAAACACTTAGAGCCCTTTGTGACATTTATCTACCTGAAATTCTACCTGCTTCTGCCAAGCAGTGGTTTTCTAGAGGGTAGGAACTATGTCTCATTCATTCCTGTATGCCCAATGCCCAAAACAGTAGAAATTTGGTGTATAATTTCTGAATGAATAAGGGTATGGGTAACAGAGGACTAGAATCAACCAAGTGATGTGACCCATTCTGGGTTTTAGGAAAATTCCCCTGGCATGGTAAGGCACACAGGCTAGAGTTAAGAGGGGGTTATATAAAAAGCATCAAGGGGCGCCTGGGTGGCTCAGTCGGTTAAGCGTCCGACTTCGGCTCAGGTCATGATCTCACGGCTCGTGAGTTCGAGCCCCACGTCGGGCTCTGTGCTAACAGCTCAGAGCCTGGAGCCTGCTTCCGATTCTGTGTCTCCCTCTCTCTCTGCCCCTTCCCTGCTCATGCTGTGTCTCTCTCTGTCTCAAAAATAAATAAACATTAAAAAAAAAAAGCATCAAGACTCCTTGGGACTCAGACACTGTCTCTAGAATGCTTGTGTTAATATCAGAAGCAACCCTAGGTCATGCAAGCCTATTACTGTCTACCAGTACGTTATTAACACTGAGTCTGCTGAGCCTAAGACAGAGAGCCCATGTCATGATGGGGTCCAGAATGGCATAGGAAATGCTGAACCATGAAGCCCCTTGGGAAGGGATCAGCCTTGGTGGGCATGCTGGGGTAATGGGAGGCAGACTGTTGACTAAGTGGACACCTGAGACCCTTCATTCACTGTACAGCTCTCCCAGGGTCCTTTGGAAATAGCTTATGCTCAAGGGGATGTAGTATCATGGACTTATTTCTCAAAAGCAGGGGCGGGTCAGTCTTTTGTTTGGGTTGTGAGAGCCCTTACAACCAAAGAGTACAGGTGGTTACCATTGCCCAAAGCAGACTGGGGAAGAAGAGCAACCAGCTTGGGCTCAGCAGGCATAGAGGTGGCATTCAGTCCTATTCTCTGGGCCATGTCACAGACACAGGGGTAAGCTCAAGGGAGTGTTGGATTTGTGGAAGGGTGGAGGTTCCTTCTCCCACTGCTAACCTGAACAACAAGTGACTTCATTATTCAACTCTAGGGTAAGGACTAACCTCTTACTTTTCTTTCCTTCCCTCCTTCCTCTTTCTTTCTTTCTTTCTTTCTTTCTTTCTTTCTTTCTTTCTTTCTTTCCTTCCTTCCTTCCTTCCTTCCTTCCTTCCTTCCTTCCTTCCTTTTTGTAAAGTCTGTATTAAATCTACAGGGTCAACCTCTGGTTGTCTCTCATCTATTCTATTTTTTTAAAAACAACTTCATGGAAGTATAGTTTATGTACATAAATTGCATTCACTGAAAGTACACAAAATGATGAGTTCTGACAGATCTATATACACCCGTTGCTATGGACTGAATGGTGTCCATCAAAATTCTTAGGTTGAAGCCCTGACCACTACTGTGACCGTATTTGGAGACAGAGCCTACAAGGACATAATTAGGGTTAAATAAGGTCACAGGGTGGGGCCTCAATAGGACAGGATTAGTGTCCTTGTAAGAGAGTAAGAGACACCAGAACTCACTTGCTCCCTTGCAGTGTGCCTGCTGATTCTCTCCTGCTTCTCTCTCTTGCTTTCTCTGCCCCTCCTCTCTCCCCCCTGCCTTGCGAGCACACAGTGAGAAGGCGGCCGTCTATAAGCCAAGAGAGGGCTCTCATCAGAACTTGGACTTCCAGCCTCCAGAACCGGGAGACATAAATTCCTGCCGTTTAAGCTTCCCCGACTATGGCATTTTGTTATGGGGGCCTGAGCAGGCTGATATACTCGTGAAAGCAGTCATTGTACAGAACGATTCCACCACTCCTACTCCTTTTCACAATAGACTGAAAACCTCTAACCTTGAAACTAGGAGAGAGATGTCTGCTGTAGGAAAATACACAACCTTTCCAAAATGCCTCTTGACATGTTTTGTTGCCCATGATGTCATTATGCCAAATTTTAACGAAGAAAAGAGGCCATTAGGCAATTAAGGCAAAGAATTCATGGTAATTCAGCCCAGAGTATCCAATTTAAGCTTGGCACAGTCACCAGCTCTCAAAAGCTTCTGGTCACCTGCATAAATTTTCTAGTTTAAGCCTGACAGTTATTCGCCAGAAGCAACAGGTTCTCTGAGCATAGGGGATTCCAGAAAGTTTTGGAAAAGGGAAGTCTTCGATGTTCTATGGCATCTTCCTCATTTCCCAGGAGCCAAACTCCCTTTTCCTCCCTCTGGAGATGGTTTTTCAATCTTTGTCACTTCTCCCCCATCCCCCCCCACCCCAGGAAGGGTCAATACAGCCTCCAAACCCAGTCAACTACCTGAGGGAACTGGTCTCCTGTGGTTCCTGGCTGTGCTCCTGGGTCTAACACACCGCCCAGAAAGAGCTGCTGCCCAGGAGATGTCTATGGAATGAATGGACACAGGTCTCTTTTCCTCCTGCTATCTCTAGGATGCTACTTTATGCTGCCCAGGAGACGTCTATGGAATGAATCCTTGATTGAATGAAGTGAAAAGAATTGACCAAAGGCATGGCAGCCATTTGAGGTCACAATGCATATTAAGGCAGCCTGGAATGCTGTCTAGGGAAGCAGCCTTTTGATTCTTCTGAGATCTCTGGGCTGGCAGGGCCAGTAGATCAGAGAAATTATTCTTATTGGCACCGAGAGAAATGATCTGACTGTTGCGTCACAGCACGAAAGGCCCCTCTGCCCGGTCTAATCCACATTTGCACCCCATCTCCCACCTATGCTCTTTGTAACTGAGAGTCCACATCGCCCCCCAGTATGCTTATTAGAACTCGAATATACTGTGTGTGTTCTGTCTCTACTTTTGTCCACGTTGTTGCCCTTTGTAGGACCAAACTAAAATGGGTCACGCATGTCAGGGACAAATCAGACTCGGCCAATGCCGATGCATTAAAAAAGATGAAAACAACCTTACCCAAGTTGCAGAATTTTACAACTCTCCGTAGAGGTCAGCAGAAGATGCAGGCCAGTCCCCAAACATCAAGCCTGCTCACGCCGTCCCTGGACTTCCTCGTCCTCCTGACTCAGCTGCCCTGACCCAAACAAGGAAGAAGACAACTAGGTAACCAATCAGCTGAAAGAGCCACACACTTCCACACTCACCTCGTGAAATCCCTCAGTCTGTAAGCAACAAGGAACTCCTGGTTCCCGTAGCCTTGAGTTTCCTGGTTTGCAGGTCGAAACCCTTGCAGTAAACCGTTCTTTCTGCTTTGTCTTACTCGGTGTGCAGTTGGATTTTGACACCTCTCACCTATGCGCTTCCCACTTGGTCTGCTGTGGCCTCCTACTCAGTCTTCACGTCCAAGCTCAGCCTCCTTCCCTCTGGAGGCTTCTCTACCATAGCAGCATACCAACCGCATCTCTGCCACAGGCTCTCGCGTGGTTTCCACCTGCCTCTTGATGGTCTTTCCCACCAGACACTGAGTCCCCACGGGATGCTGTTGAGTCCGAATCATCTTGTAAACCCACTGCTTAGTACATAAAGACTCTCTAATACTCGTAGAATGTAGTTGTCCGGTAAGCCCTCCTCACTTTCTCTTCCCCAGCACAGGCAGCTCCTGCAGTGGGGGAAGCATGGCCCTAAGTCCAGGCAGCCTCCAGTTTAAATTCTGGTGCTTCATCTTCTGTATTTGTTATCTATCACCGCGTAGCCAGTTAACATAAAGGAAGCACTTTAAAACAGCACCTGCTTGTCAGTTCCTGGAAACTCCGGCACATGTGAGCTGGGTTCTATGCTCAGAGTTTCACAGGACTGCCTTGAAGGTGTCAGCTGGGTTGAGTTCCTTTCTGGGGCTCAGGGCTTTCAAACACCTGTGACTGTTGGCAGACTTCGGTTCCCTGAGGTTGTAGAATGGTGGTCCCATTCTGTTGCTGACTGCTGGCTGGGAATGCTACCCGATGGCCTTCTCCACCTTGAAAACCAGCAAGGGAGGATCTCCCTCACGTCCATTTGGCCTTGTTCATCAAATCCCTTATGTCCTTTGTCCCTGATCTCTCCGTGCAGCTTTAAAGGGTCACGTGATTGGTCGGGTCCACCTGGATAGTTTCCCTTTTGATTAGTTCAAAGTCAGATGATTATCACCTTAATGCCACGGGGACAATTCTCTCACCATGTTACACACCCTAATTACTCATTACCTTCATTGGTTCTACCCACACTCAAAGGGAAGGACTTACGCAAGAACAAGGGTCACTGGGAGTCACCTTAGAATTCTGCTCACCCACCTCCTCAGGATACATGACCCCCTTTACAAGGTCACTTTCCTTAGATGGAAAACAGGGAAAAATAAACCTGCCTCCCAGACTTGGGGGTGAAGATTAAAGTACAAATGTGAAACAGCCATTCAGGAGCCACAGGTCTCTTTTCCTCCTGCTGTCTCTGGGCTGCTACTTTATCACTGTTCCCGGGGTAGCCAAACAATAGAGACCAGCTGGACTGGATACCTACCAAATGACTCAATGACATCCTCAGTAATTAAGGCAGATTAAAAAAAAAAGACTGATAATGTCTAGTGATGTGATTTTTGGAAGGTGGTAATAGCTGAGATCACCCGGGATCAGCCGGTGACCCAAGCTGTGATAATTTCATAAAGACTGAAATCCAAGCTCTTCAATTAGATTACTTTTATAGAAAGGCTTAAACCATTATTTATCTTGATAAAACAAAAACACTTGTCCATGGTGCTTGAGTTTTAATAAATTAGATGCTCTGACAAAGAAAGCCCATGGCACTGGGTTTTAATATACTAGAATCTCTAAGTCTGGAGACAAGGATGCTGTTGGCTCTCAGGATACAGCTGACACACGATGAGGCCAAGTTTGTCCTCTTTGGCTGTCCTTCTCAGATAGTCCTTGCTGCTGCTGTCTTATGCCTGTGCTGATTCCCAGCCCTGCTGCCTGGGGACCTTCAAAGTGGTGTCCCACCTGGGCAAGTTCTCCTCCAGACATTATCTGATTCTTCCCCACAAAACTTAACAGTCCTGTGGTTTATTCCTTCGATGTCCACCTGGGTGCCTGCCTAATTAGGTACAAGAAGGACAGAAACATCTGCCAATGAGAACAGCTAAATATGATAGGCTTCTCCTGGTTACGTCCACACTGTATGGGGTCTTCAGGATTACTCAACCAGAGTAGACTTCCTTCCCTTTCAGCGTTCAGCTTCTCCAAACACAGTGAGCCAGTGCTCTCTCTGCTAGAGCAGACGCTACTGCTGACAGAGTTCCTTCAGTGGTCTGGGGAGCACCACCCCCACCCCAGGACAGGTTCCATGGCTCCAGCCCTCACCTGAGATGTCAACTGACCGTGTGCATTTTCCAAAGAGTCCCTGTTCTTCACTCATACCTATGGGGCAAGATGGCGCCTCTGGGTCAGAGGAATGTAAATAACTAACAGTAAAAGACAATGTTCAAGGGGCGCCTGGGTGGCGCAGTCGGTTAAGCGTCCGACTTCAGCCAGGTCACGATCTCGCGATCCGGGAGTTCGAGCCCCGCGTCAGGCTCTGGGCTGATGGCTCAGAGCCTGGAGCCTGTTTCCGATTCTGTGTCTCCCTCTCTCTCTGCCCATCCCCCGTTCATGCTCTGTCTCTCTCTGTCCCAAAAATAAAAAATAAAAAGGTTGAAAAAAAAAAAAAGACAATGTTCAAGTCTGACTTGGGACCGAAACCATTCTGCACCAGTGGATTTTTAGGTGAAATAAAAATTGGGCACATCCTCTAAAAAGTAGATTTTACCAACTTCTGTTTTATTTAGATAACAAGGAAGAATAAAACACCAGTGCTCTCCCCCTCCCCTTTTTTGTCTTTAATAACGAATTTAGAGATAAAAAAATTCAATTAACCCTCATCAAAGGTGTGCATGTTTCATCCAGGCCGTAGTCTGCGACCAGCACCTCGGAGGCCGAGCTGACCGGCGGCAGATTCTGCCCAGCCCGGAGCCCTAAGGCATCTGTAATGACGAGGTCAGCTTGTTTTTCCTGGGAATCAGAGGCTCTGGTGGCGTGGCTGCAAAGGGCTAAGGCTTAGCAACTTGAGCTGTGAGGCTCCACTGTCTGCTATGGGGACTCTGGGCGCCATCTGGACACAGTGAGTGGCACCCGCTTGGAACCCTGCAGCCCTGTGGCACGAAGTGCACCACCAGAGATCTTTCGTGACGTCTTGCCTTCCCCACAGCCCAGCCGTGGCTCGGGCCACCGTTTCTCACTTTATTTCTGTCTGCCATCCCACGCTCTTCTATGTGGCCACAAACACATCCAGGGTGTGCCCCGACGGTGCCCCTCTCCACCCCTCTCAGGATAAAGTTAATTGCTAGGTTTGGTTAAGGCCATTTAGAACCTGTAGCCTTTCCATTTATGCTACTTCTCGTCTTGCTGTGACCCTCACTCCCACACACACCCTCAGTGTACTCTTTGGGCCCTAAATGCAGAGGGGCTTATAGTCCCTCAGGCATGCCATGCGCTTTGTCACCTGCGGCCCTTTGCACAGGCTGTTCCTTCTGCCAAGAGGGAAGGCTCTCCTTCTCCTCCTCATGCTTCACCTGGCTCAATCCTACTTGGTCCTCAGGACTTGATTTAGAGGCCACCTATTCTAGGAAGCCCCCCTCCTCTGCACGTCTGCAACTGGTGTTCACCCCTGCGTTCCCTCAGCCATCACATATCGACCACATTGGTGGTGAAACAGCTTGTGGGCTGGCCGGTCACTGCAACCAGTAGGTGAACCCTGTGAATCTCTAGCAGTGTACGTGACATTTGCTTAACATTCAGAAAACTTTGTGGGAGGCAGGGAGGGAGGGAGGGAAGGAGACGGGAGGAAGGAAGGAGGAAGGGAAGGAAGGAAGGAAGGAAGGAAGGAAGGAAGGAAGGAAGGGGGAAGGGAAGGGAGAAAGGAAGGGAGGGAAGGAAGGAGGGGAGAAGGGAAGGATGGGAAGAGGGAAGAGAGGGAGGGAGGGAGGAAACAGAAGGGAAATGACATTTGGAATGCTGTGGCCTTGGGGCAAAGCCACTGGCTGGGGAATAGGAGGAGTGACAGGCCACCCTGAGTCCCTAGAACATCCTGAAGAAGGGCACTCACAGACACCCTGTATCAGCATTTCAGTCTAAAACCGGGCAGGCAGCCAGTCCTAGCCAACAGGCTCTGCCACAGTCACTGCAAGATGCTAGACGAGTCCTCTGCTGTGAGGCAAGTCTCAGATTCCTCCCTGAAAAAAGTGTGGTTTCGCCGGAGTCTCTGGCTTGTGCCATCTATGGAAGAATCAGCAATAATGCCCTGACCCACCAGACCCTAAGTGCCCTCTCTGCCCAAAGCCTAGTCCTGAGCTTTCTGCCTGTTACTTAGTCCGAGGAAGCTTCCCAGACCTGAGATTTCACCAATTAATATCAACTCTCGCTGCAGCCCTTAAAATGGCCAAACAAGCCACAGCAAATGAAAACTGACTGGAAAAGATCAGATGTTGGCTAGGTCAGAGCCGTCAATTTCGCCATTAATCTGCTCCATCAGTAGGAATGATTCACGTTTCTCAGGAGAGGAGCCAGAGGGCAACAGAGGGGAGGCAATCCTTCCACCCACCAGCGCCTGCCTCAGTGAGCCGGTCCTCAACTGGCACAAACGCCGAAGTAGGGCATCTCGTGGGCAGCAGGTGAGTTGTCGAGGTTCCGCGCAGGCCAGGGAAAGGGAGGGCAGACAGCACACCCTTTGTTCTCACCTCCCTCTGCAACAAAGCGGGTGGTTCATTTCACGTAGCTAAGAGTTGTGCCGGATGAAAGTGGGTGGCACGTACACTAGGAACCATGCCCTCACACTGTGTCACTTACTTGTGAAAATGTCATATAGAACACGGGAAAGTGGTTAGAAGATACTGTTAGGTGAAGGAGCGAGATACACACGCATATGTATGGTGTGGTCATCGTCGTGCAAACAGAAGCAAAAATCCTAGAAATCTATGTGTGACGACAAATGATAGCATAGAGATCTCTGGCTGGTCGAGTCATTATCCCTGAAAATGTCTCTTCTCTCTACTTTTCTGATTTTTCTAAAAAATGTCTGTATTTTGTTAGAATACAATTAAGTAACTTTTTAATTTTTTAAATGTTTATTATTTTTGAGAGAGACAGAGAGAGAGAGAGGGGGGGAGAGAGGGGCAGAGAGAGAGGGAGACACAGAATCCGAAGCAGGCTCCAGGCTCTGAGCTGTCAGCACAGAGTCCGAAGCAGGGCTTGAACTCAGGAGCTGTCAGATCATGACCCGAGCTGAAGTCGGATGCTTAACCGAATGAGACCCCCAGGTTCCCCTACAATTAAGTATTTCAAAAATAATTCTATGAGAAAGGGCCCTTTATAAAGGTCATTTAGTTCAGTGGCTCCCAAAGGGGGTTTTGATGAGTACCCAGCATCTCTAGGGAAGTTCACTAAATATAGGCAAGCACCCAGGTCACAGCCCTAGAGACCCTGACTTAGCAAGCCTGGCACCAGGCCCAGAAATCTGCATTCACTGAGTTAAAAATAAAAAGCTTGCCAGGGAATACCAAAATGAAGCCAGGGCTGGAGGTGCTTATTCTCGTGCAGTCCAGCCTCTCCCTCTGCAGAATGAAGAAACTGAGGCCCCAGAGAGGGGAGTCACTTGCCAGGTATGTGCCAGAAGCAAGACCACAGCTCAGGACCCACGCTGGCGGAGCACAGTGGACTCTGGGTAACTAGCCAAAGCATTTCGAGCCGTGCAAACTCTTTGCCCCTCCTGCGTTTCTGGTCATTGTGCGGTGTGGCTTTGCAAAGGCCGGCCCTTCTGGAATGGCCTGACCCACGAGACTGTTTAAGAATGCTTATTGGAGTCAATGTGCTCTTCTCGTGACCTTTTATGAACAAAAGCATCCAGCTCTATCTGAAATGCTAATATGGAGGAACCGGATGAAAGGGCTCTGATTCTGCACCACCTTCCCCCTTTTCCTAAGGGCTGGCCTTATGATGTCTGTTTATGTCGGCCTTCAGGGCAGAAAGTGAAGCTGCTCATCCCCCTTTGACGTGCAAGGTTGGTGTGTCTAAATGGGACGCTGGAAGGGCAGGCTGGCCTCAGTCTCCTGGCCAGTCCTCCCCTGAGTCAGAAGGGCTAACCTTCAGCCTCGGAAAGGAGCAGAAAGGCAGGAGCAGGAGGAGGTGGCCTCAGAGATGCAGCGGCAGTCAGAGCTGCTGAGTCAGTTCCGTCGATGTTCCTAGTAACTTCACCGGAGGCCATTCAGCCAGGCTCTTCCCAGCGGAGACCCGTCAGAGCCGCCTTCCTCCCCACCCATTTGTCATCAAAATAGAAGTCATCGGAGACGATGGGTGTCAAACTCCGCATTTCTCTGCCTCCTGTAAAAACAGCTATGCCTGGTTGGTGCTTCCTTCTCCTCCTGCAGCATAAGCTGTCCCTGCCCCACTGAGTGAAGGAGATGCCGTGTGTGTGTGTGTGTGTGTGTGTGTGTGTGTCTGTGTGTGTGTGTGTGTGGTAGAGATCAGCTGGTGTCCTGGCTAGAGGCTCGTCTAGCTACTTCCTAGGAGAAATGTATTCATTGTTGTGATACCCAGTGCCAGGAGAAGCAACAGAAAAGCAGTCAAGAAGCAGGCCGTTCTAGATGCCAGCAATAACAATGACAATAACAATAACAGTAAGAATAGCTCTAGGGTGGCAAGACAGGGCTTCGTTTCATCGTCATGTCTCCTCCCCTGCCCCCTCCCTGGGGAAGAAGGTGTCTGTGCTAAGACAATGTAAAGAGACAGAGGCTCTGCTGAAAGCATCGCCAGGCTGAAAGGCCCCCGCTCTGCAGTGTCCAGACGCACAGTGGGCAGCCGGGAGGAGGTGCGCCTGCAGCGGCAGACCTCTGCATGGGGAGTCAGAGGAGAAGACCGGCAGCGGCAGCAGGCTGGCAGGATAAAAAGAAAAGACTCAAGCTCACAGTGAGTGGGAACAGGAGGAGGAAAAGCCTCCCAGGCAGCCCTCCAAGGCAGATTTTATTTATATTGTAACTGACTCAGGAGAAAAGTTAAGAAATATTCTGCACCACGACCTGCATTTTGTGGGTTTAATCTACTTCTCTTTTGAGGGCGGGTGGACCATATAGACAGAACTGAGGGGGTCACACGCCATTTGAGTCGCTGACTCCCTCACATGGGTCGATTTCCAAATCCAAAGTGTACAATGAAACTCACAGCTCCCAGCACTGCCGATTCATGTGGAAATTCCCAGAAAGCACTGCTCTGTGCCTGGCCACCTCTACTTAACTTTCTCTGAATTAACTGCCAATTAGCTTCTGACATCTCAGACCAGCAACCATCAACACACTGCATGTTAGTTAGCCTTATTTCCCTCAAATACCATCTACACACCCGGATCTGTATGCTTTACAGTTTTTTAATGTTTATTTAAATTTGAGAGAGGGAGAGGGAGAGAGAAAGATGGAGAGCACGAGGGGAGTAGGGGCAGAGAGAGAGGGAGGCAGAGGGTCAGAAGCATGCTCTGCTGACGGCAAAGAATGTGGGACTCGAGCTCACAACCGTGAGATCGTGACCTGAGCTGAAGTCAGATGCTTTAACCGACTGAGCCACCCAGGCATCCCTATGCTCTACTTTTTTTTTTTTTAAGTTGACAGACTTTATACTTTTTTTTTTTTTTTTAAATTTTTTTTTTCCCAACGTTTATTTATTTTTGGGACAGAGAGAGACAGAGCATGAATGGGGGAGGGGCAGAGAGAGGGAGACACAGAATCGGAAACAGGCTCCAGGCTCTGAGCCATCAGCCCAGAGCCTGACGCGGGGCTCGAACTCACGGACCGCGAGATCGTGACCTGGCTGAAGTCGGACGCTTAACCGACTGCGCCACCCAGGCGCCCCCAGACTTTATACTTTTTACAACAGTTTTATGAGTTCTTTTTTTTTTTTTTTTTAATTTTTTAATGTTTATTTTTGAGAGGGAGAGAGACAGAGCACGAGCGGGCAAGAGACAGAGAAAGGATACCCAGAAACCAAAGCAGGTTCCAGGCTCTGAGCTGTCAGCACAGAGCCCGACGCGGGGCTTGAACTCACGAACCATGAGATCATGACCTGAGCCGAAGTCAGAAGCTTAACTGACTGAGCCACCCAGGCACCCCTTTAGAAGAGTTTTACATATAGTATAGGGAGTATAGTATAGGGAGCTTCCATATCCCCCTTCCTCCCACGAAGACTTTCCCCTATTAATACCTTGCATTTGTGTGCTAGGTTCTTACTACACCTTTGTGTGCTTTCTCTTCCACGTATTCGAAAAGTTAGAGGGAGGGCCTCGTTGCCTTCCTGAGGTGTTGTCTAGACCTCATCTGCTTCTTGTTCTAGATGTTCTCTTTCCAACTGCAGCAGAAGGGTGGGGTGGCCAAAGTCTGACTTGAAAGATACTATTAAGACCTACTACTCAATTCAGCTCAGCTCACCCAACACTTGCCCACACCTCCTCCGTTGCCAAAACCAGTCTCAGAGTATCTACCTACTGGACAGAGTCATGCTTTGGATTTTAAGGACCCCAGAAGTGGGCTGCAATAAAGTGAACGAAAGGCGCCATTGAATCAAAGTCTGTTATTAGGCAGAAGCAAGAGATCAGTACCCGCTGACAAGAACCAGGAGAATCAAGGTTTAGGGAAGATGCAGTGGAGGTGTTAAGATTTGGTGGAAGAAAGGTCTAGAGTTCCTAAGTGGGATGCACAAAGCTGAGGCTGGGGGTGGGGGGGGGTTTTGGATCTAGAAGCCACACGTGGGCTTCATAGAAAGAGCGTGGAGTTGTAAAGACAAACTTGACTGGATCTCCATTTGCTGATGCGTTATTTGAGCACTGGGGACTCTGAAAGAATATTTATCTTGATAATTTTAAGGGAAAAGCAACGGGATGTGGTCACAGTTGCCAAAGGAATTCACCGTAGGCCTCGGTCAAGGACCCTTGTGTCTGTTCTCCCTCGGGGAGTGACATTTCATCACTTCACCTACACTGCGTGACTGTTAACCTCACTTCTTGGAATGTGGGTAATCTCTCAACTGGTCCTTTCAGGATGTGATGGAAACATGGGTGGAGGAAGTGAGGCTGCCTTGGGGAGAGGAGAGGAAAGAGCAAGAGAACTGTGCGATCAGAACTTGGTGATAAGAAAAGACAACTTGCTTGAGTCTGAGAAACAAAAGACCAGAAGCCTGGGGGAAGCTGCAGGGTTCGGGGGATGGTGTGAGAGCAGTGCCCCAGCCGGGCCTCGGGGAGTCACTCGGGGAACTGGGGGGAGGACCAGCTCTCAAGGCCCAGGGGAGCCACAGGCTGACGCCAGGGTGTGACAGTCCAGTCCCGTCCTCACTTGCTCGTTTCTACTGACAGAGGACCTGAGGCTTCAGTGAGGCATTTGTTACCCATCAGGTCAGGTGTTTTTCAGTCCATTCTGGCCCAAATGAATTTTATGTTTTTCTGACATAAATTAGGTGGGAGTACTCTGAGAAGCAAGCTCTGTCTTCCAGCTTCCGTTTTCAACACTCCTAATATATGAGTTCCTGTAACTGACAGATCTAACGTGACTGGCTGAGCATGAATCACCACCAACTTGATAACACAGATGATTTTCCTTGAAAGAGGAAAGGAGGGCAAGGATTCAAATTAGAATTCACTCTGTTTATGGAGCCATAGCTACCAGGGATATCTATACTTAGATGCATCCTAGAAGAAACGTGGAATGTAGATCTGTACAGAAAAACCTCATGTGTCAATCATGACAGCCCAAGATAGCTTCTTTAAACCATTCTAACTCACTGAGAATATCTCTGAGTGACTCTTGCATCCCAAGAAAAAGAGGAGACTCCCAGAAGTGGGGTTGGTGGGTCCCACAGTGCAGATCAAGTTCCACTGGATGGGGAGCGGAGGCTCGACTCCTTGACCCAGACTGACAACAAATTTCTTTTGTAAATCTGAGCATATGCCCTCCTCTCTCCATACCACACTCCTCTCCTCTCAGGCCAGGTGATGGAGCAGGGGCAGGGAGAAAAACAGGTTTTGGCTCTTGTCCCACATGCGCAAGGAAGAAACACAGTTTAGGCCGAGACGGCAGCAAAGGTCAACGGTTTGGCATCTTGCCTTGGTCGCAGAGGGGCACTTGGGTTGGGAAGCTAGTGGCAGGACTGGGCCATGAAATGAACATGAAGAAGAGATTATTTATTAATGATCCCCATCATCCCATCTGTACCCTCTGCTCTCTCCAGACAAAGGTAGTTTTACCTGAAGCAAAGGAGGCTTACGATTTAGGTCCTGATTCGGGTCTTAAGGATCTAGCAATGCCTTCGCGTTGACAGGTGCTTTTGCGAAATTAGAAAAAAAAAATCAGGTACGGGAATTACCATCGGCCGTGACTGTGCTCTCTTCTCAAGGCAACTTCCCTTAGGTCACTTCTCCTCCTGTTTTGAGCAGTGTCGGAGAAGGTAGGAGAACTTTTTTTGGATCTGGCTAAGGAGAAGCTGACTTCTGAACGCATTTAGTTTGGGCCTAGTGGGCTACGTTTTTGGACTGGGCCACCCTCTCTGTGCCTCGTCATCCCCTGCCATCTGCTGTGAGAATGGCATCCAGGCACCCTGCTGTGCCCTGCCGACTCACCTGGCCTCACTGCATGGCAGAGGTGCAGACCACGGGCACAGACGCAGGCTGCGGGGGCCTGGAAAGGCATGTACAGCAAGAGCGGAGGGGAAGCGGGTTGGAAAACCCAGAGCCAGAAGCCAGTCCCGGGAAAATGCCTTTGTCAGATGTGTAAAACCCTAAGCGGAGGACTTCACGCTCAGGGACACCTTGTCAAAACGGAAGTTCTCTCCCGTCAGGAGTATAGCCCAAATGGAATGATAACTAGGCTGTGCGATGTTTTTCCCTTTTCTGAATGGAACTGCGTGGAGGTGAGTTTAACGGGAGGCCCAGGTTTGTGGGACACAGGCCTGAAAGCGGCGCACCCAGCCGTGAGGACATGCGAGGGTGAGGTCACACGCCTCATGCATCCCAACCAGAATGCAGAATACTCTTTGTTCACCGGCTGTGCTCCTCCGTGACTGAATTCTCCTTCGGTGCTCGTTATAAAAAAACAGTGCCATGTCATCCTTAATATGAAGGGGTATTGAGTATATGGGTAAAACTTGCAGGAAAGATGATTAAACGGGCGTGTCAGCCAGCTAATAAAAACAATGTCGTTTTTCTGAAAGTCTGTCATATTCTAAAAGTTTGTAACTTTAAGTGACAAACTTTAGTTGTAAGTTACAAACTTAAGTTACAACTTTAAGTTGGGTTTCTTTCTACACTCTAAATGAATGTTTGCTTTGAAACCTAATTTTATGCATTTTGTACTTTTTTTTTTTACGTTTTCTTAAAGAAGTCCCTTCCAACTGTACAAGGTTCAGATTCCACCCCCCCCCCCCAGCCTGGCCTGAACCCCGCCCACAGGCTTTCTGCCTTTGGGTTTCCTCAGCCCCGACATCCCTCTTCTTCCCCAGAAGAAATTGCTAAGACTCTTCATAATCCTTCCGCTATGAAAGCAACAGTCACAAAAAGTCTCGCTCCGGCCTCCCTGTGCGCTCCGATTTCCCATTTCCCTTTCCATCTTTATTCCTTAATGTCCCACCCCTTTGCCCTGCCCTTTCCCTTTCTTGCAGAGTTGTTTTTCTCTTCTGCTGTCTTCACCTCACGCTAAGGCCTCTCAAGCAGTGGATCGGAAATTTGACGCAGGTCATAAATCCTTACTCAGCGTGCCTCCAGAAGGCTTCCACAGACAGCTGACATTTGCTCCTCCACACCTCAGGGACTTCCCCTCTAGAGCTCTGTGGCAGACGCCCTTCCCTCAGCCACCTCTCCATCTTCCTTGCAAACAGAGCTGTATTTTGTTGGTAGCAGGTGGGCAGCAGAAGACTTGGAGAAGAGTGACATTTTCACATCCTGGGGGGCGTGGTTGAAGCTGGCCAGGTAATCCCAGTCGTCTCCACCGGTGATTGTGCTGGACAAGGGTATGTGTCCCAGTCTGGCCAGTGAGACTGAGGGGACATCTGCTGAGGGACCTTCTCTTTCTTATAAAAGAAAGAGTATTGCAGGAGGAATAGCCCCCTTGCCACCCTTGCCCTTACTGCCTGCCTGGGATGCCATCACCTCAGAACGTGTTGCTTAACATTTCCGGGATCATCTTGTCACTCTTAGTGAAAGGCCAAGAGCATCTCAGGGTGTAGACACAGAGCCCTTCCTGTCACTGCCAGTCCTCTCAGTCAACCCTGGGATCACTTGTCCCCAGACTTGTCATTTGCTGTACATAATAAATATCCTTATAGATGTAAGCCACCTTTGCTCTGTTTTATTGTTACTTGCAGCCCAAGGTAATCCTAATAGAAACAGCCAGCACAGATTTGCATAGCAGACCAAAGTCACTCCCAGCATGGCCCAGTCCTCTGTGTCTATCAGTTAGGAGGGTCTGTTACCCCCATTTAGCAAATGACTTAGTCTAGTGATACAGCTGGGGAACACTGTACTGAAATGCAGCTGATTATACTTTAGGGCAGAGACGATGTGCCAGAGGGGGCTGATTCGTTAGGAGAAGTGGTAGAAAAATGCAGGCTGTTGGTATGCCTTTAACCACTTCTTTTAGCCATCAGCAAGTTCTTATAAGAGGTAAGTTTAGGCTTAACTGAACTCCAAAAGCAGAGAGAGAAAACCACACAGCTTTATTAAAAGAAGGCCTTTTGTGCTCTTGCCCTAAAATCCAAGTTGAATGCAGGGCCAAGAATCTGGAGATGTTCAAGGTCAGAAAGGCTGTGTTGTCCACCCAAGCTACAGTTAGACATGGAAGATGCAGAAGACTGAGAAACAGACAACACTGAGGGGAAAGATGAGCCTGTTGTCACAGGCCTCTTTCTGCCACCTTCTTTTTTTTTTTTTTTTAATTTTTTTTTTCAACGTTTTTATTTATTTTTGGGACAGAGAGAGACAGAGCATGAATGGGGGAGGGGCAGAGAGAGAGGGAGACACAGAATCGGAAACAGGCTCCAGGCTCTGAGCCATCAGCCCAGAGCCCGACGCGGGGCTCGAACTCACGGACCGTGAGATCGTGACCTGGCTGAAGTCGGACGCTTAACCAACTGCGCCACCCAGGCGCCCGAACTGCCACCTTCTTGTAAGTACTCCCTGTTCCCTGGGAAGCTGTATCTAGAATGAAGTATGGGGTCAAGGAGAGGATTATTGTTGCTGCTTTTGCAAATGATCCAACGCTTGAAATAATCCAAGGTGAGGAAGTTAAACTTTATGCCAGGGGAGTGAACATGGCACAGAGGCAGAGAAGACACCTAACTCTGGGTACCTGAGTGCCCACTGAAATTCCTAGAAGCAAAGAGATGAAACTCCTAAGTTTTTAAGGGACTTCTATTGCCAAAGAAAGCCCCGGGTTGTCTGACAATAGCCTACATGCCTAACCCCTAAGCCTTGACCTTGGTATTTGTTACATCAGGAAGTGGATCACAAAAGCTGTGCTTCCCAAAAGGATCACATTTCATCTCCCAGTAAACATGTCAGGGGTGACTATGGAGGAAATTGAACAGGAACATCGTTCCGATAGGAGAATCAATGAATGTCAAGTTGGCTGGCCAAAGAGTCATTCCACTGCCTGGGCAGAAGGTTCTTACCACTTCTGTACAGCAGCAGGATATACTACAGCAGTTCATCTCAAAGCAGAAAGATCTACCTGAATAAGAAAAAGTGAAGGGTGTTACAGTTGTGATATTACAAATAAGAAAAAAAGTTCCAAAGGTGAAAGAAGTTTTCTAAACTTTCAAATGAAAAAATAAAGGTGGCATTAGCATTCTATTATCTCTATAATCATTGAATCACGAAATCATTGTCATATGACTAGATGATTAAAGAAAGAGACAAAATGTAGTAAAATAATTGAGTTAGGCACTTAATAAACATATTCATTATACAATAGTATATTATTTTTATTTTTGCTCTATTTTTTGATACTTGGGGTATATGGCAACCTTTTACATTTCATAATTTCTTATGCTTTTTTCTCATTCTGGGTAAATAGTGCACTGTATGCCTAATTCTGTATTTATAATTTAGTATTTTTCTTAAATAAGGACTCCCAAATTGTGTACGCTCAACCCACAAAGCCCTCCCCGAATCTCTCCCTGATTCTCTCTCACTAGATCATTCAGATCTGAGGGGAAATGCTGTCCATCATCCGGAGATCTTGGAGCTGGGGCTGGACATCCAGCTCAGCTGGATGAGACTGAGCATGTGAGTGAGTTTTTCATGTATGTGTCTAGCTTGCCAAAGTGTATGTGTGAGAAGACAGGTGGGTACATACAATGGGAACCACAAGATTATTGTGGTGAACACCATTGTTTTCTCACTAAGCAGCCATTTCCCCTTCTTTCCTTCCCAACACAATCACAATTTTATTTGGTTATCCACCCTTCTCCTCATAACACACAGTAAACTAACTGGCTCCATCCTATAAGCCTGGGGGTAGATTATGATTAGTTAACAAAGAAGTACATGGCATGTCCTGTGCAGGTGTTATGGCTCAGGAAATTCAGGAGGGGGTACATGTGTGGACTTTGTCCGTCCAAGTGAAGGAAAGGACTAGCATTGCACAATTCAATGGAGATTTCCTGGGAAGCTCGCTTATCCAGCTGTAGCTGACAGCCAACACAGAACCATGAGACAGACCAGCCTTAGAAACAATCTGATGTTGCGAACGGCAGTCCAGATGAATGGAAAAAAACACAACCCCACCATGATATGGTCGACCTTCAACTCCACCAACCCTGAATCCTGCCTTACCGCTTGATCTGTTATGCAAGATCAGTACGTTCCTTTTTTTTTTTTTTAAAGCCAGTTGGCGTTAATATTTGTTGCATTTAAAACCATCTTAATTAATAGAGTGTGTGGCTTCGATTCAATATATCAAGGTTCTTGTCAGTTTGTTTTCTTCAAACCATATCATTCAGGAATTTTACAATTTCGACACAGCACATTTAGCTAAATTATACTTTTTAAAAAAAATTATACTCTATATTTCACTGCTATACCATTTGTGCTGATAAGATTGCTTTTATAACTCATAGCATTGAAAGTACATGCATTTCCCTCCATCTTGATGATACTTGGTGTAGTGTTCCTAGTTAACTTCCCACATCTTTTTCATCTCTGAAGTAGCACATCGATTGTTAATCTTTAATAGTTTTTAGTAGCTAATTAAACTGCTACACACTTTCAGACTTCCTTGAAGGAAAACTACTTATTTCCTTTCTGAAAAAAAAAGGACCAGAAACTCTATTTTTAACTGTTTTTTTTTTTTTTTAAATCTAGAGAACGAAAGTAAGCTTCATCATTGTTTCCGTAAATAGCCTAAAGGTAAGATGGCATGTTATGAGAGATCTAAGCAATTCACCAGGAATCGAAGGATCAATTTCCCTTAAATTGTTTCTGTACAA
This sequence comes from Puma concolor, assembly GCF_028749965.1. Classification (NCBI taxonomy): domain Eukaryota; kingdom Metazoa; phylum Chordata; class Mammalia; order Carnivora; family Felidae; genus Puma; species Puma concolor. Next base: position 127,655,920 of record NC_141667.1, read on the forward strand.
TGCAAGCAGCCAAATTCTGCACGGTTACTGTGCTCCCAAATAATCTGGGACAGATATAGGGTGCTGAAGACTAGACTGGCCACGGAGGTGATGTGAAGGAGGCATGAAAGCAAATCGCTTTCCCAGTAATCACGCTTGAGCCTTTAAGCTTGGATCAGATTCCTCAGGGATTGTGAAATCTAGGCCTCTTACTTGCTAAGCTCGCCAAGAAAGATAGTGTGTTAGTTTCCTCTTTGAAACTGCCAGGGTCCGAAATCCCTTTTCTCAACAGCACCCAATTCGAGGGTTATACCTCCTGTCAGCCAAGAGGCTCTACCTTACGCCTCCTTGAAGTTTCTTCTTTCACTGACATCAATTCTTGTCTCCTTTTGTTCTACCCGACCCCCACCTCAGTAATGGACCAGAAATGATCCCAAAATCCTATGTAAAGCAGGAGGTAAGTAACCCTTCTCTTTATACAAGGCAAAGCTGGAAACCTTACTAGGCTGTTTTCTTTCCTTTTTATAATTTTTAAGTTTATTTATTTATTTTGAGAGAGAAAAAGACAGAAAGAGAGAGAGAGAGAGAGAGCATGCACACAAGCAGGGGAAGGGAAGGGGCGGGGGGACAGAATCCCAAGTAGGCTCCACACTCCATGTTGAGGCCAATGCAGGTCTCCATCTCATAACCATGAGCTCATGGCCTGACTCGAAATCAAGAGTCAGACACTTAACCAACTGAGCTACCCAGGTGCCCCTCTATGTGCACGTTTATGCGCTGCTTTCTTACGATTAACATCTTGGTAAATATTTGTCCTGCATGATAGTCAATATTCTTAATCTGAAAACATTTTCAGAGCTGCATAGGGGGTCTGTCATGAGCATGTATTTATTTAACCCCCTCCCCAAACTTCAGCTATTATAAAGAAATATTGCAATGCATATATATGGGCACAAATCTTTACCTGGCTTTCTGTTTTCCCAACAAAGACTCCAGAAAGAGCAATTGCCATTTCACAAGACCTGGAAGCTCTATAGCATATTGGTTATGGTTGGAGGTTCTGGAGTCACAGATAGAGACTTGAATCTCAGCTTAGCCATTCTTTAATGAAAGACTGTGGGCAAGTACATAAATCCTCCAAGCCTCAGTTTCTTTATCTGCAAATAGATGAAAGAAGTCTGTACCTGACAGGAGTGTTATTAGAATTAAATGAAATGATGCATGTACAAGTAGAGTCTTTTTTTTTTTTTAATTTTTTTTTCAACGTTTTCTATTTATTTTTGGGACAGAGAGAGACAGAGCATGAACGGGGGAGGGGCAGAGAAAGAGGGAGACACAGAATCGGAAACAGGCTCCAGGCTCCGAGCCATCAGCCCAGAGCCCGACGCGGGGCTCGAACTCACGGACCGCGAGATCGTGACCTGGCTGAAGTCGGACGCTTAACCGACTGCGCCACCCAGGCGCCCCATAACCTTCCCAATCTTAACAGAGCCCCAAACTCAGTTGTATTCGTTTTCCTAAAATCACCTTTGTTCCGAAAGGTTGACTACCTTAGGACCATCATGTCAACTTCTACTGTCACCTACACCCTAAGTCACTTACCTGGGCCTCAGTGATATCAAAATGGACGTCAAGCCCACTGCTCCCCTTCACGTTTGCTCTCTTGGACCATTTCTTCCCATTCTGGCGTGGAAGCACATCATTGTCTCGGGTCTTCTCAAAAAGGGACCTCCGTTCTCTGTTGCTGTTGGAACGAAGTGGGAGCAGTCGGTCAAGGTCTTACAGAGGATCCTCAGCTGCATCGCTGTCAATAGGCCTCCTCCCGGGGAACACTCACTTAGCTCAGGTGAACCCAATAGTCCATGGCTGGCCTTCATTCAGATTTACAGGTTCAGAGACCTGATTTTAAGCAGGAGAACTTCCTCACAGGGACAAATTCCTACCACTCCAGCTTTTGTACCCTGAAGTATACTCAGGGCTAATTGTTGAATTTCCAATGAAAAATATCACTCTGCCTGGGTGGCTCAGTGGGTTGAGCATCCGACTTGGGCTCGGGTCATGAACTCATGGAGCGTGGGTTTGGGCCCCATGTTGGGCTCAGTGCTGACAGCTCGGATCGTGGAGCCTGCTTCGGATCTTGTGTCTCCTCTCTCTATTGCTCCCCTGCTTCCACTCTGTTTCTCTCCCTCCCTCCCTCCCTCTCTCTCTTCTCTCTCTCTCTCAAAAATAAAGATTAAATTTTTTTTTTTTTAAATTATCACTCTCCTTGTGACAGCGGAGTCCTGTCTCTCCAACAGAGAGAGACACACAAGAATCCAAATTTAAGTTAGAAGCTGTTTGCACATATAAAATCAACATTAAATGCTCTTGGAACATACTGCCCAGTATGGTACCAACTTAAAATTTCACCGGTTGTCTATCAGTGCCTGTGTTAATACATTCTTGTCTACATTGGTCATCAGTGAAATATTTTCAGTTAATTTGTAGGCAAGCACCCATTCTCATTGTTTCCACTGGCATCAAATGACATTGTGAATGTTCTTTCCATTTTCTGGGGGTATTAACAGTATTATGTCAATCAATGTCACATACAGTTCTAATGGGGGGACGTTAGTCTTTGTGAGGCTCCACAGTAAGACAGCTGGACAGAACTGAACTTTACAGCTTTATGTGAGGGAGAGCTCACTGGACATCCCTAAAGTAGGGAAACTTTTTACCAGGGAAAAATATGAAAACACTCAGATTCCGAATATGACTTTAAAGCACCAGGTTATGACCCTTTCTAAACCACATGCATATCCTATGCATGAAATACTAAAGCCCAGAGCTTTGTTTGGGCCAACTTTGATCCATCCATAAGCACTTTGGTCAGAACAGATGAGTCACTCCTATTAGCTGTTATCATGGAAAAGAGAGATTAGGGTTTGGGAACAGAAAAGAGAGAAGTGGAATGGAGGTTTTTGGTAAAGACTTGGGAGGACAGAAAAAAACTGAAGGAAGCCAACCGAAGCTCAGACCTATGTCCTGATGTCTCCTGGGAAGACAGAGCTGAGTACAAATCTCTAAGAGCATACTGATGGGTATGCTGTGCATCCGGCTCACTCCCTGGCACTGCAACAAGACCAGGGAGATGGGAGTCAAGAAGTCTGAGTCATCTCATCAAAAAGGAATCAGACATTTGGGCTAATAATCAAATAGAAAAAAATGATATGGTGTCTGTGAGGAAGCATAATGAATTTCCAGACACTCTTCTGAAGCTCTAAGGAAGGGTCATATTAAAATTTTTCCATGCCACATAAATTAATTGCATAGTAGTTATTACTGTTAATTTAAAATGTATTAGATGAAGTTGATATTCTTTTTATTGGGTTGGGTTAGATTTATTTCACATTGATGAATGTGGAAGTTTTATAAGGGTGTTCGCAGAGTTTTCTGTGACATTGGTCCTCTTAACTCTTTTTCCTATGGTCTTAAGATCCTCAACCATGCATTTTTTTTTTTTTAACCATGAAAGTTTTTAGACAAGGGTCTCTATAGTGTGAGTGAGGCTGGATTTTCATGGTTTTCTTCTTCCTGGTGTGATTTCATTCCCACAAGTACCAGAGCGTTAGAATCTAGTCATCACAACGCAAGCTTGCATTTCCATTTTTCTCTTAGGAGACTTTGGAGACCATGGGTCCACAGTTGCTTGCAGAAGAGACCCCTTGGGTAGATGGGTGGGGACTTCTTCTTGCCTTCTCATCATCTGACTTGCTCAGTTTCCTCAGTCCATTACTCTCATTTGCCTTCACATTGATTTTCTAGCATCCCTTCCTGCCTCCTCAACACGCAACCCCCACCTTGTCCATAGTCATTCCACTTCTCAGAGTGCTCCAGCACTATTAACTTCTGTCTCACCCATCCCTGCCCTGAGTTAGCCTTCCTGTCTGAATTCTAGCTAGTCCCAAGCCACTGAGCATCACTGGACAAAGTCCCAAAACAAAGGGACGAGTCAACATGGCAGACTGGTTAATTCATGTGCTTAAGCATCAAACTGATTATGGCTTCAATGAAAAAATGAGTGTTTTTAATTATGTGACCTTAGGCGAGTCACTCAGCCTGCCAGAATTCCAGCTCCTCATCAGATATAATAAAACAGATATAATAAAAGCACCTACTTAGAATATTAAGCCAGGTGTCGGGCATACAGTTGGCATTCAATAAACACCAACTGTTGTTACAGCTACATGATGATGGTAATGAACCAGATACTCTGCTAGACACTGCACTATGTCACTTAACCTTCGCGGCAACTCTTTGAAGGTGGTGGTGCCGCCATTTTAGAGATGAGGCAGATGAGGCTCCCAGGGTAATTGAAGAATAACTATCAAGCAGTGCTGCTGGTTCACAACTGCGGGCTCCAAAGCCTTTTTTCTTTCTCCCAAAGCACACTGTGCTCTCAGTGTCCATTGTAAAAGGAAATAGAAAGGTTTTTCTTAAGCCACCGTTTTCTGAGTTAAATACCAGGGACTGTGCTGCCTGCTTTCTTTGCAGCATTTCATTTCAATCCTCACTACACCTCTCTAACTAACGATGCAGCTATTAATTATGTATATAACTTTAGAAAACCTATTCACAAGCTCAATGAGAGCTTTCTGCACAAAGAAAAATCACTTTTCCTGTCCAACACGGGCAAAGTTCTAGTGGCTGTTGGTGCCACTCGACCCTTCTACATGCCTAACCGGTGCTGGCCGCCAGATGCTGCAATTCCTACTTCCTTCTCCCCTCCCCCACCCGCCGCCGCCCCCCCCCCCCCACCCCGGCTCTACTACTGGCTTATTTTGTGCTGTTTTCCCATCCCCCTTACGTTGGGGCACTTTGAATAACTGCCACACAGATGCCAATGTTTCAGTGGTAAGACTGCAATTAGAGGGAAATTAACAAGTATGTCAATAGTGATGCATAATGGAAGGATTACTGATGTTTTCCAGTTAGATATTGTATTTTGTTTCATTGTGGGATTCAAATTAACTCATCAATATTGGATGGCATATGATAAATAGCTCTTCTAAATAAAGAATAGAGATTCTTCCTAAGCGCCAAAGAGATGAGATTTATGTACCTGCTTGGGAACACCTGCCCTGGGGCTTTGTGCAGGACCGGGCCTGACTCAGGGCAAGTCGTCAGCACGGCAGTGAGGCTGCTCTCCTGAGTTCACAACTGCTCTAATATAATTCAGGTGGGGTCCTAGTGGAACAGTTAGCTGGGGTACTGACAGGGGGACAAAAGTCCATTTGCACGAGGAACTGAAGGTCCTTCTGCAAAAACCCTCATCCAGAGGGAAAGTGGAGCCAGGCTCCACGAGCTTCACCCAGTGATCAAGCTCTGTCACTGGAGTGGGGTGTTGCACTGACACTTAATGTCCTGAGTCTGGCCTCGTCCTCACACATTCACGTCTGGGTTTTAAAGAGAGAGGACTTGGGGTGCCTGGGTGGCGCAGTCGGTTAAGCGTCCGACTTCAGCCAGGTCAGGATCTCGCGGTCTGTGAGTTCGAGCCCCGCGTCAGGCTCTGGGCTGATGGCTCAGAGCCTGGGGCCTGTTTCCGATTCTGTGTCTCCCTCTCTCTCTGCCCCTCCCCCATTCATGCTCTGTCTCTCTCTGTCCCAAAAATAAATAAAAACGTTGAAAAAAAATTAAAAAAAAAAGATAGAGAGGACACTGTCAGCAAATAGTGAAAGCACTATATTGCTAAAATAAAACAAAAACAAAACCCAAAGTGGGTAGCTTTTTTGAGACAAGTTACCACCCTAGGACAGTGCAGAGATGCTCCCCCTGTCAACCCAGACTACCACATCTCTGGCACCTCAAGAGTTCATGGTGCTGATGGTCCCATGCGAGTTGGTGAAAGTGGCAGCAGTGGATGATGGAAAATGACTGTGTTTAATGGAAAAGTAGAGGCAAACCCGGCAGGAGATGGCAGAGAGGTCTGGACGAGGCAGTAGCATTCAGTGGGCTGGTGGTACCCAGTCAAAAGGGACAATGGTTTGTGTCAGTTACCTACAGTGGCTGACTGAACTTGCCAGAGTACACATGTGAGGCCCCCCATGGTACTCCCAGGAATAGTGCAGGGACTTTATAGGAAGTTGCAGCAAAGGAAGAAAGAGCCTGGGAAAGTTAGCTTATTGTTGTAACCATGGCGATCCAGCGAGGTCTGGCTCTCAGGTTGCAGGGAACTACAGCACAGAATAGTACTAATTATAGGGGCACTTGGGTGGCTCAGTTGCTTAGGCGTCCGACTTCAGCTCAGGGCATGATCTCACAGTCTGTGAGTTCAAGCCCCGTGTCAGGTTCTGTGCTGACAGCTTAGAGCCTGGAGCCTGCTTCACATTCTGTGTCTCCCTCTCTCTCTGCCCCTCCCCTGCTTGCACTCTTCCCCTCTCTCTCTCTCTCAAAAATAAAGTTTAAAAAAATTTAAAAATTTTAAAAAGAGAATAGTATTAATTATAAAAGTGTGTACCACAAAATGTATCAAAGGCCTAAATATAAGACCTGAAACTAAAGTTCTTAGGAGAAAGCGCAGGAGAAAAATTCACAGTACCAGATTTGGCAAAGATTTCTTGGCTATGACACCAAGAACATAGGCAATAAGAATAAAAATAAACTGGACTAGATCAAAATTAAAAACTTACTGTGCATCAAAAAACACAATTACCAGAGTAAAAAGGCAACCTATTAAGTGAGAAAAAAATATTTGCAAATCATGTAGCTAATAAGGGGGTTAGTATCTAGAATATATAAAGAACCCCTACAACTCTGCAACAACAACAACAACAACAAAATAACCAATTTTTTTTTAAATGGGCAAAGGGTTCGAATAGACATTTCTCCAAAGATATTTAGGCCAACCAGCATACGCAAAGATGCTCAACATTACTAATCATCAGGGAAATACACACTGAAATCAAATGAGATATCACTTCACACCCATTAGGATGGATATTGCAAAAAAAAGAAAAGAAAAGAAAAGAAAAGAAAAGAAAAGAAAAGAAAAGAAAAGAAAAGAAAAGAAACGAAACAGATAATACCAAGTGTTGGCTAGGAAGTGAAGAAATTGGACCCTTGGGCACTGTTGTGGTGAATGTAAATTGGTACAGCAGCCACTATGAAAAGCAGTATGGCAGCTCCTCAGAAAATTAAAAATAGAATTACCATATGAGATGCGCCTGGGTGGCTCAGCTGGTTGAGTGTCCGACTTCCGCTCAGGTCACAATCTCACAGATCGTGGGTTTGAGGTCTGTTAGTGCAGAGCCTGCTTCAAATTCTGTCTCCTTCTCTCCCTGCCCCTCTTCCCAGGTCTCTCAAAGATAAGTAAATAAAATTTAAAGAAAAAAAAAAAAGACTTACCATATACCCAGCAATTCCACCTCTGGGTATATGCCACAAAGAATTGAAAGGAGGGCGTTGAAGACATATCTGCTCAGCCATGCTCACAGCAGCACTATTTACAATCGCCAAAAGATGGAAGTAACCCAAGCGTCCATCAGCAAATGAATATACAAACAAAACGCGATGATCTCACCTTTGTGAGCTTGGGCCTCACATCAGCCTCTGTGCCAAGAGTGCACAGCCTGCTTAGATTCCCTCTCTCTCTCTCCCTCTCTCTGCCCCTCCTCCACTTTCTCTCTCTCTCTCAAAATAAAAAAAATACATAAACAAAATGTGATGCATATACACAGTTGAATATTCAGCCTTAAGAAGGAAGAAAATTCTGGCACAGACTACAATATGGATAAACCTTGAGGGAATTACATGAAGTGAAATAAATCACGAAAGGACAAATACTGTAGGATTCCAATTATGGGAGGTATCTAGAGTAGTCAAATTCACAAGGACAGAAAGTAGAATGATGATTGCCAGGGGCTGGGGGGAGGGGGAAAGGGGGGGTTGTATAGTTTCAGTTTGGGAAGATGGAAGAGTTTTGGGGATTGGTTGTACAACAGTGTGAATAGATCCAACAAAACTGAAGTGTAAACTTAGGGAGATGGTAAGTGACGCAGCGTGTATTTTAGCACAATGTTTAAAAATGTTTATTTCGGAGAGAGAGAAAGTGCACATGGACATATGTGAGCGAATGAGGGGCAGAGAAAGAGAGGGAGAGAGAGATTCCCAAGCAGGCTCTACGCTGTCAGCACAGAGCCCGATGTGGGATGGACTTGAACCCACAAACCGTGAGATCATGACCTGAGCTGAAATCAAGAGTTGGATGCTTAACCGACTGAGCCACCGAGGTGCCCCACATTTAAGCACAATTTAAAACAAAATGTGTGCCAACCTGAGGGCAGTATTTGGAAACTAAGCTTTTCTCAATGTCATCTGAGGGATGGCCAGGGTGGTGGAACATCGGTTCCTTCCCTCACCCTACCCAAACTGTTCATGAATGCCTAGCTTTAGAGCAGCGCTTCTCAACGGGGAGAGACTGACCATGTTTGGAGACATTTTTGATTCATGACTAGGGTGACACTGCTGGCATCTATGGGCAAGAGACCAGGGATGCTTCTAGACACCCTACAGTGCTCAGGACAGTCTCCCAGAATGAAGAATCAGACAGATTTCAGACAGATTTTCATGTACCCCCAGAAAGATGTCTCCAAAGCGTCATCTATCTCGTTTTGTCCTCAGCGAAGATGCTCCAGATCAGCCATCATCTTTCACTAATCTTCTGAGAGCTGAAGCCTGCGAAGAATAAAAGGAGAGAGCTGTTATCGCTGCAGGCATGCGGTGATTCTGTCCTGGCTCTGGGTGACAATTTTATCCACACGTTCCAGGTTGCTTAGTCACACACTCAGCTACATTGCACGGATGTGGCCTGTCCCTGTGTGAAATCCTCTCACTAACCTCTCTGTGAGCTAGAGAGGCTTCAGGGGCTCGCCTCTGAACGACTGTCCAGAAGGAAGCTGGGTTGAAGTATCTGACTGTGTGATTCACAATGGGAAGTATTAGTGTAACAACGACAAATGCCGTTGACCCGAGTGTGCAAATTCTCAAAACCAGACGATTCAAACAGGCAACCAGTTAAATTCCTGCTCTTTGGTGGCTCCTGTTTAGGTGGACACGAGGGGCCGTGTCGGCATGAGGATAAACCGTTTCTCCAACGTGGCAGAACGCAAGGATAGGATGCCTCTTTCCTTTTTCCCATCATAAGGTAATTATAAGTGCAGTAGTTTATGCTAATTCTAAAATTACTTATCTCTAAACTGGTGAGGCTGGAAAGGTGAATTGTGGCAACCCCTAATTGTTACAGACAAAGCACAGAGGCCCAGAGAGGGGAAATGATTTGCCTAAAGGTAAGTGAGCTCGTAAGTCAGGGAGGGCTTTCTACCCTGGAGGGTGGCGGGCCACGGCATCTGACGCCTGGATTCTCATGCTGTTTCACTCACCGTCAGAGCCTGAGCAAGTCAGGATTAAATGACAGAGAACAGATACAGTGTGTGTCACATTTAAGTGGCCAGTGTGTGATTTAATACTATTTGAACTCCCCAAAGTCAACTATAAGCCCCAATAACGTTAGAGGCAGCCCTTTCTCCTTTGTGACATCATTCACTGCTGTGCACGTAAGCTGTTTCCAACATTTTATGCCAACTGCAAACACCCAACATGTTTTAATTGCCTCCTATTCATTCTATCGGTGAGGGAGGGATTCCTGCCTTGGGGTTACAGGGATGGCCTATCACAGAACATCTGACACTGGACAGATCAAGATCTACTAGTCATGCATACAGCCTGGGGAAAGAGGCCACAACATGACATATAGGGCCACAGGGGGGCTGCGTTCAGGAAAAGAGTGGACAGGCAGGGCTGTGGGAGTAGGCTTTGTAGCATCGAGAAGAAGCGGTGCCCCTTGGCCTCAAGGGAGGATGTGAATGACTTGGTTGAATGATTCTGCGGACTGGCAAGGACCTGAAACCCTCTACTCAGGGATATAAGCAAGGACTGCATCTGGTGCCCTGGATAAGGAGGGTTATTAGGCCAGGGAACCTTATCCGCAGGAGCAGGGTGGGGAGGGAAGTGTGTGGGAAGGCCAGCAGAGGCCCTCTTGATTTAACCAGATGTCAAGGCAGCACATAACACTGAGCCTTACTCGAGCCTCATACCACGTAGCAAAGCTGAAAGAATTTTATAGTGAAAAACTACACAACCACCACCCAAATTCTAGCAGTGACACTCTACTTGTTATATTACATATTCACCCATCTCTCCATCCCTCTTTCCATCAATTTATCTTATGTTTTATGTTTCAGAGTAAACTGCAAACAAAAGCATACTTCCTTCTAGATATTTCAGCATGAAAATCACTGAGTTGAATATCTGCATAGTTGTTTCTTTTGATGAGCATCTTGCAAACGATGAAATGCACAAGTTTTAAGTGCCCACTGTGAGTTTTGACAAGTGCATACACCTGAGTAACCAAAACCCCTATTGAGATATAGAATATTATTACCATCATCCCAGAAAGTTCTGTCATGGCCCCTCCCAGTTGATGCTTGCCTTCAGCTCCCTCAGAGGAAACCACTTTTCTGATCTAAGTTAGTTTTGTCTGTTCTCGAATTTCATATGAATTGCACACAACCTGACAATGTGTCCTCTTCATGGGAGTCTCCTTTCCCTCAACATACGTTTTCTGGGTTCGTCCCTGGTATGTTCCTTTTTATTGCTAGGTGGTAGTATTTCATTGCAGAAATACACTGTGAATATGTACTTTTTCATACATTCTTCTACTGAAGGACACTTAAGCTGCTACGTACGTTTAAATACAAGTCTTTCTATGGACATGTTTTCATTCCTCTTGGATAAGGCTTAAGATCACAGGGTAGAGGATATGAAACAGAAGGCCGTTTTCAAAGTGGTGGTTGTACAATGTATGTCTCCACCAACAATGTATGAAAATTCCTATTGTGCCAAATCTTCATTAATGTTTGGTGTTGTCTGTCTTTTTGTAACTCATTCTTGAGTTGAGTTTGGAAACTGAGAAGGTGTGTGTGCAAGAATGGAGGACTCCGGGGACCGTACAGAATTTTTGTAGAGCGTGGCCCCAAGCCTGTCGATTGTCATCAGACATTTTCCTGGCTGAGTCCAGGGCAGCATCGATCCCCTGTTCTTTGACATTTAAGAGCTGTGATGTCCCTGAAACCTGGCAAAGGTACTTGAGATATGACCCAAAGCTGCAGTGTTGGAGGCCACACCTATGCTGTTTGACACTTCGTGAAGGGTACTTTCTGCATGAGCTAACGACGTGCTGAGGCCTCGGGCCATGTCCGCTGGGGAGCCTGCGAACCTTCAGGGTTCACACACAGACAGCCTCTTGGCTCCCTTCAGTGGGACTGAGTCAACAAAAAGCTGGCTCACACTACCAACCTGTGGCCATTAGCAAAGCAGGTGAAAATGGATCTGGCCCTCCTCTACCTTCCCATCCCTGAGGAACCGAGCAGCTGAGAGTGTGGAGGGGACACTGTAGATGCATCGGCAGAAGAAAAAGTGCCCAGAGCTCTACATTCTGTTAAAAGAAAACATTGGCGCTGAAAGAAACAAAGCAGGAAGAAAAAGAAAACAAGCACGTAGAGGTAGGGAATGGCGGTGTCTCTCAGCTCTGATCCGCTGCTAAGCTGACAATGCTCCCTGAGGAAGGGGCAAGGAGGGGAGAAAAGTGCAGCCACAGGTCCTCCCCCAAGTGACCCCAGGACTAAGATGGGCAGCAGTGAGGAATAAGCTGTGGTACACGCGATCATGGAACAAACGGGATAGGGCACATGGCAAAGATAAACATTGAGGCCGGAAGTAACCGGCAGGAGGAATTTGCCCTTGTCCTTCACGGAGGGGAAACATCACTTGGTTTTGACAGGCAGGGCCGATTCCGAAGGCAGGAGACAGGAGAGCAAAAGCCGTGGTCAGAGAGTGGTCCTGTGTGGTCAGTCATCCAGGGGGTGGGAGCAGAGGCACTCTGGGAACTTGAAGGCCAAGGTTAAGACCTTCAGTTTAATTCATTCTGCAATGAGGAGCCGTGAAAAATCAGGGAAGTGGTGTCCTGAAGGCTATGGCTTGGAAAGATGAGTCAGATTTCAAGGTAGGGCCTGATTAGCAGGAGATAGCTGAGGTCGTCACACCAGTGGGGAGGCAGTTAGAGAAGTCTACTGCAGCGAACCAGGTCAAAGGAGGTCAGGGCCCGAGCTGAGATGTCAGCAGAGCTGGAAAAAAGGAGATGGATGGGAGAGACGCAGAGGGTAAATACACTCCTGTGTTTGTTCACCACCAAAGAGCACAAGCAGGCGGCACGTCCCCAAGGACGAGAATGCTCCAAGTCAGTGTGGAAACCAAGGACCTGCCACCCTGCTGTGTCCCAGAGGCCGGCCTGGAAGAGTGGGCAACACGATAACTCGGCCAACCTCCACCCCGGCCGCCTCGTTCCTCCAGACGCAGAAAACACAAGTGCTGATGTGCAGTGGACGCACCTGCTGTTCCCTCACCCCCAGGGTCCAAGCAAGAGGAGGGAAAGGTCGATGGGAGGGGTGAGGGCGCTGTGTGCCATCCCCCCTCACGTTCTCTCTGGTGACTTCACTTCCACTGGTGCTTCTCCAATGTGTCCTCCTCCTAAAGACCCACAATGGTCATGTAACCCCCCCTTGTGTCCCCCGCCACCAGGCCCTCACTCAAACTGCCCTAAGGCTTCCCGTGGGTCTCAGGATAAAATTCCAAATCCCCCTCACCCTTCCACTTCTCCTAGTATCCTTCCTGTCCCTGCCCACTGCCTCCAGTCATGCTAATTCCCTTGAGCAAAGTGCTAAGCATTCCCCTATAATGCCCCCTACCTGGAAATACCCTTCACCCCCTCCCCCAGCCACATCCCACTCACCTCTTGGGCCCAGGGTGGCTGCCCTGCCCCTCACTCACCATCCAGTGTCAGCAAGATTCCCTCTATTACTTTCTCTCATAGCACCATTTCCCCCCTTTCCCGGCACTTATCGCAACTCGTAGTTATATAATTATTTGATTTTTAAACATTAAACGTCCATCCTCATTAGCTGGTGAACTCCATAAGGCAGAGGCCATGCCTGCCTTGCTCACTGCTGGCCCCAGGCCTTGTAGAGGCTGGGGCAGGTGCCCAGGGGCATGAACACGTTAGTAGAATGGATGTGTGAGTGAATCCTGAGCTCTGGCGTTCCATGGCCATCTCTCCAAGTGCAGCAGCCCGGGAAACACTGCTCACTGGAACCCGACTGCACGTCAGGCTCTTTTCTGGAAAGGAGGTTAGCCCTCCTGGAGGGTGCAGATGGTCACTTTCCTGGGAGTGGCTGAGTCTTCTCACAAGCCCTCGTGCGTGCTTACTCCAATGCGATTTTACCTGTGAATGTGAAAACTATGAGCGCTAAACATCTCCCTGGCCCTGCTAGGGAGGGGAACGGCTTCCCGGAAGCACCAGCAGGTGTAAAACAGAGATAAGTAAGTGGGTTTTTATCTTTACTGGCGTTGCACAGGAGCTGTGTGGATCCTACAATTCTAGTTAGCACGGACTTCGGAAGAGAAAAGCACTATTTTAAGGAGAGCCCTTCATATTACAATGGCATTTACAAAGTGACAGCTTCAACAGCTGTAGGAGTAGTATAAATAGTCTGAGACACAGCACTGCGCTATGACACCCCAACACATGCCCTTCAAGGGCCCAGTGGAGAAGGACATGCCAAAAATAGGGATCTGGCAGCTACTGGCACGTGTGTGATGCTGTGTTATGGAACTGTGACATACCTCAGCTTCCCCTTGAGGAGTGGGTCCAAGCTGGTACATATTTCGCATGTTTGCTTGCGTCATCAACACCCGGAAACAAAATCAGGTTAGACGGAGTGAAATCGTCCTTGCCAGTTGAATCAGCTGATGCTCAGGTTTATCAGAGCAGGGGTTCTCGGCGATGCTGCACATTAGAATTACCTGCGGAGTTTTCATAAACCCTGGTGCCCACAACACAGCCCGTAACGACACCCTCAGAATCTCCGGGATGAGGCTCGGATATGATCGTGTTTTAAACCTCCCCAGGTGATTGCAATGGGAAGCCAAGTTTGAGAAGCCCAGCGTAAGGGTTTTTGAGATTTGGAGAAATGGCCCGAACTAGTCAGGTATTTCTTGACTCCAAACATAAATCAAGGCCGCATTGCCAGTACTGAGTTGATTATATAAAAGGAGAAAAAGGAAAACTGATGCTGGCTGAACGCTTGAGAGGCAGAGACAGGGTAGGAGTTAAGAGCACTTACTCTAAGTTCTTAACATCAACTCCTGGTTTTATTACTTCCCAGCTGTGTGACCTTTGGCAACTTGCTTAAAACCTCTGTGCTCTATTTCTGTCTTTTTTCAAAGCATAAGTGCAGCCCACAAATATTTCTATATTTACCTGCCTCGTGGACAACGGAAGGTCAGGGGCTGGGAAGAAGCCTTCCCAGGAAGGCAAAGAGTCCTCATGGGCCCAAGTGCATGAGGAGAAAGATCAGGCCACACGGACGAGGAGTCCAAGTACTTTCATGGGAACTACATGAGAAATCAGAGACATGGGGTCTTGTGCCTGAATTGAGGTTCTGACAGGACTAGAATTATTGCCTGCACTGAATGCCTTACATGCATGGGGGCCGAGACAAAACAAAGCAGGCAGAGCTATAAAATAGGATTTCAGGGGCGCCTGGGTGGCTCAGTTGGTTAAGTGTCCGACTTCAGCTCAGGTCATGATCTCACGGTTCGTGGGTTCAAGCCCCACATCAGGCTCTGTGCCGAGAGCTCGGAGCCTGGAGCCTGCTTCGGATTCTGTGTCTCCTTCTCTCTCTGCCCCTCCCCCACTCACGCTCTGTCTCCCTCTGTCTCAAAAATAAATAAACATTAATTTAAAAAAAAATAGGGTTTCATTCTGAAATGCATCCAATTTACAAATGCTATGTATACATATAAGCTTGGCACATACAAGGTTCTCTCTTTCCTCCCTGTCTCTCGGAATCGTTCTTTTTACGACACATAAGCTGAGTCTACATTCTAGAGTCTGAGTTATTTGAACCAAGAACATCCTTACCTTCTCATCACCTAGCTCAGCAAGGCAGAGACTCTACTTCTACTTCTGACTGCCACCCCAAGAACACAGGGCTCCCTCCCCACCCAGCTCCTAGTCAGGGGGTATGGCAAGGCTTCAGCTACCTTGCTTAAGCTAAGTCCCAGTTGAATGAGGTCGACAGGTGGGGGCTCCCTTCTTCCACCCAGTCCCCATGTGTGGAAAGGAGGCTCTCCTCCCCTGAGCATAGAGAATACTGATCTCATCACTGTTGACTGGCTCATGAGGTGGTGCCTCCATGGCAGGAGAGGCAGGCTGAGGGGACCCCAGGCTGCTAACAGCAACACACACACACACACACACACACACACACACACACAGTGAATACTCAACTCCTAGAGTAAGAGTGTCACTTAGAGTGCAGCCTGTCATCGTCTCCACCTCCAGCTCTAGAGCCCCAGCTGAGACAGTTCCGCCTGAGGTGGGAAGCAGACCATCAAACAGGGAGCTCATAAGCTCTTTGCAAAGGAACTGACTTCATTTGCAACAGAGAGCTGAGAAGTTCAAAGGGGCCCTCAAGACAGAGGAGGTTGTGATGGAAATCGGCTGGGGGGAGATTGGTGGATTTAGTGAAGATACAGCCCAGGCTTTAGGTTGGCTGGTTTATAGTAGACACTCAGGGAATAAAAGAGCTGGGAGGAGCACCCCTGGGGTCGGAAGAAATATTAAATATTTCAGTTACCTGCGGTCAACGATAGTCAGGGAGCAGAGGCCCTCCTTCTGAGGCATCCGTGGAAGAGCAATACTAGCCTAATGCTTTGTCACAATGTCTGTGTCATTCCCCTCATTTATCTCACCACAAAGGCATTTTTCATGTCATGTCACCAACACAAGAAGGGTGAATACAGTACGAGGAGTTATTCTGAGAGAGGTTGAGAGAGAGAAACCACATTCCCATAATGTATTACAGTATATTGTTAATTGTTCTATTTTATTATTATTGTTGCTAATCCTAACTGTGCCCGATTCATAAGCTAAACTTTATCATAGGTATGTATATAGGAAAAAAGATAGTATATATGGGGTTGCATACTGGTCATTTTCATGTGTCTATTGGGGGTCTTGGAATGTATCCCTTGTGGATAAGGTGGAGGGGGGGTACTGTCCCAACCTCAGAAACCACTCCACAATTTGAAAGGATTAAATACAAGCAATTTATGTGCAGGGCATTGTTTAAAGTAATAAAGCGTTCAATGGAATATACACCTGCATGTGATCAGGCAAAGAGAGAAAGGGAGGCCTACGGATACCACTGTTACCCCCAGGTGACCACGGGCATACCCAAAGCTGTGCGTTCCTGTGGAGTAACATCAGAGGCTTCATTAACACTGTGTTGTGTGTGTTGGGAGGGGGATAAATGTAACTACAATAATCCAGACAGTCACTACAATATCAACAAGCCAATAACAACAACAAGCTGCAGAGGAGGGAGACTAGCTTCCAGAGTTGCTACACTGAAAAACAAGAGGAGACAGCAAAAACTGCCTGTGAAAGATGAGATGTCAGACTTAGCAGCAAAAGACTTCAGAATAACCCTTCTAAATATGTTCATGGAACTGAAAGCATAATTAAAGAAGTAAAGCAAGATGTGATAACAATGCTCTATCAAATAGAGAATGTCGATAAAGAGACATAAATTACAAAAAAAAAAAAAAAAGAGAGAGAGAGAGAGAGAACCAAGTGGAAATTCTGGAGTTGAAAAGTACACCAACAGAAATTAAAAAAAAAAAAAAAAAATCATTCGAGGTTGCAATAGTAAACTTTACCTGGCAGAGGAAAGAATTAGTGAACTTGAAGATACATCAATAGAGATTATGCAAGCCAAAGAACCAAGTGAAAAAAGTTGGGGGAAAGTAGACACAGCCTCAGAGAAACACGAGGGATACCATCAAATGCATCAACTGAGTATAAACAGAGTATCAGAGGGAAGGAGACAAAGGAGTAGGGAGAATATTCCAAAAATTAATGGCAGAAAGTTCCCATATGTATTGAAAAACAACCTGCACATCCAAGAAGCTCAATCAACTCCAGGTATAATAAAAACAGAGATCCACAAACAGACACATCATAGTAAAATTTCTGAAAATCAGAGACAAGGAGAAAGTCCCGAAAACAGCCAAGAGAAAAATGACGTCACTTACAAGAGGATCCCAATAAGACATATAGTTGACTTACCACTCCAGTAGAAACAATGGAGGCCAGAAGACAGCAGGATAGTATTCAAAATTCTCAATTAAAAAATCATCAGCCAAGAACGCTATATCCAGCCAAGTTATCTTTCAAAAATGGAGGGGACAAGCACTGAGTAATGTATAGAATTGTTGAATCATTATATATAACACTGAAACTATTATAACACTGGACATTAATTATACTTGAGTTAAAAAATGGTATTTGGGGCGCCTGGGTGGCTCAGTCGGTTTAAGTGGCCGACTTCGGTTCAGGTCATGATCTCGTGGTCGGTGAGTTTCAGCCCCGCATCGGGCTCTGCGCTGACAGCTTGGAGCCTGGAGCCTGTTTCGGATTCTGTGTCTCCCTCTCTCTGTGCTCCTCCCCTGCTTTCTCTCTGTCTCTCTCTCTCAAAAATAAATAAACATTAAAAAAATAAAAAATAAAAAAAACCCATGTATATAATGTAATGTTGGGTTTATAACATACCACAATGTAATGTGTGTGTACTATTCTTGCCAGTAATGGCACAAAGGAGGTAAGTGGGAGCAAAACTGTATTTGGATAAGGAAACCACTACAGATGGCAAAGCAACAACTATAACAAAGTATTTTTGTGTTTGTAACATTAGTAGATACACTATGTGTAACGCTATACCACAAAAAGGAGGTAAAGGGAATAGAGCTTTATAGGAATGACATTTCAATATAACACTGTAATTATGCTAGTACACATTTGAAGCAGGCTCTCCTAGGTTGATGTAGATAATAAACCCCAGAGCAACCACAGAAAACATAACTGAAAGAAGACAGGTGAAAAAACATTAAAGAAATAAAAATGACATTTTTAATTTACAAAGTGGGAGTGGAAAGACCTTAAAAGTTGGAAAAAGGTAGGGAATAACTTTAGGTTTTAGGGAGTTTGTTTAGACAGAAGGAAGGTGGTGGGTCTTCTCTGAACACGGCTGAGTTTCTTGGCAAGAAAGCAGGATTCTGAGGACCAAGGTATTTTCAAACTTCCTCTGAACACTACTCTTTTTTTTTTTTAATTTTTTAAAATGTTTATTCATTTTTGAGAGAGAGAGAGAGAGAGAGAGAGAGTGCACAAGCAGGGGAAGGGCATAGAGACAGGGAGACACAGAATCTGAAGCAGGCTCCAGGCTCTGAGCTGTTGGCCCATGGCCAGATGCGGGGCTCGAACCCATGAACCGCAAGATCATGACCTGAGCGGAAGTCCGACACTTAACCAACTGAGCCACTCAGGCGCTCTTTTATCTTGCGCAGTGAAACAGTCTTACTTTTATGTAAATAATCCCAAGTGGGAGACTGATTTACAAATATTTTTAAGCAATTTAGTAAAAATGGTAGTATTCACACTGTACTGATTTGAGGTTGAGTATATAAAAGGAAGAGGCTGTAGAAATCTGGTAATTGGTATGATCAACGTAACCTGTCCAACCTCTGAGAGAGTTTAGGTTTATTAGATGATAGTATCTTTCTTTCCCTCTAAAATGAGATTGTTTACCGCCCTGGCATTAGCAGAAAGTTCCTAACACTGAGGACACCAGCACAAGCTAAGTGTCTACTTTGATACTGCTCCTGTCTAAATGCATTAATATTTTCTGAAAGATGGAGGACTGCATAATTAACTGACTATATTTAGTGCTGAAGAGTTGCTATTGACATCTGTAGCACACAACTCTTAAAAAAACAATGATTGTTTCTCTGATAACCACAGAGGCAATTCTATCATTTTTGTAAACATCTAATCATGTAAGGAAAAAAATGAAAAGTAATATGCAGAAGCTACATGCAGAATATGAAAACAAAATACTGGGAAAAAAATCAAATAAGACCGAAAAGATTTGGCAAGTGAAATGTGGTCCTGAAGAAGTCACTATGTTACAAAATGTTACTTCTCTTTACATTATCATTTTAGTATAATCCCCCCCCCCCAACAAAGCCTAATAGAATTTTAAGGGATATTTAAAGATGATTTATATATATATATGGGAAATCAGTGAGAGTGACTAAAAGGAATTTACAAAATAACAGTGAAGGGGGGCTTCTATTATCAGAAAATCAATGACATTAAAGAGTTACAGTTACTAAAGCAGCATGACACTTGCAGAAGAGAATGGCTAGATATCCATGAATAAGAACAGAAAACTCCAAGAGAGACCCAAGGTCAGCACTGGTATAGATAAAGACACTACAGATCAACAGAGGAAGTTTTGTACTTTCCAGTAAATAGTGTTCAAATTTGCCTACATTTTTAGAAAAAAATTGGATCTTTATTTCATATTATTCACCCCAATGCATATTAATGCAATTAATGTAAGACCATGAGAGTAAGTAATGTAAGACCATGCAAAATACAGATGAATATCTGTTCACTTTGTGACAAAATACTTACTAAGCATAAAAGCAAATGGAATCAGAAAAAAATTCGTATGTTAGAGAAAAATTTCAAGCTTCAACATGTTGAGGAGTTTGGAAGTAGGAAAAATATCCGTAGCATTTACAACGGAGGGTTAATATTTTAAATATAAAAATATTTTTGTAAATCACTATGAAGGCAATACTCCTACAGTAAAATGAAAACAGATATAAGAGGCAATTCGGAAGAGAAGAAACACAAGTGGCCAAGTTAAAAACAAAACAAAACAAAAGTTCAGGGGCGCTTGGCTGGCTCAGTTGGTTAAGTGTCCCACTCTTGATTTTGGCTCGAGTCATGATGCCAGGGTCGTGAGACAGAGTCCGGAGTTGGGCTCCGTGCTGGGTGTGGAGATTCTGGCTTGGGATTCTCTCTCTCCCTCTCCCTCTGCACCTCACCTGCTCGCTCTCTCTCTGTCTCTCACTCTCTCTCTCAAAAAAAAAAAAAAAAAAAAATAGCTCAAGTTCACTGTAATCAAGAAAAGGAAAACTGCAACCATGATATAGCAGTTTCACTTATTATCCAGGTAGGATGTTTTTCATTCCAATTACAGAAAACCTGACTAAATGTAGCTCAGAAAATCGTAATGTTTATTACCTCACACAGAAGAGTCTGGTCTGGAGTTGGTCCCCTGCTAGTTAATTTAGTGGCTCGCCATGCTGTCTAGGACCCACTTTTTCTATCTCTGCCCTCCTCTGCACTCTGCCTCTTGCTCTCCATGCATGTCCCCTCAGGGTCACCCGAGGGGTGCAGTACCTCTAGTTTCTAGATGTCCCCTTCCACTATGATGAAAAAATGGACCGTTTTTCCCTCTGTGTCTCTTTTAATCAAAGAGTGACCCACTTCCTAGGGACCGTCAAGGAGTCCCTTCAGGCTCAGCTGGCTAGGATTGGGTCATTTGCCTGTGATCAACCTTGTTACTGGAAAGGGATATGGAGTTACACCTGTGGGTTTCGATTAGCTAAGATTTACACGCTGAGTCCGAATTAAATCTTGTATAGTTGCTAGCGGAGTATCAGTGGATGCAAACTTCCTCGGTCAAGCTTTTCAGAAGCTTTTGGACTACATATACCCACTAATCCACAATTCTAGTTGGATGGCTCATAAAAGGCTTCTCACTAAATTATTTTTAAAAATAAGAAATAAGCCACATGCACAAAAATAAGCAGTTGGTTAAAGAACTCAGGCTATCATTACAAGGTAGAATAATATGGAGCCATCAACATTGTTTTATATACAAGTTTTTTATGTGGACATATATTCATGTTCTATCAAGTAGGTAGGAACAATGTTTAAAATATTATCCTATCCTTTAAAAATATAAGTAAAAGTCTGGGAAGATATATACCAATATCTTTTTAAATGTTTATTTATTTATTCAGAGAGAGAGAGAGGAGAGGAGGGGCAGAGAGAGAGAGAGAGAGAATCTCAAGCAGGTTCCACACTGTCAGTGCAGAGCTCCATGCAAGGCTCAAACCCAGAAGCTGTGAGATCATGACCTGAGCTGAAATCAAGAGTCAATGCTTAACCAACTGAGCCACCCAGGCACCTCTATACCAATATCTTAATACTGATGTGATGGCTGCAAATTATTAATTTTCCCCTCGGTTTGGGGGGTATTTTGCAACATTTTTAATATTAAAGTTATTTTGTAATTAAAATGGAGGAAACATTAAAAAGGAATAATATTCAATCTTGTTTTATATTTTTTCTTCCCTTTCACAGGCAAGATGAAGGCTCTGACAAGTATGACACGTGCGTTAGTCTGGGATGTTTGCATCAAGAAAGAAGAGACTGGCTCAGCTGTGCGCCTGGTTCCTGGCACCAGGAGCCTGCGGAGGGACAGAAGTTCAAGCAGAGCGCGCTGTGTGCAAGAACCAGAAGACCTGGGCTCCTCTGAGCCTGGGGGCACCATCGTTACCTCTGCGAATGTCCAGCCCTCATTCAGCTCTTAAAATGCAATAGGAAAGTGGCTTTGCATTATTTTTAAGTCGAGATTTAAATAGGTGCTTATGTTTGCCCAGAGAAGCAGCGGGTAGCAGCAGAAAGCACTGCGGGAAGGAAACTATATAGATGTGTAGCAATTTTGTTTCATCGTTACATAGTACAAATCCCCACCCTTTTTTCCCCCTCCTTTCCAGCGAGTTTGGGGACCAGTATTCCTCTTAACTGCGGAAGCTATTTGGAAGAGCTCCATAACAACCAGAATAATGAGAGCTTAAATTACAGCATACTTACTCTGGGCTGCCTCGCTAAATTCCTTGCACATTTTATCACATTTAATCCACATGAGTACCTTGGGAAGTTGATGCTATTTTTAATGCTCTTTTCACTGAAAAAGAAACTGGTAACTTTTTTTAAACGTTTTTTAAGGTTACTTTTAAAGGTCACGGGGCTAGGGAGCCGCAGAAGCCAGCGTGTATCGTTGTCTGTTAGGCTCTGAAGTACAAGCTGCCCTCTTCCCTACTGTGTTGCTCCTTAAATTTGGGGGAAAGGGGTAAGTAAGCATCACTAGGCGTGGCTGAAGGGCAGAGGCAGAGAAGGCACAATATCAGAGTCCTCTATGTCTCCCAGCAAAGTGCGCGGGAGAGTTGGCAGTAAAAGAGCTTTAGGGAGGGTGTGGGGGTGTGTGTTTGGGTAAGAGCACTGGACCTGCTCTGTTGGGGGAAGCACACCAGTGTCTCACTGGGCATTGGGTCTTAGAGAAGCAAATTAGATTGCAGCTTCATCTGTCACATTCTATGGGACAGTCTTCTCCTTTCAAGCATCCAGGTTTGCAACCCTTGACCCTTGATTCCTAAAGTTATGGGACTATTGTCCTCTAATCATGGATTTTCCCATGTGCTTCTGTAAACACAAAAACACATTCACACAGACACACACCAGGATTTCTCACTTTAAATTGCTTGGGTCCAGAAGGAGTGAATGCATAAGCCTAATGAGGTCCGTACATGGGTGAGCGCCATCTGCTCTCCTGGGTACATTACCTGATGGCAGAGGTTTCCTTCTGAGGTTTCCCTTTGGAATGTTAAGTCTATGGTCAACTTAGGCATGGAAGTCACCATGGCCACCATTCATGCAAAGGATTTTGTTAAATACCTACTATAAGACAGAAACAGAAATGATGTAAGACTGACCTTCATATATATCATATATATATATATATATATGATATATATGATATCTTTATATCAATATATAATATTGATATCCTCTCATATATTATGTATATAATATATATATATATATGACATTTTTATATACCCCTCAACTTCCAAGTTGCTTTACGTGACTATTAAGGCTGTATAAGTATGACTTATATAAATGCTTTTCCAGATTCCAAGAAAAATTCAAGGGGTACCTGGGTGGCTCAGTCGGTTAAGCATCTGACTTCGGCTCAGGTCATGATGTCGAAGTTTGTGACTTCAGTCGCTGCCTTGGGCCCTCTGCTGTCAGCTCAGAGCCCGCTTCGCATCCTCTGTCCCCCAGTCTCTCTGCCCCTCCCCAGCTGGTTCTCTCTCTCTCTCTCTCTCAAATAGATAAACATTTAAAAAAAAATTCTGTTCAGTGGTACAGGTAATATTCATTGGTGGGCAATAATAAACCTTTGTATTTTAGGATGGAAGGGTTTTCGTGCATTGTCTCATGACAGCTATTTAGGGTCTAAATCCTTCATTATCACCACTAGTTACTGCCGGCAGACCCCCTCGTCTCCATGATCAGATCTCCACAGCACACGTGGCCTCTCCAGGGCCCAATGTGTTCTCCGGGGCATAACTTCTGCTGTGAAGAAGCAGTTGTCTACCGCTGCTGTCACATTTCGTTTACTTTCACTCCTGAAAAGCCAACGCAATATTTTAAGAGGAATAGTGTTCCTATCTTCATTCCACAACCCATTGATTTTTGAATAAAGGAAAGGTTTAGAAAAGGCAGTTCACTAAAGAGGAAAAGCCAATAAATGTGTGAAAATGTTCAAAGGCACATAAATCAAAATAGGATTGAGGCACCAATTTCACCTTTCGAATTGGCAAGCATTTTTAAGTGACTGCACCTCAGTTGGCAATGGTGAGGGGAAACTGGAATTCACCTGGCAGGATATAAATTGGTCTAGAATTTCTGATGGAAAATTTGGCAAGATGCAACAAAAGCCCTAAAAAATGTGCATATTCTATGGTCTCAAATTTCTGCATCTACAAGTTTTTGTCAGAACATATTAGCGATCACGCACACATATAAATGTTTCAAGATCTTTATCAAAGTGTCGTTCAGGTTATTTAAAAAGTGGAAGTAAATTTCAAACAATTGATGAAGTCGATTTTGACACCAAATAGTTTTAATAAGGTAGAATAATCTTTACTGATATGGAAAATATTCACAATATTCCATTCAGTGAAAAAAAGGCTATAAAATATTATGCATTTTATTATCCCATTTGATTTTATGTAATACAGTGTGTGTGTGTGTGTGTGTGTGTGTGTGTGTGTGTGAACAGAGGATGGGTGTGGGGGAAACAGACTGGAACAAGAGATATCAGAATATCACCTATGGTATTCTCTATCTGGTGGTATTAAAAGCGATTTAAGAATTGGCTAAGGAAAGATGGCCAAAAATATTGTTTTGTGGACACAGTTTTCTGTGTTAAAAAAACCAATTGTGCTGTGACTTCAGTGAACCAGTCAATGCCATGTGAAAAGCTGATATTTAATTTCCTGCATTTGTAAATCCAAATACGGGTTCACACAAGTCGATGTCAGTCACTCTCAATAATAGTCTATGAGACTGGCCAACCCCCTCACTAAAGTCCTTTGTATTAATAAAAGCTACCTTGTAATGAATGCTTAATATACCCTGAGCTCAGGGCTAAGAACCTTTTGGTATAAATTCATAAAATCCTTTCACGAACCCTTTGACCTAGGTAAAATCAATCCCCTTATTGTTGAAAACCCCAAACTTGACAGAGATTAGGAGGCCTGCCCAGGTCACAAAGCCAGTCAATACCAGACAAAGAATGGAAACCCAGCTCTGTGCAGCTCTACACCTTTAGACATCACAGCCTCCCACCCACACGTCTGCTGGCACTGCACCAGGAACCTTCAGGGCAATGACCTCATAAGCCCTTCAACTCCATTAAGGTCCCAAAGCACACCGGCTTCCTCTGTTTTTTCTGTCTGACTGAAAGTCAACTGAATATTATAGATAATCTGAGAGATATCTAGTGAGCTGAGAAAAAAAGGAGTATGTTTGCTCAAAATTCTTTAGGTATTTTTCTAAGAACATACATCTAGGAAATAAGAAAACAGCTCGATGAAGCTCATGTGTTTTGCATAAATATCATTATTCTTGTACCCCGCAGCAAAGCAAATATTGGTTTATACACTGCCTAAAGAGCCTTAGGGGAGAAATTAGCATGAAAACCATTTGCTTCCTAAATACAAAGCTTAACTCACAAAATCCAGTTGAAATAAAGACAGCACCGCGAAATAAATCTGATAAAGAGGGCACAATGAAACATCTCTGTGACGACTTAGGAGAAGAAGAAGAAACCGAGAAGAGTCACTCAAATTGTCCAGGACTCTGGTGGGTGGAACCCTGAGACCCGAGGAGGCTTTGCTTGCAGCAGGGTGGTGTCATTAAAACCTGCCGAGGAGGCAGGGGGCAAACAGGGATCCGGGTGGGCAGCCTACAAAGCCAATCCATGTCACCAGGAGGGAGAAGGGAAGCACAGCCTACCTAGAAATAGCTTGGGAAGGCTAAAAGGGAAGACCAGAATGCTGATCATTCCTAGGGCTGGACCCTTTGGCATTCACAAAACTCAGTCCTGCCCCAGGACCTGCTCAGAAACAATACAAGAAGTAGCCTTCCCAGTGGCCAGCATGTGCCCGTAGAATTGTTCTCTTTCCTAAGGTTCAGTTGTGTTGTGCTTGTACCGGAACAGCCAGTCGAGAGCCAAGAAGGCCCTGCATCCTACTACTTCTCTGAACAACCCACAAGTCTGTGTGGGGTGAGGGCGTGGAGATGGGGGTTGGACTGGGGATCAAACTGCTGGCCAAATTCTGGGGGGACCCCCAGTCTGGAAAAACCCCTTTGGATCTGCATTGCCACAAGCTATGCGCTCCTTTTCTTTGCCTTATCTTTTTACACTACCACCTCAGGCCTCTAAAGTCTGGCATTTTTGTCCCCATCCCACGATCAGCCAAAGATAAAAGGCATGTAAGGATGGCACAACAGAATTTTCCAGCTCCTGCTGAAATCCATTTTCTACTGGGAGCAGCAAATGGAGCCAGCTGATCAGAGGGCTGGCAAAGAGATGCAGGCTGAGAACTGATGCTCTTTATCCATCTCTAACAACCCTGGGAAGAATTCCCAAACAGCACCATTTATAAAAGAACCAGAAATGACCCTGTCCTGACATAGCCCACAGCTTGTCACAAAATCCTTATGTGTCATTCCAAAGATCGCTTTAATTTTATACACTTTGTTTTCTTCTTAATGAAGCTTTTCAGATAATTTACTTCTTAGAAACATGAAGAGTACTTTAAACACTCTAAGGTATGTATGTTTCTGTGGCTAGTGTTATAAATACTGCCGTGTTAATCTTTGTGGCTTTAAAAACATCTTTGCTCCACTATGCTGCTGATCAACATGGCCCAGGGAAGCCATCTGAATCACACGGAGAAAAACTGGAAAGGAATTTAACAAACTTCGATTCATTTCTCTAATGGATTTTGAAGGAGATAACAACAACAAAAAAAGGTATTTTTCAAGGCTTCGGTAGAAAGAATTGATTTTCAATTAGTCAGAATAGAAGAAAATAAACGTGCTCTGCTCAGAATGCAAAGGATCAAACAAGTAGGCAAATTAAGCTCTAATGAACCTGAGCAAGACGTTTAATCTGAGTCCCAGTTTTTGAAATCTATAAAACGAGAATGACAACTGTTACTGCACGAAGATTACGTTTCGAAAGGGGGGCCTTGGCACATATGAGCACTTTGTCAGCGCTCACCATCATCACGGTTGCCATTGCCATTTGTTACTGCCACCATATGTGCTTGTGGGCGAGGATGAACGAAGGAAGATGGAACTGGTGTGCCATGGGAACTTACTTGGTTACAAGGTTGGGACAGTGAGGCCAGATCCTGGTTCTTCAGCTGACCTAGTTGATCTGACGACTACATATTGCACATCTAGTCTCGGGGAGGTGTTCTATAAACATGCACCTCTGGTCACACGGAGGTCTGGGTAAAGTCATGATGCACTTGTCACGCTGACCCCTGTACCTGAAAACATGTCTATCTTGCAAGTACTATGTTGACTGTATGAGAAAGTCAGACAAGTGACTGTGTTGGGGACTCGAGCCACCCATCTGTCTATCTCTCTAGATGAAGAAAGTCTTGAATGCTGTATTTTCACTAGGTAGAAGTGGGTAAAAGAGCTTACCCTGCAGACACAATTAATAAACAGGCATTCCTTGAAACTCTACCTATTTCTATGTTGTGATCTAAATTATTATTTCCCTTTTTCTTAAAGGGAAATAATATCCTCTTACATATGGATTCTCATCAACTTTTTTCATCTGCCATTCATTCATCTACCATTTATTGTGTTTTTTCTTTGTGAGAGGTAGAGAGCTAGTCGTTGGACCTATTGGCTGATAGTGATCAAGGAATAGTGTCGAGGATTCATGTGGCAAAACAGGAGAGACTTCATTATGCTATTGCCTCAGGAGAGGTTATGGGGTGCCCACGTTCAGTCATGGGTCCCTCTTATGCCCATAACCACATACACTTCTTTCTAAATATCCTGGGCCTGGGTCTCACATTCCTCCAGTCTACGAGGCAATGAACACTAGGTGTTCTAATTTCTCAAAAAGAAGGCATAGGGAGGTACGGCATCCATTTACTGGGAATTGACAGTTTTGTGCAGACAAGGTTTTGAAGGCCTGTGGGTTCACACAATGGGACTAATTAAGAGTGACCAAATAAAAATGAGTTGCATATAGGTTCCTGCCTCTGGATGTGTGGTGATGTACAACCCCAAACATACACAGAGGCTTCTTGAGAGAGATGGGAGCAGGCTGTGAGGAGTAGGTATGAGAAGGACACGGCCTGGCATGGCCACAAATTCAGTCACAACTAATTGATGATGGTGGCACCAACAGCTTCATTATCCTTGAATGAAACATTTGTGGACATCTTCAGGAAAAAAGGACAATGCTTGTCCTTTGCAAAGCTAACTCTTTGCATAAAAATACTTATCATACAGTTTGTGGAACTGGAGCTAGAAAGTCATTATTGAAGGTAAGAGAGATTTATTAAGATGCAAAGTGAAATTTGAAGTTTCCACCCATTTTGACACAGGGGCTACATGAAGCACCAGATCCTTCTTTGGCAAGAACACCCCTGGTGAGGCATCTCACAAGGGTTCTGATTAGTGCCTTTCAGTTCCAGCAAACGAGGGGTATGCATCACCATGCGTGTTAAGTCACTAAGGACTTAGGAAAATAATCCTTCAGAAGGACTAAAGTTCCAGGGAGGTCAATTACACAGGGCACAGCACCAAAGTTCTATGTGTTTGGTAAAGTCACCTTGCTGGTGTTTTTAGTCATAAATTACTTTTTGCAAAACCAGCCCTCCTCTTGGCTAAAAGGATGGCCACGGTAACTCCAAAATGGCGTCACAGAAGAGCGAATCTGCATAATCACCAGGTAGTGCATACAGAGTCCTCAGCATGAGGCTGGGACATAATAAGAAGGGACCCATGGTCTTATTATCATTTTTTTTTTTTTATCATTTCCATTTCATGTGTGTGCAAGTTAATGCCAACAGTGCTTCTAAGAGTATTATGAGAATATTTAATAGAAGAATTGTTGTTTATATGAATGGGGAATGGAAAAGTGAAAATCTTACTGTGGGCTCTACAGAATCAGAGGAGTCACTAGCGACATTCATCCGATGTACTGGTGAGGGGAGAATAAGTCAGAGCTCCCGGGGAAACAGGAGAGGCTGTGTGCACCTGGCTGTTAACATGGGACCACAAAGGTGGAGTTCTTGGAGAGGCTGGGAAACTGTGGCCTCTGTGGAATCAGTCACCCCTTGGAAATCCACCACCTTCGGGCAAGCACTGGGTGGTGGGCAGACATGAGCAACAGCAAGAGCCCAGGGGCTGAGGGGCACCACACACGCGGCACCGTTTGTGATCGTCCCTGCTCCACCAGTGCGAGGTGGGCCTCAGCATCACTTCCGCCTCCCAAATCTCACACAAGGTCCTCTTCTGACTCTAACTGGGAACCGTACTGGGAAGAAAGTCCTGGGAAATGTTTTCTCCCTTGGACAGGAGAAGCAACGCCAAACGAATAGAACAATGCCTTAGAGTCGTGACGTCATACGTGAGCTCTGGAATCTACCCCTTGCCAGCTCTGGAACCTTGACAAGTTTCTTCACTTCCTGAAGCCTCAGCTCTCCATATGGAAAATGAAGGTAATAATAGAATCGACCTCAGAAAGCTGATGGGAGGATTAAATGAAGTAATACCTACCGAGGGCTTTGTTCAGGCACAAAATGACAACAACAATAACAATAATAATAGGATTATACAATTTACGTTAACGGTGAGGGTATGAAATCCAACATGGCCTTTTCTACTCAGTACCCCAGAAACTGACCAGGACTATACTGATGAATAGCCAGAGAAGTCCAGCCAGCTCCAAATTCACTCTTTGACAAGATGTCATGGTCTGCAGGAGAATACAGTTTATCCTACTTCTCTAAGCATGAGCCCTAGCCAGTCAATTACAAGAGTAAATGTGCTTGCATGCTATGAAAATCCTTTGGGTTAGCTGTGTGTTCAGAGTGGCATGAAACAAGTAGAGATGGCTCTCAATAGGCTGTCTGACTTGAGAGACACCACAAAGAAACTGACTCACTGTCAAGCTAGATAGGCACTAAAACCAGCTTTAACACTGTGAATTACCTCTGATGATGTCCGGTCAACACAACTGTCTTCAATCCAACAGTCATGTTTGAATATACTTGTTGTGTATGTGGCTGTGTGTGTGTGTGTGTGTGTGTGTGTGTGTGTGTATCTGTGTGTTCACTAAGCTGAGAGCTTCCATTTATTGAGCAACTACTAAGTGTCATTTACCATGTTAGGCATTAACTATTTAATTAAAGGTAAAATTTAAAGTCATTTCAGTATAAGGGACAAATAAAACATAATTCTTGCACCCCCAAAGCTCACGGTCTCACAGAATAGAACAGGAGGTGGAGGCAAAACCTTCTTCTCATGAAGATCATGAGAACTATTTTATAAGTAATAGAAACACATTGCCGTGGGACCCCAGAAGAAGGAAAGACCACATGTTCAAGTTTTCAAGTGTCGGCCCACACATTACTTTCTCTAAAAGGTCATGCCCAAATGAAAGCAGTCCACCTCCCCTTCTTACAATACCCTGATTTATTTTCCTCAGAGCTGTTAGCACAATTGGCAATTAAAAAACTTTTTTCTTTGTTATCATATCCTTCAAATGGAAAATAAACTCCACAAGATGAGAAAATTTATTTATTTTGTTTGATGCTAATTCTTCAGGGACTAAGACATTGCTTATCACTTAAGATGCTCAATAAAAACCTGTTAAATGAATGAATACGTAGCTGATAGACTCCACGAAGGCTTCATAAAGGAAGAGAAGCTGTGTGCCTTTACATGCACATTCATTCAAGATGTGTCTTAAGAAACGAATGTCAAGGAGGGTTTGCAGTTAGAAGAGTTCAGTTATTATGGGAGAAAGGAACAGGTGACTAGAAGTCCAGAAGCAGATGTCTCAATTCTCAAGCAAACAGCAGCCACCAGGATACATGCCTGTCTTGGAATAATGTATGAATGCATGTGTCGTTAGTTCAAAGAAAATGTGACCAAAGAGGGCTGCAGTTGAAAGGACAGCACAGTTTCTGACGTGAACAAACTTTGTAAGAGGACGTTTTTGACAAGTGATAATTTGTGGTTGGCTTAATGACAAACATTCAAAACACTAAGCAAATAGAAAAAAAATAACAGTCAAAGAAAAGAAAGGTTAGTTAAGTTTGATGTCAGGAACTCACTGGCTGTAGACATATTCTGTCTCCTTGGGGCACTCACACAGGTGACAAGGCACCAAGGTGCCACATCAGGTACCTGAGATCTCTCATGGGAATAAACTCTTCAAGTAGGATGCAACAATTCACTTACTGCTTGTGGCACAGGTTGGTAATCCTCTCCAAATATCTGGTTACTAAGCATCTTTTTTGTGGGGGGAGGGGTTTCATGTGAGTATTTCTTGTATTTAAGGGATCTGTCCCTTCTAGCCCTAGGTCATTAAGAATGGGAGCACTGTCTTCTTGCTCCCTCTCTCTGTTATCTATCCAAAGAGTCAGAAACAAAAGATTCTAAGAGAGTAGAACAGAAGAAGCCTGGACCCCTGAGTCACTGCTTGGAGGAACATCCCTGATGTACATCAGACTGATGTAAGTGAGGGACAAAATTTTGTTGTTGTAAGCCTAAAACTTGGGGTATCTATTTTACTGCAACATAGATGAGACTAGTCATCCTAATATACTAAAAAAAATACTTTATCCTTTCTTTTTTTCTTTTTTTTTTTTGTGGGGGAGGGAAGCAGTGGGGTTTAGTTCTGTTTAAATCTTCATAGGTACTCTCATCATAAAGGGCCACCACTTAAACAATTCAGCCAATTAGATTAATGACCTTGCTTTAAACCCCTGTTCCCATTCAGACCTGGCACATCACAATATAGCTTCAGTAATATACAGTATTGATTTGATCACCGTTTTCCATAATCGTAGAGTCAGTAGACTCCCATTCAGGAAGTGAGATTGAAAACACTTCTTATCATTGAGGAGGGCACTTGTTGGGATGAGCACTGGGTGTTGTATGGAAGCCAATTTGACAATAAATTATATTTAAACATTTTTTTAAAAATAAATAAAACACTTCTAATTTTGAGGATCAGAGAATCTGATTTGGGTAAGCGCTCTGAAATTTCCCTACATTCTTGGCCACCTTTTCTTCCTCCTATATTTCAATTGACCCTTATTTCATTCTTATATTCCGGCTAGGATAAACAACTCAACCCAGCTGAATAATGAAGCGCGATAGGAGGAGACAAGTGAGGAGTCAAGCACAGCAGGAATCTGTGTAAAACTGGGGCCCCTGCTACTCCAGGGGGGCGCTGCCCACCAGAATGCTATGTAAGAAATGTCCTCTGCAGAATCATTCCCTGAGACACCTCGCACTGAGTGCTCCAGGGTGTGGTGTACGTACAGAACCTGCTTCTCATCCTTATACAGTTTAGTGGCAATGTGAGAAATGTAACAGCAATCCAGAACCCAGAGTGAATTACACCCTCAAAGAAAAACTGATCCAATTAGGCCACGGTCTCAGAGTAGAATAAGCAATGCTTTAGAAAAAGACAAAGGCTGATTAGTGCACACCCTTGGAATATCTTGCGAAAATACAGTAACATCTGACCTCAGACCCTCTTGCCCATTTTAGTTGTGTGCCTTTGTATTCCCACTTGACATGATTTCCAAATAATTGGTGAAATTATTACAGATTTTGGTTCAATAATTGCATAAGCATTCAAGCATGAATTTGGAGAGAAAATTAAATTAATATAAAAACTTATATTCACTGAAGCCTCAATTATTCTCCTTAGAGTTTAAGTAATAAGCAAAGCTCTAACTCTAAGGGTCTAAAGTACCTTCTGATATGAATTTATCAGTAAATGTGTGTGTGTGTGTGTGTGTGTGTGTGTGTGTGTGTGTGTGTATGATCATGCTCACTAATGGAAACTCAGAGAAAATAGAAAAGAAAACACAGGGGAAAGCAGACTCACTTGGGAGTCTGCCATCCAAAGCTGCCTATGGAATAGTGTATTGTATATTTAACAGAATTAAAGTTATATTTCAAGGTATTATAATGTGAATAAGATGTATAAGTTGTGTTTTTATTTTCACAATGTATACTGTGCTTTCCCCCAAATCATCAAAAATCAGCTTTTTAACAATTTTTTAATGTTTATTTTTGAGAGAGAGAGAGAGAGAGACAGAGACAGAGACAGAGAAAGAAAGAGGGAGGGAGAGGCAGAGATAGAGGGAGACACAGAATTTGGAGCAGGCTCCAGGCTCTGAGCTGTCAGCACAGAGCCTGATGCAGGGTTTGGACTCATGAACTGTGAAATCGTGACCCGAGCTGAAGTC
The DNA here is from genome assembly GCF_028749965.1 of Puma concolor. Taxonomy (NCBI): domain Eukaryota; kingdom Metazoa; phylum Chordata; class Mammalia; order Carnivora; family Felidae; genus Puma; species Puma concolor. Next base: position 127,688,863 of record NC_141667.1, read on the forward strand.
AGACACTTAATTGACTGAGCCACCCAGACACTCCTGTAGAGTGGACATTTAATAAATGTTGGATTTTTTTTAAGTTTATTTTTGAGAGAGAGAGAGAGAGAGAGAGAGAGCGCACACGCACGCATGAGTGGGGGAGGGGCAGAAAGAGAGGGAGACACAGAATCTGATGCAGGCTCCAGGCTCTGAGCTGTCAGCACAGAGTCCAACGTGGGGCTCCAACTCACAAACTGTGTGTGAGATCACGACTTGAGCCAAAGTCGGATGCTTAACCAACCGAGCCACCTGGGCACCCCCAAAATCAATTTGTAATATACAATGGAATATGACTCAGCCATAAAAAAAGAATGAGGTCTTGCCATTCTTCTCATCATGGATGGACCTAGAGTGTATTAAGCTACATGAAATAAGTCACAGAAAGACAAACACCATATGATTTCACTTATTCATAGAATGTAAAAAACAAAAGAAAAAAACCAGAATCTCAAATACCGAAACAAACTGGTGGTTAGACAGAAGGTGGATGGGAGGACAGGTGAGATAGAGGAAGAAGATTAAGAGGTATAAGCTTCCACTTATAAAATAAATAAGTCATGGATATGAAAAGTACAACATAGGGGATACAGTCAATAACACCGTATGGGGTCCCTGGGAGGCTCAGTCAGTTAAACGTCTGACTCTTGATTTCAGTTCAAGTCATGGTCTCAGGGGTCATGGGATTGAGCCCTGCATTGGGCTCCTGCGTTGAGCACTGAAACTTCTTGGGATGCTCTCTCTCTCACTCTCTCTCTCTCACTGTCTCTCCCTCTGCCCCTCCCCCGCTTGCATGCACTGACTCGTACTCTCTTTCAAAAAAAAATAGTGTAATAATATTGTATGGTGACAAACTGTGACTGTATTTATCATGGTGAGAATGAGTAATGTACAGAATTATTGAATCGATATGTTGCATACATGAAACTAATATAACATTGTATGTTAATTATACTTCAACGTAATAAAAAAATAGAACTTTTTAAAAAATGTTCTTAAAAGTTACATTATATTGCATACAAGCGTATCAACATTTAATCCTACATATCCTTATTACTGCATATTTATATTTTTTAAAAGTATAGCTCATTTACAAATAATTAGTTATATATCATCATGTTTATATATAGGCATATTTTCCATGTTTTAAGTTATTAACCTAGGATATCTTCCTGGAAGTGCAACACTAGGTCAGAGGATATAGTCCTTTCTTGAAATGAATTTGGGGCCATAAAAATACATTCCTGAATACAAAAGTAATTGTGAAAAATTATAATGATCCATGCTATTGCTACCAGAAAATAATCACCACTAGTTGTGTTTGCCTTTTTTTTTTTTAATGTTTATGTATTTTTGAGAGACAGAGAGAGACAGCATGAGCGGGAGAGGGCAGAGAGAGAGAGAGGGAGACCCAGAATCTGAAGCAGGCTCCAGGTTCCGAGCTGTCAGCACAGAGCCCGATGTGGGGCTTGAACCCACAAACTGTGAGATCCTGACCTGAGCGGAGGTCAGAGGCTCAACCGACTGAGCCACCCAGGCGTCCCTGTGTTTGCCTTTTTTATTGATACACATATTTCTTTTCACATGCAAAAATAAATCCAAATGTAAATGGTACTATGACCAAGCGATCACCTTTTATATTAAAATGTTCTGATGCCTCTAGAATCCCCAGGGTTGGGGCGGGTGGGGGGAAACTGAATGTTTCCAAGGATAATACTGGATTTGCACATGAAGGAGAGAGGAGAGTGGAAGTGGAAAGTGTTGGCTGTGTTTAAAGCAATCTGCTTGCTCCTCCATATTCAATGTTCTCCTCTCAGAACCTCATTAGAAAGAGTCTGTCACTTCACTTCCAAATGCATTCTGCCCAGCAGGATTGGCTCCTCTCCAGATACCATCAACTTCACAGAAATCAATGTGGTGGTGGTTGCCCATTCCAAGAATAATCACTTTAAAGACTCCTTGAATATAAAAAATCAATAACAGAGCATGTCACTGCAATCCGTATAATTAAATCACTCCCAAGCACCCTCATTTTTTCTCCAAACAATTGTGGTAAGAGTCTGAGCTGATGGAATCTCCTTAGGGTGCCTCATCTGGCTCCAGGAGGGTCAGGGCTGGATTCAGACTCATCTTGCTCCTGTGGCAGTCGGTGCTTCTGATCTCAGACAACAAAGCCAGAGCACCAGATAGGCAAGGAGAGAGGTCAGGTGGAAAAACAAACGTCCCTATTCTTGTGAGAGTGAGCGACTGTGCGTTTGGTGGGGTAACGAGCCACTAAAGTCAGCTCCTGTCCATCATCTGTACCAGCAGAGAGGGGTCGGTGCTCACTAAGGGGTGTGACCGGTGGCAGGCTCACCTGCCTATTGGAGAACATTCCTGGCATTTCCTTCTCTATGTGAGGCGCTGAGGTGAGGCACAGACAAATTATAATACAATGTCCTTGATGAAGGAGAGATGAGAGGGAGCAAGCAGGAAAGAAGCAGTCAGAAACACAGGAGCCGACTGAGAAGTACAGCAACAGATTGGATACGTTGAGGGATGAGAATGGTATGGGGATAATTACCGGAAAGCTTCATGGAGAAGGAAGACTTTGTTGAGGGTCCAAAAATAAAGAAGAAGAGGTCTGCTGCTGATGATGGGAGATTAAATATTTCAGACCAACATCACCACTGAGAACAACCAGAATATGTGGGGTGTGTGTGTGTGTGTGTGTGTGTGTGTGTGTGTGTGTACATGCATGCACACCTGGTCTTCTAGTGTCCTAGAAGATCATCTTACATTTCAAAATTAAGAGACATGGTTCTATACAAACCATGGGTCAATAAGGAAATTACAAGAGAAATTGGAAAATATTTGAAACAAATGATAAAAAAAGATAAACATTGTAACTGTAATATGAAGCTAAAGATGTTCTCAGACAGACATTTATAGCCTGAAATACAATGTTTTTTTTTAAAAGGTACAAAATCAGTGATTTAGACATTAACAAAAGGCATTCTCAAAAAAACTAGAGAAAGAAAAGTAAATTGAATCCAAAATAAAAGGAAACAATAAATAGATGATCAGAAATCAATGAAAGAGAGAGAAAAAGACTAATAAGTTAGATACACCAGGACAAGATACATCAGGTTAAAAAAATAGGACAGCAGGGGCGCCTGGGTGGCTCAGTCGGTTAAGTGTCCGACTTCGGCTCAGGTCATGATCTCACAGCTCCTGAGTTCGAGCCCCGCGTCAGGCTCTGTGCTGACAGCTCAGAGCCTGGAGCCTGTTTCACATTCTGTGTCTCCCTCTCTCTCTGCCCCTTCCCTGCTCATGCTGTGTCTCTCTCTGTCTCAAAAATAAATAAACATTAAAAAAATTAAAAAAAAAATAGGACAGCAGACACAAATAACAGACATCAGGAATGAAAAAAAGGAACACCACAAGATAAGGATATCATAAACAAATGTATGTAAATACATTTGAAAGTTTAGATGAAAGAGTCAAATTCCTATAAAACAATTTCAAAATAGACAGAAGAAGTAGAAATATAAATGACCCTCTAACTATTAACAAAATGTAATTCATAATTAAAAACTTGCCTGCACCCCACCACCAAAATGTAGACTTAGGTGGTTCCTCAGGTAAATTTTACTAAACATTTAAGGAGGAAGAATACAGTTTTTAGAACAATTCCTGGTGATAAAAAAAAAAAAAAATGAAGAAAGCACTTCCCACCTCACTTAATGAGGCTATGATTCATTAACACAGCTGCAAAAGTTCTAATCAAAATATTGACCATTCTAATATAGTAATACACAAAAAAGGATAATATATCCTGATCACCCACTTACTCTAGGAAGGCAAGGTTAATTTAACACTGTAATTGATCAGTATATTTTACCACCTTCACAAAATAAAATAAAAACCATATGATCATTTTTCAGGGATGTAGTAAGTGATTTACTAAAATCCAACACCCATTCATAATAAAAACTCTTAGAAATAGAAGGGAGCTTTCTAAATATCACACGGGGTATTTATATACTTAGTGGTAAAATGCTGAAGACTTGCCCTCTAAGACTGAAAATGAGAAAATGACTGCTATAGCAACATCTACTTTACATTATACTGAAAGCCTGTGTAATAAGGCATGAAAACATAAATGCGTAAGGACTAGACAGGAAGAAGCAAAACTGTCACGTTTCCACAATGGATGTGATTTTGTGCATGGCAATTTCGGAATAACCCATAAAAAATTTAGTAGGATTAATAAATGAAACAGTAAGGTCACTAGTCAAGGTCACTTGGCAAAAAATCAATACCAGCAAAAATAGCTCAAACAGACAATTTCAAAAGATGCCATTTACAGAACTTAGTTCTTAATTTCTGCCCCATCCCTCCCTGAGGGTGGGCTAACTTAGTGACTCATATCTAAAGAATACAGAAAATGGGGAAACCAGTCACAGGACAGTGGAGAGCCCTGGCAAATACTACCTCAACCAAGTGATGAAGGTTAATGTCACACCAGTGTTGTCATGTGGATGTCATGTGTCTCCTGATAGGACGTGACTTCACTTCTGTGCATTCTTTCAAAACCCCCAAAACGCGTGTCTAATAGTGCAAAAAACATGAGGAAAAACTCAGACTGGGGGACTTCTACAGAGTACCTGGCTAATAATCCTCTATCAAAGTCATGAAAAAGGAAAGACTAAGAAACTGCTACTGACTTCGGGAGACTAAGGAGGTGTAATAACTAATTGAGACATGGTTCATTGGATTTGATCCTGTAACAGAAAGAGACTATTAATGGAAAAACTAAGGAAATCCAAATAAAGTCTGGAGTTTAGTTAATAGTAATAGTAATGCAAGTGTGTGAGCTTGAAATTATCAGAGGAGCGACTGAAGAAGTCCCTAGAGATAACCCAATTTACCCATCTCCTTGTATAGATAGACGAGAGACCCAGGATCCGGAAAATGGAGGGCTTTGTAGTAATAGTTAACAGTTAATAGTAATGCAAATAGTAACGCAAAGCCTGCACTCCTAGTCAAGAGTCTTGTAGAAGGGAGGATGACATTCATCAAGGGCAACCTTCCACCTCGTTTGATCCTTTCGACATCATGACCAAAGTGACCCGACCTCAACTTACCTTCTTACAATGATGAGAAGGTCATTGCCTGTAAATGGCTGGTCATTAAGAAGTTCTTCCCTAAATTTCCCTGACCAAGGGTTCTTATTCTCTCCTCTGGGTGCAGATGGGCATACAGGGTTGGGTGCCGAGAAGATAACAGCAAGCCCTTACAATCTCCTGGATAGGTGTCTTCCCACAGGCTGTCTCTGAATCTCTATTATTTCCATTGCTGAACAGCTTATAAGCCTTGGGATCTCACAATGTAAAATGGGCCAGAGCAAGTGTAGAATGCTGCCTTTATCAGCATTGCTGCCAGGGTCACTCAAGTGATTCATGGCCTAAGAATGCATATGTAATTTGGGCTGCTCTCTCTTTATCCTGAAATCTTGTAAGCACCTTTTGTTACTGTCAGACAGGAAATACAGACTCATTTTCGATAGCAACCTGAACGGCACGTAATTTGGAAAGAAAGTCAGATTTGAGGATTATTGGCACTTTGATTTTATCTCTAAGTTTTCCTTACTTCTAATGTCTTATAAGGAATTTTTAGAAGTAATGGTAGCATATGTCTTACACGAAAGTGCTTTGGTGATACGATGCTAAAATTAACATGTCATGAGTAACAGTCTTGAAATTAACATATGTCTAAAGTATGAATACATAGTATCTACAAATGGCTGCATGAAGACTTGATTGAAATAAGTATTCTACTGAGATGGGGGGGGAGTGTGTGGTCTGACTATTCTGTGTGAGCTTCAAATTATCAGAAGAGCAACTGAAAAAGTCCCTAGAGATAACCCAATTCACCCATCTCCTTATATAGATAGAGGTGAGACCCAGGATCCAGAAAATGGAAGGGATTTGCCTAGCATCACACTGAGTTACGAATACATATGGCCCAGAACACATTTCCTGCTATTCAAAGTCCAGCCATTCTGAATGGTCTCCACATCCAGTAGAAAGTACTAGTTTCCAATTATCTATAAAGAATTGGTCACTGACAGGAAGAAAAAAATTCCCTTCCATCTTAATGCTTTTCCTTTACCTCTTGGGATTGCTCCCTTTCTGTCCACAGACTTTTTTTGTAAGTCTCATAAATCAAGCAAACAAAACCAAAAAATAAAGTGAAAACTAAAAAAGACAACTTTATCTAGGCAATAATATATGAGCTACTATTTAATAAGTGCCCCCCATGTGCCATGGCACCCAGTTTTACATAATCCTAACAAATCAATGAGATACATATGATTTATCACGGCTCGTGATTTTATGATTTTATCCACCGTGAATGGATACCCATGTTTTAAAAGCCCAGGCGTCCAAAGTCAGACAACCCTAGGTCTGAATTCCTGCTGGTGCAAATTACTTGTTAATTTCAGCCTGCTTTCTCATCTGGACAATGTTGGGAACATCTGTTCTATGATACATATAAAGTATGCAGCACAACTCCTGGAACAGAGTATCTAATTAGTGGCAGTTATTATTTATGGGACTATAAAGAAATGTAAATTCAAAAGAAAAATTAATTAGGTTGTTTCAACTCATGTAGAGCTGGAATTTGAAGCCAAGCTTGTCTGATGCGCACATACAAACACATGAGGACACCCCCACACATTGTAAAATGGAGAGTTTTTCTTGGTTCAGATAAGCCCAGAGTGCATAGTCCAGACAGCTATGATGGCTCTATGATGCCTTTGATGACCCAGCATCCTTCTTTTCTGTCCTGTGTCCTTGCTGCTTGGACCCATCCTCAGGGTATCCTCATGGTCACAAAATGGTTGCTATACCATCACCATGTTAACAAAAGACAAAAAAAAGGAAGGAGCAAAAGGGAAGAATAATAGATGTCTCTTAGATGGCTTCTTAATATTTGGGTTCAACTACACCATATTTGGGTTCAACTACACCACCTATCACTGTGCATTATGCCAGGTGTGAGACACTAGTCGTCCCCAGAGTAAATGCCTGTTAAGAAAGCTTTCCTTATCCAGGCTATTTGTCCTGGCATGTAGTGTTAAGTCTTACGGAGAATACAAACAGCAATTAAGAACTCAGTTTCTTAGATTCTACCAACCCACTGAATGGGCCAATCTTTCTCCCATATCTCAGTTTCCCTACTGGGGAAATGAGGACATACAATCGGAAAATAGCATGAGGTGGTCTTTCTAAGCCCTGTCCTGTGCAGTTCTCTGTGCCAATTTTCCTGGCATCTTCAGGAGGAAAAGGATGGAGCATTCCCGTCAACCAGATAGCTCCCAGGGTCACAGAACAGATCATCATTGCCAGTCACACGACTGGTCGCTGGCACTTACTGTGCACTTCAGAGCCATGTCTTGCTCTGAGCAATGGCATCAGGAAACCAAAGTGTTCCCTGGAGCCCTTCCACACTGGCTGAGGGGCAGAGAGAGAGGGAGACAGATGATCCGAAGAAGGCTCTGTGCTCTCAGTGCAGAGCCCCACGTGGGGCTCGAACTCACGAACCGTGAGACCATGACCTGAGCCGGAGTCAAATTAAGTGACTGAGTCACCCAGGCACCCCTACATTTTAAAATACCCTACTAACTGGGGCGCCTGGGTGGCTCAGTCGGTTGAGTGTCCAACTTCGGCTCAGGTCATGATCTCACGGCTCGTGAGTTCGAGCCCCACGTCGGGCTCTGTGCTGACAGCTCGGAGCCTGGAGCCTGCTTCGGATTCTGTGTCTCCCTCTCTCTCTGCCCCTGACCCACTTGCATTCTGTCTCTGTCTCTCTCAAAAATAAATAAACATTAAAAAAATTTTTTAAATACCCCACTAACAGCCTGCTACTGCACTATTACCACCTTCCCACATAATCCTCATAGGAGGTTTGTGGCAATATCTCTATGGATGAAGAAACTGAAGCTTGAAAAGAGTAAATAAGGTCATAGAGCTAGTGTGGTGCCGGAGTCAGTCTGCAAATGCAAGTCCATTTGATTCCCATGTTCATGAAAGATTGGCAATTTAATTTCAGGAAATATTTGCCATTTATTAAGTGCTTCCAATGGTAGACCCAAACAGGTAGAATTTCTGCCATTCTCTTAAGCTTGAAGTGTGAAACATTTTGTGTACAAGATCATTTTCTTGTGCCCTAAGGTCATCCTTTGCCTGCTCCGTGATCTACTCTGGCATGTAGCGGCAATGAATTAGCCCCATTTATTTTGAAGAGTGACACCACAGTGTGCAGCTCTGTGCTCTTTTTCTCGTTCTTCTTACCTGTCGGTGCCGATCAGGGAATGCCCAGTACTCTCTGCCAGCTGGCATGGCAACCTCACCGTCACTTGTGAATTCTAAACAGGACATCTGCTCTCACCACACAGGTACGGGTGCCTCGAGCTGGCTCCAGGAAAATGCTGTCAGGGCTCCATGCTGTGATGCCTGCTACATAACTCACCCGAGTTCACGCCCCTTGAAGAGCAACTTTTTCACCCCTCTGCAAAAAGACCGAGTGAAGACTAGTTTGCTAACAAAGAGACATGAACAAATACCCCAAGAAAGAAATCCAAAGAGAGAGAAGAAATCAATAGCACTGAAGAAAAACAGGATGAATGTGACACCTGGTAAGACATTTTTCACTAACAGTGTTGTCATTATAGTCTGAAGAATAACCACGTGGAAGATTCCTGCCTTGGGCTGTCAAAAAGAGCTAATTACACAGAAGTATTAGCTTAGTTCAGGTCTCTGAAATGTGTTCAGCAGAACACTAATTTTAAAGGATGATTAAAAGGTCTTCTACAGGGAAAAAGAGTGTGCAGTCAAAACAATCTGGAAAAACCTAGGATAAACAAACTTAAATGGACTTCTTTCCTCTGTTACTCAAGATTTCTCAGTCTTTAATACGTTAGCGAGCGTGATAAATTTCCAAGAGGGGAACTATAGAATTTTCTAGACTTCACAACTTTCCTTGACCTTCACAAAGTAGGTTTCACCTGTTACTCCCTATCACTAAACCATGTTCATTTCTTTCCCAGACTGTATTACAATTTGGAATGTTAGATGTATTTCTTAGTTTATCAGCTTGTGGGTCTCTCTCACTGGACCCTGTGACCTCCATGGGGGCTGGGACCAGATCAGTTTCACTAACAACAGTACCCCAGCAGCTAGTATTAGGGTTGACACACAGAAGAAGTCGTTATCAGGCACAGCACGGAATACTTCACAACGTGTTGCCTCCCTTAATCCTCACAGTTGTGCCTTGACACACACATTTAGCTTCCATAGGAACCCTAGAGCGTAGGTACCATTACTATCTTCTTTGAACAGAGAAGGATGTCAAGGCTCAGAGAATTCAAGTGACTTGCTCAAGATCATGGTGGCAGTAAGTGACGGAGACAAGATTTGAACTCGGGCATTCTGGTACCACAGTCAGCATTATCATATTAAATGAATGTATTAGGTTTCTCTCCAATCCCAGGAGAGAGGCAAAAGTGAACGATTACTATAAGTCTTGGCTCAGAGGCCAGGCAGAGCCCTTTGAATTGAGAAGGGATGGTCTGGTAGGTTCTCACTGAGTCCTTACTATGTGGCGGACCCAGTTTCACACCGTGAAACTCATTTTGCCCTCTATGATGCACTTCAAGGATCAGATAGTTTCATCCCCTTCCACAGATAACCAAACCAAAGCTCAGAGAAGCTAAGGGACCTGCCCAAGGTCACTGGGCCAGGAAGCTGCAGAAGAAAGGTTTGCCTGATTCCCAAACTCCTGGTCTGGGTAGAGCCATGCTGGGGAGGTGGCTCAGCTAGGGCTTGAAGGAGATTGGAGGCCTGAAGGAACATTTCAGAACAAAAGCTGTCACTCCCAGATTCCCTGTCTTCTGTTGCCTATCATGACCCCATTTCACAAAGCCATGTGGCATGGATACTTTAGCCCTGGCGTTACCCAGGTTCTGACCAAGGGACACATAACACCCATGTTGTTACCTGGCTTATCTAGCCTTTCTGATCTGGTGAATCATGTGGACTCCAGAGTCCGAATTCACACCCGGTTCTGCCACCTTCTAACTCTATGGCCTTTAAGCACTTGACACCTTTGAGCCTCACCCACAATAATAAGCCCTATTTCACCGGACTGCTGGGACGATTAATTGAAAGAACACTTTTAAGTAAAATATTTTAGCTCATTGCCTGGGACATTTTAGGTATTTTTTAAGCAGTTTGTTATTAATAAAATAGTTAGCAATCCCTCATGATCCAGGCTGGTGATCCTGAGGAGGCTATGACACCTCAATATCTCATGTCCTTGGCTGGGGAGAAAAGGATATTTGCGTAGGTGCAGTATCTAGAACGTGCTCAACAAATGTTGAGGGGGCACCTGGGTGGCTCAGTCGGTTAAGCGTCCGACTTTGGCTCAGGTCACAATCTTGAGGTTCACGAGTTTGAGCCCCATGGCGGGCTCTGTGCTGACAGCTCAGAGCCCGGAGCCTGCTTGGGATTCTGTGTCTCGTCTCTCTCTGCCCCTCCCCCCCCCCCTCTCACTCAAAAATAAACATTAAAAAAATTAAAATAAGTAAATAACATAAATGTTGTTGAGCTGACTTGGCTTCTTCCCCAGGATCACAAAAATGAAAAGGTCGGAGGGAATGGATATCATCGCAGATGCCCAGAGTAGTATGGAGCAGCTGCATACTGGGACAGGGACTTCCCGCTTTGCTGTGCGAACCCCGAGGGTTCTGGTGGACAGGCAGCCTCTGGTGGGTGTGAGGGGCAGCTTTTGGAGTCCTTCAGGAAAGCTCTGCTGTCTCAAGCAACAGGTGTTTTCATGGTGGCACTTCTAAGGGGGATACTCAAGGCTGAAGGCTTCTCAGGCAGTGAATCAGCTCACTGAGTTTTGCCACCTTTGTGGCCTCTGTCCCCAATTAGGCTATGAAGCAACCTTCTATCAAGTAGTAAGTTTAAGACCCATTTTTCACACAAATGCCACCTCCAGGGCTGCAGAGGTTCTGTGCTCTCGTCCAAGTTGGGTTAATATGTGGTCCACGTGGCCAGCAACTACCTTGTGCCTGGCTGCCCGCTGAGCCTGCCCACATGTTTCCTCACTGAATCCTAATGGTATTCCATAAGGCAGGTGACAGAGTCTCCACTTGACAGTAAGGAAATGAAGCCAGAGAGTTTCCAGAAATTACCTGGTCACGGCCTTCCTGAGGGGCGGAGCCAAAGCTAGACTCCTAGACATTATGCAACTCCTTTTCCTTACCCCAAATTCCATTTCTCCCCGTAGGTGAAGCATCTGGCTGGCTCTCGGGACTTGTGGGTTCTAGTCTAACACAGCCTCTAGTTTGTGTAACTCTGCACAACTGTTTAACTTCTTTAAGCATCCGTTGCCCTATCAGCCAATTAAGAGCGATGGTTACAATAATGATTTATGAAGTCGTTATCAGGCACAGCTTCACAACGTGTTGCCTCCCTTAATCCTCACAGTTGTGCCTTGAGGCTGAGTCAGGAATTGTCCTCATTTTACAGAAAGGAAAGGAGGCTGGTGGAGAGCAAGCGAATGCTTGGTTCCACAGCCTGTAGGTGGCTGGGCCGGGAGCCAACGTGGAGACGGGGGATCTCGAGTACTCTGCACTCAGCCTCTGTCCCCGGGGCCGGAGGGGTGGCACTGCAATCTGCCTCCGTCCAGATCAATCTCTGGGATTACAAAGAAGGTATCAAGGCAGTGACCAGGGGGCCAAGACTGAGGCCCACTGCACAGGCACGTCGCTGCAAAGCCCACCCCTTGCCTCAGCCTCCCAGACCCGGTGCTTTTGCTCACACTCTTCCCCTGCCGGCCTCACCCTGTGCTTCTTTACATCATCTGAGCTTCCATTCTTCAAGACGCAAATCCGGTCTCACTTCCCACACAAGAGATTCGTGGCGGTGGCTCCGCTCTTTTCGCTTATTTGGCAAACACTTAGGTGACTGTGAATCGCTACTTAACACTAAGCTCCGGGGCTTGGACCTGGCAGGTGCACAGCGACTCAGAGGATGACGACTTCACACGCACATTGCGCACCCGCGCCCGCGGCGCGCGTGGACCTACGCAGCCTAAGCACGTAAACGGTAGGCTAGTAAACAGCTTAGCACTAGGTTTTCGAACAAATCCCAGTTCATGATCTCCAAACTCAGTTTCATTTTGTACCTTGTCATCTCCGTCCCTCTTCTGGTGCCTTTGAGCTAAGTGAGGTCTCACGGTCGCACAAAACCAGAGTGGTAAGTGGTCCCGGCTAAAGCTGAATAAGGAAGCAAGGCAAACTGGGCTTCTCTATTCTAGGTTCTCAAACTCAGTGCAAGGGTAATCAGAAAAGTTTCTGTGTGGCGCAGCTAATAAGGATCCCCTCTCGTTCCCTTTTTACCAGAGCCCTTTTGGCCTCTTTCAAAGAAGCCACACACAGGTGGACACGTGGAGACGATGGTCAGTGACTGAATGGAAGGGTCTAGGGTCTGCTGTCATGTCAGCACCTCTAGTCTCCAGGGACACGTGCTCATCTGAACAACTGTTGTTGAGAAATATCTTGTAGCTCCAGCAATTCACTGAGGCCACTGAGGAAACATGTCCCGTGGCTAGGGTAGAACCTCATATGTTTGCTTAATGTTAACCAGAAAATCCCCCTCCTCCTTCAGCCAGACTTGCTCTATGATGGGACATCAGCAGAGCATCACAGAAACCTAACAGATGGTGGAATCCAAGTGCAGAGGGACCTTGTTCAAGGGAACTTCAGAACAGGCATCACGTCAGGAGCCTTTGCCACCCACTGGAGCTCAAGGCTGTATGGCCAGGGTGCAGGGTGCAGACTCCCTCCCACAATATAAACCTGGGAAATCAATAATGGACACACCAAGGGTACTGAGGAGGACTTCTTGGTGTTCATGATTTATTAGGTCTGGAAAACTGAGCTAGTCCCATAACCAGAAAGGGATTAATGGGCTTGATCAGTTCAAGTCAGTTCAACAACCTACATGCAGTGAGCCCCTATGCTAGGCAGTGGGAATGCCGAGCTCCAAGAAAGTGCTGTCATACTGAGGGTCTCCTAATCTACTTATGGGGCATGGAAGTTATGGCGGGGTGTAGATTTTACAAAAGAGATAGGGAACTCAAGCCTGTTCTCCCTGCACCACCACAGTGGGTGGGGATTCCTTTGGAGGTATGACTGGATCTCATAATCACCCGTGGAGGCTCTTTGAACAATATAAAATAGTTCTCAAACATCAGAGAAAAACATTCATTTTAGCTTTTCATTGAACATTAAGGGATATTTGCTAAGTGCCTCTCCTGGTCCACGCTCCCTGCTGTCCGAGACGGCCCTTGACAGATGTGTAATTTGGGGGGACCCAACCAACCTGCTCAACAGATGCCAATGGCCTCTTGAGCAGTCTCGAGCCTCTCGTGAGGGTGGCGGCAAAATCTTTTCCACTTGTCACTTTGCCTGTTTCCACAGTACCTGTTCTTGGAGGTGTCGCCCTTTCCCTGACTGAGCTTTCATTTCTGTTTCATGGACACCAAATTTCATGTCAAGGTGTTCCACAATGACCACACATGAGAGAGATTTCCTCAAAAGTAACGCCTCACTGGTGGAGGCCCCTCTTCACTTTGGATCTGCTTTTGTTCCCTCTCTTACAGGGAAAAGGCCCCACCACTCTGTTTTCACCTTCATCCAAACGTTCGACCTTTGAGGTACAACGGGCTTGCACACATCAGTGTTTCTCTTTCTCACAACAGGATCAAAGCTTCTGTGTGCGCCCCATACAGCACCTGTGTGAGAGCTTCTGGCATGTTTCACGTAGGTCTATACCACACACATTATACTCAGGAATGGGGGTGACACAGCACCATTTTACCTGCTGTTCAAGGGGCCAAACCCAATAGCCTGTATAAAGACTCTTCTCTGAAATATCAAACCAGGAAGACTTTATGGAGAGACCACGAGCCCGTGCATGGAGGACTACTAAGTATCCACATCTCTGCTTCCCCCTTTAGGACCTCGAAAACAAGAAAGCAAGCACAGGCCTGGGAGTCAACCCAGGCTGCACCACCGATTACTAACCGAACGTCCCTAGAAAAGCAACCTAACCTCAGCCTGTTTATTCATCTGTAGGACGGACATGATAATAATGGCTATCTTGTAGGGTCACTATCAAGGTCCAATCTGATCATGTATAAAAAGTTCTGGGAGTCCCATCTGCTGATGCCCAATAGGTGGTAGCTGTTATATGGGAAGGTATAAAGATTAGTGACTCACAGAGAGGGCTATTCATTTTGGTCACTTCTTTCTACCTCTCCAAAGAGAACTGTATTACTGTAAGCTCAAATTCTCCTTTTGGCCTCCTACTAAAAAATGAGGAGGGGGGGGACTGGGACCCCTGTGCGGGGCAACAGCTCCATGGAGGACAGTGATGTCACTGGGTAATGGTGAAAAGACCACTGGAGGGGCCCTGAACACAGCTCAGGTCTTTCAACATGTGCAGCTGGGTCTTGAAGCTGCTCCAAAGGGCAGCTGAGCTGCTCTGTGTTTGCGTGATCTGGCAGGTACTCGTGGGCAGTGGAGCCAAGGGGCTGCCAGAGCTTCCCCACACAGGAAAACCATCCTGCCTGGCTCACTGGTCCTTGCCACTCCTTCAGTTATCTTCGAGATGCCCTTGGGGCAGACGTGGCTCTGCACCTGGCTGAGAGGCTGAGAGAGACACTGGAGGCTCTCCTGCATTCTTAATGAGGCAGGTGTTTTGTTTTGTTTTTTCTTTTCTGAAAGACTCTTCAAAGAGGTTTTAGGGGCTCTCAGATGGGCAAGATTCCTTCTTTCTATTTTCGACTGATGTGCACCACTTTCCCCGGTGTTTTTGTTCTGTTGTTGTTATTATTATTTTTTTCCTGTGGTTTGCTTCGTCTATTTGTCTTGCTGACTGAAAGAACAGAAAAGAAAACCTTTGGAGAGAGATTCTCTGCTCACAGAAAGAAATAGCAGAAAGGATTTAGATAACAGTATTTTTTTTTTTACTATGCCACAAATCTAAGGTAAATGTATAGTGGGACAGTGTGTCAACTTTCTCTATAAACAAAATGCATTTGCCTGCCATGTTTATTAAACAGGAGCAAAGAGGGGCGCCTGGGTGGCACAGTCGGTTAAGCGTCCGACTTCAACCAGGTCACGATCTCACGGTCCGTGAGTTCGAGCCCCGCGTCGGGCTCTGGGCTGATAGCTCAGAGCCTGGAGCCTGTTTCCGATTCTGTGTCTCCCTCTCTCTCTGCCCCTCGCCCGTTCATGCTCTGTCTCTCTCTGTCCCAAAAATAAAATAAACGTTGAAAAAAAAATTTAAAAAAAATAAACAGGAGCAAAGAAATAGTGGCAAACAAGATCCAAAGGACAGTAGAAAGGGAAAATAATATTTGCTAAATGCCTCTCATGTGCCAGAAATAGGCCGAAGGGTTTTCTATGTTATTATCCTTCCAACAACCCCATAAAACAGACACCATTACTATTCCCACTTTACAAATGGGGAGATTGAGACCATCTCCAAATTATGTAGCTTGCAAGTGGCTGAGTCTGGATTTGTCTCATCTTGAGAGTCTGTGGTCTTGACCACTATTCAGTCTCTAGACTCCAAGACAACTGAGTAGAAGAAATTCTGCATTTCCCCAGCAAAAATAAATAAATAAATAAATAACAATAAATACTGGCACTTGAGTACACATAGTCTTACTGTCGATTTTGTTGACTTTCACTGTATGCAAAGTTAACATTTTAGGAGTTGTTTACAATGATGATACTCTGTTGAGTTACAAAGAAAATGAACTGGGACAAATACAACATGCATTTAAAAATTATTACTTTTATTATTTATTTTTAGTAACAGCTACTCAGAAGTTATCTGCCCAGATGTACATAAACTAAGTTCAAATCTCTCCTACTTTACTGATCAGCTATGTCACCTTAAGGCAAATTACCTATTTTTCTACTCTTAAATTTGTTTTTCTGTTAACTGAAGAAAATAGTATCTCCCTCAAAGGGTTTTTGTGAGGAAATGGGTTATTTAAAGTACATAAAGTACTTAGAACCAAGTATATATGACCTATGGTAGACTCTGAGAAAGAAGATGGTGTCAACATTTTGATTATTTATTCACAAATATTTATTACAACCTATGTAATAAATATTGTATTTATTTAAAATATTTTTATTTTATTTTTTATTTTTTTTTCAACGTTTTTATTTATTTTTGGGACAGAGAGAGACAGAGCATGAACGGGGGAGGGGCAGAGAGAGAGGGAGACACAGAATTGGAAACAGGCTCCAGGCTCTGAGCCATCAGCCCAGAGCCTGACGCAGGGCTCGAACTCACGGACCGCGAGATCGTGACCTGGCTGAAGTCGGACGCTTAACCGACTGCGCCACCCAGGCGCCCCTAAAATATTTTTAAATATTTTAAATATTTAATATTTATCTGACTTTGCCAGATTCCAGGTTTATTCTTAAGAAGATCTGCCGTCCATAGACAGCTGCATTAAACCTGGCCAATCCACTGGCAAATATTAAAGAGCGGGAGTATCTCCACTATAGGAAAGATGTCTCAGAAATATCCCACTGGAGAGATTCACAAATACTACCTTCATTGCACAAGTGAGCACCTTTTCTCCATGGATGGCTAAATTTAGTTCTCTCTCTCTCTGTCTCATATATGTATATTTAGATAACAGCATTTATCTCTCTCCATACATATATAGACAGATATGGATATAGACATATAAATACAGATATGTATCTGTATCTGCATGCACATATATGTACAAATACATTTTTCAAACATCTCATCCTTCATACTCACTAAGTCTTCAAAGAAAAATAATCCTTATGAGATGTTTCAAAACGGACAATCGGACAAGAGATTTGCAGCTGTTCGGAAGAATTCTGCATCCCTCCTCTCTTTTTGATCTCAAAGTCATGAAGCACTTTATGACTCTTTTTTAAAAATGTTTGTTTATTTATTTTGAGAAAGAGAGAGGGTGCATGGGGGAAGGGGAGGGGCAGAGAGAGGGAGAGAGAATCCCAAGCAGGCTCCACACTGTCAGCACAGAGCCCTACGTGGGGCTTAATCTCATGAACCATGAGATCATGACCTGAACCAAGATCGAGAGTCGGGTGCTTAACCAACTGAGCCACCCAGGTATCACTGAGTCACTTTGTGACTTTTGATAAGATATTGCCAAACTGGTTTCCATTCTCTTGGCCTTATTCTTCCCAGCCTGAAAGCTCCTGTTCAGAGCTACTTAATTAACCAAGACCCGAATGACTGGTTTTTAAATTGCCTGTTTAAATGTATGGAGTGTTCAAAGTAAAATTTAAGAAGCAGACAAGTGAAGCTGCTCTTTTCCCCAGGGCTGATGAGTTTTCTTTTCTTTTTTCTTCTTTTGCTGCAGACCCAAGAACTTCTTCCCGAAATGCCGATTAGCCCTCCCCTACTGTAAGAGGACTTTTCATGTTGCCGAATAATTAATAATACTCTTTCTGAGGTAGAGAAAGACCAAAAGCCTTTGCTCAAAGCATTTTGATCACTTGTTCTTAGGGAAATAAAACAAGTCAATAAGAGATAGCAGCCTCTAAGACATTAATTGGGGCTGTTGCGTGAGAGAAGAGGCATTAAATGAATTTTCTTCCATGTTTTCCTTTCCTATACATATAACACTTTGACATATTTGTCATTTCCCAGGGTGTGGTTTGCTAGGTATTCTGGAAGTTAGGGAGGGGGAATTAGCCAAAAGGAAACATGACTGGCTGATTTAATTATTTCTCTTTGGGTTGAATGATATCCTAGGTAGTAAAGACACATAATTTAGTAGCCTGTATAAATTATGTTAGTTTTCCTACCCAGTGGAAAAGGAGGAGGAGTGAGCATTAGTCTAACCAACTCTGCCTATGTGGACGGCGTCATGGGAACGCAGTTAATGGGATTTATTTAAATGCGTTTTTTTTTTAATTTTTTTTTAAGGTTTATTTATTTTTGAGACAGAGAGAGACAGAGCATGAATGGGGGAGGGGCAGAGAGAGAGGGAGGCACAGAATCGGAAGCCGGCTCCAGGCTCTGAGCCGTCAGCCCAGAGCCCGACGCGGGGCTCGAACCCACGGACCGCAAGATCGTGACCTGAGCTGAAGTCGGACGCTCAACCGACTGAGTCACCCAGGCACCCCTTCCTTAAATGCGTTTTTAGTTTCTGGGCAAAGAAAAAGGATCTTTGAATCAAGGACATTATTGTTTTTATCCTCCTAATCTGAACCTGCTTCCACCCTTATGCATGTATTTATTATGAGGTAACTCAGGATGTGAAAAATCTATTAATTTGGGGAGATTAGAGCTGCTTACATTCATTCTTTGAAATCTTACAACATGAGCAGGCACTGAATCTAACATCCAGTGATCACTCATTATAAATGTTCTAAACCCTTAAAACCTTCTAAAACATACACATTCAGCTCTCCCGTGCTCACTGCCAACTTCCACACTGAATTTCTGATCAGAGGGTCTGCTGGGCTCCGTGTCTGTATTTGAGCCAGTACCCAGGTGATACTGCTGTCCATCCATGCTTGCGAACTAGAATCTTGAACAGTGGCTTTTTTTTTTTTAACATTTATTTATTTATTTTGTGTGTGTGTTGGTGGGGGGGCAGTGAACACATGTGTGGGGGAGAGGCAGAGAAAGAGAGGGAAAGAGAATGCCAAGCAGGCTCTACACTGTCAGTGTGGAGCCCGATGCGGAACTCGATCCCAGGAACCATGATCCTAGAATCATGACCTGAGCCAAAATCAAGAGTTGGACAGCTAACTGACTGAGCCATCCAGGCGCCCCAGAGCAGTGGTTCGTTAACTATAGTGTCCATCAGAATTCCCTGGTGCTGAAATGGCTGAGCGTCATTCCTAGAGCTTCTGGTTCAATAGTTCTGGGGTAGAGCCTGAGAATTTGCTTTTCTACTGACCTCCCAGGTGGTACTCACACTGCTGATCCTGGAATCACACTTTGGGAATCAGTGATCTAAGACAGAAGTCAGCCACTGTATGACCTGTGGGCCATCTCCAGCTTGCCTCCTGGTTTTTTTTTTTTTTTTTTTTTTTTTTTGTAAATAACATTTTATTAGAACACAGCCATGCTCATTCATTTACATATTCTCTATAGCTATCATCATAATATAATGGCACAGTTGAATAAATTACAACTATATTATTCATAAAGCCTAGAAAAACTACTCTGTGGGCCTTTGCAGAAAAAGTGTGTCAACCCTGAATCTAGGAGAGAATAGTCTGATCTTGGGCTTCTTTCCGGGGATAAAGTTATCAGAGAAAACACAGGGCACCCAGTTAAATTCAAACTTCAGATAAATAAAAGATTTTTGTTTTTTTTACTGTAAGAATGTCTCCAATTTTGCACACATAAAACCATTTTGCAAAACAGTCTGCCAGTTTCTTACAAAGCTTAATATAGATATAGTGTATAATGTACTCCTTGATCCTTTGTATTTACCAAGATAAGTGAAAGACCCGTGCATACAAAGACAGGCATATGAATGTTTATAACGGCTTTGTCTTTACTTGCCAAAACCGCAAAACAATTCAAATGTCCATCCACAGGTGAATAACCAAACCAACTGTGGTACATGATGGAATACGACTCATCCATAAAAGGGAATGAGCTGCTGATTCATGCAACATGAAGGAATCTCAAAATAATTACACTGAATGAAAAGAGTCTGACAAGATTATATACTGTTTAATTCCATTTATGTAAAATTCTAGGAAAAGCAAACTGTTATATAGCAACAGAAAGTTGACCAGTGGTTGCCTGGGGATTGGTGTAGCCGGGAGGGGTGGAAGGGAGAAGTTACAGACGGCATAAGGAAACTTCTGGGGGGGATGGATGTGTTCATTATCTTGTTTGTGGTGATTTCACAGGGATACACAGATGATAAGACATTTCAGTGGTACATTTTAGGTATGTGCAGTTTATCGTATGTCAATTACCTGTCCGTGACGCTGTGGAAAAAGCGAGTTCAGCACTTCACCTTCTGATTCCATCAGTCTCTACTGCCTCTACATTCTGATCAGAGACTTCAGGCTGGAGCAGTTGCTGACTCACTGACTCTGGCAACAGCCCCATTTATCTGAACTCTTTGTAGCTGGGAGTCTAATCTCTACTATTAGATTATTAGGTCCTGAAAGGCCAATCCTCATAGTTGGATGCCCCTGGGCCCGCACCCTGGCTTCCTGCTCTCTGGTCTGCCACCTTACTGGCAACTTCAACCTGTATTAAGTGTTTCCTAAGTCTATGATGTTGTAATCAGAAACCAGGTTGGCCCCACCTTGGCAACTGATTCCTAGCCCTACCAAAAAAAAAGTCTCTGGTTGCCCAGAGTCCTAAATCCTCAGTCCTGGCCAGAGCCAACCTCAGGCCATGTCCCTGGAGGACACACATGCCCCTTGCCAGGATGTATCTGCATCTCTCTAGGTGCTTCTGTTAGCTTTCTGTGTAAGGCTTTTCCACCACGTCCCAGAGAACAGGTTGAGAGTAACCTTGATCTAATCTGTCTGGGAGCGAGGTCTAAAGGTTAAAAATTGAAGCTGGTGTCACTGAATCAATCATTCCCCTTTGTTATCTACCTGATGGGCTGGCAGGGTCTGATGAGAGCAGAGTACAGATAAGCAGAGAGATGTCTCATTCCTGGCCTTGTCCCAGAAAAAGGCTGCCTGTGGGCCAGGCAGATACGGGGGCTCTCTCTCCAGGAGCAACTGAGTAAGGGAATTCCAAGAGGAGACTACACCACAAGGGAAAGCATTTCCCCAGATATCTTTCTGAAACACTAGTAATTTCCTCCCAAATTGATCTCTGTATGGGTCTCATCATGATTCTCAATATTAAATAAATCAATATGAAGTGGAACGTAGATGCAAAAGAACTTCTCATAAATGTGAAATGTGGCACATTCCTTGTGTTGGATGGAATTATTAATGAGCACTAATGACTAATTAATTTAAAAGAATGTCCGATCCAAACAACCGTACTTTCCTGTTCCACAGCCTGCTCCTGTCTGAGTTGCTGGCGGCTCTCTGAGATCCTAGAGAAGATTTCACCCCCTTTGGATAATGGACTTGACAAAGTGAGAGAGATCAGGGTGGGTTTCCCTGGGGGCTGGCTCGGAATAGCTGAGCACTACAGGTCAGCACACACTTGCTCTTTGCGGGGATCAAGGCCCCTTAAGGAGTAGAGCAGAGACCACAAACCTAGCCCGCGCTGACACTCTGTCTCCCCTGTTTTCCTTCTCCCCACTGGAGAGCTGCTAAGTCTGCTTGGCCTCCCTGCCCAGGGCTCCCGAGGGTAGAGCCCAGAGCCCTTAATGTGGACCAGTGCAGATGCCTGTCCTCTCCCAGAGCAGAAGCAGTAACAGTGTCTTAATACGCTCCATCCTGCAGAAGATGCTGTAGGTCTCCTTACTCAAGCCTCCCGGCAACCGTGTGAATCAGCAGTTCCTATTCCCATGTCACAGCTGAGGAAGTTGAGGACTAAAGGAGATGACCAATGCTTCTCACACTTCAATGTACGCTGGAATCACCTAAAGGATCTTGCTACATGCAAATTCTGGTCTGGGCTGGGACCTAGGATTCTGCATTTCTAACCTGTATAGGTGAGTAGCCAAAGGCTGTGTGAGCTCTGTCCAACTTCAAGGCCTAGGCCCTTCTATTTGACAGTCAGTTGTGTGAGGCACAGAGTGGGCGGGGAGGGGGGCGATACAGTGATGAATGAGCAAAACTCTGCCCTTGAGGGCTCCCCACTTGGTCAGGGAGGCAGACACCTCCCCAGACAACACAAGGTATGAAGTGCTGTCTTAATCCGGGGAACAAATTCCTACAGGTGGGAGCCATAGATAAAAGGGGGAGAACAGAAAGTGGTCCTGCCTGGGGAGCAGAGGGTCAGGGGGGAACTCCCAAAGCTTAGCCTTCAAGGAAAGTCAGAACACAGCGCCCGGGGGTTGGGGGGGGGAGGAGAGAGTTGACATCAAGGGACGTTTCAGTGTGAGAGGACAGCACAGGCCTAAGGCCCGGAGCTGTGGCAGGGAGTGTGGCGTTCCGGAACGGTGAGAATTCTAGTGTGACTGGAGTGTGTCCTCTGCTCCCCATCTGCACAGTGTTTGGCTTTGGTCAGTAATTTCTGCTGTCCTCCAGTCCTGAGTCCCTCACACAGTGGCAGGCCCTGAGTAAGTAGGTCAGGAGGGAGCTGTGAGGGCTGCAGCCAGGGGCTGGAGGACGCAGGACTGGCCCCGCTTCTGCCTAGTTCTGGCCACCTGCTCTGCTGGTTGTTGTTCCTCCTCCTCCTCCTCCTCCCCCGCTTCCTCTTCCTCCTCCTCCGCCATCCTAGAGCTAATGAGACAGAGAGGAAGGAGAGGGCTGAGGATGTGCTTTGCCACGTTCTACCCTGGCTGCTCCCCAGGAAATGAATTTGAGAGGCAGAGGGGGCCCACTGTCCAAAGACTCCGGACCCTGGTTGCACAGTAGAGTTACCCAGGGCACTTCAAAATGGAGGGAGGCCCAGACCCCACCCCAGAGCTTCTGCCTTAGCAGGGCCTGCGGGCTGAGGCCCTGGCATCAGATTTGAAACACTCCCAACAGATTCAAATGTGGAGCCAAGGTGGAGGAACCCTGCTAGGCACACACTCAGAAAAGCCTGGGGCAGAGGGAGCCGGCACGATTCCTGGGGGAGCAATAAATGTTTCAGACACGGGCATGGATGAAAAAAAAGCCAAACTATGCTCCGTTTCTAATATAAAGAACCGAGACGAAAGAGGCAGGAGGCCGGAGCCTAAACCATATGCTGTTTGTCAGGATTTTTTAAGATTAAATTCTGTTTTTAATAATATTTATGGGTTTCATCTGATTATATCAGAAATATTCGGCCGCTGCAGAATATTTGAACAATTTCAAAAAAAAAAAAAAAAAGTGTAAAGAAGAAAATAAAAATCTGACAACCGAAGATAATGACCCTTATGGGTATAGGTCTTTCTAGTCTTTTTCTTAGGCACGTCGGTCATAAACATATATCCACACGTAGCTATCGATACAGATCTCATGGCCCACACAACTCTCACCCCCTGATACTACACTTGATGCTTATTTGTTAATTGCTCCCCCAGCACCCCCAGAGCAGTCTCTACAGGCGGGAAGTCTGTTTTCCTCTCCTCCAGATCCCCAATGTCTAGAGGATCTGGTGCACAGCAGGCACTCCGTAAGTGCTGCTTGAACGGGAGTATAATGATTAAGGTCAGGGCTGATGAAATCAGACCTGCGTCTGACCTCAGCTCTGCCGCTTACTTCAACAAACTACCTCTCTTTGCTAACCCTCAGTTTCCCTCATCTGTACAATGGGCATAGAAAGAAAACCGGTCTGACACAGCTTCTATAAAACTGCTCAGCACGGGGTGTGGTACACAGCAAGTCCTCAGTAACTGTTATGTTGACTCTTAGGTCACATATTAGGCAAATCCTTTAGGACATTTGAAAAGAAGGCATGGGCCACAAAGTCTACTGGTGTGGATGGAGGATTTCTGTACCTTAAAGACACTCAGACCTGAGAGAAAGAAGCACTGACCTTCAAGGGACCTGACCTATCAAGTTCTGTTTTAGAAGACCCCACCCCCCGAAAATGCATATTCAGAGTATCCTCTTTCCTTAGATCCTAGGCGGTTTCTTCAAGATGCAGGAAAGGACAAAAAGTACCTTGGGATAAAGCTCAGCAAAAGAGCTGAGTGCTATTCAACAACATTGTTTTTCCTTTTGCCCAATCCTTATTCAGCGGGCAGATTCGTGTCCTGGCAACAATTCAGCGATGCTCCCTCATCCCACGTGGAGGGGCTCCTCTGCCACTCCACAAGCCTAAAGATGAGCACTGCTGGTTCACAGCATCGGTCCCCCTACAGGACCCCCTGCTTTGAAGAAGAAGGTGTGTACCTGGCTCTGGGGAAAGTGGATTAAATCCCATGTCACCTTTTGGTCATCACTAGTTGTCTTTAATTACATTACTATCTGAGAACCATAACAGAAGCTTAAATAGAGGGGGGAAATCTCCAGCATCTGGCACAGGGCCTTCCACAGAGTAAACTAAACACTCGATAAGCATTTCTTGAATAAAGACCAAAATCACACATACTGATTTTATGTGATCGAGTTTCTTTTAAGTAAATGCTACCTGTTTACATCTACATGAACACAAACGAATGGTCTTATCTGAGTGTTAATGGTTCTTTCTATTTCACCCTGGTCATGAGATGCTTCCTCACGTGTATCTCTTTCTACCTTTAAAATGCTCAAACCTGGGGCGCCTGGGTGGCGCAGTCGGTTAAGCGTCCGACTTCAGCCAGGTCACGATCTCGCGGTCCGTGAGTTCGAGCCCCACGTCAGGCTCTGGGCTGATGGCTCAGAGCCTGGAGCCTGTTTCCGATTCTGTGTCTCCCTCTCTCTCTGCCCCTCCCCCGTTCATGCTCTGTCTCTCTCTGTCTCAAAAATAAATAAACGTTGAAAAAAAAATTTTAATAAAATGCTCAAACCCCTTAACCCAGAAAGTAGAAGATGACTCTGCATCTTTCCCCTGGTTCATTCAGACTGGTTCTTGTCTCTACTGTACCTGGCAAGCATTATTGATATATATTCTTACATCTGGCCAGGGCTGCCCTAGAGTAGTGTCCACTGTGATGGACTATCTCTGGCAAGTTTGCGGGTTGAAATGGGTATAAGTCTGTGGTGCCTGGGTGGCTCAGTCCGTTAAGCATCTGACTTCAGCTCGGGTCATGATCTCACAGTTTATGGGTTCGGGCCCCGCATCAGGCTCTGTGCTGATGGCTCAGAGCCTGGAGACTGCTTCAGATTCTGTCTCCCTCTCTCTCTGCCCCTCCCCTGCTCACTCTCAGTCTCTTTCTCTCTCTTTCAAAAATAAATAAACATTAAAAAAAAGAAAAAGAAATGCTTATAAGTCTTAGCACTGCCAATCCCTTTTCTGTGACTGTAAACAAGTCATTTCACTTCTCCAAGTCTTAGGAAGTGATGGCATAAGCATAGAACTTACAGGGTCACTGGAAGGATTAAGTGGGATAAATGCATAGCAAGGATTTAGCAAAGGGTCTGGGATACTGAAAGCAATAATGGTAACAACCAAGTCATAATTACAAATGAAAGTAACTGTATGGTTAAGGTTCGTCTTGAAATAGAAACAGTATGAGGTGTTACAAATGGCCTCCAAAGACCCAGCACTTTTTTATTCCTTCCTTTTTGTCCGCTGATCATTACGGAAGCTAAGCTCAGCACAGAATAACACAGAGACAAGCTTGGCCTGGAGGGGAAAACATTGCCCCACCCCGTACTGGGCCATGGCCTGCCTGGACAGCAGTGAGAACCCCTCCACACTTCCCCACTTCTGCTTCAAGTTTCATTTGCACTAAATCCCAAGGCTTTGGGAAAAAGAGGAAAATAAAGACTCGTATAATATTTCATCTAAGGGGAAAATAGGTTCCTGGGACGAAACCATTAAGACAAGCTATTTTTTTCATTATAGGCTAAATTCTTGGCAGATTCAATGTAGGATAAATTTAGATCATAACATTCAATAGCTAAATAGCTATAGAGCTAACTAAATTGAATAAGAATCTAACATCAGGGCACCTTCAATGAATGCAGTCTTTGTGCAGGATGCTTTTTATCACTTGCCGCTCATTTCTTTCAGTGAAGAACTCTGCCGTCAGGTTGTCTTGAATCACTTTTCCTCCCAGGTATGAATGTTTCTAAAGCAAAGATTGGGGTCAGAACAAGATGCAGATGGAGAAGGTGTTTGCAGGGGGAAGGGCTGTTGATGAAACTGGGTAGGGCCCGGCCAAACATGACTTCTGTCTTAGGGATGGAGTTACATTTACTCAGTGCCCAGAGACTGATGTCATACAATATCAACTTACCATTTTCCAGTAAAAGTTAGAAATTCTAAGGGGATCACACAGGTTCCTCTTTCGACCCACGTCCTTCTCCTTGTGCACCCTCTCTTTACATGAAGGCCAGTGATAATCAGAAAGTGGCCACCTAAACAAGGGATCCCAACGAATTATTCATTCAACCGCCCTTTACTGAACAGCCGCCTCTGTGTGAGGTACTATGAATGATGACTAGATCGTACCTCATTCTTGCCATCACGTAATCCACAATCTATTAAAGGATATAAACAGGTACCTGAGCAACTCTGAAATGATGTGGAACTTGTAGAATGTGGTGTGGCAGGTGTACAATGCTACGGGGGCCCAGGGCAGAGGCACCCTTTCCAGAATGAGGGGCTGGACTGGAGAACAGTTGGGAAAAGCTTGGAGGCAGTGATCCTGGAGCTAATGTCTAAAGAAAAGCTGCAAGGTAGCACATCAGGAGAAGGCTGGTAAGGGGTGGGAGGGAGAGGAAAGCAGGGAAGAGAGTCCTAGGAATCTTAGTTCTTGTGGCTCATAAGCCATATGTCTCCTTCTCTGCAGGGATGTTCGAACCTGAATATTATATCCATCACAGATATATAGTTTCCCCAGAGTCCACACCACTTGTCCTTGGGCACCTTTCTCTGGACATTGCTAGGAAGGCTAATGTCAGTGTCTCCCCTCATGAGGGTCATGCCGAGTAGCATCATCTCATTGAAAAATCAAACCAATCTTGCTGGCCCGGAGCATATTCTATCTTTGACTTTGTACATATCTACTTTGATCTGTTATGTTTTGGTGCTTTCCCCATTTCTCAGAGAGCAATTAAGCATTCATCAGGACCAAGTTTTTTCCTAGGAAACACACCCCTTGATGAAATACCTATGTATTACCTATATTATAATTTTTGAAAATGGCAAGGAGGACTCCCCTAGATTTGAGGACCAGTGAAATGTAGTATACTTCTCTGGATAATTACTTGTTCTTTCTTCCCTTGCTTGGTAAATTTATTATATGGATGTGTTGTCCCACAGAGCAGAGATAAGGTGTTGAGCAAAAATAAGACAGAGTTGTGGTGCCTGGGTGGCTCAGTCAGTTAAGTGTCCAACACCTGATTTCAGCTCAGGTCATGATCTCATGGTTTGTGAGTTTGAGCCCCACATGGGGCTCTGTCTGCACTGACAGTGCACAACCTGCTTGGAATTCTCTATCCCCCCTCTCTCTCTCTGACCCTCCCTGCTCATGGTGTCTCTATCTCTGTCAAAATAGATAAATAAAACTTAAAAAAAATAGACAGGGTTGTGACTCTAATGAAGTTCACAGTCTTGGGAGAGAGACAGAGAACAATCAAGTGGTCAAGGACCTAAAAGTGAAATTACAACTGTGCTAATGTCATATATAAATGAGACTGTATAATAATGGTGACAAGAAAGAGAGAGGCAAACCCGAAGTACAAGGATTGTAGAAAGTTGCCACGTAATGGAAAGGGGTTAGTTTCGGTCTAAGCAGGGCAAGTAAAACCACCTCGAATCAGGCAGCATGACTATGAAAGAGGTTACAGTTTTCTAAGAACTAGGAAAAGAAGCAGAGCCTGACTATAAAATAGGGCTCAGCTTTTAAATCTGAGGCTCAAGTAGAATTATTCTGCACATGCAGCCAAATCCATCAGTATCCCATGTCGTGGGCCGGTGACCTCAGCCGGCCAGAGATGTCACATCTGCTCTCCCTATTTGGGAAAATGTCTTCCCACCCCGGGAAGACTGGAAATAAGCCTAGAGTTGGTTAAATAGGAAAAACACACCCAGAGAACGAACACTTGTGTGTCGGGCTTTGAAAGGTTTTGGAATCGTAATGACTTGTATGTGTTTATTTGTTATTTATGGCAGTGCTTCCCAACCTTTATCAAGTCATGAGACAAATAATATATCAAAGGAATACTGGGGTTGCTAACTGAAGGGATGTGGAACCCCATATGAAGGCTACTCTTAGTAGGATGCAATCACACCATGGACTCTGGCTGCCTCAGGGCTCACCTGCCTGCCCCATGGATTGAGGGCGTCGAATCGGAGACACGCTGGGAAGACTGGTGGATCAATGCTGATTTCAGGTATATTAAATTGGTAAACTGAGTAACCCACCAGACTTGCTATTTCGATTTTAGGTAGTTAATGAGTAATACACTTGTGATTTTAATTTGAAAGGCTTCCAATAATTTGGCTGATTACATTTGTGGACCCTGTTTATTTCATAACCTGATCCATTACATCCAACAGTTGAGATTTATTGGTTTTGAAAGTAATGTTTAAGTGCCTAAGAAAACTGTGTTCAACTTGTAGGTCTGCAGGCAGCTGTGCCCTGGGAGAATCACATCTATTGTATTTGTAATTGCAACCTAAAACATTTGGGGAGGTATGATTAAGTAAGACCATTAGGTTAAATTGTATAGAACACTTAATCTGTTAAATGTATATTTAACATTACTATTAATAAAATTACATTAATCAAATAATAAAGTATACATTTCTTATTTTTATACTGAAATAAACTAGATTGATAAATTAAAAAACATGGTTCATCATTGATATTAAAGCTTAAGAGAAGCTAGTTTTCAAAATTTTTCAATCGTAGTAATTCTAGTATTAAAATGTAAGAAAATAGTAAATATTTCATTGAATGTGCAAAGTTCACCCACATACAACACAAAACTAAATTGACAAGATGAAGACAAGAACATGGTCAATAAGAATACATAATAACAGAGTTTGATTTGGTCTAGAAGTCCAGAAAGTTTTTCCATAAGGAAGAAGGTTCAGCCAGGAGTCAAAGATTAAGAAACAGGTAGGTCCAGTGAGGTGAGGGGCATACTGAGAAGAGCATACTGAGTACTGAAGAAGGAGGCGAAGGAAAAAGAGAAGAAGCAGAAGAATGAAAAGAAGGAAGGGACAAGGAAGAACTGGAGGCAAGTGTAAGGGCCCTGGGGTAGCCTTAGCAATTAGGGAATAAAAAACCAATTGGCCAGTCTGGAGCATGGAGGAACAAGGGAGAGCAGACAGCAAGGTCCCCAAGTGTGGTCTCACCTCCTTTCATGTTCTGCATGGAGTCCTTTCTTTAGAGAGGCTTCTTCCACCTCGTTTCTAAAATTACTGTTAGTTGGTTACTTCCTAGCTCCTTTTACTAAATGTTTCTTCATAGCACTTATCATCCCCTGAAAAGAAATCTCTATTTTTTACACTTTTTAAATTGTTGATTTCCCCCACTAGAATATATCTTCCATGGCTCAATGAAGCCAAGAATTGTTTGTTTTACCTCTATTTCCATGGTGCTCTGAATGGTGTGTGCATTCAAAACACGCAGGCATACCTTATTTTATTGCACTTTGTTTTACTGAGCTTCACAGATCTGAATTTTTACAAAATGAAGACTTGGGACAACCCCGCACTGAGCAAATCTATGGGTGCCATTTTTCTAACAGCATTTTCTCACTTTGTGTCTCTGTGTCAAATTTCGGTAAATCTTGAAATATTTCAAAACTTTTTCATTATTATGTTTCTTACGATGATCTGTGATCAATGATCTTTGATGTTACTACTGTAACTGTTGGGGCACCAAGAACCCTGCCCATATGAGATGGCGAACTAAAGTGATAAGGGTTATGTGTGTTCTGACTGCTCTCGTGACCAGCCGTTCTCCCATCTCTCTACCTCTCCTCCTGCTTCACTATTTCCTGAGATACAGCAATACTGAAATTAGGCCAATTAAAAACCCACAATAGTTTGAAAGTATTCAAGTGAAGGGAAGAGTCACATCTTTCACTTTAATTCAAAAGCGATAAATGATTAAGCTTAGTGAGGAGGGCAAGTTGAAAGCTAAGATAGGCTGAAAGCTAGGCTTTTATGCCAGTTAGCCAAGTTGTAAAAACAAAGAATTCTTGAAGAAAATTAAAAGCGATACTTCAGCAAACACAGAAATCATAAGAAAGGGAAACAGCCTTATTGCTGATATGGAGAAAGTCTGAGTGGTCTGGATGGAAGAGTAAACCAAGCACAACAATTCCTTCAGCCAAAGCCTAACCCAGGGCAAGGCCTTAATTCTCTTCAGTTCTGTGAATGCTGTGAGAGGAGAAGAAGGTACAGAAGAAAAGTCTGAAGCTAGCAGGGGTTTGTTCATGTGGCGTAAGGAAGGAAACCATCTCCAAAACATTAAAGTGCAAATGAGGCAGTGAGGGCTATCCACGGGATAGCTAAGGAAGTTATCCAGGGGATCTAGCTAAGATAATTTGTGAAGGTGGCCATAGCAAAAAATAGCTTTTCAAAGTAGCCAAAATGGCCTTCTGTTGGAAAAAGATGCCATCTAGGACTTTCATAGCTAGAGAGGAGAAGTCAATGCCTTGCTTCAAAGCCTCAAAAGACAAGCTGAATCTCTGATTGGGGGCTAATGCAGCTGGTGATTTTAAATTGAAGTCAATGCTTATTTACCATTCAGAAAATCCTAGGACCCTTAAGAATGATGTTAAATCTACCCTGCCTGTACTCTAGAAATGGAGCAACAAAGCCTGGATGACAGCACATCTGTTTACAATATAGTTTACTGAATATTTTAGACTGCCTGTTGAGAACTACTGTTCAGAAGAAATGATTTCTGGGGAACCTAGGTGGCTCAGTTGGTTAAGTGTCCAACTTCGCCCCAGGTCATGATCTCACAGGTTCATGGGTTAGGGCTTGCGTTGGGCTCTGTGCTGACAGCTTGGAGCCTAGAGCCTGCTTTGGATAACTCTCTCAAATAAATAAACATTTAAAAATTTTTCTAAAAAAATAAAAAAAAAGTTTCCTTTCAAAGTATCACCATCATTGACAACGCACCTGGGCACTCAAGAGCTCTGATGGAGATGTATGAGGATATTACTGTCATTCTCTTGCCTACTAACACAGCAACCATTTTACAGCCTGTGGATTAAGGAGTCATTTTGACTTTCGAGTCTTATTCTTTAATAAATATATTTCATAAGGCTATAGCTGCCATTGAGAGTGATTCCTCTTATGGGTCTGGGCAAAGTAAGTTGAAAATTTCTGGAAAACATGCATGATTCTACATGTCATTAAGAACATTAGGGATTCACAGGAAGAAGTCAAACTATCCACATGCACAGGAGTTTGGGAGAAGTTGACTTCAACCCTCATGGACGACTTTGAGTGGTTCAAGACTTCACTGGAAGAAGTCACTGAAGAGTGGTAGAAATAGCAAGAGAAGAGACTAGAAGTAGAAGTGGAGCTTGATAATGTGACTCAATGGCTGCAATCTCATGATAAAACTTTAATAGGTAAGGAGTTGCTTCTTATACATGAATAGAGTAGTTTCTTTCTTTCTTTCTTCTTTCTTTCTTTCTTTCTTTCTTTCTTTCTTTCTTTCTTTCTTTCTTTCTTAAATATGAAATTTATTGTCAAATTGGTTTCCAAACAACACCAGTGCTCATCCCAACAGGTGCCCTCAATACCGATCACCCACCCTCCCCTCCCTCCCACCCCCATCAACCCTCAATTTGTTCTCAGTTTTAAAGAGTCTCTTATGTTTTGGCTCCCTCCCTCTCTAACCTCTTTTTTTTATTCCTTCCCCTCTCCCATGGTCTTCTGTTAAGTTTCTCAGGATCCACATATGAATGAAAACATATGGTATATGTCTTTCTCTGCCTGACTTATTTCACTTAGCATAATACACTCCAGTTCCATCCATGTTGCTATAAATGGCCAGATTTCATTCTTTCTCATTTCCACCTAGCATTCCATTGTATATATGAGCCACATCTTCTTTATCCATTTGTCAGTGGATGGACATTTAGGCTCTTTCCAGAATTTGGCTATTGTTGAAAGCGCTGCTATCAACATTGGGGTACAAGTGCCCCTACGCATCAGCACTCCTGTATCCCTTGGGTAAATTCCTAGCAGTGCTATTGCTGGGTCATAGGGGAGGTCTATTTTTAATTTTCTGAGGAACCTCCACACTGCTTTCCAGAGCGGCTGCACCAATTTGCATTCCCACCAACAGTGCAAGAGGGCTCCTGTTTCTCCACAGCCTCGCCAGCATCTATAGTCTCCTGATTTGTTCATTTTAGTCACTCTGACTGGCGTGAGGTGGTATCTGAGTGTGGTTTTGATTTGTATTTCCCTGATGAGGAGTGACGCTAAGCTTCTTTTCATGTGCCTGTGGGCCATCTGGATGTCTTCTTTAGAGAAGTGTCTATTCATGTTTTCTGCCCATTTCTTCAATGGGTTATTTGTTTTTCAGGTGTGGAGTTTGGTGAGCTCTTTATAGATTTTGGATACTAGCCCTTTGTCTGTTATGTCATTGGCAAATATCTTTTCCCATTCCGTTGGTTGCCTTTTAGTGTTGTTGATTGTTTCCTTTGCAGTACAGAAGCTTTCTATCTTCATGGGGTCCCAATAGTTCATTTTTGCTTTTAATTACCTTGCCTTTGGGGTGTGTCAAGTAAGAAATTGCTACGGCTGAGGTTAGAGAGGTTTTTTCCTGCTTTCTCCTCTAGGGTTTTGATGGCTTCCTGTCTCACATTCAGGTCCTTTATCCATTTTATTTTTCTGAATTGTGTAAGAAAGTGGTCTAGATTCATCCTTGTGCATGTTGCTGTCCAGTTCTCCAAGCACCATTTGTTAAAGAGACTGCCTTTTTTCCATTGGATATTCTTTCCTGCTTTGTCAAAGATTAGTTGGCCATACTTTTGTGAGTCTAATTCTGGGGTTTCTACTCTATTCCATTGGTCTATGTGTCTGTTTTTGTGCCAATACCATGCTGTCTTGATGATTACAGCTTTGTAGTAGAGGCTAAAGTCTGGGATTGTGATGCCTCCCGCTTTGGTCTTCTTCTTCTTCATTACTTTGGCTATTCAGGGCCTTTTGTGGTTCCATACAAATTTTAGGATTGCTTGTTCTAGCTTCGAGAAGAATGCTGGTGCAATTTTGATTGGGATTGCATTGAGTGTGTAGATAGCTTTGGGTAGTATTGACATTTTCACAATATTTATTCTTCCCATCCATGAGAATGGAATGTTTTTCCCTTTCTTTATATCTTCTTCAATTTCCTTCATAAGCTTTCTATAGTTTTCAGCATACAGTTCCTTTACATCTTTGGTCAGGTTTATTCCTAGGTATTTTATGCTTCTTGGTGCAATTGTGAATGGGGTCAGTTTCGTTATCTTTCTGTTGCTTCATTATTAGTGTATAAGAATGCAACTGATTTCTGTACAATGATTTTGTATCCTGCGACTTTGCTGAATTCATGTATCACTTCTAGCAGATTTTTGGTGGAGTCTATTGGGTTTTCCATGTATAATATCATGTCATCTGTAAAAAGTGAAAGCTTTACTTCATCTTTGCCAATTTTGATGCCTTTGATTTCCTTTTGTTGTCTGATTGCTGATGCTAGCACTTCCAACACTATGTTAAACAACAGCGGTGAGAGTGGACATCCCTGTTGTGTTCCTGATCTCAGGGGGAAAGCTCTCAGTTTTTCCCCATTGAGGATGATATTAGCTGTGGGCTTTTTCAAGGGTTTTTATTAAGAAAGGATGCTGAATTTTGTCAAATGCTTTTTCTGCATCGATTGACAGGATCATATGGTTCTTATCTCGTCTTTTATTAATGTGATGTATCACATTGATTGATTTGCGAATGTTGAACCAGCCCTGCAGCT
The DNA here is from genome assembly GCF_028749965.1 of Puma concolor. Lineage (NCBI taxonomy): Eukaryota > Metazoa > Chordata > Mammalia > Carnivora > Felidae > Puma > Puma concolor. The sequence goes on from NC_141667.1 coordinate 127,722,652, forward strand.
CAAGAATGAATCCCACTTGATCATGGTGAATAATTCTTCTTATATCCTGTTGAATTCGATTTGCTAGTATCTTATTGAGAATTTTTGCATCCATATTCATCAAGGATATTGGCCTGTAGTTCTCTTTTTTTGCTGGGTCTCTGTCTGATTTAGGAATCAAAGTAATGCTGGCTTCAAAGAATGAGTCTGGAAGTTTTCCTTCCCTTTCTATTTTTTGGAACAGCTTGAGAAGGATAGGTATTATCTCTGCTTTAAATGTCTGGTAGAATTCCCCTGGGAAGCCATCTGGTCCTGGACTCCTTTTTGTTGGGAGATTTTCCATAACTGATTCAATTTCTTCACGGGTTATGGGTCTGTTCAAGTTTTCAATTTCTTCCTGTTTGAGTTTTGGAAGTGGGTGGGTGCTTAGGAATTTGTCCCATTTCTTCTAGGTTGTCCAGTTTGTTGGCATATAATTTTTCATAGTATTCCTTGATAATTGCTTATATTTCTGAGGGACTGGTTGTAATAATTCCATTTTCATTCATGATTTTATCTATTTGGGTCATCTCCTTTTTTTTTTTTTGAGAAGCCTGGCTAGAAGGTTACCAATGTTGTTTATTTTTTCAAAAAACCAACTCTTGGTTTCATTGATCTGCTCTACAGTTTTTTTAGATTCTATATTGTTTATTTCTGCTCTGATCTTTATTATTTCTCTTCTGCTGGGTTTAGGCTGCCTTTGCTGTTCTGCTTCTAGTTCCTTTAGGTGTGCTGTTAGATTTTGTATTTGGGATTTTTCTTGTTTCTTGAGATGGGCCTGAATTGCAATGTATTTTCCTCTCAGGGCTGCCTTCGCTGCATCTCAAAGCGTTTGAATTGTTGTAGTTTCATTTTCATTTGTTTCTATATATTTTTAAATTTCTTCTCTAATTGCTTGGTTGACCCATTCATTCTTTAGTAGGGTGTTCTTTAACCTCCATGCTTTTGGAGGTTTTCCAGACTTTTTCCTGTGGTTGATGTCAAGCTTCATAGCATTGTGGTCTGAAAGTGTGCATGGTATGGTCTCAATTCTTGTATACTTATGAAGGGCTGTTTTGTGACCCAGTATGTGACCTATTTTGGAGAATGTTCCATGTGCACTCGAGAAGAAAGTATATTCTGTTGCTTTGGGATGCAGAGTTCTCAATATATCTGTCAAGTCCATCTGATCCAATGTATCATTCAGGGCCCTTGTTTCTTTATTGACCATGTGTCTAGATGATCCATCCATTGTGGTAAGTGGGGTATTAAAGTCCCCTGCAATTTCCACATTCTTATCAACAAGGTTGCTTATGTTTGTGATTAATTGTTTTATATATTTGGGGGCTCCTATATTCAGCACATAGACATTTATAATTGTTAGCTCTTCCTGATGGATAGACCCTGTAATTATTATATAATGCCCTTTTTCATCTCTTGTTACAGCCTTTAATTTAAAGTCTAGTTTGTCTGATATAAGTAGGGCTACTCCAGCTTTCTTTTGACTTCCAGTAGCACGATAAATAGTTCTCCATCCCCTCACTTTCAATCTGAAGGTGTCCTCAGGTCTAAAATGAGTCTCTTGTAGACAGCAAATAGATGGGTCTTGTTTTTTTATGCATTCTGATACCCTATGTCTTTTGGTTGGAGCATTGAGTCCATTTACATTCAGTGTTATTATAGAAAGAAATGGGTTTAGAGTCATTGTGATGTCTGTAGGTTTCATGCTTGTAGTGATGTCTCTGGTACTTTGTCTCACAGGATCCCCCTTAGGATCTCTTGTAGGGCTGGTTTAGTGGTGATGAATTCCTTCATTTTTTGTTTGTTTGGGAAGACCTTCATCTCTCCTTCTATTCTAAATGACAGACTTGCTGGATAAAGGATTCTCGGCTGCATACTTTTTTTCTGTTCATCACATTGAAGATTTCCTGCCATTCCTTTCTGGCCTGCCAAGTTTCAGTAGGTAGGTCTGTCACTAGTCTTATCAGTCTCCCTTTATAAGTTACAGCGTGTTTATCCCTAGCTGCTTTCAGAATTTTCTCTCTATCCTTGTATTTTGCCAGTTTCACTATGACAGTTTGTGCAGAAGATAGATTCAAGTTACGTCTGAAGGGAGTTTTCTGTGCCTCTTGGATTTCAATGCCTTTTTCCTTCCCCAGATCAGGGAAGTTCTCAGGTATGATTTCTTCCAGTACACCTTCAGCCCCTTTCTCTCTCTCTTCCTCTTCTGGAATCCTATTATATGGATATTATTGCATTTGATTGCATCACTTAATTCTCTAATTTTCCCCTCATACTCCTGGATTTTTTAAATCTTTTTCTCAGCTTCCTCTTTTTCCATAATTTTATCTTCTAATTCACCTATTCTCTCCTCTGCCTTTAATCCAAGCTGTGGTCACCTCCATTTTATTTTGCACCTCTTTTATAGCATTTTTTAGCTCCTCATGACTCTTTCTTAGTCCCTTGATCTCTGTAGCAATAGATTCTCTGATGTCCTCTATACTTTTTTCAAGCCCAGTGATTAATTTTATGACTATTATTCTAAATTCTTGTTCCATTATATTGGTTAAATTGTTTTTGATCAATTCGTTAGCTGTTGCTACTTCTTGGAGTTTCTTTTGAGGAGAATTCTTCCATTTCGTAATTTTGGATAGTCCCTGGGTAGCTCGGAACTGCAGGGCACTTCCCCTGTGCTGTCTGGAGTAACTTGTGTTGATGGGTGGGGCCACAGTCAGACCTGATGTCTGTCCCCACCCCACCGCTGGGGCCAGTCAGACTGGTGTGTGCCTTATCTTCCACTCTCCCACTGGCAGGACTCACTGTGGAGTGGTGTGGCCCCTGTCTGGGCTACTTGCACATTGCCAGGCTTGTGGTGCTGCTTTGATGGGATGTGCTGTATTAGCAGGGGTGGGTCCGCAAGGTGCACATGGGCGGGAGGGGCAGGCTCAGCTCACTTTGCAGTCAGTGGTCTCCTGCGGGAGGGGCCCTGCAGCGACTGGGAGAGAGGCCTACCCATCAGAGGGATGGATCCACAGAAGTGCAAATTTGGGTGTTTGCGCAGTGCAAGCAAGTTCCGTGAACAGGTTCCCTTTGGGTTTCGGCTAGGGGATGGGAGAAGGAGATGACACTGGCCAGCGCCTTTGTTCCCCGCCGAGCTGACCTCTGTCTTCCGGGGCCAACACCTCTCCCTCCCAGTGTCCTCTCACCCTCTCGCTCCAAGCAGAGCTGTTGACTTATAACATTCCAGATGTTAAGTCCCGCTGGCTGTCAGGACTCACGCAGTCTGGCCCCTCCGCTTTTGCAAGCTTGACTTGGGGATTCCACCTTGCCAGGCGGGTTGCCCCTCCCAGAAAGTAGTGTCTTGAGACTGAATCTACTCCTGGTGATGACTGCTGAAATTATAACAAAGGATGTAGAATATCACATAACTTAGTCGATGATGCAGCAGCAAGGTTTGGGAGGACTGACTGCAATTTTAAAAGAAGGTCTCCTATGCAATCAAACAAACATTACATGCTACAGAGAAATCGTTTGTGAAAGGAAGAGTCTATCGATGAAGCAAACTTCACTGTTGTCCTACTTTAAGAAAGTGCTACAGTTGCCCCAAACTTCAGCAGCCACCACCCTGCTCAGTCAGGAGCCATCAACTTTGAGCAAGAGTCTCCACCACCAAAACGATCATGACTTGCTGAAAGCTCAGATGGCGGCTAACATTTTTTAGTAATAAAACTTCCTTTAATTAAAATGTATACATTGGGTTTTTTTAGACATAATGCTATGGCACACTCAACAGACCACACTAAAGTATAAACAGAACTATATGCACTGGGCAAACAAAAAATTTATTTAACTTGCTTTTTTTTTACAATGCTTGCTTTGCTTTCTTACAGCAATTTGGAACAGAACCTACAGTATCTTCAAGGTATGCCTGTATTTTCTTAAAAGAATGAATCAAGCAATGCATGAGTAAACAGAAGAAGGGCCTTGAAGACCATGTTAAATACAATGGACTCCGAGCTAAGAGCAGGCATGAGGCCTGATCAGTGTGCATTTTGAAAATATTTGGCTAACTGCGTAGTGAAGATGGATGAAAAATTATGGCCACTTTGACTAAGACTCTGGCAGTGGCACAAGACATGCACAGATTTAGAAGTTGAGCATGCTTGTTGATAGATTAAACGTGCAGAGGTAAGGGAGAAGGAAGTCAAGTTTGGATCCTAGGATTCTGGCTTATGGGACTGGATGGATGGGGATCTGTTCCCTGAAACAGAGGACATTAGAAAGGGACTAAACTGTTACTGTTATTTTGGATATGTTGAGATCAAGGTACTTAGAAGCATCCAACTATAGATGTCATGTAGGCAGTCAAATATACGTGCTGGATACTAGGCTGAAGATTTCAATTAATGGGTCCTTGTGCACAAGCAATAATTGAATCCATGGCTATCAATGAGACAACCTAGGCAGAAAGTATGGAGTCAAAAGTACAGAATGAAATAGCCTCTATGATGAAGACTTGACAATGGCCTAAAGAGACAATGAACAGAGATGTTAGGGATACATCAAGTAGATGCCATGTCACAGAAGCCAAAGAGAGATTGTAGTTGGAGAGGAAAGAAAGTAATCAGTTAATGTCAAGAAATGCTACAGAGAGGTTGAAAGATGGCCATGGGATTTAGAGATTTGGTTACTGGTTATCTTAGCAGTCAGTATGTTGCTGACTTGATGTGATGAGAAGTCATCTGGGAGTGGATTGAGAGGTAAGAAGTGCTAAATGAAATAAATGAGGCAGAGAAAGACCAATATATGATTTCACTCATATGTGGAATTTAAAAAAATAACGGATGAAGATAGGGAAAGGGAAGGAAAAATAAAATGAAAACAGGGAAGCAAATCATAAGTGACTCTTAAATACAGAGAACAAACTGGGGGATTCTGGGAGGGTGTTGGGGGTAGGAATGGGCTAAATGTGTAATGGGCATTAAGGAGGGCACTTGTTGGGATGAGCACTGGGTGTTATATGTAAGTGATTAATCACTAGGTTTTACTCCTAAAACCAATACTACATTGTATGTTAACTTTAATTTAAATAAATAAATTGAGGGAAAAAAAGAGTTGAGGAACTGGAGATAGGAGTAAAGGCAATTCTTACAGGATGATAGAGCATAAAGAGAAGGGAAGCAGGGGGTGTGGTATGGTATCAGGAGGCTATTCTTAGGGAGAGTTGGTTTTGCTTATTTGTTTTTAATACAGAGGGACCTGAGCATGTTTAGAAGAACATGGTTTCAGGAAGAAGATTAAAGTGAGAAAGACAAAGACAATCTACTGTCCATGAAGGTCCTGAGAAGAGCAGAGCAGATACAAGAAGAAGAGAGAGCAAAACCAGCTGGAGACAGGTCTAGATTTCTCTCTGGGAAGCTGAGAGTATTTCCCATACAATGGCTTCAGTTTTCCTTATGAAGCAAGAGTTGGGGTTGGGGCATGTGGGTGGCTCAGTCACTTAAGTTCTGGACTCTTGATCTTGACTCAGGTCATGATCTCATGGTTCATGGGATTAAGTCCTACACTGGGCTCTGCACTGACTACCCGGAGCCTGCTTGGGATTCTCTCTATCCCTCTTACTCCGCCCCTCCATCACTCATGCTCCCTCTCTCTCTCAAAATAAATAAATAAAACATGTTTAAAAAGAGTTGGGACCAACTACTGAGACTTCAAGGGAAAGATTAGATGGCTGAGGTCCAAGGATATAGGAGGGAGGAGGAGGTTTGAAATACTAGTGTTATGATTAGTCAGTATCTATGCACAGCAGCACTATGAGAATGTAGAAGGTCTACTTCATTTTATGATGCCTCGTTTTTAGTGGAACATTCTGTCCTACTGTGTGATTTTTGCCAAGCCCGACACAATTGTTTAGTGCGAGCATGGAGAAAAGACATAATGTGGTTGCTTCCAAATTGCGGTTCTGCTAGATGGCTATTTTGAGAAGACAGAGGCGCAGAGGTGTTGAGGATAGCGTGAACAGAGTTGTTGGAATGTAAGCTGGGCAGAGAGAAATGTAAAGGAAGGAAGGGATGTTTCAGTATGGCTGAAGAAGAGAGGAGGTGACAGCAGAGGAACAGGGAAGACCCTGGGGCCAGAGATGGGGAAGGCTTGAATCTGTGACTCTTGCAAGATGGCTGTTTTAGATGATGATGAGGATCAGACTGGAAAACTGGGGTAGAATGGCCACAACATGAAAGATGAGGAGGACAGGGGGCTGAGAGGCCAGGTTGTTGGATGGGTTGTCCATGTAGCCATGAAGTCACCCAGGACAATAGCTGGGCTGAGGGTTGAGAGAAAGATGGTAAGACAGGGACCACCTGTCTGATACATGGGAGAGTGTGAAAGTGGCAGGAAGGCATTTGAAAGGCGAGACGTGGGGAGTCTGGATGTCACAGGGCCCAAGAGGAAAAGATGGTCTTTGATGTTCATTTACCAGTTGGATGGGAAGAAATGGTTTGGAAGTAACAGTTGGAAGCAAGAAGGGTCACATACTCCACTTTGGAGTCATGGTAGAGAAAGAGGCTTTGGAGTCATGGTAGAGAAAGAGGCTTTGGAGTCATGGTAGAGAAAGAGAGCTGATAACCTCTTGACAGGGCTGCAAGAAAACCAGGTCCTGAGGAAGCGGAGCTAAAGAAGGGAAAGAGGTTGTGTTTATTCATTTATATTTTCTCTCCTTATTTACCCACTGTTAGAGATGAGAAAATTGAGGCTCTGGGGACAAGGGTTAAAACCCACCTTTCCAGGATTTATTTTTATTTTTATTAAAAAAAAACATTTTTCCCGTTCATGCTCTGTCTCTCTCTGTCCCAAAAATAAATAAACGTTGAAAAAAAAAAATTTAAAAAACATTTTTTTTTGTAACGTTTAATTATTTTTGAGACAGCGAGAGACAGAGCATGAACAGGGGAGGGGCAGGGAGAGAGGGAGACACAGAATCTGAAACAGGCTCCAGGCTCTGAGCTGTCAGCACAGAGACCGACGCGGGGCTCGAACTCACCCACTGTGAGATCATGACCTGAGCCGAAGTCAGACGCTTAACCGACCAAGCCACCCAGGCACCCCTCCAGGATTTATTTTTAAATACTGTTTGTTCATCTACTATCTCTATATGCAGCATGAGAAGGCAAATCACATGCCACGTTGCCCGTATGTGTATAGAAAATATTAACCATGCATGTCACATATCCCCTACTCAAAAAACAAATCATCATTAAGCCCATCTAGTATCAAATGTAATAAATAATCTCTTAAGAAATTTAGGATTTTTTGACATATATTTGACATTATTGAATCTCTGTGACAAATATAACCTTTCTTTTAAAAAAATATTTTTGGAGTAACCATGAAAGGTAGAACTTATAAATATGATTTTTAGCAACATGAAAACAAAATAGATCCCCAATCAGGTTTTTCTTTCAAATAGAAATGCAAGATGAAGCAGACCTCTTCTTTACCAAACAGACATGGTGATGTAAGGAGAAAATTCCCAAAGACCAAGACACCGAGATTCCACCTTTAAGTTCTGTTTCTCCAAGAGCAGGGAGACTCACAAATATTTGTAATACCGATATTACAACAACGTTGATTCTAACTAAACAATGTCTTTTAAAGCAGAGACCTCTCCTTTCCTATTGTTCTCATACGTCCTCTTCTTTGAGGAGACAAAATCCTGAGCTTTATATTTAATGTTCATTTTCCAGAAACAGCAGCACTGAGAAGGGAAGCTTTTACAAGTGTGATATCAACTTCAAACATAAAATAAAATTTCTTTGGTACCATTATTTCACACAGACCTAAACAGAGTTTATAATTCATATATAGGTAGTGAATATTTTGTAAAAGTTTATCATCAAGCCCTGGTATATCAGGAATCCAAAGGGAACTTGATCTAGCAAATGTGTTACATCAAAAGCTGTCTTGTGTGGACATGGTATTTCTTAACCTGTTTTTCTTATAACTCAAAATACGCTCTTAAACATCAGCTGCCTTGTCACTATACGTTGGGTTCAGATAATGTAGTCAGCATCACGGTGAAAATCACAGATGTCAGCAGCAGGGGTGAGGGGATTCTCAACTCTTGCCCTGACCTTTAGGTAACCTTCAACAAGTCCTTTGAATTCTGAAAGCTCCTTTCCTCATCTTTGGAAGAATACAACAGCGACACCCACCGTGGGGGCCTATGGAGTGGGGGGGAGTGAAGAAGGTGCTGTGGGAAGTCTTTGGCAAAGTATACAGTGCAATACAGAGAAGGTCCCTAGAATCAATTAGTAATAACTAATAACATTATTAATTATAGATAATTATAAATAATTATTGGCCCCACTTCTCTCAAGATCCCGCTCATGTTCCACTATTTTAATGAACACCCATATCCTACCAAGTGTCCATGACCTTTCTTCCAGTTCCCGAATTCATATAGGATACACCATGTGAACTACATGATTCGGTTCTTGATCATGTACTGTCATAAATCATTCTCCAGGTGACGTTATAAATGTAATTCCTGTACTGTCATGGATTGGTCCCCTGTAATGTTTCATGTATAATTCCTATCACCTCCTTTAAGAAATCTTCCACTATAGCCCTTATATCTCTTTCAGCTTACCTAGGTGAGCTCTGTGCTTCCCTGGGATTCTGTGCCTTTATTTTTACTGTATCAAGTAATACTAAATTAAAAATTTTAATTTACATGTAAATACTTACCCTATTATATCGCATCTTCCTGTGCCTTACCCATCTCTCTAGGGTTGGGTAACCCTAGAACTGAACTGACCCATACTTGTATTATAGATTTCAAGAGTGTGGATGCTGCTTTTTTACTGTCTTTTGGCTACTCTCTAGTAAGGCTGAGTGTCTAGCTGAGGAGGCATTATGTTTAATGATGCCTCTCCCACTAGGCATCATACCCATGTGATAACCACTGGAACACAAGTAAGGTGGGAGGGTTAATAAGTAGGACAGGAAATAAAAATTCTGTATCAAAAAAGTTTGGGGAACTGTTAATCAAGTAGGTATTGCAAGACTTTCCAGAATCTTTCCTATGATAATATCATTTATGACTCTTACAAAGGGGAGAATAATTGAAACTCAGTGCTCTTTCTATTGTGGGAGTGGGGAGTACGGAGTTATTGTAGGGAGTTACAGTCTTTTAGGAGCACTGCAGAGAGCAACATGGCCATGATCCATCCATGAGATAACCCAGATGTGCCTGGTTATCAAAGGCCTCTGAACTTAATTTTTTTTAACAAGAAAAAACATTTTATTAACAGAGAAAACCATAGTTACAAAGGCCTCTGAACTTTAAAATCACATAGCTCTCAACTAAAGTTGTGAGGTACATAAACACCACAATTTACATATATATATATATATTCTAACCCCGGTTTCCTTCAGAGTTCTTACTTCCCCTTCCTTCCTTTCTTCCTTCTTTCTTTTCTTCCCTCCTTCCTTCCCTTCCTCTCTTTTCTCCTTCTTTCCTCTCTTTCATTGTTGCCTTTGCTCCCCAACCCTCTCCCTCCTTCTCACTTTCTTTTTGCAAATTCGCTTATTGTGGTTCTTCTCCAACATACTCATACATGTCACGAGAGAAGGAAATTTACCTGTCTTTTTTACCGCCAAAATTCCAGGGCCCAGAACATCACCTAGTGTAAACTAAGCCCTCAATAAATATTTAGAAATGAAAGAAGTGTCCCTCTTTGATTGTGCAAAATTTAAATAAGTGTTGACCAGACATCGGTCCCAAATGCTCTGTTCACTAAACTGACCTGGTATACGACTTTTTAAAGAAAATCACTTAGTTGTTTAGCACACAGCATGCCAAGAGAATAAATCTATTGAAACATCAAGTCAGTTCCTAGACAGAATTATATTTGGCAAGAAAGGGAAACCCCTGAGGCCATGCCTGGGGGTGAAGCACAAACTCCATGAAGGCAGGACCTTGGTAGATGAGCCAGCTGCTGGTCTTGTAATAGAGACAGAGGTACCTTTTAATGGAGACAGAAAGCGCTGATTGGTGGAGTATCATGGGAAATTTCTATTTTTCTTACATTTTTTTTCCAGTTTCAAATGGCATTTTGGGCTTTTTATAAGATGACTGACTGTAAATCCCTATTTCTCTTGTTAGTGAGTCATCGATTATTTGTATAGTCATTATCACCCAGGAGTAAAGACCTATTCAATCAGTGGATGAAAACACAATATGTGATGATGTTCATATTCCATCATGTTGCAATAAAACAGAAAAAGTTTCACAGGCAGATTCCCTTGCCCCTCAAGACATGTCTCCTTACCTGTGTCTATAAATGACAGCACCTATCCCAACACCTCAGGAAATCAGCCAAAGTAATTTATTTTTGTGTCTCTGGTTGCAAAAGTTTGAATAATCAGATAGTGAAACATATGTGACTTAGATTAAAGGGAATGGCAGCCTTATATCACAGTATTAGGGAAGCAATTCTTGCAAACAAGGATGTTTACTAGAAAATGCCTAGCTTAGAATTCATCTTGGCAAGAAAAATGATGTAAGACCTTCTGCCAGAATCCATTCCATTTTTAGGATAACAAAAGGAAAGAAAGCTTCTAGAGCTCTCCCTGAAACCATATTTCTAAGCAATACCTCTAGGAAATTTATTTTTTCACCTAATAATGTATGCATTTCCCCTTTGGCCCTCTTAACTTTTCTGAATTCTTTAATTGATTCTATATGGTAAAATATCTATGGTCAAGGCTTAATTCATGGCAATGGCAGGGACATTACCTGAACAAGCCCGTTCCCATAAGTCAAAAAATGAGGTCTTCATTCCTTTGATTTAAAGTTTAATAGGCAGAGAGAAATCTTGTTTCCTTATTTCTCAGTTATCTGGAGATGGGAAGGAATCCAATAAAATTTGGCATATTCAAAATTCACGTGTTCTAAATTATGTCCAAATTTACATTTAACAGATTCAAAAAAAGGAGTGGCATGCAATGTAGCCATTTTAAGTTGAGGACTGAGGGCTGGGAAAACTTGAAGTTCAAGTAATATACATCACTGATGAGAAAAGTGGATGTCTTTTGGGTGATGAATTTCATTAGAAAGATGGCGAACCAAATATTGTACACCCTACATTCCCTCAAAGCTTAGCAAAGTGTTCTACCGAACATTTTTGAATTGCGTTTGTATGAATTAGTGAGTAAGTAAGAGAGGGAATGAATGAATAAATGAGGCAACAAGAGATTAGGAAAAATGACCCTAAGTTACATATTTGCTGAGAGGATTTCCATCTACATCAAAGGGGTTAGTTCCATGAAATGAAGATCTTATCTGTTTCGTTCACCATAGTTTTCTACAAGCTCTTATATGATAATGGGCAGCTCTGTTTTGTAATGTTCTACAACAAAATCCTATTCATTCTTCAATATTTTCTCCTAATCCTTGACTTCTGTACACGAACTGACACCCATCCTGAAGGCAATGTGCTCTCGGGCATCATGTTTGAATCATCTGCCTTACTAAGCGAAGCGTCCAGAGTTAGCAGGGGGCTCTCAGGGAAGGATGACATTCTAAAATCTTGCATGGCTTGACTGAGAAGACTATACAGAGTTTTAAGATAAAATTAGGCAATCAATATTTTGACCAGTTTTACATAATCATCCCAAATTTTGGTCTCTAGCATTCTATTTCTTTAAATTGCTCAAAGAAAGCAAGCTTGGGCAGCAAACGTGTCCACCCAGAAACTGATGAAAGGTGAGAAGTTAACATAAAGGCAGCCAAGCACATAAAATAGGAGGCTTTGTGCCTGTACGCCACAAGCTTAATTCCACTTGGCGAGAAAAGATTATCATTTAGACACACAGGGAATAAAGTGGAAATAATCACAGGGCAGGATATACATAAGCATACAGTGTTGTCTAAAACTTTTTATTATGATAAAACTAATGCATCAGGAATGTAAATATTTTGAAGAGAATAAAGAAGAAAATGAAAAAAAAAGGTAATGCCATGACCCACAAGTTTAAACTATTAATATTTTTATATATTTCCCTATTATTTTCTATGCCCACCTGCATGTGTGTCTAAGGATGGGAATTCGTTCCCTATTCATGCTTAATTTGTAACCTGTTTTTTTTTTCCACTAAGCATAATAATGTGAATACTTGTCTACATCACTTGTTCTGATCTCACGTAGCATTCCTTAGCGGGGCAACGATGTGTGGCTGACAGTGGTTTCACTGTACTGATCCCACCCGAAGGCTTACTCAAAGCTTTTTTTGCCTGCTTTCGAGGATACTGGTGACATGAAAACCTCGTGGAATCTCAAAGAGAGTTCATCCAGGGATGCAGACCCAAAAGATCATGGCAGAACGTAAAGACCACAGCTTTCTTCCTGTGGCACGTCTGTCTTCATCTCTGGAATTTGATAAGCTTGCTTCCACTGCCACTCCGCCTTCTGCTATTAGCCTGGGGAGGTCACCCAGCTTCCTCTCTGTTGTTCTAGTTATGGAAACATTTGTGAAGAATGGCTAAAATGGTTTCTTTGCCCAGAGGTTGCTCTATATGCTTCATTAATTAAATCCATATGTAAGTTACAGAAGATCCCTTTTCATGTGGAGTTATACCATGAATACACTACTCACTATATGTGCCGGGTCCTTTAATGGCTGGAATCTTGGTAGAGTTCTGGAGAACAGAGGAAAAAGGAACGGGAGATGGACAACAGTGCTAACAGTATAACCATAAAACCCAGTCTTTAAACTCAGTGCTTTAATTAGTTCGATATTGACTTTTTTCTCGCAATAAAGGCGCACTATCATTCATTATCTCATAAATTTCCTTTAGTATAATAAAGAGTTTTTCTGGCCTTTGTTCCTGGGTCCTCATACAAAGCTTCTAAAACCCCTGAAATTCCCTGAGTAATGGGGTGTCTGTTATGCTATTAAGGTGACTGACAGTGAAGACCCTAGATGGCTTCAGCTGTGCTAGCTGGGCTGATCCCCAGAAAGTTCTACCATGCAGTGACAGGGCTGAGACATGGATGAGCCCAGCCTCTGGGAGAGGAAGGACCTGGAGACTGAGTTCCAGCACATGGCCATTGATCTAATGAATCATGTCTACATAATAGAATGCCAATAAAATCTCTGGACACCAAAGCTCAGTGGAGTTTGGTGGCTGGTGAAGAGACTGATGTGCTGGAAGGGGGCCAAACCCTTATTCCATGGGTAGAGGGCACCCTACCCATGTGTTTGCTCCCAGACCTTGTCTGATGGGCATCCTTAAGAATATAACTGTAATTATAAGCATTGTTTTTCCAAAGTCTGGGAATAGTTCTAGTAAATTAGGGGCACCCGGCTTACTCAGTCAGTAGAGCATAAGACTCTTGATCTCAGGGTTGTAAGTTCAAGCCCCATGTTGGGTGTAGAGCTTACTTAAATATTAATATGTATTAATATTAATTATAATTATATAATTAATAATATTTTTATTATATAATACAATTATAATTATAAAATTATATAATTATTATTTAATATGTTTAAATATATCAAATATATAAATTATATATTAAATATATAAATATATTAAATATAATTATTTAATAATATATTATAATTATTAATTATATATAATTATTATTATAATTATATTGTTGTTTTATATATATGTATATGTGTGTGTATGTATATATATATATGTGTGTGTGTATATATATATATATATATATATATATATATATATATATAAAACAGTTCTGGCAAATTATCAAACCTGAGGGGCATTATAGGAACATCCTGGGTTGGTAGCCTGCTGCTCCCAAGTTTTGATGGCCTGGGGACACACAACGGTAAGTGTCTGAAGGGCAGACTTGTTAGGGTCTGTGCTCTTAAATCTGTGGAGCTTAGGGCTAACTCCAAGTGGTTAACATCAGAATTCAACTGTATTGTAATATATCCAGTTGGGATGGAGATAAGTCCTTCCCAACTTTCTGATGTAGGAATTGTATTTCAAGTTTTACAGGGGAAATAGCAGGTAATACAGGCAGTAAGTGGCAGACCTAGAATTAAAACCCAGATCTATGTGATTCCAAGGTCTGCGATCTTTCTGCTTCATGCCAAACTGCTCTAATACTCACAAAGGTTAGATACTACAAATGCTTATCCCAGGGCCATTGCCAGCAATGGTGCTGAAAATAGAACTGCTAGGGGAAACTTTTCTGGTCCATTCAGTTTCCTTAGTGTGAGAAGTGTTCAGAGCAATGTAATTTTGCAGAATAAACCTGCAAGCACTCAGACAAAGGAGACTGTCCTGGGATGTGGCCTCAATAAACAGCTTTTTCACGTGGCACAAAGGTTTCCTGATTTCCTCTAAGGAATGAGAGTTCCACAGTCTCGAGTGCTAATCAATACTTACCGAACTCCTGCTGTTCGAGACCACTAAGTTAGACTCTAAGGATACAGAAAGTAGAAGCTAGGGCCCCTGCCCTTGAGCACCTAACAACCCAGTTGGCAAGAAAGATCAAAGCAGAGCAGGAGAAATAATTTAAACAAAAAATATCATCCAAGGAAGATGTTCCTGGGAGTTAGTCTAGAAGGCTCCCTGGATGAAGACCTAGAGCCAGGCTTTGAAATGTGTGTAGGATCTAAAGGAATGGTTCCCAGGAACGGAGTAGAGCAGTGTCTGCCACGTGCCTAGTACAGTATCGTCAATGCAAATGATGAGGATGGTAAGGATGATAATGATGATAGTAATTCAAGCAATTCTGCAGCGTAGCCATCCACTTCCTTGTTGGAGTGCCCAGGGATAAAATAGCTAAGTGCATGTTTTGAAATGTCATTTTGAAACGTACAATACTTAATTTTGTTCCTAGAGACCTTTGAATTAGAGGTGCTTTTACACCTTGAAGGAACAAATGCTCTTAAAGGAGGGAAAGACCTCTATTAAGGGTGTAATATACCTGTAGGTGCCCTAAATGGAGGCACTGGTTATGCAATAAGGAAACTCCCAAAGCCTAGGGGTTTACAACACAAGGAAAGGATTGAATGTGATGCAACTTTAAGCTCTTTAGGTCACCATCCCCATTAGTGAGGTCACACACCGTTAGTAAGATGCTAACACAGATGGCAGGCCAGTGTCCCCAGACCATGCTGGGGAACCATCCCTCTCTCCCTCCTTCTGACACTGTGTGGCTCAGGAAGGGTTGAGCCACCCTGTGTTCATGGCCAGGCCCTGAATGATTTAAGCCAGTCACGGTTTCCTCTTTCTACCATGACTGATTCAAGATGGATATAAGAACAAATCTGAGCCAAGAAGAGGAAGGGTGTCTGTCTAAGGATCTGTACAAAAACAGTCAGAGCAGACCCCTCCTCTTCCCTCAGTGTAGTTCAAGGACATCCGTAAACTTGCAGTCAGCAGCAGCCATTTGTGAAAAAGAAAAAAAGAGCTGAGAATGGGGACAGGCACACTGTGTGCACCTGAAGACGAAACCAACACTACAAAAGGCAGAGTGAAAAAGAAAAATCAGGTTCTGGTCACAGTGTATGTGTTACTGGATCAAGCGTTGCCTGAACATAAAAGTAGCTCTGAATCTTTTGGGTCTGTGAGCCAAGAACTACCCTCCCCATCCCCCTTTCTGCTTAATTTCATTTGAGTTGTTTTTTCTCTCTTTTACAACCAAGATATTCCTAACTAGTAACAACAGATGAGCAGGCTCTGAGATTATTTCATTTGCTTCATTCAATTCACGGTATGATAATGTTCACTCTAAGTATTAACGGTTTGTGTAAAACAAATACCTAGCAACATTTTCTATGCAGAATTCACTATGGATATTTGCAGTAGCCTATATTTGGAAATATGACATGTGAATATTGATCCAATCTATGGGGCCATAATGATTACTACATAATGGCATATTCTAATAAGGTCTTATATTCAAAATTCAAGTTCATCAGTGAAGATAATTACATGTGGAATAGCACAGTTTGATAAAACATTCACATGTGACAAATTTTAAAGCACTATGTACATGAAATTATTTAGATGAAGCCCTTGCCAACTCTCATTCTCATTTTGAATTTAGTGACTTGCTTTTCATTCTGGCAGTTGGACCCTGCCTGATCCCAGAGCCCTTAGGGTCTCCTCAGATGACAATCTCCGTTCAGAACATGAGTAGTCACTACCAGGGTGATAGCCAGGGGTATGGGGAGCAAAGAGACATGACACGCTTGCGCAGCACAGTCCTTGCTAACTCCCAGATGCCCACACTGCATCTCATTTCTGCCATCAAGGCTCTAAAGCTATGTGATGTGAAGAATGGGGCTGCTTGGAGGACAGAGAGGACCATCCAAACCACTCTGTCCTCACTGGGAGCTCCATAGGTACACATCAAAACACTCTTGACCTCTCCAAGTCCCAGCACTGTCACTTGTAGAGAGTCACTCCTAGAAACCACATCACTCCTATATTCAGAAGACCTCTTCTGTCTTTGCCTCTGCTCTGCCCATCATCCTTGCAAAGAGTAAGTGACGGGGTCTGAAGAACCACCAGTGATTCCTTATATAGACTCCCTGGATGCTAAAACTCGGGAGGGGTCTCTCTCTCCTGGCGTGCCAAAGCCTGCTGGGCCTTGACAAAGAGCTTCCTGGGGCTATGGTAGAGGAGGATTCCTATGTCTGGGCAGGAGTGGGAGTTGATAAGCCTAGTATTACACAGAAGACTGAATTTTTTCCTGCTTCCAGACTTTCCCTTTGTGCCTAGCACTAACCTCTCTCACTGTAACAGCAAAGGTTAGAAACTGCTTTTTTCATGGAGGCCAGAGCCAACAGAACAGCATGTTTAACCTGCCCGATGAAAATCAAAGGTCACATTATTATTAATTAATGATAATCAATAATAATATATGTAAATAGATATATTTCTATATCGTTATATTTCTTTACAATACCACATAACTTTTTATTATCTTTTATATACAAAACTTCTTAAAGACTATTAGCTTTTTCTCATTTTCACACTTCTTTCAGAGATAAATGTTTAAGGCAAAATTAATTACAATATGTTTTGGGGTTCATAGCAGATGTAAAGGTAAATATAAAACAAAAAGAGCACAAAGGCCAGGGTGAAGTCAACAGAAGGGCAGTGTGGCAACACTGAAGGTGGCTGTGAGGAGTTCAAGTTGCAGATGGTGATCTCTAGAACAACCAACTAAAAATTAACACAAAGAGGTACAGCTAAAAAAAAAAGTCAATAGAAAGTATAAAATGGAATACTAGGAATATACCTGATTTGTCTAAAACAAGGCAGGAAAGGAGGTACAAAGGAAGGTACAAGAAAGGATATTATGGAACATTGTTATTGGCTGAATTGTGTCCCCTCAAAATTCAGATGTTGGAGTCCTAAGCCCAAGTAACTCAGAATGTGAGTGTATTTGGAGAGAGGGTCTTTAAAGAAGTAATTAGGTTAAAATGAAGTCATTCAGGGCGGGCCTTAATCCAACATGACTGGTGTCCTTATAAGAAGAGGAAATATTGGGGCGCCTGGTTGGCTCAGTCTATTGAGTGTCCAACTCTTGATTTCAGCTCAGGTCATGATCTCGTGGGTGTGAGATCAAGCCCCGCTTCGAGCTCTGCACTGGACACAGAGCCTGTTTGGGATTCTTCCTCTGTTTCTCTCTCTCTCTCTCTCTCTCTCTCTCTCTCTGAAATAAGTAAAAGATAGATAGATTAGATAGATAGATAGATAGATAGATAGATAGATAGATAGAAGAGGAAATTGGACACAAACAGGCATGAGGGGAAAGACAATGTGAAGACACACAGAGAAGGCCATCTTCAAGCCATGGAGAGAGGCCTAGGACAACTCCCTCCCTCCCTCCCCTTTATCAGGAACCAACCCTGCTGATGCCCTCATTTCAGACTCCAGACTCCAGAGCTGTGAGAAAATGACTTTCTGTTATCTACCCAGTTTGTGGTACTTGGTTATGGTGGGCCTAGGAAACAAATACACACATAACCGAAACAAACACCAAGAAGATAAACATAAAATCCAACCACATCAATACTTCCTTTGTAAGTAAACGAATTAGCACTCCATGTAAAATGCAGACCTTGTCAGACAAGATTTTAAAAAAGCAAGAATGCTTACAAGAAACATATTTAAACATAAAGACACACACAGGTTGAAAGTAAAGTAACTGAAAAAGACAGACCATGCATACACAAAGCATAAGGGAGGTGGCACAGCCATATCATATCAGACAAAGTAGACTTCAGAACAGAGAAAATTACCAGAGGAAAAACAAGGACATTTCATAATGACTAAAAGGGCAATTCATCAACAAAACATAACTATTATAATACATATGCAACATACATGGATCAGTTGTATTTGCATTATTCTGATAATAAACAACTGGAACACACTATTAAATTTATAACAGCACCCAAAATACTAAGCGTCTTAGAACAAATCTAATGGAAGATGTGCAAGTCCTCTGCACCAAAAATTTCAAGACAATCTCAGAGAAATTAAACAAAATTTAAATAAATGAAGAGGTATAAAATTTCCATGGATCTGAAGTCTCAAAATTGTGAAGGTGTCTATTGTCTCCAAATTGATGTGCGGATTTAATTCAGCCCTAAGCAAAATCCCAGCAGGCAAATCCCCCATTTTCTTGGGGGAAAATGACAAAGTAATCTTAAAATTTTTTTTTTAATTTTTTTTTTCAACGTTTATTTATTTTTGGGACAGAGAGAGACAGAGCATGAACGGGGGAGGGGCAGAGAGAGAGGGAGACACAGAATCGGAAACAGGCTCCAGGCTCCGAGCCATCAGCCCAGAGCCTGACGCGGGGCTCGAACTCAGGGACCTCGCGCGAGATCGTGACCTGGCTGAAGTCGGATGCTTAACCGACTGCGCCACCCAGGCGCCCCAGTTATCTTAAAATTTATATGGAAGTTTAAAGGGTCTAGAATAAGAAAAACAATCTTGAAAAAAAAAATTGGAGAACTTATATTCTATTATTTCTAAATAAAGTTATAGTAATTGAGACAGTATGGTATTGCTATAAGATAGATCAGTGGGAAAGAACAGGGAATCCAGATACAGGCCCACACATACACAGACAACTGAGTTTTAAGGCACAAAGACAATGGAGAAAGGAAAGCTATTTAACAAATGGTGCTGGAATAACTGGATGTTTGTATGGAATACAAAGAAATCTCAGCCACTGTTTCATGCCATATACAAAAATTAATTCAAGTTAGATCATATACCTAAACAGAAAGCTTAGAGAAATAAAGTTTCTAGAAGAAAACACAGGAAAGAATATATCTTCATGACTTGTAGGCAAAAGATTTCTTATACAGAACACAAAAATGGGGGTGATAATGGTGGGGGGGAAAGGCAAACCTGACTTTGTAAAATTTAAATTTTCTGCTCATCAAGGACCCTATTTAGTAAATAAGTAGGCCCACAAACTAGGAGAGAATATTTCCAATACATATATTTTATGAGTGATTCATATCCAGAACAAAAAACAACTCAATTAAAAAACATGGACAAAACACTAGAACTAATTCTTCAAAAAGAAGATAACACACAGTCAATAAGTTTTTAATGTCACTGCTCATCATGTAATGCAAATTAAAACCACTACGAGGTATTATTTCACACATGCACAAATAGTGAAGGTAAAGACAACAATATCAAATGTGGGCAAAAATGAACATCGAGACCTTTGTGCATTGCTGGTGGAGTTTAACATGATACAACAATTTTAGATAAGAATTTGGCAATTTCTTATTAAAGTTAAACATTGATGTGCCCCATGACCCAGGAAGTGCACTCCTAGGTATGTACCCAAGAGAAAAGAAAGCACAGGTTACTAAAAGATTAGTACCAGGATGATCAAAGCAACCTTATTCATCATAGGTAAAATTGGGGAGGGGATGAAAATCCACTGACAAAAGAACATTCAGAAACAAATCTCATAAAGTAAAATACTACTCCACAATGAAAAGGAATATTCATGAGAGTATCACTATGCTATTCCATTTAACTTAAGTACAAGATTATATAAAGTTGATACATGGTGACAGAAATCAGAAAATCACTGCTTCTGACGTGTGGGTGATGGTGAGAGAGATAAAATGGACTGGAAGGCAGTATGAGGGAACTTTCCCGAATGATGGAAATATTCCATGTCATGTTTTGAGTGGTAGTTACAACTCTCAAAACTTATCAAACTGAGCACGTAAGATTTTTACATCTGGGGTGCCTGGGTGACTCTGTCCATTGAGAGTCCGACTTCGGCTCAGGTCATGATCTTGCAGTTTGTGAGTTTAAACCCCACATTGGGCTCTGTGCTGACAGCTCAGAGCCTGGAGCCTGCTTCGGTTTCCGTGTCTCCCTCTGTCTGCCCTTCCCCGCTCCTGCTTTGCCTCTGTCTCTGTCTCTCTCTCTCAAAAATAAACAAACATTAAAAATGTTAAAAACAAAAGATTTGTACAATTTATTGTTTTTAAATTTTACCTCAATTTTAAAAACTGCTGTTCTATGGCCAAATAGTCATAGGAAAGCATGATAGAGCTTTACAATTTAATTATTGCATACTTCTACCTTACGGTATAATAAGCCCAAAGGAAATATGTCAAAGAATGATGTGTAGTCTTTGTCATCAATGAGTTAAAATCCAGCAGAGAAGACAGCATGCACGTGGGCACTAGATCTCAAGTATGAGATACAAAGCTTAACACTGGCAATGCAGGTACATCACTGGGATTCAAAAGAGGGAGATGTAAGGGTAATACTAGCGAGCCATGAAAATAAATGAGGGGGATCTGTAGGTCTGATGTGGAATAATCTCCAAGGCTATATGCTGAGATGAAGAAGGAAGGGGAAGAACGATGTGCAGAGAGAACTTCTATTTTCTGGTATAGACAACTGTCTTTGGAGACATTCAAGAAGCTGAGAAGAGAAACAATGAGGGTTGCCTGGCAGGAAGCTGTATTTTCACTGTATGCCTTCGTAATACTTAGGTGTGATTTTTTTTTTTTTACCTGATATAACTGCATCTTTTTGTTTTGACAGAGAGAGAGAGAAAGAGAGGGAAGGGGAGAGAGGTGGAGAGAGAGAGAGAGAGAGAGAGAGAGAGAGAGAGAGAGAGAGAACCTTAAGCAGGCTCAATACTCTGCATAGAGCCCCATGACTCTGGGATCATGACCTGAGCCAAAATCAGGAGCTGGATGCTCAACTGACTGAGCAACCCAGGCACCAAACAACTGCATCTTTTGAAATTAACAACAGTCAGCAAACAGAAAAAGATGTAGATATCACCTCTGGTTTAGGGGGATGAGAAATGGAGAGGTTCAGTAATGGCTTTATGAAAGAGTGGGCATGAGCTGGGTCTTATAGGATGGGCAGGAAAAAAGGAATAATAGTCAAATTTCTATACCTTGAAAACCAGGAAATAGTGCATCATCTTTCTCTGTGTACCACATATACCAACAGACTCTTCCCTGTGTAATCAGTCCCAAGGCTAAGAAACAAATGTGTACTCCATTCCTTGGAACAGGCTCTTATGTAGGAGCAGTTTGTGTTTTGCATGAGTTGCGTGCTCTGATTTAAATGTTTGCTGTAGGTAATATTTTGTTACCTTCTTGGCATCATAGACGCAGAGAGAAAAAATAAATCTACCCAGCTGTTCTTAAATTGCCTCTCAACATGCAGTCCACCTCCCCAGGGCTTTTCCTCTCATGGAAGCTCTGCCCTGCTGGGCTGACTCTGTGGGTGACTAATCCACAGTGTAGGAGGAACTGGAGGGGGAAAACCCCTTTGTCCCACAGCCTGCCCCGCCCCCTCCCCAGGGTTCAGTTCCCTTGCACCCATTCCATGTTCTGTACCACAGCAGAAATTCCTGCAAATTTCTGACATGGGTATGGCATCATCTCTGGTTTTCTTCCTGTTTTTGAATTCTTTTGGTCTTTTGGGACACTTTATGGAAGGGGAGGGAAGTGCTCAATTTCTTTTTCTTTTTTTAAGTTGACTCATTTTGAGAGAGACAAAAACAGTGTGAGTGGGGAAGGGGCAGAGAGAGAGAGAAGGAGAGAGCGAGAGAATCCCAAGCAGGCTCCGAACTGTCAGTGCAGAGCTCTACGCGGGGCTCAAACTCGCCAACCGTGAGATCATGACCTGAGCTGAAACCAAGAGTCGGAGCCACCCAGGTGCGCGCAAGGGTTTGATTTCTAACCCTTAAAGGAGCGCCTTCCCTAGATGCCAGCCTGAGCTATTACCTTCACAGTACTGGACAATACTAGGAAACGTGCCCCGGTGTTGCTGTTTTACATAATCAATCTTACTGTGTTGTATTGGAATTAAAACAGTAGGTGTTTGGGTTGTATAGACAGGGCTCAGATCCCAGCTCCATCACAGTCCCGGGCAGTGAATGAACCATTTTTAGCTTCATTTTCCTCATCTGCAAAATGCAGATGTTACTAGCAGCTACTTCATAGAATAGTTACGAGGATCAAATGAAATGGTACATTTAAAGCTTCAGCCCAGTCCCTGCCACACAACTGCTTAGTAAATATTTAAAAGGATTTTCCCAATTTTCCCTCCCTGTCAGATGTGGGGGCTAAACTCGAGCGCTCCCACATGGATTCGGATTTCTCACACCTGAATTTTTTTTCAAGAATAGGTTTTATTTATTTATTTATTTATTTATTTATTTATTTATTTATTTATTTATTTAAGAAACCATAGTTCCTGGTCAGATTGAATTTGATCTGATCTTAAAAGCACTATAAGGAAACCTGGAAAGATGCATCTTAGCTGTCTAGACAGGGCGCTCCGGAGAGCCAGACCCTTTTGGAGACCCAAGGCCTGTGGCTCTTGATTCCCCCATGTGGAAAGTAGAATTCCATTGTCATCAAAATTTCACCAAGATGCATTCGGCCGCACTCCTACCTGGACGGATCTACATTCTCAGGTTACGGGGCTGTGGGTTTTTCTTAATGAAGAAGGGGATTTGTGCCCTCCCAAGCCTGATATGTAGAGAAGGAGCTGAGGATTAAAAGGGTGAGATGATGAGGATTTAGGCGGATCTATGGCAAATCATTACTGGAGTTACCGGCCCCAGATGAAGGGAAGCCTCTCTCGCCCAAGACCATTTTCTTCAGTAGTAACAAGCAGGCAAAGCCTTTTCCTTTTCAAATCATTCTCTAATGAGAAACGACTTAAGCTGGGGAACTTCTCTGCACAGTAAATTGGACAGATTGAGGGATACGCTGAAAGAGGATCCAGTAACAGGACGAAAGCTCTTCTGTCCCACAGATCCGCATCGGCTGGGATTGGAATGGGGTGTTCCAGACACCTGACAGGCAGCCTGCGGAAACACTTGCCACAGGATCAACCTGAGACAGGCGCACGTGTGTGAGATCCTGCCCCTGCTCTCTCCCCACCGGCACCCCCTGAACACTGTTCAAAATCCTTGAACGGCTTCATGTTTCTCTCAAGACAAAACGGCAAATCCTCTGCATGCCCTGCAGATTCCTGCATGGCCCAGACCCTGCTTCCTCGCCTAGAGATTCTGTCCTCTCTCGCTGCCTGCCGGCCACACCGTCTTCGACTGGAACATACTTCCACTGCCCCAGGACCTTTGCAAATGCGGTCTTCTCTACTCGGAATGCTCCACTTGGCTCCTCCTCATGCTTTAGATCCGAGCTCAAGTGTTTACAGTACCACTGGCCCTCTTCATAACTTTTTTTTTTTAATTTTTTTTTTAACGTTTATTTATTTTTGAGACAGAGAGAGACAGAGCATGAACGGGGGAGGGGCAGAGAGAGAGGGAGACACAGAATCGGCAACAGGCTCCAGGCTCTGAGCCATCAGCCCAGGGCCTGATGCGGGGCTCGAACTCACGGACCGCGAGATCGTGACCTGAGCTGAAGTCGGACGCTTAACCGACTGCGCCACCCAGGTGCCCCTCATAACTCTTAAAATTGCAGTCAACAATTAATTATATAATTAACTTATTAACATTATCTGCATTTAAATTTCTCATTAGAATAAAAATTCCCCAGGGGCGCCTGGGTGCCTCAGTCAGTGAAGCGTCCAACTCTGGATTTCGGCTCAGGTTATGGTCTCACAGTTCATGAGTTCGAGCCCCAGGTTGGGCTCTGCACTGACAATGCAGAGCCTGCTTAGGATTCTCTCTCTCTCTCCCTTTCTCTGCCCCTCCCCTGCTTTCTTGCTCTCTCAAAATAAATAAATAAACTCAAAAAAAAAAAAAAAAAGGAATTCCTGAAGGACAGGTACTATGTCTACTATATTGACAATTCTATTCCTAGTGTTTGCAAAAGGCAAGCATTCAATAAATAATCACTGACTGAGTGAATGAATGGATTCTTACCCTCTATCAGCACCAGGAGCTTAGATTATAAATCTCTAAGCACAACACATCTATGAACTGAAACTTGTGAGTCACGTGGCACCATCAGCACTAGCTGATACAGACTTACATGGTATCTGCAGTGTGTTGTGTGTGGGTGGGTGGATAGCAATTGATCTATGTCCTCTCCCTTTTCTCTGTTCTCTCTCCCTGGGTTGCATTTGTGTTCCTAGGGTCTCTGCCTTGTGGCCCTTTGTCTCTTCACTTCCTCCACCCAGTGCCTCTTACCACTTATTTCTCCTTTTTTCAATTCCTTCCCAAGGGCCAGGAACTTGCCGTGCTTTGGCAGCTTCATTGGCATTCATCACACTTGGCTCCCAGGCTCCTGATCTGATGGCTGTCTTACTTCCAAAGTCTGCCTACTTCCCTGCCAAGATATTTAGGAACTGTTACTCCCAGAAGAACATTGAGAAGATAGATTTTCCTTCTCTCTTTTCATTCATAGGGATACTATTTTTGGCTTCAGGGCCATGATTTTAAGGCAACGATGATTTTTTTTTAACCCTGAGGTGAGTTGCAGGAGCCCTACGGTACTTTCCACTGAATATGCCATGGATCTCCTTAGTAATCCCTTAAAAAAAAACCAAAACAGTAATGACATAGTTAGTTCTTCAAGAGGATGAAAACTGTATGACGAGGACTTTGGAAATGAAAGCTGTTTGGAAAAAAATTGAAAATTACATTCAATGTTATTGGGTCTGGGAAACCATTATACTAGGGACTTAATTATTTATGTGTTCATCAATTTAATGAGCCATTACCATTAAGGTTTAATGGTAAACCTTGCCAAATTCTGGTAGATACCAGGGCTACACTCCCTTTGTCTTGATACGGAAAGTTGCCATCAAGGACCCCAGGGCTCTGTGGTCCATGAGCCCATCCCTGACAGGCACAGAAACCATGATGCTGAAGAAGGTGATGATGTTGAACAGGCACTGCTTTTGTATCTAGTTGGTGATACAATGGTATACAAAGCATATGGGAGTTCCACCTACATGAGGCATACATTCATCTTGCAAGAGATAGACAGTAAACAATAAAACATACATGTGTGGCAAGTGTAACAAATCAGGCTATCATGAGTTAGTTATAAGCACTGAAAATCTATGTTCTCTTCCACAGCAAGAAGGCATTTCCTATTTTGCCTTAGCCATGCTATTTGCACTGTCCCATTATTGCAGTGTTTCTCAAGGTGTGACTGACAATCCCCTAGTAGGTCATTGAATTAAGTTTTTAAAACATTTTTTAATTAATAAAATAGAACAGAAAATGTCAGACTATCTCCTATATTAAAGGTCACTATTGAACTTCGTTTCAGAGTTAAATGTACGGATACATTGGTTCTGATATAGAATATGTCTTAGAGTAGGTCCTCATCAAAAATGTGTCAAAGCATGGCTTCTTGAGCCAGAATTTCAGCAATGTCTCATCCCATATTATGGGCTAAGGGACCATTTATAATGATGGCAAGCCAGGCATCCAGTTCCTTTTGGTGACAAGAAATCCAGCCTCATTTCATAGGACCCTCATGTCTTCCAATTATGAATTAGAAAATATTATTTGAACACATGCCCAAGGAAAACTGAAAATAAGTTATCATTCAGCACACGCAATTTTAAAAATGATATTATGGAGTGGGAAGCATTGGTAGGCTTTCCTAATTATAGATATGCCACAGGGTTACTAAATTACTCAATCCATTCAATAAGTCTATCATGTCCCAGGCAATGTTTTGAATAAATCTTGCATGGTTCTTACGCTCATTCGGTTTATAATCATACTCTTCACTTTCTAAATTAGTGATCCTCAATCCGGCAGCAAAATACAATCATCATGGAAGCTTTTGAAAAACACCAATCTTCATTCCCAAAGGTTCTGGTTTAATTAGGGTAGGGATCCAGAATGAATATTTTTGAAGCTGTCCAGGTGATTCTAATATGCAGGCAGTACTGAGAACCAATGGTCTGCAACAGACAATAAGAATCTTGTCAATTTGTATATTATTTAACTTTGTCTGAGATACCCAGAATATTTTCTGTCTCAGGGTGATACAATGAATTCCTCTTACTAAAGAAAGGAGCTGAAAATTCCTCTAAAAACGTTAGCATCCGTAAAATCTTCCAGTTGATTTTTATCATTTTTCACTGGCTGAAGACTGGTTAACAACAGGTCTTTCACTGTTTTTAAATCTTAACTTTTTCCGTTCAGTATGAATTTTGAATCCCATTTATGAAAGCATTTAAATTCCCCATTAGTGACAATTCCTCCTACATGGTTATTATTAAGGACATATATAATCCTTTAATTTCCATTTTTTTGTGTCAAGTGTCTAATTAAAGTTCCACGTGTATATATTTCTACATGAAATGGTCAAGCCCGTCATTTGTATACTTGTTTCATTTTTGTGAACCTTGTGTCCAACATTAATACTTCAAATGCTCATTCTTCTTCAACTCCCAATAATCAGTCTCCATAGAGTGAAAGTTTAGCAAAAACTTGGGAAAAATAATCCCTGATTCAAGCTCCCATTTCCCTTAGCATCCTTTGTGTTTCACCTTTTCAAGAATTTTTAATGGGGTTTAAAAAAAAGAAAAAAAAAGCTACTCTCGTCTCTAACACTATGTTTTGCCTTCCCTTCCCTGAAGAATTAGGCATCTGACTGAAGAACTCCATTCTTACCTTATTTCCTTTTCAAAAAAAGCTGAGCAAACCAGCTGAAACATTTGGGAGCTTTCTGAGTTTTCTAGTAACTTAGGCTCCCTGCTGACTGATGATATTCCTACCTATTCCCTTCTTTGGAGACATCTAGAGATATCTTTCATTTTCTCTCATTTCTTGGTTTGATCCTTAGTACTGCATGTGAGCTACTGAAACAGTCACCTTGACTTGGGAGCTCCCAGCTGGGTGGTCTTGGCCCAGTCACACCAATTCTCTGAGTCCTAATGGCCACACTGGCAAAATGGACAGAGAGATAAGATGGTTTGAGTATTAGACATAATGAAACTGATCCCATTCACAATTGCAACAAGAAGCATAAAATACCTAGGAATAAATCTAACCAAAGATGTAAAGGATCTGTATGCTGAAAACTATAGAAAGCTTATGAAGGTAATTGAAGAAGATTTAAAGAAATGGAAAGACATTCCCTGCTCATGGATTGGAAGAATCAATATTGTCAAAATGTCAATACTACCCAAAGCTATCTACACATTCAATGCAATCCCAGACATAATGAATGCGAACTACTCGGCTCAATGCCTATACTTTCTTGGATACAAGAAATGGGAGAGAGCATTAATACTGAAGTAGCAGGCATCCCACATTTAACTGCACTCTACTAGATAGGTACAGGGCACGTAGCATTCTTTCCTATAAATAATTTCAGTCCATCTCTCATTAGAGTAAGAAGGCTTAAACAGTGGAGAATTGGTTCCCCAGGAGCACATCTGTTATAGGAACATTTGTTCATTCACTTGACAGATATTAATCAGGTATTCTCTCCTGGGCTGGGAGCCAGGGTTCCAGCAGGGATCAGGGAGGATGCGCACACGGTTCTTTGGAACTCACAGTCTTGCCAGGGAGATGGAAATTCTCATGAGTATGCTCTAGTTTGATATGGAAAGTTGCCATCAAGGACCCCAGGGCTCTGTGATCGATGAGCCCATCCCTGACAGGCACAGAAACCATAATGCTGAAGAAGGTGATGATGTCGACAAGGATCTGTATCTTTTATTTGAAAATGTAGGAGCATTCCCCGTTATCATTCCTTTTATGGAGTGGTAAGATTCCTTTCCTTAATTATTATGAGAGTATTTGAACCAGAAATGAGTTTTACAGACATGGTCCACTGTGAACATGAAACTTCAGAGTGTTGGGCGGGTGTCGCCTGATGACTTTGCTGACGAGCTGTCATTTCTCATGGGCTGATTCGAGAACAGTGCTCCGACACTGGTTTTCATCAGAGTTTGCATTGCTGCATTTTCTCCCAGGGTTTTTACTCTTCCCATATACATCCATTTTGAACACTCATTTGTTTCTTGCCTTTTTAAAAAAACAACACTATGGCATATATTTCAAGCACTGATGCTTATCACATTTTTTCAAAGGCATCTTTTAATTTATGGCATGTTGTTCAACTTTTCCCTTTACTTCTAGACATTATATGCCTTCTCTCATTAACTACTTTATAGGAAACTACATTATTACACTGCAAATCTTCCTATATAAAGTTTAATCCTGTCATTAATTATTCCTTAGATTTGATATCTACAAGGTAGATAAAGAGCTCTACGGCGTTTAAGCTTCTTAAACTTTATTGCCAAATGTCTTTCCAGAAATGTGTACTGTTTTTGTACTGGTATTTCCCACTAGTAGGTCTGAGTCCATGATCCAACAGACCTTCACTTATTCTGAATACACACGCACATGGACACACACAGATTTAAATTCTATCAAAATTATAGGAAGCACACAGTGTCTGATGTACCTCTCATTTTATGATGTCAGCAGCCTTTGCCTAAATGCTGTTTTTAATTGGGGGTTACCAATGGCAATATCCTACATTTACCTTTTCATTTTTGTCCGTGGTGAGATCACTCTGAAAGAGAGGATGGATCCCCATCCAAAACTGGGCTGGATGTCAAATACCATACACAGAGAAGGAATGAAAAGGTTTATTACTTACATAATGGGGCTGTAGCCAGACTACAGCATTGCCGGCTTCCTAAGCTGGCCCCAAAAATGACTCGAGGGAGCAGGGAAAGGAGACTGCATGTGGTTGTTACTGTGATTAGAAGATAGGGTAGGGTGAAGGTTTCTGGGCACAGTGGAGCTGGCATGGTTTGAACCATCTCCAGGTGCCAAAGGAGACAGCCATCGGCCGTCCTGGCTCACCCAGATGTGGCGAAAAGAGGGAGAAAGAGGCTAAAATGCTGTCAGCGAAGATCAGAACATGAAGGGAGGGAGACATTTTAGGAGTTTCTTCATTGGAATATTTGATAAAGAGACACTTGTCCTTTTTTACTCTTTTGATTACTCTTGGTACAGTTCATGAAGGTCATAAAATGCTGGGCCCTTTCCATTTATGTACTGGTTTTCAAGACAATGAAAGTGGTTTGCTGTCACTTTCTGAAGGTGAATAACGTTTTAATTCCATAAACTCAGGAAATAAACATATTTGGTCGCTTTCAACCCATTATAATCATTTTCATTACTGAAACACAATTTTGTCCCACCTTTAACTAGTGGCAGACTCGTTAAGTCATCTCTAGAGTCTTTCTGTCATGACCCAAGTAGGATCTGGTAGCCTCCTGGCCATCCTCTCTGGAATAAGCTATTTCTTTAAGAAAACCAGGTTTCTTTGGGTTACAAATTTTATTTCAAGACCATGATTACTATGATGTTGGTAATTATCTCAAGGCATTTTAAGTAGTATACAGAGCTAAGTAACACACACACACTGATGCACGCAAACGTATGCGCGCGTGCACATACAAACACACACACACACACACACACACACACACACACACAGGACCTCATGAGTTCGTTTTGCTCTTACAATTCAAATTTAAACCTAAAGAACATTTACTAAACCTTTTATCTATTATATATGCACCTCCTTTATTTCACACTGAGAAGCCTGGCTCTCAAGGACAGCAGAGGTGACAGAATAAAAATGTTCTATCATAACTCATTTGTGTTTTCATGTATTGTACATGTGACAGTGTCATAGTAATAACACTGATACTAACAGTATCAATATGTACAATAGTACAATCAATAGTACAATATGATCGGTGGAAACGTTAAAATTATTTTGGCACATGCTCTAGCCATGCCCGCCCGCTACATTTACTGGAGTTCTACTGGATGTGAATGGTCACAGTATGTAGTAATTATGAACTTAGCTCTCAATGAGTTTTAGTTTTACAAGTACCTATATATCTAATAATGCTCATGGGTCCTCCTACATCTATGTCACTCTAATCATTTGGTAAAAAAAAAAAAATCTCTAAGCACCACAGATTTTTACATTATCTTGAGTCCTTTCCTGAGCGTTATCACCTCATTTCTGAGTTCTTTCTAAATTCCGATTTGCCCTATCCTTTAATGTCTTACATCATTTTCTTAATCTTTCAGTTTGTTTTGAAATAGTAGGTCATAGTTTTAATCTATTTTGAGAGCAAATCTTTCTGGCATGCTTTCACTGTCTGCAGGGATGCTATTCTGCTCCTTATTTTGCTTTTTCTTACAATAACTTGGTATGGATTTGACTTTCATACTTGCCTATTGCTGATTTTTGTGCTGAAATTGGTTCCTTGAACTTTTAGAATGAGGCGTGGTTCAGGATAGCTTTTATAACTTCTCAAAGGTCCCTCTCCTGTTGTTTTACAATGTTCCAAAGTAGGGCAGCCCGCTTCCTCTGATTTCCTGGCTATTCCCATCCCCCCTTTTGCCCTTCTTTGTCCCTTTGTCTCTGTTCTGTTTGGTTTGCTTCTCTGAGCAGTTATTCCTCTAGGGGGGACTGCATCCTGGCAGGAGCTCTGGCTCATTGGTGTGGAGAATTCACAGGGGCCAGACTACTGAGCATCCCTCAGACCTTTCTCTTGTGGACTCCTTACACTTATCCGGTATTAGAGAGAAAAAGCCCCTCCCCACTTCTGCTGCCATTTTCAAATTAGCCTGCTGTGCCTTCCATTAAATACCTATCGACTACGTTGGAGATCTCCCAGTTTCAGCTCTGTCAGATGATGCCCTACCGTTTCATTCTTCCTCCACAAAAAAATATGCTAGTACCATGGAGATCTTGTGGCCACTGGTCTGTCCCTATCTGCTTGTATTTAATGCCTCTTAGTCATTAATTTGGCTCTGAGAAACCCAAGGCTTAGAAGTTTCGAAGAAACCAATGTGCCACCTTCTACCACACCTACTTATATCTACAGACCTACAGATCTCCGAAGCTGTACGTGTCTATAACAAATGGCAGAATCTTACAAAGACAGACTAAAATTAAAACGGCCAATATGGAGAACATTCCCATTAGACAAGATCATTCATTTAAGGAACGAAGTTGAAAGCCAGGGCTACTAACTCAAATAAACAGGGGAGAGTACCTATTGTAATTGGAATTTAGAAGCCTCTGATAGGCCTCAAGATTCCAAAAGTCTAGGGGCGCCTGGGTGGCGCAGTCGGTTAAGCGTCCGACTTCAGCCAGGTCACGATCTCGCGGTCCGTGAGTTCGAGCCCCGCGTCGGGCTCTGGGCTGATGGCTCGGAGCCTGGAGCCTGTTTCTGATTCTGTGCCTCCCTCTCTCTCTGCCCCTCCCCCGTTCATGCTCTGTCTCTCTCTGTCCCAAAAATAAATAAAAAACGTTGAAAAAAAAAAAAAGATTCCAAAAGTCTAAGGAGAATTAGAGATACAAGGGAAAACTAAGACATGACTATGTAAGACTAATGTGACTCCCACTGCTCCCCTCCATCCTCCCTTACCTGACTACTCAGTCTACTAATCCTCTCTCTGAATTTTGTTTCCCCTCTGAAGAGACTCGAAGACCAGCAACAAAAGTCCACCAAGTGAGTAGCCCCCATACCATCTGGGCTGGTCCCATACTTGAGGGGATCCTGAGGAATGCTCCAGTAAACTGCTAGACGTTATTTCCTTTAAGCTTCAAGAGGAAACTAAAATTAAAATTAATGGTAAACCTTGCCAAATTCTCGTAGATACCAGGGCTATACTCCCTACTTTCAACCTCACTCGCTCTGGAGACAGCAGATGGGATCCTGGGGAAACTGGCAGAAGCCAGCAAAGGATGAGAATTCACACCAGAGTCAGCTATTCTGGATCTCTATACTGTCCAGTAGAGAGAAGGAGGTAAAATCTCAGGTTGTCCCTTCCTTTCCAAATCCAGACTCTTATAAATTTGGTTTGGGGGCACTTGCTGGTTGCTGATCCTTTCTCTCCTAGGGAAAACTATGTCCTTGTTTCTTTTGTTTTGTGTCCCAACAACCTGGCTTGGCTTTACGCCTGCCTGCCACACGCAGGCTGCCAGTTCGAGTGTATACAGAAGCTCAGTCGCGGTTTGGGAGTTGGGAGCTGCAAAATATGCCTGGACAGAAATGTGAGTTGTATTCCATCTGCAGCAAGGGTCCCACTAACTGTTACTAGCTCTCAGATAAAATGTCTAAGTCTTTCTTTCTTTGGGATATTTTGGGAGTGGCACTGGATCTTCAAGGATAGTACCCCTTGCACCCTCTTTGGAGATACCTCTTGTGTCCAAGTGTTTGTTCAATACAGCCAAGGATATTTGCTGTTTGTCCTGGATGAAATCCGACAAGATATTTAAAAGGATTTTTTTTAAGTAGCTCTATGGCCAAAAATTGGCCAAATTGGAAGCAGATATTCAGAGCTAACAGGAACTTTTTTTTTTAGGCCTTCTTCCCTGAGCTAAACGAAACCATGTACCCAGGGGGAAAGAAAAACATTCCAAAGACAAACAGCTCTAAATCTAGAACACAGGAACTACCAACCAAATGATCTCCCTAAGACGGACAAGGAACAACAGGAATGACTGACTTGGAGAATGTGAACTGGACACCATGACCTGTGAACAGCACACAGATATTCAGCAAAAATTGTGAGAACTCCCGAGCAGTAGCTGGGAGGAGCTCGTAAGCTATTGCCTTAAGTTTTTGTTTTTTTGTTTTTTTGTTTTTTTTTTACCACATCTCTTAGGCTAAGAGTCTAACCAGAAAGGGAGAATTGTTAAAAACAAGACAACAGGCCCCAAGTGGAGTTGCTTATGCTAAGCCCCATATCACCAAAGCGAGACTTGACTTAATTACAGTTTGACTCTCCTGGAAATGGAATTATTCAGGAATCCCTTAATAGATGCCTGCCTTCCCCTAAAGGAAAGTTAGTAACCTTACAATAACCAACCTGCTTTTGTGCCTAGTATAACTTCTTGTTCCTGTTCCCTTCTGCCTATAAAAGTTTTGCATTTTGTACAGTTCTTTGGAGATCCCTTGTCTCTATTACGTTGGATGCTCCCTGATTCGTGGATCATTGAATAGAGCCAATAAAATATACAAAATTTACTCAGGTGAATTTTGTTTTTTAACAGTAAACAGGTGAGGGCCTTTTAAACATAAAAGCAATGGTGGAAACAGTCACAAAGGAAACGATGATAGAGCCACCCATGTGAAATGTAACATCCCTCTTAGATATTCAGTTATCATACTGCCAGAGCATTCAGCAATGACTAACATAGATAGCAGAACTTCTGATACTCAGAGGGAGGTGACTTATAGATGTCTTCTGTCGGCTATAGTCTTAAAACTGTCTTGGATTCAGCCTTGAACTGGCCAAAATTGACCTCTTGGTTTACACTAAAGGTTAAAACCAAAGGATTTGAATCCTGTGACTCAGACTGACAGAGATGCCCTTGTTTGGCAAGATACTAACTCAAGAACTACAGAATGAAAAAATAATTTTCTCCAGGTAGTTAAATATGTCCCCACTTATTTCAACCCTGAGAATCCAGGATCGGTTGGGTACTGTAAGTGTAATACAGCACATAGCCTTGATCTAGAGTGTACGCATGATGGGTGGGCAATAAAGACAAGTGATGGTCACTTTTATTTTGTTTAGCCTCTTGATTGGTCTGGGCAACAGTGAATTAGAGGAATCCAAATTTAACACAGGTGGTCTCAACGTACAGGAAATTACACATGAAAACAAACTTGTGCAACAGGTGAATCTGGGAGGTGACCACCCAAGGTTATTTCTCTTCCATCAATTCACTTAATGTCAACTTCCTGCAGTGCTTTTAAGGTTCTCTGCATGAAGCAGTAAGGAAAATACGAAGTTAACGTGGCTGGGTCACTGCCAGTGGAAGATCCTAAGAAGCAGATGAAGCTTCTCAATATTTGTGAATAAATTTGTGAATAATGTTTAGAAATACATCTACTGGATAAATGTTGATGCAGTTGCATAAAATATCAAGGCATGAAATGTCTGAGTGTTTGTGAATGGAACACTGAGGCTCTGGGCAGGGACTAGAGTGAGGCATTTGGAGAACAAAAATTTAAGGAGGCTGTCAGGGTTGACCCTGCACTTAAGTGACCCCCAAGAGTGAGTGCCTTCTTAAATTTTGGCCTTAGGCACGTTACCCACCTTAACCTTGTGCTGGTCTTGCCTTGCTGAGGTTGATTGTTCAGCCACAGAAGCAAAGGGACGCTCTGGTCTCTGTGTGCCCTTAGACCTTTGCCCATACAAACTGACATTGCATAGCCCCTACAGATCAAGACTGAGAAAGCCACTTACGTGTTAGCCTAAGGGGAAATTTCACTGGCCCAGACAGAGTAACAAGTGTGGGTTCTATCCCACACTGGTCCCTGAAGAGTATCTTTTCTACGTTCAGCCCCATATCACATGCGAAGAGCTCTTAACGGAAGAGCTTTAAACAGAAAAAACGACAGACAGGAAAATATAATCCCGTTAAGGAATCTGCCTTGATTTGTAAGACCTGAAACCGACTAGGCGAGAGACATTTTGCATCCCGTTCCATCAAAAGGTAACTCCCACCTTTTAAGCCTTCTTAGTCTGCAAAAACAAACAACTATCCAGCATGGGAGTGGAATCTGTAAGTGTGAGCCATACTCCACAGGTTTCTCTGCTGTTCTGGAGGAATGACACAGACTTTCTGAGAGAAGATACTTTTGCATAATTCCCTTCCTATTTCCTCCCTCAAAACACTTGTGGGCAAACAGGGCTCACGTAGGGGGTGCTTTCTTTTGCTCCATTTTCCATTGACGGGGCGTCTTTCACGTTGTCTGGGGTCCCTTGCCATCTGTGGGGAGGCAGGCAGACGCAGGGCAAGCTGGCTGCCTGGCAGCCTTCACGTGGGGGTGGAAGAGCACCTCCCACCCTTTCCAACAATGGTTCTGTGAGAAACGCTTTAGGAAACAAGAGAGGGATTCACTGAGCGGAGGATATGGAGCAAAAGTCCAGGTTGGCTCTGCCTCCGAGCTGAGAACGGATACACTGTTGTCAGGAATTGATTTCTGTCACTTACATCCTCCATTCACCCTGGACCACCTTGATCGTCACCCACCTCGTTCTTCCCCCGTTATGCTGAGAAGAGAAATGTTATTTCTCTGCTTCCACACTTTATCCTTTAACGAATGATTATCTCCTTATTCTGCCCACTCACTACCTCTCTCCTCATTATTCTCAGCAGGTTCATCAAACATCAAAACCTGGCTGAATCTACCCCGAGAACACATTCTTTTCCTGGAGAGCATGGTTTCACTTGAACTGTTCTGCTTCTGCAGCAAACTTTGGGACACATTTCTTGTTTAAAACCACAGCCCTAAATTTAGCTCCAAGGCCAGGATCTGTCTCATTTCCCCAAGAAGGTCTTACTAATACGAATACTATAGTAATGATAATTTCCTGTGTATGTACATCAAGCCCAATACCCTGGGATTGTTTGTTATGAGCTGGCCCCTCCCTCTGTCCAGCCTGCATCTCCTGGTGTCCTTTCCTATAGCTAAGTGCTCCCAAACCATACTTTCCCGCTTGAAGCTCTTCCTGATGCTATAATTCCTGCTCCTGTACCCCCCACCTGGAGTCTCTTAGCTCCAGGTCTATCTTTCCTGTGGTTGCACTTGACAATGAAAATTTGAATCATTCTCACAGTCCTGGTCAAGTTGTGCCCTCCTCCATAAATACTTCCCTAAACTCCCACTAGTCCCTGTATTCATAGAGTTCTAACTTTTGGCCCAAGGCCCTTTCCAAATTAATCTCAAAAAGAGCACAATGTATAATTTTGAAAGAACAGGATCAGACAAGGAGCCCCAGTGAAATACATTTCAGGGATATGCATTTGGAAACTGGAGGCTTTCACACAAGATGTGATAATGTGGCCATTAGTCTGCAGGTGGTATGTAAAGATACACACAGAAGTCAACAGACCAAGCTCATCTCAGTCTGTTGTAGAGAAAAGGTAAGGATTGATTTAAACTCAACAAATGCTTGTTGAGCACCCTCCCCTGGGCTCTCTAGTAAGCACTGGGGGTACAAGGCAGATGACTTCACTAGAAGGCTGATAAATGGGCTAAGCATTTTGAGTTTGTTTCCGTCCCTTGTGATGAGTTAATGCAGTGATTCTCAAACCTGGCTAGGCAGCAAAATCACCTAGGGAACATGATTTATGTATTTGTTTATTTATGCATTAGTCTTGGATCTCATTTTGTAGGAATAAATAACACATTCACAGGATATAGAGCTAAACGAGTGAAAAAGGCACACAGTGCAAAGTATCTCTTGCACCACTATTCCATTTACGTAATTTCCCTAGATACCTTGCCACTTTATCTGGTATCATTGGAGAAGAGCTTAACTCCACTCATCTCTCTACCCATAGTAGAGTTAAAAAGGGTGGAAAGGTGATTCGAAATTTGGGTGGGGTTGGGAGGCATCTGAGCAGGCTGTCCAAGCCAAGCACAAATTAGGAAACCAGTCTGCAGTGAAAGAGGTTAGGCCTATGCTTATAGGATCTAGGCAAGACCAGGAAATGACCTCCTAAAGGTGTGTGAAGCCAGGAGACCCTGCCGCTGGTCATCTTAAACAGCCGGTTCCCCATGAGATCCTCAAGATCTGTGCCCACTAAGCCCCTCAGAATCTAGTGCCACACATTCGTCCTTCCTTCTTAGACATGGGGTGTCAATGCATCCATATTTGTCACTGTTTGACTATTGTGTGCTAGAATATGAGCATCAAGCATAATGGAAGAGCTTTGCAAGTTAGAGGCAATATTTGTTTTCTACCTTTTATGTGGTAATACATTACATGCCTCTTATGTGCACTCCTATGTGCATGAGACAATGCAGAGTCTCATTTTGTTCTCACAATGTTGCTGGGATATCATTACACAGAGGCAGTATATAATACAGGTTAAAAGTATGATGTATAAAGACAGGCTGCTAGATGCAAGTTTCTGCTCCTCTGCATGAAAATGTGGATCCTTGAGCAAGTTACATAGATTCATGGTGCCTCAATATCCTCATCATAAAAGACAGGATAGACGTAACATACTTTGTATAGTGCCTGGCACATGTTTTAAGCTCAATTCATGTTACCTATTATTAGTTTTGGAGGGAAGAATATCAACAACTCTACAGGACTAATGACATCCAGGATACCAGAAGCCATCCAAGCGATTGCTAAGCCAGGGAACAGAAGTCAGTATCAAATGCAAAGTACAACAAACAGAATTCAACAGCACATTTACAGGATCATACGCCATAATCAAGTTCAACTTATCCCAAGGATGCAAGGATGGTTCAAAATATGAAAGTCAATTAATGCGAAATACCACATTAACAGAATGAAGGATAAAAATTACAATCAACTCAATAAGATGCAGAAAAAGCATCTGATAAAACTCAACATCCTTCCACGATGAAAATTCTCCACAAATAAGTAGAAGAACATACATACTTCACATGTACTGCAACATAATAAAGGCAATATATAAAACGCTGACAGTTAAAGTCACACTCAATGGTAAAAAGCTAAAATCTTTTCTTCTAAAATCAGCACCACGACAAAGACGACTACTCTTGCCACTTCTATTCACCATAGTACTGGAAGTCCAAAAAAAAGCAAGCAGGTAAGAAAAAGAAGTAAAAGGCATCCAAATTAGGTTGAAACAAGTAAAATTACCTCTGTATACAGCATGATCTTCTGTAAAGAAAACCCTAGGGGCGCCTGGGTGGCGCAGTCGGTTAAGCGTCTGACTTCAGCCAGGTCACGATCTCGCGGTCCATGAGTTCGAGCCCCGCGTCAGGCTCTGGGCTGATGGCTCAGAGCCTGGAGCCTGTTTCCGATTCTGTGTCTCCCTCTCTCTCTGCCCCTCCCCCGTTCATGCTCTGTCTCTCTCTGTGTCCCAAAAATAAATTAAAAAAAAAAAAAAAAAAAAAGAAAACCCTAAAGGCTTCACGAAAAAATGGTTAAAATAAGTTGAATTTAGTAAGGTTGCAGGATGCAAAACCAACATACACAAATCAGCTGCAATTCTATACACTAACAGTGGATTTCTCTGGAAAGAGAAATTAGGAAAATAATCCAATTTACACTAATACTGTGAAAATAAATAAAGAGAATCCTCACTGAAGTGTATGTGGGAAACTAGAAGGGGGAACTGGTACAGCTCAATGTCAGTTACAGGAAGAATTGTCACTTACAGACCCTAACAGAGGAATCATCAACAGGAAAGAATGATCAATTACAGGTTCCAACAAGATAAGATGTACCTTGAATCTCCTACAAGAAATCAATCATGCCTGCAACTTATCCCACAAGAAACCCACCATCACTCTGAACTCCTGTGTTTCTCAAATGGACTTTCATTCAAAACAACCCCTCCCAATTTCTTCCTTCTTCTCCAAAAAATAATATTCCTCTCCTTTGTGTTAGACTTGCCTATGGTTTTGTCATAGCCTGCATGTCCTGAACTACAAGTCTCTGTTATTCCCAAATAAACCTATTTTTTGCTGGCAAAATAACTGATTTTTATTTTGAAAGTTAACAATAGAAAATACAATAAAACACCCAGGCATAAATTTTCTCTCACCAAGGAGGTACCTATGTACTGAAAACTACTAAGACATTAATGAAAGAAACTGAAGAAGATATAAATAGGTATTCCCATTATCACGGACTAAAAGAATTAACACTGTTAAAATGTCCATACTACTCAAAGCAATATAAAGATTCAGTTCAATCTCTATCAAATTCCAATGGTATTTTCACAGATACAGGAAAAAAAAAAACTACCTTTAGAAAAAGGCATTTGAGAGGAGAAAATGGGTGATGGGCATTGAGGACAGCACTTGTTGGGAGGAGCAATGGGTGTTGCATGTAACATTAAAAATAAACAAACAAATAAATAAAAGAAAAGAAAATGTAAAAAAGAATAAACAAAGTCTAATACGCATACATAAAAGCACACACATACACACACAAAAGAAAAATGCATTTGACAAACTACAACACATCCATTCATGATAAAAACCCTCAACAAAATGGGTTTAGAGAGAACATAGCTCAACATAATAAAGGCCTTATATGAAAAACCCACAGCAAACATCATCCTTAATGGGGAAAAACTAAGAGCTTTTCCCCAAAGGACAGGAACAAGACAGGGATGTACACTCTCACCACTATTATTTAACACAGTACTGGAAGTCCTAGCCTCAGCAATCAGACAACAAAAAGAAATAAAGGATATCCAAATTGGTAAGGAAGAAGTAAAACTTTCACTATTTGCAGGTGACATGATAAGATATAGAGAAAACTCTAAACACTGCACCAAAAAACTCCTAGAATTGATAAACAAATTCAGTGAAGCTGCTGGATACAAAATCAAGGTACAGAAATCCACTGCATTTGTTTTTTTTTTTTAAATTTTTTTTAACATTTATTTATTGTTGAGAGACAGAGAGAGACAAAGCACGAGCAAGGGAGGGGCAGAGAGAGAGGGAGACACAGAATCTGAAGCAGGCTCCAGGCTCTCAGCTGTCAGCACAGAGCCCAATGCGGGGCTTGAACCCATGAACCGGGAGATCATGACCTGAGCCAAAGTCAGACGTTTAACTGACCGAACCACCCAGGTGCCCCTGAGAAACAGACTCTTAACTCTCGAGAACAAAATGATAGTTACCAGAGGGGAGATGGGTTGGGGGGATGAGTAAAATAGGTGATAGAGTAAGAGTAAGGTAAGAGTACAGTTACCATAATGAGTACAGCGTAATGCATAGAATTACTGAGTCACTGTATTATACAACTGAAACTGATGTAACACTGTATGTTAACAGTACTGGAATTAACATAAAAAACTTAATAAGAAAAAAAGATATTGGCTTATAATGAACAAAGCAAAAAGAAATTTTTTTATGGAACCACAAAAGATTCTGAATTGTCAAAGCCATCTTGAGAAAGAAGTTGGAGGTATCACATTTTCTAATTTCAAACTATATTATGAAGCTATATAGCAATCAAAATGGTATATTATTGGCATGAAAACAGACACATAGGTCGATGGAACAGAGATCCCAGAAAAAACCTGCACATATACAGTGAACTAATCTTGGATAGGGGTGAAAAGAACATGCAATAGAGAAAGGACAGTCTCTTCAACAGGTGGTGCCAAGAA
This sequence comes from Puma concolor, assembly GCF_028749965.1. Taxonomy (NCBI): domain Eukaryota; kingdom Metazoa; phylum Chordata; class Mammalia; order Carnivora; family Felidae; genus Puma; species Puma concolor. The sequence continues at coordinate 127,763,332 of NC_141667.1, forward strand.
CACTGGATATCCACATGCAAAAAAAATGAAATTGGACCCCTATCTTATACCTCTCACAAAAATTAATTTTAAATGGATTAAAGATTTAAATATAAGACCTGAAATTAAAAACTCTTAGAAGAAAACATCGGGAAAAATGCTCCTTGGACTTTAATCTTGGCAGTGACTTTTTGGATTTCACACCAAAGGCACATGCAACCAAAGGAAAAATGGGTGGGACTACATCAAACTAAAATTCTCATGAATGGCAAAGGAAATAATCAATAAAATGAAAAGGCAAACTATGGATTAGGAAAAAAAATCTACAAACCATATATCTCACGATGGGCTAATATGCAAAAGATATAACAAACCTATACAACTCAATAGCAACATACAAATAATCTAATTAAAAATGGGCAAAAGACTGAAAAGACATTTTTCCAAAGATGACATACAAATGGGGGTGCCTGAGTGGCTCAGTCACTTATGCGTCTGACTCTTGATTTTGACTCAGGTCATGATCTCACGGTTCATGGGATCGGGCCCCATGTTGGGCTCTGCACTGACAGCAGGGAACCTGCTTGGGATTCTCACTCTCTTGCCCTCTCTCTGCTCCTCACCCACTCATGTGCTTTCTCTCTCTCTCTCAAAATAAATAAACATTAAAAAAAAAAAAGACATACAAATGGCCAATAGGTACATAAAAAGGTACTCAACATCACTAATCACCAGGGAAACGCAAATCAAAACCCCCAGGAGCTAACAGCTCATACTCCTTAGGATGGCTTTTAGGAAAAAGACAAGAGATAAATCTTTTCAAGGAGGTGGAGAAAAGGGAAACCTTTTGCAATGTTGACATGAAAGTAAATTGGTTCAGCCTTTCTGGAAAACAATATGGAGCTTCCTCAAAAAATTAAAAACAGAACTACCAATCCCACTTCTGGGTGTATTTCTAAAGAAAATGAAAAACAATATCTCAAAGAGATATGTGCACTCCAATGTTCACTGCAACATTATTCACAATAGCCAAGATATGGAAAAAACCTTAAGTGTCTATAGATGGGTGAATGGATAAAGAAGATGTGGCATACGTATACTCTCATACATATAGATGCCTATATATACTGATATATATGTGTGTGTGTGTGTGTGTGTGTGTATATATGTGTGTGTATATATATATGTGTGTGTGTGTATATATATATATATATATATATGGTGAACAGTATTCCATCATATATGTGTACATATATACATATATCTATATCTATATCTATGATGGAATATTTTTTAGCCATGATCGGCACTTGCAAAAAAATAGATGAGCTTTAGAGGACATTATGCTAAATGAAATAAGCCAGACAGAGAAAAACAAATATTGCATGATCTCACATGTGTAAAATAAAGGAAAAGAAATGCCAAATTCACAGAGAGTAGAGAATAGAACAATACCAGGGGTTGCAGTTTGGGGAAAATGGAGAGATTTTAGTGAACGGATACAAGCCTTCAGTTATAAAATGAGTAAGTTCTGGGAAAATAATGTACAGCATGGTAACTATGGTTAATAATAGTGTAATTTGCTAAGACAGTAGATCTTCAGTGTTTGTATTTATTTTTTGTAATTAAAAAAATTTTTTAATGTTTATTTTTATTTTTTTATTAATGTTTTTATTTCTTTTTGAAGGAGAGAGAGAGAGACAGAGAGACAGAGCATGAGCGGGGGAGGAACAGAGAGAGAGGGAGAATTCGAAGCAGGCTCCAGGCTCTAAGCTGTCAGCACAGAGCCCGATGTGGGGCTCGAACCCACAAACTGAGATCACGACCTGAGCCAAAGTCAGACGCTTAGCTGACTGAGCCACCCAGGCGTCCCTATTTTTATTTTGAGAGACAGAGCATGAGTGGGGGAGGGGCAGAGAGAAAGAGACACAGAATCTGAAGCAGGCTCCAGGCTCTGAGCTGTCAGCAGCACAGAGCCCAATGTAGGGCTCAAACTCACAAACCATGAAATCTTGACTTGAGCTAAAGTTGGACACTCAACCACCCAGGTGCCCCATCTTAAGCGTTTTTAACACACACACAAAATGTAACTATGTGAGATAATGGCTATAATCATTAACCTGACTGTGGTAATCATTTCACAAACTATATGTATATCAAATCATCATACTGTACACTTTAAATGTATTTATTTTTATTTGTCAATTATACATTTAAACTAGGGGGGGGCAAAAAAGAATTGTTTTCAACGTGTTGTGACCTTTTTTGAGTTATTTGCAAATAATCACTTTGTCCATTTACTCCCTAGTGCTCTGGGATTATAAAGGTTCAATGCATTGAACATACAGCATCACAGACACAGGAGGAACCTCAAGGATGTCCATCAGCCCAGGATCTTTGTCTTCCGGGAGAGAACACCTACTTCCAGGGACAGAGGATAGACTTAACCGGGTCAAACAGCAAGAATGTCACCAGCCACACCTGCCACCTCTCCAGTACGCAACCATAGTGTAGCAGGATTCTGCCACAGAGAGTCATGACACGGAGGCTTTTCTTTCCAGGAAGCAACTTTATTCCTGCCGACACCGCTCCGATGGGTTCTTAGCCAAAGAACTGAGCCCCGAACGCTACGTGGCCTAGTTTTTAAATGTATTTTTTTCCTTCTTTGTCTCCCATATACGGTAACACCCAAACATGTAGTCTGATTAAGTGGTCTCATGGTACAAGGTCGTGAGGGATGTTGTCGAGTAAGCGAAGAGCAAGGTTGCCTTGAGGTTATTTTTTTCTTTCCTTAGATAGGGGACCCTACCGCAATAGCGCCTCCATACCCAAGGGTCTCAGCACGCTATGCCACTGTGTACTTGTTAGGACGGCCATAACAAAATACCACACACTGGGTGGCTTAAACAACAGAAATGTATTGTCTTGCAGTTCTGGAGGCTAGAAGTCCAAGATCAAGGTGTGAGCAGGGTTTATTTCCTTTTAGGCCTCTCCTTGGCTTGCAAATGGCCGTCTTCTTGCTGTGTGGTCACATGGTCTTCCCTCTGTGCACCTGCAAGCCTGCTATCTTTCCGTGTATCCTAATTTTCTCTCGTGATGACACCAGTCAAATGAAATCAGCGCTCACTCCAACAGCTTCATTTTAACCTAATCACTCCTATAGAGGCCCTATGTCCCAACGCAGCCACATTCTGAGGTACTGGGGGCTTAAGCCTTCAACAAAGGAATTTCAGGGGTACACAATTCAGCCCGTAACAACTCCCTATGTCAGGGATGCTTATCCTGTTCCCTTAACTAAATCCTAATCATCTTCTGCATCCCAACTTAAACACCCCTTCCTTAAAAGAGCCTATCCTAACGGCCTCTCACTTCCTAGAGGCAAGTTCAGACCCCTTTCGAGGCACCCTTCAACTTGTACTTCTCGTGACTGTTAGCAAATAAATCACTGGGTAAGGAGCCGATTGGCTTTTGTCCCTCTCCGTGAGACTTTCATCTTCCACAGGGCAGGGAGATGGACGCTCTTGCTCCTTCCTGCATCCTCAGGGACTAGCCAGGGCCTGGCCCAGGCAGCAAATGTTTACTGAATCAACACATAAATGAATAATGCTTTCAGGAAGCAATGAAAGCCACAGAATGTTTTCTCAGTTTGTTTATGATGCCTGATACAAACGCTCCTCATGTCCCAAAGCCCACTTCCAACCAGCCTCGCTCCTTCTCCTTACCCAAAAGCACAACTGACTCCTTCTTCCTCATCAGTCCTGCAGCACATTATTTATGCAGTTGGTTTCATGCCTTTAAGTTTATTTATTTTGAGAGAGACAGAAACAGCATGAGCGGAGGAGGGGCAGAGAGAGAGAGAGGGAGAGAGACAGTCCCAAGCAGGCTCCACACTGGCAGCACAGAGCCCTGATGCGAAGCTCAAACCCACGAAACCGTGAGGTCTGAGCAGAAACCAAGAGCCAGTCGCTTAACCAACTGAGCCACCCAGGCGCTGCTGGTTTCATGCTTAATTGTAACGTATTATGGGTAGTTTGTTAACATGTTTATCCCTCACATACACCTCACTCACCTTAGCTATGATCTCCGTGAAGATAAGAACAGACCCTAACTATAAATCCCTGGCACACAGCATAACACCTGCCTAATAACGAATTCGTGCTTATGAGGAGATAGGACGTACCTGGAGCCCAGCTCACATGGTTGGAGCCAGTTGTCAAAGGTGTGAAGTTCTTCTTTACGATTCTAGAATCACTGAGGGGGCTCCTCACAGCCCTGTCCAGCCCAGAGGCTTCAGTGGGGCCAGGAGAGCTGCCGCTCACTCAACTCCCAGAAACAGCTGTGGAGCTGGCTCTAGAGGAGGAAGGACTCCAGTGACTGAATACATACATTTGTTTCCTTAAGAAAAAAAAAAAGAGAGAAAGAGGAGGAGAGAAGGGTGGAGGAGGAAGAAACCAAGAAACCAAGAAAGGAAGAGAAAGAAACCAAGAAAAGGAAAGAATAAAAAAATCCCGTGAACCTTCTGGAATTTGATTTACATTCAGACAGGAATTGGCTCTGGCTCTTTGGTCTAGGGTTACACAGACGGAAGCTCAAACCAGCGAGCCAGCCTAGAGGGACTGGGATGGGGCAGGGAGCCAGCCTAGAAGGACTGGGATGGGGCAGGGAGCCAGCCAGCCGTCCAGCTTCTAAGGGGTGTCCTGTGACTCAAGCTCCTTGTCTGTGAAAACAGAGTGATTACATGGTAGTCCGTAATTCACAGCGGTATGGTGAGCGGCAGATGAGACGTCTCAAATAAGGGAGCTCCTGGAAGGTTCATGAGCTTTTCCAGTAGTGAAGGAAGGTCTTTGTTTAGCTTCAGAGCGGTTGATGAATAAACAGGAGAAAATCAGGGGTCCTTCTGAGGACGTATCTAGGTTTAGCAGTGATATGCCCCAAGTATAGAGCTACCAGTGCACTGGGGCATTCTCAGGTTGGTGGAGAACTTGGTCTCATAAAAGCTGAGGACCTGTCCCTTCGTTTCTCCATCTCTGGACCTGCAGGTACCCCTGCCTCTGAGCATCTTCATCTCCTAGTGAAAACCACTCTATCGTTTACCTCTTCCTTTGTCTCAACCAGAGAGAGGGGGGAGGGGCAGCATGCCACCTGGTTAAAATCACAGCTTCTGGGGTCACTTGGGCCACAGTTCAAATCCCAGACCTGCTGCTTACCAGCTCTGTGATCTAGAGAAAGTATCTGATCTTCAGTCTCCTCTTCTTTAATACGATAAAATTAACAGTAGGTGCCCGTGGGACTGTCAGGAAGCTTAACTGAGATAGTGCATGCTTGGGAGGAGCATGGGGTCTGATAGTAAGTGCTCAACAAACAGCAGGCATGCTGTAATACCGTAACCTCAGCTAGGGTCAAATACTTTCCTTCCAGATTTGTTTTCTTGATCCATTTTCTCTATTGTTCTCCTCCTCGGATCCTCGTTCTCATGCATAATGAGCCTAATGCAACCCCAGAATTAGGCCTCTTAATGGCATCAGGCAACCTGAAGAATAGGTAAAAGTTTCTCAGGCCATCTGAGAAAACCAAACTCCTCTCTTGTAATAGGGGTCTCTGATAGCGAAGGGCTTCATTACAGACACCCCAGTGTTCAGGCGGATGCCTCCTTTCCTCCTCCCTCAACACTTAAGCAAACCCCGAGGCCGTTCCTTTATAAACCATGCTCAAAAAATGCAGAGTCAGGATATAGGAGCTTTTGGTTCATAGTTCTCCAGGAGTTCCCAACTCCAGATTCATTTTTGTTCCTAAGCCAGCAGCACAGTTATTAGCTGCAGGATATGTAAAGGGCATGGAGAGTTACTAAAGCATTGAGTCAAGAAGTGCAAATGTCAAAGGCAAAAAGAACACTGTGAATGTAGACACAGACTTGAAAGTAGAGGCAGCAAAAACACCCGTGGGATAAAATGTCCTTGGAAAACGGCTAAGATGCTGATTTGGGTGCTGCTATTGACAATGGGCAATGGTTACCTGGCAGTCTCTTCCCATATCCTGGCACGTGATAGGAGCTCAAAAAAGCAGCTGAATGAATGAATGAATGAATGAACAATAAACAGTATTTTATCGATAAACATTTATTTTATTGATAATATTGGGATGAAAGGCTTGAGTAAACAACATCATGCTATTGCCTCATGCTCTTCCTTTCATAATGCACGAATCCTCTAACGTTCTCCTTTCTTACTAGTCTATCAAATGCCCCCCTGCTTCTAGTTATCATGACAATTTGGATGGTTGGCCATGCACTAAGGGCTGGACCTTTGAATACTTTATGCTGAATTGACCCCAGCATGTCTCACCACCTCCCACAAGATCGTAAAACAGCCCTAAATGCTAGAAGATGATCTATGCTCCTCTTTCTCTATTCACCTCCACCCTCCTGTGACTGTGATATGTCTTAGATACTCAGCACTATTGTATTTCTACATAAAATCACCCTTAGTCTCAGGTTCTATTCCATGAAAGCTCCTCGCCTGTCTTACTCTGTACCTCTCTCTTGTGTCCGTGGTGAGCACTGCCTTGTAGAGCTGCTTTCTCCATAGTCCTTACACGCGTCATGTAGCTCTCTGTACTGAGTGCCATCGTGATTCAGGCTTCAGTATCATCAATGCCTGTCCCAGGTGTACCGCCCCCAGTAACTCCCTCTTCTTGAAAATGTCATGGTATTTATATTATTAAATAGGATTTACTGATTTTGAATCAGACAAGTAATATTTTCTTCCATGCTCATCAATTAACAGTACCACCTCCTATTAGGAAGCCCCAAATTCTGCAAACCATTGTGCAGGCAGCTGTTTGATGTGTGACATTGCCTGGACCCTACAAAGGGCGGACTGTCCACCTATGTGAGATGAGCATTTTCTGGAGAGATGATGGCAGTTCTCTCTGGATAGGAGGGTATCAGATCATATGATATTTTCTGTTTAAGTTATCTTCTTCTTGCAGTGATACACAGGTTCTTTGCATACCACATTAAGTGAATTTATGGTCGTCTGGCAATGATCCTTAAAAGGACACGTGGTATGACGGAATAGTACACAGAACAGAAAAGGGTGAACCACCACTTGCAACAGGGATGAACCTCAGAGAAATGATACTGAACAAAAGAAACCAGAAACAAAAGAGTATATATTGCCTGGCTCCATGGTTACAAAGCTCAAGTAATTGCAAAATAAATATCTAGTAATAGAAGTTAGAATATGGTGACCTCTGAAGAGGTGGTTGGCTAAAAATGAGCACAAGGAAGCTGATTTTAGGGGTGCTGGGAATGTTCTACATCTTGATCTCGATGGTGGATCCACAGATATATTCATTTGTAAGTATTTATTGAGTTGCCCACTGAAGATTTATACACCTAACCATATACATGATATGCCTCGATTAAGAAGTTAAAAATGAAACTTTGCAACATGGACACTTGATAATCAGATTGTAGAGCCCCACAATATGAGAGCTCACTAAGATAAAATCCAGAATTAGCTATCAAATTTGCCTTCTGTGTAGAAAGGTTGCTTACTTCAGATGACTATCATATACTGTGGCCAAAATGAATGTACTGACTGTCCCTTATGGGATTAACCCTGGGGAGATTACTAAGCGTTATAAGGTAGCTCCTGTCCTTATTCAACAGAATCTCAGTGCATTGCTGATAACATCCCTGGGGAAAACTACATCAGGGAAAAATTACATTGGAGATATTTTAATTCACATTTCCACTCACAGAATATTCCTCCTAAAACCTGTTCATTTCAAACCCAAAGAAATGTGGTTTTTTTAATAACAAGAACTTATACTTCTGCTAATGTCAACCAATTCTGAAAAATAATCCATCTGGAAAAACTGTATTAGCTGTGAAAATGCCATTTCAATATTTGGAGTGCAGTTGGCTTAAGAGGAAGATTCCCTCTGTGGCCACATGTAGGCTGCATATTTTTCAAATAGTTCAGCCTTTCAGATCTTCTGAAATCCATTTAGTCTGGAATTACTAGAGTCTAGTTCAATCAAAAAATAAGCTTGGGTTTCTAAAGGGTACAAGAGCCATTCTAGGGAAAAAAAATCAATTTGAGAAGGTCTTACATAGCTCTCAGCATTGAGATCTGAAAGCTCACTGTCCATGAAAGACAGCAGCTGCTGTAAAAGGACATTCCCAGGCATCCCTCTTGGACAGCTGTGCCTACCTGATCAGCCGTTTTCAGAGGTCATTTAATTCAACACATTGGGGACATGAATTCCTTATTACAGTGTTTTCACAAAACGGTCTTTCCAAGTGCAAGTGAGGCTTTACTTTAGTGCACCAGGGTGTGGTGGGAGGAGTCCTGCAGGCTTCAGTTCAAAACTCATCTCAAAAGTACATTATTATGTGTGCCCTACAGTAACTCAACGTTCAGCTTCCTCCTTTATAAAAGGGCTGATAATCCTACATTTGAAAAATTACTGTGAACCTGAGTGACAAGTAGAGCCTGGCACATAGAAACTATTCAATAGTTTCTAGCTATTGCCATTATGACCCAAAGAGCCACAACTGAGTGTAGGCACCTCTGAGTGTTGTGGATGGAAGTGTGGCATGCCGATGGTACTAGTTATTCAGTCGCATGGGCCACGTTCAACCACTGTCATTGAGTGCCACCCACCAAGCACTGTAGAGACCACAAAGGCACTTCACTCAAACTCTTTCCTGTAAGGAACCCACAGTCAAGGAGATGAGACAGACATGCTATTAGCTATACCTAGCACAGTGACCGGAACACAAAGACCCTCCACTATGTTTAATGAATCACTTCCTATAGTGTGTTTTGATTTGCCATTTAATCTATTTCTGTTTCAATCTTCATTACTGTCATCCTTGTTGCTTTGGGGTTAACATTTGTTCCTCATTTTCTAGTTTCTGAAGATGAAAGGTAAGGTTACTGATTTGAGATCTTTATTCTATTTTTTTTAATATAGTCATCAACAGCTACAAATCCCCTCCTAAATACTGCTTTAGCTGCATCCTGTAAGTTTTGGTGTGTTGTAGTTTTCCTTTGCATTCATCTCAAAGTATTGTCTAATTTCATTTTTTCTTTGACCCACTGGTTCTTGAGGAGTATGTTGCTTAATCACTCAATAACCCACTGGTTATTGAGGAGCAATGTGCTCCAGTGCTCTGGAGAAGCACCATGGGCGCTCAATCAGAATGTGTTTTCTGTTACCACTGGGTAGAGTGTTCTATGGACACCTGCGAGGTCCAGTTGCTTTATAGTGTTGTTCAAGTCATACGTTTCCTTGTTGGTCTTCTGTGTAGTTATTCTATCCATTATTGAAATGAGGTATTGAAGTCTTCAATATTTCTCTAGTTCTCCCTTCAATTCTATTCACTTTTGCTTCATGGGGCTCTGTTGTTATGTGCATCTATGTTCACAAGGGTTACATCTTGATGCATTGATTCTTCTACCGTTTGTAAAGTGTCCTCCTTGTCTCTACTAACAATTTTTGCATGAAAGCGTGTTTTTTCTTTCTTTTTTTCTGATATTAGTATAGCCATTCCAGTTCTATTGGGGTTACTGCTTTCATGGTATATCTTTTTTCCATCCTTTTACTTTCAACCTATTTACACTTATGAATCTGAAGTGTGTCTGTAGCAGAAAGCAAATGTTTGCAGGGTGTCTCCTTTCACAGACTCTGCCATAGGTCTCCTTAGGCTTTGTTTATTTTTCCTCAGTTCCTCTCCTGTCCCTCACAGTGGAAAATTTCCTTGACCTATAGTCATTCTAAATATATGAGATCGTGGCCTTACTGTAATTACTACTTAATTTAGGAGATTTTCAAGAAAATGTAGAGAACTTGTCTCTGAAGCCTTTCCCACCTCAAGTTTTTCAAGTTCTTGTCTTAGTGACATTTGTTTTTCAGTCACATCTTTTAAGGCACCTCATTATGTGAGGAAAATAACATTCACCTAGACCTCAGCTTTAGCAAGACTAACACATTATCCATTAGTCGCAAAGAACACGTTTGCAGGAAAATATTTGCCAAGTGTCATCTCTATTTTTCTTGTTGTTTCTCCTACTAGAAAGTCCATGCCCCTCTCTCTACACATCTCAATTGTTTTATGACTGCCTTTGCAAATGTGCTCAGACAGCAGCTGATTGGTTTCCACCAGCTCTTAATTGAGTAGGCTGTTTACTCTCTCCTAGTTCTTAGTAGTCGGATTGCCCAACAAGACTTGGCCTTACCCGGTGCCCTTCAGCCTCCTTCCCCCAAACCTTCTTTCATGTCAGCATCAATCAAATGCTGCCTCCGTGTGTTTTGTATTTTATCATTCTCATTTGCTTGCGGATTTGTGGACCATGAGACTTAGGCCACTCTCACTCAACATCCTTTGAATTAATTTATAAACTTTCCAGATGACTGTATTCACATCTGTCTGATAATAAATATCTCCAGCAGAGATTATCTGAAGGGGTCCTGTTTTTGTACCATCCCATTGTGTGAAGCATTCAAGCACTGTGCTTGCAATTATTGAGCAGTTACAACATGTAATTGCAGAGTTATTTTGTCCTGCAAATTCTATGGGAGGATAGTAATCAGAGAAAATAAGAGAAGGGAAGAGGCAGGGTATGAGTAGGGAGAGAAATCAAAAGAAGTACTCAAAGAACTCTATAAGAAACACACAAACCATTTTTTCTTTTAAAATCCAGTTTATAAGAACTGAAAACAAAATTTTCTCTGTCCTCTAGAAAAAAAAACAAAACATTCGCGATGTATACTAACCAGATACTGACCAAATTTGAAAGGAATTCTCTCACAATTAATACAACAAACTTAAGGTGAAAGAAAAGTCTATTATGGTGTTAACAAAAGATCATAATATGGGCGCCTGGGTAGCTTAGTCAGTTGAGCGTCTGACTTCGGCTCAGGTCATGATCTCATGTTTCATGGGTTCGAGACCCATGTTGGGCTCTATGCTGACAACTCAGAGCCTGGAGTCTGCTTCAGATTCTGTGTCTCCCTCTCTCTCTGCCCCTCCCCTGCTCTCTCTCTCTCTCTCTCTCTCTCTCTCAGTTATAAATAAACACTAAAAAAGGAAGATCATAATAAACAAAGATAATAGAAAAATAAATAGAAAAAAATATATAATGCTTTTAAAGAAAGATCAAAAGACAATCTCAGGAGTAGATTCCTTAATGCCCCTTACCCATTTAGCCCATCCCCCTGCAACAACCCCTCCAGTAACACTGTTTGTTCTCCATATTTAAGAGACTCTCATGTTTTGTCCCCCTCCCTGTTTTTACATTATTTTTGTTTCCCTTCCTTTATGTTCATCTGTTTTCTCTCTTAAAGTCCTCATATGAGTGAGAAATAATTGTTGCACTATATGCTAACTAATTTGGATGTAAATTTAAAAAAATTAAATAAAAAAAAAGACAATCTCTACCTACGACCGTAACATTGATAATGTCTTGCTCCCTATTTTATCTGTTTCAACATAGTTTTCTTAATAAATAATGGATTTTTGCAATAACTACTTCTCTCCCTATGGAACAGAGCCTAGCTTGCACTGACATCTTGGAAGTTCTTTTCTCTCAGCTCTATAAACCATCAGAAAATACCCTTGCTTTTGTGGGTCCCAGGCAACATTTTGACCAGAGCCTAGTAACAGTCACTTTCATCAAAAATTTAGAAGTTTCTGCTGAGAAAAAAAAAGCATGAGAAGATATTTTCCTCCAGGTTATTCATAAATAGGTCTGAATGTTGTACTCTTACCTTATAATGCCAGCAAAGCCAGACCATGACTACAGAGGGTATCGCATCTTCTAAAGAACCACCTTTCACTCCCCACAAAATACGGCTCTTAAACATTTCATCCAAACGTGATACCACCTATATGTCTCAGAAACTGCACATCTGGGTTTTCTCCTGTCAAGCATTTAGAGGAGGGGTGCGCATATCTGCAGAGCTATTTCACTGTTCTTGTGTGCATCACGTAGTGGAGAATTCCACCAGCAGCCCCAGTAAAGAGTTCGGAGTTTGCCTCACCTTTGAACTCCATGAACAAAACAGGATTTTAAGCCAACTTGGCCAGAATGAACGTTACTTCTGTTTGTTAAATTTCATTCTGAGGTAACTGTAGATTCACGTGAGTTCTAAGAAATCACACAGGGAGATTCTGTGCACGTTTTGCCCACTCTACTCACAGCTTACCACACCAGGACAGCAACACGGAGACAGTCAAGATAGGGAGCGTTTCCTTCCCCATAAGGATCCTTCATACTGCCCGTTTATGGCCACACTCACCTCCCTGCCGCTACCTTCCCCTGACCCCTGACCTCATGCATTTGGTACTTACACAGCACTGTCTTCGGTCATCTATCCCTTCATTCATTTATTAATTCAACAAATATTTGGCCAATCTCTATACGCCAAGCGCTAAAGACATAACATGCATCACATGCACAAATCATCTGTGACTGGGCTTCACACTGGAGTCGGTGAGGCAGACACTAACCAATTCGAATCAACACCGAGCTGCAAGTGTGATAGATACGACCACTAAGCAGCCGGTACTCTGCAGCCGTGATAACAGTGAGGCTGTGTGGGAAGGGAGGACAGGGCACACTTCCCAGAATGAACCGATATTTGAAGGGCAAGCTGGAGTACCCAAACAAAGGCTCTTCCGAGTGTGCTGGGCAGACGGAGCAGACGCAAAAGAAAGGAGGCGCTGAGTAAGTACAGCAGCCTCTTTGCTGGCTTTCCACCCCTCAGCCTGTCCTCTCACACCCCCTTCATACCCTCAGGATGGTGAGGTTTGGGAATTGACAGGGTAACCTTAGAACAGGGACAGAGGGCAGAAGATGGCAAAGCCCATTAAGGAAATTATTACCAATTTCTGTGGAGGGTCTAATTGGTGAGACAAAGTCACTATCCATTGAATATGTTCCTGTCTCTTCTAAAAGAGAATTTCCATTGGAAAGGACTCTGCTGCTTACTATCGAGATGTTCTCTTACAGCCTGATTTCGCTTGAATTTAATGGGGAGATTTAATATTTAAGAAATGTCAAGTGCCTTAGCAATCGTAACGACTTTGACTCTGCAGCCCCATAGGAATATGTCCTAAGAAAAAGCTCCTAAATGTAAGAGACGATTTATATATAAATGTTTTTACCCTATTGTTATTTATTACGGTAAAATATTATTCATATGTCAAATAATAGGGCACTGATTAAATAATTTATGGAATATGCATATGACATAAGGTCACTGCAGCACCTTACAGTTATATTTTCAAAGATTGTAATAGCATGGAAAAATGCTCTTTTGATCTAAGCTTAAGAAAAACAAACAACAGGGGCGCCTGGGTGGCGCAGTCGGTTAAGCGTCCGACTTCAGCCAGGTCACGATCTCACGGTCCGTGAGTTCGAGCCCGCGTCAGGCTCTGGGCTGATGGCTCGGAGCCTGGAGCCTGTTTCCGATTCTGTGTCTCCCTCTCTCTCTGCCCCTCCCCCGTTCATGCTCTGTCTCTGTCTGTCCCATAAATAAATAAAAAAACGTTGAAAAAAAATTTAAAAAAAAAGAAAAACAAACAACAAAAGTTAGGATAAAAATCTGCACACACGTATAATTCCAGTAATATTAAAGACCAAGAAAATAGAGCCAAGTGATGGAAGAAGGACAAATAGACATTTCTGGGTGGTGGGATCTTACGTAATTTTTACTTTCCTATTTAGACTTTTGCTTATAAGTGCATTAATTTTATATTCAGCAAAAAATCAATAAACTATTATATACATTTTTTTTAAATTTTTTTTTCAACGTTTATTTATTTTTGGGACAGAGAGAGACAGAGCATGAACGGGGGAGGGGCAGAGAGAGAGGGAGACACAGAATCGGAAACAGGCTCCAGGCTCTGAGCCATCAGCCCAGAGCCCGACGTGGGGCTTGAACTCACGGACCGCGAGATCGTGACCTGGCTGAAGTCGGACGCTTAACCGACTGCGCCACCCAGGCGCCCCCTATTATATACATTTAAAAGCCCACAATGTAATAGGTGGCAGGAGTCATAATCTGGGGCTTTAAGCTTCACCTGTGACAAGACCAGATTTATGACTCTGAATAGCCATTTAATGTCTACTCTCCGTCTCCTCTCTCCTACATGAGGGTAATGGCCCTGGCTGTCTCACAGAGCTGGGAATGAAGAAAGAGACCAGGAGTAAGAGTGCTCCATACCATAAAGACGCAAAGCTTCAAGAGCAGCACCAATGATAATACTCTGTGGCACAAAGGGTGGTGGATTTCCTAAGAACCCTGCCCTCTGATCCCTTGGCATCTAAGATGAAACACTACAGATGGGCATGCAGGAGGGCGCTTTTTGGGATGAGCACTGGGTGTCATCTGTAAGAGATGAATCACTGGGTTCTACTCCTGAAACCAAGACTACACGCTGGATGTTAACTAACTTGAATTTAAATTAAAAACAGAAAAAGACGGGGCGCCTGGGTGGCGCAGTCGGTTAAGCGTCCGACTTCAGCCAGGTCACGATCTCGCGGTCCGTGAGTTCGAGCCCCGCGTCAGGCTCTGTCTGGGCTGATGGCTCAGAGCCTGGAGCCTGTTTCCGATTCTGTGTCTCCCTCTCTCTCTGCCCCTCCCCCGTTCATGCTCTGTCTCTCTCTGTCCCAAAAATAAATAAACGTTGAAAAAAAAAAAATTTAAAAACAGAGAAAGAAACATACAGAAAGCACAAGCATGCAGGAGGTAAATAAATAACGTACCCGTGTCATCATTTTGAGTCTGGCACTCCTTCTCCCTGAGACTCATCATTCTACTCACAGTGAAGGCCCTCCTCCCTCTTGCTTTACACTTGGTTTTAACGGACTTGATTTTCTGGGTTCTAAGCCAGCGGAAGATTGGAAGACGCATCTAGCGTGCAGACACACATTTAACGGTCAGAAATGAGAGGTAACCCTGCAAAACTGAGGACACGGAGAGGGGGAGAATGCTAGAAAGCACCTAGTCACTCAGCACAGGAATGAATACAAAATCAAAATGTCCCTGTGCGCCAAGAGGTGGGTGGTGAGGGCACAACTGCATTATAGCCTGACGTGGAAATTGAAAACGTATCAGTAAATGTTAGAAAAGACTTTCAACCTAACAGCATAAACTCAGGCAGGATGCTTAGCTTGGCGAGCCTTCCGTGAGCCTGCCGGCTCAGCCTGCACATTCCCACGAGGGGCCAGCCAGCCTGAGCTGCTTCAGAGACCTCCGGCAGGCCCAGACTTGCTTCCACAGCCCGCTTCCCAGTGTACTTGCTCATGGGGGGAGGAGGGGTTGTTTCTTTCTGCTTCTGGGAGTGCTCCCTTAGGCCTAGAAGCTTTCTGGGGAAGGAGGACTAGAAGGAATGAAAGTAGCGTGTGTAGAAAGGCCAAGGTGAAAAGTCTTGTTTCTTTGATTAAAGGCTGCGGAAACCGACTCTGGCAAACTTCAGCTGAAAGAGAATTTCCTGGAAGACGGTGGGGAGGCCTGCAATATCAGAGTGAAGGCTCAAGGGCTCGGCTTAGAATGTCCAGCTGCAAAATGGGAGGACGCGGGCCCTGGGTTTAACACCACATCATGACTGCCCACTGTGGAATGCGGTAATTCCCCAGAAGAAACTGCCGTGCTGTCAGAAACAGATTATGAGTGGACAGAAAACCCGGCAAAAGCCATCCACACTGAGGATGGCATTTTGGGGCCCCCGCTATTGCGAGCTTAGAATCAGGAGGGGGTCCTGGCAGGGTCCACCGATCTGCAAGACTGGACGTGGAGGAAGACACACACTCTCTGCTCCATCTACCACTGGGTTCACAATACAGCCGGGCCGCACGCCTCAAAGCCCTGTACTTGGGACGGGCGCATTTCCCTTTGAATCTGATAACTCGGATTAAATGTCATTTTCCCATTCTGGTCCCTGCTACGCCTCTGCCTCATCTCCCCAGCTGCCTTGCCCCCAGGCACTGTCGGGGGTGATGTGATCAGATACTACAGGGCTGTGGCAGAGGTCAGTCACGCATCCGATTCCACTGAAAGGGAAGGCTTTTATCTCCTCGGCTGCCTTGGCTCCCTTGAACCTGGGGGAGCAGCTTCGGGATGAAGGGAAATACCTGAAACACCGGCTGGATTGACAGCAGACCTGTCAGAAGGCCAAAGGGTCGGCGGGATTACACAGTGCGATTGTGCACAAGGTTTCACAGGGCTCAAAGCGAACCTCCTGTTATTGACCTAGTCCTGGGGGCTTCGCAGACCTTAATGAATGAAGCTTCCTACAGCCTCTGCCGGGCGGCCCTTCTCTCATACCTCAGACTGATTTATTTCTCATTCATTCCTTATGAATGAATGAGAAGGCTCAAGGGCTTCTCATTCTACTATTCCTCAGTAGTAGTGTGGAGATCATACTCAGTAGTATGGAGATCTCCTCAGTAGATGGAGAGGAACTTTTCCAGATTTTATTTAGGTTGAACCATTCAAAGAAATGGATCTATTCCCTTCTGACTCTTGTGTATTAAAAAACAAAAAACAAAAAAAACACAACTATATATGTGAGCCGATCTTCTTACTTTGGCTATACCTTTTCATTCTTTCGAGGTTCAGAGACCTTCACTCCAAAAAGTGCGGTTGGCAAACTTAAATATCAGAATACAAAGGTTTAAGAATTCCACTTGACAAACGTTGACTGCATCCGTGGTATGGGAAAGTGTGAAAAACACTGTGCGGAGGATTTGAACAACGAGCCACCCACATTTCTTCCACTGGGGAGCTCATGGTATAGTGCGTAAGATAATGAAAACAGTGAAAATACTATCAAACATTTGTAGAGTGCTCACTGTCCCCAAGGCACTATGCTAAATGGTTTCTTTTATATAAAGCAAACCAGTGAGGTGCTAAAAACAACCAGATGAGGGAAGGAATTTGAGTTCCCTGTTTGACAGATGAGGGCACCAAGCTTATAACGAAGCCGCGTTCGCAAATTCGAGAGGCAGGATTTGGATGCGGGTCTGGACTCATGACCGTGATGTTACCCAACCTCTTCACAAATAGACACCGTGAAGAGAGGAGCTGGAGTATGAGGGAAGCAACCAAGGATGGACAGCAGGTGAGGAGAGGAATACTTTCTGTGGGAACAATCAAAGCAGTCTTCAAGAAAGCAGCAGCGAGGTGCCTGGGTGGCTCTGTGGGTTGAGTGTCTGACTCTTGATTTCTGCTCATGTTATGATCCCAGCGTTGTGGGATCAAGTCCCATGTTAGGCTCTGCTACGCTTCCCTGGCTCGTGTTCTCTCTCTCTCTCTCTCTCTGTCTCTCTCTCTCTCTCAAAATAAATAAACAAATAAACAGGAGGGAAAAATTTTTTAAAAAGAAAGCAGCAGCAACTGGCCTCATCCACGGAAGGTAATATTTCAAAAGATGGAGATGGAGAGGGGAAATCTAGTGGGGACACCAAAGCAGAGAGACAGCTGCATGGGTGTGTGACAAACAGGGGGTCCTCGGGTGTGGTAGAACAAAGGTAGGTGAGGCTGAAAGGGGGAGCTGAGAGGAGGTTCAGAGGACATTTAGGTGCTGGCTGGCAAGCTAGGACTCTGCTGAATGCAACGGCATGATGCGAAAGGCACTGGAGGGAGGCGGACCCAGCAGCATATGGGAGATGGCCGAGGTGGGATGAGCAACCAGGAGGGCCGTAATGGCGGCCCCTGCCAAGCAGCACAGACACTGGGGAAACAGAGAGAGTGGAAAACCCCAGCAACATGTCAGAGCAGCTGGCTGCCTGACAGGTGAGATTCCAGGCAGCTGAATGGGGTGCCACTCTGGTGGGGAAGAAGGCAACCGGTCAGGCCTACAGAATCAACAGGAGATGACAGAAAGGGGTCCTTTCTGCAGACGGGCCTTCAGAGATAAAGAGCCCTGGAAGCACTGAAGACAGATCCCTCGTAGCGGGGAGGCGGCTGAGACCCGGAGAGAACTGGCTGCCTGGTGAAACTCTGGTCCTGTATTAAGGTCTACAGCTCTCCTCCACAATTCTACAATGCGACAAGCTCTGAAAATGAGCCTGTTTACTTACTTACTTATTTGAAGTGTCAGGCAAGCTCACGTGGCCGCAAAACTGACACGAGGCCTCATATCACCTCCACCCATCCCCCAAGAATAAAAAGACACGCACTTTGCTACAGAAATACTCTTGCATTGCATTACGGTGTGCTGTCCCAGACCCACGAAGAAAGTACATCACAGCGCTTGCCCAGTATACATACGCGGGCACCTTTCTAAAATCTCCCAAATTCTGAATTCCAGAGCACGCCTGACTGTAAGAGGTCTAGGTAAGAGATTTTGGAACTGCATTTACTTTCTGAAAACAGCAAGCTGAGCAATAATCCTACAAGCTGATGATTACTGAGGGCTTCTCCTATGCCCAGCACACTTCTAAGTACTTTATTTTACTTTTCACAACATGTGAAATGGGAACTCTGATTATCTCTATTTTACAGATAAAAATTGGATGGCCAGGTAGATTAGCAGTAACAGCTAGAGTTGGTACTTACCAGAGGCAGAACGACTCCTGGGACCGTGACCTTTACTACTACAGCATACTGCCTGCAAATTAACTTGTGAAACTATTTAGAAAAGACCTGCTCAATCCCTATACTAGATTAATTAGTAGATGGGGGTGCCTGGGTGGCTCAGTTGGTTGAGTGTCCGACTTCGGCTCAGGTCATAATCTCACAGTTCGTGGGTTTGAGTCCTGCGTTGGGCTCTGTGCTGACAGCTCAGAGCCTAGAGCCTGCTTCGGTTCTGTGTCTCCCTCTCTCTCTGCCCCTCCCCTCCCCCCCATGTTCTGTCTCTCTCTCTCTTTCTCTCAAAATTAAATAAACATTAAACATTTGTGAATAGCAAGGAACAAATACCTTTTACCACATTTCCACAAATGATCCAAGGCCATGGTCCACCTAGGTCGTTCTTTCATTTATAGTCTGGCAAAGCAGAGGGAACATTATTAAAGGGTATCCCAGGGAAGGTGTTTCTGTGTGGGCCATACAGTCCATATACAAAGTTTTCCATAGTTTTCCTTACCAGGTAAAGAAGCTGGGGATTAAAGCAGCAAAGTGGAGCTGATAGGAAAATAAACTCTGGAGTCTTAATTCTTTGGTTCTACCATCTCATAGCTATGGCCTTGGTCCGTTAATTAACCTTGCTGTGCCTCAGTTTTCCCTTCTGTAGAATGGGATTAATTTCACATTATATCATAGAGTTTGAATGGTCTGAGATAACTTGTATAAAGTTTTTGGAGAGCGCCAGGCTGATAGTGAATCCTCAATAAACTTTGAATATCTGTATTTGGCAAGGCTCTCACAGGGCTAGAACTCCTGTTGGGATTTTCTGATGACCAGTAAGTTTTCTATATTTCTCTGAATTTAGGGTTATTATTTACCAAGTATAAATCCTGTTCTCTTCCAGCTTTTGTAGGTTCATGGAAATCAGTCCAATTTAAAGACCCTTTCCAATTCCATAGTCAAATGACAGATTAGTTGAGGTCTATCTGTGAATAGCTCTGACTTGGAAGGATGCTTTTCACTTGGCTTTCTCTACGGTGTTGTCTCCGGCTGTGTCATCAGCTGGACATGTATCTGCATCCGTGTTCACTCCTACAGAGTAAGCCCAAGCAGGCCCGCCAGGAGCACTAGGATTAAGCCTGATGTGTGCTGCCTCATTCCAGGTGGATTCCCGTATAGTCTCTGGACATTGGAATGGAATTCTATTTCTTCTCTATCTTATTCCCGAATTATATTTTGAATTGGAAAGGGTGGTTGGTTTTTGTCCAGATTCTTCTTAGTCATGAGGAGGTTCACCACATGCTGTGCACACAGTAGGCATTCAATAAGTGTCATACGGCACAGGATGTGACCAATGACCACAAAATGGGGCTGCTCCAGAAGTTTTGTGCTCTGCAACCCTGGGTTGCCATGGTGATACATTCCGTGGCAAGTTGTTTGTCAAATGTTAAGTGATGCTCATCTTCTCTGATCAGAATGGGTTGTTCTAGTTTAGGGAAAATTCATTATCTAGGAGTCTGTTTTCCTTGTTTGACTCTTATCTTCCAGTCAGCAGTGGGGCTAACTTGGCTTGCTTGATTCTGACATAAAGAAAGAAAATGGAAGAATCCAGCAAATACTTAAATGGGATGCTTGGCAAAGTAAAACTAGGGCTTATTCATGCAGTAGAGTAGCTGATAATTGCCTTTATTATTCTAGGCCAGATTGAGGTCATTGTCTGATAAAATTGGACAATTTAGGAAATGAGAAAAAATGAACACAACATTTAAGTTTATTTAGATACAACTTGTACATTTTATTTTAATTTCTTATCAAGTTTTGGCATGTAATAAGACACAGCAGAGAAAATGGAGAGGAAATGGAAGAGAGTCTGGCAGATAGGGAGGCATATATTAAGGAAAATAATCTTTGACACATTAAGTATATCTTCCACTTAGAACAGCAAGTGGTGGGAAAGCAAACATAAATAATTTTGCATCAGGGCACATACATACTATTTTCTTCCCGGGATATAACCCAGTGGTGGTTTTATGACACCATCATTCCATTGTCACATGTTGCACTCATAATCCTGGCCCCTCTAATTTCATGAATATTTACTTTAGTATGAAAGGAAGAAAAGAAAAGAAACAAAGAAACAAAGAAAAAGAATGAATGGAAGGAGGAAGGAACAAAGGAAGTAAGGAAGAAAGAAAGAGGAAGGGAGGGAGGGGAGAAGGAAAGGGGAGGGAGGAACGGTGAGGGGCAAACGGAGAGGAGGAAGGAAAAAGAAAACTGCATAATCCATAGGTCTACCACAAGGATTGAACCTCAGTTAGCTAAAATTTAGTTCATCAGATTCTCTTTTCCTCACCTTAATCAATCATTTGGGCTAAAGTCATTCTTAATTCAGTCAACCCTTTCCTTCCCTCTTTTACATCACTGAATTTTATCAATTCTACCTCGAGTATATCAAGTTGAAGAAAAAACTTTGACAGCAGTCCCCTGAGGCCAGAGTTCATGACTAATTCAACTTTGTATTTTTCACAGCACATCACAGAGTCCATCTCACCCCACCAGCGATCAATACCCATGTTATTTATTGGATACATGTTTTTTTGAGAAGGCCAGTATACATTTAGCCCCTTCTCTGCATTTGGAGAGGCATGTCCTCTGTCTGGATTATCCAGTATCTGTGTGACCCTGGGTTAGCCCTGTTCCTTCTCTGGTCCTCAGTATAGACTTCCATGCTGGTCAGGAATACTTAAACCCCTCTCAACTGCTGCTGGTGGCCAACAGCTGTGCTCTAAGCTCTTCAGTTATCTTTGTTGTCCTAAGAACTCTGTTATGAGCAAAGTCCTTAACCCAAGTAAAACATTTTTTTTTAATTTTTAAATGTTTATTCATTTTTTGAGAGAGAGAGAAAGAGAGAGAGAGACAGAGCACAAGTGAGGAGCAGAGAGAGAGGGAGACACAATTTGAAGCAGGCTTCAGGCTCTGAGTTAACAGCATCAGGCCTGATGCGGGGCTCAAACTCATGAACCATGAGACCGTGACCTGAGCCTAAGTCAGACACTTAACCGACTGAGCCACTCTGGCGCCCCCAAGTAAAACACTCTCAAGAGGGAGAGAAAGGAAATTATTTGCTCAGGTAAATGAAATGTCTGAAGAATTGTGATAAGGAAGGTGTAACCTCAGGCTTGTCTGAATTCAAGTACTGAAACCATGCCACCGAAATCAGTCCCCCTCCATCTCTGTGTCTCTTTGCTTCTGTCTTTCTCTACCTCTGCGTGTCTTTTTTCCTCTATTTTTCTCCAAGTAAGTTCTCTCCAAGTAGAAGCAAAGACCAGGCTGGAGTAACTCTGGTAGACAGAGAATCTCTTTCCCCAAAATTCTAACCAAAGTCCCAGGCCTGAATCTCATTGGCTTGGAGAAGTCACCTGTCTATCCTTTCACCAATCACTGGAAGCTGGAAGTATCTGGTCCTGTACCCATTCCTAGGGCTGAGGAGAGGGTTAGCCTCGTGGAACCACATGGACTCAGAATGGGGGTAGGGTGATTCCTGAAGTAAAAGAGGGGTACTGGCACAGAGCACCAAAATTGTCTTCTACAAGGCCTTTTATGACATCACCAGCTAATGCACAATGACCTGTTGGGTTCCCTTTGGCCACAGCCTCAATTCTTTCTCCCCTTCCCTGAACAGACTGAACAGGCCTGAGACAATGACCTTTCTAGACTAGTCCCAGAAAAAGTGGCAAAACTTCCTGGAAAACTATATTTTTCCCCAAAGGGACTAGAGACAGGCAAGAATTTGGGCCTGTGCTAGATTCATCAGCTCAGTCCCCTGAACAGCCAGCCGTTTTTGAGTGGTTAGTGGAGGTGTAGAGTGCTGCCCAGACTCCCACTCATTCTGCCAGTTTTCAGGAGTATCTCCTGTCTCCTTTTCAGCTCACAGCTGAATCTCCCTGAGAATCGCCTTTGGCCAAATGGAGCTACCTCACCTAAGGTCAAGCCGCTCTGTGGGCAGGTCTATGTTGAGTAACAGGATTACACAGCTCTGGCCTTCTCACCCCAGCTCAGGACACTCTGAAGCACCCCCCTCTGCCAGCACCCTGGCTCCAGAATTCACTGCGGCATCAACTGAGGCCTTTGTCATACTGCTTTGCTGTTTAACCTCTCCCTCTTCCCATTTTCCTTCTGTGCCTCTGTCCTGCACCCAAAGGGACTATGCCCAAGAGCTCTCCCCAGTAATCCTCCTGCATGCAAATCTCCAAGTCTCAGATTCCCTTTGTGGGAAACCAGCCTAAGATAGTTTATGTAGCATCTAAAACCTGAAACTCCTGGGATTTATCTACTACTGGAGCAGGATAAATTTGTCAGCAAAATCTCAAGCTTTGAAATCAGATATTCCCAGTTTTTTTTTTTTTTAATTTTCATTTATTTATTTTTGAGAAAGTGAGAATAAACAGCAGAGGGGCAGAGAAAGGGAGAGAGAGAATCCGAAGCAGATTCTGTGCTGTCAGCGCAGAACCCGATGCAGGGCTCGAACTCACAAACTGTGAGGTCATGACCTGAGCCAAAGCCAAGAGTCAGAGTTTAACTGACTGAGCCACTCAGGTGCCCCCAGACAATCTCAGTTTCAAATTTGTCACTTACTAGCTGTGGGAGTTTAAGCAAGTTACTTAACAATTCTTCTTATCTTTAAAAGATAGGGATATTGATAACACCATCTCCAAAGATGGATGGGAATTTTAAGGGAGCTATTCCTTTAAATACACTGGGAAGGGCCCAGTGTATGACTGTTATTATTTTATAATCCTGCGGTATGGCTAAATGAATATGATTCCAACAGAGACACGAAAACATACCAATGGTCAGTACGCAGTCAGTAACTATTCACACTGCTTGTGAGTCTGAAACTCAAGTTCAGTTCTCTTCCTGGAGGGTAATTGGACAATATATTGGAAGCCGCTAAAATGCTCAGGACCCAGAGAGTCCAACTGGAGGCATTTTATCTAAGGAAATCATCAGTCATGACCTCACATTGATGAACTGGGATATTTAAAAGCACTTGTTGGGATGACCAATGGGTGTTGTATGGAAACCAATGTGACATTAAATTATATTTTAAAAATAAAATATAAAAAATAAAAAATTGGTATTTTTTATTTTTTTATTTAAAAAAATTTGTTTTAACGTCTATTCATTTTTAAGAGACAGAGAGGGACGGACTATGAGTGAGGGAAGGGCAGAGAGAGAGGGAGACAAAGAATCTGAAGCAGGCTCTAGGCTCTGAGCTGTCAGCACAGAGCCCAATATGGGACTTGAACTCAAGAACCACGAGATCATGACATGAGGCCAAGTTGGACGCTTAAGTGACTGAGCCACCCAGGCGCCCCATAAAATATTATTTTTTAAACAAAAATCTGGGAATTACCTAATGTCAACTAACAGCGAACTGCTACAATCACTTATAGTATAGGCATATGATAAAATAAAATGCAGCTATTAAAACTATGCTATGGGGGGGGCCTGGGTGGCTCAGTAAGTTAAGCATCCAGCTCTTGATTTCAGCTCAGGTCATGATCTCATAGTTTTGTGAGTTCGAGCCCTGCATCTGGCTCTGCGCTGACAGCACGGATCCTGTGGGATTCTCTGTCTCCCTCTCTCTCTCTCTCTCTCTCTCTGCCTTTTTCCCACTTGCATTCTCTCTTTCTCAAAAATAACTAAGTATTTTTAAAAATATGCTGTAGAAACCAAATTAATGATATGGAAATAAAATCATGACAGTTCTTAGTGGGGAAAAAAAAAGGCCCACAAAACAATAGTATGTAGGTTGTGAGCCCAACTTTTACAGCTGTAGAAGTATGCACGGACACATAGACACACGGAAATACAGATGTACACACGCTCCCTCTGTCACATACAATTGGAGAAATGGCTAGATGGCCACAAGTAAAAGTTCAAGATGTGAGCAATGGTTATTCCTGAGTGGGCTACTGGCAATATTGATTTTCTCCTTTTAGCTTTTCTGTATGTTGAAAATGTTCTACAATAAACATGTATTCATTTTGTAATTTTGTTTCAATGTTATTCCTTAAATGCCATCCACCGGATTAAAATGAGAACCCAAAGTGCTAATGACTAAATACCATTGCCTTCTATGAGAGGTCTGACTTCTCATACTTGAAACACATTTTAGAAATGCCAACTCACTTGTATGCTAATGTTGATAGCAGCACTTTCAACAATAGCCAAAGTATGGAAAGAGCCTAAATGTCCATCAACTGATGAATGGATAAAGAAATTGTGGTTTATATACACAATGGAGTACTATGTGGCAATGAGAAAGAATGAAATATGGCCCTTTGTAGCAACATGGATGGAACTGGAGAGTGTGATGCGAAGTGAAATAAGCCATACAGAGAAAGACAGATACCATATGGTTTCACTCTTATGTGGATCCTGAGAAACTTAACAGAAACCCATGGGGGAGGGGAAGGAAAAAAAAAAAAAGAGGTTAGAGTGGAAGACAGCCAAAGCATAAGAGACTCTTAAAAACTGAGAACAAACTGAGGGTTGATGGGGGGTGGGAGGGAGGGGAGGGTGGGTGATGGGTATTGAGGAGGGCACCTTTTGGGATGAGCACTGGGTGTTGTACGGAAACCAGTTTGACAATAAACTTCATATATTGAAAAAATAAAAATAAATAAATAAATAAAAATAAAAATAAAAAAAGGAAAAAAAAAAGTATAAACTGATAGAAATGCCAACTAAATGAGGCTCACATACACAGTCCCTAAGAAAAACAAAATAGAGCACTAGTTCCCAGAAATCCCTGCCCACTGTAATTAATTCAGAGAAGAAATCACCAGAGCTAATACTGTCCATTGGAAGATATATAACTCGCTCTCAATAATAGGCTCAATATGTTCAGCAGGACAAGAAGTTGATCGTTAAATACGTCTGCAGGGTCTATGTAACTTGTTTATTTTCATGTACTTTCCTTATGATGACCTTTTTTCTGAATCTACATTTAAGACCCACAGTCTGACAATTACAGCAATGATTTGAAATCAGAACTTTCCTGGAAAATCCACGGCATAGGTCCTCATGGCCATTTGATTTAGGAAAAGAGATGTGTTAAGGCTGCAGCTGTGGACATCACTGAATGTCCCTTCCTCATCCTGCCCTAAAACATGAATCTTTTTGTCCCTTCTCTCCCTTATTATTCTTATTCTGAGGTCCTGTATTCTCTACATTTCTTTTCCTCTCCTACCACGTAGCTGCTCCTGGGCATGGATTTTCTCTGCCAAGGGCTTCTGAGGCTGTGGAAAGCCCTTCATAAGCCTGTGCCATAGCTCAGAGAAGCCACAAAAAGCCTTGGGCACAGTTAGCAACCAGATCAAGTTTTGCACTCCTTTCCTTATAGCAATCACAAAGTTCCAGCATGTACAGCTCTTTCCTTCCTCATCAGCAATTGAAAAGCAAATTATTAAATAATACTGAATAAACCATTCTGATGCATGTGGATAGACCTTAACAACACTCTTCATGTGATACTCTGCCTCAATCTTGATGTCTCTGTTAAGCCATCCATGAGCGTCCATGAACAAAAAGGCTCATCCATGAGCCACCCCTTATTCCCTTGGCTCAGAAGCATCCTTGGTTGTGGACCAGGGAGCATTATTGGGGCATTAGCCTGGGAGAGGCAGGAAAAAAAGCTGGCTCTCAAGTTTAGCCACAAAAATGGCCTTCAAGTTGACTTATAATTGGACTAAGCCAGAATATACTGGAAAACAGAGAAGTCGTAAGACCTAAAGATCTTACTCTCTCCAGTAGAACAGAACCAGGGCAATAGGAAACTAATGCTTAGTGAAACAATGTGGGGCTGGCCAACTTTACTGCCTGTGCATCTTGTCTGGAATGAATTGGGATGGGGGCGGGGGGAGGGGGGTAGTCACAAGGCTGTTTAAATCAAGCTGTGAGTCTTTAATCCTGCTGTCATTTTTGCTGTGATTAAAATCCCAATTGGGTACATCA
Organism: Puma concolor; assembly: GCF_028749965.1. Classification (NCBI taxonomy): domain Eukaryota; kingdom Metazoa; phylum Chordata; class Mammalia; order Carnivora; family Felidae; genus Puma; species Puma concolor. Next base: position 127,789,921 of record NC_141667.1, read on the forward strand.
CATGCAGTTTTTATTTTCCAGGACAGAACAAAATGTCTTAATAAAAACAGATAACCATGCATGTTGACTCTCGGATGAGGTCAAGATTAAACGAATGGAGGAAAAAGGCTGTAAAGGAGTATTTAACTTAATGTGAAAATGGCATAGAAAATCACATCTGTGTAGGTCCAAGAACCAAACAGGCTTGGATGTCTATTTGACTCAACAGACAGGGAGAAGATGGAAATATGGGAAAGATTAAAGAACTCAGTAAATAGATTAGTCATTTTGTAATTAGGGTGGAATTCAAAGTAGAAGCCAAGTGCCTTTTATCTGGGTTTGTTGTAATTGATTAAAAAAATGTAAATTGCACATTTTTGAGAAATAACTTTTTCGGTAAGACTCCACATTGTCCTCGTGCATTTAATTTTCTTACATATCTTCTTTGCAAATGCAGCTGTAGCTATGGAATATTAACACAATTCTGCGAGCAACTGGTACTACAACAGGCAATCTCTCCCCTCGGCTTTCTTGCAAGTTTGCCTGATAGCATTCTGGATTCTCTGAGATGAGAAAATCCATGCTTCTCCTCCATGCTGTAGATCCTGCATGCGGGAATCCATAGAGGAGAAAGAATGCAGCCTCCTTTCTGACAAAACAGACCATGGGAACATTTTTACTCTTTCACTGCTCCCAGAGGTTCAAGTACTTAAACACTCAACCCCCCACATGCCACTCGCTACTGGAAAACCTCTCTCTCCTTATTTCTTTCTGCACGAACTTCGACTAACAGCCAGTCTTCTGTGCCTGTTTTTCCTAGGCCCGTCACATCAGCCAGCCTGACCACCCAGGACCTTGCAAAGTGCATTCTTCTCCCTGGCCAGTTGGCCTCCTCCTGTTCCCCCACATACACCTCTGCTACTGCTGCTCCTCTCTGTTGAGATGGGTCCCCCCTCCACCCATCATGGTAAAAGCCATCTACCACTAGGTTGGGCACTTTCCATGTTTCATCTCACTTAATCTTTGCAACAGCCTGGCATTTAAGATTACTATTTCTATTTTATAGATAAAGAAATCAAGGCTCAGAAAGATTTAGGAACCTGTCAAAACCTAACAAGATGTGGAACCAGGATTTTAAACCAGGTCTGAGGCCACAACCTGAGCCCTTAACCATTGCCTCTCCTCCCGTCTCTCTGACCCTAGTGTAACTTCCGGGGTCTGGCTCAGGCCTGACTCTTCGTAGAAGTTCAGGCTGGTGAGCCCAGCCCACACTATTCCCACACACCCCACTGCTCAGAACCACCACAGAGATGAGCATGGAATTGTTATCTGATAGCTCTGTAAGTATTTGCTTCCCAATTCAAATTTTCTCTCCTTAAGGGAAGAGACTGCCTCCCATAAAACCCCTTGCACACATATGCATACACACAATCAGCTCTTAGCTGACCAATGTACATTTCAGTAAGGATCTAAGTATACTCTCTGAGGAGGGAGAGTATTACTTGCCCCTCCCTATTCTCCTCCTGTCTTCCCGTGAGAAGAGGGAACAGTAATCAGATTGGATTGTTTTCCAAGACTCTGGGCCTGTTCATTGGTAGGCAGGGTCAGTGTGAATTTCTAGGATGCCCTTTTGTTCCTCCTAAGCCTGTGGCTCAGGTGGTGAAGCAAGGCAGAGTCTATGCTCATGGGGAAGGAGGCTCAGCCATTTTGCTTTCTCTTTTCTTCAAACACATGGATTTGGTTACTCTTGCTTCCTTGTCTGCTGCCACATGTGTCTGACTGGAGGGTGGACAGATTCAGGAATTTAAGTTTGACCTAAAGATTTTGTACTGTCCATCAGGCTCTTAGGCTAGGTTGGGTGCTTAAGCCTAGCACAGGCCAGCCCAGCCAATAATAAACATAATAAATATTAAAGTAGTACATTATTACCTACTTGTTTCCTATATGTACTCTGCTCTTTTTTAAAAAATTTTTTTAAATGTTTATTTGTTTTTGAAAGACAGAGAGACCACATGCAGGGAAGGGGCAGAGAGAGGGAGACACAGAATCCGAAGCAGACTACAGGCTCTGAACTGTCAGCAGAGTCTGACGCAGGGCTCAAACTCATAGACTGTGAAATCATGACCAGAGCTGAAGTCAGATGCTTAACCAAATGAGCCACCCAGGTGCCCCTGTATGTAGTCTGCTCTTAAGGACCTCAAGAGATAAGGCTCCTGTTTCCTAGCCAAATACCATTTAATAGTGCCCCAAACCTCATGATCTATCCCACACTCCCCTTCACAAGTTCTTGATTATTCATTTCCTTCTTAATTCATAGGACTTTTAAAGGAAGATTTACTAGAAGTGACCTTTGTGGAAATTTGTGGTATACACATGTTTTGTATGTGTTTTCCTTGCAAATAATAGTCAACAAAGTAATATTAAGCATGAACTTTCGTGTCAGTCTGGTCCTCCCAAGAAGATGCCACCAAGGGGGTGTGGGGACTTTCTTAGGAAAAGGGAATAAGGAAGAAGCCAGAGGCTGGGCGAGCCATCAGACTGTGATGCAAGTCAGACCCCTGGTGAGAGAGAGGAGAAAAGGTCAGGTAGCAGTGTCTGAGACTGCCACAAAGTCAAAGGAAAAAGTCCAGCAAACCCTTTGGGGAACTCTTGAGCCAAAGGTGGCTGTCAGGAGCACATAGCTGCTCATGGGAAGTGTGGCCTTGGGGCAAAACCAAGTCCATTTTCAAAGAGTAGCATATGGGGCCTCAATTATGCTCTGCAAAGTAAAAGGATGGTAAGATGCATTCTCACTGTTTCAGCTTCCATCTCATGTCAACAATTGCTGCCTCCCTTGACCTTTCCTTGCAAAACCATTCTCATTTCTTGTTTAGACTTCCATTTCCAAGCAGCAAAAGGAAACACACCTTTGAGACAAGAAGTACTTTGAAAGAAAAGCAGAACAGTTTCTTCAGGAAGGCTTCAAACTGGGCACATGCAGGCTGTCCAGAGTCTATTATTATCTTGGGAGGTCTTAGGAAAATGCCAGAGACATTATACCTTTTCCTAATGTTTCCTCCTCTAAAATAAACTGGGTTCCCATACTCCTCATGCGTATTCCTGATACCCAACAACTCCTATTATTGGAAAAGTGTGACCCAGGCAAAGGACTCAAGGACTGTATCACATCTGAGGCCTGATTCTCCAAAACGGAAGCTGTGTGTGGCTCCTGTCACTTTGTGGTGGGAACTGCAAGTAGGGTACTGTGGTCTCCAGAGCGTTCTCATGGTGAACAGACATGATGGGCTCTGATTCCCCAGGCACAGTGCCTTGCTAGAGTAGGTAAAGGTTTGCTAATTTGGTTAACTGTGTAGATGCATTTTATTTATTTTTATTTTTTAAAATTTACATCCAAATTAGCATATAGTGCAACAATGATTTTAGGAGTAGATTCCTTAGTGCCCCTTACCCATTTAGCCCACCCCCCTCCCACAACTCCTCCAGTAACCCTCAGTTTGTTCTCCGTATTCATGAGCCTCTTCTGTTTTGTCCCCCTCCCTGTTTTTATATTATTTTTGTTTCCCTTCCCTTATGTTCATCTGTTTTGTCTCTTAAAGTCCTCATACGAGTGAAGTCATATGATTTTTGTCTTTATCTGACTAATTTCACTTAGCATAATACCCTCCAGTTCCATCCATGTAGTTGCAAAAGGCAAGATTTCATTCTTTTTGATTGCCGAGGAATACTCCATTGTATAAACAGAGATGCATTTGAAAAAGCTAGAACTGTGTAGAGAAAGTTGGTCCTCACCAAAATCCATGAGCTCTTTACTTCCCTGGCAAAACGCTTAGCAGGAAGCTAATGTGGTCCTACGAGTAAGTTCTGGCCAGTAGAAAGTGCGTGGAAGGGATGTGTGCTGCTTTCAATCCAGCTCTTACTTCCAGTATGTGTTCCTCTCTCTTTTTCTCCATTGGCTGGTGGGCTGTAAAGAACTAGAACCTGGGTTCTAGTGGGGCCTGGGTTCCCAAACGACGAAAACTCACTTCCCTTAAGAGTCATGACTGGTTTGTGCTCGCTTCGGCAGCACATATACTAAAATTGGAACGCTACAGAGAAGATAAACATGGCTCCTGCACAAGGATGACACGCAAATTCGTGGAGTGTTCCATATTTTTTTCAGTGTGCTGAATCAGAGAAATATGCAGCCAAGAATTCTTTATCCAGCAAGGCTGTCATTCAAAATAGAAGGAGAGATAAAAAGTGTCCCAGACAAACAAAAATTAAAGGAGTTTGTGACCACTAAATCAGCCCTGCAAGATATTTTAAGGGGGACTCTCTGAGGGGAAAAAAGATGAAAAAAAAAATATATATATATATATATCAAAAGCAACAAAGCATTAGAAAGGACCAGAGAACACCACCAGAAACTCCAACTCTACAAGCATCATAATGGCAATAAATTCATATCTTTCAGTACTCACTCTAAATGTCAATGGTCTCAGTGATCCAATCAAAAGACATACGGTAACAGAATGGATAAGAAAACAAGATCCATCTATATGCTGTTTACAAAAGACCCACTTTAGACCTAAAGACACCTACAGATTGAAAATAAGGGGATGGAGAACCATCTGTCATGCGAATGGTCAACAAAAGAAAGCCAGAGTAGCCATACTTATATCAGACAATCTAGACTTTAAAATAGAGACTGTATCAAGAGATGCAGAAGGGCATTATATCATAATCAAGGGGTCTATAGACCAAGAAGACCTAACAATTGCAAACATTTATGTGCCAAATGTGAAGCCCCCAAATATATAAATCAATTAATCACAAACATAAAGAAACTCATTGATAGTAATACCATAATAGTAGGAGACTTCAACACCCCACTCACAGCAATGGACAGATCATCTGATCAAAAAATCAACAAGGAAACAATGGCCTTGAATGACACACTGGACCAGATGGACTTAACAGATATATTCAGAACATTTCATCCTAAAGTAGCAGAATATACATTCTTCTCCAGTGCACATGGAACATTCTCCAGAATAGACCATATACTGGGAAAAAAAATCAGCCCTAAGTAAGTCAAAAAGATCGAGATCATACTGTGCATATTTTCAGACCACAATGGTATGAAACTTGAAATCAACCACAAGAAAAAATTTCAAAAGGTAACAAATACTTGGAGACTGAAGAAAATCCTACTAAAGAATGAATAGGCTAACCAAGCAGTTAAAGAGGAAATTAAAAAGTATATGGAAGTCAATGAAAATGATAGCACCACAACCCAAAACCTCTGGGATGCAGCAAAGGCGGTCATAAGAGGAAAGTATATAGCAATCCAGGCCTTCCTAAACAAGGAAGAAAGATCTCAGATACACAACCTAACCTTACACCGTAAGGAGCTGGAAAAAGAGGAGCAAATAAAACCCCAAACTAGCAGAAGATAGGAAATAATAAAGATTAGAGCAGAAATTAATGCTATCAAAACCAAAAAAACAGTAGAACAGATCAATGAAACCAGAAGCTGGTTCTTTGAAAGAATTAACAAAATTGATAACCCACTAGCCAGTTTGATCAAGAAGAAAAAGGAAAGGACCCAAATAAGTAAAATCAAGAATGAAAGAGGAGAGGTCACAACCAACACAACAGAAATAAAAACAATAATAAGAGAATATTATGAGCAATTATATGCCAATAAAATGGGCAATCTGGCAGAAATGGACAAATTCCTAGAAACATATATATTACCAAAACTGAAACAGGAAGAAAGAGGAAATTTGAATAGACCGATAACCAGTGAGGAAATCGAATTAGTAATCAAAAATCTGCCAAAAAACAAGAGTCCAGGGCCAGATGGCTTTCCAGGGGAATTCTACCAAACATTTAAGGAAGAGTTAACGCCTATTCTCTTGAAACTGTTCCAAAAAATAGAAATGGAAGGAAAACTTCCAAACTCCTTCTATGAAGCCAGCCTTACCTTGATTCCAAAACCAGACAGAGACCCCACTAAAAAGGAGAACTATAGACCAATTTCCTGATGAACACAGATGCAAAAATCCTCAACAAGATATTAGCCAACCGGATCCAACAACACATTAAAAAAAATTATTCACCACAACCAAGTGGGATTTATACCTGGGATGCAGGGCTGGTTCAATATCCACAAAACAATTAACGTGATTCATCACATCAATAAAAGAAAGGACAAGAACCATATGATCCTCTTAATAGATGCAGAGAAAGCATTTGACAAAATACAGCAAACTTTCTTGATAAAAATCCTCAAGAAAGCATGGATAGAAGGAACATAACTCCAGATCATAAAAGCCAGATATGAACGACCCAATGCTAATATCATCCTCAATGGGGAAAAACTGACAGCTTTCCCCCTCATGTCAGGAACAAAACAGGGATGTCCACTCTCGCCAATGTTATTCAACATAGTATTGGAATTCTTAGCCTCTGCAATCAGACAACACAAAGAAATAAAGGCATCCACATCAGCCAGGAGGAGGTCAAACTTTCACTCTTCACAGATGACATGATACTCTATGTGGAAAACCCAAAAGATTCCACCAACAAACTGCTAGAACTGATTCATGAATTCAGCAAAGTCGCAGGATATAAAACCAATGCACAGAAATCGGTTGCATTCCTATACACAAACAGTGAAACGACAGAAAGAGAAATCAAGGAATCGATCCCATTTACAGTTGCCCAAAACCCCATAAAATACCTAGGAATAAATCTAACCAAAGAGGTGAAAAATCTATACACTGAAAACTATAGAAAGCTTATGAAAGAAATTGAAGAAGACACAAAGAAATGGAAAAAGATTCCACGATCCTGGATAGGAAGAACAAATATTGTTAAAATGTTGACACTACCCAAAGCAATCTACATATTCAACGCGATTCCTATCAAAGTAACACCAGCATTGTTCATAGAGCTAGAACAAATAATCCTAAAATTTGTATGGAACCAGAAAAGACCCCAAATAGCCAAAGCAATCTTGAAAAAGAAAACCAAAGCAGGAGGCCTGACAATCCCAGACTTCAAGCTATACTACAAAGCTGTAACCATCAAGACAGTATGGTACTGGCACAAGAAAAGACACTCAGATCAATGGAATAGAATAGAGAACCCAGAAATGGACCCACAAACGTATGGCCAACTAATCTTTGATGAAGCAGGAAAGAACATTCAATAGAATAAAGACAGTCTCGGGGCGCCTGGGTGGCACAGTCGGTTAAGTGTCCGACTTCAGCCAGGTCACAATCTCGCGGTCCGTGGGTTCGAGCCCCGCGTCAGGCTATGGGCTGATGGCTCAGAGCCTGGAGCCTGTTTCCGATTCTGTGTCTCCCTCTCTCTCTGCCCCTCCCCCGTTCATGCTCTGTCTCTCTCTGTCCCAAAAATAAATAAACGTTGAAAAAAAATTTAAAAAAAAAAAAAAAAAAAAGAATAAAGACAGTCTCTTCAGCAAGTGGTGCTGGGAAAACTGGACAGTGACATGCAGAAGAATGAACCTGGACCACTTTCTTACACCATACACAAAAATAAACTCAAAATGGATGAAAGACCTCAATGTAAGACAGGAAGCCATGAAAATCCTTGAGGAGAAAGCAGGCAAAAACCTCTTTGATCTTGGCCACAGCAACTTCTTACTCAACACGACTCCAGAGGCAAGGGAAACAAAAGCAAAAATGAACTACTGGGACCTCATCAAAATAAAAAGCTTCTGCACAGCGAAGGAAACAACCAGCAAAACTAAAAGGCAACCAACAGAATGGGAGAAGATATTTGCAAATGATATATCAGACAAAGGATTAGTATCCAAAATCTACAAAGAAGTTATCAAACTCAACACACAAAAAAACAAATGATCCAGTGAAGAAATGGGCAAAAGACATGAATAGACACTTCACCAAAGAAGACATCCAGATGGCCAACCAACACATGAATAAATGCTCAATGTCACTCATCATCAGGGAAATACAGATCAAAACCCCAATGAGATACCACCTGACACCTGTCAGAATGGCTAACATTAACAACTCAGGCAACAACAGATGTTGGCAAGGATGCGAAGAAAGGGGATCTCTTTTGCATTGTTGGTGGGAATGCAAGCTGGTGCAGCCACTATGGAAAACAGTATGGAGGTTCCTCAAAAAACTAAAAATAGAACTACCCTAAGACCCAGCAACTGCACTACTAGGCATTTATCCAAGGGATACAGGTGTGCCGTTTTGAAGGGACACATGCACCCCCATGTTTATAGCAGCACTATCAACAATAGCCAACGTATGGAAAGAGCCCAAATATCCATTGATGGATGAATGGATAAAGAAGATGTGGTATATATATACAATGGAGTATTACTCGGCAATCAAAAAGAATGAAATCTTGCCATTTGCAACTACATGGATGGAACTGGAGGGTATTATGCTAAGTGAAATTAGTCTGTCAGAGAAAGAAAAGATCATATGACTTCACTCATATGAGGACTTTAAGAGACAAAACAGATGAACATAAGGGAAGGGAAACAAAAATAATATAAAAACAGGGAGGGGGACAAAACAGAAAAGACTCATAAATATGGAGAACAAACAGAGGGTTACTGGAGGGGTTGTGGGAGGGGGAATGGGCTAAATGGGTAAGGCGCACTAAGGAATCTACTCCTGAAATCATTGCTTCACTATATGCTAACTAATTTGGATGTAAATTTAAAAAAATAAATAAAGTTAAAAAAAAAAGTCATAACCAGTTCTAGTCAGACCTTTCTATGTGTCAACTGCATAGACAACAAGCTAAATGTAAAAATTCTATAATTTACAAAAAGCAATCATGCACATTCCAAAAAATGTTTATGTGTAAACAGGATTATAAATGATATTTTTTTTCAAAGGCAGATTTACTGAGGTATCATTGTTATACAAAAACTCTTTGGACTTATTTAATGTCTACAATTTGATGAGTTCAGAGACTGGAATTTTCTCATGAAACTGTCACCACAATCACAGTAATAAACATTGCCTCCTGCCTCTTTGTTTTTGATTTGTATTAAAAACACTTAATATGAGAACTACCCTCTGAGCAGATTTTTAAGTGCACAATACAGTGTTGTTAAGTACAAACACAGTGTTGTACAGCAGATTCATCTATCACAAGTGACAGTTTAACAACTACGTCTCATTTCCCTCATCCCCAGCCCCTGGATCCTGTTCACTTTATCCTCTGTTTCTATGACTGTGACCACTGTAAGTAACTTACCATGCAGTATTTGTCTTTCTGAGGTAGACTTATTTCACTTAGTATAATCCGAGGTTCACCCACAGTTTCTTATAGGGCAGAATTTCCTTCTATTTCTTTTAAGTTTACTTATTTATTTTTGAGACAGAGAGAGAGAGAGAGAGAGAGAGAGAGCGAGTGAGTGAATGTGCGCACAAGCTCGGGAGGGGCATAGAGAGAGGAAGACACAGAATCTGAAGCAGACTCCAGGCTCTGAGCTGTCAAGACAGAGCCTGACACAGGGCTCAAACCCACGAACCGTGAGACCATGAACTGAGCCAAAGTTGGACACTCAACTGACTGAACCACCTAGGTGCCCCAAATTTCCTTCTTTAAGGCTGAAAAACATTCTACTGTAGGTATATACCACATTTTCTTTATCCATTCATCTGTGGATGGACATGAAGGGTGTTTACACACCATGGCTATTTTAAATAATTTGATAGGGGCACCTGGGTGGTTCAGTCCTTTGAGCATCTGACTTCGGCTCAGGTCATGATCTCACGGTTTATGAGTTTGAGCCCTGCATTGGGCTCTGTACTGATAGCTCGGAGCCTGGAGCTCCCAAACCAGATTCTGTCTCCCCCTCTCTCTCTGCCCCTCCCCTGCTCATGCTCTGTATCTTTCTCCCAAAAATAAATAAACATTAAAAAATAATAATAAAAATAAATAATGTGATAAATGTGGTTTCTTTTTTCTATTGCCCAGGAATGCTAAACTAATTCCCAGCCAGCAGGTTATCTGTGGAGCTGAAAAGATGATACATTTTGCTCATGTGTGCCTTACCACTTCTTCATTTTCTTTCTCACCAGCACCTGTTATGTGAATGAAGCTTTTATGGCTTGCCTAAAACATGCATATTTTCATTATTTTATGGAGGTGGATTGACTGTGAAAGAGTGCCATGCTGTGGGTGAGGAGATTTGATTTGTAATGCACGTTGAAGATCTTTCTATCTGAAAGTCCAGGAACTTCAGAACAAAACAGAAGTTGTGTTAGTGTGTATCCGCCTTTCCACAGGGCTTGCCTGAGCACAGTCGTCAGTAGATTTTTTTAATGAATTTTTAAAATGTTTTTATTTATTTTTGAGACAGAGAGAGACAGAGCATGAGCAGGGGAGGGGCAGAGAGAGGGAGACACAGAATCTGAAGCAGGCTCCAGGCTCCGAGCTGCCAGCACAGAACCCGACGCGGGGCTCGAACTCACGGACTGTGAGATCATGACCTGAGCTGAAGTCAGACGCTTAACCGACTGAGCCACCTAGGCGCCCCACAGTCATCAGTAGATTTAACTTCCAGTGCAACCATTCAAATACCAGCCATCACTAGTACTTACAGGCTCAACACCGGCTCACCCTGACACTGTAAAGTTTCGATTTTTAATCACCGCTAATAGGTCCAACACAAGAGAAAAACAAAGAGCAAAATCCTAACTCCGACATCATTTTTCACTTGCTAAATGAATGACAGCTTCTAGAAATGGAATTTCCATGTAGTTCTGTCAAGACGGAACCATAGACATGGATCATCTACAAAAAATCCTGGACTGTTACACTCACCGCAAATGGATTCCAAGTTCCCAAGAGGCTGACCCTTCAGCTCTGTAGAGCTGATGCTGCCAAAGGTTCCAGAGCCCCTGACTCTGAATATGAGCCATACTATCTGGTTATGCCAGTTGTTACCATTACTGCCATTTTTCTACTATGACCAGCAAGACACAAAAACTGAGGAAGCATGGAGATGCATTAGCAATCTGTATCATAGGTACTGAATCGGTCAGGATGCTGTGGACTGAAGTGGCAAAGACACCAACTCAAACTGGCTTAAATGGTATGGAAATTCATGGTAAGTCCACGTGGAATTGGTTAAATGTTTAATACAGTCCTTGCTGAACTTCTCTCAATTTTGTCCTCAATGGAGACTTTGTCCTCAGGTGCCTTCCCTTATGGTACCCAAGAAATTATGGCAGTTCCAGTCTTTTTATGCGCAGCCTCTACGTCGGGAGAGGGAAAGAGAGAGAGAAAGAGGGAGAGAGAGGAGGCTGCATTTCTGTCGGCTGGCTCTTCAGATTAAAGGACATTTCTTTAAGTCCCTGGCAGACCTCTTCTCACTGGACTTAACTGAACCACGTGTCCCTTCCTGAACCAGTCTGGCCAAGAGTGTGTGACTACTCCATTTATATCCTGATAATGTGAATTACCTGTAAATATGCAGTCTGGGGATACTGTGGTGGCATTATCTGCTCTAGCCCACCCTGGACAATGATATCCATGAAGTCATGGGTGTGATGTGATAATTTTATTCCCTAACACATATTTACTAAAGATTTACATATTAAATTCTTTTAAAGTTTGAGCTACCACCTAATTGTGTTGACACGAGAGATACACACAGCACACTTGGGCAATACTGAGCTTGACTGAAGAGGGTAAGAAAGAGAATGGCATTAGAGGGTTAGTCATGGAAAGACAGTGTGTAGCTTGTTACAGGGACAATGACTCGACTAGTTTGACTGAAACAGAGGACTCGTTGAGAAATAGTGGGAAATGAGAACAAAAATTCGTGGACTGTAGGGGACCTTAAATTCCAGGCTGAGGAATTTTGCACAGGTCAATGCCAACCTTTTCGAGCTTTTCATCCTTAAATGATGAAAGAACTGTTTTGTTAACATTAAATTGATGGGTCTATGAAGGACTAGTTGAAGTGGGAAATCTTTGCAATAAGAAAGGAATAAAGGTAGCAAGATTTAAAGTAAGAAGAAGGTGAGATACAGGAGGGGAACATTTCAAAGAGGCAAGTGATGAGAGTGGAAAAATCTGATATGCGGCATGGAAAGAATGAGTAGCCTCGAGTGATTTCAAGATTTATTAGAATAGGCTCTCTAACACGAGACCCCATTCGGCTTCTTTGGAGTCACTGAGTGTGTGTATGTATGTGGGCGTGCATGTGTGTGGTGCATGCATTTGTATCCTCCCTCCAATTTTGGGCTGACTGAGACTCAAGTTCCCGATCTCCCGGCTTTTAGAGTCCTTCCTGCCACATTGCTGCTCTAAAACACAGAAGTCAGGAGTGGGAGCTTGACCTCAGGAGGTCAATGACATCATTGAATAAGTAGATCCACCTAATTGGTCCCCAGATCCCATAACCCACCCCGAATCTCCTTCCCCCATCAAGATCACAACTGGACATCTCCCTTCAGACCAAGAACATGTTCCACCTCTGACCCTGACCCATACAGGAGTCCCATCCATCCTCCACTGAGGAGCTCCAATCCAGGCCATGCACCACGGAACCCTCAGGAGACTTTCACACAGAGGACTGTCAGAGCCCTGCGAATACAAAATCTCCATGATGCCTCCTGGGCATCTTCATAGAAGAGCAGACAAAGAAGCCAGTGCTGGGGAGAAGCTGCTGTGGGATCAGTCAACCTCAGCGTAGAATTGCACTGGCAGCCTTCCTGCTCACTCACTGTAGGATATTTTACAATAATTTCCACCCCATGTCCTGGACTCAGTGACTCCTGTTTCTTAGCATTGCTGGCTGCCGGCCAGCACCTTGCTCTGGGAGCAGCTCCTGGCAGCTGCAGCCCAGAGTGGTAATGAACAGACGCCCAACTGGATGTGGCTGCCATGCTGCTCCCACAGCTGTGGTCTTGTAAGTCAGGAGCATGCCAGGTGGCTGTGCCTGGAATGAGGGCAGCAGAGCACTTGGGCTCCTTAGCCAGGTACTGGAGAGCTAAAAGTTCCAACTATTTTGTCTCTGAGGTGCCAAAAAATGTAGAATGGTCAGGGTAATCTGGGAGGTCATCTCCCGACAAATCCGGCTGATGCCACTCAAGCAAACTGAGCCCTGGCTTGTAAAAATCTCCTTGATTCTCCTTTTCTTTTTTTTTTTTTTTAATTTTTTTTAACGTTTATTTATTTTTGAGACAGAGACAGAGCATGAACGGGGGAGGGTCAGAGAGAGAAGGAGACACAGAATCCGAAACAGGCTCCAGGCTCCGAGCCGTCAGCACAGAGCCCGACGCGGGGCTCGAACTCATGGACTGCGAGATCATGACCTGAGCTGAAGTCGGCCGCTCAACCAACTGAGCCACCCAGGCGCCCCTCGATTCTCCTTTTCTGAGTCTATTTCCTGGTGCTGGACGTTATAGGAATATATACATCTACAGATGGTCAAGTCTAACTTTCTGCATCCTAATCTTTCCCACTACTATGATTAGAAGAAAAGTCCTGAATGCAAGCAGTAGTAAGAGTAGGAGTAGCAGTTGTAGTAGTAACATAAGAACAGTCATATCCAGACAATATACCAGACACTTCAAACGTGTTATCTCATTAAATCGACACAATCCTATGAATTACATACCATGTTCATCCCTTTTGCAGATAAGAAAACAATTTAAAATGCTAACTACCTGGCCTAATATAACTGCAAAAACGTGGCAGAGCCAAGATTTGAACTCACGTTTGTCACACTCCGGAGCAAGAGCACTTATTGAGCACACCATTCAGACTATCTGTAGGAACTTAGCCTCACCCTGAAACTCACTCTGTTTTTGCAATGGCCAAATGAATGGATTTCATGCAGAGAAGTATACGTTAGCATACCGAAAAGCCTTCTTTCCTCTCTGAAAAGCAAAGAGGAAAACTGTCCGATACGGTGGGTGAAAGTGTAAATCAGGACAACCACTTTGGAAAACCACTGGTATTATTTACTGAAGTGGAAGGTTTGCATGTTCTGTGATCCAGCATTTCTCCTCTAGGAATATGCCCACAAAAGATGTGTGCAGGTGCGCACAGAAGAAATGTACAAGAATGCTCACAGCAGCATTGTTTGTGTTAGCCCTAAACTGCAAATAATCCAAAAATCTATCAACAGGAATAGGGCTACCTAATTGGGATATATTCACACAATGGAACGCCGTACAGCAATGAGTAATCGACCCAGTTACACGCAACAACATGGATGAATGCGGAGGTCAGGAAGCCAGACGCAAAGAACACATGTTGTGCAATTCAATTTACTTTAATGTCAAACACAGAAGTAAACCATAGTATTTAGAGAGTCATACTTAGGGGATAAAATTATCAAGTAAAGCAAGGAAGTGATTGCCATAAAAGTCAGAAAAGTGGAGAGGGGGTGGGAAATGGCCATCATGAGTGGAGGCCGTAAGAGGCTTCGGGGGTGCTGCAAAGTTCTGGCATATTTGCTTGAGAAGACACAAGTAATTTCTTTTATATTAATTTTTGGTAATGTCTATGGATCCTACAGTAGAAATGGCTTAAAAACAGGCTCAAGGGAGGTAAAGGCAAAGAGAAAAAAAAAAAAGAAAAGAAAAAAGTAAAGAAAAGAAAAGGAAAGAAAAACTCACATCAAACAATGCAACTTTTGCTTTCAAACCGAGGCTACAATATCTTGGTAAGCAGCCTGTTTTAAGACAGATTTTATCGACAGAACCTGCTACCTCTGGACTCACTTCCACCCTCTGTACTGATCAGAAGTTCTCCCACTCCCACCGCTTTTAATCATTAGTGTTTTTCTGGTTAAAGAAACGTTTCCTTGCTCACATTATAGGTGACCGTACTCAAGTACATTTCTCTTAGAAGGAAATGATTGATTTTTCTGGTACGCTCTGGTAGAAGTAATCGTGAGCTTTTTAGGTCACCCTTGACTCAAGGGTGCTTCTGTGATAGGAAAATGGGAACAGCAAAGTTTATGGTCTTAATTAACATATCCGAATAAAGGCTTGTCAGAATGAGAAATGAGGCAACCATGATACTAGGAAAGACACTGGGACAGAGCAAGGGATGGGGATGAAGGGGGAGGAGGGACTGGGTGAAGTCCCAACAGACGACCAGCTCAGGTGTCACAGGCCCGGGGGCACAGGGGGTCCAACCCAGCTTCTCTTCAGGTGCTTTAAAACTCTAAAAAGGCTTATCAGCATATTCATTTGGGATGATCCTAAACTCTAAATTCTAAAAGACCTGGCTTTCAAACTACGAGAAATCAGGACTCGTTAAGGATTATTTGAGTTCCAAGCTCCATAACAGAACAAAGTTAAATGGTAGTTAAAAATCCCTGCCTCAGGCTCTGAGAAATAGTTGGCTGCCTTGACTGTAATTTTCACTCTTTCCCTCTGTTAGCAATCACCTCCACCCTCACATGCCTACCCAAACGAAATTCAGTCTCATAGTTATCCTAGGTGAGGAAAAGGAATGAATGAAACTTTTGCCAAGTGCTGTGAGGCCCATGTAATAGAAGCACAGGTAGCAATCATTGACTGAACCTTTACTGTCTTCAGGTACTTTTTCTAAGCTATGTGGATATAGAATTTGACTTGCTCTTCACAATAACTCCATGAAGTTGGTTCTATTTCTATTATCTCATTTTACCAAGGAGAAAACTAAGAAAGGCACAGAAAGTGTGAGTAGTTTGTCTTATTATCAGCCGCATCACAATCCTTTTGGGAAGAATGTGGTGTGCCAATTGAAATTAATCTCAATTTTTCTTTCTTCCCCTTGTTTCTCTAAATCCTACCCTTCTTTCAACATCCACCTAAAATTTGACTTTCTTCATGAAGCATTCATTAATAGACTTACTTTTCTCTGAATCATGTAACTTCTCAAACTACACATCTGGAAATTACTGTGATCCCATCCATGCTTCATCTCCTAAAACAGCCTATGAGCTCATGGAAGACAAAAGCGATTGCACATATACCTGTACGCCCCCGCCCCTGTAGCTTGCCTTAACTTCTTCCCAAATGGTGATGCTTGCAGACACAAGGTGTAGATCTTAATGGTTACATTGAATTGAGTCACCGACTTAAAGTCTATTTTTGTTATTTTCTGAAGTACCAAGAGAAGGATTATACATACACATAGAAATTTCATATATGAGGACTCAAAGAGAAATATTAAGTTTTAATCCATGTACTTTTCTATTATTTACACTTTTACAGCATAGTTTTAGTTTTAAAAACCCACAAAATTAATTTTAACCCTGGTTAGTGAGCTTAAAGTTTCTGGCAGGAAGAGGGAGGCATTGAGTTGGAATAGCATGAATCGGTAGTAGAAATGGTGACTCCCAGTGTTGGTTCTGTGTTGGGTAAGTACTGAAGTTTCCCTGGGCTGAAGAGAAGAGCCTAGAGTCCTGCCCCTGCTCCTTGACTTTGAGCCTAAGAATATATTTAGTTCTCAAAATCTCATTATTCACTGGTATATATTTTAGGTGACATAATCCTATATAACCTAGTATATTTTTGACTTTTCAAATTTGTTGCCAAGTTATTCACTATCTGCGTGTGTATAGGTTTCCTTAAACATGCTTAGGAAAAAATAAAAATTTTCCAGACAAGTAAATGTGTAATTGAAATTTAGGCACCAAAATTTCACCTTGAGCTCTATCAGAGTTAAAACCAAACTAAATATATTAAGCCATAATTATTTAGAACGGTTATTTGCATTTAAAGGGTATTAACACACACATTGCTTCTTACAAAGGAACTAGAACTGTAGGATATGTCATTCCAGTGTGCAACCTTTCGGGGAAGAAACTTTGAGCTGTTCATTCCGGAAACCTTGATTATCAGTTACCTTCCAACATAGGCCTGAGTTTATAATATGCATTAGTGTAAGGGAAACCAGAGCCGATTCAGAGATTTTGAAACTGTCAAAGACTGATGTCCACATAGAAAATCTGTTTGTATTTTTTTCATGAAAGGTCGTCCTTCAACAAATGATAAAGAGAAAACGTGAGTGTGTGTAAACAACATAATTATTTCAGAATCAATATGCTTTTTCTATTAGCTTTTGAAGTCTGTTTGTTTAAAAAGTTTCTTTTCAACCTAGCTCTTCTGGTTTTGTGGGCAGAAGTGACAAGGGACATGATCTTTGCAATATTTCATTTTGTTATCTCTTATTATTACATGGTGGCCCAGAGCATGGCATGAATAAAGCTGTCTTGTCATCAAAATGCATTCATTCATTTAACAAGTTCCTGAAAATAATGGAACAGTTGCTAAGCGATGGAGAAATTACATATTCTCAGGGATCTGTGCAGATTCTAAAAGCAAAAGTAATTCTGACAATTGGTATTAGTGCCTCTTGAACCCAGCTAAATACAACTAAGGAAGTGGCATGCTTACCTAATAGTCAAGAGACAATATCTTTATTTTTCCTTCTCTCTGACTCAGGTTTCCAAAGTAATTCCAGTCAAACAGTGATCTGAATCCATTTATGGGTTACAGATAGCTGGCAAGTTAATAACACATTTATTTTTTTTAACTGGTATGAGAAGACTGTATTCTTTGAATTGGGAAGTAAAATTATCTTAGATATATTCATCGTATTTTAATTAAATATTAAGGTTTACATCACAGTTCCACATTTATGGATTACACCTCTCTCCCAAACAGCCATTATTAAAATTTTGGGATATGTTTCTCTGTCACTTTTATAGACATAAGTAAAGTTATTAGCTATTATTCTTTAACATTATACACACACACTATACACACACACAAATAAATGCTTGTTCTAAATGCTGCTAATATATCACTCCTTTTAAAACAATTTTTAAACTTTTTAATGTTATTTATTTTTGACAGAGAGAGAGAGAGAGAAAGAGAGAGACAGAGCAAGTGGGAGAGGGGCAGAGAGAGGGAGACACAGAATCCGAAGCAGGATCCAGGCTCCAAGCTGTCAGCACAAAGGCCAACATGGGGCTTGAACTCACAAATGGCAAGGTCATGACATAAGCTAAAGTCGGACACTTAACCAACTGAGCCACCCAGGTGTCCCTTGAGACAATTTTTAATCATTTAATTGCTGATCGCCAATATAAATAACTCTTAATTATGCTGTACAAACATTTTAAAAAGGACCTTTTCTACCACAAAAGTAACACATTTAGAGAAACACCTCTGGAATGTCAATAAATACCTTGGGGATAGGACTACTCCTATCGAGCAAATTCTGAGTCAGATCAAATAAAGACGAATGCTGTGACAGGAGGTTTTCCAAGGAGCTGCCACATAAGTCAAATAATGACAATCTCAGGAGATGGGGCTTTTTGGAGAGCTCTGAATCATTTTGCCCCTCCAGTGGCTACTAGGTTGCTGGTTTTTCCAGCATTACTAATTGTGAGGCTGCTGGTTTTCAAGCTTACTGTAGATATCAGGAGAGAGGGATGAAAATGTTGCTAGGTAAAGCTCTACAAAATGATCTGTTCTTACCAATATTCAGCCATATTGCTTAAACAGACCCTCACTGTATTGTTCCAAGTCTTTGGTTAATTTCCAGAATTCTCCAGAGAAACATAGAAATTGAATATATAGACATATGTGGAGAGATTTATTACAGGAATTGATTCCCGTGATTATCGAGGCCTAGAAGCCCTACAACCTGCCATCTGCAGGAAGGAGAACCAAGTAAATAAACAAGTTCAGCAAAGTTGCAAGTTACAATACCAATATACAAAAATCAATGGTCTTTCCCCACACAAGCAATGAACACTGCAAAAGTGAAATTATGAACATAATTTCATTTACAATAACATCAAAAAAGAAATTTTTTAGAAATAAATTTAACAAAAGTATAAACTAAAAACTACAAAACATTGATAAAATAAGTTAAAAAGATAGAAATACATGGAAAGACATCCCATGATCATGGACTAGAAAATTTAATATTGGTAATGTGGCAATACTCCCCAAACTGATTTTCAGATTCATTGTAATCCCTATCAAAATCTCAGTTGGCATTTTTGCTGACACTAACAACATTATCCTAAAATTCACAGGAAAAAACAAGTGACACCAAATAGCTACAGTTTTTTAAAAACTGCAGCTGGAGAACTCAGACTGTCCTATTTTAAAACTAGCTTACAATAATCAAGAGAATGTGATATTGTCATAGGATAAATACATAATGAAATAGAATTAAGAATCCAGAAATAAACCCTTATGAGTTATGGTTATTTATTTGCTTTTTACAAGGTTGCCCTGATAACTAAATAGGGGAAACAACAAGTGTTTCAACAACTAGTACTAGAATAACTGGATATACATATGCAACAGAAAAAAAATCGACCACTTCTTCATACTACATACAAAAATTAATTCCAAATAGGATGAAAGGGGCACCTGGGTGGCTCAGTCAGTTAAGCGTCTGACTCTTATTTCGGCTCAGGTCATGATCTCACAATTTTTGAGTTCGAGCCCACATCAGGCTCTATGTTGAAAGTGTGGGGCCTGCTTGGGATTCTCTCTCCCTCTCCCTCCCTCTGTCCCTCTCCCCCTCGCATGTGCTCTTTCACTCTCTCAAAATAAGCAATAAAAATGAAAAAAAAAACCTTAAAAACTATCTCAAAATATGATGATGTAAGTGTAAAAAACTAAAAATCTTAGAAGAAACTATATTAGCAAATCTAAGTGAAGTCTTTTAGATATGACATCAAAATCACAAGCAACAAAAGAAAAAATAGATAAACTGGACTTCATCAAAATTAAAAACTTTTATTCTTCAAAGGACACTACCAGAAAATGAAAATATAAGACACAGAATGGGAAAAAATATTTTCAAATCAAATATCTGATAAGGGGCTGGTTTTCAGGGTATATAAAGAACTCTTAGAGCCCAACAATAAAGAAAAAAGAAATAACCCAATTTAAAAATGGGCAAAAGATCTAAAACATTTTACCAAAGATGATATACAAATGATCAATAAGTACATGAATGATGCTCAACATCATTAGCCACCAAGGAAATGCAATTCAAGATCACAGTGAGGTACCACTTCACCCCCACTAATACAGCTGCATCAAAAAGCCAGATAGTATCAAACGTTGGGAGGGATTGGAAGAATTCTCATACTTCTTTGATGGGAATGTAAAATGGTACGGACATTTTGGAAAATAACCTGGAAGTTCTTCAAAGATTAAACATACAATTTCTTTATTACCCAGCAATTTCACTCCTTAGTTATATATCCAAAGTAATAAAATTATAGGTCCACAGGAAAACTTATACATAAATGTTCATAGCAGCATTATTTATTACATCCAAAAAGGAGAAACAACCTAAATGTCCATCATCCTAATGAATGGATATATAAAATGTGCTATGTCCACACAATGGAATATTATGCAGGCATAACAAGGAATATAATACTAAAATACTGATATGTTCTACACCTGGATAAACCTTGAAAGCATGCTAAGTGAAAGAATCCAGACCACATACTGTATGATTCCATTTATATGAAATGTCCAGAAAAGGCAAATCAATAGAGATTGAAACTATATTAGATGCTGCCAAAAGCCAGGGGAAGATTCAAAGCTATAAACCTAAACTTAAAAGGTATAAGACATAGAATATGAGGTTTCCTTTTGGTAGGATACAAATATTTAAAATTAGATAATGGTAATGGTTCCAGAACTCTTTGAATATACTAAAACCCACTGAATTATAGACTTTAAAAGGGTGAGTTTATGGTGTGTTCATTATATTTCTTTAACTAAGCTGTTATAAAGAAAATTACTACATGAACTTGACTTTAAAAATCAAATTATATCCAGACTACTTGCACAGATACCGTATGTTTTCACTCTTATGTGGATCCTGAGAAACTTAACAGAAGACCATGGGGGAAAGGAAGGGGGAAAAAAAAGTTAGAGAGAGAGGGAGCCAAACCATAAGAGACTCTTAAAAACTGAGAATAAACTGAGGGTTGATGGGGGGTAGGAGGGAGGGGAAAGTGTGTAATGGGCATCGAGGAGGGCACCTGTTGGGATGAGCACTGGGTGTTGTATGGAAACCAATTTGACAATAAATTTCATAATAAAAAAATAAAAAATAAATCAAATTATAAGTACCTTTTTTTCTAAATAGGTCTCCTGAGGCAAGGGAAAAAGAGCAAAAATAAACTAGTGGGACTACATCAAAATAATCGGCACAGTGAAGGAAAGAATCAACAAAACTAAAGGGCAACTTACAGAATGGGAGAAGACATTTGCAAATGACATAGCCAATAAAGGGTTAGTATCCAAAATATACAAAGAACTTATACAACTCAACACCCAAAAAACAAATAACCCAATTTAAAAATGGGCAGAAGACATGAACAGACATTTCTCCAAACAAGACATCCAGACAGCCAACAGACACCTGAAAAGATGCTCATCATCACTCATTATCAGGGAAATGCAATCAAAACTTGTCACAAAACTGACACTTGTCAGAATGGCTAAAATCAACAACATAAGAAACAGGTGTTGGTGAGGATGTGGCAAAAAGGGAACACTGCTGCTCTGTTGGCAGAAATGCCAACTGGTGCAGCCACCTGGAAAACAGCAGGAAGGTTCCTCAAAAAGTTAAAAATAGAACTACCCTACGATCCAGTGACCATACTAATGGGTATTTACTCAAAAAATACAAAAATGCTAATTCAAAGGGATACATGCTCCCTTTTGTTTATAAGTAGCGTTATTTACAAGAGCCAAGATATGGAAACAGCACCTGTCCATTGATAGACAAATGGGATAAAGAAGATCTGATATATATACATATATACACACACATATATACATGTATAATTCCGACATAAGAAAGGATGAAATCTTGCCTTTTGCGACAATACGGATGGAGCTGGAGAGTGTAACGCTAAGCAAAGTCAGTCAGAGAAGGACAAATAACAAAGGATTTCACTCATAGGTGGAATTTAAGAAACACAAAATTTAATAATGTAACTACTTAACTATTAATTTAACTATTAGAGAAGAAACTAATGGTTACCAGAGAAGAGGGTGGGGGGATGGGTGAAATGGGTGATGGGGATTAAGGAGCGCACTTGTAATGATGAGAACCGCATGATGTATGGAAGTAGTGAATCATCATATTGGACACCTGAACTAGTATAACACTGGATGTTAGTTAACTAACTGGAATTAAAATAAAAACTTCTAAGAAATCAGATTATATAAAAATATATATAATGGACATTCTCTACAGCTCTCCATTCCCCTTCTCAGAGGCACATTCACCACTTTTTTGTGTGTCATTCAATGCATGCCCTCTGCATTGCCAAACATAAATAATGGCATGGATACATTTCTGAACATATTCAATGTTATTTTATAAGATAAATTTCTAAAAGAAAAATTGTTATATCAACATAATTGCACATTTTAAATTATCTACATACCTATTTATCATTAACATATAGTCAAATTACAGAAATACTGTATCAGCTTCCTTTACTTTTAATCTTTGGCAGTCTCATATGGGAAATACTTATATCTTTTAACTTGCATTTCTTTTTTAATGTTTATTTATATTTGAGAGAGAGAGAGAGAGTGTGTGTGTGTGTGAGAGAGAGAGAGAGAGACAGAGAAAGAGACAGAGAGAGAGAGAGAGAGAGAGCAGGGACGGGACAGGGAGAGAGACAGAGACAGACTCTGAAGCAGGCTCCAGGCTCTGAGCTGTCAGCACAGAGCCTGACATGGTACTCAAACCCGCAAACCGTGAGATCATAACTGAGTGAAGTTGGACACTTAACTGACTGAGCCACCCAGGCACCTGGGTGAACACATATGTAATATTACTTTCAGGAGTAGAATTTAGTGACCCATCACTTACATTTAACACTCGGTGCTCATTACAAGTACCCTCTTTTTTGTTTTTTTATCTTTTGTAATGAGGATATGTTTTTTTAATTTTATTTTTTATTTTTTAAAATTGACATCCAAATTAGTTAGCATCTAGTGTAACAATGATTTCAGGAGTAGATTCCTTAGTGCCCCTTGCCCATTTAGCCCATCCCCCCTCCCACAACCCCCCCAGTAGCCCTCTGTTCTCCATATTTATGAATCTCTTCAGTTTCGTCCCCCTCCCTGTTTTTATACTGTTTTTGCTTCCCTTCCCTTACGTTCATCTGTTTTGTCTCTTAAAGTCCTCATATGAGTGAAGTCATATGATCTTTATCTTTCTCTGACTAATTTCACTTAGCATAATACCCTCCAGTTCCATCCACGCAGTTGCAAACGGCAAGATTTCATTCTTTTTGATTGCCGAGTAATACTCCATTATATATATACCACATCTTCTTTATCCATTCATACATCAATGGACATTTGGGCTAACACATGAAAAAAAGCTCAACATCACTCATCATCAGGGAAATACAAATCAAAACCACAATGAGATACCACCTTACACCTGTCAGAATGGCTAACATTAACAAGTTCCCTCTTTAATGCCCATCACCCATTTAGCCCATCTTCCCTCCAACATGTCAGTTTGTTCTCTATAGTTAAGAGTCTGTTTCTTGGTTTGCCTCTCTTTTTTCCCCCCTATGTTCATCTTACATTCCACATATGAGAGTGCACCTTTAGGAATTTCCTGCTCATGTTTTTTTTGTTTTTTTTTTAAGTAGGCTTCATGCCCAGTGCAGAACCCAGTGCAGAGATAGACCGCACAACCCTGAGATCAAGACCTGAGCTAAGATCAAGAGTTGGACGCCCAACCAACTGAGCCACTTAGGTGCCCCTCCTTCTCATTCATACTGATTATTCACTTGTGAACTTTTTAAAATACACAACAATGCAAGGAATAATAAACATCTATGTATATGCCACTCAGAGAAACAAACACTAACATTTTTATCATACTGACATCACATTTCTTTTTTTATTATTTTTTTAATGTTTTTATTTTATTTTTGAGAGAGAAAGAGTGAGAGTGAGTGAGTGAGCGTGAGGGGTGAGGAGCAGACAGAGAGGGAGACACAGAACCTGAAGCAGCCTCCAGGCCTCAAGCTGTCAGCACAGAGCCGACACGGGGCTTGAACTCATGAGCTAAGAGATCATGACCTGAGCCAAAGTCGGACGCTTAACCTACTGAGATGTTCAGGCGCCGCGTGACATTGCATTTCTTAAAGAAAACTCTAAAAATAAAGGTTATGACTCCTCTGTTCTCCACCACAATACATTCTTATTCTCTCTCCATGGAGATAAACCCTATCACAAGTTAAGCATACATCCAAGCCAGTGCATACTTTAACTATGTTTTAACTATGCTTTAATTGACAATAGATAATATTTCTATGTAATACATATATTATACATAGCATTTGGCAATGTTCTTGTTTTTAGCCCAGTATTGTTTTGAGATCTACCTATACTGACCACACAGATCTTTTTTTAAACTAGATCTATTACTACAGATCTCTTTTATTGCATCCTCGTATCTCATTTCATGTTTATTCATTTATTTTTCATTTTTTCTGAGAGAGACACAGAGCACAAGGGGGCAGAGAGAGAGGGAGACACAAAATCTGAAGCAGGTCCCAGCTCTGAGCTGTTAGCACAGAGCCCGACAGATGGCTCAAACTCAAAACCCGCGAGATCATGACCTGAACTGAAGTCGGCCACTTAACCGACTAAGCCACCCAGGCAACCCTCATTTTATGAATATACAACAGTTCATTTCTCCTTACCTTTATTGAAGGACTTATGGATTATTATCAGTTTTTTTTTTCTGAAACAAAGAATTCTGTAATGAGCAGATCTTCGTTTAATTTTCCTGTTATATATGTGTAAGAATTTCCCTACAATAAATTCTGAGGAGCAAAATGGCTGGTTTACAGGCCTTACTTATCCTTAATTTTAGCAGCTAATGCCAGACTGCTTGTACAAATTCATACTCCCATTTGAACAAGCAAGGGCCCTCACGGCATGTAATTTTGCATTCTGGTGTGTCTGGAGGAGGATGGGAGATTACTGAGTTCTGTCTCTGCATCCTTGACCCCCCCACATACACCCCAACATTATCTTTTTAAGCCTCTCATTATTGTTTTAGTTACTTTTATTCTGATTACCAGTAAGACTTGGGGTGTCTTTATATGTTTGCCAGTGAATTTTATTAATTTTAAAACGTTACTCCCATTTTTAAGCATATGCTTTATTATTTGACACCATTCTAAATGAGCCAGATGCACGGACCTAAATGTAAAAACAAGCATTTTGTAATAAACATATGAAGTAGTGTGGCTGTTATAAGCCAAGAGTGGGTTTTTCTGGACATCTGGCCTTTTGAAATAGTGAACCAAAGTTTCTGATTAAAAAAGACAATTTATCAACCTGATTTCAAAAGAGAGCGGTCAATACTTTTTATTCCTTTTTGATTGAGAGAATTTGTTTTAATCAAACAAATCAGTCTATTTGGTTCTGAAAATGTCATTCCATAGTCCATTTTCCCTTGAAAACATTTGAATTATTCAGAATTGGGTCACGTGGGTTAAGAGTGGCGGGGGTGTAGTTGGGGACACACAGTCTGGGTGAGGCAAGAAGCATGACTGGGTGTGCCCCGGGTCTCCTCACGTCTCAGAGAGGGGAGGGACAGGAAAGAGTTTTCAAATACAATCTCTCAGACCCAAGGTCAGCCTGGAAAGCATTTCCTTAATCTGAACATTGGATAGAATTCTGCTCAAAGCCACTTACCTAGCATTCAGAGAAGATCTTTAATTTCAATCGATTTCAAATCAACGGGCTAATAAATTAGTGGGACTCAGCATAGCCTAGGATGCTAGTCATGTCTTATCAATTGTGACTTAGTCATGATTTATTAGAATTTTTCATAACAATGTTAAATTGATGGATTATAGCAATTATAAAGCAGCGATCACAAAACACAGCAGTGTGCTTTTAACAGAATATTTGAAGAATTCTTTCATGTGGCCTCATCTTGTCCAGCTATTACATTCTGATGGGTGATATAGGTATACCCCAGCAATTTCTAAGATTATATCCACATTAGGGTTGTAGTACAATTTCTCTAGAGCACAAAGACATTTCTTTTGGACTCTTTACATGTGGCTATTCCGTTATAAAATAATAAATAATCTGAACTTCCCCAATTATCATTTTCAGACCCTTGAAGGCATTAATTTCTGCTTCTTGATTAAATATTTACTCACCAGAAGCGCTGATAATAGCCTGCCTCGTCACCCTATACTGTCAACTACCAGTTTGAAAATGCTAAGCTTCAAGAGGACAGAACTCACTTTTGTCTCTCCAAAGAAGCCCAGCCAGAGAGCAGCTTACTCTGTTTCAGAACCAGGCCAGCTCCTTGTTTTCCCCCAACTCTTGGGTATGACTGGACTATCTCATTCTTACTCTTAAACTTGCCCAAGAGCCCTAACTATCCCTTAGTCTACTGACGATATCCAGGGATATTTCTGCAATGAAGGCAGTCAAACTCTTCTGCTGATGTGCCTCTGGAATCTTGCCCTAGTCCTGCTGTAACAGATGCACCCAAATCTCTTCAGATTCCTTACTGGCTCTGCAGACTCATGAGTTTGCTCCTGATGGCTCATAGCTTATGAAAACCCTCATCAGAGAACTACCTATTGCTTCCCGGAGCTGTTTCATCCACATACTGAGAGCCTAAAACCCGGGGAGTTAACATGTTTCTGGAGTAAACCTTAGCCAATGACTGGCTGTTGTATGAGGATGAAAGTTCAGCTCCCTCAAAGGGGGAAAGACTCTCTTCTTGACCCCCTTGGGAGATCAAGCAAAGCTGGGGGGAAACCTAGAATTGCCCACGTGTTGGGTGAAAGGGACAAGATAGAGGCCAGTGAGGGCAGGAGGGTCTGATCACAGAGAAATTCATAGACCACAGGGATAATCCTTTAGATTATATTCTAAATGTGACAGAAATCCACTAAAGAGTTTTAAGAAAGGGAGTGGTGTCATTTAAGTTTTGGAACACTCATTCAGACACCCGGATGGAGACTGGTTTGTAGATCTGGATGAACCAGTAAGAGGTCCTCCATGGTGACCAAGCCATCTGCATTGAGAGGGATACTTCTTAGCACATGAGCATAGCAGTGAGAACCTATAAGCAGGCAGTAACACAAGGAATATTGCTATGGGGATGGAGGTGAAGTCTAAGGAAGTTAGGTTGCAGATAAAATATAGGACACCCAGTTATATTTGAATTTCAGATGCACAGCAAATAGTCTTTTCGTCTAAGTACATTCCAAATATTACATGGAAGGAAATGGTATGGAACATTCTTCTATTAAAAAAATCATTCATTGCTTATCTGAAATTCAAATTTTAGTGGGCATCTTGTTGTGGCTGCTGTTGTGTCCCATGTCGGGCACCCTACTGAGGGTTTCTAAATGAAGGCACTGAGCTAATAAGAAAAGGGTTGGAATGTGCACAAGTCTCTTAAATCTCAGTTTCTTGCTTTTGGTCTGTGTCTGCAGGCTAACGTCAAAATAAAAGCATCCTGTCACTAAACTTACACATAATTTATAATCATGTACATGTTACGCTCATGTGCTAAGCTCCCAGGAAGACTTAGGCCACTAAATGAAAAAAAAAAAAAAATCCTGATGACCCAGATTCTATCTCAAATATGTTTCTACCCTGTCTTTCTGCTCACCAGAGAGTTTTTCATGTTTTCTTTCTTCAAAAACACTGTCCTACACAGAAAAAAAGGGTAGCTCCTAAAGCAATTTGTATAGATATTAGAATAATTCAGGAGAAAACTGAGTCACACACTACCTTGGCTAGTCAGTGTGCATGCACCTTAGACTGTGCCCAAGGACACCCAGGGGTCCTGAGAACAATGTCCAACCCTACCACAGCCTTCATCAAACCTCTTCGGAGGCATGGTTATAGAGCATGGCCTCTGGACTCTACTAGACTTGGCTTTGATAACCACATGCGAAGTAACCGCTTGACCTAAAGCCGACACTAGACTTGGCTTTGAATCCCACTTTGGCTGCTGAGAAATCTATGTGAACATAAACAAATTAAGCTTAGATTTCCTGTCTGGATAAAAACAGAGATACTATATAATACAGAGATCAGATGAGATATTTCGTGAAAAAGCATTGCTCAAAATGCTAGATTCATAGTCAAATCTAAAAAAAGCTAATGACTGTAGGTATCATTCGCCATTAGAGTTCACAACAGGAACTGACCTTCCCTGATACATTCCTTAAGTTCTAAATGTTGATATATATGCCCCAAGGGGCATATCCCAGAAGCAGACTCAACAACAAGCATTTGTGTGAAAGACGTTTTATAGTAAATGTTCTTAGGAAAAGCGGCAGAGGCCGACTGGGACCCGGGAAGGAGAGAGGTCAGGCAAGGGTGGAAAATCAGGCAAAGTCCCATGAAGGGCGGTTTTGGCTCAGTCCCACAAGGAAGCTCAAAGATGGGACAGGTCCTATCTCGGTCCTGGTCCTCTCAGGGGACAAGGGGGCTGTACAGACACAGTCAGTGGCTATGGAATGTCCCTAGGCAACATGTCCAGAGGTCCCTGGAGGAAAAGTGAGTTAAGACAGCAAGAGGGCAGCACTTCCACTAAGAGATGGAGGTAGTGGGTGTTTGGAGTGAAATGTGGTGGGAACGAGTGAGCGTAAAAAACGTAAGGGGATCTATAGGGATGCAGGAGAAGTGATGACAGCATCACCCCATTTGGCTTAAAGCAAAAATCCTATGTGAGAGAAAAAGAAAGATCCGTGGTTCTCATTCATTTACCATGGTACACCACTAAAAGAATGATGGAGAGGCATGATGTTTTCTGAGATAGTAAGCAGTGGAGAACTATTTTCAAACTTTGCTTAATAAATGGCAGTTATTATAATCCAAGTATTAACATAAATATCTTTAGTGTTTATTAACTGAGTCCAGGATGGTTGGCTCCTTTCCTCTAACCCAACTACAACAAATATTACATAGAAAACCATCTTGTTATGGAGATCCCCAAAAATGATGACCACTTCAATAAGATAAAGTTAAACACATCAATAGAATAATAGACAAAGAACATGAATAAGCAATTCACAAAAGAAAAAGTGAAAATGGACAATAAACGTAAGATCATTGCTGAAAGTTACTAGTAACCAAAGAAATTTAACTTGGACCATGAGATACTAGTTTTCACCTCTCAGAATTGGTATTAATTTTTAAAGGAATAATACTTAAAACTGCCAAGAATGTAGGGAAAATGAGTACCCTTACACAATGTTATTGTGAGTGTCACCTGGCATAACTCTCCTAGAAGACAATTCAACAATACTTATCAAAAATACACAGGGGCTCCTGGGTGGCTCTGTCGGCTGGGTGTCGACTTCAGCTCAGGTCATGATCTCACAGTTTGTGGGTTCGAGCCCCGCGTTGGGCTCTGTGCTGACAGTGCAGAGCCTGGAGCCTGTTTCGGATTCTGTGTCTCCTTCTCTCTCTGCCCCACCCCTGTTCACACTCTGTCTCTGTCTCAAGAATAAATAAACATTAAAAAAAAATTTTTTTTAAATACACAAAAATGCAGACCCTTTGACAAAGCAATTACACTTTAAGAAATTTTTACTCAGGAAATAATTGGCAAGTTTAAAAAAGTCATTTCAATAACATGTACTATCATGCAACACATAATATCTAAAAATTGGAAAACTACACATGTTCACCAAAGGAGGGTTAAATTAAATCAACGGGGATATACAAAGTGCTGTAACTATGTAGGTGTTCTTATGTTGTCAAATAAATATATCAACAGAAGTTTCTAATCATTTGTTATTAAACCAAAGAAAAGCAAGATTGTAAAACATAAACAGTATGATCTAATCTAAGCCCAGAAACAAATGTGAGAGGAAATATATGAAAATGTTAACAATAGTTATCTTTAGGTACTGAGGATGACTTTTAATTTCTTCTTTCTGCTTATCTGTATTTTCTAGTTTTTCTACAGTAAACATATATTGCTTGCATAATAAACCACGTTATAAAATAACGAGGCATCACCTCTCTGTACTTAGTTAAAAATGAAGTACTGTCAGAGATTGGGTAGCAATACATATTTTTCCACTGTGTTAATTTCCCGTTCCATTAAGCATATGTAATGAACAGTCTGCCGTGACTCCCACTGGTTGGAGGGGATCCAAGCGCTACACAACAAACAAGGCAATGGAAACCATTCATCCCCAGCTTTGACCTCAGCCAGCAAACCGTGGCCTTGGGACCGAATCCATCAAACTTCAGGTTTAGAAAAAAGTCTTCAGTCATGTCAAGGATTTATGTGAGCCAAAGGTGTCCCCGGAAAGGCACCTCTTTCTAGCAGTTGGTGCCTCGCTGAAATGAGAGTGTGATCAATGACTTCACAGTTGGGAAAAGCTAGCAAAATGCCCTATATGTGGTAGATGCTCAAAAAATGCTTGGACTACAAGTTAACAATGCTTATCTTAGGAATGACGGAACCAAATTTGAAAATTTGTAAAACATTGTTTATGCACCACCAGGAAGCCATCAAATAGTCATATTAGTCATGTTTTTTTTTCAGAATTCAAAAATTATAAGGCAATTTTTGACTGACAAACTTCTGTCCACTGTTACTGCTGCTGAACTCACTCCTGCTTATTTCAAACACAAAAAAACAGCAACAAAAAGACCTTAGTGCTTTAGAAAAGCTAGAGCCTGAGAAGCAGAGGAAGAAACAAGACCCTGAAAATCCGAAACAACCACAAGTCACATCCCAAACGGCAGAATATGAATTGATCCATGTGGTCACCTCCTTTTCCAAAGTACGCATCTTTTCATCCCTGCCACCACCAACGTAGATAGGACACTTCCCCGTCTGAGTATCTTCTCTGTTACCTTTCTCTTTCTTTAAAAAGGGTGATCCTTCATAAATCTTGTGGCAATGGTTTTTATAGATTTTATATCTAAAATGAATTGGAGCTACATTTTGTCAATTGTCTAAGTAGTAGATTTCAAAAGCAATTTCATCTCCAGTCTCTGGGTAAATACATAAATTTCTTTGAAAAGCGTTTTGTTTACCTAGCAAACCAGAATGAAACCCATTGGAAAAAATCTGTATTCCTCCGCAGTGGCTTAGCTAACACATCCCATCACAGAAATATTTCTGCAAATGAAGACATTGCACTGTAGCTCCCCTTCTCCAGTCTAATAACCTCCAGGAGTGAAACATTCTGTTAGCAGGTTGTCTATGCGTGGGTGGCTAAGAATGAATTTTGAGGTTTTAGCGATCAATTTCCAGATAGAAAAGCAGAAGCAAACAGAGGGACACTGTACCATCACCCGCAGTACAATCCAACTGTGACTGTGGGCCAAAAATCTAGGTTGGCAGTCTGAAGTGACATTGTATGTGAACACATACTCAGAATTACCTAATAGGGTGTTCTATCTCCCCAAAATCTGAGTAAGGAAATGCAGAGGACTCAGGGACCCACCACCAAAACCATTACGTGAGAAAATAGTTGGAAGTATGTCCGAAAATGTAGAGGATTTTTAAAAGTACATGAAGCCAACTACGGATCCTAGGTAACACGGTCATGGAATTGAAAATTAAGGAAAGTTTAATTTGTGGCAGTGCAACACCCTGTCTCCCTTTCTTCTCTACCACCTCTCCTTTCCTTACATGCTTTAAGATGCCTGGAAGGGAGGCCTGGGTGGCACAGTCAGTTAAGCACCTGACTTTGGCTCAGGTCATGATCTTATGACTCGGGAGTTCTGGTCCCACATAAGGCTCCCTGTTGTCAGCTCAGAGCCCATGTCAGATTCTCTGTCCTCCTCTGTCCCCTTCTTTCCCTGCCCTCCCCCACTTGCACTCTCTCTCTCTCTTAAGAAAAATGCCTGGGGGGCGCCTGGGTGGCGCAGTCGGTTGAGCGTCCGACTTCAGCCAGGTCACGATCTCACGGTGCGTGAGTTCGAGCCCGCGTCAGGCTCTGGGCTGATGGCTCGGAGCCTGGAGCCTGTTTCCGATTCTGTGTCTCCCTCTCTCTCTGCCCCTCCCCCGTTCATGCTCTGTCTCTCTCTGTCCCAAAAATAAATAAACATTGAAAAAAAAAATTAAAATAAAAAAAAAGAAAAAAAAAAGAAAAATGCCTGGAAGAGTTTGAATTAGTGTCAGAAGAGCCCAGGTAAGGAAGCATCTTGGGATGCAGAGGTGCTTCAGATACAGGGCCAAGCACACACCTCGCCTCCCATCACCAAATTTCAATCATGCTATTGCTTCAGTCCACCATTGCCACTGCCTGTAGCTGATGAATTTGGTTCTCACATTCTCCTGTCTAAAGGCGTTTTTCTTCTTTAGGGAACCGCATACATTTGTAGTCTGAATATCTTCAATGAATGAATGGCTGGCTTAATTTCTCCTGCTTTAATAGGGCTTAAGTTAAGGTTTTTCGTTGCATAATATATCCTGTTAGCACACAAGACAGTATCATGGAATACGCAGAAACTCAGTAAGCAGCAATCTCTTTATTTTTTTTTAATTTTTTTATTTTTTTTTTAATTTTTTTTCAACGTTTTTATTTATTTTTGGGACAGAGAGAGACAGAGCATGAACGGGGGAGGGGCAGAGAGAGAGGGAGACACAGAATCGGAAACAGGCTCCAGGCTCCGAGCCATCAGCCCAGAGCCTGACGCGGGGCTCGAACTCACGGACCGCGAGATCGTGACCTGGCTGAAGCCGGACGCTTAACCGACTGCGCCACCCAGGCGCCCCTGCAGCAATCTCTTTAAATTAAAACAATTATTGTGCCTTAGTCCTCCTCACCTTGTAAGATCGAAAGTCAAGTGGTCTGTCTGCACTAGGGCCCTAAATCACAAACTCCAAGTCAGTTCCCGGAGATTGAGGCCTGGTTCCCTGTCATCCCATATTCTCTAGAAACAAGAGCAGAAGCTTCTCTCACTTTCTTCTCACCAGGAGGCTCGGGTACATCCATTGTCCATTTGAGCCTCAGTGATATACAGGAGTCCACCGAACATACCAGGCAGAAAGGTGGGTACTGCCCTCACTTCTCCCTGGAAATCTTCCTCTCTGCCACATATCACACGAGCCTCTGCCCCATACAGTATTTATTTCATTATTGTGGACATCCAGAAACTTCATCTCCCTGGAGAAAGGAAACAGACTCTACATGGACAGGAGTGTGCCTTTTTTTTTTTTTTTAACTGATTTTTTACTAGAACTATTTGGCTTCCTTAAAGTTCCTTGTGGGGCACCTGGCTGGCTCAGTTGGTAAAGCATATGACTCTTGATCTCAGGGTCATGAATTCACATTGGGCATAGAGCTTACTGGGAAGGGAAGGGAAGGGAAGGGAAGGGAAGGGAAGGGAAGGGAAGGGAAGGGAAGGGAAGGGAAGGGAAGGGAAGGGAAGGGAAGGGAAGGGAAGGGAAGGGAAGGGAAGGGAAATGAAGGGAAGGGAAGGGAAGGGAAGGGAAGGGAAGGGAAGGGAAGGGAAGGGAAGGGAAGGGAAGGGAAGGGAAGGGAAGGGAAGGGAAGGGAAGGGAAGGGAAGGGAAATGAAGGGAAGGGAAGGGAAGGGAAGGGAAGGGAAGGGAAGGGGAGGGGAGGGGGAGGGGGAGAGGGAAAGGGAAGGGGAAGGGGAGGGGAGGGAGGAAAGGAGAAAAGAGAAAAAAGAGAAAACAAAACAAAACAAAAGAAGAGGGAAGGAGAAGAGAGTTCCTTGTATCCAGGATTTGGATTTTCAAGGATAGATACAAATGAATGCCACAATTAAGAAGCTGAAATTTCTTTAATTAAAGAATCAATTCACTGATATATGTCAATTCAGGAGACCACAGAAAAAGTGATGTCATTAGCTAGCAATACGATAATATGATTCCTTACACTGTATTAGTTTTAACACTTTTTGTTAGATATATACACAAATAGTTCATGTTTTCTGGTACTTTTGTAAATAGTGTATTTTTTTAAAACTTCAGCTATTCATTGCTAGCATATCGTTTTACAATTCATTTTTGTATATTGCTCTTGTATCCTATAAACTCAAGAAATTCACATATTAGTTTTAAGAGTTTTTTTTAGATTCCTTGGGATATATATATGGTATATATGATATATATCTCATATATACATACATATATAGCATACATATATAGCATATATATTTTCGCTTCTGCATTTAGGTCCATAATCCATTTTGAGCTTATTTTGTAGATGCTGTGTTGAAAGAGGTCCAACTTTATTCTTTTGCATGAGGACATTCAGGCGTTCCAGAGCCATTTGTTGAACAGACTATTCTTCCCCCAATGAAATGTCCTGATGACCCTGTCAAAACTCAATTGACTATAAATGTTAAGTCAGGGCCAACTTTTAACAGTGATAATCTTCTTAAGGTTATCTCCACAGGCAATGAGACTGGCAGTGGCACAGGGACACAGGAAGAAAATTTTTTTTCAATTGTACACATTTGTATCATTTAAATGTTTACAATGATCTTATAGGACTTTATAATTTAACATTTTATTTTTTACAAACGCCACATTTGATGCATCCTTTCTGATGAGTAAAACCTATTTCCCAAACATGTATTGTACCTCAGAGAGGTATATTTTCTAAGGGGAATTTTTCTAACCTGCTTTAAAGGTATTTTAAGATTAGTTTTGTATATTCAAATCTGAAAATATTTCCTACCTCCACAAGAAAACACTTGTATTTTTACTCTTCAGGTCTGAGAATCACAGTCAAAGATACTGGAGGGGCACGCGGACATTGTGACAGGGTCTAACTGTTAATCCTAACCGTGCGGCCACTTCCCAGTCCTCCTTTTAACCTTGTCACCAGAGTGAGAGGTATACTGGTTAACTACAAAATGAGGGAGACTTGAAGTGATTGGTTTCATGCAAGTATATATCGTGTCCCTGAATCACATCTTGTGCTCTAGGGAAGCAGCAGGCAGTGACAGCAGTCATGGCTCCTGCTGTGAACAGACTTAGATAGATCACTGCAGAGACGGACATTAATCAAATTATTGCGTAAGTAAATGTGTGTTTTTCTTTTTTAACAAAGGGAGGTGAGAATCTTGAAGAAAGTCAACAGGGTGCTACAAAATTCTTCAAAGAGGATTTCCCTGAGAAAACTGATGAGGAATTAAGGAGGTAAAGAGGGATAAAGCTCATTTTGGAGAAAGAGAAATGCACGTTGTTGCAGAAGGCTCTATAGTAAGAGAGAGTATACTGAAAGAATGCCCAATACAACCAGAACACAGAAAGGCACAGAGGAGGTGGTATGCAATGAGGCCAGAGAAGTGAGCCAGAACCAGACAATTACCAGCTTTGCAAAATTCAAGTCCAGCTCTGCCACTTTCTCCCTACGTGACCAGGGCCAAACCACTTAACCTCTATGAAGCTCCCTTTCCTGATCTATAAAATAGGGACAGTAATAATACCTACAACTCACTGATTCTGTGGGGCAGCCTAAATGAGATATTACACATAAATACACATGAATATTCAAGCATACTAGCTCAACGATTAAACAACAGAATGATTTTGAGGTTATTCCTAACTGGTCTTCCTACTCCTTCTCTCCTCTATAATCAATCCTCTGATCATTGAAATCCTTCCAAAGCATTGTTAATCACATACCTACACTGCTTAAAAAATAATTATCTCCCCTCATTGTCTACATCAGTAATGGCAGATAGGCTTCTTTCAGCTCGAGAACCAATCCCATGCCATTTATAGAAGATTTCTGGATTGAGGTTTCTGGACTCAATTGGGTTGGTGACGTCTGCCATGGGCACTGAGTATAACACCCAGCAGCTGTGCCATTCCTAGCCCAGAACTAAGTACTTTCTTCATCTACCTCTTTCCTACTTTTCAATTTCCAACCCAACTATGTCCTTCCCTCCTTCCCAATTAGGAATGTACCCCCCCAAAATGTGCAAATGTATCTAAGAGCTATGTACCCCCAAATACCAACAAAGTGTTATTCCTTGCACATACTGTGAGAATCTTTCCTTACACTGCACATTGGTTCTTGCTGTTTCTTCTTTCTGAGTCAGAGAACTGTTTCTCATCCATAAAATCCTTGTATATCCATTTGGAGGGGTCTATGCCCCTGTTGTCTAGGTTAGGCCTCCTGGATATATGCTGTCATAGAACTGTGCCTCTTGCCTTCAGAGACTGTATGTGTCTGAACTCACAGAGAGAACAATGTCGTTATGTGATTACTGTCTGTGTCCCTCATTACAGTCAGGCTCCCTGGTGAAAAGAGAGGAAACCATATCCATCTATGCACTCTCCTACTTCTGCAGTTCCAGAACCAAGCACCCAGATTGCCACAGGTGTCCAATGCATTCTTGTTAATGGGTGGATGGCCCAAGGTACTTACTTTCTCATATACCATTTACTGAATTTCTCACCAACCAATTCAATATCAGTGTCAGGTAAGAAAGGAAGGAGAAAAGACAGGTGAAGTATTTATTTTAATTTCCCATAGCCTCATGATGGTTCTTACATTTCAGTGAGCATCAGTGACTACAACCTGACCCCTCCCTGGCTCCAACTCTTCTGTTATCCTCTAGGAAAGATCTGTCTAGATTCCCCAAATGACCACTAAATGGATGGGCTGGAATAATTCAGAGTCTAAAGGAAAATTTGGGGTATCTCTTCCCTTCTGACACTGAGCTCTTCTTTTTTTATTTAATTTTATTTTTTATCTTTTAAAATTTACACCCAAATTAGTTAGCATATAGTGAAGCAATGATTTCAGGAGTATGAGCTCTTCTGATGTACTAATTTGTCATATGCCACATCAGAAGTTTTGTTTTAGAGTAACCACTAAAGATCAATATGAGAATTCTACCTCTGGATCCACTGTTAATTCAGGATTCACACTGAACCAATTTTAGGTACTACATGGAGTCTATTACTAATATCCAGAGTTCTGATAGATTACAATCTAGGAGAGAGGAGGTAAAGGATATACTCTTGTCAGGGGAATTCTGGTTCCTGTGTTCATCAACTAATAAAACCCTCCAACAATAAACCTTAGATTTTACTGACAATAGATTTCCAGTTCTTAGCAGGGCAAAAGACACCTATAAAATTGAGAGACACTCTAGAAGAAAGTGTAAGCGGTGAAGTATTTTGTTATGTTATAGACTCAGGGTCACCTTGAGAATGATGTCCTCCAGCACTATATTTAATGTCATACACGTGTTGTTTTAGAAGCAGAGGAGTCTCAGAAAGGTTCCAGTTTAGGGGCACCTGGGTGGCGCAGTCGGTTAAGCTTCCGACTTCAGCCAGGTCACGATCTCGCGGTCCAGGAGTTCGAGCCCCGCGTCAGGCTCTGGGCTGATGGCTTGGAGCCTGTTTCCGATTCTGTGTCTCCCTCTCTCTCTGCCCCTCCCCCGTTCATGCTCTGTCTCTCTCTGTCCCAAAAATAAATAAACGTTGAAAAAAAAA
The DNA here is from genome assembly GCF_028749965.1 of Puma concolor. NCBI lineage: Eukaryota > Metazoa > Chordata > Mammalia > Carnivora > Felidae > Puma > Puma concolor. The sequence goes on from NC_141667.1 coordinate 127,827,426, forward strand.
ATTTTAAAAAAAAAAAAAAAAAAAAAAAGAAAGGTTCCAGTTTAATGTTTTTGTTCCATAGATAAGAACACCTGAAAGGAGTTATAACTCAATCTGTGAGATACTCCATAAAACAGTGTTTCTCAAAGAGTGTTCCTTGGAGCCTAAATTTTATGAGACGTTAATATTTGTTTCACAGAAGTGGGGAAAAGAATGTCATGGAATTTGGGAAATGTTGACTTAACTAAAGTCCACCACGTATCTATGACTGGAATTCTCAAAGCCTTTAATTTGTTAGAAGACGAGGAAAGCCTCCAAAAGGGAGACTACAATGAGTCATTTCACCAAACCGTTTCCATCATTGTTTATCAGGACTGTGACTGCAGAAAAGTGCTGGGCAACACGTGCTTCTCTGGTCCACGTTTCAGGGAGTTCCCTCAGGAGAGAGGTGGTAATTGGGAAGTCAAATTAACTGAGCCTCTGGACAGGCTGACCAGCAAAACAAGGCAAAAACCAAGAGAAAAATTCACAGGCAGAGTCTCAACACCAAAATGTAAGAACATTTCTTAGTAATGAGACTACTGCTCCCTGGTTCACTGAAGCAAGCTGTACCTTGGGGTCAAACAGACAGCTTTCTCTTGTAGGGACTTCCACCACCAACTCTGCTCTCCCTGAAGAGACCCAGAGTGGAAGCAAATATAGAGTTGTGTAATAACTGGACTCCTCTTAATGTCTGTTCACATGGGAAGTCAAATGGAGATCAGCAGCATTTGCGGTAATTGCATTCTGCCTAAATCAATTCTGCCTTTGGTTACAATTGGATAATCCTGCCTTAAATTGTTGTCTAATGTATCTGTGGGTTGTTAAACAGCAAGTGCCTTTCATTTCATAGGAAATGGTTTTTGACTGTATAAAGCAATCTTTGGGGGAGTTTGTATTCCTCTTTATGCTTGTGGAGTGGTTTGGGACACGGGTCAGTATAAAATCCAGATTTATTACTACTGTTAGCAATAGTAAAAGTGTTATGAAGCCATTTATTCTGCTTTTGATATTGATAGCTGAAAAAAAGCCGATTCTCCTATGTGGAATGGGAGCTTGGCCTCAAATTATAAACATCCATCTTGCCCGTGTGCACCCACTCCCAGATCCAGGGAGACCGGCGCTGGGTCAGGGCTTTAGCAATGGCATTCTAGGGCAGGGGCTTTCTGCTGTTGAAAGCCACACCTTCCTGATCAGGTGGAGCCATGGAACACATATGCACAAAGGGGTATCGGAACTTGCCCAATGTTTGTCTCAAACTATCAGAAGTAGTTTTGTTTTGGTGCCCAGTTTTGTTGTTGTTGTTGTTATTTTCTTTCCATATTTATTTATTTGCCTTAACTAGAATGATTTTCATAAAAGTAGGTATAGGCTTTGAACACAATCCACAGTACAGGGACAATGAATGATTTTTCTAGCCCACTAGAAATTCAATTTTTGAAAATTCTATTCCTCAGATCTTTTGAGTCCAAGCCAGCCATCAACCGTGCACTCGGACACTGGTGTTTCTTATGCATTGTTTCCCTTCTGTTCTTACCTTTTCCCCATGATCAAATGAATACTTTACATTCAAACAAGTGCCACTGAGAAGAAAGGGAGAAAGATATACTTCGCACCAAGCTCAACTTCTAGCAGCCTTTCATTATTTAATTTGTTAAGCATGTTCATTTTGGCTATAGGAACAGGAGGGTTGTTTCAGTAAACATCAACAAACATCTTATGTAAATCTCAGTCCATGAAGTCTTATTACTTCTTCACAAGAGTTATGAAGGCTGAAAGACACACGTTTTCTTCAAAGTCCAGTTTGAATTAGCTATCTCAATGAAATCACTGTCCCTTTTTTGGCAGTGCAGTAAATCAGAAGAAGGAGGAGGCTGAAGGAGTGTTCAGGGAGAGTCATTTTTAATATGGGAGAAACCAGAACCTGTTTAAGAAGATCAAAGAGATCACAATGATGAGACAGATGGGAGCACAAATAATTGGTAGCATATGGTGCCTGAGAAGGAGGAAAAGAGAGAATCCAGGGTATCAGTGGAGTTGAGAAGAGGAAGGCAAAGAGGCTTGCGGATAAGGTGATGGGAATCCCTCTCACATATTTTTTGCCTCCTCTTCTACAGATCACCTGCTCAGAGGATGAAGGGCATAGAAGGAAATTTAGACCTCTTCTGCAGAGGCAAGAATTGAACGAGCCAAAATTCCACACTGAAGGACTAGTTGAAGATGAAACCATGAATTTACAATGGAACCAACTTGCCAGATGGCATGATATCTTCCAGCAGTGCTTAGCTGACGAGGTGCCGACCCACACAAGTGGCTGGGTTACCAATTTCCAGCAGTATGCAGGGTAGGAATGTTTCAGACAAGGAATATCAACTTGGCAGAAGTGTTACAAGTGAAATTAAATGAAATTCGAAGGAGAACCTTTAGCTGCCTTGAATTTAAGGGTCTGCCTCTGACTGCAGCCTGCAAGGGAGGTCCTGGGTCAGGACAGTTGAAGGCAGAGTTCAGCACAGACTTCCTCCCTGTTCTGAAGCTCCACCTCCTTCCTGGTTTGGATATACAGGGAGAATGATTATAGCTTAGCACGCAATAGGTGCTCAAAACATGATGATCGAGGGATTAACAAGTCTGTGATGGTCTTGTAAAAAAAAAAAAAAAAAAGCAGCAGTGGGAGCTCAGAATTGTTTTCTTTCTCACTTATTCTGAACAAGGGATTGTTTATTTGTATGGCTTCATCTTACCTTTGCCATTATACTTCCTCAAACGATCATGCTGGTTCCCCTTTGCTGGTAAAAATGAAAGAAAGACTAGAAGAACCAAAGGAAGGAAAGGGAAGGGAAGGAAAAAGGGAGGAGAAAGTGAGAAGGGGAAGAATAAAGAGGAAAATAAAAGAAAAGCAATTTCCACATGTTTTACAATATGCCTAGGAAAGTGACTAATAAAATGGTCAAATGAATTCCTATGTATTTCCAAGAACTCAAACCGTCACCATTCATTATAGGTTTAAATTCATTTTAAAGTCCTGTAAAGCTCCTCGTTGGCCTTATTACTCCTCTTTATGTACTTCATTTGTTCCGATGAAACAGCTTTTCCACACAGGAGCTTGTATTGCATATTAGCTTTGTTTTACATGGATTTTGATGATTTAGAGCCATGGGAGCTTTGGTGGACAGAAGATGGTCCAAACACTGAGGTGTATTAGATCATATAAAGGAAACTCATATTTATTAATTAGGTTTTAACATTTGAACACGTGAGCATTTTTGTACAGCCAGAGAAGCATCTTCCTCCTGGGCCAGTATTAAGTATGGAACATAACAGACAATCACACATTAAAGCACTTAACCATAATTCAGTGCAGTGCAACTTTAAAATCTAAATGTGAGTATTTTTATTCTCCTGATTGTAAGGGCATTTTTTTTTCCTTTGGCATGCCTTCCTTAGAATTATTTTGAGTTATAGTGATGAGCAAATCAAGGAAAGCATTTTAAGAAGACACAGGATGCCCATTTTAAATGGGTTATAATTGCAGGAAAAAGAGCTGGCTGCATTAGATAGGTTTTTCTTTTCCTTCATCATTAGAGCGGTGTCTAGATTCCCATAAGATAAAAAACCTTGTAGGCTACAATGATTTTTATTTCTTTTCACTTACTCAATTCAAATCTAAAGACAGCTGTGCCACAGTCATGCATTTCTGCATTTATTATATTTTAGAGTAGAGTAAGAAGATGGCATAAATTATAGTTTCTAGTTTATTCTAACTAGGTAGAACGCCTTGTGTTTGAGTGGTGAGTTTCAGTGGCTCCAAGTATCACTTTTATTTATTTTTTTTCTGGTTGTAAAAACAATAATGCTTGTTGCATTTTTATCTTTTCACCCACATTAATTATGTCTGCTTTGTAGAGAGAAAGTAGTCATACTAACTGAGGGCAAAATCTCTGGAGTCCGGATTCAAATCCTGCTCCTGTCGTTTGTTAGAGGGTCATCTTAGACAAACAAATCCACCTCGCCAAGCTTCAATTTCTTCATCTCTAAAAGTGGGCTGAAAATACCCACCTCTTGAGATTACTGTGAAGCCTTAGTTCAAATGTTGAGCAACACTCTTCGCACCTGATGAACACTCAATAAATGTACTACCTTAGCAGGAACGGGGGTGTGCCTGGAGGAGCTTTTTATCCATCCTTTACCGACATGTCTAAGCACAGCTTGGCAAGCTCTCCCTTCTTGGCTTCTTGGCTTCTCCGAGTATCTGGGATTCTCAAATGAAATAGCAAAACAGGTCTGCCTTCTCAGTTCTATAGCTCAGATTTGATGGGCTCTAGACATTAAGCTATCTCTTAGACATGAATAAGCCCTAACTCATTTTCCTACTGGTTATTAAAAGAGCAAAATAAAATTAGCTTTGACTAGGCTGCGTCTGCTTTCCAATGTTGTGCTGTGGATTTCCATCTTGATTCAATATATGATCTCAGAGGTTCCCAAGGTCACGAGAGAAAAGCCCTCAGAGGTTCCCAAGGTCAGGGGAGAAAAGCCCTCTGGCAGCCCACATCTTGACAAGACTACAATATCTTGATGTGAAAAGTATTTTTCAGTTTACAAAAGCATTTTCTGAGTTATTTTATCACAACATTTCTGGGAGGTAGCAGAGATGGCTATCCTCAAAACCATGGTAGCATGAGACAGCTCAGTTTCCGGAATGAGAGGGACTACTCTGGATCCCAAAGCTAATGAGTGGCAGACCAGGACCTAATCTCAAGACCAAAGATAAGATTTCTAATTTTCTCTTCACTGCCGCCTGCTCTTGCACTCTAGTCTTAGGTGAACATCGTGGCCATCAGTTCTCACAGTTGGGTTTGTATAAGGAGCATTTGAGGAGTCTATGAAAATGCAGAAACATAAGCCCTACCTCCAGATATTCAGATTCACCAATTCTGGGATGAGGCCTGTGAATCTTCACGCATCACCAGCTCCCAGGCAACTCTGACCTGGGGTCACACTTGGAGAAACTTGGAATTTTTAGAATTCTACTGTTCTCTACCACTCCTCTCTGAATGTCCCCTGAAAAGACCAGACCATTTTCTCACCTTTTCTAGATCTACAACTTCAACCAGCTGAGGCTAAGCCGTGCAGCACGTTCCCAACATTACTGGCTTATGAAAGCAAAGGTTAATTCACTTGGCCCACATTATGTCCCTACAAATTGGCTATGAATATACCTCAAGTCCTTTTCATCTGAGGACCTAGCCTGGAGAACAGTGCCCATCTGGTACATGTGATGTCATAGCAGAGGGAAAAGAGAGATGGCAGAAAGTCATGATGGCCCTTAAAGTTTTTCTAGGAAGTATCATATCCCATTTCCACTTATATCTCACTGGCAGAAGAAAATCATAAGCCTAAGCTTGCGGCCGAGGAGTCAGGAAGTAGACTCTTCCCTCAGAAATGGGCTGGGAGCTAGTTCTAGCAATTGTTTTCACAATAATACAATGAACCATAGGGGCCTTACCTGTGGTCTCAAGTGCATCTAATTGTCCATGTTTCCTGAACTGACCAAGATTTCCGCTCCTGACAAATTATTTGGTGGCTAACTTAATATTTTGCCACCATAATTTCCTCCCATTCTTCAACTGTCCTTTTCAGTTATTATGTTTTCTACCTTATTTTGTCTAATACCTAAATACTTCTGATTATTGAAAGATCTAAGCATCTATGTTTCAATTCTAAATTTTTATACTGTTGTTAACATTGTTCCATGTTAAGAAATGTGCTTTAATATATTTAAAGATAACTCTGGGTCAAACAGTGATCCTCTGTATCTTATAATGTCTATTTCTGCTTTGGGAGCATGCCAGTGACTGCTGGCCACACGCTTCAATCACAGGCAATGTTCCTTTCTCTGTTTAGCTCTGGTTCCCAACCAGCAGAGAGAATAACTTTGAAGCTTTCCCATTTTTGTAATAAACAGACACTTCAAATGCCAGTGTTCTGTTCATCATTAAAATACATTTTATATTTTGCCCCTTCCCTTCACCTTCCCAGGTAGATGATGCTTGGTTCATGGTAGAGCTCAAACGTCTTTTTTGTCCCTGGATCCACAAAGAATGGACATGGAAAGAGTAATCTTTCTTACTTTCTCTGCTGAGCAAGTGGTTGTTAGATTATGTAACAATCTAATATATCTATAGACAGGAGAATATCATTAGACTAATGAGATATACCACCAAATGCACTCCTTCACTTCAGAGTGAAAATACCACTATAAGTAAATAAATAAATAAACAAATAAAAAGCGGCTGACGGGGAGTCAATGTGAGTTTGCACAACATGCTATATTTATTCACAATTTGATTTTCTGTTCTTAGGGGACTGCAAATTTTATTTGAAATTTTAGCTTTAACCTAATAAACTACATACAGTCTCTGTAAAACCAATGTGAAACAGGAGTGAGCTCTGAAATACCAATCCTTACTCATTTTCTCTTTTGTTCTTTCTTTCTTCCCTCCCTGCCTTACTCTCTCCATTAGAAGTCCGTAATATGCCCAATCATTTTAATTTTTTTTTTCAACGTTTATTTATTTTTGGGACAGAGAGAGACAGAGCATGAACGGGGGAGGGGCAGAGAGAGAGGGAGACACAGAATCGGAAACAGGCTCCAGGCTCTGAGCCATCAGCCCAGAGCCCGACGCGGGGCTCGAACTCACGGACCGCGAGATCGTGACCTGAGCCGAAGTCGGACGCTTAACCGACTGCGCCACCCAGGCGCCCCCCAATCATTTTACTAGTGAGCTCTAAAGCACTTAATCCATAAAGGTGTACTGAAACTCTGTTATGGATCAGCTCTTCTTTAGGGCCCTGGAGACAATGCTGAAGAACAACGTGGTTCATGCCCTCCAGAAATTACATTCTAATGAGCACATGTCATCTTGTTTTTTCTATTCATAATACACATTTATTTAGCAAAGTTTTGCTGAACACTTACTATGTGCAGGCATAGTTTCAAATGCTAGGGACAGAATAGTCAATAAAGCAAACAAAAGTCCCGCATTTAAGGATGTTACAGTTAGTGAGGGGAAGCTGAAATTGACCGCATATGTAACATAAAATATCTGTCAGAATATGTATGTGTTGTGGATAAAAGTAAATCAGGGAAAGAAAAACAGGGAGTGCTTAGGGCTGCAACTAAAATATGATGTCTGAAGCTAATGAGGCAGGGCATGGTGCTAAGAACACTGTGCGGAGAGGTACATAGGTGGTGTAAGGGCCCTGGGGTAGGAGACTGCCTGACATTTTCAAGGGGCAGCAAGACAGCCTTGATGAAGGTAAGAACATACATATTTAGCAATGACATGTCTAAGCCAGCTTCTATTTGAAGAATAATAAACACTGAATCATTAACTGGAGTAATGCAGAAGTGGGCAGATAACACAGGGCTGTAGTTGAAAGTCTTGCCAGTACTCTTATCACCTAAAATAGATACATATGATGGGAATGACATTAATGGAAATGACAACAGGAAAGGTCTTCCCAACCTGTCTTTGTCTGTATAGCATCCTTTAAAAAACATGCATACAGACGTTGACTACAATATAGTTAAAAAGCTTTGTCCATTTTAATCCAGATGTTGAAAGTACTTAGCTAGAGAAAAATAAGTGCTCTCTCTCTCTCTTTCTCTCTCTGGTAACAACCACCTTGTGGGTTCAGTACTGAATAAAATACAATGACTTGACTCTATTTTTTTTCCTTTTTATAAAAACTATAATTCTCAAGAAGCTCTGTAATTTCCTAGGTATCTTATTCCCAAATTCTTCCTGTTTTTTTCCATCCTCTGTAAAATGACAGAAACTGCTTGCTGTAACAAAGTCCTGAAGTTGACATGATTTTATAGCAAAAGCTACAAAAATAATAATTTTATATATTATAAAATCATAAGTATAACTATAATTTAACAGCCCTAATAATGACTACATGTGGTGACTTTCAGTGCTCTGTGTTGGTTTATAGTAAGTATACAGCTTTCATTGTGCCATTATCATTATTGGTAGGAGCAGTAGTAGGAACTGAAGTCTATATATTTTTTAATTAATTTATTTTTTAATACGAAATTTATTGTCAAATTGGTTTCCATACAACACCCAGTGCTCATCCCAACAGGTGCCCTCCTCAATACCCCTCACCCACTTTCCCCCCTTCCCACCCCCCATCAACCCTCAGTTTGTTCTCAGTTTTTAAGGGTCTCTTATGTTTTGGCTCCCTCCCTCTCTAACCTTTTTTTTTCCTTCCCCTCCCCCATGGTCCTCTGTTAAGTTTCTCAGGATCCACAAAAGAGTGAAACCATATGGTATCTGTCTTTCTCCGTATGACTTCTTTCACTTAGCATAACACTCTCCACTTCTGTCCACGTTGCTACAAAAGGACAGATTTCATTCTTTCTCATGCCACCTAGTATTCCATTGTGTACATAAGCCACAATTTCTTTTTTTCTCAATATATGAAATTTATTGTCAAATTGGTTTCCATACAACACCCAGTGCTCATCCCAAAAGGTGCCCTCCTCAATACCCATCATCCACCCTCCCCTCCCTCCCACCCCCCATCAACCCTCAGTTTGTTCTCAGTTTTTAAGAGTCTCTTATGCACTCTTATGTGGATCCTCAGAAACTAACAGAAACCCATGGGGGAGGGGAAGGAAAAAAAAAAGAGGTTAGAGTGGAAGAAAGCCACAATTTCTTTATCCATTCATCAGTTGATGCACATTTAGGCTCTTTCCAGAATTTGGCTATTGTTGAAAGTGTTGCTATCAACATTGGGGTACAAGTGCCCCTGTGCATCAGCACTCCTGTATCCCTTGGGTAAATTCCTAGCAGTGCTATTGCTGGGTCATAGGAGAGGTCTATTTTTAATTTTTTGAGGAACCTCCACACTATTTTCCAGAGTGGCTGCACCAGTTTGCATTTCCACCAACAGTGCAAGAGAGTTCCCATTTCTCCACAGCTTCGCCAGCATCTATAGTCTCCTGATTTGTTCATTTTAGCCACTCTGACTGGCATGATGTAGTATATGAGTGTGGTTTTGATTTGTATTTCCCTGATGAGGAGCGACGTTGAGCATCTTTTCATGTGCCTGTTGGCCATCTGGATGTCTTCTTTAGAGAAGTGTCTACTCATGCTTCCTGCCCATTTCTTCACTGGATTATTTGTTTTTCAGAGTGGAGTTTGATGAGTTCTTTATAGATTGTGGATACTAACCCTTTGACCGATATGTCATTTGCAAATACCTTTTCCCATTCCGTTGGTTGCCTTTTAGTTTTGTTGATTGTTTCCTTTGCAGTGCAGAAGTTTTTATCTTCATGAGGTCCCAATAGTTCATTTTTGCTTTTAATTCCCTTGCCTTTAGAGATGTGTTGAGTAAGAAATTGCTGTGGCTGAGATCAGAGAGGTTTTTTCCTGCTTTCTCCTCTAGGGTTTTGATGGCTTCCTGTCTCACATTCAGGTCCTTTATCCATTTTGAGTTTATTTTTCTGAATTGTGTAAGAAAGTGGTCTAGTTTCATCCTTCTGCATGTTGCTGTCCAGTTCTCCCAGCACCATTATTAAAGAGACTGTCTTTTTTCCATTGGATATTCTTTCCTACTTCATCAAAGATTAGTTGGCCATACTTTTGTGGGTCTAGTTCTGGGGTTTCTACTCTATTCCATTGGTCTATGTGTCTGTTTTTGTGCCAATACCATGCTGTCTTGATGATTACAGCTTTGTAGTAGAGGCTAAAGTCTGGGATTGTGATGCCTCCCGCTTTGGTCTTCTTCTTCATTACTTTGGCTATTCAGGGTCTTTTGTGGTTCCATACAAATTTTAGGATTGCTTGTTCTAGCTTCGAGAAGAATGCTGGCGCAATTTTGATTGGGATTGCATTGAATGTGTAGATAGCTTTGGGTAGTATTGACATTTTAACAATATTTATTCTTCCAATCCATGAGCATGGAATGTTTTTTCATTTCTTTGTATCAATCTTCTTCAATTTCCTTCATAAGCTTTCTATAGTTTTCAGAATACAGATCTTCTACATCTTTGGTTAGGTTTATTCCTAGGTATTTTATGCTTCTTGGTGCAATTGTGAATGGGGTCAGTTTCATTATCTGTCTTTCTGTTGCTTCATTATTAGTGTGTAAGAATGCAACTGATTTCTGTACAATGATTTTGTATCCTGCGACTTTGCTGAATTCATGTATCAGTTCTAGCAGACTTTTGGTGGAGTCTATCGGGTTTTCCATATATTATATCATGTCATCTGCAAAAAGTGAAAGCTTGACTTCATCTTTGCCAATTTTGATGCCTTTGATTTCCTTTTGTTGTCTGATTGCTGATATTAGCACTTCCAACACCATGTTAAACAACAGCGGTGAGAGTGGACATCCCTGTCGTGTTCCTGATCTCAGGGGGAAAGCTCTCAGTTTTTCCCCATTGAGGATGATATTAGCTGTGGGCTTTTCATAAATGGCTTTTATGATGTTTAAGTACGTTCCTTCTATCTCGACTTTCTCCAGGGTTTTTATTAAGAAAGGATGCTGAATTTTGTCAAATGCTTTTTCTGCATCGATTGACAGGATCATATGGTTCTTATCTTTTCTTTTGTTAATGGGATATATCACATTGATTGATTTGCGAATGTTGAACCAGCCCTGCAGCCCAGGAATGAATCCCACTTGATCATGGCGAATAATTCTTTTTATATGCTGTTGAATTCGATATGCTAGTATCTGATTGAGAATTTTTGCATCCATATTCATCACGGATATTGGCCTCTTTTTGCTGGGTCTCTGTCTGGTTTAGGAATCAAAGTAATGTTGGCTTCATAGAATGAGTCTGGAAGTTTTCCTTCCCTTTCTATTTTTTGGAATAGCTTGAGAAGGGTAGGTATTATCTCTGCTTTAAATGTCTGGCAGTATTCCCCTGGGAAGCCATCTGGTCCTGGACTCTTATTTGTTGGGAGATGTTTGATAACTGATTCAATTTCTTCGCTTGTTATGGGTCTGTTCAAGTTTTCTATTTCTTCCTGTTTGAGTTTTGGAAGTGTGTGGGTGCTTAGGAATTTGTCCATTTCTTCCAGGTTGTCCAGTTTGTTGGCATATAATTTTTCATAGTATTCCCTGATAATTGCTTGTATTTCCGAGGGATTGGTTGTAATAATTCCATTTTCATTCATGATTTTATCTATTTGGGTCATATCCCTTTTCTTCTTGAGAAGCCTGGCTAGAAGCTTACCAATTTTGTTTATTTTTTCAAAAAACCAACTCTTGGCTTCATTGATCTGCTCTACAGTTTTTTAGATCCTATATTGTTTATTTATGCTCTGATCTTTATTATTTCTCTTCTTCTGCTGGGTTTGGGGTGCCTTTGCTGTTCTGCTTCTATTTCCTTTAGGTGTGCTGTTAGATTTTGTATTTGGGATTTTTCTTATTTCTTGAGATAGACCAGGATTGCAATGTATTTTCCTCTCAGGACTGCCTTCGCTGCATCCCAAAGCATTTGGATTGTATTTTCATTTTCATTTGTTTCCATATATATTTTTAATTTCTTCTCTAACTGCCTGGTTGACCCATTCGTTCTTTAGCAGGGTGTTCTTTAACCTCCATGCTTTTGGAGGTTTTCCAGACTTTTTCTTGTGGTTGATGTCAAGCTTCATAGCACTGTGGTCTGAAAGTATGCATGGTATGATCTCAATTCTTTTATACTTATGAAGGGCTGTTTTGTGACCCAGTATGTGATCTATCTTGGAGATTGTTCCATGTGCACTCGAGGAAGGGCGAAGAGGCAGTCCGTGCTACAGGACTGATGGGAGGGAGACGGGGTGGTGGAGGGGAGCCCACCCAGCAAGAAAGTCTATGTTGAATAAGCTTCTTTCTACTTTGTTTTTAAAAAGCCCATTACTATCAGGCCTGTGAAGACTGATGATTAGAGGGAGAAGTCCTATAGTTTTATCAAAGAAACTAATAAAAATATCAAGAGATCATAATGGCATTGTCAAAAACCTGTGCTTTGAGGATGGACCAGAATTCGGATGCTGACAATGATATTTAGAAGCTGCTTAACCTTGGCAGTTACTCAACCCCTCAGGCCCTGTGTAAAATGAAGAAAATCATCATACCTCCTCACAGACCCCTTTAGGAAAAGGTAATATCACCTATAAGATGCTTTGCATAGTCCTTACACTCAATGCATGTTAGCTAATATTATGAAGAAAATAGCTTGCAATTTGCTCATTTACACAAGGATCTGACCCAAAGCCGTTTATCAGGAATATTACTTTTATGTGTATCTCCTTCTGGGTCCTCTTTGGTTTTGGGGGCAGAGTGGGGTGTGGGGGTAGGGGATCAGAGAAGGATGGTCTTCTGGTTTCACTGGCAGGACACTGAGCGTTACATTAATTGTACCTCGGGCTGTCAATCACCTGAGTCACACTTTCCCAGACACTCTCTTGGGCTTGTCCTCCCCGTAGGAACACAGCTCCACTTGGTGAAAATGAGATTTTCCCTTTGTTAATAAAATTCTACCTTATCTGAAATCAGAATGCTAAAGTGTATTAGTTTTAAAATGGTTAAATCATTTCTTCAATAGTTTAACTTCTTTTATGCAGAGAGCATCCAAGAGGAGAATCGTTATTAAACACTCAAAAGAAAAAAAAAAGTCTCTCAAAGCAGCACTGGCTGTTTAATAAATAATCCATTGAATTCTTGCAGCCCTTTCTTTCAGATAAAAAGCAACAGCGAGGCCCGTTAAAGAAACCCATCACGGCAAAACCCACACCCAACAGAAAGTGTCTAACAGATTGAGATGACGGCACAAAGGGCTGAAAGAAGCTTGTCTTTGTAGAGAGAACAAAGATGTCTCTGGCAATTAGAAGCGCGTTTGTCTGTTTTAGCTGCACTCAAAGGGAGTCTGGGGAAACCACTGTGTTAAGGGTGCTGTCGGGATGCCCTTCCTCCAAGGCAGGTGGCAGGAGCACATTAGAGGGGGGAGAAAATAACGATCATATCAGTCAATTTGGCATGGCACTACTTTAAATACATTATATTACAATTGTAGTCTCATGATTTTTATTGTCCAGCTGTTCTAATGGTTTGTTTTTATCTACTATATGGATGTATGTTTGTATGGTGAGGTGGAGATGAGCCACAACAGCAGGAAAAGTCTACAACAAATTCATCTCCTGGGGACCTGTATTAATCTGGCAGGCAAGTCCCTTCACATCTAGGACTGTCTTCCCATTTTACAGCCTCCTGTCTCTACCTTCACATCTGTACCCCATGCTCTGGCCAAACCAACAAATTTGTGATCTCCAAATAATGCATGCCCTCTGAGGACTTTAGCAGCTCTCTCCTCTCCTGGCTGGCCCTGCTCACCACCCACAAGCATGCTGTCTTGCCCAGTGCAGTTATACTATCAGAAGGCCCTCCCTCAATTCCGCCCACAGAGTCCCTTCTCTCCTAACTTGTCCCCAGGGTGTCACACTTCCATTGAGCTCAGAACCCCAAACAGCTGTGTAAGTATTTACTCATATATTCCCCCCATGAGACTGGAAATAGTCATCTCCTCATGCCAAGACCCAGCAGAACTTAGGACACAGAGAGGGACTCAACCAATATTAAGATGAATGAATAAATCAGTGACTATAAATTAATGAATAAAACCTATCAGCAGAGAGTAATAGGGTGCTTTTGGTTGGTCTGTAGCTTTCCTTAAGCTGGCATGTGCCCTAGAGCTTCCAGAGGTGAAGATGTTGTAGGCTGTTTGGTTTGGGCAGTTAAAGATTTGCCACTCCACTACCTTTTACCATTCTCCTGACAAGCAGCCAGACCAGGTCTGGTTAGAAGCTGCTGTCAGAAAAGCCTCTTATTTCTCAATAGGACTGAAAGAGCTAATTTATAAAACAGAAGAGAATTCAATCTGGAGAAGCTGATTAATCCCATTTCCTTCACAGGAAAAAAAAAAAAAAAAGCATATCCAAATAATCAACAGACTGATATAAATTACTAAATATACAAAATAACAGGATTTTAGCTGTAGGACTGCTAAAATGAGTAACTTTAGGTTTCTCATTAAATTAAAAATTAAAACCTTGAGGAACCTTGAGGAAAAAAAGGAGGGCACCTGGGTGGCTCAGTTGGTTAAGTGTCCGACTCTTGATTTCAGCTTGGGTCATGATCTCACGGTTCGTGACTTTGAACCTCCTCACTGACAGCATGGAACCTGCTTAGGATTCTCTCCCTCTCTCTCTCTGCTCCTCCCCCATTCACACTCTCTGTCTCTCTCAAGATAAAATAAATAAACCTTAAAAAAAATCTTGAAAAGTGAAGAAAAATTGCCTGAGGTCCTATCTGACTCAAGTGTAGCTTTCAAGACTCAGTCTCCAAAAGCACATCGTGGCTGGTGAGCAGACACTGGGCACAGAGATTAGAGGCCAAATTGAATGCATCTCAGAAATATGCCCTGAAACTGGGAAAGCCACAAACCACTCTGGTGACGCAGAGGGACATCCCCAACACAAACCTTCTTCACTCCAGATAAAAGCATTATAAAGGAGCCAAGGTTTAAAACATTAGCTCTATGATCACCCTGTCCTTGAGTTTGCCCAAGAAACTGATGGTCTTATTATTTCACATTAAAAATATTCATTCAATATCTGCCCAATTCCAAGCCCTGTGATGCCATCATGCACATGGTTGCCCTCTGCCCCAGAGGGGTTGTCAGTCTAATAAGGGGAGACAGACAAGTAAATAAGTTAATGCAGTAATCTGCCCTAAAAACCATTATAGAGTGGGTTTAGGTGGCTATGGGGCCATTAAACAAAGCACAGATACTCCACCACAGTGGGTGAGATCAGTAAAGGGTTCAAAGAGGAAGCACCTCCAGAACAGAGGTATGAGAAGTGATTGATTGCTTTGGAGCATGGCTCCAGGGGAAGTATAGTGGATGAGGGGACACCAAAGGGCAAGGCATGCTCTCCAGAAGAGTATGCTTGAGGGTCTTGCAGCAGCTGATGGGACTAGAGCCCTGAGTGTGTGGGGAGAGTGCTAAGGAGCTGTGGGAGGTTGGGCAGGTAGATGTACCTGATAATTAATGCTTTGATGTACTACACTGGGGAGTGTGGACTCTTGCCTACGGATGATGGGAGCCCTTCTTTATAAGATCAGAAAGGGTAAGTGGGTTCAAAAATGAGGCAATTCCTTTACTCTTTATATATGCTATTCGTTGGCCCTCAGACTCTCTTTTATAATAGAATTTGAGGTAAGCAAGCGTTCATGCTGAGCACCAAAAGCTTTCAATATCTGAACTCATTTCCATTCACTTGAGCCTGTCCTATCTAATATACTTGAGGCCTTCATGTTTTTAATTATCTCAGATATTTAAGTGGCTCAGAACCAAACCTGTCCATTCTTGTCTGATGGTATATTCCCCCATGTGGTCATGGAACATGGAGATCTATTTCCTTTCTTTTGCCTGAACTTGACTCACACCACCACACAACTTAAGAACTACTATGCTAAAATCTTGGCATGATTTCCAAAACCTCACATTTCACCAAAATGAGTCCAAATTTCTCCATAAAATATCCACAGTCAGGCACCAGGCACTTCGTCCCTAGATGCATCTGTATCAGGATTATCGGACTCCCACCCAGACCTCCTAAATGAAAATAAATGGAAAGCAAGGCCTGGGACCCTGCATTATGGCAAGGTCTCTAGGAGGTTTTTAATCTCACTGATGTGTGTGCAACATACTGGTCCAGTTCTAGAGAAACTTATGGAGAAACCTAGCCCCATGGGTATTGTGAAACTGACCAGCTGCAATTGAAATAAAATCAAGTTAGACTTTTCAGGGAAATAGGTGTTTATAGTTCCCCCAGATATGAAGTTCCTAAGCAGAAAAACACAGTAGATTAACTGCTACAAAGGCCTATGTTATTCTGCCAAAACAAATGATCCTTTGGTGTCTCACTTCTCCCTACCTCACTCTCCTCACTTTTGTGTCGAGGTTACTGACTTCACACCTCTTCTTTCCAATGTCAGTTTCTTTTGCCCAAAGCCTTACTTGAAAGTGTTGGAAAAATGTGTTGGTCTCTATTCTTTCAGTGCAAAAGTCACCTTTCAAGAGGCTTTTGTTAACTGCATACTTTTAGCTTAGCTAGCCATTAAATAAGCATAGTGGGCATTAAGGGGTGTGTAGGAGCTGTCGGAGACCAAAAGAGATTGGAGGCCTTGGACCGGAGTGAGATGGGCTATAGTTCACCAAGAATGAGGAATGCGGGAGGGCCCTGGGAGGACCCTGGTACAGTGGAGGCACCCTGGCCAGAAAAGAACTGGCAGTAATGACCTTAAGATAGAATGTGGCATAATGGGAGTTAAGAACAAATTTAATATTGTTCAGTGTTCAAAGGAGCCTTTTTCTTTGTGGAGTAAAAATGAAGCTATTTCACTGGATATAAAAAAATGGCAATATTTCTGACTGTCCCTGTATATTTTTAGCTGTTGAGATGAGATGACTATCTTATAACCATAGTTAATGTATGATTTTCAATGGTTCAGATTTTCCATGTTGCAGATTTGAGTATGACATTTTGGGATCTCTTTGTGTTGAGGAAAGATAGATTTCTTTCTTTGTTAATGATTTAGAATAATTTTTATCTGAGTTCAAACAGATTTTGTTCTTTTTGAAGACCCTTTTCTGTTTTTAAAACGACAAAGGAAGGGGAAAAATAGGGCTGGAAAGCATTTCAAAGCCATCTTGTCCAGTTCCCTGCCCTATGTGGGAATGTGTTTCCATTTGAGCCATTTCAGATACTAATTTGTTTGGACACAAATGCCATGACATTCAAACAGAACATCCAACTCTGGGTTGCTCCAGACAGGCAGACACCAGAGGTGCTAAAATGAGGAACACATGAGGTTTTGGGCATAAAACATATGACAAGTCAAGGCATAAAAATACTAGTTTATCGATTTTAAGGAACCCATGCTCGCTTCCAAGAAGTGAAAGGTCATCATTTTCTGACCAGCCATCCCCATGCACTGCTACAATTTGGTACTGCACCTTCACATGGGACAATGTTGGAACACTGGGAAAATTTTTATTTTTCAGTTCAACAAACGTATATGAGACGCTTTTAAAGGCATTTTTGAAGGAGCCAATTCATATATTATGAAAGACACTCTAATATTCTGCTTGCAGGAGGATAAATTGGACAACTTCATGAGACTGTAAGCTTTGTGAGGATGGGGAATGTCTTATTCACATGACTTTTCTCCAGGGTCTATTACTGCCTGAAAATAACAGTTGCTTACAAAGGTTTGTTAAATAAATATGAATTAAATGGAATCTGGATGTAAGTGGGGACCCACCATTTTGCCTTTAGAAAGGTATTCTAAAGAAATATGCATGAAACAGATAAAATATTTGGCTACATAGATTCTCATCATTATATTGCTAATTGTGTCCCCAAAACTGAGGAATAAAATGTAAAGAAGGCGGGGGGTGGGGGGGGTGGTGAATAGGTTACATTCCATTCTTCCAGTTATGGAACGAATAAGTCATGGAGATGAAAGGTACACTACAGGGAATTTATTTAATTTTTTTAAATTAATTTATTTTTGAGAGAGACAGACACAGCATGAGAAAGGGAGGGGGAGAGGGAGAGGGAGAGGGAGAGGGAGAGGGAGAGAGAGGGAGAGAGAGAGAGAGAGAGAGAGAAGAGAGAGAGAATATCCCAAGGAGGCTCTGTGCTCACAGCACAGCAGGGCTTGAACTCACAAAACCATGAGATCATGACCTGAGCCAAAACCAAGAGTTGGACACTTAACTGACTGAGCCACGCAGGAATCGTATTAAAAATTTTCTTAAAAGAGAGGTGTATTAAGTTATAGTACATCCATATAATGGAGTACTATGAAGTTATTAAAATGGTGTTACATAACCAGAATAAAATAAATTGAGCTAAAGAGAAAAAATAATGTTATATAAAACTATCTAATGACAGAGAAAGATAAACCAGGTTAATAAGTATAAAAGTAGATTACTAGCCTTTAATAACTAACAAAAATGACTATGACATTTATCAGAGGGGCTTGGAATTATAAACTATTATTTCCTCATTTTTGTTTATTCTTTACTTTCAATCATGAATATGAATTATGTATTACATTTCTAGCAATATGATATTAAAAATATAATACAATTAGAAGATTTTCGTCCTCTCTCCAACTCTCACCTGAAAATTATATAATGATAACTGAAAATGATACTTCCACTGATTAAGCTATACCAAAAGTCATTGGTAAATTCCTTAGTCATTATTAGTTTCTGCTTAGACAAAAATTCGAAGAAAGACTCAGTGTTAAAAAAGGCATCATGTTGGGGCACCTGGGTGGCTCAGTCAGTTGAGCGTCTGACTTCGGCTGAGGTCATGATCTTGCAGTCTGTGAGTTCGAGCCCCACTTTGTGCTCTGTGCTGACAGCTCAGAGCCTGGAGCCTGTTTCAGATCCTCTCTCTCTCTCTCTCTCTCTGCCCCTCCCCCACTCACACTCTGTCTCTCTCTCCTTCAAAATTAAATAAACATTAAAAAAATTTTTAAAGGTATAATGAGGCAGGTTTTTAATTTATATTTAGCAATGGCATTTCTGAAGTCAATCAGAATGTTTGGCACCAGTGGAAAAACACAATAATAAACCACAGTTTAATCAAACAAAAGGAGGATTGACTACAATTCAGAGCTCTGAAGAAGGCAAGAAGACTTTGTGTGGCCTGTTCTAAGAGCACCTTCCGATGCTGGCCAGGATCTGAAGTTCCCACCGATGTAATGGCGCCTCTGAACCACAGACGTGGCTGTGAAAACCCCTGTTAAGATGCCAAGTGACTATAAAGGAGATCACTGTGCTCAGAACAATTAAATGGATGGATCAGCACCAATGGCCATCCTACCTTACCAGATGGCATCAAGCTCACTGTCTTTGTCAGCTTGGCCCTGCTATTAAAAAAATATCATAGGCTGAGTGGCTTAAGCAACAAACACTCCTCACAGTCTGAAGACCAAATCCAAGGTCAGGGTACCAGTGGTCCTGTTCTTGGTGAGGATGCTCTTCCTAGCTTGTAGACAACTACCTTCTCACCATATGCTCACAGGACCTTTCCTCACTGCATGAAAATGAGAAAGTTCTGGTGTCTCCTCCTGCTCTATAAGAGCAGTGATCCACCATCAGTGGATGGTAGATGGCTCCACCATCATGACCTCCTCTAACCCTAATTACTTCTCAAAGGTTCCACCATCTAACCCTATCACATTAAGGGTTAGGGAGCCAAACGATGAATTTTTTAGGGATGCAAACCAGTCCACTCACCCTTCTTTCTGCTAGTTTCTAGCCAGTTGCAGCGGAAAATACAACTCCAAGAAAAAGATGAATGAATTTTGTACACTGAGCACAGAACAAAGTCCTGAGTATGGAACTGGTTGGTGCCCAGCAGAGAGCAAGGTCATTTGTTCTGAAGGAAGTCACTGGCAGGGAAAAGTAGAAAGGGGTAGCATTTACTGAGGACCAAGCATGGCTTCATCCACTATTTGTTCTAAGCGTTGCATGAATGCTATGAGCTAGAATTATGGTCTACATTTTACCCATGAGAAAAGAAAGTCTCAGGCAAGTAAGGTCACACGGCTAAGAAGTGGTGGAATTGACCTCAGAACCCAGAGAGGGTTGGCTCCAAAGCTAGTGCTCTTTCCACTTACTAATGTAAAGTGATGAAATTTAATTTCTGTGAGAGCAGGGATCTTTGTCTCATTCACAAATGCATTCCAAGCATACAGAACTATCCACATAGTGAGTGTTCAGAAAGTGCCAAATGAATGAGCAAATGAATTAATCAAGACAAAACTATAACCAGCATGGAAAGATAAAAAATTCTGCATCATTCCTCTCGAGCTGAATCTTCACAGACATTGCAGAGTGAACCCATTAAAAATGAGTAGCTGCATCTTGAGTGCTCAGAGTGACAAAGCACACATATCTCAATATTATTCACAAATATAACTAATTGCTAAAAGATGACTTCACTGGAAAAATATTCATTCTGGTTGCAGGAATGATTCCCACCTGACAATAGTCACAGGCCATCCAGCAAGCACTTTTTTCTCCTGAGGCTGCCCATTCAGACTGTCACCTACCCTCACTGCATCTGCCCACGGGGACAGGAGAGCTGCCAAGCAGAGCTGAGACCAGGGCAAGCTGCCATGAGCCGATGCAGCCGACCTGCTGTCTTCCTCCTTTGCAGCTGGCTTTACACTTTTTATTTCAGCTCTGTCCTTGAATACGGTTCAAGCACAGTGGTTTACCATTTCAGTCCATCCCTTATTCAACACATTCCCAATTTAATTGAAATGATGCCAAACAGCATTTATAGTCATCTCGCATAAATGCTTCCTCCAAGCAACTTCATTTGAAATCTGCCCCCATGCAATTTTTATTAGAGACTTGAGCTCAAAATCCTCCCCCCAAGGACAGTGTAAAAGAGTAGAATTGACTGAATCATGATAGATTAATTATTATTTGTGTGTGTCCAGGACAAGGCTAGACCACTCGGACCTGAGTACATTTGCATTTGGCACCTAGCACCAGCTTTGCCTTTCAGGTGTCAAATCACAACACAACTTTGAAGAAACCGTGTGAACTCTGTAAGTTTCAATTCTCCCTTCTATCAGTTGGGACCAACATAACCTAACAAAACTCTGGTGAGTATTCAATGAAATAACGCAGGACCCATAGTCCTCTCATTCCAGGAACAGTCATCAAAGGCCTGAAAGAACACGCAGCTTCCTCTAGTCACCCAGCTTGTGAGCAGCACCTCTGGAATTAGCACCCAAGTTCCCAACTCTGTATCCACTGGTTCTCCTGTCAAACATCCCAACTTTAGACCGGAGGTATAGCACATTTTGCATCACAACCTGGCAATTTTTGGTCTAAAAACCCAAACTAGTGTTTTTTTTTTTTAAATAAAGACTATAAAAATTATATTTTAATCCAGTGCTTTAGTCTCAGGATGCTGAGATACTTCACCCCCTACTTACATCATTTTGTAAGTCATAATATGAGCCTAGAGGACAATTATTTGTGTTAGTCATGGAAGACTAACTCATCCTGAACTCAAAAAGAAGGTGTAGAGAAATGTTTTCTCTTCCTACAAAAGAAAAAACCTATGTTGTTTTTTTAAATTCAAACAAATGATTCCCAAACCTGATCCTGCATCGAGGTAAATTTGTACTGCCAGATATTTTAGTAAGTATTTAGTTTCAATCAAAATATTACTCTAATAGGTTCACAATAAATGCCTAATAGTTAAAAAGAATCAATCCATTGTGGGCTGTTTTATTTTACTGATGGCCAACTTCATTGCAGAATTCACAAAGTGTCAAGTGACTTGGCATGCAAAACACTCAAGAAAAATTTTACAAACAAAGGAACAGGATCAACATGAAGATGGCTGCTGGGTTGACCATCTGTGGAGTTCCTGACACTGCCCTGGACTTCGCAGCTAGTATAGGAGCCCCCATATCTGAAAGGTAGTGTGTTAACACAAACAGCAAGTTAATAAGTCTTTTGGGGTTAGGTAGGCCTGCATTCAAGTCCTGGCTGTGCCACTTCCTTGTCCTGAGACCTTGAGTAAATAAACATTTACATGTCAGCACATGTAATGGGATGATCATGGTAGTCTTACAAGGTTACTATGAGGATTGGAAGATATAATACGAGAAAAAACTTAGGGAACTGCTTAGCTCATGGCAAGCACTCAAGAAATGTCTTGTTTACTTATTTGCTGTTTGTTTAAACAGCTGCTTAATACCAGGTTGATTACATATCCAATTGGCATGTTCATGAAACACTGGTGGCTGAACAACATGAACTTCCTGTTCCAAGCTCCTATCATCAGTGTTCAGGGACTTTTACAGAGGCTACCCCAGCATTTGAAAGATAATGCAGACCAGTTAGGTTCAATTCATTTTTGCTGGTAACTTATTCGCTCTAGGCCCCAGGCAAGTCATTTAAACTCTCTGAATTTTGGATTTCCTCAACTACAAAAGTGAGGAATGTATCTAAGAGATGTTGAAAGGTTGACTGAAATAATATACGTAAACAACTTGGAACAGTGATAACATGGTTAACTTTTGTCAAGCCCTCTTGTAAACTTTTGTTTACAGTGTGGTGAAAGCCACACCCGCGTCACATCTATTATTCCTATTTTATATGAAAAGAAATGGAAGTGTAGAAAGGTTAATTCTCACGGTCAAGATTACATAGTTAACAAGCACCAGACTAGGGACTGAGCCCATTCTGTCTCACTCCAAAAGCTAGTGCTCAATTACCATCTCCTTATACCACCTCCCCCAGTTCCTTAACTAACACAAGTCGCAGTTCAATTCAGGGTCTACATAGTAAATTCACTAAGTATTCGACTGGTTCTCTAAATTGTGTCCTCTGTGAAATTTCTTGGACCAGTGGAGTGTGCCCTGGAATTGCTTTCAAAATCAGTATAGCACTAGGATGCAACCACCCTACACACACACGTACACACACACATACACAATACAAGGACTAGGGACTGGATGAATTCATAAAAAAAAAAAAAATGGCACAAGCAAGAAGCAAATGCAATCACTTACTGGAGCTGTGAAAATCAGCTACGTTTCCTCTAAAAATCTTTTAGGATTTAGGAGAAATAACAAGTTGTAGGAATATGAAGTCAAGACCTTCCTTTTACTCTAGGTGAATACCATTATCTATCACTGGTGGGGAATGGGAAGGGCTTACACTACAAAAAAGATGTTCCTGTGTTGTGAGCTTGCTTCAGTTCAGAGTCCAGCAGTGTCTTTTTTGACCAGAGGAGTTTTCTCCCTCTTCTTATCCCCACTGGCAGAAAGAAGATGAAGCTCTTTGGAGAAATACTGTGCTGAGATTTTCTTGATACATTAGGCTAAAATGTCTTATTGAATCTTATAACTCCATAAAACCTGAATTAAAGTGTGAGTATAGTAGTTGCCCCTTATCTGCAGGGACCCAAGTGGATTTCTGAAACCATGGACAGCAACATGTCCACAAGCCCTACACACACTGTGCTTTTTCCTGTACATACATACCTATGATAAAGCTTAATTTATAAATTAGGCATAGTAAGAGATAAAAAATAATAACTAATAATATAATAATTGTAACAATATATAATAAGAATTATGTGCATGTGGTCTCTCTCTCGCAACATATCTTATTGTACCATATTCACTCTTCTTCTTGTAAGGTGCAAGATGATAAATGCCTATGTGATGAGAGGAAATGAGGTGAATGATGTAGGCATTGTGCTATAGCTTTGTGGTACTACTGACCTTCTGATGATACATCAAAAGGAGGACCATCTGCTTCCAGACTGGTTGACCACAGGTAACTAAAACCACAGAAAGCAAAACCACTGATATGGTGCGACTACTATACTTGCTCACTACCTGACTCATATTCCTGGAGAAGCATAACATTCTTCCTGGTCATTTCAAAAATCACTGTTTTGCCCAAAATATAATCTGGAAGCAGTGACTGCAAGCAATCAATAAGAATTGGGCCATTATGGTTCTGGATGTAGCCACACAGCCATTAACTCGCTCTGGAAGCTCCGTACCCATCAAACGGAACACTGCAGAAGGGAGGCCTGGAATGACCAGACAAATCACTGCAGGGTACGTACACACTGTGTACATTGGTAAAATACCACTCCCGATAAAGGTGGAGTGAAACACTATCAAGTAGAAGATGCAAATTTTATGCAATCTAACAAATATCCCATGATTACCTACTAGCCCCACTCTACTCCTTGTTAGGTGTATGAGCACATAAGAAAGTTATCCAACTTTTTCAAGCCTCAGTTTTCTCATCTATAAAACGGAGATAACAGAGCTCCTCATAAAGTTATCATATATATTCATGTACATAAACTAATATTTGTAAGGGCTCAGAATAATAGTTGGCACATGGTAAATTCCCTATCAATGATTGTTCATTAAATAAAATGTCTAGTCTAGCACCTGGCAAATATCTATCACTGTCATCATCATCATCATCAATGAGTCAGGCACTATGTTCAACATAATGAGAGAAAACAAAGATTAAAAACATGTAGTCCCTCCTGTTAACGAACTTTGCTCTAGTGGGGTAAAAACATGAAGCATATGGGAATGCATCCTGCTGGTTACTGATCTTGAAGTAGAACCAGAAACTGTGACAGCCCCTCCCCAGTCTTGTCATTCCACAAGAGACCCATCATTAGTTGTAACACAACAATGGCATTCTTCAAATAATTAGACCTAGGAACAGGTACTTCTTCCATGTTTCACAGTGATAAGAGAAGTGCAAAAGGCAATGGACATGAAACAAAGAAAGAGATTAATTCTGCCTGGCATTATTAGCAGATACTTCAAGGAAGAAATAGTATTCAAGAAGGTCCTTGAAAGACAAAAAAAAAAGAAAAAATTAAAAATATTGTAGTGGGACTTCTTTTTCTAGCTATGACAGAGTTACTGGCTCTAGATTTCAATAGGCCCTCCCACTGAAAATAACTATAAAACTGGACAAAATGTATGAGGCAACTGTTTTTAGACCTTGGCTAGGAGGCAGTGAAGCTGCATGATGCTTGAGGTAAGGAGAACATCACCTGCTTAGGAACAATTTCCTGACCACTTTACAGTAAGTGAGAGACCGGCGCAAAGCCTACTGGGCATTTCCCACAAGACTTTGGCTAAAGACTGGACTATGATTATACAGGGTAGACAATATGAGACCTACTGGCTGCTACAGACTTGAGATCAGAGCAAAGAGAATAGCAGTCAAGCAGTGCTGGGGAACACTGGAGGTTAAATGTAGCCTGAGAGGCTAAAAATCATTAATACCTCATTAACATCCCAGACATAGAGCTGAGACACCAGAAAGGCTAAGCCAAAAGAGTAAAGACTGCATCCTAAAATAAGGCATACTCTATACCTATCCTAACAAAGCCTAACACCAAGACCTGACGAGATCCGTCAGGGGAAATAAAGTTTGGAGGCTAAGTCCCACCAACTTAGAGAAGCTGAGGAAACACCATAGATGTTTCACTGATCCACTCGAAATAAGCATAAAACCAAGTCTATACAGGTTGAAAGTGAATAACCAGTAAGTGAACTGCCTAACAGAACAAAAATTAACACTCTTCAGAGGAAGATAACAGACTCAATACATTTCCTAAATGTATTCTTACCAATATCCATTCCAAATCAAATATTACTGGAGAGAGAGTGCCAGAGAGTGAGAGACAGAAAGTGAAAGAGACAGAGAAAAGAAAAATAACAATGTGTGACTCATACTCAAGATAGACGCCATCCCTAAAAATCTACTCTAGAGGTTGGATTCAGCACACAAAGATATTAAAAAATGTATGAATAAATATGTTTAAATAAATTTAAAAATGTTTAATGAATTAAAGAAATACTATCTTAATAATATTAAATCTCATTAGAAAATAAAAACCTTTCTTATAAGCTGGCATTAAGCACTGTTAAGAGAACCAAAAGATAAGCCACAAACTGGGAGAAAATATTTTCCACAATACCTATCTGATAGAGGAGTTGTAACACAAATACACAAAAGACTCTTAAAGCTCAACAGTAAGAAAACAATCAAATTAAAAAGTGGGAAAATAATAAAACAAATATCTCACCAAAGATATACACATGGCAAGCATAAGAAAACATGTGAATATTATCAGGGAACTGCAAACTAAAACAATGAGATACGACTACATACCTGTTACAGTGGCAAAAATAAAAATAAACCTGACAACATCCATGGCCACTAAGAATATGGAATAACTGTTGAGAAATGAAAACGGCATAGCACTTTAGAAGACAGTTTGCCAGTTTCTCACAAAACTAACCATAGTTTTACCATATAATCCAGCAATCAGACTTCTAGGTATTTACCAAACTGATCAGAAATTTATAACCACACAAAAGGTTTTCACTTTAAGAAAACACAGAATGCGGGCACCTGGGTGGCTCAGTTGGTTAAGTGCCCAACTTTGGCTCAGGTCATAATCTCATGGTTCGTGGGCTCAAGCCCCACGTTGGGCTCTGTGCTGACAGCTCAGAGCCTGGAGCCTGCTTCGGATTCTGTGTCTTCCTCTCTCTCTGCCCCTCCTCCCCCCAAAATAGCCAAATTATGGAAAGAGGCTAAATGTCCATCAACTGATGAATGGATAAAGAAGATGTGGTTTATATATACAGTGAAATACTACTTGGCAATGAGAAAGAATGAAATCCTGCCATTTGCAGCAACGTGGATGGAACTGGAGGGTATTATGCTAAGTAAAATAAGTCAGTCAGAAAAAGACAGATATCATATGTTTTCACTCATATGTGGATCCTGAGAAACCATAGAAAACTATGGGGGAGGGGAAGGAAGAAAAAAAGTTACAGAGAGGGAGGTAGGCAAACCATAAGATAATCTTGGATACTGAGAACAAACTGAGGGTTGATGGGGGTGAGGGGAGGGGAAAGTGGGTGATGGGCATGGAGGAGGGTACTTGTTGGGATGAGCACTGGGTGTTTTACGGAAACCAATTTGACAATAAGTAATATTTTAAAAAATACATAAACGTTAAATGAATAAATAAATAAATAAATAAATAAATAAATAAATAAATAAATAAAATTTAAAATCACGGAATGTTGCTGCACCAAGATCGAACCTTAATATATGCAAATTTTAAAAACCACTTAGGAAACTGGGAGAGTCCCAAGATGAAATATGGAAAAGATAAAATGAAGTGTATTACAAATGTGTAGAACAACCTCACTGGAAGGGCTCAGGGTAAAGGTACTAATGTATATAACTGTGAAATGAGTGAAATCTGTATGACTATAGGCAAAAGAAACTATTTCTAAGTCTGGGCTCCAGCTGACAGTAGTTCCTACGGGTTAACAGTTCTGAAGCTGATATGCACGTATACTATAACTGAACAATTTAGTAAATGGTTGGGATGGGAAGTTGCGAATACACAAGGAGAAGAGGCTAGAATGATCCTTGTGGATGACTCAGACTTGGAGACCTCAGCGTCAACTCATGTTTATCTTAATATAAACGTAGATGGCTACCTAAAGAAATAGTTACAGATATGTGTATATGCACATGGTAGTATACACAAATGTATTCCCTTGGTCTGTCTGCTGAGAGGACCTAGAAATAACAGCATTTAGTCGCAGTGAGCACACCTAGCAGCCAGATCTCAGTTTAGTTTTTTAATACCATTCCCCACTGAGAGGAACCAGTATTCCTTAGAGAAATATCTGAGTCTGGGTCTGAGGCAGGAAATACACAAAATGAGCCTGATCATCCCGTAGTGCCAGAAAGTAAGGAACAACTTAACCAAAAAAAGGTCCACAATGATGGAGGTATAACAAAGGGACAGAGGAGCAAATGAAAGAGCTCCCAGTGCCCAAGGCTGAAAAAATTTGAGCAACAAAAGAAGTAGTACTGGCTTATAAATCAGAGTTTAAAATAAACATCTTTAAGTCCACATTGAAATCAAGAAATGATTATAAATAAGTAAATGTGATATGAGACAAACCTTCTATGCTGTAAAACTCCGAATGATACATGTGGATACTTCACCCTCCAGGACGAGGAAGCATAGATGCCTACTCCTTATGTGAGGGCTGCAGATGGTGATTTCATTCCAAAGAGTGCAGTATGGAAACAAGAAAAAGAGAGTAGGTTTACAGTAGACAAACTTGATACAAACTACACACACTTCCTCAGACAGGTGGTCAAAGTCAGCATCAAATGTCATAAGCATATTGCTTGTAGGTCTGCTGGATAAGATGTGATGAACACAGCAATTTACCTCTGTTGTCTTCCTTCCAAGAATATATAACCCCAACTAACCATGCGAAAAACGTCAGAAAAATGCCAGTTGAGGGACATTCTACAAATTGTCAAAATTATGAAACTCATTAAAAACAAAGTAAGTCTAAGAAACTGTGACAGGCAACGGTAGGTAAGGGGACATGACTTCTAAATATACTGTGATATCCCTAATTGGATTCTGCAACACAAAGAGGAAATTAGGTAAAACTAAGGAAATCTGAATGAAGTATGGACTTTGTTTAAAAATAATGTAGTCAAATTTGTTCTGTTAATTATGACTAATGTAAGATGTTAAAAATAGAGGAAAGTGGATATATGTTATATGGGAACTTTTTGTATTAGCTGTGCTACATTTCTGTAAATATCAAATTGTTCTAAAATAGAACACTTATTTTTTTAATATAATAAAACTTACAATAGCATCAAAACCATAAAATTCTTTGGAGTAAGTTCAACAAGAGCTGCAAGACCTCTACTCGAAAAAGTAAAACTCGTTTCTCACAGAAATTGACCCACAGAATCAATCTAATACCAATAAAAAATCTTAGAAGCCTTTCCAACAAATGGAATTATCAAGCTGATTCTAAAGTTTAAAGAACCTAGGATTCCAAAACAATTTTGAAAATGCAGAACAAAATTAGAGGAATTTTATTATCATATTTAAAGATAAATTACAAGGCTACAATAATCAAGAGAATGTGACATTCGTGTACATGGAGACTGTAGATCGGTGGAGCCGAGCAGATAATCCAGAAAAAGACCTACGCATGTATGATACATGGCTTTTTTTTTTTTTTTTTGACACAAGGGACAAAGCAATTCAATGGTTAAAGGATAGTCTTTTTGTAAAATGATAGGGAACAATTAAATATTCACATAAAAAATGAATTTCACCCCCACCTTATGCCATTCACAAACTAATTCAAAATGAATCATATACTTCACCTTAGAAGCTGAAACCATAAAACTTCTAGAAGAAAACAAAGGAAAAAACATCCACAACCCGAAGGCGGTCAAAATACTTTTAAAGGGACACAAAACATTAATAGAAGGACAAACTATCCAGTAAAGTATAGATAAGAGATTTGAAGACGACACATTAAGAATGAGGACATACAAGGGGTGCCTGGGGGGCTCAATCAGTTAAGCATCAGACGTGGGCTCAGGTCATGATCTCACGGTTTGGGGGTTTGAGCCCCATGTCAGGTTCTGTGTTGACAGCTCGGAGCCTGGAGCCTGCTTCGGATTCTGTGCCTCCCTCTCTCTCTGGCCCGTCCCCTATCAAGCTCTGTCTCTGTCTCTGTCTCTCTCCCTCAAAAATAAATAAACATTAAAAAAGTTTAAACAAACAAAAAAAAAAAAGAATGAGGACATGCAAATGGGCCACACGCATGTGAAACGCTGTTAAACATGGACACGAGCAAACTGCAGACACAATGATCCACAACCGCACACCCACTTCAATGACTGCAAGTAAGAAGACTTGAGAGTAGCAGTATTGGCAAAGTGGGGAGCAGCTAGAACTCTTGTATGTTACTAGAAGAAATGTAAAATGAAATAATCGCTGCAGGGAATTATTCAGCCACTTCTTAGCAAGTTAAACATACACTTAAGACCCAGTAAGTTTACTCCTGGGTATTTTACCTAAGAAATATGAAAACATGTGTCCACAAAAAGCCTTGGACAACAATACCGGTCGCGGTTTTATTCACAATGGCTCCAAACCGGAAACAACCCAAATGTCTATCGACAGATGGATGGGCTAATAAACTACAGTATATTTGCCCAATGGAATACTAGTCAGCAATAAAGAAGAACAAAGCACATAACACAGATGAATCAAACAAAGATGCTGAGTATAAAAAGACAGTTAGAAGAGGATCTATACTGCATGATCTCATTTACATGAAGTTCTAGAACTGGAAAGAGTACGTCTATATACAAAACAGTGAGTGATAAGAGGAGTAACAAGTTGGCTGCAAAGCGGCCTGAGGAAACTTTCAGAACAATTAAAATGTTCTATATCTTTGAATTTTTTTTTTTCAACGTTTATTTATTTTTTGGGACAGAGAGAGACAGAGCATGAACGGGGGAGGGGCAGAGAGAGAGGGAGACACAGAATCGGAAACAGGCTCCAGGCTCCGAGCCATCAGCCCAGAGCCTGACGCGGGGCTCGAACTCACGGACCGCAAGATCGTGACCTGGCTGAAGTCGGACGCTTAACCGACTGCGCCACCCAGGCGCCCCTAAAATGTTCTATATCTTAATGAGGGTGGTGGTTACATTGTTGTACGCATTTATCAAACACATATACTAAAATACATATACATTTTACCGTATGTAAATCAGCAAAAATGTTTACAACTAAGTGTTTAAAAATCCATGTGGTGTGAGGAGAGGGAATGCAGTGATAGACCACGAGGTGGTGGGAAATGTGGAGAGACAGCAGGACCTAACCTCCTCCTATGTCCTATGTATTCTGCTCAGGTCTGAGAATCCTGTGACAGGGAATCAAACACAGTTGCCATCCTCGCTGATACTGTGGGGTGGTGAAGTAAGCAAATAATTAAATAGAGTGAGAAAAATGCTCTGATAAGACTTATGTAGGTATCACGGGAACATCGGAGGGGCTGAGAGACTGCCAGTAGGAGGGTTTCAAAGGGGAGGTGACAATCAGAATTTTAAAGGAAAAAAATCAGATATGCTCGAGGAAAGAAGGGTACAGGGGTGGTAAGAAAGAAAATTGCTAGCAAAGGCAAAGAAGTGGAAGATAACACAGCTTGCTCGGGGAACAGAAGAGAGATCAAAAGAGATGAACAGAGACTGAAGGGGAAAGTAGACAAGGACCATGTGGGGACAGGCCCCATCCATCAAGGGATTCCGATTTTATTCTGCAGATGACTGGGAGGCATTCTCCTGAGAAGAATATGGTCAGGTGTATGCACGCTGGCGTGGATTAGAGAAGGAGCAGGGAAAGGAACTAGAGGCCACAGGAGACTGACAAAGTAACTGAGGCAAGGGATAAGAAGTTGAACCATAGACTGGTAAGGAGGCAGTGAACGAAGGAAGGGCAGAGTTCGTGACCTGCTAAAGCGCCCGAAGCAGGTCACAAATCCAAGTCCATCGCCCCTCCTGGAATGAAATCTGTCCTAATACCTCAACCTTTTTCAGATTAAAACTGAATTCAGTGTAGCAAGTTATAGGGCCACAAGGAGAGCCAGAGCCTCACTATGACCAGAAAGAGAACGATACGGCTCTGAGCATTAGCTCCTTCAAATTCCCCTTTACTACCAACGCACCCCGCAGGGGTTTCAAAGTGATCCTCCCCATGTTCTTGGGAGTGACTGCCTTTCTACAACATACTGGATGGGAAACTTGTTTTTCACGCTGCTGCTGGTCTTGGTTGACTGCAATTCCTATGCACCTAATCTTGCCATTCATCTGCCTCCCACATCCCCAGCTCTCTTCATGCTAATGAGCTCCAACTGCAGAATGAGCCACGCTATTTAGTGCCTGGTGGCAGCTTGGACAAGAGGCTATCCCCTCATGTTGTGGCATGTTTAACTACCCAGAGGAAAACAGGGAGAAGTCACTGTCTGAATGTTTAGTGGGGATGGAAATGTGCCAACTCACTCTTCCACGGAGGGTCCTGAGAATGAAAACACAATCCAGGGTTATTTTCGATGAGGAGTGTGGTGATGACTACTTCCGAAATTCCAGTATTTATCCATCCCAGAAATAATTATGAAGCCCTGCAATGGGCTGGGCCCTGTACTGCATCCTGGGAGCCACCAGAGGAGGAGGCAGTAGAAGGTGGTTTACATGCTCCCTCCACAGCTCGCTGAAGGCATACAAGTGCTCCTTCCCTAGCTCTCCTGCACTGTGGGTCTGGCTGGAACCCATGGGCAGATGGGGGCAGAGATGCGATGGATGCTCCTGGCACTCAGGGCGCTGGAGAGTCTCAGCTCAGAGCCTCTGATGCTGGCATTTAGGAGGGGAGAGACCTTACTGCTCTCAGAGATCTGTGGGAGCAGTAAATCATCGGTCCCTGAGGCTCTAATATCTGAGACTGTGGGGGAAAGCATGGCTTTCCCCTCACCTAAGCCTCTTCAACTATAGAGGTGCCCCTCCTTCCTACTAGAAAGCCTTCTCTCTCTTCCCTGCTTCTTAATCCACACAGACCCCACTCAAACAGCATCTCCTCCATGAAGGCTTTCTGACAATCTAAGGCAAGTTAGATAACTTCTCCTCTGTATTCACACAATTACTGTATGTCATAGAGATGATGGTGCTATAGCTGGGCTTTAAGAGAAATAAATCAGTCAGGTAAAGATAAATATCATATGATTTCACTGATATGTGGAATTTAAGAAATACAACAGATGAACATAGGAGAAGGGAAGAAACAATAACATAAAAACAGAGAGGGAGGCAAACCATAAGAGTCTTAAATATAGAGAACAAACTAAGGGGTGCTGGAGGGGGTGCTGGGTGGTGGTATGAGGTAAATGGGTGATAGGCATTAAGGAGGGCACCTGCTGGGATGAACCACTGGATTCTACTCCTGTAACCATTACTATACTATGTTAACTAATTTGGATTAAAAAAAAAAAAAAGAATGGATACTGACAGGTGGGAGGCAATATCTCATTGTGGTTTTGATTTCCATTTCTCTAATGATGAGTGATATTGGGCATGTTTTCATGTGTCTGCTAGCCATTTGCATTCCTTCTTTGGAGAAATGTCCGTTCATGTCTTCTGCCCATTTCTTAACTGGATTATTTACTTTTTGGGTGTTTAGTTTGACAAGTTCTTTATAGATTTTGGATACTAGCCCTTTTGTCATTTGCAAATATCTTCTACCTTTCCACAGGTTGCCTTTTAGTTTTGTTGACTGTTTCTTTTGCTGTGTAGAAGCTTTTTATCTTGATGAAGTCCCAACAGGTCATGTTTGCTTTTGTTTCCTTTGCCTCCGTAGACGTGTCTAGTAAGAAGTTGCTATGGCCAAGGTTAAAGAGGTTGTTGTCTGTGTTCTCCTGTAGGATTTTGAGGATTTCCTGTCTCACATTTAGGTCTGTCAGAATGACTAAAATTAACA
This sequence comes from Puma concolor, assembly GCF_028749965.1. Lineage (NCBI taxonomy): Eukaryota > Metazoa > Chordata > Mammalia > Carnivora > Felidae > Puma > Puma concolor. The sequence goes on from NC_141667.1 coordinate 127,860,512, forward strand.
ACTCAGAAAACAACACATTTTGGTGAGGATGTGGAGAAAAGGGAACCCTCTAATACTGTTAGTGGGAATGCAAATGTGTGCAGCCATTCTGGAAAACAGTATGGAATTTCCTCACAAAGATCAAGACAGAGCTACCTGACAACCCAGCAAGTGAACTATTAGGTATTTATCAAAAGGATACAAAAATACTGATTCGAAGAGGCACAGGCACCCCAATGTTTATAGCAGCACTATCAACAGTAGCCAAATTATGGAAAGAGCCCAAATGTCCATCGACTCATGAACGCATAAATAACATGTGGTGTGTGTATATATATATATATATATATACATACATACAATGGAATACTACTCAGCCATCAAAAATGATATCTTGCCATTTGCAATGATGTAGATGGAACTAGAGTGTATTAGGCTAAGGGAAATCAGTCAGAGAAAGACAAATGCCACACGATTTCAGTCATAAATGGAATTTAAGAAACAAAACAGATGAACACGGGAAAGGAAGGACAAATAAAACAAGATAAAAACAGAGAGGGAGCCAAACCATTAAGAGACTTTTAAACTATAGAGAACAAACTGAAGGTTTGGGGAGGAAAGGTGTGGGGGGGGTGGGCTAAAAAGTTGATAAGCATCAAGGAGGGCACTTCTGATGAACACTGGGTGTTACCTGCAAGTGATAAATCACTAAATTCTACTCCTGAAACCAATAGTACATTATATGTTAACTTGGATTTAAATGAAATCTTGGAAGAAAAAAAAAGAATGGATTCGGGAAAAAATATGTATACAAAATATATACAGGGGCAGTCATAGCGCGATGTCTGAAAGGATGCAGTCACTCATTCATCCATTTAGCATATATCGGTGAACTTTGACTGGGTGCCAGGCTCACTTTTCAGTGTTGAAAATTCATCTGGGAGCTTGGGAGGCATGGCCCCAACCTACACAGACCAGCAGGCTAGTGAACAAGTATTGGTCTCTCTCCCACGAACACACCTGCCTTCAGAAAACAAAGATCTTCCCTGTTGGCAACTGCAGCACCTGTGTTATCTTGACGTGTTGTTTTGGTCTCAGGAAAAGAGTGAAGATTTTAGCGCAAATAAAAAACCCTGACTGGGATTTACATATGGCAGAGAGAACACAATCTCGATCCTATTTTGATATACAAACAAGGCCTTTTCTTTTCTGTTCTTGCTATAGGCTAGATAAGAATCCTCTTCAACATTTCATATCTCTGGAGCTAACAGCACAATGTATCTTTCTGAAATTTTTCTTCCCGTTTACTTCTCCACAGAAAGAAATGTTTATTTCTAAAAGAAAAGAGCAAGTGTGGAGGTTCCTCAAAAAATTAAAAATAGATCTACCCTATGACCCAGCAATAGCACTGCTAGGAATTTACCCAAGGGATACAGGAGTGCTGATGCATAGGGGCACTTGTACCCCAATGTTGATAGCAGCACTTTCAACAATAGCCAAAGTATGGAAAGAGCCTAAATGTCCATCAACTGATGAATGGATAAAGAAATTGTGGCTTATGTACACAATGGAATACTAGATGGCAATGAGAAAGAATGAAATCTGGCCCTTTGTAGCAACATGGATGGAACTGGAGAGTGTTATGCTAAGTGAAATAAGTCATACAGAGAAAGACAGATACTATATGTTTTCACTCTTATGTGGATCCTGAGAAACTTAACAGAAGACCATGGGGGAGGGGAAGGGAAAAAAAAAGGGTTAGAGAGGGAGGGAGCCAAAACATAAGAGACTCTTAAAAACTGAGAACAGGGGCGCCTGGGTGGCGCAGTCGGTTAAGCGTCCGACTTCAGCCAGGTCACGATCTCGCGGTCCGTGAGTTCGAGCCCCGCGTCAGGCTCTGTCTGGGCTGATGGCTCAGAGCCTGGAGCCTGTTTCCGATTCTGTGTCTCCCTCTCTCTCTGCCCCTCCCCTGTTCATGCTCTGTCTCTCTCTCTGTCCCAAAAATAAATAAACGTTGAAAAAAAAAATTAAAAAAAAAAAAAAACTGAGAACAAACTGAGGGTTGATGGGGGGTGGGAGGGAGGGGTGGGTGGGTGATGGGTATTGAGGAGGGCTCCGGTTGGAATGAGCACAGGTTGTTGTATGGAAACCAATTTGACAATAAATTTCATATAAATAAATAAATAAATAAATAAATAAATAAATAAGATTTTTGCCACAATCATTACTATTATTCCCTGGCTTATTCTCAAGGGCCGAATGTTCTTTCTACCAATCTGCATTTTCTGGGGACCCAAAAAATAATGCTGTGTTGCTTTCCGATTATTCTAGCTTTCTGAATCCATGCTTCAAAGTGAAGGTATAACCTTATGTGCCTATTCAGTGATAATTAGAAAGCACATTTATTTCCCTTTTAATTGGTAGACTAGAGACATCCCATGGGGAGAGACATGAACAACCCAGAGAGTAAAACTATTTATACAAGGAAATCAACCCCTATAAATTAACAAGGAAATCAAATGAACTACAAAGAACTTCCTATGCTTCTCCGAGTTTTAAGGAAATAGTCCGTCCATCTGATACTAACCAAAGTCATAAATAAAATATTAGCAAATTGAATCCAGCACTAAGTTTAAAGAATGAAAACTGATGTCAGTGCCAGAATGGTTTCATATTAGGAAATGTATTAATATAATTAATTACATCAATATATGGAGAGGTAAGAGGAAATGAGGGTTTTGAGAACACGCGGGCAGTTTCCTGGAGCAGTGCAGGCCGGAGCTCTAATGGCAGGGGCTCTAGCAGTGAATCCGTTGAGGAACTGGGACAGAAGCTGCAGGGGAGTCTCTGGAGTCTTGGTATAAATGAGCACAGGGAAGAAAGAAATGGAGTGGTAAATTGAGGCAAGGGCCCAAGACACAAAGGATAGTGCGTGTGTGTGTGTGTGTGTGTGTGTGTGTGTGCGCAAGCGCGTGCACTTTAAGGTGGCAAATACTACAACACGTTTATAGCCTACAAAAAAGGAGCTACTGCAGAGGGAATATGTATGTAAATATTAGAAAAGGAAAGGAAAAGAGGTGAACTCTCTATCAGTGCGTGGATGAGAACTGGCTGTGTAAGTGGTTACGAGCTCAGACTCTGGGAGCAAGACTTATGGCTTTGAATCCTCCATCATTTACTAGCTGTGTGACCTTGAACAACTTTCTTAACTTTTCCATACCTTACATCCTCACCTGTATAATGAAAATAACAGTGATGCCCTCCTCACAGAATTACTATAAGGATTAAATAAATTAATATTTCTAAAATGCTGAGAATACTTCCGGGCATTGTGTTAAATAAGACAAATAAAGTCAATGTCTTCAACTAAGTACAGACTACTGTGCACTACTAAATATAATACTTGGTCCTACTAAATGCAGAACAGATATTATAGATCTATATTATATAACACACTAGGTACTATTTTTTTCTGACTGGGGACACAGAAGCATGGAAAAAAGGAACTGAGAGGCTGTCAGACAATCAGATAAAGAGTAGAGACTGGGAGCTGCTGATATCACCTACAATCAAAAAGGGGGTTCCATGGAATCATCCAGAAATCCCAAAGTTCCACTTTGTCCCAGAATGACCCTGGCCATAACACCAAGACAGAAGGGAGGAAGTATAATGGACAAAGGAGGCAGAGCAAACTGGAGGAGGGCCCAGATGAGGACAGAGTCTGAGAGAACGGGGCTCAAAATGGACCTTCATGCTTTGTTCTGTATACTTCAGTATTATCAGAACCTATAACAATGAAAATGTATTAATATAATATTTACTGTCTACAAAAAATAATATAGGGCAAGATGTTGCCATCAGGGAAAAATGATTAAAGGGTATATTACAGGGATATCCCTATATTATTTCTTACAACTGTGTGTGAATCTATACATACCTCAATAGAAATTTCAGTTAAAAAATAACAAGGAAGAGTGTGCATGAAAGAAACCCCTGCATTGTCTTCCTCACTCTGATTCTAGCCACCACTGCAGAGAGGGGCAGAGGACCATATATTTTATAGAGAGAAATTAAATCATGACAGAAGGCACATTTCTCTCTCAACATGTGACGATGCACAGGGGAAAAGGCTGGCAGACTGCCCCTCAAGGGCCTATCAGAATATCCTTCTCTTTAGTCTCTTTGCCATGATCCATGATATTTCTTCAGTTCTGCAGCTCAGAACTCTGGTGTTGTTGGTGTGTGAAGAACTAACCCAGCACTCAGAGGAGAACACACAGGAGCCAAATTTACAACATTTGCGAAAGAATCCACAATGCCAGCACATCCAGGTAGCTAAGGACACAGGTTTTGTTAAAAAGCAACCTTGGGGGCACCTGGGTGGCTCAGTGGTTAAGCGTCCAACTTCAGCTCAGGTTGTGATCTCGTGGTTTGTGAGTTCAAGCCCCACATCATGCTCTGTGCTGACAGCTCAGAGCCTGAAGCCTGCTTCAGATTCTCTGTCTCCCTCTCCCTCTGCCCCTCCCCTGCTCATGCTCTGACTCTGTCTTTCAATAATAAATAAACATTAAAAAAAATTAAAAAAAAAACAACCTTAGTATCTTGATATGTGGATCTTGAAAAACTTAACAGAAGACCATGGGGGAAGGGAAGGGGAAAAAAAATAGTTACAAACAGAAGGGAGGGAGGCAAACCATAAGAGACTCTTAAATACAGAGAAGAAACTGAGAGTTGATAGGGGATGGGAGAGAGGGGAAAGTGGGTGATGGGCACTGAGGAGGGCACTTGTTGGGATGAGCACTGGGTGTTGTATGGAAGCCAATTTGACGATAAATTATATTTTAAAAAAACAAACAAGCCAAAAAGAAAGCAACCTTGGGTTCAAAATCTCTACTCTCACTTATTAACTGTGTGGCTCTGGGAAATCTTCCTTACCTCTCCAACCTGTTTCCTCATTTGGAATAATGAGAGTCTAACAATATCACTGGAGTGCCTGGGTGGCTCAGTCGGTTAAGTGTCCGATTCTTGGTTTCAGCTCAGGTTGTGAGATCAAGGCCTCCATCAGCCTCTGAGTTGAGTGTACAGCCTGCTTGGGATTCTCTCTCTCTCTGCCCCTCCCTTCCCCTGCTCCTGCGCATGTGCTCTCTCTCTCTCAAAACAATAAATACACATTTTTTAAAAATAGGGGCGCCTGGGTGGCGCAGTCGGTTAAGCGTCCGACTTCAGCCAGGTCACGATCTCGCGGTCCACGAGTTCGAGCCCCGCGTCGGGCTCTGGCCTGATGGCTCAGAGCCTGGAGCCTGTTTCCGATTCTGTGTCTCCCTCTCTCTCTGCCCCTCCCCCGTTCATGCTCTGTCTCTCTCTGTCCCAAAAATAAATAAACGTTGAAAAAAAAATTAAAAAAAAATAAAATAAAATAAAAATAACAGTACGACCATATTTGGAAGATTAAATGTCACAGAAACTTCAAGATAAACCTAAAGGATTGAATAAGTACATTGAGGTCTACCCCTGCCTAAAACATTACTAAAATAATAGTTAAGGAATAAAACAAGTATGATATGCAAGGTCAAAGAGAATAGAGACTAGACAAAAGGGGAGAGAGACGCTAATAATATTTTTTTATTTGGCTCAATAAATATATATATATATATATATACTTTTAATTTTTTTTATTTTTTTAAATTTACATCCAAATTAGTTAACATATTGTGCAACAATGATTTCAGGAGTAGATTCCTTAATGCCCCTTACCCATTTAGCCCATCCCCCCTCCCACAACCCCGCCAGTGACCCTCAGTTTGTTCTCCATATCTATGAGTCTCCTCTGTTTTGTCCCCCTCCCTGTTTTTATATTAATTTTGTTTCCCTTCCCTTATGTTCACCTGTTTTGTCTCTTAAAGTCCTCATATGAGTGAAGTCATATGATTTTTCTCTTTCTCTAATTTAACTTAGCATAATACCCTCCAGTTCCATCCATATAGTTGCAAATGGCAAGATTTCATTCTTTTTGATTGCCGACTAATACTCCATTGTATATATATATACCACTTCTTCTTTCTCCATTCATCCATCGATGGACATTTGTGCTCTTTCCATACTTTAGCTATTGTTGATAGTGCTGCTATAAACATGGGGGTGCATGTGTCCCTTCGAAACAGCACACCTGTATCCCTTGGATAAATGCCTAGTAGTGCAATTGCTGGGTCTTAGGGTGGTTCTATTTTTAGTTTTTTGAGGAACCTCCATACTGTTTTCCATAGTGGCTGCACCAGCTTGCATTCCCACCAACAATGCAAAAGAGATCCTCTTTCTCTGCATCCTCACCAACATCTGTTGTTGCCTGAGTTGTTAATGTTAGCCATTCTGACAGGTGTCAGGTGGTATCGCATTGTGGTTTTGACCTGTATTTCCCTGATGATGAGTGATGTTGAGCATTTATTCATGTGTCGGTTGGCCATCTGGATGTCTTCCTTGGAGAAGTGTCTATTCATGTCTTCTGCCCATTTCTTCACTGGATTATTTGTTTTTTGGATGTTGAGTTTGATAAGTTCTTATAGATTTTGGATACTAATCCTTTATCTGATATGTCATTTGCAAATATCTTCTCCCATTCTGTTGGTTGCCTTTTAGTCTTGCTGATTGTTTCCTTCACTGTGAAGAAGCTTTTTATTTTGATGAGGTCCCAGTAGTTCATTTTTGCTTTTGTTTCCCTTGCCTCCAGAGACATGGTGAGTAAGAAGTTGCTGCGGGCAAGATCAAAGAGGTTTTTGCCTGCTTTCTCCTAGAGGATTTTGATGGCTTCCTTACATTGAGGTCTTTCATCCATTTTGAGTTTATTTTTGTGTATGGTGTAAGAAAGTGGTCCAGGTTCATTCTTCTGCATGTCGCTGTCCAGTTTTCCCAGCACCACTTGCTGAAGAGACTTTCCTACTTCATCAAAGATTAGCTGGCCATACACTTGTGGGTCCATTTCTGGGTTTTCTATTCTGTTCCATTGATCTGAGTGTCTGTTCTTGTGCCAGTACCATACTGTCTTGATGGTTACAGCTTTGTAGTATAGCTTGAAGTCTGGGATTGTGAGGCCTCCTGCTTTGGTTTTCTTTTTCAAGATCGCTTTGGCTATTTGGGGTCTTTTCTGGTTCCATACAAATTTTAGGATTATTTGTTCTAGCTCTGTGAACAATGCTGGTGTTACTTTGATAGGAATCGCGTTGAATATGTAGATTGCTTTGGGTAGTGTCGACATTTTAACAATATTCGTTCTTCCTATCCAGGATCATGGAATCTTTTTCCATTTCTTTGTGTCTTCTTCAATTTCTTTCATAAGCTTTCCATAGTTTTCAGTGTATAGATTTTTCACCTCTTTGGCTAGATTTATTCCTAGGTATTTTATGGGTTTTTGGGCAACTGTAAATGGGATCGATTCCTTGATTTCTCTTTCTGTCACTTCATTGTTGGTGTATAGGAATGCAACCGATTTCTGTGCATTGATTTTATATCCTGCAACCTTGCTGAATTCATGAATCAGTTCTAGCAGTTTTTTGGTGGAATCTTTTGGGTTTTTCATATAGAGTATCATATCATCTTCGAAGCGTGAAAGTTTGACCTCCTCCTGGCCGATGTGGATGCCTTTTATTCCTCTGTGTTGCCTGATTGCAGAGGCTGACTTCCAATACTATGTTGAATAATAGTGGTGAGAGTTGACATCCCTGTCTTGTTCCTGACATTAGGGGGAAAGCTGTCAGTTTTTCCCCATTGAGGATGATATTAGCATTGGGTCATTCATATATGGCTTTTATGATCTCGAGGTATGCTCCTTCTATCCCTGCTTTCTTGAGGGTTTTTATCAAGAAAGGATGCTGTATCTTGTCAAATCCTTTCTCTGCATCTATTGAGAGGATCATATGGTTCTTGTCCTTTCTTTTATTGATGTGATAAATCACATTAATTATTTTGTGAATATTGAACCAGCCCTGCATCCCAGGTATAAATCCTGCTTGGTCGTGTTAAATAATTTTTTTAATGTATTATTGGATCCGGTTGGCTAATATCTTGTTGAGGATTTTTGCATCCATGTTCATCAGGAAATAGGTCTATAGTTCTCCTTTTTAGTGAACAAGATATATATTTTTAAATATAATTTATTGTCCAGTTGGCTAACATACAGTATATACATTGTACTCTCAGTTTTGGGGGTAGATTCCTGTGATTCATCACTTACATATAATACCTAGTGCTCGTCCCAACAAGTGCCCTCTTCAATGTCCATTACCCATTTTCCTCTCTCCCCCACTCCCCACCCATCAACCCTCAGTTTGTTCTCTGTATTTAAGAGTCTCTTATGGTTTTCCTCCCTCCCTCTTTGTTTGTAACTATTTTTTCCTCTTCCCTTCCCCCATGATCTTCTGTTAAGTTTCTCAAGATCCACATAAGAGTGAAAACATATGATACCTGTCTTTTTCTGCCTGACTATTTCACTTAGCATAATACCCTCCAGTTCCATCCACGTTGCTGCAAATGGCAGGATTTCATCTTTCTCATTGCCAAGTAGTATTTCACTGTATATATAAACCACATCTTCTTTATCCATTCATCGGTTGATGGACTGATAGAATATTGTTGAAGGAAAGTAACAAATCAGATTGAACAGAGGAAGGAGAAACCTAAAAGCATCTAGCCAGCCTTCCTTGCAAAATCAAAGTACAAAAGGATAAGAAGGAATTCTAGAAATTCAAAGTTCTCTTTTAAAATGTACAACTAAAACCTAAAGAAGGACAGCAACTTGTCCAAAGAGACACAGCAATTAGTGTCAGAGCCGGGACTAGAACCACTTCCTGACTCGAAACCTAGTGCATTGCCATCAGGCATTTCCCCTCCCTTGACTTGGTATTTAAGTGGGAGTTCCCAGTGTGTTGACCAAAGACAGCATTTTCTGTTTTTCTGAGTGTGTGTGACTTTAGGGAATTGAAGGAGGAAACGAGGGTCACTGAGATGGGAAGGAAGGGGAGTTTGGGAACCAGGAGGGGCGCCGGGGTACCTCCTATGGCCAACCAGAATTTTGCATTCTAGCTGTTTGATTTTTCCAAAAAGTATCTGCACAGGCAGAGAAGCAGTGCAGAATACAGCCACACAAAGGAGGTTGCTCTTGATGTTTTGAAACTAATGGCGGCTCAGAATTAATTTGCTGCTTTTCTGGTCCCAGGTGACAGCGCTGATGGAAGCCTGAATGAAGTTCAGCAAATTAATCTTGAATATTTTATGGGTCTTGAATACTATATACACAGTATTCCTGATGTTGATTACTGTCTCAGTCAGTGCAGGAGGGATTTGTTTTATGATGATTTCAATTACAGATAACTGTTATACCCGGAATCACATATCAGCTGCTTGTAAACCAGAACGTGATATGAACACTGGCTGCCAAAAGCCAAGAGCTGCCCAGGACACACTTTTAATTTAAAGCTCATGATAAAATTACTCTGTTTCTAGAGAAAGAAGTTCCGTTCCTCCCTTGTTTTGTGTGCTTTCCCATTGGTCCTGGCCCCACTTGGGATCTGGAATTGTGCAGAAATGACAGGAATGCTGCTTTATGCTCCTTTCTGCTTTTCTACTGGGAATAAACGGCATTTGAATATTGCTGTTTTGTGTGCAAGGTTGGGCTAAGGGAAGTGACCCAGCAATCCTTACACCCTCAAGATGCATTCTCTGCCTTACATAATAGGTACCTGGTTTCCTGCAAGTGACCTGGATGCCTAAGTGTGATGCCCAGAAACACCAGGGCGCGCTGCAGAGAGACAAGGGACCTTCAGTCATGCATGCTGCCCACGTTAACAGGCCTTCTCCCTTGTCACACTTGGACACCTGAAAGCCCTCCTTCCTCTACTTAAGCTAACAGCATGTGTGTAGCCAAGGGCAGCGCTCTAAGCATCTCAATTTGAGAAAGGCCAGGTGGCCAGCAACTGGCAACCCCACTCAGAGGCCTAAAGCATCACAGCTGGAAAGGAAGGGCACTAGCTAAGTCTGACTTGTGGTTCTACTAGGGGGAAAATGAGGTTCAGAGTGAGGCAGGGCACTCCTCCAACTCACAGAGAATTAGCTCACCTCAAAGTAGAATCTCAAAGCCTGACCTCGAAGTAGAATCAGACATCACTGCTCTGAGTTCAGCAGTAAGCTTAGAAACACCTTATTTCTGTTTTCTTACTGGTTTCTCACATCAGAGTCTCCGAAAAGGCAAAAGTTTATGAACTTGTTTTTATAATCACACCTCCTTCCAGCTCTTAATGTTTTCCACAAATGCTACATTGTCTTTTCTATTTTTTTAATGCTTATTTTTGAGAAAGAGGGAAAGAGAGAGAGAACAAGCAGGAAAGGGGCAGAGAGAGAGGAAGACACAGAATCTGAAGCAGGCTCCAGGCTCTGAGCTGTCAGAACAGAAGCCAACACCAGGCTCAAACTCACCGACCATGAGATCATGACCTGAGCCAAAGTAGGATGCCTAACCGACTGAGCCACAGGCACCTCTCTTTTCTGTTTTAATATCCTAGTGGTCAGCACTGCAATGACCTCACTCCACAAACCATGGTTTTCAGCATAACAGAGACACAGAGAGCCAGTTCGATGACCTCCAGAATGAGCAAGTTTACAGAAAAAAAATCTGTTTTGCCTCATCTACTTGCACAGGTGTTACCATGTGCCCGTCCATCTTAACCTCTCAGCCTTTGTCTTTCTGGTCCTCCCTGTGTTCTCCATTCCTGAGCCTTGGCATGAATCACATACACCAATGTAATCTTAATTTGGAGTTTATGAATAGAAACAACGTATTGTTATTTATGGGGATCCCCACAGAAATGACCAAGTCCATGTGCTCACCAGTCTGTGACTACCAAACAAGGGTACCATTTTTTTTTACACTCAAATTATTATAGCATAAGCCCCACTTATATAAATCCCTCTATCAAATCCCCAGCAACTTCACTGAGCACCTCCTCTGGAACCTGCTGTTCTGACCAGACCAGCCACCACTTCCTCCTGGCCTCTGCTGGTGACTACCTCAGTTTCTCAACTTCCAGGACAGGGCATCGTGCTTTCTCACTCCTCATGGCAGGCCGTGATGTTAACTTGCTCCCAAAGAGGTAACTACACACTCCTGGAACTGTTCTCAAGGCCCGCGGGCTCTACCTACCTCATTCAGTATGCACATGGCAGCCGGTCCTTGCCGATCTGTTAGCCTGTCCCAGAAAGTGGGCCCAACTCAGCGCCTTTGGTAGGATGCACCTAGCATCTTCACATCCATGACCTTTCTCACACCCTCTTCACTCAGCTCCAAATTAAGGAAGAAGTCCTTCCACACTCCCATCCTATACCAGCACCCTTCCTGCTCTAGGATTAACTTCTCAGGTTGACAGTGGAAACCCCAATTTCTTCAGGAGGAAACCCATAACCACACCCTGGAAAAGAAAGGCATAAAGGTCAACAGGAAATTTAGCAACATCTGGCCTTTGACCAGATTAAGTGACAGCATGAGATATGCCAGCGGTCCCCCTTCATCATCTCACCTCACCAGAAAGAGAGTTGAGGCCTGTGCCCCTACCCCCTTGCCTGCTTCGAGCTGCCCTTCTGCCATGAGCAGATGCTGGAGTGAGGAGACTCATGAGTTTTCTAGGAACAGACAAGGGCAGGCAAAATCCAGAGGCAGAAGCAAAACAAAATGAAAGAAAACAGGTCTCTACCTCCAAGGGACAAGACACACTGCCAGCACTGCCAGTTGCCTTTCCAGAACAAAGCACTTAAAATCTCAGACTGCAGCATTTCCATCTTGTTCTTTGGTACATGTGGGGCTTCTCCAAGAAAAATGAGGGGGCTATTAATTGCTCTACATGTGCATGTAGGGCCCACCTCAGGGAGATGGTCCTCCAAGAATTTTAGGAGGCTCTACTCCAAAGACAAACGGCAGTGTTCATCCAGAAATGCTGAAATTGTCTTTAACTCCACAAATGGCAGAATTTCTAGCTTCTAAAAAAAAGTTTAGTGTCTGTCAGACTTCCTGCTGCATTCAGATGACACTCTCAATGCTGTCACACAGAGATCCCAACATGGATGCTTTCTAGGCTTTTTAGTCCACAAGGGGTTGCTGGAAATGAAGCTATGCCCTAAAAAAAATTTGTTTAACTTAAAAATGGGGTCACAAGACGGCAGAAACACAGCAGGACCAAGTATGAAAGTGCAGTTTGGGTAAATTGGAGACTTTAAGAAAAAAACAGCATAATAAACTTGATGGCCCAATTTGGCAAATAAGTTCCTTGAAAATGCTCCATTTTTTTTTTCCCACATAAAAAAGCAGATTTCCAAAGCTTACTTAGCAGGAGATAGGGAGCAAGTATTCTACATTTACGTGGACTGCCAACAAAGAGAAAGATCAGGATTCGACGACCTTAGAAACATCAGAAGGACACTGGGGGCCCCACTTCCTCCCGCAGACTCTGTTGCCATTTCTCAGTGGATGCTGCCTTCCAAGTGGTCCCTGGGGTACTCAAAATGGCCTGGGGGCTAAGAAGTCGGCAGGGCTTCAGATGCTCTCAGATGGGGTCCGGTGGGGTCCAGTGGGGTCAGCACTGGGGTCCAGTGCTCCTTAGTCACCTCCCTTTAGACACATCTCCAGCCCCCTGCTTGCCACAGGACCTAGTCATAGTCAAACAGAGGCCCAAGCCAAGAAACAAGAGAGAAAGCCTTTCACAGTACAGGCATACCTGGTTTTACTATACTTTGCTCTATTGCACCTTGTAGATACTGTGTCGTTCACAAGTCGAATGTGTGCGGCAGCCCTGCATCAAGCAAGCTGTGTTTCTGACAGCAAGAGCTCACTTCACATCCCCATGTCACGTTTGGGTAACTCTTGCAATATTTCAAACTCTTTTATTATTATCATATTTGTTATGGTGATCAGTGATCAGTGATTTTTGATGTTGCTATTGTAACTGTTTGGGGGCCCCAGGAACCGTGCCCAAATAAGATGCTGAACTTCATTGATAAATGTATGTGTTATGACAGCTCCACCCACTAGTCCTTCCCCCTCTCTCTCCTTCTCGAGCCTTCCCTACTCCCCAAGACACAACAATATTGAAATTAGACCAATTAATAACGCTACAGTGGCCTTGAAGTGTTCCAGTGAAAGGAAGAGTTGCACATCTCACTTAAAATCAGAAGCTAAAAATGATTAAACTTAGTGAGGAAGGCATATCAAAAGTCAAGAGAGGCTGAAAGCTAGGCCTCTTGCACCACACAGTTAGCAAGTTGCGAATGCAAAAAAAAGTTCCTGAAGGAAATTAAAAGTGCTACTCCGGTGAACACACAAATTATAAGAAAACATAACAGCCTTATTGCTGACGAAGAGAAAGTCTGAGTGGTCTGGACAGGAGACCAAACAGCCACAACATTCTCTTAAGCCAGAATCTAAGGCAGGGCAAGACCCTAATTCCCTTCTATCTATGAAGGCTGAGAGAAGTGAGGAAGCTGCAGAAGAAAAGTCTGAACTAGGAGAGGCTGGCTCATGAGGTTTAAGGAAGGAAGCCATCTCCACAATATAAAAGTCCACGTTGAAGCAGCAAGTACAGTCACAGGAGCTGTGGCAAGTTATCCAGAAGATCTTGCTCAGAAGATTCATGCAAGTGGTTACACCAAACAACAGATTTTCAATGTAGACAAAATAGCCTTCTGTTGGAAAAAGATGCCATCTAGGACTTTCACAGTTAGAGAGGACTCAGAAAATGACATATGCTGGCTGAATGGGTTGTTCTTTAAGGAAGACGTTCAGAGCTAAATTCCCATGACAGCTGGAAGACGGATGGCTGATTTCTGAGATGCCCCTTCTGGCAGCAGATGAGAATGCTTTCCTTGGGATCCTTCAGAGGTGGGCAGGGGGAGCAAGGAGCAGGTCACTCTTCCCTTTCTTTTTTCTCCTGATTTTCTATGGGCCACAACTTACACTGATGGCTGCCTCATGAAGAGACAAGTGAAACCCTACATAGAGAGAACTCAGCACGGTGAGTTCATAACAAGCCCCGACCCTAACCTGCCCGTGTTCTAACATGTCCATTCATTCAGAGACTTCTTGCATTTCTTAAGCCCCACTGGTACCAAGTCTTATGGGGTCTCAGCCTTGGGGAAGTGCGAATATAAGAACCACCACAGACAAACTTCACAAACATTTATAAACATCAGGAAGATGACTTCAAGACAAGCAACATCCAGCGTAGCCAGAATGTTCTCCTTCTTGTGACACTAGGAATAAGCAGTGTCCTGGGTGTGTGGTTCCAGGCCCACCTTCATCCAACTCACTGGTGAATTTAACTTTGACCCTTTCTATTTGTGGATTTAGGTGCCTTCAGCTCCTGTCTGGAGGAAATGACTTGATGGGGTATAATATTCCAATAAAAAGTACACAAGGGAACATATGTTGGCTCTATAAATCAACAACCTCCAACGTGACCATTAAATGAGTATTTCCTATTTTTCCTCAAAGAATCCACGATAAAGTTACCAACACCAGTGATAGAGGGTAAGGGTGGAAATTAGACCCTGAGGTAAATCAAACACTTTCTTCCTCTGCCTCGCTTGCCAATGTCACTAAATTTATTGATGGCATAATTGGAAAGTCTGGCTTTGAGCCAAGTGTTGCCTTCTGAATGAGAGGCAGGGGGTGGAGGAGCCATAAAATGTTAATTTCTCCACATGCAAGCTCAGGGCCACCTGTCCCATGCTCCTATGTCACATCAATCATCGCAGCCTCTAGTTCAACCAAGTGATAAGGCCTCTCTAGTAGATTCCTAGAAGAGGCATAATAAACAGTGACCTCCCCTGGTGCCTACAGCTCTTGACTGTATAATTAACATTTACACTATGGGCCTGAAGTTATTTCCAATGCTCCAGAAATTCCATTTCACAGACTGAGAAACTGAGTGCAGAATAAAGCAGAGGCCAGGCCCACTAAGCCAACAGTTCCATAAGGACAGAGACCCCCATCTGTCACTGCTGAATCCCTAACCCACTGCTCGGTCCCTGGCCCTGAGCAAGAACACTACATATTCCTGGTCCCTTCCCCACTCTGTTTCCTTCACTTGTCTCCCTCCTACACCCACAAACACATGCAGGGAAACAGATACACAGAAACACTCAGACACTCTACAGTACACATACACACAAACAGATGGAGGCAGTTACACACACACACACACACACACACACACACACACACACACACACACAAACCTTTAACTTAATAACAAGGTTTAGGGATAGAATTACCATTACTTCTTTCATCAGTCTGACACTGCACTTTGTTGGTGAAAATCAAGCAATTTATACCAACGGGGTCCTGTTTTATTTTATTAACTTCTCGGTTGCACTGGAAGAGTCATGGGAGTTTTTCTAGGTCAATCTCCTCCTTTCAAAGGCAGAAAAACTTAGGCCCACAAAGGGAAGGGAATTGCTTTAAATGAATTAGCCATGATCAGGAATGAATCTGGCCCTTTGTTTCCTAAGCTACACGGCCCTTAGGTCCTTCCAGTGATGGTTTTCAGCCACTGTGCCCAGCAGGGTTGACCTGATAGTGAAAGGTGCTGCCAGTTATGGACTGGCCCCCACTTGCTAGGCACGGAACCCAGCCTTTCACATGCATTACTTCAACTGCATCTTAGAGCTGAAGAAGTCAAAGTTCAGGGAGGTAAAATATTCCATTGACCCATATGAAGTTGATGATATTTGATCATTTTTGTCTAATAAAAATGGTAAGTTAACAATTTTCCCCAGACCTCAGAACAGTTAAGTGGCCAAGCCAAGTTGTGCCTCCAGAGCCCTTTCCCATTCGTTGCAGTCTCCCTGTATGTATGGCCCAGGCTCCTCTGGCCCTCACACCTGCCTGCAGGCTAGGCCTGCTCTCTCTATCACCTTTCCTTGGCTGATCCTGATTGCTTTCTTTTCTACTTAGACTAATGTCAGACCTGCTGCCCTCTACTCTTTTCAATGCATCTCCATCACTGCTGACCTCTGTATTTTCTGATCTCCGCTCTCTTTACTTTGGAACTTTTCCTCTCTCATCAGATCTATGACCATCCCTCTGACTCTTTTTATCCATCAGCACTCTTGTCCCCACACTGAGCCTCTCCTATCCACACTGGTCAGGACAGCTTTTCACTTCTATTGTCTGTCCTTTTCCACATCTGGAGACTTCTAAGCATTTATTCCTAATATTTTTGCAGTTTACTTGGACCACGGGCACTTCCTTGGCCATTAAAAATATGTCCACAGGAGTTGTGATGTTCTTGCTCTCAAGAGGTGAAGCTTACCCCCCTCCTCCTGAGGATAAGCTGGAGTTAGTAATTGGCTTCCAACAAAGAGAATATCGCAGAAATGATGGCATGACACTTCACAGATTAGGTTATAAAAAGACTGTAGCTTCCAAGTGGATTCCCCACCCCACCCCCTACCTCATCCCTGCTCTGGGGGATGCCATGTCATTCATAGAGCTATGGACAGGTCCAAATCGCGGATCCCTGCCAACAGCCACATGAATGAGCCACATGAAGAGTGAACTCCCAGCCCCAGTTATGTCTCAGAGACTGCAGCCCTGGCCAAAAGCTTGGCCTGACAGATCCCAAGCCAGAACCACCCAGCTAAATTGCTCCTGGGTTCCTGCTCCACAAAAGCTATGAGATAATCAACGCTTGTTGCTTTAAGCTGCTGAGTGTGAGATAACTGAGTAACTAATACAGGCACCTTTGGCCTTAAAAGACAGAAAGAAGCCACCCCCATATCAACAATCACATATCGCAATGGGCTTCTTTATTCATTTTCCCTAATTATTCCTGACACTGCTTCCTCAGCTGACCAACTTGCTCCCTTCCCAGTAACCTTCCTTGCCTGGCACCCTTTGCCTCCAATAACTAAGCAAATGGGTATTTCCAGACCAACCTGTTTTGAGTTCTGCTTAGCTAAAAAGAAAACTAACAAAGAGTAAAACAACAACGAACTCTCCAAAGAGATAATGTACTTGTCTGACATGGGTATATGCTACTGCAAAATAACTTACAAAGCAACAGCAGCACTCAAAACATCTCACCGCTCTGTTCTCAGTCCCTGACTTTGAGTTACAAGATGAGAATTTTCCAGTCCACTAAAACGCATGCTGACATTAAAACTTGTCAGAGGGGTGACAGAGACAAAAGATGTGAATGTCTGAAAATTGAGTCCAGTTCTCAGGAGTGTGTCCCTTGCCCTGTGTGGGCAAATTATCTGAAACATTTACACAGAGATGAAATCCTACAACCATGAACACGAAAGGTCCCTCTGGGTTATTTGGTGGCCATGGGATTCTACTGAACAGAGGCTGATTTAACGTATGTAAACTTAGAAATCCTAGTGGGAACTCAGAGGTTTTCACCACAAGGAGTGCTACTGGGATAAGACAGTGTGTGCCTTCTTTAGGCCACGTATGCAGACTTACACAGTATGTTCTCTCATTCCCTTTGCTCCTCTTGCCCCATTCCTGTGTCATACTCCCTCATCTGGGTACTAAACCCTGAAGAGTTAGGGGCAGGTTTCATGACTTGTGGAGGTCTATTACATGGACCAAGGCATTATCCCTTCCTTGTTTGTGGCATGCTTACCAGCTCTCTCAATTGATTTGGAACAATACCATTTCTAACCTTTGAGTAATGGACACAAAAACCAAGCTGAATTTTCTAGCTGTTACACAAATAGCCCACAGCAAATAGCATTGGTCATGGGTACCACCAATCGTCCTTCTTGCTTTACTTGGTTCCCCAGCTCTGCCTACTTCTGATTCATGTCTTCAGTAATCCAGGACACTGGGTAGAAGCTGACATTAAAGATCTGCCCATCCTCAGAACCACCAGACCTAACCCTCTTGTAATAATAAGGGCACACTGAGAAATGCCCAGCTCTCAAGTTAAGCCTCTCCAGTTTGACAGAAATGAGGTCCTTGGCTACCAAGATTGAAAGATGTCCTATAAAGATGTCCTAGAAAGATGTCCTATAAAGATGTCCTAAGGTAAGACATGGCTTAGAGACGGTCGTGTGAAGTGGATAAAAACAAACCTTAATTAAAGACAAAAATAAGTCTGTTAGATTTGCTTTTGAAATTATAGGTAGAGAATTTCAAAATATAGCCTATAAGGGCTTCCTCCACTCACCAATTACACTGACAGAATAGATTTCTGAAGCAGCCAACTGGAAATACAATACATATTACAAGAAAGAAAAATCAGCTTTCACCACTCATATTTGGTGATTTATTGTGTCCACACATGCTAAAGTATGAAAAAGAGTAAAATAATTTGAGATCAAAACCCAAAAACATGTGAGGGATTTGAGATCCCTCAAATTTGGGATTTGAGATCAAATCTCAAAAACACAGGGATGCCTGGGTGGCTCAGTTGGTTAAGCATCCAACTTTGGTTTAGGTCATGATCTCACGGTTCATGGGTTTGAGCCCCGCTTAGGGCTCTGGGTCAACAGCCCAGAGCATGGAGCCGACTTTAGATTCTGTGTCTCCTTTTCTCTCTGCCCTTCCCCTGCTTGTGCTCTGTCTCCCTCTCTCAAAAATAAAATAAGCATTACATTTTTTTTTAATGAAAACACAAAGGTAGATGAAAAGAAAAGCAATTGGGCCTATATCAGGGACACCCTTTATTGTTCCACCTGTCAGCAAACTCTGGGACCTAGCTATAGTACTTCGGTTTTGTTGTATAACCTCTGTGTGACTCAGTCTCATGACCTATAAGGTGGAGAACTAGTAGAATCTTCTTTATAGGATTATTATGAGGATTAAATGAAATCACATATAGAACAATTCCTGGCACAGAGGAACCATTCGATAAATATTACCAATTATTGTTGCTATTACTTCTATTATCATCCCATTCTGTCTTTGTAAGTAGATCCACATGGCAAAGCCACATCATAAAAGCACAGCATGGCTTGGTAAACAAGCCATCCACATATTATGCTGAACCCAATGTCTATTGGCATCATCCAAGATGCATGGTGCTCCCATCTATATTATATACAGAAGGTTTTACCAGTAGAGTCAGAATTTTCCAAACCAACTGCCCAAAGTTCCCTCCATTCTGGTCAGATGAGCACTGCTTATGCAACATTTTATAGCTTTCCTCTGCCTTTCTCATTCTTATTTGATAAGTCGAATGTTCCAGACAGTCTTTCTGAATGGAAGACCACTGTTTCTCCTCCAGGTCTCTTAATCTCTGTTCGGACCAGTATGCATTAATTGTAACTTTCACCTCTCAAAGCGTTCTCTTACGTCCTTCACTTCCCAGTTCATGGCGGGTGCTATTGCCCCTGAGAATTTAATATCTTTTTTTCTGACAAATATTTTGTCCACTCAAAAAAATTAGGGGAATCTGTAGAATTATCCAAAGAATTCAGTTTAGATACTCCATTAGTTCCTAGTAATCTGGTAAAATATTCTCCTTTCTGAATATGATGAAGGCAATCTGCCCTGACATTTAATATTGTTGTTTATTTCTATTTAAAATTCAAGGAAAAGGAGATCAGCCACAAGTATAAGGTGACTTATAGTCCCATTCTGATAGACTGATAGACTATAGAAATTATAGTCATGATCATACATAATTCTGCTAGAGTTTGGGTTTGCCTAGGCTGATCATGGGATATTACAGTATAACTGCCCAAGAGGCCACATTTAAGACTAGCCATAGCAAATGAACAACATCAGTAATAATAGTTTTCATTATTTTTTCTAAAGATATTTTTCATTAATTTTTTAAAACTGTCCAATAAACAAATAGATGATCCTACTTAATTATATCTAAGGGTTACTTCAAACCAGACCAGGTTTCCATACCAATTATAGGCAATGAATCCACTTACTTTGAAATGTTATTTTAACATAAACACAATTGGTTCGGTCAAAGTTTCCTGGGTAATACTAAAGGAGATCTTTCTGTGTACAAGAGATGCTTCATATACTATACCATTAGATATTCACAACAAACCTTTGAGGTACATACTATGTTGATGAGGCATAGATATTGGTATCATTACCTTACCAAAGGACAAGAACTAGTAAGAGATACAGCTGAGGTGTTTTTTTTTTTTTTTTTGAGCCATAACTCAAAAGCAGAAGCCACTTTAGCTATTTCAAGTAAAGAGGGATTTAATATAAGGATAACCATCTACAGAAGAATTAATAGTACACTTTTACCAATTGAAGGTACAGACATCTTCATATCAAATTATAGTAGACATATTTCAAGAATTTATCCCTACCTCAAAATTAGATCCATCACTAGATCTCATTATTTACAATATTAATAAAGAAACATATGTATTACTATAACATGAATTTATTATTTAATACGTTTTCACAGCCAATATAATTGGCTTCCTATAAAATCTTTTGTTTTTTACTTTAATCATTTAAAACCATTATTTGAAAAGGGGTCCATGAACTTCACCAGATGCTGAAAGGTCTGGGACACAGAAATATTAATTTCCCTTGGCCTAGAAGGAATCAACACACAGAATATGGAATCTCAACTCCTTTCTATCAAACTCCATTATCTTTGCCTTAATCATCACACTCTACTGGTCTTTCAGAGTGACAGCAATCCTTTTTTTAGGTATTTTGAACACGATCAAAAACCTGAGTGATCCCAGCTTGTTTCACACTGATGCAGCCTTGGGAATCCCCAGTGAACACTGGAGGAGTAGTTTTTTTTCATCCATAAGATCAGTCCTTTTCAGGCAGGTCACGGGGGGGGGGGGGGAGGGGGTAGGTGGTGGTGTCATCTTCTACCACCTTTGAAAAATTTCATTCTATTTCCCCACGCACTGCCTTCATATTTGCAAGGTACCTCTTCCAGTGACTTCACTAAGGTATCTCAGAACTACACTGCTGACTCCTGTTTTCATCAGGCAGAGTAATGACGTGTGCAAAGATTAAATGTTAGGGTGCTCAGAGGAAGAAATAAAGGTGTTACCCTAAGACTTCTTCCATGAGACATTCAACTCAAAATGCATGTGTGTGGTATTTTCTTTGCTGACAGGGCTTCCATCTGTGAGTATAGCTAAAAATATGGATGAGCTGTTTGTCCTCATTCAACTGAGAAAGACGGAATTAGAAGAGACCTCATTTAACAGATGAAGAGACCAAGAAACATATTCTATCGTGATTAAGGGCTCAACTGTACAGTCAAATAGACTTGGCCTTGAACCCCAACTTCTCATGCTATTTGTGTGACAGTGCGCACAGATCCTGGTTACAGAGTCGCTTAATCACAGGTTCATCATCTGTGAAGTGGGGAAATTTACTTCTCAAGATATTTTTTTTTTTATATTAAGTGACATAAAACACATGAGATGACTAGCACACACAATGAATATTATTAGTACAAACAGAGACAAGACTACTCAAGGTCATAAAATGCAGAGCCTTGTCTGAGATGCAGGCTCCTGGCTCTTTCTGCATTGTTCTTTTCTGCATGAAGACCTTCTGTGTGATGGTTTTTCTTTCCTCTAAGACTTGGCTAGGCAGCTGGTGAACTGCATGGCCCCATTCTAGGTTGCACCCAGAGAAGGAAAGCTGTAAAAACATGTTTACATAAGAGAAACTCCATAAGCAAGACTTGCTTCTTCCATCATCACAAAATGAAAGAATAATAGTAGCCAGCCAAAGACATGCATCAAGGGAGCTTTTAATCTTGTACCTGCTAATAATCAGATTTCTGGACTGTGAGCTGCATCTGAGAAATTGACTGCTCTCTTTTCACATCTCTGAGATCCATCTGTAGCACATGCTCAGCCAAGGCTTCTGTTCAAATCATAATCATCTTTGGCAAACTCATTTCCAGGTGATTCAACAGATTTCTGCGAGATGACATGTTCCAAAGTTGTCCTGTCACTCACAAGGGACTCCTTTTACCACCCACTTATCTGCCCAGACTCAAAGGACAGTACCTCCAATGCAGCCCAGTACTCAGGGACTCACAGTATAGGGGAGAACACGTGCAAACAGGCCACGACCCCATAAACCGAGGATTCTGGGGGAACATATGGCAGGAGCTCTTAATGGAAGAGGCAGTTAGAGAGAGCTACCTGGAGGAAGTCACTTAAGTTGAGGAGTAGCTCAGCAGGTGAAGAAAAAGATTTAAAAACTTGCCAGGCAAATAAAACAGCATATTCCAAGGTCCAGGGGGAGAGAAGCAGAGTGGACTTGCGAAAGTGAAAAAAATATACCCTGTGAGATTTTGGGATTGGTTGGCATTCAATAAAACCTTGCATCTTGGGTTGAGAAAATTTATTTTCCCTAACACCTTGATACACAAAGTTGTTTATGCTACACTGAGATGGAGTCACTGTTTTTCCAAATGGAAGGATCATCTTGGTAAACCTCTAGCTCCAAGCTGGAAAGGCAGTGGTGAGCACCCAATAGCTGCTGGGGTTTGTGTAAGGCACAGCAAGGGCCATAACAAAGACCCTGTGGGCTGGGCCTGGCAGCTGGGCTGGCATCGCTGTACATTTACCTACCACACAATGAGAATGACTCATGCAGGAAAAAGACAGCATTCCTACTGATAGAGCCACTAAGAGACTCCATACTGGATGGTCTGAGGAGAGGATTTCCAATGGGCATTCCACTTAGTCTCTCAAGCTCATGATAGCCAAAGGAAGAGAGCCAGTCACTCTGAGGGTTCGGTTCTGGTTGAGTCAGCGTAGGGTGTCAGTTTGCCTGGAACTCCGGTCTTCTGGGAACATCAGGCTTTCCATGCTAAATCCAAGAAAGTGCCAGATGAAGAAAGACAAACTGGTCACCTCACTTTAACCCACTGCAAGTGCACCAACTCTGTGCTGGGCCCCAGGAGAGATGCTGAGGATATGGAGATGGATAAGACACGATTCCTGCTCTTAAGAACGTCTCACAGCACAATTAATGGAAAAGACAAACATGTAACCAAAATAAATCCTGAGACCTCCACATACACCTGTCCTGATAAAGGGGTGAATTCAAAGAAGTACAACAACTAAAAGTAATTAAAACGCAATTCTAAGTTCTATCTCTCAAAGAATATCAAAGGAGTGTAATTCATCACCCACGTTCGTTTTTTATCTCCCCCCTTCTCTCATCTCATCTCCAAATTTCTCTGAAGCTCAACGTGTCTGGGCCTCTGGGGCCATCCTCGCACTAAGCTCTCTCCCAAGGCTTCCTTGGCCCCTACTTACGAGGGGTCTTCTTCCTTCTCTGTTCCCTCAGCATGTACGACTTCCCTGCCAGAAGTGGTTGCTGTGACAAAATCTCCTCCGGGACCCTCCCAGGAAGGCTGCGGATGCAGTGATCGCACAGCCTCAGTCTTCTCTACCCAGAGAGGAACAGAGCAGGTGTTTTCTCACGTGATTGCTTTTCCGGCAAGAACTTCTCCACCTCAGGTCACTCACATGAGCACATCATTTCCAACTGCTCTGGTGAGGGCCATATTGAGGACAATGTGTGTACAGGGAGGTGTACAACCACACAGGTGGGTGCTTAGCTCAAGAACAAAGCAGGAACTAGGTCGCTGGAATGGAAGCAGACTCTGTCCAGAAGCTTTGGGGTTTCCCCCTATGGCAGACCCGGAGGAACTCTAGCTGTGGAGGAAGGGGGGGTCCTTTAAGGCTGCACCTATTCAACCCACAAGCAAATGAGCTTGAACACAAAGTAAAATGTACACACCAAGCTCGTGGTGCTCTATTTTCTGAACCACTTAAAAATAGCTTCTTAGAGGGGAAACAGGGAATAGAGATAGCCAGGTCTTGAGGGAACCATCTATTTGGTCACTAGACATGTGGATTAATTTTGCCCTGAAAGAAAGGCAGAACCTCACTATAGTAAGTGCTAGCAACATATTGGTTGGGGTGCGGAGGGTGGGAGGGAGCTTCTGCACTCTACTTCACAATTGTGCCTTCATGGCCCTTTAACTTTGTCCTCTAAAGAACATCACTAAAATCATGAGGCTGTACAGACTGATACAAGGCTGGATTGCCTTGGTTAGAACACTGACTAGCTGCAGGATCTTGAAGAAGTTATTTCATCTCTCTGTGCCTCAGTTTCCACCTCTGGAAAACAAAGACAATCACATTATCTACCTCATAAGGTTGCTAAGAATATTAAGCAAGATAATATCTCCAAAGTATTTACAATAGTGCCTGGTACATAAAAAGCATCACATAAGAATTTGTTAAGTGACATGATCATTTTCAGTACCATTTAACTTGTACTTAATTTGTGCCAGGTACTATTCTCACAACAGTTCTGAAGGGCAGGCAGTTTTAAATTGCCTCTGGCATATAGCCAGGGAAACTGAGGCTCAAAAAGGAACTCACCAACATCACACAGTTGATAAACGGCAAAGTCAGAAGCTAAATCCAGGTCTGTCTGGCAGCAAAACCCATCCTGTGGACTCTTTTGCTTTCCTGACTCCCCAAATCAAGTTTTAGAAAACTTTCCCTCCAAAAGTTTGTTGAAGACCTCCCTCTGCACCCAATTCCATCAGATATCCAGAGCCAGACTTGGAAGAATATCTGGGAACTGCAGTTTACCCAGGGAGAGACACAGCCATGGGCAGGGCCAGCTCCCACCTGGTCCCTGGTAGGTGGGGTCTCAAGCCAAACTTTACTGCCTGATGATCAGCACATGCGCGCGCACACACACACACACACACACACACACACACACACTTTCAGTGCCTGTGTGGGAGCCAGCACTGTCATTTCTACCAAAACAAGCTGCTCCTTTCCAGCCTCTCTGCTAATTACACTCAGGAGAGCACCTCCTTGAGAATACACTCCCATCTTTGCTGTCAAGGGACCCAAAGGAAACCTGAGATCCCCAGAGCCTGTTCCCTTCAGACCAGTCCTCCTTTCCCAGGGGAGGAGCAACACTTTTGACTCTGGGGGTAACCTGGAGGAGAGGCTCAGGCAGGACAAAGGCAAGGTGAATTCCCCCAACCTAACGCCATAGCTGTGTCTGCAGATCAATAGTAAGAACAGTAAATATGACAGCGATGACCGTGGAAATAGGAACTAACATGAACAGAAAGAGTTACTGCATACAAGGAGCTATTATAGGCAACTCACACCCATCATCTCTTATACTGTTCACAACAACCCAAGACAATATTAATGACCCTGTCTGTAAATGCGAAGATGAGACCCAGAAATGAGAAGTTATTTGCCCAAGACCCCACAGCTAGTGAGTGTCAGAGCAGGGGAGAAGGTGCATGTCACCTGACTTGGGAGACCATAAGTCTTTCCCCTGCTTGAGGAGACATGGACTGAGGTCCCCACAAGGCCATTTCCCTCTTGAGGCTCTAAGGATCCATCTTCTCAGCAAAAGGTTTTGTTTCTCTGCCCCACCCACGTACCTGTCCCACGCCTAACCCTGACAAACTGAAACTGCCTAAGAATTCTCCAGAGCTCATGTGACCAAACCAAATAATGTTTCAGAGATAATTTACATAAATAAACGATTCTGTTCCTAGGTGAGAGACTGTATCAAAGCTTTCCCTGGGGAACATTAGGCTGGCTTTGCAAGCTCAGCAATCAGGCAGGATCCTGCTGCTCTGTACGATGGCTGCCTCTCTTCCTAAGTGATTTTGGCCATCACCCAAATGGGCCCCATCAGGGCATCTGTACTTTTCTGTGGACCTGGGCCTAGAGGGATGTCCCTAGGAAGCTTACACCCTCTGCTTCCTTCCACACAACCTCGGCCTATGTTGCAAACTCCCCTGCTCGTTTTTAAGCTGCTCTACACTGAGAGGTTTCCGCCCAGAGCTTTCCTGGGGGTACTGAGACAGGCATTCATGACAAGTGCCCCCCTCTGCCTGGTATGTTTGCAGTTGGAGGGTCCAGCTCAGTCCCACAATCTATCCCCTTGGTGATGGCCATGAGCAGCTGCCTATGATAGGCCAGATCATTCCTCCAAAAGAGTGCACTTAGGTATGGGAACAACTCTTCACAAAGTTTCTCAGATGATGGAGCCATGGGTGACTGGGGCTTAGCCTCCTCCTCTCCCCTGGAGCTGATACCTCCAAATTCTTCCTCACCCTCCTATGATGTCTCCAGATTGTGTAGGTTTTATGGCTAAGAGCAAGCTCTGATTCCAGTGAGGCTATGTGCTAGTTACATGACCTCAAAAAAAGTTGCTTAGCCTCTCTGGACCTTGGTTTCTTCACCTATAAAAGAGAAATGATGTAACACCTAACCTCATAGAGCTGCTATAATGGCCATGTGATTTAATGCACACAAAGAAATTAGCACAAACCTGGAACAGAATTAGCATCAAAAAGCTGGTAATTGTCCATTCCATGTTGGGTGGTAACAGCCCAATGTACCAACCTCCTCACATAGGCTGAGGACTTGGAAGTCTTTGTTTCCATTACTCTGCCTCCTGGGCCTCTACATGTGGGGTATACAGATACGTCAGTCCCAGTACATCCACAAAGAACCCTCTTCTTTTCCCCAAATTAGCATTAACACATGAGACCTTCACAATCTAGTCTACTCCCTTACCTGACACATATAACTTTAACTCTCACTCCACAGAAAATAGTGTAAAAAAAAAAAAAAAAGAAAGAAAGAAAAGAAAATAGTGTATTTCATGCCTCCGTATCTTTGTATGGATTTTTCCTATGTCTGGGATCCCTTTGCCTACTTTTTGGGACTATCTTGTTCCTATTTCTTTCCATATAAGCATCACCTTCTCCGAAAGCCTTCCTTGACATGCCTTCCACCCAAGCTGGATCAGGTGACTTCTTATGAGTTTCCATAGGCCCTTGTCCTTTTCCCATCATTGCCAATATCACATTGAATCAGAATGGCCAGTGTAGCAGGTAAGTATCTCAGCCTACAATCTAAATGTACACAAGGAACACCTTTCCTTCGATGCTCAAAAACTGAACTTAATTTCTACTGGAGCTTCCAAATCATAATCTCAGTCACTTCAAGTAATATTAGTGACCTTAACATATTCTCAGCCAATTTGGTGGCACCCTCAACACCCGTATCCTCCCAGTTTGATTCTGGGCTCTGAGGGCCTCAAAGAGAATTGAGGCACGGGCAGGGTGGGGAGAGAGATGGATGGGGCACTGCTCTTCAGGTATCATCATTAATTTATGCTGGCATCTGCAGAGATATAGCCCATCCCCTTCTGATCCTCCACTATCTATCTAAAGAGGTCTTACCTCTGCTCCATCATCTGCCCCTCATGTCCAATACTATATCTGGTTATTTATGTTTCTGTCTGGGCACATGGGAATCACATTCTGTGCTCTTAGAAGCTGTCTCAAGGCCACCTACCCTACACACTCCACATACTCCTCTCCATTGCCACTATATGTCAAGATAAACGAAGAACAACTCAAGAATTCTTGCCATCCTTCCAGGCTCCCTCAAGAAAGTTAAGTGTAGATATCCTCCATCCACAGTGTGCCAAACCTACCTGAATACACTGTCAACTGTCCCACCCAGCCTCCCTAGAGCTCATCCCTGAGAGTTATGGAACCCCTTTTAAGGGAAAAGTGCCAATGTGCATTTCTTTTTTCCCCCCAATGTACATTTCTATTGCATTCCATCCAATTCTCCTCCTTTAACCTAGATTATCCTTACATTTTATGGATCAGGAAAAAAAAACCCAAACTCTGATTAGTCTTTATAGTTCCTGAGTCTCTTCAAGGCAAAGATTCTTGGAGTCTCAAATCCCTAAGCTTTTAGAAGTCACAAGTCTTTCCTCTCAAACTGTTATCCATGTCTTGAGTTTTCAAACATATTTTGAAACTTCAAAGCCAAGCCTTGACCCCTTGAGACTCATACCTTTCTGTGTTCTGCTGTCAAAGTCCTTCCCAAAGCCAAGAATGCTTTACGGTCTAGTTTGAATAGGGAATGTGCCACAGGATTCCCCCCCACCCCCGCCACCCTGCAAAATGCAATAAACCAAATACAACAGTAAATGCATCAAAATAGTATCTCACTATCTCTTGACTTGTCTGATTCTCTACCAGACTGTGATCTCTGAAAGCAATTATTTCATTTCTTTGACTAATACCATGTGCTGAATAAGTTGTAGCTGAATAAATAAACAAAACATTGATTTCTGTTCATAGCATTTGAGATTTCAAGAAATAAACAATATAGTGGACTATTAAATACTGTATATATAAGCACCACAAAGAAAACAAAACACCCTGGATCGGAATGGTAGAGCCAGCAGAATGGCTAATCTTGATTCTTCCACCCAGTGTTTACTAAGCTGTTACTATGAGTCAGACACGGTTACATACATGATCTTCCTTAATTCCATCTTAGCAATGAGAACATGTAATCTTTTAGGGAACAAGATTCCTAGTGGTCATGGCCCTGTTTTTCCACTAGAAAATGGGAAGGCTCTCCTTCCCCCATAATAGCCACCAAGTGTACTGTAAAGTGAGATGGAGAGCTCAGAGGTCACAGAAAACGAGCATCTTTCTTGGCACCTGTGGCTCTGACCTCATTAGATCTGCAAGTGAAAAACCAGCAAACATATTTATCATTTCGTTTCATGTTTGTATTATCAGCTCTTGCACTGAGATAAATTCATGGAAGTTAATATGGGGAAACTAGCAATAAGCTCAGGAAGGCTCTTAGAAACCTCATATTGCATTTGCCCTGAGGCTCATAATTTGACTTTCAATCAACACAGCTGAAATACGTGGCATGAAAATTTTATCGCAAAAGGGTAATGTGTGTGTCAGAAAGTAACCTCCTTTCTGAGTTAATTATTTGCTTTTAAAGGGAAAATAATATTGCAATGTAAATCACAGGTGCATTGTTCCTCGGATTCTGGCTGGAGTCTGGAGATGACTACGCTCTCTAAAATCCCATGCAGTCACTGATTCAGGTTCATCCTAAAGCTATTGCTATCTAGCTGTATTACCAAATCGGAAACTAGGAAGGAGGCAATTGGGTGCAAGGGAATAACCACTAGACTTAGACAAAAAAACTTAAACTCAGCCTTACTCACTTTCTAAGTCACTCATGACCCTGACCCCAACCCTGTTTTCCCATCTCTCTCCTGGAGATAATAGTATGGACCCTGCCTATAGCGCACAGTCGCTGTGGGGACCAAACCAGCTGCTACATGTGAAAGAGCTTTGCGCACTGTGAAACATCGTGCCCTGTGAAAGGAGAGAAGGCAACCCGGCTAACAGACTGATGCTTCCTTACCCTCTTGTAGGAATTTGACAATAACAGCTTGCACTCCTGAAGTGATCACTTGGTACAAACAGGGTACTAAGTGATTACAAATATTAACTCATTTAATCCTCAAACAACCCAACATGGCAGGTTCTATTATCATTCCCATTTATACACATGGAAATGGAGTCAAGGAGAGGCTAAGTCCCTGGCCATCTGGCTCCAGAATCTCTGCTCTTCCTCCCCTGGGTAAGGATGTCTTCCTCTCTCCCAGGCTCCCCTCAGATGTCTTCATCTTCGATCCTGCTGTAAAGCCATACTTCTTTGGTCCATAAAATAGCTAAAAGAATCTAAATATATTTCTTGAGGACAAAGTCTGCCTTGGGATCTGCTGCTCCTTCCCCGCTTAGTAATGTATTTACGTATCCTGTAGAGAGGTAACTTCTGCTTGCTGGTCTACCTTCTGCCCTCTGAGGTCATGCAGAGCAGTGAGCCATTCTTAAAAACCAAGTATCTCAGACTCTTCAACTCTTTATCCCATCGGACATTCCTAGGACTTTTCCAGATGCTCACTATCCACTTCTGCATTCCTCTGATTTTGTCCCCTAGAACTGGAATGTCCACAATTGCACATATAGCCTCAAGGGTGGTCTGTCCAGGACAGAGGTCAGGACTACACAATCACACACCAAACACAGCTAAAATTCATGCTCAGTTGTCCCACACTGCCATAGCTACCCAAGCTCAGTTTCCCTCCAGCCTGGGGTCTGAAGTCTCTAAGGTATGGAAGCTCTTTCTGGGAGAGAACAAACTTCCTGACTGAGAAAGGCTCAGCCAATTCCATCACCCCAGAGACTGATGATTATGTGTTTAGATTATCTTGCTCCTCACCTTCCACAACCTTCTCGATTCTTCTTCTCATTCTCCTTCCCTAAAGCTCCCTTTTTTCAGCTTCTCTAATCATTAATTAATCCATTCAAAAATATTTATGAAGACTCCACTAAATAACTGCTACTCCAGAAGCTGGCATCATAAAATATGAGAACTCTTTAGTGGTTCCAAATAACATGGAGATGAAATGTATTCTTTGAAGTCTTTTGGGAATTTTAATAGATCTGATTTTTTTTTCAGTCACTCTCTCTGCTTACACAGATATGACTCTGCCTTTGCTTACAGTAGGTGTTAAATAAGTGCTTGCAGAGTTTAATTAAAAGTGCATATCTGTACAATGTACATACGTATGATGATCTGTGACATGTCCAAACACCTGTTGCAAAGAAAGCAACCGAGAGGCGTATCCACATTACCTTGTGGGTTTTGACAATTATGCTTTCTTCTTGCGTGTGCATTCAAAGAGCAGAGATGTTGTTAAGTCTGTCTATATTTATAAAGAGTTAGCAATTATGAAATATTTTCTTGGGCCTTGACTTTTATGTAGAATTTTTCTCTCCCTTTACGTACTATATCGCTTATCTATTGATGCATCCCAAGCCACTTCAGGAGTCAGTGGCTTAAACAACAGCCATTTCACTGCTTAGAGTGTGGGTTGGCCAGGCTCAGTGTGTATGGCTTACGTTTGCTCTACACAGAGTCAGCTAGGATGACTGAACTAGCAACAGAAACCCAAGAAAGCCTCATCTACTTGGTGCTGGCCATGGGCTTGGGTGTCTTGGTTCTCCTCTAGGTGACCTGCCTCTCCACTTGGCCTCCCTGGAGCAAGATGACCTGGATTTCTTTACAGGGTGGGCTGGGTTTTGAAATAGACAGAAGCTACATGGCCTCTTAACATCTGGGCTGCCAAATACTAGAACATCATAACTACTATGTTGTCTTTCCCAAAACGAGTCACAGGGTCAGTCCAGATTCAAGGGAGGGAAAAAAAGACCCCACGAAGCAATGGGTGAAATGGCAAAGTCACATTGCAAGACACCAAAAAGACATAATTCACCGGATGCTATTTTAAAGAATCTGCCACATGCAGGCTTTCCAAATGGATGCAATGGTGTCATTCAGATGAGAACAGGAGGGTCTCTCCCTGCCAAATTCAATTAAGAAGTGACATGCAGTTTTTCACCACGCCCAAGTATGCTTACCAGGATCAAAGCAGCCCACAAGGAGGACCAATATGAACGAAGGTGGTCCTCCTTGGGTTACGCTTTGAATCTAGTGGGAAAGGTTTAGCTGAAATGGAGACTTCAAATCCCAGTGCATGGTCTTGCAGTCTGAGAGACCCAGGTTCAAATCCCAGTTTACCAGTTGCCAGTCCTGAGAAAGTTCTCAATCTCTATGAGCCTTTTTCTTCCTCAATAAAAAAGTGGGCACAACATTACGAGGGGCCTCACAAAGGATTTTGTAAGAATTAAATAAAGTGTTTCAGGTAAAGTGCTTAGCACAGGACCTGATAAAGAGTGAGCATTTAATAAACAATAGCTCCCATTTCACCTGGAACAAAAGCTTTTCCTCTATGGAACACGTTCCTCCTATTTCCAGAAGCCTGGTGTTAGAAGGTAAGCTGGGCTCTCCTTGGCTGGAAGGAGGAGTGAAAATCAAAATACTGAACAACTCTCCATGTTGCCCTGGACTAGCCAGTGAGACCTGAGGCCAGTCTTAGGGCCCTGCGGTCTTAGCACTAACTCTTCAGTTGCTGGACTAGGGGGCCGGGGGGGTTGGGCACCTGGGACAGGCCAGGGCAAGCAGTGCGGCAGAGGAGGGAGGCCATGAAGAGTTTGTAGCAGTTGCAATTTACCAATAAGTACAGAAATATTTCAACGTCATAACTCTACATATGGCCATATGGGTATGGGCCAGCTAAAACAATGGCCCCCGTCTAGGACAAGAAGTGCCAAGGTCTCTCTTCTGCAGGTGATTTGATTAGTGCAACCAGACTGGAGGAGAGAAGCCAAAATTTCATCCCTCTTGTCTGAAGAAGTGAGGTTGAAAAAGCAACGGATACTCAGCAATGATTCAAACCAGGGAACAAAAGTACAAACCTACAAGTTTGTCAGAATCCAGCTGCATCCAAGAGCCTGGCAGCCAGCAACAGGAGATAAACAGTAGCAGAGAAACAAGGGAAGATGAGCATCAGAGGGAGTAGGACACCAAGTGTGCAACTATGAGTCCCCAGAAGCTAGGTCAGCCAAAGAGGTTGAGCTCTTTAAACTGAGTAGATGGAAGGAGAAGGGAGAGTTCCTTGGAAATGTCCACAACTGCTGCTAAGTCCAAAGGTCCATGGTTAGTGCTGTGAGGGCCCAGAAAGTGAGACTGCCCTTGCCTTTGAGGGGCCTGTGTGTACAGTGACATGAGAGCTCAATGCCCAGGCCTTAAGTGGGGGCATCCAGTGAGGCCAGTGACTGCAGTGATGAGAAGCAAGAGGCTGGAGGGTGGACTTCAGAAAGAAGGGACAGGACGAAGAACATGAACATGCTGTTAGCAAGAACCTGGTACGTGTGTGAGGGAGCCTGTCCTGGCTAAGCCTTGAAGGCTGGGAAAATGGGACAGCTTTGCCAGAGATTTTACCAAGTGACTGGAATAAAAGTCTCCTAAGCCCACAGAAGAAGATCCTATTTCCCAAGCCTACAGTGAAGACATTCCACAATTTGGTTTAAACTTACTCTACCAGTACCATCCCCCCAAAGTAGAATTGCATGGAATAGGGAAATGAATAGCACATTCTTCATGCACAGTTATGAGGAGTAACACAGTTAATATACACCTGACATGTAAGTTCCAATATGTGGAGCAAATGTGATGCCTGTTTCTCCCCCCATGTACAGTTGAGCAAGTTGTGTGCTGCACAAAGTTGTTCAGTCACTGGAAGCCATGCTCCCATGAGATGTATCTCTGTCCAAGGGGTGCTATTTTTTCAATGCCCAAAACTACTGCACAGGGTAGCAGACCCTGAATTCTTCATAATATTTTATGAGAATTAACTTAGATTATGGTCATTTATATGCTTAGCTCTATGTATGACAAAAATTACATGTTCAATAAATGTTCATTGTCACTGCTTTCTTGTTGATGTTTGACGTTGAAAATTTTTTTCCTCCCCTGTCCAGCCAGTTTTCCCATTGCTTGCTGAAAACGGAGCACACACTGCCCTCCAAGTTTCTCATCGGCCTGTTCAGGGCATCCTCTGATGGTTAAACCCTCTCCATGATCCAAACCCCTCTTCCCACATCCTCTGTAAATCATTCCCTGACAATTCTTGTCTTCCTCTTTTGAACCCTTGGAGCATCGACTGTCGGCATAATTCACTTGGCAATTAATCATTCTGTGCCTTGTCTCAGCTCCCTATTGTAGTTAAACCAATTATGTTGAACTGTCTTTGTACCTTCCTCGATGCCTGTGTCCTCACCCACCCTCCCAACTCCTGGATGTCCTTAAAGCACCCAGCTCAGTATCTGCACCTAGGAGGAGCTAGGTGTATTCATTTGAAGAATCTCAAGAGATACGGTAATGGCCTAAAGAGTTAAGAACCAAGTGCTTATCCAAGGTTCTGGGATGACTACAAGGAAACCCGCAAAAAAGAAAATCAACCAGCACATCAATTGATCAAAACATCCACTTCGGGGGGCCCGTGCGGACACAGTCGAAGCAGGTAGTTCATGCCTATGGGGTGCTCATTTTCCAGACTGCTCCCAAATCAAACACACAGTCCCAATGAAGCCCTGTGAATTCACAATGAAGTTCTAACAAACGATTTATTAACCAAGGGAACATGGCAGCCTTGGGCATGACTTAATGATCCTTTTGAAACTGGGGAGAAATAAACTCTTGTTTTACCTTTTGTGCTCTTGTCCCTCACCCGGCACCCCATTCAGTAAGAAAGTAGGTACTGACAATGAAATACTATGTAGCAATGTTAAGAATGAAATATGGCCTTTTGTAGCAACGTGGATGGAACTGGAGAGTGTGATGCTAAGTGAAATAAGCCATACAGAGAAAGACAGATCCCATATGTTTTTACTCTTATGTGGATCCTGAGAAACTTAACAGAAACCCATGGGGGAGGGGAAGAAAAAAAAAAAAGAGGTTAGAGTGGGAGAGAACCAAAGCATAAGAGACTCTTAAAAACTGAGAACAAACTGAGGGTTGATGGGGAGTGGGAGGGAGGGGAGGGTGGGTGATGGGTGTTGAGGAGGGCACCTTTTGGGATGAGCACTGGGTGTTGTATGGAAACCTATTTGACAATAAATTTCATATTAAAAAAAAAGAAAAGAAAAAGAAAGCAGGTACTGAGCATTGGGCAAAGTACAGAAGAGGACATAAGACGAAGATCATTTATGTGGACCCCCCACCCCAGCCCCATCCCTTTCCCCAAAACTCCCTTCTCTACCTTGAAGGTTCATTCCAATACCAACTCCTTCTTGAGCCTTTTCTGGATTCTCCAACCACAGGAATCGCTTTCCTGTTAGCATCATTCAACATTTTGGTCAATACCTATAGCTACCAAACCATCTCACAAAACAATCTGCATTATGCTGCCAAATCCCACCAGGGTTTGGTTCTAGTTTTATAAGATGAGCCATGAGTGTGAGCCTGGAGGTACCACCATAATGCCCGATTTCAAATATTTGTATTATTAAAGCAGATCCACTGATTGACTGTAGAAACGGATGAATGAATGGTAAAACATAAAATCAATCTGTATTAATAAAAAGCTTTTTAAACTGTTTTAATGCATGAGGGGTGGCTGGGTGGCTCAGTCAGTTGAGCGGCTGACTCTTGATTTCAGCTCAGGTCACAATCTCAGGGCCATGGAATCCAGTTCTGCTTCAGGTTCCATGGCGAGGATTCATATTCTCTCTCTCTCTCTCTCTCTCTCTCTCTCTCTCTCTCTCTCTCTCCCATTTTTCTCTCTTTATCTCATGCTATGGCCCTCCCCAACTTGCACATGCACACTCTCTCTCCCTAAAATAATAAATAAATAAATACATAAATACATAAATAAATAAACGTGTGAAATTTTGTTTGAAAATGGGTCCCACTGCTGACAACAAAACAAATAAAAAATGTGAAAAAGACTGCTTCCTATCATGCATCTGGTAATTAATCCTTAATGTTTTAAAGACTCTTTGGCGTTGTTATCTTGTGTTTTCAATATTTAAAGACCATGCATTAATTATTAATTGCGGTGAATTTTTTAAATGTTCTGTAAATTAGGTTGTTGCAGAAACAGCAGGGAGCCGAAGCTGGGGGCTCTGTCATTCTGAGAGAAAAGTTCCAGCTAGGCTTGCTCCTCTCCAATTTGAGGAATTGGACCTGTTCACTTCAGAGTGTGCAAAGACGGGAAAGGTGCTGACATCATTTTCTAAGCTTTCACAGAGATAAGGCCTTCTCCTGTGCTTCCCTAATCCATCCTAACAGTGATAAAATCAGTAATCCCAAAGGGGTCACTGGTGTTTCACCTCCCCCGGCTGAGCTAATTCTTCTTAATCAAACTGGTGTTCTAGACCTCCTTCTCCTAAGGAGCCTGCAGTGTATTGCCGGGTTTTAGAGTCCCATGCGAAGTTGTTGGGCATTATGGCCCATCCAGAGTTCTCTCCATGGCACAGATCAAGTACCACAGGTTGTCATGACCTACCATCAAGTATGTCTGAAATCACTCACCATCAGAAATACTTTGAATAAGGCTTAAAATACTAGGAGGCAATTTAGCATGGAAGACAAGCATATTCTAGAGTTAGACTAATTTTTACTTGGATTCCCCACCAATTGGCTACATGACCTTGGGGAAGTGACATTAACCTCTCTGAGCTTCAGTTTCCTCATTTTCTTTTTTTTCTTTTAATTTTTTCAATGTATTTTTTTTTTTTTTAGAGAGAGACAGAGACAGAGCACGAGCAGGGGAGCAGCAGAGAGAGAGGGAGACACAGAATCTGAAGCAGGTTCCAGGTTCCAAACTGTCAGCACAGAGCCCAATATAGAACTTAAACTAGTGAACCACGAGGTCGTGACCTGAGCCAAAGTCCGCCGCTTAACCAACTGAGCCACCCAGCGCACCCCTCCTCATTTTTAAAGAAGGTAATATTAATACCTGCCTCTTACACATTTTGAGATTAAATAGAATAATGTATGTAAAGTGTTCAGAGGGTGTCTGGCACTCAACAAATGGTAGCTATTATTTTTAGTGAGTGAAGTTTATAAATTACTTGCTTTTACAAAGTTAAATTCACAAGGCATCACTTTCACTGACCCGTTTTCTAAAATGCTTTCTTGAATGACAGAGAAAGGCTGTAGGTGTAGTTAGTATGCAGGAAACTGCTCACAATCTCAGGAATACCAAATATAGTGCCTCACACACATAAACATTATTTGTCATGTGTTGGGGCAGGAGAGATTCACACATGCTTCTCTGGGTAAAGCCAGAGGCATTTCTTTGGAAGTGGAAGGCTCAAGGCTCAGTAGTGATTTTTCTTTCTTTTTAAAGTGTAAGGACTCAGAGATCATGTGTAGAGCTCAAACACATCAAGATTCTCAGCACTAAGAAGACATAGCTTTGGAGGGACAGAGATATGGGTTCAAAGCCTACCTTAGCCACAAATTGTGAGACTATGAACAAGCTACTTAAAGTCTATCAGTCTCATTCTTCGTTGTTGTCAAATGGGACCAGCAAACATATCTTTGCGAGTTGCTGTAAGGATTAAGCCAAAATACATAAAGCACATAAGCTGGAATGTTTTCCCCTGTGTGCCATTAAGGAAGACAACCT
The DNA here is from genome assembly GCF_028749965.1 of Puma concolor. Classification (NCBI taxonomy): domain Eukaryota; kingdom Metazoa; phylum Chordata; class Mammalia; order Carnivora; family Felidae; genus Puma; species Puma concolor. Next base: position 127,897,461 of record NC_141667.1, read on the forward strand.
CTGATCATCAGTCTCCTCACAGATATGGGGATGAAAATAATCTCTTAGGGCTGTTTGTTTTACACTGTTATTACATCATAACTGACATGATAAACTGTATCTATTTCAAGTGTACAGATTCACAAATCTTGACATATGTGTACAGCCATAAAACAACTACCACAATCAAGATAATGAACACATATCCATCAACCTCAGATGTTGCCTCATATGTCTTTGCAATCCTTCTGTCCTGTCCCTCCCCATTCCGTCCCTACCTATGAATTCAGGCAACTGACAGCCACGCAGTGTACAGCATGTGCTCTATTGTTGTGTAAAATTTTTCGCTCAGCATAATTATTTTGAGGCTCATAACGGTGTGTAGGTATAGTTCATTATTTTTACAGTAAGTAATAATCCACTGGATGGATATAACCCAGTATGTTTATCCTTTTGCTGCTGATAGACATTTGAGTTGTTTCCAGCTTGAGACCGTTTCAAATAAAGCTGTGCTGAACATCTGTATACAAGTCTTTGATACCTCTCAGGTGAGTTCCACGCCTAAGAGCAGAATGATTGACTCACAGGGTGTAAATAATGTCTGACTTTTGAAGAAATGAAAAAACTGTTCTCCAAAGTGCACACACCATGACATTCCCACTAGCAGTGTATGAGAGTTCCGGTTTCTCCGCATCCTCACCAACATTAGATATGGTCAATCTATTTAATATTACCTATTGTAATCAGTGTGTAGTAATATCTCACTTGTATTTCCCTAATGATTATGTTGATCAGTTTTTCAAGTGCTTATTTACCATTCTTCACTGGAGTCTATAATTAAATATTTCATCCATGTTTTTATTGGGCTGTTTTCGTATTTTTGAGTTTTCAGAGGTTTTTGTATATTCTGGATAAAAGCCCTTTATCAGATACAGGTTTTGTGAATATATGTTTTCAGATTCTGGGCTGTCCTTTCATTCTCCTACAGTGCTTTTCAAAGCTTTCAGTCTGTCACCGTTAAGTATTTGTCTTTTTAAGGGTTTTTCTGTACATATCTTTTCAGTTGAGGAGCTTATATTCTATTTCTACTTTGATGAAAGTTTTCATCAGGAACAGAGTTTGAACTTTGTCAACTGCTTTTGCTCATATATTGACTTGATTATACGGCTTTTCAGTTTTGATTTGTTAATATGATGAATTATATTGATTTTTTTAACATTAAACCAACTTTGAATTCCTGGGATAAAGCCAATCTTTTTTAGATACTGTTGAATACAACTTTTAAAATTTAAAATTTCATTTAGAATGCTTACGTGTATATTCACAACGTTGGTCTGTAGTTTTCTTGTAATGACTTTCTCTGATGTTGCTAACAGGTTGATGCTAGTCTCATAGAACTAAATGAGAAACGTTCCTTTTCAGTTTTCTAAAAGAATTTATGTAAGATTAGTGTAACTTTCTTCCTTAAATGTCTGGCATAATTCACCAGAAAGCCATCAGAGCAGTGACTTTTCTTTATGGGCAGTTCTCTTAAGATTTATAAATTGGATAGCATTATTCAACTTTATCTGTTTCGTAGTGAATGAATGCTGGTAATTTGAGTCATTTGGGGGACTGTCCATTTCATCTAAAGTGTCAGATTAGTAGGCATAACATTTTTTTTTTAATTTTTTTTTTCAACGTTTATTTATTTTTGGGACAGAGAGAGACAGAGCATGAACGGGCGAGGGGCAGAGAGAGAGGGAGACACAGAATCGGAAACAGGCTCCAGGCTCTGAGCCATCAGCCCAGAGCCCGACGCGGGGCTCGAACTCACGGACCGCGAGATCGTGACCTGGCTGAAGTCGTACGCTCAACCGACTGCGCCACCCAGGCGCCCCAGTAGGCATAACATTTTTGATAATATTCCTATAACATCGTTTTAACCTGATTCCTGTAGAATCTACAGCGATGTCATTTCTCTCATTCCTGATATGTGTCTTCTCTTCTTTTCCCCTTATTAGTCTGGCTTCAGGTTTAATTTTATTGATCTTCTAAAATAAATGCTTTTCACTTCATTTTGATTTTTATCTATTTTTTTTGTTTTGACTTTTAGCGATTTCTGCTTTGAACTTTATTATTTCCTTTCTTCTCCTTACTTTGATTTAATTTGCTCTTTTTTTCTGTTTTCGTTTTTTGTTTTTTTTTTAAGGTCATATCATACCTGACATCGTTGATTTGTAAATTTTATTTTTTATTTTTTTAATCTTTTTAACGTTTATTTATTTTTGAGAGAGAGAGAGAGAGAGAGAGTGTGAGTGGGGGAGGTGCATAGAGAGAAGGAGACACAGAATCTGAAACAGGCTCCAGGCTCTTTCAGCACAAAGCCCGACGAATGGCTTGAACTCACAAACGATGAGATCATGACCTCAGCTGATGTTGGACACTTAACCAACTGAGCCACCCAGGTGTCCCATCTTTTTTCTAACATCGGTGTTTAGCCCTATAAATGACACCAACTATAATACTTTTTAGCAGCATCCCACAAATCATCACATAATGCTCTTTTAATTCTTTCAAAATACTTTCTAATTTCTCTTCTGATTTATTCCTTGATCCATGTGTTATTTAAAAATATTTTATTCAGTTTCTAAACATTTAAAGATATTTCAGAGTTCTTTCTGTTATTGATTTCTTTTTAAAAAATTTTTTAATGTTTATTTATTATTTTTGAGAGAGAGAGAGAGAGAGAGAGAGAGAGAGAGAGAGAGAGACAGAGCATGAGCTGGAGAGAGACAAAGAGAGAGGAAGACACAGAATCCTAAGCAGGCTCCAGGCTCTGAGCTGTCCGCAAAAAGCCCGACGCAGGGCTCAAACTCACAAACCATGAGATCATGACTTGAGCTGAAGTGGGACACTCGACTGACACTCAGGCACCCTTGACTTCTAATTTAATCCTATTATGATCAGATATCATATTGTTATCCTTCTAAATTCATCAAGACTTATTTTATGGTCCAGTGGTCTATGTTGGTAAATGTTCTGAGTGCACTTGAAAATAATTTTATTGATGCTAAGAAAGCTATATAAATGCCAATCAAGTTAGGTTGGTTGATACTTTTGTTCAAGACTACTATGTCTTTGATAAATTTTTGCCTGCATGTTTGAATAGAGGTATAAAATCTGACTGTAATTATGCTTTTGTTTTTGTTTTTTGTGGTTCTGTCAGTTTTTGCTTCCTATATTTGGAAGCTGTGTTATTAGATATATAAACTTATAGGACTGCTATGTCTTCTTGATATACTAACCTATTTATCATGATGAAATTACCTTCTTTACCCCTGGTAATATTCTTTGTTCTAAAATGTATTCTGTGTAATATTAATGTTACCACCCCAACTTCCTTTTGATTACTGTTATCAACACACATATTTCCTCCTTCTTTTACTTTTGATTTACATGTGTTTTCATATTTCTTGTAAATAGCATATTATTGGGTCTTCCTTTTTTATCCAATCTCACAATCTATGCCTTTTAATTATAGAAGTTACACTGAATGTGCTAATTAACATATTAAGTTTTTCATCTTGCTATTTGTCTTCTAATTGTCTCCTTTGTTTTCTTTTTCTCTTTTCTTCCTTTTCTGCATTTATTTGCATTGGGTATTTTTTATAATTTCTATTGTTGGTTTACTAGTTTGCTATGTTGTTTTAGTAGTTTCTTTAGGGTTTATAGTATATATCTTTAACTTACCACAGTTTATCTTCAAGTAATTATATCACTTCATACACAGTATAAGAACCTAACAATAGCATTCTTTCATTTCCCACCTCTCAGTTTTTATGCTATTAGTGTCGTAAATTTGCACATGTATGTATGTATTATAAACTCCAAATACATTATTGTTATCTTTGTGTGAATAGTCAATTATCTTTTAAACAGATTTAAATAATAAAAAATCTTATATATTTACCTATTAATTACCATTTCTTGTGTACTTTATTTCTGGGTATAGATTCTTATTTCCATCCAGTATCATTGTCCTTCTGTCTGAAGGACTTGCGTCAACATTTCTTTTAATGTGGTTCTGATGGTGATAAATTCTTTCAGCTTCTGTACATCTCAAAATGTCTTTATTTTGTCTTCATTTTTGGAAGATATTTTTACTGGGTATAGAATTCTAGGTTGACAGCATTTTTTAAAGTCCTTTAAAGATGCTATTTCATTCTCTTATCACTTGCTTTTCTCCTGATGAGAAATTTTCTGGCATCTTCATTTCTCAATACACGATGTTTCATTTCCCTCAGCTTTCAAGTTTTTCTTTTTGTTACTAGTCTTGAAAAGTTGGATTATGTACCTTGCAGTAATGTTATTTATACTTCTCATGCTTGAACTTCATTTAGCTTCTTAGATTTGTGATTATCAGGTGAGGAATAACTAACCTGGAGTTTCAAATAACATAGTGTACACAATCCACTGGTATTAAAGATAAAACAACTTATAATTTACCTACAGCCAACCTGAATTTTTTTCCTTTTTAGCCTTCCTGGATCAAAGGCTAGAATCAGGGATGGGATCAGGCTTCATAAGAAGTGTCTCAAACCTTTTCTGGGGGTCAATCTAGTACCATAAGGATTTCTATCAATGGGAGACACTTGAGGCAGAGTCTTGTTTTCCACAAAAAAAAAAAAAAAAAAAAAAGGGATAGGTTGGATAAATAACAGAGACTTGGCATGGTGAGATGAGGGAGTTTTGGCAATTTGACACACATCAAATGGGACTCAGCCAATCAAAGAAGTCTCAAAATGTTTCCCAAGACCGGCTAAATTCACATGCATCTAAGGTGGATGCGGTCTGTGGTCCAGCCTTTTCTAAGAGTTTTAGAGTTCACTGCCAAATATTAATGCAAAAAGGAAGAGGAGAAGGAATAAATTGAAGAGGAGAGGAAAGGGGGACAGAAGGGAAGAGAAAATGTTCAAGTTTATGACTGCATTCTAAAATCATGGCTGGCACATATAATGTAAGAGTACCTAGCTGTCATTCCCTGTCTCCTTTTACATGTCCATTGGGAATAGATGCCCTGGAGGAGAGCTGCAAATGATTCTTCAGATGCACCAGGATAGATGATATAGGGAAAGACAATTTTTAAATGCCTTTTTCATGGTAATTGATCATAGATACTGGTGTGGAAATAACAGAGCTAGGTCTAAAAGAGAGGGAAAATAATTACGTTTCTAAATTGTAGATTTTCTATATCCTTTCTGAGTAAGAGAAACAAACTTAGAAATAAAAGAACTTCAAAAAGATTTCATGATGAACATAGTACTGTCTGCTGGCAGGGACAATAGCTGGACTTTGGCAAAGTAACATGATTTTGGCAAAGTATTGAAACCTGGAACACGCAGAAACAATACAAATGCGAGGCAGTGGCTTCTTGTGACATTGTTGATGCAGAGAGGCCTCTTTACGCTATACACTCATAGAAGTACTTGATAAAACTTTCTTCACAAAACATATTTGAAGTTTATGTGAAAGAAACAAAGAAAAAGAAAGCCCTAGCAGTCAGAAATGAATAGGAAAGCATTAAGAGGAAGCTACTGTTGTTGTGAATCAAGGGAGTAATGGACCATAGGCTTCAGGGTTTGGAAGCTGGGGTTTTAGATCCACTCAGGAACCTGGGATCACATGGGACACAGATCTACATGATAAAGACACAGTAACACATGGCACATAGCTGTCATGGGGATACAGAACCCCTGCTGTCTAGTATTCCACAGTATTACTACACCAAAATGTATTTTTCTGTTCTCCAACTATAACATTTCAGTGAATTCTGGTCTTTATGAATATAGACATTGCTACTATGAAAACTCTTATAAAATTCTCCTGGTGTGCACAAAAACAATTACTTCTTTAGGGTATATGCCTAGGAGTAGAACTGCTGAAACATAAGGTATTATAAGTTGTTTACAAAATAGGATATTTTCAGATGTTTTAATTTTTACTAACCGATGCGTATAAAATGGAATTTCATTATGGTTTTCAAACTACAATTGTTTGATTATTGGTGGAGTTGATCATCATTTATGTGTTTACTGGCCACTTAAGTTTCTTTTTCTGTGATATACCAGTTTATCTTTTGTCCATTTTTCTACTGAGTTTTTGAGAAGTTATTTATATATTCTAGATCCTTTTCAAGTACATGTATTATAAATATCCTCTTTCATCTTCTGGGCATTTTTCACTTTGTTCATGGCAGTTTCTGTTGAACTTTTAAAACTTTTAACTTTACTGTAGTCAAATGTAACTCTCTGTCCTTTGTAGTTTAGAATTTTTGCCACCATTTTAAATCATTTCCTACCCCCAACGTCATAATATATTCTCCAATATTGTTTCCCAAAGGTATATGGTTTTAATTTCACCCTAACTTTTAGTCATCTTTTAGGAAAAATCCAATTACACATTTTAATACATAAATGAAGCCAGTACCATTTATTGAAGTTCATCCCTTCACCCACTGATTTGCAATTCCAATTTTGTCTGAAATCAAGCTTCCATGTATGTGAAGTCTATTTCTGGATTTTCTAAATAGATTCATTGGCCTATTTTTCTACCTATATACTAATACATCACTGAATTACTTTTGTAGGCTTAAAATGAATCTTAATATTGGCTAAACCAATCTCCCTCACCATATTTTTCTCCTTTGAGAAGTTGTGGTTATCATTAAACTTAATTCCCAAAACCGAGCAAAAGACCCACTACCCACCCCCCCCCCCCGCACACACACACAGAGACAAACCTGCTTTTACACTATTTTTTTAAAGTGTAGTAAAGAAAGATAAAGGAAAAAATATTAACAGATACATGACATGATAATATTAAATTATACTAAGGTAAAATGTACCCTTAGAGATAAAACAGTGTGTTACTTAATGGTGGAAAAAATTCACCAGGAAGATATAAAAATCCTGATCTGGTATAAATGAAACCACTCAGTTTCAAAACACATTTAAAAAAATAAAGAAGTAGACGTGAGAGGAGAAAATGATCAAACCCCACGGGGTATTTTAACACATCTCTCTTCAAAAGTGACAAGTCAAGCAGATAATAAATAAATAAATAAATAAATAAATAAAGGAATACAAGTTTGAACAGCAAAATAAACAATATTGATCCTGTAGACATAGCCCACAAATAAAGTAAATACGTCCTTTTCAAGCACACATGGATAATTCACAAAAATTGACAACGTTCTGCACCATAAAAGAAGTTTCCATCAAGCAATCAATACTAAACACTACAGGATAATAACATTCAGAATCAATAGCAAAATGACAGCTTTGCAAAGTCCATACGTCCAGCTCCCACAGAGTTTTTCATAAATTGCCATGCTCTTGGAAAGGGACGCAGTGAATGGCCTCTTCCACGAGAGTAAAGAAAAAAGGACTCAACAATGTGGCCTGTGGAGTCAAGCAGACTCCAGGGGGATTCCAGCTCATTACTTAACAGACTTGTGACCTTAAGGAAGTGACACAACCTGCGTGTGCCACAGTCTCCTCACAGCTGGAATGGAAAGTGTCTTTTTCAGCACGCTGTGTGAGAACTAAATGAGATAATATACAGCACTTGGCCTAAAGTAAGCCCACATAGAAATACCTGATGTTTGGGATTTTTTAGGTTTTATTTAAATCTGTTTAGTTGTTGGTATTATTATTATACTAAGGTTTGCTCTTCAACATAACAAAGTAAACTCCTCTTAGGTTTTCTACCCAGTCACAAGGCACCCTTTTCCAAATCTACACCACGGATTTCCAGTTCAGACACAGCATCCACAGCAGAAGAGGCGAAGAACACTAGCTAGCTTCAAATTTCTCACACTTCATTTCTTTAGGTGTTCACTTCTCCTTTTCCAATTCCTTACCAAAAACATCCAAAGAGGTCATTCCGATTTGGCTACCTTTTGCCAAACATGTGGACTAAATGCCCCTGTTCTTTCCTCTTTGAAATCCTTTGAACTCTGCAGATGAGTGTGGACCTGTGGATACCTGAAATACTGATGAACTAGCAGCAAAGTGACTTGGATTAGAAATCCTTCCCTGTCTCGGTTGGTCTCTACATGACCCTAAAGAAGTCTAACAAGGAAAGTTCCTTTTTGAGAAGATTTGGTGATATGGGAGAAAGCCTGTGATTATCATAAATAAATAAATAACTGTACTGGAATGTGATCATGACTTTTGTCTTTATTTTGTTCTGCACCTGTCTCATTGTGAACCATAACCTGTGCTTCTTCTGTTATCATAGGCTGAAGCCAACCCACGGAGGGTCATGAATGCCAAAGTGAACTGTTGGACTTGCCTGGCTCAGTCTCCTCCAAAGGGCCACGGACTCACTGGGGAGAAGTACTGTGTCCAACTTGTCTTTCTATCCCAAATACTTAGAATCTGGGCTTGCAGGGTGCTCAGAGCACATCTGTCCAAGAGAATGAATGATGACATGAATAGATGAAGAGGGATCGAATTGGACGTGCAATCAGGTCCATAAGAAAAAGTATAATTGACAAGAGTGTAAACAGTACATTAGACAAACACAAATAATGAAATGCACAAAGGGCACTTTCCTTTTTTCTCCCAGTGTCTCTCTCATTTTTTCCTTATTGAAGTATAATCAACATATACTTGACCACAAATATTTAAACGGAATTATAAGACAAATTTTAACATATATACAATATCTTTTAACCATCTGCCAAACCAAGACCACCCTCAAAACTTTCCTCCTTGCCCCTCTTTAACAGGCTTGGAAATGGGAGGTCTGTGGGTAGGTTTGCCCAGAATGCTGTCAGGAGCAACACCTGTGGCGGGAGCGAGGGCATCACGACTGGAGGCAGGAAGGGCTTGGGTTGAACTGTGATGAAGAGATGGCTGAGTCCACAGGGAGAGAAGCTGCCCCACGTTGAGACAAGGGAGGCCATCCTGTTGGCCACTTCCACTGGTCACTAGATATGGACTTCCCCACGAGGAGAAGCTTAACCTTGGCAGTTCCCTTTGGCCCAAGGCATTTGTGGGGAGGGACTCATCTGCCAACTTAGCAGGCAACATTCCCAGCAGTCGCAGGAGCCAAGAACCTGCATCCTGAAGGGGGATCTGTGCCAAGCACCACAACATACACCTTCAGCGGGGAAGGTAAAGGATGCAAGGGTACCTAGGCGTGGTCCCTGCCCTCCTAGAGTGAGGAAATCAATAGTTTTGACTTTATAGGAAAGAATCCATTCTAATGAAACCAAAGCTTCTGCCTGCATTGTGCCATGCACCGCTCTAATCTCTGTACTTCTATTACCACATTTCCACAACCACCGTATTATTATGACCCAGTATAGTAGATGAGGCACCTGAAGCACAGAGAGGCCACATAATCACCCAGCATCACATGAATAGTGAGCTCAGCTCTAACAATAGAAATTCCAGGCTGTTTCGTCCTATTCAACCTCTCTAATACCACAATCTCCTGCCTCTCTCAACTTACATTTCACTCAGATTTTTTTATTATGTTTTATATTGCATATCTTATCTTGTAAAAGGTACTACTGTTGCATGTTATGTTCAAAATGGGAAACTGGCAGTTTGGCACACACTGATTCTGTAAATCATGCAATGCCTAGATTAGAAATTACCCAAGTAACATCTGCAAAGTTATGTGATATTTTGTCACTACATTAGGAAAGGATATCATTATAACTTGTAATCGTTGATGGAGTGAAAACATCACCCTAGAATTAGTCTGATTCAGAGGAATTGGAAATGGGAAACATGCACGCACATGCGCACACACAAACACACACACACACACACACACTCTCCCAGGGAAGAAATTTAAGACCCAGGCACAGAACCTCGTTTCTTATTCCCCGGGAAATGGTCATTTTTTACTGAAATTATCCTAGTAACTCAGAGATATCAAGCTTGAGCCATGCAGCTCTCTGACAAAATTCATTACCTATTGTGTCTGACCAGGCTCAATCAGAGAAGCAAAATCACTATGACAAATCAGATATTGTAAAAGATGAATCATATGGATTTGACTTCACACAACCAGTGGAGCAGGCTAAGTAATCTTTGAGAAACTATTCCACCTGCTTCTGGTATTGGAGGTTGAATCTGCAGACAAGGCCATCAGGAAGAGCAGGCAGATGGGCAACAGGAACAGCGAGGAGAAACTGGAAGCTATGAAGCCTAGAGAGGACTAGTACCCACTGCAGTTTCTCCCTGCCTCCAAGCTCCCACTGTGATGACGGCGGTATCCTGCAGAGGAAGCTGGCACTCTTCATCACAAAGCTAAGCACAGGTGTGATCCAAGAATCAGAGAAGCTTAAAGGCAGAAATGCAGCAGGAGCTGGAGGTGAGCCAGCAGATCATCTACCAGATGTGACAACATGTAGGAGGCAGCAGCAACACCTTGTGCCCTGTGGTAACCTTCTAGCATAAACAAATATGGCTGCTGCTTCAATTCCATCTGCCACATCTCCTGCAAAATGCCTCTGGTGGTCCAAGTGACTTCGAATTATTCATGGGAAATGTAGTTTTAGCTAGGTGGACATAACATAAATTTACCACACCCATTTTTGAGGGCAGATCTGGCAGTAAAAGTTCCCAGATGCCCTACCTGAGAAAATGTTACCTTAGATCTTCTCAAAGTAGCTCTTGACATTATATAAGGTGAAACTTAGTCTTTGTTCCCCTCCTACCACCAAAAGAAATGTTGATTAGTTACTAAATACTTGACTGTGGATTTACAGCCATTACCTTAGTTAATTCTTAAGTTTAGTACTATATTTATTACCCCTACTTTGTAAATAAATGCAATGAAGCTTAGAGAAGTTAATAGGCTTACTCAAAGCAACACAGCAAATTGCAAATCTGGGACCCACGTATGGAGTTATGATTCCATAACTCCTGCCCATCACCAATTCACTCTGTTACTGCTGTAACACTAGAGAAAATTGTCCCAGTCATCACCTTTTATGAAAATCTGAGAAGATCCAGACTCTGTAGTGCATTGGTGTAGCCCTACTTACTTTTTCCTGAGTGTACACTGAAGAGTCAGAGACCCACAGAGAATTAGAACTGGAAGGGTCTATCCCTAGAAACAAAGAAGAGGGGGCAAAGAGGAATAAAAGTTCAGGAATAAAGTGAAAGGGGGAATCGTGGGTCTGTAAAGGGAATATTCAGCAGAACTAAGGTGAGAAGAAAGGTGTATGAGCAGAGAAAGGAAAGTACTGGAATTTTCTAAAGGAAAAGAAAGATTTCTCTAGAGTCATGAGCAGGTTAAGACCAAATCAGGAGTGAAGGCTGTGGTGGGAGACAGAAGTTGTACATCTCTCAGTAAGACCTCTGTAAACCTGCCAGCTCAGGACCAAAATGGCCCTATCATTCCCTAGCTTGACTAAATGCTAGTCAGGTTTCCCTTTTCTTAGAGCATTTAACTTTAGAAAACCTGTAACTGTAAATCCTTTCTCTCTGCTTCTTTGAGATGTAAATCTGTTAAAAAGCTTCTCACCAGTTTTACAATCCTGTAGTGTCTTTCCAAAAGGGCCTGGGAGCCATTCCCTTGGAATGTAAATTGGGGTGCAAGGTAGATAGCACCCCCATATCCTAGTTTCTGTGAGAAGATAGGAGCCTAATTTCCCATGGACACCTTTTTCCAAGCTGTAAAACTATCTCCTGTCACAAGGATACAGAAAGTTTAGTTTGGGGAAGGCCAATTAGCAAATACATATGGCGGATCATCCTCCCCACCCACCACCCCAGCTGCTAAAATGTGCCACCCCCATGTGTCACTAGAGTAGAACCCAGATTGGGGTCTAGCCTCTCCTCTTCTTGCAGTAGCCTTGAATCAACTCCTTCTTACATGTTGAACTTTGTCCAGTGCAACTTTTGCTTTGACTGTCATAAGCCCAATATGGAATGGGAAGCACTAAACTGTGGTCTACCTATGGAGAAGAGATTTATTATTCAAGAGAAGATAAAAGCATTAACCAAAAAAAAAAAAAAAAAAAAGAGGAATTCAAGCACCTGGGGAGCCAAACTGTGAGAAAGACAGAATAGAGGTTTAGAATACAGTTCTAAACTGTATGGAGTTCATGACTCAGGTCTAGGTCCTCTGACCCCCTCTTACTGCTTTTATTACTGTTGCAACACCAGACCCATTATTTACCCTTATTTTTTTCTATGGCCCAGCAAAACAGTGCTAGTAATAATAGTGCTGGTTATATGGAGAATTAAATCAATGTGCATAATGCTCATATGACTAGGGTCTAACTAAGACTCAAGAAAATTATCCTTCTTATCTACCCAGAGGGAGGTTTTTCCCTCCCACTTTGCTATCCTGAGATATTTCAAACCTAGAGAAAAGTTAAAGAGTAATAAAATGCCCTCATTTCCTTTACCTAGATTCACTAATTGTTCACATTTTGAACCTCTCCCTCTCTCTTTCTGTATCTCTCTCTCTCTCTCTCTCTCTGCCATTTGAAAATAAGTTGCAGACATCATGCCTAAATACTTCATGACTGAACGCTTCAGCATCCATTTCTAGAAAATAAAGACATTCTCTTACATAACTGAAATGCATTAACCACACCCAAAAAGATGTAATAAGATCATCTGTTGGGAGGGAGGAGCAGTTAAAATGGTGAAGAAGTAGAGGGACCCTGGGCTTTCCTCATACCTCAGACACAGCTATATTGAGGTCAGACCACTTGGAACACCCAGGAAATTGATCTGTGGAGTGGCAGAAGGATCGCCACAGTTGGTGGGAAACAGCTTGACAGGTGCAAGGGTTACATCAACAAACAAATCAAATGACACCTAATCGAAGGTCCAAACACTCCACCACCGCAAGGAGGAGGAGCTCTGCAGAGGACTTACCAGAGAGAGCAGCCAAAATGCAATAGCAAAGTACACGCAGCATATACCAGAAACACCTCCTGAAGTGCCAGGCCCTGGACAACGTATGACCCCTTTTTAATACAGCAGTACTCTCAGGTGCAGGAAACATAACAAGCTTTTAGAACATGCCAGAGACAGAAACTTAGCCAAAATGTCAAGACAGAGGAATTCTCCCAAAAAGAAATGTCGAGAAGAAACCACAGCCAGGGACTTGCTCAAAACAGATAAAAGCAATTTAACTGAACAAGAATTTAGAATAACAATCGTAAGACTACTAGCTGGGCTTGAGAAAAGCATGAAGACATCAGAGAAACCCTTGCTAGAGATCAAAGACCTAAGAACTAGTCAGGATGAAATAAAAAGTGTTGTAACTGAGATGCAAAACAAACAATATAGTGATAATGAGGGTTTAAGAAGCAGAGGAGATAATAAGTGATATAGAAGATACAATTATGGAAAATAATGAAACTGAGAAAAAGAGGGAAAGGAAATTACTAGATCACGAGGAGAGACTTAGAGAACTAATTGATTCCCTGAAATCCATATCACAGGAGTGCTAGAATAAGAAAAGCAGGAAAAAGGGGAAGAAGGTTTATTTGAACAAATTATAGCTGGGAATTTCCCTAATCTGGGGAAGCAAACAAGAATTCAAGTCCAAGAGACACAGAGAATTCCCCTCACAATCAACAAAAACAGGTCAACAACACACCATATCAAAATGAAACTTGCAAAATACAAAGATAAAGAGAGAATTCTGAGAGCAGGGCAAAAGGCCCTTTACCTATGTAGACACAAGGTTAGCAGCAGACCTGTCCACTGAAACTTAGCAGGCTGGAAGGGAGTGTCAGAAAATTTTCAATGTGCTGAATGGGAAAAATACACAGCCAAGAATTCTTTATCCAGCAAGGCTGCCATTCAGAACAGAAAAAGAGATAAAGAGTTTCCAGACAAACAAAAACTAAAGGAGTTCATGACCACTAAACCTGCCCCATAAGAAATTTTAAGGGCAACTCTCTGAGTAGAGGTGGGGAAAAAAAAGAAGACCAAGGCAACAAAGATTACATAGGACCAGAGAACATAACCAGAAACACCAACTCTACAGGTAACACATGGGACTAAATTCATATCTTTCAGTAATCACTCTGAATGTAAATGGACTAAATCCTCCAATCAAAAGACAAAGAGTATCAGAATAAATTTTTTTAACACAAGTGATTCTGTTATTTTTTCAACTTATTTTTTTTTAATTTTTTAATTTATATCCAAATTAGTTAGCATATAACGCAACAATGATTTCAGGAATAGATTCCTTAATGCCCCTTACCCATTTAGCCCGTCCTCCCACCCACCCCCTCTCGTAACCCTCTATTTGTTCTCCATATTTATGAGTCTCTTATGATTTGTCCCCCTCCCTGTTCTTGTATTATTTTTGTTTTCCTTCCCTTATGTTCATCTGTTTTGTTTCTTAAAGACCTCATATGAGTGAAGTTATATGATATTTGTCTTTCTCTGACTAATTTCACTTAGCATAATACCCTTCAGTTCTATCCACGTAGTTGCAAATGACAAGATTTCATTCTTTTTGATTGCCGAGTAATACTCCATTGTATATATATATACCACATCTTCTTTATCCATTCATCCATCAATGGACATTTGGGCTCTTTCCATACTTTGGCTATTGTTGATAATGCTGCTATAAACATGAGGGTGCATGTGTCCCTTTGAAACAGCACACCTGTATCCTCTGGATAAATACCTAGTAGTGCAATTGCTGAGTCATAGGGTAGTTCTATTTTTAGTTTTTTGAGGAACCTCCATACGTTTTCCAGAGTGGCTGCACCAGCTTGCATTCCCATCAGAATGGGTTTTTTAAAAAATCCATCTATATGCTGGCTACAAGAGGCTCATTTTAGGCCTAAAGACATCTGCAGACTGAACGTGAGAAAATGGAGAACCATCTATCATGTTAATGGAGGTCAAAGGAAAGCCAGAGTAGCCACACATATATCATACAAAATAGATTTTAAAACAAAACCATAACAAGAGATGAAGAAGGGCATTATACCATAGTTAAGGGGTCTATCCATCAAGAAGATTGAGCCATTATAAATATTTATGTCCCCAACTTGAAGGCCACAAACATATAAATCAATTAATAACAAACAAAGACAGTCATTGATAATAATACCATAATAGTAGGACACTTTAATACCCTTCTTACAATAAGGGACAGATCATCTAAGCAGAAAATCAACAAGGAAACAATGGCTTTGAATGACACACTGGAACAGATGGACTTAACAGATATATTCAGAACATTTCATCCTGAAGCAGAATATATATTCTTCTCAAGTGCAGATGAAACATTCTCCAGAATAGATCACATACTGGGTCACAAGTCAGCCCGCAACAAGTACAAAAAGATCAAGAACATTCCATGCATACTTTCATATCACAA
Organism: Puma concolor; assembly: GCF_028749965.1. Taxonomy (NCBI): domain Eukaryota; kingdom Metazoa; phylum Chordata; class Mammalia; order Carnivora; family Felidae; genus Puma; species Puma concolor. The sequence goes on from NC_141667.1 coordinate 127,912,824, forward strand.
CACTATGAAACTTGAAATCAACCACAAGTAAAAATTTGGAAAGCACTCAAATCCACAGAGGTTAAAGAACATCCTCCTAAAGAATCAATGAGTAAACCAGGAAATCAAAGAAGAAATTAAAAAATACATAGAAGCAAATGAAAATGAAAACATGACAGTCCAAATTCTTTGGGATGCAGCAAAGTCAGTCTTAAGAGGAAAGTACATTGCAATTCAGGCTTATCTCAAGAAGCAAGAAAGGTCCCAAACACACAACCTAACCTTGCACCTAAAGGAGCTAGAAAAGGGGCAGCAAATAAAGCCTAAAACCAGCAGAAGAAGAGAAAGAATAAACATTAGAGCAGAAATAAATGATATAGAAACAAACAAACAAAAACCAGAACACATGAATGATATTAAATGCTAGTTATTTGAAAGAATAAACAAAATCAATAGCCCCTAGCCAGACTTATCAAAAAAGAAAAGAGAGATGACCCAGATAGATAAAATCACAAACAAAAGAGGAGAGACCAAACCAACACCACAGAAATACAATTATTAGAGAATACTATGAAAAATTATATGCCAACAAACTGGACAACCTGGAAGAAATGGACAAATTCCTAGACACTCACACACTACCAAAACTCAAATGGGAAGAAATAGAAAATTTGAACACATCCATAACCAGCAAAGAAACTGAATCAGTAATCATAGATCTCTTAACAAACAAGAGTCCTGGCCAGATGGCTTCCCAGGGGAATTCTATCAGACACTTAAAAAAGGGTTAATACCTATTCTTCTCAAACTGTTCAAAAAGAAAAAAGAAAGAAAGAAAGAAAGAAAGAAAGAAAGAAAGAAAGAAAGAAAGAAAGAAAGAAAAGGAAAGCTTTCAAACTCATGCTACAAAGCCAGCATTATCTTGATTCCAAAACCAGAAAAAGACTCCACTAAAAAGGAGAATTAAAGGTCAATATCCCTGACAAACCTGGATGCAAATATTCTTAACAGGTACTAGCACATCAAATTCAACAGTACACTAAAAGAATTAGTCACCATAATAAATTAGTATTTATTCCTGGGATACAGTTCTGGTTCTATATCTTTAAATCAATCAATGTGATACACCACATTAATAACAGAAAGTGTAAGAACCATATGATCCTCTCAATATATGGAGAAAAAGCATTTGACAAAATACAGCATCCTTTATTGATAAAAACCCTCAAGAAAGTAGCGATAGAAGGAATATACCACAACATAATAAAGGCCACATATGAAAGACGAACAGCTAATATCATCCTGAACGGGGAAAAACTGAGAACTTTTCCCCTAAGGTCAGGAACATAACAGGGATGTCAAATCTCACCACTGTTATTCAACATAGTGTTGGAAGTCCTAGCCTCAGCAATCAGACAACAAAAAGATTTAGAAGGCATACAAATTGGCAAAGGAGAAGTCAAACTTTGAATCTTCGCAGACAAGATTATACTCTACATGGAAATCCTGAAAGACTCCACCAGAAGAATGCTAGAACCGATACAAGTATTCAGCCAAGTCATGGGATATAAAATTAATGTACAGAAATTGGGTGCATTTACATACACCAATAATGAAGCAGCAGAAAGAGAAATCAAGGAATCAATTCCATTTATAATTATTCCAGAAACTACAAAAAACTTAGGAATAAACCTAACCAAAGAGATAAAATATCTGTCTGCTGAAAATTATAGAAAGCTTATGAAAAAAACTGAAGACACAAAGAAATGAAAAAAACATTCCACGCTAATGCATTGGAAGACAAATTTGTTAAAATGTCTATACTACCCAAAGCAATCTACACATTCAATGCAATCCCTATCAAAATAACACCAGCACTCATCACAGATCTAGAACAAACAATTCTAAAATTTGTATGGAACCAGAAAAGACCCTGAAGAGCCAAAGTAACATGGAAAAAGAAAACCAAAGCTGGAGGCATCACAATTCCAGACTTCAAGTTGTATTACAAAGCTTTAATCATCAAGACAGTATGGTACTAGGACAAAAATAGACATGTTGATCAATGGAACAGAACAGAGAACCCAGAAATGGACCCACAAACATATGGCCAACTAATCTTAGACAAAGCAGGAGAGAGTATCCAATGGAAAAAAGAGTCTCTTCAAAAAATGGTGGTGGGAAAACTGGACAATGACATGTAGAGGATTGAAACAGGACCACTTTCTTACCCATACACAAAAATAAATTCAAAATGGATGAAAGACCCTAAATGTGAGACAGGAAACCATCAAAATCCTAAAGGAGAACACAGGAACAACTTCTTTGACCTTGGCCACAGCAGCTCCTTACTAGACATGTCTCCAGAGGCAAGGGAAATAAAAACAAAAATGAACTATTGGGACCTCATCAAGATAAAAAGCTTCTGCACAGAGAAGGAAACAATCAATGAAACTAAATGGTAACTGACAGAATGGGAGACGATATTTGAAAACGACATATCAGATAAAGGGTTAGTATCCAAAATCTATGAAGAATTCATCAAACTCAACACCCAAAAAATAAATAATCCAGAATGGGATTAATGAATGGGAAGAAGACATGAATAGACAAAGAAGACATCCAGATGGCTGACAGACACAAGAAAAGATGCTCAACATTGCTCATCATCAGGGAACTACAAATCAAAACCGTATTGAGATACCATCTCACACCTGTCACAATGGCTAAAACTAACAACTCAGGAAACAACAGATGCTGGCAAGGATGAAGAAAATCGGCAATATTTGCACTGTTGGTGGGAATAGAAACTGGTACAGCCACTCTGGAAAACAGTATGGAGGTTCCTTAAAAAATTAAAAAGTATTACTACCATGCGACCCAGTAATTGCACTACTAGGTATTTATCCAAAGGATACAAAAATGCTGATTTGAAGGGGCACATGCACCCCAATATTTACAGCAGCAGTATCAACAACAATCAAATTACAAAAGAGCCCAGGGGCGCCTGGGTGGCTCAGTCGGCTGAGCGTCTAACTTTGGCTCAGGTCATGATGTCATAGTTTGTGAGTTCAAGCCCCGTGTCGGGCTCTGTGCTGACAGCTCAGAGCCTGGAGTCTGCTTCAGATTCTGTGTCTCCCTCTCTCTCTGCCCTTCCCCTGCTCATGCTCTGTCTCTCTCTGTCTCTCAAAGATGAATAAACGTTAAAAAAAAAAAAAAAGAGTCCAAATGTCCATCCACTGATGAATGGAAAATTACTCGGTGATCAAAAAGAATGAAATCTTGCCATTTGAAACAATGTGGATGGAAATGCGTGTATTATGGTAGGTGAAATTAATTCAGGCAAAGAAAGACAAATATCATATGATTTCACTACTATGTGGAATTTAAGAAGCAAAAAATTAACATAGGGGAAGGGAAAGAAAAAGAAGATAAAAATGGAGGCAAACCATAAAAGACTCTTAAATACAGAAAACAAATAGGATTGCTGGAGATGAGATGGGTGGGGGATGGGCTAAATGGGTGATGGGCATTAAGGGGGGGCATTTGTTGGGATGAGCACTGGGTGTGGTATGAGTGAAAAATCAATGGGTTCTACTCCTGAAACCAATACTACACTGTATGTTAACGATCTTGAATTTAAAAAAATAATGTACACTAAAAAAAAAAATCATCTGTTATTCAGATGATATTTAAATTTCTTCAAATGTTTCCAAAATGCTTTTTATTGTTTTTCGTTTTTTACTTCCTGATCCAAGATCCATTCAAGGATCACAAACTTCTCTGTGTTCTTGCCTCTTTAGTTTTTCTGAAACTAGACAAGTCTGCCATGTTTTGTGTGTTGTTTTTTATGACCCTGACATTTGTAAAGACCAGTTACCTTTTAGAATAAACCAGATTCTATATATGCCAGTTATTTTCCTCATTAGATTCAGGTTTCACTGTAGCTGCAGAACACACAATCTTTTTAAATATACACACAGCATTTGCCAACATAGATCATATGTGGGGCCATAAAACAGGTCTCAAAAATGTGAAAGGATAAAAGTCTTACTGGAGAAAAGCAAGGGAAGATGGCGGCGTAGGAGGACGCTGGGCTCACCACGTCCTGATGATCACTTAGATTCCACCCACATCTGCCTAATTAAGCCAGAAAACTAGCAGAATGGACTCTCCAGAGCCAAATATAGATGAGAGGCCCAGGAAAGAGGGTAGGAAGGGCAGAGAGGCGTTGCGTGCTACATGGACTGGCAGGAGGGAGCCAGGGCAGTGGAGGGGCAGCCCACCTGGCAAGTCGGAATCCCCGAGTCTGGCTTGCAAAATCGGAGGGGCCGGATGGAGTGTGTTCCGACAGCCAGTGGGACTTAGTATCTGGAATGTTATAAGTCAACAGCTCTGCTCAGAGAGTGGGAGGGAGAGTTGTTGAGCCCTGGAGGACAGAGCTCAGCTCAGCAGCGAAAAAAGGCGCTGGGAAGCACCATCTCCCTTGCCCATCCCCCAGCTAAAATCCCAAAGAGAACCAGTTCCCGTCACAGAACTTGCTTGCACTGTGCAAACACCCAACACTGTGCTTCTGTGGATCCAACTCTCCCACAGGTCGGCCTCCCTCCTGGTGCCGCAGGGCCCCTCCCACAGCGGACCACGGAAGGCAAAGCGAGCTGAGCCTGCCCCTCCTGTCCCTGTGCACCTTGCGGATCCATGCCGGCTAATACTCCAGATCCCATAGAAGCAGCACCACAAGCCTGGCAATGTGCAAGTAGCCCAGACGGGGGCCACACCACTCCACAGTGAGTCCTGCCCCTGGGAGAGGGGAAGATAAGGTACACACCAGTCTGACTGTGGCCCCAGCATTGGGCTGGGGGCAGACATCCGGTCTGACTGTGGCCCCGTCCACCAACAAAGTTTCTCCGGACAGCACAGGGGAAGTGCCCTTGGGTTCTGCACCACTCCAGGAACTATCCAAAATGAAGAAACGGAAGAATTCTCCTCAAAAGAAACTCCAGGAAGTAGAGACAGCTAATGAACCGATCAAAAACAATTTAAGCAATATAACAGAAAATGAATTTAAAATAATAGTCATAAAATTAATCACTGGGATTGAAAAAAGTATAGAGGACAGCAGAGAATCTATTGCTACAGACATCAAGGGACTAAGGAACAGCCAGGAGGAGCTAAAAAATGCTATCAATGCACTGCAAAACAAAATGGAGGCAACCACAGCTCGGATTGAAGAGGCAGAGGAGAGAATAGGTGAATTAGAAGATAAAATTATGGAAAAAGAGGAAGCTGAGAAAAAGAGAGACAAAAGAATCCAGGAGTATGAGGGGAGAATTAGAGAATTAAGTGATGAAATGAAATACAATAATATACGTATTATAGGGATTCCAGAGGAGGAAGAGAGAGAGAAAAGGGCTGAAGGTGTACTTGAAGAAATCATCGCTGAGAACTTCCCTGATCTGGGGAAGGAAAAAGGCATTGAAATCCAAGAGGCACAGAGAACTCCCTTCAGAGGTAACTTGAATCTATCTTCTGCACGACATATCATAGTGAAACTGGCAAAATACAAGGATAAAGAGAAAATTCTGAAAGCAGCTAGGGATAAATATGCTCTAACATATAAAGGGAGACCAATAAGACTAGTGACGGATCTATCTACTGAAACTTGGCAGGCCAGAAAGGAATGGCAGGAACTCTTCAATGTGATGAACAGAAAAAATATGCAGCCGAGAATCCTTTATCCAGCAAGTCTGTCATTTAGAATAGAAGGAGAGATGAAGGTCTTCCAAACAAACAAAAACTGAAGGAATTCATCACCACTAAACAATCCCTACAAGAGATTCTAAGGGGGATCCTGTGAGACAAAGTGCCAGAGACATCACTACAAGCATGAAACCTACAGACATCACAATGACTCTAAACCCATATCTTTCTATAATAAGACTGAATGTAAATGGACTCAATGCTCCAACCAAAAGACATAGGGTATCAGAATGGATAAAAAAACAAGACCCATCTACTTGCTGTCTACAAGAGACTCATTTTAGACCTGAGGACACCTTCAGATTGAAAGTGAGAACTACCTATCATGCTACTGGAAGTCAAAAGAAAGCTGGAGTAGTCATACTTGTATCAGACAAACTAGATTTTAAATTAAAGGCTGTAACAAGAGATGAAGAAGGGCATTACATAATAATTACAGGGTCTATCCATCAGGAAGAGCTAACAATTATAAATGTCTATGCACTGAACACAGGAGCCTCCAAATATATAAACCAATTAATCACAAACATAAGCAAACTTATTGATAAGAATGTGGTAATTGCAGGGGACTTTAATACTCCACTTACAACAATGGATAGATCATCTAGACACAGGATCAATAAAGAAACAAGGGCCCTGAATGATACATTGGATCAGATAGACTTGACAGATATATTTAGAACTCTGCATCCCAAAGGAACAGAATATACCTTATTCTTGAGTACACATGGGACATTCTCCAAGATCGATCACATACTGGGTCACAAAACAGCCCTTCATAAGTATACAAGAATTGAGACCATACCATGCACACTTTCAGACCACAATGCTATGAAGCTTGACATCAACCACAGGAAAAAGTCTGGAACACCTCCAAAAGCATGGAGGTTAAAGAACACCCTACTAAAGAATGAATGGGTCAACCAGGCAATTAGAGAAGAAATTAAAAAATATATGGAAACAAATGAAAATGAAACTACAACAATTCAAACGCTTTGAAATGCAGCGAAGGCAGCCCTGAGAGGAAAATACATTGCAATCCAGGCCTATCTCAAGAAACAAGAAAAATCCCCAATACAAAATCTAACAGCACACCTAAAGGAACTAGAAGCAGAACAGCAAAGGCACCCCAAACCCAGCAGAAGAGAAATAATAACGATCAGAGCAGAAATAAACAACACAGAATCTAAAAAAACTGTAGAGCAGATCAATGAAACCAAGAGTTGGTTTTTTGAAAAAATAAACAAAATTGGTAAACCACTAGCCAAGCTTCTCAAAAAGGAAAGGGAGATGACCCAAATAGATAAAATCATGAATGAAAATGGAATTATTACAACCAATCCCTCAGAGATACAAGCAATTATCAGGGAATACTATGAAAAATTATATGCCAACAAACTGGACAACCTGGAAGAAATGGACAAATTCCTAAGCACCCACACACTTCCAAAACTCAAACAGGAAGAAATAGAAAACTTGAACAGACCCATAACAAGCGAAGAAATTGAATCAGTTATCGAAAATCTCCCAACAAAAAAGAGTCCAGGACCAGATGGCTTCCCAGGGGAATTCTACCAGACATTTAAAGTAGAGATAATACCTATCCTTCTCAAGCTGTTCCAAAAAATAGAAAGGGAAGGAAAACTTCCAGACTCATTCTATGAAGCCAGCATTACTTTGATTCCTAAACCAGACAGAGACCCAGCAAAAAAAAGAGAACTACAGGCCAATATCCATGATGAATTTGGATGCAAATATTCTCAATAAGATACTAGCAAATCAAATTCAACAGCATATAAGAAGAATTACTCACCATGATCAAGTGGGATTCATTCCTGGGCTGCAGGGCTGGCTCAACATTCGCAAATCAATCAATGTGATACATCAGGTTAACAAAAGAAAAGATAAGAACCATATGATCCTGTCAATCGATGCAGAAAAAGCATTTGACAAAATTCAGCATCCTTTCTTAATAAAAACCCTCAAGAAAGCCCACAGCTAATATCATCCTCAATGGGGAAAAACTGAGAGCTTTCCCCCTGAGATCAGGAACATGACAGGGATGTCCACTCTCACCGCTGTTGTTTAACATAGTGTTGGAAGTGCTAGCATCAGCAATCAGACAACAAAAGGAAATCAAAGGCATCAAAATTGGCAAAGATGAAGTTAAGCTTTCACTTTTTACAGATGACTTGATATTATACATGGAAAATCCAATAAACTCCACCAAAAGTCTGCTAGAACTGATACATGAATTCAGCAAAGTCGCAGGATACAAAATCAATGTACAGAAATCAGTTGCATTCTTATACATTAATAATGAAGCAACAGAAAGACAAATAAAGAAACTGATCCCATTCACAATTGCTGCAAGAAGCATAAAATACCTAGGAATAAACCTAACCAAAGATGTAAAAGATCTGTATGCTGAAAACTATAGAAAGCTTATGAAGGAAATTGAAGAAGATATAAAGAAATGGAAAAACATTCCATGCTCATGGATTGGAAGAATAAATATTGTTAAAATGTCAATACTACCCAAAGCTAACTACACATTCAATGCAATCCCAATCAAAATTGAGCCAGCATTCTTCTCGAAACTAGAACAAGCAATCCTAAAATTTGTATGGAACTACAAAAGGCCCCGAATAGCCAAAGGAATATTGAAGAAGAAGACCAAAGTGGGAGGCATCACAATCCCAGACTTTAGCCTCTACTAAAAAGCTGTAATCATCAAGACAGCATGGTATTCGCACAAAAACAGACACATAGACCAATGGAATAAAATAGAAACCTCAGAACTAGACCCACAAAAGTATGGCCAACTAACCTTTGACAAAGCAGGAAAGAATATCCAATGGAAAAAAGGCAGTCTCTTTAACAAATGGTGCTGGGAGAAGTGGACAGCAACATGCAGAAGAATGAAACTACACCACTTTCTTACACCATACGCAAAAACAAACTCAAAATGGATAAAGGACCTGAATGTGAGACAGGAAACCATCAAAACTCTAGAGGAGAAAGCAGGAAAAAACCTCTCTGATCTCAGCTGCAGCAATTTCTTACTTGACACATCCCCAAAGGCAAGGGAATTAAAAGCAAAAATGAACTATTGGGACCTCATGAAGATAAAAAGCTTCTGCACAGCAAAGGAAACAATCAATAAAACTAAAAGGCAACCAACGGAATGGGAAAAGATATTTGCAAATGACATATCGGTCAAAGGGCTAGTATCCAAAATCTATAAAGAACTCACCAAACTCCACACCCAAAAAACCAAAAAATCCAGTGAGGAAACGGGCAGAAAACATGAACAGACACTTTTCTAAAGACAACATCCAGATGGCCAACAGGCACATGACAAGGTGCTCAACGTTGCTCCTTATCAGGGAAATACAAATCAAAACCACACTCAGGTATCACCTCACGCCAGTCAGAGTGGCCAAAATGAACAAGTCAGGAGACTATAGATGCTGGAGAGGATGTGGAGAAATGGGAACCCTCTTGCACTGTTGGTGGGAATGTAAACTGGTGCAGCCGCTCTGGAAAACAGTGTGGAGGTTCCTCAAAAAATTAAAAATACATCTCCCCTATGACCCAGAAATAGCACTGCTAGGAATTTACCCAAGGGATACAGGAGTACTGATGCATAGGGGCACTTGTACCCCAATGTTGATAGCAGCACTTTCAACAATAGCCAAATTATGGAAAGAGCCTAAATGTCCACCAACTGATGAATGGATAAAGAAATTGTGGTTTATATACACAATGCAATACTACGTGGCAATGAGAAAGAATGAAATCTGGCCTTTTGTAGCAACGTGGATGGAACTGGAGAGTGTTATGCTAAGTGAAATAAGTCATGCAGAGAAAGACAGATACCATATGGTTTCACTCTTATGTGGATCCTGAGAAACTTAACAGAAGTCCATGGGGGAGGGGAAGAAAAAAAAAAGAGGTTAGAGAGGGAGAGAGCCAAAGCATAAGAGACTCAAAAACTGAGAACAAACTGAGGGTTGATGGGGGGGGAGGGGAGGGTGGGTGGGTGATGGGCATTGAGGAGGGCACCTGTTGGGATGAGCACTGGGTGTTGTATGGACACCAATTTGACAATAAATTTCATATTAAAAAAAAAGTCTTACAAAAAGTGTACTCTGCACTGGTATTAAATTAGCGAAAAGATATTAGAATATAACAAGAAGATACTTGGAAAAAAACCCAATATTTGGAAATTAAGCAACACGTCTAAGTAATCCATAGATCACAGATGTAATTATAAGAAAAAAACTGAAAATAAACTGAATGTTCTTGAAAACACAACATCTCAAAATTTGTGGGATATAGCTAAGCACTGCTTGAAGGAAACTTTGTAACTTTGAATACTTACTTCAGAAAATAAGAAAGGTCTTCGATCAGTGACCTAAAGTACAAGTCAAACCCAGAGTAAACAGAATGGAGGAAATAATAAACATAGATAGAAATTGATAAAACTGAAACCAGACAAACAAGAGAGAAAATTCCTCTAAAAAATAATTAAACTGATAAACACCAAGAATGATCAAGAAAACAAAAGGACACAAATTACCAATAAAAGAGGTGACACCACTGAGAAAGTTACTGATCTTAAGAGGATAATGAGAAAATATTACAAAGAGTTTTATGCCAACAAACTGAACCACTTAGATGAAATGGACAAATTCCCTAAAAAACACAACTTACCAAAACTGACCTAAGATTTACATTAAATATTTTTTAGCAAATATACTACCTAGATGATGTTTTTTACTTCTTCCTGCTTTACTTCAGGAGATACATAATGTTAGATTATCCCACTTTAAGATATACCAGGTATGATTACTTGGTTAAGGTATACAGCATCAAATATGAGCATTATAAGAACATATTTTCCTTTAGCTCAAATAATATCTAGGGTGATACTTTGAGACCATGTAAATATCCTGTTCCCCAAAAATCTTTAACCCAATGATTTCAGCAGTCATGGATCATTCTCTTTGGAATAACTGATAATTGATACTTAATAACAGATTATATGATGTGAAATGTGGATTTTCTAATTGTGTTAGTGCATCTACATTTATTGGCCACTATTCTTTTATAAAAAGAGCTTTCTTCTATCTCTCTCGATGTCTCCCCCCTCATCTCATCACTATGAACTCATGAATTCAGTTTTTACTCAACATGTTATAATCAATGGTCATCATTCTTTTTAATGTGTAACTTGTACCAAGCCAGCTTTTGTACTTTTCTTTTTAATGAACCCATTAGTCTTTGTGCACTTACTTGCTTTTTGACATGAGATTTTTCAGGCTTACCTTGTAAATTCCCTGCTCTGGGCCTAGACATAGCCATTTCTCTAAGAAGCATCATTAGTATTTAGAAATCCAGACCTAGGAGCTAAGTGCACTCACTGCTACTGAAGTGGATTTGCTTAAAGCTCTTTCAGTGAACAGAGATAGGAAGTGTATATGTGTGTCCATGGTATCTATCAATCTATATACATACATAATAAGCTTGTATTGAGGCCTCTCACTGAAATCCAACCCTATCTATATCCTTTGTCCTCACCTAGGAATGTAAAAGCTCTGCTTCCCAAAAACATCAATATATTTACTCATTTCCTGTATCCTATTATGCAAACAAAACAGTTTCAAAATTATACCACCCAAACCATTACCAAGAACAAAGCTGCTAAGCAAATATTAATCATTCTTTGAAGTTCTCTTTGACTTTATAATATGTTCTATTTAGGATGTATAGTCATAGCTCTATAAGCCCAAAGTTACTTTTTTTTTCCTCTGTGTGATTATTATCAATTTGACATGAAGTTGGGTTATTCTTCTGTTTGTAATCAAATTTATTGTCTGCTGTTTCATGTTTTTGTTAATTTTTTAACTTTTCAGATATTTACATAGTTGAAAATTAAAACTATATAAAAAATTTTCTACTAAAAGAAAACTCACACTCACCCCTATATACTCCACACTATCTCTACATACCTTGTAAGTAAATATTTTCATTAATTTCTGGTTGATATATCCCATTTCACTTTGCAAGAATAAGCAAGTTCTCCTTCCTTTTTACATGATATGTAGATATGCACACCACTGTATCCTGGACTCATGGACAGCTTCTTTATTCTTCTTCTTTGGCTACACTTCATACAACTGTATGGAGCACTATATTTAATTCAATCGCTCTCCTTTGAGTCATCATTTAGAATGACTGTAATGTTTTGTTGTTATAACTTATTCCTGAATGAAGACCTTGCACATATGCTATTTCATATTTGTAGGCGAATTTCTGGTTCAAAAGGTAAATGAATATGTAATTTTTGTCAAATATCATCAAATCCCCTACAAATGGGTTGTTATCATTTTGCAGTTGCAGCATAAATGTGTAAAAGTATCTGAATTTCCATAGCCTTGACAGATGTGTTCCTAGGTTTTGGACTTTCTATCAATCTGATAGATGAGAAATGGTCTCTCAATAAAGTTCTCATTGACATTTTATTATAAGTGAAGACGAATTATCTTTTTTTTTTTTGCAATTAAAGCCCATTTTATATTTTTTGTGAATTCTTTTGAGTTTTTATTCATTATGTCATATTTTGCCATTTTTTATTGATTTTTAAGAATTTTGTTTTTGACTTATTTATTTATTTTGAGAGGGGAAAAGAGAGAATCCCAATCAGGCTCTGCTCTGTGAGGACAGAATCAGATGGGTTAACTGACTGAGCCACCCAGGAGCCCCAAGAATTCTTATGCATTATAGAAATTAGCCTTCTGACCATCATATAAGTCTCCTGATTTTTCTTTTTTTTTCCTTTTTTTTTAATATATGAAATTTATTGTCAAATTGGTTTCCATACGACACCCAGTGCTCATCCCAAAAGATGCCCTCTTCAATGCCCATCACCAAAATGTTGAATGATGCTAACAGGAAAGCGATTCCTGTGGTTGGAGAATCCAGAAAAGGCTCAAGAAGGAGTTGGTATTGGAATGAACCTTCAAGGTAGAGAAGGGAGTTTTGGGGAAAGGGATGGGGCTGGGGTGGGGGGTCCACATAAATGATCTTTGTCTTATGTCCTCTTCTGTACTTTGCCAAATGCTCAGTACCTGCTTTCTTTTTCTTTTCTTTTTTTTAATATGAAATTTATTGTCAAATAGGTTTCCATACAACACCCAGTGCTCATCCCAAAAGGTGCCCTCCTCAACACCCATCACCCACGCTCCCCTCCCTCTCACCCCCCCATCAACCCTCAGTTTGTTCTCAGTTTTTAAGAGTCTCTTATGCTTTGGCTCTCTCCCACTCTAACCTCTTTTTTTTTTTCCTTCCCTTCCACCATGGGTTTCTGTTAAGTTTCTCAGGATCCACATAAGAGTGAAAACATATGGTATCTGTCTTTCTCTGTATGGCTTATTTCACTTAGCATCACTAAGTCTCCTGATTTTTTACTGTCCTTTTGACTTTGCATATAGTGGCCTGCCATGTAAAAAAATTTTTTTTATTTTTTATATGATTTATATTAGCCATCTTTTCTTCTGTTGTTTCTGGAGTTTGGATTATAGTTTGAAAGTTTCTTCATGCTCAGGTCAAGAGATAAATCAGCCATTTTTTTTTGTACATTTAGATCTCTGATCTACTTGGAATTTGATCTGGCAATTTGTATGAGATATGAAATTATTTTTTCCCAAATGACTAGCCAGTTGTCCCCAAACCATTTATTTTAAAAGGCCCTATTTTCCAGGGTGCCTGGGCAGCTGAATCAATTAAGCATCCAACTCTGGATTTCAGCTCGGTCATGATCTCAGGGTTCTTGAGTTTGAGCCCCATGTCTGGCCCTGCGTTAACATCACAGAGACTGCTTGCTATTTTCTCTCTCTGTCCCTCCCCTGCTTATTCTCATTCTCATTTTCTCTCTCTCTCTCTCTCTCTCTCTCTCTCTCAAAATAAATAAACTTTAAAAAATAAAATAAAAGTTCCTATTTTCCAAAATAGAGGGAATTTGAGACACAGAATTCGTTTTATGAGTGATGGACAGCTGAGGAGCCAAACAAGCTCAGAGACTGACAACCACAGGAAACCACCACCAGCTCTGGGCTAAAGTATCAAAGAGAGAAAGAAATGTTCCTGAAGCCCTGGGTGTAGGGCCACCAAGGAAATGCAGCAATCATGACTGCCTGTCCAGTGAGATCTGAAGACTCCAGAAGCTGCACTTGCTGCCTAAGAAAGAGAGAGAGAGAGAGAGAGAAATGCTTCCTTTCTTTCTGCCCTCCAATTTCCCATCAGGGGTTCCAATTGGCCAAATTCAGATGGAACTCAGTTAATGGAGGGCCTAGGACATGCATCCTACAGAGTTTAGCTTTCTTGCAAAATAGAACAGAGATGGAAGAGGGGCAAGAGTTGCCCTGAGGACAAAGGGGTCGCACAGTACTCACTGAAAAAATTAAGACAAATTCTTTATATTGTCATTAAAATGAACGCCCAGAAGATATCATGTAACTTATTCATACTCTAGTAGCCAAATTCCTCTAAGTAAATTTTAAAAGGTATATATGGATTTAAAGACAGACTGTAATACAATCTTTTTATAGGTCAATCATGTGTCCTAAAAATAATCTGGATAAGTAAGATATTTATTGTATATGTGTTTGGCATGAAGCAGGATTGGGGAAATTAGTAATGTGGGGATGCAATTAGAAAGATTTTAAAAATATAATTAGTCCTGCAGAAATCAGAAACATCCAAGAAACTGATATTGAGATCAAACATAACTGAAAACAAATGAACAAAACATATTTAAATGTTACCTTAAAACATTAAAAATGAATTAAAAAAATTATAAGTCATATACAATGAATGCAGGAGTTTCTAGATACTCTCCTCAGAGGAAGCAAAAATTTCTTCCTGAGAAGAAACTTCTTCCTTTCTTCTGTTTCTGAGAAGCATAGATACTTCTCAGAGGAAGTAAAAATTTCTTTTTTATCCTTCATAATTTCTCAAGTGTTGTATTTTTTTTTAATTTTTTTTAACGTTTATTTATTTTTGAGACAGAGAGAGACAGAGCATGAACGGGGGAGGGTCAGAGAGAGGGAGACACAGAATCTGAAACAGGCTCCAGGCTCTGAGCTGTCAGCACAGAGCCCGACGCGGGGCTTGAACTCACGGACCGCGAGATCACGACCTGAGCCGAAGTCGGCCGCTCAACCGACTGAGCCACCCAGGCGCCCCTCATGTGCTGTATTTTTTAAGAAAGTGATTTGCTTTATTTTAAAAGTTAGTAAGCTTTATTAAATATTGATTTAAAAACACTTTTTATAGGTCTTGGAATTTTAGATATATGTATACCTACCAATCATAACATAAAATCTAGACTGTATGACATACTCAAAAGAACAAATAATGCTCTGAAATTCAAATCTGGGGCATAAAATTTATATTCAATAATACATTCATCTCTGAGATTAGGCTGAATTATCCAGATGAGTCTAATCCAATATCATGAACCTTTACAACAGAGAACCTGTCCCCAGGCTGTGGTCAGAGGAAGGGATATGATGATAGAGGCAGGGTCGGAGGACCTGCTCAGCTATTGCTGCCATTGGAGATGGAGGAAGGGGGTCATAAACCAAGGCGTGCATGTGGTCTATAAAAGCTGGAAAAGTCAAAGAAAGGGAGTCTTCCTTACAAGCTCCAGAAAGGAATACAACCTTGCTGATACGTTGATTTCAGACCAGTGAGACTTTATCAGCAGAATTATCAGAAAATAAATTTGTGTTTTAACCAGCACCCCCAAAATAATAATAATATATGCCATCTCTAGGTGTTACATTTTAATGTAATTTTTTTAGAAATATGAACTTTAATAAATGTAACATTCTATATTATACCTTAAGAGATCCATTACAATAATCATCTATACATCCTAATCTAGCAAAATCCAAATATAGCCCCAATATATGATAGTTGCCATAAAACAAATATTTTGACTCTTGAAGGAATGATTTATTCTCAGAATTAATCCAATGAAACAAGATCACTTTCCCATAAGGAAACCAATCATGTATCTGTATTAAATTTCCTAGAAAATTAAAGGCTCCAAATCAGATACCTTGCTGACTCATGATTCAGATACTCAGAAAAGAGTTCTCTAGGATTCTCTAGGGAATTCCTATTCCCCTTATTTCTTCTCCTTCTTCCCCTCTTCTTTCCTCCCTTCTCCTACTTGCCAGTATCCTCTTCTGTACTGGGTAGCACCACCATTTGGGGGAAGAATCAAAAGGAGAAAAAAATCAGCTCAAGGAAAAACATCCTGGTACAGAGGAGGATGAAATAAACCACAATCGTGTGTGGGGCACCATTAGTCATTGTGGTTCTGCATACTCCGTCTCCAGTAAACCCATCTTAACCAAATACCCATGGATAATTGGTTCCAATGACTAATACATGCCCAATGATCCAGAGCCTGCAGATTGTGGATGACAAATAATAAACCTGCTTAGGATAATGTGATTGATTATAATTCCATTTGAAATAAATGTAACAAATGGCGATACGCTATCCAGTTAACCATGCAGCACAACTGTAATTGTTAAGGTTGTTCATTTCATTACACAGTGTCTTTTCTTAGAAAAAAAATTCATCTGCTCTTAGGATGAGGAATTTTTGTTCTTACTTTGAACACATGGTTTCCACTAGTTACCTGGCTTGTTTCTATTTCACTCTGGCTTCTAGAAAATCTGGAGCCTGTCTATAGTCTGCAGAGATAACTCAAAAGAAATATCTGCATGTTAGCTTAAATCAAGTAGTTTATGTCCATATCCTTAATATTATTCTATTATTTTTTGCCTATCTCTAATTTGTTTTGTATTTTAAATATTCCTGTAAGTCATCTGTCACAGGCTGACTTCTCCAGAAACAGATCAGACAGAGAGTTGGGGGTACAAGATATTTACATGTAACCAACACTTCTGAAAGGAAGTAGAACTGGACAGAGGAAAATGCAGGCTTGATCAAACTTTGGCCAAACCAGCAGGGTGCTGTGAAGTGAGTATGGTCCTGCGGCATGCTATATTGGCTGGTATATTCCCCCCTCAATTAGTCACCAGACACAGGATTCCCCAATAAGGATGTGAGCTCAGGCAAGGTAGGTCTCTAAAATGAGGTAGACTATGAAGAAATTGAAATATGCCTGCAGATTGTAATACCCTCAGCTATGCAGCAAGTCCTTCTTTGAGGTGAAGCAGGATGGCACATCCACCTCTTTTTATTTTAATGTTTTATTTATTTATTTTGAGAGAGAGAGAGTGTGTGTGTCAGAAAGAGGGGGAGGAAGAGATAATCCCAAGCAGCCCCTGCGTTCTCAGTGCAAAGCCTGATGCAGGGATCGAACTCACAAACTGTGAGATCATGACCCGAGTCAAGATCAAGAGTCAGAGGCGCCTGGGTGGTTCAGTCGGTTAATCTCACGGTTTGTGAGTTCGAGCCCCACATCCTGCTGACAGCTCAGAGCCTGGAGCCTGCTTTGGATTCTGTGTCTCCCTCTCTCTCTGCTCCTCCCCTGCTCGCTCTCTCTCTCTCTCCCTCAAAATAAATAAATATTACAAAAAATATTATAAAAAGAAAAGATCAAGAGTCAGAGGCTTAACAAACTGAGCCACTCAGGTGCTCCCCACCTCTTTTTCTACTTTAGTCTCCTTCTCCTTTATAAAGGATGGAAGAGAAGCTCCTCCAGGTGTCTGGTGTGCCCCTCTTCACAAAAGAAGTTTAGGAGAGAGATGTTAGTGAGATAACTACAGTGCCTAAAGCAGAAGTGGGTCTCAGAGTCCCAAATTATACTATCTTTTTCTTCCAATATCCTTTTTAGATTTCATTAACCATTAGCTACCACCACTGCTGATCTGTCTACTTACTCATTAGTGTTACCCAGACCTTCAGCCCTAAAGATCTGAGCCTTGTCACGATGCTCTTTGGCTGGGGTCACTATACCAGCCCATTTACAGTCACAACTGGGCAAGGGATTATTAAGATAGATCCAAGTGAATCAATTGAGTTCTACTATATTCCTTCCTGCCTCCATTGTGTAATAGCAGCCCCATCTCCTCCAAATGATCAACTACCTCGCCAAGACAGTGACTCTTCTTCTTATTTTTGATCCTTGAACATAAGGAAGTTGACAAACGAAGTGACAAGTGACAAATGAAGCTTATAATTCAATGGGACATTTTTGTATCCCCTTCAGACAGTATATGCACTTTGGAGAACAGGATCTATAACCCAGAAGAACCTATAATTATGGGGAAAGGAAAAACATGACTCTCAGTGGGTCACTGAGAGTGATGGTTAAGTAGAGTCAGTACTATTTCCACCTCCTGATTACTGTGTCCATGTATTCTTCCTACTGGGATACACCAGATAAAGGTGATTGATTCAATGCATATAGAGTATTCTAGAAGATGGCATCCCAACTGTGTAGAGGATTGCCTCTGGGTTTCCACCCACCTCTGGGTGAATCTCATGGTCATAGATTCACTCCTGAACCTGTTTTGCTATAAAGTGGGTCCCCTGGTCTGAGGCAACCTTACACAAGTTTCCATGCCAATGAATCAAATGCTCTATAAGCTCTTGGATAGTAGTGCAGGCTGAGACTACATTGACAAGAAAGGCAAATTCACCTAGAATACATGTCCATTCTTGTAAGACATATGAAAATAAACAAATAACCCTTTCAGGATGAAATGAGTCCAATGTAGTCAACCTGCTACCTACAGGCTACTTGGTCTTCTTGAGTAATGGCCTCGTATTAACATTGTTCTCTGTTGCAGACATACTGGATATTCAACAGCAACCCCAGATTGTCAAGCCTTTGTAAATGGAAGTCCAGGCTGCTGGAGTCTTGCATATGTCATCTTTGTTACCGTCTTTCATGTGCCTGTTGTCCCAGCACTGCAGTGGGTGATGACAGAGACTGGCTGTGTCAGCTGGATAGGTAATTTTTCTTCCTTGGTTGTTAAGTATCACTTTCATGGTAAATGCTAGCTTTTGAACACTGGTACAATGATCTTCACAATTCGTATCATATATCCATCCACATGTCTCTAACCCAGACTTTCTTGTCAACCATCTTCCATTCTTTCTTCTTCCAGGTCCCTGATCAGCTGACCAATCCATGCATCACTATCCATAATGTTGTATATATTTAACCTCAGGCTAGTTCTTTTTCTATGAAAAAGGTCTACCAATCCTCTGAGCACTGAGAAGATTTACTTTACCTTTCAAGACCATCTTTAAATGAGATTCTGGTACAGCTGCCATCCATTTCTGATATGTACACAAATACTAAGCTAACTCATCTATATTGAATTCAGGCTTTTTTCTCCTATTTATATTAAAATCTCCATATAAGGGGAATAAATGATCCTGGTACCAGAGTGGTGGGTTCTATGAGGATCTGAGCTACATGTTCATGCTCATGTCCCCCTATTACTCAGTCCTAGATATACCACATCCATTTTTCTATGGATTGTTCCTGGACCCAGCTGTCCTTATGAATTGTCAATCTGAAAGAACCTATCTCATGAAGGACCACTCTGGATATACAGTCACCTAGCTTCTCATGGTTGAATGTTCCATCTCTTCCAGGACCCAGGAACATGCCAGAAGTTGTTTTTCAAAAGGTATATAATTCTCTACTGCAAATGGTAAGACCATGCTCCAGAATACCAAAGGCCCACTTTATGATTCTTTCACTGAGGCTTAACACAAACTATACATGACATGTTTTCCCACCAGTGATAATCCCTAAGATTATTGGTCTGCCAGATTGTGTGGCCCAAGAGCAGTGCTGCTTGCACTACAAACTGATCCTACTATAGACTTTTTTCCTGCTCTGGGTTCCACTCAAAGATGGTGATCTTTCATGCTTCCTACAACACAGGCTGGAGCAGAACCCTGAGATGTACAATTTGCTGACTCCAGAACCCAAAGAGGCCTACCAGTCACTGTGCTTCCTTCTTTGGGTAAGAGATTACAAGACATAATGACTGGTCTTTTACTTTGGAGGCAATGTACTGGCACGCTCTTAATTCCTGGATGCCTAAAAAAATTATAGATGCAGAAAAACCATAAATCTTCACAGGTTTCACCTCCTATCTTCTGGAGTACATGTGTCTTACCAGGACCTCCAGCATGCTGACAATCTCTTGCTCATTGGGTCCAATCAACATAATATCATCATCAACAATTTAATAAATTAATATGATGTTCTGCAGTATGTTCAGACAGTCCAGATCTCTTTGCTCTATATTAGGACAATGAGTAGGCCAGTTAACATAAGTCCTCAAGCAAAACTGTGTATTCCATGCAAATATCTGATCCTCATTTATGACCTGGGATAGAAAATAACATATTTTCCAAAACAATTACAACATATTTGAGGTCTATTAATCTACTCCAACAAAATACTACATCTAGTATAGTGTCTGTGACTGGGGCTACCATTTGCTTCAACTTGAAGTACTCTATCACCCTGGGGACACTGGCTTCTGCAAGTATAGAATGACCAATTAAATAGAAATACCTTGGGGACTATAACCTGTGAACCCTTTAAATCCCAAAAGGTACCATTAATCTTCACTATTTTCCTTCTCCAGGATGTCATACTGTTTTTCACTTTACTATCTTGGCTGTCTAGGGAGTGTGAGGGATAGTTTCAAAAGCCTTCCACTTTGTTTTCCTTGCTGTGATAATTCTTACCACAGAAGACTAAAACCCAATGTGGAGACTGCAACAACTGCCAAGCATTTCAAAGCCATTTAATATCCTGGAACTAAGGAAATGGCCATCAGGTGGGTTTGTGGACATGCTGGCCAACACCCCATTTATTACCTGGTCATTTCATACCACTACTCTAACAAGGGGACCATGATAACACATTGAGTCCCTGGATATTAATATCAACTCAGACCCTGTGTTCAACAGATCTCAAGATGGGTACTGCCTTTACTCTTTTCCCTAGTGTCAAGTTGTTCAAATAAATGATGGCAGGACCCTTTGGAGAAGGGCTAGATGAATAATTACCATGTAAACAACCTAGATCTTCTTTCTCCTAGGAATTTGCCCACCACTTTAATAATGGTTTCCAGAACTGAAAACCGGATCATCCAGAAGCTGAGCAAGGAATCATTATTTGTTTTATGAAGACTATATTTTTTAAAGCAGTTTTAGTTTCAAGGCAAAGCTGAGCAGAAAGTACAGAGAGTTGCCATATGACCCCTGCCCCACATATGCACAGCTTTCCCCACTATCACCATCCTGTCAGAATGGTATATTTATTACAAATGATGAACCTACATTGACACATCATTATCACTCAAAGTCCATAGCTTATATTAGAGTTCACTCTTGGTGTTACACATTCTATGGATTTCAACAAATATATAATTGACATGTATCCACCATTCTAATATCACACAAAAAAGTTTTACTGCCCTAAAGATATTCTGTGTTCTATTCATCTCTCCCTCCCTGCCAACCCTCGGCAATCACTGATACTTTTATTGTCTCCATACTTTTGTCTTTTCAAGAGTATCATATAGTTATAATCATACAGTATGCAGCCTTTTCAGAATGGCTTATATCATTAAGTAATATGCTTTGGAGATCTTTACTTTATATTGAAGTAAGACATCCAGGGCCTATTAGTCATCGTTTCTTAATTTTTCTGCAGCCATAAAGTGAATAGTATCTTAGTCAGTTACCCATCTATTTTGTCCTTAGAGATGCTATTTTCTATTAACCATTTCCATTAGTCTGTGGGCTCTTGATTGACCCTCCATTCTTGCTAGTCCTGACAGCACTGCAACAGCCTGGTTTCAGATGTTAAAGTCCTGCCACTTGGCCTCCATTGTTTCAGGGTTCTATCATGCCCACCTCGATCAGTGAACCAAGCCCATAATGGACCATGCCACTGCCAGAATATGCTACTGCCAGCCCTGGCCTACAAAGAAGAACTACACTGAAAATTTAGATGATACTGGTGTTCTTCTAATCAGTGAATTTCTTATGACTTTGGTAAAAGATGTATCCTCTAGGGCCCATGAACATAATCGTCTCATGGGCCTTCTAGCCAAAATTACTGATCCCAGAATCCCCACATCCATAAGCATTTCATTCCCTTCCTTCTGTCCTCTGCCATGAAAATTCTTTCATTTCAACTTTGTGTACGTGAGCCATTGTTCTCTTTCAGATTTTCAGGGGCCACCCGAGTAGTAAGTTCACACCACTTACTGGGATCCTCACCAAAATAATAAACGCAGTAATTCAAGAGAACATTTCCAGGTCAGTTAACTGTTCAATATGCAATTTTTATTTCAGGCCCCCTGATCAAGCATCCTCAGAATCCAGGCCCACACTTACCTCCCTGACTCCTGCCAGTACATGTTGGCTATTTCTTGCAGCTCCTTTGGTGCACTGTCCCTCTCCTGCCTTACCAGGCTCAGAACATCCTCCGCTATATTATGGGTCTCTAGATAATAAAGTCAATTCACATCCTGTGTACAACTTAACTTAGTTATAGGCGTTGTGGTCAGCAGAGAAAATGGTATGGGTCCTGAGACAGATACATGATACTTCATGGGTGAGAGGTCTATATAAAATCTTCCAGTCTCAGATGGGGGCAGGGGGTGGTGGTGCTAACTCTTAATGGAGATAAATGGACTGTGTATATAGCCTCAAAAGGTTCAGAAGTATACAGGGGGTCAAAATCTTGAGAGACACCCATGTAGATGTTCTCATTCCATCAGAGTCTTGGATTTTTCCAACCAAAGTGCTTGGCATGATAGACTTATTTTGGTTCAGCATTTAGTTATCTCTAAATTCAGTCCTCCAAATATTAATTCCTAGGCTTAGACCTTGACTTTCTCTATCTTCCCACTAGAGTTGCTAAGAGCTTCTTTGTACACAACCAGGAGATCCTCTGGATTTTACATTTCAACTGCCAATTACACAACCTCAGCTACTCATTATCTTTCTTTTGGGTACCAATGGCATTTAACTATAGCCTCTGCTTGACATTATTATTTCTCCTGTAAGTTTCAAATGCATGATATATCACCCATGCAATGTATCCTCTTCCACAAATACAAATTCCCAATTCAATACCATTGAAAGTTCAGGATGTAGACCATCACCTTGTTCCAAGAGCTGTGAAGAGGTCTGCATTACCAGCTAGATGGTAATTCAGCTTCAAACCCCACATAATCACCTACTTTCTGAAACCACACCTACTACCAATTAACGCAGGTTCAATTCCCTGGAAACAGAAACTGAGACAGAGTTTGAGATGAAAGATACTTATTAGGGAGCAACATTTATGAAAGGAAGAGAGAGTAGGTAGGATTGGACAGAGGAAGAAACCAACTATGATAATCTGGCCAATAAGGCAGTGAGCTATGGAGTTCCTTACAATAGTGTCTCTAAAATGGCTTTAGATACCCCTACCTTGTTCAGTCACCAGATAAAGGCTGCCCAAGAAAAGGTGTTACCTCAGGTAAGATGGCTCTTTTCAGCTGAGGCAGACCCTGAAGGATATGAAAGCTGGGGTCTGTCAGATGACTATCATCCCTGTGCAAGTCCTTCCTTGAAAGGGAATCGGTGTGTATAAATAATTATTTATTTCACATTACTTTCTGCTTATGTTTTAGGGGGAGGAAGGAGCATAGGGAGAAAGAGAGGATCTTAGGCAGGCTCTACACTCAGTGTGTAGCCTGATGCGAGGCTCTATCTCACAAACCATGAGATCATGACCTGAGCTGAAATCAAGAGTCAGACGCTTAACCAAATGAACCACCCAGGCACCCATTTTCTTACTGATTAAAAAAAAAAAACAAAACTTTTCATAAGTTACTGGCCAATTATAGCTGACATAAAGCCTGTAAAGTCACAACCACTGAAATCCACAAGTTTACAGCCCAGATTAGAAGATCAACAATTTTCCACAAAATGCATAAAATGAAGAGGATTAAATTAGCATTACTCGTAGCATCACTTTAAGACACAGCGCCATTTCTAGTCGCTCCCCACCTGTTCATGAATAAAGTCACAATTTTTCATGGCTTGAGAACAGTCTAGAGCACAAGATTTTTCTCAGATCTGTGCCCACTCTGGAGAAGCTTTGCAGTGATATTTCCATCAACCAAGATGAAAGAGATTTCTACTCTTTTTTGAGTACAAGCTTAACATAGAGGCTTCTTGAAATTTCAACCAGATTTTTTTTCCTGTAGGACTTATTTGTATCACTTTCTTAAATCAAAAATGTAAGAATAAATCTGATTACTATATTGTTGCTTCTACCTGGGAGAAAGAGCCAGGTCTGTCCAGTAACCAAACAAATTAGCATGAGAGAAAAAAGAGAGTAAGTGTCCCAAAGGATTCAGTCATTTGAAGCAGAGTTTCATACTTATGACTGCAGTTTCTAAAACAAATCACTCTTCCAATGGACAAGAGCAGTGTTTCCTCATAGTATGACTTATGAACTTCCCACAACAGAATGGCCAGAAGTTCTGGAAGAAAAAAGGCAATTTCTCTCGAGCACCAGAAAATTGTATTTTTGTATTTTCAACAGGCTGGTGAGGTGACAACAGAGCACACAAAGTCTGAGAACCATATATCAATAATATGTTCACTGTTCAGTCATAGAGTGAGCTGTTAAGCAATAATGAAAGCTGATGTATACTGAGCTCTGACTATATGCCTGACACTGCTGTAAGCACTTTATGTGAGTTGTCTCATTTTATCCTCACTGTAATTCTACAAGTGAGAGACTGTTATTACTTTCATTTTACAGGTGATAAAACTGAGGGACTACTTGGGAATTGGAGGATTTGGAATTAAAATACAAGAAGTTTGACTAGAATTGTATAAACTCTACTCTGAGCTAGGAGAAAACAAAGCTTAAGACCTTACACACGAAACTTAGACACCTATATAGTCTTCTAAACTTTCATCAATGACAGAGAGAACCTAATTACTTCTGTGTTTTACACACTGAAAATATTTTGATATGTATGTAACACTCTTAGATTACAAGTACTAACCCACTGAATGAAATGTTGTGTATGATCATGATCCTCTGGAAGTGATAAAGCACTCTAATAATGTGGACACTGAAAGCTGGATTCTTCACAAATACCATCTTAACCTATCACTTTTGAAGAGCTAACTGGCCTGATTATGACCTGTCTTCACTCAATATATCTATAAAATAATTAGCTCATTTCCTCCATATATATAACTACTGCACTTTCATTGTCACACTTTTAAAAATATGACTTGTTTTTTAATGAGCTCACCATGAGTGGAAACAAGAACATAGTTCATGTCAGAATTTCATGAAAACACTCTTTTGGTTATTTATTTAAAACAATATAATAAGACTTCATCTCCAGCATTATCAACTAAAAGCCACAACCCAGTAGTCTTAAGAAAGTATTTATAATTAAGAGTATTTTATTCTATACTGTTTTGCTAATCATGATGATGAAGATCCCAATCAAAAAGATATTACCAGTGTCATAGCTAATCTACTAACTTTGTGACTGTATAAGACACTTTTACTGATTTCATATATTTTGCTCTACACTTCTATGTGACATTAAATAGCTCTTAATTCATTAACATTTTAATCAAGAGAATTCAGTGTATTTGTTCCTGATTCTAGTTAAAACTAAAATTATTTTCTTCAAAACTAAAATTTTTAAAAGAAAAAGTTTTCATTTTAAGACAATTTCTTTTTTTTAAAAAATTTTTTTTTTCAACGTTTATTTATTTTTGGGACAGAGAGAGACAGAGCATGAACGGGGGAGGGGCAGAGAGAGAGGGAGACACAGAATCGGAAACAGGCTCCAGGCTCTGAGCCATCAGCCCAGAGCCTGACGCGGGGCTCGAACTCACGGACCGCGAGATCGTGACCTGGCTGAAGTCGGACGCTTAACCGACTGCGCCACCCAGGCGCCCCTAAGACAATTTCTTTTTAAAAAGGTATTTTTATCCAATAAAGCACAATCACTTATATTGGAAAACCTGTATAGAGGCTTACAGGAATAAAATTAGTTTTTTGTCAAGCTTTTTAGAGAGTTGTAACTAAAGAATTTCTTTAACTTGTCTAGTTATAAGGGGTAAAAACATTCTAACTTATTACTCACCTCTTAAATGTTAAATAACCCTTCTGGGTGCTTTGTACATGTCATTTCAATTAATAATCACCATGCATTTGGAAAAAAGTATTATTACCCCCATTATTACCCACATTTATGTATGAGAAGACAGAGGTTCAATTAGGTTATGTATTATGTCCAAAGTCACACAGTTAATAAGTGAATCAAAATTCCAGGGTCTTCCCCCACACATCATGTTGCTTCCAGAGAAAATGCTAGTAGCATATTAATAAACTAATGCAACCTGATTTGCATATAAACATAGAATACCATTGTGCAAAATACATTATAAGCCAATTGTTTAACCCTAAGTATCACATTTACACACAGAGACAGTCTTTACAGACTGTTGTTAATCCATGAATTGGTTTCAAAGAATAAGCACTCTGATTTATTGTTCAGTGACAGAGGTAGATCCTGGAATTAATCCTGGTTTCTCACACACAGGCAATATTTCAGTTAAGTAGGTTTCTCTCCCATGAAGCCATCAAAATACCTTAGTGTTTAAGAATCACAGACCATTTGTTAACAAGGCAATTGGTGGGAGTGGGGAATGTGAGGAAATGGATTTTTGCATTAAGAATTTCCTTTCAATAAATGGAAAGTTACAAATGAAAGTTAATCCTTTTAAAGTCCTGTTGTTAACATCAGACTTGATCTATATCACTGACCTCTTCCTGATCCTAGATAAGGTTAAAAGATCATGAAGCAAAAGGATACAGATAGAACATGCATCAGTCAGAGAAGACAAACTCTTCTTAAAGCTTATTAAAAAAAAAAAAAAAAAAAAAACTACTTCTGTCATTCTTCAGGTTCTCCGGGTGTTAGTTTTCTTTTCAACTCCCTTCTTGTGTAAACACACACAGACACAACAGGTAGGAAACCAATTCATTCCACATTTTTCATTTATTTAAACAGATGAATATTCTGCCTCAGGAGCCAGAACCTGCTGCCTTACGTAATTGAGGTGTGTGTGTGTGTGTGTGTGTGTGTGTGTGTGTGCGTGCGTGTTATGCACTGTTCTGGGGCATGAGAGGGGGCAGGTAGAAATCGTGAGGATCTATGGTAGGAAGACAGAGTTGCTACCTCCCTTTCAAAGCTACTGTCTGCGAGAAGGGGTGGGAACTATACCAACCCATCACCACGCCACATGCCAGTCTCACACACGGATCCTTCTCCGTCATGTTCCCTGGGAAATTTCCCCCAGATTAGGAAAAGAACGGTAAGGCAAGTCTGCCTCGGAAGGGGAGTTTTTACCATTGCAGCACAAAGGACAGCGAAGCGCGCTTTCACATCTTCGCAACTCCACGGACTTGACCAGCTTTACACTTCAGCACCACGGAGAGCGGCATCCCCTCAGCTTCCACCCATGGGGAGCCAGATTCCCGCGACTCATCACCGGATTCCGGTCATCTAGAGACCAGAGACCAGCCTGCTTATTTCTCCCTCAATGTAAGCGACTATGATGATTCTTTCATATCGATTTTTCCAACAGAGATTGTTTTCTTGCTGAAATATAGAATTCAACTTTTATTTATTAGCCCTCTCCCTCCTGTGCATTGCTTGGATTTTTAGATATGAACCTGGATCTGAAATCTTTCTTATTTGTTGGGTTGGTAGAAGAATTTTTTTTTAGTTTTCATTGGAAGTCTAAGTTTATAAATCCATTTAAAATAGACAACTCATATTGGTAACCCAGTCCTTCTGTACTAGAGTGCAGGGTTGTTGTTTTGTTTTGTTTTATTCCTGGAAAAGAGTATATGTGTTGTCTGTTCTCCTCCTACTTCACTACTGACAGCTTTTTAATTTGCCAATTTTTTGTGATTGTATTTATCTTAACATAAATATAGGGGTAGGAAGAGGAAGAAGGCTATCTTCTAATAAGTAGCCACCATTAAAGAACTACAGGTGGGAAGAAAGAGGTTGTTTTTTTTCTTTCCTTTTATTTGTGAAATATAATGACCTTTAGATGTCCGTTTCAACATAACGAATATGCTCTTAATAAAAGAAATGTAATCCAGGCAGTGCTTTGACACAAGCTTTGAAACTCTGAAACACAGAACTCCTCCTTTACATGTGAAGTTGTAAATTCACTTAAGTATGACTGAATAGACTTAATCAAGATGCTATTGCTATTAATTGTAATTTAAAGGCTTAATGAATTCAGGGTAGATTTGAAAGAGGCAATAATGATTGACCCTGTCTGGTGGCACTCAGTGAATTTTTGCCTCAGAATGCCACCTGCTGGTGGGTCCTATTTCTGAATCACTGGACACACATCAGATTTATGAATGAATACACATTAAATCCAGAATATTCATTATGAACATGATACAAACTCACTCTCTAAGATTTGTTAAACAATGACATTGGTTTAATTATTTAACAATTTACCAAGTTTCTATGTCACAATGATAATTTCATAAACATTTCTTTCCAAAACACTTGCTCAAAGCTTAGGGGCATACAGACTAGCTAACTCCTTCAGGCAGCAATTAACCCAGAAAAAAAATGAGAGCTATGTGGAGCCTCACTGAGGCTAATTTCAGATACATGTGGTATCCTGGATGAGAACTGACAGGATCTCTTGCTCAGGAAAGGCAATCACCATTCCCCCCCTCCAAAATATTCAGCATGTTACTTTTTTCAGTATTGTCATTTCACGATTTAAGGGCCTGTCTTATTTTCTTAGTAGTAGATGATCATTTCAAGCTCTTCTGTCACAAAAGTCAATGACATAGTTAAAAGGTTACATGGATCTATTTTATACCAAGACAAATCTTTGGGGGAAAGGCATGTAACTATAAGAATTTACTGCTTCAGCTCTATCTGGAGATATACACAATGAGATACAGACATCCAGTTTCCCCAGTTCCAAATAGACAAGGATTTTTTTAAAAAAGAATAAAAGAAGCACACACAAAGCACTAATTATATTTGTATGGATACTATAGAAGGTAGTTTGAAAACATGGAGAATAATCTCTTCTCTACATGACACTATTTGTTGAAAAATAAATTGCTGATAGAATCATTTGTTAACATTAAGGAATCTATATAATATTTTTCAATCCAAGATGCAATGGAAAAAATATATATCACACTAGCAAAATTGTTTGGAAAGTATATCTCGGGATAATGTATTATAATGAGTAGCAGAAGGATACTTGGCTATTCCATAGAACCTGAAGAGTAAGATATATAAACTCATGTATATTCATGGGTAACTAGATAGATATATTTTCTTTTATTCAAAATGGGTGTATTTTACAAGCAAATTGCTGTCACTAGCTTAGGTGAGAACTTGAATGCTATAGATCCACAATTTTTATGATTATATTAAACTAAGACAATTAATAGTGTCCAATGTTACTACAGCACTTACTAGGCACTATCATTTATATGTACTATCTCATCTCAGCTTCAACAGAACAAGGAAGGTGATACTTAGAAATTAATTGGATGCCTCTGGAAATACATAAAATTTTTCAGAAGTATCCTAAAGAAGTGGGAATGTCTCCGTTTTTTTTGCCCCAGTCACCCAAGAGAATTAATATACCCTCTGATATTAATGGTCTCATCTAGCAACCTATGGACCATTATTTACAGTGGAAGTGGAAACTAATTTGGCTTTGGAACTCATACCTAATTTTAAAACTTGTTGGCACAAATAGGAAATAATAGCAATAGGATCACACGGCTCCTATATTTAAAAGAAGTAAGACACTGGTAAACACTAACCCTTCTATTTTGTTGCTCTTCTTTAATAACCAACCCAAATTCAAGTATTTAAGAATTAAGTTATCCAACCATGTACCATACGCCAGGCATCACGTGTACTGGGTACCAGGTACATATGCCATATAAATAAGAAATTCCCCTGCCCTCAAGGATCCTGCACTCTAGTGGAAAATTTTACGGTCTAAAGACATTTGGGAAAAAATGGAGGAAGAAGATGGATGGCAGTGGCATACCAGACCCAAGCATTAGCTTTGAAACCAAAGAGATTAGACTCCTAATAGTGGGTCTACCACTCACAAGTTACGTAGCCTTAACAAAAGCAGTTAATTTATCTGAGCCTCATTTCACCATCTGTGAAATGGGAATAACACTATCAACTGTATCATGTAGTAGTTAATGAGAATTTAAAATGATAATACATGTAAAGTACTCAGCATAGTGCCTGCAATATGGTTAATGTGTAATAAATGTTAATCATTATGATTAGTCATTGAGGCAAACAGCTAAGCTTATCATATGATTTGTGTGAATTTAAAACAATAATTCGCATAAAGCACTTAACAGAATGTCTGCAACATGGCAAATCTGTAATATATGTTAACTATCACTATTATACAGTCATTTAGAAAAATAGCTAAGCTG
Organism: Puma concolor; assembly: GCF_028749965.1. NCBI lineage: Eukaryota > Metazoa > Chordata > Mammalia > Carnivora > Felidae > Puma > Puma concolor. The sequence goes on from NC_141667.1 coordinate 127,943,179, forward strand.
ACTATATCAGTGTAGAGTAAAATGTAAGCCAATTTATAGTCATCTAACATTTGCATAAGGCTTCCTACTATCCAGGACATTTGATGTACATTACTACATCTTCACTGTGGCTGAGGTGCATGGAGGATAGATTTTATTCTTCTATTACTTTGGTAAGAGAACTGAGATTTTGGAGAACATTCCAAATCACTTGAATATTTCATTACTGTTGCCCTGGACTAAAACTCAGACTATGTACACATGGGAGAGAATGCACAGACCAGAGCTGGGTTTTCCTGGGTGACTGACCTAACTCATGGATTTTGTTTGGCTCTACCTTTAGTTGTGGAATGTTACAGACTGAATTAGTTTCAGGCTTGGGTGATTTCCATGGAGCCCTATGGTGCATGTAGCAATTTTATAAAAAATGACAACAAATATCTCCAAAAAGACATTTTGATTAAGAGCCCTTTTCTTCATCAGTAATTAATCACAATTCCTGTCTCCAAAATGCTTAATGGTCATGCTTATTTGCAGTGGATTTAGGGTGCAGAATTCATACTTTTCATGGATCACTGACATCTGGCTTTCCTCAGACTAGCTGATGCATCTGTAAAAGCAGTTTGATAAAAATAGCAACCAAGGGATCAAGAGGGAGTTTAATAATCAGTCCTCCTCTCAAATATGGTTTTGTTTCCACTGAAACTCTTCTTCTCAATGACATCAAATGTCAATGTATGCATTTATGAAAGATGAAAAACACAGTATTTTAATTGAGGTGTTTGATGAGTTTGATCAGTCATTATCTCAGTAATATATGCAAATAAAAGGGCATTTGCATTCAAAGTTCATTTTTAAGAAAAATATTAGAGTAAGGGCAATCAAATGCTAATTGGATTTTAAGAAGATTAAGAAGATCATTTTGCTCATTACTGGTCCTGAAACTGTGACAATATCCCCACTCTCCAGCAGAGCAACACAGCTGATTCATGAGTGTGAGTTCTGGCCACCAGCTACTGTGAACCAAATGGCTTTGTCTTTCTGACATATCTTTTGTGGATTCTTCCCAACCCGTACGAAATGTATGGGTACAGACTGTCCACAATGTCAAAATTAAATAGTAAGGATATAAGGGCTAAATATATTCATAGGTATAAAAATGCTTAAATTGGGCAAATAGGGACAGGTTGGTACAAGAGCATATTAAAGCTTTCAGCTATAAGATGAAGCTCTAGTGTACCATACAGTGACTATAATGGTTGATAACACGGTATTACATAGACGCAATCTTCTAAGAGAGAAATTCATGTTCTCACCAAATAGATACATGTGAGATGGTGAATGTGTTAATTAACTAGATGGTAGGATTCCTTCCATGATGTATTCTTAGAGCAAATCACCACAATATATACTTTAAGTATTTCTCAGTTTTGCCAATCATACTTTAACAAAGCTTAAAAAAAAATAAAATACATGTTTAAAAAGCATGATTAAAGGGAAGAGGGAGTCAGCACTAATAAAAAGTCCCCACTGAAGTAAGAAATAGGCCCCCATCAATATCTGAACCAATTCATGTGGCTCTAGGGTCTGCTGTGAAACCCTATTATGTTAGAAGCAATCTCAGTGAGTAGGATGCCCCATTATATGTGTATATGCATACATGACTTGAAGGTCCATAAGGTCTCATCAATGACAAATTCTCCTAGGAAAATAGCAGAATTGATAATTCTGTGAGCATCCAAATGTATCTCAAAGCTGAGGTTTTAAAAGCTGGGAAAGAGAGGCTTGTTTATTTCTTACTATATCTGGGTGTCTGCTTTCAAGGTCATTCAGAAAAACACATGTCTAATGGTGAAGACATTTGACATTCTGACAAATACTAGTCACACACATATATTTGCTCATGGATAAAAGAGGTTTCTAGAAACATCAGGATTTGTCCATGGATAAAAGATGTTTACAGAAACATCAAGATTTATATGATGCTCTACTCTTGTGAAATTATTTGTCCTAAGGTTTAGTCTTTTTGCTTCACCTAAAAAACAGGAATGCTCATACCTTGTTTTCATGTTTGTTTGTTTGTCTAATGAGGGAAATTATCAAATGATGCTTTAACAACCTTTACGTTTTTAACCTGCAGTGTCTACGATATTTATACGGACTCTGAATTTAGATTGGGTACTTACATGTTTCTTGTAAAATGTTTCTCTGCTCTGACTTGGTTCAGTAGTTATTATTATATTTCCTTTGAATTAATCTCTCCATGGCTTGCTTCTGTGGATTGGTTGTGTACCTATGACCTTGGAGTCTGACCTATTCTCCCTCTTGAGCAGACCTCTAATGGAAAAGTAACATAGAATCAAGCTCAAGCCCTGGTTCCTTCTAGGACAGCCGCCATCTCATCACTGACACACCACTCAGATGTTCCTGAGTGGAAACTGCCTTTTCTCAGGTTGAGTTGTAATGTCTAAATCCAGAGAGGCACTCCTGAGCAGGGTATACCTCTCATCAGAGGGCAGATTGAGTAATTCTGTCAGAAAGGTAATTAATCTAAGGGCACCTGGGCGGCTCAGTCGGTTAAGTGTCCAACACTTGATATCATCTCAGGTCATGATCTCATGGTTCATGGGACCAAGCCCTGCATCAGGCTCTGCACTGACACCACAGAGCCTGCTTGAGATTCTCTGTGTGCTCTCTCTTTGCCCCTCCCCTGCTCCTGCTCTCTTCCTTCCAAAATAAATAAATCACCTTTAAAAAAAGATTATTAGTCTTTTGTAGGCTCAATTCCCACCTGAGTATGTGTACCCAGATGACAGACCCTGAAACTGATTTCATGACATCCTCTGAAACAAGGCTCTTTGGGGATACAAACGAGGTGGCTGCTTAGCTTTCACCTCAGTCACTTCTCCTCCGTCTGGAAAACCTGTAATAATAAAGCCTGCTTCCTATTGTAAGTCCCTCTCTCCTCTAAAGGTCACTATTGGACTCCCAATCTACAGTCTGCTTTGGCATCAATAAGCAGCCTCTCTCCCTGGAATGATGGCATTGTTGAGAGAAATGGGCTCAGAGGATATCATGAACTTGAATCCCGAGAACCTTTTCTCCAGCCATCTTTTATCAAAATGCACTTTAGAAAAGGGGATGGCAGTTCTGATCTCTTCCTAAAGGAGCACAGAACTCTCTATCAGGATTTATCACCCACAGTTACCTTTTGAAGGAGTTACCCATAATTATTCCGTTTGCTTTTTGCAGATGAAAAAGCTACTCCACTGAATAGTTTAGCAGCTTCTCCCAAAAAGCGTATGACTCAGCCCTAGGCAAGATTAGAGCATAAGCTCTGACCTCCAAGTCTTTGCTTTATACCACAAAGGGCCCCAGGAAGCAGCTAAAACCAAAAGGGTTCGAGCAGGTCAAAAGGTAAAATTAGCAGAAAACTAAATGGAGACCCAAAATTTAAAAATCACAAGACTGAGTTGTCTGTCGCAGACTAGGAGTCTGGAGTTCTCTCTTGTCCAGCAAAACAGCGCATGCCAAATTGAATATGAGAGAGGCTAATGTCTGGGAGAACCCAAGAGCCCTGAACAGGGAGTTTCATCTCCACATTTTTTGAGACCACAAGGTATTTACCCACGTGGTGAATGTGAAGAAAACAAGATCTTAAACACGTGAACGTGGAGAAAGCAATCAGATAGTAATCATTAACTTGCGTGTGTAAGAAGCAAAGGATCTGGGAGCGAGGGGAGTTTGTGACAGAAGTATATATTGGAGTCAGATGGAAAGGATGTCCTACAGATGATAACAACAGGTTACCCGTGATCCCATTACTTTATCTCGTTACCTAACCTGGGTGCTTTTGCCCCGTGGTGGCAGCTTTCCGCCCTAAGCCTTTTTCTAACACATTTATGTAAGTAGAACCTATTTCCCCACACTGAATGGAACATTTTTTTTTTAATCTCAAAACACAAGATTTAATTTAAAGGCCTTCCTTTGGAACTTTTATTTTTTACAAATGGCTTAAATTAAATACTGAATATTCTTCATGGAAACATGACCCCTAACAGACCCAGGGAAACGTGGAAAATGGTTCAAAATAAATCCCCAAGCACTTACTCTTTAGAATAGATACCATCTTATTGAAATGTATGCCATTCTACTATCACTTGAATAATGTGAGTGAGGGGTAGAGTAGAAAAAAAAAAAAGAATAGAAAATAAGAAGAGGGCCAACTGGAGAATCAGATGCTCACGTTCACAGAGAGTTAGGGAACATCTGGCCCAAATCCTGCGTTACAGTTAAAGTATCTTGAGCCAGGGATCCACTCAAAGTCTCAAGGCTAGCTGAAGCTGGCATATCTGACTCAAGCTCAAATTACCCTATAGCTATCTGCCCTTTTTGAAACCCTGGCGAATTAAAGATCAGGTAATTTGCACAGTCACAGGTTGGCCAAAGGTGAAGCCAGGACTCCTACTCTAGGTCCTCTGACTTCCAAGCCTGTCTCTCAGCCCTACTTGTGTCAGCATCATCACCTGAAATGAGGACAGCCATAGCATCTACCTCATGGGATAAATGCAAGAATTATACAAGTAATATATGTGAGGTTATTAACTTCTTAGTATATTTATTAGCATGTAATAGGTGCTTAATAAATGTCAGCTGTTATTACTAGTAGTATTAGCATTAACCTCTACACTATGCCACAATAGCAAAGAGCAAATTAGGAATAAACCCACCATCTAAGCCAACCTGTTCTTCCATCCATACAAAAATCCAGGTTTGATCTTAAGAAGCTACAGCTGAATTTCCTCAGGGGAGCCACTTCAGAAGCCACCAGTAAGTGACAATGAGTCTAGGCCTGCTCCCTATCACATCTTGTCCTTTAGTATCTGCTTAGGCTGCACCGGTATCAGAAAGAAAACACAGACCCCATATGGTGTAGGCATACACTGAATGCAGAAAACAGAGGCGTGTGGCCATGCTTGCATGGTTTTGTCACAGTGAGGGAGCTCAATGGGGAAATGCACCTGAAATCAAGGCGGCAGTACCCAAAGTGGCCATCTCTACAGCAGACCGCTTGGTGAACTGGGCAAGGCAACAGGAAGGAGGGTACAGAATAAAACCAACACTGACTATTTTCTAATACATGTTACCTCATTTAATCCTCCTATGGACCTTATGGCACACAAAAAGCTACCCACATTGTACAGGTGAAATCACAGAGAAGCAATATACTAAAGCCCAGAGACGTTAGGTGCAGTACTAAACTTTGCACAAATGGAAATAGAATCCACAGTCTTTGGCCTGTTTCAACCACATCACTACCCCACACCCTCCCCCTCTAGCTCTCATTACACACCAACCTAAACCCACGTTTCAGTTTGCCATCATTCCTCCATCCAAGGGTCACAGACGCTGGATAACTACATCAATATTCCTCTCTATGAATAGGAATAGTTAGGTTAGCCAATCTGTCTTAATCTCAGTAAGAGGAAAATGATTTGTCGTAAAATCCCGATCATGAGATTCTTTTTTATCTCAACAATTTTTGTTTGTTCTGCCCCTGGGGACCCCGCAGGGCCCTGGGAGAGTAACCAAGCATCTCTGCCTTGTTCCCCCACAGGCTGGGGAGCAGCACCTTCAAAAACATGCAGCGCCGGCACACAACACTGAGGGAGAAGGGCCGCCGCCAGGCCATCCGGGGTCCCGCCTACATGTTCAACGAGAAGGGCACCAGCCTGACGCCCGAGGAGGAGCGCTTCCTGGACTCAGCCGAGTATGGCAACATCCCCGTGGTCAGGAAAATGCTGGAGGAGTCCAAGACCCTCAACTTCAACTGCGTGGACTACATGGGGCAAAACGCGCTGCAGCTGGCCGTGGGCAACGAGCACCTGGAGGTCACGGAGTTGCTGCTCAAGAAGGAGAACCTGGCGCGGGTGGGGGACGCGCTGCTGCTCGCCATCAGCAAGGGCTACGTGCGCATCGTGGAGGCCATCCTCAACCACCCGGCCTTCGCGCAGGGCCAGCGCCTGACGCTCAGCCCCCTGGAGCAGGAGCTGCGCGACGACGACTTCTACGCCTATGACGAGGACGGCACGCGCTTCTCGCACGACATCACGCCCATCATCCTAGCGGCGCACTGCCAGGAGTATGAGATCGTGCACATCCTCCTGCTCAAGGGCGCCCGCATCGAGCGGCCGCACGACTACTTCTGCAAGTGCAACGAGTGCACCGAGAAGCAGCGGAAGGACTCCTTCAGCCACTCGCGCTCCCGCATGAACGCCTACAAGGGGCTGGCGAGCGCTGCTTACCTGTCTCTGTCCAGCGAAGACCCCGTGCTCACTGCGCTGGAGCTGAGCAACGAACTGGCCAGGCTAGCCAACATTGAGACTGAATTCAAGGTAACTCTCCCACTCACCACTCTACAGACAGATTGCCCAGAGGGCTCTTCCAGGTGTGTCCAGTAGTCAAATGAGTTGTCTTCCGGTCTCCCGCAGGGTGAGGGCCCTGGGGTCTCGCTGGCGCCCGGGGTGGAAGGGGACCTCCTCGACCTGGTCAGATGCAGGCCTGAAGGAAAAGCAGCCCCTTAGGTGGGATATTTGAAACCATATACATGTAAAATAGAGGTTGACGTAAGCCCAAATCTATACAAGACAAGCAGCACACAGGCAGGAGGATACTGCGGTCGTCCTGTAAATGCCCTGTAAATGCCTCATTCAGCTCTGCCCCCAGGGAGCTCTGGAGTGTCTAGGACACCTTGTATGTTTCCTAGTCCAGGTCTTGGACTTCTTGATTGTGTCACCTGAAAGGTTTTGTCTTGTCCATCCTGGACTGCATTGATCTGTGTTTGGTCTCATAGCCAGTGCTAGAAAGGCTTGCCTGCAGCCGTTCTCACTGTAGCAAGCTATTACTATATTTCTGTCAAGGGGCTCAGGAAAAGGTGTGTGGAAGTGAAAATAAAACCATCTCTGTAATATTGGACTTGTCACCTCAGTAGACAGGCCCAGGGCAAAACTCTATCAATGCACCCCCCCCCTCCCCCACCTCCTGAGAACACCTAGACTACCAGGCTAGCCCAGGGGAGACCCATCTCCAAAGTCCACTGTTGAGTGGTGGAGGGATTCTGTGCAGTAATTGTCAACTGACACTCTCTGTTAAAGAGAAGACTGGGACCTAAATCTTTTGACACTATTTAATAATACTTAGTGAGAATATTTCGTGGGCACTTATTGTGTGCCAAGCATTAACTGCCTTACCTATATGATGCTGTTTAGTCCCCTCAACAACCATTAATTTGGATACCATTATAATCCCCATTTTATGTGAGGGCACACAGGTAGAGAGATATCATACAGCTAGTAAGTAGCAAAGCCGCTGTTCTCATCTAGGCATTCCAGAGCTAGCTCTTAGCCTTTCTGGGAATTGTTCATGCATTGGGATTCTCAGTGTTCATTTGTCTTTGAATGATGAAGAAATTCTTGGCTACAGAAGGTATGCCTGGAAGGGTAGGAGCTACAACTAGGTTCATAATTTCTCATCATGAGCCATCTTATCAGAGCCTATGATGCCATGGAACATACAAAAAGGTGTCACATGCATGGCTGACCATGGAGCTGGGAAAAGAGGTTAACCTGCAGGAGAAAAGTGCATTGTCCAAATAAGGTGTCCCCCTCCAGGGACACAAATAGGTGGCCGAGGATGGGTACCAATTCACAGCAAGGGAAGCCCCATGGACCACACAGTGTTCAGGGAGATCTCAAAAGAGGCAAGAGAATGGGGCTGGGCCTTGCAGAGCAGGAGAAATTAGATCAGTGTGAAGAGAGAGGTGGGAATTTGGAGGAGGCAAGTGAAGGTGATATCCAGAATGGCCCAGAACAGTCAGGGGGCTTCTGAGAAGCTGCATGTGACCAGAATAAAGACTTCCTGGAGGGGCACACAGGAGGCATGCTGCAGAGATGAGCTGGGGGCAGATCTCAGAGGGTTCTGTGTGTCAGATGCTATACTGTAGGACATGGGAGAGCCATTGAAACTTGCAATAAGGGGGCTAAAATGATTAAGCTAAGTTCTGGAAATTTAGTTCACTGGTAGATGAATTAGAGGACCTGGAGTGTGAGGCCCTGGAACTAAAGATAGGGACAATTTAGTTGTGTATGCGTGAGACCACAGAAGCCTCTCTGAAGGAATAGATCACCCACAGCCACAGACAGAAGAGCCAGGCTCACAAAAAGCTGCAGGGTACCGCAGACTGTGAATAGATGAAGAGTCCTATAATTAATTTTACCCCATCTGTTCCCCCTATCTTGGACTGATCTACTGAAGCAGAGCAACTTCCCAATTCCTGCATTGTCCATAGCCTCAGCTAAAAAAATTGGTGGACGGAGATGGAGAAATTACCCAAAGAAGCTCTCAAGAACGTAGGTCTTGCCTGTTCTTTCCTTGTTTCTGTACCATAAACTCCACCACCAGTAATAAGACCAATGATATCCCAAGGAAGCTTGGTGGGATTTTGCTTATTCCCTCAGCTTATTCCCTCAGCTAGAGTGAATCTTCCCAGGCCTTGTAAAAGAAATGGCCAACCCAATTAATTTAGATATTTCTGGCCAAGAAAAAAAAACAATTCAAGGAAAAAAATTTTGGATCAGGTTATGTGGCTAATTGCACAATCCTCTACTTATCTGGAATTTGGGAACATGCCAGCCTTACTAAATAAGACGATGCTAGACTAACATTTGGAATTGCATCTGAGCCATTTGTTTCCTTTACAAAGACTAAAAGTCTAGCATATTTTAGTATATATAATATCTAAAAGTGGAAGTTTGTGGAAAGCATGATATTTTGATTTAAAAAGTAAATTAGGAAAATTAGAGACAATTAAGAACACTACTAACATGATGACAAATCCATTCCACAATGCAGTGACTTACTCAGAATAAGAGTTAGCATAAATACATTTGCTGGCTATTAACATCCCTCTAGTTACCTTTGTTTGAAATAATGTCTTTCACATTGTCGACAAATGGCGCATTATAAATTAACACAAGCGTTCCTTTAGAACTTTATTACTTATTCAACTATCCTTGTATGTGCATTCCTGACATTATAAATCTTCTCAGAGAAGAGAGCAGCTTAGCAAAAGACAAGTCAATTTGTAATAAAAGAATAAAGAGCAAGTGTGGTTCTAAAATACACTCTTTAGGAGTCTGTCCTACTTTAAAGGGACGACACACAGCTGACTGTAGCCACGTGTTATGCTGATGACCCAGTATCATCAGCTGTACAAAAAGATACCGGGTTCCGACAGGAGGTGTCATATGTCATCCTCCAGATCCTCTAAGACACTCACTCTGGGAATGGCTCCTCCTGACCAGACTCATGCATGGAAACCTCAATCAGTTGCCCAGTCTATTATTTTTGAAGTCATTGTAATTTATCACCAGAATAGAGTCTAGTCATTAGCAAGAAGTACAGCCAATGTCAAGGTCTCCAGTAAATTGTGGCTAGAGTCAGATGCCTGCTAGCAAACCATTATTTTTGTTGTGGAAATTACATATCTCCTCAAAGATTTTTCTCATGCATCTCTAATCTTCTGGGGTCTAAAAAGATGCGAAAATTCAATGAGACCTTCCTAATGCCGTGTATGGTGCTCAGTAATCTCGTAAGCATTCCAGAAATACTTGATGAAGGGAATGAAGGAAATCCTCAAAGGATAATCATTTCAACTGATGAAGCACGTGATTACTTTTATCTGTGATTTAAACTCTTCCTACATGTATGAATCTAATAGAGCAATTTGATAGACACAGTAAATGGGAAAGCTCTACAGAAGGGTACAGGGTGGGTAAGCGGATCAAACCAACACACATTAAATAACATAAGACCAATCATATGCTGCATTATATGGTGCCAGGAACCACTAAACTCCTGGAGGGCACCAATGACATTCTGATTAACTGGTTTATCTATATAGTAGGAGACAAGGAAAGGGAAGACTGGCATGGGAAGACTGGCGTGCGATGTTTTATCCTGATGGAACAGGCTCTATGTAGAGGCACCTGGAATAGCATGGAAAAAATTAGGAATTTCTCTATCCCCATTGAGTTACAGTCTCTGCCACCAAGAACACAACAAGGTCTTCACATTTCTCTCGAATTAGTCTGTTTGGCTATATTCATTGATCATCCTTCTGGTAAATCTGCTGAAGATCCTCTTTATTTCACTGGTATCTTCCCAAATTCCAGGGCATCCTGTATATGCATATGGCTTATCTATAAAGCTGATGTTTCAAAAGGATTAGAGGTGCTAATCTCTCTTCCATCCCAGAGTTATGCCAACAGCAGTGCCCAGTGGGAGCAGGAAGGGGTGGGGAAAACTGTGGAAAGAGATTTAGGGATTTGGAAGGAAAGAGAAAACAGGGTGAGGATTGGGGTATCCCTCCTGCTCTTTGACCTTTTGCTTAAATTTAAAAGTACCCCATGTTCCCAAGTCAAGGGACTGTGGAGGCCCAAACACTTTACCTTCATTACTTAAGACTTGGTCATTCTGAATAATAACAAAGCTACAACTAAGCAGGCTTTTCATGTTGACACATCAGTATGGAGGCTGCTGATTGTGCTTCCATCAGCAATTTATTCTTATAGACCAGAGATGAGAAAAGTAGGGGGGGCAAGACAGCTAAAGCTTGTAGCTTCATCTTGCTTCAAGTGTTGATGTCAATGGGTTGTTAACCACAGGTATTATGAAAAGTAGATGATGAATTATGTATCGCTGTTTGTGTTGCCATTTTAAGACCCATAAAAAAAAAAACTCTCTGGGCCTAAAATACCACAAATTAAAAATGCAAATAATGATAAATCAGACCAATTTGCCACCTGCTATGATCTCTAGTGAGGTCCCATTGTGTAAGGTAAAGGTGTTGAGATGACAGTTTGTAATCTGCTTGCAAACTTATCAAAATGGAAGAGAAAAGAGGAGGGGAGAGGAGGAATGTCTTTTTATTGTGGTAGGGAGAGCTCAAAGCACATCTGAATTCAGGCCATATGGAGCCAGGGAGCCAAGAAGCCAGAAAGCTTGAGTGAAGGCCCACCCAGGGCCTGAGGCAGTACTGAAAAGTTGAATACATGGGTTGCCCCAGCATCCAGTGGAATCTGCATTTTGCACCTGTTTGTCATGCTTTGAATATTTTTAGGATTTTTAAATTTTACAGGCCAACACTCTGGGAAAATAGATTTCCTTGAAGTTTGAAAGCCAGGCTGGTAGTATAAACAAATGCCTATTTAACATGCAGGAAATGACTTGAAAATTGTTTCCTTTTCCTTCAGGAAAATACTTTTTAAGCTGTCAAGGCTGCACATCTTAAAAGCAAGTTGTTGGTTTTTTGTTTTTTGGTTTTTTTTTTTTTTTTTTTTTTTTTTAAAGAGAATCTGGCAGAAAACTCCTTAAAGCACTCACTTATATATAAATCCCCAGTACCCTCAGGGATCAGACTGTGTCACCCAAGCCCTCTGCTTGAGCATCTGGTGATAGAGAATGTAAGAAGAAAAGGATCACAAATGTCACATGATGAACTGTCATGGGACCACCCCCCCACCTGAGCATATGCAGGTATGGTGAGAATAGGGCATACATGCCAGTCCACAGGTCCACACTGGGGCCAGAATCATCGGCTTCCACGTCTGAGAGCAAGATCCGGGGGACTGGCTGATCTCAGGAGAAGGGACAGACATGACTTCTGCCCACACTAGCTCTTTTTCTATTTTCCTACCTAAGCATTTGGAGGAACACTTTCACCAGGGCATTTGTTAATGAGTCATCATAGGAAGTGAGCTAATTAATGTATCCTTTCATGACAATTTTTCATTGGGTCACAGCGAATGCCTGAAGTTATGTGATTGTCCTCTCCTAGGGTTTATGCCAAGAGTATCAGCCTCTAAAATATAGGGATAGTGTACGTTGGGTGACAAAAATTCAGGCGGGATAAGGAGGCCACTTTGCTTGATGAGGACAAGAGCAGGGAACAGGCTCTGCTGAGCACCCAGTGCAGCCATGCTTCATTTCCTCAAGCCTGTGGAATGGAGATCCAAGAACTTGGCTCTCTAATCAGACTGACCCAGCTTCCAATCCCAGTGCCATCTCCTGGTAACTGTGCAATCTTAGGCATCTATTACAAATTCCTTTTCTTACTTTGAAAACTGGGGTATTAGAGCTGTAACATGTCTGAAATGGAATGCCTGTTTTCCCCCACCCAAACACTGGCTCTTACCCTAATCTCTGTAAATAAATAAATGAGTGGTGAGTGAATTAATGACAATGACCTCCCAGGGTGCCGATGAGGATTAAATTAGATGAACAATATAAAACTCTGCAGGGAACCCAACCGACCCAGAATACATACATAATTCCTACCACCCAGAGCTCAGTGGAGATGAGCCCACTGGATTCCCGGCACAACTTTGCTCCCAATAAAGGTAACTTAAGTTTCAGCACCTCATCTATTCAGAGGATCTTCCTGATCTCTGCTAAGCTTCCTTCCCCCAACCCCTGAAGATCTTTCTAGAATGAGAAAAACTACTACCTGTGAACTCCCTGGTTAAAAACAGGCCAAGAGAATATTTCCAGTTGGAAAAATGCAGACCACTGAAAGTGCATAAGCCTCAAGCGCTGCTAAAATATTGCTGTGGAAAGAAATGGCATGGGCAGGAAAGACAGAGCAGCAGGGGAGGGGGAGGAAGGAAATGGGTAGGCAGAGCTCCTGCCAAATACAGACAGAGATTATTTTTTGAAAAATATCTCCGTAGAAAAGATTCATCACTACACATACAAAAAAAAAATGGGGAAAATATCATTTCCTCTGCAAGTGCAACTATCAGTGTAAAGTATCAGAGATAGGGACAAAATGGAGACAGTTCTAGAGAATATTAGTCGATGAGTAGCAGCACAAATTAAATCAAATAGAAATGAAGGATTTTTCTCTGAAAAAAAGTTATAATGCTATATAAATTAATCATCATAGGACATCATTAATCAAGTATGCTGCACACCCCATCAACACGCAGGCATGTATTTTACTAGGAGCAGTTTCATGGATTAAGTGTGGAAAACATGTCAGGGGGACAGGATGGGAGTATGGTCTGTAGGCCCAGAGAATATCACGACTGGGTGGACCTCGTTACAGAGCTATCTGAAAATCCAGCATTCCTGCAACAAACATTTATTAAGCCTGTAGTATGAACCAGGCTCTAGGCTGGGTGCTGGGATGATGATGAATAAGATAAACACAGTTCCTGCTCTTAGGACCTGATAATCCAGGGGAGGGGAGAGGCATTCTTCATACAATCATACAGATAAACGGGGCTTTACAAATCATGCTGAGTGCTAAGCAGTAAAAGGGAGGTTTTATTTTATTTTTTTAAAGGGAGGTTTTAAAACTTGACTTAGTGGGACAGCTGATCTTTTGTGTTTAAAGATTTCTCTAAGGAGACATGTTTAAATGGAACCTGAGGCTATGGGAGACCTACACGGCCAGCAGGGAATGGGAAAGATGGCGCTAGGCATAAAAACTGCACATGAAATAGTTCGGTACAGATAGGGGAAAGAGGCCCTATGTAGAGAACTGTTAAGTCGCTCCACATTACAGGGAGGAAAAGGGAGTTGGCAGGTGACAGAGGCACTGAAGAACACCACCTCACCCATGGCCTTACCACCTAATAAGTTGGGCTTCATTTTCGGGTAAATGAAGAGCCACCAAAAGGTTTCAGGAAATGAGTGAGTGACTCATATGTGCACTTTGTAAACACCCACTGTGCCTGCTGTAGAAAATGGACTGGAGGGGACAAGGCTTGGAGGAGTTGGACAAGTGCTGTTGGAAAGGGGGGCCTCCCAGAAAGGGGGTGAGTGGCACATGAGAGCAAAAGAACCAACACATCTCAGGGCAGCTGGATGGTTCAGTCAGTTAAACATCTGACTTCAGCTCAGGTCACGATCTCGCAGTTCACAAGTTCAAGCCCCGCATCGGGCTCTGTGCTGACAGCTCAGAGCCTGGAACCTGCTTTGGATTCTCTGTCTCCCTCTCTCTATGCCCCTTCCCCACTCGTGCTCTGTCTCTCTCAGAAATAAATAAAAATATTTAAAAAAAAAAAAAAACAAAAAGAACAAACACATCTCAATCTGCCGGGGACTCAGCACAGTTGGAGCAATGGCACAGTCAGAAAAGGTGACCATCTATCTCCTGGCTGTGTCCAGGACAGCCTGCTTGTCCGTGAGGTGCAGGGACCCTGCTTCTTCTGTCCCTGGGGACTCTCCGTGCTTCCCAGCAGGGAGCTCTCACAGTGCAGAGACACAGAGAGAGGAGGCAGAGAAGTGCAGGCTCATCTTCTCCTCCAAGACAGAAGCCCCATGGAGTAGCAGCAGGGCAGGAGAGCAATAAGGATTCCCATTTTCTATCCGGGTATCTGGAGGTAGAGAAGGGTGTGGCCCAGGCCAAACTGCTCATTGCTAGAGCAGAGGTATTGGAAAGTGCGTTCAGAAGTGATATCCCCAGAAGAAAAAGAATTCTACTGAGGGGCGCCTGGGTCGCTCAGTTAGTTAAGCATCTGACTTCGGCTCAGGTCATGATCTCACAGTCTGTGAGTTTGAGCCCCACATCAGGCTCTGAGCTAATAGCTCAGAGCCTGGAGCCTCCTTCAGATTCTGTGTCTCCCTCTCTCTCTGTCCCTCCCCACCCATGCTCTCTGTGTCTCAAAAATAAATATTAAAAAAAATTTTTTTAAGAAAAAAAGAATTCTACTGGATTTTAATCTTTCCAGTGCATCTTCCAGATTCTGAAGATATCTTTTTCTGTTGGCTGCAATGACCACATAAACATTTCATTAGAGGAAAATAGCTAAATCCTATCTTACAGTTTTTTCAACTGGAACTAGTATTAGCATAAATAAAAGTATGAAGTAGATCTCTCTCCCTTCTTCCTCCAAGTTTTTGGATGCTGAGAAAACCAGAGGAGGAGGATACTAGGGGCAGGCAAGGCTTTTCTTGGCACTGAAAATCCTCCCTATGAACACCCAGTTGAGTATAGGGGGATATATTAGGCTTAGCACTGCTGTGACAAAGTACCATGAATGTGAGCACTTAAAACACAGAAGTGATGGGGCGCCTGGGTGGCTCAGTCGGTTAAGCGTCCAACTTCGGCTCAGGTCATAATCTCACGGTCCGTGAGTTCAAGCCCTGCGTCGGGCTCTGTGCTGACCGCTCGGAGCCTGGAACCTGTTTCAGATTCTGTGTCTCCCTCTCTCTCTGCCCCTCCCCTGTTCATGCTCTCTCTCTGTCTCAAAAATAAATAAACGTTAAAAAAATAATAAAAAAATAAATAAAACACAGAAGTGATTCCCTCACAATGCTAGAGGCCAGAAGTCGAATATCAAATTGTTACCAGGGCCATGTTTACTCTGAAGGATCTAGGGTAAGATCCTTCCTTGCCTCTTTCTTATTTCCTTGGAGATCCTTGTCTTGTTGACAAATCACTTGAATCTCTGCTCTGTTGTCACATAGTGATCTTCTGTTTGTTTCTGTCTTTTATCCTGTTCTTATGAGAACAGGCTTATACGGACCAGTCATTTGGGATTAAGGGCCCACTGTACTCCAGTAGGACTTCATCTTATCTAATTACACCTGCAACACCTTATCTCCAAATAAGGTCCCATTCTGAAGTTTCAGGGAGGATGTTAATTTGGGGGAGACGCTATTCAACCCAATATAGTGGGGTAGACTACCAAGTTGGGATAAACTGGGGAAGAGTGGGAAAGGAACCAAAACAAACCCTCAGAACAGGGCAGGATAGAAGGCCAGAGGTCAGTTATTTTAGGAAGCCAAACACAGTCCTAAAACTAGGAGGTTAGTCTTGAAGAAAAGGGAGAGATTGCTAATGCTTTCTACTGGTCAAGGTAAAAGCAGAGACAGATACTAGAATTCTGTAAAAGTGTGTTATGTGTTGTATTGGAGGGAAGTGGGAAGTTGCTGGCAGAAGCAATGGGGGAACCTTGGTATTGGGGAACTGCCCCTCTCAAAGACATTTTCAAGTGTTCGGTTTGGGAATGATGAACATAGAATACATTGATTACAGATTTTTAGAAAATCTAGAAAAGCAGTGGGAACAAAAAGGTCAGTGTTAATTCCCACCATCTAAGAATAATTCATATTTTGGTATGTTTTCTCCTAGTGCTCCCCCGACACCCAGGCACAAAAAAAAAAAAAAAAAAAAAAAAAAGTGAATAGAACTATGAGTCAGATGATAAAACTATCATCATTTTTTGTTTCTCACATACACTTTATCCTCATTCCCATTCTCCCCCACCCCCAAAAATCACCCACTTGAATGTATTTATATTAATTATGAACATACATATGTATTTATGTGTTGTTCACTCAAGACCTATCTCTTTTGCACCTACCATGTGCAGAGTCCTAGAGATTGGGAACACTTAGAGACCATCGAAACCCTAATTTCTCTGCCCTCCTGGAGCTTACATTCCAGTGGGGGTATGGAAAAATATATTGTTGGGTGATTGTTAGTTACATAAAAGGGATTACGGTACAAAATTATGACCCATCTTCTGTTTCCCTTAACAGCATGGTTTTTACGGCCTATCCGTGTCAAGCTAGCGCCCTGCCTCTGTCCGCTATCTGCAGCCTTCCACTTCCTCATTGTCACAGTGATGGACACCTAAACCGCTCTGTCACCACAAATGATGCTGCAAAACACACCCCCATGGCTGCATGCGGTCCTATTTAAGTGTTCCTATGACACACCCAGGAAGGAATACCCAGGGTTAACGCCACTCAGCACAGCCGACTGCTCCCCAGAAGGCCTGCCCTTGGGGGCTGTGGCCTGCCACGTGCTGCCAGCTCTAGGTATTATCCCGCTTTCTCACGTTTGCCGGTGTGAGAAATGCAGTTATTGTAATTTGCATCTCTCCAGTAGTTAATGAGGTTGAACCTTCCTTCACATAATTGATGAGCCATGTGCATTTCTCCTCTCGGTGAACTGCCTCTCCCTCTCATTCCCTCATCTGCTTTTTAACAGGATTTCTGTTTGGAGTATTTTTAAATCTTCTTTCCAGAGTTCCTCATCTGTTCTAAACACTAGCCCAGTGTCTATTTCAGACACTGCAAATATCTCCTCCCTGTCTATCACTCGTCTATTAAATCTGTCTATGGCACCCTGTTTTGAAGAGGAACCCTTATTTTTGAAATGATTTGTGTCTTTACTCTGAGTAAAAAAAACTCTTCCCCACGCAAGGTCACAAAGATATTCTCTGACATTACATCTCTTTTTTCTTCTATTACCTTCACGGATCCACCGTTCACTTTCAAGTCTTCAGTCCAACTGGAGGTTGCTTTTGTGTGGAGCATTGCATTTTTGCCTTTGTCCTTCTAGGGAGCTGGTTCCCCCTCATCATCTATTCAGGAACCCAACTTTCCCTCCACTGTGTGCCACCAGCACACATCAATTCCCACATATATGTGTGTCAGGTTCTGGACCTTCTGTTCCATCCCAGCGTCCTGTCTAACTCTTCCTCTACCCACTCCTCCAGAGTTTCATTACTAAGACTTTGCTTTATGACCTATTACCACATATGGAGATCCTCTTTTTTTGTTTTCTGTGCATAGATTTGTTTTGTGCGATGGTGACAAAGTCTTGTCATAAACAATTTGGAATCCTGGCTTTCTTACGGAATATTGTAACTTTGGCCTTGCCCCCCACGTAATGTCAACACTTGATAAACAACAGTTCCTGGAAAATTTTGGTGTCCTGTGTTGGGAGTAAAACTTCTCCTTAGGTTGTACTGCGTGGAGCCTGTAAATTAACTAACAAAAGGCAGATTAAAAGAAAAGACAGAGTTTATTCATAGACATATAGAAGTGCAGAAAAGAAATGGCTCCTTGAACAGTTAAGATGGGGGTTTATATACCACCTTAGCAGAAAAAAAAAAGTGAGGGGAAAGAGTTTCTAAGGAAAAAGAGGACGTTTAGGATACACATGAGTTTTTGAGGGAAAAAAATGGAAAGCATGAGTGTTTGTGATGTTCTCATCTGGGTGCAAGCAGTCTCCTTTTTAGCTGTTACCCTCCCCCCACCCTGACCCACAGGATTTGTGGCAGTTACATTTTGGGAACATGCTGCTATGAAGTTTTTTTTTTTTTTAATGTAAAAGAAGTCTAGCTGCTGGTCTGTTCAGATTTTTTTCACTTAAAATAATCTTCATGACATTCTGATCAATAAAAGTCAATCTCTGACAATTAATTCACTGAGTCCCCACCACGGAACAACTTCTGCAGTCCAGTATAAGGGAAGGGTGGGCCTCAGGGACTGAGGAAAGGCCACATGATGAAGGATATCCAGTCCTGGCCAAGGAGACAGACAGACAGACCCGTGTAGAGGAGGAAAATAATTTTCCCTCCACCCTTCTGAGTGCACAGTTGAGACCCTTGTAGGAAAAGAAAGATTAACAAGAGGAAAATGGAAGTTCAGCAGCATGTATATCTGATGTACACAAGGGAAACACCCAGGGAAAAATGAGTAACTCTCTGAGGTGGCTTAGAATTCAGAATTAAATACAGTCTTGGTCGGGAAAGGGGAGGGGGATGTGCACCGCTCAGAAGAGGGTAAATGATTTTTAGGTAAGATGAATGGGCCCTCAGAAGAAGAGACGGGAGGTGTGAGAATTTGTGACAGAGTCTGTCTGGGTGTGGGGGGCCTCTTCTCCTATGATGACTCCACCTTCCCTGGTTGATGAGGCTCCCATGGAGGGGATTCATAACAATTGAGTTCCTTTTGGAGGATCTATTTCAGGCAGATAAGGGGGCACTTGCAGAGACCCTCCCCCTCATTTGCTGTTTTTCAAGAACCTACAGCTCAAAATAATCAATATACCAAAAGGGCATATTTTGGGGTGGCATGTCCTGAACTTCTACAAGTCATTTTTGGGGTGGCACATTCTGCTCTCCTTCACTGGCTACCTGGTAATGTCTGCACCAAGACTCAGTTTCCACAGTGTCACCTTCAGTCATTTTCTCTAAAACAGACCCCACTGCTCCCAGGGGCTGGTGGCAGTCCATTCATGAGGGAGAATGGGGCACCCTCGTTTTGTGAGAGGCTCCTTCTTGTAAACACCCACCAGCTGGCAGCCCTGAGCAGAATCAGAAGACAAATCCTGAAATCCTTGATACTCCAGATGGCTCTGCAGGACTGGCTTGGTGAGAAGGTTTGTGAGTTCACATCCATCCACTAACCAGCCCAGCCCAGCCCAGCCAGTGGGTGGGCCAGGCAGGACCGGGGCAGCCGCACAGTCAGCTGTCAGTGGAGTTTTCACCATTTTTGTTGAAGTTCTATGAAAAAGACGCTTAAGAGACCCCTGGAAATTGCACATTAGGGTTAAAGGATTAAGTGATAGAACAGAGATGGGAGAAGCCTAGAAAATGTGAATGAGTGACCTGAAGGGCTATTAGGAAGAAAGGAGAAGGCCATTGTCTGCATTTTCTAATGATCAACAAGAGCTGGAATTAAAAATCAATACTAAGAGGACAAAGATCACAGATTGGTTTTCCAAACGGTTTCGGCAACATGACCCAGATAGGCTTAATGTGTTTCCGCTAAATTAAGCCACAGTGAGGACCAGCACCGAACCATGAGAATAACATGCGCTGCTCCTGCCTTGCTGCTGCTGCTGCTGCATCCAAAACTGGTTGAAAAGTTCCTTGTCAGATGCAACAGCTCAGCCTGGAGCAGTCCAGAATTTGGTTTCCCCTTGAGGCTCCCTATATGGTGAGAGGTATACAGGAATAAGGGACAAATGAAGAAATCACCCATCTACTTCTCAAGTTTTTATCAAAGGAATGTATGATGTAAAAAATAATAATAGTAGTTCAGATAGCACCCAACAGTATACAAGGAGAAGTGAGCCCCCCCCTTCCTTAACACTCTCCCTCGCCCCAATCTCGACTCCCAGACTCAGCCTTATGAAAAATATCTTTTATATCTCGGCATAAACATTTTATTCGTACACAGGCATGTATTCATATGTAGGTGTAAATACATATGTATTCATTTGAGTTTTGCCTTAAATATATTGTGACATTCTCCACATTCAGTTCCTGGCTTGCTTTTTTTCACTTAATAATAAAATCTGCAGAGATGTCGCTCCATATTGGCATCTACAAGTCTACCCCTTCCTCCCCAAGAGCTATAATAGAAGTGCTCTAAGAAATAGACACACTGTAATTTCTCTAACACTCCCTTCTGGGTGGTCCTTTAGGTTATTTCCAGCTTTTATTTCAGTACACGATGCTGCAATGAGCACCCCTGCAGCTTTGTGTACTTCTGTGTGCATAACTGCAAGCTAAACTCCTTCACGTGGAATTGCCGGGTCCGAGAACACAGACATTTAAAATCATGCTTCAGACCGACGACTGCCCTCCCAAAGGGCGGTCCCAAATTATACATGTCACCGATGGGCTATGAGAGTATCTTTTGTACTTCTCTTGCCCACAGTGAGCATTATCACACTTCCTGTGGGTTTTATAGGTAAGAAATGGCCACTCAATGCTCTTTTACTTTGAATTTTTTGACTAAAATTAAACATTTTCTTTATTGTTCATCTCTTGTTTCTTTTACCATGAATTGTTGGTTCCTGTTCATTGTTGGTTTCTTGGTTCATTCCTCATTTAATTTTTAGTTTGTAAAAATTATTTGTATGAAAAAGAAATCAGGGGCACCTGGATGGCTCAGTCGGTTGAGTGCCCAACTTCAGCTCACATCACGATCTGGCAGTTTGTGGGTTCGAGCCCTGCGCCAGGCTCTGTACTGACAGCTTAGAGCCTGGAGCCTGCTTCGGATTCTGTGTCTCCCTCTTTCTCTCTGCCCCTCCCCGCATTGCTCTCTGTCTCTCTCAAAAATAAACATTAAAAATTTAAAAAAAAAAGAAAAGAAAGAAAGAAATCAGACCTTTCTCTAGGCTGCATGTTGCAAATTTTTTCAGCTGGTTGTCTTTTCAGATCTCTGAGGGTATTCTTTCTGAACGGCAATGTTGTTCAAATTCTATAGGCTCCTCTCTGTCATTCTTTTGGTTGGGATTTCTCAGTTTCACGTCATGCTCTCAAAGGTCTCCTTACTCACAGATCATCAGGAAAATGCACCTGTGTTTTCTCCAGTGTTGCTACAGTTTCACTTTTGTGTATTCCACTATTCACTCCATCTGGAATTCATTTTGGTGTAAGGAAGAAATGCTCTCACCTTCCTGACGGCAACATTCCTCACCTCATTCCAGTCAGTCACCAAGATTTGATTCCATTTGGCAGACTGCAAGACACCTATCCGCAAATATCAACCAGAGAAACTTAATGTCAAATGAAGCAGCAAGAAGGTGGCTGCCGGTCCACATGACTACCCCTTTGCTCGTCAAACCCCAGATACACAGATTTACACCATAAGTTTCTTTTCTTTCAATGTTTATTTATTTTTGAGAAAGAAAGAGCACAAGCAGGAGAAGGTCAGAGAGGGAAGGGGACGGAGGATCTGAAGCGGGCTTTGCACTGACAGCAGTGAGCGTGATGCAGGGCTCAAACTCACAAACCGTGAGATTGTGACCTGAGCCACGAGATCATGACCTGAGCCACGAGATCATGACCTGAACCAAAGTGGGACACTCAACCAACTGAACCACCCAGGCACCCCTAAGCCATAATGTTTTAAAAAGACACAGCCAGAAGTTACAGTCAGCTCATTTTAAATTTTCTTAAAAGGCTGCTTTTTTTTTTTTTCAGGATATGGATGATTTTAGTGTTTTGTTTTTAGGTTGTACAGTGGTAAAAAGTCATGGTTCTTTTCTTTTTCCATTAAGCTGCTTCTACCCTTGGATACTGCCCCCCTGGAGTCCGGTAAATGACAAAGACAAAAGTCAGATTGACAAGAGAAAAACAAATAGGAATTTATTGACAGGTGCACCCCATAAACAGATGAGAGAAGTCAGAGATGAGTAACTCAGGGGGGTGAGTAGGAGCTGGGCTTAGATGGCACCTCCACAAAAGAAGAATACATTTTTAGAGACGTGACAAGGCAAAGGAAAAGGACTTTGAGCTTCTGGGGCATTAACTCTCAGGAAGACTAATGGAGAGACTAAAGGTAGACGAGGGCTATTTCGGCAAGGTTTGTAATGTACATTCCTCTGGCCACTGTCTCTGGGCTGATGGGGGTCTAGAATTGTCTCCTATGATTATCTTCTGTCCTTCTTGCTACAGAGAGGAAAGGGGAAGCCCTTTACAAATTTATGTCCTGCTTCTAGTCAAATAGGGGGAGGGCGGAGGGCTTTTCTTGTATCTGCTTCTTCTTCATTGTCTTCAGCTCAAAATAATCTTTAAGCCAAAGTTGCCTATTTTGAAGTAGCACATTCTGCTGCCCGTCAAGTCCATGAATTATAAGAAGCTGGCAAATGCCACTGCGGCTTCTGGATCCAAGGCAGACTTCCACCTAATACCAATCAAGAAAACTGGCAGAACTGCATTTGATTACAAAAAGGAAAAAAACTCTCTATCATTCAGAAATTTCATTGGGCATTGATAAACTAAGTATCTCTCCTCCTTTCCCATTTATAAATTATGTGATCAGTACCTACTGTAAGTGTTATGTACCCAAACACGGTGCAGGGATAGGAGATTCTGCAATAAATAAATCCTAGCACAGGCTTCCTTCCAAAACATGTATTGCCTGAGCAAACACACTTTTCCATCAGTTGTCAATGAGACAGATCGGGTGGTATGGCGCCACCTGCACTCTTTTGCTGACCCCGAGGGGACTGGAGGAGCTGGTAAGTACTGGCTCTGGTCACAGGAGAAGCAGTACGGCAGAAGACCCAGGAAAACTAAGAAAACGAAAGTTGTATACCTGGTCCTAAAATTACAGTAATGTGAGGATGACTGAAGCTAGAAACTTTCTAAATACTATCAATTCTCACACAGAAAAGGGCTCCCCAAATGCTTGCTGGCAAAACTATCTTTCATATTATTATGATCACTTTGTCTCTCCTACCTTCAGTGTGAAATTAATACTAATGCCCTGGTTTTCTGGGCTCCAGAGCAGGCTTGCTAATTACTGATGGATAAATGCTTTGAAAATTAATAAGGGCCACAGTGAAATGTTAAGCACTGCTTCCCTCTCTCTCTCTTTCTCACATACACACACATACACACATGCACACATACATATACTGGAAATACAACACACTCCACACATTTGCTAATAATACAGCTGCTTGAAACTGGGGGTTCAGAGCTCATGCTTGCATTCTTGGCAACAGAAACATGAAGCAACTGGCCTTTTGCATGAGGAAGACCAAAGCTTTGCCTGTTGAGTTGACAGCTCCCTCCAGCTTCTCCTACATAGCCTGTGAAAACAGTAGCCCAAGGATCTATCTGATGACAATTTCTCTTCTCTGGTGATGATTAATGTTGCTAAAAGTTTATACTCCAAAGGATTCACCCCAAACCCTCCATAACACATCAGAAACTTGATGTTTTATGTGCTTAAAATGGATATTTTAACACAAACACGGAGATGACCTCCAGGAAATGTGGAGGAAGAAGAAAAATGTTTTAAATTTTTTTTTTTAACGTTTATTTATTTTTGAGACAGAGAGAGACACAGCATGAACGGGGGAGGGTCAGAGAGAGAGGGAGACACAGAATCGGAAGCAGGCTCCAGGCTCTGAGCCATCAGCCCAGAGCCCGACGCAGGGCTCGAACTCGCGGACCGCGAGATCGTGACCTGAGCTGAAGTTGGACGCTCAACCGACTGAGCCACCCAGGCGCCCGTTTTATTTTGGCTGACAAAATTAGGAGCAAGAGTTTATTTCCCTAAGTGATAATCTCCTCTAAGGTTACAAATTTGGAAACTAGATTTCAAACATAGAGTTGGGTCTTTTCTTCACCTAAAGCAAATACTTGAGGTATGTTCTCATGACGGTCATAGTTTTGGATATTACTCAAGGGAACCAAACACCTTGGAGCCTTGTGGTAACATTCTCCCCAGAACATGGCAAATGTCAACAGGTGATATGGCATCATAAAAGAAGCTCCTTCAGTGCGATGCTAGGATGGGGCCTTGACCGTAAGGCTCCAGAGCAGAAAGGTAGAAGGGAAGGGCATTGAGTGAGGAGACCTAGGGCTATAAACTGCTGTTTATATAAACAGCTCAGGCTCAGTCATTTCACTGTGTGGCAGCCCATCTTCCCCATTTACAAAGCCAGGTGCTTATAACCCCTTAATGAGTCCCCAGTTCTCTAGCCCTTTCTGTTTCTCATTTCTACAGAGCATTTTCATAAACAACAATGAAGTGGAGATTTAACAAGAGATTGGTGTTCCCATTTTACAGATGAGTAAACAACTGAGAGTGGCTGAATGATTTATCCACAAAGGGGGGTCTTCCTTCTGCATGCCAGACACTGTACTAAGAAGTAGGACTAAAAGTGTGGATGAGACCCAGACTCTGTCCTCAAAGCAACAGGAGACACAGGAGTAAAGGATAATCACAAGGTAGTAGAACGGGAGCAAAATGCTGTGAGAACACACACACAACACAGAGTGCAACGAATGGACTGTGAGACAAGGCTTCCCAGAAGAGATAGTATTTTGAAGTGGTTCTTGGAGGGTGAGTAGGAGTTTGGTAAATGGAGGAGAGAAAGAGAAGCATAAAGGCAGAGGAACGAGTGTGTACAGGAGCATGGAAGGCTTAGTGTACTACTTGGTGGACAGGTGTCACTAGGGGACAGCAGGCTTCTAAAATGGGGCTAATGTTAGTGAAGTATATTGCAGTAGGATAATAAAGATGCTGGGACTTTATCCTGCAGCTTTTCAGCCAAGGGGATGATGGGCTGGCATCTGGGTAGAAGAAAGAACTATTGCTAAAGAGACTAATCAGGAAGCTAGTTCAAAAGTCCAGACGCTAAATTACAAGGACTTGAATGAAGATCATGATGAATATGGGTGTCAGACATAAGAGATACTCTGTATCATAATCCATAGATCTTGGTAACGGATTGGCAAAGACAAAGATGTTCCCAGGGTTTCTAGCTCAGGAGGCCGAGTGGATAGGGATTCTACTTCCTGAAAGAGAAAGCAGAAGATCAGTTTTGGTTGTTACATGGAAAACCCATATGTTCAGTTTGGGACATGCAGTTTGAAGTGTCTGAGAAAACCAGAGGAGATGATACCTGGGAGCTGAACATGTAAATCAGCTCCTTAGAATACAGGTTGGGGTTGGAGATAAAAACCTGGGAATCATCAGAGGTGACAGTGGCATCTGTGCAGATAAATGGAATCACATCGAAGCCTCGGTCTTCTTTTTTCATATTTACAAAGTGGATATAGGTCCTACTTCCGAGAGTTATTCAGTCATTCATTGGATAAATCAGTTTAAAGCAAAAAAAAAAAAAAAAAAAAAAGAATATGATTTTCCTGATTAGATTTGAACTTATTTAAATGCAATCACTTACTCATCTTTTTCCTATGTCTTCTGGGACTTTTAGAAAGTCACTGCAGATGTCTGTGCACAAGATAATGAGCCTATAACAGTCAGCTTTGGCTCCAAGACCATCTAAAGGGCCCAGTATGCCCTCCGTCGCTGCTCCTAGGTCAATTCCTTGGTAGCAACACACTAGCCCTTTCTTGCTCCTCAGGTTTCTTCTATAAATAAAACTCTCAAATCAGACTATAGGTATAGGTCATTTTATACAGCATTTATTAATTCTTATAATGTGGCATGCCCTGAGCTGGAATACACAAATGAACAAAGTTGATTTGCTAAGTATGAAAATGTCAAAAATACAAAGAACACTTTGTCAGGGCTGCTGGGCTCCAAGAAGAAAATGCAGTGGGGGCCTGAGCATGAGATAGTAGATCTCCCCAAGGATATCAGAGAAGTCATCCCGGGGTTACATTCAAGCTGGTCTTGACAGGGTGGGAAGGGATCTTAGAGGAAGCGAAGAGAGCACAGTCCAGGCTTAGGAACACAAGGCAAAGAGGCACCACAGTGAAAAGAACGGGTGTGCTCCTCCAATTGGAGAAGTTATAAGTACTAATTTGCCTAACTTGGTTTTATCTTTCATTTTATGAGCAGAGCTCTGCAGTATGTATGTATGGACATATGTATTTTTATTTTTTTAAGTTTATTTATTTTGAGAGTGCTAGAGACAGCACGAGTGGGGGAGGGGTAGAGAGAGGGAAAGAGAGAGAAGCCCCAGCAGGCTCGGCACTGTGAGCACACAGCCCAATACAGGGCTCAAACCCACAAAACCGTGAGATTGTGACCTGAGCCAAAATCAAGAGTCGGACGCTTAACCCACTGAGGCACCAAGGTGCCCCTTTATTTATTTTTTTAATTTAAATCCAAGCTAGTTAACATATAGTGTAGTTCTGCAGTTTTTTTAATTGCTACTTTGCCATGTAGTTATTAGCCCCTCTTAATCAATAGCATTTTCAGCAATCACAAGCAAATTTTTAAAAATTACTTCTATACACACACTGTGCTATAATTACTCTTGAAAATGAGTCCCATGAACATGTACTATTCTGAATCTATAATCAGGTGAGTCATGACATAATCCTCTGGAAGGGTATGTTATCTGGTGATGCCAATTCAACATTCGTGCTTCTCTGAAATGTTTCCACAATATACAGTTGATGCCAATAACATGCGCAGGTCACATTTGCTCTGAACTTCTTTTTGGATCTTATTTTACTTTCATATTAAAAAAAGAAACAAAGTCATTCGCTATCAAGTAGAGAAGACTACCACCATGGCCAAGACAGCACCAAGGCCGGATACCACCTTGCCAACACTCAGGCTTAAGGGCTCAGCAAACGTCACCCAAAGAATATTAGACAAATTTAAACACCAGAACACACTCAAATTTTTTTTTCTGATTATACTGGTAATACACAATTAATGTAGAAAATGAATGTGTGCATAAAAAGAAAAGAAAAATCATCCTTTATCCCACCAGATGTTAACATGTAAAGAGAATCCCTTTCTAGTGTTTTATGTCCCAAGCATGCTTCATATGGAACTCTCGTTTTCTCTCCGTCCTTTAGGTCCTGTTAGTATTAATACTTAAATGTTTCCCCAATCCATTTCCATCCCTACATCCTTACCACTGTACACTTAACCAGCTCCAACCACGATCCTATCTCCAGGCCATAACACTCCCCAACACCGAGGCTATCCTTCACACAGGGCCAGAAGGATCCCACTGACATGCAAACCAGACCATGCCATTCTCCCTCCTAAAAAGGGCTGGTGGCTGCCCACTGCCTATGGAATAAAGTCCAAGCTCCTTATCAGGAAATACAAAACACTCCATGTCCCAGCTCCTCTTTACTTCACCAGACTCATCATCTTCTGCCACCCTCTACCTCGACTTGAATAGTTCCCTATATATTTGTATAGCATGGCTTTGTTTCTCTTGTATAGCATGGCTTTGTTTATGTTCTGTCCCAACATGGAATGCCCTTTCTCTACCTATTGAACTGAGTAACTCTGATTTATCCTTCAAGATTCAGCTATGACTTATTTCCTCCAAGACAAGTTCCCTGAATACCCAGACAGCGCTAAAAAAACCTGTCTTTGATGTTGATGTCCCAAAGCAGTAAGCCTACATCTATCCCTTTATCGGTCCATTATTGCCACAATATCGTTGTATAACAAACTACCCCAAACCATCAGTTGTCTACATGTCAGTGTTTATTGTGACATTCACAAGTCTAAGGGTAAGGGGAGAAGGCTCCTCTGCACATCTCATTCTGGGGTCCAGGACAGACAGGTAGTGACACATTCTTCCCTTGGTGGAAGTCACACTTCCCACAGGGCCAAGGGAATATACATGATGCCTCTTACAACCCAGGTTTAGAAGTCACACACCATCAGTTTCATGGGCTAAAGCAAGTCCTATACTAAGCAGACATCAGTGCTGATGGAAGTATACTGGTCTTATGGTGGCGGGGAAGGAGGGAGAAATATCTGTGAAACAATGAGCTTATCTAACACAGTATTCATCTCAAAGATGGTAACTATCTTTCTATTTGCTTGGACCAAAAACCTCATTCACCCTATCTCTCCTCTGTTTGTGTCTTTTCATATCCAACTCATCAGTAAATCCTCTTGGCTCTATATTGTAAAGATATCCAGAATTCTATCTATATTTCTCACCAGTTTGACCATTTACCTTTCTGGTAAATGAGGTGGTCCAGGCCACCCTCATCTCTCTCCCGGGTAACTACAACAGCCTCTTCGTTGGTCTTCACGCTTCTGCTCTTGCCCCTTAAGTTTATCCCATCCTAGCAGCCAGAGTGATACTCTTCAAGCATTCATCAGATCATGTTAACTCTGCTTCTTGAAACCCTCCAAGGACTCTCCACCTTAATAGAGTAAAAGCCACAGTCCTGACAAGTGCTATTAGGCCTTTGGCCATATGTCCCCTAGCTGTTCCTCCAGACCCATCTCTTCCTTTCGTCCTGCTCACCCACTTTGCCCCAGGAATGGGCTTCTTTGCTGTACCTCGAAAATACCAGATCCCCTCCTCTTCTGACTTTGCACACTTCTCCTTTTTTGCACTGGTAACCATCTGTCTGGAACGCTTTCCTTGTACATCTTCATAGCTGCCTCCTTCACCAACTTCAATTGTCTATCCAAAAGCACCTCCTCAGGGAGTTCCTGCCACACCATCTGTGTAAAACGGCAATCTACAGTCCCCATGCCCCAGAAAAAAATACAAGCTCCTCAAGGGCACAGGTTCTGTTTTGCTTATGCTGAATCTCAACAATCTAGACCACTGCCTGGCACAGGGTGGGTACTCAATATCTGTGGAATGAAATGACCAGCATTGCAGCCTAATACTGAAATGACTGGGTTATGTGTTGTCCCTCCCATGGGTGGGCAGCGACTGCATCTCACTCCTCCTTGCATCTCCAGTGCTGGGCACAGCTTCTAGAATACGGAAGGCTCAGGAAGCACGTGCTGAACTGGATGGAACATCTCTGTGAGGATGAATCACTGGAAAGCGCACAAGTTTTCGAGCTAACTGACTCATACTGTTTTTACTGCTTACCAGCTGGGTTTATTTGTAAGGAAATATTTTCCCAGGAATTACGATGAGACTCAACGTACAGAAACTCAGGTCTAGTTTGCACAAAAAGGTGAGATCCTCATCACACTTCACTGCAGGACCTCCACTGTCTACCTTTTCCTCTGGCCTGTTGGCTCCATGAAGACAGCAGCCATGCCTGCCTTGCTCTTCATTGTATCCCCAGGGCCCTAGCACAGAAGTCAGCATGCATAGACTTCTGTTCATTTTTTTGAATAAATAAATGAATATGCGCATTCTTCCCTGAGCCAATCCACAGACCAAAGTGACTCAAGTGTGCTTGTGGACTAAGGCTTGGTTAAAGATCCGAGAACAGGGAGTTGTCCATTCAGCACCACTCCACAACTATACTGTATGACAGTAGATAGTACAGTACAGTTTGGGGCAAACAGACCCCAAAAACACAATTGCTAAAAGCCGGTGCCCCATGAAAAGCGGTCACCTTGCTGCCCCCTTTGGTATTCACCTGGCACAAGCAATGGCTCCTCACCCTACCATGCTGTTTCTCTGCATATCTGAGGAATGAGCTACGAGGTCCTCCAGCCAATGCAGGGAGAAACTCTGCAAACCCTCTGCTTCCCATCCATTCCCAGAACTTCTCACCATGAAGACAGGAGAACCCGTTACAGAACAGGTGTGGGTGACATCCTGCTGGGAGTCATAAGACCAGAAATATCATGGGGAGAAACATCATTAGGGGCTCCTCAACCCATCACCATGACATTGTGAGGTCCCAACTCCTACTCTACTGGGTACAAAGACCAACCAGTCATGCTTAGGCCAGCCCCATGTGAGCAGGACAGGAAGGCAAGGGACAGAGGGCTGTTTCTGTGTAAGTGGAACCACCAGGGTCTCTCTTTCTCTTTCAAACCACACATCCTGAGCATTGTCCTGACTCACAGTTTGGAGCAATCACACCAAACACAAATCACTGGAATCACTGACTGATGGACGATTGATAGAGTGGTGTGTGTGTGCAGGTGAAGGGCTGGGAGAGGAGAAAGGGAGGGAGGGGTGCAGAGGTGGCTGGGAGGTATGGGGATGGAACAAGTCTCACATGGGCACACCTGTCTTCCAGTCTCAGTTCCCTGTGGTTCCAGTATAAAAAGCAGAAAGCTGAGCAGAGGCACTGCTAGGGGTTCCATGAGAGAGAACCAAGTAGCATCTTTAATCTGAATAAGGATGTGCAGAGAGTGTGCATGAATTCTTTGGATACCCAACCATGTTCATGCTTATTTAATGATGAGAAGTTAGAGAAAACAGTGGATAATGTGCATAATGTATGCACATACCTATGCTATGGCAAGAGTAGCTAATACCCATCCCAGTCCACACACAGTCCACATGTTCTCTCCCCTCTGGCCTCTGTATTTGCCAGTCGCTCTTCCTGGAGTGTCCTTTCCCTGTTACCTCTCCTCCCCACTCCCGCCTGGTTATGCCTCACTTTACACATCCCCAGGTCTCAGTTTATACTCTGCCTCTCCTGAAGGGTAGCACTTTTAGTCACCTTGTGGTTCATACCTGGTTACATGTCATTCCTCAAGAGTAAGGACTGTTGTTTTGTTTAGGTCTGTATCCCCAGTGCCTGGCACACAGTGGGTGCTCAAATATACTTGCTGAATTAGTGAATAAAATACTTGAATTGCTCATCAGCCACTCTTCTTAGGCAGGCCTCCGACTCCATCAGAGGGGACTTATTATAAAATCAACAAGCAGAACTATCCGTTACTTTTGGGACCTCACAATGTCATGGTGATGGGTTGAGGAGCCCCTAATGATGTCAGTACCTGCCAATTAAGTAAACCAAAAATCGGGTTGGAAACCAAAGTACCACCAGAGGCACTGTCAACACTGCCTAAGAAAGGCAGTGCGGTCACCTGAGGAATCAGGCTCAGTACCCACTGTGAATGATCAGGGACTCTACTTCATGTCTGCACCTTGGTCCTGCTGGCTGCCTGTTCCACCTGAGGACCGACACAGCGTGAAGCTGTGGGATTGAATCCAATCATAAAATGTGTCAACTTTACTAGAAAAGGCACTTTTCCATGCTCTCCACTAACCTACAAGGCACAAGTATCATCATACTGGTTAATACCTGTCACACATTGTGCTAAGCAACCTATAAAAATTATCTTATTTAATTTACACCTTGCAGCAACCCTACAAAGCAAATAGCATTATTATCCCCATTACACCAAATACCAACCCCCGTTAAACATAGAGAGATTAAGAATACACTGAAAATCACACAGGCAGCATGCGGCAAAGCTGGGATCAGAACCCAGACACTCTGATTCTGGAATGCAAACAGTGACCTCCCAGTCAGTCTTTTCATGCAAACATTGACCAGGCCTGTGCTGAAAAGTTCTGAGATCACCAATGGCTCCCATACAAACAACTTCCCCAAATCGTGAAGGACACGGAAAACCCACTGGGAAATGCAGGGAGTAAGTATGGGATGGATAAAGGAAGGCCTCCTCACAGAAGCAAATAATAAATTCAAGGAGGCAGTGGGTGACCAGTGGCAGAGTTAGAGTCGGGCCTTTGAGCGGGTCACTGGAGCAGGAGGCCAGCCCCGCCCCACTCCACCCTCAGCGCACAACCCTGGATTTGAGGACCTGGGGGCTGTCTAAATTCCCCTGGGACAGTCAAGGTGAGAAATGCTGCTATCTGAGTCATGTACTAGACTTAAACCACCTTCCTTGGATCTGCATTCCTAAATGGAGATTAAATGCTGAAGAATATTTGTCTTTTATGATCCTTTGGAGCATGAGCTTATTGATATGGTGAAGGTTAATGAAACAATTAAGTGTATGCATGAAAGCTACAACATGGGTTGAAGCTTTTCAATGTTCATCTGCAATAATGAGCACCAGGCTCAGGTTCTTACCCCGCATCTCACATCCATTAATTATTTCAGTGATTCCAGCCACAATTAATGAGAATTCAGCCATGTGTGTTAAATCTTAACATTCAGTTTTCTCATCCATCAAACGAGTGAGGGGATGTGCAGAAGGGAGTGCTAGGGGCAGGAGGTGGCTTTGAATCCTTCTCAGCTAAAAGGTACTGAGTGCAACCTGTGTGGCCAGCACGTACCAAATGTTTAACCTTGCCTCACTGAATCCTCACAGTGTAAGTGTTGTAATCCTTCCTTTTGTTACTGCCATCTCTGAGGTCACCCCCTCAGAACCTGTACTCGATTCTCCACAATGCTCCTTCTATCCCCTACTATGTCCTCAGATCCCACATACCCTTCATCTCCAGACAGCCCCCACTTCACCCTCTGGAAGTCATAGTTCTTCCTTAGCAACATCCCCCATCACACTGCCCCCTCTACTCAGAGATGCATCACATCTCCCTCTTTTTTTTTTTTTTTTTTGAATTTTTTTTTTCAACGTTTTTTAATTTATTTTTGGGACAGAGAGAGACAGAGCATGAACGGGGGAGGGGCAGAGAGAGAGGGAGACACAGAATCGGAAACAGGCTCCAGGCTCCGAGCCATCAGCCCAGAGCCTGACGCGGGGCTCGAACTCAGGGACCGCGAGATCGTGACCTGGCTGAAGTCGGACGCTTAACCGACTGCGCCACCCAGGCGCCCCACATCTCCCTCTTTGAAAGGGTGTGCTCCTTAGGGACATATTTCCCCTGTAACCCTAGCGAGGTTTTGCTCCCATGGTCCTCACACCCCTGGGCCTGGAGAAGTGGAGTGGGCATATCTCTCTTGCTGCTCCTTACTACTTCCAGACCTTCTTCCTTCTCTCCTCCCCAAGAATATTCAGCTTTGAATCATATTTCATCAGATTATATTACCCATTACCCCTCATCACTGCTGCCTACAACAGTGGATCACTCTGTCCTCCAGCAGTCTGAATGTCGTCACCATGAGCCCATCTGAGCCTGAATCTGTCCTGATGAATAAACGCAAACTCTCCATAATCTCAGCATCGTACTCACATTCTCTGACCACTCACTCAAACTTCTCCTTCTGCCTCTAAAATCCCAACTCTATCAATCTTTTGCCTGCCCCCTGGCCTCCAACCCACTAATCTTTTTTTAATAACTACTTTTATAGCAGTTTTAGGTTCCCAGCAATATTGAGGAGACAATACAGAGAGTTACTGTATATCCCCTGCCCCTCTAAGTGCGTAGCTTCCCCCGTTAGCAATATCCCCCACTGGTATATTTGTTACAACTGATGAGCCTACACTGACACATCATTATCACCCAAAGTCCGTATTTTATATTATGGTTCATGCTTGCTGTTGTGCATCTTAAGTGTTTGGGCAAATGCAGAATGACACGCATTGCCATTACAGTATCATACAAAGTAGCTTCACTGTCCTAAAAATCCTCTGTGCTATACCTATTTAACCCTCTCCACTCTCCTGTCCCCATCCCCTGACAACCACCGATCTTATTACTATTTCCATAGTTTTGCCTTTTCCAGGCTGTCATATAGTTGAAATCATACAATCTGCATCTTTTTCAGATTGGTTTTTTCACTTAACAACATGCACTCAAGCTTCCAACATGTATTTTCATGGCTTGGTAACTCAGTTCCTTTAAGTGTTCAATAATATTCCATTGCCTGGATGTACCACCATTTATTTATCCATTAACCCACTGAAGGGCATCCTGGTTACTTCTCAATTTTGGCAACTATGAATAAAGCATCTATAAACATAAGCATCTATGTACAACTTTTTGTGTAAACACAGTTTTCAACCCCCTTGGGTAAATACCAGGGAGTACAACTGATGGATCATATGGTAAGATTATGTTTAGTTTTATAAGAAACTGTCAGCTTTATGTTTAAAGCGGTATCTTGTAGACAACGTGTAGTTGCATCTTGTTTTCCTAACCTTTCCACTTTCCTCTCCCCTGAAAGTCCTGTCTCCCTTCATAACAGCCTCAATTCCATGGACTATAATTACAGTCTCTCTCTCTCTCCCTCCCTCTCTCTCTCTCTCTCACACACACACACACACACACACACACATACACACACCCCTCCACTCCTCTGCCCCTCTCCTGATCTGCTGTATTCTAATTCTACCTATTCCATGCCAGTACCCAGGGAGGTTAATGTGGTTAGAAAAAACCAACCACAATAGCTGGCTTCATTTTAAATTTCTGACCATGAACCTCAAATAAACTCTTTTTGGTCCTCCCATAATTATATCCTGTTTCCTGAATTTATTCACTCTTAAATTTTCCTAAAACCTATCTAGACCTCTTCTCAAACTTCTATCACCTCTTCCCCAATTCTTACTCTCAGCTGTTAATTTTTAGTTCCCATTTCACTGAAAAAAAAAAAAAGTGATACAATAGAAAGAAAATGTCTACAGATTCCCACCACCAATTCATCTACCTAATGGCATGCTCACCCACATGCTTGACCTTCCCTCCTACTATAGATAAACCATATGTGATTCTATCTAAATCTATTTCTTCATTTATATATAAATATCTAATCTTCTGTCATATATGCTTTTGAGCTACTGGATTAATACAATGATCTACTAATATGATATACAGTGCTCAGTATAATTATCCACTGAAAAGTTCCTTACAATATACAAAATATTATGGTTTCTCCGAAGGAAGGAAGGAAGTGGGGAGGGAGGGAGCGAGGGAGGGAAATCAGGAGGAAGGGAAGCAAGAGGTGGGCAAAAAGAAAGCTTCTCTTGACCCTACTTCTCACATCAGCTAGTTTGCCAGTTCTCTGCCTTCCTTTGCAATAAAATTCCTCAGAAGAGCTGTCTATATTACTGGCCTAAATTCTCTCTCTTCCCAATCTTTAATCCTCACCAGTTATACCCTCTACTCTCCCAAAACTTCTCCCATCAATGTGACCAATGACCTCCAAGTTGTTAAATGTGATGGTCAATTCTCAGTCTTCTCTTAGTGGAATAATATTTTCACCATCTTTAAAGAGTAATTATTACCACGTAATGAAATACTAAAACGTTTAGAACTCTTTTATTGTAAACTGCTATTATAATACTTTTTTATTTTTTTTTTAAATTTTTTTTCAACGTTTATTTATTTTTGGGACAGAGAGAGACAGAGCATGAACGGGGGAGGGGCAGAGAGAGGGAGACACAGAATCGGAAACAGGCTCCAGGTTCTGAGCCATCAGCCCAGAGCCTGACGCGGGGCTCGAACTCACGGACCGCGAGATCATGACCTGGCTGAAGTCGGACGCTTAACCGACTGCGCCACCCAGGCGCCCCTATAATACTTTTTTAAACAAACTCTGCCTAAATATCAAAGGCAGAAAACCTCTCAGCATGCACACAAATGTTGATTTACATCCAACTGTATTTTCAGTTGAAGCTTTCAATGAACATTCCTCTCCCATAACTGTGTCCCTGAACAGAGGAGAAGGGGGAGTAGATTTGAGGCCCACACCCTTGTTTAATCTAATTTCTAAGGTCTCCTCTGAGGAATAAGTGTTAATTATCCTGTACTATGTGGGTGTCTCCACAACATCAGTCTGAGAAATTCACTTAACTTTTGACTGATCAGCATAATGAGCTTCTCTTTTTCTGTTTTCATTTGTCAGTAGCTTTGAAAAAGTTTTAGAGTTGGGCTTTTTAACCAAAGTTAAGCAAAGTAGTAATTTGGGTTGTTGTGTAGTATAAATTGTGGTGTTGTCGAAACAATAGCTTTAGCACTAAAAATTCAAGCATCAACATACCATGTTAGATGGCTTTGGTTCGTCCTCTGTGTTAGAGACTGAGATTCATCCCAATAATAAGTGAGCTCGTGACATTTATGAACCATAATAAAAGAGAAGAAATTCTGGACAGTTGAAAATCAAAGAATCTCTAGTAATATCCGTGTTAAAGAGAGCACAAGAAATACATGATGAATACTCTAAAAACTGTGCAATACATTAACCAAGGAAAAACTTTTGAGCTAGTAATTTGAGGTTGAAGGCCAGCAAAAATCTGTTGGCAATATTTTGTTGAGACGTAATACTTTATAAATCTTTAAACCAATATAAAAGCATGTAACTATTTTAGTACTTATAATACTAAATGCATCTAAGTGTTCATTCAAGAGTAAACAATCCATATTCACAGACAACATGCTGATCTATGTAAACATTATAGGCAATCTACAAACCACCAGTAAGTTTATCCAAGTCACAAAATATAAGCTCAACACAGAAAAAAATCAATCATACTTCTATACATGGTAATGAACAATTAGAAACTAAGCCTTTTAATTTTTTATTATTTTTTAAATGTTGATTTTTGAGAGCGAGAGAGAGAGAGAGAGAGAGAGGGAAGGAGGGAGGGAGAGCAGGGAGAGAGGCAAAGCATGAGCAGGGGATAGGCAGAGAAAGAGGGAGACACAGAATCTGAAACAGGCTCCAGGCTCTGAGATGTCAGCACAGAGCCCAACGCAGGGCACGAACCCACAAACCGTGAGATGATAACCTGAGCCAAAGTTAGATGCTCAACCAATTGAGCCACCCAGGCACCTCGGAAACTCAGCATTTTAAAAAATATATTTCCTATAGCTAAAAAAAGGAAATACTTAGATACAAATTTTACAAAACAAATGTAGAATCTGTATGTTAAAAGGCATAAAACACTAAGGAAAGAAATCAAGGAAAGTCTAAATAGTGTAGAGGTAGAACATGTTCATAGTTTAAAGGACTCAATGTAGTTAAGATGTGAGTGTTCCTCAAACTGATCTATAGAGTTAACACAATTCCAGTAAAAAGCACAGCAGAATTTGTCGTAGATGTGAACAAGCTTATTCAAAAATGCATATGAAAAGGAAAGGAATGAGGAAAAAACAAAACAACTTGAAAAAGAATAACAAACTTGAAAGACGCAAAGTACCTCATCTTAAGACTTAAAGCTACAAAAATAAAAATACCAAATACTAGTGAAATAATAGATATTCGATCAAGGAAACAGAACAGAGAGCACAGAAATAAACCCACACAAATACGGTCAACAATCTTGACAACTGAGTAAAAGCAACTCAATGGAGAAAGAATATTTCAACAAATGCACCTGGAACAAATAAATACATATGTGCAATAAAAGGAACCTTGACCTAAACTTTACACTTTATATAAAAGTTAAAACAAAATGGTTCATAGACCTAAGTATAAAATCTAAACTATAAAACTTTAAGAGCAAGACAGAGGAGAACACATTTGTGACTTTGTGTTAAGAAAAGATTGCTTAGCTATAACACCAGAAGCATAATCATAAAAGAAAAAAATGGTAAATTTAAAACTTCTGTTCTTTGAAAGATGATAGTAAGAGAATGAAACTACAAGCCACAGACAGTGAGAAAATATTTACAAACCTTATCTCTTATAAAAGAATTATATCCAGAATATATGTAAGAATTCTCAAAACCCAAGAAGAAAATAAATTCGATTAAAAAAAATGGACAAAGGATGTGAACAGACACTTCATCAAAAAGATACAAAAATGACAAATGAGCACATAAAAAGATGCTTGACATCATGAGCCATTAGGGGATGCGAATCAAAACTAAAATGAGATACCACTACACAGAAAATAAGTTGACCATAACAAATGCTGGCGAGACTATGGATGAACTGGAACATTCATAATTTGTGGGTGGTAATATAAAATAATATCCATTCCAAAAACTAACTGGCAGTCTCTTACAAAGTTAAACATATTCTTGCCAAATAGCCAGCAATCCTACTCCTAGATATTTACCCTAAAAAACTAAAAACTTACCTTCACACAAGAATTTGTACATAAATGTTTATAGAAGAGTTATTCATAGTTGCCAAAAACTGGGAGCAACCACATGTCCTTCATTGAGTGAAAGTATAAATAAACTGACACAAGCACACAGCAAATGTCAAATAAAAAGAAATGAATTACTGATACATGCAACAACGTGGATGGATCTCAAAGGCATTAAGCTGAGTAAAAGAAGCCAGTCTCAAAAGGCTATAAATGATTCCATTTATATGACATTCTGGAAAATGCAAAACTCTATGGCCTCTTGATTCCAGGCTTAGCACAGCCACAGCTCATGGTCCCAAAGAGCATTGTATCTGGACAAACTGGGACGCTTATTCTTTGTCCATTCGCCGGTGCCCACAAGCTAAGAATGGCTCCCCCTTGTTACTTTCTTTAAACACAGATTTGAGTATGCCCTAATAGTAAGTAAAGAAGATTTGCATATAGCAGTTCATTGACATGGATGGCAAGGTCCACATTGATATAAACCACAAGGCTGGTTTAATGGAAGTCATCAACAATGACAAGACTACAGTGAACTTCCATCTGACTATGACACCAAGAATCACATTAATGTTCATCAGATTAGTCCTGATGTAAGTTGTGGGAAATAAGAAAGATCTATGCGGGCACACGAGAAATCTATTATCTGGTGATGCATGATGCTGACACTACCCACTACCCTGATTTCATCAAGTGGAACAAATTCATCCAGATTAATTTGGAGACTGGCAACACTACAGATTTAATCAAGTTCAACACTGGTAACCCTAGGTATGGTGACTGGAGGTGCTAACCAGGACAGGATTGATGTGATCACCAGAGATAAAGAAAAGTGAACATATTCAGAGTATATTTTTGATATACAGATTAGAACTGGAAGGAGAGGGAAGGAAGAATCAAGGATTTCTCCAGTGTTTTACATTTTCCTCCCTATGAGCCAGTCTTGCTCTCACTCCAGCATTTAAAAACCACAAACACCAAGAGGTCAAGACTGTAAAATCAATGGCCAAAACAAAGTGGTAACAATAATAAAAACTGCCTAAACATAGACATGTTGAATCACTATGTTATAGACTTGAAAATAACATAACATTGTGTGTCAACTATAAAAAGTTTTAAATTGCCATTACAGGCTTTATTTTTAATATAAATTTTTATTTATTTAGGTTTTTATTTATTTTGTAATTTGTGTTATTTATTGTTAACTATACTAAGCATTTTACATTGTTTTGGTATTGATTCTCCCAATGATTACATGGTGTGCATACCGTTACAGATTAAAAACTGACATGCAGAAAAGTGGAATGGCTTGTTCCATTTCCCACAACTAACAAGTAGTAAAATAGGACTTCAAACTCCAGATTCTCCTGACTTTAAAACCTGTGCATCCACTTACTATATGACAGAATCTGTTGGGTGTTCAAATTTCCATATCCCAGCCCACCCTTTATTGCCCCAAGTTAGTTGAGAGCCCCAATTAAGCTTCTAGTTTAAAGTGTGCTAAAGAGAGAATATCCTATTCACCAAGAGGCAACAAGGTGAGAGGGAAGACAACAGGATCTGGGTCAGA
Organism: Puma concolor; assembly: GCF_028749965.1. NCBI lineage: Eukaryota > Metazoa > Chordata > Mammalia > Carnivora > Felidae > Puma > Puma concolor. The sequence goes on from NC_141667.1 coordinate 127,982,660, forward strand.
CCTACTTGTTTTGAATCTTGGCTCAATCACTTAGTAGCTATGTTAGACAAGTAAACTGCTCTGATTGACTCAAAATTTATTGAACACCTATTATGTTCCAAAAAATGTTCTAGACGCTAATCATATATTAGTGAATAAAGTGGCAATGTTTCCTAACCTCAAGAAGCTTACAATCTAGGGGAGGACATAGACAATAAATATAATAAACAGATAAAATATATGTCATATGGTCATAAGCAGGAAAGGGTGATAGCAAATGGAGAAGGGCTACAATTTTTTAAAAGATAGTCAAGGAAGGCTTCTGAGAAAGTGACATTTGAGCAAAGACTTGAATAGGTTGCAAAAGTTATTCATTTAGATACCTAGGGAAAGAGCATTCCAAGCCAAAAAAAAAAAAAAAAAAAGCCAGTATAAAGGTCTGGTCCAGGCCAAATGTGCTGAGAGAACAGCAAGGAGATCAGAGTGGCTGAAGTACACTAAGGGAAAGAGAGAACACAAGAAATAAAATCAGGAGGAGAATGGAGAGGCTAGAAATGTATGTCCTTATAGGACAACATAATGGCTCCACTTTTACTTTGAGGGGATGGGAAGCTGTTGGAGGGTTTGAACAGGGTAGTACCATGATCTGACTATTTTTTCTAAGTTTCCCTCCAACTGATGTATGGAGAACACACTATAGCAGACCAGGACAGATTTTTTTTTTTTTTTTTTTGGCCTCAACAAGTGAAAGAATGGGAGAAACTGAGGTGGAGAAGACTAGATTCAGAGTTAGTTTTGTTACGTTTGAAAAGGCTATTTGGCATCTAAGTGGAAATATCAACTTAGCAATTGGATGTATGAGTCAAGTTCAGGAGAAGGATGTGCTAAGGATATAACTTTTGGAATCATCAGCAAATGACGGTATCTAATGCTCTTATATAAGATCACTAAGGCAATGAGTTTAAATAAATAAAAGCAGAATTCAAAGATATCTTTGGGCATTTCAAAACTAAGACATCAGGGAGATGAGAATAATTCTAGAAAGAATACAAACGTAGTCATTCAGGAAGAAAAAACGCAGAAGACAATGTTACGCTGGAAGCCAAGTGAAAAATGTGTATCAGAGAGGAGGAAGTAATCATCTATGTCAAAGCTCTTGATAGGTCATATAATGTGAGGATTGAGAATCAACCAATGGATTTGGCAACCTAAAAGTCACTTGTGACCTTGATAAAAACAATCTCAGTGGGGAAAGTGGATGTGCGTGTGAAAGTCTCATTGAATGAAATAAGAAAAAATGCCTGGAGGACATTTGGAGACAATGAGTGTAGACGACACTACTGAGAGTTTTGCTATAAAAGGGAACAGAAAATTGTAGTGGTAATTGGACAGGAAAGTGGGGTCAAAAGAAATTCTTTTTTAAGAGAAGAGAATAGCTCCATGTTTGTATACTGAGCCAGTAAGGAGAGGGAGAAATTGACAACACAGGAGAAAGAAAAGAAGATTGCAGGAGTAGGTGTTAAGGGGCTGACATCCAGCACTAAAGTGGACGAGCTGGCCTTATTTAGGAACAAGAACACTTCATCCACAGAAAGAGGAGGATAAACAGTCTATGAGTATAGATGCATGAAGGCAGAATATGTGATGGTGTCAGCATGTGGTGCTTCTCTTCTGATAACTTCTATTTCCCAAGCAAAACAGGAAACAACGTCCTCATTTAAGAGTTAGGAGGAAGTGGTGAGGTGGCAGAAGACTGAGGAAAGGAGTAGGTATGAAATTCTTGTTAGGAGAGAGAGAGGATAAATAGCCCAGAGGCATCAAGTACTACTTGAGGTTGGAGGTACTCTATAGCATGTGTGATCAGTGCAGTTGTGTGTTCTCCGGCCACATTTACTATTCAGAGGTAGGAACAGAGCAGTGGAGAGTTAGACTCAAGACCGGCTTTTGTTCAATGGGAAGGATGAAATAAGAGGGCAAGAGAGCTGATGATATATGTACAAGGATGATTTTAACAAATTCCCGTGAAATATAAGCACTGCAAGGAGGGAGACAGACATCTAAAGGGAATGAAAACCGGTAAGAGGGAGGTATACTCAATGGCTTGTAGGTATGGTGTAATCAAAGGATTGCTGGGGTTGGGGTACCAGAGGGAGTGAGCTTGCCCCATAGGAGGCGGTGGTCAGAAACGGGGAGACTTGAAGGTGGAGTCATGAAGGAGCTGAAGTTGTGGGGAATAATCAAGAGAATGAACGGCTGGGTTAAGAGTTAAGGAAAGATGCTGGGGTCATTGGGAAAGATACTATCAAGGAAATGAGAGAGCAGAGTAACGGGAGGGCCCTCTTTCTGGATATTAGAACCACCAAGAATAACAAGAGCAGTAATGTTGGAAGAGGGTAGTGAGACAGAAGCTAAAATCTTCAAGGAAGATAAGAGTGATCCAGAGATGAGTGAGTTACTAACAGAAGGGAAAGTGGATTCAACCTGTTAGTTTCTCCCTCTGGGTCTCAGTTTCCTCTTTTTAAGCTGGAAATGCTGATAGTCCTTCCATCATGACATTTTTATAAGGATTAAGTGAGATGCTGTAAGAAGAACATCTGTCACCCAGTGGGACTGACAGACTTTAATGTGTAGAAATGAAAATATTTTTAAAAGGGCACCTGTGAGGTCCTGGGTGAGTGTCTCATCTACCCCCAACTAAAGTTGGAAAGTGTGACTTGGAAGGCTCACTGAGCTCAGTGTTGGCCCAATAATTACATTCATCATAATTCCCCAGAGATGTTCACCTACAGTTCTCTCTGATAAGCCTGGGCCTGGCCATAACCACCCCCACCATCTGCAGCTGCGCGTACCCATGTCATCTCTGTCCTCCTAGCAGGCCCAGGTTCTCCCTGACTCTTCCAGCCATTGCACACACCAGGTTTGTTGCCTTCCAGCCTCAGTGTCTAATGTAGGAGGCAAAAAGCAAACCACGTGCTTTGGCTGCTGTGTCTGGTGTGTCTCCCCTTTTTATGGCCAGGCTAGCTGAAAGAACCCAGGGAAGTAAAAGTCTCAAATAAAACGGTACCTGGTATTCTGAACTGCACGGAGCCCAGAAACGTACAGAGGCTCTGGGGCAATACAGCCTGATATTCCTAGCATTGGGAGCTTGGGCCATGGGCTGGGTCAAGCCCTTTCCACTTCTTTTCTGTGTCTCTCCATGCACTCAGTTCTAGGCAGGAGTTTCTACCAAGAATATGAGGTCATGTCTAACTAACGGGGAAGTGTCTGTCTTACCAGGAACAGGCAACAGTAGTCAGATACTGCTTCTTTTCAAGAAAGAGACAATAACGGTGATGGAGTGGGAGCCAGAGACTTAGGGAACCTGAGTTATGGTAGCAGGACCACCAGAGTTGAATAGGTCCCTTTTGCTGAGCCCAGTCCCTGGAGTTTCCCACCTCTGGCTCATTAGGGCTCTCAGAATATCCTAGCTGGAATAAGCCCTGAGCAAGTTTTACTTAGCATTACTGTTATGCAATCCAGAGAGTGGATACCTAGGCTCCTCTACCCACACACTACTCAGAGACCACATATGCCTTGTTCATTGCCAAGTGTTCATTGCCTGGTACGTGGTAGGCCCTCAGTAGTGAGAGAGGGAAGGAAGGGAGTGAGGGAGGGAGGGGTGCTAAGGATGAGGCACACAGAACACAGCTCTTCATAACACTACCCAGCTCTGTGCCAGATACCGAAACCTAGAATACTCCTAGCATCTTCCCTGCATTTCTCTCCATGACAATCTCCCTGAGCTGAGCAGTCATTTTCCTACCCAGAATTCCCTTCTTCTCTTTAAATTATATATAAAAATGAAGGGTGGCACCTCCTATCAGAAAACATTTTCTTGATCCTTCTCCCAGCAAACAAACATTTACTGCCTTCTTTCTCTAATGCTCAGTGACATTTTGACGCAGCAGTGCTGGAAGGAGACAAGAATCATTAATTCAGAAAAATGGCTAAGCTTCTACAGCTTGCCAGACTCCTACCTATTTGCTCAGGAATCCAAATTCTGGAAAAGCAAACCTGCATTCCTGTTGGCCAACTACTATTTACCTGTCTGGACTGCTGACATTGATCAACACTAAAAGTGACATCTGGCTCTTGTGTCCCCTCTGAATAGACTTGTTTCAACTAACAAACAAACAAGGAAACCTCTAGAGAAAAATATTTGGGGGAGTAGTGACATGAGGGTGACAAGAAACATTTTTTTGTCCGACATTTTGGATCATTATGTGGAATTGAAGCAATCTGTTTTGGGGAGAGCGAGGTTGGCATATCACTAGGAAAGGAATTGCAGCCTCTAGAAGAGAATTCTGAAAGGTACACCTAGGGAAGAGTACAGGGAACTCCAGAGGCAACTCATTAAAAAAAAAAAAAAAAAAAAGACTGAACAAAACAAAGATGAAGCTCTAAAAATGTTTATTCAACAGGCAAGTAATTTAAGGAGCTGTGTTTGCCATATAAAAGGATTTGTGGTAAGAAAGGATCCTGTTAGATTTAAATTACATTTGATATTTAAATTTACAGTTCACTAGCAGGTTTTCCAGGCCATAAAAAGAAAGCTCACCTGTGTACATTTTTTTCCAGTTTTAGCCTATCAGCCATATCTTTCCCATAAACTTCCTGTGTAGAACAGTTACCATTATACATTGGAGCTAAATGAGCAAAGTGTTATTTCCAGCCTTAAAATTAAGTTCATTTATCACCCCTCTCCCAGAACTGAGGACAAAGAACTGCTGCTTGGAAAGAGCCCAGGATGGGCTTCAGCAGCCATCAGAATCACTTAAGAGAGCGAGGTTAAAAGACAGATTCCTGGGCCTCTGCAGGAATTCTGACCAGCCAGTCAGTCGGTGACAGGACCCGGAAATCTGCAGTTTCAGCATGCACCAAAGGTGACTCAGACGTAGGTGGCCCATGCAGCACACCCTGACAAATCCCAGTGTAGAGATGCCCTCTGGGTTGCTGTGCCTTCTGGACGCAGCACACCCTGGCTCCGGTGCTCTCTGTAAGCTAACACTGGGTGGACACTGCTGTGCTGGGCAAGCCGATCTGCGGGGCTCAGTGTGACACACCCCTGATTTCTCTTTATTCTGTTAGAATGATTACAGGAAGTTATCTATGCAATGCAAGGATTTTGTGGTGGGCGTGCTGGACCTATGCCGAGACACAGAAGAGGTGGAAGCGATTTTAAATGGTGATGTGAACTTCCAAGTCTGGTCCGACCACCACCGTCCAAGTCTGAGCCGGATCAAACTCGCCATTAAATACGAAGTCAAGAAGGTAAGCTTCCCCACCTCTCCAGGCCTTCCTGCCTTGCAGGGCGGTGGGCCCATGCATATTTTACGTTCCCACAAGGTGACCGTGAAAACACCCATCGCCCAACTTCTTTCTAGACAGAGAACTGCCTGCCTTGCAGGACTGCTCAGAGCCCCTCTCAACACCCCATTCCTTCACTCCCTGAGAGAGATAGCTAGCATGACTGTAATTCCATGAACAGGCTTTGAGCATGGAAAACAAAAGAGGAGATTTTCAGCCTCCAAACTACTGGCAGGGACAATGCGACATCACATCAGCAAGTAGGCCAACTCCCAAGTTTTCATGAGAAACATATTACTCCAGTGCATCAATAGCATTGGTTGAGCTTTCTCTGTGGGCCTGGGGACTTGTTGAAAACGTTTGACTGTGGAGGCTTCATGGGATCCGTGGTTCTGGCAGCCTCAGAGGAATTTCACTCCAAAGGCTTATGACAGTACATAGTAGGAAGCTCAAGTAGACTTTGACCAGAGTAATACTTGTCCCACCTCCTCAGTCAACCTCAAGGTGTCTTTGATGGTCACAGGCACCCTGTAGCCCTCAGACCCACAGTGGGTGGTCAAACTGAAGTCCTAAGCAGCAAAACTCAATGATGCTTCCACTCTAGATGTATTCCACATTTTTGAGACTCTGCTCTTATGTTAGATGATGTCATCCACCCCGATGAAAACTGCAGAGCAGAGCTCCCAAGATCCATGTGTTTAAATACCATCGTGCTTCGCATGTAAGCAAAATGGGGGACCTTTAGGGGTTTCATTTTTTTCCCCGACTATTTCACAGGGTCAATACTGGGGGTAGTTTCAATGCCCCCAAACTGACCTCTGGGCACTTCTCCTCTTGCTTGATTCGCTTAATTTGTGTGGAGTGAACCATCCTTCAATGAGTCACATATATCTGTGGAATTTAGCTAGTGAGAGCTTCTAAGTTTGAAAAAAATCTTGTCTTTTTACTTTTAATAATAAAAAAATAAAAATAGCTTTTTCAAAGACTCTGATCCCAAAGTTAAACTACACAAATCATGAGAAAGGTGACCTTTGATTACCATTTGAAATCACAGGGCTACGAAAAGAGAGGGAGAGAGCTGCAGCTTCAAGTACAACCCTCTTTTCTTAGCTCAGAAAAGCTCATTTTTTTGCCAACCCTAAGAGCTCACTGAGGCTTTTCATCAGAGCACAGCAATCCATTCCAGCAGCTGCTGAGATATCCATGGCCTTGGAGTTCACACAAACCCTGCTATGGTGACTCTTTAGCAGTGGTAAAGATGAGCTCAAGTTTCCAGAACCCCAAGCATTTCCTCCCTCCCCCAGGTCAGTATGTCTGGCTGCCTCCAGACACAGGGAAGGAGCACGGGGTGGAGGCAAAGAACAAGGGATGTTTGGCATCGGCCGACTCTACAGTGACAGTTTTGGCTATTCATAAGCAATTCCAGTGGCCCACAAAATGCAAGTATTCACCATTTCTCTGAAACACAAATCTAAACCTCTTAGCAAAACTGTCACTGAGGGTAGATCAGTAGCTAGTCCAGAAGTCTGGCCACGACCTCTTGTTGTCACCTACCAAGTACGAAACAGCCCTGGTGAGGAATGAGAAGAAAAAGTGAAGCACTCCACACACATGACAGTTTGGAGCAAAATAAAAAGGCTTTATGAGGGAAATTATTTAGTGGTATTTGCCAATTAGGGGAGTCATAAAGGTCTCAGGAAACATCCATCATGAATGTCGAATGTCTGGGGCAATCCATAGGTAGGAAGATTATAAACAACTTGCATAAAAAGTCAGCGTTGCTCATATCAAAGACCTACAATGGGTAGAAAGTCTCTCAAACCATGTATGCCATTATGCAACAGCAGACAGACTCAGAGCTTTCCCTGACATTTATTCATCATGAATTACCAGTGAAAATACCGAATATTAAAAAGGTGTATTAATATTATAATGAGATTTCATTTTTAATTTATGAACTTTAGCATGCTTGCATGGGCACAATCTAACCCTGGGTCATTGAGCTATGAAATGACTAGCACCAAGGCCTAGTTATAAAGACACTGCCTTTTACACCTGATATATATGTTAGTTTTAAGGCTGGAATAAAAACCATAAAAACTTTCTAAATCTTTGTCTACATGATATCAAATCAAACCATGAATTCAGTAATTAATGCAAACTAGTTGTTCTTGGCAGTTTCATGGGCTGCTAATAACTATGACCTTAAAAAAAGGTTTTGTGTTCAAATGAATTTGGAGATCTTGAGTAGAGTTCAATGGATTTCTTTGCTTAAAGACATTATAGAACTTTTAATACACATTTCTACTCTAATTAAAAGACGACTACAATATGTATTACTTGACCAAAGAACTCTATTTCTCATGGAACATCTGGTGAAACTAGTTTTCCATGTAACAGTCTTTGGGAAACTTTAATACAGGATCAGCCTACATGGTCTATGAAATGCATAGATTCAAGTCTGGTGGGTGCCACCCTGTGGCTGGTAATGAGCCCTGGATCATGTCCTTCACTTGAATGTCTGCCTCTCTTCAGGCAACACACTAATGTCTAGTCTTCTGGCTGGCTCAATCATAATGTCAGCCTCCATTAGATAAAGACAGCTATTCCACGAGTGCACAAGGGACCACCTAGTAGAGAGAAAAGAATCATGACATGGGTGTCAGGAAACCAGATGTTTAGCATGATTATTTCACTTCAAATCTTTGAAGCTCTTTGGGTCTCATTCCCCATATGCAAAATGGGCATATAAGCTTTTGCTTCAGAGTTTCCTGTGAACTTTCAAATGAATGGATATGAGAGGAAATGCTCTGGAAAGTGTAAAGTTCTCTGGAGTTCCACAGGGAAGCATCATTGCTATTACTCAGTGATGTCCTCCTTCCTTGGAACTAGACAATCTTTCTATTTCCAGAGACATCCCTATCTTGTCCTTTGTCTTCTCCCTAGAAAATGCAAGAAACTTCCCCCTGGGTAAAGACATTGTCATTATAGCCTAAAATTCCTCCAGAAAAGACAAAAGGCCTTGTGAGGATATGGTTGTCCTTCATGACTTTTGCCTAAAGAGGGTAACTCAGCCTCCACAAAAACCCAGATGTGTCATATGAAATGTTAATAGGTGTCTCCAGTAGGCAGTGTTGGAGAAGTGGCTAAGAAGATGCCCTTTGAGCACCTGGGTGGCTCAACTGGTTAAATGTCTAACTCTTGATTTTGGCTCAGCTCATGATCTCCCGGTTTGTAAGTTTGAGCCCTGTGTCAGGCTCTGCACTGACACCATGGAACCTGTTTGGGATTCTCTCTCTCCCTCTTTCTGCTGTTCCCATGTTCCCATGTACATGCACATGCATATACTCTCTCTCTCTCAAAGTAAATAAACATTAAAAAAAATAAAAAAGATGCCCTTTGAGGTTAATCCTGGTCCAACCACTTATTAATGGAGCCACTTAAGCAAGTCACTTAGCCTCTCTATGTCTGACTTGTCTTATCCATAAACTTTGGATAATAATACCTACTTCATGGTAGGATTATGATAGAGTCAAATGGGATAAATTAAGTGTACCACAAACAGCCTCAGGCCCATCAGCCTGTGGATATAAATGAAGCAATATAATACACATATTGCACTGGCCTAGAGTCAATGTTCACATTACTTAATGCATTTCTGCGACCCATCCCAGTCCATCCCAGCCTTTATAGACTACAGTCCCTCCAGAAGCCAAGCTTGCCTTATGAAGAAACAAGGATGCTTTTTTCCCCATGCTGAATTACACTTAAGCTCAGAAGCAAGTCTACCTGTGCCTCATGGATAAAGAAAACAACTCCTCCAGCTTTGGCCTACAGCTCACCTTGGTCTTCTCCTTCAGGGCCAATGTGACTAACAGGCATCTTGCTGTTTTCTCCATCTCTCTCTGTCCCCTTGGAACCATGACTAATAGCTTTCTTAATTAAAAGCATTCTTCTCCCTCTGCATATCAACTCTAATGCTTAGGAGACTTCCAGCTCTACCATTGGGGAAGATCCAACCAGTCTTGAAATTCATTTAGACTCAGCTGGACCCCGGCTGCACCCATAAAGGGAGCCCAGTGTCTGGCACATGGTCACTGTGGAGTGGCTGGTCACAGAGATCCAGACACCGTCCTTGTTGCTCTATTCAACTTGTCTAACTGAAGACACACATCTGGGCTCTTCACTCCCATCTTTCTCTCTCTCCTCTTTTTTGCTTCTTTATCTCTAGGCTCACAGGGATGCTATTTTCCTTTCCTTCCCCTCCATCATCCCTTCCTTCTTCCTGACTCCAGGTCTACCATAATGATGATCATATTAATCTCCTATTTTCTGAAAGAACTTTGTAGACATGTGTCCTCCAAGCTCAAATGCCATAGGACAGTGGGTCAGAGAGACACAGAAGGTCCTGGTTACATGACAGAAGCCTTAACTCCACCTTGTAGAGGTGATAGAGGTCCCATTGGACATAACAAAGCAAAGATCTACTACAAATTTAAAAAAGGAGAACACATGAATACAAGCTGTTTCAGCCACTGCCTGTGAGCTCTACAGCCTGCTGGGTATCCCAAGGTTGGTACGACAGTACTACCCTGAAAGAGCCACTGGATGGTGGGGAAGGTGGGGGCAGGGATGCTATGACTATGGCAGCAATAGCCTCTGCACTTCACTAGCTGAACAAAGTAGAATTCACAGCAGTCACCTCTTTCAGACTTGCAGATAGCTCCACTTCTAGCGTCCTGGCCTGTGGCTTGGTTTGTGGGACCCAAGCATGGCACTGGCCATCTTTCCTTCAAACTGATGAGACTAGTAAAGGTGTAGTTCCATTTTGCCTAGGCTTCCAGACTCTGAAAGTTCAGAGGTTCCCTTTCCTGACTCTGCCAAGCTCCTGGGTGCTTCCTAGCTCAGAAAGCTAATCTCACATGAAATAAAGCCTTGGGACAGGACCATGGGAAGGAGAAGGAATGAAGGTGGGGTTTGGGGTGGGGGGGCTGGTTCTTATTAGCCCTACTAAGACAGTTCCATTTTTCTCCACACCACTGTACTAAGGAAATAATAGCCCCTGTAATTTTCATTCATTTCCTTAGACAACATTTAACAAACATTCACTATGTCTACTACACCACCAACTCTGTGCTGAGCACTGGGGAGAGTGAGAAGACAAAGACCCAGGCCTCGCCCTTGAAGAGTGTATATAGCAAAGGAGAAGTGTGAACAATGGTTACAATCCTGTCTGAGTCGGACAAATAGAAATGGGAAGGAGCAGCATGGAGGCCAGAGGAAGCAGTGACCAGCTCAGTCATGACCCCAAGAAAAGTTTCCCAGATGGGGCGCCTGGGTGGCGCAGTCGGTTAAGCGTCCGACTTCAGCCAGGTCACGATCTCGCAGTCCGTGAGTTCGAGCCCCGCGTCAGGCTCTGGGCTGATGGCTCAGAGCCTGGAGCCTGTTTCCGATTCTGTGTCTCCCTCTCTCTCTGCCCCTCCCCCGTTCATGCTCTGTCTCTCTCTGTCCCAAAAATAAATAAACGTTGAAAAAAAAAAAATTTTAAAAAAAAAAAAAAGAAAAGTTTCCCAGAAGCAGAAATGCTTGAGATGGGGCTAAGAGGATGAGAGGTCCTGGACGGGATGTCAATTTAGCAGAGAAGTGAGGAAGGACAATTTACCCAGAGGGAGGTAAAAGCTGAAAAGTCACAGGTACCTGAGGGATAGTGGCATGTTTGGGGATACGCTTAGAGGGGGACAAGTGCTTCCCAATGGCTATATCACTGTGGGAAAGGAGCAGGCTGGAAAGCTTGTCCAAACCAAATCCTTGAGGGGATTTCATTACACAGCCGCTAGGACTTTATCCTGGCAGCACTATCCCAGGGAATTTTCTGTGATGATGGAAACTGACATGGTAGGCACTAGCTTCTTATGGCTAGCCAGCACTTGAAATGTGGCTAATGTACTTAGGGAACGCAATTCCTAATAATTTTTAAATTAACTTAAATATCAAAGCCACACGTGGGCAGCGGGTACCACACTGGACAATATGGGTGGATATCCCCAAGCATGCCTTCAACAAGCTTTCAGTGAGGACTACAGAGCATGCTGTGCTAGTCGCCAGGGACATGATGGTGAATACAAATGACACGATGTCAGCCATCATGGGAAAGACAGGTATTAATCAAAACATCACACCAATAAACTGTCATGTTGCAACTGAAGTAACTGTTATAAAAGAGAAGAGCATGATATTATAACGTCTAAAGCTAGATGTGACCTAATCAGGGAGGTCAGTGAAGGTTTCTCCGAGGAAGTCATATCTGCTCCGAGAGCTAAAGAATAAAAAGTTAACCAGACTTTGGGAGGACATTTCTGAGGGACAGAACATGCTCAACGCATATTCGAAGGCCCTGTGGTGAGAAAAAAAATACAGCATATAAGAGAAACTGAAAGGTAAATGTGGCTGAGTTGGAAGGCGTCAGGAACAGCAGGGTACATACGGGATGAGTGTAAACACACGGGCGGGGCCCAGACCTTGCGGAGGCTCCTAGACTATGCTAAAGGCTGTTGTTCTCCTTCCTTTCTAAGACTAAGAGGAAGCCAGTGGAGAACTTTAATCGGAAGTGGTTGTAAAGATGAAGAAAGATGGAGAGACAGCTTTTCGTCAGAGAAAGACTGGAAGGCAAAAAGGGCAGGTATGGATGCAGCATAGTTGCTGGGCGAAAGAGACAGGATATTAATGAAGACAGGCCCCATTACGCTGTGTTGACAAGCAAAGCCGAAGGTGTAGTGGCTTTTAACAAAAGGCAGCTTATTTGTTGCACATTCTGTTTCCATCTTGGAACAGATTTCACCCAGGAACCCAGGCTGATAAGAACAGCTACCCTGTCCAAAGTTCCCACCTTGCCAAAGGGAACTCCGGCAAGGGAGAGTCCCACACCAACAAATAAATGCTTCCACCTAGAAGTGACTCACATTGTTTCCACTTACAACTCATTGTAAACAACTAGTCACATAGCCCACCAGCACCATGGGAGAAGCCAGGAAGTATAACCCTGCTGTATTTTGAAAGGATAGGAAAATGAAGCTAGCCGGCAGATACCCCAAATGACTATCAAAAGGACAAAAGTTGAAGGAATTCATATTAACAGCCTCAACTTCTCTATAAATAGGAAGCAGAATCACCCTCTGAGGTAGAAGGCAGCCTCAAAAAAGTGAGAAAAAAAAGTTGAGGAAAAATTCCGTGGGAGATGGAAGAGACAGCTGAACAGTAGAGCTGATATCCCAGCCAAGACTGGAGAGATTGTAAATTCTCTGCCAATAGCCTGTGTTCTTAATAAAAATAGAAAATCTCTACCACAAAAATGGTAACATGCCAAGTCAGTGTCCTCCATGAACCTCAATTCCATGCTGTCAACTTTTTTCAAGATTTCTTCATACACACGGGGCCCTGAAGTGCCCAAAACATGCCCACAGTTTTCCCCTCAGAGAATAAGACCAATGAGCTAGGGGTGAGCTGGGGGGCAGGGTGCCAACTGCACCCATATCACTGCTCTGTCTAAAGCTGGGCAAGGGCTCTAACCCCAGCAGAAGTCTTTTGCTTCTTTCTTCCAAAAATCACCACCTTGTGCACATGTGACAGTCGTGCTGTAAATGGGCGCATTTTCCTACCTGGAAAAACGGCCAGGAGAAGAAAATAAAACGTGTTATGGTTGCGAGTCTGCCTGCTCAAGTTCTCTGCTTACTGAGTATGTGGCTGTAGTTAAGCAACCTAATCTGCTAGCCTGTAGCAGGCTCCCAGGTAAGGTGGACCTTGATGCTCAAGAGTCTCCCGACCTAAATTTGCACTACAAGAGACAACGAGGTCCAGCAGAAGCACAAGTGACTGATGCCCCTCACCAAAGTGCAGTGACCATGGGAAGGGACACTAGAGAGAGGGAAGATGACCTCTGCTGGGGTTCTGTTTCATTTCCTCTGTCTGCACGGAGCACAGGGACAGTGAGCAAAGGGGACCTGGGGACACCAGAGCTTTCTAGAGGACGTCTGAGAGTCCATTCAGACACTCACATGCTCTAAGCAGACATTCTCCCACTGTGTTTTCCTGCTGAGGCATCGTTTTACCAGATGCTCAGAGTTAAGAAGATCAGAGTTGTCACAAACACAGTCTGGCTGGTCAGGCACTACCCCAAACTGCACCACAGGGTGCCCGGTAGCTGCCAAACACTGTTAGAATCCATTGGTGTTGAAAGCATCAATCTGCATCCTCTTTGGGGATTCCTCTCAGCACTTGTGTAGCCCTAGCCTGGCCACATGGCACAAAAATTATCAATGTCCATTAATCTGTCAGCTCAGAGGGGCTATCTTTTGCATAGATTAAAGGAAGTGTTGTTTTTCTCAAGCAGAAAATCTTAAGAAGGACTAATCCAAGTACGCATGTATCCCTTTTCTGCCTGGCAAAACTCTCAGAGGAAAAATAGAGTCTGTTGGACAGCAGTACAGTGTTGCATCTGGAAGCCTGACTGTGCATGTTCAAGTCCTAAGTCCTTCTCCTACTAGATATGTGCCCTCAGTTTCCTTACCTCTGTAATGAGAGCAAATAATACCTAATAAAATGATAATCGATGTTTATTAACACACATAATGCAGCCAGAACATGGTAAGTGCGTAATAAATGTTAGCTAGTGGAAGCTGCTTGCCATGGTGGTTTTACAAGTAGAACTACTCTTAAGTCTAAACCAGTGTTTCTCAAATTCAGTACTCTTGACATTTTGGGCCAGGTTTTTTTTGTTTTTTTGTTTTGTTTTGTTTTTGCTGGGGGCACCATCCTGTGCATTATAGGAAAGTTAGCAACGTCCCTGGCTTCCACCCACTAGATGCCAGTAGCCTTCTCCCCCCATGTTGTGTCAACCAAAAATGTCTCCAGATAGTCACTCATGTCCCTGGGGGAAAGGGTGGGAACAAAATCATTCCCTGTTGAGAATCTCTGGGATGGTTTTCAGAATCCAGGCCACAATCCCTTAACTACAAACCCCAGGGGCAGGGATTACAGTTCTCCAAGGATGTATTGCATCTCTCTAGACCAAATCCAAGGTTAAATCAAACTCAAACTCACTGTATCTCTTGGAACTAAATTCTCAAACTTAGCTGCACCATGAAACCACCTGAGAGCTTTATTCAAAAACACCAAAGTCGGTGCCCCACCCACAGAGTCTCTAATCCAATTCTTCTAAGTGGAAGCCCAGGGAATGTGTTTTTTAAAGGCTCTTATGATTCTAAATTTCGGAAAGACTGAGCTCCTGCAAAGTAGGACCTCTCCTCATTCATCTTGGTCTGTGAACAGTACTTACCCGGCACATAATGTACAGGCTCCCTGCTGAGTAAACGAATAGATGGGCACAAAGTGCAAAGTCATACATAGGCTTTAATCGTTCTCAAACTAAATATAACTCCTTATAATATTCAGATGATGTTCCAGGCTGGTCTTCAAGTATGAGGCCACCATCTCCACTTTCTCCATGATGACATGTGTCCTCTGGGGTTAGAACACCGGGAAAGAACTCTTACTATCCAAAGAAACCCTAACATTGGTTCTGGCCTGGCAGTCTTAGGGATGGAACAAAGAGGTGGGTGGCTCCCAGGGTGTCCATGCATAGTCTCGGAGAGACCCTCTGGGGCCTTTGTCCCCCAAAGGAGGACTCAGATCACTTACTGTTCCACAGTGGATCTCAGGATTGCTCCCTGCACTCACTAGCATGAGTTGCTAGCCTACCCCCATATCCTGCCTCGCTGTTTTAAGAGGGAAAAGCACAGCACCTGAGGCCTCCTCTCTGCCCTTCCTCAGGCCTGCTGTGAATCATCTGATACAACTTCCTCTAAAGATCAGATACTACTATGCTTTTGCAAAAAGAGATTTCAGATCCTCAAAGTAATGGCTGTCACAATAGGGGAGAAAACTATTGCTTTTTGGTTATTTTGCTGCCTTTTGTTCAGCTCTTTCACTATATAAATATTTGCATGAAACGATAATCCTTTAAAGCATTTTTCTTCTTGGTTATCATGTTTCCTAGGCTACGCAGCCTTAGCTTCTGAAACTATCATGATATTCATCATGTGCTGCATTTGTTAAAATAGTCAGTCTGATTATTATTACATCCTGATTTGGAGGTTAACAAGAAGAGAAGAATTTGAGGAGCATTCAAGGGAGTAACATAAATCCCCAGTGCCTCCAAGAAATAGATGCAAATCAGATGCATTTACTAGCCCAAAGTGGAAAGCACAACAAGAGCCATTTTCAAATTGTCACTTTTATCCCAGAGTCAAACAGATCTTAGAAATGATAGTCCCCCCAAGGACCTGTGACTAACTCCAGTAATTAAGCTAAAGACAAACTCTCATTATTTCTGTACTAAGTGGTCACATATAGATTCAGAGTCTTAACGAGCATTTGATCTTTTATATGTTCCTCCCATTATGTACCATAATGCATTATTCTTTTATTAACATTCATCTGCCTAAGGTCATTTGTAAATTCCTTGATGGAAGGGGAGTTTTTTAAGTATAATTGTGGATGAAAATCTGTGCTTAATAGAGATCCCTTGACTTACATAATCCAGGCCATAGGCATACTGTACTTAAAAGATTGGAATAGCCTCCAAATGTTCTTCTTACCTCTTCCCTCCTCCCCCTGCCCCACACACAAGCTACAATTACAAATTTTTTTAAGTAATCAGATCCTGTCACACCCCGCTCCCTTCTTCCATCTCAAAGGGAACAAGCCAGGTGGAGTCCCTGCCCTCAGGAAGCTTTCAGTCTAATAATCCTCACTGTAAGAAGCAGAGCCTGAGACAAGGGTCCTTGTGCAAGTGAGCAATCTTAGAAAAATCCTACAATGAGGGGGCAGAAGCTGGAGAAGAAGCTAATCTAAGAAGTGATTTCAGTGAAGCTAACTTCAGCCTGATCTCGTGGGAGAGCTCTGATGTATGAGTAGCACCGTAGCGAAGCAAGGGGCATCTGTATCAGTCGGTCATTACTTGCAGGTTGCCCCCAGGGGAGAGGCATAACCTGCCAAGCATTTCTGGGCAAAGCAGCTTCCAGGGGCAGAGGTAAACTTCTGGAGAAGGGTTCATCAGTGAGCCCTGAGCAGCCAACACCCCCACGAGCAGGGGATGGGAGGGCCTAACAGGTAAAGAGATCTAGGCGGGCCACCACCACCATCTTTCATGCCGTTAAAGTGCTTAAAATCCAAACTACTAACCATGCCCTACAAGGTGCTTCATGGCTTAGCCTCTGCTTCCTCTCCAAATTCACCTCACACCAAGCTCACTCCTGCTCACTCATCTCCAACTACACTGCCTCCTTCTCTCTCCCTTCAACACTCCATACTAATGCCCAACCCAGAGAAGTTACTGATGCCTTTCCCTCATATCTCTACTGGCTGGACCTTCTTCATCATTCAAAACTCAGATCAGCTATCTCCTGAGAGAGACCTTCTTGATCATTCTATCTGAATGTCACCATGTTGCTCCCTCCCTCATCAGCCACTGTCTATCCCAGTACGTGTTCTGTTGTAGTATCATTTGTTTACTTGTTTACTGTCTATTTCCCCCAACACACTAAACTCTGTGGCAGCAGCTCACCTCTGTATCCCGAGCCTATAGCAGACCTGAGCAAGCAAGAGATACTCAAAATTATTTACTGAGTAAATGGCTGAGTCAATGGATGAAACATACCTGAGTTTTCTTCCAGGTTTTATTTTTCTGAAATACAGTAAAATCTCATGTTCTAGATGACGTGCATTCCTAAAAACTGTTGAGGAAACTCTCAGGGTTCTCTTGAGAATCAAACAGCAAAGTAGCCTATGATGAGTTATGAATATTAGCTATTATTTGTCTCATTCTTGGACTCCTATAACTATTGGCAATGAGTCCATGGAAACTCAGATCGCCACTGACATGGTTATTTTATGAATAAATGAATGAATGAGAGAGAGGGAGGGAGAGGAGGGAAGGAAGGAAGGGAGGGAGGGAGGAAGGGAAGTTATTTAAATATAAAATACCACTACTTGATTAATAAAGTTCATAATATTTTGGCCCAAAACTGAATCCTGAAGAAATTATCAATTTTTATAGTATTATTCCATAATAAACCCATCTGATGTATCATCATTTGATTGCTTTGCTTGCTCTCCTTCTAATAGGTGTTAGCTCTTTCTGAACAGGCAAATTTGCAAACTTCAAGGAGGAGATAATCATATGACACCTGTTATCAGCTAAATCTGTGAGCATTAAAAAGAAAGACCCAGCCCCTGGCGTCAGGAGCTTACCTCCTAAAGAGCTACCCAGACCTTAATTCAGCCCTTTATCTAACAAAGAAAGGAAAGATTAACTCGCAAAAATGATGTGGGAAAACTTTAAGGAAGAAGAAGGGGTAGCTTTCGAGTCAAACCCTAAAAGATGGGTCAGAGCTCAAAAGAAAAGGGGAATGAAGATGTTCCAGACAAAGAAATGGGAGGGAAGCACAAAAGTGTGATAATGTTTGGAGAATTGCAGATGGTGAGAGTGAAGGCATATGGGAAGAGAAGAGCCTGGGGAGGAAGGGACAACATGGGAGTGGCAACTGGAGACCAGAAGCATGAGGTCAGAGAAAATGCAGCCTGCTAGGGATGTGGGGCCAGATGTGACAGGCTATGAAGATGTGCTGAAATGTATGACCTTCATTCCATAACAGAAATGGAATCAATGACATTGTCTTTACAGGTTGCCTTTATAATCATACTTACTTCATTTGTTCCACAAACAGCCTAAAAATAGGAAAAAATTTTAAAAGGAAAAGAATAATCTACAATCGTGTCCACATGTTGATTGTTTTCATTTCTTGACATGCCTCCAACTATTTCCCATACAGACACATGTATTTACATACTTACAACCATAGGGTAAATAATTCTGTGATGTGATTCACCTAGCATTAGAACACTTTTCTATTTTTTTCTGTAATTATTATTATTTTTTTTAAATTTTTTTTTCAACGTTTTTATTTATTTTTGGGACAGAGAGAGACAGAGCATGAACGGGGGAGGGACAGAGAGAGAGGGAGACACAGAATCGGAAATAGGCTCCAGGCTCCGAGCCATCAGCCCAGAGCCTGACGCGGGGCTCGAACTCACGGACCGTGAGATCGTGACCTGGCTGAAGCCGGACGCTCAACCGACTGCGCCACCCAGGCGCCCCTGTAATTATTATTTTTATGACAGGATAAGACTCATGTATCACAGTTTATATCTTGTCTACTGATAGACATTTGCTTTTTTCATAGATTTATATTTTTCTATTATCTTCATACATATCATTTTCTTTCCTTCTTTTTGTTATTTCCAAAAACTGAGTTTGTGAGAGTGAGGCTCCTGGGTCAAAGGACACAAATATCTGTGGAACACATATTGCAAAATTATTTTTCAAGGGCTACACTATTTTTCAATATCAGCAGTATTATACAACTGAGCCGGTTTCATCGGTACTTTGCAAGTATTAGATATATTAAAATGTATTCCTCTGGTCACTATGCAGATGAGCATTTTCTACGTGAATTCTCCCCACCCACAGCCATTCACTACACACCACCACCAATATCCTTTAGCATTTGCATATTGGAGCCTTGACCTTTTCAAAGGTGACATGAATGGCTCTTGCGCAATACAGAACTTTTTACATATATTTGTGGCTAAGTGCTAGGTCATGACTGGAGGTAGCCTTGTTACCATAAGACAGTTCGAGTAGCAGGGTTTGATAGTGTATAGAACGGGAACTAAGATGCTACTGGAAGAGTCGAATGGGAGGTGATGCGGGCCTAAAGTAAAGTGGTAGCTGTGTTCATGAAAAGAAAGAAGAAATCTTGCATAACTGGTTTTTTGGAAGTAGAAATGGGGCTTTGCAATCCAGCACACAAATTCAACCTAGAAGTTTCTGTGGGAGTCTGGCCTATCAATCACAGGACAGACTGTATTACTCAGATCCCTAAATTGCCCTAACAGAGATTTCACTTAGGTGACAGAGGGTATTGGAGGCCATCTTGGAGCCTAGGGGACTTTGTGATAGGATGCGGCAGTGCAGAGCCCTGGGCCCACATGGGTGGGGGAAGGACTAGGCAGAGGACAAGGAGAGAAATAATCAGAACTCAAGAGAAATGCTCAGGAAGAACACATATAGAGTATTTCTCTCTCAGGAGTGCCAGCCCTGTCCCCACACTTCATGTGCGTGCCTCAGCCTCACAGCCTTGGTCACATGTCCCCATATTACTGATGAAGGTATGGGGGCCCAGAGAGGGAACGCAACTCTCCAAAAGTTGGGCAACTGGTACGAAGTAGAAGAGGAATTCCAACTTAAATCCCTGGTCTCAAAGCCTCTGTTCTTAGCCACCAGACTGTGCTGGGACCTGAGGGGTTAAGACCAGCTTCCCCCCCCAGAGGGTGCCAGAAGAATTGCCAAAGGGAAGAGGCATGGGGGGCAAGTGAACCCACAGAGTCAGGTGCTCCTACTCAACCCACAAGCCCTGTGCACAAAGGCAGAGAAGTGCCGGAAACTGGAGGAAGTCTCTGGCTACAGAAGCTAACTCAGCCAAGATCCTCAGAGAAAGTAAACCTCTCAGTGGATCCTTCAGTTTCCCTGGATTATTTTCAGTGGATGCAAAATAGTACTTGGTTTTCTAACAAGGACCCTCATTCAATGAGCAAAAAGATGTTTAAATGTTCACTAATTTGGAAGCTGCTTTCAGTAACCAGCATGCTGAAATTTAGTGCTATTAAGGCCCATTAGGGAGGATTTATAAAGACAGAATTCCAAAAACCAGATCCGTCAGCACCAGTTACAGATCCCTAGCCGATAATAGCCCACTGGCCAGAGAAAATGGTGTCCTATGAGGGTGGGGGACATACACGTATATATGTTCTATTGTAATTGTAACTGGTTATTATATTTATGAACATTGCACATATGTGCACAACTATGTAATACTGTTGTTAAAGACTTCTTCCTGAAATAATGGGCTCCCTCCCAGAAAATCAAAGAGTGCATGATTCTGTGGAAAACCAGACCTCTCAACGTGTGGATCATGGTGAATCTTTTCTAGGTGGAGGAGGGGTTAGAATCATGAGCTCTGGATTGAGACAGCCTGAAGTCACCTTAAGCAAACCACTTAACCTTGTTTTTCCTTCATCTCTAAAGTACGGGTCATAATGCGTGCCTTATAAAGGCCTAGAACATAGTAGGTACCTGATAAATGTGGACGACTAGCACATTGCAAATGCTATCTTTCAGGAATTATTCTAATCCACAGCAGGTACTAGTTACAGGACTGGCTACACATTATCTAGGTAGCAGGCACAGCACAGCCCGCTCCAAGGTATTATAATCTATTATTAGAAAACAGTTTTCTATTTCTAACCTTAATCTGTTCCATTGGAAATGTCATTTTATTATACTATTAAAATTTTATGTATATAGATACATAGTACTATACATGTAATTAGTGGAGAAACAGATATAACCAGTATGAATTTGCTTCAGGACTCTTGGGTTAAGAAATCTCATACATGGAATGGGAGTATTTGGGTGGTTGACATCTTGGTTGTGTGACCTTAAACAAGTGACCTAGCCTCTCTGTGCCTCAGTTTCCTCACTTGCTTAAGAAAAAACATAAAAGGGGCGCCTGGGTGGCTCAGTCAGTTAAGCGTCTGACTTTGGCTCAGGTCATGATCTCGCGGTCCGTGGGTTCAAGCCCCGTGTCGGGCTCTGTGCTGACCACTCAGAGGCTGGAGCCTGTTTCAGATTCTGTGTCTCCCTCTTTCTCTGACCCTCCCCTGTTCATGCTCTCTGTCTCAAAAATAAATAAATGTTAAAAAAAAAAAAAGAAAAGAAAAGAAAAAACATAATGGCGTCTATGCCGTAGGATTAGTGTGAGGATTAAATTAACACATGAAATGGGGCGCCTGGGTGGCGCAGTCGGTTAAGCGTCCGACTTCAGCCAGGTCACGATCTCGCAGTCTGTGAGTTCGAGCCCCGCGTCAGGCTCTGGGCTGATGGCTCGGAGCCTGGAGCCTGTTTCCGATTCTGTGTCTCCCTCTCTCTCTGCCCCTCCTCCGTTCATGCTCTGTCTCTCTCTGTCCCAAAAATAAATAAAAACGTTGAAAAAAAAATTTAAAAAAAAAAATAAATAAATTAACACATGAAAATCACCTAGAATAATGCCTGGTGCATCATATATATCCAATAAATGTTGGCTCCCTAACATTTTTTACTTTTCTAAGCCATGTGAAATCTGGCCCCATATCTCCTACCCAGGTGGCCAGAAAATCCTGTCTCAGTCACTGTGGAGCATCCTCCTCTGTGTCACACCACAGTCCTGAAAACTCACCTGTATACCCAAAGGAGGGCTCTTGGCCTATCCACTTCTTGTGGATACCCACTGCCCCTAGCACGCACTGATCACCACCATCTGCCCAAGATGTAGCTCCATCTAATTCATTTAACAGTTTGTTTGAGCAGTGACTCTGTCCCAAATAGTGTAACAGGTGTTGGGAATACAATAACAAAACAGAACAAACAGGAGTCCCTTCCCTCATGGAGCTTCCAATGAAGCAGGAGCTCTGGGCCAGACTACTGCTGGGGTCCTCCCTTTCCACAAAGAAGCCACTTGGCACTGGTAAATCCCCCAGCACTCTGGAATGACCACCATCTGGGGTTCTTTCTACCTATGGGGCAGAGTTCAAGGGCAATCTGATGTCTACACCCCACAGAAAACTCATAAAGCCCAATTTCTTCTTCTAGTCTCAGGAAGCATCTCTCCAATATCAGATACCCTTCTCCATCCCCTCCCCCTCACTAGACCTTGATACCCCAAAATGGCCAGCATGTGGTTTTTGGAACCAATCCCAAGAACTGTGTACTTCCTCCTGAACCACAACTACTTGGCTCACAGAATCCTCCTGGACACCTCCACAGGAGGTAGAAGGCCAATCATTCTCCTGTCATGATACTTCAGCTGAGAAAACATGACAGACTCATCTCCCAGGAAGGTTATTCTTTTTATTATTATTTTTTTGAGAGAGAGAGAGTGTGGGCATGCATAGGGGAGGGGCAGAGAGAGGGAGAGAAAGAACCGCAAGCAGGCTCCACACCCAGTGCAGAGCCCTGTGCGGGGATTGATCCCATGACTGTGAGATCATGACTGAGCTAAAATCAACAGTCGGCCACTCAACAAATTGAGCCATCCAGGTGCCCCTCCCAAGAGGGTTATTCAGACACCCAGTGATGCAGAGGAGATTAAGGGAAGGGCATCTACACCTCAGTGGGCAGGAGGTGGTATCTGGGTTACAGAGGTATCCGAGGACAGGAAGACAGAGAACAGACTATCAGGTCTGAGGAGTGGAGGAAATTAACATGATTTTGAGAAAGCAATTGCATCAGAGTTCAGGGACCAGATTTCAGATAGTCCAGAGGCTGTGGGGAAGGTCAAGAACACAGGTGAGAGCCAGCTGCAATTAGGAGGAACACTTCTTCTGTGAAGGAGAGGAGGAGACAAAAAGAGGATGAGCGTCCCAGGAGAGAAGAGTTGAAAGCTGTGGAGGGAGCTCTCACCCAATAGTCCCATGGAGAAGGAGGTAACACGGAGAGCTGGGACTGAAAGCAACACAAACGTTCAACTTATCTTCTGGTGCTTAATACTCAGTGGCTTAAAAAAACAACAAATACTTTTATCTGCTTACAATTCTGTGGATCAGGAAATCTGGCATTACTCAAGTGAGTTCTTATGGCCACAGTGCATCAGCTGGAGTCCTTTGCTCAGCTGTATCAAATTGGTATAAGCTAATTGGTGGGTAGGCTGAAATGGAAGATTCTAGAAGGCTTCACTTACATGTCTGGCACATGAATGCCCTTTTATATAGTGTGTTTCTGTCTCTCTCTTCTCCTCTCCTCTCTTTCTCTCTCTCTTCCTGCCTTCTCCCCCTCCACATGGCTATGTTGCATTTCCTAACAGCACAGTGATCTCAGGGGGGTGGTCTCCTACGGGGCAGTTGTCTTTGAAGAGGGAGCTTTCCCAGGAGTGAAAAGAGATGCTGAAGACCTCTAAGGTCCAGTCTTGGAAAGTTCTGCAGCATCACTTCTACCACATTCTGTTGTTCAAAATAGACCACTGAGAGCTAGCCCAGCATCAGTGGCAGTGGAAATAGATCCCACCTCTGTCACACTGCAGAGCATGTGAGATGGGAGAGATTATTACCACTATCTTTAGAAATGCCATCTACCCCCAGGTGGAAAGAAAGGGTTAGACTTCTTATTTGTGGGGGCACATGGCAGAGTTAAGGAGATGAGCTAGAAGATTCATAGATTCATTCATTCATTCATTCATTCATTCAGCAAATATTTATTAAAAGGCTACTACATACTGGACACTGTTCTGAGTACTATGAACATAATGCAATTTAAAAAAAAAAAAGTCCTTGCCATTATGGAGCTTACCTTGTAGTGCAGTGACAGATGATAAACGTGTATCATAAAGTCTGGTGGTTACCAAGTGATATAAACAAAGCAGGGAAGGGGAGCCTGGGTGGCTCAGTCAGTTAAGCGTCTGACTTCGGCTCAGGTCATGATCTCACGGTCCGTGAGTTCGAGCCCCGCGTCGGGCTCTGTGCTGACAGCTTGGAGCCTGGAGCCTGCTTCGGATTCTGTGTCTCCCTCTCTCTCTGACCCTCCCCCATTCACAATCTGTCTCTCTCTGTCTCAAAAATAAATAAACATTAAAAAAAAAAAAAGCAGGGTAAGAGGCAGGAAGGGACTGATTGGCAGGTAGAGGGAAGACTTCTATTTTGGTCAAGGTGGTCAAGTGAGACCTTAGTATGTTTCAGGAAGAGTGGGGAGTGGAGCTACATCACACTGAAAGAAAAAGGAGATTGGCAGGATGGGAAGTATGCAAGAACCAGATCATCAAAAATCTCAAAGATATGGGAAGAAATGTTCTTTTTCTCTACCCATAGTGGGCAGTCATTGATCAAGCCTCTTGTCCAGATGAAGGGAGCTCAGTTCTTAGAAGAAATCCATCCTTACTGGCCCCTTCCCTGTTCCTGGGGAGTTGAGGAGAGGGGAGATTACAGAATCTACCATCATCCCTGTGTCCTCCAACCCAGGTCTACCCTTCTGGATTCTCAGAGCTTGGGAAGGTGTCTTTGCTATATGTTGGACATTATAGCAACCAGAAGCTATCCAAACTTGGTCTGGAAATAATATACAAAGAATTCTGCAAAGCTCCAGATGGCTTTGTAAATCCAATTAAACTCACAACTGGCCCAGAAACTTTCCCCATCATAATTACATTATTGGTCATTAACATTTAAAGAAGTTGCAAACAGAATCCTGGACAATGCAATAAATTATAATTGTCTGCTGGGCAGGTTCCATGAATCAGGTGCCTCTGGAGCCTTTTGAGACTGTCTGATGCTGTAATTTAAATGATGTTGTTCTGCTCTTTGGTAAATGGGAGTACAGCAGGGGCGGAAGTGGGGACAAGTGTGTGCATACAATCTACATTATGGGTTCCTGCCCATATATCTAAAAATGAAAGACTATTAGCTGCCAAGACACCCTGTTTTTCTGAGGCACGTTTAGTCTCCATGTTAGGGTGATGCAAGACTCCTGAGCAGCTCCTACCTCCTACTGCTCTCCAAAGGTCATCCACCCTGAGCTATCTTCATCTCTCCTGACACGCTAGGTTCCGAGGCATCACTAATAAAACAACAATCTATTAAGTGCTTAATCTGTGCCCTTAACTATACCAAGTGCTCTGAATACCCTCATTCAGCGCACCATCAATATCGTCATCCCCACTTTCCAGATGCAATAGCACTGCCTGAGAGGCAAAGTCAAGATTTAAAGCAAGATCTATCTGACTTAGAAGCCCAAATTCTTTGCAGGTCCTTCTTTTCAGAATGCCCTTCCTGACCCTCTTGATGGTCTCCTAACAGACTCTCTAGCTCAGCTCAAAAAACCCTCCTCCTCCAGGAAGCCTTCCCTCACTACCCCTCCGTATCCCCTCTTGGGATGGGTGCTTTTCTCTGCTCTTTCATAGCATCCTGATAGCACTGCTATAGCACCGACTGAGCTACAATGAATCTTCCTGTTTACCAGTCTCCCTGACTAGACTTAGAGGGCCATGAAAGCCAGAACATTATTTTTAACCTTTGTGTTCGTGGTATCTGGCTCAATAGGTATTTTCTGGATGAGCATATGGGTGAATGGATGGATGGATGGATGGATGGATGAAGGGATGGATAGACAGATACAAATTTATGCATACATACATACATGTAAGCTTAAACATATCACAATTGCTTATGAGATTCAGTTTCAACTTCTGAAGAATATGAACATTCTGAGAGAAATAAAGACGTTATTGCCATGGGTTGATTAAAAACAAAAACAAAAAACAGCACCCAAAGTAAGACCAAAATTAACTCACCAGGAAATTTTCTACATATATATACCTTGGGGTGTGACCCCTGAATGACAAAGGGCACTAGTGTCTCTTCAAATACTAAACAGAAGTGTCAAGGGGACCTTTCCATTGGTTGCTGAATATTCATACCCATCATTTGACATGTAAGAATGACAGCCAGTGGTCACCTGCATGACCAGGGTTTGCCTCCACCAGAAATAAACACTTCAGGTTTCCCAGTGTCTGGGATGTGATAAATTTCCAGATTTCCTGGGGAAACAAAAGGTGCAACTGGGGATGTCCAGGCTGGAAGCATTAGTGACAGAGCAGACACAGGTACCACCAAGAGGAAAATACAGCAACCTTTGCTACGTATCTGGCTAAGGTGTGTGCCAGGCTTTCCATCAAGTAACAATGTCCCTTCAAGTATCAGATGATAGAAATGGAAGCACAACATCAAGAATTAGGAAACACCCCTTAAAAGTTGTCTGTGTGCTCCAGATGTGGAAAATCATGGTAGCTGTTGGGGAGGGAATATTCATCATAGATACACTCTACTGTTTGCATGGGGCCCAGAACTTTGTGAGAACTAACCTGAACATTGTCTACACTGGGTTTCACTTTGTTGGTCAGGTTGGTGCTGGGAAGCGGAAGAGCAGGAAATGAGGTTAATGTTAAGGAAAGACTGAAAGACAAATTCCCAGAAACGAGAAGTCTGGGAAAAACCTGAGTGTAGGGGCGAACAGGAGTTCGGAGTTCAGCATGAAGTGGTCCTCAGGTCCTCCCTGACCTCCCCATAAGCCAAGACAAGCTAACTTTATATAGGGAGCTAAGAGTACTGGCTCAGGTTTTCACACCTTTTTCCATCTGGCTTTTGGGAAACTAACTCATGTAGTCAAATGGAGGTGACATGAATAAGACGAGTAATCTACTTGGGATCATCAAAACAGAATTATGCAGGCCTGAACCCTGAGAAGGAGAAACTGTGGAACAGTGGAAGGCATTACTTCACCCTGGGCATTAGTTCCAGTGACTCTATTGAGGGAGTGCCCTCTAGAAAAGATGGGCATGAGAAGATACAGGCATTTCTGGGGTAGACGGATGGAAATGTGGAGATTAGACATGATGGTGAGCAAGTGGCCACATGTCCTGAGAAAGTGGATGGCCCTCACAACAAAGGCATTCGAGGTCTTGAGGAATTCAGCGTCCACTACCTTGTGGGAGCCCCCCAGGCCAGCAGCAGAACTGCAGGAGAAAGAAAGTCATGAGAGCAGAGTAGAGGGCAGAGGGCTAAACACACTACAGAGGTAGGTGCAGGCCAGCCCAGGAGGCGTCCATGCAAGCAGAACAACAGAATAACGAGCTGACGGTAGGACAGCCAGAACAGAGCTACAGGGACACAACAGCAGCTGTACCTATGCACTGGATCAGCCCCCTGGGGACACTTCAGGGAACATTTAGTATGTGACTCAAGTAGAAACACATAGGAGGCCATCATAAAAAACTGCTTGCCATCCAGCCTGAAAGGGCTCTGACGTAGCAAGTTTTGGAAATTCACAATCTTCCCAAAGGCAAAAAACTTGACCGCCTCACTTACTACTATATTCTCCACACCTGAAGGTGCTTGGTGCAAAGTATCAAATAGCATTTACTACATGCCTGGTCGTTGGACAGACAGATGCATGTCAATGGGGCTGGTCTGTACTCACCAGCTGACAAGACTGTTAACATTTGGGTCACATTTCTTATTCCTGAACCAAGGGTTTTTCAAGATTTATGTCTCATATTATCAAAATACTGGTAATGGTATGTCAAGATTTATTTCAAGATTTATGTCTCATATTATCAAAATACTGGTAATGGTCACATTTCATAAGTGTTGAAAATTCCTAAGTTTAAATTTTAAAAAGCTTAAATTTTAGGGGCACCTGGGTGGCTCAATCGGTTAAGTGTCCAACTTTGGCTCAGTTCATGATCTCACAGTTCGTGGGTTCAAGCCCCACGTCAGGCTCTGTGCTGATAGCTCACAGCCTGGAGCCTGCCTCAGATTCTGTGTGTCTCTCTCTATGCCCTTCCCTGCTCAGGCTCTGTCTCTCTCAAAAATAAAATAAACATTAAAAAAATTTTTTTAATAAATAATAAATAAAAAGTTTAAATTTTAAAAGACACTAAATCCTGAGTGTGCTTTAAGTGTAAAACTGCATATACAAATAAAAGCATCAAGTAAAAATAAAACATGGGCAAAATATATGTTACACATACACGAGCATTATAATATAAATTCATAAAAGATGAAATTAATTTTAAATTTTTTTTTCAACGTTTATTTATTTTTGGGACAGAGAGAGACAGAGCATGAACGGGGGAGGGGCAGAGAGAGAGGGAGACACAGAATCGGAAACAGGCTCCAGGCTCTGAGCCATCAGCCCAGAGCCTGACGCGGGGCTCGAACTCACGGACCGCGAGATCGTGACCTGGCTCAAGTCGGACGCTTAACCGACTGAGCCACCCAGGCGCCCCTCGAAATTAATTTTAAAGTGTGATTTTTAAATAATTACATAAAGGTAAAATGTAAAGTGTGATTTTAAAAAGTAAAGCATATCAAATACATCATTGCTGAATTATATGCATGTACACTCCTCTGCAAGACAAACTTGAAAATTTTGGTATCATAAAGTTATAAGTCAACTCCAAAGAGCTCCTTCTGATTTCTTCATCTGCAACTGACCTAATATTTTAGTAGATAATTTGATAAAGCCTTTTTGGAAAATGCATGACCACTTCACCCTACTACCTACCACTAGTTCCATCAACATAGGAAAAGAATTTTTGTTTTGGTTGAAACCTGTGTCTTTTATTTCAAGAAAGTATTTCCAGTCTTTGCTTTCTTTTATTTCACTAAATATAGATGCAGATTACCTTTATCAAAATCAGTACCTTTAAATATATGTTCTCCTTATTGATAAAGTTAGAACTAGAATAAGAATTATTCTGCAAGAAAAATTGAAATCAAATTTCTTCCTCTACTTAAAAACCATGAAAACTGTAGGTGAATATTCTGTAAGTGAGCATACCTTTGATTGATAAAAAAAAAATTAATGTTTTATATAATTCTCTGGACAGGGCTTAACATGTACATGATTTGTATTTCTGACTTTTATTACAGAAATAAAATATTATACCAGAATAAAAACAACAGTATTTTGGCACTTCAAAATTGAACCATAAACCAAAAATTGAACTGCATTTTCTGAACCCCTGAAAAATCCTTTGAGTCAGGCACGATTAGGGTCATTTTATAGATGGAGAAACTGAGACCTGAGAAGTTAAGCCACTCAGTCCCTCACCAGTCAGTGGTAGAGCCAAGATTTACCCCAGGTGGACTGACCCCAAAGCCAGTGCATGTTCTACGCCCCCATGCGTCTTTACACCTAAGGCACAGCAAAGCCACCAGGAAAAGTCTGCAGAGTTACGGATCCAACTTGGGAACATTATTCAGTCAGAACTCAGGCTCAGAGAATTATGTGAAACTACAGCTCTTCTAGTAAGTTGTGTCAGGTGGGATTTGGCAAGAGACCCAAGATACTAATTAGGTCCTCAGCAAAGCAGTTTTTTTTACTGGAGTCTGTACTTTTCAATGCTGTAAATCTGTGCTTAGGTGGCCTCGACATTAACCTAGCCCCTGGCAAAGTGGTGACCAGGCATTAAGCAACTATTCAATCAGCTGCTGCTGCTCTTGTCTTTATGCAGGAGAGAGCACCCAGGATTTTGTCTTTGGTGTGATGATTTATTCCGTTTAGGAAGATAAAGTTGTTGAGGAAACTGGCTTGAGTCCTTCCCCTTATGTATTCCTGATTTTTATCTCCACTGGGACTTGGCTGGCCCACAGACAGAAACTCAGAGAGATGAGAGTTCTAACAGCATCTGAAATCATGAGGTCCCTGGGTCTCTGTGGGCTTGGAGAAATCACTGTGGTCCCTTGTGCTTTGACATGTCTCCCTGATTTAAAATCTACTTTGTGGGAATACAGGGTAACAGTTCTAACCACTGTCTTTGAAGTCAGAGTGGCCTGGTTTCAAGTCTAGACCATGTCATGATCGCCTTTGTGATTACAGGCAACTTCCTGAAGTTCTGTGTCTCAAACTTCCATCTTTAAAATAAGAACATAATTGGGGCACCTGGGAGGGCTCAGTGGGCTAAGCGTCCAACTGCAGTTCAGGTCATGATCTCACAGCTCATGGGTTCAGGCCCCGTGTCAGGCTCTGTGCTGACAGCTAGAGCCTGGAGCCTGCTTCACATTCTGCATCTCCCTCTCTCTCTCTGCCCCTCCTCGGCTCGTGTTCTGTCTTTCTGTGTCTGTCAAAAATAAATAAATGTTAAAAATTAAAAAAAAAAATAATGACATAACAACAGCCATTTCAAGGAATTGATATGAGGGCTAAATAATATGGTGACTGTTAAGGACAAAGCCTGACATACAATAGATGCTCAATAAACATCAGCTATTCTTTTTTTAAATTTTTATTTATTTTGAGAGAGAGCATGTGAGAAGGGAAGAGAGAGAGGGAGAAGAGAAAATCCCAAGCAGGCTCTGCACCGTCACCACAGAGCCTGACATGAGGCTCGAACTGATGAACAGTGAGATCATGACCTGAGCTGAAACCAAGAGTCAGACGCTCAACCGACTGAGCCACCCAGGTGCCTGCAGCTACTCTTTATTATAATAATTATTATCATTATTGTGTGAATATTTCTGGATTTATGTTAGCTTGCAGTGGTAATGGCATACGTAGAAATTAAACAATCCTCATCCAATCCAAAAGAAAATCCTGAAACCCTACTTTAGTCTCATGCTTCAATCTTCTCCTGCACAAGAAAACAAAAGCCTGGTTTAGTTTGTATCACCTCTCCCTGTTTGCCTTCTAGTAAAGATGTGAAGACAGTTGAGTGTTCATCAGAACCTGAGTAATACAAAATTTGTTATATTTAGAAATTGTTCTGAAAGATGAGTCACAGAGAAATCATAAAGCAAATCTTAGAGGCTTCAGAAGAGCACACGATTTATCACTCAACAAATGTTTAAGATTATGAGCACCTGTTATGTGCAAAACATAAGGCTGCACACTCTTGGGGATACAGACAGTTGGTTCCTTCAAAGAGCTTAATAACAGTGGAAGAGATAAGATGTAAACACAATAGTACAGCTCTTCACGACTTGACCCTTAAGCCATGACTGCCAAGTGAGTGGGCCATAGAACAAGACCCAGAGGCGTCCAAGACATCTCAGGGGGTTAAGGGAATTGGCAGAACTTGAAAGTGGGAGAACGTTGTGTCTCACAGGCTTATTAGGAACTGAATCAGAGAAGGGCAAGATGAACACAGGCAGGTAGGCTACACTGGCCATGTTTGGGAACAGTATGTAGAGCAGCTTGGCTGGAGAGGAAGGTCCAAGAAGGTGAATAGTTGAAGACAATCTAAGAAGGTTTGCGAAACGCTGCCTCCATTTCTGCTATGGTTTCAGGCTATGACATAACCCTTAGTGGGGACGACAGAGTCACTGCCCAGGTATGGTGAGTGGCTTCTCTGTGGCATTGCGAAAGAGCAGAGGCAGTCATCTGGAGCTGGCTAGAAGCTCACTCTGAGCCCACAGTGGGACTCTGGCTGTGAGAGTGAAGGCAGACTGGAAACCAAGTTTCGTCATCAGCACCCTCTGCGCTCAGGGCTGTGGGAGGACTCCTGATGAGCACTGGAAAATCATATACTTAGCATTTGCCTCCACGAGGGTCAGGCAAGGCCCCTTGCCATTGCACCTGCACTCAGGAAACGGCTCACCCACAGCCCTGGGAGAAGTCCAGCACCATTCGTTTAGGTCTCTGTGCCCCGGAGACTAAAGCGCAGGCTATTCATGAACAACTGTCTTCATCGGAAAACCATTCTGTCTCTGGTAAGAGAGAAGCTAAGTCAGAGATACAGTGCTCAGAGTAACCCACCAGTTTGGGGCATTTATGTAATTCCAGTTGGTCTGTGAAATTGGAGGACTGCTTAATTTAAGGTGGGAGAGAGTTTCTTGTGTCCTGCTGTCCCTGGAAAACAGGCACAGAGAACAATGGAGTAAGCTATTCAACTCATCAGATGATATCAAACCTTCATAGGGGTGAAGAGCCTTCAGAAGTGCTCATCTCCTCTTGCTGCACAGCAGATTTGCAGGATGGCTCAGTGAGTAGCCAGCTGCCTGGCAGGACACCCAGCTGTAGGAATAACTAAGAAGCATGCCAGGGCTGGTTAAGCTTGCGGGTGCACATGTGGAAGATGAGGTAGGGGAGGCCGGAATGGAGTGAGAAACATCTATCTGTACAGGCATCCAAATGGATTCTCCCATGAATGAGAGGGATGTCTGAAAGACACTTGACTAGTAAGAAAATGGAGAATTTTGAAAACGGCACTGCAAAAGGTGGGGACAGTGAGGCAGTGTGCTGAGGCAATGCATACCAAACAAAGAAGCAAAAATCCCCTAGACCTGAGTGCCAACACCTATGTCCCTTGTTGGCTCATTTCCTGGGTAGCCCCTCCAGATAATGGTATGAATTTTTTCCTGATAACATCTTTAAACTTCTAGTTCCACTGCCTTCTGAAATGAAGCAAGTTGTTGTTATTGTTTTCCTATCTCCTGGCACGTCCACAGTGAAAATAAGTTCAGTTGAGACGTGAATTCAGTCATCTGTCTGTTCATTATGTCTGCTGGAGACCAAGCAAACTTTCAGCCTTTTATATCCGTATGCCTATTCCAGATGTGGTGACATAGCCAGAAGTGCTGGGAATCTACCAAACAACTGGGATGATGAGTATGGAAGGTCTGTAGATGGTTCCAGGTTTTCAGTCTGAACCCACCTTCTAGCTATGCCATTTACTCATTCAAATAGCACTGCCTGAGTACCCATTCATTGAGCACCATACTAACTAAGGACCATAGGAGCCAACCAGGAGGAGTTTTCTCTCTGGTAAAGGATCACCCAGGCATATAACTATGATAAAAGGGAGAGACTAAGAACTGCATGAGAGGAGAAAGAGAGATTATCACCTGAGTAGGGAGGGTGAGCTTTCAAGAAAGATACTGAGCTGAATAAAACTTGGATAGTGAAGATGAAAGGGGAAGCAAACTGGGTAGCAGAGATACCTTGAGCAAAGGGTCTGCGATGGTCAAGCTTGGGGTAGGCTCTGAGAACAGCGCTGCTAGAATCTGGACAGAGACTAGGGATGGGAAGGAAAAGAATTGGAGTCAAGTTGCAACAGCAGCTGAAAGTCAGGTCTGAACCAACTCCTACTCTCCCTTCC
Source organism: Puma concolor (assembly GCF_028749965.1). Lineage (NCBI taxonomy): Eukaryota > Metazoa > Chordata > Mammalia > Carnivora > Felidae > Puma > Puma concolor. The sequence goes on from NC_141667.1 coordinate 128,015,782, forward strand.
TTTGCTCTGCTCTTCTTCCTTTTTCTTCCTTTCATTTCCTTTTACTTGCTTTCTTTCTCTCCAGTTAAAATCCCCTCCATCTCTGCCTCCAATTCTCCATCCATCCCAGACAGTGCGAAGGAAGGGGACATGGGATTAGCATAGGACTCTCACTGCTCTGGAGAAGCAAGTCAGAGATTGACTGTCCCACCTCAAGAGGATAGCCCACCACCAGAGAGTGAAAAGGAGACACCCAGAACTCTGGCTGGAAAACCCTATGTGCATCTCTGTGGCACAGCTGAAATCTGCAGGCTCACAGACATGCCTTCCTGCTTGGCAGAAAGAACAAGATGGTGAAGGGACCCAGAAGAGATGCAGGAAGCTTCGGCTGTGAGAAGAAATATAGGGAAGTGGTTGAGAATGTCAACTCTGGAGACAGATGTGAACAGTTATGGTACCATTTTATAAAGGGCGTGAGAGTTCCCACCCTAGTGTGTTAAAAGGATTAAATGAGAAAATGTTCACAAGGTGCTCAGCACAAGGCCCCATCCACATGAGTGCTCAATAAATGTTAGCTTTTTACTGTTTTATTTATGACAGAAAACTAAGACCAGGAAGGACTAAAATCTAAGCCAAACAAATCAACAGCATTCCAAAGGGAACTGAGTGGAATATAAAGACCTCAGGCTTTGGAATCAGAAAGACCCAGGTTGGAACCACTTTCTAGCTGTGGGACTGTGGCAGCTTGAGGTGACTCAGTCTCATTTTCCCCAGCTGCAAGAGGGGGATGAAAGCACATCTTTATTTGCATATGAGGATATATATATACACACACACACACACACACACACACACACACACATATCCATTTTTGGAAGGATTATTATGAAGATTATAGATAACATAACTAAAATCCCTTGATGTGGTAGGCCCTCAATTATTAATAGTAGAAACACTTGAGCTGTGACTTCAAGAATTTTTACTTTGTCTAGTTCCCAGGCTGACAGGCTCCTTGAAAGAGGTCTGATCGTTTGGATTCCCCATCCACAGTTCCAAGCCCCCCACCTTTCTCTTCTCACCCCCACCACCATCCACCCAGATCTATCAGACTATCCTCTTGTGGTGGCCACTTGGGAGCTACATGGCTAAATAAACAGATTCGTTGAGCATGGAGACAATGTTGACCCCATACCAGAATGCTGCGTCAATTGAAAACTTAAAATTAATGGCAATTTCTGCTTTTTTATTGTAATCAAGCATACTAAATTTTTCAGGAATTTTTAACTCTAAAAACACCATGGATACTCAATACTCTGCTAATGACATCAACTCAGCAAGGAAAAGAACCAAGAGCACTATTTAGACATCCCTAGAGTGGGAGTAGAGTGGGAGTAATAATGGCAGCAGTAATAATACCAATACACCTTTAATATTAAGCACCAGGCCATGTTCTGAGCACCCAACACACATTCTCCTCTCCCAGGGATCACAAAACTAGGACCTGGGAAGTGGCATGCTCAGGGTCACACAGCTAGGAAATGGCAGATCTGGGACCTGAACCTGGATGGGCCAGCCTCAGAGCCTGTGAATGCGACCACCCTGCTAAGTGCTGGCACAGAGAAGAGCAGTCTGAAGGTCATCAATGGAAACAAAGCAACTGGCTGTGCCAAGGATGTGGGGCTCTCGGTATTAGGTCGCATGGGAGAAAGCACACCAAGTGCACCCAATGATGGAGTGATCACTCATCATTCATGCATTCACCCAACACACAGAGTCTACTCCAGAATCGGCAGGGTGTTGTTACTCCAAAGCCCCATTCTACTTGCTGAGTCACAGAGCTGAGATCTCCAAGTGCACAAGGACTGCGACTTGGCTCTGTATTTCCCATGTTGGGCACAGCACCTGGTGAGAGAGAGCACTGAGGAGAGGTTTGTGAAGTGAATGAGAAAACAAAGGAACCACCAACAAACTAAACTAGTAAATGACTGACATTTCTGTTTCTCTTCTTCCCTCCTCAACTTCCACGACTTGAGAGCTTTCCCAAGACAAGATGGGAAGGAAAACAGTAGCACCCCTGAACCTAATCCCATGAGATGCTCCAAACAGGAAATGGCATCACAGAATTATTCTAATTCAGACGGATGGTCCACACTAAGAAAAGCCACTTGGTGATTGTAGCTTGAGACAGTGTCTGTGGCCTACACAGACAGTTTCCAGGAAAAACGGGTTTCTATAAGCAAACACTGGTGATAAGCCAAGTGGAAAATCTTGACCACAGTCACATCAGACATCACTGGGCCCTTTGATGGTTTATCTGTATAAAAGAAAGTAATTTTCTCTATAAGCACTGGATTTTATAAATTTTGCTCCAGCTAAGTTATTCTTCAGCTTATCAAATCATGCATTGCCACATCTCATCATTCTGTAAATGATACCTAGTGTCAGAGAGAAAAATCTGTGCTTAAACGATATGGAAATCACACAGTCTCAAAGCCTCTGAGCTCAAATGTAGTCATGTCGTCCTCTTTTCCTCCCTGCAAAAAGTGCAAAATGCAGGACTTAAAAGCTTTTAAGGTGGTGGACGGGGGAGACAGGGCATTGGGGAGGGAGGAGAAGGGCTTTCCACAGGTCCAGTGACCTGCACTGCTCCTTAATCAGTAGAAGGGAATCAGGGTACAGCAGAATACACTTGACAGCAGAGACCAGCCCATTTTGAGCTAACTGCACAGATAAATCAAGCTGCACCTTTAGTGGAGGATGAGGAGGGAGGGACTAGATAGAGACGGAGTGACCTGACCCACACGGTTAGGCTACATGGCCCTTTCCAGAGACACCAACACTTTAAGAACGTAGCTGCTAAAACAATGTGGAGGTAAGAATAAAGACAGGGTGGTGAGGAAGAGCTGTAGAGAGTAGGAGAAAGAAACTGAGGGAGAGGGGAAAGAGAAAATGGGCAAGGAAAGCAAAGTCATGGATGTATTTTTATTTACTGAATACTAATATAGGGCTCACTATTTGCCAGGTATTATTCTAAGCACTTTACAAATACTAACTTACTTAATCCTCATTATTAGCTTCATTTCTAGAAGAGAGAAGGAAGCTAAGCATGGAAAGAGTCAATGAGCTGACAACATACGGCCAGCAAGTGGCAGGGCCAGGACTTGAACCCAGGAAGCTATGCACCGGTCCATACTCTTACCCACCCCACATCAGGAAAGTCTTAGACCCTGTTGCAATGGGAGTATCTGGCCCAAGGGCATTAGCATCCCCTTGAAACAGCTTTAAATATAGTTAGTTAGTTAGTTAGTTAGTTAGTTAGTTAGTTAGTTAGTTAAGGAATGTATCTCTTCAACAACTAGTCTTACAACATCAGCTATGTCCTTGTGTATGAATATAAATCAGGGAGACAGTGAAGGGGATGGTTCTCCTTTGAGCTGTAAAAAGAAAATGGTAGCCCATGGATCAAATAAAAGCAAATTAACAGCCATAATTTGGCTAACATGCCCAAGAGTTCCCATATGCCAGCATTATATTCTCACTATGTCACCAGGGGCTGGGAGGAACAAGACATTTAGGTGAGATATCAACAGAAAAGTAGCTTTGGGTATAGATGCTATTATATTAACGATGAAGTCTGGTCAAACAAGCTGCCGGGAAAACTGGCTTAAGATGGACTCAAAAACCGGCAGCCAAAAGACTCCCGGTCCCTCCTGATTCTCAGGTTCTATTTTCCAGCAGTCTCCTCATCCGTCGCAGGGAATTCTGTCTCAGGCCCCCTTCCTATCTCTCTGCAGTTTTACTTCTCTCAAGTTCCCTCTCCAGCCCCGGTTCTTGGCACAGTCCATCCCCATCATGGGTGTGGCTGGAGTTATCTTCTCTGAAGAGACTGCTCAGCTCCACGTATGCCCACCTTACCAGATTCTCAGCCCCAGGCCATCGGGAACTCCCAGCTATGACGAGTGTGAATCACGCTGCTGGGAAAATTGAGGAGTTCTCATCGGTTCTTCCCGTGAATAACTTCCATAAAAGTGTGCCACACTCAGTCCAAGATGGTTTGGGGCAAGAAGGGCCTGGACAAAGCTCTTGGTATCATGTATCCTTTTGTGAGCTAGATGCCAAAGAAAGCAAACCCAAGACAATACTTTCTGTGTTCCCGTTCTATTCCAGCTGTGGGCTCCTCTTCCATCCATTCCTTTGTAACCCTACTTTTGAAAATCCTTCCCCTGCCCACCTCCTCACCCCAGCCCCACCATGTAGGAACTCTTCCTGCCTTAGTCCCTAGCTAGAGTGCCTTTTTGGTTAGAGTGTCCGGCTCTGTGTCCGGATGGCATGTCTCACGTTACTCTAGCCTTACTGGGATCACAGATGGTATTTCCCTGTGCTTCAAAAGCACAGTAGAAAAAATCTTTTGCGACACACTGAACTACATGTCATAAAGTTGTCTTCAAAGGCCCACCACAACTATAGAAAAGTGCCCATATAAAGACAAACAGTTTGGGCTTTAGCTATCCGCTGCTGTCAGCTTTCTGGGAGCATTATACCATAAAGACTATCCGCCAATACACAGCATGTTTGGAGCTGGGGTGCTTTATTATGGGAGAAGAAACATAGCTATAAAAATTAGGACATGTCTGACCACAAGAAGACAGAGTCTCAAGAGAGCCCCTATGTTTTAGTTGTGACCAGTGTTCCCTGAGGCAGGCAAGGGAGACTGGGAATGGTCCCCATTGTGTTCTATCTCAGCATTTCTTCCCCTCCAGCTCTGCTGCTCAATCTTTTGTCCTGACTTCTTTTCAGGAGGCAACAGAAAAAGCATGGACAGACTCTCCCAAGATACAGAGAGGCCACTGGAGGGGATTAGCACTGAAATCCTTCCAGAGCAGCTACAGGGCAGGGAGCCAGAGGGTGAGCCAAGGGGTCTTCTGCTATTTCATAAGCGTACGTCTCACCCTCTAATTGGACTCTTTCTCCAGAGCAGAGCCATTTCAGCACCCAGAGAAGGCTGACTGTTGAAAAACAAAACTGACTGGCTCACATGCGCACCCACCATCCCTCTGTGGGACCTCAACTCTCAGAAAGCTGATAATTACTAAAACACCCACATGATTTTCTGTTGCTTGCACTACCGTACTGTGAGTCAGAAAGGGCATAGGAAAGCCTGTCACCTGCTGTCCTGGGGCTTCCTACCTTAGGTAGAGGAGAATCCACTGCTCTTGTCCTTAGAGGGAAAGACCAGAGTGGTTGCCATGGATCCAGTAATGCTACCCAAAAAGCCTCATTTTCACTAATGTTTGAGTAGCGGTATTATCGGGGGCTGATGCATGGCCAAACAAACCACTGATAGTGTACTCACAGATCACTTGGGCTCTGCCTTGAGTTCCCAGAAACTGGAAACAAGAACATGCTGCCATTTGCACTAAGAATGTTTTAAAACAGTTGTATTTACGTTACGCTTAACAATGAAAAGGAGTTGTTTTGCATTTCCTCAGAACGACTATACATGTCTCCTTAATACCCAGTGAGGCACATGGGATGAAAATTGGCATATTATGCTCCTGTGTAATCATATGAAAAAAGTCAGACCCTTTAAAGAATGCCCAGTCTGTCTGTTCCTATCCACGGATACATGGCTAAACTTTGCAGGGCCAAAAAGCAGGGCTACCAAAAGCAATCAATGGCTTCCTCCTGTCACAAGGAGAAAATAAGCTAGTGAGTAAAGTTTTCTCAAACGTAAACTTCATTCCCATAAATTTTACTTACCAATTACCCATTTCCAGTGACCAGGACTCAACATCAACTCAACACATGGCCAAGTGGCACCAAATATTTGCAGAAAAAGGCTGTTCGGTGGCAGCAGCTCAAGCCAACTTGCTGGATAGAGCAGAACAAGGAAGCCTCTGTATATGAATAAAAGAGTGTCTCATGGACCACGTGAGCAGAGTGGAGCGAGGCCCCAGAGAGGGGCACACACTATCTATCTGAGCCTCTTTGTACACATCTTCATTCTTCTTTCCTTTGAATTGGCTTGTTTTGCTACTTAGTCCATGCAATAGAAGATGGTTACCCACACCTCCCAAGATTACTTGTTAACTTCCCAGTAAATAAAGAAACTGCCCCTCTCAATTAGTCGCAAATATCACAGTGAGAAAACCTGATAGGACGGTTTAAGTCAGGGTTCTTCACCTAGTCCAGTAAGCTATATCCAGAGGGGTGAGGTCACGTGATACAAAATGGCCATAAGAGGTCTTGTAACCTGGGCATTAAGGCAGTTGCAAGAAAGAGAGGTAGCAGTGAGAAGCTACTATACCAGGGACACCATATATCAATGCTCTAGCAGGCCACAAAAAGTTCTACGTGGCCAAGCAAACACCACGAAAACCCAGAAGGGAAATACTCAGTTTTAATATGTTCTCCAGAACACTTTTCTTAGTAGAGGAAAAGAGAGAACAGTTCTGCAACCACATCTAATCCTACAAGATAACAGACTGCTTTGCAAATAAGGTACTGAAACTCACAGTGATTAGGTAAGTGACACGAGATCACCTGGCTAGAAAATGGTAGAGCAAATTTCAAACCCATGTGGGACTCCAAGACCCCATCCGTGCTCCATTCATTACTCATGCTGCCTCCCAAATGAACTCTGCCCCAGATAAGTACCAAGCACTGATGCAGCCAGTCCTGTCAGGCTTCTGACCTCAGCGCCAAGACACCCGGCATCCTCAAGCTGGAAGGGCCCAGCGGGCACCTGCCCGCTGCTCTGCTCTAACACCCAGGCCACGTCCCAGGTAAAACATCTCAGCCCTGAGCTACTCATAGGTCGTATACTGTTCAAGTGCTACCGATGCCATTTTCCTGTTTGCGTTTTGTTTTTGTTTTTGTTTTGTTTTTACAGTTCGTTGCTCATCCTAACTGTCAGCAGCAATTGCTTACCATGTGGTATGAAAATCTCTCAGGCTTACGTCAACAGTCTATCGCTGTGAAATTCCTGGCTGTCTTTGGAGTCTCCCTAGGCCTCCCTTTTCTCGCCATAGCCTATTGGATTGCTCCGTGCAGCAAGGTACAGACTGCTTAAGGTGCATGTCGTTTGCAGTGATTTCTTCTCTCTTCTTAGCATGACCTCAAGTCCATTGGTTCAAATCAACAGCTGAGCACTTCCCGTGTTTAAAGAAAATAGTCCTGAGATACTCAGCTCAAGTACAAAACCACACAGACCTGGGCTTTTTGTTTGATTGTCTGTTTTTTCATTTTTTTTTTTTAAACAGAGAGGAGTGATAACATGGGGAATTTAAGATACATGAGCCATAATCTGATCAATAATAGAAGAGAGAGGGAATACAAGGCACTTCTGCTCTTCTAATTATGCGATGTCCTAGACATGTCCTCTACACTCACTTTGATAATTATAATAATGGTAATAGGAAGAGCCAACATTTATTGAGTACTTTCTTTTGGCTAAGCCCTTTTCATGGAATATCTCATTTCCCTCCCTCAATTACATTCTGACACATATATTTTATGAAGTAGGTTCAGAAAAGAGAAATAACTAATAGGCTGAGAGTCCGATGCAGCTCATCTGGGGACACTGCAGACCCATCTCAACATCGTCCCAGTTTCCCTGGCTTCCTTCATTGGGCTCTGTCCCACATGGGCAGCTAATTAGGTCACAAGAAAGAAAAGACAAAGGAAAGAAAGAGAGCTGGAAAGGTGCAGAGCTGGGTTCTTTTCTCACGGGGAAGGGGTACGTCCGGCGCCTGCTGGTGAGGGAGGGAGTGGAGCCCACACGAGTGCCAAGCTGCCAACCTTGCCACACCACTGTCCCTACAGCCTAGCCATCTGATCCCAAGCCTCAAAGAGCCACAACAGTCACTGCAGCTTCAGGCAAGGTTAGCACGTACGGGACTAAATCATAGAGAAATGATTCCACAGGGAATGCGATCAGCAAATGTGGTTAATGAAAAATGGAACCTCTCATTTTAAAAAAAAAAAAATTGTTTTAAATGGAACCTCTTGTCAACACCACTAAGAGGAATCTCTTGCCAGGATGATGGGCCCAACACTTCAGGGCTGCTGCTGAGGCCACCCAACCAGGCAGGCAGTGAGCTCACTGCCTTAGAGTAAGACGTGGGCCACCTAGAGAGGGGAGGATTCGGACTCCTTCTTCTGTAAAATGGTACTAAATATAAAAGGCCTCAAACTGAATACGTGTGGTATTCAATCTTACATCTACTGAGGATTTTGTTTCTTTGACAGTCTACCATGTCATGGATTTCTAAATCAGAACTCCCCAAATGATACATATGTAAATGAAGGCAATTTTTTTCTGTTTCATTACAAGCTGAAAAAAGTACAGTGCATAAAAAAACCTAACCAGACTTAAAACTGGGTTAGAGTAGGTCACTGGGTTTAGGCACATGTTTTCATCCTGGAATTCTCTAGTCTGTACCGCAGGTTAGGTCCTTGCCTTCCTCCAGAGTCATCACAGATGGACAGGGATGCTCACCTCCATACTCTGTGATCCCCAAACTAATTTCAGGACATCCAGTCATTACAATGATAGCCAGCTGGTAGACAAAACACTGACAATCCTCACTTTTGCTTTTAAAACCAAATGTGACAGCTATCAGAAAACGGACTAGCCAACACCAACAAATTGGTTTGCCTCTGCCTGCTTGGTGGCCTAGGGAAATAATGAGGAAGAAATGATATTGCAGTTGCTGACTAAATTGTTTAGATTTTCAGTAGGTCTAAGAAGAATCATCTTGGCCAATATCATGAAGATGTGAGGCCAAAAAAAAAAAAAAAAAGATGCATAAAGGTGGAGGGAATTCTGGACTTTCCTGGGGTCCGATATAAATCCTGGAATCTGATACCACCATGAAACATACGGTCACACCTACAGTCGACTTCTAGAACATTCTGGAAGAAATGATTGCAGGAAAATTTAACCCAATGGCTGAGGCTTCCTCTCCTCTGTTCAGATACCTGTCTGATTGACATCTGGTGTTCCCAGAGCTTCCAGTAATACTCCAAAAAAGAGCACTAAAGATAAATATGAGCTGGCCATTATGCCACCTGTGCCTTCTGGGCACTTTCTGGGCTGCAAGTCTGAGTTCAACACTTTGGAGGGTGTGTCCATATTGGAGTGACAAGTCTTAGTCTGTGGCATGTGATAATTCTTGCTGGCACTGCTCATTCTGAGGAAAGATTCTCTCATTAAAGAGGGAAACTTTAGTTGTCAAAGTGGCTCTGAGGCAGTCAAAGGACAGATAAAACAGCCAAGATATTTTTAGTCTTTTCTTTCACCACTCTGAAAGAAATCCTTTCAAGTTTGGCAAATATATTACATTACTGGGGATTATAAAAGGGTCACATCTTCCATGTGAAGAAACCAGGACTCTACAAAGGCTCCAGAATACAATGTCCTCCCAAGAAAAGTGGCACAGTGGAGAATTCTGTTAATGTGCTAGCATCCCTCCTCCCAAGGGGTCACTTCCTTTATACCTGTCCAATAAATCTATGGAAAAGCCAGCGTCATTCCAGCAACTTCATATCCTAACCACAATTTGACACCTGCCTCAAAGAAATTATACCCTGATTTTTTATAAACATATTTGTAAAATGTTACTGCTAAACCTCATCAGTCAGCTAATGTCCATCAATGTCTAACAAATATTGAAGTTTCTGTTTCCAAATTAACACTGCATTTACACTTAATAGCTGCTGCCCTAATTTAGGGACCATTAGGGACACCAAAATTACTTGATTGGCTTGCTAAAATTATCTCATCATTTCTTTCCCATTGAATTCCCACTGCTGTCAATTCTACTTTTATTTAAAGTTTTGAGGGTCCCTATGAAAGAAAGCTAAATAAGGATATTATAAGGATTATAAGAGTGTCAACAGAAGTTCAGCTTAGTAATATAGTGGCTGAAGAGGGTAACCAAATCACAGATGTGTACCTAAGGTGATAATGCCAGGTCTGGATCATGGGACAGGCCTGTCAAGGTCAATAAAGAGAACAGTGACATTTTTTTGATCACTTCTCATCTTAATCACGAACACGGCTGAGGTCATGCAGCACACTGGGAGGCTGGTGAGTTCTAACCTGCACCAATGCTCTCAGGTCCATCTTTTCCCACCAAGCTCTTCCTGCTCTCAACAAGGGCTCTGATGCCAAGGGTGTGTATAGCCTGTTTTCCACCCTTTGCTATTCCATTCCAATTCGTAATTTAGGTTGTCTGCCTATTAAAATCTGAGAGCTGAAAGAAGAACAGTCATCCTCAAGAGCTCAAACAGTGTCTCTCCAGCAGGTGGACTGGGGCAGAAGTCCACACGATGCAAGTGTTGAGGAACCACACAAGCTTTCATTATAAGGGTGTGAGAGGTGAAACTGATTTCCTCCAAGCCTGTTAACCTTGACTGTTTAATTATCCTTATAAATCAGTCCCAGGACTCAGACAAGGAGAGCTGTAAATACCTTCAGCCTCCTACTTGAGGTCTCTGCATTAGACGATCCATCAGTCCACATACTACCACATAACTCTCAACTGAGGAATGCCAAAGTGTTAGCTGCCACGCCCTGACCCCTCAGCCTGGTGCCAAACAAAAACACCCAGTGAGGAGGTGCAAGGAACTCTGCAGCTTTGGAAGATCCCTGCTTTGCCTTGCCAAAGCTGAAGTGGTTTGACACAAGGGTCCTCACACCATGCAGTCCAGGGCCAACCAGGAGAGGACAATGATGTCAAAGTCCTCTGAGCCCCCCTCATTCGCCCCTAGCAGACAGCACTAGATTAAAGAAAATGATGCTGCAATTTTTAAAGCATTGCCATGGAGCGGAAATTTGTGCCAGGAAATAGAGCATATTTTGCTCTTACATTACAAAAGTGTCTGCTCTCAAATCCAAAAGGAGAGTCCCTCACCTGACACCTTGCCAGGACAGGATTTAAGAGTACCAGAAGGCTGATCACTTCCACACGTAGCCCGGTCTGAGTCCTGCAACATTCTCTCCCCAACTCTCCATCGATAGTAGCAACATTGAAAGGAAGAACCAACCCTTACAGCTTATTCTAGGCCCTCCAGTATCCAGCAACATGTTGCACATAGACAGGACCCCAGAAGAGCTCACGGCATAAATGCATTAGGACTCTGTGTAGCTTCCACCTCGTGAACCCTTGTGTATAAGCTTTTTAAGAGCCAGCTGAGTTTAAGTTTCCCCTTATGAGAATTGCGTGAGGCCCTCCAGTGTCACATAGTAAACGTTTCCTGGCATTTCACGTATGCTTCACATGTGCCAGGAGCTGCTCTGCTTTCTGCACGTTATTCACTTCTTACATCAACCCTATGTAACAAGTTATACTGTTATCCCCTTTTTACAGATGAAAAAACTAAGACACAGAGGAACTAAGTAACATGCCAAAAACTATGGAGCTGTGACTGAAATCTAGGATCTCTGGCTCCAGAGACCTGACCTTAACCATTGCACATGAGTGCACAAGCACACACACATAGGCCTGCCCTCCCACACTTTCCAGTACATCAGCAGCATAAGAACCTTCAATACTGAATATAAGTATCTTAACTGTTGCTTACTTGACTTTGCGATGCATCTGATTCAGAAATTTAGAGATGGCAGGACTTTTCTAGAAGGGAGGAGTCAAAATGATGACATGAAACTCTACTCTTTCCTCTTCTTTCCTGAGAAACCCTACCTTCAAGAGTCCATTATCACTCAGCACCTCTTCAGCCCGCAGGACAAAGGGTGGATTCACAAGGTAATGTGAGAACACCCAGATTAAAGACACCAAGTGAACAACCCCCTGCCCCGATCAAAAAAAAAAGAAGATTCCTGAGCCCCAGGTTAGACATTTTGATTAAGCATTTGAAAGGGAGCATATGGAGAAATCCACCCCTAATTTAACCAGGATCTCTAACATTTGAGAACCACTCTGGCCTTGAAGCTGTGCATGTTTCTTTTTGGAACATGATCCATATTTTTCACTGAGCCCTTCCTTGATGCCACTGACACATGGTGGCAAGTGAGGGTGGCATTTGCTGAGGGGGGCTCTGGTGGTACAAGACTGGGGAGAGATGTCAGAAACATTCTCTGGGTCCCCTTCTGCAGATATTACCTACCTTGCAGGCATGTGGCTACCAGGTCCCCATTTAGATGACTACACTTATGGTTACGGCTAAGAGCCCAGTGGCATGGAACACAAAGGCTTGCTAACCAATAAAACTCCACCTCTGATTGCTCACGAAGGCCATTCATTTGCAGCTAATTCAAGAGCACTACTCAACTGCTCTCATATTCATACACTTCGCAGAGTTTAAGAATAGTACACAGGAGGTTTGAAGTGAGCCAGAGTACTTGGATACTACAAGCCTAGATTTCCTGGTATCAGTTCTCTGATCACAAGGTCCAAGTAATGACAGAGCTGCTTAAGCCCATTATTCAGACTCACCAGTTTTGCACCGGTGAGCAAACGGCAGACCAGACCAAGGTCTACATCTCCCAAAGCTTGACCATCTTTTTTTTTTACACCTACCACTGTTACTTGACCCAGCTATGAGCTGCTCGCATGTTTGGCTGACTTTTCTCCTTTCTTTTATCTCACCTGGTGGCCTTGTGAAAGGAGGAAGTTTTCCCCAGGTGTAATTTGTTTCAAAAATTATCTTTGTGAGACAAATAGGAAATGTCACACACACAACAACAAAAAAAGAAAAAGAAAAAAAGAGAAAAAGAAAGAAAGAAAAGAAAAAAAAAGAAAACCATTAACATGATTTGATCTTATCTGACCTTTATCAAATTTTGACCATTTAAAAAGAAGACTTGAAGCCCAGAAGAAAAAGGGGAAAGGAGCATTAATACCTAACCTCACCTTTCCTCCCTAGGGCTCAGATCAAGTGGGGACTGAACCCAGGCTCATCCTACACGGCACCACAAGAGCCTTATCAGAGTTTTTTCTTATGTTTGTAGTAGATACAGTAATTTTTACAGTCTCGTCTTCTGCCAGACAATAAGAACCTGAAGGAGGTAACAAAGAGAACATTAAATTCCTCAAACCGTGTCTTCTGGGGAATACCAAGGCCAGCTCAGGTTCAGTTGTGTGTAGCTTCCTGTGTCAGGCACCTCACATGGGTGAGAAGGAGCAGTGTCCCTGTGTCCTCCTCCAGGTTGTCACCAGAAGACATAGAGCCTAATGATAAAGGACTGGGGAAACCTGGCCATTAATCCCTGAAGAGCTGGGTCTCTCCCCATGGTCCCTATCTTTTTCTGATATTTCTGGGACCCTGCTGGGGCACACAAGATCTGACATCCCTTTCCATCTGCGCAGCCTACCCCACTCCCCACCCTTCAGTCAGGCTCCACCTTCCCTCGACTCTCACCACTACCCCAGCTAGGACACACTGACAAGACACAATGCAGTGACTGTTGAAGGATGACTCCTGAGTACAGGAGCATCCTGGCTGGGAAACGGGGCTTCAAGATTCCAACACAGTCAGCTAAAATGGCGAAAAATTCAAACCAGCTATTTGATATATAAATCAAAATAAGATATGGTTTAATTCAGTTTCCTTACTTAATTTATGTGAGATGTTTTATTTGTCCTTAGATTTAGCCTGTGCATTCCAAATTTAACACATCTATGTATGATCAAAACTAAGCTACAGTCCTATTTTGTAAATAATGAACGTTACAAAGGAGTGCCATTTACAAAATGTCTGTAGGCCACTAGAATTAGTGCCATATGATATTTGACAATGCAAATGAATTGAAATAAGTTTTTTCCAGCATAGTAGGGATTCCCAATGTCTAGACCTGAGATGCCAAGTTTTTTTTTTAATTAAAAATAGCATTTTTTAATTTCAATACATAGGTTCTATAGCATTAGAATCATAATAAATCACGTTACAGTCATAACCAGAACAATTAAAGTGGATGATTACCATGCTGAAGCATATTAAAAGAACATTATCAAGCCATCTGATTTATAAATGTTATGTCAAACATAGTCATAATTAGGGAAATTTTACCTGCAAAAACCCCTTGTAATTGATCTTCTACTGAACCAATACTCTATCTCCTGGGTGACATTTCACTCTAGGACTCCTGAATGAGTCAGAATGTGAACATCAATTAACCAGGCACTGGCTACAGATGAACATCTGCTCTGGAGAGGGAAGCGAGCTTCAGAAAAGGTTCCTCTCTTTGCTCTTGTCTGACTGGTGTACAGGGTGAGGAGTAAGTTTCGGTGCTTAGGTGCAAGTGATGGCAGTGACCTACAAGGGACCCACACGAGTTCATCAACCGGGGTCAGGAGACTCACTGTGTAGCCTGCAGGTTAGTTCTCAAAGACTTAAGTAGCCTTTGGATGGCACACCAGGGCTAGAGAAGATGTGGCCAACGCTTGCTCCCTAACAGGGCATCTCCTGGATCATCTCAGGCTCACATGGAACAAGCGCACAAGTTAATGATGCACTAGAGCCACAAGGGAAACCTCAGTAAGTTTTACAGCAGCATCACAGAGGCTATGATCGACACACAAGCTGTAATAAAAATATAATTTTTTAAAGTACAGGGGGTGAGGGGAGTCCCATATGTCTGGAAATAGACCTGTGAGTTAAAAAATGAAATCAAAAGGGAAACTGTAACATATTTATAACTGAATATCAATGAAGATACTACCTGTCCAAATTTCTTGGAATACAGCTAAAGCAGTACCTAGTGGGAAATGTATAGTTTAAACAAATTTACCAAGTTATAAGCAACACTGAAAACAAAACATCAAAAAACAAAACTCAGGAAAATGGAAAAAAGAGCAAGGGAGCATATCCAGTGTGTAATTTTTTTAAATTCTGAACTCTACTGAGATAGGTTATTTTTCTCCAGATTTGAATGGCATAAAATGTGTATCCATGTGGTTGGGAGATGCTGTGTAGATTATAAGATGATGATACATCAGTGTCTTCTACTCCTGCTCTGTACCACTCCCACTAAATCTCTTAAATAGAAAAAAATGGAAGTCAACAGAAAATGTATTTGCTTAAGCAGCATCTCACATAAAAGTGCAAGAGAAAATGTGGTCTGGGTTCAGTTAGCGGCTTCTGTCCAAGATAATGGATTCTCTGGCTAAACTTTTGGCAAAAGCATTTTAAAGAGAGCCTGCACCCACCTACAGCTGCCAGTTTAATATGTCTTGTACATATTTTGTTTCCAGCTAGGAAGAACCCTGAGGAGCCCTTTCATGAAATTTGTAGCCCATGCAGTTTCTTTTACAATCTTTTTGGGACTGTTAGTTGTGAATGCATCAGACCGCTTTGAAGGCGTTAAAACCCTGCCCAACGAAACCTTCACAGACTACCCGAAACAGATCTTCAGAGTGAAAACCACACAATTCTCCTGGACAGAAATGCTCATCATGAAGTGGGTCTTAGGTAAGCAGTCACTCTGTCCTATATTCTCTCCTCCACTAATGATAATAGGACATTACTAAACTCTGACTTCTGAACCTCTTCCTCTCCTCTTGAGTGCCCTCTGGCAGGCAAAATGGCAAGCAGATGACCAATACGGAAGCCAAAGTCAGCTTCTGTATATGCTGGTGTAGAAGACGCACAAACCTTTAATATAAATCCCAATTTCGGAAAAAGATGTTTGGAGGAAATGTGCTACATATTTTTCAATACACATGTATTGAAAGTGACTGTAAAGTAGACTTGCATGGGAAAATGTATTTGAACCGTTTAAGTGTAGTCTATAAGAAGTCTCAGGAAGTCAAGTTTTGTTTCTAGTAAAGAGTATAAAACTTCAAAGCTTAAATGATATTTTTTATCACTGACTACTAATATAGAGTAGAATCTTGATGATAAATATAAATCTAAAAAGTTAGGGGAGTAACATTTTCTCACTGTTTGTGTTAATGAACATCAGGACCCTGTGCAATTCCTCCCTGCGGTGATATTTTGTGCTGCCAAGGTCTACCACTAGAATTGCCAAAGAAAGTGTTCCCAATTTCCCCAATGACTAGCTAAGACCATCTCTCTTTTACCTACTTCATAAGAACTATAAATCAATAGGATAAACTAAAATGGTAAAAGCTACACCTGTATAGGCAAAATGTGACAGAGGTTTTTCTAACACTGAAATTTGCAAAATTGATAAAAAAAAAACATTAGACATGGAGAAAAAAATGATTAACTGTAAAAGCTATAATCAGTGGCACTGTACATAACTAAAATATAATCAATAAATTATAATATTTGTATCAAAAAATATGAATTTGATCAGAATTTTTGAGCAAAACAAAACTGAAGACAGAACTGCAAAATTTCATCTCTGCAGTATCACGATGTGTTCAATTAATTAAACCGCCCTATGGTATGCACCCCAGATTTTTCTTTTGTCACAAAATTTCAGTATTCGTATAATTTTCACTGTGTTTACATTAACAAACATGAGTAAAACTGTACACAGGGTCAAAGTGTGTATGCCATCAATCAACAAAATCACAAAAAACTAAGTACTTGAACACAGCCCAACACATGACCTGCTGCAATTAAATGACATAGCCTAAGCGAGCCACAACAGTCAAACCACATGAGAACATCCTACAGATGGCCAAGCTGAGAGCAATGGGGATATGGACTCTGGGCTGGGTCTCTAAATAGGAAGAGGGAGATAAAGGTTTGATCCAAAGGACAGAGGCAGGAAAGCATACCGTGCTTACCAGAGGCTTTCCATCAACCAGCAAGTCTATGACCAAAGGCTCATTTAGTGGAGTCACCAGCACTAAAGCTGTAGAGAGACATTAAAGCCTGCTGCAGTGAGTTCTGGGGTCTAACTTTCACAGTTCAAGGCCTATCCCAATTCTCCCTAGTATACCCCCATGGATAAACTCAACACTTTAACACTGCAGTGGACTGAACATCTGTATCCCCCCCCACAAATCCATATGTGAAACCCCTAACCCCAATGTGATGGTATCAGGGAGTGGACCCTTGGAAAGGGATTAGGTCATGAGGACAAAATGCTTATGAATGGCCTCAGTGCCCTTGTTAAAGGGTCCCCGAAGGTACCATGTGAGGGTACAACAAGCAGTATGCAACCCAGAAGAGGGCTCTCACCAGAACCCAAATATGCCTGGCAATCTAATTTTGGACTTCCAACCTCCAGAACTGTGAGAAATAAATTTCTGTTTATAAGCTACCCAGCCTGTGACTTTGTTATAGCAGTCCAAATTGACTAAGACAGAGATTCCATTTTTTTTAATATAATTTATTGTCAAGTTAGTTAACATACAGTATATATACAGTGTGCTCTTGACTTTGGGAGTAGAGTCCCATGATTCATCGCTTACATACAACACCTAGTGTACATCCCAACAAGTGCACCCCTCGATGCCCATCACCTTCCCGCTCCCCCACCTCCCCATCAACCCTCAGTTTGTTCTCTGTATTTAAGAGTCTCTTATGGTTTGCCTCCCTCTCTGTTTGACACTATTTTTCCCCTTCCCCTATGGTCTTCTGTTAAGTTTCTCAAATTCCACGTTATGAGTGAAAACATATGGTATCGTTCTCTGACTGACTTATTTCACTTAACATAATACCCTCCAGTTCCATCCACGATATTGCAAATGGCAAGATTTCATTCTTTCTCATTGCCAAGTAGTATTCCATTGTATATATAAACTAGATCTTTATCCATTCATCAGTTGATGGACATCTGGGCTCTTTCCATAATTTGGCTATTGTTAATAGTGCTGCTATAAACACTGGGGTACATGTGACCCTATGAATCAGCATTCCTGTATCCTTCCAATAAACTCCTAGTAGTGCTATTGCTGGGTCATAGAGTAATTCTATTTTTAATTTTTTGAGGAACCTCCACACTGTTTTCCAGAGTGGCTGTACCAGTTTGCACTCCCACCAACAGTGCAAGAGGAGGTTCCCATTTCTTCACATCCTCACCAACATCTGTTGTTTCCCAAGTTAATTTTAGCCTCTCTGATTGGTGTGAGGTGGTATCTCAGTGTAGTTTTGATTTGTACTTCCCTGATGATGAGTGATGTTGAGCATGTTTTCATGTGTCTATTGGCCATCTGAATGTCTCTGGAAAAGTGTAAGACACAGAACAAAAAACAAACAAACAAACAAACCATAACTCACATGTTGGGTTTATGGATAAAACTTAAAGAGTATTTATGGCACCAATCACTCACCTACCACCTTTCCCACTGGCCTCCAGGAAGAAGACTGTGGTGAGTGTGACCTAACTTGCTCTTAAGTGGATAGGTAGAGCTACCATATGTTACTGAAGTATGACTTCCTCCTGATTCCTCATATTTCTCTTCCTGGATATCAGAGTACTGTCCCAGTAAGAGGCATGTATCTCCAGCTAGAAAGGACCCCACTTCTATAGCCTAGTCCCAGTTTCCACCCATCAAAGCAGAGCTGAGTTTTTAAGACTGTTACATGAAAAGTACTGGGGAGGAGTGGACTTGTTGACCTATTACCTATTATATTTCAGGTAGAAGATTCTAACCACTTTGTCTTATTTAATTTTTGTCAAACTTTTTACTATGAATAATTTCAAGAATATATAAAAATCAAGACAAGAGTATAATAAAACCCATGGACCAATCTCTCATGTTCAACAACTAGGAAGTCATGGCTAATCTTTGTTTCATCTATGCCTTCACTAACTCCCTTCCCCCAATGCTGTAGTACTTTGAAGCAAATCTCAAGTACATATCATGTACAAACATTTTTGTGTGTATCACTAAAAGATAAGTTCTCTTTTTTCAATCTTTTTTTCTCTCTTCAAGTCCACTGATACTTTTTCCTCATTGTCTGTGATTCTAATCCCCAACTGGTGAATGTTTCCTTTCAGCTATTATATTTTCCAGTGCTTGAAATTCTCTTTGGCTCTCTTTTTATCTTTCATTTCCTTCTTCATGACGTTTACATTTTCCTTTAAGTCCTTGAACATACTGGGCATACTTATAGTAGCTGTTATAAAATCCTTAACTCCTAATTCTATCATTTCTGTAATTTCTGGGTTAACTTCTATTACCTAATCTTTCTCCTGACATAAATCCCATCTTCCTGCATCTTGGTGGGTTAGTAATTTCTGATTGAATGATGGGCACTTGATATGTTATGTTGTTGATCATCTAGATTTTGTTGTCTTCCTTGAAAGAGTGTTTGGCTTTATTCTGACAGGCTACTAAAATTACTTGCAGACGAGTTTGGTGCTTTTCAAGCCTTCTTACAGTGAATCTGGAGAAAATTAACCATAAGGATTGTTTCTCCTTATACTATAGAGACACAGATCTGGAGTCTCTACTAAATGCCCTGGATAATCAACAAGGAACCTCAACTCTGGATGGTTGGAGCTCAAACATCTCTCCATTGTGGGTGAGCTCTGGAAACTATTCAGCTTGCAGCTCTCTGGTTGTTAGTGGAGTTTTATTCTGGGCAT
Organism: Puma concolor; assembly: GCF_028749965.1. Taxonomy (NCBI): domain Eukaryota; kingdom Metazoa; phylum Chordata; class Mammalia; order Carnivora; family Felidae; genus Puma; species Puma concolor. The sequence continues at coordinate 128,035,238 of NC_141667.1, forward strand.
TCATAACTTAGTACTGAAATGTTCAAAAAGACCCCTATGTAATTTTCTGGACTTGGTGGTTTTGTTGTTTGGTTTGCATAGTATCCTTCTCCCTGGGACTCTGCCACACAATGTCTAATTACCTCTACCTTCCTGAACTCTAGACTCTGCCTCTTCAACTCAGTAGGACTGCCTACCATGCTTCTGGGATCCCTCTCCATGCACTGCAGACTGGAATGTGCCACCATAAAGAAAGATAATGGTGATCAAATGGCTTATTGTGCTGGTTTCCCTTTACTGAAAGACCACTGTCCTATGCTACCTCCAATGTTTGAGGATAGTTTCTTTTTTTCTTTATCTCTTCTCTCTTTTCTAGTTTACTAATCCCATCATGTCTGGTAATAGAAATCAGAATTCTTTTTTCTAAAACAGAACCACAAACATAAAAAAAGTTTCATAATGATTTTTTTTGTATCTTTAAATACCTAGTCAGTACTCAAATTTCTCTGATAGAGGAGACAAACTGAATAATGACCTGAGTAGCTTGCTTCTCTCTTCCTTCTGATCTGTTCATATTTTACCTTCTCAGAGTAGCTGAGCAGATAGCAGCATGTCCTCTCATCTGCCTACTCTGAGAAGATGAAATTTTAACAGAGACCTGAACGTAAGCTTTGCAGACATCTAGGAGGAAAACATTCCAGACAGAGGGATCAGTATGTGTTGAAGGCTTGGATTCAAGGGAACAGCAAAGAAACCAATGTGGCTGAAGCTTAGTGAATGAGGAAAGAACACAGATGAAGTCAGAGGGGTAGGCAGAGTCAGATCACGCAAGGCCTTGTAGGCCATCGTACACAGTTTTGATTTTATTCTGAGCACGACAAGAAACCATTAGAAAGTTCTGACACAGAAGTGACATCATCTGACTTAAGTTTCTGATGGGGTTCACTGGCTGCTACGTACAGCACAGAGGATTCTGGAACAAGAAGAGAGGCAAGGAGACCAGTTAGGAAGCCAGTACATTAATTCAGACAGGAAATGGTTGGTTTTGAGGAGGTGGTAGGTGGTGATTACATTCTGAAGATAAAATCGATAATATTTACTTTTAGATTTTGTGTGGGGCAAAAGAGAAAGAGAGCAGTCAAGGAAAATTCCATGTGTTTTAGCTCAAGTAATGGTATAATAGAGCACCATTCACTGAGACAGGAAAGACCAGGGGAGGAGCAGTTTGGAGAGAGAGCAGGAAAGGAAATCAAGAGTTCAGTCTGAGATACCTATTAGACAACCAGGTGGAAATGTCAAGGAACACTTGGCTATACATGTGTGAAGTACATAAGTATATAAGGAGAGGCTGGTGCTGAAGACATAAATATGAGCATGTCAGTATATTTAAAGGAAATTACATGCAATCACCTCGACTGTGAATGTGGTCAGACAAACTGCAGACCAAGCCCTGAGGTGTGATGATACTTAAAGGATGAAAGACGAGAAGTATCTAGCAAGACAGATTAGGTAAGAAGAGAGCCAAGAGAGTGGCGTTGAAGTCAATCAAAGTAATAACTGTGTCAAGAACGAGGGAGTGATGACTTATGTCGAATGCCGGCAGATTAAGTCACATGAGGCCTGAGACCTCACCAACGAATGTGGAAACAAAGTTCCTGAGTAGTCAGAGAGGATGGAATCCAGTATGCAAGTGGAGGACATGGACTTAGCAGGGCCATGAACTCCTCATCCAGTATAATAGGAGGGAAGCTGGGGTTGAGGGCACAGGGCAGGTGGCTTGCTAGATGCAGTGGTGGGAGCAATGTGGAACTTCTTGGGATATTCTACTTTCTTAATTCCTTTCTCGATAAATATTTTCTAGTTATTAGGCATTATATTATGTATCAGGCGCTGTACCAGATACTGGGGAAGCAGTTGTAAAATATGACTAACGTGACCTTATCCCTAAATACATTCTGGAGCTCCTTAATTATTACAAAGTACTACTAATCTTTGAGAGAAAGATTCTGAACACTGTGTGCACTGCTGGCACATCCTAAAGTCTACAGTCTGATTTACCCTCTGCTCAGACATGGAGAGCCTTGAAATGGCAGGAGGCCTATACTGACAGAACTTTGAATTCTACTTGGGCAGGGAAGCCTTGATCGTCTAGATACACAGCAACACGGTCTTTTCTCCCATAACTATCATACGAATGAATGCGGGACTTTGGACAGATTGATTATAAAAACACCATCATTCCCTCTACCAAAAGCTGCCCTAGGGCTGAAAAGAACCTTAGGACCCCAGCAAGTTCAACTTGCTCCTTTCATGGAGGAAAACGCTGGCCACAAAGAGGTGGATGGCCTTCTCCAGGTGGCCTGCTGAAGGTGGCCTCTTTGAACCCCCAGGCCTCAGTAAATTCTCCACACAAGACCTAGAGTGATCCACTTAAAATACAATCAGGTTTTTTCACTCTCTGCCTCAACACTCTTCAGTGGCTCCCCATCTCCCTCAGAGTGACACCAGTGTCATTACAGTGGCCTACAAAGCCTTCCACCTCTTCACCCCACGTCATTTCCCACCACTTCCGACCTCACTCGCTCTGTTTTGGCCCCACTGGTTTCCTTGCCTCACACCATTTCTACCTCAGAACCTCTGCTGGGGCTGACCCTCTGCCTGAGAGCTCCCCCAGAGAGTGCATGGCTCATGCCCTCACCTCCTCGGGTCTTCTGCTGTAAAGTCTCCTTCAAAGCAAGGCCTTCATAAACCAACCTGTTTGCAGCGGCAAGTTCTTCCACCCTGTCCTCCAGTTCTCTATGCTCCTTTTCCTCCTAACAGTTAACACCTCTGACAAGACTACATGCTTTCCTTTGTTTCTTCCTGTCTCAATGATGTTAACATTTCTGTAATCATGTAAATGTGTAGTTGCCCCTTTCCATCCTTTGCTATCACCATCTCCATCTGGTCATGTGGTTTTCCCAATGACCTCTTTCAAGGGCCATGTCGTGTGACAATGCTCTAGCTCACTTCCCCAAGCCTCTACTCACACTGGGCGTGTACGCTGTTCCTCTTCTGCTGTACAGTTCTGCGGAAAAGTCAAACCCAATGAGAAATGTATTCTGCCTTCACTCTAGATGCTTTAGGTGACTACCAGCAGGAATTTGGGAAGAATTCAATCACAGAGAGTTAAAACACAGGGTGGGGGCCACAAGGAGACTAAGAAACACACCGAGAAATGGAAGAAAAACCAGAACATGGTATTGAGAAAAGTAGGAGTGAGGAAGGAGGGCTAAATTTGCCAGCAGACGTGTATTCTGTAGCACTGTCAAACGAGCTGCTTTCTGGGGGCCTAAATGAACCAGGGACCATCATTCCTTCCAGGCCAGAGAACCTCCAATATCAGCTCATACCATAGGAACCTCCTTCCTGCCTATCAGTATCAGTGGCAACTCTGGGGTAGTTGTTAACAGCTTATGATATGTGGCTTTTCAATTGGAGATTGGGGCTCCAAAGACACTCATCAGAGGACTGTGTAACATTAGTGGTTCCCAAAAAGCCATTGGGTTTGAAGCGCAGGAAGCCTCTCCACAACACATGCCATTTCTCCATCAAGGAATAGATTCATGTCCAAAGACCTGTTCTACAGCACTCTTAGACCCTGGCAGTGTTTTCTAAAATAGACATCCCAGTATTGAAAGTGAACTGGAGATATACATGCTCAGCATAGTAAGAAAAAACATTTGTGAAAGGGCTGTAAGAAAATACTTGGGACTGGGTGTCAGGAAACCTAATCCCGTGTTCCTTTCCCCTCGGTGGCCCCACCTCTCTGAACTTTAGTTTTCACACGGGTAAACTGTGAGGATCAACCTCTCCCTCACTCCACTCACCCAGGGTTATAAACTCTTCAAGGACAGTGCTAAGTCCTGGCTCCAGAACCATATGGCAAGGTTTGGCCAAGAATCATAACATTATATGTGCTGAGTTCCTCACCTAATTCATTCTTCTGATCGTTTCCCCATTTATTTAGGTAAAATTCCCAAGCAGATTGCTCCAGTCAACTTTCCAAAGTTTCTCCCAACAAGTCAGACCACGTAGCTACTCTGCTTACCACCTTTAGGGGCTACCTAGCTGCTCAGAGTGCAGTCCAGCCTCCTCCTCATGGCCTGAAGGAAGGCTCTTCACTGACCTTCCCTGCTGCCAACCACCAGCCCCACTCCCTGACTCTTGAGCCATACTCAGTCTCTTCAGGCACGCGGGAAGAGCCTGCTGTCTCGCACTTCCATGCCCACTATCTAGAACACCCTGCCAGTCCCTCCTCCCTCACCACGCTAACTCCTGGTTCCTCACACCAAGTGTCCCCTCCTCCATGAATTCACTCCATTCAGTGAACAAATGGAAGTTGTTCCAGGCACCCTCCTGGGTCGCAAGATCGGAACACTGACTGCTCTTATCCCTGTGTCTGTGTCTCCACAAACAATCTCTGGACATTTTTATTACAGCATCTGTCACCGGGAGTATTCATTATTGCTTATGATACATTTGTCTCCAGCGCTAGACTGGTCTTGCTAAGGAAGGGCTGACATCTTGGTTATTGTATCGCCAGGATGGGGGCGGGGCTGGTATGGAGTCTGCATTCAACAGTGTCTATTAAGTGGGTGGAGGAGTTTCCTAACCAGTGAGAGTAAGCTTGTGCCTCCCACAGGGTGTGGTAGCTGACAGCACAGTGGGCAGCAAGGGTCCTGAACTGCCTGTGTGGCTCTGGACAACGTACTTGCCATCTTGGCATGGAGGTTTTTTTTTTACCTGGAAGGTGCAGATTAACTGCAGTTTAACTACCTCTCAGGCTTCTAGGAAGGTGTACTGGGGTCCACCTGTGCTTAGCACAGGGCCTTGGCACTTGCACAGTAACTGTCAGCAACTCAAATGGGAGAAGAGAAACAGGATGAGTTTTGTTAAGAAAATTTTATATCTATTAACCTCATCTTCCTGCCTGGAAAACAGCTGAATCCCAAACGTGTCTGAGGCCCAGAATTATTGCCAAGACCTGCCATTGAGATAGTGTTTGCATGTCAGGGCTTGAGGGCATATTCTCTCTCCCTCCTGCAAGTTCACAGAACACCTACATTTTGGCCCGGTAATGAGAAGCTGACCTGAAAGCACAGACAGTCCCCCCAGGAAGTGGTCGGGGAAGTCTGCTCTGCTGAAGACCCTTGGGGCAGTGTACGGAAAGCCTTGGGGCCAAGACCATTGAAGGAATGTGCACGTTTAAGTCCCTGAGGATTCAGAAGGGGGAATCCCTTCTGAATAGAATCTGAGGCTCAGGATGGGAGGGAACCACCTTTTGAACTGTCAAGCTCCATCTCAGCAGCCTGCAGGCCATTATTCAGAACCTGCCCAAATGTCGCTATTCATTTCTCCCAAGGCTTCCCAGCATTTCCCAGCCTATTCCACTGTCACCCACCCCCCCATTAATTTTCAGTGACCTTGTTCTCTGGACTCCAGGCATCCAGAAATGAAGGGGATTTTGCTTGAAGGAGGCTCCAGTACCCAGCATCCTTACCCCTGAGCCCCGGGGTTTTAACACTCCTCTGAGGGACTAGCTGGAGGAAAGGGACCATGATACCCAGCATGGATATAAAATGCTGAACCTCGGAAGCAGGGGGCCTAATTTCACTCACTAAAGTACTTAATTTCACACATTTCTTTTTTCATTAAGCATTCCTGCTGCTCAAACCCTTGGGCCCATGCTACTTTTACTCATGGCCTTGGAATAATTTAAATTAGCCTGGGTGAGTTAATATTTAAATCTAGGAAAACTGATGAGGGCATTTGACTATGGAGGAAATGATTTGCAATGCCCAATGAGGAGCTACTAGATTGGTCAGAAAAGTCAGTCTTCTATAAACAATCTGCTTTTCAGATTCCCAGAGCTTTTAGTGCTTGAAATTACCCCAACACCCAATATTTTAGTGCTTGTATCATGGAACCAGGCTGGAATACTGGCAGAAAAACCAAGCGGCACTCGGAGATCTTAGTGGATCCGAGATTTATTTACCACCGGCGGGCTCAGACGAGACCGTTTCTCCAAAGATCTGAGCGCCGAATGCAAGTGGGGAGGGTAACTTACAGTTGTCAGCCTCCGTACCTGTGGGGGTTTTCGTGCACGGGGCAAATGAAGGAAGAAGAACCCGGAAGAGGGGTCTCCAAGTAGAGACCAGAGCTTGTTTTAGTCCCATGGGCCATCTTTGGCACAGTATTTTATTCATCCCTCCAACACTTGAAATACCCAGTAAGTGGCCAAGCTAGAACCTGAACCCAGGACTTCCTGAATTAAGGCCAGTGATAGCCTGCAACTTGCCTAGGGCCCAGCTAAAAGCAGTTCCACTAAGATACTGGGAATTTTAATTTGAGGGAAGACAAAAACAATAAACATTACTTCCCCCAGCCTATAATGGTTTTTCTAAACACATTTTTAAAACATCTATTTGAACTGGCACAATCGAAAGTGATTTCAAGTGTTAAGACAATTTTTACTTTGCTGAACTACCATACAAATTTTGAACAGGGGAGCTTGAGAAGTGTGGCTTGATTAAGAAAAAGAAGGTAAGGCAGCAGTATCTTATAAACAGACGTGTAATCCTTTGGGATATTTCCTGTTGTGGGGACTCAGATTTGAAACAGACATGCAGATTTTAGAATCCACTGCTTCAAACAAAGCCACCACTTGTCTAAACAGCCTTTCTCCTCAGAAAAACATTTGGTTTCAATTCCTCTTATATAATGGACCATTTTCACCAGAAAAGGGAAAACTCTGATTAAAACACTGCCTGGGCAGGGGTGCCGGGGTGGCTCAGTCGATTCAGCGTCTGTCTGTCTCCGGCTCAGGTCTTGATCTGGACATTTGTGAGTTTGAGGCCTGCCTCGGGCTCTGTGCTGACAGTTCAGAGCCTGGAGCCTGCTTTGGATCCTGTCTCCGTCTCTCTGCCCCTCCCGCACTTGCTTTCTGTCTCTCAAAAACGAATAAACATTAAAAACAAACAAACAACAACAACAGTCTCTGGGCAGAGTGGAGATGATCCACTGTGGCCAGACATGGGCCTGTGACCAAGTCAGCCATGCTTCGGTGCCCATAACTCTTTGTCTGCTCCTAGGTTCATTCTTATTTATTTATTTCGAGGGAGGGAGAGAGAGAGCACACGTGCATGCTGGGGGGGGGGGGGGGGGGGGGCACAGAGAGAATCCCAGAGCCTGCTTGCTGTCAGCACGGAGGCTGTCGTGGGGCTTGAACCCACAAACTATGAGATCAGGGCCAGAGTCAGACGCTTAACTGACTGAGCCACCCTGGCACCCTCCTCCTAGTACCATTCCTGACTCCAAGCTTTTTAGGCAGGTGCATCCTCAAAGGCTACCAAATTATAGTGTGGTCATCTGCCAGTGTGCTTGGGTTTGACGTATGGAGGAGACAGAAAAGGGGACACCGGCAAACGGCCGGGGCGGAACTATTCAGGGAGACCAGCATTTGCTCAAATCCAGGATGTGCAGTAAGAGATCACAGGAAAGTCTGACAGCCTAGCCCTTGAGTCCAGACTTCATCTTAGGGACGAGGAGTACACTGCAGGGGCAGGTGACCATGATCTGACCTGTACTTGAAGAGGTAAGGACATAGAACTGAAAAACTGAGAGTCCAACCGGAGGAGGGTCTGCAGAACTGTGGTTATTCATGATGACAGCCTGAGGAGTTGGGGCCACAGGAAGGAGTAATGGGCAACGGTGGGGCTGTGAGGCAGGGGGAGACGGGGCGGCCAACTTGGGATACGTGATATATCTGGCACTGACAGGACATCCACTTAGAGCAGTCTCTCTGCATAGCAGAAACGTAGCCTTGAAGCTCTGAAGAAAAACAGCAAGTTATTTACCTGTGCGACATTTGCAAGGAAATGAAGAACGAAGCTTAGTCAGGGACAGAGGGAAAATTGAGAATGGCCCAACTCTTGGAAAGCAACAGCCTAAAGGGCTGTGGGACAGGATGAGGACCAAGAAAGGAGGCTAAGGAAGAAGAAGAAGGCTGTGGGAAGGCAGGCCGCCATGTCTGATGCGCAGAAGCCAGGGCAGTGCTGACCTCTTGGAAGGGAGGCATTGGTGAATGAAACTGTTTCACTAACCGACCACTTAGCCATTCTTTTACTACATTAACCTCCTAAGTATGCAGGCCAAGTGTAGTACATAGAATGGGCTGGTACGACGTCAAGTCTTTCCCAGGTTTGAGAGGCTATAAAACTCCTTAATGTCACTTACAAAATATTCAAGAGTCTTTTCCACACAGTCCTGGCTCTGAATCTATTTTTTAGTTCTGAAGAGGCAGAATAGCACAGTGGTCAGGGCACAGACTTTAGGGACAGGCCTTCCAGATTCAAATTCCAGATCTCCTGCCTCCTAGGTGGGCACATTACAAATCTCTCTGCCTAAAGAACATTCGCTGTGAAAACGAGATAACAACAGGATGTACTTCACGGGGTTGTTCCAAAGATTTAACTGAGATAATATATACATACACGCACACCAAACAGTGCCTGACACATAGTAGGTGCTCAGAATGTTACTGAATCATTACGCTTTAAAAATCTAAGCCAGCCATGAACTGGAGCCCGCCCTCTTCCCCTGCGGTCGGGTCCGGAGCGATCTGTGAGCTCCTAATTGTTGCTGCAGGTTCTTTCAGGTCTGTGTGTCTTTTCTCAGCACTTTGCAAGGCTAGAAAAGGAGGAGGAATCTGTTCAGAATCCCTGCAGGACAGGAAAAGGAGGGGAAATCTCAACATGGAAAAACTCTGCAATGAAAATGAAGGAATGTCTGAGAACCAAGGAGAGATGGAATGTAAAGAACAGCCACAGGATGTGGGAAAGCCAGAAGTAGCTTGTACTTTGGAAGACAAGGAAAAGTTAGAAAATGAGAGAAAGACAGAAGATGAGGAAATACTAAAGGATAAGGAAAAGCCAGAGAGTATGACAAAGACAACAGATGGAAAGCCAGAGAGTGAGGGAAAGCCAGAGAGCAAGGGAAAGCCAGAGAGCGAGGGACAGCCAGTGAGCGAGGAAAAACCAGTGAGCGAGGGAAAGCCAAAAGAAGGAAAACCAGTGAGCGAGGGAAAGCCAAAAGAAGAAAAATCAGAGAGTGAGGAAAAGCCAAAAGAAGAAAAACCAACCAGTGAACCAAGGGCTGCAGGAAAGCGCCCAGCTGGGGACGATGTACCCAGGAAGGCCAAAAGAAAAACCAACAAGGGGCTGGCTCAGTGCCTCAAGGAATATAAGGAGGCCATACATGATATGCATTTGAGCAATGAGGAGATGATTAGAGAATTTGATGAGATGGCCAGGGTGGAGGATGAGGTGAAGAAAACCAGGCAGAAGTTGGGGGGGTTTATGTGGATGCAAAAAAGCTTACAGGATCCCTTCCACCCGAGGGGCCCAAGGGAACTCAGGGGTGGCTGCAGGGCCCCACAAAGGGGCTTTGAAGACATTCCTTTTGTGTAGTGCCCCTGGCAGGCATTTGTCAGGCCATGTGCTTTAACCTTACGCTAATACTTGCTTTAGCGATCACTATTAGTCCTCGATGTTTCAGTAGTAGATTTTTGTCCATTGCATGGAAAAATGTTTATGGCACATTGTAAAATTAAAAAGAAAAAGTTTGATGAACCATAAAAAAAAAAAAAAAAAAATCTAAGCCAATTTCGTTTTACATCATCAGTGAAGATAGAGAATGACAGTATTCAATATAGTACAAGGCTGTACACAAACCACATATTTAATTTAAAATTTCCTAGTAACCTCATTATAAAAAGGCGAAATTAACAATATTTGATCTAACCTAACTTACCTAAAATAGTGTCACTTCAACAGGTGATGGCTATTAAAAAAATGAAGTATTTTACTTTTTTTTCTTTTTTTACTAAGTCTTTGATACCTGGTGTGTTAGAATACACTTACACAGCACCTCACATTCAATTTGCCACATTTCATGTGCTCAATATCCACATGTGATTAGCGGCCATGATATTGGCAGTGCAGATATAGAGGAACATATATCAAACTGTTAACTCTGGGTTACTTCGCAAGGCTGGCTTAGAGGTTAGGTAGGGGAACTAACAACATTTTGTTTACATACTTCTACACTGTTTAATACGTTACAATGACGAGATACGTTTTTAAAACCCAGTTATGTTATTAAAAAAAATTATGAAAAAACTAACAACCCAAAATTAATGCTCACTGAATCATATAGAAAGTGTTCGAATGTGGGAGTTAGGACAACTGGGCTCCAGGCCATATGTGGGACCTTCAGAAAGCCCTTTCCCATTCCTCGCCCTCAGTTTCCTTCCATTTCGTTTAGAAAGGGATGTTTCCTTAAAACCTCTCAGTTCTTAAAATGCAGAAATGTTGGACACTGTATTTCTCCTATAATGCCTCCAAGAATCTATGAAAGGATGAGAACTTTCTCCTCAATCCTGGAGAAGGTTTATCTGTAAACAGAGGGGCAGGTAACATGTCTTGGGGCGATCTGAGAATTTCCTGTCTCTAAATCGGCCCTCGGGGCGCCTGGGTGGCGCAGTCGGTTAAGCGTCCGACTTCAGCCAGGTCACGATCTCACGGTCTGTGAGTTCGAGCCCCGCGTCGGGCTCTGGCTGATGGCTCAGAGCCTGGAGCCTGTTTCCGATTCTGTGTCTCCCTCTCTCTCTGCCCTTCCCCCGTTCATGCTCTGTCTCTCTCTGTCCCAAAAATAAATAAAAAACGTTGAAAAAAAAATTTAAAAAAAAAAAAAAATAAATAAATCGGCCCTCGAAGACACGTTTCCGTTTTGCCGCTGGCTATCAAGGTTCTCAGCTCTAAAGAGCTCACATGTACATTTATACCCTGGTTCCCTCCGTGCCCCGCTGTGGTCACAAATGCCAAGGGAAATGGAAAATGAGCCTGACCTTCTCACTCTCCCGCAGGAATGATTTGGTCCGAATGCAAGGAAATCTGGGAGGAGGGGCCGCGGGAGTACGTGCTGCACCTGTGGAACCTGCTAGACTTCGGGATGCTGTCCATCTTCGTGGCCTCCTTCACCGCCAGGTTCATGGCCTTCCTGAAGGCCAGCGAGGCCCAGCTGTACGTGGACCAGCACGTGCAGGACGACTCGCTGCACAACGTCTCACTTCCGCCGGAAGTGGCGTACTTCACCTACGGTGAGCCAGAGGGCGCTCTAGCGAGTCCTGCCTTGTGTTCCCGGGGCGTGGCCCAGGGCCCTGAGCTCCGCTCCACCTGCGGATCTGCTCCAACATAGCCCAGCTCCCTGCAGCACAAGCAGCTCGGTAGAATGTGCAATTAGTGACTATAAGAAATAAATTTTTGTGTGTTTAGAAGGATAGATTTGTTTTGGAAAGGCTCTTAGAACGTTTTCTGGGAGTTTTTTTTTCCTTTATTTTTTTTTTTAGAGCGTGAGCAAGGGCACGTGCGAGCAGCGGAGAGGCAGACAGAAAGAGATTCTCAAGAAAGCTCCATGCCCAGCACCGAGCCCCTCTCGGGACTCGATCTCACAACCGGGAGACCGTGACCTGAGCTGAAATCAGGGGTCAGTCGCTTAACCGACTGAGCCCTACCCAGGCTCCCCGCTTTTTTTTTCTTTTTTTTTTTTTTTTAAGAAAGATTTCATTTCTGATGTGGCTCCAGGAGCAGTAAGAGGAAATGTATAGATGAAAAAATTTTCGTTCTGTATTTGATCCCTGTATTTTGTGCAGAGATAGGCCCTCAATTGCCCAATCCGAACGTTCTTTTCTCATGGCAAAATTAGTTTTTTTGGAGATGACTTAATTCTTTCAAACCACAAGGCCATATGGTGGGAGGTAGTAGACTGAAATTTTAGGAATAGTAAGAGTTACAGCATCCATTTATTGAGGACGTGCTAGGTGCCAGGAACTGTACAGACATTTTAAACCATAAACTCTAATCCTTGCAAAAGGCCTCAAAAAAAGGGTGGGGGGGGGAGGGTCTCTTCTGCCCCTATTTTCAGATGACGAAATGGGCTTCCATGGCAGGGCTTACAGTGTTCTCAGAAATACAGGAATACCTTGGATAGCAAGGGATCCTGGCCCAACATGAACTGAAAACCATTCAGAATGGCATGGTGCTTATGTTTCCAGGCTTTGGAGTTACACTTAGATTCAAATTCTACTTCTACAGCTTACTCTGAGATTCTGTTTATCTAACTTTTCTGAGCCTTTATTTTCCCAAATGTAAAACCAGGAGAAAACCTATGTCAGAAAGTTTGTCTTAAATAAGATAGTGCATAAGAAGAATTTTGCATTGTGCTCTAACAATATTAAAGGTTCACTAAATGGTAATAGTTATTATCAATACTGCCTATAAGGTCATTTGCCTGCTCTAACACTGTGCTTTCTGTACTAAAAGAGAAAGAGAAGTGGGGAGAAGAAACAGATTTGTGTTATTGTTACCAGTAAACTAGTTGAATAGGCATTCATTAATGGCAGCCACTACATTATGAAAGGTTTGAATGTCAAAAGTCCCTGTTACATGAAGTCACACGGCTCCTGTGACCTCTGAATCTTCACAGTCAGGTAAAGCAATGAGCTGCAGAGGGCTGGCCATTTAATACAGCTGTTGAGTTGCTACCCATATTCCATATGGATTGTGTTACGCAGATTGTTACATGTAAATGTGGTAAGGAAACACCTACTGAGAAATGGCGAGTCTGGTAGTATTATCAGCCATTCGCTTTTCATTTGTTGGTTTAGCAAAATTAGACTTGTTAAAAGCAAAATGGGCTTGTACGTTTTCTCCTCTGTGCTATTCAGGGTTCATCAAAGAAAGATAAGAGAATCTTGATACTAAATTGGACAATTTTCTTTTTTATTATTATTTTTGAGGGAGAGAGTGTGAGCAGAGGAGAGGGGCGGGGGGGGGGGGGAGAGAGAGAGAGAGAGGGAGAATCTTAAGCAGGCTCCATGCTCAGCATGGAGCCCTACAAGGGACTCTATCTCACAACTGTGAGATCAGGAACTGAGGTGAAATCAAGAGTCAGACACTTGACCCACTGAGCCCCATAAATTGGATGATTTTCTTTTCTTTGAGAGAGAGAGAGCAAGCAAGCATATGCACGAATGGGGGAGGGGCAGAGAGAGAGAGGGAGAGAGAGAATCCCAATCAATCTCCGCATCATTAGTGCAGAGCCCTATGCGGGGGCTCAGACCCACAAACTATGAGATCATGATCTGAGCCAAAATCAAGAGTCAGAGGCTTAACCAACTGAGCCACCCAGGTGCCCCAAACTGGATAATTTTTTTAATTCCCTGATTCAGGCTGCAATATTGTCCACTCGTACCTTCTGTTTCTTTTAAGGATTGTGTTCAGGTCTCACCCAACTGCAAAGTACTGCACGTTGTTGCCCTTGCTTCGAGGTTCACCCTGAGTCTTGGAAATCTCTTGGCTGGGTCATAGTGTTCGCTTGTGCTCCAGTTGCTGGGCAAGAGAGCCCCCTTGTGGCCATCCGGGCAGTGGTACCTACCAACCTCTACAGCTCTGAATAGACAGATTCCAGTTTTTCAGGTTGTGATAGGACAATCTTTCTCAAGGAAAGAGTTCCAAAAAGAAGAAAATCCCTTTGTCTGAATTGTCACACTGCTGTCTGCTTTACAACGATCACAACTCTTACAAGCCAATGTAAATAGAAAACTTTTTCACTAGAAATCCTGACCTGATCACCAGGGTCCGATGACAGCTAAATCTATCTTACTGCATTATAGAAGCAGCTTTTATTATTACAGTTAAGGTTTAATACGGTAAATTATAGAAGGGAAAAAAAGAAATCCCTTTTTGGTGTTTCTTGTAGAAGTCAAGTCATTTCATGTTACCCAAATGTGTTATTTATCCTTAGAGAGTGACAGATACATTTGAGAAACATAATTTGTTCTCCTTACTTGTCTTTCCTGGACTTCTGAGTTATGACCTTGATGAGAACATAGAGTCTATAATTGTGTTGTATCTCCAAATGTAATTTAGAATGCACTCCATGGAACTTTGTAGCAAACAGAGGCCTGGCTTCCCTTACTAAATGTTTCTTACTGCTCTTTATTATTATAATTGTTTAACACAGTCTAGCTTTGAAAATAAAGAAAAAGTTTCCTCTTCTTCCATTTCCCTTAGGGTGCCAAGAATTGCTATGTAATCTCCTTGCTATCTGCATTTACCTGGCTCTGAAAAAGACCCCATACCCCAAATCCAATCTTTAAAATGGCAATAATAATATCTACTCTACAGGACTGTCACTAAAATCACAGCTAATGTACAGAGTAAGGGCTAATTTAGGTTTCTCATTGTTTCCCAATTGATGTTTCACTTAGCACTTCTCAACAGGGAGACTCTTGGCTTTTTTAGCAGAACAATTTTCGTGCTACGGGTCTGTCTGGAGCGATGCGGGATATTAGCATCCCTGTAATCCTCCTGCCCCAGCTTCGTGAAAACAGCCGACACCCACATACAGTTCCCCAGGATGAAGGCGCCGCCCTCACCCGAGAAACACTGTATGTGCCAACACGTAGCAGGGAGCTTTTCAGTGACAGACACTGTTCCTTGCGCCATTAGAACTGCAATAGGAACCTTCACAGCTCTGTTCTGCTGCAGGAAGACACTCGGGGCTGCTGAGACTCACATCAGAGACCACAAACAGAAACCTGACCGCCCAGGACAGGTCCCAGGACTCTGGCCACCTGGAAAAGCACTCTCATAGCAAACCTGGATGACTGGTCACCACTTTGGAGACCCTAGCTCAAACACAGAGCAACTCTTCCAGACACACACTGCCTGAGGAACAAAACCCCAGAACGTTTTCTCAGGCAGGATCCTTCAGATTGCCGGCCCTCATGGGTGCTCATCTGTTTCGATTTGTGGCTAGTGCAAACTTGTGGTATTTCCTTCAGTCATTTAACAAACACTTATCAACACCCATCGGGTGCCAGGCCCTAGGCTGACTACGCACTTTACATCCATGATTTCATTTTACCCCCCACTACAGCTCTCTGAGGTTGACGAAATTACACCCAGTTTACAAATGGAGAAAATCCGGCTCCAAAACGTTAACTGACTTGCTTGCCATCACACAGCATCTGTATAGAAAGGCCACTGTCAACCTCAGGTCTGTCTGACTGTAAGCCCGTGCCCCGCCCCACCACCTCCTCGTGACGCTTCCCCAGTGACTGGAGCAGCCCCTGCTTGTGGAGCTCACACAATGGTAGGGAGGACAGAATAGGAAGCAGCACGGTAAGTTCCATGACGGAGGGTGCACAGATAACAAGGGAACCAAGGGGAACCGGGAGCCCATCTCAGTTTGTGGGAGTCACACAAGGCTTCCTGAAAGAGATGTCACTTGAGCAGAGTCTTTTTTTTTTTTTTTAATTTTTTTTTTTCAACGTTTTTATTTATTTTTGGGACAGAGAGAGACAGAGCATGAATGGGGGAGGGGCAGAGAGAGAGGGAGACACAGAATCGGAAACAGGCTCCAGGCTCCGAGCCACCAGCCCAGAGCCTGACGCAGGGCTCGAACTCACGGACCGCGAGATCGTGACCTGGCTGAAGTCGGACGCTTAACCGACTGCGCCACCCAGGCGCCCCTTGAGCAGAGTCTTAAAGGATGACCTGGAATGAGGTGGTCTTAAAGTGAGGGAAGAGCGCTCCAGCCAGATGGACTAGCACATTCCAAGAGGGAAGGTGTGGTACCTTCAGTGCATAGGAATCAACTTCAAGGGCAGGAATGGCAATGATGAGGTTAGAGGCCTCTAAAAATGCCTACCTGGTTTCTCCGCCAGAAACAAGTCACTACAGCAGATCCTGCCCCCCCCCCCCACCCCACGAGTAACCCGGATTATTTTCTTTCAGCCAGGGACAAGTGGTGGCCTTCAGACCCTCAGATCATATCGGAAGGGCTGTATGCCATCGCTGTCGTGCTGAGCTTCTCCAGGATTGCATACATCCTGCCAGCCAATGAAAGTTTTGGACCCCTGCAGATCTCGCTGGGGAGAACTGTGAAAGATATCTTCAAGTTCATGGTCATTTTCATCATGGTATTTGTGGCCTTCATGATTGGAATGTTCAATCTGTACTCCTACTACCGAGGTGCAAAGTACAACCCAGCGTTTACAACGTACGTGAGTAACCCAGGGCTCTCCTCGGAGGGTCTCCCTGCCCCCTCCCCCCAGGAATCTTTAGGAGTCTCTTCCAGGTGGCCCCTGGCACATGTTTCCTTGGTGTTTCTACAAATTAACAGCAACTTTATCCAAGGGCAGCTTAGAGTTCAGGTTCTGGAGTTGAAAGAATCCAGTTTTTACTCTGTATTAGACCTTCATTTTTGCCACTTACGTTCCTCAACTTCTCTCACCTTTAGTTTTCTCTTCTTTAAAATGAGGATAAAAATAATACCTGCTTAATAGGGCTAGTCTGAAGATTCATTGCAAGGATACAGCTTATTCTCAATACATGAAAGCAAGGACTATTACTACCGTTCTTGCATTTGCCTGTGTTGCCTAAAAAACAGAGCCCAGGGCCAACGTAGCATGCCAGCGCTTTACTGGAGAAAGGCAGTCGCAAGCCAAACAAAATAAGACTGAAGGAAAGAAGAAAGTGGGGGGTGGGAAGGAGAGCTGATACAGGGTGCTGACCTAGCCACCATCTATCACAACATACAGCATGGTCATGACATACTCTCTGGGAAGATCATATGGAAATACCGCATCTCAGAATAGCCCATCAGGATGAGAAATAGCCAGTTGATCAGCCACAGCCTTTCCATCTGCTATCTTCCATTAGTCACATTCGAAAACAAAAAGATTCACTCCAGAGAACACCAACTCACCTAGCACCTTGAAGACAGCCCTGCGGGAGCCATATCCACAAAGCATGAGAGATAGGTCTGCGTGTCGGTACGCTCAGCCGCCCTCTGCACCTGGCCGGGTGAACCAGTGACAGTGCAGGGACACTGAACAAGTCCGGCGACATCATGTGCATCAGCAGCAGCTGGGAAGGCCCAGGCAGGGAGGCAAGAGGCATGGGTACAAGCAGAGGCAAGGTGCTGTCAGGTCGACTGATGTTAGGGTCCAGTAGCGGCTGCTGCCCGCAGAGCAAGATAGTGCCGTGGCCTCCTGCGTGGAGGTGGTGTTGGAGCTCACTGAGCCTGGGTCCACGCAGACCCAGGGCTCTTCCCCTCTGCGGGCGATGCCAGGCAGTCTCCTGGAGGGCCATCAGTAGCATGAGCAGTGGTCTAGTGGAAGACTCAAGGAGACCTGAGTTTACAGCATGACAAGGGCATTTACTAGCTGATGGCTATGTGCCAGGTCACTCGATTTATCCATGCCTCTGTGTCCTCACCTGGAAAATGGAAATGACGCTCTGCCTTATTCATAAATCCCTTTAGGAATACTTGAAGTGGTTGTGCAAAGGGCCCACAGCACACAAGTATTACTGGTCTAGGTCTTCTCCTTGGCCCACCCAGGCTCAGAACTCCCCCCTGCTTCTTCAAGCTCCCACCCAGAATCTTGAAGGAAGGATAGTCAGATCTCCAGGCAGAAGCACAGCAGCTGGGACCTGCAGGGCCAGCACTTCCTGACATGGGTCCCCAGGAATCCTAAGTGGCCCAGAATTTGTTTCCCGGCCAGTAAAAATGGCTGAGCCCAGCCACTGAGGTTCCCTGAGCAGTTCCCAGCTTGCAGCCCTTCTCCTGGAGAAATCACCTATCAGGGGAAGACACTTAGCGCCGAGAACCCAAACCAAGAACAACGAGCAACACTGTACCCCTGAGCTCAGAATCATGGACTCGGCTGCCTGGCCCACAGGACCTACCTAGAAGGGCGGGACCCTGGTGCTGCTGAGCCACAGAAGCAGTTACTCTCTGGCACAGAGTAGTTCTGTTTACAAAGAGCAGGTGCCTAGCCCAGGGCTGAGAAACGCACCGGAGAGATGCCCGGCTCTGCCCTCAGCCCACAGCAGCCCAAGGCTCAGACAGACCAGGTTTCAGACTGAGCTCTCCTCTTCCCAGAGGGGAAGCGGGCCACGTGGCCTTGGGCAAGTGCTTAAATCCCCTGGGCCTCAGTGTCCCCAGGTCTGAAGTAAGAAGACCAAGATGACCAACCTCACAGGATTGGTATCAACAGTATCAAATGCAGGGCATGGTGTACAAGGAAGCTCCAGTGAATGGCAGTGGGAAATAAGGAAGTGGGGGAGGGTTCACTGCAAGAGCAGACACCTGGGTACTGATTTGGCTCCACAGGACCCTTTCTGAGCAGCAGCCTCGTTTACAAACTGTTGTGCAGATGAGGCCAAGTATATTATTGAATCAGCCGGACTACTTTACATGACTCCAATACTCAGTGATTAGCTGTTGCAGGAACGAAATAAGCTTGAATCACCAAAGGCAAGTTCGCTCTAGATCCGCTAGATGTACCCACTCAGCATGGGATGTGGGGGTTATTGAACAACAGTCACGATGTCCACCAATGAACAAAGGCTCTTAACTCTCTTTGGTCAGGCCTCGGGGTCCCTCCTGTGTTTCCAGTCTAGCACAATGCCTCGTGCACACGGTATGGCTCACTAAATTCTTTGTGAACAAGAATGACAGAGTGAACAGGGGAAACAAAGCCAGGTTCTAGGCAGTAGAGTTATCCAAAGACTGGGGATCTGACCATGTGAACTTCTGTTCCTTTTCTCAGAAAGGACCCTGGGTATTCTGTGCAAGCCCTCTCCCTGCTCCTCACAAGGAGCCTGTACTACTGGCCCACAATTGCTCAGAAGGTCAGTGCCAGGACACAGGAGAAAATGAAAAAGGTCAGACCTAAGAGCAGGGCTCACCTGGCCACAATTCCCAGCTAGACGCACCACCGCTAATCTCTAGAAGGAATCAGTGGGAATCAGGAAAGTCATGGGAAAAGATGAAAGCAGAAGAAAGGGGCAATGCGGTCAGCTTGTTCCATGTCCTGGGAAGTGAATGGAGACCTTCCAGACACGAGAGATCCAACCGAAGAGGACCCAGGCCCTCCAGGATGGGGAAGGGTAGAAATATGGCAGAGGCAAGCACAGTGGAGAAAGGACAGGGAATTTATGGCCTT
This sequence comes from Puma concolor, assembly GCF_028749965.1. Lineage (NCBI taxonomy): Eukaryota > Metazoa > Chordata > Mammalia > Carnivora > Felidae > Puma > Puma concolor. The sequence goes on from NC_141667.1 coordinate 128,054,337, forward strand.
GGCAGTTCCTAAAATGGGATGTGCAGCTGTCAGGGCATGTGATTGAACAGGAAACAGTCAATAGAGCGGTGAAGTAGAGAAGAAAGAATGGATTTTTGTAAATGTCATCTTTCACCCTTTGACTGCTCTCTAGGGTGGTTCCCCTAAGAGATCTTTGATAAGCAAAAAGCCACGTTAGGATGAATGACATGTGCACTTTCAGGGACTCAGAACTGTGTACCAACTATGCTGGTGGTAAAGTTGAATGACCCCCTCTCAGATGAATGTGTGCTCGTCCCCAGACCACCCTGCCTAGCTCCAGATCTTCCCTCTAGACCTCCCACAGGCTGGGGGCTTCTCTCCTGTAGAATTTGGAGCTTGTAGTAAGATGGGTCCCCTCATCTGCTTCTAAAGAGTCAGAAGACTCAATCCTCCAGAAAGGAAATCTGGGCTGGAACATACCAGGCATCACCCCTCCCTTCGCTGGTCCCCCAGCCCCACACCTGCCATGTTCAAGGACAGCTGGGGTTCCTAAAGGCTGTTCAGAGCCCACTTTGGAAGTCGGCTGTGAGGCACCAAGAGACAGCTGCCCCATCAGAGCCCTGCTCACTGCTCACCCTAGGGGTGCAGTCCCAGTTTAGATCACAATAGCCAGTTCCCTCATCTCACCAAGTTACAGGCTGTCCCAAATGACAGGCTGGGAACAAAACGAAAGAGAACAAAGGTTTCAGAGCCAATTGCAGACCCTCAGGCCTCAGCCCAGACCTGAACACCCCCCAAGTGTTCCAGTTCTTCCCTCCCCACCCCAAATTCCCGTTCCATCCATCCAGCAGACCTCGGTGAGGGGGTTAGAAGAAAATAGACAGACTGAACTATTTCTGCTCAGGTATTAATAAATGCACAGTAGGAACCGTCTTAAGTGAGATCAGTGGTTCTCAAACCACATAACCCTCTAGGGAAATGGCTGAACTGAGGACTTCCGAGGTCCCACCCCCTAGAGACTCTAATCGCAAAAGTTCCAGGGCAGGGCCCAGAAGTCTGGATTCACAAGCCAGTGGGGGGCTCTGTGAAGGTGGTCTGAGGGCTACAGGGTGACAAACGCTGATGCTATCCAACCTTATTACTCAGATGGGGACAAAGAGGCCGCTCTCAGCGGTGTGTATTTCAAAAGCAAAGGGCTTGTTCACCTCAGTAAATGTCTCATTGGTAGACTCTCAGGCTCTGCAAGTGGGATTTGTTTTTGTAAGTACGAGTCAGAATAGGTAGCCAAGTCCCGTCAGCTCCGGAGTCCGATCGATCCTATGAACGCTTCGCAACGTGTCAGCCTCCGTCCACTTCAGAACCCAGGGCACTCTCAAAGGGCTGGGTTATTTTTCTCAGTCGCTTCTGTGTCGGGGCGCCGGCTGAAGGGGGGCAGGGAGGTGAGGGCATGGGTCATTGGCTGGTGAGCTGGGCCTGTCTGGGCATGACAGATAGTGCACCTGCTGGCAGCTCATTATCTCTAAGCTGCTCCTATGAGAAACTGTGAATGACCGAAGGGGAGGAAGAGACAGCGCTCAGACAAGTTTTATGCTCTCAGAGTACAAAATCAAAGTATTCCAAGACAGGGGTCAGGAAGTAGAGACAAAGTTGAAAAAGTCGCCAGAGAGTGCTCTTCTTTAAGCAAGTCTTTAAGAAAAGTTGCTGATTCTGTTAGGAATTTTGTTCTTATTACGAACACATCTTTAACTTTATCGTGGAAGTCAGCAGACAAAGAGGATCTGCCTTTTGAGGGGGTTGTTTTGAGATTTTCAGCTTACAGACTGTATGGAAACCATGGGGTTCCAGCACTCTGGTTACAGTGTTAGAGAGACCAAAAGCCCTGGGCTGGCTGATGAAACACAGCTAGGCAAGAATGCCTACAAAAAGGGTTGGCTTGGGTCACTTAGATGTCTTAGTTGGTTAAGTGTCCAACTTCAGCTCAGGTCATGATCGTCTGGTTTGTGAGTTCGAGCCCCATGTCAGGCTGTCTGCTGTCAGCACAGAGCCCACTTCTTTGTATCCTCTGTCTCTCCTCCCCCCTTTCTGCCCCTCCCCCATGCTCTCTCTCTCTTTCTCTCAAAAACAAATATTTTTTTTAAAAAGGTAGGTTTCCTTCTACTCTGATTGTGACCATAGCAGGACAGGGACACAGAGAAGAACAGGAGCAACGGGGGGCAAAGAGGTGGAAGTGAAATTATTAGCCAAAAATAATACCTCTCCTAAGGTTATTCTGTCTCCCCAGGACTCATTTTCATGGAAGGAGTTTCAGCAGTGTAAGCAAAATCAGAAGCTTCTGTTTTCCATGACGGTTATGGAAAATTTCCACATACTATAAAGGGAGAGATTCATATGGCCGCCAGGGGCAGGAGGTGCTGATTCAGCTCCCCCAGCCCCATGGCGCCACAGAATAACCAGGTCCTCCTTCCTGGAGGGGCACTGGGGCTGGGGCAGAAGCTCCTGAAGACTCTGCCCCACATAGCCCACCGCACCCCAGAACTGCTGTGTCACCCTGTTGCTGAACAATTCGCGACACACACATGATCTACACTCTCACTTAATCCTCCCAAGACTGGACTGACACAGACACTACTACCCAAAAACTAAGGTTCAGAGAGACATTAGGCTTTCCCAAGACTCCAGAGCCAAGAAAAGGACCTGAACTCAGATCTGCCTGACTCCTATCCTTGACCTGAAATTCCCAAGAGTGGGATCCCCACCCCCACACCACAGCTCCAAAGTCAAGGGTGAGTCTCTGTAAAAGTTGGGTGTCTTTCCTGTGGCACTAAACTCTACAGAAGATCCTACTGGATTCAGATGTACCTATTGTTGAGAACCTGAGAGCTCTACATACCTTATTTCTAAATATCTCTTGATTTCAGCTCAGGTCATGATCTCACAGTGTGAGATCAAGCCCTGCATTGGGCTCTGCACGGGTGGCACATAGTCTGCTTGGGATCCTCTCTCTCTCCATCTCTCTCTCTCTCTGCCCCTCCCCTGCTCACACTGTCTAGACAAACATTAAAAAAAAAGACTAGGGGCGCCTGGGTGGCTCAGTCGGTTAAGCGTCCGACTTCAGCCAGGTCACGATCTCGCGGTCCATGAGTTCGAGCCCCGCATCGGGCTCTGGGCTGATGGCTCAGGGCCTGGAGCCTGTTTCCAATTCTGTGTCTCCCTCTCTCTCTGCCCCTCCCCCATTCATGCTCTGTCTCTCTCTGTCCCAAAAATAAATAAAAAACGTTGAAAAAAAAAATTAAAAAAAAAAAAAAAAAGACTATCCTCCTGTCCCTGAGGAACTCATAAACAAGTGGGGAATTCAAAAAAAAAAAAAAAATAGCATCATTATTTCACCACATCAAAGGGTACTTGGGCAGCACGGTGAGGAGGAAGCGCTGAACTGTGCCCAGCAGGGTCAGGGAAATGTTTATGGAGAGGGTGGCCTTGAAGGATCTTGGAGGATGACTAGGAAGTCATTCAAAGTAAAGGAGCAGAGAATTTTTGGAGAACTTCCAATAAGCAGGAGTTTGGGGAAATGAGAGATTACATAAAATAATCCAGGAGCATCCAGGTCGTGAAGGACTTTACGAGTCCGGAAAGGCTGGGGCACCTGTTTGAAGGGTGCTTTGGAAGGGGTGAGACGGGAACACCAAGATCGAGATTTTATCATGAGTGAAAACACCCACAGCCCCTCCCCTCAAGGAACTTGCAGACTGGCTGGGAAGATAGGTCACAGGAATGAGGGCATGTTTACAAAATGAGATATCCTGAGAGAAAGGACCTTAAAAGAAGGGCAGCTCCCAGGAGAGCTGAACTAGGTCCATTAGGTGGCTGCAGCAGGGAGCCATGGGAGGGAGGACAGGACCCTGACCTGGGCAGTGCCCGGGGGATGGAGAAAGGAGATGGAAAGGGACCCTGGGGAGGCAGGAGTGGAGATGTGATGACTGACTGAACATGGGGATTCTGAGGGAAGGAGGATGTTCTTTGGGTTTTGACAGTTGGAAGGCCCTAGAAGGACCTGGGGGAGGCCATCTGGAGGAGCATAGGATGGAGAGAAAGGCAAGAGCCCTGGTGGCTCAGGGGAGAGATGGGGGCTTCCACCATCCCCAGGAACCATAGCCAGCAGAGCCGAAAGCAAACACTCAGATCCAGGCAGACGCCTAGAAGTCAGTGTCCTAAGGGATTGGAGGAAGTGTAGGGCCTTGAGAAGGAAGGCCCCATGCTCACAGCGCCAGGGGCCAAGCAGAGACTTGCCGAAGGAGCAAAGTAGGCTCCTCAGCTAAAAATGCCATATTGTTCTTTGTAAACAGAAGAGAAGAGCCTGAGATTTCCCTGGCCCGAGGAAGAGAAAAGAAAGGGAGACAGATGAGCCATACAAGCCCCGAGATGTCTAAAAAGCAGTGATGAGCCCCGGGGGGGGAGGGCCTCCTGACAGCAAAGGGTCATAGGGCCAGGAAGGATCTGGCTACAGAGGAGGTCCTGCTGGGGCAGCAGAGGCTGGATGCTATTGCCCACTAGTAAGACTCTCTATAACCAAGCGCTAGGTGAGAGAAACCAGGGAAAGCCCACATTGTGGCATCACCGGACTGTGGCCTGCTGCCATGCACACTCTTCTGCCCAGCCCGATGAATGTGTCTGTAGGTGGGAACCAGGAACGGAACCGGCCAGCTGGGCTTTAGAGGGGACACATTCTCCCAGGATTCCGGGTCAGTGGTGAAATCTGGGCATCTCTCATACAGAAGTGTTATGTCATAGTTTACTATATTCTGAAAGCTATAATCTCGCCTTTCGTCTTTGAAATTCAAGCTAGGCGTAAGGGTTTGGGGGAATAAGGGGGCTTATTATGGCCTCTGTCATGGGGGAAAAGTAGTAGGAAGGTTCTGAAACTTGGCAAAGCAGGCAGCAGGGGTCACTGAATGGGGTCCGGGTCAGGCTCAGAGAGGCCGGGCATCTGGAAATGATCGTTATGTTTCAAAAAAATAGTTTGAGTCTAATATAAGTTCTCATCTTTGCATAATTCTCCAGGAAGTGATAAAAACATAGATCTTTTCCCGGACCAGTTCAGAAGCATGAGTGCACCCATTAAGGCAGCACTGTACTCTCATATGATGTTCATTTAGCCCGCTCTTCCTGCTTATTCGTGACATGACATTTTAAAAGCCTGGTTGGTACCTTTAAGCTTCTAGAACAGGCTGGGAGCCCACAAGTTCATGAGCGAAAGAAAAGCTTGAGGATAGAAAGAAGATGTGCTCTTTTCGATGGCAGCTTCATAGCATATTTCCAGGCCCTGCTCCACATCTCCCATCTTGTTCTCAAACTGACCATCGCCACGTTACTGCGGAGAGAGCCCTACCTTTCTATTCACTAACACTCGATCCTAGGGTGGCAATAAGAATGATCAAATTGCCCTTCCCCAAAGCGACAGAGTGACAGGAAATGGCTGTCCATGGTTGGCTCTAGAGATATTATCAGAAGCGCTATTCCTTGGGTGGGTCTGAAGCCGGCCAGCTAAGACCAAGTCACCTCGTGCCTCGGTTTCCCAGCATTCAATCATTTATTGACAAGTGTTTACTGAGTCCCTCCTATGAGCCGGGGCGGGGGGTGGGGGGGAGCGCATGTCTGGGCACCCATGACAGAGCAGTGTGCAAATCAGTAGGCCCTGCCCTCATGGAGGTCACATTCCTCCATGGACGGGAAAAGAAGGACAAGAGGCAAAAAAAAAAGAAAAAAAATTTAAAAACTAAAACAGAGATAAAGAAGATCATTATAGAGTAAATGCGGAAGGCTAGGAAAGAAATAAAAACACTGAACGCAAGAGTAAGCTAGGGAGGCCTCCTTCAACAAGGGCATCAGGCCCTATCTGAGCCCCTGACAATCAAGTTTGCAGCGTGATGCCTGAGGAGAATGAGGGGCGGCCACTGGCCACTCATAGAGAAGGGGGAAGGGCCTTCCAGGCTGAGGGAACTCTCTGGCTGCAGTCAGGGAACCCGCAGGGAGTCAGACTATGAGGGGCCTTGAGGCATCCTCAGTGACTGAATGGATCCTTTGAGGGAAAACCACTAAAGGGGAGGGGAAGGTTCCCACTGCTATTTTCAAAGGATTATGCGGACAGTTGATTGTAGGCTGTGCGAGACTCTCAGCCTGATGCTGGAGCCTAATGCAGTAAAGAAAGAAAAAACACGTAATAACAAGATCAGTAACATTCATCGCATATTTGTTACCTGCCAGGCAGTATTTTAATGCGCTTCACAAAGCATTTGAATTAATTCATCTAATCCTCACAACAGCCCTATGAAGGAGAAACTGTAGAGTTTTCCCATTTTACAGCTAGAAAAACAGAGGCCTGGAAAGGCTGTTATTTGGCCAGAAGCTCACATTCAAAGTCAGGTTTGCCAGACTCAGAAACTGCTTCTGACTACCTCTCCATACCCTACCTGTCCTGACAGTGGGGTCAGTGCTCCACATTCTGTACTAGGGTCTGGAGTTCCAAGAGTGAAGAAGACACAGCTCTGCCCTCCAGGAGCAACCAGGCCCCCAGTATGAGTAAGTCCCGGCTGCACAGGGTTTGTGGACCCCCGTTCCCTGGCACTGATTCTGGGGCCAGCCTCGTCTATTTCTGGACACTCTAAATCAAACTTCTCATTTAGGACCCGGGATAAACCAAGAGGTAATTCAGGGACACAACCTTGCAGAACATGAGGGGCAAGGTTCAGACTTCCTTGGGTGTCTGCCTCTCTCCGCTCACCTTTGAGCCTGGCCCGGCAGCCCTGGGTCCCCACAACCGGGCATTAGAGAAACCCAGTGCTCGTGCAGGGTCTCTGTATACTCCAAGCTCTGTCATCCATCCTCCCAGCCGGGATGGCAGGCAAGCATCATCTCTACCTCAGCAGATCTCTAGCACAGGACCCGCTATTGTCTTCCCAACTTGAGAAGCAGCCTTTCGGGAGCTAGTCTCCTGCTTAATTTTAGCCTGCTATGTGCAGCTTTGGGTAGATAACCGAACTGAACTGTTTGGGGGAATGGGGGGGGGGGGGTGCTGGGCAGAGTTCCACCGCCCGTGGGGAGGGCATCATGACATTCTGAAGAAGCGGCAATTTTCCTAACAATCTCCCCAAACCCTCGCCTTGTTGATCAGTTTGTTCTCTGAAACCCATACACAACCGCCTCTTCAGGCAACATGTTATTAAAGCCCCATTATCCAGGCGAGACAGACCTGGGAGAGAACTGATTACCATGCCCCGGCCTTCTGCCTGACAAATCAGTCCCAGCCTTCCCCCGACACACACCCCCGCACAGTGGGAGCAGGGGTGAATCACAGCCTATTCAACATCACTCACAGGCGCTTTTCCTCTGTTCCTTCATTAGGAGCACTTCTTATGCTAGGCTGGCCTATTGACTCAACTTTTCAGTCCCTTCCAATACAAGCCAAGAGTCAAATGCCACAAGACAGCCTGGGCTGGAGAAGCCAGAAAGAGGATTTGCATGAAATCAAGGGTTTGTGATGATCTTTGCAGGTAGGAAGGAAGATGGGCTTTTTCAATGAGGTCAATAATCACCTGAATTATTAGCTACATTCAGCCCTGTGTGGCAGCACCGGAGGGGTTGGTGTGATGCCGGGTAAGGCCAGGCCAGCAGAGCACACGTGCCTTCTACAGCCTTGCAGCAAGCATTCTGTCACCTAGCTGGGGTTGCTTTAGACTGGGACCTCCACAAGGACAGAAGCAAGGTCTGGGGTACACTGCCTGGCACACAGAGTTCAGTGGATATCTGGCAAATAAACGAACAAAAATAACAGCTACCATCTTTTGGACTTGCTTTATGTACGTTGCATAAGGACGTTCGGTCAATCTTCATGGCAACTGAGTAATAGAGCACCTCTATGCCCTTTCACAGATGAGCAAAGCGAGAACCAGAGAGGTTTTGTAACATGCCCGGACTCACACAGCCAGTACCTGGTGGAGCTGGGATTTGAACCCAGCCACGCACCTCTGCTCTTACTTACTACCCCTCCAGCTATGTCTGTGAAGCTTCTTGTGATGGACACAGTTGAGGGAATCTGTGACAAACTCGGTAGACAGGCAGAGTGGTTTGGAAGAGGATGCGGAACCGATGACCACTACCTCTGGGAGTAAGGAACCTCACATTTAGCCTTGAGACCAGCTGGTTGACACTAGGGGCTTTGTGTGAGACAAGTGGCTTCACGGCGATTATCAGCCAAGCCAGTTCCAAGACCCTATCTTCCTGAAAGACAGCCCCCAACCTCCACAGTGACTGGCCTTCTGCCCCATGCCCTAGGTCCCCTAGCTCCTGAAAATTGTGGCTAATAATTAATACATAACTCAGAGAGCATCATAACCTCATGAAACACTGAGGCCAGCTTCCGTGCCCACGCTCTTGACACTTGTAATATACTACTGGCTTCTTTCCAAGGCCAGCCTTCTGAGAATATATTATGGTAGGTTTCCAAGGTCAAAGTAACACAGCCTTTTCCCACTCGGGGCAATGAGGACACGTTTCATTTATTTCCTGCCACATATTAAACCAGAAGATGCCGCTAGCATAGCATTTCAAGTTAACTGTGAAGCTCTACTTACCATAAAAAGCATCAAGTTTTCATAGAAGTTTCTTTCCCCCCCTTTTGCTTCCTGCTAGGATGTCTGCCATTTTCCTGTTGATTTATAAGATCTCTTTATATAAGAAAGACATCCAGTGTCTGTCACCGTATCACAGATAAAATTTCTTTTCTCACTTAGTCTTTTGCATTTCATTGTTCGTTATTATGCCTTTGTTGTATACATGTAAAGTTTTACGGGGTCAAATCTCCCCATCTTTCCCTATCTTCTGAAATGTCTCCCAGCCCAAGATTATATAAATAACAGTATTTTATTCTTTTTTTTTATTTTGTCATTTTGTAACATTGACCTCTTCGATTGCATTCAGAATTTACTTATATGGCTTGAGCTATGGGTAAAATATTGTACTGACTACCGTTTAGCTAATTGCACATAATTCAGCCCCTAAGGTCCCTCCTGAGAAACAACAAGAAAATTAATCTATTCAGTTAATCCAGTTCATGTCAAGAAGGGTAAGTACACAAGAAAGACCCAACAGATACCAAGGATGAATCTAGCCATTTTGGATTATTCATGCTGATGGACCCAGCTTTTCCTAAAAGGAGGTCTTTGCTATGACAACCCATTTTTCCCCATAATAGGGGGACACAGGGCTAGGGACACTCCCTAAAGAGTTTATGAGAGATTGTTAAAAACGTATACTTTGGCTAAGACCCCTTCCTGCCCAGTCAGGTGCATATGTTAATGCGCTGGAGGGGGTCACTTTCATGCTGGGGTCATAGCCAAATTCCAATGCAGAGACGAATCTTTCAAATATAGAAATGAAACAGGTATGAAGATTGTCTGGAAGCCAGATAACCAAAAGGATCAGCAGTCCAAGGGGGCAGGAGTAGAATCTGATGGAGGAGGAGCTGAGCCACGAATTGGATTTAGGGATCTGTAAATATTCTTTTACTAGAACACATACCGCTTAGCGGGCTAGCTCTGCCTCCTTCAGATTATTCTGTTACATAGAATGCCTAAGCGAAGGCATCAAGGATAAATCAGAGCTTAGTGGCAAAATTCATAGGAAGAAGCAAATGAGAAAAAAAAAATACATGCTGAATCTAGGCCAGTTTCCCTAATCAAAATTCAGGAGACTTTCCCTGAATGTTCTATAATTGCCTGCTTCATTTGTGTCAGCCAAAGGTTTGCGGGGTTTTCCGAGGTAAGCAATGGAAGATGAATTTCTGTAAAGCATCTCCCAGTTGCATATGTTATCCGTTTCTTAGGACGTTCATGGTAAGTGCACAAATCTTGGACCAATGCCTGCCTGCCCAGTCCCTTGCTGAGATAGTGTGCCCTCCGGTTTTCTGCTGATCCGATTAGGAAGGGAACAACTGTCAGATCACATTCTGCCGTCTCCTTCCAGTTTGGGATTTGGGGCTCATCCACGGGTTCTCTGCCACTGTTTCCTTCCACTAGGGTGATAGCCAAAAGCTTACCTCTTAATCGAAGGCAATACCTGCATGGAATCATGCCCACACACTGAGTGCCATCTTTTCCACACAAAATGGATGCTTTATCTCACAGGAAGAATAACATCTTTCTCGTAATAGCATCAGGAGCTGGGGCTCTAAAAGAATGGCCTGATACCCAGTCATTACTTCCAAACCCCTCACTAAATTCCTTCCTATTAAAAGTAAAATGAATCAAATATTCCAACCTCACAGTTTTCAAAGAAACCAGAAACAAGTGATGACAACAAAAACCCACTTCAATTTTCAGTTTTCAGACTCGGGGATGCATAGGGAATGAGTCAAACAGCTGGCTAGACGCACACATACACGTACGCCCACACGTACTCACACACAGGAGAGCTGAAAATTCATGCGAGTCAGAGCTGGATTTTTAGCCCAAGGGACAAACACTAGTATTTTTGTACATCTTGTCAAATAAATACCAGTCCTTAAGAAACGCTGATATTTTTTTGAGATCTAGCTAATCCTGGCCACTGTGGGTGAATGTTGAAAACCTGAAATGTTAAAGAGAAAAAAGAAAGTGCTTTCTCATCATGTACCTCAAAACTAGATGCACACCAGAAGAACTGCCTATAACCCTTCGGATGTTACCAGATGCACGGGTGTGTTCTAAACCACCCAACCCAAACCCAGCTTTCTCATTGGATTCTACGTTGTAAACCTCACGCGGGGACCTAGCCACGAAGTATAGACCGTGAAACATGCTTGGATCTGACTGTAAACGCTAGGGTATTCTCCTAAGTTCATAGTCTCTAAAGAGTCAAAGATCAGTGTCCTAAAAGCCAGATCTTCCCCGCAATGCCCTCCAAACACATGGAATGTCAACCCTGAGTGAGCTGTAGGGTGAGGCTTAGACAGTTGCCTGGTAAACATGAATAATACGGACACACCAAACTCCCTATTCTCGTAACTCAACTCCAGTTGAGAGGATGTGAGCTATGTGGCTGGCCTCACTATCCAGAGCCAGGGGGTGGGAAAGCGTGGTAGTTAGAAGTACATGCTTTTGGAGACCTCAGATGTGCGTGGGCCTGCACCCCACCTTCCGGTAGGGCGCCACTGAGAAAGGGTAAGGCTCTGAGTGCCCGTGCTTCCATATGTAAATGGAGGTAGTAAGATGATCACGAGGCTTAAGTGAGCTGCTCTGTGACCAGGGCCAGGAACCGATGATGCTGCCTCTAACAGTGGACACCATCCTTTCCCCCCCACATTCACGTGGGGCTGGGAGGTCTGAGAAGAGACACTCAAGAGGAGATTTTAGGAAGAATGTGCTTTCTGAGGCTGATAGCGTATAAGAACAAACATGTGCCCTGGTGTTGAATTTTAAATGTTTAATTTTTTAATTTTTAAAAATTAATTTTAAATATTTAAATGTTTAATTAGGGGCCCCTGGGTGACTCAGTCGGTAAGGCATCCGACTTCAGCTCAGGTCATGATCTCACGGTTTGTGAGTTCCAGCCCCGCGTCGGGCTCTGTGCTGACGGCTCAGAGCCTGGAGCCTGCTTCGGATTCTGTGTCTCCCCTTCTCTCTGCCCCTCCCCTGCTCATGCTCTGTCTGTCTCTGTCTCTCAATAATAAATAAATGTTAAAAAAATTTTTTTAAATAACTTTAAAAAAATGTTTAATTACTTGCAAGATTAAAACAATACCATAGCCCAGAGTCCCAATAGATGGACTGAATGGAAAAGAAAGAGACTGCCCTTTATAATATTTTTGTCAAAGTCTTCTTAGAAATCTGAACCTGCTATTATTTCAGAAGACCTGTCTCCACCAGCCAGCCCAGCCCCACTCCGGGATAACCACCAAAGTCTGGGTGATGGGAACTTTTGTGCAAAGAGTGTTAGCAGATGCAGAACTGCCTGAAGAGACTGTCTTTCATTACAGGGTTGAAGAAAGTTTTAAAACCTTATTTTGGTCCATCTTTGGCTTGTCTGAAGTCATCTCGGTGGTGCTGAAATACGACCACAAATTCATAGAGAACATCGGCTACGTTCTTTATGGCGTTTATAACGTCACCATGGTGGTCGTGCTGCTCAATATGCTAATAGCCATGATCAACAACTCGTATCAGGAAATTGAGGTAAGACCAGCTAAGTGAAACTGTTCTCTACCCTTTGGTTTAATTTGCGTGGCTGTTTGCCGCAGTGAGGGTAATGATATTAGAAGCCCGTGAGTTATTACGTGTGAAGCCGGAACAGCAAATGACCAGCATTCTTCCCACGGGGCTCCAAGGAGCTCTTTCGATCAACCCGCCACGTGGCAGGGTGGCCACCACACATAAAGTGGCCCAACGAGGGTGGGAAGAATCAGGGTCTTTTATGCTTCCCTCTTTCACATGTCCCCTCAGGACAGCATGCAGGAGGCCCATGGCAAACTGGAATGACTGTATCTTTTAGCCAACACTCCCTCTGCCTCTCACGTATTATTTATTAAATGCCTACTGTATGAAATGCCTGTGCTTAGGCACTGGTAACACACAGACAACTAAGACAGTCCCTGCCCTCTAAGAACTCTGTCCTTTGAGAAAACCAGATACATCAGTCAACAAAGTGCAGTGTCCTGGGCCCTGCACACCCAGAGAAGTCTTACCAGGTGCACGAGATCGGCAGCAGAGAAGCATCCAGAGATGATGCGTGAAGGCCATTCGAGGACTAATACAATTTTTCCAGATAGCTAAGGGAGTGCAGAGAATGTATCAGAGGAGGCGGCTTATCAAAATCTAAAAGGCACATACCATAAGCTAGTGATTGCAGCCTTTTGGGGAAGAGCAAGAAGTTAAAAACAAACAAATGAGCATTAACAGGAATCTAGTGAAGTGGCTTATGATGCATCTGAACATCAAGATGCTGTGTGGCTTGTAGAAAGAACGAAAATGCTCTCCCTGTACAGACGGATGGGGAAAGACCTGCAAATTATAGCACTAAGTAAAAAAAAAAATCAAGTTGCAGGACAATGTTTGTGGTGCGCTTTCGCTGTGCGAGAAAGGAAGAAAAGGGCGTCCGTGCTCATTTGTAATTGGGTAAGCATTTGAAAAAGAAGCCTGTAAAAGTACCCAGACCAAGCATAGCGGGGGATGCCTGCTGAGAGGCGGTAGCTGGGGGGCAGAAATCTTATTATTGTTTTACTTACTATAACGTAAAATAAATAAGCTAAAAATTAATGAAACACACTAACCTCTTTTGAATTGACTCAACAATTCCAGTTCGAGGAATAGATCCACGCAGAAATACGATTTTAATAGATGTTCACTGCAGGGAAAACGTGGAGCTAGCCCATCAACATCAGAGCATTTCAATAACCTCTGATACAGTATAGACTTCAGAACACTGTATATACAAGGAGAAAAACTTGTTTGTGCTGACAAGACAAAATCTCTGTGATATTGTTAAGTGGGGAAAAAGCGCAAGTTGTAGAAAAATACAGGTAGGAAAATCTTATCTACATAACAATACGAATGCATATAAAGAAAGAGAGGGCATCTCTGCCCCTCCTCTGCTCACGCTCTGTCTCTCTCTCAAAAATAAACATTAAAAAAAAAAAAAGAAAGAGAGAAAGAAAGAGCAGAGAAAGGTAGAGAAAAAGTAGCACATTCTTGACCCAGGGCGTCCTCTGGGGAAAGGAAGAAAAGGAGAGAGATTGGAAGGGGACCGTCACATCTGCCTGGTATATACCTGTGTACTCAAGCCTTGTATAAGACAAGTATTAGTGTATTTCTCACACAGAAAACAATTAAAGACCTCCATGCATTCGTTTGCTAGGCTGCCATAACAAAATACCACAGACTGAGGGGCTGAAACACAGAAACGATTTCTTCACAGTTCTAGAGGTTCAAAGTCCAAGAGCAAGATGTTGGCAGAGTTGGTTTTTTTCCAAGGCCTCTCTCCTCAGCTTGCGGAGGGCTGCCTGCTCCTGGTGTTCTCAAAGGGCCGTTCCTGTCTGTGTAAGCATCCCTGGTAACTCTACCACTCCTTAGGAAGACACCAGTCATGTTAGATCAGAACCCGCCCTAGCAACGTCATTGAACCTTACTCACCTCTGTAAAAGCCCTGTCTCCAAATCGAGGCACATTCTAAGGCACTGGGGTTAGGGCTTTAACATATGAATTTTAGCGGATACATTTGGCTCATAACACGCCCCCCCCCCCCCCACACACACACACAGTCCAAAACAGAGTATTCTGAACAGCAGGAACATGTGCCAAGGAGGGAAGGGTGAAACAATGTGGCATTTTGGGCCTACAGGAGGGCAGGCTGTGCAAGAAGAAGGAAGAGGTAAGAGGAAGAGGTGAGCCAGCATGAAGCCTAGTCTCTTCCCCACTCCCCCCGCTGCCACCCACAGGAAAATGCAGCACTGTATCCCTGGACAAAAATCTTTTTTTTAATGGTGTACATATTTGGTCCCTTACGTGGATGAGCTGTTGCTAACCAGCCCCCACCCCCACCCTTCTGGGCCTCAGTTTCCCCATATGTAAGAGAAACCACACGGCACCTAGAGAACGTGCAGACCTCTGTACCACTCACCCTGGGCATTGTACTCCATCCTAACAAGCACGCCATGCTTTGGTCCAAACGAATGTGGCACGTAAATCACTGTGGCTCAGTGTGGAGAGACGCCCACTAGTTGGGGGCGGGGTGGGCAGAGCCATGATGTCACGTGGGCTTGTCACGTCCAGTTACCCCAGCACCGCTTTGCGTCACGGTTCACTGCAGCCCACACCTCCCCTGGCCTGCCGGTGGTGCGTGGACAAGGACCCTGAGACACAGAACGAGGCCACTAGACGCTGCCCAGTGTTCATGGTCACGCTGAACTTTGATGAGGTATAAATTTGTGAATCCTTCCACAAGAACGCTTATTTACTCGGTCAACAGATCTCGAACACCTACTCTCCAAATCCGCGGGCCCGCCTGCCTCTACACCTGCCATGCCCCCACCTGCCCTCCCGTGGCTGAGAGAGAGGCCTTCTCCATCCGAGCTGCCCTGCCTGCGTGCCCTGGCTCCCTGCCCTCTCTCTTGCCTCCTCAGGGGCCACCACTGCACTCACCCCTGCTCCGCGCATACCTTCGCCCTTCCTGTCAGCATTTAAATGAGACTCTGGATCTTAAAAAAAAAAAAAAAAAGTAACAAAAAAAAAATCCTCCCTCCATCCTGCTTTCCAGCTCTTTCTCTCCTGCTCTTTCCTGGCAGCTTTCTCAGAAAAGCTGTTTGCACTCCTCTTGCCTTCTCTACTCATTAACTCCCACTCTTCTCCACCCCCACCCAATGCACATCCGACTTGGTAGAGAACTACTCACCCCCTGGAGCCCAGCTCCACTACCAGCCATCAGGCAGCCTCCCCGACCCCGGGGCCGGTTCTGGAGCCCTACACGCAGCATCCCTTGCATTTGAGCCCTTAGCACAACTCCAGGGGAAAGACCAGGGGATGAGTAGTTCAACATAATCATGTCATGGGCCAGAGCACGTAATCCACGACGGCACGGAAGGACTGTCAACCCCAGTGCATACCTAGTCTGGCCACATAGCAGGTACTCGACACGTGTCTGCTGAACGACTCAAGGCTGAACACTAGGCACTGTGTTAAGCTATGGGAATAAAAATAATACTTCCTGAGGGCGTGCTAATATCGGACACTAAGCGGTCCTCATGTGTGACCTCAAGTAACTCTCACAATGAGCTATGAGGTAAGCATTTTTATCCCCATTTTACAGATGAGGAAACAGAGGCCCAGAGCAGCCATGCCACCATGGCTGCAGAGCTAGGGAGGAACAGAGGCAGGACTGGAACCCAGGCAGGCTCCAGACCCTTTGTTGTCGCCGTGATACCAACCTTCCTCTCAAGTCAGGTGTCCCTGTCACATATCTCTGTTGTATAGCAGAGGCCGGGAGCAAGCCCTGACCTCACGAAACTTCCAGTCTAAAAGACTCCAATATGATGTGTCCCATAGACCAGGCCAGCTGCTGATGGGTTCTCAGCCAAAGCAAACAAAATGGCCAAGCCTGCAGGTGACAGCCTTACAGCACGTGGTACCTCCTGGCAGCCTCATGTGGGCCCCTGGTAGGCTCACCGTCCTGAGAAGTATAGCGAGCATCTGTGCGGAGAGGAACCCACCCCTCACGGAGCACATACTCGATGCCAATCTCAGGGCTACGTGAGGGAGGCGGCATTATCTCCCTCTACTGACGGAGCTCTTGCTGAGGTCCTGCAGCTAGCATGGGCTTGTGGGCCCAGGTCCATGTGACTCCAAATTCCATGCCTCTTTCCTACTCTCGGACTGCCCCACTAGGACAGAGGCCCAAAGAGCCTGCCTATAAAATACAATAAAAATAAATAAATAAATGAAAACACCTGCTACCTCTTGGAGGGCCCACTCAGCATTCCGGGATTGACACCAAGTCAGAATGGATCTGGGGGTCAAAACTACCTCCACCGCCAGACAGCACAGCCGGACTGCCTCCTGCTAACTCCAGTCAGGTCTGTTTCTCTTGAATTACATATGCAGAATCTCTCAACATCCTCTGTGGCAGCACTTCGACCGGTAAGCCATATGGTTTCTAGTAAGCACACAGCGGTACAATACAACATGGGAGATGTTCACCACCCGTGTCTGCTGAGTACTTGAAACATGGCTGGTCCAAATTGACATGTGCTATAAGTACAAAATATACAATGATTGCAAAGACTCAATATGAAATAAAAATGTGCACCACCTCAGTAAGAATTTTTATAATGATTACCTGCTGAAGGGGTTACATTTTGGATCTGCCAGATCAAATAAAATGTATTGCTGAAATTAATTTCACCTGTTCCATTTTACTTTTTATAATGTGCCTACTAGAAAATTTAAATTTAATTAGGTGGTTCACCTTCGTGGCTCAGTATTATATTTCCACTGGGCAGCAATGCTCCAAAATATTAATACCTTGATGCTGTGGTGGACTGTGAATCCAGCAGAGCTCTAAATGTTAATGGATAATGAGATTGAGTGGCAGTGAGAAAAGTTCTCTGGCTAGTGGCAAGTTGGAGAATGTTTGTGAAAATTCCCAGTGGAGAGTCAAGGAGGTATGAAGAGGCTGAGGTTTTCAGCACTAAGTCCTGAGGAGTTAGGCAGAGATTGTTAGGAATAACTAATTTCACATGGTTTTAGCAAGAGCAAATGCCCCATCTTGCATCTTTGCAAAGAAGGAGAACATCCACAGATATATCAGTCAGAGTCCTGTTTAGAAATCTGCCGTCACCAGTTCATGAGATCAAGCCCCACACTGGTCTCTGTGCTGACAGTGGGGAGCCTGCTTGGGATTCTCTCCCTCTGTCTCAAAATAAATAAACTTGAAAGAGAGAAACAGAAAGGAAAGGAAGGGAAGACGAAAAGGAATAAAGAGAGAGAGAAAGAGAGAGAAAGAAGAGAGAAAGAGAAAGAAAGGGAAGAAGGAAAGGAAGAAAGGAATCTGCTGTCATAATGTGTAGACTGCATCCCCACTCGTCACACTGAACTCTGATGTGAAATCGTGCCCTTTGATGTTGTGTCGTTTCCCTCGTCCCACAGGAGGACGCAGATGTGGAGTGGAAATTTGCCAGGGCAAAGCTCTGGCTGTCTTACTTTGATGAAGGAAGAACTCTACCTGCTCCTTTCAATCTTGTGCCAAGTCCTAAATCATTTTATTATCTCATAATGAGAATCAAGATGTGCCTCATAAAACTCTGCAAATCTAAGGCCAAAAGCTGTGAAAATGACCTTGAAATGGGCATGCTGAAT
Organism: Puma concolor; assembly: GCF_028749965.1. Classification (NCBI taxonomy): domain Eukaryota; kingdom Metazoa; phylum Chordata; class Mammalia; order Carnivora; family Felidae; genus Puma; species Puma concolor. Next base: position 128,072,171 of record NC_141667.1, read on the forward strand.
TCCAAATTCAGGGTAGGTAGCGCGGGGTTTATGGGGCAAGAGAAGGTCGCAGGAGGGGGAGGCGGAAGGTGTGTGTGCTTGATCCGGCGCAGGTGCCCTGAGATGAGGGAAGTCAGAGAGGGGCCTGCGCTGTTCAGAACAGGCTGGCACAGCAGCACAGAGAATGCCCGTGGCGGCTGCCCTTCTCCCCACAGCGCCCTGCAGATGTGCCCCGCAGGGGCTGAGCAAGCTGCCTTGCTGAGCCGTGCCCCCCACAGAGGGAGCGCCTTAGAGGGTCCCAGGGAGCAACCGCTCTTCCCAGAAATGGGAAGAGAATGATCCCTGGAAGAAAGCTTCCCTCCCATTATCTCCCCCTCCTGGAGACTCTCAATGTTTATTAGCATATTAAAATCTCTGAGAAATCCCGGAGCAAAGACACCCCCTGCGGCTTTAACTCAGTGCTTCCCAAAGTTGACCAAACTATATTCCATAAGCTGTTGTCATCCTACAGAACTCAAGTCCCAAGAACAGTGTTCCAGGCAACCTAGTAGCAGTGGGCATATCAGGTTCTTTTTAGACACAGCCTCATATATGGGTGTCATATGTGTTATTTGAACATATGTGTGTATGTATTATTTGTTATGTATTTGTTCTTTCTTTCCCTCCCAGAAGACTCGCTACCAGACTGGCACAAGGAATTCTGAAAACCTAACAGCAAATAACAGTTTCAGCAAGCCCACCAGATACCAGGTAACCACACCTCTCCCAGGTACAGGGAGAAGTGGGCTCCATCCAGACATGGGTTTAGCGACATGGCTGTCAGCCCCCCAGAACACAGCTTCATTTCTCCCTTCATTCAGCAAATATGCATTTGAGTGGCAGCTCCATGAGAGGCACTACGCTACTCACTGGGGACGAGGACAAGGCTCCTATCATAGTGGCACTTCCAGCCCAGTGAGGGATAGACACAAGGAACAAGCAAACACACAAGTAAATATGTAACTTCAATTTGATAAAAGTAGAAAGAAGAAAACAATCTGGTGTGAAAACAGAGGGAAAAAAAGGGAGCCCCTGCTTTGGTGTAGTTATCAGAGGAGGCATCTTCAAGGACAGGACACTTAGCTAAGACCTCATAGTTAAGGAGGCAGCCATGTGGGGCCTCCCAAGCACAGGAAAGGCATCAGCAAAAGCCAGAGTGGGGAGACGCGGGCGCCTGGGTGGCTCAGACGGTTAAGCGTCCAATGCTTGCTTTCAGCTCAGTTCGTGATCTCACGATTCATGGGTTCGAGCCCTGCATTGGGCTCTGTGCCTGCAGCACAGAGCCTGGAATTCTCTCTCTCCTCCTCTTTCTGCCCCTCTCCCACTTGCTCTCTCTCTCTCTCTCTTGAAATAAACAAAAATAAACTTAAAAAAAAAAAAAAGCCAGAGGAGAGAAGCTTGGCAAGTCCAGAGCAGCTGGAGCTCAGCAGGCAGGGGCCAGTCATCCAGGTGCAAAGGAGGGGGGCTTGGACTGGCTGTGAGTAGGGTGATGGAGGAAAGTAGACAGATTCAGTCTATGTTCCGGACATATAGGCAATGGGACCTGAAGCATATCTGCAGGGATGGGGGGTATCCCGCGTGACTCCCAGCCATCTGTCTTAAGCAACCAGGTGGACACAGGGGCCACCTGACCTAAGACCACCAGCCTGCCCAAGTCTGTTCTCATACATAAACCTTAGAAGACTTTATATGCTTGCAACCCTTTGCACCGCTTTTGGAAATTAATGCCACATCTCTGTATCTGTTTGAATCAGCCCACGAGCCAGTGATAAATGCTAACTACAGGTTATTGATTATAAAAGTACAGGCCATTCTTTTCCTGTCCTCCCCTTCTCAGAGATCAGCAGTTTTATCCATGCTGATCAGTTCTTATCAGAGGTAAATTTGAAGCTGTCCTGAGCATTCCCGGGGCCGAGGAGCTATGTCCCTGGCCCACCATCCCAGAGGGAGCAATTAGACTTCGACATAGCATCTTCCAGCCACAGATCTCTAATTGTATCTCCACCCATATTTCAGAGTCAGCTGTGCAGGTAGGAGGATTTAAGGGCACAATTAAGAAATGGTTCATCCTTCAAAGTACTTACAGCTTTATGAGATGACACGGGCTAAAAACTGGAAATGGGCAAATCTTATATTTAATCGTGTACAAAATTGGGCCTGACCAGTTTGATCTGCTTTGAGTCATTTTACGGGACCAACCCTTTGGTCAGTGGGAGGATTTTTATTTCCCAGCTTCTCAGAGAAAAGTATAGATTATCTGTGCCCCAAAAGAGATAGAAAACCCTAATGGGTTAGGGTTAAATCTCTGATGGGTTTCGGGCAGAATCAGCTGCAGAGATAAAGGAAGACTGATTACCTGGTGAGACGTCCTGTACCCAGAATGAATCCTTTATGAGCAAGACTGTTTTCAAAAGCAGCCTCAGAGAGATCTCGTTCCCGTCTTCCCTCATCACTGGTTGAGTCCCTGCTGCTTTCAATGTCCCCAAGAGCTTTCTGCTCGGGATTACAGAGATTGGTGGTATTCAGCTTTGGGCTACTGATGACCTTGGACAGCTTGCTCATCCTGTATTTTGTGAATCCACCAAGAAAAGCCCGGGGCTACTTATTCAAACAGTTTTCACAGAAAAGAAGAAAGGAAAACCAGGGCCAGTGAGCATCAGAGGGACGGGGCTGGGAGGCAAGTAAAGGGGAACAGAGAGCACTTTGCATTTGCACATGCACCCTTTGCTCAGCCCTGCAAGGTGCAGTCGGGTCACCTTCCTGAGCCATCATCTGCTCAGACAGGAGGAGTGAAGCAAGACACGGCATGAAGGACACAGGGGCAGAGGCCAGACACTAGCCTGGGTGTAATCTCACCATATGCTGGTGAGAGAGGCATTATCTCTAAACCCATTTATCAGATGAGACAACTAAGGCTCAGTGGTAAAGGTCCCACAGCTAGGTGAACTATGTGACTCACAATGGCACCCCTCCGTTACTACATCATGCTTCCTAGGTGCCCAGGCCTTGCTGAGAACCTGTCCTGCCTGCCAGCAGCCTTCTGTGGAGGGGTGAAGGGGAGGAGGCAAGGTAGAGGAGGAGGTTCTCCCATGAAAGGTTGGGGCAAGGGTCTGACAAAACCTCTTTTGTGTTCTTGGGCCCGCTGGTAGACTTCCAAGTTGCACTGCTTTCTTCCCAAAGCAACTGCCAAAGGTGCAGAGATCAGAAGGAGCCCAAGTACACTTCCTCTTTCTTACCATCCCAGCCGCACCCAGAGCAGGCACCTCGCTGAGGACGTGTGCTGTCCGTGTCTTACACGGTCATGGTTCAGAGTCATTCTGTAGCATTCCCAATAAGACAAAAGCCCCGTCGTTCATACACATGGGGTTTTTAAACTCACTGCCTTTGTGTCTCTTCAGCAGATCCGCTTGAGTGTTCAACCTTAGTCCTTGACGTGTCTCCGTTAAGCGTGTCAATCCCTCGACTTCTGGGGGTTCTCTGTTGTAGGGAAGGCAGAGGCTCGCTGTGCTGTAACTTAGGCCTCCAGGCTTCTGATTGCTAGACTAGCCCCTTGCTTTTGCAATGTTTTGTTTTGGTTTTTCTCCCATCTGGGCTCCTATGGAACTAAACAGTGACACAAAACCAAGATACCGGCGAGGGGGTCAGAGTGTGCCTCCTGCCAAAGTGACTCTGTGACCCGTAACACCATCCAGGGTGTCTGTTTGCTGGGGCGTGTGCAGACACAGACACTCACACTCTGAGAGGTACGTTTCCATCACGGGCAAAGGAAACAAGCCGCATCCCAAATGAACCGCAGAATCCAGGCGCAGTCTGTAAGTCAAGCAAACCCCAGGGTTTGTGATGCAAGCCCTTCCCCAAACCAGTGGGGACTCCTCTTGTCCATGTTCTGGGTCCTCTTCTAGATCCCGCTTTAATAACTGACATGTCCTAGGATCCATTTTGCCCCTCTCTTCCAAGTGTCCCTCGATTTCTCTTTTCCTGGGTGGCACCACGGCTTCCTCCTGGATTCTGCTTCATGTACCATCTTCGACGTACCGTATATGTGCCCTTCGTTTACATCTTTAACTGCCTTGGCTGTGCTGTGCAGAGACATGTCTCTTCTGCAGAAAGGCTTTCTGTTTCCCCAGCACCAGCAGCATGGAGAGGCCATTTGGGCCCCAGGAATGTGGGGGGAGGGAGGCAGAGAATTGTGTGGCTCCTTCCCTGGATGTGGGTCTCCGTGTCATAACCCTTCTGACCTACTGCCCATCTCCTTCGCATCCCCTCAAGTGTCATGGCACTACATATACTCATCCCCAGCACTTGCTAAGGGCAAGAGGGCAAGGTGGGCAGAGTCATCACTGACCGGGACTCATTAACTTGGGCAAAGTTTATTATCTTCTTGAAGTGAAAGAACTCTGTGAAAGAGAGCAAGGAGACATCTCAAAACCCACAGCAAAGGAACATTCTTTTTCCCCCTACACAGCGAAGGAGGGGAGACTTTTGGTGTCCATCTTCCCTGAAAACAGATCTCCTCTGTAGCATCCGCATTACATAGATGGGCACCTTCTAACCACTTTGGCGTTTCTGGGGATAAGCCTGGCATGTCATTCCTGCATACCCCAGGCTGTCTAACAGGTATACCCCAAAGGGGAAACCAGGTGTTTATCAGGACACAGGGTCTAAGCAGTTGCTCAGCAGGTCATACTGTTCTCCTTTTGGGTACCTGTCACTCCTGAGTGTGCAGTGGGGGTGGGAGAAAGGTTAAAGGGTCCCCGCCTGTCTGCAATGTTCAAGAGATTCTGCTTCCATATTAAGCATCTGTAATCCTGATGCGTGGTGAGAGGCTTAATAACAAGCATTTGCTTTTCTCCCCTTGGAGCCACAGATGTGCAAACCTTAGGTCATTATGCAGGCCAGGGATCAACAGTGGGCCATGAGCGTTCGTGACAATGACATACCGATGACCTTCTTCCCCAAGGGCAGCAATATTTTTCATTCAAATATCCCAAGGGGTAACAACTGAACAAAGCCATCAGTCCTCCAAAATCTAGCTGAGGCTTCCTCATGCCTAGAACACTGTTGTTTTAAAGATCAAATGGGTACCTGAAAGCAGCCCAAACCCCCACCGACCAGTGGGAGCCAGTTTCCTGCATCTCATCCCCCAAAGCGTCATGCACGTAACCTTTTCCTGAAGGGTAGAAGAAGCCCCAGCTTTGGTTTCCATTTTGGTTGAATCTCGCTTCTGGGCTGTATGACCCAGGAGAAGTCCCCTGGCTCCACAAGCCTTGGTGTCCTCATCTATGAATGGAGACAACCTCTCCGATCTCACTGGGTTTCTGGGAGGATTCAGCAGGGCCATTTTGTCAAGGAGGCTAAGGGGACTCCTGGTCTGTAGGAGATACTCACTACATCTGTTTCTTTGTTTCTTTTTCACCCCTTCCTTCTCCCCTCCTCCCAGAGGGCCACTCCACAGTGAAGGGGGGCTTGTGAGCAGTGTCTCACCTACTGAAAGCAAATGGAGTTGGAGGGGCACGTTGTGTATTAATAACAAACATACCATGGAATCTTTTCAGCTAATGGGTTGAGTTGTGCTGTACTAAAACACAGCGTGCACCCTAAGCCAGGAAGACAGTCATCACTGCCATGGCTGTGAAAAGACTCCACTCAGCACATCATGAGAAAGAGAACTCTCCACCTCCAGTCTCGGGCTTACGCTTTTTCCCTCTTACGTACAAAACTTCTTCAATTGATGAATCCAGAAACCAAAGAACCCTTAATTCTTGAGGTTTTCCTTAAAATAGAAACAAACTTTAACTAGATCCCCTGGCCCTGCCTCAGCCTGAACATTTGCAGAAAACTTCTGAATCCTGTGTTCAGTACGAATTTTACACACTTGAGTATCTGCTTTTTGGGGTTTTGTGCTTTTCCCCACGAGGACCGGCTCGGGATAAAGATGGTTTTGTTTTGGCTTTACGATTCCAAGTGAAAAGAACCTTACTGAGTCCCAGAAAAGGCATAGATATTCTTAATAACTTGGGCAACCTGCCTTACTGACTAGGAGAATGTCAAGGAGAAATCTAGCCTAGCAGCCTGACCACTAGCATGGCAAGACCCAGGGCTCTCTGACAGAGGGCAGCATGAAGGCAACTTGCTCATTCTCTGTTTGGCAAGAAATAAGGTCACTACTCAAACCGAAGAGTCAAGTGGACTACCAGCCCGAGGGCTGAGGACAAGCAACACTGGCCTGCAGGTGTCTCAGGGAGAGAACTTAGCAACCTGCCTGATGACACACAGCACAGCTAGGGACAGAATTCAGGTCCCTTCCATCTAGAAAAACGCTGCCTCTCTCCCCTGAGTCCTCAGGTCTGAGCAGGTGAACTAGTCACAGGCACAGATGAGCCAGGAACAGGAACTCCCTCCATCTCTGCCAGCTGCTCAGCTCGTGCAAGATTCAGAAGTCTCAGCTACCAAAGTATTTCTTTTTTTTTTTTTTTTTTTTTTTTTTTTCAACGTTTTATTTTATTTTTGGGACAGAGAGAGACAGAGCATGAACGGGGGAGGAGCAGAGAGAGAGGGAGACACAGAATCGGAAACAGGCTCCAGGCTCTGAGCCGTCAGCCCAGAGCCTGACGCGGGGCTCGAACTCCCGGACCGCGAGATCGTGACCTGGCTGAAGTCGGAGGCTTAACCGACTGCGCCACCCAGGCGCCCCCCAAAGTATTTCTAAATCCTGCGATCTCCCAGGAAGCCTCCAACGACTAGCTGGCAAAATCCAAAGTTCACCTCCTGGAGTCTTTCTCACACTTGGCTCTATTCTGGGTGTCTCTTGAGTGTTTACTCATACCTCCTCATTTGCTTAAAGAACCAATATCTGCATAATGCATGACAGCTGAGGGCGCAAACCGTCTCCCCCGGCGTGACCGGCAGCCCAGCATCAGGCATGTGGCATCTCAGGAAGTGGTGTTTTGGCAAAACCTCCCGAGGTCCGGCTGTGTCTGTTTCTGCCTCTGGTCGGAATTTTCCAAGGTGCAGTGGACTTGTCCAACCTGGTCCTGACTCTAAGCCCTGAGGAGAGGACATGACTGGCTAAGGTCACAAAGAAGATGAGGGTAGAGTTGGGCTTAGGACCCTCAAGCAGCACCTATGCATTTTAGATGGCGCTCCCTCCCCCTTCCCCTCCCATTCTCCCTCTCTGTCTCTCTCTCTCTCTCTCTCTCTCTCTCTCTCCTTGGCTTGGCCTGCCACCACTAAGTGTCCTGTTCTTACACCCCAGGGTCAGGATCATGCTATGGGGAGAGGTTAAACAGAGTCAAGCCTGGGTTCCACCAACAGGCAAGGCACCCTCAGAAGAGAGACACCAGGTGCAGGAGGACTCCCGGCCACGGACCGGGCACTCTGCAGAAAAGAGGAGCCACAAATACACCAGGCAGGCTGCTTCTGTCCTTGGCCAGGCTTGTTTGACCCTTTCCTTGTGTTCACATTTCAGAAAATCATGAAACGGCTCATTAAAAGATACGTCCTGAAGGCCCAGGTGGATAGAGAAAACGACGAAGTCAATGAAGGTAAGCGAATGGATTGGTTTCCTACAGGCTGTCAGTGGGACGTGGCCTCACCAGGCTAAAGTCAAGGTGTCATCTGCAGGGCTGTGTGCTTGTCTGGAGGCCCTGGCGAGGCCTTGCTGGTTCGGGTGTGGGCAGAAGGAGCTTCCAGGCAGCCGTGGGGCGGAGGTCTCTGTTCCCTGGCTGCTGTTGGCTGAGGCCACACCCGACTGCATACAGCCGCCTCATCTCAGAACCAGCCCCCCAGGCACTGAGCCCCTTCTCCAGCTGCCATGCTCCTTCCGCTTCTGTCATCCTGCCTCTTTGACCCTCCCTTCTGTCTTCCCCTTCCACTTTTAAAGACTCACAATTAGACTGGATAATCCAAAATAATCTCCCTATGTAAAGTTGGGTGACGAGTAACCTTAATTACACTTGTGACCCCGGCTCCCTTTTGCCATATAAAGTTATCACACACAGTCCGGACACCAGGGATTAGGACCTGGACACCTTTTGTGGGGGAGGGGGTTGGTAATAATTCTGCCTCCCACCTCGTGTCCCATGAGTTCCAAAATGGCCCAGAATTCCTCGTTCTGTGAGTGCACATACAGAGAGCTGCAAGTGGCCTCCCCTCCACTTTCAGAACCTGCCACCACCCTGTCTCACTTCCAGGCTCTCAGAATCTGAGAGCTCAAAGTATCCCCCAACTCAGAATCACTTGTTAACATCGCAGATCCCAGAACCCACCCAGGCCTAATGCATGGGCATCTCTGGTGGGGGGCGGGGTGGGGGGGGAGGGGAAAGAGGGGGTGCTTGCAGGGCAGGGGGGGTTGCATTTTGATAAAAGCACCAGGTCATTCTGATGCACACTGAAGTTTGCAGACTACATCATATTCACTGTTTGGGTTATTTTCCAGTCCATTTAATGCAGTTACTCTTAATGAAAAGCAAACTACCTTAAACCAGGTAATTAATCTTCATGAGACACACAGGACAGATCTGCTCCCTAGAAGCAGCCTCCTCCATGAACAAAGGCATGAAGTCCCACCCTCCCTTGGGCCACAGGGGCTACCCAAAGAGCCTGGTCATGAAGTAACCCTCTGCTTCATCCTGAGGCCATCCAGCATGCAGTCTGAAGATCAACAGTGGCTGAACTCATTCCTGGGCTGACACTGCCTAGGGGCTGAGCGGGAGCCCATCCAGCCGCCCCTACATATGGGTCTGAAACGTAAAACGGCCAGCCTGGCAGCCAGCTGTGATTGACAGGAATGTAACTGATTATACAGGTTGGGGCTGCCAAACGTCAGGCCACTGGGGTTGTACCGTGCAGCTGGGACTCCAGTAAAGCATCCAACGTAAAGGAACTAGGGGACGTATGCATTTGTCAAAAGTGGCCAAACTGTACCTTTAAGATCTTTGCCTTTTCCGTATGCAACACGTGAGGAGAAAAGAGATAGGAATATCAGAAAAGAACATTTGAGCCCTCCTAACTACAAGAGTTCCACAGTCCAAGCCCAGGGGGGTTTCGGCCCACGTGGTTCACTGTGGAAATGAGTGCAAGTTCCCACCTGGTGGTCCCTTGCAATGGAAGGAGGAGGAGGCCTCTGCCGGGTGGTACCGCCTGCATGGTGCGGGGGACCCTGCCCCTGCCCCTGTCCCTGTCCCTGTCCGGCTCCACGGCCACATGCACTGTGCTGAGCCATTCCCTTCACGCTGGGGAATTTCTCCTCTCTGCAGATAAAGACAGAACAAAACATGGAACATCGTGGAAACGACTGTCCCAGTGAAGGAGGGTGTTGCTCAGAGTCTTGAAATCTGCCTTTAATGGCTCCAAGACCAACATTCTAACAATCATGATGTGAAATAGGTGCCAGAATAGGAATTCACAACCTGACCTTGACTCCTCTGTCTACCTGAAACCCTTAACAAAGACCTTGACCAGGAATGGGAAGAAGAAGGTTTTAAGTGGACGGACGTGTCCGTCAGTGGTAGGAGCTGGGTGTTACTTAGATCCAAACACAACCCCCATGCCCTCACCTCTGCCCTTAGTGGGCAACCTGAAATTACACTGGAAAGATGCATGCCCCAAACTGATGTGGAAGGCGCCCCTTCAGCCTGCTCGTGCTGACCAAAATCTCATCTGTCCTTGCAGGTGAACTGAAGGAAATCAAGCAAGATATCTCCAGCCTGCGCTACGAGCTTCTGGAAGAGAAATCTCAAGCTACCGGTGAGCTGGCAGACCTGATCCAACAGCTCAGTGAGAAATTTGGAAAGAATTTAAACAAAGACCACCTGCGGGTAAACAAGGGCAAAGACATTTAGCAGCCTGCATCGGCATCTGTGACTTCTACCAGCATTCCCAGGCCAGGATGGATTTCCTAGCCACCAGCCCTGGCGGGGAAGGGTCTTGGGCCCGCTCCTCTAGGACACTAAGGGGACCCATTGGCTCTGTCCTGAGCAGAGTCGCTGACATGTGCAGTATAGTAGCCTGCCTTGACCCAGAACTGTTGTGAATCTAGGCTGTTGGGTAAGAAAGGCCAGAACAGGAGGAGGGGGAGGAAACGCTCCCTGACACATGAGACCTTTGGTCCAGTCACAGTGACGCATGTCCCTGTGGCCAGCGCAGGAAGAGGCCTTCTTGGATGCACACACATGCCCTCCCACCGCACACGGACCACATCTCTGTCTGTGTCCCAGGAAGACAAACCACCTCATCCCATGCACCCCTTCTCACTCCCTCTCCACCACCTAATCACATCCAAACAGAACCGGGAGGTGACCTGTGATCTATTCTTAAGTGCCAGACGAGAACACAGATAGCCTAATAGCAAAATAGTTCTATTTGTTTATAAAAAAAAAAAAATTAAAAATCCTAAATCAAAAATTGTACTGTAGGTAGCACTGTTTAGAGAACAACAACAAAATCCAAATGATGTATTTTTACCTTTATTATCTTGTATTTACTATTTTTACCTAAAATGGAAAGAAATAAAATTACCTCATAATAGCCTGTGGAGCCTCCGTCAATGTGCCGCCCTCCTGCCATCCTGTGGCCTGTCTGGAGGTGGCCTTGGAAGCCCATGGGCCAGCACTTCTCTGGGAGGAGAACGGGGCAGGTGTGGAGAGGGAAGGGACCAATCCCCTAAGATCATGCAGCCAGAACGCCTACCTCCTAGCCCTCCTCCTATCCCCAGACCTACTGACCCCAACTTGACCAATGTCAGGAAGGAGGTAAAGAGAACGGTGAGGGAAGTGAAACATTTCCTCCCACCCACCTCTCACCCTCTTTCCCTGTGTGGGAGGAGAAGGGGTGCCTGACCCCGCACCCCCACACCTTTCGGGAGGGACCTGAGTGTGAGTGCAGAGAGCGGCCACCAGAGGGAGTCCTAGTCCCAAACAACTCCCATTCAGGGCAGGTTGGAGAAGATGCCCTTGGATTCAGGGAGAGGCCACTGGCCTTACAAGTAATACTAGCCAGATGTAATGAGTGAGCACTTGCTGTGTACCAGGCACTGTGCTGAAAGCTCTCCCGCATCCATCCACTGAACCCTCACAGCAACCCTGTGAGAAGAAAGACGCTCAGGGTCACAAATTCAGAAACCTTGCAGATACCCTGGAGGGGCTAAGTGTGTGTGTGTGTGTGTGTGTGTGTGTGTGTGTGTGTGTGTGTGTGCGCCCGCGTGCGCGCGGGCATGCACAGGTGTTTCTTATACATGGATATGTATGAGGGGGCTTCTGTTTCAAGATATAGAATGCATCTTCAGAGATAAAACACGTTTTACTTAACAACTGCTCTAGGAAAAGAGCAGATCAGGAGCACCAAATAAAAGTGAGGTTGGTCCCAGCACCGAGGCAGTGGGGTGGACCATGACAAACAGGGCAGCTGAGCCCTACCGAAAGTGGGCCACAGACACTCAGCCCGGCCCACTGCTGCCATAAAGAATACAGGCCCAGGTTTGCCAGATTTTCCCAATTTCTGGGCATGGAGTAGGGGAGCCCATGTTTGTTGGGCCCCTGGCAGCCAAGATGAGTGGCTCAAGAAGATGCCCTGAAATGTGGTTTCACACCTGGGCTTTCCTGGCACCATCATCCAACAAGAAGGAAACAGGCGCCTGATGCATACTGTAAGTTTACGGGCCGGGAGCTGTTCACCTGGGGTCCTTGCGAGGGGCCATAGATGGATCTCCAAAACCCTGCCACCCCTCAAGTGCCCAGCATATTGTGTGCTTATCTTTGTAATGGTGCGTTGTTCTGGACAGCACACCTGCAGTGTGCCCCAAATACTCATCCATGGCCCCCTCAAAGCCTGCAGCCGATGACCGACATCATTCAGCAGATGTGTACTGAATCCCTCGTCAACCACTGGGGGTGCAACACATAAGCGTCCAAAGGGGCTCCTTTTTACGCCTGGACTCCGACTAAGAAAGCCGATGTGCTTTGTAAGAAGAGCAGTTGATTTATCCAGGGGACAAATTATCAGCACTTCTGGAAGATTTCCTTTCAGATCCCTCACTTATCTTCATCAGAATGCTAATAAACGCTTCGAAGATGCATTATTCAATTTCCCTATCTGCCTTCAACCAGAGGCAGGTGGCAACCCTGCCCGGGATTTGAAAATCCTGGGGTGCCCTTTTCCCTTCAAGCCTAAGCCTCAAATTCTCCCTTTCAGGAGATAAAGAAAAACAAGTCCCACTAAGGAATTAAAAATGTCAAAGGAAAACTAGCACCATCCATTAGGTTTTTGATGCCACATCTTAGGGGTGAAGGCCGTCCCAGAACGGATTCCGAGCTGCCGGGTAGATGTCGCACAGGAGAGGGACCCCAGGCTCATGGAGAACTGTTGAGAGGCCTTGGAACTGATGGCTGGCAGACCTATCATCTGGAGCTGAGGCAAGAGCTTAGTGATTTTCCAGGCACTGACAACCTCCCTCCCCCACGCCCATCTCCTTGCTCCTGTTGAATGAGCCAGATGAGGGAGGCAGCCGTGGGAGAAATAAAACAGGAGAGTGAAGAATGGAGTCAGAGAAGGGCTCACAGACACGGGAGGAGAAAGGGCCCAGGCCCTCCGTGGAAAGTCCACAGACCCCCAGACTTGCACACTTCCCAAAGCACCCTATCCATCCCCTTGGAGCATGCCGCACAGCTATCCATATAGAAGTCTGTAACTTTCATGTATGCCTGTAACACCTGTCTCCGCTGCTTGCCAGGAAGTTCCATGAGGCGGTCTGGGTCTGTTTTATTCCCACTGTGCGCTGGCACAGGGCCAGAGAGCTGCCACTCCATGAATCATTGCTACGCCCAGTTTTCAAAAATTCCTTCAGATGGCGCCACTGGGCTCTGAAAATGTGAGTTTACAGGAAACACCAGCCATTGTTCTGTGCAGACAAGCAAAACGCTGCAGCTATTTCCCTCCTTGTCACAGCGTGGAAGGAGCTCCAGCTTCCAGTACCCTCTCTTACTACGAAGCTGCTTCAGACTGGGCTGGGACCAGACAATCACAGCACAGACCAGGTGGCGGGGGGGTGGATGGTCAGGGCGAGGGCGAGGGCCTGGCAGCCCCATCCAGGTCTCTGGGGAACCAGTGGTGAAGCAGAGAGTTCTGCAGTAACTTGTCACTTCTGATGGCTCCTAAGACGACTCGGCAAATCCTAGTGACACATCCTGGACCAAAACCCCCAATTAGTCCCCAGAGCTATTCCTAAAGGATGTGTGCTCACACACTTGAGAAAGCACAGCCTGCCTCCTCTGCCCGTCAAAGTATCTCCCTCCCTCCCTCCCATGAAGACTGGAAGACAAAACAGTGACTGACACAACCAGGCTAAGGCACATTCCTTAATGGAGGGGCAGCTGTGCGAAAGCCCCTCCAAATGGCCGTAGGCCTGGGAAGGCCCGGAAGGACACCTTCAAGTCCACTTGCCCCCAGGAGGCCAAGACTCGTCGCCCTGCTGGGACCTGCTGTGATGGGACCTGCTGGGAGCACTGGGTGTCCAGTTACAAATAAGCAGCCTCGGGCCCATCACTCCTCAAAGGGTTCATTAAGGCTTGTGAAAAGTGTGGAGGTGGAGGCTCCCAGAGAGTGACAGGAATTAGGAGTCTGATCCTCAGAGGCAAGGAGGCAACGCCCCCATTCTGTTTCTGTGTCTTCCCCTCATCCCTAGGAGGGTGAATGCGCTAGAGGGAAGGGACTCCAGGAGAGACACAGGATGTAAATCAGCTCAGGCAACAAAATCCCTTGGGCCTGGCCTGCAGACACAGCAAGGGCCCAGGCTGACCCAGCCTCATCCAGCTCTTGGGAGCGGAGGCCGCCCGAGCCGGCTCTTCCCGGAGGAATCCCCAGCCACTCTTTGCTTGGGGATTTCTCCCTCTGCTTCTCCACTGCAGTCAAGCAGCTGGGAAGTCCCTCTGCTTCCGGGAAGGAAGGATACAGACACAGGTAATGAATACAGGGGTCCGGGGCTGGGGTTTCCAGAGCCCTGAGTCTTCAAGGAAGGGAGAGACAACTGAGGGAAGAATCACAAAGTTGGAAAGAAATGGCGTTGGAGGAGCATAGGGCTCTCCCGTACCCAGAAACGCCTCCCTGCAACAGGGGTGGGACAGGAAAGGAGGCCTGCTGCTGAGAACTGAAGGTCAAGGCAGCCTGGCCCTGCCGGTGGAGGAAAAGTACTCCATGCCCACAGACACAGGGCTGGCAACTGGAAGGCCACATCCTCGTCCCAGCCCAGACACCCCCATCCACGTCCACGGAGGCCAGAGAAGGAAGAAGGAAGGGCTGCCCACCACACCATCCCCCACCCCTGCCTGATTAAGGGCAAAGTACACTCGCAGTACAATATGGTTCAAAAGTGTGGATTCCTTGTACTCCAAGTGAGTCACAAATAACTGGGTGAGGGGCACCTGGGTGGCTCAGTCAAGGGAGCGTCCGACTTGATTTCGGATCAGGTCATGGTCCCAGGGTTTGTGGGATGGAGCCCCCGAGTTAGGCTCTATGCTGACAGCACAGAGCCTGCTTAGGATTCTCTCTCCCTCTCTCTCTCCCCCTCCCCTGCTCACGCCATCACTGTCTCTGTCTCTCTCTCTCTCAAAATAAATAAGTAAACTTAAAAAAGAAAAAGAAAGAACTAGGTCAAGCAGAACCTGCTGTGTCTGGACAGGGACCAGCATCAGCTGTGCCCACTGACCAAAGAGGCCCGTGGGTCCTGTGGTGCTGACCCCAGACACACCAGGGCCAGTGGCCCACGGGCCCCAGCAGTGTGCTGGTAAGCAGAAGGCAGAAAAAGCAACTTAGATCCAAATAAAAGTTTATCAAGACACTTTCAGATGTCTGAGTGTAGATTCGGACGCTCGCTGAGTAGACAACACTTCCCACTTTGCCACACCCACCCGAAATCTGTGTGAACTCACAGATCAAGCAGGGGGAAGGCAGGGGTGAGGGGGGCGGGAGGGGCGGCCATGGGGCACATAGGCTTTGTATCCACACTGCCCCATGAGTAGAAACACAATTCACCACCGCCACCCACCCCAGGCAGAGGCTGGCACCTGACCCCAACTTAACCAACCAGAGTACCCAGCACCTCAGAAACCACCATGGCCCCAAGCAGGGCAATCATGTTCCTGCCTTGAGATGCACATACACTTGGACACCAAGAAAGAGAAGTCATTTCTTCCTACTGGGGTTACTGAACAGGGGAATGTGAATGTGAGCCAGCAGCAGACCCCTCCTTGCCTCACAGACAGGGAGTGTCTGGGAAGGAAGTGAAACCAGAGAGGAGGATTAAAGGAGAGGGGAGGAGACAGCAAGAAGGAAGTGAGTGGAGGTAGCGGAGGGGAGAAGGAGGGAGCAGGTGAAAGGTGTCCCCCTATCGCCCTTCTTCCTGCAGCTCCTCCTTATAGCTGGGGAACTGTTCCAGAAGCCGCCTGAGCTCAGCAGGCAAATAAACCCCACTGCTGAAGAAGCTGGTCTGCACGGAGTTTCTGGACAGCTTTTACATTCCCAGAGTCTGACGGACACAGAAATGACAGGATTTCTTTGCCCCACCCATCCCCTTGGGGCTGTTTGGTTTCTGTGGTTAGAGGAGCTGGGCCAGAAACTGACCATTCTGTTTTTCTTGAGATTGAGTGAGGTTCTGACATAGGTGATGGCCTCGAGCTGGTTAAATTGATCAAGGGCAAATCTACAAGACACTGGACGTGAGGGCTGGCCAGGGGCCCAAGCGATGCGAGTACCTCAGGACTGGCGGAATAGGGTGCTCCCCGCTCTGCCCAGGCTCCAGCTCTGAAGAATGCAGATTTGGGACCCTGGACACCTCTGGGATGGGGACCCGGTGAGGCACCTCTCAATGGCTGTGCGGGCAGCAAGTAGTGGGGGAGGCTGAGGAGGGCAACACAGAAACGGGGACAAGGCAATCAGCTGGTCACTAGATGTATCATCCTTGTTGGGGGTGGGGGTCAGTACTGAGACATTCTAGAAATAACCAGGAGACACTTTGAGGATGATCAGGTGCTGGCTGGTGAGGTTCCTGAGGCAAATAGGAAATATACAGCCTTATGTTGTAGGTACAGGCTGGGGAAGCAGACTATCTGAGTTACATAGAGACAACTCAATATTGGATGTGGGGGCATTCTTCTGCCTTCCATGAGCACAGATGATGCAGAGTGCCATGAATCCCGGCAGCTAGGCCACAGACTCAGAGGGTTTTCAGTCTGCTGGTGCCATGGGGATCAGACCTGAGCCGGGTCAGTCTCAGAAAGAGAGAGGAGGTAACTCTTTGGATCATTTCGGTGACAGAACAGAACAGAGCCCCAGGGTTTCGTGCTCAGCTCCAATCAATCACAGGAGAGACAATCCAGCAAAACACAGCCTCCGGTGCTTTCCCAACCTGCACAACTAAATCAGAAGCCCCCACAGCCTGGTGAGCCCTGCGGAAGGTGAACATTCTGAGAGCCGAGCTGTTTTTTAGACACATCTTTACATGCAAATGCTCACAGCATCGTCACTGTCTGTCACCAACAGCGTGAACAGAATGCGGATTCTGTGCTCCGGCAAAGGCCATGGGGGTTGGGGCCAGAGCTGCTGCTCGTGACGGTTCCCCTCCAAAGATACACTCAGACGTGCTTGCTGAGTCCTGGGACTTCTGAACCTCTGTGTCCCCAAGCAGCAGCTCAGGGTGACTGATTTCCATTGGACCGAGGCTGCACCGAGAGGACCGTGTGTATGGATCAGTATTCTAGTCACTCTGGACAGATGTTTCAATTCTTCTCCCAAAGGGGAGAAATACCATTTTCCTGATTCTTAAAGACCTCCCAGTGGGTCCTCCCCCTGCAGACACATGATGGGAAAGATTCAGCCCAAGGCGAAACATAAGGGACTGCTTCTGGGAAACGGAGTCGATGGTCTAAGAGCACAGGTGTGTGACAGCAAACCACGGGAATGGTCGCTCCACACACACAGCCCAGGTGTGTGTCACCCACAGGGTGACAGGGCAGAGCCCTGCAGGCCACCACAGGGAGGCGCACTGCCTTCAGGTAATCCTGGAACAGACCAGGAGGGGGCCATGTCTGCGGCTCCATGAAGATGAAGCCCCCGGGGGGGGGGGGGGCCCTGTGCAGGGACTCCACGGGGCTCTCTGGAGGCCACCCCCAGAAAGAGGCGGCTGGAACCGATGTCAAAGAGGCAGCAGAGAGGAAAGAAGAGAGCAACTACCTACCTGCCAGGCCTCGGAGTCTCCTCCAACACCCAAGGGCAGAAACCACCATCAGCACGGAGCAGAGGAGCCTGGGTCCAGGGAAGCTCCCCAAGTCACACCACCGGCCTCCCGACCCAGGAAACGGCAGCGCCAGCCGCATGGGGTGCCAGCGCAAAGAGAGTAAGGGGGCACAAGGGCCTGGCCTGGCTGCTTCTCCTGGTCTACGAAGTGTTTGGGTGACTTTCCAAGAAAGCAAGGAAAATGAGGGTTCCGTGAATTAAAACCTCAGTAGCCCCCACGAAACGGGCCTCCTGGTCCTCGGGCCCTTGCTTATTCCCCGCCCACATCCACACTGGCTCGGTCATGTGACCAGCGTGAGCCAACGGGACACTAGCCAGCATAGTGCTAGCAGAGGCTTGATTAGCACGTGCCCACTGGGGCTCATCTCGAGGAAGCCAAGCTGTGTCCCGAAAGGGCTGGGCTACCGAATGTTGAGAGGCCACGTGGAGAGAAACCTTGGCTCGCTAGAGTGCTTTGCAGTCTAGCCACGCTCCCAGCCAATGCAGCCACAAGACAGACTCAGCTGGGCGGAGAAGAGCTGCCCAGCTGAAGCCTGTCAACCAAGGAATCATGGCAAGTAAAGTTTGGAGGTACTATATTACCCAAGCGGGAGACAAACAAAGAGACTGAAGGGGAGCCCAGGAACTTTGCACATCATGCCCAGCCCAGCCACAGGAGAGGAACCTCACCCGCTCACCCCAAGAAGGTGACTTAACTCCAAGGACCTCAATTAACAGCGCGTTAGGAATGCAAGTCAGCTGGTGTTCATAATACGGGCACAATCGGGGTTCCCAACGACTTAGATCGACAGAAAGAAACCCTGTCTCTGTCCACCAGTAGATACCCCCAAAACAGCACTGGCCTTCTTCTGGAAGGATGACCCTGGTCAGGGCAGCCCTCCCCTCTGCTCATGCGTGGCAGCGTGTGGGGCGCCCAAAGGATGCTGTGGACTCTGGGGGCGCTGGGCAGGCTGCAGGCTCCCTGGAAGGAAAGAAGGCGAGTCTAGCCACAGTTAAGTGGATTGGTGAGATTTTAATAGAAGCGGTGGACAACACAGAGGTGATGTCTCAGGGTAGTCAGTGAATCACTGCCAGCGGACAATGATAACACGCCCTTAGGTTTCCAACCTTACAGGTGTCAGAGCAGTTTCACATCCTTTACCTCTTCTAATTAAAACAACAACCCAGCAAAGTGGGCAGAGGAGAACTCATTATCGTCTTTGCAAAGAAAGAATTGAAGTAGCTCAGGGATCCCACTGAGTAGAACCACCAGGAACTGGAAGTTCAGCCCCTGAGCCCCGTGAACTGGCCTGGGTGCAAGGGGGGGTGCCCATGAACACAGGTGAATGGGAAGACTGCCCTTGGGCTGGACCCCAAGTGTCCAAGTGTGGATCTCCAAGTATGGCAGCCTGGGGGAGGAAGGATGCTCCTCGCAGGGCATTTCTCCATGTGTTCTAGAACTCCCTGCCTCAGGAGGACAGCTGTCCTCCTACCTGGGACACTCATTAATGATGTACATCTGCAGACTGGAGTGGGGCCTAGCAACCTGTATTTCAAGATGCTCCCGGGTGACTCCAAGGGTCCATCATGTTTGAATGCTAACGCCGCAGAGGGCCCTTTGCCGCATGGCATGGGTATCAGGTTACTTGACTGGTAAGAATGGAAATGGGGCCGGGGACTCATGGTCCAGTGCCCTCACTAACTCTCCAGTCTTCACCAAGGAGGTGGGACTGATCCAATATTGGAGGGCTCTCTGAGATTTGGGCATGAAGAAAAGATGTAGGGTAAAACGTGGGAGGCACCAAGAAAAAAAAAAGGTTGGGGTGAATAACTCAATCCCAGTCTACCCTATGCTTCATATCCATTAATAAACATCATTATGAGGCAAACAGGCATAGCAAAGGGACAGGAAACACTAACAAGGGTTAGGCATAGTAATGTTCTCCAGGGTCTTGTCTCATTTCCCGGAGGTGAGATGTCATTCTTGCACTGGGGCATGGGCGGGGACTCTGCCCACTCTGTCCTGGGGTCTCCAGATTCACCTGATGTCAGACAGCAGAGCTCAGGTGGACCACCTGCCCGAGTGGGACAGCAGGCTTCCTGGGTGCCCTGGCATCAGACCTCCTCCGCGGGGCCGCTCATCCCCCATGTGGGCGGCTCCTGCCCATGGAGACAGGTGCAGGAGCGAAGCGCCCACGATGCACAGTGAGTGGGCATGGGGTGGGAGTAGGGGTGTCCTCTCCTCTTGACCTCACAACTAAGGTCATCATATTTGAGACCCATCTCTTATTTCTTATTTTCACCCTTTCCTTCTCTTGGTGATGGAACCAGAGCCACTTCCGGTCTTTATCCGGAGGAAATGTGCTGTTTAAGTGTGCTCATAATTGGAGCTGGTAATCTCCTTAATTCTCAGCGTGTCCCCCCCCCCCCACCCCCGCTCGGCTCACCGAGCCCCTTCCTGCCTCCTGTTCTATTTTCATCCTGGCCTTCCCAGGTGGGGACTCCTTAAAGGGGCCCAGCTGGCATTCTATCTTTTTCCTTTCTTTCTAAATGGCCCTCGCAGAGCCCAACTGTGGGCCTTTTCCTCCTCATGGTTCAGAGCGAGGCTCTGATCAAGGGCTCTGAGGGGCCAGAGAAGCACCTTCCAAGAAAGGACACTATTTTGGGAGTTTGGACAGTGGAAAGGCCCCGCCTACTCACCCTCTGGCTTAGCAGAGCCCAGCTAGGACCCTCCCGCCTGTGGGGGAGGACAGACGTTCTCGCTGAAGCCAAAAATGGTGAGTGTCTCTTCCACCCTGGCTGTCCTCTCAAGTGGGTGCAGAGAGGGTGGAAAAGTGTCCTTGGTGACATCATTGGTGGTGCCATTGTGAATCAGAGCTCTTGGCTCTAGGACTCCCAACTGGGCCCACTCCCTTCCTCTCTCCAGGGCCCAACCCCACCTCCAGCCTGGGCAGGGCCGGGGAGCCAGGGTGCTCCCGAGGGGCTGAGGGAAGCACGTGAGGAGCAAGGACCTCAGAGAGGGGAGAGAAATAAAAAAGCAAATGACTTTTGCTGTTTCATTTTATACCGTTCTTTTTTAAAAATTACTATTCTCATTACAAAAGTAAACCGGAGCCGCTGGAGAAATTTTTCCAAAACCTCAGCACTCAGAAGCAAATGAAAATTGTCTTTAATCCCAGGGCACAGAGATAGTTACTGGGGGTGCCTGTGGTTGGTTCCGCGTATTTATATCAGCCTTCACCCACAAGCTCGAGTGGACAAGGACTGTAACCTTACTTTTCCATTAGCCAGTCTCTGGGAGGAGCCCACCCCACTCTTCCTCTGAGGTGGTAGAGATCTCAGCTCCGGACGCCCACACCCACTCACCTGACACCGTGCTAAATTCTGCGGGCTGCTGGTAAGTGGGCGATCGTCCCATACACAGCCTTCCCCGCGCTGGCATCCGCCAAGCACCTGCTGTCCTATCAGCTTCCTAAAGGTCAGTCCTGGAAGGTGCTGTTGCGTGGACCTTCACCCCCATCCAGAAGACATCCTCCGACGCCTCCACACGGCTTGCGCGCCCTCCCTGGAACACTGGCTCAGAAGCTCTTCTGTCTTCAAACCATGCTGGAGCTGGAGGAAACTAGCTGTGGCCCCTTGGCACTTCCCGGTAGACAGAGGTGGGTTTGCAGAAACTATTCTACCTTCTTGCACCCGGTGTGGCAGGGGGAGCCAAGCCATCCGTACTCTGAAAGCTGCCTCCCTGGGGCTCTACCCAAGAAAGGTATTTATTATCTCCTTCTGTACCCTGATCCTCAAAACTATCCCTTGTTCCTGCCACCCCCCTCAAGGCAGAGAGGTCTCCTTGTCTCCCAACCAACTTCCCACTTCACCCTGCGCCGAGAGCAGGAAGGTCTCCTGTGACGTCGAGGATGGGAAAGTTTGCCTTTACACAGCGCTACCGTGTAAGGTGGAGTGGTATACGCACTGCACAAACACGTGCCCCTGAGTGGTGAGGATACAGCAGGAGGCTCCCACCTGCCCTACCCTGACAAGGAGAAAGGCGCCTTTTTATAATTCACCCAAAGCTACCATACATGGCCGGCACAGCCCTGCCCTTAGTCATGATGTCTTGTTCCAAACCTTATACCCAGGTCTAGACTCGTGAAACTCAAAAGCCAGCCATTTGACTCCTTTGTGAGTTGAGTCCTGCACTGTTTTCCCTTCCCTGAGGCTTCTCATGTCGGGCTGAGTGTTGTCTCCGTCTGCAGGCAAGAATCATAGGTGTCAGGAGATGCCTGATGATATCACACACACCCACGCACATGCAGACACACACTCCCAGCTCCAAAGCTGGATCTGAATCTTTGGGTTTGAGGCCAGAACTTACATTTAAAAATCTCCCCCAGGTAGGGATGCCTGGGTGGCTCCGACTCCTGATTTCAGCTCAGGCCATGATCTCATGGTTCGTGAGTTTGAGTTCCACATCGGGTTCTGCACCGATGTGGTGTGGAGCCTGCTTGGGATTTTCTCTCTCTCTCTCTCTCTCTCTCTCTCTCTCTCTCTCTCTCCCCCCCTCTCTCTCTGCCCAGGCTCACTCTCTCTCACTCTCAAAATAAATAAACTTTAAAGAAAAAAAAAACCTCCCCCGGTGGGTCTGTAGGGGGTCGAGGAGAAGCCGCGCCATGAGGAGAACCTGAGACCCAGTCCCTGGAGCACACGGCCCCACAACCCTCAGCTCCCCTTGGAGGGGGTGCTGTGCAAGGGTGGTGTAGGCCATTACGTTTCTTGCCTCGGTGGGTGAATTTGGTGGGGCTGGATGGTGAATGGTCATATCTCAGAATGCCCTTGACCTCCCCCCCACCCGCCACGAGCATCTCGTTGTTTTCTCTATTTGGCTCCAGTTGAGATGCTGAGAAAATCCACATCATGCCATCTCTGGGGGAGACGCACCCTAAAGGCTTTCGTAAAGAAGAGCCACATGACTGGAGTCATTCAGCCCACTTCCCTCATCCAGAAGAGCGAGCCCATGGCAGCCTCCTCAGGGGGTGGTGGCAGGAGCCCCTTTCCGAGCCACAAGGGGCTGCGGGGACCACACGTGCCTCCCCAGAGGACGGAGGAAGCCTGTGGGGATGGAGACATCCCAAATTCTGACCTGAAAACCCAACCCAGTAGGAGAGCGGGTCAGATTTCTATCGCCTCAGCATAAAATGGCAATGCTAATGTGGTTTCCAATTTCGGTTTTAAAATGCCACTTAAAGGACAGCGTCAGTTCCCTCACTTAAGACTTTTTTAAAATAATCACATTTCCTCATGAATCAGGCCGTGGGCATATCTGTCCTTCCTTCCCTGTCAAGAACTGGCAGAGCAAAAAGGATATTTTCTCAGATCTTTTCATAAGCAGTTGCTGCTTGTTTGGTCTGTAGGTCTTTCTCACTCCTACCCGGCAGCCTCTGTCCCTCCTGCCCACGGCCTTGGCCCTGGCCCAGGAAGGCCCCCGCCTCTCCCCTGTGGGGGCACATGGTACCCCCAGTGACAGAGGTGCAAGAAAGACCAGGACGGAAGTGGCCAGGGGCAGGTTTGGAGCAGGGGTAATTGGACTGTAGGGAGGAGTTTATCCAGAATTAAAATTATAGGGACCCCTCACGGTTTTATGGGAAAGAAACCAAGTTGTTTAAAAAACAAAAACAAAACGAGATCCTTGAGGAAAAAAAAAAGAAAACATAATTTCAAACCCTGAAAGGAATATGATCCCAAATACTGTCAATTTGGATTCTCCCCCCTCTTTCTAAGCAAGAATGGAACTCCTTCCCTATAGTTTTAAGTATAGGTGGGGGGAGGGACATGAAGCTTGAATGTTGTCAAAAGGACATCTCTCCTTTGCCACCTTCCCATTAACTTAAGATGTGACTTCAGAATTTGTGCCCATGAAGACAGGGTGGGCAGAAGGCCCAGGCCAGCGGCCAGGGACCCATCGAGAGCCTTCTCTGGAGGATCGGGTTTGCAGGCTTGGCCTGTTCTTTGCAGAAGGAGGTGAGCAGGGAAGGGGTCAGGCCTCTGATGGCCCACGGCCCACGCAGGACTCAGCTCGGGAGCGGGATCCAGAGGCAGAACTCAAGCTCGCACCTGCTCCGGCGCCCCCACCTGGCCCAGCTCCCCAGGGCCCACCCAGGGTGCTCACTCTGTAGGCAGCTGAGAGAAGGATGTAGTGATGACAGGAGCCGGTGACACCCCTTCCTGGGGCAGGTAGGGCCCCAGCCCCAGGGCTTCTTGCAGCTGCACAGCTGCAGGCATCAGCCATGCGTGAGGCCACAGGTGCTCCGGAACACTCCATGTACCTCCCAGGTATCCGCTCAGCTGTACCTGAACCATCAGAAGGTTGAGTCCAATGGCCGTTACCAGTCCTTCCTTTGGGGCACCCCCCGCCCCTCCTGTTTCCCACACCCCAGACATCAGGCATCCCTGACCAGTTGGAAGGAGAACAGTCCCTCAGCTTGTCTCTTCTTGGGAACGCTCAGCCTCACAGACCTGGGTCTGCAAGAATGGAAACACCTCTTCCCACCACCTCAAACATGCTGCGGGCAGCATCTCACTTATCAAGGCCTCAAATGCGCTGCATCTACCGGCCAGGCCTTATTTGAGCTCTAAAGGGCTCCATGTAAAAATAATAAAGGAGGCTGAAAACAGGAATGTTCTAGAACAACCACCCAGTCTGAAGGGAAGGCCATAACTTGAGTCCATGAGCTGACTGATGTCGGATGTGTCAACTTTCTACCACCAGTGTCCTGTCCAATTCCTAGCAGGGGGTGGGAGAAGAGGAGAATTCTAAATGGTTACTGTTTGCCTCCAAGATGACTTTTATTTCCTTCTTTACCCTGGTCTGTATTTTCCACATAACGACCAAACGCTACTTTTTATAAGCAGGATTAAAATAAGAGGGAATGAATTTTACTTTACAAAGGTCATTGGGAGCCACTGTAAGCCGTTGACTCTGGCAGTGACCTGAAGATAATCTGGGCTCGTGCTGGCAGGGAAAGGCACCCAGGACAGATGGAGGTGGGTCTCCCTTGAGGTCAACGAAGCTCGAGCTTGCGGGCCCCGGCTCATGTTCACCTGGTCAGGCATTTTTGTAAAATTTGCAAAGGTAAGGCATTTTATGAGGTAAGACTACTGTCTTCCTCTACAACTCCCCTCTACCACCCTGGTCATTCCCAGGAGCACGCCCACCACCCGCTCTCTGGGCTCACTCGTGCCAGGACGGGAAGGTACAGGATCGGGGGTGGGGGTGAGGTGTTCCTAAACAGCTGGTAGCAGGAAACATAGCTAAGGAAGGGAACTGAGGAAACGTAGGGCGCCAGAAGCCAGTCCGGATTGTTCTTCCACAATTGCTTTGGATCTTTGTCAGCTTTTCAAAATTTCTAATTTAGGGATACCTGGGTGGTTGGTTAAGCATCCAGCTTCATTCAGCTCAGGTCATGATCTCTCAGTCCGTGAGTTCGAGGGCCACATTGGGCTCTGTGCTGACAGCTCAGAGCCTGGAGCCTGCCTCGGACTCTGCGTCTCCCTCTCTCTCTCTCTGCCCCTCCCCCACTCAAAAATAGACATTTTTGAGTCTCTCTCTGTCTCTCAAAAATAGACATTTAAAAAAATAAAATTTGTAATTTATTTTGATTGTTTGTCTTTCTAAGTAAATACTCACTTTAAAACCTCATTTTGTGCTGTCATTCTCAAAGACAGCCCCTAAGATGCACAAGGGCCCCACAAAACCTTGCTCTACCCCTGAGGACAGGCTGCAGAAGGACAGGGAAGGGCAGGAGGCTGCTGTGATGGCGGTGTCTGGTGGGGGGGGGCGGCTTGTACACCCACCATGCAGAAGCAGTCCCTATGGAAACGCCAAAAGCAAGAAGAGAGAGAAGGTCCAGCCGTGACACGCAGCCTGGGGCACTCATGGACCTTACATAGCTGGCCACGAAAACAAGGCACTGGCTGTGGGGGGGAGGGTATCTGGACTCTGACCTCGGCCCAGACTCAGGGACCAAAACCCAAGGACGTGACTCTCAGCCTCGGAAGACTCTGAATCTGAGGCGCACAGTCTAAACCGGCTGTAAACGGCCGGAGACTGCCTGGGTCTCACCCACCCAGGAGAGGGGAAGGGTTAGCCAGGGCCAGGGCTAGGAAAGGGGGCTTCTGAGGAGAGGTGACTCTTGCTGGGACTTCAACCCCTGGCACCTGCCTCTGCCTCCAGGCCTCCACAGCCCTCTGCAGCGGGCCAGCAGCCCAGCCCAGGCAGGGGAAAAATGACTCTACTCCTGACCACCCACGGAGCCCCAGCCCTGCCCCAATCTGCATACATCTTGCCTGACAGGCGACCACTGGCCTGGCTGAGGCAGTTTTAGTCTCAGCCTCTCACTGCCAGGTCCCTCCCTCCTCTCCATTCTGAGAGACCCCAGGAGGTTCTCCTGTACCTTATTTTTTTTATGTATTCTCAGAGAGAGAGAAAGAGCAGGGGAGGGGCAGACAAGGAGACAGCAAATCCCAGGCATGCTCCACACCGTCAGCACAGAGCCCAACACGGGGCTCAAACCAACAAACCACAAGATCACGACCTAAAGCAAGATCAAGAGTCGGACGCTCAAGTGACTGAGCCACCAGGCACCCCTGACTCCTGTACCTTTAATCCACTGGCATTTCCACCAGTTAATCTCTGCCAGGTACTTCCTGGTGAACCGGAACGGACACAGGGCCCAAGTAGATTTTTCTTCCTGCCACAATCAGAGTAATTAAAGGAGATGAAGAGCCAATAACTCTTGCATCGTGTGATTCACATTTTTCCAACGTGCTATCTAAAATGATACTGCATCTCATCTGATGTACTCATACTCAATCTTAGGAAACACAATTCTAGAAAAGAACCAGCTCTTCCCGAATGAATTCTTGTGCCCTGGCCTCACCACCGAGTTCCAGATCTTTCCATGAAGTAGTTCTCCCTCACTGCCACAGAAGAGGTGGGATGGGGGGCCTCTTAATGGACCGAACAGACCTTCTCCTTTGAGAAGGGGTCTCCTTGCTGCCTGTCTCTACTTCTGGGCCTGAGGCACCCGCTCTTGTGCCCAATCTCTTCCCAGCATAAACTCACAAACCGGGCACTACCTCCCCCTGGAAATACAGGGGCAAGACCAGAGGACCCAGCCAGACTCCCAGGTGCCCCTGAGCCTGGCTATGGATTCCAAACACCAGCCCTGTTCCAAGCCCTGATGCCCCTTTTGGTACATGCTGGCTCTATCACAGCTTTGGCCTACTTCCCATTCTTGGCCATTGGTGGCCTGTTCCTCAGCATGCAGCGACCCCACTGTGACTCCACGCCACCTGCGCCGGCCGGGTCCAGGCAGCAGGAGGAATGCAGCTTCGCCATCATGCAAACCTCTGTCCTTCCCAGAAAAGCCTAGGGGATCCAGCCGAGGGGGCGGCAACCGGTCACCGTCAGTCTCAGCAGCCCTGGAAGCTTAGTGTCCCTGTGGTCTGCTCAGCTAAAGGGACCCAGATGAGCAGATGAGGTCACAGGTTATTGGATATCAAGGCATGAACCAGTGAGACTTTGTCCAACATGTGGTCCACCAAGAGTCAGAGGCACCCACCACCTGCAGATCCAGACTGGTACCGTCTTCTGGGTGTCCCTGGCCACAACCCCAGCCAGCCCTATGGATCTTTGTCACTGACTCTCTCCATCCCGCCACCCCACAAAAGAACCCGCAGGCCCCCGGCATCAGAGGACAGCGGTTGAGACCCCCTTTCTGGGAGAAGGGCGTCTGGGACCGTTCTCTTTGCAGCCGGCCTCACGCGCACACCCTGTCCTTTCCCCCAAGTATTCCTCCCCACAGACCAGATGGCAACCCCATGCGGGGCCAGGCCTGACCGTGCCCCAAGCCACTTTCCACTTGGAAAAGTGCTTCCTTTCAAGAGCTGCGCTTAGCCTACTTGCTATTTAGTTCTCAAAAAAATGGTCCTTCTAAAATGCAACCTTAATCCACTAGGCACCATGGTTGCCAAAGCCATCTGTAAACAAACAGACAAACAAACAAACGGAAAGCACTGCCCAGGGGGCGATGGTTAAAATGAAAAGGTCTGCAAGCAAGGGTATCATCAGCATTCGCGGAGGAACACTCCACAGCCATCACAGCACAGAACACACACCAAAAACCATCCCAGCAGCAACAAACCCCAGACAGCAACATTTCACCCCTGACCTTCACCCCAGCTTCTCGGTGCCGCTGAGTGGTTTAATAATAATTCCCTTCACATGCAGAAGAAACAGAAATAGCTTCCCCAAGCGCCACAGGCCGCTCAGCACAGTTGATGAAATCCTGGGGCTCTAATGCTCCCAGGCTCCCAAGTTTCCATTAAGCAGCTGCCAAATGGCTCTGTCGTGGCCGGAAAGGCACCCTTGCCTCGCCTGCCTTGGTCCCTCCACAGACAGGCCAGAGGGGCGGACACGTGTGTCACTCAGCGACCACGTAATGGGAAGAGGTCGCTCTGGGGTCCCGGCCCTGCCACCTCTGCCTGTCAAAGCCAACTCGGATCCCCTTTATGATCTTTTCCGAGACTTAAATGTATGGGTACACAAAGCTCCCTTAATGGAAGGTCGCTCTGGCTTGTGTAACAGGCTGTGTAAACTTCATCTCTGCATTTACTCAGCACCAGCCTTGTTTAATTTCCTGTCCGGGGATGTTCAGGGAACATGACTGCCCTCCCAGGGTTCTGAACATCTTTTGGAAAAGAAACAGTGCCCTCCCCACTTCGAGACCAAAAGACCCCCAAAAAAGGGCAAGATGCCTTCTCCAACTTTACCAAAAGGCAAGGCAGTTTGACCACATGCTTTTTTGCTGAGTTTCTCATTAGAAGTAGCCTAAGACCGAGTAGACGGGGCGCCTGGGTGGCTTAGTCACTTGGGTGTCTGACTTCGGCTCAGGTCATGATCTCATGGTTTGTGAATTCGAGCCCCACATCAGGCTCTGTGCTGACAGCTCAGAGTCCGGAGCCTGCTTCGGATTCTGTGCCTCCCTCTCTCTCGGCCCTCCCCCTGCTCACACTCTGTCTCTGTCTCCCTCAAAAATAAATAAATGTTTAAAAAAATTTTTTTAAAGAGGGGACAAGTACAGGCTACAGAATGTCGGCTCCCTTGCATCCTGACCCAGCTGTGTGGCCTTGGCACATGGTATCACTTCTAGAAGTGGCAGCTTCCTCCTTAGGGAAACGGCGGGATGCAACAGTACCTGTCTTCCAGGTCCCAGTGAGGAGAAAGATCACACCGAAGCCCAAGCCGGAGCTGGGCCTGTGGGGAGACGTCCGTGAATGGCAGCTACCGGCACCGCTCTGCCCTCGGAGGCGGTCACGGTAGGGGCGAAGTGCGTGGTGAAGTGAAGTCTGGCTGCCCAGGTTCAAGCCTCAGCCCCACCACTCACAGCCTGCAAGCCCTTGCAAAATGCAATATGATGCTGAAAAGCAGCAGCTGTGGGGAAGGAATGAGCGTGTCGGGGACCCCAGGTTCAGGGATTTCCCCTCCCCCATTGAGAGCAGCGGAACTGCAGAGAGGCTCCATCCACACCAAACCCTTGGCGGACGCCCCTGCTCCATGCTGGCTTCCTGGATACTCACAGCGTGTTGCCAGAGCAGGACCAGAAATCACCTACCACAAACCCTCATCTTACAGCCCAAAGGGCTGGAGCCTGCCCTAGACTCTACTTAGGACCTCTCCACTGAGCCACCCAGACTTCCTGCCCTCGCCTGGTGTCTGACCTGATCTCATGCGTGGGGCAGAGAGGAAGTAGAGACAGCAGGGCCTTGCTACCCCTGTACAGAGGCAAAGACGAAATTCCGGGCAAAATCCCAAACCCAACTACTCCAGCCCTGCAATTCAAGCCTCACGGAGACCCAGGGAAATAAGACAGCGGTGGCTTCACCTGAATAAAATCTCTTCCATTCAACCCACACGCTCTCCCTCCCCCTGGCTGACAGCGTCAGTGAGGAAGCCTGTTCTGAGTTCACATAATGTCCCCTGGGACCCTGCTGCCTGAGAAAAATGCTGTCCAAAATAGGTCAGGCCTTCCAAGAGAGGGAAAACCTCCCCTCACCGGAGTCGCCCACTTGCACGGCTACTGCCTCACTTTCTTGTGGTGGCCGTCCTGTGCTGACGTGGGTAAACCCCACTCCCCTCAGAGCCAGCTTTCCCATCTGGAGAATGAGGGGTTGACCCAAGAAGCATCAGAGCTCAGAGTCTACACCCTAGGAGGACACTGGGCAGCTCCTCAGAACACTGGGCAGACAAGGTGGTGCTGCATCCTTCCGGGTCCTGCTGTCCCCTCCATCCCACACATATCCACCTCCTGGCCCCGGGGGGGGGGGGGGGGGAGGTGGCAGGCGACTAAGAGGGAAGCACTCCGAGCCGGAGGCCTCGCTCAGCAAGCAGTTAAACACCGTGTAGAGTCGGGACTTGGGACCACAGTTTCGATGTCAGACAAAGAGGTTGCGGAGGTGTTTCTCCGGGGCTGAGACGGGATTTATGGGAATGAGCTCTGGCCAAGATTGGCCTTGCACACCCTGGTTTCTCGTATTGTGGCTGCGGCCAGGTGGGAGGGGCGGTGAGGGCGAGGGGGACTAACGCACTCATCTTTCCCCCTGTTCACTCAGCCAGTGCTCACCAAACTCCCCCATGCACTGCACCCCTTGATGGGATGAGAGACATAGCTATGAACTTGGCTGAACCTGTGGGAACCTCGGGAGAGTGACCAGGCAACAGAGCTGAGACTACGGCGAGGGGTGAGGTCTCTAGGGTGCAGAACTTCACAGCTTCATGCCCCAGGCCTCTCACCCGCCTCCCGGTAATTCTGGTCCTGTCGGACGATGACAGTCCAGGCTGACCAGTGCTTCTAGAGAAGTGCAGGGGCTACTGTAGCCAGGGCAACACCTCCCATTCTAGTCTGGGGGGGGGGGGGGGGGCGGGGGCTTGAACAGTTTCTCAAAGGAAGAGAGGAATTTGGACCAGGAGAACCCCTCAGTCCCCCTGACTGCTCACTTCTGGCCACAAAGCCTTTGCCTGGAATGGCAAGGGCACGTGGGCCATCGCCACTATGGCAGCCTCCTCTGCTCCCTGTGCCAGAGCAGAGCTGGCTCACAGTTCGGGGGGGGGGGCACATGTGCCCCCAGGGCACAGCTAGAGAGGCGCCTGGGCCCATGCAACCAGTCCCAACTAGTCTCGGAGCGCCTCTGCCACCGCCCGGGCTTCCCCCAGAGGCAGTGTGCCCTGCCTGCGCTACCCAGCAGCCAGTGGGGCTCCGCGCCCACCCGGCCTCACCGGGAGGGAGGATATCGAGGAGAACGAAAGCAGGTGTCCACGTCCAGCCGCGCCCTGCCTCTGAGTCGGTCTGCTGTCCACAAGTCTGTTTTGCGCGTGTCTCTGTTCACAGGTCTGTAACCGTTTCTTTGCCCGTCAGTCTTTCTGTGACCCTGTTTTTCCTCCCTCCCTCTCTCAGTGTGTCCCTCTGGCCGTAAGTGATGTGAGGCCGGGCCGGGGCAGTCGCAGCGTGTCCCCTCTCGCCCTCATTGGTTGGCAGCCGCTCCCCGGGGGCAGCCGCTGTCAGTCCCGCCCCCCCTCCCGTCCCCCACCCGGGACCTGAGCGCGCTCAGAGCCGCCTCGGAGCGCAGTCTCCTGCTGAAGACAGGAGCGAAGCAGCCAAAGCGAGTGGGGACAGACTCGCCGTACACCGGGCATCTGAACAGGGACTCGCGGCTGCAGGACCGCTTGCTCCGAGACGCAGCAGCCGCGGCGGCGCCGGAGGACTCCCCGCCACCCGCCCTCGGTGCACCTGGCGTCCCGGCGCCGAGCAGGCACCCGAGCTGTGGCCGCACTCCCCGGGCGCCTCCCGCCGCCGCTGCAGCCTGGGGGAGCCCAGAGCCCGGAGCTCAGCAGAGCTGGGGACCGGAGCCGAGAGCGCGGCTGCAAAACCGCAAGCCGGGTGATTGGGCACCGCGGGTGGCGACGGCAGGACACAGGGAGAGCCCGAGGGTCGCGCACTTGGGGCCGCCCGGCTGCGACCCGCAGGGACGGCAGCTGAGCGCGGAGGCGAGGGAGCGGCGCGGCCCCGGCTGACCCGAAGGCACCGGCTCCCGGTCAGGTGCACGCAGCAGGGCGGGAGGGGCGCGCCATGGAGGCGCCCGGAGGCGCTGGTCCGCGCGACACCAAGTGAGGCGGCCCGGCCGGGGTCGGCGGCCTCGCGGGTCATGTACGGCGACGTGTTCAACGCCACGGCCGGCCCGGAGGCGGCTGGAGGCGGCGCGCTGGCCCTGGCGGCCACGGTCAAGGCAGAGGGCGCTTTGCCGCTGGAGCTGGCCACGGCGCGCGGCATGCGGGACGGCGCGGCCACAAAGCCCGACCTGCCCACCTACCTGCTGCTCTTCTTCTTGCTGTTGCTGTCTGTGGCGCTCGTCGTCCTCTTCATAGGCTGCCAGCTGCGCCACTCGGCCTTCGCCGCGCTGCCCCACGACCGTTCGCTGCGCGACGCCCGCGCGCCCTGGAAGTCGCGGCCGGTGTAGCTGCGGGGTGAGCCAGAGCCGGCCGGCGCAGTGTCCCGGTCTCACCCCCGGCCGCCGGTAGGAGCGGGGCAGGGCGAGCCCGACGCCGGGGGTCGCTGGCCCCTGGGCACGCCGCGCCCTGATCCAAAGACCCTTTACGACCTCGAGCGGCAAGGCGGGCGTAAAGGGAGTCGGAGGCTTCGCGGGCTGCGTAGGGTCCCGATCCCAGCAGCCGCGGGCTTCCAAGGTTCTGATCCCCTGGAGGAGTCTCTTCCCCCTCCCCGGACAGCGGGTCTAGCCGGGGTGCCTTCCTGGAAGACGGCGCGCCAGCCCAGACGCAGGAGCCTTCCCCACCGCCTGCTGACTCCCTTACTTTGCACAACGGAGGGGCAGGCATGGCTCGGCGAGAGCGTAACTAGCCAGGGGGGCTGCCTAATCCAGACTCCCTGGCCGGGTGGCTGTCTTCCCGCGGCTGCTACCGCCTCTTCCACCCCTCGCCACCGAGGACCCCAGTCCCCCGAGAATCCGAGAGTGAACCCAGCCGGACTTGCAAATGATGGCCTTTGGGGGCTGCGTCCCCTCGGGGAAGTGAGAGGATGCTGACTTTAAGTAGGTCTCGCTCAGGTCCAAGGGTTCAGTTTTCTTTGTGGGCACGGGAGGGGAAGCTAGTCTAGAGGCACAGGGTCGCACCTGCAGCACCCTGTGGTCGGAGATCTGCGTCCCGCATCTCTAGGGACCACATTTGTACAATAAAACCTCACCGAATTGGACCCAGTGCTGAGTATGTTCTGGTCATTGGTCGCGCCACTTTGGAAAGGGGGTTAAGGGCAGAGCTAGCGGGCAACACTCAAGCTCAATCTGCCTCCTACTTCGCCATGAGCCAGATCAGTTTTAATGATACTTTCTCCTCTCTAGCTTTTACTCAGCGTCAATCAGGTAGTTGTTCTGCGAAGTGTTTTCTCAGAGCCCCTCTCAAAAAAAAAAAAAAAAAGGAATTGCTGCCTTATCTGCAGAAAAAATTCCCTGTAAAGGCTCCATGGAGACCTTCTCCACAGGGCAGTTGCTTCCACCTGGCCCTCTCTTTTGCTCTCAGAGCCTTTTGGACCTGAACCCTTCTAAGAGCCAGTTGTAGACCAGCACCATGTGGTGATGGAAGGGCCTGAGGGTCCAGCAACGAGATCAGCTGCTCACGGCTTCTTCCCACAGTAGGCAGGGGCCAGCGCTGGAGAACATGGGGTTGGGGGGGGGGGGGGCGGTGCAAGGAGCAGTGGATGAATAGAGCCAGCTGTGAGGAGCTGATTAGAAAGACCCTGAGAGGGAATAGAAAGATTTGTGATAACCTTGGCCATTTTCAAAGTTAACCTAATTCTAGGGAGTCTACTTTATGGGGGTTTAAAATAGTTTCAGGAGGTACCTGGCTCAGTAGGGGCACTAGAGCTTAGAGAATGTTTCACTAAAAATAGATTTGGTAGGTTATCTGATTCAGTAGGGCTAAACCATTGGGGGGGGGGGTCACTCGGGTTTTGAGAACCTGAAGAACGCTAGGATGTTGCATCAGGCAAAATGCAGACAGGCACACAATTCCGCACACCGTTTGTGACTGATGTCTAAGGACCCAAGCTGGGGGGGGATGAGGGGGTAGGGGAGATTTGCGAGGGCCAGAGTCCTAGGCCAGTGAGTGCCAAGATTCCCTCCTGGCCCCTATCCAGGAAGCAGGACACACGAGCTGTAGACAGGGTCTCACCTGGATTAACCACGTCTTGGAATGCTAACCCCAACCACCCCCTGATGGTGCTAATTCTGTGAAAACCTCACAGAACATTTTAGTGAGGTCTTTGGAAATGTAGCCAAACCTCTCCAGCCTACAGTAATGGTAACCCGGCTAATCTGCATGACCCTTGGTTGCAGAGAAGATTAAATGGAATAAATGTAAGGAAATATGAGGGCCCCTGACTGGCATCCTGAAGTGGTGCCCAGCTGATAAGAGGAACCCCTTTTTTAGCTGTGATGTGGGGGACTGGGAGGGGGAGGAGACTGTAAAGAGACAGAGTACTCCTTCTCCACATCTCCCAATGGGTACATCTAAAGGCAATATGCAAAGTAGTCAGAGCACAAGCTCTGGAGTCTGAGCGGCTTGAAATCCCAGCTCCTCTGTTCGCTGGCCCTGGGACTCCACGCACATCATTTAATCTATTTCGGCCTGTTTCCTCATGTGTGAAATGGGTGCTCTTTCACCTAGCTCTGCAGGGTTGAAAATGAAATGTGCTAACAAACGTGAACACACCAGCTAGCATCCAGACGTTAGCTCGTCCTCTGAGCCTCAGGCTTGAGGCGGCAGTGCCGAAAGATGAAGCTGAACCCAAAACAGGATGTGCTCTCACTAGGGCTCACTGTCTACTGTGACCACACCAGTGCAAAGGCTGGTCCCTGCAAGGGAAAATAGGAGTGGATGACTGGCTTAGAGGCTGCCTAAGCTTCCCGGGCCAGCATCGGCTGCAGCCAGAGAGATCCCACGAGGCGCTTGGGATCCCTTGATACAATACAGGCCCAAGGCCTCCAGAGGTTAAAGCTGAGAAGTGCTAACGAAGACGGAGACAGCTGGCAAAGTATCTCTGTCTGCTGCCTTGCACTGGTTTCACCACCTAAATCAATGGCCTGGCCACTTCAACTACACAGGCACTTTTTTTTTTTTAATGTTTATTTATTTTTGAGAGAGAGAGAGAGAGAGAGAGAGAGCGCGCACAATTAGGGGAGGGGCAGAGAGACAGGGAGACTCAGAACCTGAGACAGGCTCCAGGCTCTGAGCTGTCAGCAGAGGCCCACGCGGGGCTCAAACCCACAGATTGAGCCCCACAGAGTCCACGACCCGAGTCAAAGTCAGGCACTTGATGGACTGAGCCACCCAGGCACCCCTACACAGATACTTTTGAAATAAACTCTTAGGTAACTGGGCCTATGTAGAGATCGAATCTAGAAACCAGGCAGGGTTGGTGAGAGGGACTGGACTGGGGCTCTGCTTTTGCCAGCACTGTGACCCTGAATAATTTCATTCGCTTCTCTAGGCTAGAGATAGACTGGTTGAGCAGTAATGGGCCTAGCCCCACATTCTCCCCTGGAAAGCAGGGATGTGGCTGAGTTCATGTGTGCCCTCTATTGATACGCAAGGTTAAGTGCACTACAATGCGGCAATTGGACATTTAGATGGATAGCAGGGCGGTAAGTCTGTATGCACACATCCTTCTGCCCTTTGCTCTTCCATCAGTCCTGTGAAGTCTTGGAGCCACCTCTGGAGAGCTGGACCTGGCAGGCTAGAAATATGAACGGGACCCATGGCATAGGCATTTGGGCCGCTCTGCCCATAACCAGCCACTGGGAGCAGACAAGAGGGCTGAGCACAGGTTTCTGATGGGGGCTTAGGGGGCGGTAGGGTGGAAATTAGGGAAGGTGCCTGCAGATGCCAGGGACCAGGGAGAAGCAGCATAGGGCAGTGACTAAGAGCTTTAGCCCTGGCATTAGGTAACCTGACCGTGGCCATCCATGCTACGCCTGGATCGTGTTTCTGGATTTCCGGGAGCCTCGCTTTCCTCACCTGTAAGATGGAGATAATAACAGGACCTGCCGCACAGGATTTTCAACATCGCGTGAGACATCCCGAGGTCATGTTTGACATGCAGGAAGTGCTCTGAAGGCGAGCTGTTCTGATCATTAACCAGGATGACCATTTCAGAAGTGTTCGCAGCAGCACTAACAGCAACTGCTCTTCCTCGGTGACTTGAAGTTCTTCAAATGGGACATGCTATTGCCAGCTGGTAAAGGAGCCTGCCCCTTTCCGGCAGGTGTGCCCAGAGCCGGAAGGCGGCTGTCCCTGGTCTTTTCTCTCTCTGCACATTCTCACTAAACTAGCTCCTCCACTCTGATGGCTTCAGGTACTTTTCAAATGACTCGCTCCAGACCTGTCCCTGAGCCCCTTCGATTATCTTCATTTGGACAGCTCACAGGGAACCTCAAGCTCTGAGACTCGTCATCTTTCTATAAACATTAGATCTTCCTTCAGTCTTCTCCATCTCAGTAAATTGCACCAGCACCTGGCTGCCCAAAGCGAAAGCCACACTGGTCCTTCTTGACCCCAAACTCTTCATCTTCCCACATGCAGTCTACCACCTTCCACAAACCAGCCCACTCCATCTATCCCCTCCATCTCCACCATCGCCACCCAAATTTGAAGCCCAACGTTCATTTTTTTCCTCTCTCTCCGATCAGAGCAACATCTGAGCCCAATGTCTGCCTCGGGCCCCAGCTTATACTCCAGTGGCTTCTCTTTGCCCTCAGGATTTGCCACAAAGCCCTAATCCTGGCCTACAAGACGCAGCACCATCTGCCCGTCCCCCCACCCCCCCTGCCCAACCACTGCAGCCTCATTTCCTCATACTCTTTTGTACTTTTAACCCCTAGGGTCTCCCTGCCTGAGCTATTTGTCTCCCCTCCCTCATCTGGCAAACGCCTTCTTATCCTCCAGGAGTAACTTAAACATCTCTCCTTCAAATGGACTTGCCTGAGTTCTCAGAGAAGATCAGTTCCCTTCATTCATAGGCCCCAGTCAGCTCCCTTATCAGTCAGCTCCCTTATCATAGCTAGTAAATAACTCTGTAATTCGGAGCCTAATGCCTCTCTCCCTGCTACCAACTAAGTTGTATGAGGTCAGGGACAACATCCACCGTGTTCACTGCTGCCTTCCCAATGCCTAGCATAGTGTTAAACACAAAACCGACGATGAGTCTTTGTTGAATGAATTACAGTGGAAAGACAGAGCTAGCAGGTAAATTTGCCTGTGGGCTCTTCACCTGAACCCTTTGCCTTTCATTTTCAGCCTTAAACTAAACTTGTACGAGATACAATATTGAGTTGAACTCTCCTTATTGATTGGCCCTTCAAGTGGCCAGTTTCCTGGAGGTGGTAATCCACAAAATTGTGAGCAACTGACATCTCCTGTCTCCATCTATGTAACACCACAGTTATTACTGGGTCTCCCGCAGAGACTAAAGAACATGCAATTTAAGTTTGTACCCTTAGCTATTTCTACTTGAATCACTCCTTTGCCTGCAGGGAAGTGGAGAGCTACTTTGTAGGATCATTCATGCTTTCTGGATTGTCTTGACTAAGAATCAATTAAATCGCTGCTTCACACATTGAGTTCCTCACCTCTTCGTGAACTTTATCAAAGATTTCCTTCTCAATGAGACCGTCCCCGGATCCTTGATCTGAAACCTGAGCTACCTTGCCCAACCCTAGATGTTTCAAAGCTCCCTTTCCTCCATTTTCTCCTTAGAACTTCCCACTGCTCTATATATTTCATTGTTCTTGTTTTATGTCTCCATCGACCAGAATGAAGATCCTTGAAGGAAAGAACTTTGGTTTTATTCAGTTTACCCTACACCTGACATCTAATGTTACTCAAATGAATGAGCAAACCACCTGGTGAAATGCTCAAAGCCAGAACAAAAATAGAGACATTAAAAAAAAAAAAAATAGGAGCAGTCTTTTTCGTAAAGTCTCCTTCATTCTTTGTTTCTGCTTCTTCTCCACCTTCCAAACTGATCCGATAACCCTAACCAGATAGGGGTCAAAAACACTCAACTATGTTATAGCTTTGCCTCCCATGCGACAGCGGACTCTCTTGCCACAGCTCTACCGCACTGCCTGGCGTAAAGCTCGACTTATAGTAAGCACTCGGGGAGGATCTGGTGAGAGTAAGTGAATGAGCAAGCAGTATGTACCGTCTGAACTGTCATAACAAAGGACAATCCCCACCCCTAAGTTTTTCACGTAACTTTCCAGGAGAACAATTGTGTCATCCTCACCCCTTGGCTTCCATGTCCATCTCAAGGTGGCTTCTCTAGCTCCTGCCACCATATCTGCATCCTAGCCATTGGGAACGGGAAAGGGCCAAGGAGAACATTCCCCTTGGGAGCACGGCACTGAATGGCACCCATTTCTGCACCTATCCTTAGTCACGTGACCATCAGCTAGCTGAAAGGGAGGCTGGGAAGTGTGGTTTGCAGTTGGACACAGTGCTCCATAATTGAGGATGGGGAGGATGGGTATTGGTTAACTTCCGGCAGTTTATTAAACAGACAATAAAAGGAAAATACCTTTGTTTTCGTATGAAGATCTTTGCAGTCTGCAGATCTTTACGTATACCATTTATACGTAACTAGCTGGTTTGTATTCACCATCTTCCCCCTCACTGCTCTACTTTGGCTGAAGCCAACTCTGTAAAATTTAAAGAATTTCATGTGAAGAAAATGCAATTGGGGAATGTTTATCATTAATCTTACTAACGGATGCTGGGACAGCCCTTTGAACTCCTCTGTGCTTTTTTACCGCCTACAATCCCACATACACCCTTCAGCAAAATTAATCTTGTATTCGGAAGTACAAATATGGTCACTATGCGCTGTCTCTCAAAGGTGTTACTTGTGGTACCCGACCCAAATGCAGTTAAAGGCCTGTCCCTCATGCACAACAACTGGGGGTGCTATTATGAGATCTAAACGAGGGTGCTAAAATCAAGCTACAGGGTTTGTAACACTGCCACCCTCACAAGCCACGAAACATAAAAGCACTTCTTGGTTATTTCTCTGGTCAAACACATCAAGTAAACTGTGCCCTTCGACTTTCTGTGGGAAATACTAAGTGCCAACAGGGTAAAGCTCCAATAACAG
The DNA here is from genome assembly GCF_028749965.1 of Puma concolor. NCBI lineage: Eukaryota > Metazoa > Chordata > Mammalia > Carnivora > Felidae > Puma > Puma concolor. Next base: position 128,110,717 of record NC_141667.1, read on the forward strand.
CGTTAGTTTTATAGTTTCTCTAACCAACGATTCCGGGAACCTGATAACTTTGGGGCAAAGATCTCAAAGTTCAAGGAGAAAGAAGAGATACTGGTCTTAAAATTTCTGAGTCTCCAATGAGGCCTGCAAATAAGAGATCTGATATTTAGGGGCGCCTGGGTGGCTCGGTTAATAGTTTGACTTAAGCTCAGGTCATGATCTCCCAGTTTTTGAGTCTGAGCCCCCATGAGGCTCTCTGCTGTCAGCACAGAGCCCATTTCAGATCCTCTGTCCCCTTCTCTCTGCCCCTCCCCCACTTGGGCGTTCTCTCTCCCCACCCTCAAAAATAAATAAAACACTTAAAAATGTTTCATTACAATTAAAATACTTAGTGCTGAGCTATAAACCATTCAACTGAGATCACATTACATAATTGAAAACATGAATTCTACTATGAGAAATCATAGCTTACTCTGTATTCTCATTCATTCCACAAATACTGGAGGCTTAGAATTTGTCAAGAACTGCCCTAACAGTGGGGACACAGGCCTGGCCTCAGACAGCTTCTATTTCCATGAGATGAGACAGTCTCTAAACAGGGTAAAGAGATAAAATCGGCAGTATGTTAGATGGTGACAAATGCAATGAATGAAAAACTTGTTCTTTCTCCCAAACTCCCAAGGTCTTATCTTCCTTCTTTCTGACAGGCTGTTTCGAATCCCAACTGGCCTGGTCAGCTCAGCAATCTCATTAAAATACCTGGATAGCTAGGCTTGATGTTGCACGTTTTGCAAAAAGTCTGCCATTCAACAAAAGAAGACAGTTAAGAGAGGACAATATTCTCTCGGGCGTATCAACTCCAAGAAACACTCTCGAACCAACTTCTGAGAATTCTTTCAAAAAAGGAAGTACAGCTCTGTTCACAATCAGCTCAATTTTTGCCAAAGAAAGGAGAAGACGAAATGGAGGGCGTCTACCCCAACAGGTTAGAAGGGTACACGTGCTACAACACGTATATGTGTACCAATTAGCTACTGGTTTGTGGTTTTTTTAGTTTATCCTTTTCTGTACTGTTAAAACCCTCGGCATGGGGCACAGACAAAAATAGTATTTAAAATGAAGTAACATTTGAGGCGCCTGGGTGGCTCAGTCCGACTTCAGCTCAGGTCATTATCTCACGGTCAGGGAGTTCAAGCCCTGCATTGGATTCCGTGCTGACAGCTCAGAGCCTGGAGCCTGCTTCGGATTCTGTGTCTCCCTCTCTCTCTGCCTCTCCCCCCCCGCTCACACCCTCTCTCTCTCAAAAATAAACATTAAAAATTTTTTAAAAATAAAATGAAATAAAATAAAATAAAATGAAGAAACATTAGGTGAGATTTTTATTGGATAGGGAAAGAGTTAAGAGATAAAAACAAAAGTATGAGGAGCTTTCAAAATAGATCCCCGAATATCCAAAAACTGGCTCAGGAACCACCTCTCACAGAAATTTTACACACATCCAGGTGACACCATACAGATAATGAGCCTTGGCCACCAACCTGCATGCCCCCTCCACCTCCCATCCCACATACCCTAATACGGAGATGGTTACAAAAGCGACCAACAACTCTCCCTTTTGATACCTTCCCTGTAGTCCCACCCTCCTTTCTTTAAACTACAACCACAGAGTGACTTAGATCAAGGGAACACACCACCTTTTAAAAAAAATCAAATCTTTATTAATAATAGGCTTACCAATTCAACAAATATACAGCAGTAGTTAACATGTTAAATTGAGGAACTTTAAACAAAAATGCTTCCTTCTTTGAACCATATATACTCCAGAGCTCTAAGTACTTTCTTATAAGCTTGCCCTAGCCTACTGACAGCCTCCTTATAAATATGTATAAAATCGGAACTGCATCGCAACTGCTGTAAATGTGGAACAGCATCAGCTATTGAGTGTCATATCTGAAAGAAAAATGAAGCAGTTGTCACAGCTGATCCCCTCATCACCTGAACTGTTTGGGCTGCGGCAATTTGAAAACTAATTATCTTAAATCAGAGAGAAGCCAACACCTCTCACTGTTCAGTGAAATAGTATGCCAGAACAAATGCTTTTGAAAATGCTTTAAAAAAATGTTTCCAACACAGCCACTGAAGTCACTACTAAATACCTTATACTTAAAGTAAAAGGGCATAGGGAACTGATTTGCAGAAATGGATTCTTTTGATGAAGGCTTTTCTCCAAAAAGAAAAATAAGAGCTTTTGGATTTATTCTTTTGGGTTGAAATATTTAGTGTGAGTTTTTCTCCTGTTCTAGTGGGGAGCACAAAGATTTACACCATCCTCTTCTAATTAGAATGAGGTTGCACTTCTCCTATATACAACACAGTGGTGGTAAAAGTATGTACTCGGTGGGGCTAATAAAACCTGTGATTAAAAAAAAATTTTTTTAAAGGAGAAAATAATAACAAAGTCACCTGGCAAGGTGGCTAATCAAGGGTTGATCTACTGAAGTCAAGCAGCATCAGAAATAATTCCTGTCAATTAAAGAAGAAATACAAGAGATAATAAGAATGAAAATATGAGTTCTTATGTGCCAGGCACTGCTCTAAGTACTTTATTTGTATTTTCTTTAATCTTTCCCAAAATACTATACAGCAGACTTTCACTTTACAGATCAGGAAACTGAGGTACAGAGTGGTTAATCAACTTGCCTAAAGGCACAAAGCGAACAGACCTATGAGGCCCAGGACTCCCAGGGAGGCAGGCAGAACCCATAGCTACTACTCTACCTCCCAATCATGCAGTCAAGACCGCTCATTTACAGATAGATCTACAGAAGGGAAATTAGCGGTTAAATGAAAATACCCCAGACTCTAGATCTAAATACTTTTTCAAAATCCAACTAAACTACACTAAGCTAAACAAAGAAAAACACATCAACTCTCTTACAAACAGAATGAAGAAACACTACATTCTGAGCCAATCTCCCACCGAGGAAGGAGGCATGGTATATCCATTTCCTATTGTTGGCGCACACAAACAGATAACACAGCCAGTCACAGCGACTGGTCAACTCACCCTTTTTACAAGTCCATTCAGTCAAAGACGTGAGGTCAAAAGAGAGTACCGAAAGAAACCTCCTTCCCCCCCAACACACACACACACACACACACACACACACACACACACACACACAAAAAGACCCAACAGACACATAAGCAGGTTTTGAGATTTATTAAAATAAAGTATTAGCAAACAATATGCAAAAACAAAGTTCTTAAGAGTTATGGCTTTGAAAAAGCACAGTATAGTAAAACCTAATACATTTTTATAAGTATCAAAAAGGTAACAGAATTGAAGCATATTGCTAGAATTTCATTTTCTACCACATAAACAGAAGCAGAACAAGAAGCGGACCTATACTGCAGCCACTGGTTTGGTCTTTATCATCTGCATATGAGTATCTTTTTAAGAGAAGATGGGCAGGTACACACATACATCCAGTTCTCATGATTACAATCCGATCCAATTTTAAAATAAGTGATCCTTAAAATGCAATTTTAACCAAACAGATTAAGAAGACAATAGCTTGCCCAACTATTATCTTCAAGAGTCCCTACATATAAAATACTTCATGAATAAATCAAAGCAACATTATCTCCAATGATATTAGAAAGGAATATCTGACTCTAAAAATGTCTTCTTTATACGGAAAGTAGGATTGTTTGGCCTCACTGTAGTTTTATTATAGTTAATACCAGCTAGTATCAAGAAAGCACTACTTATTAATGGGGGGCAAGAATCTACCTGTACACAAAATTCTGAACTTTTTAATAACAGTATCTTCAAATAAATCCTTAGAGGACAATGGTTTATAATGATTGCTAACAATTTCAAGAATTGAATTATTTGGATGAAAACCATGCACACCTTTTTCACTCTGCCATGAATGACAGAAGAAACCTACTCTATGGCTGGATGTTTTCACCCAAACATCCCATCGTTTGTTTAACAGCAATTGTTACCAGCAAATATTGTATCACACGCTCTTACTTTAAAAAAAAATTGCTATGTAAAATACCTCTCATTGGTTTTTACAAACCATCCAATTTTAGGGTAACACTTCAGTTGTAACACAGTTGTATTTTAGAAGTTAAGTTTCTATTGTGAATAATCCAATAAAACAAAGGCTTGATAAACACTGTTACCTCTCATAATTAGGAAATGCTGAACTATAACCCAGTGAATTCCAAAGAACTGTCCAAGCTTCTGTCCAGCAGGCAAAAGTCTTTATGCAGAAGAAATGCCTTGAATTCTCACTTTCCATACATGCATCTTCTGTGAGAAGAAAACCTCTCCCAAATCCCATCTCTATCAAAGAGGAATATGCTGCTGCTCTGGAGGAAATGGGTCTCAAATAAGAGCCTGCCCCCCAGAAAGCTGCCCTAGTTAGTATCTCAAGAGACCACCCACAAACCAATGTATAGGAAAACTACCTCCCAGAAAAATCACCAAACATGCCTGAAACCACCATGCTAACTACTATCTTAGAAGATCCTTGCTTATCTAGCTGATGGGTATGAAGAGAACACATATTTATATTCCTACCTGAGAGAGTGAACAAGGATTTAAGTAATACAACAAAGAAGGGCTCTGATCCTCTTAAAGGTTAACAGATCCAAAACTGAAGTCATCATCGGAAGCTCAATTATCAAGAGTCTTCCTTCTTCAGTAAGTATAAAAGACATTAACACATTTTAAGTGGGGAAGTGATAACGATTCAAAGGAACACTGAGCAAACAACCATAGGAGAATAAAGAAATGGATCCAAGCTGGCATATCAGATGTTTTCTAGAACAGAAATAGAGTACTTAAACAGGTACCATCAGACTTTCTGGAGGTTCTCTGCTACTGGCAGGAGTTCATATTCTCTACAAATCTTCTCCTTCAACAGAACACTGTGACAGAACTGTTTCCCACAGGTTCCCTGTGAGCCCCAGTTCTCATCTTGACAAGAGATTTCAGATGGGACCACGTCTTGATCATTTTACATCTTAAAAGGATATCTTACTCTCAAATGTTATGAAAAGTATCAAGTAGCTACATCCTCTTTCTATACTATTAGGTATAGCTCACTGAACTACCTAGGAATCTTACTGTGGATTTCAACTAAGAAACCCAGCCAATTCTATTACCATAGGTTCCTTACATAATAATAAAATGTGAAAAATGATTTATATTCTGATGTATATACTTGACATTTTGATTGATGTCTTAATCTCTAAAGAAAAAGTGTTAGCTTCAGAAGATCAGTAACATGCCTAATAGTTTACATTCTAAAATATAAGCCAGGCAATACCAAACAGACCATAATACTTCATTATACAAACACGCTGGTCCAAATGCAACTCTTAAATTGTTTTTCCAAATATCTTTTTCTTGGGTTAATTCATTACTCAGATGAATTTTCATTCTATTTCTCTTTTTGCATTTACCAACCTGGTTGTAATTTTATTATTCCCAGGCTCTACTCTTTTCAGCTTGCAAATATTAATATGAAATGTCTGATTGTTCTAGTGGTGATATTTTCATAAATTTGACCATGAAACATTCCAAAGTCTAAATAAAAATTTTAAAACTGTAATTTTCTGAAATGGTTTCTTTCAGAAGTGTCTTCATTGGTCAGAATTTTAGTTTTTAAAATCTCACTGGCAATTTTTACTTCCCATCCATAGATTTTGGACACACCCGGGAATTACAGAAGCAACTGCATAAAATTTTCAGTTAAAATCCAGGGGTATATAGTTAATGTCTTTTAGTTAAGACCACAGGCTTCTACTCTTCCATGGAACTCTGAACGGTCAATAGCTTCAGTAATGACCTTGATGAGACACAACTCCTTAAGGAAAAGACAGAAAAGACCAATCGCATAAAATCTCAACAACTCTAAAGACCATAACATGAATAAAAACAATTTTTAATTAAATCAATTGAAAACATCAATAAAACAATTCAACAGTTTCCACCAGTTCAAGTCCATGGAAGTTGATTACACGTATCCGTCATTCAACCTGGGTGGTTTCTTCCTACACATTTGTTCCAAAGATTATGCCATAAGCCTGGTAAGTAAAAGAACGACGTAAATAGCTAGGTTCTAACACTAGGCAAATAATTCTCTTTCATGTGGCTGACACAAGTGTGGAAGATTAAGAATGCAGGTCACGTAAAACTTACTTATGTTGAAGGCTCAGGTGACTGTCAGAAAGTATCCTTTGACCCAGCAAAGGACTGTGAGCTGAAACATATATGGCACTTCATCTGACAGAACTAAAGCCATCCACTGGCTGCACTTTGTAAAAGCAATAAATAATGTCACAGAAAAAAGGAACTGTATTCTCCTTTCCTCAAAAAATGCAGAAAGGGCAAAGGAGAGAAAGTCAAACCGAACTAGCACTTTAAATAGAAGACTGACATGGCTCCATATACTTTCAAAAGGCACCAGAAAATAGCTTTCTCTGAGAGGTAAATTAGGTCACTTTTTTTCAAAATACATCTTTGTTCTCATGCCATAACCAAGTGTCCATTTGGCTGCTCTCTAGAAAGAGAGGTTAAAAGTCCTTCCTTCAAGCATGACTGAACAGGTATTTTAGAGTTTTCGTGTCTTTCCTCTCCGAGGACTAGTGTTCTGGGACATTAGCATCCATGGAAGTGCTAATAAATGGGAAAAAACAGAGCATTCGTGGGAACTGAGAGAATAGTCTGCATTCTCTGATACGTGACTACTTCAAAATCAACTATCTCAACAACCACTGCTTACTCGTTTAAGTACCAGACCAGCAGCCCCAACCCAGGGTCAGACCGAAGAGGTTCTTACGGCTACCGCACACAGGTCCTTTCCTTACTAGGGGCAACTGACACCAGTAACAGCAATGGGAGGAGTCTGTGACTTTCCAACACGAGTGACACCCAGAGAGTGGTAGGTAATTAGAAAGGCACCTTACATTGGAGCTACAGAATAACAGTCTTATAAACTAGGTCGAAAATACGAAAAAGGTAGAAAAAGTCTAACTTCCTACAACTGTAATCTATAAACCGCAGTGTTTGTTAATACAAAAGGGGTACCAAGTAAGGATGAGCATCGAAGTCCAAGTCACTTGAGTGTGTTACACAAAAGGTTACACTAAAAACTGTCACCCATCAAAGTGCAAAACAGAAGATTAATGCATGTCAAAGTTAGAGTTCTTGCAACAGTGGCCAAAAGTAGCCAAGCTGAACAAGGCCGCGCATGCACTAGCTATAAAGTAGTACTCGGGACAGACTCGGAGTAAATGACATATACTGGAGATCTGGTGTTTACAATAATTTTTCTTAAAAAAAGGAAATGTTTTACAAAAGATATACTGAATGAAGCCACAACAGACTGACAAACACTTAGCTGTAGTAAATGTACATTTTATGACATCATCTAGAAAACTATCACTTTGCTTTTACTGAACACTACTTGTGAGAGCAGTGCATAGTGTTCCTTCAAATAGAAGAATTTTTTTTTATAGTTTCTTTTCAGCTCCTACCACATGCTTTCAGAAAACAACGAACTACACTTTCTTAACACTGGTAGGACAAAGAAACTGGAAAAAGTACATTTCCTGTAGGGTTAAAAGGAGAAGGGAAGAATTTTCACCACATACTTTCTTTTTCTATTATAATTTTTCATCATGTGACGCATTATATTTTTCCAAGAAACTGAACAAGTAACAGGTTGTTGGGACAATAAGGCAAAATTATGTTCCAGTTTAAGATCAACGCCAAACCTGTGAATTTGGGGTACAATACTTCTACTTTACATTTTTCACAACACTTTTGAGAGTTAATCACATGAACACGAATAACAAACAAATGTAGATTCGTCACAAAATACAAATGTATTGGTCACAATTATGTAGAAAAAAAAAAAGCTGTAATATCTGTTTTCCATGTAAGCTCACAGTATCTGTACTGAAAAGTTTCCCTAAAATTAAAACGAGTCCACGAATAATATAATTGAAAAGACTACTTCTGCACTATGAGACGGAAGATATGGGGTTCAGAGGGGAACCCATCTGAGTAAGGACTTTATCCAGCCACTGAAGAGGCCCATGAAGATGAATCTCAATCCAACACGGGGTGCTGGTAACATCCTGCCGGTGATATTCTGCTCCCCAGCCCTAAGAAAATGAAAAGATATCACAGCAAAGCCCTCTTTAAACTGTAAACCAGTCTAAACCAATTTTAACATACTAACAAAAAGATACTTTAACAATAGAGATCACCAAACCAATCTTAGGATTCACCATGGAATTCAAAGCAACAGAGTTGCAGAACTTTTGGAAAGAGATAGGAGTCCCTTAATAGAAATCCTTGGAACAAGATAGGTTTTAGAATTCTTTTTTTTTTTTAGTTTAGAAAGTTAATACAGTACAATATCTCATAATTAAAACATAAGTATTTCTGCAGTGAGATACATTCTCAATGAGATAAACAAAACTTACAGTCTCATGTACATTCACATCAGATTTTGTTAGGAAAAAGCTTTTAGTTTTTAGGTTTGGGGTTTTTTTTTGTTTTGTTTTTTTTTTTAACTATCAGTTAAGGAAGGCACTGTAGATCTCATCAATGCATGCAAATGTAATTAATGTAGCTGGGATGAAGGAAGCTGGAATATTTTAACCTAAAACTCTAGATAAAGATTAAAATATATTTTTTCACTTTTATTTGCCTGGATTTACCAAATCCTCTGCTTTACTGCTTAAAGTAGTGCTGGCATGGATAAATTAGGCTTAGGGGCGGTGGAGTAGAAATTAAATATACAAAAGTTAGGTTTCTATGGAGAGGGGCATGCCTTCGGGACTGCTGATAAAGTGATGCATAAAACAGACCTATAGCAAAACAGTAAGGAAACACTGGACTATTCTTCTGAATGTCAAAAAAAAAAAAGTCCACATGCAGCATTTCACAGATGCTCTTCTTTGGCTAAATCCGTAAGGACCAAGTGGATCTAGTACAGGATGCTTAAATGTATCAACTAAAACTCTTCCCTAATTTTACTCATGAACCATCATCTTTGGAATGCCAATGAAATCAGGCCAAGAGCAAATGATAAATTTGAAACATTCAACTTTGCAAATCCTTAATAACAGAGGTTAAATACCTGGAAGATAATATTAGTATTCTGAAGAATTTTTTAAGTCACTCCAGTGGGATCTAATAACAACTGAAATTGCAGAGGTTAAGGAACTTGAAAAGCAATTTTAATGTGAAATGCTTTCTAGCAATTTAGTCTTTAATTGAAATTCTTTATAAATTCAGCCCCTATTCATATCAAAATCATTGTCAGTACTATGCATTTTATAATGTCTGGATTATAAAATTACTACTTAGACCTACTGAGTGGTTAAAGCCTTAAATTCAACAACATCATTTAAAAACCTATTAAGTCAAGTCAAAAGTAAATCCCACCTTGCATTTTAAGAATTACTTTTTAGAATCATAACCTATAGAAATATGAACTACATATTTACAGTGACTCAAATTAAGCTACAGCTTACAACCCACTCACCTTGACAAAACTCATTCGAATGGTACACATTTTGGTGAGCTCATACACCGCCTCAAACCCATGGTTGACAGACTGAGCCAGAAGCTGAGCAAACTCTTGATTGTTAAAAATTTTGAGGCTGCAACTGCTGGGAATCTTACAGACAGTGGTAGGATGAAAGCCGTGATGAAAGTTGCAGTTCCTACTCTGTACAAATATGCTGCTGTCACTGAGGCACTCCGCGTACACCTCGCCACCAACGTAGTACAGATGAACACCTTAAAAAGACGAGCATTCCAAGACTCACCTTAATAAATCAGTATAATGAAATCAAAGACGCTGTATGGGGTGCAACCAAGAACACCCACTAATCCACAGCAACCGCGCAAAGTCTGGAGGTAGAAGCTACCACTAGAGGGCCTATGGTGCCGAAGATAAGGAAGAGGTTAATGTCTGCCTGAATTCTACAGTGGTCCTCAAGTAACCAAGACTTAACCCTCAGGCTGGCAGATTATTACGTTTATCAGTTCTTAGGTTGTCTTCTCTTTGCCAACAATCACTTGTTAGCTCTATGAGAGAAAGCGAAGGCAAAAAGACAAAAAAGGCACCTATGATGAGTCCTTTCAAAGGAAAGCTGGCGCTCTTAACTATAATGGAGTCAGTTGGCAGAGTGTTTTGCACTCTTTTTACTAATGGAGGGTACAGCAGCATTCAAAGACCCTAAATCCTCTCTGCTGTCAGCACAGAACCCCCCTGGGATCCTCTGTCCCCCCTCGGGATCCTCTGTCCCCCTTCTCTCTCGGCCCCCCCTTGTTCATTCTCTCCCTTTCAAAATAAATATATAAACTTAAAAAAAAAAAAAAAAAAGAGAGACCCTAAACCACATATGTAATTTCAGTTCACAGGAAGGGGTTCTAAACAGATTTATTTCACTTCCCCTAAAAAGAATGGTTTTTCTATTTAAAAAATATATATGTAAATAATATATAAATGTAATTTCAATATTAAAACTTCAAATTATGTAGTTAAGGTTTAGGTTATTTCCAACTTTTCACTACCCAAACAGTGCTAATAAGACCATCTTTGTAACACATACCCCATACACATGTGAGTCACAGACTTGTATAAGGCTGTGATACGAAAAGCTGTGTTTTGTTTCTGAGCAAATAAAAATGGCACACAGAAGAAGGGATCCTAGAACTGGGTACTAGAAAAAAAGGGAAAACAGATTCCAGAACTAAGAATTCACCAAGTAGACTTCTCTTAAATTACCCTACTGTAGTGCGAAAATCAATGCATAGAAGTGAGGCATTTCACCTACAAAATTGCACCAAGATGGCAAGAGTCAAAAAAGAATGGAAACTTTCTTTTCAACTTATTTTTGGCCATAGTATTTTGCTGAATCTCTTCTACAAGAAATCACTTTACAACGATAATTATGTACATCTTCTCCTAACTTGGACTAAGACTTTCTCAAGTCAAAGAAGCCAAAAACAGCCAGTGGTAAAAACTACACTTCTTAGGAGACAGGTAATACACTCCACCTGGGATAGGTTTCCTTCCTGGCCACTTGATGCATGGGACTCTGCCCTTTCACTGAGGTGTGGAAAGTTCCTTGTTTGTTGTGGCAACTGTCTTGCAGGATGAAATATAAATAAAACCTTGTTACCTGAATTTAAAAGGCAGGAGGAATAGTGGTGAAGCCATGGAAACTTGTATCATTCAAATTGGATTCCCTACCTGTAACCCGGCTCCTCCAACATAAGAGAAATTCTTACAAGGCACTTCAACTCAAAATACTCCACAAATACCTCAATTAATAAATTCTACTCTTCCACCAGCACTCCTATATTTCACAAATATTTGCTGTGTATTTACTATGAGCCAGGCACTGCTGAAAATACTGCTATGAACAATGCGTATTTCTGTAAAGCTTACATTCCAATCAGGAAAATACTCAAAAAATAAACACAGAAATAATATAATTTCAGATCCTAAGTACTAAGAAGTAAAACTAAGCAGGATAAGGAAAAGAGGACTGATTAGGTCTTAATACATTCACCAGCAGAACTGGAGAGCAGCACCCATGCTCTAGGCTCATCTTCTGCGCCAGCACCTTCCATGATACATGGTAAACGGCAAGTACAGCAAAGGACTCATTTCAACTGAACGCAGGGAAATGACAAAATTACCTTTTCCAATATGTCGCCTAGTGTTTTCAATTGTTGAATTACGATTAACGTTTGACAACAGCCCCAAGCAGAATCTACTTTTGTTATTTGAAGGGTCTGTGAATCCATCCACTAACACGCTAGTAGAAGATGCATGAAAAGCCTCCCCAACACGATTGTTTAATTCATAGTAGACAATTGAACACCAATGTTTGGGCTCCTCATAGGCAACAGGCTGAACATCTGTAAACAAACCAGACAAAAATACAAAAAACAGAACATTTAATGAGTGAATTAGAAACCCCAGATTCTTTGTTTCCCTTTAACCAAACCCAAGCACTCTATGAAAAATACTTTCAGATATTCCACTTAAATCTCATTGTTCCTCCCTGACTTTGAGTCTGTATCAAAAAAAAAAAAATGCCTTGAATATGATGATTTGAAAAATTATCAAATACAAATACAAGGATAGGCAACATCACATTTATTTTTTTTTCTTTAAAATTTTTATTACTGATGTATAGTTGACATACAACATCACTTTAGTTCCAGGCATACAATGCAGTGATTAGATAATCCCTATACATTACTCACCGCTCACCACAATACGAGCAGTTACCACCAGTCACCACACAACATTATACAACACATGTGTAAAATCATATGGTATTTGTCTTTGTGACAAATTTGTATTTGTGACTTATGTCACTTAGCAGAGTAGCCAGCCTCTAGATCCATCTATGTTGATGCAAAATGGCAAGATCTCATTTTTATGGCTGAGTAATATTCCACTGTGTATAAATCTCCTTTATCCACTTATGTACCAATGGACACTTAGGTTGCTCCCATATCTTGGCTATTGTAAATAATGCTGCAACAAACACAGAGGTGCAGATATCTTTTCAAATTAGTGTTTTCAAAAAAAAAAATAGTGTTTTCACTTTCTTTGGATAAATAACCAGAAGTGGAATTACTAGAAAATACAGTGTTTCTATTTTTAAATTTTTGAGGAATCTGCGTATTGTTTTCCACAGCACCTGCCCCAATCTACACTCCCACAAATAGTGTACCAGGTTCTCTTTTCTCCACATCCTCGTCAATCCTTATTTCTTGTCTTTTTGATACTAGCTGCTCAGCCTGGCGTGGGGTGGTGTCTCACTGTGATTTGATTTGCATTTCCCTGATGATTAATGACACTGAGCATCTTTTCGTATGTCTGTTGCCATCTTTATGCCTTCTTTGGAAAAATGTCTATTCAGACCCTCTGTCCATACATGCAAAAGACATATCTGGTACAGGACTATTATCCAAAATATACAAAGAACTCTTAAAATCCAACAAGAAAATAAATAACCCAATTAAAAAAAATGGATTAAATACATAAACAGCCACCTCATTCAAAGAAGACAGACACATAACAAATAAGCATATGAAAAGAGGCCCCACAATGTATGCCATCAGTAAATGCAAATTAAAATAGCAGTAAAATACCACTATAGATGGCAGTGACATTATAGGGACATATAGGGACATTAGAATGGCCAAAATCCAAAAGAGGGCCAACACCAAACGCTGGTGAGTATGTGGAGCCGTAAGCATTCTGATTCACTGCTAGTGGGAACGTAAAATGGTACAGCCACTTTGGAAGACAGTTTGGCAGTTTCTTACAAAACTTAACATACTCTTACCATATAACCATATACCAGCAAACACGCTCAGTATTTACCCAAAGGAGCTAAAAATTTATTCCATATAAAAACCTACGCGTAGATGTGTACAGCAGCCTTATTCATATTTGCCAAAACTTAAAAGCAAGCAAGATGTCCTTCTTTTTTTTTTTAATTTTTTTTTTTTCAATGTTTTTATTTTTTTTGGGACAGAGAGAGACAGAGCATGAACGGGGGAGGGGCAGAGAGAGAGGGAGACACAGAATCGGAAACAGGCTCCAGGCTCTGAGCCATCACCCCAGGGCCTGACGCGGGGCTCGAACTCACGGACCGTGAGATCGTGACCTGGCTGAAGTCGGACGCTTAACCGACTGCGCCACCCAGGCGCCCCAAGCAAGATGTCCTTCAATAGGTGAGTGGAAAACAAACTCTGGTACATACAGATGACAGAATATTATTCAGCTCAACAGAGACATGAGCTACCAAACCATGAAAAGAGATGAAACTTAAATGCATGTTACTCTGTGAAAGAAACCAATGTGATGAGGCTGCATACTATATGATTCTAATTAGATGACATTTTGGAAAAGGCAAAACTATGGAGACAGAAAAATTACCAGGAGTCAGAGGGAATGAGGGATGAATGAGGGATGAGCAGGCAAAGCATAGAGGATTTTTAGGGCCGTGAAACTATTCTGTATACCATAGGTATACTTCCATATACTTCGCTACTACATTCATTTGTTACAATCCACAAAACACACACCAAAAACGGCCTCTAATGTAAATTATCAATTTGGGATGATAATGATGGTAAAGGCAGGTTCATCGATTGTAAGAAATGGACCACTCCAGTGTAGGGTTTTGGTAGCTGGCAAGGCTGTGCATGTGTGGAGGCGGGGGTGGGGGTGGGAGGTGAGAATGACCTGTACTTTTATACTCTTATTTGCTGTGAACCTAAAACTCATATAAAAAATAAAGTCTGTTGAAAACACACACACACACACTCACACACACACACACAACTAAGTGAGCATTAACTTTGGTAAAAGGTGGTATACATACTAATGTTAAAGGCCAGAACTGCCTATGGAAAAAGATTTATACATCAACTATCGGCCAAAATCTTATTGTTGTGAAAGTCAACAATTCCTAATGGACGCAATGGACGGGAGGGACACATGAAACTCTTCTTCCAATGCTCACAGGGTTTCTTTCTTGAGGCTGAAATGAGGAAGATAAGTGATGAACCCTCAAGTTTTCTTTCAAAAAAGACAGACATAAAAAAATGTCCAAAAACCCCTAAGAGCGGCTATGTGGCCGAGGCAGACCATGCAAAAGAACTGGTTAACTTTTATAAACTCAGCACTGGTTATTCAACTGCAAAGAATTCAGATAAGCAGGACCAGAGAAAAATAAACCAATGTGGACCCATAAAGAGAAGTCCTAAGAGGTCAGAATTTAAAGAAGTTTATACAAAAGATGGAACAGGGAGGGGCCCATAACCAGACGCAGACAAATGAGTTTCAGGCAGTTTTAAGAATAGTATCAGGAAAGCCAGAGCCAAGCAGAAGCTTGCAGAGAAAAAATGCTAAGCACAACTAAAAAGACAATTTTGGTTTGGAAAAAAAGAAGAGAATGAAGAGCTTTGTCTCTGCTCAAGGTAAGGGACACACTGTCAACTGGCAATTCAAGGTGCTACAGTTTAACTCTGAGTTCCCTTCTGTCACCTATCTGTCAAAGAAAACAGAGAGAAAAAACACAAAATAGGACTGAAATGACAGGAAACTTCGGTGAAAAAAGATATCTAAGGAGGGCAAGAAGACTTGAGTGCCAAGTTCCTCTAAAGGGACTAAGCTGTTAGGCCGAGACAAACAGTACAGCAAGGAGTGTCTCACACACAACAGCAGGAAACTGCACTCCGCCCTCTGCACAGTCAGGAGAAAGAGGAAAAGGAAGATGACAGGTGAAGTAAATCCTCTCCGTATTTTCAAGGAGGATGAGAACACCATTCACTGGGTATTTCCTGACGCGGTATGCCATGGTCATTACACAGAGCATCTAATCCAATCAACAACTAACAATTCCTGTGCAGACATTCTCTCTGTTTAATTTACAAATGGAGAAAGGGAAGCTGAGAGATTTAAAAAGCCATCTTAGGCTGCAAAGTGAATAAAGGGAGGTGCAAGAATTCACATCCAGAAATTCATGTCTGAGACATTTTGATCCAAATGAAGGGAGATTCTATGAATTACAAGAAAATTAGTATGACAAAATTCCTAGATAAATTCTAGACCTTGAAAAAGCAAAGATATTATTCACACATTAACAAAACTACTAGGGAGGCCTGAAATTTAACTATTTTGAGAAATGTGGGGGTCCTGGGAAAACACATGTGACATACACTCATATGGTATCATCACAAACACATGCAAAGTACACAAAAACACCATCCTTTTAAGAAATGTGTAAAATGGCAGTACCTTACTTCTTCTAACTGGTCATATACTAAGGAGTTTAAGGTCTCAAAACACAGTGACTTTAGACAGACAATGAGATACCACTTCACACCCATTAGGATAGCCATTATATAAAAAAACAAAAATGAAACAAAACCAGAAACATGGAAAATAACAAGAGTTGGCAAGAATGTAGAGAAGTGAGAACTCTAATGCCCTGCTAGGGGAAATGTAAATGGTACAGCCGCTGTGGAAAAAAAGTTTGGCAGTTCCTCAAAAAGTTAAACAGAATCACCACAAAATCCAGTCATTCTACTCCCAGGGATAGGATCCAAATGAGTTAAAAGCAGAGAGTCGAATAAATACCTAGACAACAATATTCATAGTGGCATTATTCACTATTCTACCAAAAGGTAGAAACAACCCAAATGTCCATCAACCGATAAATGGATTAACAAAATGTGGCACAGAAGTGCATATAATAACGTGCATACAAGAGAACACATTCAGTCTTTAAAGACAGGAGATTCTGACACATGCTATAACATGGATAAACCTTGAAAAGATTAGGCTAAGTGAAAGAAGTCAGCCACAAAAAGACAAATATTGTATGATTCCACTTAGATAGGCAAATTCAGAGACAGAAAGTAGAATGGTAGCTACCAAGGAGCTAAGTGGAGGGGGGATGGGCAGTTACTGTTTAATGGGAAGAGTTCTGTTTGAGATGATGGAAAGTTCTGGAAATGGATAGTAGTGATGGTTGCACAACACTGTGCATATATTTAAGGATACCAAATTGCTCACTTTACCAACAGAGCCCTCAAAGTATATGAAGCAAAAACCAACAGGAATGGAAGTAGAAATAAAGGATTCAACAGCAATAGTTGGAGATGCCCTAACCTGCAATCTCACACTCTCAATCACTGATAGAACAATTAGAAAGAAAATAAGCAAGGATACAGAGGACCTGAACAACACTACTAACTTGATGTAACTAAAATCCACAGATCTTAAGACATCCTACGGTATCAAAATAAACAGTTTTTTTCCCACAAACACATGGAATTAGTCTCTAAAATAGACCACTGCTCTGCCAGAAGCTGGCAAACCTTTTCTGCCCGCTAAATCCAGCAAGACACAAGAAGGATTAAATTCCATGACCAAGTGAGATGCAAATATTTTAGATTTTGAAAACTACAGACTATCTTTGTCACGTATTCATCTTTAACAACTCTTTTTTTTTCATTTTTTTTTAATGTTTATTTATTTTTGAGAGAGAGACAGAGTACAAGCTAGGTAGGGGCAGAGAGAGAGGGAGACACAGAATCTGAAGCAGGCTCCAGGCTCTGAGCTGTCAGCACAGAGCCCAACGCAGGGCTTGAACTCACAAACCGTGAGATCATGACCTGAGCCGAAATCGGATGTGTAACCGACTGAGCCATCCAGGCAACTCAACGACTCTTTAATAATCTAAAAACCATTCTTAGGTCACAGGCTGTACAAAAACATGCATAAAACAATTCTCAGTAAGTTTTAAAAAGAACGGAACTCATACAATTTAGGTTCAATGCTTTATATTCCCACAATGGAATTAAATTAGGAACCAACAGAAAATACTGAGGAAATCCTGAAATATATGGAAACTGATGAACATGTTGCTAAATAAACAAAGGGTCAAAGTAAGAAATCACAAGGGAAATTTAAAAATATTGTGAACTGAATAAATCCGAAAACAAAACGTATCAGAAGTTATGGGTTTGAACTCCTATGCTAAAAAAGAAACAACTCAAACCAATAACCTAAGATTTCACCTTAAGAAACTATAGAAAGAGGGGCGCCTGGGTGGCGCAGTCGGTTAAGCGTCCTACTTCAGCCAGGTCACGATCTCGCGGTCCGTGGGTTCGAGCCCCGCGTCGGGCTCTGGGCTGATGGCTCAGAGCCTGGAGCCTGTTTCCGATTCTGTGTCTCCCTCTCTCTCTGCCCCTCCCCCGTTCATGCTCTGTCTCTCTCTGTCCCAAAAATAAATAAAAAACGTTGAAAAAAAAATAAAAAAAAAAAAAGAAACTATAGAAAGAGAAGCAAACTAAGGCTAGAGTAAGCAGAATAAAGAAAATAAGACAGACTGGACTGGAAATCCGTGAAAAAGAGAAAAGCTGGTTCTTTCAAAAGATCAACAAAATTAACAACCCTTTAGCTAAAAACCAACCAAGAAAAAAAGAACAAGACGCAAATTACCAAAATCAGAAATGAAGACATCACCACTAACCCCCACAGAAATGAGAAATACTAAAAAGTGTACCACAAAAAACTTTATGTCAACAATCAGACAATCTAGACAAAGTACACAAACTCCTAGCAAGATACAAATTACCAAAACTGACTCAAACAAACAAACAAACAAACAAAAAACCCAGAGACTCTGAATAGAATGACAGAATCAAGGAAATTGAACAGGAATTAAATTTCCCCACAAAGAAAAGTCCAAGCCCAAATATCTTCACTGGTAAATTCTATCAAATATTTAAAGAAGAAATAATACAAACAAACTCTTCCAAAAATAGGAGGGAACAGTTACCAACTCATTCCATGATGTCATTATTACCCTGATATCAATGCTGAATAAAGACAACCCAACAAAACTACATACCACTATCCCTTCCTCATGAATACACAAGTAAAAACACTCAACAAAATATCAGTAAATCTAATCTAGAAATATGTTAAAAAAAAACATTATACACCATATGGAAATATCCCAGGAATAAAAGATTGGTTTCGAGTTCATGTAATACACCTTACTGTTAGAAAAAAGAACAAAACCTCATCTGATTATCTCGACAGATGCGGAAAAAGCTTCTAACAAAATCCACCATCCATTCATGGTAAAAATTCTCAGAAAACTAGGAATAGAAGAGACCTAGTAGTTTACGGCCAGAACAGTGGTAAGTACAAGTGGTGAGAGCAGGCATCCTTGTCTTTTTTTTTCTTTTTTAATTTTAGTTAGATAACATGCAGTGCAATATTGATTTCAGAAGAATTCAGTGACTCACCATTTACATACAACACCCAGTGCTCATCACAAGTGCCGTCCTTAATACCTGTCACCCACCCAGCCCATCTCCCACTCACCTCCCTCCATCAACCCTGTTTGTTCTCTATCGTTGAGTCTCTTGTGCTTTGTTTTCCTTTTTTCTCCCCCCCGCCACCTTCCCATATGTTCATCTGTTTTGTTTCTTAAATTCCACATGAGTGACCTCATATGATATTTGTCTCTCTCTGCTTATTTCGCTTAGCATAATACATTCTAGCTTCATCCACATTGTTGGAAACGGCAAATTTTCATTCTTTTTGATGGCTGAGTAATAGATTCATAAATATATTCATAAACATAAATGTGTGTGTGTGTGTGTGTGTGCGCCACACACACACACACACCCCACATCTTCAATTGTATGGGGAAAGTAATCTAGTGTTTTACCATTAAAGATGGTGACAGCTGTAGGTTTTCATATATGCCCTCTAATAATACTAATAAGAGAGAGATTAAAAGGCATCCACATTGGATAGGAAAAATATAATGCTGTTTTTTATTTACCTGTTCCTGTATTCATAAGACCCTAAGGAATTCGCATACACACAAAAAAACCCTACTAGAATAAATGAGTTCAGCAAGGTTGCAGGTTACAAGATGAATATATGAAAATCAATTGTATTTCAATGTATTTAATTAAGAAGAAACCAAATGTGAAGTTCTAAAGAAATTCCATTCCCTCAGGAATGCATCTATAAAGAAAAGCAAAAGTAAAACAATACTGAAAACTGGAAGATGTAAATAAATGGGAAGACATATCACATCTGTGCACTGGAAGACGATGGCAAACCTCTCAAACTGATTCAGAGATTCAACGTGATCTCTATCAAAATCCAAGGAAGGAATTTTGGGGAGGCAGAAATTTACACACTGATACCAAAATGATACGGAAATGCAAAGAATGCAGAAGTGCTAAACGATTTTGAAAAAGAAAAAATTCTTCTCACTTTCAAATTTCAAAAAAACACTTCTCGCTTTCAAAATTTACTATGAAGCTTTAGTAAGTATCCTAGACTATGAGGTATAGATATACAAATCAACGAATGAGTTGAGAGTCCTGTAACAAACTCTTACATATATGGTCAACTGGTTTCTGAAAAACATGCCAAGGCAATTTGTTGGAGAAATCGTAGATACCTTTCAACAAAATAGTGCTACACCCAACTGGATATCTACATGCACAGAGAGGAATTTAGATCTTTACCATACAAAAAGTTTACCTCAAAATGAATCACAGACCTAAATGTAAAAGTTAAGGCTATAAAATTTCTAGAAAAAGACGAAACAGAAACTATTTTCACAACTTTGGGATAGACAAAGATTTTCTAAATGCAGCACCACAAGCATGATCAAGAAAAGAAAGAACTGACAAACTGGACTGCGTCAAAATTAAAAACCTGCAACTCCTTCTGCCATCTTGCAGCCTGTGGAGGCCTGCTGGGAACAGGACTCCTAAAATGACAAATATGTCTGAAGGCTGTGGTCCAAGGCCATTTTTGCTGGCTCTAAGCGGGGTCTTCAGGACCAGAGGGAGCACAAAGCTCTTCTTAAAACTGAAAGTGTTTATGCTCGAGATGAAACTGAACTCTACCCTGGAGAGAGATGTGCTGATGTGTACAAGGCATAGGTCACAGTGACTCCTGGTGGCAAAGTGAACGAAACCAGAGTAATCTGGGGAAAAGTAACTCATGCTCATGGAAACAATGGCATGGTTTGTGCCAAATTCCAAAGCAATCTTCCTGCTAAAGCCACTGGTCACAGAATCCATGTGATACTGTACCCCTCAAGGATTCAAACTTACTGAAAAGTAAATAAATAAAAGTATAGAAAAAAAATCAAAAATTTTCATGCCTCAAAAGAAAATCCAAAAACAAGCTTTAAGAAAATGCAAAAATAACCCACAGACTGACAGGAAATGCCTCCAAATCATACATCTAACAAAGGAATTCTATCCAGAATATATAAAGAACTCTTACAAGTGAACAGTAAAACAAACAACCCAAATAAAAAATGGGCAAAAGATTTAAGTATTTCATGAAAAAAGATGTATGAATGGCTAATAAGGACATAAAGAATGTTCAACAATCATTACTCATTATGGAAATGCAAATTAAAACAAGGAGACACCACTTCACGTGCACTAAAATCGATAGAGTGGTGATAAAAAGATAAAAAGACTGACAATAACAAGTATCAAGAGCATGTGGAGAAACTGGAACCTCCTATGTTACTGGTAGGAATATGAAACAATACTGCCACTTTGGAGAAATTGGCAGTTTTCTTAAATAGTTAAATTTATCATATTGAGTCAGAAATTCCATTCTTAGGCATTTATCCAAGAAAAATAAAAACAAAGCCCATACAAAGACTTATATGCAAACGTTCCAAACAGTATTGTTCATATGAGCCAAAAACTAGAAATAATTCAAATGTCCATCAACTGATGAATGGATAAAAAAAATGTGGTACATCCGTACCATGGAATATCATTCAGCAATAAAAAGGAACAAACTACTGATACGTGGTTCAACGTGAAAGAACCTTGAAAACATTATGCTAAATCAAAGAAGCCAAGATGCACAAGACTACACATTATGTGATTCAACATACACAAAATGTTCAGAAAAGGTAAATCTATATAGACAGAAAACATTCTAGAGGGTCTCTGGAGCTGACAAAAGGAACAGGGATAGACTGCAAATAGGCACAGGGGATCTTCTAAAAAGCTTATGAATACGTTCTACAAGCAGATTGTGATGATGGTGCCAAACTTTATGCATATTACTAAAAATCACTGCATCGTACACTTCTAATGGATAAATGTTAGGGTATATAAATTATGCTTCAATAAAGTTGGTTTCTTAAAAGTGGCTAAAAAATTAAAAACAAACAAAATAGCAACAACAACAAAACATGGTATTTTTCTCTTACCTCTGCTGGAGATACTAGGCATAATCTGAGGAATCATGTTATTGCTTGTATCCATGGGCTGGGAATTATCTTGACCCATTTGATCGTCTGGTGGCATATAGGCAGGAGGAGGAGTATCAGCTAAGAAGAAGAAAATGAGCCAAGTTAAAATCCCAAAAGAATAGTTAAAGCCTTCATTCTGCTTACATGTATTCTTCAAGCATTGGGAAGTTACTAAGATGACCAGCAGAATTTTTAGTGAACATTACAGACAAACAAAAATGTAGGACGCTATCTTAGGGCATGAGAAAATGAGAAAAGACAATACACCCATTAGCTACTGAAAACTGTTACAAGTTCATATGTATTTGGTCCAATCCAAGAGAGTAAGATCAGTGCTAAAATTCCCTAAAATAGAATTCAAGATCAAGAATTTTGTCCTTATGTGCTCAGAATTGTATGCTTGGAGAAACTACAACTATTACAAACCAATCTGAAGGATGCAGATTATCCTAGTTTGAGTACATACCCACAGAGACACTTTTATTTTTTATTTTTCTTAAAATGTTTATTTATTTTGAGAGTGTAAGAGAGAGTGTGTGCGAGCAGGGAAGGGCCGGGAGGGGGGGAAGAGAGAGAGAGAGAGACAGAGGAGAGAGAGAGAGAGGCAGAGAGAGAGAGAGAGGCAGAGAGAGAGAGAGAGAGAGAGAGAATCCCAAGCAGGATCCACGTTCAGCATAGAGCCTGACACGGAGCTCCATCTCACAACTGTGACATCATGACCTGAGCCTGAATCAAGAGTCAGACACTTACCCAACTCAGCCACCCAAGCACCCCTAGAGAGACACTTTTAAATTATCAACATCATCACATACTGTGTATTGCTAATGAACACTGGAAAATACAGTGGTCATACAAAATGTACCAACACGAACAGCAACAAAACACCTAATTCTTTTGCAACATCCTAAAATGGCTGTCATGTCTTACTAAATGACTAGGTAATTCTCTTAGGAAACTGAATGTTAACTAGAAAATCTTTTGAGTTCCAACACTCACAGTTGACAATCATTGCAAAAACTAGTTATATCTTTGTCTCGGTAGCTATAAATACTGAATATAATTTGTCTCTCACCCGAAGGTTTGTACAAAATATATTTTGAGAAAGAACTGCAATCAGACTGAATTTAGAACAAAGTACGAAAATTAGTTTTTAAACAAATACCTAACAGCAAGTTAAACAGCTGACACTTAATTCCTTTTAGAAAGACAAAAAATAAATAACTGCATCAACTGATATTTCACTGCAGTAGAGAAACCAGAAATAATATACTTCCCTATGGCTCCATCTGCAAGAGTAGGCATTCAAAGTGAGAAAACAATGCGTCCATATGGGACACGCCATTAACAAAATTTGGGAACTTTATAAAATCTACTTATGATCTTTCTCCAGGCAAACCAGTTCATCAGACCTAATTAAAGATAACTGGAGTGCATTTTAACCTTCCAAAGTCTATGATGACGTGACAATCAATAAAGTTAAAAAAGCAAAGACTTCAGAGTCAGAGAAACCTAGGTCTTAAACCTTAGGCAAGGTCCTTAAACTCTTAGAGCGAATATCAACTTCTTTCTCCACCTATAATAACAGGAACACTATCTCACATTGTTGTTCTGAATTAAATGTAATACACTATCTTTCATCATAGTACCAGTTACACAAAAGGCACTCAATAAATGGCACTTCATTATCATAAATTACATGAAAATATTTAAGTCAAATATGGCTACTTCCATATTTTGGTAGAACTTTTATTATTTTTTAATGTTTCTTTCAGAGAGAGTGAGAGAGAGAGAGAGAGAGAACAAGCATGCACACACAGGAGAAGGGCAGAGAGAGAGGGAGACACAGAACTCGAAGCAGGATCCAGGCTCTGAGCTGTCAGCACAGAGCCCAATCTGGGTTCTCAAACTCATGAACCGCAAGATCACGACCTGAGCCGAAGCTGGTCACTTAACCACCTGAGCCACCCAGGCGCCCCTAGAACTTCTATTTTTAATTCCTGGTAATACAGAATTTAGTTGTTTGATCCAATAAATGATCCAGTGATAATTAAACAACATTTCTATTTTTCCAGATTACCTACTTTACTTCACAGTCATCGAACACAGTCTTTGTCTGTCTTTAGAACGTTGATAACCTATTAGAACACTCTGCCTTTAACGTGTATAGGACCCCCTATGAAACCTTTCAACTTAGCAGCATTTGGCTTCACTCTGAAGTCACAGTGGCAGCCACTCAGTGTAGTTAGTTGTACATATTTCTATAACTTCATCCATTCATTTAATAAATATTTACTGAGGGTCTATCATATACCAGGCTCTGATGCAGGCTCTGGGGATGAAGCAGTAAACAAAAGAGGCTAATTACCCCCTTTTCATGGAGTTTGTAGTCAAGATAGGGAGAGGAGGGAAGAGCAGAATATAAGATCATCTATATTATGTTGGACTGTGATACACACTATATACAAAAATCAAGCAGTGAGAGACAGAATGTAGGATGAAAGGAGAAAGTGATTTTTGTTTCATTATTCTTTTTTTTTTTTAATTTTTTTTAATGTTTTATTCATTTTTGAGACAGAGAGAGACAGAGCATGAGCAGGGGAGGGGCAGAGAGAGAGGGAGACACAGAATCCGAAGCAATTCCAGGCTCCGAGCTGTCAGCACAGAGCCTGACGCGGGGCTCGAACTCAAGAACCATGAGATCATGACCCGAGCCGAAGTCGGACGCTTAACCGACTGAGCCACCAGGTGCCCCTTGTTTCATTATTCTTAAAGGATCATCTCCCCAAAACTGTGTTTGCTTTTTTAAAAACATTCAATTTATTCAAACTAAAAAAAAACAAAACCAGTTCATCCATTTCTCCTACCCCTTGTCTCTGGCAACTACCAACCTGTTCTTAGTATCTATGATCTTGGTGTTTTGTTATTGTTGTTGTTTTTCAGATTGCACATATAAGAAAAATCTTATGGTATTTGTCTTTCCCTAACTTACTTTACTTAGCGTAATAGCCTCAAAGTCCAGCCATGTTGTCATAAATGACAAGATTTCATTCTTTTATGGCTGAATACACCACCAGTTCTTTATCCATTCATCCCTCAGTGGACACGCAGGTTGCTTTCATGTCTCAACTATCATAAATAATGCTACAATGAACACAGGGGTGCGTGTTTTCAAGCTGGTGTTTTTGTTTCCTGCAGGTAAGTACTGAGAAATGGAATTAACAGATTATCTGGCACTTCTATTTTTAATTTGTTGAGGAAACTCCATACTGTTTCTCACAGTGACTGCACCAATCTGCACCAACAGTGCATGAGGATTCACTTTCCTCCACATCCTCGCCAACACTTGTTATTTCTAGTCTTTTTGATAGTAGCCACTCTAACAGGTATAAGGTGATAGATGACACATTTTGGTTTTGTATTTCCCTGAAGATTAATGATGTAGAGCATATGTGGTGGTGGTCACGTACATGTCTTCTCGGGAAGAATGTCTATTCAGGTCCACCATCCATTTACTAATTGGAATGTTTGTTTCTGTGCTATTGATTTGTAGGAATTCTTTACATATTGTGGAGATTAGTTCCTCATCAGATAGATGATTTGCAAATATTTTCTCTCACTCGGTTGGCTGCCTTTTCATTTTATTAATGGTTTGCTTTGCTGTGCAGAAGCTTTTTTGTTTGATGTCATCCCACTGTTTCTTTTTGCTTTTATTGCCTTTGCTTTTGGTGTCAGTCCAAAAGCCAGCACTAACTACTGTTAAGGAGCTTCCTGCCCATGTTTTCTTCTAGGAGTTTTATGGATTAAGGTCTTAGGTTCAAGTCTTTAATCCACTTTGAGTTAGTTTTTGTGTATCGTATCAGTTAGTGGTCCAGCTTCATTCTTTTGCATGTGGCTGTCCAGTTTTCCCAACGTCATTAGTTGAAGAGACTGTCCTTTCCCCACTGTACATTCTTAGCTTCTTTGTCGTAAACTAACCCCCCACCTAAGTGTGGGTTTATGTCCAGGCTCTCTCTCCTGCTCCAGTAATCTATGTGTCTGTTTTTATACCAACACCACACTGCTTTAATTATGATATCTTTAAAACTGTATGTTAATTATACTTCAATTTTTCAAAAATTGTTTAAAATATTACTGTAGCTCTTTGAAATCAGGGAGTGTGATGCCTCCAACTTTAGTCATTCTCAAGATTGCATTGGTTATTCTAGGGTCTTTTATGGTTCTATACAAATTCTAAATTTGTTCTATTACTATGAAAAATACAGCAACTCTCCTTTTTTTTTTTTTTTTTTAAATTTTTTCTTTCAACGTTTATTTTATTTTTTTGGGGTGGGACAGAGAAATAGCATGAACGGGGGAGGAGCAGAGAGAGAGGGAGACACAGAATCGGAAACAGGCTCCAGGCTCTGAGCCATCAGCCCAGAGCCTGACGCGGGGCTCGAACTCCCGGACCGCGAGATCGTGACCTGGCTGAAGTCGGACGCCCAACCGACTGCGCCACCCAGGCGCCCCGCAACTCTCCTTTTTAAAAAACATATGGTCCATGGCAAAATAAAATCTAGAACTCTTCTGGATATCAATTACCAAAGGATATAGTCAAAAATAGCTACCTCTTAGCATGCAACAGTTCACCCAGAGGGCCAGTAGTATAAAAACAACTGTTGATTCTCGAGGAGTAATTTTTTTGTATCAATAAAATAAATTCTTACCTGGGAGCTGAAATGGACTTCCTGGTCCAGAACTTGCTGGGGAATTGGGATATGTGCTGCTAGCGGGGGAAGGCGGATAAGGGCTATTTGGAGATAAGGGGAAAGGAGTGTTGTTGGGCTGGTGGAAAGAATCTGGAAACGTTGCATTTTGTGGCATGTGCGGCTCGTTGTGGCTCAGGTTTCTAAACTGAACCAAAAGGCTGTGTTGTGGATTGAATTCATTGTGACGAGGCACTAATACTGGAGGTAAGACTGAAAGACAAAAATCAAAAGTCATCTGTCAGCAATAACTAAAGCAAACATCCCATACACATTAAAGGGTAGATAGAAAGGATTCAGTACAATTATAAGCCTATTAAAACAATTCACTTTCAGGAAGGGCTGCTCTGTAGAACCTTGAATGTGTATTTACATAATAACTAAACCAAAAACTCTTTAAGGATTTAGGCCTGTACACAGAACTCTGGAAAACAGAAAACACAGAGAAGACACCACTCCTGTTCAATAGGAGAGAAGGCATGTTTAAAAACAATAATAATACAGAGAATTTAATGCAGTGAGAATTCAAAGAGGTGAGCACTTCCAGCTAGCAAGGGATCAAACAACACACTATGGGAAAGACAATACCTGATGGGACCTTACAGAATGAGGGGTGTCAGGGGCAGAGATAGTAGAGGAGGAGATGGGGAGACTCCAAGAGGGAGACAGGAAGGCACAGACAGGTACCCCAAACACTGAACTAGGAGCTGAGATTAGAGAAAGACGTTGACGTCAACTATGAAGATGCCTTGAAAGGCTCTATGTTTTCAATTTTGAACATTTCATTTTTCTTAGTTTGAGAGAGAACACATTTTAGGTTCTTCAGTAAAGTTCTCCCTAGTGAAAACAGTCACATTTCCTAGGCAGAAATCTTCCATTCAAAATCAGTTTTCTAAACATGATCATAATGAAAATACATCCAACAAAGCCTAAGTATTTTAAGAGACGTATTTTTAAAGAGATGAACTTTATTCAAACATTCACTTTCTTTAGAGACCCAAATGACCAATCACGTAGAAATGCCTACCTTTCCCTACAGGAAATCAAAACAAACCTCATTTCTTTAAACTCCTACTGGAAGTACCAGTTTATCTCTTTTACAACTTTCCCGTATTTGTCAGCACAATTTTACTTCCAACAATCTCACTTTGACTCTGACACTATTCAGCAGCAATAAAATCAATCTGTTTTTAAGTTAACTAGGTCATAGTAGAGATGTACCTGAGGAATCAGAGGCTATAGAAGTCAGCATTTGTACTGTTTTTCTGTCTCTTTTCTTTGTACTGAATCAGTGTTGTAATTACATATTTAACATCTGATTACAACTGTTTTGCTCGACAGTGTATTACCAACTGCTGTTCCCTCACAGAATGATGGGACAGCTGCCACAGGAGAGCAGGGCATTAGACAGTAAGAATTTCTATGTTTAGCTGGCTAGCAATCTGAAAGACTTAGTGAAATAACTAAGAATTCAATCTAGTAAGGATTCCTTTCCTTCTTTTTTTTAGAGGCAGAGCTAAAATCAGTGACTTCTCTCTTTATATTATTTTTACACACTACTTATTTAGAAATTATTTTATTTTCATGCAAAATACATGGATACTTTAAAAAGAAGCTACAAGAGATAAACACAGCAATTTCTAAGCCTTCTATACTGCTTTCAGAGACAACAAATTTAAACTCTTACCCATTTCTTCTAACATTTACTTTGTGCATTGCTAAACAGTACACTTATATTGCTCTTATTAATTTGTGAAGACACTGCAGATTTGCTCTTGTGGCAAAGGAAGTAGCTTTCTTCTATCATTCTACCCCACTCCCATTCCCCTTCCCCACAATAAAGTTCCAAAAAAACTTTTGGTTAAATATACAAATATTCAATCCTGAACCAGATATGTACTATGATTATATGTTTTCTTGAACAGTGCTTTTAATAAAGCTGATTATTGACCTGTTCCTTCATTTGTTTAATCTTAAGTACGTACCACTGATATTTCCAGGGTCTAAGAGTTTTGTCAAATTCCAGTCAATACTATTTTCCAGATGCTACAAATAAACAATCTACTAACTCATTTCTTCCCCTGGACCCTTCGCCCTTCATTCTTCTACAATCTACACTGGTTGCTATGTTAAGTCTCCTAGAGCTCTCAAGTCCTTAGATGTCCCTTCTCTTTTCCCCTGCTGGATCCCATTTCCTAGATCTCATCCTCTATTAGTTTCCTAAAGAAGGGTAAGAGGAAGGTGAATTTTCAGTCCTTGCATACATGAAAATACCTTGTCTTTTGTTCATCGGCTGACAGATTCCAGAATAAACAAGTTTTTCTCTCTTAATTTTGGGGGCACTGCTTCACTGCCTTCCAGAATCCAGAACTGCTTTGAGAAACCTAACAGTCTCACTTCCAGTCCTTTGTATATGTCCTTTCTTTTCTCTGTGGGAGCTTTTAGAATCTTCTTTTTTAACCGTGATATACCAGAATTTCACGCGTGGGTCTTTTTTTTTTTGATCTCTGACAGCACCATCACTGCCATTGTTTTTGCATTTTCCAGAGATTTTTTTTTTTTTTTTTTACCATTCTGGGCTTACATTATCTCCATGTGAAATCCAGACAGCCTCTAAGGTGGCCACCGTGGTTCCCAACTCTCAGTATTCACCCCTGCATAATCCTCTCCCTTTGAGTGTGAGTATTGTATCCGTGACTTGCCGCTAATAGAATGTGGCAAAGGTGACAGGATGTATGTGATGACACAGTATAAGAATGTAATGCCCTTCCATCAAGAAGACCCTCTCTCTCTTCTTGTCTCTGAAGTGGGCTGCCATGAATGTGAGCCACCTATGAAAAAGTGGCAAGCACATGAAGGCAGCCTCTAGTCAACAACCAGCAAGAAGAGTCCAAGAGCCCACAAGGAACTAAACCCTGCCAATAATCACACGAACTAGGAAGCAGGTCCTTCCCCAGCTGAGCCTCACATGAAACCCACGCCCTGACCAACATTTTAAATAGAGTCTTGCAAAGGACCCAAATTAAGCCATGCCTGGACTCCTGGCTCATAGAAACCGAGATAGTAAACATGTATTAAGCCCCTTAGCTTGTGTTAATTTGTTATACAGCAAAAGATAACAAATGTACCAAACTAGTATCTCAATTTATACAATTCATTCATTAAAACAAAACAAAACACAAAACTTACTGTGCATCATCTACTGAGTGCCAGGTAATACTACTATTCTAAGCACTGCTGATGCAGTATAGAATGAGACAGAGGAAGTTCCTGCTTACATCAGTCAATAAATAAATGAAAAAGCTAATTCGGCATCAAGTAGTGATGGGGGTATTTGAGCAAGGGCTGAATAAAGTAAGAAAATGTGCCATGAAAAGATGGTAGGGGAGAAGAAGTAGAAGAAATAGGAAAAAAAAAAAAAAAGTCCAGCTGCAGGGGTAGGGCAAGCCCATGGAAGAGAGGAAGTCTGAAGAGAGGTTATGTGGAAATCTGTTCTAAGTGTGATAAAAGTCTCTTAAGTGTTTTGAGCGGGCGCTGACATGATTTGGCATCCTCTAAAGATCACTCTGGCTGCTGTGCAGAAAACAGAATGGGTTGGAGGGAAAGAAAAGAGGCAGAGAGACCTATCAGGCACTACTTAAGATGAAAGATGAATGTGGTCTATACTAGAAGAGTGGTATGAGAGATGGTAAGAAGGGACATTATCAAGATATATTCTGAAGGCAGGCAAAGAGCATTTGCTCATGGCTCAAATTCAGGACTTCGGAGAGGTAAGTAAAAGAAGACGTCAGTAGTGATTACATGAATGCTTGGTGCCATTTGCTTCAATAGGGAAAACTGGAGGAAGAAAGCACTTGGTGAGGGAAAAAATCAAAAGTCCTACTGAGATACAGTAAATAGGATATGTTTATGAGAGGGATCAAGTGGAGGTGTCAAGTGGGCAACTGGATACAAAAGTCTAGAACTCAAAGGAGAAGTTCACTCTGGAGTTCAAAATGTAAGCATGAGCTTTCAGACAGTTTTATGACAAGTGAGAGCTAACAGAGCCCATAGAGGAAAAATATGGATGTAGAAAATGTCTAGGAACTGAGTCATGTGAAAACAGGAAAATAAGCCAATGAAGAGACTAAACAAAAACAGCCAGTGAGGTAGGAGAATGAGAAAAGGGTAGGGTTCCAGAAGCCAAGAAAGAAACAGTTGTGAGCGGGAAGGAAGGAGATCAACCATCAAATGATGTTGAGAAGGAAAGGAAGAGGAGGACTGGGAATAAGCCCTCTATCCAGAAGAAGGCATCACAAGCGATCTTCACAAGTCAAATGGTAGGGAAGAGAGACCAACTAGGGAGGGGTGTCCAGAAAGAAGGGGAGGGCTAAAGTCCTGTGGAGGTAATAAAAATGGAGACTCCTATAAGAGGACTAGGGGAAAGAGTGCAGGAGACTGGGGGTGAGGCGATGTAAATGAGGTCAAGACCAGCATTCTTTCTGAACTTTTATTTTAGGACGGGCAGTATCAGGACATGCTTGTGTGCTGACAGAAATAGTCTAGTAGGGAGGGGAAATATAATGCTGGGGAGAGGGGGGTACCTGGAGGAACAAAGTTCTTGAATACACAAAAAGGAGTGGGATGCAGTACACACACGGAGCTCAGGTTTTAGATAAAATAGAAACATGTCACCCACAGGAAAGGCAGAGCACATATACAACTACCTCTGCCTGATTCACACACACATGACTGACTGCTTAAGGTGGACATGAATTAGAATTGGCCACTTGGGAGCTATATTATCTACATATAAAAAGCTAAATTCAAAAGCCACTATTCCTTCCGAGATTAAAATCTTTAAGAAGGAAACACAAGGCTAATATAGTCTTTTAACTACTAAATCACCGAAATGTAAATCAGCAAGAGACACGTTTGTTTAATTCTTCTTAGAGTAAAACCTACCTGGACTCTCCACTCTCTTATAGTGGTATGGGTTGATACAAACTTCCTTTTGCTTAGATCCAAAAGGAAATTCACAAATATCCAACGGCTTTAGCTCGTGATGACTCTGCAAATCAGGCCAGCGCCAAACACGACAATATATAACATGGGGTAAGCCTTTTCTGTGAGAAACCTGCAGGCGTCCATCTAAAGATCTGGGAATAGTGACACATTTGCTTGGCTGTCCTGGACTGCTCAAGGCTTTCTCCAGTTCTTCCATGGCACCCTTTTTCTTTTTTAACTTTTTCACCAAAGCATCGACTGCCTTTTCTGCCCATTTCTCCTCTTCATCACCTTGCTTCCAGCCCAACAATCGCTTTACTGCTGGACTAGTAAAGGAGAACAAGCTGGCCATTGACGTCATTTGATATAAATCTTCAGAGACCTTCCTGCAACTCAAAGTCAGTGGCTACTCAAAGAACAGCTCACAGATGAAAAGTCATATACAGGTTCTAAGCAGAAGTTCCCATTAAAAAGGGAGGAGTGACATTTATCTTCATAAGTGCCATAAAATTCTTTCATTGGTTCAAGTCCTGAAAGAGAGAGAGGAAAAAGGGTAAGATCCCTAACTTAAATGAACACAATTAACACACATCTAAATCAATATAAGCGAAAGGTATATTGTTTTTAAATGAGAACAGAAAACCATTACAAAAGCAAACAAACAAACAAAAACCTAAGTCTAGAGAAAGAAATTTTCTCTAAAGTCCTGTGACCACTCACTTCCTTTCTTCATACGTGAACAAATAATTCACTGGCAATGCCAAACGATAACCAAAAGCAAAAACAGACTGCTTGCTCTACTTCCTATGTATTACCCAAAAAATAGCCTCTAAACGTTTCCTTTCCTCAGGCCAGTAAGCCCCCAAATGCCCTTCAAAACTTTTGATTCTGAAGTACTTCTCTTCACTGAAAGTCATGTCACGTTATGTCAATTTTGAACATGACATGTCCTAATCTGAACAAAAGTCTTCACATAAATCTAGCTTTTCCCTAAGGTCATTATTGTCCATAAAATGTCTCACAGACTTTTAAGGTTTGGGCAAAAGCCATAGTACTACTTAAGTCCCATTATTAGAAACAAATTTTATCAAATTCTAGCTTAGTTTTTTTCTTAAGAGATAACAAGCCCTCAAATAAATCATAACACACATAATTGTCAGAAAAGTGGGAAGTATCTATTTTTAAAGCTAAGAATGCTGAGCAGATTTAAAGGGAATAAATGCAAAGTTTAACCCAGAAAAGGGCAGTTTATAATTTTATAATGCCCATTGCATTCTGTGATTATTTTCAGCATATTAAGTTAAAGAACCTGCGCTAGGCAGACCGCCCCCCTGCACCCTTAAGAAGCTCTTGGCAATGATGACAAGAGGAAGTGATGTGCAGTGGCACCGCACTGATAAGAAGAATGGGTATAATTCCCTGTGGTCAATACACAGCCAAGTGCAGACAATGAGTAGCTGGTGAAACAGCACGAGTAATGTTTGGAAAAAGGATGTCAGTAACCAAAGATGCTTCCTTTCTTGTGCCCAACATTGCAAATAATGCCGCAGCTCTGCCTTTGACAAATTCTAGTCAACCCTACTGTCAAGACCATCCTGGATCGGGATACATCTTCCCAGAAAAGAATATGTGCGTTCAGTTAAAACCCAGGTAAATATAAATTAAAACGGAGTTAAATTCAACAAATAATTACTGACTGCTTGTTACGTGCCATGTACGGTGAACTGCCATGATGGTGCTTAAAGAAGTCACTTCAAGTATGGCTTCATCTTAAGAGCCAACATGTACTTACTGAGAACCTACTAAGTGCCAAGCATTGTTCTGGATGCTGATCAACCAGCAGTGGCTATCCAGACTCCTATGAACCAAGGTTAGGACCTGGAACCATGCGGGGAAAGGTGTACAGAAGTAGAGGGAAACTCCTGTGTGGATGAACTTCCCCAGCCCAACACAGGATCATTTTAGCCAGGTAAGCAAAACTGGCTATATTAAACTAAAGAAATAAAACGAGAGACTGAAAGTGTATTTGTCGGTAACAGTTCACAGACTATAAAGTGTTATGTGCTAAACATAAAGAAGGGCTGAGCTCAGGTGTAGCTACCTCAAGGAAATAGGATAAAAGCCATTTGGGCCAGAGAGTAAACGTAAGAAAGTAAACCAAAATATGGTTTGCTTGTCAAGACAAGAGAAATTTCAAAGGGATAGGGGACACAAACAACAAACAAAAATACGTGGGCAGACAAGAATAGAGCATTTCCTAAAATAGAGTAGACAGGTCTGGCTGGATTGAGATCTTTATTGAGTAACAGTGGAACATAATGATGAAGGCTAGACAGGGTAGTGCATGCGTGTAGAAGACAGAATAGATGAGCAATGGAGAGGTTAAGCTGAGAAGGGGAAGACAAATGGAGAGAAACTTAAAGACCAGATACCAGATTAGTAGTGAACCACCAGAAAATGCCTAATAAATTTTAACTACTCATCTAATAGCACTATCATCATCATCATCATCAAGTACTAACCATATTGCATATTTTAAAAAAGGAATATTTATGCATGTAAACACAGAACAAAGTCTACAAGGCCACATAATTAATCACTGCATGGAATGGAGGAAAGGAAATAGAAAGGGGTCCAGTGTGATTTGTTTTATATACTTCTGCATTGTTTTAACCTTTTAACAAAGGGAATCTATTGACGCATTACTTGCATGATATTAAAATAAAAACAGTAAACTAAAATTATGGTGAACAGAACTGAGTTACGAGTGCTGGCACTACAAGGAGGCAAAACTAACGCATGCTGTGCTACAAGTCAGGGAAGGACAGTGGTTTCCCTTTCAAAGGAAGGATATTAATTAGAAGGGAATCAGAGTTTCTGCCATCCTGGTGAAGTTTTACTTCTCACTATGGGTGATTATATGGGAGAGCTCACTTGGTGAAAATACAGCTGGTGAGATACTTAAGATGTGTACTGTGCACTCTTCTGTATGATTTAAAAATATTTTCTGGACAGACAAAAAGGATTGAGTGCTTAGTTTCCTTCCCATTTTTCTTCCCATCATCAATCAATTCCCCTTCTCAGAGATCATCCTTTTATTTTGTCCTTCATGGCCTTCCGGAGAAAATTAACACACACACACACACACACACACACACACACACACACACACACACCTTCATTGACATGAACTGTGGTATTCTAAAAAGAAAAATGGTACAGAAAAACATATGAACGATATATCCTCCAGATCTTCCCAGAGCAATATAGAAGGAGCTCCCACATTCTTTCTTTCTTTTGTCAGTAACAGTTCACAGACTATAAAGTGTCTACAGAATTCTACACAGAATTCTAATATAAAAGTAACCATCAAAGTATGTCAAACTCTGTCATACCTCTGCTCAAAAATTATTCTGTGGCTTCCCATCACACTTGGTATCCAAATTCCTTAACATCACTTTAAAGGGCCTACATGAGCTAGCCTTTGGCTTCTCCTCCAAATTCATTTCTTTTTTGGTGTTGTTATTTTTAATTTTTTTTATTTTACACCCAAATGAGTTAGCATATAGTGTAACAATGATTTCAGGAGTCGATTCCTTAGTGACCCTTACCTATTTAGCCCATCCCCCCTCCCACAATCCCTCCAGTTGCAGATTCATTTCTTACCATTGTTCTAGCTAACTTAATCACCCTTGACTTCTTTCCATTTCTCAAGTGTTCCAAGATCATTTCTACCTCAGGGCCTTTGCACTCGATGTTTTCTCCCCTGGAATTCTCCCTGATCTTATTTAACATGCTTACTCTTTCAATTAATTCAGCTACTCAAATGTCACCTCGTGAAAAAGGACTTCCCTGGCCACTTTATCTAAAATAGTATACATCACACTCCCACATCATTCCCTAGTCCCTGATTCTGCTAAATTTTCATGGTATTTATTCTAACCTGACCAAGATATCAATTTTATTACTTTTTAGATATTTTCCCCACTGAAATGTTACTAGGCAGGTAGCTTTCTCTTCCTTATCCACCATCATAGTCCCCTGGACCTAGAACAGTACCTACTTATTCAGTGAGTGAGCAAGCAAGTAGTGACTGAATGAGCTAAAGAAAAGCAACTTGGAAAAAAAGACATTCCTTTATAAGAGCAACTATATAAAAGTTAAAACATGGTATTTATGGATATGCACACATATGATAAGAGAATATAAGTATGAATGAAAATGATACATAACCAATCTCAGGACACTGAGTACTGGGTACCACTGGAGAAAGAAGGATGAAGAATGGAAAAGCTTCAGCTGTGTTCTTTTAAAATGAGGTTTAAAAAAAACCTGGCAAGTAACCAGATATGTTATTTTCTCTCCTGTTTTCTATGTTTAAATATGTCATAACTCAAAACATTAACTATTTTTTTTTAATTTTTTTTTCAAGTTTATTTATTTTTGGGACAGAGAGAGACAGAGCATGAACGGGGGAGGGGCAGAGAGAGAGGGAGACACAGAATCGGAAACAGGCTCCAGGCTCCGAGCCATCAGCCCAGAGCCCGACGCAGGGCTCGAACTCAAGGACCGCGAGATCGTGACCTGGCCGAAGTCGGACGCTTAACCGACTGCGCCACCCAGGCGCCCCAACATTAACTATTTTTAATTTTTAAAAAGTAGTATGATGAAAATTGAAAATGACCAGATTCAGTCCTTTATAAGACAGAAGACCATGAGCA
The DNA here is from genome assembly GCF_028749965.1 of Puma concolor. Taxonomy (NCBI): domain Eukaryota; kingdom Metazoa; phylum Chordata; class Mammalia; order Carnivora; family Felidae; genus Puma; species Puma concolor. The sequence goes on from NC_141667.1 coordinate 128,147,072, forward strand.
AGTATCATTCTTTCCAAGTCTACTAACTTATCTGTACAAAAAGGTAGATGGTTCCTAAGTCACTGAAATGTTTAAGTAAAAAAATGTGTGCACATATGTGTACACACAGCACACATACAATAATGCTTTATAAACTCCAAAGTGGTATTTAAACATGAATTATGGTCATTAGTATTCAAAGGAAGAGTCAAGACTTAAAAAAACCTAATGTACCCACCACTGTACCACTATACACACTTTCTGATCCAGAACAAATTCCTGTACTTTTGCCCATCAGTGTCCAAGAGAAATCTCTGTCATCCTTAGTGATAAGCTCAAGTCCACCCCCCTTTGTGAAGAATTCCTTCACCAGCCTATTCTAAAAAGGCTATGGTCATTGAATATTTATCATAAAAACTAATTAATAAGACAGTGACAAGGGGGCTCCTGGGTGGCTGAGTCGGGTGAGCGTCTTGATCTCAAGTTTCGTGAGTTTGAGCCCCGTGTCAGGCTCTGAGCTGAAGGTGAGGACCCTGCCTGCTTGGGATTCTCTCTCTCCCTATCTGCCTCTCTCCAACTTGCACCCACCCTCTCAAGATCAGTAAGTTTAAAAAAAAAAAAAAAGTGACAAGAACTATCTTAACTTCCCAAATGGAGTACAAAATCCTTCCAGGAGGAAGTCTTCAGGACCTGGCACCATTCCGTGCATCGTATCACATACTAAGGGAGTATTTAATGAATGGTCATCGATTTTTCTATCAACTATACCTTGAAATCAAAGATAACTTCAAATAATGATAACCCCATTAGCAGAATCAAGGACACTCAGAAGGTAGTTTAGTTAGTAGAGAAGAACGTGAACTCTATCAGAAAAAAGTCATAACTGGACATATAGGTTAAGCAAGGAAAAGATGAGAAAGAGATTTAAGATTTTCTACAAAGAACTGAAACAGTAATATAAAATAGGTTTTCAACAGAGTGAAAAGAGCAACACATTAACACGGGCATATTAGGGAACATTCACTGGTAGGGAAGAGGAAAAAGTTACCGATGAAGTATTGTTAAAAGGAGGAGATTAAAATTACATACAACAGTACTGCAGAATATCAAACACAAGGCAAAATTTAAAGAGAATATGAACAAAGAAAAGGCCAATGACTGGATATCATTAGTTCAACTTCAGGAGACTGATTTCAGGAAAAAAAAAAAAAGGTGTCAGATTCCAAAAACTTAAGACTCAGTATTAGTGTTTTCTTAAAACGAGAAATGGGAAAGGAGTAGGGACAAATCATGTATTCAACTCTAAAAATGGAATGACTAAAAATTTCAGAAACCTTTCGTGCTATTCTTTCTAAAAATATTTTGTAACTTTGCAACCTGCAGAAGTGATATGTGCAACTAATTCAAGTACTCATTATCTAAGTCTCACCTTACAAAGTCATCATAAGAATTTACTGGTGTTTAAACAAAAGAACTGATCAGGCATTTCACATAATACCACAATGGCCATTAGATGGTAAAATGGACTCAACATTGTTATCAGAAACAAATTTTTTTTAAAGAAAACAGTGAAATATCACTCCACATTACACATAAATCCCGATGACCCAGCAATTCCATCCCTAGGTATATATAACTAACAGAAACAAGTGCTAGCGCCACCAAAAGGCAAATACATGTTCACAACAACTTTATCTGTAATAGTCCCAAATTGGAAATAACCCAAATATCCATCAACAGTGGACTGGGTCAATAAACCATACTAACAAATTCATAAAACAGAATACTTTACAGCAACGACAAAGAGCTAACACATGAAAAACCTGGATAAGTCACACAGATAAAATATTGAAGAAGTCAGATACAAGAGATTACACATTTTATCATTCCTTCTCAGAAAAAGGCAAAACTAACCTACGTCACCAGAGGCAAGAAGGGTTAACTAAGTGGGGACAAGACAGTCTTCTGGGGAGACAGAAATATTCTACATCTTGATGTGGGTGACGATGACATAGATGTACACATATGTAAATGTTCAGTAAGTTATATACCTGAGATTTATAAAATAATCTTTAAAAAAATTTGTTTGTGAACTGATCACTTACAAAATTAGTTCCCATTCACTAACATTTCCCTCACCATAATGGCTTACAAGCCACCAGTGAAAGTACAAAGTTTGCAAAATACTCTAAAATTTTACAAAGTTTATTAAAATAACGGCCAACAATGTAGGGTCGGGGATTTAATTTTACCCTACCATTCCCCACCCCCAAGCAAGTAAGTTAGTCTGTTAACTGTTTCACGGATGCTGACGAAGGACATGGGACTCCAGATTCAGAGACAAATGACTTTAACACTCATGGACAGACAGCAAGCAGCATAAGCATCAGATTTGCAGTTCCCTTCGCCTCCAAGAGACCCGCAGGAGTGATGTGATATTGCCAAGATGGATGGTACTTCTGCAGTGGGTTTACACTGATAGGGAACAATGAGCTGAAAGAATTCACCATGTTTACACTTACAGTAAGCAAGTCTATCTTAGTGGAGAGAGAACAGCTTCACTGACAAAGGATTAAGAGTGGTCCTCAGTAAAATCAGTATGTATTTTTTATGGATATTTTCACAAAAAACACAAAAAAGCTCTTCATGTTCGTAGCACGCATGACAAACATAAGGGATGCCCTATCATGCTAAATTATCTTGTGAGAAAAATTAAGCCTATCCATCAAACTTGATCCATTCTTTGTTCATCATAAGAATACATGTTTACAACTGTAACTTAATGTTTTTCCCAAGTTTTAATTTTTGAAGATGAAGTCCCAATCAGACCTTTTATTCACAATTTAGTATAAAATACAGATCGAATTTTAAATGGTTTCATTTTAAATGGGTTTCTTTAGAGCCAATTATCGTTAGTTCAGGAAGACCTAAATGTAGCATGAGCTTTTCTTAATGACTTAGTTATCCTTACAAAGCTCTCCGTTGCTGTGCTGTGCTGGAAATTCTCTGTACAAAGCATGGAACATGGGCTGCAATGTTAATGACTGAAGACACAACAGGGCATGAATGATCTTAAGAAGTTACCTACAGAGGTAGACTTCTGTGGGACATTCGGCTTTCTTAAAAAGAACATAGCTATTTCAAGGAATCCAACAGCTTCCTTTCTACAAAATCAATTGCTAAAGCAAAAACATTAATATTCCTTTGATGATGATGATGATAGTAATAAAAAAACCACTAACATTTATCGAACACTATGTTAACACTGTTAAGGACCTTACTTTGAGAGACAAAAAAATCATTAAAATCTCGCAACAGCCATATCAGGTAAATTCCACTATTCTCATTTTACAGATGAGAGAACAAGGAAAGAGAAATTAAAAGTAACTTGCTTATTTATATAGATTAGAAATAGAGCCAAGAATTGAAACTTGGCAGGCCGGCTCCAGAACACACACTCCTAAACACTGTACACACGGTACCCTAAAAAGAAAAGTCTCCCACCAAAGAATATTCTTTGCTTAAAGACCTTCTCTACTGTTCTCCCTATCTCTGACTTCTCCAAAATACTCAAAGTGTTGTTATCACAACATTATATAGTTTCAGAGACCAAGGATAATCCTGTTCAATATGCTCACTTTCAAAGTGATTCTTTATACCACTTAACATACTTCATTAACCTCTTTATCTACTTCAACCCATTCTTCTCTCAATTGAACAAAATGAGTCAATATGTATGAAAGACTAGTGTTTATTACTATTATAATAAAATTATAAAAATAAAATTTATATTTTATTAAAATTTAATTAAAAATTTATATTCATTATGGTAGCCTTACTCCAAAGCCTTTTTATCTCATATGGACACTTTTGCCACACTAATCACTAGAACACATAATTTTAACAGCCTAAATCTCACTCATTCACTTCATTAATATTTAACATTTAGGTTTCTAAATAAAATTGTTTTACTGGGATCAAAATTGCTGTACTGTACCCGTATGATAAATTTTCTCCTGTAAACTATTCTGTAAAATCTATCAGATTCGAGATAATACCTTGATCCTCACAAATAAAACTATCACAGTGCTTTGGATACAGCAATAGATTTATTTTACTATCTTAAGTCCTTGGTTATGAAAAGAATTTCTCACTACATACACAAAAAACAAAATAAATTTTTTTTCAACATTTATTTATTTTTTTTGGGGACAGAGAGAGACAGAGCATGAACGGGGGAGGGGCAGAGAGAGAGGGAGACACAGAATCGGAAACAAGCTCCAGGCTCTGAGCCATCAGCCCAGAGCCCGATGCGGGGCTCAATCTCACGGACCACGAGATCGTGACCTGGCTGAAGTCGGACGCTTAACCGACTGTGTCACCCAGGCGCCCCGCAAAAAACAAAATAAGATATTATACTTTTTTCTAGTATGCATATATTAGCATCTGTAATATGAACCCCAAGTAAACATTCAATCCTTTGAAAATCAGGGTATGACTAGGTTTTCTAGTAATCAAAATGTAGAATTTTGAATCTATTCATGAAAAGTTGGTTCAATTTTTCACACCTCTTTTGCTTTTCACTAAGTAAAATGAATTCACAAACACGGAGAACACCAATTTTCAGCTCCGTCAGCTGTGTGCATAACCATCCATAATACCTTCCTATAGTATCTCTAGACTTATCCTAGTAATAGAGGAAAGTCCCCAAAGCTATACTGAATAACTTCAGTCTTCAGAGGTTACATATTGCTGGGCAATTAATCTGGTTCTCTGTGCTCCCATTCCACAATGCCTTCAGAGTCTACTGAGGCACAAACAGACATAGCCAGTGCTAATCTTGATCTCAGACTCACGGTCTTATTTATACAACACACATTCACTGAGAGCACCTAAAAAGGGCAAACCACTAAGCAAGAAACTAAAAGGCTAAAAAAAAAAAAGATAAATCAAGTCCAGACTAAAACTTTAAAGAATTACAAATTGATAAGCTATGAAAATATGCCCATACCTCTCTGCAATACACAATGGAAAATGGCAGATGCCCTAAGGGTGTAGAAGGTGCTACAATAAATTAAGGGGATGGCCCTTTGGGGACAGGGGAAGGGAGATAAGAACCACCAAGTAGCTTTATCAGAGGCATAAAAATAATTGTGAGTAAAGACACAAAATCTGAGTTTTCATCCACCAGGATGAGAAAATGATTCAGTTTGCTAGAACTGAGGTGGTAGAACTAAAGAACTGGCTAGAAATATACAATAAAATAAGGCTAATCTACACACAGATAACAATATACGCATTGTAACACATAAAAACACCAGATCTAAAAAGTCTAATAAACTTGGGTTCAAATTCTGGATTTAACATTTACACCTAAACCTCTATTTTTTCCTATTTTGTATAATAAATATCAGTTCTGAGAATTAAATGAGATACCCACTTAACTCAGTGCCTGGCATGGCACATTCTCAGTAAAGGAGAACTGCAGTTACCACTGTTGCAATTATCATGAACATTTCTGAGATCAGGCTGAGGATTTCAAATATATAGCTGAGCTACTTTATTTCAATGAATATACAAAGCCATCTACTTAAGATGTACCATTATTTTATTAACCTTGAAGGAAGAACAGGTTGCAAATTAAACTATCACACAGTGCTTTCTTATCACTTAAAATTTTTCTTTACAGTATCAATCTCTGCCCTCAGACTGCAGGTCTGAAAAGTGTTCCCGTATTACCCCAGTATTGTCATTCAAGCTATGGACATCCCTCCTGCAAGTTCTGATACTTGCCTGATCTTCCCAAAGGGTGTAAATGAAAGAAATGACAGCAACATAAACAGAAAGGCAGAGTTTATGCACCTGCAAGGACAACTGCAACACAAATGTCACCTAGCTAAAACCAATACTCAAATGCCATTGATTATAAGACACCTCCCAATTTCAGAGATGTTACAAGGTGAAAAAAATGTAAGTACACCTTATAAGAAATAAGGAAATAATGCAGCTTTTTCTTTTTTCCTCCCCCAAAGTCCCTTCTCCTGCTACCCACCCCCCCTCCATCACTTTCCACCAGTATCTGCTATTCTCCTTTCTTTTGTTCTCATCCCTTTGACTCTTCTTTCCTGCCTACTCTTTATTCATTCCTCATAGCGTCTCTCTCCCACATTCCTCGTTGCTTACCTCTGTGCTCTCCTCGAAGTAAAAAGGAAAATGCATTTCACAGCCCAGATATATGAGACAGTGTTCTACACGAAAACCTGGCTTATAAGCAGATTCTATTTGTGCCTCTGCCATCTTCATCCTGGGCCAGTGATCACATTAAAGCTATCCTAATGTACACCAGTGGGAATAATACATATTTGCTACTATTTTTTAAAGGTGATATAATTAATTCCCAGGAAAACAAGGAGACTTCAAGGAACTGAAATCATGGAATTATTTTCTTTTGCAATAAACATTCATAAGAAGCTATTTCAAATTTGTAACATTTAATGTTTAACATCTTTTACATTTTAACCTTTATTTATAAATATCAAAGCCTTATTTCAATAGCCTAATCAGGGAGAGAAGACAAATTCTGTTTTCTCTTTTTTGCTCTGAGGTTGTACTATACCAAACTTTTACAATTTTAAGTGTCAAAATGAGCCTTTTACTTAGAAGTCAAGTCTTATGACAGTAATGCATAGTGGGCTAACCAAGTAAAACAAACCAAAAAATACAAATTAAACTGAACAGTACCCAAAATATTCCTTTCAGGGATTTTCTATTTCTAGCTTTAAAGCCAGAGAATGTCCCCAAATCTAAAATCCTGTTAGGAAATACCTGTGACAACCTGTGTAAGTTGAGCCAGTTAATTCCCATCAATATTGCAGTTTGAGTAAATGTAACTAAATCTGGTGATCAAACACTGTGAAACTTAGATCTATTTAGGGGGATCATAAATAAAACAGAAAGAAAGAGGAATTATTCCAACATAACTGGAAAACAGGAGAGAAAGAAGGTAAAAAGATATATTTGTAAATAAAAATGAAGAAAAAATTAACTAGGCTGCAAATGGCTAGTGACAAAAAGTGGAAGGCTTCGCCAGTATATAAAACATCTTAGCTCTGCCTAGCTCTGGGTCCTTCCCCCACCACATACATTGCAGGGAAGTGGATAAAAGTCTTAAGGATGAGGCGAGGATAACAACACATCATTTCTGCACATATTTTGGGAATGCTTATCACAAGCTCAAAAGAGGAAGATGACAATCTATAAACCACAATACAGTTGTTAATAAAGAACAAAAATAAGAAAAACCAAGTATTATTAAGCCAAATGAGGCAGGAAGAGGACAATTAGTTTGTGAAGCAAAAGGGAAAGGCCCCAGAATGAATGCCAAACAGGGAAAGAATGAATACAGGGCTACAGCCCTGCTGCTAGAAGGAACCCTATGTGCAGTGTAGAGTTCTAAGCAGAAAGACACGTCCAAAGAGGAATTTCGAGAAGTCAAAAATGGCAACAGCACATGACTAAGTAAGAGACTTAATTCAGGAGGCAGAGGGTAGATGGAATATATGGTAGAAATCCAACTATGACAGGAGGACACTCCAGCACAGTGGTACACAGACCAGGACAGGGATGGCAGTAGAGACAAAAATGAAGTGATGTGATGGGCATTACAAATAAAACATCAACAGGATTTGGTAACTACCCAGAAGAGACCAAGGGCAAACAAGAAAGGTAACGGTTTAAAAGCTGAAAAATAAAGACATCACTTACCTAAAAAGGACAATTCTAGGTCTAGCCAAGAGGAGGCTGTGGAGGGCTGGGAGGAAGTAAGCACAGATGCACGTCCCGGCAATAGTGAAACTAAAGCTCAAGAGGAGGGATGTGTAGATTTGGAGGACCATAGCAACAGAAGGGAGAGCTGACTCTGAGAGGGCAGGTTTCCTTTACTCAAAACCGGCTGAGTATCTAATAAGCCAAAAAGTCAGGCTGAAAAGACACTATCTGTAGTATCAAAGATCTTAAAAAGTAATGGAAAGAAGAGAAGGTGTTGTGAACAGCTTCATATGCTGGTTAGTACACCGCTTCATTTTCTTCTAGATTTACTTTTGTATGATAACCAAGAAAGATGAGCCATTAAAGTAAAATTAAAAATATGTACAGCAAGCAGAGAAGGCCAGTAACTGAGCAGGCAGGAATGTGTGTAGCTACTTCTTATACCAGAACTTGGTGGGATTTGAGAAAATAACTATGACCTATTACCTGCCATACCTTGGAAGTTTATAGTCTACCTCTGTTTATGAAGACCTGACTGGATGACTTTTTCATTACAGTGGGTTTTTTTTTTATTTCTTAGAGAAATGACTGCTCCCCAGAGCTAAAAAACAAAAACAAACAGGTAACAGTAAGATTGAGAAATCCTTGTGTGTTAAGTTCCCTGAAATTCTTCTGCAAACTTTCAATTAATAATGCAGAGTACCTTGGAAATACAAAGAAAAAGCAGTGGTACCTCAGAGATATATTGAGAACATTATACACATTATAAAATTAAGAAATATCATGCATTACAGAAGAATCTAGCATATTACAAAACACACACACACACACACACACACACACACACACACACACACACATTAATTCTATTTCAGCTCAAGCATCCCTTTTTCAGGAAGCCTTCCCAGATGGTGATGCACAGACAAAACCCCCCTCTTAAACACTCTTACTGCATCACATAACTCTACTTTGTAGCACTTAACACACTATATCTTTACATTTATCTGTCCAACTCCGTAAGAGTACAAATTCTGCATGAATGTATATTAGAGGAACCATACCTATTTTCACTCATCACTGTAAGCCCGGTGATACACATGCTCAAGAAATATTTGTTTAATAAATGAAAGAGAATGAGCACAAAAAGCTTTTGAAAGGGCCTTAGCTGAAGGGGTAGGGTACTTCTCACTTTCTGCTTCATACAATTCTTTACTTCTTAAAACAAACATACTTCCAATATAGTCAGGGGAAAAAACAAATTTTAAAACCAAAGTGCAGCTATACCTCACCCATATTAAAATCCTTACTAAAGAGAGGACTTTGTTGTATGGAAACCAATTTGACAATAAATTTCATATATAAAAAGAAAAAAAAATAAAAAAAATAAAAAAACAAAAAAAAGAGAGGACTTGTATGTCAAGAGACATTCATATTTCAAAAAAATTATCTCCAACAGATCTATCTAGGACTATTCAAATTTGGAAGCTGACATTTTAGAAAAACCAATGAGAAACTAGGGGCAAACACTTTCTGCTCTCAAAAAATATTAGTAAGAATTCATCTTTCAAAGGAATTTATCTTCCTATACTGGAATGTCTTTTGTACCTCCGAGATTTTTACAAAGGCCATTCTCTGCCCAAACCACTCTCCTCAAGCCCCAACCACTAATTTCCAAGCTCTCTTGGCATTCAGACTTCAGCTTCAGTGTCATCCCAGAGACCTTCCCTGATCACCTCATAATCCTATATAAAGTAGGTTTTCCCCAATCCCTCATCTAATACCATGTTCATTTCCTTCAGTGTATAAATCAATTTGTAAGTGTTTGCTGACTTACATGATTTTTATCTCTCTCACCAGAGAATAATCTTTAAGAAACAATACTAAGCATATTCAGAGGACCTTTGAAATTTATTCAAGTAATTCATTCAGAAGGATATTTTCTGAGGTAGCATTCCAGGACCTGTGAATATACACATGAATAAAGAGACCCAAAACGCTTGTCCTCGGTAGATTACACTCCAGAGGAGGGAGACAGACAAAGGCAATAAATAAGCAATACTGTAGTTTGTTCGGGGAAAAGTGCTAGGGAGAAAAATAGAGCAGAGGAAGGTGAATGGGAAGTGTGGTGGGAGAGGTGTGATTTTAAATAGGGCAGCTGAGGTGGGCCTCACTTAAGCAGACACCAAGGGAATCAAAACATGAAGGAAACAGGAGCAAGACAGGCAGACATCTGGGGGAAATCATGGCAGGCAAATGCAACAGGCAATGCAAAGATCTCAAGGTGGGAGCACGTCCGGCACATTCTGAGAACTGCCAAGACCAAGGTAGCATGAGAATAAAGTGAACGAGGAAGGGAAAAGAATGAATGGGGTTCAGTAGATGAGAGACCCAGATTGGACATCCTGCATATAAGGGCAATGGCTTTTACTGTAACTCAAATGAGGACCCATCTGAGAGCTCTGAGTGGAGACAGGACATTTTCTGACAAACATTAAAGAACTAACTACTCTGGCTGATGTGTTGAGAATAAACAGCAAGGGTAAAAGTGGGAGACCAGTTCAGAGTTGCAGTAAGCTAGGTGAGAGATGATAATGGCCTAGATCAGAGTGATGGCAGTTCAGTGGGGAGGAGACAACTTCACATGCATTTTACGGAATAGTAAGTTTCCTGATAGAAGAGATACGGGGAATGTGAGAACACAGGCGTCAACAGTGATTCCAAGGTGTCAAGCCCTGCCAACTGGAAGAACAGGATTTGTCATCAACTGATTTGGGGGAAAACTGATAACAAAGCTAAAGGAAGATCAGGAGTTACATTTTACATACATTAAATGTATAAATAAAATGTTATTAAGCTTCACCAGGCTTCTATTTCAAATGAAATCATATTAATACAAAAACCCAAAGATCCTGTTCTTACCTCAAGATACCTAAGTAGGACCTCCTGACCAACTCCCAGAAGATATACACAAACCACCCTCCAAACTCATCCCTAGACACACACACACACGCACGGTTCGTGCCCAGACTTGACAAAACAATTCACAGAAACAGCTCCTTCACTTTCTGCTCCAACACCTCTCCAACTGCTTCAATCCAAAGTAAAAGGCAAGCGACCAATCCAAAAATTCATCCAACACTGTTAGTCAAAACAAAATCTCCTGAGCACATCAACCCATGCAAATAAATGTCCATACGGTTGGGTCACAACCCACCATGATCTCAGCCAAGCCTGTACAAAAGAATTACAGATGGGGGTCCTAAGGAAACACATTTCTCATAACCATCCCACAAAATTCAGATTCGTGAGGTTTGAGATTAGAACCCTACCTCCCACCATGAAAACAAGAGTCTTAGGGCTTACAGCAGGTCTGAGAAACAAGGTCCTTAGAAACATGTAAAGAAGTCACTTGCAAAGGTAACTGTTTTTGTGGCTGGTGGGGGTAAAGCTCTAAAAATATCTTACCCTTATGGCTCTAACATCAATAGTAGTCACCATGTATCAGCACTGCCAGTGTCAAACCAATCCTAGATCCAGACATACAATTACTAAAACACGTAAGCCACATCCCTGGCTGCAGGCAGAGAAGAGAAACAAACCAGGACCAAGTTTGCCCACAAGCTTGCTTGCTTTCTTTCTTCAAATTTTTTTTAGTGTTTATTTATTTTTGAGAGAGAGAGAGAGAGAGAGGGAGACAGAGCATGAGCGGGGGAGGAGCAGAGAGAGAGGGAGACAGAATCCAAAGCAAACTCCAGGCTCCGAGCTGTCAGCACAGAGACCGACGTGGGGCTCAAACTCACGGACCATGAGATCATGACCCAAGCCGAAGTTGGACTCTTAAACGACTGAGCCACCCAGGCACCCCTCTCACAAACTTTCTTGATTCAGAAATCCTACTATTCTTTATGGGAACATCTATGAGGAAGAGGGGATACAACATGGGCACCAAAATAACTTTCCTAGAGAAACATTTAAATCACTACTTTTCCAAATCGTGGCTCTCAATTTCCAAAGATATCAAAAATTCTCACAGTGGATTTCAAAGCCAGTCAGGAGCTGAACTCATGTTCCCTGACACTTCTCACAGATTATCTTGCATAGTCTCTCTTTGTGCCCACACAAGTCTCTACGTTTTTATCTCCCACATCCAGACTTTTGTTTCCCAGTTTTTAATCACTCTTTAAACTTCACCTGCTCCTCTAAGTCCTCTAATTAAGCAGAGCCTGATCTAGATGTATACTCACCCCCACAGAGCCTGCAAGATTTCCTCTATTACTACCAGATGTGTTTGAGTATACTTGTACAGGCCTGTAGGCACAGGAATAGACACAGAGCTGGTCAATCATTATGGTGCTTTCCTTTAAATTATAAAATCGTCAAGGGATACCAAATCATTACATTACCAAATGTGTCTCTGGAGCACCAAGCACTAACCTGAGTACACAACACTTTAGGAAGATGGTCTCCACATACCTCATGTGCACCCCAGAGTTCAAGTCACCTACTCAGAAGAAAAGGGAGCAAATATGGCTCTGGATACCTTTTCAGCTGTTGTCATCATTCATTTAATGTACACTCAGCTCCAAAGAGTGGAAATGGAAATGGTCAGTGAGTTAAGTAGGTACTCACTTAAGTGGGCAGAAAGAGGTGAATAAGGGGGAAAAAAACCAAAAGACTAGCTTTGAAATATTTCCACAGTACCCCCTTTTCCTGGGAACACAGAAACCAGAATAACTAGATCTCAAGTTATACAGCCCACCAGATAGGATGCAAGGCAGATCCTGACACATCATGAAAACAAAAGTGAACAAAACAAAACTTGCCTTGAAAGCACCAGCCATATTCTGAGATCATAGTTAAATGGGCAAAGCGTAAGGCACGTCTCGGGACTCCAGGTGCTAAGCTCAGAGAAAAGTGCGATGGTGACACTAGCTTCTTTTCTTACTGTTATTTTCAGCAGTAACAAAGTAACACATATATACAGAAATCAAAAGGGGAAATCCAGTTCAAATCAGACAACAGATCAAACCATTGTCAGATTTTCAGAGTATACTCCTCTGTATATTGGATGAACACTACAGAGACTAGTACACCAGAGAATTCAAAAGCAAAACCTGTTCACAAAATGTACTTTAACAACTAGCTTCCAAAAGTGAATTTCAATTTTAGTCTTGCCCATACAGAACTGTCTGATAAATAATTCTTTCTTCTAAAATACTGTCACAACCAAGTCAGGAATATCACAGTAAAAGCAGGAAGAAAAGTCACTGAAACCACCTCCCTCCTAAGATGGGGCCAAAAATGTCTCCAGCTAGCTGCCCAAGACAAACACAAACAAACAAACAAACAAAAAACATTGAAGAGCTGGAAACTAGGTGATTATTTATGAAAAACCTACTAACTCTGTAGTTACCCCCTCTTTCAAACAATAAAAATATTAGAATGTAAACGTGACGTACGAAAATGGGAAATTAGCTGGTCCTAACAACAATCAAGTCTTCAAAACGAACTGTGTATCTTAACCTTCCAACTAGTACACATGCTTCTCGGATTCAGAGTTCTAGATAACGATAATAAACTAGATAATCTAACACTAAAAATTTCAATTACTGTTATTCTATTAGGTTTGGAAGTGGAAAAACAAGGTGTGAAAAGACATGTATAGGCTTCCTGGGGTCGTGCACCATCTTCTTTGGTGGGAAAGCACCCTATCTCCCTGCAGCCTTCCTGGGTCGTAGCCTTCCAGATAACTCTCCTCTCCAGAATAATCAGACTGGTGGAGTTACAAATCATCTCTCAGGCTGCAACTGTCCTTTATAAAAGGAAATCTTCAATGTCTTTGACCTTGAGTCAAGCGGCACACCCATCAGATATAAGGCACTGGTAACATGTGAAGAAATAAACTATTTTGGCTTCTTCTTTGTGATTAGTATGGAACATACACACACAAAGAGAGAGACACGTGGGGTGCCTGGGTGGCTCAGTAGGTTGGGCATCCGACTTGGGCTCAGGTTATGATCTTGTGCTTTGCGGGTTTGAGCCCCACGTCGGGCTCTGTGCTAACAGCTTAGAGCCTGGAGTCCACTTCGGATTCTGTGTCTCCCTCTCTCTCTGCCCCTCCCCAACTCACTCTCTTCTCTCTCTAAATAAACATTAAAAAAAAAAAAGAAAAATTTAAAAAAAGAGAAATGAACACAGACCCTCCAGAAGTAAAGAGAACAGGGAAAAATGATAAACCAAAGGAATAAAGGCGGCTATATCCTAAAGTACACTCAAGCAGACTCTGAAATTTATCCAAATGTGTGGCTCACTGCCTAAACCAACATATACATCTGGTAATAATAAACACTGATAAGTCATAAACAAAAAGGGCTTTCTTAATTCACACACTCTACAAACTACTGGTAACATTAAAATTTACATAAAGCACTATCAAACAATATGTGTAAAATAGATTTTTTAAGACAGCATTAGTATTTCAATTTACATTACTAAAAAGTGAAAAACTGGTATTTTACTGTTTGGTCTTCAAAAACAGAGAATCCAGTATCTTTGATTTGACCAAGTTACAAATCTGTTTTCAGTAGACAGAGAAAACATATTGCCTCTGTTTAACGCAAAGGACAAAAAAGATCATCACTGCAAATCATAATGTTTGGGTTCATGATGAAAACAGGAAACAGACAGGCTGCCCAGGTATAATTATGGTTATAGTGTAATGTGCCTTCAGGTTCAGCCAAGAATTAAAACTCAGTGAAGAGTAAGCAGAATTTACTTGCCTCTACCTTGCTACAGAAGGCAACTTTTAATAATACTTCCAGCAACATGTTACATAACTAACAGTAAACAACATGTGATTCAAACCTCATTAGTAACAACATTCTGCCACTGTCTCCCACTGAAATTAATAGCTGACTTTGCCAGAGGGGAAAGAAATGCATCACATATCAATCTACCCATTTCTGTGGCGCCTACCGAGGTGAACCAAACGAGTAGATAATACCAGCAAATCTGCACGTATTCTACAAAAATATTTTATTCTTTTTTCAGTCCACTGCTGACTTTCCTTTTTACCACACTGTATCATATGGATGCATTTAAAATCTAAGAGGAAAGTCAGTTGAGAATGTTCACCTAACTTTTGTTGCCGATCTCAGCTATTTCAAACCTGAAAGGAATGGAAGGATAAATAATGAATGAAATTTTGTAACAAAGACACAGGGTTAACAGTCATACGATAAAAACACCCATGTGAAAAAGAAAGGCACACTGACCAAGGGATCTGCAATAGAGAGGGAATATAGATCTACAAACAAACAAAACAAAAATTAAAATTTAAAACTCTAAAACGTATTATGCACCACTTTTGTGAAGGTTATATTTTCGTAAATTGTCTCTTATGACGTGTGCATTCTTGTCATCTTGGGGTTCCCCACAGAGGGAAAAAATAGTTACCAAAGAAGGAGTAAAAGAAAAAAAAGAAAGTTGTACAAATCAGTAAAATAATCCCTTACTTACTGACTCTGGAACACACTAATTTCACAACAGTATCCTGATCAATACCAAAATGTCACACTGTGTCTAAGAACTGTTTTGCCTACAATGGCCACTTCCACATTGACACCTTGCAGAAATCTTAGAACTCCTTTCAATTAAAATTGAAAATTAACTCGCTCCGGGCAATTCGAGTCCTCTTAAGGAAATTCAAGCGCTCTATTTAAAAAGAATTTAAATAATTTTTAAAACAACAACCCAAGCATCCTTTACTCTCAACTTCTGTGAGGCCAAGCCACGACCTCCACCTACCCAGACTGTTGCTAGATAAGAGCACTTTAGGCAGTGCTAGGCAACAGGCATGATGTGACAAACCCAACCAGACTTCAAAACTTTTTCCACAGAAAGATAAGGTAAACAAGATACACTTAGCACCACACCCATTTAAACGCACAAGCAGCCAGGAATGTTCCCCCCTCCCCGCCCCCCCCCCCCCCCCCACCACCCCAACAACTCTAGACCTCCAGCTGGTCAGGAAACAATGTCTCTGCAATCAAGATAGCGATCTGGCCCAGGGTGTTCAGGCATTCCTCACCTCCAGGCTGGCCTACAGCTCCATTCTCCAATGCCATCAAAACCAGAATTGGAACATTTTGTTAGGAATCGGGCAAACGTCCAAATACCCGGACTATCCTCGCCCCAGTTCTTTTTTGCAACCAAAATCTGTTTTGGCTACTGAGCATGCTCCGACTTAAGACAGGCGCCACATGGGAGTTTTCAAAGCTTAGGCTCCAAACTCCACGTAATAACAGCAGCTGAAAGGGGAAGAGAGGAAAACGGGCGGGGGAGGAGGAGAGCCCGGAATATGAATTTGAGTACTGATATTAAAGTGAAAGACCAGGCAGAGGCTGAATGTGCAAGCAGGCACGGCTTGGCGTTCTCCTTGCAGCAATGCAGAAGTTAACACGAAGGGGAAGGAATCTTTTTGCAATGGTGAAAACTGGCATGGCAACGGGCAGAAACCAGGTCTCACTACCAGCTGAGTGCAGTAGCAGGTCACAAGTGCCCAGAGTGTAATTCCCACCGATAAGCGTGGATCCTTATCTTTGAAACACAAAGCGACGGCGGCACGGATTCATCAAGCCATTGGACAGCTTTGCAGTGTAGCAAGCAGACCGGACGGCTCGACCGAGCACGACGATCCTACCAGGGGTGTGACTGAGGGTGGTGCTTAGATGAGGTAGAACAAACCGCTCCTCTGGACACAAGCAGCGCCGGGATTCCCCCCCCCCCCGCCCCCACCGCTCCTCCTCCGCCTCGAGGGCGTCCCGAGCGCCTCCCTCCACAGTCCGGGCGGCTACGGCGGCGCAGGAACAAGGCCAGCCACGGGACGCCCCCGGCCGCTGCACGGCCTCCGCAGCGGGACGGGCCGCCCCATCCCCGGCCGCCCGAACCTCTGCAGGCCGGGAGTCGGCCTACCTCTCCCGCCCCGCAGGCCCGGGCGGTTTCCGTTCCGCCCGCGGCCCAGCGCCCCCACCTCGGCCGGAGTCCAGCCACTCGGGCCTGAGGGCGAGCTGCGTTGCGGAAGAAGCTGCAGCCCCCGGCCCGGCTCGCCCGCTCGCCCGCCCTGGGCCCCACACTCACTCACCCGCCGGCTGGACGCACTCCCCCGGCGCCGTCGCTGCGCTTTCCCTCAGTGCAACTTTATTAGCAGCTCGGCCGCGAGACACGCGCACGGCGCCCGCTCGCCCAGGACCCGGATGAGGGAGGGAAGGAGCCGGGGAGGACGCCGCTGGGGTCTGCGCATGCGCGTCAGGGGTCTAGTGACCGCTGCGGTGCCCGAGGGAAGGAAGCCTCCGCGCCTGGCTCCGCGCGGCCAAGTCCAGCTTCCGATCCGCCGGAGGCTCTTGCGGCAATGGCCAGCCCCCGAGTGGGAGTCGGTCAGCTCCCACCGCCACAACGGCCACTAGTAGTCTCCACTCACCAAAGCAGCCCAGAAGATAACAAAATAAAACTATTGCCCTCGATAGGGACAATTGCGGATTTTCTCAACTGCAAAAACTGTTAAAAAAAAAAAAAAACTTCCGACACAAGTTTGCTGCTTTCATTGATTTTTAAAGTAACTATATAAATCTAGGTGAAGAGAGTCCTCTTCACTTAGATCTTTCTATGAAAACTAGCTTCAAAACAAACTTGAGAACAGTTTCTTACTCAAGGCAGCCCTGAATCACCTCCCATTTGGAAATCTTGGAGCCTCTACTTTCCCAACCCCTGTTGAGTGCCTGAACTTGGAGCTCCCCGAAGTAGGACGGTCCATGTTGGGAGATCAACCCCAGTAGTTCGGGATACACACGCCCTTCTGGACAGGTGAGGCCAGTGAGGTGTACAGAAGTCACCAGTAGGCTGGCATCTCTCCAATCCGCCTCCTGGGACAAGAATCTAAGTCTCTCTCTTAGTCATTGGGGCTCTTCTCATTGTTCGTTCCCTCAAAAGTCCCCAAAGCGGCAGCATTTACCAGACTATGATGATGGCACTACCTAGGGCACCCATGTGGAAGAGTACTAGTGAAGAAAGACTTTTAAATGTTCTTATTTTAAGAGGTCAATACTGGTTTTCCAATACTCCACCATAGGTTTACTTTTTAAAGAAATTAATCTAAGTAAAAATCAAAATTGGAGTCCTTTCCAAATCCTCTCCCTCATAGCCTAATCCAATCCATCATGAAATCTTATTGACTACCTTCAAAATACATGCCAAATCTGACCATTTCTCACTGCCTCTATTATCACCTCTCTGGCCTGAGCCAGCAGCATCTCACACAAATGAGCAGCTGCTATTTTGCTCAGGGCCCCAGCAGTTTGTTTCCACGGTGAGAAGACAAAGTAAATGTTGCCGAAGTCTCTGCATGAGGGGTGGCCAATCTCGAATGGGACAGAGGCCTGGTGAGGAAGTGTAGTGGGCCAGGGTGGGGACCCAGAGAGTGCCTGTTCTGATCAAAGGGACAGCTGTTGTTCCACTCCAGCCGACCACCACTGTAGGGAAACAGAATAAGGGCCAGTGTTGGCAGATCGTCGGATTTTTCAAAAACAGTTGGAAATCTGGATTTTAATGCAAAAAAAAAAAAAATCTCTGTTATCTAAAAGCTTAGCCACTTCTCTCACTCTTTCTCACTTTTTCTCCCTTTCTTAGACACGCTGGAGGCCAATTCTCTCCAAGCCAAGCAAAACAAATCCATGGTCCTGAGTTAGTCCTATTGACCATTGGTTTGCAGTCTCGGGTCTACATCTTAAACCTCTTTACTACACCATAAATTTTGTGAAAGTAACGTCTGTGTACTTTAACTCTTTGTCACACTCACTGATTATTTGTTGGCAATTCAGAAGTTTCCAGCCCTTGGAAGGCACATATTTCTGGAGACTGCATGGGTTTACAACTCCCAGAAGTGCCTATAACCCTGCCTTGGAGGGTGCCTTTTTTTTCCCTCAGAACTGATGTTTGCAGAGTGTTTTGTTGAACATTGTAAGACATAACAATTTGGTTTAAACATTTTGTACACTAGAGCCATTCCTCACTTCAAACAGCTAGTAAAATCCTCCCCCAAGCTGTTGGCCATCTTACAGTCACTGCACATTATATAAGGAACAATTTGTGATTGCAGGATTCCTTTTAATGCTCACATTTGTAATCTTAAAGCCAACAGTTGTGTTTCCTGAACCATGTACACACCTACTGATCACAGCAACCAGACTCCAACCTCTCCACGTTGCTATGTGAGCTCAGCTTAGGTCTGAAGTTGGAAGAGATGATACCATAGAAGAAGGAATGGATGGGGCGCCTGGGTGGCTCAGTCGGTTAAGTGTCCGACTTCAGCTCAGGTCACGATCTCGCGGTCTGCGAGTTTGAGCCCCGCGTCAGGCTCTGGGCTGATGGCTTAGAGCCTAGAGCCTGCTTCCGATTCTGTGCCTCCCTCTCTCTCTGCCCCTCCCCCGTTCATGCTCTGTCTCTCTCTGTCTCAAAAATAAATAAATGTTAAAAAAAAAATTAAAAAAAAAAAAAGAAGGAATGGAAACTTGAACGGCACAAAAATGCCTCCCAAAGGACTGAGAAATTACCTAGGCTCAAAGGGTATAGAAAATCAGACAGATCGCTAAATATCTAGATAGTTGAAAAGATTATCAAACGGGGAATGAACAGGCACACCAGAGCCATAGGAATGGAATAAGGAAGTTCCTGTTTTTAACTATCAAATGGATTCTAAAAACAAATGTAGAATGGGATGATCTGAACAAATAGACGTAGTCTCAATGGGGCATCACAATAGATAAACTGATTTAGCATTCCCCCATGAGAGCAGATAAAAGCAGCTTCAAACTTCAATCTTACTATACTTGCAGAGAAAGCTATTTGTGGATAATTTAGGCCAGTGCTTCTCAACCAGAGGCGACTGTCCCATCCCAGGGGAATATTTGACAATATTTGAAAACAACCATGACTGTCACATACAGGAGGGTGGTGCTAATGGCATCTACAGGGTAGAGGCCAGGGAAGCTGCTGATTTCTCTGCGATATACAGGACAGCCTCCTTCTACCAAGAGTTATCCTGCCCAAAATGTCGCTACATACAAAAAGGTTTTTGTGTGTTATTTTTTTTAATGTTTTACAGTTGATTTATTTATTTACTTTGAGAGAGAAAGAGAGAGCACACGAGTTAGGTAGAGTCAGAGAGAGAGAGAGAGACAGAGGGAGAGAGAATTCCAAGCAGTCTCTACTCTATCAGCACAGAGCCTGACAGGGGCTTCAACTCACAAACCGTGAGACGATGACCTAAGCCAAGAGTCTGATGCATAACCGACTAAGCTACCCAGGCGCGGCTGTATGTATTGTTTTAAGCCCCAGATAGGTTTTCTTTAATTGGGGTTGATGGGGAGAAAATGGGCCCTTTGCTTGAATTTTTCTAATAAATAAATAAAAATAATTGCTTTAATTATTCATTAGGTGAAAAGAATCAACCAGAATGTTTAGTTCATGACCTACTCCCACCTTGAATTTTCCAGAACCAAAAAGGAAGTAATTTTCAGGAAATAGAGGACCACATATGGAACATGAAGAACTGGAATCATTAACTCAGTGTTTCCCTATTTTTAATTTTTAACTGAAGGGTAATTGAGGCAAAATGATTTTGGTGCCAGTATCCTTAATAAATATGTCATTTCCATGCTTTGCTACAGCTCAGAAGATTCTCCCTAAATGCCCAACGCACACCCACTAGAATTGGAAGAACGTGATGGTGTTTCGAGGAGTCACCCGGCATAAAAGGATCAGTGAGTGACCACAGAGATGCAAAGGGTCCCACCTCATAGCCACCTCCGAGACACTCACTTCCTCTGACAGTCATGGCAAGTGGACCTCAGAGGAAGAAATGCCTGAGTTTGAGTGACTCCTCTGGACAGTGTCCTGGAAATGATAAAGCTTCCTCTCCAAGTTCTGTATGTTCTTCAACAGACAGACTAGCCCCACCCCCAAGCCTTCATACTGGAAACGGTGCAGGAGGCAGAGCTAAGTGGAGAAAAGTGCCGAGAAGCATGAGATCTCGAAGAAAATAGTGTGCAAAATTCCGAGAGAGAAAAAAATCATCACACAAAGTTTCCCAAATAAACTTCATGTTACAGAGCTAAGGTTCTGTGTGAACCAGAGAATACACTAAAGTGATTTTATTCAACATTTGAAAGGATTTTTTCCAGGGGTGCCAGGGTGGCTCAGTCAGTTAAGCAACTAGCTCTTGATTTCGGCTCAGGTCATGATCCACAGTCTTGAGATCAAGCCCCACATCTGTCTCTGTGTTGAGAAGGGATGCTGCTTGAAATTCTCTCTCTCTCTCTCTCTCTCTCTCTCTCTCTCTCTCTCTCTCTCTGTGTGTGTGTGTGTGTGTGTGTGTGTGTCCCTCCCGTTTGTGCTCGTGCTCTTTCTCTCGCTCTCAAAATAAATCAATATTTTTTAAAAAGGACTTTTTTCCAGTAAAATTTGAGTGTTCTGTGGTGAAATGATCCCTTAATAGTCCACAGACCCTTTATTTTCACAACTCAGATGTTGAGAGTCTTCATATACTGAAAAAAAGAAAAGTAAAATAAAAAAAAAAAAATGACAACTGCCTCACGGAAAGCCCAGGAATCTCCAGGTCATAGACCCCTTGAAGCTTCAGGGACCGGATGTGAGAAACTCTGTGACTACCCCATCCCCTGGAATGAATATGCACATTTTTGTGTATATACCTACCTACACATTTTCTGCAGAAAAAGTCCATAGTTTTCATCAGCTTCTCAGAAGCTTGCCTGATCCCCAAATGCTTGCAGATGCTTAAAGCACCGGTGACTTTACGTGCGGTGCAAATTTAATGTGTCCATTTTAAGTTCTCTTCTCTTCTCTTTTTCAGAGCAACATAATTGGGAGATTCCTCTCTAGGGAAGACCGCTTGATGCAGAGTGTAGGAACCTGGCTTGCCTGTCTCCAGCCATCTGCTACATTAAAGAAGGCCTCCTATGGCTGGAATCCAAAACACAAAATTAAAAGGGTTGCTTGCACCCAGCGTCGTAAAACAAAGAGGCTTTCTAAAGCAGGGCTTGGAGGGAACACTCATTTCTTCCTGACTTAAACAGCATCTGTTCCTCCTGACGGCAAACGCCCTCCAAGTTAACTCGATGGAACACCACAGTTCTACGTTCTCAATTTTCATCTTCAGAGACGTAGTCTCAGATGAGCTAAACCACACGTGCATTCTGCCACAAATGCAGAGCAGCAGGTGAAAATCTGGGGATGCTATGAAATTGCAGGGACGGAAAGGAGACAGAAATTCACCTTCCCTCCAATGCCTTTTAACTGCGTAAAATCTTAGGAGAACTCTGAAGCCACACTTCCGGGTTTGAACACCAGCTGTCTCCCTTACTCCCTATGTGACTCTGCACAGGTTCCTGAACCAATCCGTGCCTTAGTCTTCTCGTCTGTAATTCCCTAATGGGAATTGCAGTAGTATCAAGTTAATAGAATTATTATGAAGATTCAATAAATAGAAACTCCATAGGCACTTAGAACAGTAGTGCAATGGAAGGCATGTATTTTCACAGATACACCAGCAACCTCTAAAACAGTCCTAAATTCATTTGTTACATAAAATGTGCCTTCATCTTACCCAACAGTAGACCCTCTTCTCTTCTCACCATGGTAGGTGATCTCATTCACCCTCAAGCCTACGGTACTCTCTTTTGCAGACTATTCCCAAATTTCTGTTTCCATCTTGGACTTGGCTAATGAACTCTAGACCCTTGAACTCCCTTCTAATGTCTCTACTGCACTGCAGTAATTGTGGATTTTGTCTGCCTGCCATACTCCCCAAACCCCTTTCTCCTGCTTCCTTTGTGATACCATTCCTCTTCGATATTAAGCATGGTCCCAAACTCCCCACCCCAGAGATGGGCATATGACCTAGGAGGGTTATCCTAGTTTCCCACTAGCCAGTCCATCATGAATGGTTCATAGGTGGACATATGACCCAAGCAAAGTAACACGTATTAGCTCTCAGACTGATGTATGGATGTTGGGAGAGAGAAATCTTCCTTACTGTTGCTGCTAAGCTAAGGCTGAGTCTGAGGCTGCCAGAGGCCATCTAACCGCCAAGTAGAGGGAATTCACTTGGCGATGAATCCCAAAGAGTGAAGCACAGCTGAAATACAGAGTAGAAGCCATGACAAAAATCCCTTGATCTGGCTATGCCTGAAGCTCTAAAGATCTTTCTTTGACTTCCCGTTACATTAGCCTATATATTCTGCTTTTGTTTAGCTGGGTAGGCTTGTACTGCTTGTAACTTCTGCCCTTGGCAGTCTCACTGGATTTATCAGGTACACATTTGAACTCCTGATATTTGTCATCCTTCCTTCCCAGTCTGGTCTGCTCCTATCTCCCCCACATCAATAAATGGCGACTCCATTTACACAGTTGCTAATATCAGGCAGCCTTCTGTAGTAGATTCGATTATTGTCCTAAATCTTCACCCCTTCCCTGTTGTGGAATTATATACCTGCACCTTTTCCCACAAAACTTTGCACTAACTTTCTCTAGAGAATGTGGAGTATACTTGCTTCTTTGTGCCTTTCATGTTGACTTTGGCCAGTAGATATGACATGAACATAATCTTTAGATGTGCTTGACAGTTTGACTTGGCATTCGGCACTTTTTCCATCTACCATCGGAAAAATAGGCCCCAGGTAGCCATCGGTCCAAGGATGATGAAAATACAGATAAACAAGAGCTGATCCCAAACCGTAGCCCAGAGCCTACCTCACCAGACCGGCATCCTGATACACAGCCATCCATGATGATTCAGGGACCCAAGAGTGAAAAGTTAGTGTTTGCTCTTGATCACCACTGAGATTCTGGGGTTGTTTCTTATGCAGCAATAGCCAGCTAAAGCATTCTTCACTTACCCCTACTTCTCATCCTCATTTATTTGTTCATTTATTACCTCTCTCATTCAACGATATGACAAATATTTATGGACCACGTACTACATATCAAGTGTATTTTGG
Source organism: Puma concolor (assembly GCF_028749965.1). Lineage (NCBI taxonomy): Eukaryota > Metazoa > Chordata > Mammalia > Carnivora > Felidae > Puma > Puma concolor. The sequence continues at coordinate 128,170,888 of NC_141667.1, forward strand.
GCACCAGGGAAAAGACATTAAACAACATAGACAAAAATCCCAGCCTTAATAGAATAAACAGGTAATTTTTTTAAAATGAAAAGTACAATTTAGCATGTCATCTGGTAAAAAGTACCTGGTAGAAAATTAAAATCATAAATGGGGGACAGAGTGGGTACCTGGATGAGGAAGGACAATGGCTGCCGTGTTGATGAAATAGTCAGGGTTAAATAGGATTGCCTCCCACTTCCAATCCAGTATAAAGTTGTATCATTCCTACCTTCAAACCAGATCTAAAACCTCTCCATGTCTCTCTGTGTCTACTATCTACAGACAGTCAGGTCCAGTCGCTACCATTTCTCCCTGGACTCTCTTCTGCTCCCACCCAGCCTTGCTCCAGTCCCTTGACCACCCAACAGCTATTACATGGTGAAAATGGAAATCAGATTATGATCCCTGTGGAATTAAAGCTCTTCAAGGTCTTCAAAGTCTTCCCACTGCAACTAGGATAAAATTCAAGCTCTCTACCCTGCCCTGATCAATATGGTCCCCGCCATCGCCAATATTCTTGCACATGCCTTGCACGCACTGGCCTCATTTGTGTTTCTCACATGCCACAAGCTGTTCCCCAACTTAGGGCTTTGTACATATGGCTCCCTCTGCAAGCAGGAAGCCATTGCTCTTCACCTTGGAAAGTTCAGAAATGCTTTGCCAACCACGCTTCATCTGTCTCACTCCTTCTCATCAACCTTGGGTCTCAGCCTAAAGGTCAATTTCTTATCAAAGCCTTCCCTGCCACCTCTGCCCCACTCAACCCCTCTACCCTGTCAAGATTGGTTCCCCCCATTATATACTTTCAGACCATCCAGATCAAAGTCTATATTCCCCACTGGAGTTAAGCTCCTCTTCACAACAAAATCCTCAATACTTAGATCAGTGCCTGGACTGCTATAGGCCCTCCATACAGAGCCATTGGATTTTCTGCTTCACTTTTGGTTTTAGTAAGAATCACTTTGTTTCCATTTAATTCTTTAAAGTTCTTAATCAAATTTGAATATGGAATAGGGTGTGACTCTCCTTGTCTCCCAAGCAGAAATTCAGCCCTTAGATGTAACATTCGTTCATTCTCTTATTCATTCAACTTAGATATTTGTGTGATACCTACCATGTGTCTGCCAGTGTGCCAAGTACTGGGCTACCAAGGTGACTTCACTGTTGAAGCTCACAGTCTCCTGGGGGATGTTCACGTGTTTTCTGTCTTCAAGATCCTTGAACACTTGATAAAAGAGTCAGAAACTAGAAAATCAAAATCGTCATTTCAAAGGTGTCAGCCAAAATATACTCAGGAGAGGGGACTCTTTATATCTTTGAGGAGCCCTTTGTTTTATAAAAAGCTCTCACAGGTAAGAGACCATTTGATTATGCAAATGTGAAACACCTTTTCTGAAAAGGTGTGTTTAGCACTAAAGGGTTAAACTATGCAGTACATTCATTGGAAAGGTTGTTACAGGAAGAGCTACATCCCTTGAGACTGTATGTCCTAAGATGTTTCATTCCTAAATATGAGTTTTTTAAAAAATAGCCTTACAATTTTATAAAAATAATGCAGGTTTATTGGAAAAATTCAAATTATAGAGAAAAGACAAAAAACAGAGTAAAAGTTACTTGAAATCACACAAAGAGAGATAGCCGTGATAAATAAGTTGATAAGACATCTTGCCAGACACCTTTCCATGTGTATAATAAAGCTATTATTGATCAAGTGTGTACTTTGTCCTAAGTACAGAGCAATGTGCTTTACATTTTTTTTTATTAAATGTCACAGTAACCTCACAATGGAGGTGCCATATAAAACAAATGATCTTTTTTTAAATGGAGAAATTAAGGCACAAGATTTTAAGGATCTGGCTGCTGTGAATGCATGTATTTCTACAGCCTGCTTGGGCTTACAACACCCAGAAATGTTTCTAACCTTGGAGGGTGTCTTTTTTTTTAAGAACTGGTGTTTGCAACTGCTTCGCTAATCATGGAAGGCTATCACAGAATTTGATTGAAATATTTTGTGCACTAGGTCCATTCCTCACTTTGTGCATCCTGTAAAATCTCACATTCTCTGTTTTCTATCCCCAGTCTCTTCCATCTTCTCACACCACCCCCGATACGGCCCTCCTTTCCCCTGTCATTGAACTGGCCTCTTCGCTGTTCCTTCCTGCTCCCAACCCGCCATCACACTCCATCAATACACCTTTGCTCTTGCAGAACGTCCATAGGAATGTCCCCTTGTGCAGCCTGTCCCATCTTTCCTGACCCAGCCTGCCTGGACCTCAAGGATCTTTCTTGGATGCATGGCACCATGGGAGGAGCACCAGAAGGACAAGAGATACGCTAGGCAGAGATGGTGAGGGGTGAGGGATTTCAAGGGCATTTGACAGATAAGGAAGTGGAGACTCCAGAGAAGTGAAATAGGCTCCTGAGTGTATACAAACAGTGGGTGATGGAACTAGAATTCAAATCCAGTAAGTCTGATCTGATGCCCAACCTCCTGCTCTAACCAACTATGCACACTGCCTTCTCTCTTGACTCACTCTCACTGAGATATTCTAAACGTCTGCACCCCAACAAAATGGTTCCTTTGAATCCTATGATAACAGTCGGGGAACCACAATACTAGGCAAACTGAGCTGGAAAAACAGTAGTTAGTAAGAGAATGAATGAGTGAACGAATGTTTCAGTGCGTACGGTTGCCATTTCTGAACTGAACTGAATGCGTGTGATTTGGTGATGGTGAAGTCACACAGAACAAGCAGGCCATAAAACTTTATATTTATTCTAACAGTCAGGTAAGGACCCTGAGCAAGCTCAAAAGGCCCTGGATGAATGGAGTTACTGTTCCAACATGTTGATCTTTAAGTGTAGTGAAACCTATTAATTCTATTTGTGTAATGACTAAGGCCTCTGTGGATGTATCGTTTACAATATGATGGCATTATTAAGGTGCCACATTAAAGGTGATTTGAACTGATGAATCAAATCAGGTAAGTTCCTCTAAGTCAACCCTGGCTGCTCAAGTCATGTGGTATACCGTTCCCCCAGCAGAGACCCACCAGGGGTGCTGTTCTTATCTGTGTTGCTTCCACAAACCTGTTCCTGAAACAGCACTATCACACTATACACTAGAAACCAGAGTTCAAACATTTCAAAAACGAAGAAGTCAACAAAGTCACCCGCGTCAAATGTGTCACAGACGGAGTGGGAGGAACCTCCAGCCAGACCGTGCTGTCAGAAAGGAGAATTTATATGAGGTCTGACCTCCAGTGGGCTTCTGGCTGAGATGTCTCTGAGGTGGTAGCAAAAGCCATCTGGGGACTCCCACTGGTTTTCAGGACCACGGGAAAGAACCTTATATAGGTTAAAATATTTGTTTGACTGTCTTATGATAGCTGGGTGAGTCTCTACTGTCAGCCCTGCACAAGAATGATAAGGAGACATTATTTATTTATTATCCTATTTATCCGTTCACACTTTACATTCCTCCATTCATTCACGAAGATCAGGGCTAAAGAGACACATGTCAGTGGAAAAGAACACCCACCTCTTTCCTTGAAACTCTGCCCCCATCTGTTTCTTCAGTCAGATCTCTATTCCGATCTCTGGCTTTGTGACTGGAATCGGATTCATTTATTCACTCAACACACATTTATCGAGTGCTTGCTCTGTGTCAGGCCTTGGGCTAGACACTGGGAATGCCTTACAATGCAAACCAGGCAGGGCCTCTGCTCACGTGGAAGGTAGTCAAGTCAGGAAGACAGACGTAAATTCTCTATCTCGAGTCTGCGTAATTAAGATGATCCCCAAACATCCCCTTTCTTCTTTTGATCAGCATTGGCTGAGGTCAACTTTTTTTTTTAACTTGTTTCATTTTTTATTTTTTAAAATTTACATCCAAATTAGTTGGCATACAGTGCAACAATGATTTCAGGAGTAGATTCCAGGAGTAGTGCCCCTTACCCATTTAGCCCTTCCCCCCTTCCACACCCCCTCCAGTAACCCTCAGTTTGTTCTCCATATTTATGAGTCTCTTCTGTTTTGTCTCCCTCCCTGTTTTTTACTATTTTTGCTTCCCTTCCCTTATGTTCATCTGTTTTGTCTCTTAAAGTCCTCATATGAGAGAAGTCATATGATCTTTGTCTTTCTCTGACTAATTTCACTTAGCATAATACCCTCCAGTTCCATCCATGTAGTTGCAAATGGCAAGATGTCATTCTTTTTTTTTATTTAAAAAAATTTTTTTTTAACATTTATTTATTTTTGAGACTGAGAGAGAGAGAACATGAACAGGGGAGGGTCAGAAGAAGAGGGAGGCATAGAATCTGAAACAGGCTCCAGGCTCTGAGCTGTCAGCACAGAGCCCGACACGGGGCTCGAACCCACAGACCGCGAGATCATGACCTGAGCCGAAGCCAGATGCTTAACTGACTGAGCCACCCAGGCACCCCAAGATGTCATTCTTTTTGATTGCCGAGTAATACTCCATTGTATAGATATACCACATCTTCTTTATCCATTCACCCATCGATGGACATTTGGGCTCCTTCCATACTTTGGCTATTGTTGATAGTGCTGCTATAAACATGGGGGTGCATGTGTCCCTTCGAAACAGCACACCTGTATCCGTGGATAAATGCCTAGTAGTGCAATTGCTGGGTCGTAGGGTAGTTCCATTTTTAGTTTTTTGAGGAACCTCCATACTGTTTTCCAGAGTGGCTGCACCAGCTTGCATTCCCACCAACAACGCAAAAGAGATCCTCTTTCGGCTGAGGTCAACTTTTTAAACCGCACAGCTTTTTTCCTTTCTCCACTCACCTCATCAGCACATGACGGGAAATTATTTTGGAGGTCTATAAGCAACCTCATGGAAAGAGATCTACTCAGGCCTGGCTCGCCTTTGTTGTGTTTGCGACGTGGGCAGAGCCAAAACCGAACTGGAGTAAATAAAGGCACGCAGACAGCCAAGCAGCCATGCCTGCATTGGTTCGTAAAGGAGTTAGCTCCTGGGGCTCCAAGTGACTACCGATTCACCAACAGGCTAGGTCTTCACCTGGAGCTGCTAGGAGGCCAGAGACAACTAAAGTCCCACAGCCACATGGGGCATTTGTGTGTATGTGTGCCGAGTGGTTTCTAGCAGCTACCTTTAGGGACTCAGCAGCCTTAAGGAGGAACCAAAAAGGTCTCTCTCTCTCTCTTTTTTTTTTTTTTTTTTTTTTTTTTTTTGTAGCACAACACACAATGAGAACAAAAACACAGTGACAAACCCATTCCTCATTCTCACACTTGGGCTCTTCTTCCTCTCTGAAATTGGAAGAAACAGAGGAACATGAGCTACCTAATGGCAGAGGACGCCTATTGCAAGGATATCTGGCAAGGTGGGGTGGTAAAAACATGCTTTTGTTGGCTGGGAAGTCATTCTGTTCCCAGGGCTACCAAGAAGGAGTTGTCCAGCAGGCTTCTAGAACAATACTCGGGGCGTGATTGGGGACTCAGCCAACCCTAGAGTGACCCTCCTCCTCTTTTCTCACTTGCCCGGAATTCCTGGTAGTTCAACTTCTCAAGAGAGACTTCCAAGTTTGCCACCACCCGAAATGAATTCTATTGGATAGATTTCATACCGAGCCTCCTCACAACGTATTGGCTTCTCTCACGGCAGCTCATTTGCAATTTGGCAGGGATGTCAGTACTCATCTCGGGGACTGTGAGTCCAGAGCTGTAGGGGCTGCTTCTTTTCAAACCATACGGCACAAGTCAAACCCATTTCTCCAGGAATGACGTGGCTCAGGTCACTTTCCTGACAAGTTTGCTGTGGGCATGGCAGACCCCCTATGCTTTCTGGGCTCTGCCGCTCCCAGCCCAGCATACAAAGTGAGGGCCAGGAGATCTGCTCAGTACAGTAGCATCCCCCATGCAAGGCATTCATTGATTCGTTTATCCATCCAAGCATTTGTCATACTTCTACTAATGGTCTGCTCTGTGCAGGCTCCGTGACAGATGCCAGACACAAGGCTGAGCAGAAACAGACCCAGTCCTTGCCCACGCCACTGAGAGAACCCAGTAGGAGGGACAAGTGACTGCACTGTAGAAAAAGGATGATGGGCCAGTAAGCATACAGACCCAGGGGGCAGGGATCGCTGCCCTGACAAAGGTGCTTAAGCTTCTGAGGATGAGCAGGAGTCAGTTGAGTGAAGGTGAAGTTTGGGTGTGGCTGAGGGTGGGGAAAGCCTTCAAGGCAGTGGAGGAAATAGCAAGTGTGAAGGCCCCAGGGCGGGAAGACCAGTGCTGGACAGAGAAAGTAAACACAGATGGGCCTGGAGAGGTGGACAGGACAAGCCGGGGCTTGGTAGGCCATGGCTAGTGTTTGGCATTATCCTAACAGCATCATGTGTCAGAGCCGGGCCTCAAGCAGTTGCCTCCCTAGTGAGGAGGAAGGCTGGTGGTGGCAGGGAAGACGAAGGGGTGCAGAGGAAGAGGGGGTTAGTCAAAGGACAAGCTCTTTGCCAGCATTTCAGCAGTACTATCACGGTGTTACCTGTGACCTTCATCCAGGGCCGGCCCAGGACCTTGGCCGCCTCAGTCCCATCCCAGCTGGCTTTCCTCTTGCGCTGTGGCCCTGTGCCTAGAGGGACCAGGGTCACCCAGCTGCCTAACTGCTGCCGGAAAGGGAAGGGCAGGAGTGAGCTGGAAAGTCAGAGGAGCTGGGAAGGCGTGTCTGGGGCAAACAGGCTCCACGGAAGACTGAGTCCACATGCTATCCCCCACCCTTGCAGGATGTGGGAAATGACACTTCCTCCTGGGGAAGGGGGGGACCGGGGCGGGGGGGATACTTCCATGAGTCCTAGGTGACACAATATCCTGTATGGAGTATCTGTGGGAAGACTCATCCCCCCAGGATTTATCTCTGATGTAGGGAAGGGGTAGGGACACATCTATCAAGTTCTTTGCTGTGGTGGATGGTACATAGTGCTACATGGTAGGCCCACATTAAAATGTTTGCTAACTGAATTCTAGAGCAAAACATATGTAATGTAATTTTATTTTTCCCTGATTACCTTAAGGGAGAAATCTGGGACACCCCAAATTAAGAGGGAAAACAGTCCCATTTCTTATTCTCTTGAGTTGGACGGGCTCATTAGAAATGTTTTAAATGGGTAGAGAAGTCGTAGGCTAAACCAGGGCTCCTGCAGACTTTGCTATCATCATCTTATAAGACATTGATTGTGTTCGTTTGTTTAATTGTGGAGACTTTATTTTTTCCCAGGCCAGTGTTCCAGCTAAGGTTGGAGCCCAGATAAGTCTTCACTCTAGAGACAGGTCTCCTGGCCTGTGTGCGCACGTGTGTGTGTATGTGTGTTTGTGTGTCTGTGTAGGCGTCCTCTCTTTTCCTGGCCTGTGTGTGTGTGTGTGTGTGTGTGTGTGTGTGTGTGTCTGTGTGTGTGTCTGTGTAGGCGTCCTCTCTTCTCCTGGCCTGTGTGTGTGTGTGTGTGTGTGTGTGTGCACATGCGTGTAGGGGTCCTCTCCTCTGCAGTGACCTAGGAAGAAAGGCCCTGCATCTGGCTAGCCAGCCAGGAGGCAGCAGATTATCTCAAGACCACAGGGTGAATTCGGTAGACATTACCCTGATGAAAGCACTGGGCATAGCCTCTTGCTCACCTCGGGATCTGGAAAATTCTTGCTCAGGATCCCTACTTTCCTTGACAGTAGAGAGGAGGGACCCTATGTAACAGGGATATCCCAAAAAGAGCAAAATGAGGTGTTCATTCACTTGCTCTTTCCCTGCAGCCAGGTCCTAGGAACTGGACCTAGGATGAGGCCAGGATCCCTTGTGCCCTCTGGCACACTGGAGGGGGGCTTGGGTGCCCTGCCTGTGGACTGGGTGCTAGCTCACTGAAGCCAGGCTCTCTCCAGGCCCTTTGCAGGGTGGAGCCCTGGGGCTGTTTACGGAGCTTCGGGCACTTTTCATGTGTAAATTTTTCTGGGGAGAGGCCCTTTTGCTTATTCTAAGGGTTTGGGATCTCTAAGAAGCTTAGAACCTCTTGTCTGGATAAAGACAATTCTTTACACTTTACCTCATCTTCCAGAAACCCAGATGACCGCGGCCTCATGATCCTGCCTGATCATCTCAGAACCCTTCCAAGGAGAGGTGGCACACAGTGGCTCACTGAATCCATGAATGAATGTAACAGAGTAGGAAACTTCCTGCGGGGTTGGAAGGTGGATCTCCGTGGGAGATACTTGCTCCTTTGAAGCAGAACTCACAAGTGAGGTGCTTTCTACCCTGCGGGACAGGACTTCTGCCCTGTGCTTCTCCTCAAGCCAAAGAGTTCCACGATTCTAGTTCCAAGAGGGCATTTTCAGATCCTCACAGCACCCTTGCTTGCCCCAGGGGCCCTTCAGACCTCAGTTCTGATGGGAGCTTGGTAACAGAGGAAGAGGGGAAGAGAAAGGGGGAACAGTGTGGGTGGGTAGTGGAGAGCCCCGGATCTTGAGACAGTCCTTCCCTTTGGCCTCCATTTACTCCCAGCTTCCAACCTCGGGAGTCTGGTCAGAAGGGCCTTTGAGTTTGATCTGGGACAGAGAAAATAAAACAGAGTGAAGCATCAGGCCAGGAAGGAGGGTGAGGGGAGAGGAGGTTGGGATTCGTGAGATGGGTGTGAGGGGGACTGTGTGTGGCACAGAGGCAGCTGGAAGTCGGGAGGGAGTGTCGTCGGCCACTTCCCTGGCACGGACAGAAGTCTCCATGCTTTGGGTTGGGAGCTCTTTGGGTTCAAGAAGGAAGTGGCCCGGGAGTGTGAGCCTGCGGGCAACGGCCTAGGTTTCCTGAGGAAGGAAGAAGGTCCAGGAGTCCGGACAAGGAGGGCATGGTGTTGAACCAGATGGTCTGACATTTTAGATTCCTGCCCAGTAAAAAAAAAAAAAAAAAAAAAGACAACAATTGAAATTAGACAGTCAAGTGTATACTTTTATCCTGCTCGTTTTAGATCCTGTCTTCATTTCGTTATTCCTTAATTAAGGGTCCTTGACTCAAATCAGTTCTTCCTTTCTCAGCAGAGGAATGGACAGTTAGTAAACAGAGGGATCCAGTCCTGGGAGGAATCCTTTGGTCTTGGCAAGCTCAGCCTCCATCTGTTTCCCAGCAAGCTATTCCGAGGCTCTGTGTGTGTGTGTGTGTGTGTGTGTGTGCATGTAGGGGGGGAGTTGTGGCGGTAGTCATGTCTATGTCCATAAAAACCATCACTCCTTTTCTCTTCCTCACTGCCCCCTTTTCATCCCTGTCCACTTCTCTCCATCTTCCCTGCTGCCCACCCCCCCCCCCCAACTCTCGGCTCTCCTCTGTGTGGAGGGTCTACAAGAGTGTCCTCTCCCCATCCCCTCCACTCCTGTCCACACCTCACTTCTCAGATCTCAGTATTTTTTCCCTTAAGACAGCCTTCCCTGAGCCCAGCCTAGACTGGTTCCTTTCTAGGTTTTCTTGGAACCTGTTGGATTTTTCAGAGTGCCATGTCCCTTTGCTATCATGTACTAGGAAGGTGATTATCTGATTGAAGCTCCTCTCCCTCACTAGACTGTGAGCTCCATGAAGTTAGACATGCCTGTTCATGTCCCCCCGTGTATTCCCAGAGGCTCTCATTGGTCCACAGCAGGTGTCCCCTCTTTCTCTTCCTCTGTAACTCTCTCCCATTACTGATAGAGTAAATGCTCTGGAAATCCACAGAAGGGGGTCAGATGTATTTTTCCATTGGGGGATTTTGTAAATATTCAATGGTAGTTCACATGACCCCCTGTAAACCTTCTCAAGGTCAAAAAGGCTCAAATGAGGGTTCTGGCCTTTCTGCAGGAATAACACTAAAATGGCGGAAGCTCTCAGTTGAGGCAAAAAAGGGGACCAAAGACTTCCCATCCTACATCAGCTTTTCAATGGGTCCTGCTGATTTTACAGAGTCAGTAGAGGCACGTGTTCTGTTGCTCCCACCCAGGAAGCTGTGGTTCTAGAGTGGGTGGTGGTGTCTTGCTGGGGGAATGGGCCCCTCACTGATTAGAATAAGCAGATCCTGTGAAATTACACATACAGGCTGCCCAGCTGTCTGCCGCCCAGAACTGATAGTCCCCTGTGCCCGGCCAGATTTTTCTTGCCCAGCTCACGTGGAATGAAAATTTTAAGACTTAGAGGGTCATACAGGGAAACAGGAAAGTTTTTCTGGGCCTCCCGGAGGAAGGGAAGAAAGGAAGTCCTGTGTGGAGTTCCCAGGATGCGAGATGGACAGAGGCCCTGAGGAAGCCCCTTCTCCCCGAGCTGGCTCAGAACTGGGTCTGCTCCCGGGGGGGGGTGGGGGTGGGGGGGGTTGGGGGGGGCGGGGGGGTTGGGGGGGGGGCTCCGGCCATAGTCCCTCAGCGCCCCAGCTCCACAGGAGCATCTGGGCAGCCAGGTCAACTTCCTCTGCTCTGAAGCTGGTCGACGTTTGCTGCTGTCAGTAGGGGAACACATCCTTGAGCGGCCCTGTGCTCCAAGTCCAGCAAAACTTGACCGCTGCCTCCCAAAGAGCCCACAAAACAGCCCACATCAAACCATCTCTCTGGATCCTTGAAAGTGAGCTCCAACCTAGCTGAATGCCCTGAAGGCCAAGCTTGTAGCTTAGCCCCTTCGGTTTACGTTCCCTCAGTTTTGTTTATGTGCATTTTCTTAATCATCTTTACTGTTTATTTTTTTTACATTCAAACTTGATACATCTTCATCCTGAAGAAGCCAAATGTTACAGGAATACATAATACAGAAAGTGCAAGTGTCCTATTCTCTCTCTTACCCCCGTGAAGGTAACAACTGGGTCAGCAGTTCGGTCTAATCATCTGGATCTTGTTTCTGTACACATACTAACAAGGGCCTCACTACATTTAATATTTTGCAATCTACCTTTTCTACTTAAATATTTGGAACCTTTCCATGTCACTGGAGTCTATGTACTAAACACCTCAATATTTTCAACACCTCCTATAAACGGATTTTTCATGGTCTCTCCCTTCTCTTCCCTGTGATTACAAGCCTGGTGTAGTGAGCATCTTTGCATCTTTGCACATTTGGATGGCCACCTGTGTTGCTTCCGGTCCTTTCTATTACTGGCATGCTGCCGTAAACAGGTTTGTGCCTTTGCTTCTGTGCATGTGTGTGCACGTTTCTGTGGGACAGAATTCTCGAAGCTGCGTTCCAAGGTAGGTGCATCTTTAGTTTTGAGAAATACTGCTAAAACGTGCTCTAAAAAGGTTGTGCCAATTTTCACTCTTAGTGGCAATGTGTGAATCACTTGGTTGTGCCTTAAGGCTGTCCTTGGCTTTAATGAGGGGCATGTCAAGATACAGCTACATGGATTGTGTTCCTGCACTTGCTGTGGGATTCAGGCTCAACATAGAACGGGCAATACCACTCAGCACCTGCCATAAAGTCCCACTCAAGGTTGCACATGAGTAATAAGGTGGTCCAAACTTCTGGGAAGGTCTGAGAGCCAGCCAGAGGCAGAATGGAGGTGGACAGATACCTGGGGAGACGCCTGTGTCTTTGTTCTTATCTAAGGAACACATCATTTTTTCTTACAGGATTTTCTGCAGCTTCCCCCACCCAACGCCACGCCACAGACACACACAATCATGTTTCTCAGTTTCCTGTACCCTGGACTCCATCAGTTGTCTAGATAAATGGTCCAAGGCTCACTGAAGATTCCATTACATCCCTGCTTGGGCCTGCAGGTGGACGGGCATGCAGTGAGCTCACGGTGCAATGTGAATGTCAGGTTCTGGGAAGAAATGGCATTTCAATCAGTTAGATCTCAGGTGTGTTGTGAGTCATTCTGTCTTTCAAATTTCCCATTGCTCTGTCTACTCAGCCTGCCCCTCCTTGTTAGATACAGGACTGCTGTGGGAGGAATGGATGTTTGATGTATGTGACTAGAGATGGTTGAAAAAAAAAAGCAAAATAGAACCCTCCGTAGGACTCCTGGCCATAAGCTTGGATTAGTCACTATAAGACAAGGCCGCCCTGAAGATAATAACTCACCAGAAGTAAGAGTTAACATTTATTCAGTGCTTACCATATATCAGCTCCCACTCCAAATACTCTCTAGCATTATATATAATAAACATTTAATTCTTTCATCAATCTTAGGAGGTATGAATTCTTATTATCTGAGCCTCACTCGAGTTAACTAGGTAATCTGACCCCTCAGCTTGATGTAAGCTTTCCTCCTCAGATGTGTTCTTTTATAGAGCATTCCAGACATATCTCATTTGATGTTCAAACAAAACAGTGCTGAGAGGCTGTGGGGAAATGTATTAATGTACTCATTTGACAGGTGGGAAAACTGAGGCCCAGACATATGCTTTGTGTGAGACCCCATCTCCTTGCTGGAATGCGAACCAAGTCCCTTGACGGCGATTTTTCACATGATACCCCAGTTGAGCGTCTGTCCTTGGGTCTCAGGTATTTCTTCAAAGCACAGGGTGTTCTCAGGGCTTGAAGCACTGGGCATGGAGCCAGCACAGGTGGCTCCCAGCCAGGTGACAGGATCTATAGACAAACTCTGTCCCCGCCCGTAGCCCGGCATGCCTTGGGCAATTATTTTCAGAAGCCATTGACATCTCGGTTGGCTAGAAAGCCTGGCTCTCACCCGCTGCCCAGGAATTGAACTGCTCATTGGCCCATGGGTTTATGAGTGTCAGCTGCTTTTTCTCATTACCACTTTCAATTAACTCATTGTTCTGAGTCCAAGCTAACGGCCCCCCTTGGGATTCATTTACATTAATGTTGGGGCCCTGGTTTCTTTCTTTCTTTCTTTTTTTTAGAAGAAAAATTCAGGTTTTGTGAAGTGAACAATTAGAAACATCAGGGGTAGAGGCCCTGGTTGTGGGTCTAGGACAGAAGGGGCACACATTTCCCACAGTGGCTCTGCCAGGACTAGGTGCCCTGGCCACTTAGACAAATTGAACACATCCTTCAAGGCCCAGACCAATTCTGTTTCTTGGAGGCAGCCGGGATTGGAGGACCAAGATGCTGGTGGGTGAGGAAGCAACGTGCTGTGGAGCTTCAAGAAGGCACCTTCCTATCCTGCTGGGACCCACTCCCTAAGGGAAGTGTTCACAGGCTTCCACCAGAGAAGGAAGAAAATTGGAAGAGAACAAACGTTTATTATAACCACCTACTGCATGCAAAGTGCCATAGCTTTCACTTCACATAATCGCCAAATAAGAACTAATATCCCCCTTTTATAGGTGAGGAAACTAAGGCACAGAGAGGGACAGTGACTGGACCAAAGTCACACATCCAGCAATGGTGGCATGGGGATTTGTACCAGCAGACACGGGTGAATGTGGGGAAAGTGAGTGTGAGGGACAGGAGGAGTGCAACTGAGAATTCCTTACAATCCGTTTTTAAAAGTTTCTTGTGAGAACGCGCCCATTTTCATGCATTTCTTTGGGAATCACTTGTTCCTTATTGCCTTATAGATAAGCCAAGAGCGCTGGTTTGAAAACGTTTCCTCTTATTAAAAAAAAAAAAAAAAAAAGGTTTCTGCCTCTTCTCCCCTTTCATGTGATCGTTGGTCCAGCTGCTGCTGCTGCTGCATGGCTGGGACTTGCGGATCAGAGTGAACCGTAAGGAGACCCAGCTGACCGTTTGGAGAACGGAAAGACAGGAGGCAGAGACAGCAGGGCAGGCAAAGCCCAGACCTGGGACTGCCACCTTGCTTTTCCAGAGATGTCTCAGGGGAGGTATAACGACACCCAAGAGTGGGCCCTTGTGCTGGGAAGGCCCCTGTGCCATCAATCAAGGGACCTGGGGTAAGTCTTTCCCGCCCGGGCAGAGCCTCGGTTTCTCTGCCTGGAAAGGGAAGGAACGGCAAGAGCGGCCATCTGAGGACTCTCCCAGTTCCAAAGTCCTCTGCCGTGGGTCGGAGAAGATCTGGGTCTCACTATTCCAGAAGCTGAGACAGCTGCCTTACCTATTATTTTTTTCACACCCAGTCACTCTGATGGTAACAGATTTTGCATTTATTTCCCTTTGGGTGTTGTTTTAAGTTGTGAGTTTGTTGATCTCTGTCTCTGAGGACACCTAGTCTGAATGTATTGGATCTGAATCTAGCCAGACAGCAAATGAACCCAGGGGCTGAACTGCTACCCTCCCCACCGCCACCTGCCGCGGCATCCCCCGACCCTCCACTAACTGAACGGGGTGTATAAAATCCTCAACATGGCTGCAGCAGTTTGCAGGCCACCTTTTGTTTCTCCTCCGGAGGGTGTTCACGTGTATGAGCTAAAGGAGATGGAGCGTGAAGAAGCTGAGAGATCTAACGGAGAGGAAAGGCCGGAAGTTTACAGGGAAGATGGCTAATCCTTGCCAAGGGGGTGAAAAAGTCAGACATCTGGTTGCTGGTTATGTTTCCTGCTGAAATTCAGGGCAAAAGGTCCCCTCCAAGTTTGGATCTGGGTGGGAGGAGAAGAAAAGGAGTAGGAGGATAGATGTGAGACAGAAACCGTGCAGCCGGGGGAGACGGAAAGGGCAGGCGAAAACAACTGTTTCTGTATTCCTGCGTCTCAAATCTTCTTCCAAGAGTGGGAAGGAGATTTGGCAAAATATTCAAAGCAATCCTGCTTCCGGGGAGTGAGCACTATCTCAGGGGCCCTTACAGGTTTGCCCTTGGTTCAACTACGTTTCCAGGAGGAGCCGCCCGGCTCGGAGCCAAAGTCCTGCCAGAGGACCGAAGCCGGGAGGTAACCGGGAATTCTTCATTAACAGTGCAAATTAGCGAGAAGGAAAATAAACAGATCCCCGGTTGCTTTGTGTGTGCTGCCGCCTGCCATAACCCCTTACGTTTAAACGGCACTTTGTGCTTTGTATTTCCTACATCTGATTCCCATCATCCCGTCTCAGTGAGCAATGAGGAGGTCAGGCCTGGCATATTAATCCCCATTTCACAGAAGAAGCTGGGTGGGAAAGGAGAACCAATTCGACCTGCACCACAGAGCCTCGTGTGGCCTCGATTAGACCCTCCAGGCCCAGATGTGTTCCGTCCCCCCAACACCCAGTGTCACCAGGAACTGAGAGGAAGTCTCAGTTCTGTGTGTGGGTACCTGCAGCTTTCTGTCCAAGGTACTGCTTCTGGGCCACCTTGTGTAGAACCAGTGCTTTGTAACTGAGAACTCCCAAAGCACTTGGCAGTGAGCGCTGGTCCAATGTCTAGTGTGCCGCAACCAGCCGACCCAACTTTAAATTCAGTTTTCCTGAACATGAACTTCAATCGGTAGCTCTTAATTTAACAACCTTCGTTGAAGCCATACTACACAATTCTTTCCACTGCCTGTATGCCTTAACGTTTTCTTAATATAACGTCAGGGAAAATAGTTTTAATTTTATCTTTGACCCTTCAAAGACAAGTGATCTGTCAGCCTGCCTGCCTTCCCTCCTTCCACTCGCTTTTCCACAATTATTAATAAGCACCGTGCCCAGGGCTGAGAAGACAGCAGTGAACTGAACAGGCATAGACGTCGACTTCATGAGGGGAGGATTAACAATATACCAAATCACGTGTTCGAAAGTATGTAGATCTCTCTTCATACATGCCTGGAAGGA
This sequence comes from Puma concolor, assembly GCF_028749965.1. Taxonomy (NCBI): domain Eukaryota; kingdom Metazoa; phylum Chordata; class Mammalia; order Carnivora; family Felidae; genus Puma; species Puma concolor. The sequence goes on from NC_141667.1 coordinate 128,186,525, forward strand.
AAGGAAGTGCTATGGTAGAGAAAAATGAGCAGGAAAATCTGTATTTAAGATGGGGAAGGAGGCAGAAGACCAGGAGGGAGAGCAGGATGGACTAAGAGAGGGCAATAGCAAAGACCCCTAGGTGGATGGGCAGAGTGCGAAGGGCCTAGAAGCCCAAGAAGAAACCCAGTATGGCCTGAGCTCCTGGGGGAATCCGAAGGCAGCTGCTAAGCCAAGAAATACCTTCAGCGACACACTGGGGAGGATGTTTTCACCATGGACCTCAGTTTTCTCATCCGTACAGTATGAGATACCAGCCTCACTGGATGTTTGAGGCAATAATGAAAATCCTAATGATGGACATCCTAAGCCGAGGTATACAAATGTGTCTTTATCACATTACCAGATTTGCTTCATCGTCACGTCTCATGGGTCTTCCTTGGTGGCGGTTCGAGCACTTTGTGTCTCTCCTACCATTAAAATATTCTGTGATCTGTAAGCAAACATTGAGAGTTTGGGGTTGCCAAAGGACACTGCATAGCTTTGGTCTAGCACCGCTTCACCCCCCCCAATCTATCGTTCCAGTGCTAATGGCAGGGTCTAGCCTAAGTAATAAGCAAGGATTGCCCTTTCATTTTTTTTTTTTCAGCGTTTATTTATTTTTGGGACAGAGAGAGACAGAGCATGAACGGGGGAGGGGCAGAGAGAGAGGGAGACACAGAATCGGAAACAGGCTCCAGGCTCTGAGCCATCAGCCCAGAGCCCGACGCGGGGCTCGAACTCCCGGACCGCGAGATCGTGACCTAAGGATTGCCCTTTGTATGTAGAAGAAAAATTTTCCCATCCTCTTATCCCTGCCACTTATTTGGGAGACTTTGGAAACTTAGGGAAAATATTGAAATAAATACAGACAACTGTTTTATTTACTGGAAAGCAGCGTTTCTCCACCTTTGGCCCTCCGGATGTCCTCTCTCCTTTGAGACACCTTTTCTTTGAGAATCACAGAATCTTGGGTGGTTGGTATTACAAATATATGGGTACTTTGTTGTTTTCTGAGAATTATATTTCATATCACGTAGTATCGTTTACAAAACCCTTTGATGCAACTCATTTGAAGCCCCAGCAACCCTGGGAGACAGGCGACCTGTCACGTTTAACCATATCACCCCACCTGATTGTCTGTGGGGCACCTGCTGGTAGCACTGATAGCCGATGGTGGGTATTAACTGGTGAATGTATTTTGCTTATCACCTCTTTCCCTACTTCTGTAATGTAAATTTGAGGATATCTTTCTTGCTTACTGCTATGTGCCAAGCACCTAGAAATATGTCTGGTGCACAGGAAGCACTCAGTAACTAAGAGTTTGATGAATTAATTGATGAATCTCATTTTATAGATGGGGCAACTGAGGCTTAGCAAGGTTCAGTGACTTTTCCGGGTCCATGCAGGTAGTAAATGGTAGGGCCAGGACCAGGAATCAGGTCTTTGGATTTCTCTCTGAGATGCTACCCCTTTTTCTATGCTATAACCATAAGTTGAGAAAGAAATGAAATATATTATCATGGATCTTAAATATCTGAGATCACAGTCCTCATAGCCCACTCTTAGAATCAACTTGGTGTTTTGTTTCCTCAACAAAGGAGATTAGAAACCCCTAACTAACGTGCGAAGGAGCAGGAGGGAAGGCCACCATCTGACATCAAGGGAGAGGTAGAAAGACTAAGGAGGAGGCCTGGGGCTCCTAGAGGTTGGCTGGCTGGGGCCATTTAGTGTAAGGGTAGAATGCTCCCTACATTGTCATAGCTCTAGATGAGAGCATCTCAGCATCACACCATTTGATGCAATGTTCAGGAAAATTCCAAGTTGCGAAGGGCACAGACTATAAGAGTGAATTGCAGCAGACTGGGCAGACTTCCAGTTTTGACTTTATAGACTCCTACATTATTTGTGTGTATATACTGAGGTATATCAAGTATAACAAAAGCAAAGGCATTCGCTGTATTTAGTATATTCTATTTAATAAGCCTGGAGAATATGCACTTCATTGTAGAAGGTTTCCATAAAACCATTTAAAGTCTAAAGAAAAATAATCAAGATATAAAGGAAAAGGTCATTTTGACTGATAGGTCGAGACGCAGCTATGAAATAATGCTTAACATATATTGAATGCCTGTAACATGCCAGGCTCTATGCTAAGCATTTTGTGTACTTATCTCATGTAACTCTGATTACAACTCTTTCATGACCCCAAATTTACGGGAGAGTTGGGCTCATAAGATTAAGAAATTTGCACACAGGCAAGCTATAGAACTCAGACTCACACGCAGACCCTTCTAACACCAAAGCTCAGGTTCTTAACCCAGTGCCCTGAGCTGCTTTGTTCCTTGTGCGAATCCCGTATTAAGGGGGCTGTGGCAGATTAGAGGTTGAAAGAAATGTCTCCATTCTACAAAACAGCATGCCTTCAACAATTCTTTCCCTGCTCCCTGCTGGTCACAGATGTTAATTAGCAAACCCTCTCTCTCTTCCAGCCGCCCCCCAGCAATCTCTGTCCCCCAAACCTGCAGGCTCTAGCACCAGATAACCCCATGCCAGACCTCATGGCTATCTCCTTGCAAACAAAGAGCAATAACCCCCCATCCACTTGACGTAATAACTCATACATGTCCTGTATCCTCATAAAACGTTGTTTATCCTGCTATCTACTTGACATTTACAAAGGAGCATATGGAAGTGAAAAGATATTTTCCTTTGGATCCAAGAAAGGATTTGGACACTTGAATCATGAATTCCTCAAGGGTCCCGGGTTTGCTTTGTATCTTTATGGTGGAATGTGACGTTCTGAAATGTGGAGCTGTTTGTCATGGATAAAGTTTTGCGTGCTGAAACAAAAGAAAAGAAAAGAAAAGAAAAGAAAAGAAAAGAAAAGAAAAGAAAGAAAGAAAGAAAGAAAGAAAGAAAGAAAGAAAGAAAGAGGAAGGTGAATTTTTAGTATTTTGTAATAAAGCCACTTTATATCTTTGAAATGTAATTTTGATCTGCTGGAGTAGCCTCAGAAAAGGGTGCTGTGGTGCTGCCTAAGGGCCAGAAAATGAAAGACCTAGTCCTTTCCTAGAGGGAGAGAGCTTGGCTTCCGGATGATCCATCTGGATGGAAGAGAAGCCTGCAACTCTCAGACCAGAAGCAGTAGTTAGCCAGTGGAGGCAGGTACCAGCCCCACCACGCAAGACAAGGCATTAAACCTCTGTCAACGTCATCAGCTTTCTCCTCCGTAAAACAAGTACGAAAAGAATCTATATCGTAAGGTTATTGGGAGGATTAAATGAAGTAAGACACATGAAAGCACTCAACTATTTCATAGCACAATATAAATTCTCAATATAAACTTCAGTTACCACTACAGTCTCAGTGAGGTCCCAAATACTGAATACACAAATCACACACAAATAGTCACACTATGGTTTAGATAAAGGCCACAAAATGTAAGGTGCAATGGAGACTAATGAAAGGTCACAACCTAGCTTGAGTGGTCAGAGAGAACTGGGAGGAAGGGAAGGTCAAACTGAAACCTGAAGGTTAAGAAGAGTCCTTCAAGTGGGAGAAGGCCAGTACAATTCCAATTGTGTTTTTCAAAAACCAACTAGTGTGTGTATTATAACCTTCAAAGACTCTGCAAACATGAAAGGCATCTATATGTTAACACTGCCCTGTATTTGCATATCTTTGGTGATTAATGAGGTTATGTTTTCAAATCTTTATCAGTCATTTGAGTCTTTATTATAATCTTTGCCTAAGTTGGTTATTGAAGGGGAAACTGTTTTTCTTATTTGTTTCTAAAGACTCTTTATATATTAAGTATATTAACCTTGTCATATTTATTATAGATAATTTTCCAAATTTCTAATTTCCTCCATTTTGTGATGCTCTTTAAACTTAAAGAAAAAGTACATGGGTGTCTGGGTGGCTCAGTTGGTTAAGTGTCCAACTCTTGATTTTGACTCAAGTCATGATCTCACAGTTCGTAAGATTGAGCCCCACATCCAGGGGCACTGCCAACACGGACCCTGCTTGGGATTTGCTCTCTCCCTCTTTCTCTCTGCCCCTCCCCTACTTGTATGCACTCTGTTTCAAAATAAACATCTTTTTAAAAAGTACATATGCAGGTACATTAATATTCTGATAAATACATTTGCTACCATTGATGTTCTTTGTTAAGAGTTCTTGCTCCTAACATCAGATAAATACCTATATTTCCTTCCTTTCTGATGGTTTTGTTTTTGATTTACATCCTCACAAGATTTTTTTAAATCCCTGCGATGTTTCAGTTATATTTGTTCTACATGTACTGACGACGATTCTTACTTGTTGGAATTAGTCTCTATTATTTATCCTCCACGGAGATAATTTCCTTTCTCATAATCTTGATCGCCTTTCCTGTTTCCTTTGCATTTTATAAAGATTGCTGAAGTTTCTCCTCCATGTTAGTGATTTAATTTTCTGGGCATTTAGTTCTTTTTTGCCTCCAATCCCGATGATTTTAATCTTAACATTAATATAGCAGTTTCCCTGACTTCTTAATACCCCTTTTCATCTTGTCTTTTTTCTTCATGGTTTTCTACCTCTATTACTGGAAGCTATGTTTATCAGATATGCCAAACAGTTTTCAAAACTGTTCTTCTGGGTTCTGCTATCCATCATTTCCGCTATCCCATTCTTCCTGTGTATTTCTTCAGATGTTATTTCTATTCTGCCTTCTTCATGAGGGTTTTAGTTGTCCCTTGTCAGGTTCCTCCTTCTCGACTTGGTTCTGCGCGAAGGGGGAGCTACCCACAGGGCAGCTGTGTAGGTGTGCTGCCCAACTCCACTTCTGTGAATTCAGCACTAGAGCAGGTGGCTGTGACAGCTCATGACCCAATTCCCAATGTCCAGTAGGAGTGACTACCATGGTTTTCAGCAGAAACTTTTTGCGGGAAAAAAAAATCTTACATTGAACTCCAACATAAAACCCTCTAAAATCATAAAAAGCTTGATTGAAGCAAAGGATAAAGGCCCAGACTATCACTCTGTCACATGCCTCTCTTGTCCTAAGACGGCTTTTCTCCTCCTTCCCAACTCCTGGCTTTGATGCATTGAATTGCTGGAATAAGTGGGACAGGCACACCTGTGTCAGGGGCTATTATAAAGATTTCTTCTCTCTTCCTTATTGTCAAAGCAGTGACCTTGGGTCCTCAGCACTTCGAAATGCTCTGTATCATCTCTTTCCCTCTTGCCTGCCCTCAAACTCCCGGCTCTCCTCTGTTCTGTGATTTGTAGTCTCTGGATGCACTTAAGACAAACATGTGGTTCTTGGGGTGGGTGGGAAATGACAGTCCCAAGAGGCAGGCTCCTGTTCTGAAATGCTCCCTGATTTTAAGGCTGCTGCAGAAAATGGAGTTTGCTGGGGATTCTTTCTGCCTTCTTTCTAGGAAAGAGGGATACTCTACTCCATGGTGACACAGGATTATCACCATTTGTTTTCCTCTCTCCTACTCAATTAGCCCTGTAATTGGTGGAAATTCTTCCCAGATTCACTCTATAAGCTCTCCTTCAGGCATTATGAGCCTTGAGCATTTTCTGTACCTTCTAGGAGACAACTTTCAGTTTTGGTGGGAAATTGGGGATAGGGGTTGGTATTAGGCTGTTTGTTTTTATTTGGTTTTTATTTAATTTTTATTTATTTTTTTTTAAAGTTTATTTATTCCTGGGAGAGAAAGAGACAGAGCATGAGCAGGGGACTGGAAGAGAGGGGGACACAAAATCCGAACCAGGCTCCAGGCTCTGAGCTGTCAGAACAGAGCCCAATGCGGGGCTCAAACTCACAAACCGTGAGATCATGACTTGAGCTGAAGTCAGTGGTTGGTGGCCAACCAACTGAGCCACCTAGGTGCCCGCAGGCTGCTTGTTTTTAAAGCTACAAGTTCCAAGGATCATTTCATCATTCAGCTGGGGACCATGGGGACCAGAGGTCTGTTCCTATCTCATCTATAAAAGTGGTCTTATAATTAATTTTATTTTTTAATTTCACCTTTAAAATGTTGGGGTTTTTTTTTTTTAGTTTATAAGATATTCCACATATCATTATAATGTATATTGGGAGTATATGCTCAGACATTTTTACCCAAAGAGGCAGTTGTGATTAAATCAGCAAGGGGGGGGGAGCGGGAATTGCATGGAGACTGCTGGTCTATACAATATTCTGGCACCTCTGGCCCAAGAGGTTTAAGTGCCACCCTCTGGCCCTCCCATCATTCCCTCTGGGCCCAGACCCCAGGAGAGGGGGAGGAGGCCACCTGAGCAGTGCACCTCCTGCCCCAGACACCCCTGCCTGGCTCCTTCCCCACCCAGGGCTCAGACACAGGTGTGAGGGTCCCCTTTCTTTCCAGTTTGCTACAGCTATGAACTTGCTTTAGGATATTTTGCTCTGTTCCAGAGCCCAACAAAGTCAGCATTTAGCTAACGAGCCCCATATTACTGAGAATGTAAAAGACCCCATTGTTTCGCCCTCCCCTTTATAGAGGGACGTGGCTTCCTGAGGTAAATTAATTTGTGGAAGGAGTCAGAATAACCAATTGCTCTACAATGAGCAACGCTGTAAGCCACTCACATACCGGGTGGGGCTTGGGAAAATGATCACACAGTATATTTTTCTTCAATTTAAGTCTTCTATGAAAAAAAAAAAAAACCTTCTTAAAGCTCTTATTAAGGTATTTGGGCCATGAACTCTGAATGGTTCCCCAATACACGCCTGCATTCTTCCTCATCTTCTTTGACTACCTTTACAAGAGATTCACGTGTTAGGTCACCGGAAGGAAGGAAACAGTCACAACACGATGGTTAAATATGGCTCCTACCCTAGTAGGAAAGGTAGTTCAGAGGGGATCACAGAAGCACCTGGAAGTGACAAGGGGGCAAACCTTCCAAAGAGTAGAAAGTCACTAATGAGAGAGGCTTGTCAGGGAGAAAAGCCTTGTATGTGCATCGTGCATGTGTGTGTGTGTGTGTGTGTGTGAAATTTTTAATGAACTAGTACATTCAAAAAAAAATTTTTTTTTTAATTTTTTTTTTCAACGTTTTTTATTTATTTTTGGGACAGAGAGAGACAGAGCATGAACGGGGGAGGGGCAGAGAGAGAGGGAGACACAGAATCGGAAACAGGCTCCAGGCTCCGAGCCATCAGCCCAGAGCCCGACGCGGGGCTCGAACTCACGGACCGCGAGATCGTGACCTGGCTGAAGTCGGACGCTTAACCGACTGCGCCACCCAGGCGCCCCTCAAAAAAATTTTTAAGTGTATTTATTTTGAGAGAGAGAGAGAAAAGGAACAGGGGAGAGGGAGAGAGAGAGGGAGAGAGAGAATCCCAAGCAGGCTCCGCACTCTCAGCACGGGTATGACACGGGAATAGAACTCAGGAACTGTGAGATCATGACCAGAGCTAAAATCAAGACTTGGACGCTTAGCTGGCGGAACCACTCATGCGCCCCTGAACTAGTACTTTATGTTATTTAAGTAATTCACCTTCAAGGGGAAAATTCATACAGCACAGAAGAGAACATGTGATCCTGGTTTTATGACTGTAGGAAAACCAGATATATATGTGCAAATGTTCACGTGTGACATTTTTCTTCCAATAAGGTCTTTTATAAATATAAACGGGGCGGGGGAGGGAGGGAAGTGTTTCCCTAAGTTATTCAAACTATTAACTCTAAGTAGTTTCCAAAAGCCACCCCGGATCCTACTTGTCTCGTCTTCTTTGAGAACTTTTGGAAGAGAAGCCATTTTTCAAGTCAAAGACAATTGAGGAAATAGAACAGATGAAATTTTTAACAACAGGGCAATGGAAAAGCCTGGTCAGTAGTACCCACTCATTAAATATTGATTGAAATATCAGTTTGTGAACTACAGCTCTAACACCCTTTTGCAATTTCATGTTTTCTCTGAGTACACGTTGGGCACCTTCCAGAGGGGTCTGCGGAAATGGCTGGCGTTACTCCCAGGTACTGGGTTGTGTTACATCATACACAGTCACTTGACCAAACCAATGGACATGTCAGTGTTGCCACTTTGGAAGCTGTCACAATCAAAGCTGCAAGGAACATCTTTTTGTGTTATCTTTGTGCATGGCTGTGAGTTCCTCTGTAAGACAAAAAAACAAAAACAAAAACAACCAGGCCATGGGTCAAAGGGCAAAGACAGGAGAGAGTTCTCAGTAGAGAACTCAAGTCCAAGGACTCAAGAAATGGGTCAGGACTCCTCAGCCCTGTCTGTTCACTCCAAATACACTTGCAGCATTTTTACATGGTTAACCCCGAAACCGCAGACAAGCATATGCTGGGGATTCTAGCATCAGTGTTCAATGTTAGAAAAGACGAGAAGGAGCAAAATGAGGTTTAAATAGAGGAGCATTAGCCAGAGTTTCATTTGGGACATCACTGATTAGAGGAAGAGAGGACATTTTTACATTTCTTGGGAAAAAATTAAAAGTTAATAGTATTGAATTCTACCAAATGACTACCCTAAAAAACCAACCAAACAAAGCCTATAAAAGATGTAGATGTCTGTGTGCATGTAAGTGGGTGGGTATGATTAACAGGTTATGCAGTAAACGCTAGCAATACATTGACAGCTTTATGGGTGACTTTTTAACAAAATTTATAAAAATAACGGAACAAAACAATTCGACACGCGGGGGCAGGACAAGTTTCGCACCCCTTAGGTACAAGGGATGTGTTCTGGTCTGTCAGCAGCCCTCTGGGGAATGACCCCTCCTGAACTCCATACTCTCCTGTCTGATCCACGTGGCCCAGTGCCACTGAAACCGGGCAATTAGACGGCTCGTCCTGGCAACTGGCTCAGAGATAGGTAGGTGATGCAAGGTGAGACTCAGACTGTAGGCGACAATCTAGCGCTTTCATCTGAAATAGCATGGCGTCATCTTTGCCTGTCCCAGAACGAAGCCACATGGTGGTAAATCCGTAAGAAGAAGCAAAGACAGAGCGGGAAAGACCAAAAGAGAGAGATAAGAGATGACAAGTTTGAACACCTCTACTTCGCCAGCTGACTCCTCAGACTCCCCAGTGGTTTGAATCCATACATGTCTCTTCCTCACCTAAGCTAATCTGAGGTAGTTTCTGTCAGTGGTAACTAGAAGAATCCTAAGGCATCATCCCAGCCCCTGCAAGTCTGGGCCACATTCACAGACGTGAGCTGTCGGGTCTTACTTTAATCAAGAATGCTTTCCCCTGCCAGTATGATGTGATTTTTGTCCGAGATAAATTTTTCTGTGAAAGCAAATGCCATTCACAAAGCAACTGCCTCATGAGTAAGGAGAGCTTTGGGGACCTCTTCTTGCTATTGTCCATCGGTCTGTCCTAGCAAAGGGTATGGTTTTGGGGGTGATTCCACCACCCTCAGGCCTTAAACCCTCATCTGCACTTGCTCTATAGAGACCCTCATTCCCAGAAAATGTGGCCCACTCCCACCATCCAGGCTTATCACCTCTCAGTCTCTCCCATGCAGTTAAACTCCAGATGTTTTTCCTCTCAAGACCTCAAAACTGCCCAAGTGTCACCTGACCCCAGGCCTGCACCCACACTGCCCCCCCCACCTGCAACTTTATTCTGAGACCGTCTCCTTCCTTCGTGTGACTGCCTGCCTCTTCATGTGTCAGCTTGAATAGTACTTGCAATATTCCTTCTTCTCACATCTTTGATAATCGAATTGAAGATCTTTTACTTCAGTCTTTGCTTTTCTTTCACAGCATTTATCACAAGACATAATTATACAGTTAGCTGTGTTTCTGCAGTCAGGTGTCAAGTATCTCTTTCTTTCTCTAGAGGACAAGCCCCACGCGGGCAGGGGCAGGGTCTGTTTTATCCGTGACTCTCTGCTCAGTATCTAGAAGAGTGCCTGATCCATGGTGGGTCCTCCCTAGATTGTTACTGAACGGGTGAGTGCATGTTCATGACCAGTCTTGGATACACTAGATAATTCCTGGAACACAGAAAGTGGCCTGATTTCAGAAACAGGGCAGCTCTCAAGAGCCTTGCCAATAAGACGTCAGCGGCCTTTGCATGACTTCACAATAAATAATCAGGAAGGAGGGTTTCCAGGAAAGCTCTGGAGACTGGGGAGCAAATGGATGGCATGGAGCCTCCACACTTCCATTTGTTTCTTACAGACATCAGTCAGGACTCCTGCATCCTCTTTAAGGGAGTATTTTGCGCCACTGTTCAGCCAGATTAACTAGGATGCCCCTGGCACAATCACCCTTACTTTCACAGCAGGAGAATGATAGCCATCGAATGCAGACGGTGTACTAGAAACACTCAAGCAGCAAAGTTGAAGAAATTTGCCTGATAAAGGTGTTGGACACTCAGTACAGAATAGAAATGGCTTTCATAAAAGGATGCTTTTAAATTTTAGGAGCATTTTTTATTGTTTTTGATTATTTCTTAACGTACAGAATAATGCCAGAGCAAAGATCCTGGAGTCAGCAAGACCTGGGTTTTAACTGGACCCTGCTACTTACTAGCTGTGTGACCCAAAGCAAGTTGCTTAACCTCTCTGGGACTTGGGTTTTTTTTTTTCCTTCTGAAAATGGAAGATACTATCAGAACCTACCACATAGGGTTATAATGATGGATGGGCATTAAAATGGCATAATCAGTGCAAAGTACTTAGCACCATCGCTGGCATCTAATGAACTACTGTTGTTAGCTACTGTTGTCTTATGGCTATTGCTACTGTTGTAGATACAAGGAAAGCATCTAGAATGGAGGGGGGTGACTGACACACAGCAAAGAGTAATGGACGAGCGCTACTCTTTTGGGTCCAGCATAGGTGATATTCATGTATTTAACAGCCCTGGCACGAGGCAACCACTGCAAAGCTAGGCATTGACCTTTGGGCAGCTGGACTTGCTAGGTGAGGAGTGGGTACCATGGGACATAGGGATGAGGGATGACATCATGATGGTTGTGATGGTTAAGAGTCATTATGGGGGAGTCTGGGCAGGGGCTAGTTACCAGCCAGTGCAAAAGTAGCTCTGCAGTGAACCCCCAGCACGGCCACACTGGTGCAAACCAGCTCGCATCAGCCCTGGAGCAGGTACTGAGTTGGAACCTGTGGAGGATCCGAACTCAAGGGCATGGCTGGTTCTCACCCAGTTAGAAAATGGCCTGTCAATGCTCACATACACTGCCGGGACGTTAGCAGGCCTCCGCCTCCTTTTCTGGACCCTTCTTCTTCAGCGGCTGCCTGCACAGGAACCATGAGCTCTGTCCATGTCCAGAGACTTCAGCCTCAACACCTCCTTAGCTGCAATTTGTAAGGACTGGCCTCAGCCCACGTTCCCCGTTGTACCCCTCTCTCCCCACCCCCGCACCAGGCAGAGTTGGGAGCCACCCCTCCCCACCAGCAGTCAATATAGCAGCCATCTCACCGTCTGCTCTGTCACCACCACCCCCCATTCCACCCGCCCCTCCCTCCCTCCCCGCAGCGTGAGAGCCTCAGGGGCCCTGAACTTTGCCCCCGCTTCCCACTTTCCAGCAGGGGTGCAAGACACTCCAATGGTCAGAAGCTGTAGGGCTGGGGCTGCCTTCCTACCCCCAGCTGACTCCCACTCAGGAAATGGCCAGTCTCTATTTTGAGCAGAGAAACGTGTCACACCTCCCTGGGCCAGGACACCTCCTCTCTTGTTAAGAAACCACACTCCAACTGTGCTTAGCCAATGACATTTCAGCCGCCGTCTGCAAAAGCCCTGAGGACCTTTCAAGTTGCCTCAATCCTCTGAGCCTCCAAAAAGTAAATCTTATTTTCTCTTTCTTCCCCAAAGTCAGCTATATATAGGTCTATGCACAATAGCTAACCTTGGAGGACTGGACTCTTGGACGGAGTTGGCCTATTGTTTCAACACCAGCCCAACTGGCAGCTGTCTGCAGGGAGGGGTCCACAGAGCAGGGGCGGGGGGGGGGGGGTGGGGAACAAGTGCAGCCATCTCAGGCCCCTCACATCCCGGCCCTGCCACTCCTTCGCTGTGCACTTTTGGAAAGCTGACGTGATGCCTCTGAGACTCATTTTCGAAACTGTCACACTACTCTAAATTTATCGGGAGGGTCAAAAGGATTATTGTATGCATTTGTCAAGAATCTGACTCAAGGAGGGAGTCAACTTGGTTGGTAAATAAATACTTGCTGTTAATTATATTACACGGTGACTTTTTGAAGCCTCTGGTTCTTTGGGCACGTGAGAAAAATGTCTTCTGTTTTTGTGTCTCACAAACAGCACGCTCACACGTACTCAGAGAAGTCTATTTGCTTTTTCTTAATGTTTAACTCTTATTAATGGCCCATCACGGAACTTGTTCCTGACATTTGTGGAACAAAAAGCAGAGTAACAGGGAGATCAACATACTAGGAACCTCTATACTCAACAGCTTTATCGAGGTGCAATTAACACACAATAAACTGTATGCAATAGGTTGAACACACGTATACGCCCATGAAACCATCACTGCAATCAGACTGTGAACACATCTAACATTCCCCAAAGACCCCTCCCCCTGTATAATTCCACCCTGCCATACCTCCCACCCCACCCCTACCATCCCCAGGCAACCACTATTCAGCTTTCTGTCAAAAGGGATTAATTTGCATGTTTTAGAGTTCTAGGTAAATGATCCATATTATATGTGCTCCTTTCATTTGGCTTCTCCATCTTAGCATCATTATTTTTTTTAAGTTTATTAATTTTGAGAGCTAGTGAGCAGGGGAGGGGCACAGAGAATCCCAAGCAGGCTCCGTGCCGTCAGCGCATGTCAAGCCCAACGTGGGGCTTGAACCCACAAATCCTGACATGTTCTGAGCCAAAATCAAGAGTCAGATGCTTAACTGACCAGGCAGCCCTCAGCATCGTTCTTTTGAGATTCATCCATGTTGATGAAACTACCAATATTTTATTCCCCTTTATTTCTGGGTAGTATTCCACTGCATAGATATGACACAGACTGTTGATCCATCGACTAGTTTTTGACTATTTGTTTCCTGTTTGGGGCTATTATGAATAAAGCTGATAGGAATATTGATGTACAAGATTTGGTTTCTACACATGCTCTTTCTCCTGAGGAAACACCTAGGAGGGAAGAAGCTGGTATGTTATGAGCATGTTGACTTTTTAAGAAACTGTCCAACTTTGCCTTACACAGGTTTGCCTCATCATTCATACCGGCAGTGCATAAGAAAATTCCAGCTCCTTCCCACCCTAGGCTGTGACTGCCACTTGGACTGGTCTCTCCCAGTCTAGCCATTCTGACAAATGTGTAGCGGAATAATTCTACTGTGACTTTAGTTTACATTTCCCTCAACAAGAATGATGCTGAGAATTTCTTATCATGTGCTTTTGTGTCATCCCTGTATCTGCTCTGGTGACATGTCTGTTCAAACCTTTGGCCCTTTTTTGAAAAATGAGCTGTTTATTTTCTTGACGTGGAGTGTTTGAGAGCTTTTCTATTCTGTGTTTTTCAGGTCTGTGATTTGCAAAGATTCGTCTCTCCGTCTCTGGCTTGTCTGTTTATTCTCTTAACAGCATCTTTCAAAGAGCAAAGTTAATTCAAATGATCATTTTTTTTTTCTTTTTTCAATCAGGCTTTTTGTTCTTGTATCTAAAAAATTTCTGCCTAGCTCAAGGTCAAAAAGATTTTCTCCTGGAAGCTTTATGGGTTTTGGGTTTCTCATTTAGGTCTATGATCTGTAAGTTTTTTAAGAAAAAAATTTTTATGATTTCTTTTTATATATGGTGGGAAATATGGCTTAAACTTACTTTTTTATATGGATAACCAATTGTTTCAGCCCCATTAGTGGAAAAGACCACGCCTTCTTCACCAAATTGCCTTTGCAAATTGGTTAAGAATCAGTTGTCTATTTTTGGAGTCTCCGTTCTGTTCCACTGATATATTTGTCCATCTCTGTGCCATTATCATCATCTGATTTTTACTTTTCCAATCAGGTAAGGTGAGCCCTCCCATTGTACCCTTTTTCCAAGTCATTTTGGCTAATACAGGTCTATTACTTTTTATACGAATTTCAACATAAACTCATCAATTTTTAATTTAAAAGAAAGCCACATGGGACTCCGATTGGGAGTATATTACATCTATAGAACACTGTGGTGAGACATGAGAGCAATACTGAGTCTTCTGATCCATGAACAAACTAAATGTTTTTTCCATTTATTTTGATTTTTAAAATTTGTCTCAGCCAAGTTTAGTTTTTAGTCCATGGGTCTTGCACATCATTTGCCATGTTCATCCCTAAGGATTTTATAACTTCTGGTACTATTGTAAATAGTATTATCTTCAATTTCATTTTTGGTTGTTTGTTGCTGTGAAAGGAAGTAGAATCATAGGCTGATCTTGTGTCCTGCCACCTTGCTGAACTTGTTCATCAGTGCTGGTAGCTTTTCTTTGATCCCGTCAGATTTTCTACATAGATGATTGTGTCATTGGCTCCTAAAAACAGTTTTACTTCTGCCTTTCTGATTTGGGTAACTCATTACTTTTTCTTGACTTACTGCACTGATTAGAACCTTCAGCGGGGCGCCTGGGTGGCGCAGTCGGTTAAGCGTCCGACTTCAGCCAGGTCACGATCTCGCGGTCCGTGAGTTCGAGCCCCGCGTCAGGCTCTGGGCTGATGGCTCGGAGCCTGGAGCCTGTTTCCGATTCTGTGTCTCCCTCTCTCTCTGCCCCTCCCCCGTTCATGCTCTGTCTCTCTCTGTCCCAAAAATAAATAAAAACGTTGAAAAAAATAAAATAAAAAAAAAAAAAAGAACCTTCAGTATAATGTCAAATCCAAGTGCTAAAAGCAGACATCCCTGTTAACTACTTGATCTTAGTAGGGGAAGTCTGTTAGTCTCTTCCACTTTGCAGGTTGTTAGATGGGCTCCTCTTGTAGGTGCTAGTTATCAAGTTGAGGAAATTCCCTGCCATTCCTGGGGTGCTGAGAGTTGTTTTGTTTTGTTTTGTTTGTTTGTTTTATTAATCAGGAATGGACGTTGGACTTTCAAATGTCTTTTCTGCATCTATTGCTATGATGTGTTCTCTGGGCTTTAGTTTATTAATATAGTGAACCATGTTGATTTTCAAATGTTAAACCAACCTTCCATTTCTGTGGTAAAGCCTACGTGGTCATGATACATTGCATTTTTATAGATTGTTGGCTTCTATATGCTAAAATTTTATTTAGAATTTTCACATCTATGTTTATGAGGGATATCGGTTTGTTTCCTTGCAATGGATTTTCCTGGTGTGGAATCAGACTAACGCTAACCTCAAAAAATGAGTTGGCTTCCCCTTGGGAATGGACTGTTTTAGGGAGGATGTGAGGAGGGAAAGGTTCACAAAGACTCCAAGAGACACTCGGGGCCATTCTGGAGGTGACTTGAGTATTCCAGTCACCTGGAGTATGGTCTAAAAGGGGCCCCTGATGCCCAGGACTAAGACACACCACCTCCATGAAGCCTTCTGGAATTCTGACTAGCTGTCATCTGGAGTCTTTGCTTAATATAGAGCTAAACTCTCTCCCTCCATGAAGCCTTGCTGTGTGAGTCATCCTGGTGAAAACACTCTCTAGTGAGTTTTCAACTTCCCTTGGCTACTATTACTGCCTTCCCTACAGCATTCAGACATGTTCAAGGCTCTCATCTTTTTTTTTTTCTTAATGTTTATTTTTGAGAGAGACAGAGACAGAGCATGAATGAGGGCGGGGGGCAGAGAGAGACAGGGAGACACAGAATCCAAAGCAGGTTCCAGGCTCTGGGCTGTCAGCACAGAGCCTGATGCAGGGCTCGAACTCGGGGATGGCGAGATCATGACTTGAGCCAAAGTTCGACGCCTAACCGACTGAGCCACCCAGGGGCCCCTCAAGATTCTCATCTTAAAGGCCGCTAAAAAATGAAGCTCTCCCCAGTCCTGAACCCACGCCACTACTTGATCCCTCTCTCTCACAGCCAATTTCCAGCAAGAGCTGAATACCCTCCCTCTGTCCCTACATCCCATCCATCCCTATAAAAAGGGGAATGTGATCCTCACCACTCCTGCCAAGGTCACCAACCAACTCCTTGTTGCCACTTGGGAGCCCTTCTCTGCTTCCCCAGGCACACCCTTGGGCACTGCTAGCTGCACCTCTGCCTGGGTTCATCTCCTGCTGGCTTCTGTAACACCCGGTCCTCCTCCTCTATCTCTGCCTTTTGCACCTTCCACAGACCCCTACACAATGGTGCTCCCCTGAGGTCTATCTTCTCTTCTCTTCTTACTCCTCAGACACATGCCCTAATTCCAGGCGACATACCCCATCCTCACCAGCAGCCACATGTTTGCTCAGGTTGTGCGTGGCCTGACTACGGACAGCACTGTTCACACTGTGGTCATTCCTCAGGGCACAGCCCGGATTTGATTTATGCACAACCTGGCCATATGTGACTGCTCTGCTTCTACACACTCCCAGCACGCCCCTTGACATCTTCCACAGCAACGGTCTCTAGACCGTAAAGCTTTTAAATGCCGAATTTACCCCTTAATCATCTTTGACAGGCCTGGTGCACCGTAGATGATCTCTAATGGTGTGCTGTCTAGGGGAAGTCCACAACCCTGTCGCAGCCACTATAGATTCCCCCACTGAGAAAGGCCACCAGGTCCCAAGTGGGGGAATGTCCTCCTTTCAGACTCTGTTCTTTTGGACCAGAAGAAGGGATTGAGCCTGACTCTAGGGGTGTCTCTTCCTCTGCCTCTTTGGGCCTGAGTTTGTTCAGCGAGCACATAATACGGTCAATCTTACAAACCCTGGGGAGGGAGGGTTACTGAGGCAAACGTCCCCTGCCTTCTGTCCCCCTGCCTCATTCCCAGGGCAATACCTCTAACAAAAACCTACCCCAGGAAAAACATTTTCTTATCCCATGGAGACAACAAGAGCCCAGACCCCAGAAGGTATGTCCTGCTTGACCCCTGCTAGCTCTCGAGGTCAGTTCTACTCCTGCGTGTAATAGCGTCATGTATGTATTCACTCGGCCATTCTTCTAACAAGTGCCCAGAGCATGCCATCGCCCAGGGGCCAGGCCGGGCACTGGGAGCCAGGAAGCACAGCTACGACAGATACGGCCCCCGTCCTCAGGACACTACACTCCTCCGCACTTGGACATGTCTGAGCTGATCTAGGTGTGGACTTGCTCACGGAGGAAAAACACCAGCTGCCGTGACAAGGAAGAAGGTGGGTGCTAACACCCGTTGGGCAGTGTTCATCGAAGGGCCCTCTGAGGAGGTAAGTGTTAAAGAATGAGACTGAAGGGCGGGGAGATTTTTTGAGACACACCACAGCAGCTAGAAAAGGCATGCTTGAGGAACCAGAGAGGGCAGTGTGGCGGCGACGCGACAAGGCAACAAGAGAGGGGCACCAGGTATCATCGGAAAAGGAGCCAGGTACTGGATCACCCGGCGAACAGAGTCTGGGCTGGGTTGTAAGAATGGGAGGCCTTCGCTGAGGGTTCGGAGCAGGCGTGGACGGGTCGGGGTTAGGCTTTCCAGGTGGATTTCCTTAGTGTCAAGGGACATCTGCCCACCAGGGGGAGCACCCGCAACGTACCCGCTGAGTCCTCCCTTTCCTGCTGCCCAGTGCTTATTCCTCAACCCAGACCCCAGGCTCCAAAGCCTGAGCCACCTCAGACCAGCAGCTGGATTGCAGAGATGTGATTGGCGGCAGGTGAACTGAGTTCACAGCTGACAGAATCCCATGCAACTGGCCTGAAAGAGGCACAGTGTCTCGGCACAAATTCCCAGGCCTCTCTCCCACGCGATATTCTTAATACCCTAATTTTGGATGGCAATTTGGTGATTACAGTTTTGAATGTGTAAACGACTGCCCAGCAAGTCCGCTGCTGAGAATTCACCCTCAAGCAACACTCATCTGTTTCCCTGAAGAGACTTGTACAAAGACGTTCAGCGAAGCAAGATTGTAAAACTGGTTAAAAACAAACAAAGTAAGAATCCAGAAAGAACTTCAGTGTCTAATCCTACCAGGGGAATGGCAAAATACATCGTGGTTCATGTCCTGGTACTCCGGGGGAGCTATTATAAATAAGGAGAGATCTCCAGACACTGTTGTGGGATCGTTTCCCAGACACAATTGAGTTTCCCACAAAGCCGGGTCACTGGAGTCCCATCCTATCCAACAAAACAGAGACATAAGCAAAATGAAGCTATTTTTATTTAAATTTTACCTTCCTATGTAAATTTATAGAAAGAGGACTAGAGGGGCGCCTGGGTGGCGCAGTCGGTTAAGCGTCCGACTTCAGCCAGGTCACGATCTTGCGGTCCAGGAGTTCGAGCCCCGCGTCGGGCTCTGGGCTGATGGCTCAGAGCCTGGAGCCTGCTTCCCATTCTGTGTCTCCCTCTCTCTCTGCCCCTCCCCCGTTCATGCTCTGTCTCTGTCCCAAAAATATATAAACGTTGAAAAAAAAATAAAAAAAAGAAAGAGGACTAGGAAGGAGGCACAGCCAACTCACTAAAAAAAAAAGCTGTAACTGGGGTGCCTGGGTGGCTCAGTCAGTTAAGCATCCAACCCTTCATTTCGGTTCAGGTCACGATCTCCGTGGGCCCATGGAGCCTGCTTGAGATCCTGTCTCTCCCTCGTCTCTGCTCCTCCCTCCCTCACCATGTCACACACACACTTTTCTGTCTAAAAAAAAAAAATAGGGAAGGATCAGGATGAATACCTAAAATTAGCTTTTATTACCTGCACTGGCTTTAACTGCTCATGCGGTTTTTGTTCCACACAACGTTTTTAAAAACCAATTAATCAAACATTTGAGCTTCGAGTTTCTAGGCCAGTTTCTAGAACAAAGCTGTCCAACTCTTCCTGTTGCTCACTCACTCATGTTTATAGATTATCTACTGTGGCCCCCACACTGTGCCAGGCACAGGGAAATGGGAAAGAATAAAATGGTTTATCTGTCTGGTGGAGCTTACCAGATGTTGGAAACATTTTTTTTTAATTTTTTTTTTAACGTTTATTTATTTTTTTGGGACAGAGAGAGACAGAGCATGAACGAGGGAGGGGCAGAGAGAGAGGGGCAGAGAGAGAGGGAGACACAGAATCAGAAACAGCTCCAGGCTCTGAGCCATCAGCCCAGAGCCCAACGCGGGGCTCAAACTCACGGACCGCGAGATCGTGACCTGGCTGAAGTCGGACGCTTAACCGACTGCGCCACCCAGGCGCCCCTGGAAACATTTTAAAGTAAGACCGGCAGACCGACCCTTACAGATAACTCTTCCCCTTTCCTTAGAGTTCACACTGTGGTTCTGTCACTGAGTAGTTGTGCCACTTTTCCATTTCTTACTGTTTCAGTTTCTTAAACTCTGAGTCTGTTTGTCTACAAAATGGGGCAACATTACCAATTAGGGTATAAATGAGACAGCTTAACTCGGAGCTTTTCATGGTGCTGTACGCTCTAAACGGGTATGTTATTATGCTTGAGGTTTGAGTCCCTTTTTTAACACTTGTATATGTCAGGTCTCTATCCAGCTCCTGAATCCTCCAATAGGAAAGAAGTGGAGACCAGCCACGGGATGGCAAAAAGGAAGGACACTTAGCCCTACTTTATCCCTGAGAGAGGACTTTCTTAGCAGCTATGAGGCTTTCAAGTTTTTTTTTTAATTTTTTATTGTTTATTCATTTTTGAGAGAGACAGAGTATGAACAGAGGAGGGGCAGAGAGAGAGGGAGACACAGAATCCGAAGCAGGCTCCAGGCTTCGAGCTGTCAGCACAGAGCCCGACATGGGGCTCGAAACTCACAGACCGTGAGATCATGACCTGAGCAGAAGTCGGCTGCCCAACGGATCAAGCCACCCAGGTGCCCTGAGGCTTTCAAGTTTTGAGCCTCCGAGCTCAATTCTGGGCTGAACCTTGGGGTCCAGAAGCCGGATAATCCTTCATTAGTTCACTCACGCCCCATCCCAAAAGCATTTGCACATCATGAACTCCGTCACTAGGGGCCAGCTCAAGGGCCTGGCATAGAGATGAAATGAGCTTGTCTCTTAGCCCTAGGCAAGATCACAGGCTGTAGGGGGAGATTTTACTGAGACTTGGGCTCCCCGGGCCTGCTCAAGGACACCTTGACAAGTTTCTAGCGGGGGACGATTTCTCCAAGTGCTGGCTGCTTCTCATAGCCCTTGATCTGCAAACCCATCCCCTCCCTCCTGATTCTCATCCCCTCCCTCAGCTCTGCTGGAAGGGGAGGGCCAAGAGAACTGGACAAGCTCCCGGGGAACAGGCAGGACTGGGCGAGGCCAGCAGCTCTGGGGGCGTGGAGAAATGCAGCCCTGCCCCTAGACGTCACTCCACACCACTGCAGTTGAGAGGTTGAAATTGCAGCCAAGCGCTCGGGTCGGCTTTAGCTCAAGCGGTTACTTCGCATGTGGTTACTCAACCTTACAACCCTCTCGTTGGGGTTCGAGACCCGCGGGTGCTTTCTGACCCTTTTGTCCTCAAATTCTCTGTATTAATTCCTTCTTTTTGAGAATTTTAGATTATGTTCTTTCAGTCTTCATTTTGCCCCATTACTTATCTGTTGATAATATATATTGGTGTAGCTTTGATAGCCTGAAGGAGATTATGAAAAGGATCACTTCTGGGCCCAGAGTCAGACTAGTTCTGTATGACAGGCTGACCAGTCAGATACCTGCAACGGGGCGAGGCGGGGGAGGGGGGGGAGGTAAATGCCAGACAAGAGAGTCAAGGGGCAAGAACCAAACTGTGTAGTATGGATCATGGATTTCATTTCAAGTTTTAGAGAGCCTCCAGAACTTTAATAACAATTACTGCCATTTTTTGTTATTTTACCCTGCCAGACTATTTTGTTCGCGTATACCAAGCTCTCCAAGGACCTGCTGGCTCAACCACAGCTGAGACCTCCGCCTCCTATCTTACCCCAGATTTTGCTTTTAAGTCCTAGAATCCCCCTGTGGCAGCCTGTCGCTGTCTTACTCACATGGGCCGTCCCTACTCATGCCTCCCTCCCAATCAAAAGGCAATCTCTCCTTTTATCTACACCCCCCACCCGGGTACCTTACTGGTTTCCTCATAACGCTTGCCCAATTCCTAGACATTTTATGGGATTTTGTTTAATGTGAGGGGTCTTTCTAGAAATATAAACTGCATGAGGAGGGCAGCATCTTTGACCCCTGCTGTACCCGGGGCATCCAGCCCTTTCAAGTTTAGATCGAGTTACGGCACATTTGAGGGCGTTAGATACTCACAGCCCAAATTCCCTGCGGAGAGGTCCAGATGGGGTGGGGGGTGACCCTTGGTTCCCCCCCAAATCCCTACAAGCCCCAGGAGGCTGAGACTGTGCGTGGGGCAGGGGATCCTGACATGATTGTGCTCTTGGGCTACAGTTCCGAGCCCTGGTCTCAACACTGCAGCCCTTCCGGGACAGGCGACCAGCGGTCCTGCCTGCTATCCAGCCCCCTTGACTCTGGACAGGCTACATGCATTGTGCAAACCACACTTCTAAGTCTTTGCATGTTTCCGAGTCCTTGCAGGCGCCCTGTTCTGCCTGCTGGCTGCACCGGCTCAGCCCTGTTGCCTCTGCACCCCGCCTCCAGGGGCTTGCCTCCCCTTCCTCCGACACTGTGGTGGGGGTCAGGGAGGCAGAAGTCCCGGGCGCACCCCCTCTGCTCCTTACCGGATAGGCACGAGATCCTGAAAGGGGACTGGGAGCAGGGAGCAGCGAGCAGCAAGCAGCCCCAGCCCACCAGCAAGCACCAGCATCTGGGAGGAACCTTCCCGGCGCAGAAAAAGGAGCATGGGTCCATCACAATCGACCCGGATTCCCCTAACCTCCTCCCACATCACCGACCTCTCCCCCTCTACTGGGTTCTTCCCATGGTCCTACAAACTGGCCTTAGCAGGGTCCAACCCTCCAAAAACAAAACTAAGACCTACACCAACAAAGAGGTTCCTTCTAACCCATGTCCTCTCCTGACAACACCCCCCACTTCCCCGCCCCTCCCCCCCCCCCGCCCCTTCTTGGCAAAGCACCTCTGTCTCCATTTTCTCAGCCTTCAATTCTTTTCTCCGCTCACTGGGTTAAGAGCTTTTCTCTCCAGCTGAGGTACCCTCAGGCTAAGTGCAAATGTCAATTCCCTTTCCCAACCTTATTCTGTCCCACCAACTTCAGCCACACTTGCTGCTCTAAGCCTCCTGACACCACTGGTCCCCTTTTCCCACCTGCCTTCCTGGCCTGTCTTTCCTGGTCTCCTCTGCGGACTCTTGTTCTCTGGACTCCCAAGGGTTGAAGCCCCATGGCTCTCCCATCTTTTCTGCGACTATCCAGCCCTCTTCCCTTCCCCTGTAACCTTACTCAACCCTCAGGCATTAAATTCCCAGGCTGCAGATGATTTCCAAACGCAGATCTCAAGCCCAGGTTTTTTTTGACCTTCACATTTTAATATCCAATTGCTTACCTGATATATCTCTGACATTTCAGACTTGATTAACCCAAACTCTTGATTCCCTCCCTCTACCCACCCAAACATGTTCCTCGCTCCTTCCCATCAGGAAATGGCAGCACTACCTACTTGGATGCTATCTTTTGGTCTTCGTCATCCCCCCCCACCCCGCCCCCCATTCAAGCCATTAATGAACAAGTCCTAATGATTTTACTTTGTAAAATAAGTCTTTAATTCCATCACTTATCATTGCCACTGCAACCTGGTCCCCAAACATCCTGACTCCATCACCTTTCACCTAGACTCCGTGACAGCAGCCAGCTGGGCTCCCTGCTTGGTCTTAGCACCCTCCAGTTCACCCTCCACATGGCAGGGTCACCTGCTAATGGTCTATGAAAAAAGCAAGGAAATGCTCAAAGCTGTTGGGGTCTTATTAGAAGGATACGGAAGCTGGATGTTCCAGAGGGGCAGAGAGATGTGACAGGAGCTCCCTGGGATCCCTGAACCTGAATCTGGGGAGGATGGCTGGAGACACCCAGATCCTTAATCCAACAGCTGGGGCAGGTATGGCGGGGTGGAGGGGGGGAACCACACTGCAGGGTCAAACATCCACATATTTATGTATTTGGCAGAGGGTGAAGTGGAGACCGCGTGCTCCTCTGCTCTGCCCTCCACCGCTGGCTGGCCCTTGAGGCTCACTGCTGCAGACTTGTCACAGCATCCCTAAAACACAGCTTCTCTCTTCTGTGAGGAGCTCTCAGCCCTTAGCTATCAAGAGACCTACAGGTAGTGTCCTGCTATGTAAAAAACCTCCGTGCGGGGCCAGGCAGAACAGGTGGACTTTGAAGGGGGTCTCATGTGACTGCCCAGCTCAGGGAATAGGGAGCTGGAGGGCTGGACTTGTTCTCCTGGACAGAAGAGGCCACTGGGCCCCCATTGGTCCCAGGCTCTTGTACTTCCTGCTCCTTTGCCTTCAGCCCTGAGCCCTTGTCTCTTCAGGACGCAAGGTTCCAGCTCAGAGAGGCATACCTATTACTTCATGCTCTACTTTTAGAAAAAGGGAACCCATCAGAATGCCCCCTAAGGCCCCTGTTTAAAAGCTAGCTGTTCCCAGAATGTAGGAATGTGTCCCTATAAAGGGTACCTGGTGACCTGTAGGGGAGAGGATCCTGGCACCTGCCTCTGGGGTAGGCAGGGGGTTGGTGGGATGGGGTACACAATAAATGTTTCTGCCATTTCTCACCCTGCTTCCTAGCAGAGGGCTTGGTATACACCAGGCATTCAATATGTACTTACTCAAAGAAAGACTGAATCAATGTTCAAAGTGAGAAATAATCCCAGCCTCTCCTTTCACAGAAGAGCTCGCTTTATTTCCTCAAGCCAGGGAAATCCCACTGCCTTCCAGAAAAGGGTATTTAGGCTCCAGAAACTGATGCACTGAGAAAAAACTCGACCTAACTGTGCTGCATCCTTCAAGAATGTTCAGTTTTCCATATTTGCCTCACAATATCTACCTGGCTGCCCCAGACCTTGTCAGGAAACTAGGGAATTTTTGCTGGTTCCAGTGTGGCTGCTGGAAGCCTTGCCTGCTTCCTGTTCCACTGACTTGTCCTCCTGGGGAAACAAAGCTTTGCCTTTGGAGCCCAAAGCAGAAACAACGAAGAGAACAGACACCCCTTCTCTGCCAGCCCTGAGCTGCTATCCCAGATATGGCCGATTTCTCAGTGGTTCTCAAAACGTACCCCACATCAGAATTACCTGAAAGGTTTATCCAAAATGCTGACTCCACCCCCTGAATTTCTAATCCAGTAAGGCTGAGATGGGGCCCCCCCAGTCTCCCTTTCTGTTAAGTTTGCTCACCATGCTGCTGGTCCCCAGACTACACTTTGACAAACATTGGTCTAGGGTACTTCTAAGTCTGCTGGGACATTGGCCACTTCAAATGTAGCCCCTGGACCAGTACCATTCATGTCAGCTGGAAACTTGTTTAAAATGCAGACTCTGAGGTTCCTTCTCAGACTTATGAATTGGAATCTTCATTTTTACCAAGTTTAAATAGCACGGAAGGCTATTTAGCACACACAGCTGGGTGTGAAATATGCTAATTCTTGGTCTTTACCCCACCCCAGCTGAACCAGTCTCCCAGGGAGGCCCAGGCATCTGCGTATGTAAGGAGGGCCCTAGTAAGGATCTTTTGCATAACACTGGCGGAGAACCTCGGTTCTTCACCTTAAAACCACCAGGAGAATTTCTCAACTATTGAGGCACAGGTTCCCTTAAAACCATTCATGTCCAAATATCTGTTGAAGTCCAGGCCTAGGGGTTTTAGAAGGTTGCTCAAGACTCTAACATGCAGCAGGATAAAAAACACTGCTCTGGGTTGTTGCTGAGGCAGTCCTTCCCCGTGGCTACCCAAGGTAGTGAATGGTGACAAGACTCTAGAGTCAGAGCGGGATCAGAATCCCCACTTAATCATTAACAGTGCCTCCTTGGGTACATTACACAATCTCTTGGACCCTCAGCTTCTCCCTCTATAAATGAAAACAATAATGAAAGAGAAGGTGAGTGTAATGTAGGGAGCATAAGGCTTCACAAAGCTAGGCTTTCAGTAAGAGAGGTCTTGGTTTATTACAACAGGCACCAGAGGGTGAGATTGGTGGAGCCCCAGAGTCTTTGTGATTCAATTTCTCTCTCAAGGGTCAGTCCTAAGGCCACCCTTGGCGGCTATAGGATAACAACTTGCAGGCTTTTCCGTGTGTTAAAATGCAAAGGTGGGGACTTGTTCCCAGGAGGCCCTCTGAATGCTCACAGGCTCCTAATTTGTCAGATACACTGTGTGGATGCCCTGGGGGTGAGCTAGCCCACCAGGGGTGTGCCTAGGAGCACCCCCAGCTCAAAACAAGTCTCTTGTGAATCTGGGAGAGCTTCACGGGCAGGGAATCACTCCGCTTCGTGGAGTGGGTGCGCAGTGGGGCCTCACACGGCCTGGCCCTGAATCCCAGCCCCAGAGACCCCATCTTGACACAGGCTTTCCCTGGAACCAGAGCAATCGAGAGGCCGCTGCAGATGCCGAGTAGAAAGAAATGAAACTAAATCCACAAGATTATTCCCCAAAGTGATTTTCCTAATATTGAAAATACAGTTAGAACGATAAATGTGTTTTCCTTTTTAATCATTCACTAGTTTAAATACCTACATTAGTTTCTACTGCCGTGTAAGAAGTTACCACAAACGTAGTGGCTTAAAACAACACTAACTGTTGCCCAGTTCCATGAGTACTCTGAGTGGGTTCTCTGCTCAGCATCCCCTAGGCTGACAGTATGGCGGTGGGGGGGAGGGGAGCGGCTCTTACCTGGAAGTTCTGTAGTAAGATCCATTTCCAAACTCCTTTAGGTGGGTGGTCAAGCCGAGTTCTTTGGGGTAGTAGGTTCTAAGTCCCTATTTCCTTGCTAGCTTTCAGGGGGGCTACCCTCGCTGTTAAAGGCCGCCTGCTTTGTTCTCCACTTGACCATCTCTGAATTCAAAGAACAACTCTGCCTCCAGCCTTCCTAAAACACAACGTCTGCCTAACGTCCTCTCCTACCCGTAGCTGGCGAAAACTCGGCTTTTCAATAGTTGTGTGATTAGATTGGACCCACCTGGATCATCTCCCTTTTGCCAACAAAGGAGTAACACTAGAGAGCCAAGGTCATGGAGGCCCCCTCCAAAATTGCGTCTACCACAACACCTGTTTTGTTTTTATTTTGAGACTTGTGAATAATTTATTTTAGCACAATTAAGGGAGATTATGAGCTGTTACATATGCTCACATTTGCCTCAAAAACAAAATCTGGCAGAACCTGCTCCAATAATTTGACCAAGGTTGTCTCTCGTTGATAGAGGTATAGATGATTTTTACTCCCCCCCTCCCCTGCTTCTCTGTATTTTCTAAAACTTTTACAAGGAGAAAGTGTTAATTTCACAAAAAGAAAAAAGTTACCTTCAAAAGCAAAGAAATCTGACTCCAAGGTGTTAAAAGATGTTAAATTAACACCAGTTGATGGGGTGTGGTACAGGTGCCAGCACAGCTAGGTAGATGAAAGGAACAGAAGATGAGAAAACATGGTCCTGAGACACAGCCGATATGAATAAAAATCAAAAGTATCTCTGAGAAGACAAAACAACATAATAGGGGAGGAAGTAACTGTTGAATTTCTGGCAGGGGGATAAAAGATTGGAGGTGACATTATTCATCAAAACCTTGAATTTTGGGGGTGCCTGGGTGGCTCAGTCAGTTAACCATCCGACCTCAGCTCAGATCATAATCTCATGGCTTGTGGGTTCGAGCCCCGCGTCGGGCTCTGTGCTGACAGCTCAGAGCCTGGAGTCTGCTTTGGATTCTGTTTCCCTCTCTCTCTGCCCACCCTCCCCTCCCCCCACTTATGCTCACACTGTCTCTCTCAAAAATAAATAAATAAACATTAAAAAGAGAGACCCTGAATTGTTGTCTGAAAGTAAATCAAATTCAAATCAAATTTAAACATGAACACGAATATGATAGATGCATTAGGAAATAAAACTAAGTTCACAAATAAGATTTTTCTCAAGCTAAAAGGTGGTTAGAAAGATGACTGAAGGGCTTTTATTTCAATCACTTACTGGTATAAATTCCATGATTTCCAAAAAAGGTGTAGGCTATTGAGAACCACCTTCCCAGACTGACTTTCTGTATGGGGTGTCCTTGTGGTCGAGTCGACACAAGGATATAAACTATAAACCCCACATAGTGGTGCTTCCCCGTCACTCAAGGGCACAGGGGTTCCCATCGGGGTGGATTCTCTCATGTTAAAAACGTTTTGAGTTCTGAGGAAAGGTCTTCTCACACTCCTGACAGCCTCGGGGCTTCTCACCATTTCCATCTGCACCGGTGGGTGGGCCACACCATGAGACCCCAGAAGGCCTTTCCCCATCAGGCCTGGTGAGGGCTCTCTCAAGTCCCTTGCTGTCCGGCTACCCCTGTGCCTCTGACGGACAGCCCGTGTGCACTGTCACAGGCTCAGAAACCGGGCTGCTGTGGGATGGCCCACATTTTATATTTACTGGTGTATATTTTATATTTTATGTAAATGTTTTATGTTTCTTTTATAAATATATGCTATCTTTATTGGTGTACATTGTGTGTCCAAGTGGGATGCTGGGGAGGCAGAGAACTTGGTGCCAAGAAGCTCGCAGTGCTAGAGAATTCCAGCCAGTACGAAATGTGCTTAGGGCGGGGCTCAAGGGCAAGCGGTCATTCAAACTGAGTATAGGCGCCCGTGTCCCTGGGAGAGGGTCCCACCTTGCATCAGGAGCTCGGGGCTCAAGGAGGGTGAGGAAGCCCTGCTCTAGGCTGGAAGTCGACGGGGTCTGATTGGTGGTGTTTCCTGTCACAGTAGAACTGGGATTTGAGGCTGCATCCTGGCAGGTCAGAGTCTGTTCTTGCTTTGCTCTCAGATATGTTCTGAGCTCCTGTGCCTGTGTGCTGGAAGAACTGAGGATACAGGAGTGTGTGTGTGTGTGTGTGTGTGCGCACGCGCGCACGCTAGCCTCAGGTCACTCCCCTCCTCGACCGACCACAGTGTGGCGACGCCACCCCCAGGTCTGTTTGCCTCATTCTCCACCTCTGGGAACCCGACTGAGCACTGTCATCAGGGAAAAGTCCCTGCATGCAGATGGCTTCCTTGAGCTCGAATTATTTATGGGCTGTTGCCAGGAAGCCATAGGGACGTACTGGCCCCAACTGACAGGGGAGAGAGTGGTTTTTCCATCTGTTCCCTCAAAAACTCATTTCCGCCCAAATGAGGATATTTAATCCAAAGTCTTTCCCCTCTGTCTCTGCTGCTTCCCAATCGCAGACCTTCTTCCTTCAATAGAACTGGAGGGAGAGGATCCTGCACACGGTGAAAACTACCTAAGCATGAAACTTCCTCCCCAGAGGGGTTAGAGGGTCAGGTCACCCGCTCAAGATGAAGTCACCTGCTCGATGGCGTGATTACCCAGCCGTATGTCTGCCGTCTGGACCAGACGTCCTCCTCCATCTGGGGCCTGCTGGCCCACGGGTATCCCCTCTGAGTGAGGGGGAGGCCTCTTAGCCAAAGTGGACTGAGGCAGAGCAGAGCAGGCCACCCTCTGCTTTCCGGGGAGAGACCTCAGGAGAGCCCTGGATTCATGCTTCCTCCCATCCACATGCGTAACAGCCTCCAGAGGACATCCCCCGTATCTGGGAAGACTCCTCTTCCTTTTCAGAGAAGAAAAGGGGCCTGAGCCCACCTTGTTGAAGAAAGGAGCTATTGCCTGTCTGGAAACCAGGCTTTGGGGTAGTTCCTACTGAGCGCTTACCGCGAGCTGGGCCCTGTGCCAGGTGCTGGGACAGAGTCCCTACCTGAGAGCAGCTCACTCTTTAGGAGGGGGAGGCAGAAAGGAAGTGGAAAACTACTCCAAATAAGTAATGAAAGCTATGATAATGGATGCATGGGGGATGGCGGAAGGGGCTTCTGAGCCAGACATGAAGGAGGAGGCTGAACAAATAGACAATGTCCAGGTTTTTTTTCCCCCCTCTGGGGCTCTCGTTCCCTGAAAAGGGCATCTATTCACACACTCAGACCGCAAAATGTATCTGTCTCACCTTTGTGCCCTCCCACTCCAGATGCAGTCCTCTTGCCTCCACTGACCATGTTCTTGCCAAGGCTACTGAGGGCATTCATGTGGCCAAATCCCATGGGCATACCAGTAACTTAACACAGCTGACACTCTATCCTTCTGGAAAGGTTCTCCTCCCTTGGCAACCAGGGCTCCACACACAAGTTTTCGGGTCCCTCTGCAGCTTTCTCTGCCTCGGCCAGGCCTCTGGATGCTGCAGAAACCCAAGGCACTCTTCTTGACCTGTGTGATCTCACCCAGGCACCGTTTGTGAACAACCCTTAAGTGTCATGACTCCCAAACACCGCAACTCGGTCCTGACTTCTTCCCTGAGCTCTAGGCTCGGATATCGAAAAACCTCTTTGACACCCGAGCCGGATGTTGAACTGGCTTCCCCAGCTTCCAACATCCAAAGTAGAGCGATTAGTTTTCTTCTCCCGACAGCTTCTCCCTCATTCTGCATTTTAGGAAAAACTGGCACCACCTTTCAGCCGGATGTTCAAGGTGGAAACATTAGCACTTTTGAATTCTCCTCTTGTTTCACACCACTCCTCCAACCCAGTTCCAAGTCCTATTTGTTGCACCTCCAGAATAGATCTCATCCTTCCATGTCCTCCCGTTTCTAGTGCCACCACCCTGGTCCTGCGCCGTCCCTTGACCGCATGACTGTAACAATCTCCTGACTGGCTTCCCAGCTTCTTTCTACTCCCTCCCTCCACCCTGAAGCCAAAGCAATCCTTTAAACACAAACTGGAAAATCAAGAAGACAATGCCATTTCCAATAGCATCAAAAAATTAAACACCCAGGTATGAATTTAACCCAGGTTCTATGAAGGATTTACACACTGAAAAGTGTAAAACATTATGGAAAGAAATTGAAGAAAACAAAAATAAGTGGAAGATATCCTGGGTCCATGGGCCAGAAGACTTAATCCTGTAAATGCGTCAATACTACCCAAAGTGATCTACATTTTCAGTGAAATCTCTACCAAGGTCCCAATAATGTTTTTTTGTTTTTGTTTTGCAGAAATAGAAACATCCATCCTAAAATGCATTTGGGATCTCAGGGGACTCTGCTTGGGCAAAATACTCCTGAAAAAGAATGAAGTCGGACAACTCACGTTCTTGACTTCAAAATTCACTACAAAGCTACAGTATTCAAAACAGTGTGGTTTTGACATAAAAATCAACATATACAGAAAACAGATCCCAGACATAAAACCTTGCAGATATGGCCAAATGATTTGCAAAGGTGGTGCCAAGACCATTCAACAGGAAAGGGACAGTCTTGCCAAGAAATGTTACTGAGAAAACTGGGGTTTGCATGAAATGAAGTTAGACCCTGACACCACAACTCAAAATGGGACAGAGATCTAAACATAAAAGCTAAAACGATAAAACTCTTAGAAGAAACATAGGGCGAAACTTCACAACATTGCATTTGGCAATGATTTCTTGGGTATGACACCAAAAGCATAGGGAACAAAAGTAAAACAGATACACTGGGCTTAATCAAAATGAAAAATTCCCATTCATCAAAGGGCAATATCAACAGAGTAAAAAGGCAACCCACAGAATGGGAGAAGATATTTGCAAGTCATATATTTTACGAAATAAAATATATCCAGAGTATGTATTTGTTTTTTTTTTTTTTCAACGTTTATTTATTTTTGGGACAGAGAAAGACAGAGCATGAACGGGGGAGGAGCAGAGAGAGAGGGAGACACAGAATCGGAAACAGGCTCCAGGCTCTGAGCCATCAGCCCAGAGCCTGACGCAGGGCTCGAACTCACAGACCACGAGATCGGGACCTGGCTGAAGTCGGACGCTTAACCGACTGCGCCACCCAGGCACCCCATACCCAGAGTATGTAAAGAACTTCTATAACATTCACGAAGCCAACAACCTAACTCAAAAATGGGCACAGACTTGAATAGATATTTCTCCAAAGAAGATACACACGTGAAAAAATACTTAACTGATCATCAGGCTTCAGACGTGTGCGGCCTGCCGCCAACAGGCCTGAGGCCACAGCCAGAGGTTCCTGGGGGGGAAAGTGGGACCCTGCTGCTCCCCTTCCTCTCCCAGGTCCCAGAGTCCCCTTGCCACCGCCAGTTACCTGCACCCCAGGCTCTGTCTGGGGCCTTTCAGGCCTGCGGAAGGGTGTGTGTGTGTTGGGGGGGGGGGGGGGTAGTTATGTGCGAGTGTGTGAGTGTGCATGCATGTGCAGGTGTGTGACCATGTGAAAATGAGTGTGTGCAGGCGTGTGACCATGTGAGAGCACATGCATACGAATGTGTGAGCATTTGTGAGTGTGTGTACTTCCCCAAACTGCTTCAGTCCGGCATTTGGCCACAGGATCCCACGGAGGGGATGCGTTTCTGTCCTCGCCAGCCTGGGATGGCCAGAGATGGCCTCATTTGACTTGTCTGGAAAGGGCACTGGGCCCATCCCTCATTCCATGGCTTTCTCTCCTGGCTTTGGAAAGATTTCTGAGCACAGTATTCCGGGCAGCTCCTCTCAGACCATGACACTGAATATGGCTTCAAGCACAAAGGCATTTTCCCTGCATGCGAAATCCCCTTCCTCTCTTCTTTCCTGACATCCCTGTGGCCCGGGCACCCGCAGCCGTTGCTGACCCCCTCCTGGCCACCAGCAGCACAGAAACAAGTTACGGTCTAAGTTGTGCAAACAGAGACCAGGCTTTCTGGGGCTTCTCAGAAGGGGTGGGGGCGTCACACCCTTTCCAGCCCCCCAGAACCATGTCCTACTTGGCCGGACACCCCGGTGTGAGTGGGGCCGAGAGGGCAGAGTGCTTGAGAGGGTGCGGTCCGGGGCCGCGTGGGCCAGGTTTGTGTTCCAGCCTCTGCCCAGTCTGCCATCTGGCAGACGTCCTCTTTAAGCTCCCATTTCCACAGCAGTAAAATGAAAACTACTCATACACGCTTATTTTATAAGACTGTAAAGACTAGGAAAGATAAGGTATTCAGTGCATGGCCTAGTGCAGGGTTCCCTCCTCTGGCCCCAGAGCCAGGCGGCCCTGTGTGGGAAAGGCACGGCCCTGCTCAGGGTCTCTGTGGTCCTCTCTACCCCGGAGGCATTGGCGGCCACCCAGTGGCTGAAGCAGAGAGAGAAGGGAGCCAAGCGGAGCCCTTCCCTTCTCCCTCTCCTTCCTTTTCCCATCGGGGCTCAGTGGTCAGGGCCGGCCCAGGCTTGGGCTGCCGCTGGCCTTCTGTTGGAAGGGGACACAGGGCAGGCACACACCTCCCTCCAGCAGTCGCCCACCCCCCCAAACATCCAGGGGCTGCTCCCCCAGCCCTGGGCATCCATTCCCAGATGGGAGCACCGAATGTTTAGCCAGGGTCTCCAGGAAAAACACAGGCGGGGGTCGGGGTGTTGAGGACCCAAAAAAGGGAGCTTGACCCTCTTTGCCCAGGAGGGGAAGGCAGGGCCAGGCTGTGTGTGATGCTCAGTCACAAGGAGGACACAGGCAGCTGAAAGAATGGAGCCCCTAGTTGGGGAGGCTGGGGTGGAGGCAGGGCAGGGATCGCAGGGACACAGGGCATTTTTAAGGAACTTGTGTTGATTTTTATTTTAAATTAAGGGATCTTTAAAAGTTACACCAACCACTTCTTTGGTTCTGGTGTTTTCTTGGAAGCTCTGGGGTGTGCATTTCAGGTGCTTAAGTGAGGTATGGCTGCAGCATGTTCCGCAAGAGCTAGCCATCACCAGCAGCCCCTGGGGGCAGGTGAGCAGGGCAGAGCTGTGGGAACAGCACCAGCCCGCAGAAGGGGCTAAATGTCACCTTTCAGGGCACCCTCTCCCCGAGAGCCCTTCGCCCCCAGGCTAGCTCCTGAACCTGCTCTCACTCCTCCCACTTCCGGGAGCTCCCTGGCATCCCTTCCTCCACCCCTACTTCCTCAGATTCTCCGTCATCTGTCACAGAAGCTCAGGGGGTAGTGCCACTAGCAGATTCACAATTCGCTTCCCCAGGAGCAGGGAAGGTTCATGAAAACAGAGCCTAACACAGCTATTTGTGGAGCCACTGAGAAGCGCCTCGATGGATGAGTGACCTTAAGGTGTGAGAGGTAACGTATGTCTTTCCCCAGGCTGTGGGGCAGGGGCTCTATTGCCAGCAGTGGCTCTACGGACGCACCGTCCTTGGGTCTCGGGGTCCTGGAAGTGGAATGAGCTCCGCCTGCTGGAGCCAGACAGCCCTGGCAGAGTGTGGGAGGCAGCACTGACCCCCTGCTCCGAGTAAGTGGGCTGCCTTCGAGACAGAACCAGAGAAGGGCTCTCAGCTGCACTGATCCTGAGCAATCCCCGACACCAGGACGGGAGTAAGGATACCTGATGCTGTGCTAAGCGTTTTACCAGGATCATCTCATCTCTTCCTCATGATGGACCCAGGAAGGAGATGATACGGTCATCCCCCTGGTACAGATGATGAAACAGAGGCGTTTCATCATCTGTACCGTACAGATGTAGGCGTACAGATGATGAAACCTGAGAGGTGAAGGCCACATAGGCAGGGAGTGGTGATGCCCCGGTTGCACTAGCCTATCTGTGCTGAGGATATTTCAAAATGGAGAAGACAAAAGGAGCAGGGGCAGGAATTTGTGTGTGGGTCCGCACAGGGGGTCTGGGTCTAGAAAACCCTGAACGGCTCCCCTGCCTCGTCTCTGGGAGGCAGAAGGCTTGGGAGGCAGTCCCAACTCAGCTATTTTCTGTGTTGCCAGTGGCTCTCCCTTTCCGGAACCTTGGTCTCCTCATCTGTATAATGGGACTGTGCCTGTAAGTTCTTCACAGGGCAGAACGCTGAGCATTCAAAAGTCCAACCCGAAGGCGGGGCTCACGAGGCTGCAAGGGAGATGGGCACTTGGGGAGGAAAGCGAAGACTGAGGATTCAGCCCCCCAGGGCCTGTGGAGACTGAAAAGGAAAAAAGTTCAGCAAAGACTCAGCACGGCCCACAAACGGTCCCCTCAGCGCTCCTTTCAGGGCTACTGCAGCTGCTTGCGGGTGGAGCCCCGGTAAGAAGGACCCGCGAACCGCGAGAAACAGAAACCTATCCCTCGTGAATACCCAGACCAGCACACAGGTCCCGTCCACACAGGCACATGTTCCTTTGGTTTTATTTTCACCAACACACGATGGCTCTGCCACACCTGGGAAATCCTGGGCTCTGCGTGTTCCACCTGCCCTCTCTTTCCTACCTGGACAGGGCCACAAAGAAGTGTCCAAACCACGTGCAGGCACGAGACGCGCTGGACAGAGCAGTTCCATCTCATAGCTTATAATGATGCCATTTCTCCAGTTGCTAAAGAGCTTTACAGAGACCACGCCAGGACTCCCCCCCCACCAGGATGCTGGAGCGTGTGATTCGTGTCTTGTGAGCTCCACAAAACCTCAGCTCCCTTTTCCAGAGCACTTGGCATGGGCAGGAAATTCCACGTTTGGGACAGGGCCTTTTTGGAAGCAACTCTCAGGCAGTGACATCCAGGTCTCTGCATGGAGTAGGTTACCAGCCGCGTGTGGGGGGAAAACAATTTAAAGGACATCTCTTTCTCTCCTCCCTCCACCCACCCAGGGCTCAGATCTCATTATGGTGCCGCCCAGATGCACTGAAGTGTGTGTGATATTTGGTTTCAAAAACATTCAGTCTCTTTGGTAAACTCAGAGAAAGTGGCAGGGAGCTGCCGAAGTGCGTTCTTCCTACATCTTCCGCACTAATGCTTCATCCTCTCTAATAGCCGCTGATAGACAGGAGCTGGAAGAGAGAAGTTTCAAGGTGAGATGTGCAAACTGCCCCTGTCTGTCAAGACACTGTCAGAGTCACAAGCGCATGGCCGGCGGCCCCTTCCGCCACTCTCTCCCGCACATCCCGGGTGCTTTTTGGTTGGTGAGCCTTGCTGTCTCACTCAACAATGTTCTGAACTGGGATTTTCTCCGTCTTCCAGCTGGGTTCCCAAAGCCAAAAACTCGCAGCAAGCCTAAAATGTTGGTACTCTTATTATCTCCATCTTATGGAGAAGGGAAGTGGGTGTTCTGCGTCTGACCCCAAAGGCCAGGCTGGTTTTATTGCACCATGACGTTCTTATCTATATATACAGCAGATGGCATGTTTGGGCCTGCTTGGGGGAAAGGCCCAAACTAGTTAGTATACAAGGACTTCAAATCCAGGCCAGACTTACCTAGTTTCACAGAGGTCCGGGCGGCCTGAAAAAACAAACAAACAAAAAAACGCACAAAGTGTCAAGTTTTCCGGTGAAAGCTGTCCCTGCATGTGTTCACAGCGATGGTTTTGCCCCCTGCCACACTACTCACAAAAAATGCCAGGGAGAGGAATGGGAATGTGTAGCTGCTGGGCCCCAGGGAGCCCCTCAGTCAGTCTCAGCAGCCCCAAGTGAAGTGTAAGCCCCAACCAACTAGAGTCTGGGGTGGATATTCCTGGGAGACCACAAAACCTGACTTCCACAGAGACCAAAGCCTAGGAGAGCTGGGACGGCACAGGGGATGGCCCTGAGGAGTAGAAGCTCAGAGCCAAGAACCCTTCTCAAGGGGCACTGAGGAGACCTCTCTGTCCAAAAGCAGAGGACATATTCCAGCTCTGGGTGGGTCTCTGGGGTAAGAACCACCTCCAGCCGCACCCTCTTGTCTTCTGTAAGGTGCCCATATTCCCAAGGGGCTCCACCTCACTCGAAGCAGCAAAGGAGCCTGAGTGGGGCTTCTAGGAGGCCCTGGGCAAGCTGGGGAGCAGGAACAGAAGCCCAGGAAGAATCACAGAGGCTCTGCGAGGAAAGGGAAGCTGGAGCAAGGAAGGGAGGTTTCACACATACACTTGCC
Organism: Puma concolor; assembly: GCF_028749965.1. Lineage (NCBI taxonomy): Eukaryota > Metazoa > Chordata > Mammalia > Carnivora > Felidae > Puma > Puma concolor. The sequence goes on from NC_141667.1 coordinate 128,222,537, forward strand.
CTGTATCCAGAATCCTCACCACTACCCTGAAGAGCCCCAGCATCACCCAAGATGGGCCACATCATGGAAACCAGAGGATGACTTAGAGGCCACACTGTAAGGCTGATTTGGGATGGGTTGCCCTAGTTGGATAGATGGATTCTAGAGCTTTATCTGTTTTCACCAGCATTCTATGGGCTTCCCCATAGAATGAGGTTCAGAGGCCTTGGTTTATAGGCCTGGGTTTTGGCCCACAAAGGATACAGGGGCTGCCTGGGTTCTTTTCTCTGAACTCCACACAGGCCAGTGCTAAGGATTCCTGAATGGGAGTGAGGAGAAGTTTCACGGGAGCCCTGGGAGGGCAGCCAAGGAAGACAGGGACCCAGAGGGCCCTCCCCCACCAGGGGCCCAAGCAGAGGCACCAAGGGTGCTGAGGCCACAGGCAAACCTAGCCGCGTCTTACCCTGGAATATGCAGACGCCTGTTTGAAGATTTCAAGTGCAGAGTCTGCAAGTTCATCCCCTCGTTCCTGAGGTCTGATGGCTGGCGATGAAAGAAAAGGCAACTTTGGTGAGAGCAAAACTATTAGCACGGCATTCATAGCGACCGTGACTGAGGGGCACTGTTGGGTTTCCTGCCTCACATTCGCCAATGAATTTTTCCTTTAAAATTTTTCATAACTGACAGTGGATGGAATCTGGCCCATGGGGAGAGAGCTCCAAGAAAGGTGAACGCACAGTGCAGACAGAGGCTGGACTCAAGTTCAACTTTGCTGGAGGTAAAGAGAGCTCCCATGAGGCGAGATGTAAGAAGCGTGCTTGGAACCACGTTCCCAGCATCCACGTGTGAGAAAGCCGCGTCTGTGTCTGTGTCTGAGTGGGGCGAAGACAGCCAGGCAATTCAACAAAAAGAAATCTGGCTTGAGTTTCTGGGGTAGCGCGTTTGAAACCAACAGTGCCTAATTCACTTTTGGATCAGCCACAGCGATGCTGGCCACGGACCCTCTGTGGGCACGTTGCACACTAATCTTTGCTTCGAACAGTTTTCCTGTCGAGTACCAGCTGCTGTGTGGAGAAGAGTCAGCCGCAGACTGCGGGGCCATGGGATACTTGAGGGCCTTACCTGGAGGCTGCAGGACACTAGAGATGGCATAGACCACGCCATTTGTGGCCATGATGTCAGCTTCAGCAACAGGCTCCTTATTGACATTCACTACATTGTTTTTCTGGGAGAAAAAGAGACCACTGTTGAACATAGACCGTAGGTATCTTACTTTCAGCAAGTGCTCACTGAGCAGTTCTGGATGCCAGAGCCTGTGCTAAGTGTGAGAGACACCTGGTGAATGGAACGGTCCCTGCCAGCCACACCTTCAGTCGGGCGGACTCTTTCTGATCCCTTGTGTGCCTCAGCCCGGTGTAATTTACAAAACACCCTTCCGTGCTAGTCACTTGGTCCTCACAGTGACATGTGGTAAAGACACAGATGTCATCGTCTCACTTAGCAGAAGAGAAACAGAGATTCAAGAGAGGCCAGGTGCCTCCTTTAAGCTAAGCGGGTGGGATGGCTGGGAACAGAAGCTGGGCCTCCAGTTCTGGTTCAGGGCTCCTTCCTTCCACTCATCCTCAGTGCCTTACCTCTCCCATAGGAAGAGCACCCGGGTGTCTCTCTCTGTCCTTCCTGAACCTCAGGTGTCATCCCAAGGGGGAAGGAAGAACAGAAGCCTGTGACGGCATCCCAACACCCCAAACGAGGAGCTGGGAGATTCTCAGGTGACCTGCAGAAGTCAACTAGTCATCACATTCCTACCCCTCGCCATGCTTCCTCATGGGGAAAGTGATATGCAAAGGGATGGCGGAAGGTCGGGAGAGAGGAGCAGGCAGCAGAGGCCGAGCCAGCCACATACTGGAAGAGCGGTCCCTCCATGGGGAAGCCCAGTGACCTTGCCAGGTGCAGCCAGGGAGGCCACGGGCAGCTTCACGGAGCGGGGCCAGCTATCTGTTCTCTCTCTTCAAGGTAAGAACCCCCTGAGGCAGCTTCAGAGCGGAATGTGTGTTATCAAAGTGCAGAGCAAGGGAAAGCTTGCAGACCAAGCATCTGAAGGAAAGGGCTCTTGGGATGGTCTGGCACGTGGTACAGCTCAGTGAGCCCCAGACTGGAAGGGATGGGGCGGGAAGGGGCCGGGGGGACTGATCCCTCAAGATGCGTAAGTAATTGCCTATCGTCTCTTTAAGGGGAGGAAGATCTAATGTTCTCTCCCAGAGGCCAGTCGGATACTTGATTCCTGAGCAAATCCGCGAGTTCTTATTGTGGGCCGCCACAGTCTCACCTCATTTCCCTGAAAACCCTTTTCTCTTTTCTTTCTTTGGACAGAATGCACTCAGAGATTCAAGGTGCATCTTCAAGACTGTGTGTGTGTCTAAGGCTGGCCCAGGGGCAAGAGAAACCCTGGAACCCCAGTGACGGTGCCCGGCCGGCTGTTTGGTTCTGAAACACACTCACTGAGCTGACTTCCAGCTTGTCCCCCTGGAGAGACTTCAGCCGCACCAGGGATCCGATGCCTCCGCTGACCAGGATCTCATCGCCAATGTGGTATTTCAGGATGTTGGCAAGCTCTTTAGCATTGCCTGCAGGTTCATGGGAAAGAAGGGAGAGCAGAGTTCATTCCAAGGCTGGTCACTGGCGTGGTCAAGGAGGGCCCAGAGGGGATGCGAGTGGTGATGCCCGAGATGGAGAACTCCCTGAACAGGTAACGAGCACTCCTTGAGCACCTGCCGTGTGCTCACCCCTCGGACCCCCCCCCCCCCCACCTGCCTAAGGCTCAGGGGAAAAAGGCCCATGTCTGCGGCCCTGCATCTGCCTCGGCAGTCAGGGGGCTGATGGGCTAAGTGACAGCTCTCTGTGATGCCAAGAAGGAGTTAATCCATACTCCTCTATGAGTATGACTCATTTTTCCATGAGCTAAATATTTGCTTGGAAAGCTAGGAACCTTTCCAGCCCCGGCATCTGGGACATTTCATCATCAGCATGGCTCCCGATGGTTATAACACAGTAGTGAAATATTTACACGTTCTGCCCTCAAATGCATATTCTGCGGCCGCTGTTTCCTGAAGGGAGAACTTAAAAGAGTCAACAGCTGCAGTGTGGGGGGGGCTGCTGTGAAGCCGATGAGGTCAGGGCTAAGGGGGGCATTCCCTCCACGGCACCCCTCCCGTCACGTCTCAACATTCCTTCCAGCCCACATCAGCTCCTCCACCAACTGGGGAGAGCATCCGATTGCTCATAAAGGTGCAGAGGCATTTTCCAAATTAAGTGTGGGAGGCAATGCCTGAAGCCGCCAGCTGCCCTCTCCTCTCCATCACGGCCGCCCCGACACTCACAGTCCCAGCCCAGTGGCTAGATTTCCCCAGGGCCTGTGGATGGCTATTTCCAGCATCTCGAAACTGAGAACGGGGGAAGTTTTAAAGCATCTTGGAGAGTTCACTTGGTTACTGACAAATCCACATCAGTGCCCGTGGGATGGAGACACCAGGTACCAAGTAATTTCCAAACACCCACAGCCTGGCTGCCACGGATTCCCATTCCACGAAAATACTGCCGGGAGCTGCTGCGCCCAGCCGGCCCCCGGGGGTGCGAGAGGCTTCTTTCTTCCGAGACATTTAACACCTGGATTGACCTCTTACACCTGGACGGCCTTCCGTCTCTGTCTCCCAGGAGGGCTGGGGGCTATTCCTGCCCACGGACCTGGCAGAAGGTGTGTGTGGGCAGCCTTGGGCACACCAACATCCCACCCCGTCCCTGCTCCTGCACGACTGAACACGCGAGGGAGGCCGAGCAGGACCAAGGCCACTGGGGAATATTGCAGTCCTGCTGGACACAGAGAGGATGGAACAAGTTTATGTTCAGAAGGAACTTCTCCCCTCTTCTCGGGAACATACGTCAGCATCACAGAGACAGGCGTTTACCAGGCAATAAAGAATCTTAAACAGAACACAAGTTCAGCTCGGGGCTGCCTGCAACCTGAATTTCCTATTCTCCTGCTCCAGAGCAGGAAGGAAGGTGTCTATGATGTGGGCCCCAAGGTCTGGCCAAGGTCCTTCCTCCTCCTCCTCCTCCCTCTCTCCCCCCCCCCCTCCTCTCCCTCCTCAGGCTCACCTTTTTGTGAGGTGTGTGTGTCAAGGGCAAGCTCAACACTGCACCCCCACCCCACCCCCTCCTCATCGTAGCCATCCCCGAGGGAGGACGCGTGCCCAGCGCCCAGCAACACATTTATTCTGCACAACACACAGCAAGGTGCTCTCATTTTTCTAATGGGAAAACTGAAGCTCAGAGAGGTTAAGCAACTTGCTAGAGGTCACTCAGCTGGTGAATGTCTGAGCCAGGATGGGAAGCAGCTTTGAGTTAATCCCAGAGCCCAAGCTCTGAACTGCGAGGATCACCTCTGAAACATCCTCAACTAAATTTCTCAGGGCCAGGAATAGCTTGTTGGTAAAGCTTTTATCCCGAGGGACATCTCATGAAGGTAAATGGCTTCATTATCGCTGTCCTCAGTGGCTGACATGTCTTAGTGACCAGGCTGGCTGTTACCCACTCAATGCCTTTCCACTCTTCTCTGCCTTGTATGGTTCCCAGGGAGGCTGATGGCTGTGTCCCCCCCAACTCACAGCTGATAGGAGGCCCACGGCAACGGGCATGCGGGAAGAGAACGAGGCTAAGGTAGTCCTGGCCCCCTTGCCCTGGTTCTGCCAGCAGCTGCGTGTGGCTCTGGCTGCTGTCCTGTGTCCCTCCTCTGAAGCTCTGGTTCTCCCTGTCCCCTCCTCCACCCCCAGGCCTGGATGTCATCACCCCCAACCCCAGGCCTGGGTGTCATCACCCTTTGCTGGTCCCTTCCTCCTGCCCATAGTTTTACAAACAGTCTCCTCACTAAGTTCCTTCCAGTGAAACCCTCTGTAACGTGCCACCTGTTTCCTGCGGGTCCCCTGACCGATACGGTCACTTTAGAAACCATGGAAAATGTACTTCAGTTGGTCTTTACCCAGGAGTTTGTTGAGCTCTCCTGGTGGCATGGCCTGGAAGGCTTCATTTGTAGGAGCAAAGACCGTGTAGACGCCTTCCCTGTTGAGCATCTCTGTCAGCCCTGCAGACTGGATGGCGGCCACCAGCATGCTGTGGAGACAGCAGAGAAAATGTCACCTGCCTGTGGTGGGGAGAGGGGCGGTCACTTTCCCAAATGCCTCCCCACTGTGGGTAGGTGGGGCCCAGCACTGGAATTCACACCCCTGGCTGGTTTTCACCCCCGGCTCGTACACAAAGAGGGAAGATTCCAGTCTGCATCTTCTCTCCATAAATGCTAAGCTCAGTCAAATGGCCGGAAGTCAGAGGCCAGAGAGGGAAGGAGGAAGGGAGAGGCCGGCAGCATGGCCAACCCACAGACTGGCCGAGCCACCAGGCCCTGGGGATACGATTCAGGGGAGTGCCTGGCTAGTCTCCCAGACTCCGGTGTCAGAGCACCCTGTGGTAAGTAAACAAGTCAGAAAAGGAGAGAGAGGAGCAAGAAAGCAAAGCAACACAGGGAGCCTGAGAAGGAGCAGCTGGGAGTCTCTGGGCACCATGAGTGGATATCGTTCAGAGCGAGATTCATCCCACACTCAAAACCAGGTGCTCTCCACTTACTTGGGACGTTAAAAAGAGAATATGATGTCTTCCTCGGACTTCAGTATAAAAATGTCACCCCCTCCCCATTCCCAAGGATGTGAGGATCACATTCCCAGAAATAACCCTTTTTATCAACATAAGCTTCCAGTCTGACCTTCACCCTTCCCAGATCCCCAGCCTGGAAGGTGACCAGTGCACCGTCAGCGTTAACTGAATCCCCGAGGAAGTGGGGAGCTTGACAGATAGCTGAGACCCAACGTCCTGCCCCAGCATGACCACTTGGGAGAAGCTGGTTACCTGAAGCGATTGTCCCCCTTTAGGACATCCATGACGGTCCCCATTGGGGGGGTTAGCATTCGGTCCATGGTGAAGAGTGTCCCATACCTGCCCCTCTTGTCATGGGCGGCAATGCAGCTGTTCTCGATGCACAGGCTCTGTGCAAAAGAGGAGCAGAGAAAGGGCACGTTATCCTCCCACATGGGGGCCTCACAATTTGGTCAGGACATGGGCCTGCCGATGGCTTCATCCGCAAAGATCAATGGATATACACTGGTGTGGGTCATTAAGACTAGGATAAAATGTTGCGTTTTCTCCAGAAGAGAAAAAATAAAAACTGTGTTGAGGAAAAATGGCTATCAGGCCCCAATAAAGATATAGAGAGGTCCCCTAATGAGAATATCCCATCACACGTGGTGTCCATCAACAGTGGTCAAATCCATAGATCGGGTCTATTGACTCATCTATGTAACAGATGACAACCATCTTTAGTCAATGGTACTGGATGGTTCCAAGGAAGGACTGCATTGTGGTGTGCTTCCTGTCTGATATTTTGTTGGGTTTGAAGACAGAAAAGAGACTGGAGAAGAGAGAAAAGAGCCTTTTGGACCAGGAAGGGCTGTGCTCATTCAGTTAAGGGGGCTTCTGTTCACATAAGCCAAGGATTTAAAACCTCCATTCCTCCTCCCCTGTTCATCACTCTGAGCTTAAGGCTGACGGCTGCCTACCCAGACAGCTGAGACCGCTGTGTGGTTTATTCCCAAAGGCCGCCAGCAAAAGAGATTCTAATCCTTCTACAGTTTCCCATTTTGATCCTTTCAAATAAGATACTTTCCAGAAATTCCTTCCTTCCTTATTAGAAATCAGTATATATATATACACACACATACTCAGGCAAGCTTCTGTTTATTGAGATTTTATGTGTATATATATATATACACACATATAATAGGTATGTATATATATACACACATACATATACAATATATACGTATATACACACATACATAGACATAGACATAGACCTATATGTTCTTTTACCACTAATACAGCTTCCATTTCTTAGACCTGAGACAAAGAAAGAGGACTATTGGGGAACCAGAACTTACATTGCGATAAACAAAAACTCTCAGTTTTTTGCCACCTAGAGTGTTGAGGGTCTGTCCATGGTACAGATACTTGGAGGCCAGCTGCTCTTTAATCAAGTGATTGAGAAGCAAATTCTTTGTGCGCGCATCAATGTTAGGGGTTCCATCTGTAAGGGAAGGTGTGCGTAGGTCCAGAGGCATGCTCCAGAAAGGAAGAGAATGAGAGACAAATGTAGTGAGAAGGCCAACCCTCCTTAAGTTTGGAAACGGGAGATTGAGAAATGCAGTAAGGCTGCCAAATTCCTTAACATCTGCCATCTTCTGCAAATTAACCAAACAAAAAGCTCTAGATAATCGAGGGTGTTTGGAGATTTGCCCGTGGAGGGAGGGGAAGGCATGGACACCATTTGGCCCCCTCCTCCACCTTCCCCATGACCACAGCTCAGCTGTATCCTCACTCTGACCTTCTGATGATCACATGGGCGATTGATTCTGTACATAAAAAGGCATGAGAGTGTTCTGCTCTCCAGCCAGATGTGAACTTTTGAATTCTGGGGACCAGATCCCCAAAATGCATTCTCTGCTCTGCCAAATGATGTGCCAGAGCCTCCGAGGTTTCTGTTGAGCTGGGTGGGAGTGCTAACATTCTGCAGGGTGCTGGCAATCAGGGAGGAGGCTGCAAGAGGTGACAGTGGTGGTGCTGGGGGGGGGGGGGGCAGCTACCCCAGAGACAAACTCCCGGGGCTGCTGTCGCCATGTTACCTTTGAACACGGAATTCAGGGGGGCCAGGAGGGTCACCCGCTCGTTTCTGGAGAGATGAGTGCCGAGGCCAGCTTGTCTGAAAAGGTCAACAGCTGTGGAAACGTCCGACTCTGCAGCCAACTCAAACAGCGTCTTGGCTGCAAGGAAGGAGAACGTAGGTTCAAAAGTTAGAAGTGCTGTTTTCATTTATCATCCGTCCACCCCAGAGCGTGACACACACCAGCAGGAATGTCATCCCGCGAGTCAACAGCCCTCTCGGCACCGCTGGGGCGCAGCGGGCTCGTGTCATCAGGGCACTGGTCGCCCAGGTCTCACTGGGCAGGGGAGTGAGGGGAGGTGCAGGCGAGCAGGGGCTGGCCTCTGTCCCCACCCTTGGTCAGGGCACCAGCTAATGCCTGCAGCAGGGCAGCACCATCCGTGTCATGGCTTCTGAGCAGTAGATAATGCCAGCAACCACACCCGTACAAAGTCTTCTTCTGGTTTGGTTTCTTTCCTGTGAAATTGCTTCACTCCTGAGCAACCGACCTCCCTCGAAGTCCAGAATGGGGCTAGCTAGCATGCTGAATGAAACCCAAGCCAAAGTCCATTCAGTCATTTCTCCCAGGGTCAGCGACTCTGGGATGCTTGGGCATCATTGAGAAGGCACATGCTCTGAGGTCAGCAAATGGCCCTCTGTGCAGGCAGATCTTCTGAAAGGCTTCTTCTGTGATCGAGCGGCTCCCTCCCCAGCTCCCTCCAACCTCCCTTGAGCTTCCTCCACTGCCTCCAAGGAAACGCCTGGACTCCTAGGCCGGCAGCTCAAGATGCTTCAGTCCCGGCTGCAACCCAACAGGGGCCCAGGCCCTTTCTCCTGAGAGGCTGTGAGCTGCGTGCAGGCAAGGAAATGGCCCCCCAGATCCCTACATTCCCCAAGTGTCTCCACCCTGGATGCCAGAGGGGACAGGAGGCCTGGAAGGGCCATAGCCTAGGAGGCCTGGCTCACCTGAGTCTGGGATGAGCAGCTCATCGATGTAGTGGATCACACCATTGGTGGCCAGGATGTCTTTGTTGGAGATGATGGCCTTCCCGTTGATGGTGAGCATGTCACCGCTGCAGCCCACCTCCAGTGTAGTGCCCTCCAGGGTCTCCACGGACATCCCTGCGACGATGGCTTCGGCACACATGGCTGACTTCAGGATGTGGTTGTTCAGCAGGTCTGGGGGTCGAACAGGACACAGGTTGAGTCGGTGCTGGATCCAGGCTGATATCAGAGGTCAGCACGCAGCCTCCATGGCTGTACCGATTCTATTCTCTCTGACGCTACCCTTCAGATGAGGCTGGGGCACCACACAAGCCCGGGTCCTCCCCTGCTGCTGCCCCGAGTCGAGCCCAGCTCCGCGGGCAGACTGCCTGAGTCTGAATCCCAGCTCGGCCACTCACCAGCGGTTGGGGCCCCAGACAAGTCACTGAACCTCTGTGAGCCTCAGTTTCCTCCTCAAGGGAGATGATTCGGCATTCCTCTCCTGGGGGCGGTGTGAGCCCTGAACGTGAAGTACCCAGCACGGTGCTGGGCAACAGTGAATGCCCAACACGTGTTAATGACGGGCTCATTTGTACCTGAATCTAAGGGGAATTCTCTTACTAGTACCTGAACCTTAAAGTGAGTTCACCCTGGGACTTTTTATCGACAGACCTTTAGAAAATGTAAAATGTGGGAGGCAAAGATGGAAACTACAGCAAATGAGAATTCTGGGAGTATTTGCTCATTTTATCTGTTTTTGTTCATTTTACCCAAGGGTCTCCTAGTTGCCAGGACCTTGCTTAGGGGCTGGGGATAGTGACCAAAAAGACACGGTCTTTGCCACTGCATTCACCCCACCCATAAATCATAAATAGAATCCTTTATTTACTTGTCCAAGAGCCCTTCAGGGACAGGGCAGAAGTTGGGGGCCCTGAGGAAGCTGCAAGGGGCAGTGGGGGGGGGGGGAGCGCATGACCCCAGCCACGCAAAACAAGTTCCCAGATGGCCACTCAGGGCCCTTTGTCTTATGTTCTCGCCACAGAGGCGCGTCTCAATCTGTGCCGAGTGTGAGAACCAAAACCGCACAGTCACGGACAGGAGGAAGCCCTGAGGACCTGCAGAGTCACAGGGCTGCTGCAGGGGCGTTGGGGGCCTTGAAAGCCAGTGCTGACGCCCTTCGGCCGGCGGGAGAGAAAGGACAGCTGGGTCGCTGTGGGAAAGAGGCCTCGGGATTTAGCTTCTCAGGGAAGGAAACTGAAGGCAGGGTGGGGTGACCCACTAGGGCCACTGGGAGGGAGAGCAGGGCGAGGGCTGGAAGCCAGTCTTCCAACAAGGCATGCCAGCCCGGGCCTCTCGCTTGTCTGCCAACCCACTAGAAACAACAGAGCCTGTCCGGCTGCACTCCTGTCCCTCCGCCTTCAAGCCCGCCAGCCAGAGCCCTGTGCAGAGGGCTCTTGCTTAGAGCAAATGGGTTACTGAGCAGGAAAAGGCAGATGTGCAAAAGGGAAAAATTAGTGCCTTTTTCTTCTCATCAGGAATTCTGATATCTACAAAGTTGCAAATGTGCTCTGCACAAAACAGGTGTTACGGGAAGCATAGCTCTGAATGGCAAGTTCAGTGTGCTGAGATGGACCCAAGTCTCAGCTCCTCCAGGAAGCTTTGGGATGCCTTGGGCTGCAGGTGCCCATGAGGGTGGGGGCATCTCTGTCACCACGGCCTGTCTTCAGAACCCACGGCCTGTCTTTAAGCCCAGCTAGGCTTAAACTTCCTTGAAGGCAAGTCTGTACCATGTTCCCTTGTGTGGCCCCAGTTCCTGCCACACGCCAGGCACAGAGGCGCCACAACATCTGGACACAACAGATCCCCATCTGTGCTCTCAGAAATGTGCCCTCGCCTGTCCCTGCGTGGCTGCAAGGAGAACATTTTACATTTACAGGGTGTCTGAAATGCAGTAGGTATTGTAGATTGTAGATTTCAAAGGTGTGTTTAAATAGATTCAAAAGAAATGATGTCAGCCCTGGATTATAGCTGGGATGACTAAGTGGGGTTGGGGTCCACAGGGGACCTGGGACCAACTCCTCTCTGCAGGAGATTCGCGGTCAGCAGGAGCGGCTCAGCACTCGTGGAGCTGAAGGGGGCAGTGGCAGGGGGCAGGGAGGGCCGGGCCTCCCCTCCCCTCCCTTCTCTCACGTGCATGGTCCTTCCAATAATCAATGCACCCCTAGCTAAGCAACCCACTGAGGAAGCACTGAGGGACTCTGCTATGAAGTTGACCGTAACTGAACTTGGATGCCCTGCTCTGGTTTTGATCGTTCAGGCCTTTAGCTCTTTCTGAGTCTGGCCAGGGCCTGCTTTGGACCTCCAACTCTGCCTTGCTCCTCAGCCCAACTGTGTCATTAGACAAAGGTGGCTGGATTCTGTATTCGCCCCTCCAACCATGGCTCTGCTCTGGCTTCGGCAGAGATGGAGCCAGCTGGGAGCAATGAGACAGGATGTCAGGTGGCATGTCTGTCCTGTGACAGGACATCAGGCCACATGTCTGTCTTGGACAAGAGCAGGCCTTAGGCTCAGTCTTGCTGCTCCGGTGAGGGGGCAGCAGGAGCCGAGGGGTGCTCACCTCTTAGGGCCTCTGGGTCACCCAGGATCCGGTTCAAGGTTTCAGCAGGGATCTTCTCGAAGGCCTCATTGGTTGGGGCCAACAGCGTGAACTGGCCATCACCTTCAAGCAGTGTGTTGAGCCCAGAGGCGGCCACGGCAGCCTATGGGAATGGGAGAGGATGGAGGTTTCCCTAAAGGTTCTGGGATGCTCCGCAGGCAAGAGGCACAAACGGTGTCACCAGTCTTGCCTCAAAGGGCCTCAGGCTTTTGTAGAAGCCCAAGATGAAATGGAGAGCCAAACCAAAGCTTACCTCTCTGAGCTTTGATGAGCTCCTACCCCTCCGGCCAGCTCTCAGTGACTTCACGTGGCTTTGTCCTTCCCACCCCCACACTTTGGCCCCACCATTCCCTCTGCCCTTCCTTCTTTCTTTGCTTCTCTGACCCCTATTCCTTCTTTGGGACTTGACTGAAATGTCATTTCTCTAGGTAGCCAACCCCCGATCGCCCCATGCCCACCCCCACTCTGCAACTGAGAAGGGGTCTGTCGCCATACTCTTAGGGCTTGCTGTCCTCACGTTGTATAAAGAACTACTAGCTATACTACCTGGGTGAGCTCCAGGAGTGGGAGGGTCCCATCACCTGCGTCTACAGAGCAGCCAGAATATCTTGCAAAAGCATCGAGCGCCTCCCTGTGCTCTCGGGATGAGGACACACTCCTGTGCCCGGTCTGCGGCCCCGCAGGACCGGCCCCTGGTGGCCCGGCTGCTCCCGCCTCACGCTCTGTCAGCGTACTTGTCTTCATTCTGGCCCTGCTGGCCCCCTCCTTGCTCGACCTGTTCCCCTCTGCTGACCGTGCTCTTGCCCCTGTGCTTTGTTTAACTGGCCGTTCTCATCCTCTAGTCCTCAGCTCAAAAGTCACCTCTTCCAGAGAGACCTTCCCTGACCATCCAGCGTCAACTGGCCTCCTCTGCTCCCTACTCACTGACTTTACAATGCCCAGCACAATCCATGGCTACCTCGTGTGCATCTTGTCTGTCTCCCCAGGAAAAAATAAGAAGTGCCACAGAGGACACAAATTGGTCCATCTTGTTCACCTGTATACCCCTGGCACATGGAACAATACCTGGGAAGTAGCAGGTGTTACTAAGTACAGGTTAGTGGGAGGAAGGATGGGCGTTAGGGGGATCCAAAGAGGAAGAAGGAAAGAAGGAATATTTGCCAAACCTAAATAATAAGAGGAGGTTACTCAGCGGGGTCAACTACGGTTAATCAAAAGATGTGCCCCCAACTTTGTAGGGACATCATTCCCTTGCAGACCCCTGCCCTTGGAGTGACCCAGAAGGAAAGCAGGGGGAAAGTTTGGAGAGCAGAGTCTCCTGCAGAGCTACTTCCTGAGGCCCCCTCAGAGGCAGCCCAGCCCCAGGGTGTTTGTCTCTCTGTGTTGGAGATCTCCAGGGGAGAAACTACCCCACACCCCTTGGTGTCCTTTGTGGTCAGGAAGTTCTCCTTGAATCAGGGCAAAACCCCTGACGGGGCAGCCTGTGTTCACTTCCTCTCAGCAGCCACTGCCAAGAGCAATGCCTGCTTGCCACTCCAGTTGTAAGACAAATGCCTGCTGGGAAGGGCAGAAGGAACAGTACTCGGTGGCCAGGTCAGAAGCCAGGCCAGAAGTCAAACCCAGCCTCCCATGTCCACATTGGTGGCCTCACTGCCGGTCTGGGTTCAAAGGAGACACGGGTATGGCTACAGCAGGGCCCCATGGTAGGAACATGTGTTCCAGAAGATCAGGCAGCCTGACATTATTCTAGTCCCACGTATGGGAGCCACTGCCTGGGAGGAAGGGCTCTCTCCCCTCTGGAACCCACAGTGTGTGCCCAGGCAGCCTCGGGCTCAAGCGACCTGCCCCGCTGCAGCTGGAGACCATGGAACTTTCCAGGGGAGTCACAAAAGGAAAGCTTGACAAAGGAGAAGACGGGCAGAGACATTTTTTTCCAGCAGAGGATTATGATGTTTCATTGTGGTCAAGCCGAGCTTCTGGTAAGTGGACCCTTCCTGTTCGTGGGCACTTAGAGGAGCTTGTTCCATGTCCCCTAAATGCTCATGAACATGGAGACATCCTCTGCTTCTCCCACACAAGAAGGCCCTTTGGGGAGGTGGTGTGTCCCCAGGTCGGCTCCCCTCCCAGGGCAGTCCCTCACCCGAAGGGTCTCGAAGGTGTCCTCGATCTCGATGATCTGCTGAATGTTGTTGGTGACGGTGGAGATGACCTTATCGATGAGGTGCACCACACCATTGGTTGCGTGGTGGTCGGCTTTCAGCAGCCGAGCACAGTTGACGGTCACGATCTGCCCAGAGAAGAAATGAGGAGGAGTGGTTGACATATCGGAGGCACAGGCCTGAAGCCCCAGGAAGGGAAAATGCAGTGCAGAAGGCGGGTTCCACACCCGTGGACCCAGAGGGCCTGAGGAGACGCAGGCACAGGAGGCAGGGATTACCTCCGGCCAATCTCACCTGCAGGACAAAACCCCAGAAACCAGCCCCACATGCGGACCAGGGGTAGGCTTGGTGTGGACACAGGGAAGTGTAGCTGGGGACTCCCTACCCCATTGGGATAGTGGTGGATCTGGATGTCCGAATTCTGGTACATGGAGGTGAGGGCCATGCCGTGTTTCAGCTCATCCGTCAGGACTCGTCTGTTCACCATGTGGTAGCGAAGGGCATTGAGGAGCTCGATGTTGACGTTGCTCACCAGGGAGTCCAGCACTTCCTAGAAGGAAGGCCGGAGTTGCACTTAGCTGCAGACCACATGTTCAAGGGGGGAGGTTCTCGTTACCCTGGGAAAGGTGCTTCTGAAACCCCAATGGCCCCACGCCTCCATTCTGCCAAGGACCTCTCCTCCGTGAGCACCAAAGTCAGTCTGCTGAGCTCAGTTGGACAGATGGGGCACTGGAGGCAACGTGGTGAGGTGTATTCTAACTCGGGTTCCCTGGCTTTCTCTGAGGGCTCAAGGAAGACGTTTCCTGAAACAGTGGGAAAGCACTAAAGAGCCTCATCCTTCATGCCCACAAGCACCCCCCTCTGGGAAGTAAGGCAGGCATCTCACAGCTGGCAAGGAAGCCCAGGCCTCGTTGCTGGGGGCGAAGATGGTGAAGCTGCCTGGTCCTTCCATCTCGGGCCTCAGCTTCTCTGTGCGGTCTGTGTACAGCTGGGTGGTGGTCGAGCCGACGACTCCCAGGGTCTCGTAAAGGTTTGAGAGAGGTAGGGCTGTGGGGGCAGAGGACAGAGGAGGCACAGGCTGTGGGGCCCACCCCAGGCAGACGGCCCCCTCCCTGGGCTGCAGAGAGCGTGGGTACAGCTGCGGGACAAGTGTGCGGGAAAGCCCAGACACGTCCACTGTGTCTCAATGTGCCTCAAGCTCGTCTCGTGTATCACACGCTTCTTACAGCGGCTCCGTAGGTCAAACGCCTCCCTACTCGGACTCAACTAATTGGTAATTTTTCATCTTTTAGCCATACGCAAGATGAAGCTTCTGTTCCCAGACATTTAGAGAGTACCGGCAGGAATGGACGTCGGAAATAGATATCCTTATTTACACACCAGGCCTTCTGATTCATCTAGTTGTCCCAACCGGGTTCCTAATGGCCTCTACTAGAATGAAAGAGCGTTACAGACCTTCCAGGTTCTTTGTATACTTACAAGCAATAAAATGTTATGTCCCACAAGGGGCCTTCCCCTCCCACAGTGAGCTCACCATCCATTTCAAAGGGCGCGAGGGAAGGCTCAGAGGCTGAGCTCCTCTCTGAGGCCATTCTCCTTTCTCCACTGCCTATTTCCCACTTGCCTTCCACCTGAGCCTCCCGCCATGCCAACCATGACCTCGAGACCTTGGTACCAACCAAAGTGCCCCTTCCTTTTAACTCCGTCTCACATGCTCAACGAATCAACAGCAAGCATTTCATAGTTAAAACTCCCACTCTGCACAGCCCCTGGGGATATGCCTGATAGCTGATAAAAGACAGGGGCCACACAGTCTTTGGCCATTGGTGGTTCCCTATGCCATTTCTGGGTGATCCTGCCTGGTCTACCGCTCTTCTTGTTGGACTGTGATGAGCCAAGTTCTGACAGAGGGAGGAGGGGTGGCTTCGTGCTCCAGCCTGGCTCTCTGGCAGAGCTGATCAGAAATCACTCCTAGCCAGAGACAACAAGGCCAGCAGCCCATGGCTGGGAGGCCAGCGCAGGCAGGCTAGAATTGGAGTCTGTTCCACTAGCCCCGTGAGGAGGTCAGCTTGCATAGGAAGGAGCAGGGCGGGAAGCTCCGTGTTCCCAGCTTCCATGCTCTGGCCCTCGCACGGAGCCCAGAACCAGAGAGCACGTGGGGGGCATGTCCGTGCAGCCTTGTGCGTCAGACCCGCACCACCCTCCCCTCCGCCGTGGACACTGCTGCCTCTCACATGGGTGTTCCTCCCTCCCCATCTCCCTCCATTTGTACCAATGGGCCAGGCCTGGCTTACTCACCGGCAGGACAGCCCTTCTCTCCTGGCACCTTCTCGTACCCAGGGCAGCACTCATAGCTGATGACTCTGCAATGAAACACACACATGAGGGGAAGGCAGGGCTCCCCTGCTCCTGGCTGTCATCAGTCCTCACTCCAGGAAGGGCGTCCACAGGCAGAGGAAGGGAAACGATGGTACAACACTGTACCGTCTTGGAGGAGATCATTCATTCTCAGTCCTATTTGTGCCTTTTGGAACAAAGACCTTGTCACTCTTCCTCAGCTTTGTAGAACGTTCCTAATGGTCGCCATCCCTCCAGCAATCCAGAGGGGACTGTGGTGGCCTTTTCAATAGCAGGATTAGAAAAGAGCCCCACTAGGAACTTACCTCCAGCATAACTCACAGCAAACCCCCTCGTTAGCGTTCTTGGGACGGCAGGGAGGAGGAAGGGGAGCCCCGAACGTGTCCTGGCTGAGTCTGCCACTAACCGACTGGGACCTCCTTTGCCAGTCCCATCTCCTGACTCCGTTTCCTTATCTGTAAAACGTACGTGTGTATCTTCCAACAGTCATGGGATTCAGTCTCTCACAGTCATTTGCTCTCCAATTCGAGGACCCGGAAGGACAGTGTATAGATGATCATCAAGTTTTTCTGTCTTTACAATCAAACTCTAACACTTTTAAAGTTAAAGTAAAAACAAAGCTCTTTTTTTCATTTCTTTAAAATAAAAACAAAATTTTAATCAATAAACATATTTATATGGTTTCAAATTGAAAATATACAAAGGATTACATAGCAAAGGGTCCCCCACGCACCCTCATCCCTCAACCAATTCATCCTATCGTCCTTCCAGGACAACATCATTGATATCACCAGTTTGCAAGGTTCTTTGGTACCTGGATGAAAACAAGACTGGCAGTATACAATTTGTGGGTTGTGTGTGTGTGTGTGTGTGTGTGTGTGTGTGTGTTGTTGTTGTTATTGTTGTTTGGAGATAGAGTGAGAAAGATAGAGAGAGAGCAAGCAGGGGAGGGTCAAAGACAGAAAGAGAGAGAAAGAATTCCAAGCAGGGTCCATGCTCAGCAGGTGTCACGACCGTGGGATCATGACCTGAGCCAAAATCAAGAGTCAGATGCTCAATTGACTGAGCCATCCAGGCGCCCCTGGCAGTATACAGTTTTATTTTTTTATTTATTTATTTATTTTTTTAACGTTTATTTATTTTTTTGGGACAGAGAGAGACAGAGCATGAACGGGGGAGGGGCAGAGAGAGAGGGAGACACAGAATCGGAAACAGGCTCCAGGCTCCGAGCCATTAGCCCAGAGCCCGACGCGGGGCTCGAACTCACGGACCGCGAGATCGTGACCTGGCTGAAGTCGGCCGCTTAACCGACTGCGCCACCCAGGCGCCCCAGTATACAGTTTTAAACTTTGAAATCATTTGGCAGAAAAACTTCCCTTCTCCCAATTCTGGCCAGTATATTATGGGACATTTGCTGTCTTCTGGAGGTCTGAAACACACAGCTTCAGCTAACCGCATGTCCTGGGGAACGAAAAAGACTGAGAATTCCAAGAAATATCACAAGGAAGTAAGTGTTCTAAAAGCTTACACCTAGGAAAGACTTGCTTCTGATCAAATCCCCAAGTTTTCTCGAAGACCACTCCTGCACTGGCAGTGAACACAGTCCTCTCTGGCAGCCTTGTAACCAGATGTGAGCAGCTATGCCCTGCCCCTTCCTTTCTTGTCCCTTCGGGACAGGAGACAATTCAGACTTGAACTCGGCTTTTGACACATAGGTGCTCACCACGGGGCTCTCATAGGATGTTCAATAACCTCGTTCAAAGACAGGCGGGCAGACGGGGGAGAAATGCGGGCTTGGGAGTTGGGGAGGCTGCTCTCCATGAGCCCAGGACATTCTGCTCTTATTAATTCAACAGGAGTCAGCTCAGGGAAGCCCTGGTGAGTCATGAGAAGACGAAGCCAGGTTCATCTGTCGTCCAGGGGGTGTTTCAGAGACAGACCGACTAGGATTCTCAGGCAGCCAGGGAGCTACAGGAATTGCTTTGCCAGAAATGAGTCAGTCCTCTGGGAAATGGCTAAGGAGTGACGAGCCACGCATATTCCTCTTTGCCCGGCTCCCTCCATCCTCCTGCCCACCCCATCCTCCTCCTCTCCAGCCTTTCCCTCATCCTGCTCCCTTCTAACCTCTTATCCCTAAACCCATAAGAGTTCTGCTTGTAAGGGCTAAATAGTCTCAGGACTCATATCGACCAACCTACAATTTTATTTTCAGAAACTGAAGTCATCTTCTGCAACGAAAGTAAGATTTGACTGATGTGCAAAGGTATGCCACTGATTCTAAAGGCAGTGTGGTGTCATGGAAACAGTACTAGAGCTAGGAGACCTGGCTTGTGACCTCGAAAGTCCACTTCTCTCTCGGGGTCTCAGTTGCCTCATCTACGAAATGGGGTGAGGTTAAACTAGATGATATCCAAGGTTGATTCCAATCTCACACTCATGGTCCTAGTCCCTGGGAGTATTGTAGGGGGCAGAGAAGTTGTCTTTTGAAGGAGAGTGTCCACTGGCTTCTCCCAGATAAGTCTGGGAAGAGCTCCAAGCCTTGGGCCCATAGGTCCACGGGACACCCATACGCGGGATCCCAGGGCTCCTCTGATAAACGCCAGGGCTCTGTGCCTGGGGCTGGAGAGGTGGGATTACGGTCAGGTCCGCCAAAGCTTAGCTTCTTTCCAAAAGTGCTTGGGTGGCACTCCATGAAATCAGAGTAGCACAGCTGGAGGATGGGCCTTCTCCTCAAAGCTCTCCTCATCCTGGGGGGCCCCTGTGCACATGGGTGCTGCACACTCCACACCCGGGAGCCCCCAGCTGTGCTGGCCAATGGATTCTCTCAGGGTATCCAGATGGAACCTTTTGAGTTCCATCTCAAAAAAACAAGAGAGAGCTCCACAGCTCAGGCGCCTCACCAGGATTTCACGGAGGACAGAGAAAAGCAACTCAAGTGTGCACTCACTAGTTTCTGTGGCCGCGTATACACGGGCATGTGTGGGGGGAGTGGGTTGCATTGGGGAGAAACAGGCGGGGTTAAGCGTCTGGGAGGTGAGACCTACTTAAGCAGGAAAGTGTCAGCATGGAGAAGGATACTTAGGATGGAACCAGAGAGCTGCAAGGGTGTTCAGGGGCAAAAGGGTGTCTTAAGATCACAGCTGGCTAGGGGGCGCTTGGGTGGCTTGGTAGGTTACGCTTCTGACTCTCGGTTTCCGCTTCAGGTCATGATCTCACGGTTTGTGGATTCAAGTCGTACCTTGGGCTCCGTGCTGAGAGCCTGGAGCCTGCTTGGGATCCTCTCCTTCCATCTCTCTCTGCCCCTCCCCCAATAGCACGTATGCTCTCTCTCTCTCTCAAAAATAAATAAATGTTAAAAACAAAAAAAAGATCACAGCTGGATAGGAGCAGACCTAGGACTCCCCTGGGATTTTATGGAGTCTAATCCCTTCTCCATTGCTTTTGGCAACATACAGATTGGGGGAAAGCAGACCGATCTGACATGAAGGGGACCCAGGGGCTCTCTCTGATGTGGCCAGAGCCTACCCTCATCAGCATCCTTCCCACCGTGCCTTGCCATGTGGGCTCTCTGCGGCCGCGTCCCACATCAGCTGGACGTGGGTCACCCCCAGCAGAGCTCAGTCCGCCAGCCGAAGGCTTTTTCCTGATTAACTGAGTGTGGCTCTGCCAGGAAGCTCTCTCCTCATCCTCTCACCCTGCTGGTCTCCCCCAACTCCCGCTGCCACAGTCTGGCATCCTTGGCACTCCCTAGGTGCGCAGGCACGGGCCATGCCCCTCACCCCCAGCCTGACAGCCTCCTGGGCCGAGACACTGCCTCGGCTGGCAACTTCTCTACTCCCAACCCTACCCCACAATACCAGTTCTTCCCAGGACAGGTCCGTGTGGCCCCAGAGAAGCAGAGGGCAGCTGGAAGTTGCAGACTGAGAAGACAGCCCACCGAGCTCCTGGATGAGCAGTGTCTGTCGTCAGCCCAGCGTGCGTCCTCCTTGGGCTCTGGCCCCGGGGAGAACACACGTGGGAAGATGTGCTGGGGACCCTCACAGGCTCGTGCAGCTGATGCCGTCTCTCCAAGATGAACACAGGAAAGACGGACACTGTGGGGGCTTCCATCTGCATCTCCCTAGTTTCTTGGCCTCCCTGTGCAGGGAGGACCATCTACTGGTCTCTGAATCAAATCTCATCAGCGAAAGCTGTTCTCAAGAGAGGCTCCTGGCTTTTCCTTGACCTAACACAGTCCAGTAAGTAAAGACCTGAGATCAGAAAAAGAATATCCTCTAGGACCGTGAGACACTAATATTCTCCTTCCAGCTTCCCTGGTCAGAAGAACAATTTGAGGAAGAAGGTGAGGAAAGGTGCCCAATTTAGAGGGGCATTTAAAGGAGGAAGGCAAAGGCAGCATCGGTCCAAGGTCTAAGAATAGAGACAGTTGGGAGGCTCTCTGCCATTCCCCTCCAGAGTTACTCATGATCAGATAGACAGAAGCATTGGTACTTCTCTCCCCAAAGTCATTTTCCGAGCAGTTAATATAATAAGTTAAAACAATCACTCTCTCCAAGTGCACTGCACACTTCTGGCCGGCTGTCACGGCTGTGAACATCTAGGGACTAAGCAGACTCTGGAAGTAGGCGGAGCAAGGAATGCAGACCGAGACAGAAGGTAAACTGCTCAACGTGTCATGATTTCCAAGCAGAATCACAGAGCAAACACAGCCCGGTATGGTCTAGACATCAGTTGTCCCTCCCCCGCCACCCCCTCCAACAGACTGCCCATGTGGAGTGGTTCCTTTCCTGTCCTCCTGCCTTGGAAACTCAGCTGAGCTTTCTTGAGCCCCCAGTACAAAATCATAATTGTGAGCTCCCCCATGAAAAGGGATTGTTTAACCTACTGTCCACCATCAAAGGCCCCATCACCAACCAGCGTCCAGCTTGGTTCATGAGGAAGACAGCACCTTTAAATTTTTTTTTTAATGTTTGTTTATTTTTGAGAAAGAGAGAGGCACACTGCAAGCAGGGGTAGGGGCAAAAAGAGAGAAGATACAGAATCCAAAGCAAGCTCCAGGCTCCGAGCTGTCAGCACAGAGCCTGACGTGGGGCTCGATTTCACAAACCTTGAGATCAGAACCTGAGCCGAAATCAAGAGTCTGACTCTCAACCAGCTAAGCCACCCAGGTGGCCACTGATCAAATCACATCGTGATAGACGAATCCCCCATCACACATCTATAGCACTTAACAGACAGGGCCTGTATCAGCTACCCATTGTTGCAGTAATAAATAGTCCCACACTTAGTGACTCACAACAACACACATTTATTGTCTTACAATTCTGGATGTTAGAGCCAGAAAGTGGCCTTATGAGGCTAAAACCAAAGGCTGCATTCCTTTTAGACGCTCTAGGGGGGAATATGTCTTTTCCAGCATCTGGAAAAGCTGCATGCACTTCTCGGCTTGTGGTCCCATCACCCGAACCTCACTTTTTTTTTTTTAATGTTTTTTTATTTATTTTTGAGACAGAGAGAGACAGAGCATGAATGGGGGAGGGGCAGAGAGAGAGGGAGACACAGAATCGGAAGCAGGCTCCAGGCTCTAAGCCATCAGCCCAGAGCCTGACGCGGGGCTCGAACTCACGGACCGCGAGATCGTGACCTGGCTGAAGTCGGATGCTCAACCGACTGATACACCCAGGCACCCCGCGAACCTCACTTTTAATTGCACCATCTCCTTCTCTGACTCTGCCCTCCTGCCTCCCTCTTAAAAGGACCCTTACGGTTATACTGAGCTCACCAGATAACCCGGGATAATCTCCCCCTCTCAAGATCCTTCAGTTAATCATGTTGGCAAAGGCTCTCTTTTTCCTGGTCAGGTAACACTGTTATAGGTTCAGGGATTAGGACGTGGACGTCTTTAGGGGGGTGTTATTCACCTACCACAGGACATTACCCCAGATGGTACATGGATTCATGTAAATTCTCACCCAAGCAAAATTCCCTGGCAGCTAACCTGCCTCCTTGGAATTTACAGAGTGGGAGAGAACCTTCAGGAAAACGTATACGGCCAACGTGTCCGGTGAACCCCCGGTGTTTGCTCTACGTCCGATCTCAGTTATTTTGAAGTGGTTTATCCCAGGTGACTACACAAGGAACATCAAACAAGGAAGGAAGTGCCGCTGTGGGCCCGGGGACAGCCTTGCATCCTTGGACCATCCTCTTCTTTTTTCCTCATGGGACCAAGGCTGTGGGATACAGGACGGGGAGGAACAGGAGGGCTCTTGTTCAGCTTCCCTGCAGATGCCCCTGGGTGCCCTGACAACGTGAGACCTACTGGAAATGGCTCTGCCTGCTGACGGAAAGGCTCGGCCATACCGCCGCTGCCTTGGGTGCTGCAGCCTTAACACAGTGCTGAAGAAGTATTCATACTTCAGCCCCTGGGCAAAGCAACGCTGCTCCCAGAGAAAGGGGTGTGCCCCGCCAGCTCATCTTGGCTTCGCGGAACCGGCTGCTGAGCTCGTGAGATGTGTTACTCACAAAATAACTTCAAGACTCTTAGAATGGACAGCTACCACTCTTAACTGCCGGCTCCCCTGCCGGCCCTGCCTGTGCCACGTTTATGATGCCTGTGCTCCAACGATGACTGCTACGTCCCCGTGATGTCAACTCTGACCTGACTTGGCCGTTAAGCAGGCCTCCCTCTCCTGGGGCTCGCACAAAGGAGGCCTGTTGAGAGGCGGCGAGGTTTCCTGACCACCGTTTCCTGCAGCATTGCTCAAGCTGCTGCATATAAAGTTTTTACAGTGACTGATCAGACCGGGCCTGAAATCAGGGAATGGGATGCCGTCTCCCCCCAAACCCTCTTTGCTTGATTAGCTATTGTATCGTGCTGGTGCTCTTTAGGACCTGAAATAAAAGCTCATGTGAATTTCCAAGTAATAAAATTCACTCAAGTCGCTAAATAGGGGCCCACTGGTAACCACTTCCTGTAATAAAATCCATATGGCAGGCTAGACGAACAGCACCAAAGACTCAGGTTCTTCTCTTTTTGGAAATGCAGCAAAACCTCCGTCTGACAATGTCCTGTCCTTTGACTGGAGGACAGTGTGTGGCCAGTCCCCTTCCTTCCTCCATGGAGTTGGAATCCAGGGCCTCCAAGCATCCAACAAGTGGCTTCAGGGTCCTGGGTCTCTGTGTGACTGGACACTGCAAAGTCTTCACCCCGAGGCCCTGGGTTTAGTGCCACTTGTCTGCTTTCAAATTTAAACTCTTCCTCCAGACTTGGGCCCCTTGGTGACCTGGGCTGCCTCCTTCCCCGAGACGCTTGGCTTCCTTTCACCCCAACACACACCTCTGCTCCAGCCTCTTCCCTAAAAATTCTCACTGCCCAAGTCGGCCCCATGCTGAGACAGTCCTCTCTGCTCCAACCACAACTATGTTCCCCATTTCCCACTCTCGTCTTCACCCAAACAAATGCACCAAGGGACCCATTTTGGCTGGAGGGACCCCTTGTCAGCTCCAGCCAACACAGCCCTCTGCCCCTCCCTTTGTGGCCACGTCTGGCACTGAATTCCTGGGGGTCAGATGGTAGCTCTCTCTCGGGTTTCGGTCCATGTACACATGTGAACCACAAGGCTGCTCCTTCTCAGTCTCTGAGAATGGGGACGCGTTCTACTGCCTCCCCTTTCCCTGCCTGAGGCCTCTGGACCTCTTCCAGGTCAGCTCCTCCGATGTTGCATGTGATGTTCCAGGAAGGGACCCTCTTGTCCCGGATCATGAAGTTTTATATCAACTCATGGTTTCCTATCCTCATTTCCTGTTTTTGAAGTCGCCCAAAGCAAAGGCCACATGGAAGAGTTGAATGCGCACGCAACCCCTTCTGCCTCTGCAGGACCGGGTCAACGGCTGGGGCTGGGCATGGGGCGCCGCGTGACCCCACGCTACACCTCACTTTCCCCCCCACAGCCTAGCCGCCCATTCCCTATCTACCCCAGGCTTCCCCTGTGCTCATTGGCGTAAGGTTGCTGTGCTACCACATCACCACCCTCTTAAAGCCAGACCTTCCCCGAGGGAAGAATGGGCCATCGAGAACATTTGCCAACACACAGCTATGCGGCCTATGCCCTGTCCTGTCACATAGATGAGAAGGGTGTAGGTACTGAGAGCCAATAAGCCAAGGTTATGACTCATCGTTGACAGGGGTATCAGCCAGGAACTGCTGAGGAACGTTACCCAGCTACGGTTAACTGGTCAGGCAAATGCTTCTACACAAGGCTGAACAAAATACCACAGCCAACGCCACTCCGAGGCCAGCTTGACATTACAGGTGGGTCTCATCTTTAGGGAAACCAGGACTAACAAAAGTGTGCAACTCTTGAAACCCAGGGTTCCGAGATGTAGAAGGGCTATTTGCTTGGTACAGGTCTTTGGTCACCTTCCAAGAAGCAATTATGTGCGGCCTACCTCTATGCTTAATTAAGTAATTAATTCACTGTTACATCGAGTAGATAATACACACACATGAGAAAAATCAAACAGTAGTAAAGACTTTTTTGTTGTTTGTGTAACAAACACCATGGAAGGATACCATGGAAGGAGGTATGGTATAGAATTTGCATTAATCTCTTTTTGTCCAAGGCAGCAAACACTGCTGGGTGTTTACTCAACTGAACCCAGGAGGGACGTCCTCTTAGTTCACTCAGCCCTTACCTTTGAGGCTGGGTGTGGTCAAGCGAGAGCCAGCTGTCATGGATCTGCCCTTGACAAGCTCCCAGGAGCTGCCATCTCTCCCCTGCTCTGCCATGAGCCCTAATTTCTCCTGATTCATACCAGGATTGATAATTGCCTAAAGCAGTCAGGGTCACAGGCTGGGATATTTCTTTTCTATGTACATTTTCAGGAAAGAGCATTTTCCCTTCCTTCGCAGGTTATGAAGCCGAAGGAGACGTCTACTCAAAAGCAATGTCCCAAGCAATACATTTAAAATTCCCTAACATGGGAAAGAGTTCAAGAGAGCGGCTTAGAAGCTCTTAATCCTCCTAGTAGGCAGACAAGAGGAAGGTCAGGCCCTCAAAAGTGGCCCAGGAGGTTTCTCATAGCACTTCTTCCTGTCTGTAGCAGAGAGCCAGCTTTGAGATCGGTTGACTGTTGGTACCAAAACAGATTAAGCCTCCCAGGAATTCTGTTAGGACATGCATGCCACCCTGTTTCCACCAGGCAGCACAATTGGGGCGAATGCCACCTCCCTGGATGCTGACAGAGGCACTGAAAAGCCCTGTTGTAACCACACTGGTCCACACCCCATTGGCACTCTCACCACTGTCTGCATGGCCTAGATCTGCAAATAACAGCAGGTAGCATTTACTGAGCATTTACTATATGCAAGGCACCTTATTCAGCCTTAAATGCATTCCTTCATTCAATCCTAATGATGATCCTGTAAGGCAGTCCTTTGTTGTTCCCATTTGACAGATGAGGCAACTGAGGGTTCCAACGGTGAAGCTGCCTGCCCAACTAAGTGGCACAGCCAGCATCTGAAGCAAGGGAGCCTGAGCCTATGTTTTTAACACGTTTGCTGCCTCATAACATGCATGTTTCTAGGCATCCAGTCTTTTGGAGGTGCTTACCTTATGATTGCAGAGCAGGAGTGCTGTGTAAGTTCACCAGTGGGCTCTCTTACCTAGAGACACAGGCCAGTGGCATCTCTACTGACTCTGTACCACTTGGTGAGTATTGAGAAGCATGCCCACACATACATGTACACACACACCATGGTTTATGCTGCTTATAATCCCACAGCAGCCCTGACGAATGTATCCAAGTCTTGTCAGGAGCCTTAAAAATGCAAACCAAAGTTGGCCAGCCTCCTGGGGCACCTGTGTGGCTCAGTCGGCTAAGCATCCGACTTCAGCTCAGGTCACAAACTCGCTGTTCATGGGTTCGAGTCCCATGTCGGGCACTGTGCTGACAGCTCAGAGCCTGGAGCCTGCTTCGAATTCTGGGTTTCCCTCTCTCTCTGTTCCTCCCCTGCTTGCACTGTCATTTTCCCTCTCTCTCTCAAAAATAAAGATTAAAAAAAAAGAATTAAAAAAAAAAAGTTGGCCAGCCTCCTAAAAGCGCCCCTCCCCAGGACACAGCTGTGTGACACGTTTGCACATGCATCTGCGTGACTCCTTAGGCAGCCTAACCTTTCAGAAGGCCGGCCCTGGCCCAGGGGCCCTGCAACTGGCTTACGTGCAGTGTGCCCTCTGAGGTGGCTGGCAGTCTCAAGTGCTTACAGATACTCACGTTGATTTGCCACAGATCTTCCTCTGGTACCACTGCTTACAGTTGGTGAAGTACTTCTTGTTGGTGCCGATGAGCTTCTGCACAGCACACACGTTGGGGCTGAAATAAAAGCAGTGGTGTCAGCAGGGCGGTCGGCACCTCTACCCAACTACCATGTCCTTCCCGCCATGTGGGCCTTCCAGGGTCATTAGAATGTTCTAGAATGCGTTGTTAGAATGTTCTAGAATTGTCATGGGAATGTTTTAGAATGGGTCATTAGAATGTTCTAGATATGGAGAAGGCACAGTCATGTCAGTGTTGGGACCTGCGGGGTGGCTCGGGGGCAGATACTGTCTCCCTTGATTTCGAGCTCCCCTGCAAGTTTCCTACCAAATTAAACCCTGTCAAAGTGTATCTCCCACACTGACATAATTTCATGGAAGTATCCTTCTTTGACATAGGTAGTGGGTCCGTGTAAAAAAAAGCATCTTAACATTTTTAGATCACATTACAGATTGAGAAAGCTAGCTAAGTAGTACGTTTGTGAAGCCAGGCAGCTTTGAGAGAAGCCCCCAGCCCTTCTCTGCACCCCCAAGCCCCCTCTGAGCCACAATGTCCACAGGCTCTACCTGGGCATCCCAGTGCACATAGCCAGCCCCTCTGTCATGAGAGGAGGCCAAAGTCTGAGCCCGGCACCTCCTAGGCAGCTCCACACAGACATGCTCCACATCCCTAAGCCAGGAGCCTGGCTCTGAACACTACTATGCTGGCTGAGGTGAGGACCTCGGTAGGCGACACTCTCCCAATGGACTCTCAGCCATTCACTAGTTAGGCCCCTGCCTGAGTCCACTGTCCCCAGAAAGCCTCCCTCCAGTGTCCCAGGTGACCCTCTCCTGTGCAAATCTACCCCAAAATACGGCCCTTGTTTGATGCTTGGTACCAAACAGAATCCAAAACTGATCAGAGTACATATCTTTCTTCTCTCCAATTACCCCCCCCAAAGACCCTTGAGGGTAGGTGCGCTGCCTTGTTCTCGCTTTTACGTTCTACATGGGGCCCAGCACTGGGTCAGGGTGAAGCAAGAGCTTGGAAATGACCTTGCCGAAGATACTGTTGCTGGGACCACCCACTCGGAGGAGTTCTCGGGAATGCTGGAAAAGCTCAGTGCAACGCCCAGGGTTCTGCTGAGAAGCCCCCCTTCCCAGAGCTGGGGGGGTTTGTTGGTGTGTCTTTTAACCAACGTACGGAGTCGTGACCCAAACCATGCTCAGGCCACGCAGTGGCAGGATCTTCGTTAGGAGCCACAGGGGAAAGGAGTTAGCTGTGGCTGTGTAGCGGGAGACAATTGGGAGGGGGTCTCCCTGACCTGAGGCAGGAAGTTCCTCGGCTGAACCACAAGTCGGAGGAAAACAAAGCGAAGAGACTCAGGGCTTCCACAAAACCTGTGTGTCCTGAGAGATTCAGGTGTCATTTTTATATATCACCTCCTCTGTTACTTTAAAAACGTGCTTAGAGGGGCGCCTGGGTGGCGCAGTCGGTTAAGCGTCCGACTTCAGCCAGGTCACGATCTCGCGGTCCGTGAGTTCGAGCCCCGCGTCAGGCTCTGGGCTGATGGCTCGGAGCCTGGAGCCTGTTTCAAATTCTGTGTCTCCCTCTCTCTCTGCCCCTCCCCCGTTCATGCTCTGTCTCTCTCTGTCCCAAAAATAAATAAATGTTGAAAAAAAAATTAAAAAAAATAAAAATAAAAAAAAAATAAAAACGTGCTTAGCAATCATCAGTTGCTGCCAGGAGGCCATGGGTACTGCAGCAACAGCTACACCTACCATCCCCATCATATCAGTTGCAGGAACGTGGTCAGCTCTCAAAAAGTCAGAATCGGGTTATTAGGTAGGAGGGCGCACTGACCTTTTGCTTCTCTGCCCTCTCTCTTCTACCATATGGAGGTCACTTCTTTGTCCAGCTTGTGGCTTAGGAGGCAAAGGTGCACAGGCCAAGGAGGCACACTAAATATTCGTGAGTCGGCATAAGAAGCAGAGGGCAAGGGAAGTCGGGGGGCGGCAAATCACAGGCTGGCAGGGAGGTAAGCCCGTGTCCCCTGAGTCCTAGCTGGGTCTGACCAGATGCCCACAGCCTCCAGAGGATTCTAACTGAAGCCACCTTGCTCCTCTGTTTGCCGCCTGGGACTCACAGGTTACAGCCGTCCCCAAATAACCCCTGGAGAGTCCCCGCTGGCCACACTCCAGCCCTAGGTACTGTTTATTGCTGTACAACCTCAGAAGTTCTTCTATCTGCCCAAGCAGGAAACAATTACTGTCGATGAATTCCCTGCAACTTTCCGTAGGCGGCTGGCGAATCTTCAGTGAGTCTCTTGTGGATGTGGCTCTAACATTCCTCTGTGGAGTGAGTTTCCACTGCTGCGGCCCCTTTGAGACAGGAGCAGAGGCTGGGGGTGGCTCCCACTCACAGCGGCAGGGGGAGGGGTGGGCTGTATACACAGGAAATCTAGGCTGAAGTTTAATAGAAATGACCTAGCCATTTCTGGGCCCTCTGCCTCCAGCACAACAGTTCTGCTGTTCAACTCGGATTTGAAAATCAAGCACTTCTTGGGGCACCTGGGTGGCTCAGTCGGTTAAGCGTCCGACTTCAGCTTAGGTCACGATCTCCTGGTGTGAGTTCGAGCCCCACATCAGGCTCTGTGCTGACAGCTTGGAGCCTGAAGCCTGCTTCAGATTCTGTCTCCCTCTCGCTCTCTGCCCCTCCCCCACTCCTGCTCTGTCTCTCAAAAATAAATAAACATTAAAAAAAAAAAAAAAAGGGAACTCAAATGCTTCAGGAAATCCAGTCCAGTTTTGGAAGCTGGGAGTCAGAAGTGCAAATGCGTTTCTACTTCTCTGTCCGTATTTCTTTTCCCCTCCCTGTAGCAACATGGATGCAGCTGGGAGTCAAGAGGTGACATCACAGTCTCTACTCTCCAAACAGCTTCCCGTGTTAGGACTAAGTCACTCCATCCCACTAAGCTGCAGTTTCCCCACCTGTAAGATGGGAACATGAACAACAGATCCCCCGCGCTGTGGTGGAGATGGGGGTGTGGGGTGATAAAACGCTGTCCGTGGGCAAGGCACACTTCCTAGTTCTCCTTCACGTCTTGGAGCATGCCGCATTGCCTGAAAAGAGCAGATTTTTCTTCCCTTTCCGCCACTTCTCACTTTGAATGAAGGGTTGGGGCTTGAACAGGGTTACCCATTTTGCACAGGGTGCCACACCTATGTGCAAGGCCAGGCAGTCCCTCTGAATTCTCAGGGACAGTTAGATCACAGGAAATGCAACCGTGCCTGCAAGCGTTTGGTCACAGTTCACCCGCCTGCACACCCACACTTTACTGGGGAGGGTGGGTGTGTGTGACTTCCCAGACCATTCTGCCCATCCCCGATCTCCATAGGCCTTCCTAGAGGCCTTCCTTTGCACCCCCAAGAAGCAAAACAACAGGATTGGCCTGCAGGGGCATGGGGAAGAGGGGTGCAGAGGAAGTTGAGCTAATATCTGAAATCCATTACAAAGAGCACTCGCCTTGTTAAAAAAAAAAAAAAAATTCCTAATTTTCAGTTGGTCATTGTCTCTTCTGAGCTCTGAAGGGAAAGAGCTTCTCTATCGAGATGACTCTTGGTGGAGCCCTGACAACACCTTTGGGGAAGCCTCACTGTGGTGTGCATGGAGATCCCACTCTGGGGGACAGCGCTGCTCGGCATGCTATCGGGACCTTCTCCTGACTTAGTGGCTAACATACAGAAGGAACAGAAACCTCCCACGCAGACTGCGGCACCCAAACAGAACGTGCTTCTTTGGCAAGAAAGGCAAGAGGGGAAAGGTGAGCTGGGCAGAGACAATGAAGATGCCAGTCGCACACTTTTTGACTTTTATGTCTCTTATGATCCCCCTCAACTTTTTGAGCTGCCCCCCTCACCCTTCTGTACACACAGCCACAGTCGAAGGTGATTCTCCCCCTTCCCTAAAGACCCCAGGACATTCTCCCGTGCTCTACTCTTTCCAGGAGGGCACTAAGGCCGCAGCTCACCCTGCCAGTCTGCAGAAATCCCCCTCCCCTCAGCCCTGGGCACCTGAAAGGCCAGGTAAGCCCAAGGCAGAGGGGACTAGGACAACTGCTCTCTGTGGGGGGTAGCCGGCACCCACCCCTGGAGCACTCCTAAGGGTGGGGAGCCAAGGCATAGTGAGGCCTCTGAAGTCACCTGTAGTCACCCCCAACAGTGAGTTTTGACCTGAGTACAGGTCTGCCCAGTCATGTGCCCAGGGCACCACCTGGGTTCGAATGCCAGACCCAGTGGCATGACTCTATCCACGTATGGTTTTACTTACTTGTGAAAAAAGAGTTGGTGCAACGGGACGGGCTGGAAGCTATGGCAAAGCCCGGGTGAGTGTGAAGCAGGATGGTCTAGTCTGGGATGTAGAAATATCACGTGTCCCTGCCTGGGTCTGGGCTGGTGTCTTTACCAGGTCAGACCCTCTGCCTGGGTTTGCCTCCTTCAGCCAACACATCAGTGTCAGTGTCTCAAAGGAATATCTGCGAGGATCATGTGCCACATTTATGATCCCAGTTAATGTTTTAAGGCAGATTCCAGTGTTGGCTCCAGGGCAGGACTAGAGAAAAGGGATGAGTCCTCTCTGGACTCAGTTTCCCAGTCTACACAGCGTGCGTGAGGCCCACGGAATTCTGCTCTTCATCTGGCAGGGGAGGAGGTGCCGCTCGGCCCCTGGGGTGCCTGGTGAGCACTGCCTGGAGCCAGGTGGTGGGCGTGGAGCCTGACCAGGTGAACAGGAGCCCATGGGCTTTGGACGGTGCCACCTTGTGCCCCTCCAGTGCCACATCTGTAGGCGCTCTCTGGACAAGGCCTTGGCTGCACTGGACCATGTGCCCTGCGGGTGGGCTTCCTCTCTGCCCTGGCCACCTTTCCACGGTTATTCTGGGCACGGCCACCAACTCCCCCTTCCCACCCCTGGGAGAGGAAGCTGAAAGCCTCGGTCATCCGGTGCTCTTGTCCTGAGGGCCGGTGTTGCCGCTCAGTTCTCCCACCCCCTCCTCTACGAAGCCCGTGCCACGGGCATGCCCTCCAGGTCCCCCACCTCCTTCCCTCACCCGGTGCAGGGCCGGTCCCTCCGGCCTCCCCGTGCTGCCTGCTCGGCGTTTTTGCGCTCTGTCCCCTGCGCCCCCGGCCCGTCCCGCGGCCACCCCCGGCGCGGCGGCCGGCTTACCCGTGTTGGCGGCCCCGGAGCCGGCTGTGCTGCAGCACCAGCTGGTAGGGCGACTTGGCGGGGCCCGCCAGGGTGGCGGCGGGGCCCAGGGCCAGCGCCAGGGCGAGGGGCAGCAGCCGCACGAGGAGCGCCATGGAGCGAGAGGACGCGGACCTCGGGAAGTGAGAGCGCCGCCGCCGCGGGCCAGGTTAAGTAGGCGGCGAGCGGGAGGGAGCGGCCGCGAGGGGCGGGGAAGCCGGGCGCCCCCGCCTCCGACCCGCCGCCCCCGCTGCGAGGCACCCCCGCAGCCCCAGGCCCGCGCTCCCCGCTGCGCCCTCCCCGGGGCCACGGGTCATCCGGCCGCGCAGCGGGTGTGGGGGGCTGGCAGCGGGGACAGCGGGGCGGGCGGGGCGGTGGTGTGCTGGGTTCCTCACACGTCTCTGTCCTCCAGGCCGCAGCTTGCCCAGCTCCGAGGTCCCTCCCTGGTCTGAGGCTACAAAACTCTGGGGGAGAGGGGTGACTGACGGGCACCGCTGATGCCCACCGCACTCCCATCACACTCGGCCTCTGCATTTCGGGAAGAGCACTCACCCCAGGGCTTGCTAACTGGCAGACAGATAAGGAGTAAACCTTATGACTGCCAGAAGCTAAAAATACACGGGGCAGGTTTTGTTAGACGCTAAGCTACCCTTGGAAACCCTGGAGAAGGGTGGGGTCCCTCGCCTTGGTACACACTCATTCTCTTTAAGTAAACGTCTCTGCAGCACCACGCGCCAGATGGATGCTGTGAAGAGATGGAAGAAGGGGCAAGATTCCTGGCCCGGAGCAGCGCAGAGTGCCTAAGCAGGCAGTCACATGGGAGGGAGCTAAGTATCCATCCAAACACCTATTAATCACCCACCACTTACCTGGCACTGGTAGCCCTGGGGAGACAGAGACGTGCTAGCAAAGGAGATCGAGGCTCTTTCTGAAAAAGCTCACCGTTTGGAGATCCCTGAGCCAATACTGTTCCATGGAGAGTGGCAGCTGGGGCCTGGGGGGCCGGGAGGAGACCCCTGGCTCTATGGAAGTGACACCTGTTCCTCGGCCTGAGGGTGAAAAGGAGTTAGCCAGGCAACCACGGCATGCATTCAGGAACAGGGAGGTCAAGGAGAGAGGAAGCGGGATGACACGTCACAGGACCCAGACCCAAACTAAGAGTCGTGCAGGTGACGGAAAAGCAGGCAAGTGACATGATCAGTGTCAGGAACAGGCTGGGAGAGGCCCAGGCAAAACAGGGCGAGCCTGGGGTGGGAAGGTCAGGTGACTAGGAGGGGGACCATGTAAGAGCTGGACCAATAGTGGTGGAGGTGGGCATTCAGAGAGGCGGACAAACTCCAGGGGTTCCGTGGAGGAGGTAACACACTCAGCAGGACTTGGACGCTGTACGTAAGAAGGGGAGAAGGAGGAGGCACAATGACTAAGGTGCTCTTGGCATGGGCATCTAGGTGGGTGGTGATACCATTTTTAGAATAAGGGACACGGACGGGGTTGCAGGTTTGCCAGGAGAGGGTAAGTGGTTTTGGATCCTCTCAGGTTGATGAGCTTGTGACTCATCCAGGTGGAGGGTCCCACAGACAGCTGGATGTGGGATGTGGCTCTCTGGGGGGCTGGGGTGTGGAGATTCCCACGTGGGCGTCACCCTGGGCCTGCATGAAGCTGAAGCTGCAGGAGTCCCTGAACTCTGGGGGAGGGCAGGCAAAGCAGCAGGTGGGTGACGGCAATGATGGGGAGGAGCCAGGGCACAGAGCAGTCACCAGGCAGGTGGTGCGGCTGACAGAGGGACAGGAGATGGGGAGTGTGGAGCTACGCTGGGGAGGGGGTCCCGCAAGGAGGGGCTGTTAGCAGCACTACTGTATACATGACAGACTCAGCCTGCCGTGTTACAGAGAGCCCCTGGGGACCTGGTTGTGGGCAGCAGGATGGCTGAAGCCAGACTGCGGTGGTTGGAGTGGTGACACGAGTATGGAGTAGAGAAGATTCTTCTCAAGAATCCTGTCTGGGAAGGGAAGGGGAGAGCCAGGACGGAGGTCAGGTGAAGACAAAATCAAGAGAGGCTTGTACATGTTAGAATGCTGATGGAAAGGAAGAAGAAAGAGAAGAAGGGGTCATCAGAGTGTGGGGTGCAAGGAGAGGAGGGGAGCAGAGCAGTTGAGGGCCTGGGGAAGGGGCAGGAAGAGCTATTGGGGGCCTGACTTGGGGGAACAGAGGGAGTCGAGAGGGGAGGACAGGTTGCAGGGAGATTTCAGGGTAGCCTTGACTAGACTTGGAAACCCCGTGGGCACTGGAGGGTAAGGGAGGGAGGGGGGTGGTCAGAGTTAACCAAGGCTTGAGGCTTGGATGACTGGATACATGATGAGCACCCCGGGAAGGGCACACTGAGGTGCCAGTGGGGAGTGAACCATGAGTCCGGGTGTGTCCACATCATGCCTTCTGGGTCCCCTGCATTTCCAGATGGAGAGGCCCAGTACAGACCTGCCCTCACAGGGCGGGGGGCCAGGGGAATCCTGAGGCCTGGAGATGCAGATTTGAGTCAGCACACCAGCAGGTGGTGGCCAAACCGTGGACTAGGTGAGCTCTCTGCAGCTCCTGCGTTGGAAAAGACAAGGAGGAAGAGCAAGGGGAAGGGAGGTGAGGAAGCAGGTCCGAGCTTGTGGAAGGATCCATCTGAGAGGTGGAGAGGCAGGCAGAGAAGAAACCCTGAAGGGAGGCCAATGGAGAGGAGGATTTCACAGAGCTACCAGCACTGTCAGCTGGGGCACAGAGTTCCAGCTGGATCCTATCATTAAGCGGCTTCTAGCCTCTGGCTGGCACTCAGGAAGCCAAAGACCAGAAGGCTATAGTTTCCGGGAAACCCCACTTGTGTCTTCTGCCCTGAAGACCAGGAGGTGATCTGGAGTGGTCCTGACATTGACCTTCCCTGATGCCCTCCTTGTCTCCTCCCCTCCCCACCTCCTCAGAAGGGAGGGTTGGGACATTCACTCTGCTGGCTAGCTGTGGGGGCCAGGCTCAGCGCTGGGGACCTCTGCCACTTTGGGGAAAATATTCCCTTTGCCTATCTCTGTCCAGATGAGGCTCATTCTGCTCACTGGGGAGCACTATCAAATACACACTTCAGTCTGGAATAAATGCACTTTCCTGAAAACAAATTTCTGAGAGAGGAAAATGTCTCTCCTGCTGCCCTAGGTTCTGGGTTTGGGCCCCTAGGATTTAGCTCCACTTTATCTATGAATTCTTTCCTCATTGTGGTGCTTATTATCATTTCTTTTTTCTTTCTTCTTCTTCTTTTTTTTTTTCTTTCTGGAGCCTCTGGGAGAAAATCCAGAGAGCAGCATAGGAAGAACTATTTTGGTGATTTTCCCATCAAAAAATCCTATCTGCTGACTTTCTGCTCAGCCAGTGGTCAAGCAAAGAGAGAGGTATCTTTGGCAATGACCCCACTCACTGAGTCAAGATGGATGGCCTCTCAGATCACCAGCTGGGAAGGCTGCATTGGCTGGGCTGAGGTCTGAGCACACAGCAGCCTCCATGGATTGGCATCTGAGTATGAGCTGC
Source organism: Puma concolor (assembly GCF_028749965.1). NCBI lineage: Eukaryota > Metazoa > Chordata > Mammalia > Carnivora > Felidae > Puma > Puma concolor. The sequence continues at coordinate 128,257,557 of NC_141667.1, forward strand.
TGTAAAATAACTCCTTTGTAAATTTGGGGTGGCTTTGACAAGAAGGGTAGGGTAAGAAACGACAGGAAGTTTCTGGGAAGGAAAGGGAGGAAGCAGCCCTTGGCAATTTCGCTTGATGGTTCAGGTTTGCAGCTGGTTCACGTTTGTCCCCACGCAGGATCCACCATGTAGACAGCCAGCCTTGCCCGAGTAATGACACCAGTATAACAAAGCTGTTGAGTACAGGCTCTGGAGACAGATGGCCTGAGTTCAAATCCCAGCTCCTTATAAGCTGTGTGGCCTTGGGCAAGCTGGTCAATTCCTCTGAGCTTCAACTGCTACTTATCTCATAGAGATGATCATCAAAACTACCCCATAGAACTTAGGGTAGATTATAATATAACTCAAGTCAAGTGGTCGATGCATATGAGTTGCTTACTTCTCCCCAGTAACTGTTTTATATAATAGAGGTCACTGATTAACAACTCTAGAAGCGATCATGTGAAAATGATCTTTTAATTAATTTCAAGCAGAACGTTTCTCTGTTTCAACATGACTGCTTGGCACAGGACATTAGGAAGCACTCAAAGAGCTCCAAGCCCAGGCTTGAAATTTCCCCCGGGGCTGGAGCATTAGCTGCATCGCAGTTTTAGGGAAGATGCATCTCGTGTGTAAGAGCCCGGGAGCCCTGCTTTCCCAGCCTAACTCTCCCTGTAGCAAGATTTACGGGCTTTGGAGCCAGTCAGGTAATGTTGCTGTAAAACTTCCCTCATCTGTAAAACTAACATTCGATGACTTGAGTTTTTCCATGAGCTCAGTAAGAGATTACAGTAATATTTCATTGACTGTTTAGATGTAAGTAAAAAATAAATCCCGTTCTTGCCCACCACTGCCCCTCTCGGAAACTGTAAAACACAGAGCGCCGTGATTGTAAACATGCTCTCCCACCAGAGACAGCTGCTTGGAGGGGTGTTTTTGGACCACAGGACAAGATGCAGCTGGAGAGAAAAGCAGGGGTCCCCCATCCCCGCTGACCTGGATCCAGCCAGGGCAAGCACAGCTCACTAAAAGACCGCTCACTTGGAAGGGATTTTCTTTTTCTTTCCATGTCAGACAAACTGAAGAGAAAGACCGGCTTGTTTGGAACAATAATTACCAGGCTTTTTCAGGCACTTTATAAAAATGACTACTTTCACATTCTGTGGCTCATGTAAGATCACCAAAAACGGTTCAGTTTTTGAAAATAACCCTGTTGTGCTTGACGACGCGCCTTAAACATCACGACGAATTAGTGGTTCCAGCAAGTTCCCCACAAAGGAAACCGAGAGAAACTGGTTTGGGGGTCTGTGGGTGGGAGAACTGGTGTTCGCAGCTTGGTCCACTTCATACCTCCCTCTGGCCGTCCTCCCCAGAGTTCCTGGTGATGTCTGTGCATCAGTGGGGACAGATGACATGGCCAAAATAATTTCCAGAGGGCACTCGGCCTAAAAAAGCTGCCGCCATGTAGCGAATTAGCTCTTCAGCACCCTAAGACTTGCTGGGGAGAAAGAAGGATGAGCTTTGGCATGAGATATCCAACTTAAAGGAACACATGAGTCACATGTGGGGGAAAGCTTCCATTCTTTGTACAACACACAGCATTTAGAACAGTACTTCACACAGCAATTCTCTATCCCCCTGACAAATGCAAGAAACAGCCCTGTCTACTAAAATTGAGGGGTTACTGCAGTGCCATTTGGGGAATTTGGATTTGGGTTGTCAAGGGCGTACCATAACCTTGCCCCTGAGAACGTGTGGAACACATGCAGAATCTTAGACACCCCCACCCCCCGTCAGATACTGTATTTTAACAGATCACCAGGTCATTTGTGTGCATGTCAAAGTCTGGGAAACACAGGCCAGTGGCGTTTTAGGTTAAACGGGTAAAGCTCAGATGAGTTTAAACTACGATTCAATTCATGTAAAGCTCTTCAAGAAATACAGACATCGACAAAGAGAAAGACACCCGAAAATTTTTACCAGCGACATGACCATGTTGGAAAGTGGTCAGCTGCTGCACTGAGGCCCAGCTGACTTTCTGAATGTCAGTCAAGATACCCTGGTGACTGGCAGGTGGTTTGTCTTTTGTTTTGCTAAGTCCAGTTGTTAGATATTCAGTGTCTTCACAATGAACAGGGAAAGGAAACTGTGTCTGGTCGGGGTCACCTTCAATTCTTCTTGCTTTTCAAAGCCTGCAAAGGGGGCCTGGGTGGTCCACAGGCTGGTAACAGCAAGCACTTAAACCTGCAGCGTCAGTCTCTACATCTGAAGGGGACAGAACCAACTGTCACAGCCCTAAAATGGCATGAGGTCCCCAGTGTTTACTTTCCTAAATGACTGGCTGTTGTCACAACTTCTCCAAACACTGGCTTTCTTAATCAGGGCTTGCCAAACGCTACTGCTTGTTGGTTAGAACCCAACTTCATTTTCCAGGGAAATGGATTTTTCACACGAGAGTTGCATTGATTTGGCTCAGATAAAATCTCCTAGAAGAATCTGCAGGCACTTTTGAGGTTGCCTGACCTCAAATACTTTCGAGGAGTGATACCCACAGTAGGGAACTTGAGACACAAAGCTTACCCATGCCTTTTCTCTACTCCCCTCAAGTTTTCCTGCTTGGAGGGCAAAGGCCTCAAAAAAATAGACATCACCCAAAGGCAATGCATTCCAAACTCCAGCAAGCCCCAATGGCTGCTCTGTCCCACTCCTCTCCTTCGTCCGACTCCCCTTGGCTTCTATATTCCTGCCAAGGGCACTGCCCAGGGTTGGAAACCCCACAGCAAGTTTTGCCTCTTCCCTCTTCTTGCCCCCCACGTGCAAACGGTCACCAAGACCCTCCAAGCATTCTTTCCACACCTCTCCAGATGTTTCTGCTCCCCCAGGTAGCACTCAAATACCCCACTGCCTCACTTCTCACCAGCGGCAGTCCCCAGCCAGTCTCCTTGACACCCTACCCTCACTGCCGCCATCCACCTTTCCCTACACTGCCGGCCTTATCTTCCCCAAATACCGCTTCTCGGGAAACACTGATCTCCTAGGACACGCCCAATGGCTTCTATTGTTTATGAGAGAAAATCCAGACTTCCCTGTCTGTTTTCTTTCATTTTAATGGACATTTTTTTTTTCTGGTTAAAAAAAGAATGCATGCAGATTATACAGAGCTTGGAAAACACCGAAAAGGCTAGATCATAGAATAAAACTGATCCCATCCATAATCCCTACACCCAAAGTTACTTTCCACGCATTGCCGTTCTTTTGCTGTGCCTGGCCGCTAAGGCTCCTACAGAGTGCCTCTTTTTGATGGATCTAGCCTGCTCTCCCACGTATCCTGACATCAGCCTTGGCTCCTGCGGGGCAAGGCACACAGCACACAGCCCACACCCCACACAGCCCCACTTCTGCTTCCCCTATGCAGAGCACTGGGCTCCTCCTGGTCTCCACTCAAGTAAGAACACCTTTGATCCTGAGAAGCTGTGTGCCCTCAGGCAGATTCCGTAACCTTTCTGGGCTGCTGTGTTATCTTCTCGTCTTCATTCCTTGGCCTTCCCACTTGAGGGAGGCTCTCCTTTCCCAAGTTAGCCCTTAGGCCTGCCATGACACTTAGCCCAAGTGTTTACACATGCTCTTCCTTTAGAACAGAATAGCTCCGCATGGAGCCCAGTTAACAGCTACAGCCTCAGTAATTGACTGCTGTCTGTGTTTTGGAAGGCCCAGCCTAAATCCCTTCTAGTGCAACCCCCACCCATTGCAACGGATGGGTCTGGAGTAAGTGGAGACAGACACCACTTTAGCTGGTGGTTCCTCCACACAGCTAGAATTCTGATTTAAGTGGCCCTCAGAGTTGGGCAGAAACCAAGGGGCTTAAAAAAATGTTTGTCCTGCCTCCCCTCCCCACCTTCCCTCCCAACGTCACATCCTGATTTTGACTGCCCCCCACCCCCACCGCGTGCTAAAATGCAGCGAAAGCCTCCACTTCCTCAGCCGCAAGCTGTGTGACCATCAGAAGAAGGGGGAAGAGGTTCCAGCCATCGAGAGATGTGGCTCTACAGCAGCCATCCTGAGAGCCATGTTGAAAGTGCCTAAGAAATGCTCTGATCCTGCCCCCACCCTGCCTCTCCCAAAAGGCCTCAGGACATTTGAATCCATGGTACAGAAGGTGATTTGTGCAGGCCAGACAGCTTGAGAGATAACAGACACATCTTGCCTGCTGGTTGGCACACTTTGGAACATGCCCGTTCTCTAGATCAGCACCTTTACCCTGAAATGGAGGCAAAATTACTCCCCATTTCAGCGTTCTGTGATACACACGCTGACTTCTCTGGACCCGCCCCGCCCCTCACGCAGCGGTCAGGCTGGGCCCAGAGCCCACCTGTCAGCACCAGCCGCCTCTCCGAGCCGGCTCCCTCCCACTCCCAGCCTTCCCCAGCATTTCCTCCTCAGCCTTCCACCCATGGGGCTCCTGACCTTTCACCAAGTCTTGAGGGCCTAAATGCTGTGATGAGAGGAGCCACGGAAAGGGGCTTGGACTGCTGCTTCCCACGACAGCAAAAGCAGGGTTTAGCCTGGGGATCCCCTAGATGAGGCTGTTTCTAGAAAGGCAGTGAGCTTCAGAGCAATGGGGAAGCCGAGAAAGGCACATAGGTGCATGCATGTGCACAGGCTATACTTGTACATATGCGCACACACGGACTATTTACCCGTTTGCACACCACTCCTAGCTGACCAACGGCAGGTGCTGTCTTAAGTACTTTCTGTGCATTAAGTCATTTCATCCTTAACATAATCCTATGGGGTGGGAATCGTTATTTTTTCTGTTTTACAGATGTTAGAAAGGCAAGGCTGGGAGAGGTGAAGGAGCTTGCCAGAGAAGTGATGAAGCTGTAAGCGGAAGAGTCAGCATTTGAGCACAGATGGCCCACCAGGTCCTAGCAGCCGCGCTGCCTACACCACTGTTGAATGCCCCTCGGCAGGCAGTGTAGTTGGACACTTTTCAAAAGCTCTAGAACTTTCTCTCGCTTGCACAGATGTTCACTGAGCAAACCCCTGCAAGTCTCCAGCAAACTTTCTGGTGAATGAGGCAGCTTCGGTGAGGAAAGTGGTGACACAGAGCCATTCCCTCCCACCCCAGAGAGGCAGAGGACTGAGCTGTGGAACCATCGTTTATCTTCACCATGAAATCTGTGTTCCTTTGAGTGACTCAACTAGAATTATTTAGCACCCCTCAACAACCTTACCGTTAGGCCACTCCCAGCCTACAGAAAGAACCATCTGTATTTACTGCTTGGTGAATCTAGATGAGCCCGTGCCTCCCAGATACAGGGGAAGGGGTTACCCACCTGCTCCCATAGCAGTGACTTGCTGCTCCTCCAGATTAGCCACTTGCAGGGTCCTCTGATGAAGTCTCCAGAATTTACGTTGAACAAATAAAAATGCTACTCAGCTGGCATGGGCAAGATGAGAATTGCTTTCTTGAATTTGGGGGAAGCACATCCCCGTCTTTTCCCCATGGCTTACGCAGACAACTGAGGGAGTTTGCAGCACTGACATTGGGCTCCCCATGGCCTGGGACCTCCCAAAGGGAACATTCCCACCTGCACCCAATTTACCATCAGGTAGCCTCTAGGCTCCCAGAGCTAACTTATGGTCTCAGCACATGTGGACTCTTAAACATACTGCAGAAGGGCGCCTGGGTGGCGCAGTCGGTTAAGCGTCCGACTTCAGCCAGGTCACGATCTCGCGGTCCGGGAGTTCGAGCCCCGCGTCAGGCTCTGGGCTGATGGCTCAGAGCCTGGAGCCTGTTTCTGATTCTGTGTCTCCCTCTCTCTCTGCCCCTCCCCCGTTCATGCTCTGTCTCTCTCTGTCCCGAAAAAATAAATAAACGTTAAAAAAAAAAATAAAAATAAAAACCATACTGCAGCAAGCACTGGCAAGGCCTCGTCATTCCTCTTTAATTATCTAGACCCCTCTTTGCAGCCTCCCATACGCCAGCAATGACCTCCGTCTGACTCTTTGGCTGGCAAGACAGATCATTTTCTTTCCTAATACATTTCACACTGCAGATGGACTATGTATTCTGAGCCCTCATTTCTCTTAAAGCACCGTAAAAGTGTGTAACATAAGAAGTGAAAGATAATTCTTTGGGGTGCCTGGCACAACCCCACATACGACAACACTTCGGCAAGTCTCATTTAAACAAAAACCCAAACTTTTCTTTTATTCCTCTTTAAATTACTGATCAAACATCAATTATCTGTCCTTGAGAATTCTTCAAATTAACGGCACAGTCACTTAGATTAACATTTAATACAACAGAATCCCAGGACAACAAAAGAATTAAAATGACCCCCAGAGTCTGTAGAAAAGATGTGTCCGGATTAATTAGCACGTTTCTGAAGTCACAGTTGAACTGTAGTTTGAGTAAGTCCTATTTTTCTATGTCATTAAAAAAAAAATGCTACTGCCAATGCATGGGTCAACCGTCTCGCTCCACAAAGTGGCTCTGGACTGATTGTACAAACACTCACAGAAATCATGCTACGAGCTCAGCAACGGGCTGCCTGTGGCAGTTGCGAAATGACTCAGTCATTCCCCGTCCATGAGGCACTCAGTCTGGTGGGGGAGCCAGGTGTATATACAATGAAATAAGTGCTTAATACATGGCTCCATAGAAAGGAGCTCCAAAGGAAAGTACCCAACCACACGGGGCGAGAGGGGGATGGTGGCTGGCTAGTCGGTCGAGGGTGAGAGGAGTGGAGGGGGTTTGGGATTCTTCCCAGAAGAGGTGATTCATCATCTGGTTGGGAGGGAAGCCAAGTCAGCAAGGTAGACTGCAACTCATCAAACCCCAAACCAGAGACAGAGTTAGTACCAGAGACAGACATACTGCTAGTCTGGGTTTCTGGTTCTCGTTAGCACCTTACAGTTTCTGAGACCTACAAGAGCCTGGAAGAGTTGCTTTTCTGTGCATCCACTCTTAATGGCCAAGGAAAATGCCTTCTTGATCATTCGATTTAAGACCATCCTTCTCCACCCTTCCATTGTATAGAAATCTAAATATCCTAACATTTGAATTTGGGTCCTTTTCAAAAAGCCCATCTTCCATATAGCACTTTGCAAACTTTAGAACCAATAAGCACTCTGGAACAGGCCCCTAGGCCTTGTGGACTATTTCATTTTCAGGGCACTGTCAGCAGCTAACGGCACATGGCACTGGTGCGTGCAGACACAGGTCAGCCTCCACTGAAACATTTCAGTTACTTACAGTTTAAAGGAGGCAGGCGGGGGAGGTAACAAGTGTGTCCCTGTGTGTGTGTGTGTGTGTGTGTGTGTGCGCGCGCGCGCGTGCACGCGCGCACACGCACGTGCACAAACAGCAGGCGCTATCTGCATGTCCAAATCCAATGAGCACAAATCCTAGCGTGCCCTGGAGACCTATGTGGCAGAGTCCTGCCAAGTTGGGGAGGAGCATGAAGCTCGAGGCAGAGCTTAGAAAGGCTTGGCTTGGTGATTAAAGTCCAACACACTATGCAACTTCAAAACATGTTTATTTAGATGTAAAGTTCATCCAAGACCCCATAAATAAGATCTTGGCCTGTTTTCGGAGCGTATTGTGACTGTCGTGGCCTCTTTTTAACTTCGGTTCCTGTAACTTACACTGGGGACCTGAGTTGATCACTCCAAACCAGCAAATTAATAAATAAAGCAGCAGAAAGGAACACTGCAGGGTCATGAGGCCCAGGCTTTCATGCCTCTTCTTTCTTCATAACTGTTTCCAGATGTGGGGATTGGCACAGTGCCAGCTCAGTGACAATAACTAATGAAAGTCCTTCCTCCCCAGCTAGCAGCAGGCGGCTACCGGTCCCGGCAGGATGGCCTGTTTGTGTTTTCATTTCAGAGGACTCACTTGGCTGGAAGCATGGCCCTTGTTGAGTGTGTGGCTGGTACAGGCCTTGGAGTTAACTGCAGCCAAACACAAGCACCACAGTGCAAGGTGTCTCCTGGAAAAGGCAGTTGTGCAAAACGGCCTATTTGCAAGAGGAGTCCTAAGCGATGGAGGAATATAGGGGCTGGATTTGGGCTCAAACATCCCGCCAGTAAGGAAATGGTACCTGTGGAGTCGGTAGCCTCGGACCCCATCCCTCCCATTGACAAAATGCTCCTCTAGAGCTGCAGAGAGGACAGTCAAGAAATGGTTTGTTCCTGACTTCACAGGGCTTACAACCCGAAGTGGGGCACACAGCCATGAAAGAAAACCCAAAGGAGTGACCAGGGCCAGGTGAGATTGGTCAGGAAAGACATCCTGGAAAACACACATGTTAAAGGTCTTGTAAAAGAAAGTTGGGACTACTTTTAGGAGCAAAAAGAAGTGCTCTTAGAAAACGGCAGGCTCACTACTAGGCATTTATATCCAAAGGATACGAGAGTGGTGATTCATAGGGGCATGTGTATACCAATGTTTAAAGCAGCACTATTAACACTAGCCAAATTATGGAAAGAGCCCAAATATCCAGTGACTGATGAATGGATAAAGATGTGGTGTATATGTGTGTGTGTGCATATATATGTGTGTGTGTGTGTGTGTGTGTGTGTGTGTGTGTGTATAATGGAATACTACTCAGAAATGAAAAAGAATGGAATTTTGCCATTTGCAACAATGTAATATGCTAAGTGAAATAAGTCATTCAGAGAAAGACAGATATCTTATGTTCTTACTCGTATGTGGAATTTGAGAAACTTAACAGAAGACCATGGGGGAAGGGAAGAAAAAAAATAGTTACAAACTGAGAGGGAGTCAAACCATGGGAGACTCTTAAGTACAGAGAACAAACTGAGGGTTGATGGGGGGGGGGGTGTAGGGAAAATGGGTGATGGGCATCGAGGAGGCCACTTGTTGGGATGAGCACTGGGTGTTGCATGTAAGTGAAAAATCACGGGGAATCTAGTCCCAAAGCCCATAACACACTGTATACTCCATATGTTAGCTAACTTGACACTTAATTTTATTAAAAGAAAGAAAGAAAGAAAGAAAGAAAGAAAGAAAGAAAGAAAGAAAGAAAGAAAATGGCAGGCTCTAGTATGGTTCAAGTGGCCAAGTCTCCATGTGCAGGGAACTTCACCCTAGACCTCAGGCTTTGGTCAATGTACTGGTCAGGCCAACAGAGCCAAGTGTTCTCACATTCTGCTTTACTCTTTTTCTGATCTTTGGGAAAGTCTCCTTCTACTGATTTTTCTTTGTCAGCCAACCTGCTCATCACAACCACAGGGAAAATAAACTGAATTTTTTAAACTGGAAACACATAAATTAGTTTGACATAAATGTAGCCTTCGCTAGCAGATGGATAGGGAGTGTGTTTGCCTGTGTGGTGATATCACTGACCACTCTGGAGCCAACCGTAAGAATGAATTTCATTGTTTCTAGTGGATTTCCAGGAAAATCTTGCAACTGGGAAGGCTCTGAAAAATCACAGAAAATCTTTGCTTTCATGCCTCAAAAGACATATCTGATCTCGGTTGGTGGATTTGCAGTGTCCAGATCTTGTTTCTTGTTTCATTTGCAGGAGTTAATTTTGCAGACTGGAACAGAAAGCCCTAGAAAGTATGGGGGAGAGAGAGTGTCCAGGGCCACTCCGGGGAAGCAACAAAGGCTAGTCTGTCTGCTGGTGACAGGATTTGACCTTCAGTCACAGAGAGAGAGTATAAACAGACAATCCTGCTCTCCCTGCCCTGCTGCTGACTCTGTGCTCTTCTCTGATCTTGGGATCGAAAGGCAGACTGGGACAAGCCACACATTTCATCCACCCTATAGACCCAAAGCCCCAGCTCTGAGGCCACGGGGTCTGTATGCCCCTTGCAGGTGAAGTTCTCCCACATAATCCTGATTTTGATGTGTGAACAGATATTTCAGAGCATGGCTTCCTGGGGATGTGTGTCCTAGGGACCAGCAGATGGGGTGCTGTTAACCCATTTCATGGCTAGAATGGGTTCTATGCAGTGCTCCAGGAGGTAAGAAATGAGCAAATATAGGGTGAATACAAAAGATGTAGAAAACTCCTTGTGTTTTGACCATCTGGGAGGGGCAACAGAAGGCAAGAAATCAAGCTTAGGACTAGGAAGTCTTCATCCATGGTCAAGTTTACTAAGTCCTATTCTCAAAGCTCAGTGGATCTTTTCTTACCTCCAGGCCTATGAACACACTGCTCCTGCTGTCTGACTTCTACTTGTCCATTTGATTTTAGTTTAGACAACACTTCCTTCCAGGAAGCCTTCCCTTCCTTGATGCCCCTTACGTGGGCTTGCGCTGGCCCCTCTTTTTCTACTATTTTGGCATCTGTCAGTGTTGCAATGACAATTGCAACAATTGGTGAAGGCAAGGAAGTGCCTGCCTCATTCCCTCTCCCCGATTCCCAGCATTCATTCATTCACTGATTCATTGATCTGCTCACGAAGACCTAGTGTGAGCCAGTCAAATGATCAACAAAAAGAGAGGTCATTGTGAGGATTTATCACTCAGAGGGGGCATGCTGGAGGAAGTGCACTGTGATGTCTTCTTTGAGGAAATTTGGACAAGGAAGACAAGAGGATGCATAGCTGCCTCACACTACCACCCCCCACAGGGCATTTTATGCCATGGGAATGAAATCTGGGGATCATTAATCAGGTGGACGGGCGCTTACATTCAGGGAGCTCCTACCACACGCCAAGATGGCTTTCCAGATGCCAACCATGTTAATAATATCTGCCATTCATCCAGAACTGGCTATGGGCCAGGCTACTTCTTGGGCTCTCACATTTGCTCTTTCAGCAACCCTGCTGAGCAGAGATGCTTGTTCCATTTTTTGCAGACGAGGGGCTGACCCTCAGAAAAGTGGGACTGGGCCAAGACTGCATAGTTAGTGAGCCAAATTTTAAAGGCGATAGTTAAAGATCTTTACCATATGTTTAAATAACTGTCAAAGATGCCCGAGTACTGTACTTTGAACATGGACATCACATTGTATTTTTGTCAAAATGTTGGAACTATAGATTGAGTTCGTGAAATTTATAGAAAATGTCAACCCTTACCAGTCATGTGACTGTGGACAAGTTACTTAACCTCTTGTACATCAATATTCTGTATCAACTGGGAATAATAGTAGTAAGGCCTTTGAGAGGATTAAATCACTGCATTTGTGTAAAGTGTTTGGAATAAGGACTGGTCCATACGGCTAAATAAATGTATGATCTAATTGCAAAGTCAGTCCTCATTGTCAACATTAAGCAAAGTTGACTTACTTCTGGTCAGAAAAGAATGATTTCATCTTTTAAATTCAAATAAACATATTGCTGCGGGCCCTCCTGAGAATCCCTTACAAGATATGATTCTAGCAGTGACAGAGAAGGCTCTGTGCTCACGAAGCCAAGGGCAACACCGTCAACTATTTCTTGCTTTGATCGCGAGAGCCTGCATTTTCTCGTTGCCCTCTGGTACGAATCGTGGGGACTTTTGCATCCGGCCACAGTGCCCCGTCCGTGGTAAGGCCTATGAGAGGGAAATCTTCCCTCTGCCAAGGGTGAGGGAAGAGACTGGGAGGGAAGGCGAGGAGGAGTAGGCTGGTCAGCATGGAGGAGGGTGCCCTCCGGCGGATCTGTTGTGGGAGAGCCCAGCTGTGGAAGCTGAGGAAATGGATCCAGCAAAAGTTGCCCATGCTCGCTCAACCCCTGAAAGGTCTTCCTCTAGCCCTAGGAGTATGTGTGCTTCAGTTTAGAGTTCCCATTTGTCCCTGAAGGACAGCGACTGCTAGTGAAAGAGGCTGCCCTCCCTCAGCAAGCGCCAGCATCCCAGGGCATACCAGATGGAAGAGGTCAAATGTTTTCCGTTTTTCCTCCCCAGCAAGGTTCAACTGCAGGCAGGTGCTCTGCGTGGCCGAGTCCTAAGGACCCTCTTGCTACTCCAAGAGTGGCCCGTGGACCAGGATCACTGGCATCACTGCAAGCTTCGAAAACAAGTCCCACCCCACTGAATCATAATGCTAACGATTCGTTCTTCACCTTGACAGCATCTTAGAATCAGTGACTATGGGCAGCTTTTCACAAATCCTAATGCCCGTGGCCTCACCTCAGACCATTTAAGCCCGAACTCAGGTTCTGTGCTCCCAGCCTCAGTTTTTAAGCTCCCAGGGCCCGGTGACAGTCACTATCACAGACACGCCTGCAACAGCACTGCCAGACTCGGCTCCTCTCCCCTGGGTCACTGCGGCGACCCCCAGCCCTTTCCCTCCCACACCAGACCCTCCACAACCTGGCCCTGATTACCCTTCTCAGCCTCTTCTCCAAACTCTCCTCCTTCCCCAGGCATGCTTCCAACTTCCCCATGTGCCCTCTTTTCATCTGTCTTCTACTCTGTTTCTTGTCCAAATCCTGACCATCTTTTGAAGTGCATCCTAAATATGCCTTCTCCACCTGATGCCCCCTGCCTGGTGGTGATCTCCCTGCAATATTCTATCAGACTTTCACATGGCCCTTCATACTTTCTGCTTTGGATTCACATTGGATGCCCTCTCTCCCCATCCCACCTGGCCCCCTCAGGCTCAGAGCTGCCATGAGGGCAGAGTAAGGTCGGCTCATCCTTGTTCATCCTGGCTTTTGGCTTGGCACTCAGAGCTACTCGTGAAGAGCTGCACCCCTAGGCGGCGGGCAGGCCCAGGACAACTCCACAGCCTGGAAATTTCAGGCAGGGCTGACAGCCCTTCAGCACTGCAGACCATCTCCACCCCCACTGGGGACTATTTGGCATGGCAATTTGTTTCATTAAATTAAAGCTCTTTTAAAATTACTACTCTAAGGGGAGTGGGCAAAACCCACATTAGGCAAGTTGTTTTGGTCTCTGCAATGTAAAAGCTGTCTGGAAAAAAAAAGTTTTCTATCATTTGTAATAATGTTAATACAGAACTTCAAATGCGGGCCCCCTCCCTCCTAAATAATAGCCTTCCTCTTTGGTGGGATAAGATAGGTTCGCTACCACAGCCAGCAGAGATCTGACCACCAGCTTCAAAGGAAGCACTCTCCAATCTCTCCTTCCAGCTCTCTCTGGCAGCCTGAGCCTGGCCTTGGTTCAAACCCATAATAAATGTTTCTTTAATGCAGAGACTTGCATTAGCATTTAGGCTTGGACTCCTCCTCTGTTTTCCCTTCACGCTATGAAAAGCATTCAGAGATTTGCTCAGGCAGTGAACCAGATATTTAATGTCTAGAAACAGGATGCCGGGAGGAGGGCTCCACCCACCATCACTGCTCCACGTGCCTCTAAGCAGGGCAGACCTGTGTCTTCCTCCCCAGGGACCCGGGGCCCCAGCTGGTGCTCCTTTAGTGTTGGGAGGTCTTCTTCACCTTCACCTCCTGCCCTTACCAGGCACCCACCCACACCTTTTTTTAAATGGAGGGATAATTTACATATAACCTTGTATTAGTTTTATTTCTCCAACATAATGATTTGATGCATCTCGCAAAAATGATCACCCTAGTAAGTCTAGTCAACATCCATCACCATACATATATATAATTATTTTTTCTTGTGATGAGAACTTTTAAGATCTACTCTCTGAGCAACTTTCAGATTTGCCATTCAGTATTATTAACTATCGTCACCATGTTGTACATTACACCCTCGGGACTTTATGATGGGAAGTTTGTACCTTTCCACCCCCTTCACCCATTTTGTCCCCTGACCCTGTCCCCTACCGCCCAGTCGGGCAACCACCAGTCTGTTCTCTCTTGATTCCACATATAAATGATATCAAACAGTAGTTTGTCTTTCTCTGTCTGACTTACTTCACTTTGCATACTGTACTTAAGGGCCATCCATGTTCTCACAAACGGCAACAGTGCCTTCTTTCTTTCTGAATAGTATTCCATCCGTGTGTGTGTGTGTGCACCTCCCCTTTCCTTTAGCCACTCATCCATCAGTGGCACCTGGGCTGCTTCCATATCTATCTGTTATATATTCCATATTTATTATAAATAATACCGTAATGAACACTGGGGTGTAGTCATCTTTTTGACTTGGTGATTTGGTACCCACTTCTTCTATGGCTCTACCAGCCTATCTATTAGACAGGGGTCTGATATGCATCCGTGTGGGTCACATTTGAAGTTCATTTTTCCTCTGAGATCAGAATTTATACTGACAAGGCTGCAGGTGTATGGCAGGATTTAGTAAAGAGCCGCATATGTCTGCCTCCGTATCTTCTTAGCACCAAACCATAGGCCTCCAGAGAAATTTGAGAAGGTGTTCCTTCCTTAGTCACATCAGTTAAGAGGGAGCATATTTAACAGAGATAGAAATCTGTCTGTCTCTCCATACCTCACCTGGACATGTGGTATTAAGGCAGCGCCCCCACGGGGTCCCCAGATTAGACCAGGGCAAATTTATATTACACATTTAGAAGATTTGCTCTAGTGTTAGGCTTGGGACGGGTTGCAAAAGCTGCTGGGAGGTGTCCTGAGATCTTAGGAGCACACAGCCATGCATTTGGCTGAGGGCAAGCACCACAGAGAGTGGGAGGGGTGGGGAAAGGGACCTTTGAAAGCTGCTTCTACGTTGGGACTTCTTGAGGAGTGCAGTCGGCCTCATCCTGACTCAGGAGAAGCTGGCTGGGCTTTTGGGTAAGCGTGTAGATCTCCAGATCACTGTCCTACTCCCGCTCTACTGCAAGGGTCCACTCTCACACAGAAAGTGCAGGCCAGAGGGGGAAACAATCGAGCTTTCTGGGCCAAACACCAAGAGACTTGTTTGCACATGCCTGAACATTCATCTCGTCAGAGTCCTCGAAGATCTAAATTCGCAACTGCCCCTTGTTTCCAAAAAATCCTTACAAAAATGCCACCTCAAAGTCAAACAGCCCCTCAGAGATTTCTATTTCAGCTCCGAAATTTCTGATGAGAACAGCAGTTCTGCTACTTATCGGGAAAAGCATGTATCAGACACTTGTAGTAAGAAGAGGAAATGGCTTACCAAATATCAGCGTAAATTCTCCTGATTCCGTTTAATTACACAATACTCGACTTCCTCTTCCTCAGTGAACATGAACAAGCAATTGTCTGAAATTTTAAGTGTACAAAACCAAAGTATTAGTAAATACTAACTAATAAATTCTAAAATTATATATGTGTGCTCTTCATGGGCAAAGACATGGGATTCCGGCTTTCCAGCCCCACCCTGTTCCCTGGAGATTCCAGGAAACCATTTTCCAAGTTCGATTCCTGACTTAACAAAACCACAGGCTGATAGCATTAACTGGTTAGCTTTCCAATCTTTGGCTGCAACCACCCAGGGTAAATTACTCTCTTATTAACACAGGGAGAATAATCATCAAGTAAAAGATCGTCTCTTGTTCTTCACCCATGATTTGTTTCAAATGCATCTATTCAGCCCACATCCAATTATTTTTCACATATGTGAACACTTAGACGTGGGAATACGTCTCTTGTTAGCTGTCATTGTGCACTGCATTTCAATAAAAAAAGATTTAAAAGATCATTAAATAAAAATATTTAAAAGTTTAGAACAAATCCTCCTGTTGTATTCACAACTACTTTTTATCTCTTATCATAAGGTCAAACAATAGTTCTGGCTGTTTTCCCAAACAGACATATTTTATGCGAGGCGTGAGTCACAGCAGCCTGGCTTTCCTGGTTAGGGACAGCCTCCTGGAGTGAAGAATAAAATGGTTCTTAAGTTATTGGTGATGATGGACTGGGAACTAGACATTTATCCAAGTGAAGAAACACAAAATAGGAAAGTGTTGCCTACCAATTTTAAATAAAAAAGAGCTAATGGTCTTAATATGAATGTGTCTACTGAGAAGTATAGAATCGTGGCAGAGCCTAGACACAACAGACATTTGCGAGGAGTTAAATCATGAATGAAATAATTTAAACTCTAGATTAAGATGTGGACTTTGTAAGTGTTTCAGGAAAAAAGAATTACTGTTTTTCCTCCATCTGATGTTTTCTGTGTAGTAAATTTTATGATGGTGATTTCAATAGTGAAGTCCTTTCTTTCCTCAAGTAAAGCAAATACTATTTAACATACGTGGGATGAGACAAAAATGATTGATGTATCGGGTGCCTGGGTGGCTCAGGTGGTTAAGTGTCTGACTTCAGCTCATGTCACGATCTTGAGGTTCATGAGCTCAATCCCTGCGTCAGGCTCCCGTGCTGACAGCTCAGAGCCTGGAGCCTGCTTTGGATTCTGTGTGTCTCTCTCTCTGCTCCTCCCCCACTCATGCTGTCTCTCTCTCAAAAAAAAATAAACATTAAAAAAATTTAAAACAAATGATTGATGTATTTATATCTAGAGCCTTTGCCCTTTGATGCTCCCATCTGGGAGAGCTTCTTTTCTGCCAGACCACTTAGTGGGACTTTTGTATTTTCAAACCAAGACATCAGGTCAAGGAAGACAGAACCAGGAAGGAAAGAGGAAGAAGCAGGAGGAAAAGGAGAAAACTGGGAAGTCTTCATTGATCTGACTCAGCACTGTGCAAAAGAAATATAACATGAGCAACATATGCCACTTAAAATTTTCTACTAGCCATACTAAAAAAGCAAAAGGAGGGGCACCTGGGTGGCTCAGTCAGTTGAGGGTCCCACTTCGGCTCAGGTCATGATCTTGTGGTTTGTGAGTTTGAGCCCCACATTGGACTCGCTGTTGTCAGCGCAGAGCCCGGTTTGGGTCCTATGTCTCCTTCTCTCTGCCCTCCCCCTGCTTGCTCTCTCTCTCTCTCTCAAAAAAAAAAAAATGTATATATACATGTATATATACATATATCCCATATATATATACATATATATGTACATGTATATATATATTATATACATATATTTTAGAAAAAGCAAGAAGAAATAGGTAAAGTTAATTTAATTACATATTTCATTTAACTCAATATATTAAAACATTATCATTTCAACTTGGAATGAATATAAAAAATCAGTCAGTTATTTTAAATTTCCTTTTTAAATTTCATATCAAGCCTTCAAAATACAGTGTGTTTTTTGCACTTAGTGCACATCTCCTTTCAGATCAGCCGCACTTAAAGTGCTTAACAGCCATACGTGGCTAGTGGCCACCATACTCTGGACAGCACAGATCTAGGTAATTAAATACTAAGAGGAAGAGTAGAAATGAAGAAGAAAGGCCACACAGGCTGTGGGGTTAGGTGTTTTGGCAAGGGCAAGAATTTTTTTTCTTTTTCTTTTTTTTAGAGAGCACGAGCAGGGGAGAGGGGCAGAAGGTGGGGGGAGAGAGAAAGAGAGAGAGAATCTTAAGCAGGCTTGACACTCAGTGAGAGGCCCAACAGGGGGCTCAATCCCATAACCCTTGGATCATGACCTGAGCTGAAATCAGGAGTCAGATGCCCGACTGACTGAGCCACCCAGGTGCCCAGGAAGGGTATGAATTTTGAAGAAATCTGTGCTGGAGAAGCTGTGAACTGTCAGGTAAAAATGTAGAGAATTGCTGTGAAGCATGTACTTAGATTCCCTTCAGAATTTTCAAAGAGTAAAGAATAAAAATACTTGAGCTATTTTGAAATTAATTTAGATAGGTGGTCTGTGTTTCTTGAAACTGTGCCACTTGGTCCTGGCTTTATAAAGGTTTCCTAGCCAATCATACATGGAAGGGAGGTAAATGAAAAGATGCAGGTGGTTGAGGGCAGAGGTCAGAGCTATATTATTATCTCCATCTGCACAAAGAAGGCCTGTCCCTTATCTGGCATGCGTCACAACCAACCCAGGAGGGCACAAAAATCAATCTGTTGCAAGAGAGAATATCAATTATAATAGCACATTGTGGTTGTGGAGAAATGGTCTCAAAACCCTCGGGGGAGAGAGGCATGGCCATGTGGTATAGATCCTGACATGTGGTGTAGTGTGGGGTGGTACAGCAGCAGGGGACAGGATAAAGGATGCCTGCCACCAACAGGCCATCCTCGGGGGTTACAGACTAAAAGGGCACCACAATCAGGACATGAACAGGAGAGACTGATGCTCAGGCCTTCACATGCACCTTGAGCCCAAGAGTCATGGTAGCCCAGAACTCTGAACTCATCCTGTGTCAGATGGGAGTAAAAGTCATCCCAAATCAGGGGCGCCTGGGTGGCTCAGTGGGTTAAGCATCCGACTTCCGCTCGGGTCACAATCTCCCGGTTCGTAAGTTCAAGCCCTGTGTTGGGTTCTGTGCTGACAGCTAGGAGCCTGAGGCCTGCTTCAAATTCTGTGTCTCCCTCTCTCTCTGCCCCTTCCTCACTTGCACTGGGTCTCTCTCTCTCTCTCTCTCTCTTTCTCAAAAATAAATAAACATTGAATTTTTTTTTTAAAGTCATCCCAAATCAGCATGTCAGCATCATTCTGATGGCCATCTTGTGAGATCCAGTGAAAGAAATACCATGCTACCCTGGGAGAGTGAACTACTCATCAGACCATCATCCTGGAACTGGGGCCTGTCCACAGGGCCCCAGGATAACCCCACGGATGTGAGTTCTCAAGTTCCTCCCAGCCTATGATTGACTCTGTAGGTGAAAGAGGGACCTAATGGAAGAAATGAGGACCAGAGCACCTATAAAGGGACTGATGGCTCCAGCCCCAGTAATTTCAAGGAAGTTACTCCAAAGCATGGGGCCACCTGAGGCATGAGGTCCAGGACAGACACTCCACCTTGCAGGACTGAAGGCATCTGGGAGGAAGCTCTGCTAGAGTAAGAGAAAATAAAGTCAGTGCAAAGAGAAAAACAGAGTGACCGCTGACAGAGACAGTCCTGCTGACACTGAACCCTTCAAGTTCAAGCACGGTCACTATCAGTCTTAGCAGCCGACAAACTCCCTTTCTGACTTTAGCTGGTTCGTGTGGTGTCTCTCTCACTTACAGTTTAAAACAGCCCTGGTCAGGGGTGCCTGGGGGGGGGGGGGTGGTCCGTCGGTTAAGCATCTGACTCTTGGTTTCAGCTTAGGTCATGATCTCATGTTTCGAGGGCTTGTGGGTTTGAGCCCCCATCAGGCTCCATGCCTGCTTGGGATTCTGTCTCTCTCCTTTCTCTCTGCCCCTCCCTGGTTCTCTCACTCTCAAAATAAATACATAAACTAAACACACACACACATACAGACACACACACAAAACCAAAGAGCCCTGGCCAGGGTGGAGTTTTTCAGTGCTTTCAAGCCCGGAGTTGTGGTTTCCGTCCTCCTGAGAGCCAGTCTCTCTCCTCTACAGGCCCAAACGTGCACCGGAAGGGCTAAGCAAGTGAGGTGGTAGCCAAAGAGCAGCAGAAAGTCACATCCCTCCCTTAAAAGCAGCATGACAGTGGAAGGGTCATCCCCACAGAAGGATGAGACCCTGATTTGACCACGAGGTCTTCTCAAAATGCCTCCGTGAACAGATTTGTGCCACCCTCCACCACCCAGCTTAGAGCACCTCAGTGGCTTCATGGCACAGGTAGACTAATCCTTGTGATCTGGCCTCGGCCCACCTGCTTTTTTATTCCCACGCCACCCACTCCTCACTTCCACTCTGCACCCTTTTAGCCATCTGGATGACTTCTTCCTGTTTCTCTAGCATGCCACGTTTAGTTCTGCCTCGGGGCCTTTGCACTAGCTGTCTCCTCCATCTGGAAGGCTCTTCCCTCTGTCTCCCTTCTTTTGTCCTCAGAACTCGCTTTAAAGGACACAGGTCTTCCCTGACCCTTATCACTCTCTATTCATTTTCATTCCTTTAACAACTGCTGCCATTTGATTTGTTGGTTGGTTGTTATCTGTCCCCTCATTAAATTCGAACTCCTTGCGGGTAGGAATCTTGTCCTGATCACTGCTGTATCCTCAGTATCTAAAAGAATACCTGGCATAGAGTAGATGCTCAGTAAATATTTATCCACTACAGAAACCAAACACACGCAGGCTGTGTGGGTGCCTTCTGGGGAAGGCTGTTCTCTCTGCTCTTTAGCGAAGTCTTGAGCTGACTTATTCATTCGGTGTAAGCAGTCGCTGCTGAGCACTGAGCATGCGCTCTGCATAGGCTGCGTCTGAGGTGAGAAGTGGACATGGCGTGCAGACTGATGGAGAGACAGCCACACAGACGAATACGGGACAGTCTGGAAAATGCTGTGACCCAGCTGGGGAAGCAGAGAAGGCAAGATCTTCTGCTGACCCTCAGGCAGCAAAGTCCGGGGCAGCCACAGAGAAAGATCCTTTGGGATGCGTGTGTTTCCCCCTCTTGCAACATTTCACAGATACTAATGATAACAACAGTTCTCCCCACTCTCCTCTCTCCTGCAAGTATGGGTGCATGTGAGAGGCACCAGTATGAGCAGTTTGTCTCGGAAGAAGGGGAAACTGCAACACAACTACCAGGGAGCACTTTCGATGATCTCTCTATTGGGTTGCAGATCAACAGCCAGTTAGATTATTTATCCCCCGCACGAGGATTTTGCGTCAACCTGAGTACCTGGTTTTGGTGGTGTCTTATAATCTGCTAAATTAGCTCCCTGCCCTCCTATCCTGGCGGTGGACGGGGGTGGTGGGGTGAGGAGTTCTCACATGAAACACAGTGGAGGGAAGCAGGGCCTCCCGCTCAGGAGGACAGCCAGGCAGCAGTGTCCCCACCGGGAGGACAGTCCCTGAGGCCCCAGGTCTTTATCTCACCGACCCAAGGCAGGGCAGTGTTGGGGGAGTCATACCTAAGACCAGCCTCTTCAGACAGCAGCGTGCCAGGCTGCTGTCTCCATGGGTGCTGACTCACCTCTGCCTGCCAGATGCTCACGGAGAATATGGAATTCTGAACACAGGAAGAAACTCTACCTGGAGCAGAGGAGGATCCAGGCCAGGTCCCGAGGTCTCCGCACACCCTGATGTATCAGAAGTTACTCACTCGAGCCTTAGACCTCTTGTCTAAACTTGGCCTAACAAAAGGGTCATGGCTTATTGTCAGAAGGAAGCAACACCCGACTCCTTAGGGCTAAATTATGAATCAATTATAAAAGGGAGAATGGACTTTTCCCTTTTAAAAAGGCTCTGACATCCATTTTCTGCTACACTGAACACATACATGCACACAGGCGGGATGATTCAAACAGACAAGACCTTTGTAAACTTCATGCCCATATCGTTTACAGGCCATTATGCGTAAGGAAATCTAGGAGACAAAGAGACAAGCAAGAGACATGGAGTTGAGCAGCCCTGGAGGTATGCAGGCACTCCCAGCACGAAGGCAGGACTCAGGGAGGGGTCTGTAGTTTCTGCTTCTTTGGCCTTTAGAGGTGATCCCTCAGTCCAAGGGCAGCCGATTCCTCCTTTCTACAGAATTCCCACTGAATCACAACAGCTGAGAAAGATGAAGAATGTTGGAGAAGGAGGCATACTGGAACTCTCTAGACCAATTCCCTCATTTGTAAACAAGGCAAGAGAATTCCAGAAGGGAGCCCTGCCTTGTCCGAGGTCACACAGCAAGTCCATGCTGGAGGCAGGAAGGAGAAGCCGGAGTGCCCGAGTCCCAGCCTGCTGTACTCCCAGGGCACCCATCAAAATACACTGTCTGGGATTATGGGTTATTTTCCACATGTGCCTGTCTTAGCCCCTTAATGAGACTCTAATCTTTGTTGGCTGCTTCCAGCGCTTTATTCTTTGTGAGCCCTGATAGCTCCTTAATTAGAAGCTTCCTTAGAACTCGAGTTTTTAAATGATGCTTGGTTAATAGCTCCCTAACAAGCCCTTCCCAACTTCTCATGAAAATACCTAAGATTGGAAACATTGGAAACAGTAAAAACATCATTCAGTGAGTTAGGATCAATATTCAAACAAATGCCAGGCAATGAACTGGATTAAAAGTGCCACGTCAGGGGGCGCCTGGGTGGCGCAGTCGGTTAAGCGTCCAACTTCAGCTCAGGTCACGATCTCGCGGTCCGCGAGTTGGAGCCCCGCGTCAGGCTCTGGGCTGATGGCTCAGAGCCTGGAGCCTGCTTCCGATTCTGTGTCTCCCTCTCTCTCTGCCCCTCCCCCGTTCATGCCGTGTCTCTCTCTGTCTCAAAAATAAATAAACGTTAAAAAAAAAATTATAAAAAAAAAAGTGCCACGTCAGGACCTCTCATTCCATGAGCCAAGATCCCTAAAACCAGAACCACAGGGCTGACCTGTCCGAAATATCAGGACACCATCCAGAGTGCTGCGTCCATGGGCACCCCTCTCTTCATGTCCTGGGAAATGGGGGTGGAGAAGAATGAGGCTCCACAGCAGCCCAGGACGGGAGTCTTCACAGATATGACACGACAGTCACAGCCTGCAGATGGCACAGCCCCTAGGCAGGCACGCCAGGGCACCGTTCTTTCTTTTTTTTTTTTTTTAATTTTTTTTTTCAACGTTTATTTATTTTTGGGACAGAGAGAGACAGGGCATGAACGGGCGAGGGGCAGAGAGAGAGGGAGACACAGAATTGGAAACAGGCTCCAGGCTCTGAGCCATCAGCCCAGAGCCCGACGCGGGGCTCGAACTCACGGACCGCGAGATCGTGACCTGGCTGAAGTCGGACGCTTAACCGACTGCGCCACCCAGGCGCCCCAGGGCACCGTTCTTTCTACGTTCTCCATGTCTCCACTGCGTCAGAGAGCTATCCAGCGGGGCAGGAGAAGAAATATTTCAGTTAACAGATATTCAGTAAATGCTACCTGATGGTCACTAGGAGCAAGACCGGGAAGTTGCACCACAATCTATGACTCAACTCCTGGAAAGGACTTTTGACAGACACCACCCCCAATGACGGGGGCAGCAATAAGCCTAAGCCCCCACGACCTCTCTTATGGAAAGTAATGGATCAAGATAGACTTCTCACTGCGGAGAAAGGCTGGAGGGGGAGAAGCAACAACATGAAAATAACATCTGAGGAAAAAGCACTCATGTTTGCAATTTAGAGGTTTTTAATGCAATACCAGACAAAAACCTACCTCCCAACCCTGCATTAGGGGTGCAGGAAGCAGAGCTGAGACCATAGAACCATGAACAAGTAACATGGAGGACAAGCATGGAAATAGAAGAGAATGCAGAGAAGACAGGCAAAGTGATGGAAATAAAAAGGAAGAGGGGTGCCTGAGTGGCTCAGCTGGTTGAGCGTCCAACTCTTGATTTTGGCTCAGGTCATGATCCCAGAGTTTGAGAGTTTGAGCCCTGAGTAGGGCTCCAGGCAGACAGAATGGGGAGCCTGCTTGAGATTCTCTCTCTCCCTCTCTCTCTCTGCCCCTACTCACTTTGTGCTCTCTCTCAGGAAAGGAAGGAAGGAAAGGAAGGAAAGGAAGGAAAGAAAGAAAGAAAGAAAGAAAGAAAGAAAGAAAGAAAGAAAGAAAGGAAAGGAAAGGAAAGGAAAGGAAAGGAAAGGAAAGGAAAGGAAAGGAAAGGAAAGGAAAGGAAAGGAAAAGAAAGGAAAGGAAAGAAGAGGAGAGGTTGTGTCCTCCTTGACTATCTCACCAAATTCAAGAATTATAGAACATCTTAAGGAAGAAACTTGTACAACCAGAACCAAAGCAATGATGAAAGAATTAAAGACAACTTTATTTAGTAAGCAATTTGAAGGGGCTCATCACATTCTAAGGAAAAATAAACCGAAAGAGGGCTGTGCAGAAAAGAGTTAATAAAGCAGACTGAAGCCGTTGCCCTTAGGAAGCCATGCTGGCTGGTATCTGGGAACTTGGCTGGTAACTAGTTCCCTACACTGACAGAAAACTTCGCCTAACTGTAAAGAGTGGCTCACAGTGCCTGAACTGTTTTTACAAATGCTAGGGTATACGCTGACACCTGCTTTCCTTCTGGGAGTCTGGAATTTTGGTCCACGCTAGCCGGAGGGCCTATATGATCAGACGCCAATAAAAAAGTTGAGAATGGAGTCTCTAATGGGCTTCCCTGGGCAGACACATCACACATATGTTGTTCCGTTTTCCTTGCCAGGGGAAGAGTGAGCTCTCTGTGACCCCTAAGAGAAGGGAGAGAGGAAAAAGAAGCCTATATTCCGCCAGACTTGCTTGTGCCTTTGCCCTTATATGCTAGCTGCATATTCCTATGACTTTGCTATAATATATCTTAGCCACAAGGATACTTCATGCGGAGTTCTGGGAGTCATTTTGGTGAATTTCCAAACCTAGTGATGGATGGCCTTCAGGACCCATCACACAGGGGCTTCATTTAAAATACATTCTAGCAAAATATTTGAATATCAAGAATAATTTACTTTTACATTATAGGCATCAAGGAAGAAAAAACAACTTCTTATAAAGAACATAAAATATTGATTGGCCTCAGACTTCTTTTACCACTCTCTGTGGAGCAGCCTTCAGAGGGTTCTGGAGGGAAAAAGTGGGGACCCCATCATTTTGCAGTCTTTGGAGCAAGGGCAATAGACATTCCTGGACACGTAAGCATGCAAAACAGACTTAGTCTGGTGGCTGAGATCATGAACTCCAAGAATGTGAGAATGGGGAGTTGTGGATATGCACTTCTTTTCTGGAGATCCCAAACTCAAAATCCAGTTGGGTTGCTTTGGTGGAGAGTTCTGCCACTTTACCTCATCTCTTCACTTATTTTCCTCAGCTGTTTTTCAGCTTGTGCAGTTTTGCTGAGGCTAAGAATCTTCTGCCATGGTTGATGGCCACGGAAACTATCAGGTAGTATACTTCTATTCTTAATGATTGCTGAACTTGATGGCCAGGAATAGGCCTCAATTTATGAGACTTACTGTACTGAGGATTGTTGTGCTGGGGAGGAAACCGAGCCACATGGGCACTCCAGAGGAAAGAAGGAGGGGATCGGTGAGTGATGTCTGTCTTGGGGAATCCAATGGAATATGGCAGTAAATGTGTCATTCATTTGTTATCTCTGATCATATACTCAGGATACTGCGATTTAAAAAAATTAATAAACCGAAAAATCTTAATTTTGTCCATGAAAGAATAGTTGGTCTCACAGTGTAAGAAAAAAGAGCATTTACATTTCAAGAAGCTAGAGCAATAGTTTTGGGGAAAAAATTCTCCCATTAAATGATTTGGGTCATTTTGTGTGTGTGTGTGTGTGTGTGTGTGTGTGTGTGCACATGCGCGTGCATCTGCATGTTTTAACATATTTGGAAAGTTAATAAACCACTCAGATACAATGATTATCTGTCATCAAACCCTTCTTAAAACAGTTTTTGATTTGGACCTCGGTTTCCTGGTTAACTATGCTTTCAAAAGCAATTATGTAGTAGATCTCAACTGTATAAAAGTAACTCGTATGACAAACTCATTGCAAACTGACCGAAGTGTTAATCAGAGTTACCTCTGGAGGGTGGACTTCCGAAGGATTTTTAATTTTCTTCTCGTCTTTATCCTGGCTAATTCTCTCTGCTTCTGCTTGCCATGAGACCCATTCTCCACGTCTCTCGACCTTGGCCTGTGAACTTGGATCTGTAACCTCTATAGGACACAGTGCCCAGGCTCTCTGCTCTGGCTTCTGGTTGGGTTTTGCCAATGAGCATGTCTGGAATATATTAAAGGAAGGAAAAAAAGAGAGGCCAAGGAAATGTAACATTGGAGTAACATTGGCATTCAGTGGTATTTCTCAACAGTATGGTAGATCACTCATGTAGATATTTTACTGCTTCTTCCTGTCTTTTGGATACCTTTCCCCATGTATATAAGTAAATGAGGCCATCTAAAGGTTTTGCAAGTTGGAATCCACCCCATACTTGTTGACCTATAAGATTTCTATTCCTTTCCATGGAGAAGAAATTGAGAAGGCATGGAGGCATCTGGATTGAGGACTTGAGGCTGGGATCAGGATGGCACTCCTTGCTTCTGAGCTCTGTGGCAGAATATAGATGATATCTTAACTCTGAACATGTAGAAACTGGGTGCAGTTCTATGCTAAAAAGTGCTTCAAGTCATAAAATGTTAGCTTTATAATGATTATGAAGAAAATTAAGCAACACTTTCTGATATTTAAAGAAAATACATATGAATTCCATTCATAAGGTAAGAAATGGTGATATCTTCCTTAGGAGTTTGACAAATCACACCAAAAAAATAAACACATAAACATTTCTTTCTCCTGTAGTTGTGTGATAAGATAAAATAACATAACTGTGTCAGTCTACATCTCCGTTTCAGGATCGATGTGTTATTGGGTTGTGTTTTCCTGGGTAATTAGCTGGTACGGTTTCATTTCACTCTCTTCTATCACTGAGTCACCCACTCTGACATCTCAGTGCTTTAGTTCATGTTGTAGCAAGTTTAATTTTAAGCAACAGGATAAAATCCACATTCAACATGAATGTTTATGTCATATTGCTGAGGAGACAGAAGGAAGTTTAAAAAAAAAAAAGTAAAGGAAGCAGGCACAAAGAAAAAGATCAATAAATCAGCTGCATAATATTTTCAAGCCTCTAACGAAAATGCAAAAACATCCTAAGGTAAACCGAATTGAATTTTATCTTAGGATAAAACTGACTAAAAGCAAGACAAACTGAGATACCTATTTGCAATCCAGAAAGCAGAGGATTAATATCCTTAATCTAATAAGTTTCTGCAAGTCAATCTAAAAATGAATCACACACACAGTAGAAAACTAGGTAAGGAGCATAAGCAGTAAATTTACAAAAGAATAAATTAAAATTGACAATGAATAAATAAGAAAGTTCATTGCTTGATCACTAAAAAAATAACTTAAAAGTTTAAAAGTTAGATATAAATTTTTTAAAATGCTGGGGCGCCTGGGTGGCTCTTGGTTTTAGCTCAGGTTATGATCTCATGGTTCATGAGTTTGAGCCCCGTGTTGGGCTCCATGCTGACAGCAGAGAGCCTGCCTGGGATTTCTCTCTCCCTCTTTCTCTGCCCCTTCCTGGCTTGCTTTCCTCTCCTCTCTCAAAAATTAATTAATTAATTAAACAAACAAACATTAAAAAAAATAATAAAATAAAAATGCTTGCCAGTTTGATAGAAGATTATAATACCGAATGTTGCAGGTATAATTTTTCTTAAAGGTGATTTGCCAATCTTTCAAAACTCTTTCAGGTGTGTGTGTCCATTCACGCAGAATTCCACTACCATCAAATCACGGGACATGGGCTTAAAAAATCTGTACTGAGTGATCATCTCAGGATCACAATGGCAAAATCGGGAACAATCCAAAACCAGGGAAGTGGCTACAAAGGTTAAGATAAGTCTGTGCAGCGGGATATAGGCAACTGTAAAACCCATGTGTAGAGGGCTATCAAAAGAATGAGAAATTAGTCCCAATTTGTTGTTCAGTGAAAAACTGGACACACATTAGTCTGTATCCCACACAGATGTGTATCGTGAGGTGGTTTGGAGCTGTGGAATCCGCAGAGCCCAGCCTGCTACTGAATCCTGGCCCCACCATCGCCTTGGGAAGTCCTGGGCAGATTTCCTGCCCCTTCTAAACTGCAGCGCCTTCATTTGTAAAAATGGTGGTAATAAAAGTGTTGACGTAACAGGGCTGTACTATATGAAGCCTGAGAGCATCCAGGCAAAGTACTTAGAACGATGCCTAAATCAGAAGCATATAATTAGGTCATTAATGTCTTTAAAAACAATGCTGAAAAACATTCACGGAAAATAGACTGGCAGAACACATACTAACCCTTGGTAGTGGGACTGTCACGAGTTTTCGCTTCTTTTTACTCTTCTGGGTTTTGTGCATCAAATGCAGATTACATTTATAATGTTAAAACACACATAAAATAAATACGGCTTTTTCAAGAGGTTACCAGGAGTCTTGAGGAAACAGCTGAAAGCCATCTTTCTAGGAAGAAAAGAAAGAAGAAATGGTCAGATGAGGGGGAACCACCCCCACACTCTAGGAAAGCAGATCCCAGCCTCTGGGGCCACTCCCCAGCCTGCCAGGCAGCAGGCCCGGGGTCACCGCTGCGGCCGCTCTGGGGGCAGGCTGCACACTGGCCCATTGTGTTCCATGGCGGCACCGCGGTCAATGAGAAGCAGATGGCCCAGACGCCCTCGCACGCTGTGCTTCCCCTCCTCACACACCTCCGAGGCGGGCCGGCTTTGAGCCCCCCCCCCCCCCCCCCCCCCCCCGCAAGGCAATCTGCTTTTCATTTTATAGGCAGAGAAAAGCTGCAGAGGAAGGAGGGCGGGAGGCCATAGTTTTGAAAGTGTCAGGGGAGTTGATGTAACAATGATTCAATTCTCTCCTATTCTGAAAGGCAAGGCCGTCCAACCTCCCTGGGTGCCTGCCTTAGCTGAGCTGTAAACTCAAAGCCCATCTTGCACTGCCTCAGGCGGAAGCAAGTCGACCCCTGAACCCATGGTCTGGACCCCGCGGCTCTAGGCTCTTAGGACCAGCAAGGGAAGAATTCAAACTGGGGCTTCTTCAGTTTGCATTGTGTACAGGAGCTAGGAAGGTGGAGGGGCCGGTGGGTAGCAGGCCTTGCACCCTGCAGTGAAGGGAATCATTATAAGCAATGGCAACAAACAGGTAGCCATCCTGCACGTGGGGCTCTTCCTTCCCCTTGCCTTGAGGCACCATGCTTTCCTGGGTAGGGGCATGGGCTCTGGAACCAGCTGTCCTGTCCAGGATTTCATCCCAGCTCTCTGCTTACTTGCCGCATTACGTTAGGCCAGCTACCTAAACGCCATGAGCCTCTATTTCCTCATCAGACAGATGGGCATGAGACTTCTGTTACCACATAGGAAATATCATGCAGGAGATAAACCATAGCAGGTGTCTACAGAGTAATTGGCACACAGTAAGTGTTTGTTAACGACTGGCTATCATTGTTATAATTGCCAGATTCTCGCTGTTTTATTTCCCTCCTCTTTACACCACAGCATAACTGACACCACGGCATGTTCTTGTGCCTTATTTCTTCCCATAGCAGCAACTATTTTCAGTCTTTACTTGAGGCTGGTCCCTGCCTGTGTGCCCCACATGGATCTCCACCTGCAGTCACCAATGATTTATGCTGTCTTTGGGAGGAGTCCGGATTGTTGTATATGATCACTGTGTGACAGTCCAATAAGGCCCTGTGTTTCCCCCCATCAGGCAGTTGTGTAGCAGGGACAACACTCTTGAGAGCCAGATGGAGGCTTGTAGATAGTCCCAGTAGAGAGGCATCCCCTGAAGCCCTAAGATATGAGGGAGCAGGAGAAGAAAGCCCTTAGTGGAGGGTTGCAAAGGCAGGTCTATGAAGAAAAGGGGGAAACAGTCCTCAGAGGAAGGGAAGCAAACAAGGAGCATTTGACAAGACGTCAGAGAAGGGACAGACCTTCAAAATGCTCAGGAAAGAGAAACAGTTCAGTGGCAGAAAAGAGAGATCTAAGAGAGAGACATAGTCAACACGCAAGTCTGTAAACACAAGAATCATAAAGTCGTCAACATGATGGACAAATTACAGGTGTAGGAAAAGAAAAGAGCCAGGATCTGTGTAGACTGCACGGTAATTGAGATTTTCAGAAAGTGGGGACAGGGAAACTGCATCAAGCACATCCAAATCAGGAGAGGGTGCACCTGCCTGGCTGCTTTCCCCAAATGTGCTAATTACACGTATTTGTTCTCAAACAAAAATAGCTTATTTGTCATAATGGCCACGGTCCCAGGGTGTGAGAAAGCATCTTCTCAGTGAGCAGGTGGGTAGTCCTGCTTGAATGACAGAAAGAAAATACAAGACGACACAGCAACACCATCACTTTTCATGAAGGTTTTTGGATTGGGTCCTACAGCTATATCTCACAGAAGAAAATGGATCAGGCTAAGGTGAGAAGTTCCATAGACAACAACCTTAATGTCCATCAATAGATGAATGGATAAGGAAAATGTGCTATAGTCAGATACAATGAAACATTATTCAGCCATAAAAAACAGTGAAATCTTGCCACGTGCAACATGGATAAAACCTGAGGGCAATACACTAAGTGAAATAAGACAGAGAAAGGCAAATACTGTATGATTGCTCTTACACGTGAAATCTTAACAGAAACAAAAAACAAAACCAAGTTCATAGATACACAAAATAGACTGGTGGTTGCCAGAGACAGGGGGCCTACGGGGTAAACAAAATGGGTGAAGCACATTAAAAGCCATAAACTCCCGGGGCTCCTGAGTGGCTCTCTCAGTTAAGCCTCTGACTTCAGCTCAGGTCATGATCTCACAGTTCGTGGGTTCAAGCCCCGTGTCAAGCTCTATGCTGACAGCTCAGAGCCTGGAACCTGCTTTGGATTCTGTCTCCCTCTCTTCTGCCCCTCCCCTGTTCATACTCTGTCTCTGTCTCTCTCAAAAATAAATAAACATTTAAAAAATCTATCAACTCCCAGTTATAAAATAAATAAGTCATGGGGATGTCATATACAGCATGCCAACTACAGTTAATAATACCACACTGCATATTTGAAAGTTGCTAAGAGAATAGATCTTAAAATTTCTCATCACGAGAAAAAAATTGATAACCATGTATGGTGACACATGTGGTCATAAAATTATGCAAGTATTGAATCATTATGTTGTAATGAAACTAATATTGTGGGTTAATTAGGCTTCAATTAAAAGAGAGAGAAGGTGGCAGCAAGATTAACATTGATACTGTCCTTTGTATCAGCCAGGGATAGGCTAGGTTATGCTGCAGTAACAAACAACCCCAAATCTCAGGATCTTTAAACAACAAAGGTTTATTTTTTGTTTATGCCGCAGTCCAAGGTGGGTTGGCTGGGGCTTTGCTCTGCAGACCCTCACCTAGGGACCCAGGCTAAAGGAGCAGCCACTGTCTCAAATCTTATCGGTCACTGTGGCAGAGGAAAAAAGAGCGACACAAAACATACACACTGGCTCTGAAAACTCCCACTCAGAATTATAGACGTCACACCTGCTCACATTCCATTGGCCAAAGTAAGCAGTCCTACCATGTGCTGCTCAGAAGGAGAGGAAAGGGTATATGTGTGGACAGCCCTAACAACTACACCAACCACCCATTCCACAACGTACCCACCTGTTGTCACTTGGCTGTCCTCTCCCTCAGCACACACCCTTCTCAATGACAGTCAGCCATCTTTGCCCAGCAGGTCACCACAATGTTTCAGTCACATTTTGGAGGAGAGGATTGGTAACAGAGCTTCCACCTTGAATCCATAATCATAAAGAAAGGGAAAACACAGAGCAGAACCTCTGAGAGGACCTAGCCAACAACTCCTCGCTTATAGGTAGAGGAAACGGGGAGTCAAAAGAGAAACCAAACCACGTGTGGTAGGCAGAATTTGAAGATGGCTCCCAGCCACCCACTCCTTGGTGTACATCCTGCCTGATCTCCTCCCCTTCAGCATGAGTGGGATCTATAAATATGATATCACTCCAATGATTACGTTACTTTACATGGCAAAAAGGGGTTCTACAGATGTAATTAAGATCCCTGGAGTCAACCGAAAGGGAGGTTATCCTGGGTGAAGCTGATTTAATCTGGAGTGCCCTTAAAAGAGACAAAGTGACAGTAGGCTCTCTCCTGTTGGTCTGGAAGAAAGCAAACAGCCATGTTGTGAATGACCTATGGAGGGGGCCACCTGGCTGGAATCTGAGGGCAGCCCCTAGATCAGCAAGGAAGTGGGGACCTCAACCCTACAAGTGCAGGACTCGAATTGTGTCAACACCCTGAATAAACTTGGAAGAGGATCCTGAGCTCCAAATGAGAACACAGCCTCAGCCAACACCTTGATTTTAGCCTGATGAGACCATGAGCTGAGAACTCTACTTAACCTATGTCCCAACTACTGACTCAGAAAACTGTGCAATTAAAACAAAACAAAACAAAACAAAACAAAACAAAACAAAACAAAACAAAACGTGTTGTTTCAGCCACTGATTTTGAAGTAATTGTTATGCACCAACAGAAAACTAATACACCATGACAGAGGTATGCTGTGCGACTTCCTGCCCCCATTGTGTCTCGGCCCCAATCTATGACCAGGCATGTTTTGCAGCTGGGGAGGCCACCCTTGAAGCTGGCAAGAAAATGAGCTCAAATGAACACCTACTGTTTGTTATCTCTATTCTTGCATTCTTTGCTCCATTCAAGCTAATCTGCCCACGAATAATGGGAATCTTTCAAAAATACAGCTTTTGCCCTTCCCTGCTCAAAACCTACAGCACCTCCATTCTTTTTGCTTGGGACATCAATTCTGAGCTTCTAATCTCAGTGTTCAAGGCCTTCCAGCCCTTTTCTCTCCCTCTCACTGAACACAACTTCTCTATTCCAGGTCTGATGGAATCCGCATGGCCCTTCCCGCCTGCCAGGATTGCTCCCTCCTGTGTTCCACTCCTGTCTACTCCCAGGAGCACTTCCCCTGCCCCTTGCTCCTTAGTCCCCATTCACTTGATGGAGCTTTAACATACCACCCCCCCCCCCCAGATAAAATAACAGTGACTCCCTCCCTCTGTACTCCCTCACTCTCTGTTCTATCACACCTGGTACAACTGTTAAGCATCCCTGCAGTTGATTACAACCAATAATACACCTCCACGAATATCGCATCATTTAAACCTCTTCCTGCCAAGATTTCAAGCTCTCTAAGGGCAACAGCCATGGTTACTCCAGGTGCTACATCCAGAATCAGAAAAGGCATTTGTAGTCATAATACCCCCTACACTGGACACACAGGTAAAGAGATGAACCAATCGTGTGATTTCCATACAATGGAATACTGCTCAGCTAAAGCAAGGATAAGTTACTAATAACATGCTATCATATGGATGAATCTCAAAGACATTATGCTGACCATAAGACAGGAAAGTAAACATACTGTATGATTTATGTGTGTAAAAATCTAGAAAATGCAAAACTCATCTGTACTGACAGAAAGTAGATATGCAGCTGCCTGGGGCTAGGGGTCAGGGGGATGACTGCCAAGGGGCACAAAGAACCATGTGGGGTGATGGAAATGTTCTGTATTTTGATTGTGGTGCTGGCTACAGGGAAATATACATTTGTCAAAAGTCATCCAATTTTATTTTATTTTTTTAATTTTTTTTCAACGTTTATTTATTTTTGGGACAGAGAGAGACAGAGCATGAACGGGCGAGGGGCAGAGAGAGAGGGAGACACAGAATCGGAAACAGGCTCCAGGCTCTAAGCCATCAGCCCAGAGCCCGACGCGGGGCTCGAACTCACGGACCGCGAGATCGTGACCTGGCTGAAGTCGGACGCTTAACCGACTGCGCCACCCAGGCGCCCCCATCCAATTTTATTTTTAAAATGGGTGCATTTTGGGGGGCGCCTGGGTGACTCAGTTGGTTGAGCCTCTGACTTCGGCTTTGGTCATGATCTCATGGTTTGTGAATTTGAGCCCCGCATCAGGCTCACTGCTGTCAGCGCAGATCCTCTGTCCTCCTCTCTCTCTGTCCCTCTCCTGCTCACGCTCTCTATCTCAAAAATCAATAAAACATTTAAAAGATAAATAAAATGGATGCATTTTATGATATGTAAGTCATGCCTCAAGACTGACTTAAAAAGAAAAAATCTTTGTATATTCGTAATCAACTAAGACTTTGTTGGCAACGTCATAGGCCATACCATTCTGAAATGGAGACGTGCACATGCTTTGTAAAGGGTGAGCCCGGGAAAATGCCTGCGGACTCATGTTGGAGGCAGCCAGCCCCTAGAACGCTGATAGTGCCATCTCTCCCAGACAGATGAGCTCCTAGGCTGAGACCAAAATGTGGCTTATGAGGTGAACTAACCGACTTAAAACAGTGTCCGCTCAGCAACAAAAGCCCAGAAAAAGGAGAGAGAGGAAAACAAAGAGGGGCCAGGTGTTCTGAAAGAGAAGCCTGGATTTGGAGGTTCAAAGATGGTCTGGCCACCCCCAAGCTTACCCCATGCCATGCAGCGGGTAAGCCATGCAGCGGGTAAGCCATGCAGAGGCCTCACCATGGCTCAGAGGGAAGAGCTTTCAGGACATACCATGTTGCTCTGAATCCACACGTCCTGGCCACCAGCCTGATTACAGACAGAACAGGGGGCATGGGGTTTCCCACCAATGAAAGGCATCCTCACCAGGATCAAGGGTCAGAGGGCCATTGCCCAGGTCCTGCAGCCTGGTGCGGCCTGTGGCTAGCCAGCCACTACCCCACTTCCCACTGTCACTCAGGATACTGCCCACGAGATGAGGTTCAGCAAAGGCAGTGGCTGGAAAGCAAGGAGACGGCAGCAGGGTTCTAGACATGGAGAGAACCAGGTAAAAAGAAAACATCCCCATCTTTGGAAGCAAAGAGGTCACACCTGAGCAACTAGCACCCCTAACTGTAGAGAGGCAGAAACCAAGTCCTGGGGTTAAAACAGAGAGCGCTTACACATGGGCTGGTGGCTTGTGAGAAGTGGAGAGTCTCAGGAGGTTGTGGGCACCGGGAAGAGGAAGAAGGCCGTGAGCTGAGCAGTGGTTAGTGGCAGCAGCAGAGACTAAAAGAGGAAGAGTGGGTGCTGATGAGGAAAGACAAGTGCAAAGCAGCTTTAGGGTCTAGTAGGATCACGGGGCCTGTTTATACAAATGGCTATCAGATGGCCCCTCTACCTGACCAAACTCCAAATGCTCCTCTTCTCCCCCTGAACACGATCAACAGCACCACCTTGTATCCGGGCCCCCAACCCCACACTCATCGGCGTGGCCCTGACCCACTTAACCCAGCAGTCTGGACTCTGCCTACCCCTCCCTGGGGAGACTGCTAGAATCACCTCCGGCCACCCCACTTGCTGAATTGCGCCAATAGGTGCTTAGTCACAGACAAGAGAACCAACACATATTAAGTATTTCTTATCCTAGACATTTTAATTACAATTCTCATAACAACCCTGGGAGGAAGGAAGTCCTAGGTCCACTTTGCTGACGAAGAACCTGGGGCCCAGAGGGTTTGGCTAATTTGCCCAAATCTAAACAGCTGGTGAGGGCCCCCTGCCATGATTCAAACCTCTTCCCTCTCCTCTCTCCTGATCTAAGGCAGACGCAAACACAATTCCATTCAATGCATTTCCCTGATTGAAATCCTTCAGTGACTCCCCATTGCCTACAGCTGGTGTTTCTAAAAGTATTTTCCGTGGTTATAGACTATTTTCTCCAAAACCCATTTACACAGAACACTAACCTATCACACAGATGGGAGCAGGTGTAAGGGGGGTGAGGCCCGCATGCCCGGTCTGCTTTCCCAGTGACCTCTCCACTCCAAGCCTCAATCTCCTGTCAGTCTGTTAAAGACGAAACTCTTTGATTGGATCCCTGGCCTCTTCCTGAACTTCCTATTTTAATGAATGGTCAGACCATCCATGCAGGAACCTGAGTGCCACTCTTCTTTCCATCTTCTCGTTCCCTCACCTTCCATACGTGATCAGAAAGCCCACTTGGTTGGCCTTCCACATCTCCCTCGAACTAGCCTCCTGCTCTTCATTCACAGCACAAACACCCCATCACCCAAGCCCAAGCTATTACCGTCTCTCACCCGGAACAGTGGCACAGCCTCCCCACCCCTACCTGTGCACCCTGAGGGTGTAGTCTACTCCCCACACAGCAGCCAAAGTAAGTTAACACAAAATTCCCAGCCAAAGAAGAGGGCCACTCTGACACAGGAACTTGCTGACCTTTGAGTGGCACTGCCCTTCCCCTCAATCAAATGTGGCCATACATTTCTCCTTATTTTTATTTAAAATACTTATGAGGTGCCTGGGTGGCTCAGTCGGTTAAGCATCTGACTTGGGCTCAGGTCATGATCTCACAGTTCGTGAGTTTTGAGCCCCGCATCGGGTTCTGTGTTGACAGTTCAGAGCCTGGAGCCTGCTTCCGATTCTGTGTCTCCCTCTGTCTCTGCCCCTACCCCACTCATGCTCTATCTCTCAAAAATGAATAAACATTTAAAAAAATTTTTTTAAATATACTTTTATGACTTTGAGCAGAGACTATCAACCAAAAAAGTAAGCTGAAAGTCAGAAGGGTAGGGTGCTGGTTACTTGATTTGTGGTGTGACCACTGAGTTCCATCAGCCATAGAACAGAGTTAATGGAATCTGTTCCTTCTCTCTTGCCTGCAGTTATCATAGAAATAAATTATGTAAAATATTCAGAATTACAAGGAACATATATATCTACAGCACTCTTGCGATTCAATGATGTGAGATAATAAATGTGGTTGACAATATGAGGTTCTAAGATTTAAAACAAGTTTGATGATGTAATTAAGTACCTATCTTTCCCCTTTTACTCATGTTTAGAATGAGATCCCTCTCGGACTCTATCTGTGTTTATACATGGAGTTGGCCACAAATCATATAAATCATGTGAAGATTTGGAGATGTTACTGGATAGCTGGAATTCTGTTAGGACTACATTTTAATGGAAAAATGACACGGAGCAGACTTCCTACATGCTTCAGAGATAGAGTAATATAGCTACTTGAATATTTATATTCCAGATAGGCTGATTTGTAATCAACGAACCTGATTGCTTACTGTTGCTTACTGTCTGCTCTTGGATGAGTCAGACAGCCGAGGGGGTAGGCATTTCTGGGCAGGAGGGGAGTGAGCCACTGGGGAGAAAGTTTCCAGTATCTTCTCTGTCGGGGTGGTCTTGTGCCCTTTCTCCTTTTGCCAGCTGACAGAGTGCATCTCCCATGGGCTTTCAGCCTCAGAAACTTTTGCTTGCAGGGAGGTGGGTAAATGTGAGCTAAACCTGAAACCCCACCAATGACAGAAAAGAGATCTGTGGCTGTGTTGATTTCAAAGGTTTTTGAAATCATCTGTTTTGTTGGTGTTGACTCCTTACAGCCTGTTTCATCTGAAGTCTTTGTTTTGGACAATTTTCTAGAAATGATTTTCTAGGGAGGCAGAATGTCCTTCTGAAGATGCCTATGCTTCTGAGACAAAGTAGGTGACGTTCTGCTTCATGTAGACTCCGGCACCCGTGTTTTTATCTTTCCCTTGCAAGTTACCAAGTGGAGCAAGCATCACAGAGCCATCGTCCAGATAGTCTCCTTCTTCTTCTCTGCCTTCCCCGCCTCCTCCTCCTCCTCTTCTCCACCTTCCCGTCTTCCTCCTCCTCCTTGTCTTCCTCCTTCTCCCCTTCCCCTTCCTCCTCCTCTCCTCCCCACCCCTCCTCCTCCTTCCCCCCCCTTCTTCTCTTCCTTCTCCTTTTTCTTTCTCATAACTTAAAAAATGAAGAAGTAAAGCTACAACATTCAATGTGGGAGGTCTGGTGGATAAATGGATTGGAAAAGGACTTAACCCAAACGATGACTCAGTTAGATTTTCTGAGACAGAATAAGGTTGTTGATCTCACCTTAGGTTAGGTGTTCTGAATAACTTAACACAGCATTTTCAGCTGGGTGGCTCTCTGTGACTTCAGGGGAGAGGTGGGGTGGGCAGCCAGAAGACGTGGAACTGTAACAAGTGCTCCCGGAGTACATGCTGGGGTTTGGGATGGGGAGACACTGACATGCTTCCCTCCCAGTGCCGAGCACCTGGGCGCAGAGGCCTTGCTGTTAGCGTTCTTCCATGGAAAGACTCTGGGCTTGGAAAGGCAGCCACGGACCCAGCACGTGGCCTGTGTCATGTCAGAGTAGCCTGGGTTCAGTCTGGCAGAACGAATGACAGACAAGAATGACAAAAATGCCATAAATCCAAAAATCACTTTTCTGGCTGAGGTAATTACAAGGATCGCCGAAAACAGAGTAGACGTTATCAATGTGTTTTATAGAGGGGCTTGGGCATGCCTATTAAGATTCGGTACCAAAGCTAGACTAAACTGCCCTTATCACTTTGCTGTTTCAAAAATTCATTGGATAATTACTGTATACTAAGCCCTGTGCAAAGCTCAGTGGTCACGTGACAACCCAACGAAACGGATTTCCAGGTTGTTTGCATCAGCATAGGGTAGTTTGCATCACACAGAGATACACAGACCCTAAGAACATACAACAAAATATTATCTATGGCCCTTAGGATAATTGGATAATGGGCAATTTTTATGTTTATACAGCATTTAATAATATATACATACCACTACCTAGGTTATGTCTAACTTAGCCTACCAGGAAAATGTCCTCTCGACAGTGAATCATCAACACTTAGCAAGCAGCACGTTATTTGCTGCTGTAACTAAACAAATTGTTACCGACTGGTCACATACTGCGTTTGCCATTGGAAGCTGGTTGATTTCAATGTCCACTTCTTAGAAGTCCCCAAACTTAGGTCCTTTTGGATTTTCGCAGAGCTTTGCATAGTTCCTTGGTGGACGAATTTGATTCAATTCCCAGAGGACCCACAGGCCAACGCCTAATTTGTTCTGACGGACTTTACGTGCAAGAAAATGGAATGTATGCCAATTTCAAAGCCATCCCCAAAACCAGACCTTCCATTTTCCTCCAGAAAACTGCGACACGCTGCTGCTTTTAATCTTTTTTCTTGGGCCAAGTTTAGACAAGACATAAACTCTAGGCAATTCAGAATGCACCAAGGCATGCAGGGACACCTGCTGCGTGAACAAGGAGGACTTCAATGAGTAGCAGTGAGGGCACACTCAATGGTGAGTGATGGCCAATGACTCAACTCCTTATAAATGCTGATTGCACTGAGTAAGCATTTTTGGTATTTCGTGTAAATATTTCTCTTTCCACATACTTACAGAATCTGTAAGAAAACAACAATAAAAATTATTTGGTGAAACAGGCATGACCAGAGGTCATCTCACTGCAGAGGGTAGGGGGAGAGGTGTATGGACTTGTCTTACATGAAATTTGATACTTTTGTGAGATCCGGATACACCCCAAAGTCACAGGACACTTTGATCATTATCCATAGTGACAGAAAGCCCACCTCACCACTGCTACAATGTTCAGGGCACACACTGTATGAAAATGATTTCTGCTTTGTAGCCAAGTAGTGGAAAATCCCAGTTTTGAATGTGGACCTGCCAAAGGGTACCTCTAAGTTATGCTTTGATTATCTCAGCACAAATTTTCTTAATATGTTTGCTAAACAGGGTAACATTGCCATGGATACTTTCCACTGCCCCACAACTTCCCTTACCCATTCTGGCACTTTCCTCTCCAAGCGACCACATATGATACCAATTGAACGCATTAGCATGTCATTTGTTCTCCCCACGGATGGGAAATCCAGAGGAAAAAGCTGCATAGGAATATGACGAAGAGAGAGGAAACATAAAATGGAAGAGAAGGAGCAGCGGGGGGGAAAGGGCAACTTGACTCAGAAAATGTACTTGGCTGACTTAACCCTTTCCTGGCTCATGCAGCCCCCATGTCTGGGCGAATCAGAAGTTCCCTCTTCCGTGTGAGGGAACACATGGAGCTAGCTGACAACAGGGGACACAGAGGAAGGGCAGCTGGAGCACACAGAGAAGACAGGAGGCAGCTTTTCCTCTACTCATCGGTGTGGGTGCTAAGAACTAGCAGCTCCTTGTTACCCCAGAGTGGGCCACGTGCAGAGGGCCTGGTTCACCTACCAGCTTCTTCACACACCTGAGCTGCATCGAATGGAAACGTCTTCCCTGCAGTCACTCCGGAAGGCCTGTCTGGGAACCGACCCCTCTGAATGACGTACTGGGCTAATCTGAAGGGCTGATGGCACTACTGGTAATCACCCAGGTACTTTGTGCTGGGCAGTGACAGACTGCAGTGAGCACAGCACAGCACATGAGTGTTCCTGTTATCGTGCTGCTTGTATTCCCTCCGAAATGTCTCCCAACTTTGTCCACTTCTCTCCACTTCCACTGCCAGCGAAGACCCAGCCACTGATACTGCGATGTCTTCCCTGCTACCTTTTCTCAGTCCCTCTTTGTCATTCTCAGTCTTCCTCCCTGCAGCCAGAGTCCTCTTCCCAAACACAAATTCGATCATGGCTCTTATTCTGCTTATAAACACCTTCAGTGGTTTCCCATTTTATTCTGAGATAGACACCGAAGTCTCTCATGTGGTCCATGAAGTTTGTGCGCTGGACTTCTGCACACCTGCCCCAAGCCCCACCTGTGGGCTCCTCTCACCCCACATTCCCTTCTCATGCCCCTGAAGGACACACGGGTCATCTCTGTGCAGGGCACTGGTGTGAGCTATGCCTGCGCCTGGGGTGCCCTCCTCTTCTCTCCCCCTTGGCATTGCCCCAGCACCAGCCCCCTCTGTTCCCCTGCCCTTCTTGCAGATCTTGGCTCAGGCCATTAGTTCCTCAAGGAATCCTTCCCTGACTCGCAGGCTAG
Organism: Puma concolor; assembly: GCF_028749965.1. Lineage (NCBI taxonomy): Eukaryota > Metazoa > Chordata > Mammalia > Carnivora > Felidae > Puma > Puma concolor. Next base: position 128,297,808 of record NC_141667.1, read on the forward strand.
GCCACACTCCCTTGTTATTCACTATAAGAGAAGCACACACTTGTCCTCAATGGCACTTACTAAAGTTTGGAATGAGACATTAAGCAAGAGGGGGAAACGTACGCATCCCAAAGGATCTTTCTCTGTGGCTGCCCCGGACTTTGCTGCCTGAGGGTCAGCAGAAGATGGTGCCTTCTCTGCTTCCCCAGCTGGGTCACAGCATTTTCCAGACGGTCCCGTATTCGTCTGTGTGGCTGTCTCTCCATCAGTCTGCACGCCATGTCCACTTCTCACCTCAGACGCAGCCTATGCAGAGCGCATGCTCAGTGCTCAGCAGCGACTGCTTACACCGAATAAATAAGTCAGCTCAAGACTTCGCTAAAGAGCAGAGAGAACAGCCTTCCCCAGAAGGCACCCACACGGCCTGCGTGTGTTCGGTTTCTGTAGTAGATAAATATTTACTGAGCATATACTCTATGCCATGTATTCTTTTAGATACTGAGGATACAGCAGTGAACGGGACAAGTAAGATTCCTACCCACAAGGAGTTCGAATTTAATGAGGGGACAGATAACAACCAACCAACAAATCAAATGGCAGCAGTTGTTAAAGGAATGAAAATGAATAGAGAGTGATAAGGGTCAGGGAAGACCTGTGTCCTTTAAAGCGAGTTCTGAGGACAAAAGAAGGGAGACAGAGGGAAGAGCCTTCCAGATGGAGGAGACAGCTAGTGCAAAGGCCCCGAGGCAGAACTAAACGGGGCATGCTAGAGAAACAGGAAGAAGTCATCCAGATGGCTAAAAGGGTGCAGAGTGGAAGCGGGGAGTAGGTGGCGTGGGAATAAAGAAGCGGGTGGGCCGAGGCCAAATCACCCTGATTAGTCTACCTGTGCGATGAAGCCACTGAGGTGCTCTGAGCTGGGTGGAGGAGCGTGGCACAAATCTGTTCACGAAGGCATTTTGAGAAGACCTCATGATCAAACCTGCATCAAAACCATCCAGAGTTTGTGGGAAACACTCTAGCCAAAAACCTCTGGGTAGGGGACCCAGACATAAGCATGTTCAATAACCATACCAAGGATTCTCATGTGTACTGACATTTGAGGACCACATAGCTGTGCTTAATCTTCTGCCTTGAAGGGTCACATCTTTTCCAGTTTTATTCTTCAACTTGAATTTGTAAACTGTTAGGATAGGGAGAAAGAAGGATGTAGAATAAAGCCTACAGTTTTCTTGAATCTTCCCACTTGAAGTCACTGGTACTTGGGCTGAGTGAGGGACTTGTATGTTATGAAGGCTTAAGAGAGAAAGAGTGTATTGCTAACATTACAGGAATTATCTTGAATGAGAGAAGGGCATTGCTCTCAGTGGCCTCTGGCTGAACTGATCCAACCTACTACTTAGACTTACAGTCTAAACAGACTTTAGGCAGCCTAGGAGATCTGGCAGTGGAATCCAGGGCCTGTCAAGTAAAAGACTGAAGTCACCCCCTTTGCTTCAGGGCAAGACACTGAAAATCATCTGCACCCCCAGGGAGTAGGGGGGGAAAGAGGGGGGTAGGTCTTGCAGGGACTGTAGCTCATCTGAATCTTAGAATGCTTTTGAGCTCACCCTGGCTTCCTGGGATGCTTTGGGATCTGGCAAAAGCAAACATAATTCCTCTCTAGAATTATAACTGCATCTTAGTCCTCTAATTATTTCTATAAAAAATTTGTAAATATGATGTTCAACATGGGATTAAAAATAACCAGAGGCACACAAAGACATGACAACATGAGAGACAATTAAGAAAAACAATAGAGAGAAGAAATAAACCCACATGGGCTTCAGATGTTTAAGTTACATCACAGACTTAAAAGCAACCATGCTATTTACCTTCAAAGAGATAGGAGATAAGCTTGAGAATATTGGTCAGAGAACTAATAGTTATAAAAAGAATCAAATGTAAGTTTTGGAAATTAAAAATACAATAAATGAAATTAAGAACTCAATAGATGTGTTTAATAATAGAGATAACCCACGAGAAAATTGGTAAGATAGGCTAGAATATTATGCTTATACTACGGTTTGTGGACGAGCAGCACTGACATAAGCTGGGGGTATTTTTTTTAAGTAGATTTTTAAATTTTTAAATAATTTTAGATTTCAGAAAAGTTGCAAATATAGTACAGAAAGTTCTCATATAACTCACACCCAATTACTGCAATCAGTAATATCTTATATTGATATGGTATATTTGTTACAATTAATGAACTAATACTCAAGTCCAACTTTATTCATACCTCCTTAGTTGTTTTTTTTGTTTGTTTTTTTTTTTTTTTAATGTTCTCTTTATGCCTGGGAGCATTTTAGAAATGCAGCATCCTGGGCCGCACTACAGGCCAAGTGAATCAGAACCTATATTTTAATGAGATCCCTACGTGATTTTAAAGACATTAAAATTGGAGAAGCATTAGTCAGAAAGGAAAATTTTCAGAAAGGAAAAGGTACTAAGCAACACAGAAGAGAAAGGAAGAGGCACAGCAAAGATGGTGAGACTCTGGCCTTACAAAAGTGTAGTTGCAATCTCCAAACAAGATTACAGAGAGACTGGATCCCAAGCAAAAATTTAAGAGACAGCGGTTGAGGGCTTTCCAAAAATGATACAAGATATCAAGGCACAGAGCCTAGAAGCTCTAAGAACCTAACAGGACTAAAGAGAGAGCCACAATAGGACCATCACAGCAATTCTGTTCAAAATCACAAACAAAAATAAGCAAACAAAAACAACTGTAAAAACATCCCAGACAAACATTAAAAACAGATTACCCGGGAAGGAGTAACTACTGGATAGACAGGTGAGAGCACAGAGCCGGTAGGCTGCTTGGGATTCTGTGCCTCCCTCCCTCTCTGTCAAACACAGAATCCCAAGCAGCCCCTCCAGGCTCTGTGCTCTCAGCACAGAGCCTCCAGGGGAAGGACAGAGACAAAGGGAGACACAGAATCCCAAGTATCTCCTCCAGGCTCTGTGCCCTCAGCACAGAGCCTCCAGGGGAAGGACAGAGAGAGATGGAGACACAAAATCTCAAGCAGCCTCCAGGCTCTGTGCTCTCGGCACAGAGCATCCAGGGGAAGGACAGAGAGAGTGGGAGACACAGAATCCCAAGCAGCCTCCAGGCTCTGTGCTCTAAGCACAGAGCATCCAGGGGAAGGACAGAGAGAGAGGAAGACACAGAATCCCAAGTAGCCCCCTCCAGGCTCTGTGCTCTCAGAACAGAGTCTCCAGGGGAAGGTAGAGACAGAGGGAGACACACAATCCCAAGCAGCCTCCAGCACAGAGGCTCTCAGCACAGAGCCTCCAGTGGAAGGACAGAGAGAGACGGGGACACAAAATCCCAAGCAGCCTCCAGGCTCTGTGCTCTCAGCACAGAGTCTCCAGGGGAAGGACAGAGAGAGTGGGAGTCAAAATACCAAGCAGCCTCCAGGTTCTGTGCTCTCAGCACAGAGCCTCCAGGGGAAGGACAGACAGAGAGGGAGACACAGAATCCCAAGCAGCCCCTCCAGGCTCTGTGCCCTCAGCACAGAGCCTCCAGGGGAAGGTAGAGACAGAGAAAGACACACAATCCCAAGCAGCCTCCAGCACAGAGGTTCTCAGCACAGAGCCTCCAGGGGAAGGACAGACAGAGAAGGAGACACAGAATCCCAAGTAGCCCCTCCCGGCTTTGTGCTCTCAGCATAGAGCCTCCAGGGGAGGACAGAGTGAGAGGAAGACACAGAATCCCAAGCAGCCTCCAGCACAGAGGCTCTCGGCACACAGCCCCCAAGGGATGGACAGAGAGAGATGGAGACACAGAATCCCAAGCAGCCTCCAGTGCTGAGAGCACAGAGCCTCCAGGGGAAGGACAGAGAGACAGGGAGACACAGAATCCCACGCAGCCCCTCCAGGTTCTGTGCCCTCAGCACAGAGCCTCCAGGGGAAGGACAGAGAGAGACAGGGACACAAAATCCCAAGCAGCCTCCAGGCTCTGTGCTCTCAGCACAGAGTATCCAGGAGAAGGGCAGAGAGAGTGGGAGTCAAAATACCAAGCAGCCTCCAGGTTCTGTGCTCTCAGCACAGAGCCTCCAGGGGAAGGACAGAGAGAGAGGGAGACACAAAATCCCAAGTAGCCCCTCCAGGGTCTGTGCTCTCTGCACAGAGCCTCCAGGGGAAGGACAGAGACAGAGGGAGACACAGAATCCCAAGCAGCCTCCAGGCTCTGTGTTGTAAGCACAGAGCATCCAGGGGAAGGATAGAGAGAGTGGGAGACACAGAATCCCAAGCAGCCTCCAGGCTCTGTGCTCTCAGCTCTCACAGAATTCTATATCCACCAAAAAATTTCTTCAGAGATGGTGACACGAAAAAATTCAGACAAGTAAAAAAATGAGAGATTTTTTTTCTCCAGCAGGCTTGCACTGAAGTAAATACTAAAAAGTATTTTTTGGGTAGAAGGAAAATGATCCTAGACAGAAATCTGAACATGCAGAAAGAGACAAAGAAGAAAAGAAATGGACAATATGTGGATAAATCTAAATGACATCCAAGTGTGTAAAATAATAATGTCTTATGTGTTGAAAAGTCATAAAAATGAAAATACAACCAAAAGCAGAGAGTTAAAGTATTAAATAAAATCACAGCATTGTCCAGAAAGAAAGAGAAACACCAATTCACACTGGATTTTGGAAAGTCATAATATGTGCTAAAATCTCTAAAATAATTATTAAAAGAATGACTAATAATCTGCAGATTCAATGCAATCTCTATCAAAATACCAACAGTATTCTTCACAGAGCTAGAAGAAATGATGCTAAAATTTGTCTGGAACCATAAAAGACCCCAACTAGCCAAAGCGATCTTATGAAAGAAGACAAAACTGGAGGTATCACAATCCCAGGTTTTAAGATATACTACCAACTTGTAGGAATTCAAACAGTATGATACTGGCACAAAATAGACACATAGATCGTTAGAACAGAATAGAGAGTCCAGAAATAAACCCACAATTATATGGTCAATTAATCTTCAACACAGGAGGCAAGAATATGCGTGGCAAAAAGACAGTCTCTTCAACAAAAGGTGTTAGGAAAACTGGACAGTAACATGCAAAACAATGAAATTGGACCACTCTCTCACACCATGCACAAAAAAAACTCAAAATGAATGAAGACCTAAATATGAGACATGACACCATAAAACGCCTAAAAGAAAACACAGGCAATAATCCCTTGAACATTGGCCTTAGGAACATTTTTCTGGATGTGTCTCCTGAGGCAAGGGGAACAAAAGCAAAAATAAACTATTGAGACCTCATCAAGAGAAAAAGCTTCTACACATCTAAGGAAACCATTAACCAAATGAAAAGTCAACATACTGAATGGGAGAAGATATTTGCAAATGATATATCCAATAAGGAGTTAATATCTGAAATATTCAAAGAACTCATACAACTCAACTGCAAAAAACTTGTAATAATCCAATTAAAAATGTGCAGAGGATCTGAATAGACATTTTTCCAAAGAAGACATAGAGATGGCCAACAGATACATGAAAAGATGCTCAAAACACTAACCATTAGGGAAATGCAAATCAAAACCACAATGAGATATCATCTCACACCTGTCAAAATAACTAAAATCAAAAGCACAAGAAATAAGCATTCGTGATGACGTGGAGAAAAAGGAGACCTTGTGCACGGTTGGGTAGAAATACAAATTGGTACAACCACTGTGGAAAACAGTACAGAGATTCCTCAAAAAAATTAAAAATAGAAACACCATGTGGCCCAGTAATTTCACTGCTGGGTATCTACCCAAAGAAAACAACACCAATTTGAAAAGACACATGAACCCCTATGTTTACTGCAGTATTATTTATAATAGGCAGGATATGGATGCAACCTAAGTGACCATCAATGGACGAATGAATAAAGATGTAGTGTGCATGTGCAATGGAATGCTACTCAGCCATTTTTAAAAAGGATGAAATCTCACAATGAGTGATGACAAGAATGGATCTAGAGGTATCATACTATGTGAAATAACTCAGGCAAAGAAGAATACCATATGATTTCACTTATATATGGAATCTAAAAAGCAAAACAAATGAACCAACAGAAGGAGACTCATGAATACAGAGAACAAAATGGTGGTTGCCAGAGGGGAGAGGGGTGGGGGAAAGAGGAAAATATGGGAAGGGGATTAAGAGGTACAAACGTCCAGTTATAAAACAAATAAGCCACAGAGATGAAAAGGATAGCATAGGGAATACAGTCAACAATATTATAACAACACTGTATGGGGGCAGATGGTGACCACATTTGTTATGGTAAGTCCTGCATAATGGAAAGAACTGTCAAATCACTATGTTGTACACCTGAAATGAATAAAGCATTGGATGTCAACTATACTTCAATAAAAAAGAGGAAAAAAGAATGACTAAACATACAAAATGCTTCTGTTAACAGAAGGACTAATGCCAATATAAAAATCCTTAGTCAAAAGAAAGGAAAGAGTGGGGAGAAAAGCTAATATAGAATAGGCAAGAAAAATGGAAAGGGACTAAGATGATGGATTTAAACGAAAGTATCAGTTTTTACGTTAAACAAATGGGTCTACGTTACAAAGAGAGTCTGCCTCCATTTTTGGAAATTTCAGTGCCGACAGGTCTTAAGTCTCACCCTTCCCTTACCCTCCCCCACATCCAGGAAAACTGATAAGCTGGTGCTCTCTCCTTTGGCACCAGTAGGAGATTCAAACCACGTAAGCCCCGGACCCAATACTCTAACCACGTCTCCCTTCCTTGCTCTCTCAAGCCATTTCAGACCTCCTCTGGGAGCCTGATGTGTTCTCCCAGACAGCTTCACTTATGTAAGTGATAAACCTTTTCATATCCTCTGGCATGTATGTGTGGTGCCATCAGCCTCAACGTCCAGCACATTTTGCGTAGGGATCTATCATGCTTCTTCAGTGTGGCTAAGGCAGTTTACGTTTTCTAATTAAAAAAAAAAAAGATTATGACACCTGATTTAACAATACAAATCCCAACCATATACCATTTATAAGAGATGTACCTAAACCATAGGTATCGAGAAAGGCTGCAAGTGAAGGAATGAAAAAAGATTTACACGGAAACCTCTAAATATATTTGACTTTGTTAGATTAACATTTAAAGATAAAGGAGACTTTAAGGTAAAGTGTATTACCAGAGATAAACACTTTTTTAAAAATAAGTAGTTCAACTCACTACTATACAATGGAATACTACTCAGCGATCAAAAAGAATGAGATCTTGCCGTTTGCAACAAGATGGATGGAATTAGAGTGTATTATGCTAAGTAAAGTAAGTCAGCCAGAGAAACACAAATCTCAAATGATTTTGTTCACATGTGGAATTTAAGAAACTCAACAGATTAACATAGGGGAAGGGGAGGAAAAATAAGATAAAAACAGAGAGGGAGGCAAACCATAAGAGACTTAAATACAGAGAACAAACAGGGCTGCTGGAGGGGTGTTGGGTGGGGGGATGGGCTAAACAGGTGATGGGCATTAAGGAGGGCACTTGTTGGGAGGAGCACTGGGTATCGCATGTAAGTGAGGAACCACTGGGTTCTACTCCTGAAACCAAAGCTCCACTGTAGGTTAACTAACTTGAAGTTAAACAAATTTAAAAAATGTTTTTGAATAGTTCAATTCAGAGGATAATGCAATTGTTCTAACACTGTATGCATCTAATAAAATCACCTCAAAATACAAGTGTGTGAATAAAGTATCAGAGAGGATACAGGCAGGAGATTGTTGCGCACCTATTTCAATAACCAAAAGAGCAAGCAGCCAGCCAACTGAAATATAGTAAATGTAGACAACATGATTAGCAAACACAATGGACACATCTTCTACAATCCCAAACACAAAAGATACATTTTTGTTCTCAAGCCTACATGGAATATTTACAAAAATGGACCAAGTGGTAGTTGCTCGGGGCTTTCTTTTTTGATAAATCATTGTGCTGTATATTTGTATTTTATTTACATTACTGTTTTTATACTATTTTTCCACATTAATCTGGAAATTCTCTGCCTAGGATTATTAAGACCCTCCACTGTGTCAGAGACTGAGGCTCTTTCTATTTCCTGTTTTCACAACACATATATATCTTCCATTTTCAAGGCCACCCCTGGTCCAAAATGACTGCTGAAACTCCAGCTGTTGCAACCACTTTCCAAATACGGGAAGAACAAGATAAGAAAAGGGATTTCACAGCTCATTTAATTAATTAATTAATTAATTTATTTATTTATTAATTTAGAATATGCAGGTGGGGAGAGGGGCAGAGGGAGAGGGAGAGACAATCTTAAACAGGCTCCATGCTCAGCACGGAGCCTCATGTGGGGCTCAATCTCATGACCGTGAGATCATGACCTGAGCCAAAATCAAGAGCTGGATGCTTAACTGACTGTGCCACCCATTTAAAAAAACAAAACAAAACAAAACAAAACAAAACGTTTTTTTTTTTTTTACAAGCTCATTTAAAAAATTTTTTTCAAGAATTTGCAAGTCCTATTTCTGCTTGTATCTCTTTGGCCAACACTTGTTACTTTCACATCTAGCTTCACAGAAGGCTGGCAAGGGAACTTTTATTTTGGTTGGCCATGTAGCCAGCAAAAAAGAAAAAAGAAAGAAAGAAAGAAAAAGAAAAAGAGGGTTTCATTGCTACACAGGGAAAACTAAAATGATATCCAGACACTGAAATGGAAAGAGAGAAACAAAGGATTCCCATTTTGATCTTATCTTATTAAATGAACAATTTTTTTCCAGCCCCAGCCTATCACCACCACCACTATCAGAAAAAGACAAACATAGCTCCCTAGGGTCCTCTTTGGCTGTATTCTTTTGGGGTGGTATAAGGTGGGAATGGAGGCATCAGGGAGGAATGTGTGAGCAAGCAGTTACTAGGTCAAATGAGTTTTGCATCCATACCCTAAACATAGTAGGTTTAACAAAAAGCTATGGAAGTTGTGAGTTCCAAGTTAAAATGAGTGAACTGCATGGAAACTGAAGTCATTAATAAATACAGCCTCTATTTCATGTGGGATGTCCAAGGCTAAATCAAATGCAACTGTTGAAAGGCCAGATGTTATTCCCATTGCTACATTTCAGTGTTTTCCTGGAAGTGATCTCACCGTGATGGCAATGCTGTTGTCCAACTGTGCATACTATTTATATCTAGAACCCCAGCTTTCAGGTTTATAATGCAACAAACTGAAAACAGCTATTGCTTTGAATATTGAGCCTGTCAAGGGAATTCAAGCAGAATCCTCGGACTGTGGTGTATTAACTCTGATGGCTGTCCAGAAGGCAAGAACTTATGTAACTTGTAAACACGTGGGGGTTATTGTCATGGGGATCTGATGCACGGCTCAGACAATGCTACCACATTGACCCATGTGGGGAATCAAAGTCTCCACTGTCCTTCACTGTTCTCTTCTGTGAAGAAACAAGTTAACCACAATTATCACCTACACATTACAAAGTGTATGTGGAAAAGGACTTTGGGTCAGAGCCATAAACACAGTGCCAATCCTTAAAAGAAAAAAAAACACAACAGAAAAGAAAAAAAGAAAAAACAAAACAAAGAGAGGGGTGCCTGGGTGGCTCAGTCATTTAAGTGTCCAACTCTTGATTTTGACTCAGGTCATGATCTTGCAGCTTGTGGGATTGAGCCTTGTGTTGTGCTCCATGCCAACAGCATGGAGCCTGCTTCGAATCCTCACCCTTCCTCCCTCTCTGCCTCTCCCTTGCTTGTGCGTGCTCTCTCTCTCTCTCTCTCAAAATAAATAAACTTAAAAAGAAAAAAGAAGAAAACAGACTATCAGAAAGAAATGCGGTGATGCCTTTGATCTGGAGTGTTTTTTTATTTTGGTTTTCATCTTTTTATATACTTTTTTTTTTAACATTTATTCATTTTTGGAAGGCAGAGAGAGACAGAGCATGAATGGGGGAGGGGCAGAGAGAGACAGAAACAGAAGCAGGATCCAGGCTCCAAGCTGACAGCACAGAGGCCGGCGCGGGGCTCCAACCCACAAACCATGTGATCATGACCTGAGCTGAAGTCAGATGCTTAACTGACTGAGCCACCCAGGTGCCCCATGTTTCAACCTTTTTAAATGTGAGGGTGAAGAGATGCATCAGGAGAAAACAAACTGTTTTTGAAGACTAGCATAGAATTTTTTAAGCAGAATTATATCACCTTGGTTTTATTTGTTCATTTCACAATAACATTATTTATATGAAGGACAAATGATAGAGTTATTAACATATTGATAGCTAAATATACTTTTAATATTTCGCTTACAGTATAAATGGGAACATAGATAGTTCTTGTGTTGTATATCAATATGAAGGAAACTAATGCCTTAGAATGACAGAAACAATAGCTAACATTTTTGGGGTGCTTCCCATGGGCCAGGTTATCTGCTAAGTGGCTTGTACGCTTTATTTCACTGAATAGAAGGAGGTTCTAGTATCATCCCCAGATTCAGCAGAGGAAAATGAGGCACGGGGAGGGTATATCACTTGCCCCAGCCCACAAGTCTCTTGAGAAGTAGAGCTGGTACTTGAGCACAGGTTGCTGGCTCCAGAGACTGTCCTTATGAGGCTGGACTGCACGGCCTGGGATTAAATGAGACATAATGCATTTGGGGAGCTTAGCCTAGCACTTGGCATACAATGACCGGCCAATAAGGGCAAACTGAAGGACATTTATTCAAAAACAGACCAATACAAGCTGCAACTCACATACCTTCCACATCACTGAAAATGCCAGAGAGGGCAGTTAAGGTAATGAAAGCTACGAGAAACCTTGAGTTGAGGGTCACTTTTTGGGTCGACCTCTGCCTCACAAGTATCCCTGGGTTCCAGCCCTGCCTCTCTGAGGGGCTGGGTGGCTTCCAATCACTTAATCCTCTTTGGATCTTCTGTAAAACAAGAGGATTTGACTAGAATGACTCCTAAGCTTTCACTCTGCTCTGAACTTTTACAACTTAAGTCATCTCTAAGATTTTGCCTGTGAAAATTAGTCCAGGAGCCCAGGGAGGATGAAGCCTGCCTTGAATATGTAGGAAGAGATTAATTGCCTATTAAGAGAGCAGAGCAATAGAAGGGTCAGCATTTTCCACAAAGGATGAACTGTTTTGATGGCAACAGGCTGTGGTGGAAAAACTGCAAGCTTCCAGTGTGGGCATGACTCAAAACCAGAGGGCCAAGGAAGACCTTCAGAATAGCTGATGGTTTCGAATTATGCCCATTGACTTTCCTAATCCTATGCCATTTCAGACCCAAATGCGTCAGTCAGGATGGGAAATGCTGCAGGCTACTCCAGAGAGCAGAGGCAGAGGCAGTCTCTGAAGTCTGCTCAATGGCACCCACTAGTGGAAAGCCATGATGTGACCATGCAGACTAGCTGGTGGCAGGGGTTCCAACAGCTTTGAATACTGCTTAGGCCAAAAGTCCACTCGTGCATCTCATGGGGGTTGGGGGGGGGGGGGGACAGGCAAGGAACTGAAGGAGAAAGAGGGAACACCTTGTCCAAGGTCACCAGCTAATTAGAGGTAGAGTTGGCCTGTTGGCAGTCATTTTGGTCCATGCCGAAAAGTCACCTTCTGTACAATACACTAATCCTTCATCATTCATTTAATATTTATTTGTTGCTAGATACTAGTCACCATGTTACAATAGAGTGCAAAGTTGCTCTATGCTTAATCCAAGGAAATATAAAATATCTGGGAGAGTCTTAGTTCTTTTGATTCTATCATAATTTAATAAATGTGAAAATAAATGCTTGGGAACCCCTCTCCCATGAACATTTTATTGGAATCAAATGGTTCATAGAGATAAATAATATTGGAAGTAAGACTTATTTGACACATATTCTGAACTCCTCATGAGTGACCAGGACAACATATTGCAAATACTCAAATATAAAAAATCTGACAAAACCCACCAGTCTCAAAATAAGTATGTGGTAGTAATGCCATTTACTGGATAATCAACCAACACTTTTTACTTTACTTTTATTTTATTTTATTTTATTTTGTTTTATTTTATTTTTAAATTTTTTTTAACATTTATTTATTTTTGAGACAGAGAGAGAGAGAGCATGAACAGGGGAGGGTCAGAGGAAGAGGGAGACATAGAATCTGAAACAGGCTCCAGGCTCTGAGCTGTCAGCACAGAGCCTGACGCGGGGCTTGAACCCACAGACCACGAGATCATGACCTGAGCCAAAGTCAGACGCTTAACCGACTGAGCCACCCAGGTGCCCCTGTTTTATTTTATTTTTAATGTTTAGTTATTTTTTGAGAGAGAGACAGAGCACGAGTTGGGGAGGGGCAGAGAGAGACAGAGAGACGGAGACGCGGAATGTGAAGCAGGGTCCAGGCTCTGAACTGGACCCCATGATCCACAAGATCATCATGTGAGCTGAAGTTAAACCTTAACCAACAGAGCCACCAAGGGTGCCCCTCAACAAATACATTATAAATTAAGCATAGTTGTGTTCAAATAGCATTTAACCATGTTAGAGAAAGAAAAGTAGCATATGACTCCGTTCCTACATCAGGACAGGTTGCAAATCTTCACAAGGAAATAAGATATATATATATATATATATATATATATATAATAGATACAATATAGGACTATAATTTTGAGGTAATTTAAGTGGCTCAGAAAAAAAAAGTTCTGAGGGAGTTTTGAGAAAAGGTGCTGACAAATCTAGAAATAGCTAGGAGAACTTCGTGGAGCTGGTAGGACAACTTGACCGAACTTTAAGGACAAGAAGGGCATTTGAGTAGAATGGAAGGAAGAAAAAGTGTTCAGGGAAGCAAATTCACAAGGATTAATGGTGGTGGCTGAAGCAGGAATGAGCTCCGTGGATAGAAAGAGAGTATTCAGACTAATCCTGCCATCACTCATCTCATGACTTTAGCTTCTCAAACTTCTTCCAAGTTCCCATCTGGCCTCTTTCTTGTTTCTCTGCCTAGCCTAGAACTCATGGTCAGCACTTTGCCTCAAGCGTGTCAGTCCTGGGCTTTAGATACCTTTCAACCTCCCTCTGCTCATCACATCCTCTGTTCCCACTCCTGGGCAGTCAGACACTGCTGGAGACTCGATGCCTGGCTTCCTGGGCCCCAGCTGCTTCGCAATCCTTTTCTCATTTCTCATTTCTCAGCTGCAGTTCCAACCATGCTTCATCTCAAGCTTATGGTTGTTTGTTCACCACCTTCATCTTGTTTAGTTACCCAATCTTAGAAGATTGTGAAGCCATTCTACATGACTTCCCAACATACCCTGTCACCACTTTAAAATGTTTCTTTGTGGTCACTTACTCTCCATCCATCCTTCAGACCACCCTTCATCTTCCTACAGCACTGCCTTAGGTAACATGATATAATCAGGTTCCCTGACTCTTACATTTTCAGTCTCCCACAGAAGAGAGCACCATTATTACCTTCAGGTATTCTGTGCCTTAGGTGAATGTGAGATATAAAAGGGAAAATCTCTTTCCGACTTATTCACACCCGGAGCTCCCATGGTTCCAAGAGACCAGGAATGAAGAGTCATCCCAGAGAGACCATCCTCAGAGGGCAATGGGTGCAGAAGAGAGCTTCCCAGGAATCAAGGCCAGACAGTCATCACTTAACTCATCTGAGCTGCAGTTCTGGCATAAATCAGGACCACAAACGAATGAGTCAGTAAAGGAAAACACACAAAAAAGCGCTTTGTTCTTTTAAAAAGAAACACACCAAGAAATGAAGTCCTCTGAATTGTTAAATAGAGGATTTTTGCATAACATTCCCCCCGCCCTTTTTTTTTCTTACACCAAGATTTAGGAAAGAAAGGGACAAACTGTAACTTCTGATAATGAAAAGATGTTTCAAAATATTTGATAATGATCAACAAATGCACTAAGTCACTGACTAGGTGATTTCTGTTTCAAAACCAATGGCCAGAAATCCCTCTTCCAACTGACATTGCTCTTACATGATGAGTTGGAACAGCCTGTGCTATTTGCTATCGAAAATGTGGGGCCTCAGGCTAACCTGAATGCCTGCTCCCTTGTGGGATTCTCCGTTTGCTCTAGCACACCACCCACTCTCTGCTCTTCCCGGGCCGCCCTTCTGTTTCTGTACGGTTTGGCACTGGTAAAATACAAAGAGAAGTGCAGAGCGCTCACAAAATGCAAAACATGCTAATGAAATGTGGGAATTAGGGACGTTTCCCTGGCTCAATCATTTTCATTATGTCTTATTTCTCCTCTAACTCCTCATCAAAAGTTTTAAATTGGACAGACCATAAGGAAAGTTTTCAGCGACATTGTAATTAGGTACATAAAGCTTCCATAAATTAAACCAACATAATGAAATTTCCTGAAGTCCTGTGAAGGCTCCCACAGCTGCAGGTCCCCACAGCATGTCAAGTTTTGCCTCTGTTCTAGTTCAACTCTTGAAGTCAAAGCACATAGTTAAATTCTTATTTCCGAAGCAAAGGTGCTAGGCTCGTTAATTTTATGGATTAACTTGGCTAGGCCATGGTACCCAGATATTTGGCCAACACCAGTTTAAATATCTCTATGAAGGTAGTTTTTGGATTAACATTTAAATCAGTAGACTTTCAGTAAAGCACATTACTCTCTACAATGTGTGTGAGCCTCATTCAACCAGTTGAAGTCTTAAAAGAAAAAAAGATGGAGGTCCCTACAAGGAAGATGGAATTCTGCCTCCAGACTGCCTTTGGAATCCAAGCTCCAACATTAACTCTTCCCTGGGTCTTCATCCTGACTGTCTGCCCTGTAGACTTTGGACTTGCCAGCCTCTACGATTACATGAGCCAATTTCTTAAAATAACTCTTCCCTCACGTTTTTTTTCTCTCTCTAGTATGTAGTCTATAGAGGGTTATTTTGGTATACATGGACTATATACATAAGTATATAACATAAATATAAAAAATAATAGGGCTATTTTGTATGCACATACATGCAAATACACACACACACACACACACACACACACACACACACCCTACTGGTTCTGTTTCTGGGAAGAACCTTGATTAATACAAATGGATATTCTTTTGTTAACCACAGAAAGAAAACATCTCCAGCAGAAATAAAATTAGAGTTGACCCTGGAACCACATAGGGGTTAGGAGCACTGATCCCCTGAGCAGTCATGTATAATTTTTGACTTCCCCAAAACTTAATTATGAATAGACTGTTTGATCAGAAGCCTGTTTATCAAAATAAAACAGTCAACTAACTGCAACAGACATGTTTTGTATCTTCTATATATGTTGTATTCTTTAATAAAGTAAGCTAAAGAAAATGTTATTAAGAAAGTCAAGGAAGAGAAAATACATTTACAGTATTGTATTGTATTGACAACCCCCCCCCAAATCTGCATATAAGTAGACCCACAGAGTTCAAATCCCTATTGTTCAAGGGTCAAAAACATCTGAATTTAGAATTACAAAAGATCCTTCCATCCTAGAACTATTCTATTGTCCCTGAAAACTTCTGTTTACCTTGCTGTCTGGATCAGGTTCAGTTTAGGTAGGGTGATGAACTCTGAATGTCACAATCTCTATCTTTGATGTCCAACAGGTCCAGCTACATTTCTTTTCCTGATGGTTTCTATTTAGCAACCACAAAAAAATTGTTTTATATCTCTGACATCACTTCTCATAAAACACTTTAAAAGTAAACTTTGAAGACAGAAACACAAATGTACCTCACCCTTGCACAAATGTATTTACATATCCAACAATTACTTCCTTATCCTCTTTCATAGCATCCAACGCAAATCTTCCTGGAGCAGTTCCAGATCTCCCTAGAATCAAATGAAATCCAAAAATCCCATCTTTACTCCTGGAAACAAGCAAACAGTAGGATTGGGCTTGATTTATAAGGCGCTCTGAAATCCTTCATGGGCTCAGGCAGCTACAGGACAATCAACACTCCCTTTGCCTGTGTCGTACATTCTGACCCATTGTCATCCTCATTCTCATGTCCAGGGTTGACCCCTCCCAAGTTCTCAGGCTTTCCTGGCTTATTTGCCTCCCGACTCCTCTTCCATTCTCACAGTGCCGCACCCAGCGCCTTGCACACATGCTGCCCACCAAATGTGGGCTGGCTTGAATTGTGGAACGGTGAAGTAGCACTGTAACTTTCGAAGTCAGTTTCTTTTTCAGGAGGTATCAGTAGCTAGAGAGACATTTTAATCCCTGAACAGAAGAGCATCATTTCTTCCATTGTTGTAATGAATTTATCATTCAGTTTAAGAAGTTCAGCTGGTCTGAGTCAATCAGAACAATGGTGCCAAGAATGTGTGTGTTGTAACCTCTGGCAGTGCTCTGACCATGTCTGTGTGTGGTGCAATTTGAGGGTTCAAAGCTCAGTGGGCCCATTACATCTGTTTACCATGGTTTGAGGTAATCTAAGTCTGTGTTTCCCTAGGTGGCCCTGGGCTGTTTGCTCTCTGTTGGTCAAAGTACTAGCAGATGGTGAAACTGGGTGAGGAAATATGCCCACTGTGGGTCTGGAAGTATTTGATAGAGTGAGGGTTGTCTATTGACTGGGGCTTAGTACATTCTAGAATCTTATAATCAAATGGTCAGTGGTGAGACAAAATCCTTAGGCAGGATTTTAAAACCAAGAGTCTCTCATTTGTGAAAAAAGTGGGTTTAAATGAAGAGCAGGTATAGAGTCTTTGTTGGTTATATACTTGTGCCCAATGAGATAAAGAAAATTTTTATTGGGAAAAATTCATGTATAATTTAAATCTTGCAGGCTAGAGTGGTCTTGTTTTATTTTATGTCTTTTAGCTATAAGGTTTGCCAGAGATGGAGACTCAATCAGTTCACAAGAGCTCTTGAGAGCAACCTCAGGTAAAATATTAGTGGCTGTAAGCTGTGAAGGCAGAAAGTGTAAGTTTGATGAGTTGTAAGGAGTAACCTCCTCACTTTTGATCCTTTGTCCTTAGCACACAGTACAAATAAAGAGAGAGGACATTTACATTTTATACAGGTACAAGCACTTCCCATGGGGGTCAAGGCTCTGACAATCAGAAAAAGCCACACAATTTTATATGAGGACTCAGCACAGAGAGCAGCCAATAGATGTTGTCATTAGGAAAAGCAGATGCTGCACAGGCTAGACAAAGATTATAAGTCAGTACTTTAAATATGTTCAAAGAACTAAAAGAAATCATTTATAAAGAACTGAAGGAAAGTATGAAAACAACGTTTCACCAAATAGAGAATTTCAATAAAGTGACAGAAATTTTATATACGTATATAAAATGTATGCATATATAAAATGCATTCTACAGCTGGAAAACACAATAACGGAAATTAAAAAAAAATCTCTAGAGAGGCTCAACACCTGGAGGGAGAAGAAAGAATCAGCAAACTTGAAGATAGGTCTATTAAGATTACCTAGTCTCAGGAACAATAATAATAATAATAATAATAAAGACAAATGAACAGAGGCTCAGAGACCTGTGCAGCATCCTCAAGAATACCAATATATGCATAACAGAGTCCCAGAAGGACAGGAGAGAGAAAGAGAAAGACAGAAAGAATATCTAAAGAAATAACGGCTGGAAACTTCTCAAATCTGATGAAAAACATTAATGTACACAACTAAGGAGCTCAACAGAATCTAGGTAAGGAAAACTCAAAAACTCAAAGACCAGACACATCATACTCAAACAATCAAAAGACAAAGGCAAAAACAGAATCTTGAAAGCAACCGTCACATACAAGGAATTCTCAAGGAGGCTAACAGTTGATTTATCATCAGAAACTGTGGAGGCCAAAAGGCATTGGGAGGACATAGTACAGAAAACAAAACAAAAACAAAACAAAACTGAAAGTACTGAAAGAAAAACACCTGCTAAATAAGAATTCTACAACTGGCAAAACTATCCTTCAAAAATGAAGAAGTCAAGATATTTGCAGATAATCAAAACTGGAGAGAATTTGTTGCTAAAAGACCTGCTCTACAGGAAATGCTAAGAAAGTCCTTCAGGCAGAAATGACAGGACACTAAATAATAACTCGAACCCATACAAAAATAAATAAATAAAAAAATACCAGTGAAGTAACTACATAGGTGAATAAAGCAATAATTCTAAATCTGGGTGTTGATGAGCACACAATAGATACAGGTATAATTTGTATGACAAAGCAAAAAAGAGGAGTGACAGAATTGAGCTATATGGGGGAAACTTTTTGTATATGATTGCAATTCAGTTGGTATTAATCTGAATTAGACTGTTAAAGTTAAGTTTTAATTACCAGGGTAACCATTAAGAACTGAAAAATATATGGTAAAAGAAATGACATGGAAATAAAAGGTACACTAGAAAATATCTACTGCACACAAAAGAAGGTAGTAATGAGGAACAGGGGAATAGAAAGGCCTATTTGTAGATGATATAAGCTTGTATATAAAAAAAAAAACCTAAGGAATCCATCAAAAAAATGAAAACTCTTAGAGCTAATAAATTAATTTGGCAAAATTGTACGACAGAAGATATATATACAAAAAGCAGTTGCATTTCCATGCACTAGGAAGGAAAAATATGAGAATGCAATTAAGAAAACAATTCCATTTGGGGCACCTGGGTGGCTCAGGCAGTTGAGCATATGACTTCGGCTCAGGCCATAATCTCACGGTTGGTGAGTTCGAGCCCCACATAGAGCTCTGTGCTGACAGCTCAGAGTCTGGAGCCTGCTTCAGATTCGGTGTCTCTCCCTCTCTCTGTGCCTCCTCCACTTGCACTCTGTCTCTCTCTGTCTCTCAAAAATGAATAAACATTTTTAAAAAAGTTAAAAAAATTCCATTTGTAAGAGCAGCAAAAACCATAAAATACTTAGTAATACATTTAACAAATGAAGTGTAAGATGTACACCTTGAAAACTACAAAACTCACTGAAATAAATTAAAGAGAACCTAAATAAATGTTCAAAACTTGGGGAGGGGAGCCTGGGTGGCTCAGTCGGTTGAGTGTCTGACTTCAGCTCAGGTCATGATCTCAGGGTCTGTGAGTTCAAGCCCCTCATCGGGCTCTGCTCTGACAGCTCAGAGCCTGGAGTCTGCTTCAGATTCTTTGTCTCCCTCTTTCTACCCTTCCCCCACTCAGGCTCTGTCTCTCTCCCTCTCTTAAAAATAAATAAACATTTAATAAATTAAAAAAAAAACTTGGGGGGTTAAGATCATTAAGATGACAATACTTCCCAGACAGATCTACAGATTCAACTCAATCTCTATCAAAATTTCAGCCACCTGTCAGTCTTTTTCCAGAAACTGACGAGCTGATTGTAAAATTCATATGAAAATACAAAGAATCCAGAATAACCAAAACAATTTTTGAAAATAAAAAGTTGGAAGACTCATACTTCCTGATTTCAAAATTTACTAGAAAGCATAGTCAAGTCTGTGCATTATTGGCATGGGGCAGACATATAGATCAATGAAACAGAATCAAGAGTACAGAATTCCAACAAGGGTACAGAAAATAAAATTACATGAGGGGTTCCTGGATGGCTCAGTCAGTTAAATGTCCCATTTCAGCACAGGTCATGATCTCACAGTTTGTGGATTCGAGCCTTGCACCAGGCTCTGTGCTGACAGTTCAGAGCCCCTGAGGCTTCCTTCAGATTCTGTGTCTCCCTCTTTCTCTGCCTCTCCCCCACTTGCGTTCTGTGTCTATCAAAAATGAATAAACGTTAAAAAACTTTTTTAATAAAACAAAATAAAATAAATAAAAATAAATAAAACAAAATTACAGGAGGGAAATGATATGTCTTTTTAACAAACGGTGCTAGAAAAACCAGATAGCTACATACAAAAAGATAAATTTGGAACCCCTACTTCACACCATATATAAAAATTAACTCAAGATGAATCAAAGACCTAAATGTAAAATTTAACACTCTTAGAATAAAATAAAGGCATAAATCTTCATGACCTTGGATCAGAAAATGATTTTTTAGATATGACACCTGCAACACGAGCAGCCAAAGGAAAAAAAATACAGTAAACTTCACTAAAATTAAAAACTTCTGACCGTCAAAAAACACCATCAAGAAAGTGAAAAGACAACACATATGGTGAAACCAAATATTTGGAAATCATGTATCTGACAAAGACTAGTACCTAGAAGATAAAAAATAACTCTTACAACTCAACAATAAAAGGTTAAATGACTCAATTGAAAACTTGGCAAAAGATTTAAATAAGACATTTCTCCAAGGAAGATATACAAATGGGCAATAAGCACACGTAAAGGTGTTCAACCTCACTGGTTATGAGAGAAATTCAAATCCAAACCACAATTAGATACCACTTTATATCCCCTAGAATAGCTATAATTAAAAAGAGAGATAATAAGGGGCACCTGGGTGGCTCAGTCAGTTGAGCAACCAACTTCATGTCAGGTCATGACCTCATGGGCCCCTCGGGCTCTGTGCTGACAGCTTAGAGCCTGGAGCCTGCTTCAGATTCTGTGTCTCCTTCTCTCTCTGCCCCTCCCCCACTTGCACTCTGTCTCTCTCTCAAAAATAAACATTAAAAAAACAAAAAGAGATAATAACAAGCATTGGTAAAGACATGGAGAAGATGGAACTTTCATGCATTGTTGGTGCAAATGTAAACTGATGCACCTGCTTTGGATAACAGGTTAACAGTTCCTCAAAAAGTTAAACACACAGCAATTCCACTCCTAGGGACAGACCCAAGGGAACTGAAGACACATGGCCACACAAAAGCTTGTAGCTGATTGTTTATAACAGCATTATTCATAATAGCCAAAAGTGGAGACCTTCCAAATATCCATCAACTACACAATGAGTATGTTCATGCACTGGACTATTATCCAATCATAAAAAGGAATAAAGTTCTGATACATATTACAACATGGATGAACCCTGAACACATTATGTTAAGTGAAAGAAACCAGACAGGAAAGGCCACATATTGAAGGATTTCATTTATATGAAATGTCCAGAATAGGCAAATTCAAAAAGAGGAAAAGTAGATCAACAGGTGCCAGGAGCTGGGGATAGTAGGAATGGGGAGTGGTTACTAACGTGTATGGTTTTTCATTTGGGGGTGACAAAAGTTCTGGTAATATTTGTGTGATTTTGTAAACAGACTAAAAAAGGGTTTTATTTAATTTAAAATAAATTTTACAAAATTTAAAAGGGTAAATTTTATAATATATAAATTAAATATTAATTTAAAAAAGATTTAATATGTCAGCAGATATTAAAAAAAACACACTTACTATAGTAAATAAATAATGGTTATTCCTCTTCCTCTCACCCCACTCCCAAATCCTAAAAAAAACAGATATCAAGTGTCACTGCTTTTGTGTTACCTGGCCTACATCCAGGTACTCCCAGTTGAAAAACATGGGCTTAGGGTGCCAGAAAGGGAATCAAAGAGACAGAGGTTCATGGGTGCATTTGTGTCACTCAAGAGGGACATGTTTTCTAGTCCATTTAATCAAGAGGAAAAAATTTAAAAGATTCCACATAGTTGGTTGGAAAAGCCCTTAAAATTCTTTATCTCTTATTGGTCTCATTCCAAATTGATCAAACCACTTCTCCAAGGGCTCCAACATCAAGAAGGGAGTACAACCCCTCAGAAAAGAGGAATCACCTCCAATGAAAGTCATACCTACTTATCTATCTACCTCTGTGTTCATTTATCTTCCAGTAACTTGATGAATTTGAGTCACTCACCCTGCCTGTGTCTGAGTCTGGGATACTGAAAAAAATACAATTATAAATAAAAAATAAATAAATAAAGTAAAATAAAATAAATAAAATAAAATAAAATAAAATAAATAAGAGCAGACTCTGGATTAAGATAAATTTACCTCAATCAAGAATGACAAGTAGATTTTATTTTATTTTTATTTGTAATTTTTTTAATGTTTATTTTTGAGAGAGAGCGTGCACATGAGCACGTGAGCGGGGGAGGGGTGGAGAGAGGGAGACACAGAATCTGAAGCAGGCTCCAGGCTCTGAGCTGTCACCACGGAGCCCAAGGAGGGCTTGAACTCACGAACTGTGAAATTATGACCTGTGCCAAAGTTGGACACATAACCGACTGAGCCACCCAGGCGCCCTGAGAAGTAAATGTTAATCAAGATGCTTTCCCAGTTGGGAAAGACTCTGTGAGGAGCAAGATCATGAGGACACATCTGAGTAGAGTTTGACAGATGACCGTGCTTGATAAGTAATGTCTGCCTTGGATGTAGGCAGGAAAGTAATGGTACCTGCACTTCACAGTTGCCACTCTGACACAGATAATGTTCCCTCAGTAGCCTCTAGTCAGCAAACCTCCTGGCCACATCCCTCTAACCTTGAAATACTGTGTTAGACATGACACAAAGTTGTGTTGTATGTCTACATTTCATAAAAAGAGCTTTCCCTTTTCAGTAGTTTACAACTTAATTTAAAGCAAATAAAATCCAGGGCGCCTGGGGGGCTCAGTCAGTTGAGCGTCCGACCTCCGCTCAGGTCATGATCTCGTGGTCTGTGAGTTCGAGCCCCGCGTCGGGCTCTGTGCTGACAGCTCAGAGCCTGGAGCCTGCTTCAGATTCTGTGTCTCCCTCTCTCTCTGCCCCTCCCTCGCTTATGCTCTCTCTGTCAAGAATAAATAAAACATTAAAAAAAAAAGCAAATAAAATCTAATGCCGGTTTTAGGAATGACAACCTGTCCCCTCCCCCCCTCCCCCATTATCCTGTGAGTAAAAAAGTAAATGGCTTATTAGAAAATGCTTCAAGTTCCTGTTTTCTAGGATAAGTCAACTGCCCCATACATTGGAAAACTTAGGAATGATTCTCCATATTAAAATTATTTTGGGGGGGATCCTGGGTGGCTCAGTTGGTTAAGTGTTCAACTTTGGCTCAGGTCGTGATCACATGGTTTGTGGGTCTGAGCCCCAAGTCGGGCTCTGTGCTAACACTTCAGAGCTTGGAGCCTGCTTCAGATTCTGTGTCTCCGTCTCTTTCTGCCCCTCTTCCACACTCATATGCACACTCTCTCTCTCTCAAAAATAAACATTAAAAGTAAATTTAAAAAGAAAAAGGAATAAAATAAACACATAAATAAAAATAAAATGATTTTTGTAATCAAACCCCTCCCCTTTGCTAACTGCACTTCCCAAAGCTGTGGTGACTAATGTGTCATACTTGCAATTGTTACCGTTGTCTGTCCGCACAGAGGATTTGTGGGGGGTGGCAGGAGCGAGGGAAAGGGGGTGGGAGAAGGTAGAATGGATTTAAATGTTCATTCGGCATTCTTAAATCAGAGATGGAAAGTGACACACAAGGCCTCATCATGAGGCTAAGGCTCTACTGGCCACAACTTGTATTTAATGCCTTCTTCATTCTTATCATGACTAGGACAGACTTTAGCAGAGCAGTTTTGGACTAATTTCAGATTTCTGAAGGCATTTGTTTAATAAATCGGTAGCTTAACACAGCATGCTATTTCTAGGTAGGTTCATTTTAGTGAAACACAGAAGGAAGGAGCCAGTGCGTTTGGTCAGGTACCCAGGCCAACAACCCTTTGCAAAGCACGCCGGCCTCCTCTCTTTCACAAAGGCCTCCAAACTGCAGATCAAATCAAAGATCAAAGCTACCAAAGAAATTATATCTTCACCCTCTAGCCCACTATTCCCACAGTTAAGGAAAACCAAAAAGGTTTCATGTAAATTGTTCCCAAATGGAAGCACTCAGACATACCCAAAACTTCAACTCTTCTGTGATTTAGTGTTCTGTAATACAGCTACTTCTTAAAAATCAATTAAGAAACTATTAACAAAAGGATACAATAGCCCTGAGAGAAGAAAATCAAGTGCTTTCTTTGGCTAATCAGAGAAGAGCATACGATTCAGTGGTTTTTATCATAAGCAATTTGTTCATTGGCTCCTGGAATACAGCCAACCCTCTCACTCTGGAATTGAACTACCCATCTCAGAGGAAGCAGGAGACAGGTACAGAGAAGCCAGGGCAAGAGGAAGAAACAATCTGAGTCTTGCAATTGCATGAGCTCTCATGTAATTTTACCTCAAACTCTTCTAACTAGACGGGAGAATGATGCGGTGAAAGAGGCAAGTAACTTTTAGTTAATCTCAATGCCGGAAGTAGACTTTAGCACCACTGCCCTCAAAGCTAAATTATAGCCAGTTTGAATTTCTCCTCCTCCTTCAGGTTCCCTCTGGCTTTGGTGAAAGTGCTAAGAAAAGTAAAACAGTCAAAGCATGGGGGAGAAATGAGAGGTCAATTTAATGCTGATAGTTGAGCTTGTCTTGCAAAAGTTAAATGCCCTTCAGTAACTGTAGCCCAACAAGTCACCTTACTTCCACACACATTTCCTTAGGAGGAAGTAGAGCTCAGAGAAGATAAAGGTCTTATGCAAAACTGTGAATAGGTCAGAGTTTCTCATCAAAAGATCTCTAGCACGCGGCAACCACCTCAACACTCCTTACAGTCACGGACGACACACAAGAGAACAGTGACAGTGCCTCCTATCACTTCAAAACGGGCATTGGCCAGCCTTTCAAACAACTGTTGGGTTAGCTAGCTTATATTTGCTTCAACTCCTGTAATATTTCTTTGAACACCATGGCGTTTACTCTGTTCAATAATTGTGAGAGCTGATGATTTTCTACTATAAATTAAGGGGTGTGCTAGGCTGGCTTCAGTTAGGGTGGCTTGGCTACGGTGACTCTGTTCCACGGGACTTTTACTCTCTTCCTGGGGCCAGCAGGTTTGTCTGGGAAGGCTCTCTGCACGGCCAAGGCAGAACACAAGAAGGCAAAAGACATGACACCCCGTAGGGCTCAGGCTGTACTCATGAACTGTTACTTGTGTCTCCTTTGATCGGTCACAGCATGTCATACAGCTGAAACACATACCAAAGGTTTGAAAGGCCTTCTGCCTCCTTAGAGTCATGGGAAGGGTGTGGATTCAGGGAAGGGTAAAAAGAACTGGGGCCACAATCTCAGTCTCCCACAGCTACTGACAAATTATTTAAAGGGGGATGTTTCTGTAGAAAATCCCAAGGCCTCATATAATATTAAGCGTAACAAGAAAGAGATGTTAATACACAGAAATAGTGTCTATTTGTTGAAAAATATAGAAAAGCACAGAGATTCATATAACAAATAGCCATGTATCTACCTCTAATAATTAACAAATACTTTCACATGTTTCCCTCTCACATTTTTACTAAGTATTTTAGAGTTTAAGCACTCTGTATACCCCTCCACAATTCTATTTCCCTCCTTCCTGAGAGGTACCTATTATCTTAAAATTAATCTGTGCATATTTTTGTATTTTTCCTATGTACACAGCCATTCATGAAGTTGCAGCCCAGAAGATAGTCAGCTACCTTATCACTTTCTGTTAATGTTTAGTCAGCATTTCCAATAAAATTAACTCCTTCTTCAGATCAAACACTTTTACATAGGCCCTACATGTGAACCAAATAGCTACCCAGGGAATATTTGACTTTGACTTGCTTCATTCTTGTTTTTCTGTGTGTCTCACAGTAAACGAAAGACGTGAATGATGCAGAATTCCAAGGCTACATAATTCAACCTTGGCTATTCTTCAAAGAGTGTGGGGGCAATTCCAATTATCAGAGAAAGAAACATCACAAGGAAAGCAAAAGCCAAATGTTTTCCACAGAAGTCCTCCTTTTTGCTGTCTTCATTTCGACTGGTAAGTGCAAAAAACAATTTTAGAATCTTGGCTAATTTTAAAAAATGGATTTCAGTAACAGATTCAAAAGTCAGGAATATCACAACCACAAGAGAAATGTGTGTGTTTGATTACGGAAAATGGACTAGGAAGAATACAGGGGAAAGGGGGACTTCTCCTGACTTCCACCTGAATGCTGTCCTTCTTGAACAAGGGAATCATAAAAGTGGAATAGAGGAGTTTAAGAAAAGTCTATTAATCTTGGCCTAGGATTTAATTGGAACATAACTAGAAAATAAGAAGTTTGTATAAGAATTTGATTTGGAGAATTCCTTATGCAGCGACTGGCGTGGATTATGGCAAAGGGAACTCTCGCTCCCTTAACCACCACAGCAGGAGAGGAAAAATGAATACGCTAATAAATCACCTAATATCTGCCTCAATTCCCCAGGATAAATACTAGTTGCCAAAGTGATGGTATTGTATCTCGATCAAGATGTTGACTTGAAGTTTGGCTCAAAGGTATAAGACATTTGAAGCCCATCTTCTAAAAAATATATTAAAGGATATACTTAAACAGCCATATACACTTAAATAGCCATATTCTGTTGTTCCTCTCACAGCACATATATTAATGAATAGTAAAATATCTTTGACGAAAATCAACAATCAAATTAGCTGGTTCTTGCTTTTGCTTCTGTTTTGTTAGTTTATTCTGAAGTGAAAGGATGAGTTGGCTAACTGCATCTCTCTGTGAACGTTAACATTGGAAATCTGGGAAATTTAATTCAATTGAGCATTTATCTCAATTTAGCATATACTAAAGAGAAGATGCACCTAAAACAAGTGTGCACAAAATACAGTGAGAGAGCCAGCCCTTCCTCCATGTTTTACTCCTTCACAATTTTTCATATATTTCTACTCCCTTCCCTTGTCTTCTCCCTCCACTCTAGGCTAAATTGGTCCGACATGTTCTTATTTCTAAGAATCTCCCTCTTCCATGTTTGCAGACAAAAAAGAGATCTATTTAGTTCAGAGTCTGCTTTGCTAGTTCAGAGTTTGCTTCTTCAATTCAAACATTTTCTTGGATTTGATTTTTAGGACTAACGATAAAGGAACATCTCAAAGTTACTTTAGAATTTCTTGAATTATTTCTTGGCACCATGCTGTTTGATTATTTTTGCTTAACCTAAACACAGCGGTCCCAAGTAATAAGCAAAGAAAGTTTGAGAATCATAACTTAGGGCATTTATTAGTTGATAATCTGAAACAAACCATAATGATGGAGATTAATGCTTATAAATAAACACATTTACAAATACGGTGTATGTCATAAGACAGAATTTTATGGTAAAGGAAAAAGCGAACTTTACACCGGAATCGGGAATTAAAGGAACACCTGCCCATAAAATATAGAAAGTTAGAGAAAAACTATAGTGAAAACAGAAGCGTTGAAGCTACTGGAAGACTGACAAGGTAAAAAGAGACTGGAAATATGTGAGGCCAGGAAATCTGCTTGTCATGTTTCTCTTTTTTAGCTCTGGCTGGACCATGGGCTAATATCTGTGCTGGCAAGTCTTCCAATGAGATCAGGACATGTGACAGCCATGGCTGTGGCCAGTATACTGCTCAAAGGTATGGGGCTTCACAAATAACCATAAATTCTTTTGGTTCTTAACCTCTTTGCTTAGTGTCCTTGCCTCAAATGCTCATGGTCATTTCCCTTTAACAGCAGGACACAGCGATGAAACCAGCTGGACTACTATCTTTAGAGCAACTTCCGAGACCTCTGTTTCAAGGATAGCCTCTGAATTGGGGATAAAGCATGTAATAAAGAGAAAGGGGAAAAAATGCATGTTTTCCTTCTCAGTGTTACCCACCTGGTTTTTCCAAGGTGAAAATCAACATTACTATCACATTTTATTCAAGAGGGACTTGAACTGAGGTATGAAGGGTTAAGGCACCTGTCCACCACAGCTGGAGGTGGGAAAAGCTGCATAAGGATTCACGCTTTTGGTTCCTCTTCCCATCACACCATGATGTCACTGACCCAGGATGTGGGAGTTCAACATCAGAGGCTGGCCCTCGACAGGCCATTTCTTCTAAACAATAAGGGGCACATTTGTGAATTTTCAATAATGCACAGCACCACCTTAGGGGTGCCACTCTCTGATGAAATAGCCATGTGTCCAACTGCATCATCGATCTCCATCCTAATTATAGTGGAGCTCTCACTTAAACAAATGCTACTTACAAAGCAACCTCAAATACCTGGAGTAGCAGGGTTGAGATGGGAAATATGGAAAAATGGCCGCTCAATTGCCAGAATTAAGACTTAATTTGTTCATACCCAAAAGTGTGTATGCACTTGACTTCTACAATAATTTACTGGTTCTTCACTTGGAATCCCACTCAGTGTTGCTTTATACACAATTCTAACAATCCTCACAAATTGGATTTTTCAGGTGTTAGCCTATTAGAAGGGGGAGGGGGCTGGAAAGAGTGAATGTAAACAACAGTGAGGATTTTCAGAGACAACTTAAAGAAATCTCACAATCTGGGATCATTTTGTGTTTGTTCTTGACCCACTTTAATAAACTCAGGAGGTATCACTCACTGTATTAAAATACCATATACAAAAAATGTTGTTTATGACAACTTCTGGTCACTGAGACAAAAATAAGATGAGGGTGACATATGATTCTTTTATGATAGGTTCCCATAAAGAGATAACTCTTTTACAACTGGTCTTGAAGGGGGTCAAGATTCATGTATCTATAAAATTTACTTATATATGGGGGCACCTGGGTGGCTCAGTCGGTTAAGCGTCTGACTTCAGCTCAGATCATGATCTCGCGGTTTGTGAGTTCGAGCCCCGAGTCGGGTTCTGTGCTGACAGCTCGGAGCCTGGAGCCTGCTTCAGATTTGTGTCTTCCTCTCTCTTTGCCCCTCCCATGCTCATGCTCTTTCTCTCTCTGTCTCTCAATAATAAATAGACGTTAAAAAAATCTTTTAAACATTTACTTACATATGGAACCCTGGGTGGCTCAGTCAGGTAACTGTCTGACTCTTGATTTTGGCTCAGGTCATGATCTCACGGTTCAAGGGATCAAGTCCTGCATCAGGCTCTGTACTGACAGCATGGAGCCTGCTTGGGATTCTCTCTCCCCCTCTCTCTGCCCCTCCCCTGCGCTCTCTCTCTCAAAATAAATAAACTTCAAAAGAATAAATACGTTTTAAAAATTTACTTAGATTGTCTCATTTCCCCAAAATGCCATATAACAATAATAGCTAATGAATTCTTAAAGCCTCTCCATATACCAAATACTATCCTAAAGACTTTAATCTTTACAATATGGTTATTACTACCTGCAGGAAGGGAGGTTAAAATTGTGCTAAAGTTGGGGCGCCTGGGTGGCGCAGTCGGTTAAGCGTCCGACTTCAGCCAGGTCACGATCTCACGGTCCGTGAGTTCGAGCCCCGTGTCAGGCTCTGGGCTGATGGCTCGGAGCCTGGAGCCTGTTTCCGATTCTGTGTCTCCCTCTCTCTCTGCCCCTCCCCCGTTCATGCTCTGTCTCTCTCTGTCCCAAAAATAAATAAACGTTGAAAAAAAAAAATTGTGCTAAAGAGAGGAAACCTGGGACCTCCCAATATAGTGTAGCAGTTTCAGGGTTTGATATCCTAGTCTGGGAACAGTGGGCTAACACCACGTTTCTGGGCAATAAAGTTCCTAGGACAGTTTCCTCAGTCTGTTCATTCTTATTTACATTTTAGAAATCATAGGCCTCACCAGGGTGTGGACGTCTTGTGCTCTGATGGATCGACTGTGTATGCGCCTTTCACCGGAACGATTGTAGGCCAGGAGAAACCTTATAAGAACAAAAATGCCATTAATAATGGAGTTCGGATATCTGGAAGAGGTGAGAGGTGCTGTCTATACCTGGGGCACATGCTGGAAATGTTTGATGCTTATTTATTTAATGCACATGCCATATGCCGAAGTGTCATACGTCCTTCAAGATAGTAACATCTAGAATACAAAGGCCATAGGGTACCAAACTAAAACAGCTAGATGCATTTTCAAATACGTTCCACCTCTTCCTCTGAAATCATTTTCTTTATGCACACACTCTACCTAACCCCACAGCTGACTGAAGGGCTTTCTTCTTGTGGCCCATGTGGTTTTGCCTAATAGTCTACAAACAAGATCACTTTCAACGGTATCTACTATAATAAATAAATACTTTCATTCATCAAAATACTACAATTCAAAGATGTTGGCATTCCTGCAAAAGTTGGCTGGAAAATATTTTCAAAGGCTTCTATGTTCTAGGTTAAGCTGGGTCACCCAGTACTCCAGGTATTGGGCTTCCTGTTTACTTGTGTGTGTCGTTCTAGTTCCTTCATTCTCGTTGATGTAGAGGGCTTGATTCTATGCATAGATCTTCATCTACGTAATCATTCTTCTCTAAGTGGACATCTGGGTAGTATCGAGTTTCAGGCAATTATGAAAATTCCATGAACTTTCCTGCATGTGTCTTTTAATGAACACTAATGTGCATTCCTGTCAGAAACGGGCCCTAAAGACACTCCCCTCACCACGATAAGAAACACTTTGTGAGGGAGCTCACATCCTCAAGGGCTCTATGGTGGTTATTCTCTATAGGACCCAAATGACAAGAGAAACCGCTGCCACTGGATGGAGTCCACTTAGTAAGCAAGGCCAAGGTTGGCATGGTTACCTAACAGGCTGCAGAGCTGAAGAGGCCATCAGATTCATCTGAAGGACAGAGATCTGTGGCATTGTCTAGTTAATCATGGTGACCCAAGAAGTGAACAAACGGGCAGCCTACTAAAGCCTGATTTGATTTGTATAAATGGAAACACTCTAGGTCTGATGAACAAAGTCGTGACTTTAATCATCACCATACTGGGTCACAAAACTGCCTCCCACCCCCAGATTTGCACCAGTTCACAAGCCCAGGGCCCCTTGAAAGAAACCAAGGCTGAGCCCCTTTGAGGAAGGGCTCCATCACACAGCCTAAAATTTTTTATGTTTATTTTTATTTATTTATTTATTTAGTTTTCAATATATGAAATTTACTGTCCAATTGGTTTCCATACAACACCCAGTGCTCATCCCAAAAGGTGCCCTCCTCAGTACCCATCACCCACCCTCCCCTCCCTCCCACCCCCCATCAACCCTCAGTTTGTTCTCAGTTTTTAAGAGTCTCTTATGCTTTGGCTCTCTCCCACCCTAACCTCTTTTTTTTTTTTCCTTCCCCTCCTCCATGGGTTTCTGTTAAGTTTCTCAGGATCCACGTAAGAGTGAAACCATATGGTATCTGTCTTTCTCTGTATGGCTTATTTCACGTAGCATCACACTCTCCAGTTACATCCACGTTGCTACAAAGGGCCATATTTCGTTCTTTCTCATTGCCACGTAGTACTCCATTGTGTATATAAACCACAATTTCTTTATCCATTCATCAGTTGATGGACATTTAGGCTCTTTCCATAATTTGGCTATTGTTGAGAGTGCTGCTATAAACATTGGGGTACAAGTGCCCCTATGCATCAGTACTCCTGTATCCCTTGGGTAAATTCCTAGCAGTGCTATTGCTGGGTCATAGGGTAGGTCTATTTTTAATTTTCTGAGGAACCTCCACACTGCTTTCCAGAGTGGCTGCACCAATTTGCATTCCCACCAATAGTGCAAGAGGGTTCCTGTTTCTCCACATCCTCGCCAGCATCTATAGTCTCCTGATTTGTTCATTTTGGCCACTCTGACTGGCGTGAGGTGATATCTGAGTGTGGTTTTGATTTGTTTCCCTGATAAGGAGCGACGTTGAGCATCTTTTCATGTGACTGTTGGCCATCTGGATGTCTTCTTTAGAGAAGTGTCTATTCATGTCTTCTGCCCATTTCTTCACTGGGTTATTTGTTTTTCGGGTGTGGAGTTTGGTGAGCTCTTTACAGATTTTGGATACTAGCCCTTTGTCAGATATGTCATTTGCAAATATCTTTTCCCATTCCGTTGGTTGCCTTTTAGTTTTGTTGGTTGTTTCCTTTGCTGTGCAGAAGCTTTTTATCTTCATAAGGTCCCAGTAATTCATTTTTGCTTTTAATTCCCTTGCCTTTGGGGATGTGTCGAGTAAGAGATTGCTACGGCTGAGGTCAGAGAGGTCTTTTCCTGCTTTCTCCTCTAGGGTTTTGATGGTTTCCTGTCTCACATTCAGGTCCTTGATCCATTTTGAGTTTATTTTTGTGAATGGTGTGAGAAAGTGGTCTAGTTTCAACCTTCTGCATGTTGCTGTCCAGTTCTCCCAGCACCATTTGTTAAAGAGACTGTCTCTTTTCCATTGGATGTTCTTTCCTGCTTTGTCAAAGATTAGTTCACACAGCCTAAAATTTATACCATAAACCTTACTTCTAGCTGTCCTCAAAGGCAACTGCCACCATTAAGCAGGATGGCTGTACACTGGGGAAGAAGAAAGAATTGCGCTTCTCAGAGACTACTGGACACTTGCTCAACAACTGAGACTTAATTCTTGGACACCCGAAAGGCCAATGTGGTCAATCAGTCAGAATAGAGGCTTCTAGGGTCAGGTGATCAACGTAGATTTTCACGAGGGTCCATCTGACAGTGGTCCCAGTGTGTCCACAAATCCACTCTCTGGTAATTTCCCCCGTTTCAGAATGCATAATTGGAATCAGCACACTCGCTGATGGCAGAATGTTGTACGAGCAGGAGAGCTGGATCACTTGGTACATATGTACCTTCTGCTCTAACAGCTACTGCGTTTCCCAAAGCAGAAGTTCCAATTTACACTCCAACGAGGAGTAACAGTTCCGGTTGCTCCATACACAATACTTGGTGCTATCTTCCAACTTTCCACTTCAGCAATTCTTTTTTTTTTAAGTTAATTTATTTATTTTGAGAGAGAGAGAGAGAGATAGAGAGAGAGAGAGAGTGCAAGCAGGCAAGGGGCAGAGAGAGAGAGAGAAAGAATCCCAAGCAGGCTCCACACGGTCAGTGCAGAGCCCAACACGAGGCTCAAACTCATGAGTCATGAGATCATGACCTGAGTCAAGATCAAGAGTTGAACACTTAACTGACTGAGCCACCCAAGTGCCCCCCCCCATTTCAGCCATTGTGATGAGTATATAGTGGCATCTCATCGGCTTTATTTATTTTTATTTAGATCCAAGTTAATTAACATATAGTGTAGTATCGGTTTCAGGAGTAGAATTCGGTGACTCATCACTTACATAAAACACTCAGTGCTCATCACAAGTACCGTCTTTAATACCCATCACCTATTTAGCCCAACCCCCACCCACCTCCTTCCATCAACCCTGTTTGTTCTTTATAGTTAAGAGCTTCTTATGGTTTGCCTCTGTTTTTATCTTTACTTTTCCTTCCCTTCCCCTATATTCACCTGTTTTAGTTCTTAAATTCCACATATAAGTGAAATCATATGGTATTTGTCTTTCTCTGATGGACTTATTTAGCTTAGCATAATACACTCTAGTTCCGTCCATATTATTGCAAATGGCAAGATTTCATTGTTTCTGATGACTGAATATTCCATTATATATATACCACATCTTCTTAATCCATTCATCAGTCAATAGACATTTGTACTCTTTCAATAGTTTAACTGTTCTTAATAGCATTGTTATGAACATTGGGGTGCATGTGCCTCTTTGAATCTGCATTTTTGTATCCTTTGGATAAATAAATACCTAGTAGTGCAACTGCTGGGTCATAGGGTAGTCCTACTTTTACTTTTTTGAGGAACCTCCATTCTGTTTTCCAGAGTGGCTACTCCAGTTTGCATTCCCATCAACAGTGCAAAGGGTTCCCCTTTCTCCACATCCTCTTCAACATGTTGTTTCCTGAGTTGTTAATTTTAGCTATTCTGACAGGTATGAGGAAGTACTTCATTGTGGTTTTGTTTTTTATTTCCTTGATGATGAGTGTTGTTGACCATATTTTTCACAAGTCTGTTAGCCATCTAATTTCTTTGGAAAAGTGTCTATTCATGTCCTCCACCCATTTCTTCACTGGATTGTTTTTGGGTTTTGAATTTGAGAAGTTCTTTATAGATTTTGGATATTAACCCTTTACCTGACATGTCATTATTGGCTTTAACTTACATTTTCCTGGTGGCTAATGCAACGGAGCACCTTTTTGTATTTATTGATAGCATGGATATTATCTTTTGTGAGGTGCCTATTCAATTATTTCTCCCTGTGTTTTCTGCATTTTTCTTATTGGCACGTAGGAGCTTTTTGTATATTGTAGATGAGTCGTCTGTCAGATCTATGTATTGTAAATATCTTCTCCCACTTCATGGGTTACCTTTACACTTTATTTTTGCTGTCTTTTAATAAACAAAAATTCTTATTTTTCTTTTAGTCCAATTTGGTAGTATTTTCCTTTATTGATAACATGTTTTTACCTGTTTAAGACACATTTGCCCATCATAAAGTCATAAAGGTATTTTTTTCTTCTGTTTTATTGCTTCATCTTTCATATTTAGATTTATAATCCACTTGGAATTGGGTTCTGTGTAAGGAATGAGATAGGGATCAAGATCTTTTTTTCTCACATTACTTTCTGACTCAGTACCATTAAGCTGAAAAGACTATTTTTTCCCCCTACTCTAATGCAGTATAGTCTTTTGTGGTAAGTCATGGTCTGAATAAACATGGGTTTGTTTCTGATTTTTCTATTGTATTTCATTGGTCAATGTGTCGATCTTACACAAATATCCAACTGTCTTAATTACTGTAGCTTTAAAATACATCTTGGGAGCGCCTGGGTGGCTCAGTTGGTTAAGCGTCCAACTCTTGATTTTGGCTTAGGTCATGGTCTCATGGTTCATGAGATTGAACCCCACGTGGGGCTCTGCACTGACAGTGTGGAGCCTTCTTGGGATTTCCTTTCTCTCTCTCTCTGCCCCTACCCCACTTGCACTCCCTCTCTCTAAAAATAAATATTAAAAACCAAAAACACATCTTGATATAACATAAATCTTTCAAATTTATTCTTTCAGATTGCCTTGACAATTCTTCCTCATGTGCATTTCCAAATATATTACAAAATCAGTTTATCAGGGGCATCTAGTTGGCTCAGTCAGTTAAGCTTCTGACTCTTGATCTCAGCTCAATGATCTAGAGTGCCTCATGATCACATGGTTGATGAGTTTGAGCTCTTCAAACTCATGGAGTTTGACAGCGTGGAGCCTGCTTGGGATTCTCTCTCTCCCACTCTCTATGACCCTCCTCCACTTACACACACACACACACACACACACACTCTCTCTCTCTCTCTCTCAAAATAAACAAACTTTAAAAAGTACATTAAAAAAAGAATCAGTTTATCAATTTCCACCAAAAATTCTGCTGGGACTTTGGGTTTGCATTGACTACACAGATGAAATCGAGAACTGATATCTTAAAAGTAATGAGTCTTCTAATTAATTAACATGTTATATTCTCCATTTATTTAGTTCTTCCTGTACTGTTATATTAGTTGTCACATTGGTTTGCAGGGTTGAAATTGTGCACATATTGTTTAACATGCATATAAGACACATTATATTGATTTTGTTTAGATCTTCTAAATCAGCAATGTCCACAGAAATACAAGTCACATAGATAATTTAAAATTCTCTAGTTACATTACGAAAGTTAAAAAATAGGTAAAATTAATTTTAATAATATATTCTATTTAATTCAGTGTCTATAATATTATTTTAAAATGCAACATAAAAATTACTAGTATTTTACTTTTGCTGTACTGTCTTCAAAATCCAGCATGCATCTTATACTCAAAGTGCATTTAATTCAGATGAGCTACATTTCAAGTGCAGACTGGCCACTTGTGGCTAGTGGCTACCATGTCAGACAGCACAATTTTGTCTACTTGACTGTTTTCACTGATATGTGTATTAAAATCTTCTAGTGTGTTTCTATTTCTCCCTGTTTCTCCAGTAGTCTCTGCCTTATATAGATGGTTTGTGTTTAGTGTGCAGGTGGTTGTAAATGCTGTATCTTCATTGGATTTAGCATTACAAATTGTCCTCCTTTGTTTTGTTTCAATGCTTTTTGTCCCGAATCCGAATCTCTGATAACAGAATCATAACCCTTGCTTTCCTTATTGTTTCCATTTGCTTGACAAATCTTGATCCAGCCGTTTATTTTTTGCCTTTTTCAACTGTTGTGTTTTACTGTATATAGGATATAATTGGGTTTTGCTTTTTAAGCTAGTAGGAACATTTTTTTAACAGATGAGTTAACATTTATAGATATAACTCATATATGTGGTCTCAACATTGTCATATTACATTATGATGATAGTATTATAATAACTCCACCTATCTATTTGGTGGGTCTTTGTCTTTAAAATTATTTTCTTTGGGTATTTAGTAAGAGTTTCAATCTTGTGCCAATTATGTCCACTTCTATTTGTCTTTAAAAGTCTCATCATTTTATAAGAATATGTCTTAGGGGCGCCTGGGTGGCGCAGTCGGTTAAGCGTCCGACTTCAGCCAGGTCACGATCTCGCGGTCCGTGAGTTCGAGCCCCGCGTCAGGCTCTGGGCTGATGGCTCAGAGCCTGGAGCCTGTTTCTGATTCTGTGTCTTCCTCTCTCTCTGCCCCTCCCCCGTTCATGCTCTGTCTCTCTCTGTCCCAAAAATAAATAAACGTTGAAAAAAAAATTTTTTTAATAAAAAAAAAAAAAAAAGAATATGTCTTAGAGTTGAAATTGTTCTGGGTGAGAACAAGAAAATATGTTAATAGTCTCAATTTTCTCAGCTAGCGTTTTTCTGTTATTCCTCAATGTCTTTATTAAATTTTCATATGAATCTGTTTTCCCTTCGGCATCTTGTAATTTTAGTCATTTCTGGTATGATTTTGTCATCTTCCTCAATTTCCTCATTGAGTTCAATCAACTCATTTTTTTTGTCTTTTCTTCCATTTCTGTTATTTTTTGAATTTCTGATTCAAGGCTACTAAAACCCAGATAAAAACTAATTTAATTTCTTTTCTTTTAGGTTTTTGTATAAAAATGTTCCATATTAAGCCAATTAAATATAAAGGTTCCATCAAGAAGGGAGAAAAACTGGGAACTGTATTGCCCTTGCAGAAAGTTCATCCTGGCATACAATCCCATATACATATTGAAAACTGTGACTTGAGTGATCCTACTGCATATCTCTAAGTAGAAGACAGATGACCAGATCTTCTAAATAGAAAACGATCTTCTTAAAAACGTGGATGCATATCCTACTTTTTCAAGAAATTTGTGTCCAAATAAAAACATGATGAGTGCAAAATAGAAAATAGTGTTTTATTTCAACTCATTGCCACTCTGATTTTTGATTGTCAACTAATTTCTGAGAGTTCTCTGATTTTTCTGTTACATATGGGATCTGAGGGGTTCTGCTTGTTTGTTTATATTTCCTTAGTCTTCAATACATAGGATTAACAAACATGACTTCCAGCTATCCAGGCTGCATTTTTGGTACTTCTAAAACTAGCTACCTTTCTGCTTGAAAATAAGAAAAAGGCTGAAGTTATTTTCTTGGTACAAGAAGAGAATGTTGCACAATGCTAGACACACATGCACAAATATTGAGTGAACAAATGAGAGTTAAACTTTAGTTAAGGTATTGAAAAGTTTCAGCAAAGCAATATCCTCAGGTATGTCAAACTGGTCACAGGGTGAGGAGCTTGCATGGATTAAGACAGAGTTTGCTGGTCTGCACAACCACACTTCCCCACACTATATCAACAAGATTTTCTAAATCATAAATGATGGCATTCCAAGAAAATATATTAGTAGTCTCAATTTCAGCAAGAGCACATTATAGGAAGCACTGGAATGAGAAAGAGGTCTATCTTAACCTGAAGTATCTCCTGGAACCAAGTCAGTCAGCCTCATCTAGCCATATGCATATCGTAGCCACTTATTTCTACACTTTATTTTTTTTTTTAAGTAGGCTTCATGCCCAGCACAGTGTCTAATGTGGGGCTTGAACTCACAACCCTGAGATCACAACCCAAGCTGAGATCAAGAGTCAGATGCTTAACCCACTGAGCCACCCTGGTGCCCCTCTACATATCACTTTAAATCTAGATCATTCTTCCTTAGTTATGTTGACAACAGGTAGGAAGGGGAAAAAAGACCATACAACTATTCAAAGGACCAGAAATAACTGGCTCCCTGGATTTTAGTTAGTGAGAAATGAGTAGGTTGATTTATCATTCTGGAAACTTTTCACGAATTTTTGCTTAAATCCTTTTGGAATTCCAGTGAGAAGATTCCATTCTTACTACAGATGTACTAATGGAAAACGTAATTAACTGAACTTTACTAATGGAGAAGTAGCTGCATTTGTATGCTAGGACATGTACATACAAATGTTCATAATATAACTATTTGTCATGGCAAAACCTGAACAACTCACATCCCCGTGGACAGCTGATATGAACAAATGAACTGTGTGATTTAGCACAGAATGGAATAGTGTCTAGAAGTCATAATAAATGAGCCTCGGCTAAACATGACAAAATGGATGAATCACAACAATATACTTTTGAGTAAAAACAAGTACTTAAGGTTACATATAATATGATACTCTTTTTAGAAAGTCAAAATAATTAAAACCAAAACATAATTTTTAGGAACACATACAAGTGTGGTAAGAATATACAAAAAGGAAATCAAGCAAATAATGAAGACTAATTATCTCAGAAGTGAATAAGGGAAACCACACAGAAAAATTTAAGTGCTTGTTATGTCATTGTTGTCATTGTAGAGCTGGGGGGTGATTTCATGAGTATTTATTCTGATATGTTATACTGGTAACAAGACGTGAAGGTGGGTGGTCAAGAAGAAGGAGTTAATGAAGACTCTCAGTTCAGAGTCTCTACTACACAACTGGTTTATCCTCACATCCAGGTGATATTATTCTCTACCGTATCATGACACTTCATACAAGGCTAACAAGAGTCTGATTCTTAGTTAAAACAAAACCTATAACCAACACTCTCTGGTTGGATCATCTACCTTATTGATTCCTTATGGCCAAATAACTTTAGGTTGTTTCCGGAAATTAAAGTCGCTTTCAAAGGACAAAGACTGTGTTCCCACTGAGAACACAAAATAGGCAATAGCATGGAGACTTCAAAGACAGTTTTTAAAGGAGCCCTAAAATGTTTGAACAATAAATAATCAACCTTCCTAAGCGATTGTTTAAAAGACCAAACTCATTGCCCGGAACTGAGAGCTTCCCCAAGAACGCTGCCTTCTGCCTAGAACTGGATAAGCACTCTCATATCTGTTGAATGGAAATGCAAACTTTAGACCCAAGGATTACTCTTATGAAGAACCAGAATACAGCGCCCTCTGGTGCATCAGAAGGTTTTGTTTTTTAATTTCCTTTTCCTTTTAGATCTGGGTGTCAACATCTTCAAAGTATTGTTAAGGTTCAAATGATAGGAAAGTGATAGTACTAAATAACTTATTTTTCCTTTGTGAAATGATAGCAAAATATACTTCAAAAATTGTGTCAGGTTTGATGACTAAATTAGTAACGGAAACAAAATTACTTTTTACTTACAAAATGTTCTGAGTTTTCTGCAGGAAGGTAATTTAATGGAAGGACAAGATAAGTGGCCATTTTAATCTAGAATCCTCTAATCTTAAGTAAACAGTACTTTTCATAGGCTTCCAAAGTAAATGGAGACATCTTCATTAGATAAAGCATCAAAAATACTCTGTATTTTCTTGTCTTGATTTTGGCTATCCTAAAAATGTTTGCTATTCAATTTATAAAGCCAATAAAAGTCAGACCAACCAGGGTCATGTAATTAAGCTGATCAATTTTACTGAGTTGTCTTTGTAAGGGTTATTTTATTGTCTAGTTCACTACGTCTGACTACTGGGTCCCTAAAAACCACCAATTACAGCAGCAACTGTAAAAGAGGCCACTGGTACTCATTATCGCTCTGTGTTAGTAGGTAACAGGGAGAAACTCCATCTTGATCTCCCTTCTTTAGTCCCTCTCTTTGCTCTCTGGTGAAACCACCACTGGCATCCCACCACCTTACCATTCAGGTATATATACTCCTCCCTGACTCCTCCACCATGTCATGTTAGAGTAATACCCGATGAGACCGAAAGTTTACCTCTTCACTATTTCCACCATTACTCTGATCTTCAACCAGCCCGACCCTCCATCTTGGTTATCCTATTTCCTTTATGTTTGTCCCGTTATCCTAACCAGACTTTGAGTGCCTTCTTATATGCCGCTTCTGTAGCCTCCTGGAATCTTAAGGTATAAAGGACATGCTCTGCAATAGTAACAACTGTCTTTAAGAAACTGGTTTTATTTTTTAACCAGTATATGAGCTCCACTCCCACTTACTGAGGGTATACTAATGTACCACACACCAGTCTGAGAGTCTCAAACACAAAAGTAAATGAGGTAAGATGCCCGCTCTTACACAGCTTGCCCTGAGAAAGAACACGGGGGCAGGGCTGAGAATGCTTGCAGAAATACACGCTCTAAAAAAGGCAGATCTAAAATATGCTCTTTTTAAAAAAACTACCATGTACAAACCACAATGTATTCTATTCTAATTTCTTTAACAGGTGAGAATATTTAAAATTTTTTCCTAATTAAAAAATGTTCAGAACTGTAAAGTAATAAACACTTCTTTTTTCTTTTTACTTTAAGTTTAGATGAAGCAACTTTTTAAGTTGCTTTCTGAGAAAGAAACAAGATATTAAGGAAGGCATAAGGGAACAAGTCTGGAAATGCAAGTACCTAAGTAAAATTTACTGAGAGTCTACTATTTGCTAAGTATTATGCTACATGCTAGGATGCAACAGTGGGCAAAACCCAACAGTGATCTTGCATTGATAAAGCTTACAGTGCAGTAGAATTAACAGATAATAATCATAGAAGCAAATGGCAAATTTCAATAACGCTGAGTGCCACAAACAGAAGTCACAGAGTGTGGAAAGTCAGAAGCTTCCCTGAAGGAATAACATCTAAAGGAAAGATCTGAGGGAGCAAAGACAGTAATCTAAGCAGAAAGAAGAACACATCCTCACGCCCTCTGACTAGAGAGTGCATGGCAGTCTTAAGGAAGTGAAAGACAATGGAGAAGGGCCAAGGGGAAGTTTGGTACAATTAGGGACATGCCACACTATGTAGGGTCTTATAGGTCATTTTAAGCATATATCTTCACCCTCAAGTCAATACATAACTACTAAAGAGTTTTAGTTGTGTCACTAATGAAATTAGAAGATCACTTCTGCAAAGGACCTCTGGGACAATTCTAGATACAGAGGATTAGGTCAGTAAATGCTGATTCCCTCCCAGAGACACTCTGCAAAATTTACTTTTTAAAATTTTCAGAAGCATATTTAATCAATGAACAATTAGAATATTTTTATTAAATTGATCAGTATTAATTTTAATCTAATGCGCATTTTCTCTCAAGCTAATGTAATAAAGTAGAATTCAAAGTGTATTAGAAATTAGAAATGGTTTACTGAATTATAATATGATCTTATATAGTGCTAAAAATTAAGTACAATTAAGTCAGCCTCTGTAACTATACTTTTATTTTACTCTTAGTTTTTAATACTACATATCTTGTAAAACACACTAATACCAAGATAAAAGAGAAGTAATTAAAGCAATATAAAGTTATAAACATCATAATTTAGGGATCCGAAGCTCAATATTATAAATTTATTTAGCAAGCTAAAATATCCCTTCGAGGAAGGCTGAGGAACTCATTTACAAACCATTGATAGCGTTTAGCATATCAGCTACCTAATCCACAATACAGGATCTAAGCCCTGTTTATGGATATTTCTCGCTCTTAAAATTTCTACTTTTTTTTCAAATGTTTTTGCTGCAATCCATTAAGACAGTTTGCAAATGTTAATATACCTTACCTAAAATATTTCAACAATGCATCTTAAAATTTACATTTGCATAGACAGAAGCTTATCTTACCAATAAAAAAAAAATTAAGAATCTTTGGTAGCTAATTACCAGATAGGTAGGACATCAGGGAACCATATTCTTCCCAAGTATTTGGAGACTTCAGTGTGAATTTCATCTAGGTTATAATTACCATCAGGGATCAAAACGTCTTCCATTATGGAGAGGTGGGTCAGCCTTTTCCCACACCGTCTTACAAAATCAACGACTGCACTGCAACTCACTTCACACTCACTGAGGCCCAAGGCTGTTAAGTTTTTACAGCATTCAGCAATGCAAATAAGTTCATCGTCAAGAGTCTGAAGACCATTAGCACATACCACCAACTCAATTAGTCGTGGACAGTTAAGACCTATCCGGCCTAGAGCTGCTTTGCTTACCGAACGACCAAAATAAAGATTAGTAACAGGGGTTTCTTCTCTGAAGAATGCCTCAAATTCTTCTTCATATAAAAAGAAATACATAACAACATTAACTCCAGGGGAGTGTTTAATAAGTGCATCCCAACTTTGTTTTTTAATAGTGTGAAATTCAACCTGTCCAGGATTTTCACTCACAACATCAATTCGAAGATGTTCAAGGCGAACATGAGTTTCACTTGAAAGGGCTAGGAGAAGTTCATCACTTAGAATGTAATAATTCAATGCCAATTCTCTAAGGCCTTGACAATGGTCAGCTATACAAAGGATTCCTGCAGGAAACAGGGAAAAACTTTTAAGAACCAAGAATTACTGATACTAATACAACATTTCATAAATCTAAATTTGACATTAGTTATTCATTATTTGCCAAAATAGACATGAAATTATTTCTGAGATGGATGCCAAGATACAGGCATACAATTATATGCAGTAATAAAAAATATACGTATAATAAAATACATCTATGACTAAAATACTTTTAGATGCAATTTAAACTATGCCTAGTTTACAGATTAAGACTTCTTTTGAAAAAATATTACTTTTTCAATTGTTTCATAAGCATGTACTTTTCAGTATGAAATTACATTGTTACTATTAGTATAATAAAAAAAACATCAAAAAAGCTTAAAAAGATATAGTGTACCATCAGATGAAACATGAGGACAGCTACTCATTTTTAGGAGTCTTAGAGTGTCACTGTTATTGGCCACGAGAATCTTCAGTGAAGGATCATCCACTGGTGTATCTTCAATTTTGATCGATGATAATGATTTTGAGTTGACAAAAACAACTGTAAGTGCTGACACAAAATGAGACTTGCACGGCAATAAGGAAAGAATTGTGGAAACATTATTTAAACATCTAGAGCTTCAATCAAATAGGCCATTAAAACTACTTATATCAACACTTACTAACAAAAACACAGTGAAAGCAATCAACATATTAGTGTTTTTCATGACACCATTAGTCAGTAGAAGACAAAGTATACTTTCATACTTTTACAATTGATAAATAGAATGGCAAGAAAGGAAGAATGTTTCCAAAATTTCATACACACATCTTCCAATTATCTTCCATCTTAAGAATGTGATTGCCAATATTAAAAGGATATAATTATATTTATTTCCTGGAAGAGGGGCTAGC
Source organism: Puma concolor (assembly GCF_028749965.1). Taxonomy (NCBI): domain Eukaryota; kingdom Metazoa; phylum Chordata; class Mammalia; order Carnivora; family Felidae; genus Puma; species Puma concolor. Next base: position 128,341,190 of record NC_141667.1, read on the forward strand.
AACTTATGATCTGCTGGCCAAATCCAACCTAGTATGTTACTGTATGTCTCTTGAGTTCAGAATGGTTTTTATATTTTTAAGCGGCTGAAAAAAGTTTTGTAAAGAATAATATTTTGTGACATGTAGAAATTATATGAAACTTCCAGTGCTCACAATTAAAGTGTGGCTGGCACACAGCTGTGCTCCTTCACTTACATGCTGTCTGTGTCTGCTTTCACACTACCATGCTGGAGATGAGTAGCTGCAGAACTACAGCCTGTGGAGCCTAAACTACTGACTGACTGAATCTTTTCAACCCTTGGCATAGAATAAACAAATTTTTCATCTGGTTTATTCACTCCTGTATTTCTACTACCTAAAATAATATCTGGCACATAGGAGGAGATCAATAAATATTTGTTGATGAATGAGTAAATAAATAATCTTATTCTTTAGTGATACACCTTTTGTGGAAAATTAAAGACTCTAAAATGCATACAATTTCAAAATTTTTGACAGATAGAAAGTCTGAAAGCCAAATCCATGCATGATCATTTTCCCTTTTTCAAAGTCCATCCAGATTCTGCCAAAGGTTCTATTACTCCTATTAGAATGACCAAATTGGAGGGGCCACTGAGTGGCTCAGTTGGTTAAGCAACGGGCTTTGGACTTTGCCTCAGGTCATGATCTCATAGCTGGTAAGTTTGAGCACCATGTCAGGCACGTCAGGCTCTCTGCTGAGAACTCAGAGCCTCGAGCCTGCTTCAGATTCTTTGTCTCTCTCTCTCTGTCCCTCCCCCGCTCGTGCTCTCTCTCAAAAATAAATAAACATTACAAAAATTTTTAAAAAAAGAATGACCAAATTGGTTATGTCTCAGTTCATTTGTAATCAAGCACACTGGTTTATACTAATTGTAAATTGATGTATATAAATTTTTAAATGGTGGATAGCTAGATCTCTTTACCAAATTTTATTGTGACAAAAATTATTAGAGAAATACATCACGTTTTCCTTAAGAAATTTAAGGTTTACTTTCCCTTTCATCAACTCTCAATGGACCCTTATGGTCCTGAAGGATGTTTTTAAGCATTGGAGTACACACTTCATTATCGTATCCATATATTCCTTCAGCGCTCTCTACGCCTATGCCTGACAAAATACTGTCCTTGTATTTTATATTTCCTCAGTTTACAAGTGAAAAGAATTGACACTCAAGAGAGATACACAACTTTACCGGAAGCCACTCAACTCATTTAACTGTAAAGGCAGAGCTTGAAAGGAAGTCTGCTAATCACTGTTGCCTCACCCTCGTGACTGCATCAGCTTACCCAGAAAAGAAGCTGATGTGCTGCATTTGAGACAGCTTAGAATCTAACAATTTCAGGCTAATCTGATTCCATCATTCATATACAAGGAAATAACTGTTTAGAAGTAGTAAGTTTCCATCGGATGGCTTATATTACTCTAATCCCCAAATGACCCATTTTCCCTATCTCTTAAAAAGATAAACAAGCTAGTGGAAATGCTTGAGAGCCATGACCCAGTTTATGAGAGAGAAGATGCTACTATTCCTCGGTCCTCTTCAACAGGAAGGTTTCCATTAGCCGGTTTTACTGGCACCCATAATTTAGTGTTTATTATATACCAGGCACTACTTAACTCTAGGTTTACAGTGGTAAATAAACAAAATAGAACCCTTGCCCTCAAAGAACTTATGTTTTGCTCTAGGAGAAGAGAATGAACATGCTAAATAAATAAGGTAATTTCAGGCACTGATGAATGTTATAAAGAAAACACTGACATATAGTGGAGTGTAACTGGGGGAGGGGGCACTGTTTTAGCAAAATTGGTCAAGGAATGCTTGTCTGAAGAGATGGCATCCAAGCTGAAGCCTGAATGAAGACAGTTATTAGTTTATGCAGCAGAGACTGTTGACTGCTTCCTAACAACCATTCATCCCTTCTTTTTTGGTAATCCAGTCTCAATTTTTAGCTGGGCACATTACCAGCGAGCTAAGAAATATTCCTCGTCAAACAGAAACCTGATGTGGCCCCACAGCGAAGTGCTGGCCACTGAGATACCAACAGAAGCATTATGTGGTGCTCATGGCTAGCGTCCTTGAAAAGCAGGGGGCGTACCCTTCTTTCCCCACTTCTTCCACCTGGCTGCCTAGAACAGGATGTGATGGCTGGAGCTCAGAAAGCCATCTTGGACTGTGAAAATGAAGAAAATGCCTTAAAGAAAATGGAATGCATGGAAGGGGCTCGAGATCCCAACAGCTTCACCCAGCTATGCTCATGCATAGATTTCTTTAATGTAAGAGAAATAAACTTCAGCCATGTTGTGTAAGCTACTATCGTTTTAGAGTTTCTATTTTATAGAAACCAATATCATCCTAATTGGTATAGTTCATTTAGAATTATGCTATTCTACCTCCAATGCAGAAGCTATAGAATTACAAGAAAAACATCCACTATTGGCCATACACACTCTATATTCAAAGAAACTAAGTAAGGCACTTGAAAATCCTAAGTACAACATCTGAATTTTACATTAACGATAGCTACTGTAGAAACAATTATTAAAATTACAAAATATATGTAAAGAATGAAACCATGCATAAGCTATTTCAGCAAAAATACGTGCTAGTCAAGAGAAAACTGCCTCAAGTAACTCTCTGAATATAAGGAAGACACCATCTACTTTTAGTAAAAGAATCCTTTTTGCCTAGGTTGAAATATTTGAGAACTTTTGTTTATCTCACAAAAAAGCCTGGCATCTTTACCTTTGACACATTCATAAAACTTGGTTTGGCTGTCGAAATCAAGCCCAAGGTCTGGAGAGAGCAGTTTACCAGCTGAGAAAGTATATCACAGGCAGCTTCTGCTGATTCAGTACTACTGTCAACCTACAAAGACAATTTTAAATCTTAATCTCCTGAAGGTAAGTTATCAGAAAATTATTGGCAATATAACTATTTAACAGAATTCAATTGCAAAACTGTATTTATCCCGTCAAGCTATGAAATAAATTAGTATTTTTTCTTTATACAAAAGGTCTCAGACAAAAAGTGAGAAATAGAGCTAGTGACACAGTAACTTTTTAGGTCCTCCATGCTTTCAAATCCTCTACGATGACCTGAATTTTAGTAGTAAAATCCAGAGGAAGCAAAATGAAGTTTAAGTTATAGCTCAAGTTCTTTACCTCAATCTATGCAAATAACTACAGAAAAACAGGAAATTGTTCAGAATAAAAATCCTGCAAAATTCATGGACCGCTTCAATATTGGGATCTAGATCTACAAAAAAAATGACATTAACAAAATGCAAGTCGTTTCTATTTAACACTTTTCTTACCTTAAAGCTGATATACTGGAGATGGGTAGCATGCTTTTTAATGATCTGCTGAATGAGATCAGGATGTGTAAACTTAAAATATGAAGTTGCTGATTGGTTCAGTTCAAATTCAAACTTTCTCCAAAGGTCAGGAATATGAAAAACTTCATTCCATTTCCTACATACTGAAGATGCCCGGGCCCGATCTATTAAAGGAAGATACTGAAAAATGCGTAATACTACGTGGTGAGGCAAACTCCCCCAGTCTAGAAGAACAGTGTGCATGTGGGTGTGGCTGAGAGAAGAGTAGAACCCAGCTTTTGGTTGTTTCACTGCTGGTGAGAACTGGACAATTTTATTCACAACAGATAAACTGTTCCTCTTCATTCTGTAAACATTAAAAGATGTTAAGTGATAACACTTTCCTCATTTCCTAGACATGTGTCTTCTAATTGTATGGATTAACATTAGAAAATGAAAAACAGTTTAACAAATTTTAATAGCAATCTACTTTCATGCATTGATAGGTACTGCGACATGCTAGGGATATAGAGGTAAGAGGGAACTTGCTCTCAAAGAGCTATGGTCAAATCGTGAAATACCATGAGAAATGCCATCCCTGAAATTGGGACAAGTCGCACTGGAAGAATAAAGCAATGGTATGTGATTGAGTTTGTGAATGGGAGGGAGTGGTTGGGGAGGCTTCTAAAAGGAAACGTCTATGGAAGCAGTGTGTGTCCCAGGCTCATTCCTGGTCAATTACTGTACTCCTACTAACTTCTACAGAGAAGAAAGCATCACAGTGCAATTGTGCTAACAACTCCTGGGGGTTCTGAAAGACAGTAAAACATAATCAAAAGCATAGGCCTGGAAAAGTCCCAGCCGGGCCATTTACTAACCATGCAATCTTGTCTGAGCAAATTTAAGCCTCAGTTTCCTCGTCTGAAGACCAGGGAGAATAGCAGTACCTCATCTCATAAGGCTGTTGTGAGGATTAGAGTACCCTAAGTACTGGAACATAGTAAAGGTTTAATCATTGTTTCAGTCATTGTTGTTCTATTAAATTGTCCAGTGCCTTCTTCTGAACCAATTTCATTTCTTAAATTGAAGCACAATTTTCAGGTGACACCCAGGACAAAGGAGCTCTACTGAAGCTGGACACACCAGGGACAGAGCCTTGTAAGCAATGCACCTGATGCTCAATAGCAAAGGAATGAGTAGTCTTCTCCAACAAAAAGACATGATGAATCTCCAGGTATTAGCCACCTTGAGACACAACTAAGTTCCAGCAAATTTCAGGTCCAGATATACCCAAGTATACAGGTTTATCTTGTGTGTACATTCTACGTAAGAATCCAAAGTGTTTAAGCACACACACAATTATTTCAGAGGCAAAATAATGCTAAGAGTGGTTCTGAACTTTATTTAACTTTGGTAGACTATTTAACCCTCTTTTCATCCCTGAACATTAGAAATATATATATCTCTGTATGATGTGAAACATTTCTTAATTACAGGAGAAGGTTGGATCCCAAAAGCAGGACAGACCTATTAAGTTGCTACAAAAATGAAATGTCATCTTTAGGGTTTGGAAAACTAAAATGAAAAGCAAAAATAGTTGCAAAGCTATATCTCAAGAGCTACCACACACATTTTAGTATGAATCAACCAGTTATGCGCATGACTGAGAAACAGTTCAGTGACATAACATAAGATATATGAAACTGCTGACATCAATAATTCAAAGCTTATTCAAAATACGCTTATTTTTGTTTTCTTTTTCCAAAATGCACTTATTTTGAAAGGGCTGACCTACTCTTTAATTTTAATGCCCTAAAATGAAATCCAATGGCCCAAGTAAGGTAAAAGAATGTACAGTGGATCCTAAATTGAGAGCACATTTATAAACATTTTGCCTGTACGTGTTTTATTCGGTAAGCTTACAGAATGTATTGTTAAAATCTTACAAGTTATCACCAAAAAAGTTGTCGCTAATATAATCCCTCACTGGAAAAGCAGTGAAACCGAAAGTCAAATGAAAATTTCATCTAAGTATCAGGTTAGAAAACTGCCTTGCAGTTGTAAACAAAGGGACTGTGCTACACATTAAATCTGATTCTACATAACATGGATTGTTTTGTTTATTCAGTAAAATATTAAATTGCCAATTCACTGATATAATCACCAGAAATAACAGATATTAGATGAATACCGGTAATTCTGTTAAAAATAACATTTCATTTCCCTTTTCCTTGTGTACATTTATTTTCAGAGTATAAAACCCATCCATAAAGTTGGGGTTTTTTTTTTGTTTTTTTTTTTTAAGTAGGCTTCATACCCAGGATGGGGACCAACACAGGGCCTGAACTCATGACCCTGAGATCAAGACCTAAGCTGAGATCAAGAGTTGGACATTTAAGTGAATGAGCCACCCAGTGCCCCCACAAATCATAAATTTTATACAATCTAGTTCCAGGGAGCACCATTAAAATATATGTTAGAAGGCAAGACAAATTAATCTTTATTAGCCTGAAAACATGACATAAAAATTCTAACCTAAACATACATGATCATTGAAAAGAATTGGTGATTTCTCTTTCAAACTCCAATTTTCTTACCTAAAGGAGGCTTCCAAGTTATAGTTCACTCTGAATGAACCACATGAAGTAACAGCTGCCATGGGGTACTCACCAACATCCATGTGATTTCACTTCCTAGCTTGGCAAAATACCACAAAAATACATTCATCAGAATATATAAGGAAAAATCCAATAATTCTTATGCTTAGGATATTTAGATACGATCGCATTACGTTGAAGGATTTTGTTTAGCAATTATTGTTTCCCAAACAATTATTTTCTACTTGGGAGGAAACCAGTCCATAAAAACAACTCGGCTGGTTAGTGGGAACGTCACCACTCAAAATTAGACTAGAGGTTCTACTCAGAAGGCTACGATCAATCAGAGAGTTCTGAAAATTCATATTTTAATGAGCATGTATGGAGAGATATTACAGAAAGTTTAAGTAGTCCAAGATTTTATGTAGTTGCTTATGGGCTGTGTTAAATCTTTCAGTTCCAGTTTTTAGGAGCACATAATGCCACTACACTAATGATAATTAAATAAGAAGACATAAATTTTTATCAAATATCATTTGACTAGTCTCCTATTAACACATGCTTTTGTGGTTTTTTAAGTTTTTCACTGATGTTGATAGATATAACTGATTCATTCATAATCGATTCATTCCTAACATCTTTGGGGTCTGACCAATTTTAGGCACAGTGACCTACCAGAGTTAGAGGCATTCTATTCACATAGAAGAAAACAGTAACAGGTCTACATTGGGATAAAATTCACTGCCTTGGCATCATGAATAAATGTCGTAAAGTAAAAAATAAATAAATAAATGCATTCTTACTACTTTCATAAGCCAAATTCAACTATACAGAGGAGGTGGTGGGGGGCAATCTATTAATCCACTAAAAATTTCTAATAGCTGCTATCTACTACCTGCCAGCTCTCAATTTCTCTCTGAATCCAACTCCTAACACAGAGCTTTGGAGCACAGATAGGGAAAACGTATTTGAGTTTAACATCCACAATTTCATTTCCCCACCACTACCCCTTGATCTACTACTATCCGAACTACTATTTACAAGCTAATGGCAAGGCTGGTTCTCCCACTTTGTATTCCACTCCGGAAGTAGGCAGAAAGGAGCTACTGGCACATTTTCAAAGGAATATCACAAATAAGGGAAAGGTAAATGACCTGTAGTCCCCTCATCAGATGTCACACAATTTTATTTACTGCAGAAAATTTTTTACTGAGGTATCAAGTTGACTAATTCTGTGTTTGCAGGCCGTTGTGTATGCTGGAGAATACAGCAGTAATCTAGCAAGGGTACCATAACAGTGAATTACTATCTAAAACCCCTAAGAAGATGGTAAGTAAGTACCTATCACCGATCAATTCACTGGAGTCTTCAGAATCAGATGAACTACTTCCCTGGATACTGAGGACACTTGTTTGCTGTTTCAGAGTGACTATCTGGAATTGTGAGCAACAGAAGAACATAAAATCAGACTATGGGACCCCATCAAGTGATAAACCAAACTTCCAAAAAAGGATAGCTTGACACTGATCTTCAGTGCAAGTCTAGAGTTTGAAAAGATTTATTAGCATTCAGCAAAGAATGCAACAATGACTCAAAATCCACTTAGTGGCCTAATCACCCTAACCCAATTTCCTTTTTTGTTATCTTTACTAATTTGGCGGAACAGGTGAACATGTGAATTGGATCCTCTAAGAGTATTTAAGAAATCTCCAACAGTATTCTTGAGAAGAACATTCTGAAAGACATTAAACGAACATCTTGAAGCCAATCTGGTGGCAGCAATGGAAACAACTATCTTTTGCATCATCACTTCTTCCAGAATTGGTTAAATGAATACACAGGAAGTATTTTAGAAAGTTTCAAGTTTTCAGTCATCACAATGCTAGAAATATTGTGTGAATATTACAGATAATAGAAGATTCAAAACTACCTAAAACCCTAGAGAAAGTTGTTGGAAGCAGCAACATGAAAATGAACAGAAATTATTATCAAAGGTCCTTTATTTAAGCTGCTTTCTAAAACAGCAAACTAGAAATCTCATTGCTGCTACCACAGATTAAAAGGCATCTGCTAAGGGGTCTGAAATCCTAATCAAGGAAGGTGAGCCTGGACAGATGGGCTGAAGATCAGCTTTAAAACACATAGCTTTCTTTTTTTGTTTATTTTTTTATTGTTTTAATGTTTATTTGTTTTGGGGGGGGGGGGAGGAGCAGAGGGAGAGGGAGACACAGAATGGGAAGCAGGCTCCAGACTCTGAGCTGTCAGCACACAGAACCTGATGGTGGGGCTCAAACCCATAGCGTGAGATCATGACTTGAGATGAAGTCAGATGCTTAACCGACTGAGCCACCCAGGCACCCCAAAAAACACATGGCTTTCTAATGGAAGAGTCAATTATGCTAAGGGCCAACATTTCTTCCCCAGAGTTTATCATCCAGGTAGAAAACAAAACATAATTTTTTTAGAAATATTGTAAAAAATATTTACAGTCTTTGCAATCCACATGACCTCAGCTGCCTTCTAAATCTAAAAACTGCAATTTCAAAAAAATATGAAAATCGGGGCGCCTGGGTGGCTCAGTCGGTTGAGCGTCCGACTTCGGCTCAGGTCATGATCTCTCAGTCTGTGAGTTCGAGCCCCGGGTCGGGCTCTGTGCTGATAGCTCGGAGCCTGGAGCCTGTTTCGGATTCTGTGTCTCCCTCTCTCTGACCCTCCCCCATTCATGCTCTGTCTCTCTCTGTCTCAAAAATAAATAAACGTTAAAAAAAAATTAAAAAAAATATGAAAATCAATTACAGTATCATCGAGGGTTCAATAAGGCAAAAAGAAGTATTATGTCAAATAAAATCTTTCCTAAGGCAGTGATTCCAGCATCTTGGTGTTCTCACCACTGATTTAGCAATTTTTTATACTCTCTCAAAACTCTCTCTGTGCCCTTAAGATATGCTTATTGAAAAAAAACTTTAAATTTTAAAATAGGCATGTTTCCTTTTAATGACTCAGGAAAACTGAAATTTTCAAAATATGTGTAGATTGAAAACACCTTTTGAGATGCAAGGAGAGGGTTATATAGAACCTGAACTGGGCAATCTGTTAGAATCCCTGGATGGAGGAGGGAGGGCTGTGTAAGCTTTTTACTCTCCTTCCCCATCCCCAACCTCTCCAGCCAGACTCTGAAAGAGAAAAGGCAAGCCAGGTCCCAGACCAGGAGAAGCCTTCGGAACTGGGGAGGGTCCAGGACCGAACAGTTAAAACAAAGGATTCAAGAAAGCATTTTGCAACATTTTTTTTTTTTTTTTTTTTTTTTCCTGAGAAAATCCTCCTAATCCATTCAACTTCACATTTTGGGAAAAGTTTCCGAGCACACGGGCCAAGACAAAACGAGTCCCCTTTGAGTGCAGAATGTCCCAAGTCGCGGGAAAGGTCTAAGTCTACCTCTGTCTCGGACATCTCTTTATGGCAAACATAAACTCCGCCGCTACCCTCCCGTAACCTACCCCCTCCCCCCCCCCCCCCCCCCCGGGCAGTCGCGCAAAAGCGACCACGCGGACCCGTGACCACTGCGCATTTTCCGCAACTACCGTAAAAACAATATCCCCGAGTGCGCGCCCAACGGCCGCGGGAGGCTGCGGACGGCCCTCTCAAAGCTTACCCTCCACAGAGGAAGAAAATTACTGAGTTCGCGCACGCGGGTCCTGCGCAGGGCCCTGTGGAAAGACACACACGTGAGAAGCGAACCACCCGAGGCTGTAAAACCCTCCAGACGACCCCACCTCGGGGCAAACCAAATGCCGGGTTTGCGAGGCGGCTGGGGGCCGGGATCCGGGATGCGGCCGCTCCTCGGGGCTCCCGCCACCCCCCAGCCTCGGGCGACCCCCGCGGGGATGCCAGGTCACGCCTCCTCATGCCCGGAATAAAACGCGGGGACCGCCGGCGCCTCGGGGTCTCCAGCCGCCGGAGGCAGGACCAGGCCTCCGGCCCGCGGCTCCTTCTAAGCCGGAGGAGGCGCACTCCTCGAAGACCACCGCGACCCCCACAAGGAAATGCTACCTTCACGCACGTAACCTCGGGGCTGGCAGCGCGCGCGACTCGGCGGCGTCCCCGGGCCGTGCTGCTCGACAGGACCGGCCCACCCCGACGGCGCTCCGGTGTCCCTCCCCCCCCCCCCCAGAGCTGGCGGCTCAGGGTAGCGGACCGAGACCCCTGAAGCAGCCCGTGTCCTCCACCCTAGCCCCGCCCAGGCCCCGCGTCCGCCCCTCCTCGCATGCGCCCAGCCCCGCCTTTCTCGAGAGGGGGACGCGCGCGAGTGCGCACCTGCTCCGCGATCCCCGGGGCGCCTCCCTAGGCGATGAGTGGGAGGTCGTCTGCCTGCTGCTCTTTAGCTACACCTCTGTGACCACCTACGCCGTAAAACTGACGCCCAACCAAATAGTTCCAGTTTCTAGAAAAAAAAACTCCCAGAAAAGAGCACACCTTTATTAATATACAAATACCTGAAACTTAAAATATCAAAAGTGGTAACCGCTGGGTGTTAAATATGTGTATATTACCTCCCTGTCCTATGCCACATCTCATTCCCTGGGGCTAACCACTGCAATCCTTCATTGTGTAAACTACCTGAGCTTCAATACATACACCAAAAAAGGACACAGAGGTGAGGATTTTATTACTTTTTCTTAATCATTAATTGTTTTGTTTTGTTTTTTTTTTTAGGTCTGAGGTCAGACTATACATAATATTCTGGAACTTCCATTGTTGCTTTTCATGAACATAGTTCCAAATTGACACAAATTGTTTCCCCAGATTTTTTTTTCCAACAGCTTTATTGAGGTGTAATGGACAAACCACATATGCTTAAAGCATGGAATCTGGTAAGTTTTGACATCCTTGAAACAATCACTACAATCAAGATAATGAATATATGCATATCTTCCAAAAGTTTCTTTATGCCTCTCCGTAATCCCTCCTTCATCTCCTCCCCCATCAGCTTTCTGACACTATACATTAGTTTGCATTTTCTCAAGTTTCTCAAAAATCATTTCTCAAAAAATCATTTCTCAAATGATTTCTCAAATCAAATCATAGAGTATGTACTTATTTTTACCTGGCTGTTTTCACTCAGCATAATGGTATTGAGACTTATCCATGTTACTGGATGTATCATAGGTAATTTTTGTTGCTGAGTAGTATTCCGTTGTGTGGGTATACCACAATTTGGGTATCCATTCACCTGAAGATGGATATTTGGATTATTTCTAGTTTGTGACTGTTACAAAACAAAGCTGCTGTGAGCATTATTGTACGTATTTTTGTATACGGTTATGCTTTCATTTCTCTTCGGTAAATACCCAGGAGTGGAATAGCTGCGCTGTATATAAGGCATATGTTAATCTTCTAAAGACTGGCAGTATGTTTTCCAAGGAGGCTATTTTACATTCCTGCCTACAGTTTATTGGAGATCTATTTCTATCACATCCAAACCCACACTTAAAAAAAATTTTTTTAATGTTTATTCATTTTTGAGAGAGAGAAAAGCAGGGAAGGGCAGGCAGAGAGAGAGGGAGACACAGAATCTGAAGCAGACTCCAAGCTCTGAGCCTGTCATAGGGCTCAAACTCATGAATCGTGACATTTTGACCTGAGAGCAAGTCAGATGCTCAACTGACTGAGCCACCCAGGCCACCCAATGTTAATTTTTTCATGTAGTTATTTACTATCTTTACATTTCCTTTGGTGAAAAGTTTATTCAAATCTTTTGCCTAATTTTAATACGTTGGCTTTTCTCATTATTGAGTTTGGAAAATTGTTTATATATTCTAGGTACAACTCCTCTATCAGATATATGACTGTTAGAAGCTAGGGGAGGGACTAGAAAGTATTGCCCAAACCAAGAATGCATTTTGAGACTGAAAAATGAAGGAGGCCGCACCATACAGTTAACACAGAGGTTTTTTTCAGGGTAACTTACAGACAAGGAAGATCTGCTGGGCAACAGTCCAGCTGTGCAATTATTCTCCGTAAAGTCTGGACTGTAGACCTTAGTCTACAGATTTTATAATGCAAGGGAACTGGCAGAAGGGCACTGTAGTGAGATAGAAGGGTTCATGTGTATTTCAGAGGGTTTATGTGCATTTAATGGGCATCAAAAATTCTATTAGCTCTCGTGGCACCATCTGTATGACAGGAAGGGGAGGAGAGACTATCTCCAACAAATTCAGGAAAGGGAGAGACAAATTCAAGGAGAGCCAAAGCAAGCTTCCCCCCCATCCTGGCCTTGGTGGGCATTTCTAAGGTAAGTATATTAATCTCCAAGGGGTCCCAGGACATGAAGCCCAACAGTTGGGGGAGAGAGGAGTCATAAATGGGACATGAACAAACAAATAGAGCACTAAAGGTGGAGTTAATACTGCTGACTCTCTTACATAGGACTTATAACTACTTTTCTTCCCAGTCTGTGGCTTGACTTTTTCCTCTTCTTTTGAAGAGCGTAAGTTTTAATTTTGGTAAAGTTTGTTCTTTTATGGATCATGATGTCAAAACTAAGAAATCTTTTCCTAAGCCAAATTCACAAAGATTTTCTCCTAAACTTGGTCTGCGAGTGTTCCTCAAGATGAGCAAACATTCAGGGACACCTGGGTGGCTCAGTCGGTTGAGCTTCTGACTTCGGCTCAGGTCACGATCTCACAGTTTGTGGGTTCGAGCCCCGCATCGGGCTCTGTGCTGACCGCTTGCTCAGAGCCTGGAACCTGCTTCAGATTCTGTGTCTCCTCTCTCTGCCCCTCCCCCACTCACACTTTGTCTCACTCTGTTTCTCAAAAATAAATAAATGTAAAAAAATTTTTTTCTGAATAAAAAGAAAAATGAGCAAACATTTCTAATAAAATTTTACTTGATAAACAAGGGATGTCTTGCAATACCAGCGGTATGTGATCCCAAATGTCACATGATCACAACTGAGCCAATAGTTCTTGAAATTCACTTTGATATACACATGCTTTGGATGACAAGGATGTTTGGGGCAGGAATTATGCTCATAAACCAAGGTTTTACTGTACTCCATTTCAAACTAAGGAGCACAGAATTATGCTAGGAATAATTTTTTTTTTTTTAAACAGCAGTTTTGTGTAGTAATTTTGTCACGCTTTGAGCAGATAGTGATTCTGGCAGTGGGAATCGGTATAGTCTAGGTTATTCTGCAGGAACAAACAACTGCAAATCACAGGGATTTAACACCACAGAGGTTTAATTCTCAGTAATACGACATTTCTTTCACAATTCAGCTGAAAGCTCTGGGCCCTGTTGTCTTCTTTCCAGGATCGAGGAGGATGGAGTGGTTAGTACCTAGCAAGTTGTCATTTTGTCACAAAGGGAAAGAGAGAGTGGGATGAATATACTGCAATTTCTGCTTCTAACCGTATGTCAATTCCACTCTTATTGGCAAAAGCTAGTCAAAATGGCCATGCCTACCTTTAAGTGGGTAAGAAAATGTAACCTTACCACATGCCTAGGAAGGAGAAACCTGTAATGTTTGGGAACAGCCAGAATGACTGTCACATTGGTAAAAATGTGCAACCCAAATCTCACCAAAAATATTCTCATATATAAAAAGATATCTCATTTTGGGGAGTTTTATAATGTTTGGGGAGGGGTTCGGGTGCCTGGGTGGCTCAGTGGGTTGGGCATCTGACTTTGGCTCAGGTCATGATCTTGCACTCCGTGAGTTCAAGTTCCATGTCGGGCTCTGCGCTGACAGCTTGGAGCCTGAAGCCTGCTTCAGATCCTGTCTCCCTCTCTCTGCCCCTACCCCGCTTGCACTCTCTCCCTCAAAAAAAAAAAAAAAAAAAAAAAAAAATTTAAAAAAAATTTAAAAAAATTTTTAAGTTTGGGGAGGGGTAGTTCCTAAGACAGCAGTCACTCCTGATACCAACAGTAGATATCAGGGCTCTCCAAGACCACCCTGCTTCTGACACCAGTTACAAGCTCAGGGGTCCCCAAGACCACCCTCAGACTGAAAATTCAATATATTCAATATAAGGACTAACACAAATCAGTGAAAGCTGTTACACTGTTATGATTTATTACAACGAAAGGCTACAGATTAAAGTCAACGAAGGAAAGAGATGCATGGGGCAGAATCCAGGAGAGTTCCAGATGTGAGCTACCAGTTGTCATTTCCTGGTGGAGTCATGGACTGTACTGACTTCTCCGGGCAACAATGTATGACGATATGCATGGAGTACTGTCAGGCAGGGAAGCTCACCTGAGCCTTATTGTCCACAGATTTTACTGGGGCTGGGTCACGTAGACATGGTTGACTGTGTGGCTGACCTTTATTGAGTCCATAGCCCCTCCAGATGTTGAGATGAGACCTCCCGGCCCAAAACCCTCACCATAAATCACATTGTTAGACTATTTGGTGTGGCCCAAAGCTCCAGATACACAAAGGTACTCTTATCAGGCCGAACATTCCAAGGACTTGGATCATACCATAGGAGCTGAGGATAAAGACCAGGCCTCTCTTTGGGTAAGGATAATTCTTAACTACACAGAGTTAAATCATATTAGATTAAACATGATTTCAGAACTCTGCAATGAAATTGCCTATGTACCCCATTGGGAAGAAAATGCATTTGAATTATGTCAGTAATATTTGCTACCTAATAAAAAGTCTTTATTTTTGACAACGTGACAGGGAAAAAATGCCTAATTTAATTAATTTGTCCACTTTGCAGAGAAAAATTCAGATACATTTCCCACTTTTTTCCTCTCACACATTGCCAAACACAATACCTACATAAAAAGATACTTGCTTTGTTATGCCTGGGTGGCTCAGTCAGTCAAGCATCTGACTTCAGCTCAGGTCATGATCTCACGGTTAGTGCGTTCAAGCCCCGTGTCGGGCTCTGTGCTGATAGCACAGAGCCTGCTTCAGATCCTCTCTCTGCCCCTCCTCTGCTTGCTCGTTCTCTCTCTCTCAAAAATAAATAAACATTAAAAGAAAATGAGATTTGCTTTGTTACAGTTTGTCTCAGTTGAATACATTTAAACATGCTCTGAAGATCCATCCTGCCTTTCTTTTAAGAATTCGGATTTTCAATATTTAAAAAGATAATCTATTTTCTAGATATTCTAAATATTTTCTAAAGATTCAGCTTTCACTTCATATTCTTTTAGATTAAGTTTCCCCAAAGGAAGTAAAGGAACCATTTAACTTTACCGAAAACGTAAGGCTATTCAATTTAAGCCACAAATGCCAGCGGCGTCTCTATAAATGTGGCAGAACTTGCTGCTGTTTTCACGGTATTCAGACACAGCACGAAGCCCCTGTAAGTAGGGGGAATTATGAAATGAGCACTTCTAAATGGGTCAGGGTTAGTCATCACTGACAACATTCATTCAAAGCCATTACCTGTTTTGAAGAGTGAATAAAATCATGAGGATTAAGTGGATCGCACGATTTCCTTAATCCCACATTTTATCAGGTGTGAAGTAGCCTTGTCTTCTACGGGTCTCATGGGTCTGAACTTTTCATTTCTTTTTTTTTTTTTAATGTTTATTTATTTTTGAGAGAGACAGAGATAGGATGCGAATGGGTTAGGGGCAGAGAGAGAGGGAGACACAGAATCCAAACCAGGCTCCAGGCCTTGAGCTGTCGGCACAACGCCCGATGCAGGGCTCGAACTCATGAGCCGTGAGATCATGACCTGAGCCGAAGTCAGTCACCGAAGTCAGTCGCTCAACCGACTGAGCCACCCAGGCGCCCCTGAACTTTTCATTTCTTAAAACAAAGAAGCAAAGTTATTTTTTAAGCTGTTGCTTTTCACTAATGCTTTTCTAGTCAAGCCTTTACACTGCAAAGTCTTTAAAATGAAATGTACTGAATTAGGTTTTCCAATTTTGAAGATTACCTGGTTTTAAAAGCTGTAATTCAAGTAAAAAATTCTGCAAATACATTTTGTTTTAAAAAGCAATGAATGCAATTATTGTCTGGTTTTGTTTAACATTTCATGTAAATACTTTGTCAATCTAGAGGTCATTTTTTTGCAGCCATTTTATTTATGAAAGGTAAAACCTGTATTGTTAATTTGATTGTCAGCACAAATCTGGGATCACTGAGAGAAACAGGGACAGTCATTCCAAATAATTTAATAAAAGTAGGTTAGTAGGTCATGTTTTCTAGCTGTTCTGGTGGGCAGCCATTTTTGCGGGCATTTCAAAAAGTAGTCATTAATAAAAATGAAAATTTCTTAGTATTTTTAACAAACGGAACATTCTAACACTGAGCTGTTTTTCTTATTAGAAAACAGTAAACCCTTTCAAAATACTAAATTTAAATTTCTTCATTTATGGCAAGCTTTCCTGGGCTAATTCAAAATCTTTTAAAAACGACATATCTAAAATTAAAAATTAAGTACACAGCAGTTTAATTTGACTTTGTTTTCCCTAATGATTATTGTTCACTAACATAAGGAATATACTGCATTGCCAGTCAATTGCAATGAGATCATAAATTAGAAACATCAGAGGAAATAGAAAAATACCACGATATTTAATAGAAGTAACATTTAAAATGCCATAGGATAGCAGTAAACCGCGGGCAAACAAACTAATCAAGTACTCGAACAGAAATAGGGCAGCTCTTTACTACCAAAGAGCTCTTTGCTACCAAGTTATTAAGGAGACACTGAAAAACAGGCTCACAAACATGGACAAAGTTTCCCAATTAGCAATGATGGTAACTAATCCAGGAGAGAAGAGCAGTACAAAAGAACAAACTGTGAGCCCCAGTCATTTGTGCAACACAGGTAGGTGCTCACAATGATAAAGGAAACTCACATCACTGCTGCGCGCGCGCGCACACACACACACACACACACACACACACACCTCCCACACGGCTGCTTGACAGTGGTGGTAATCACATTAATTACAGCAGTAGAAATTAAAACAGAGCACAGCAAGGCTGATTTTTCCATTTCTCTGTAAGGACTCCCTGTATGGAGTAAAAGTATAAAGCTCAACATTTTACAGGGAGAGTTATATCTTCAAATCTTTCCTATGAGTATTCCTATTTGCGCCTTTCAAAAATAGGATGAGGTATAAAGAACATGTACAGATAAAAATCTCAGCAAAACCACTTTCCTGACCACATGTATATCCTGTACGTAGAACGGCATGGGATCTAAGATGGGCTTTGGGGGAAAGCCCAGGCTTTTGAGAATGCACACAGCTCTGGGTTTAGGGGGAATGACTTTCCTCTCAAAGGAGGGAACAGATCTCCTGTGCGAGAGCTGAAGTTATTTTCTTCCCACAGTGATGATTCACAGCATATGTACCCATTTGGGTTGAATCATAGTAAAAGAGTGTGTTTAGATCCTCAAACTCTTGTTAAGCGTCTTTGCTCTTATGCTTCATAAAAAGGGTTTTCTCTTCGGAGAAAATTTTGTTACCCATCTTCCTTTCTCAACATCAATCATACCTTCTTACCTTTAGGGAACTTTTCCAATCTCTGAGAGGAAATCACGACATCGTCCACTAGTGAGTGAAGTGTGTTTCATTAAGAGAAAATTGCTGTTGAGTCATATCCTGAAAGCGAGTCGTTACTTTCAGCAGGATTATTATACAGGGGCTTCAGAAGAGAACCCAGTCAAGCTCTTACTATATTGATGTATTTCCCTTTGGAACAGAGTTTTCATTTTCAATCCAGAAAAATTCACAAACATGAAACTTGTAGAATGATGTACGTAGGTTGCCTTTAACAAGTGGTATTGATGATGCATCTACTTCATTGACTCTTAAATATAATTTAGTTGCACTTCCTTAAATTAATTACAGGCATACCTTAGAGATAGTGCAGGTACAGTTCTGGACCACAGTGATAAAGCAAATATCACAACAAATTGAATCAAATGAACTTCTTGGTTTCCCAGTGCAAGTTACTGGGACACTGAAAAACTGGGCTCACAAACCTGAACATGAAGGTTTGTCAATCAACCATGATGGTAACCAATTCAGGACAAGGAACAGTACAAAGGAACAAACCGTGAGCCACCAAGTCATCTGTTGTGCAACACAGCTAGGTGCTCACAATAATAATGTTCACTACAGCTCACATTGTTTAAAAGTTGTGTTTACACTATACTGTGGTCTATTAAGTGTGCAACAGCACACTTAATCTAAAAAATGTTTATGCCTTAACTTAAAATACTTTGTTATTGGGGCGCCTGCCAGTTTAGTTGGTTAAGCATCCAACTCGACTTCAGCTCAGGTCATGACTTTGAGCCCCGCATCAGGCTCTGTGCTGACAGCACGGAGACTGCTTGGGAATCTCTGTCTCCTCCCTCTCTCTCTGCATCCCCCCCCTCCAACTCGTGCGGGCTCTCTCTCTTGCTCTCTCTCTCTGTCTCTCTCAAAAAGAAATAAACTTTTAAAATAATTAAATAAATAAAAACTCTTCATTGCTAAAAAATGCTAACCATCATCAAGCCTTCAGTGAGTTGGCATCATTTTGCTGGTGGAGGGTCCAACGGCAATGCTGATGGCTGCTGACTGATCAGGCTGGTGGTTGCTGAATGCTGGGGTGGTTGTGGCAGGTTCTTAAAGTAAGACAACAATGATGTTTGCCACACTGATGGACTCCTCTTTTTATGAACAATTTCTTTCTAGCATGTGATGCTGTCTGACAGCATTATACCCTCAGCAGAAGTTCTTTTGAAACTGAAGCCAATCCTCTCAAACCCTGCCACAGCTTTATCGACTAAGGGTATGGAATATTCTAAATCCTTTGTTGTCATTTCAACAATCTTCACAGCATCTTCACCAGGAGTAGATTCCACCTCAGGAAACCACTTTCTTTGTGCATCCATGAGAAGCCACTCGTCATTCATTCAAGTTTTCTCATGAGATGACAGCAATTCAGTCACATCTTCAGGCTCCACTTCTAATTCTGTTCTCTTGCTGTTTCCACCACATCTGCAGTGACTTTCTCCACTGAAGTCTGAAACCCCTCACAGTCATCCAGGAGGGCTGGAATCAACTTCTTCCAAACTCCTGTGAATGTTGATAGTTTAACCTCTTCACATGAATCACCAATATTCTTTTTTTTTTTTTTTCAACGTTTATTTATTTTTGGGACAGAGAGAGACAGAGCATGAACGGGGGAGGGGCAGAGAGAGAGGGAGACACAGAATCGGAAACAGGCTCCAGGCTCTGAGCCATCAGCCCAGAGCCCGACGCGGGGCTCGAACTCACGGACCGCGAGATCGTGACCTGGTTGAAGTCGGACACTCAACCGACTGCGCCACCCAGGCGCCCCGAATCACCAATATTCTTAATGGCATCTAGAATAGTGAATCCTTTCCAGAAGGTTTTCAATGTGCTTTGCACAGATCCAGCTATGGGGGAAATCACTATCTATGGCACCTAGAGCCTTACAACATATATTTCTTTTTTTTATTTTTTTTAATCTTTATTTTTGAGAGAGAGAGAGAGAGACAGAGCATGAGTGGGGGAGGGGCACAGAGAGAGGGAGACACAGAATCTGCAGCAGGCTCTAGGCTCTGAGCTGTCAGCACAGAGCCCGACGCGGGGCTCGAACCCACGAACCATGAGATCATGACCTGAGCTGACGTCAGACGCTCAACCAACTACACCACCCAGGTGCCCCTACCACATGTATTTCTTAAAGAATAGGACTTGAAAGTCAAAATGACTCCTTGATCCACAGACTGCAGAATGGATGTGGTGTTAGCAGGCAGGAAAACAACATTAATCTCATTGTACGTCTCCATCGGAGCTCTTGATTACCCAGGTGCACTGTCAATGCACAATAATATTTTGCAGGGAGTCCTTCTTTTCTGAGTGGTAGGTCTCAACAGGAAGCTTAAAACATGCAGTGAACCATGTGGTAAACAGACGTGCTGTCACCCAGGCTTTGTTGTTCCATTTAGAGAGCACAGGCAGAGTCAATTTAGCATGACCCGAGGGCCCTACGGTATGTGGAATGGTACACGAGCATTAGCCGCAACTCAAAGTCACCAGCTGTATTCGCTCCTAACAAGTGAGTCAGCCTGTCCTTTGAAGCCAGGCATGGACTTCTCTCTAGCTATGAAAATCCTAGATGGCATCTTTTTCCAAGAGAAGGCTATTTTATCTACTTTTGGTAAAACCACCTTCACAAACTGCCTCAGTTAGATCCCCCAGGAAAACCTGTTGTAGTTTCCGTATCAGCATACGCTGACTCACCTGCACTTTCATGCCATGGAGCTTGCTTCTTTCCTTAAACCTAATAGCATCAGACTTTTCTTCTGCAGCTTCCTCACCTCTGTCAGCCTTCATAGAATTGAATAGAGTTAGGGCCTTACTCTGGATTAGGCTTCGGCTTAGTGGAATGTTGTGGCTGGTTTGATCTTCTATCCAGATGACTCCAACTTTCTCCATGCCAGCAATAAGACTGTTTTGCTTTCATATCATTTGTTCAGTGAAGTAGCACTTTAAATTTCCTTCAGCAACGAGGGGCGCCTGGGTGGCTCAGTCGGTTAAGCGACCCACTTTGGCTCAGGTCATGATCTCACGGATTGTGAGTTCGAGTCCAGGTTGGGCTCTGTGCTGACAGCTCAGAGCCTGCAACCTGCTTCAGATTCTGTGTCTCCCTCTGTCTCTGCCCCACCCCCCCCCCTCGTTCACACCCTGTCTCTCTCCCCTCTCTAGCTAGAATATTATCCAACCACAGGAGATAATGAATTCGACTATGAGGTCAATGGATTTGACCAAAGGTCCTTTTCACAAACTCAGATTCCCCTATGTTCTGGAAGTGGTAATAAAACCTATTTTCAAATAGCCTAAATTTAATTTACTTTTTTTTGCTATTATTCCATAGAAATATCTCAAGGATGGTAATGACTTCTCCCGAATTATGCAGAAAAATATACCCAAATAATTTTTAAATCAAATGCTTCCACTTTTAAAATTTCAGGGTACAGTCTCTTATAAAGTAGGAAGAATAATGGGAAGGCATCTCTAGTTGGATTTCTCTGACCAAATGATCTCATATTATCTTATTCTTTTAGCTTTAGTTTGTCTGACTCCCAGCCCAAATCCCAGACAGTTTTTCCAGAAAGAGGATAATAACATACAATGAATTTTGGAGTACACTATTTAATTACGTCCTCTTCCATGGTGAAAGACCATGAACACAATCCCTAGTCTTTCCCAGTTGCTCTGGCCCACTCCTCTCCTTGGCTGCTTCCCCAACATCTCGTCACTCTCTCAGCACTAGAGTGCCCCCAGCTCAGTTGTAGGAGCACTTCTCCTCTCTGCCCATGGTGATCCTCGGGGCGATCCCATCCCATCTCAGGGCTTTAAGCTCCATCTCTATGTTCCTGACTCCTAAATCTGTATCTCTAGTCCTGACCTCTCTCTCCAACTCCAGACTTGTATATTTAATTCTCTATTTGACTTCCCTTGGACTTCCAAAAGCCACCTCAAACTTATATTCACAGTGACTTGCAGCTCGTCTCCTTCAAAACCTGCTTGTTCTGCGGTTTCCCCACCTCGGTAAACAGCAGCACCACATTTTCAGTTGTTCGGGCACACTCTGGAATCATCTTTGACTCCTGAATTTTCTTTCTTATTCTATGCACAGTCTGTCAGCAAATTCTCTCTGTTCTATTTTCAAAACATGTCCAGAATCTGAATACTTTTTTTTTTAGTTAGTTAGTTAATTTAGTTATTTGAGAGAGAGAGAGAGAGCCCAAGTGGGGCAAGAGCAGAGAGAGAAGAGACAGAGAATTCCAAGCAGGCTCCACCCTGTCAGCACAGAGCCCTATGTGGGGCTCGAACTCACACACCATGAGATCATGACCTGAGCCTAAATCAAGAGTTGGCCGTTTAACCAATTGAGCCACCCGGGTGCTCCCAGAACCTGAATACTTCTGACCACCTCAACTACTACCATCTGGTCCAAGGCACCATCATCTCTCACCTGGAGTGTGCGGTGGCCTCCCAGCTGGCCTCCCCGCCTCCACTCTTACTCCTATAATATGATCTTAATGCAGAGTCATCCTGTCAGAATGTCAGCTCATGTCACCCCTTTGCTCAAAAACAGCCAGTGGCATCCTTGCCTTCAGTGTAAAAACCAATCCTTACGGCACATATGAAATTTCCCCCAATCCATTCTTCCCACCCCATCTCTTCAACTTCATCTTCTACTACCTGCCCTCTCCCTCCCACCCTCTCCTCTAGTCACAGGGGCCCCTTCCTCCCTGCTCCCCAAACCCTTCAGGTACTCTCCTGTCTTGGAGCCTTTACATTCACTTTTCCCTCTGTCTACGGTGCTCTTTCCATAGATCTTGACAAGACTCACTCCCTATTCTCCTTGAGGGCTTTACTCAAATGCTGTTTTATTTATTCACTAACCACTGTCTAATAAGCTATATGTTTTGCTTATCTGTCACTCCCACTAAACTATAAGCTCCAGACAGGCAGAGACCTTTGTCTCTGTCACAGACCTTTGCCTGTCTTGCTTTCTGGTGTATCAGCATTACCTAGAGCAGTGCCCGTCACGCAGTGGGTACTTAACGCACAGTTGAGGAGGGGATGAGTAAATGAATATCTTGTCATCTCACATTACATCATGTCCCAGCAGACAGAAGATGGATGGATCTGGATGGATAGATAGATAAAATGAGTCTGTAGACAGGCTCATAGGACCCATCACTACCGTGCCTTAGCCTCCTCCGGGTAAAGCAGCACAAGTACCAAGGCAGAATTACAGAGAGAAATCTCCCATGTTCGGCTACGGACAGCATATAATCATTATACATTTTATATTTCTCAGAAATTGAGTATTAAATAACACCTTTCATCAGAACACCTTAAAATGTGTTACACCCCCCCCCCATAATTACCTGCACTTATATATCACTATTATACATCAGGTAGCAGTGGAAGCCTTAATGGATCTCTCAGCTTTTGACACCCCTGTATTGGAACAGAAAATGTAAGGTGGGCCCAAGAAGTAGTTTGACATTTATAAAATGTCATTTAAGCTTTAGAAAGTCTATTATTGCCTGGCTTATTAGCATAAGAAAAAAGTGAAATGACTTATAGACTGTCAACAGAGTGCCATGGTGATCCCGGGCCGGTCACTTACCTCGGCTAACCTCAGCCGGTTCTTCCAGTCTGTGTGGGCACGACACGGTTGAACAAATTAGTCAGGGACGGCTCTGAGAAGGAAGCAGGGCTCACTCTTGGCGGTTAACCAAAAGTGTTTTTCTGAGGTCAAAGTGTGATTGCCACATGTCCTCTGTGTTGACCACACCTACAGTGAAAAGACAAGTGTTCCTCATGAGACTGAGCCCCTACAAGCGTGCCGACTGTCTAGAATGCGGCTGTGGTACCCTGGCGTCCTGATGGCATGCCCCTAGGACTGTTAATCGCCTCTTTGGAAACCCGGAACCTTGACTCTTCTTCCTTTCAAAACTATCACATAGGAAAGCCTCTGATCACAGCTCAAACAAGCTGCCTCTTCCACGGTTGTTATGTGTCCTTTCGGAGAGAAGCAAAGTGAATGCAGTGCCAGGGGTGAAGCATCAGAAATCAACAAGCCAGGCCCAGCCTCTGCTTTAGGGGGCAGGATTTTGCCAGTGTCTTAGAGATAAAGCCACGTATACAGACACTCACAGCCCCTATGCCCCAAGCATGTCCCTGCTCTGATTATTAAAATTAGGAATTAACATTAAAATTAAAATTACTTAAAATTATTATCTCTGCTCAAGGGTCTAATCTCTGAAAGAAATCCATCAGGCATTAAAGCATGTACTCACAGACTTCAGGAGGACCTTAGAAACCACTTTGTCTAACTTTCTCACTTTATAGATAAGGAAATCAAGGTTCCAAAGAGTTAACTACTGGCCTGTGATCTCCTCCACACACATTCCTTATCTTGCTTTTATGAATGCTTGGAAATGACTGGACCGCATTTCTTGCAAAAGGCTCTGTAATTCAGCATAGTCATTCTGCACATCTTCTGTGTCTGAAATAGTAATATTTGACGGAGCTTGTCAACCAGGATGCTCTAAAATGCCCGTGTTCTAGGAATATAAATTGTACAATAAGAAGTTTTCAGGGGCACCTGGGTGGCTTGGTCGGTTAAGCATCTGCCTCTTGGTTTCAGCTTGGGTCATGATCTCACGATTCATGTGTTCGAGTCCTGCATCAAGCTCTGCACTGGCAGCGTGGAGCCTGCTTGGGATTCTCTCTCTCTCTCTCTCTCTCTCTCTCTCTCTCTCTCTCTCCCCCCACTCTGCCCCTTTCCTGCTCTATCTCAAAATAAATAAATACATATTAACAAAAAGAGACGTTTCCAAGGGGGAGCCAGGAGGAACTAACTTGTCATCTGACTCTAAACTAGATTAATCCCATGGCCATAGGCATAGGTGGTAGGTCGCTATTACATGAATGACCAAAGGAAAAGCCTGTGAAGAGGTGTGAAGAGGACAGGGGATGGGAGAATACAGATGTGAGTTTGGGCCCAGATTTCACTTTGGGCAAGCACTTCATCGCTTTGGGAATGAGAAACCCTCCTAGTAAGTATCCAAACTTACTATCATCTGGTAGGACAGGATAGATTGATGGGCAAAGCAAACGGGCAATAGTTTTGCTTCAAAGGTGAAATACCGCTGGTTCAGTATCTCCTTATCTAGCAGAGACTTGGAGAAACATTGTCTGGAAAGTCTGAGAGTACACTTGTGCTATCCCAAGACTTTCTAGCTCCTTTCTTTGGCCAGAGAATGGACACCAGGGCAGGAAACAAGAAGACCTTTCCCCAACCCAGTTGCAGGGATAGACATGTGACCCATACTTGGCCAATGATGATACCTACTCCCCTGGCAACGGAGATAGGTCCAAAAGATAGATATAGTATCAAAGCAGACCCAATCTAAGTTCTTCCCTCAGAGTGACATACTGATATTGGGAAATAAAATTCCTTTTCTCTAGAGTTAACAAGCTGGAATGATGCAGGCTTAAAGTTACAGTGGCTCCTTCCCTTGGGCCCATAGCAGAAGCCCCTCTATATAGGAGGGGAGATGAAGCCAACACAGAGATAAACAGAGCTGAGAGAAAGACAATGTTTCACTTATACTGTCTGGTACCTGATGATGCCTGAAGATGATTGAGTCAAAAAATTCTCTTTTTTTCCTGAAATAGTTTTGGCTGGGTTTCTGTCACTTTTGATTAAAAGAATCCTCTAATTTTTCAAATGAGGAAAGTGAGGTTCATACCAAGGGAGTAATGGACTCAAGTTACATAGCACACGGGGGACAAAATTGGGACTTGAAATCCAGTCTAATGGTTTCCAGTCCAATGCATTTTCTACTACACTATGCTTTATATATTCTAGCTTGTGAATTGTTCAACATTTTCTGAGTGATACTACAGGTCTCTTTTCACACCATATTATATCATGGCAAAATCTATTCATTCATTTAAACAAAAGATGGAGAATCATTTACTAAGGATCCTTTGATATGAGGTGGCTGGGTGAGTCAATTGATTAAGTGTCCGACTCCTGATTTTGGCTCAGGTCATGATCTCACGGTTTGTGAGTTCGAGCCCCGCATTGGGCTCTACACTGACAGTGCCTGCTTAGGATCCTCTCTCTCCCTCTCTCTCTCCCTCTCCCCTGCTCTCTCTCTCTCAAAAAAATAAATAAATAAACTTAACAACAACAACAAAGGGATCGTGTGATACAAGAAGAAAGCTCAGACTAACTGATTTGCATCTAGGCAAGTACAAATAAAAGATTCAACTATGTCAGGATCAAAGGCAGAAATCACGCACTTGGTTCTATTCCTCACCCCCCCACTAATGGAATGATCTACTTTGTTCTAGGCATGGCGATAGGGTCTTCGATAAATATGTTCCTGTGTAGTTACCTCACAGTGGGCCTCATGCATAACTGAAAATCAAAAGGTATTGGAAAGAGAGAAGGAAGGAAAGGGGATAAGAAGGAAGAGAAACAGGGAAGGCAAAGAAAAGTAGAGTGGGTTTCAAGTCAAAATTAACTCTTTTTTCTTTTGTTCAACTGCGCTTATATTATATAATGTCTTAGAGTGACCTCACAACGTATCCATGAAACCCAGTCTACTATACAACTACTGCTTTTTCTAAATTGACCAGAAGCATCAAGTCGGAACCACAGACCATGAGCCCTTCTCAGTAGGAATGAATACTAACAGCAAATGAGGTAACTGACAATGGCGACACTTGACAAATACCCTGATCGTAGTAGTTCTGCAAAATGGTTACAACAAGGTTCAGCCATAATCAGTAATATTCATTGACAGGGCTGTATGTTAGAGTAAATGGTGTGCAAGTGGGCCATTCCTGGATTTAGTAACACGATGAATAATATTTTAGGAAACTTGAGCCCTTGATGATGAATAGATGTTAAGATAATTCTATTTTAATTATTGGTTAGTGTGTGTTATATCATTCTTTGTGATCAGAATTTTTAAACCACAAACAGGATATGGAGAAATAGTGAAAAAAAAAAGTTTCAGAGTCAGAAAATAAGATGGTCATCAAAAGGCTGTGTTTCTCATGGCCACGTAAAAGTACTCAACCACTTTAAAACTGGGTCTTTTCTAGTTTTAAACTGAGGAATGGAGGGGCTCCTGGCTGCCTCAGTCAGTAGTCAGTGGGGCGTATGACTCACTATCTCGGGGCTGTGAGTTCAAGCCCCATGTTGGGTGTAGAGATTACTAAAAAATAAAATCTAAAAAAAAAAATAATAAATTGAGTAAGAGAAGGAAAAAGATTCTGTAACATCCTCATCATGCAGCTGAAAGGCATCTTTGATCATTCTATCTTCAGCTACAATTTAGACAGTATAAAAACGAAAGGGGGAGATATTTCACTATCGCTCTGAATTAGCATGATAGAGTACATTGCCTGAATTATTTATTAAAATAAGGTTTTCTTTAAGTGAAAAATCTTTAGCCCACCTCACAGAGTAATCTAGAAGATCTAATTTCAGTTGTAAATAGTTTTATATCTGATATAGAGTCCATTAAAGTAATTTCCAAAAGTTTTTGAACTTTTGAAGTATTTACAAAACTTCACTTAAGTATAAATGCTGTTAAGAGTCACTGATGGCATTGACATCAACCTCTGATGTCATTTGTTATTGAAACACTTACAATGTGAGTGTATGATTTGCCATCCGAACTGTTCACTGGTTTCTGGTGTTTATTTATCCACATGTATGTCTGTGGTGCCGCAATACTGTCTCTTGGAGAAACACTAAAATCTTAGCTTAGCTGGTCAGCAATGTGCAGTCCTTTTGTGAGACGCCGACAATAGCACCACATGCAATTTTCACCATTGATTCTGTCATTCAACTGTTCATTCAACAAATACGTGTCATTCACTGTTCAAGACTCTGAAACCCAGAAGTGGACCAGACAGAAATGGTCCCTGCTTTTGGAACTTTTATTCCTGCATGAGAGGGAAGAGACAAGGAACGAATGAATGAATGCATGAAAAAGATGATTTTAGAGGTTGATAATTGCTATTGAGTAAGCAACACAGGTCATCTGATTCGAGGGATGGGAGGATGGCAACATGAAGATGTCATTCGGAAAAATCCGTACTGAGTGGGTGACAACTGCGACCAAACCCGGATGAAGGAAAGCAGCCAGCCTGCATTTCCCAGTCTGGGAATAGCAAGACCCCAAAAGATGGACAGGCGTTGCATAGAGGAAGAGAAAGTGGCTGTGAGCAAGTGCGACAAGGCTAGAGGCAGAAGCAGGCATCCCAGCACACAGGACGCCACAGGCGTGGTGGCAAGTTGAAACTTTGGCTAAGGGTTTGGGGAAGCTGTTGAGGGTCTTCGCGCAAGGCAGTGATATCTGACTTATTTTTTAAAAAGATCACTGTGGCTGCAGGTGGATGATGAATCCTAGGCTGGAGCACAGGAGGGAGAAGGGGTACCGGCTGTTTTTGTAGCTTGGATCCTACACAATGGTGCCAGGCAAAGAGGCTGAGTGGGGAGTTGCAACCTAGCCTTTGTGCCACACACCAGGGCCCGTGTCCAGCCTGGGGCTATGTTCACCTGTACCAAGGGGCATCTTTTTCTATCATACACAAGGCACCAGATGGGCAGGAAGCAGCCTCATGGGTGAGAACAGTGGGGGAAGAAATTGCAATAATCTTTGCAAGGATAAAAGTTATGGTGGAGAAAGAAGTGGGTCTAGGACACCTGTGGGGGTGGAGCGGGCAGGACTTACTGATGATTGGATGGGAGACTGAGGGTAAAGGAGAAATCAACAGTGAGCCTTAAACCCATGGGGATATGCTGTTATCAATGACTGAGGTAGGGAAAGCTGGGAGTGGACCATGTTCCTTATGAGGAGAGAGGTCAAGAATTCAGTTTGAGCTAGAGACAGTCTAAGATACACGTTTGATGTCCAATGGTCAGATTTATGAGCTGAGGAAATCTGTAATTCCGAAGGACAAAGAAATTATAGCCTCTTCTCAGATCTTCTTCATGATTCCTGACCCACTGGGGACTGGAGGCAGGCAGAGGGAAGGAAATGGAGTTAGTCTAGTCTGGTATTCTTTGCCCAAGGGAAGATTTTTAATACGTTCAAACTCTCAGCTCTCCATCCCTAAACACTTCTCTCCCCCAGGGTGGTGGGAACCCATGGTGCTCTCCCAACTGTGCCTGGAAGGAGGCTTTGTATTTTGTGGCATCCTCTACTTCCTGTAAACTCTATAGCAATGCGCCTTATTCACAAGGCCTTGTCCCTGCCTGCCTTGCTGGCATTGACTGTGACCCTGGCAGCCAGTGTGGCTTGGTGAGAGCTTGGTGAAGGCTCTGAGACTCCCTGGCAGACTTGGCCTCATGCGAGCTGGCCCTGTACACCCATCTGCGTGTCGGCCGTGTGCTCCCCCCCAATTCCTGGTCCAAATACCCACCTTGGCTCTGTGGATGTTTACTAGCTCCCTATCCAGCCATGACCTGTGGACACATGGCCAACATGTGGGGATTTCTGAGTTGCATCCTCACTAAGTGGGAACTGGGGATTGCTTTAGAGAGCTACCATCCAGGCTATCGCCGCCTAACCGTGCCATACCGCTGGCTTTACTCTTATGTTCATCCACCATCTGCTCCCACCACCAAGGCTGGCACAAAGGCTAACTAGGTGATGCTCTCCATTCAGAGCCTCCAAAGTAAAATGTGCAAGGACTCTCAGCATTGCCCTCAAAAGTGACAACACACCTCCCTCTGCCTAAGTGGAGAGGGAAGACCAGCACCCCTGTCTCCCTCTGCCTCTTCTGCCCCACCTTCTTTCCCCTGCAATCCTTTAATACCAGAAGAGGTGGGCTTCCAACTTTCATTCTTCTTGGTCCATGCCTCTCCTGCCCCGGGGCAGCAAGCTTCACAGCCCAGCCAGCAAAGTCAGGGGGCAATCTTCTCTTTACAAACTGAATCCTAATATGTTGAAAGATACAAAAATTCCTTCTGGTCTCACTGCTAAACCTTGATGGCTGAGGGAGTGTGAGAAGTGGTGATATGAGAGGCACCTGGGTGGCTGTTGGTTGAATGCCCGACTTCGGCTTGGGTCATGATTTCGTGGTTCGTGAGTTCAAGCCCCGCATCGGGGTCTGTGCTGACAGCTCAGAGCCTGGAGCCTGTTTTAGATTCTGTGTCTCCCTCTCTCTCTGCCCCTCCCCTGCTCGCTCTCTCTCTCTCTCAAAACCATATAAACATTAAAAAAATGTTTTTTTAATTTAAGAAAAGAAGTGGTGATATGATCCTTCACAGGGAGGCAGAATCTGGGCATATTTAAATATATTACACTTGTAAAAAATTTTTTTAATATTTATTCATTTTTGAGAGACGGAGAGAGACAGAGCATGAGTGGGGAAGAGGCAGAGAGAGGGAGACACAGAATCTGAAACAGGCTCCAGGCTCTGAGCTGTCAGCCCAGAGCCCGATGTGGGGCTCAAACCCAGGCACCAAGAGATGATAACCTGACCCAAAGTTGGATGCTCAACCGACTGAGCCACCCAGGTGCCCTAAATATACTACACTTGTAATGCAAGTTTGTAGTTTGTAGCTCAGTGAAGCTGTCAGTAATAGAGGTAGAATTTGAGAATCATCAGCATGTGGATGGGGCAAAGCCAGGACTTAGGGAGACATCTCAGTCATGATAAAGGAGAGTTGAGAGCCCAGAATGAGTACCGGGGCAACCCCGTATGGAGACGCAGAAAAGGAGGGAAGGAGCCATCAAAGGATACAGAGAGATGGTGTATGGGGTAGGAAGAAGAGCATGTGGTGCCACTGAGGCCAAGAGAGGAGCAGGTTTCCAGAGGAAGGGAGCACTCAGGGGAATCAAAAGTTCCCAGGAGGTCAAGACTGTAAAAGGAACCTAACCCACACTCTGAGCCTGCCCCTGCCCTGCCACAAACTCTCCACTCTTCCCTAGAAGGATAATGAGGACAAATGGAAATTAATAACAGTAATAAAAAATAATAATAATATGCCATGTAAAAGGACCAGTGGTAATAAAGCTTCATAAAATCATGACACCATTTTTAATTAATACGATGCTTTATTCAGAGAGTGCTGTGCTGTTTGAGGCTGACGGAAACCCCGTTGGGATGACTGAGGTAATGAGCACTGGCGAGTGGGGATCCCCTGCTGTTACTGAGAACTTTTAGAAGTACTCCACAGGATCCTTCAGTTGGTTTCTGATGAAGCATCATGGGAAGCTGAGTAACGGTTTCTTTCTTTGTTTTGCTTATCTTTTTCTGAAACCAACTTGAAAAACACATTCTTTCAGATGGACACCAAAGCACATGGTTTTGTGGGTGGGGCCCTTCTGGGTGCTATGCTTGGCGTCCCTGGTGTTGTGGAGACGCAGAGGTATAGCCAGAGGTGGAGCCTCCTTTCCCACCAAAAGGAGCTGTGAAGTAAACCCTTGGGGTGTGCATGATATCCCTACTCACCATCGTTCTGAGTTCCCGCGGCCCTACTGCTCCTACCCTGACCCTCGCTTTCAGTTGTGACTATGCACAGTAGGAACTTTATTCATTTTCTCTATCCCATTTTACCTATTTCATCAAACTGGATTATCTACACCATGGAAATAATAATTCCTGAATGGTGTTTGAGTGCAGAGTTTGAATCATCTATTTAATTTACTGGTCAGCCTCTGCAGCACAAACGGTAATGCAAAGAGAGTGGGTTGGATCCTGGCTGTTCCTCTCGCTAGGTGAATGACCTCGGAGGTCTAAGTAATATAGTACTTTCGGGAATGGTGGTGGGAAGCCTGGCCGCTAACTTGGGCTGGGTTTCTAGGACCTGTCACTAGTCATGGAGGGAGAGCAGAGCTTTCCCTCTGGGGAAAAAGACTGAGGCAGGAACTAAAAAGAGAGTCTTGTTGAAGAGCTCTATCTAAGGGAGCAGGATAGAGAGGCAGAAACAGAAGCCAATAGTTTGCGTTTAGGGCCAACTAGAGAGTTAACCAATCAGCGGGGGTGTGCAAGAAGTAGATCCCCCTACAATCCTGAAATGCTGGTACACAGAGCCCCGCCTCCTTTGCGATGGAGACCAGAGAGGGCCTCTGTGCTGGCTGATGTCCAGCTTCCCAGACAAGAGGGAGACCTGGGTCCGGAGCTAAGGTGAGATTCCAAATCAAGTAGCTCTCAGCCCTGCTGACCGCATTATCCCTGAACAAACGACCCACCCTCTCAGCTGCTAGAGAAAAAGTGTACATCTAAATTTGTCTCCTATTTGTGTTAAGGACAGAAAGAAATCACAATGGTTGCCACAGGCTCTGTTGGGACCCATCTCGTTCAGGTTATCTTTACGAACGACTGTTCATATGTATCAGCAAAGCAAAACATTGCCAGATATGTAAAACCTCAGCAGTTTAAATAGAACATTCAGAGTGAATACCCCAGGGTAAAGAAAATAAATAAATACATAAAAGAGCTTCTCTTTCCTCTGTTTCTCCTTTCTCCTCTCTCTCTCTCTCTCTCACTATATATGTGTGTGTGTGTGTGTGTGTGTGTGTGTGTATATATATAATTCTTATTCTCACATTGCATTGATAAGATGAGAAGACGAGAGCAGGCAATTATGGCAAGAAAGATAAGAAATATAATTGCACAACTGAAAAGAAAAACAGAATCCCAGTCGCACTAAGCATGGATAGCTTCCATCTTGCTTTTTGATGCCAGACTCCAATAAAAGGAATCTGCACTCTTTGCAGAAATGGCTGATTCCAGGACTGGCGCAGCAAAGTGACAACAGGAGCCTGGAACATCTTGTGGTGCCAGAAAGTAACATGGTGCTCACAAAACAAAACCAAAAAAGGCACAACGGTGGAGGACACAGAGGACAAATGAAACAACTCCCGATTACCAAAGCTGGAAAAGTCCAAGTAACAAAATAAAGCAGTAATGGATTGCAACCCGAAATGGAAAACAAATTCTGATGAGTCTATACCGAATTAAATAAATAACTGAATCAATCAATAAATGAGGAGACAAATGTCCCAGGCAGAATAACCCCAAGTAATTTAGGCAGATACTCAGTCCTCAAGGAAGTGAACATAACTCCCCTCTCTTTATCTGTATGGTGACTTTTTCCCCAAAGAGTACAGTATGGAAGGAAGGGAAAAGAGAAATCTACAGGTGGTTTCTGCCAGAGGATGAAGGTCATCGACAAGGATAAGTCATGCTGATGCTCTGATACAATGTAATGAAAATAAAACTTGACTTCTGTGGTCTTCCTCCCTAACCTCAGTTTAATCATGAGAACATCAAGCAAATCCCAAAGTGAGAGACATTGTACAAAATACCTAATGAGTACTCCTCAAAACCATCAAGGTCATTAAAAACAAAGAAAAGCCTGAGAAACGGTCACAGCTAAGAGGAACCTAAAGAGACATAATGACTAAATGTAATGAGGTGTTCTGGATGGGATTTTAGAACAGAGAGAAACTAAGTTTCACTTAGTTAAGTGAAAACTAAGGAAATCTGAATAAAATATGGACTTTAGTTAAAAATAATGTACCAAGGGGCACCTGGGTGGCTCAGTCAGTTAAGCATCAGACTTCAGCACAGGTCACGATCTCACATTTTGTGAGTTCGAGCCCCACATCGGGCTCTGCGCTGACAGCTCAGGGCCTGGAGCCTGCTTTCGTTTCTGTACCTCCCTCTCTCTCTGCCCCTCCACCACTTGTGCTCTATCTGTCTCTCTCTCTCTCTCTCTCTCTCTCTCTCTCAAAAATAAATAAATAAACTTATTTTAAAAACCCCACAATGTTATCAATATTGGTTCATTAACTGTAACAAATGTATCGTGTATATATAACAAATGTTAAAATGTTAACAACAGGGAAACTAGATGTGGGTATATGAGAAGTTTCTGTAGTACGTCAACAATTGTCTCATAATCTTAAACTGTTCTAAGGTAAAAACTTTAATAAAATTCAAAAAAGAAGACCAAAAGACACTGGTGAAATATGGCAGAGTGTAGGCTGCCTTTAAGGTCTGGCAGTGGGTGTCAGATTTTGGAGAAACAGAGGCTGGATGGCTGTGTCCAGGACAGAAAAACTTTAGTAGAAGTGAATGTTTCACTGGAATTTTCAATTCATTTAATTTTAGTGGAAAATGCAAGGCCATTTTGTGTGTCTTGGCCATTTGTATATACCATCTTTCTTCCACATTTTCATTAAAAAATGGTGCAGGGTGGCCCTCATGAGCTTGTTACATGCTTTTTGGGATGCATATTAAAATTTAAAAATATTAAAATGGAAATATGCATTGGTGGGAACAAAAACACTCAGTAGAGGTGGTGAAAAACAGAATGGATTCTGCAGATAACTGAACTGGTAATTAAAAGACCCAATCCAGAAGACCCCCCAGAAATCCGAAGTAAAAAACAATGATAAGAAATTCAAGGGGAAAACAAAGCCATGGAAAATAAGCTCAGAAGATTTCAACCTGTGTACAATAGAAATTACAGAAGGGGAAAAAAGAGAAGTGGAGATCAAAGAACAAATAGGAAAATATTTTTATGGGAGAAAGACTGTGATCTTAAGATCAAATGGGCTATGTGCTGATCAGGGATAAAAATAGAATAGCCACAACTAGACAAATTCTGGCAAAACTTCTGAGTTTCAAGGATGAAGATCATGCAGGTAGAAAGCAAAGGATTTCCCAAAACGATTTCCTACAGAGGAAAAAATAATGGGAACTTCATCAAAGAAGAAACCAAAATTGGGGCACCTGTGTGGCTCCATCGGTTGAGTGTCTGACTTCAGCTCAGGTCATGATCTCATTCATGGTTCATGGGTCAAGCCCCGCGTCCAGCTCTGTGCCGACAGCTCAGAGCCTGGAGCTTGCTTTGAATTCTGTGTCTCCCTCTCTCTCTGCCCCTCCCCTGCTCACACTCTCTCACTGTCTCTCTCTCTCTCAAAAACAAACATTAAAAATTTCTTTAAAAAAAGAAGAAACCAAAATTGAAATTACAGACTGTTAAGAAATCAATGCGAGTGAGCTAACCACATACCAAAATCTACGCGATGCTGCCCAGGCTGTGCTCAAAAGAAGGTGGCCCCTAATCTGGGAATAGCTGTGTAATCCTAGGAAAGTTGCTTAACTTTTTAAAGCTTCAATCCCTCATCTTTAAATAATTATATGGACTGCTTCCATAATGCTGATCATGTGCCGGACTCTGTTCTAGGGGCTCTAAGAACTAATTTATTCATCCCCCACAACAGACCTGTAATGTGGATTATACGATTATCCCATTTTATAGCTGAGGAAACTGAAGCGCCGAGAAGTCACGTGCACGAGGCCACAGAGTTAGAAGTGGCAGCAACCATCTAGCTCAAGTCTGCACTCACCACCACTAAGCTACAAATATTTCTTAGGAAGCCGCAGACGGTATTGTGGGAATTCAGTGGGATAATGCAAATAAAGCATGTTGCGCTCTGCTTGCCACACGGTGTAGTCAGTAACTGAAGCTAATATTTGTTTAAACACTGAAGCAAACATACGACTCAAGAAGCTAGAAGAGGAACAAGAAGATAAATCTAGGGTGTGGCCTGACTGGGTCAGTCAGTAGAGCATGCGACGTTTGATCTCGGGGTCATGAGTTCGAGCCCCACGTTGGGCACAGAGATTACTAAAAAATAAAAATAAAAAACAATCTAGGAAATCCAAATCACCTAAGAAGGAATGCACGTGCATAAAATGCCAAATTGGAAAGATGAGGAAAATCATATCCAGAAATGACCAATAAAAAGCATAACCTAAATATCTGAAAATAATCAAATATACACATTTCTTACAAGTTTCATCAAAGAGAAAATGTGGGTAAAATGCACAATCTTACTACTTTGTTAGTATTATTCAGGGATCATTTTCCAGGAAACCACACATAGAAAACTAAGAAGGAGAAAACCTAAAATAGCACTAAAAAGAAAAAAGCATAAAATTCCAAAAAATTACCGCCCCAAAGCCATTAGATGCACGTCTTCTGGACAAGTTTATCAGAACTCAATTAATTCGGCAAATTTTTTTTTTTTAAAGAAACCTCGTTTTCCATCAAGCTTATTTCCGTTTTCTACGTAAGAGTCTGGAAAAACAGCTTAAGACCACTTAGTGGTTGTTCCCACGCATTAACCGCGTGCCAGTCCTCAGTGGCGGTGGGGGGAGGGGGGCACCCAGGCTTCCGCGGGGTGGGCTGCACCAGCACCGAGGCACCGCTCACCTTCAGACCAGCCTGCCGTGTGGGGGTGAGAAGCAGTAAATTGGGGCGCTGGAGCAGTCCATGCACCCTGACGTGCCTCCCAGGTCAATCCCTCTCAGCAGCGGCCTGTTCTTCCCCTCCAGGGACCTCCTAGCGGTCGGGGTTAGGCGTGACCTCTCGCCAGTTCCCGGGGAAGAGCGCCGCACATGCGCAGAACTGCCTGCGCCAGCATCCACCGCGTCAGAGCCGCTGAGGGAGCAGCCTGGTGGCTGCAGGGGATGGCAGAGGAGAGTCTGTGTTACACAGAGTGGTGGTAGACAGGTTAACATAAGAGGCCTCCGTCAGAGGCTGGGGTCACCCCCGGGGTCACTAGGCGCCCGAAGCCATGGCTCCTGGATCTGGGTGAGGCTGGGGTCACCCCCGGGGTCACTAGGCGCCCGAAGCCATGGCTCCTGGATCTGGGTGAGGCTGAGGTCACCCCCGGGGTCACTAGACGCCCGAAGCCATGGCTCCTGGATCTGGTTGGTGAAGGCTCCAGGGGCAAAGTGACCAGCACCAGGAGTGGCTCCAGTGGCAGCACAGCAAACTTGAGGATAGCTTGCTGGTCAGTATTCTGGGAGGACAGGACTCTGACATCAGCCGGGTTGTCAATGGCACCAATGGCACAAGCTGCTAGTAGAAACCTCCCAGGTTCTCTTCAGATTCATGACATAGATGTTGTAACTTTTCCTATTGCAAATGCACTGTTCCACTTGGAAGTCTACTTTGGTGCCACCTAAGTGGGTTCCTGCTGCAAGGAATTTGAGGACATCCTCCCCTTCATTCGCAGGACATCAAGTGCTCTGGACATTGTGAAAGTTTCCCTTTAAGTTACGACAGGTACCCAGAACAATGCCGTATAGGTGGGTCAGCAGAAATACAGATTGATATATGGCATAGGCCATGAGAGCACAGGCTCTAGGATTAGATAAATCCAATTCAAATTGTTAGCTGTGTGATTAAGGGAACCCTCTTAGCCTTCCTGAGCTTCAATTTCCTGAGCTTCAACATCTATAAAGTGAGGCTAATAAAGACTGGAGAGGGCTGAGTGCGTTAATACATATGAGGTGTTTAATATATTACCTTGCATATAGTAAGGGTTCAACAAATGGTAGTGCCTTCCCCAGTGTGGCCCAAAACAGGAGTTCTCATCCTTTTTTTAAATTTTTTATTATTATTTTTTAATGTTTATTTTTGAGAGAGAGAGGGAGACACAGAATCCGAAGCAGGCTCCAGGCTCTGAGCTGTCAGCACAGAGCCTGACGCAGGGCTCGAACTCACCAATGATGAGATGGTGACCTGAGCGACAGTCGAACGTGCAACAGACGGAGCCACCCAGGCGCCCCTTTCATACCTTTCTTTAGTAGATGAACACCAGTAAATTGTCCACAGCAAAGCGGGGGTGGGGTCCCACAGACTCTTAAGAAACACAGGGGCAGGTTTCAGGCAACAAAGGGATATATCAGTGGGAGAATGTAAAAATTCCTTTTACGAGGATAGCCTGGGTCATTAGTCACCTTTGGTGAGGAGTAGCAGTGTAGAAGGGGTGGGGGCTGAGAGGAGTGGAGCCTGCATCTTGTAACTCTGGAAACTTCATGGAAGCTAAACGGGAAGCACAGGGCCCCAGGTCCATGGCCCCGGAATTTGCTTAGGAGCTGCGAAAGGAGAGGTGCAGAGCTCCCACGTAGAAATCCCCCTTCTGGGGGGAGAAACCCCAGTAGGGATAACAGTGCACCCAGCGAGGCTTGCCCCTCACAGTTGGTTGGGAAATAATGACTTGGAAAGAACTATTTGATTAAGAAATTAGTGCTCAAGGATTCTCATAACGTTATCTCTTGGCTATTCAGAAGAAAAGACAGAATGGGTTTTACTTAGAAATTTAGTGTCTTTTTGTGTGTGTCATTTCATGCTGTGGCTTCCTAGAACAAATAACCATTTTTGTTTTATTAGAGAAATAATCCCTGACACATGCGTGTTTAATCACAAAATAAAAATGTCAAACTTTATCTTTGAAACAAAATAAATGGTGGAGTATTGTCTTTTGTCATTTATTGTAAAATATGTTATCTACGCTACATCTTGGTAAGCATCCCACTCTCCAATCTTCTTGATATTTAAAACAAGCGAGTAGTTCATTTCTGGGCTTGGTGTATTTCCTCTGCAGGAGATCATTTGCATACTCACATTCCGGTATCGCAATAAATCCTAGAAGCTAAACCTCAAAAGCTGTAGACTTTGCCTAGATAAACATCTGCTGTTTTAACGGTGTTTTAAAATACAGAGCTGCCATTTAAATATTCTTAATTCTTTTCATTTTTATAACTGAAGTGGCTGGGAAGATAGAAAAGAATTGCAAAGAACAGTCACCTACCTCTCTCTCTCTCCGTTTCATCCTGTACAGACTCGGAGTTCCTTCACCTGACCTGCCTTCTTCGTGCAGTTGCTAAGAGAACTGAAAGGGAGAAGAGCTTGAAGAACTCTTCAAAGTTCTGAAGGGACTGCATTGCAGGAGGGTGTATTTTGTTCATTGCTTACTCTTCAAATGCTTTCCTTGCTCAGGTTTTGTAAAGGCTCTGTCTGTTCTTTGTTACTGATCCACTGGGAACACATCTTGGTCATTTCACAAATCACATACATTTAATACATTTTAAGAAAAGGACAGCTATTCGTCATTCATTCACTTAACCAGCAATTCCTGAGCACTGAGTATGGACTGTGCCCTGGGAATACAATAATGAACCAGAGTCTGACATCCTATCAGTTCTCCTGGAACTCAGTCCCGCTTGGAGGAAGAGACACAAGACAGCATCATGCAGATTGCAATGACTCTAGCACCTGCTAATTTCCATTTTTCCTGAGCGTCAAGATGCACGGTCTTCAGCAGGCAGTGATATCTAGCTGGAACTTAGTACCACTTTGGTATTCTTACTGTTATTTTCTATCGTCACTTTCATGGTTTTATTTTTGTTTTCCAGGACTTTTTCCCATTTATGTAAAACGTTAGAGTTGTTATTGCTACAGTTCTCTGGTCCATCCCTGCATGGTTAGAAGATCGCTTCCGAAGCTCTTGCTAGCACATTCACGCTCAGATCGCAATAAGGTGGTAATGACGGGTTTCAGCTACTTTTGTCTCCTGTTACCGGAAAAGCATATGAATTCTACAGACGTTGCAACCATCAGAACACGTCACATGGCCACCTGCAGCAGTGCAGCAGAGTGACTGAAAAAGTGGGTGTTTGGCTGGGTACATTGCCATCCTGAACTAATCGAGCTTCTATTGGCAAGAAAAGGGCATCGCTACCAGACTCTGGCATGAAAGTATTCGGCACAGGCTGGCAGGCCTTTGAAACGTCTCCTTGGTGCATACACAGGGCAGGCATGGAGGCCAAGCTGCAGGAGGATCTGGGGAAGTTAGCAAGAAGCCATTTTTTTTTTACCTTCTTTGCTACCAAGACACCCCCTTTCCCCATAGTCCAATACCGCTCCTAAGGAACAGCATGCAATGAGAAAAGCAATATTACCACATACTCTTCCAGCAGTGGTGAGAAAATCTTACGAGTGTGTCCCACTTGCTAGTATGGCTCAAAATGCTAAGCCAGAGAATCCCCACTTTTTCAGCCTCTAGCGTGTAGAAGATAAATTTTCTTAAGCCCACACACCTCCACATACACGCCCAGAAACTAGATTTGTAACCTTACACAATCATAGTTTTTGAGTATCTGTCTTACTACTTCAAAAACTGCCTTTCACATTCACGTTTTGATTCAAGAGGCATTTAGTGATAGCTCACTGCTCCTCAAGGAGTTTTCCAAGGGCTGAGGATATAAGGGTGAACCAGACCATATGGGGCATATATCCCAGGGGGAGAGGCAGGCAAAAAACAGAGAAGTAGGGGGGCAGCTGAAGCTGGGAGCCAGAGTTCTGGATTTGAATACAGTGTTTTGTTTTGTTTTGTTTTGTTTTGTTTTGTTTTGTTTTGTTTTTTCTTCCTAGCTGTGTGGCTTTGGGTGAATTACTTGCATCTCTGTGCCTCAATTTCCCCATCTACAAAAGAATGGGAATAACCATAATACTTGTAGGGCTACAGTGACACATCTTTCTGTCTCACAGTGGTTAAGAACAGCTTCATCCAAGGGCTGGGAAGCTAAGATACAGACAGTGTTCTAATCTAAGATATGAAGAAATGGGAATGGCAAATTAGTACCTACCTCATTTGGTGGCTGTAGGTACTACATGACGCAATTCCCGTAAAGAGCTGAAAACTGTGGCTGGTATGCCGTAAGCGCTCAATACAGGTGAGCGGTTATCCTATCTCAAGCACCGAGTTTTGACTTGACAGCTGCTCAGGGTGACATAAGTTCCCTAAAGACACTAAGGAATCCTCAAGACCAATCTTAACAGACACTGTGGCTACATTCTTGCCGGTACAGTTGAAGAGTTCCCTCCTTCAGACACCTGTTTAAAGAGATACTGGCACAAAAATGCCTTGTGCTAGGTGGAGAATCTGGCCCCAGGCATGAAAAACGCTGTTAAGATTTGAGAATAAAATGTAGTAAGATTAAAGTTGCAATGACTTCATCGAGCTTGAGCTTGCAAAAACCCCAACAGAGCAGCTCTCCTGCATGATTTCTCACCCTCCCGCCCCCTCCCTGGCCCCTTCATTATAATACCTGTGACTGGCTATTATATCAGCATTTCCAATAAAGTAAAAAGGGGAAAATACAGACCTGGGCTTTCATGGAAAGTATTCTAACTCTC
Organism: Puma concolor; assembly: GCF_028749965.1. NCBI lineage: Eukaryota > Metazoa > Chordata > Mammalia > Carnivora > Felidae > Puma > Puma concolor. The sequence continues at coordinate 128,381,699 of NC_141667.1, forward strand.
ACAACTAGAATATCTGCCTTTAAAAAAAATTATGGTTTTTAGATCTTTAACTTTTCCTACAGCATCTCAGTACCCAAATTTTGAAAAGCATCTTTTCTGGGGAATGATATTTCCTAGCACAGTGTAACATAGTCTTTGCCAAGTGACTCAGTTCAATGTATATATGTATTTTTCAATGTCAAGTGGCCCAAACTTACATAGAAGAAGTGGGCACCTGGTATCAGTTTGATGTCAGGGTTTTTCCAGGTTTGCAAGAGGGAGCTTTAAATACGACTCGATTTCAAGGCAACTACAAGCCACCCTGCAGCTCCAAGTCAAGATGTTCCTGTCCGTGGTCCTTGCCTCTGCCCTGCTTCTCTGCTCTGTGGCCAGCCAGAGGTGTTCGACCTTGTCAGGGATCCATGATGTCACGTACCTCATTAACAAACTGCAGGTAAGCTGCAGAGGGGGGCGCCAGTGGGAAAGGGAACTCTTGAAAGTTTAAGTGAGGGGCCCCTGGGTGGCTCAGTCGGTTGTATGTCCTACTCGTGATGTTGGCTCAGGTCATGATCATGGGATCGAGCCCTGCATCAGGCTCTGTGCTGGGCGTGGGGCCTGCTTAAGACTCTCCCTCTGCCTCTCTCTCGCTCTCACTTAAAAAAAGAAGAGACAAAGAAACAAAAAAATGTAGGTGAAACAAAAGGATGAAAAGCACACCACCCATTATGGGTTCTTGTTTTTCTATTTACTTTAGGAACATCCACCTTCAAAATGTGACTGTGGCACCAACGTGAGTAAATGCTCTTTTAAGAACTTTCCAAACTTATTTTAATGTTTGCATCTGGAATCTTCACCCTGGGATTATTCTTTTGCAGGTGACCGATTGTTTGTGTCTGCCCATTCCTTCTGTAAGTATAGTAAAACAATATAATCTTGACGGTGTAATTTTAAAAAGTTTTCAAGTAAAAATAAATTGCTCGATTTGATATTTGAAATAAGAAAATGTTGCTTAATTGCAATTGTTACAGTTCAGGATTTCCTTTTAAAACCAGGCCCTTGAATTCTATACTAGATACATCACTAGTATACATTGTATTTGGTCTGCTTTTATGCCCTTTGGGAAGTTTGAACACTATTCAATACTTTAAGAAGAATCTTGTATGTCTTCTTAGATTAGTGGCCATGTGCACAATTAAATCAAACTGGAGCTGCGAATGTAACAAACGATATAGCTTATATCACACTGCTTACTAATTTATTTCCTAAAACTCAAGGGTTGCACAACAAGGAGGTAAAATAACTTTTTTTCTTTCCTATTACAAAACCTCTCTGGGTGCTATACCTTCTCCCTCACTCCTCCCTTCCTGTCTGTCTTTTTAGCTGATTTGGGGTGGCCCTCTCATGGTTTGAATGCTGGGAGGACAGGGTGTCTAAGGCAGAGAGAAAACGAAAAGCACTTGCAGAAGGTGATTCCCCACTTTCACAAAGAGTCAGCCAGGCAGGAATTTTCTGGTTCAGGGGAGGAGGAAGGTGCCTCCTGTATTATTATCGTCCCAAGCAAGGCCTGGGAGAATCTGAACTTGTCATCCTCGCTGGGGTCAGATATTACACCCCATCGGGCTGCATCCATTACACGAGACTAGGGGAGGGGGCCTTCTGAGGAGGAACCATGCATTTATAGCCCAGTCCCGCCCTTCAGTTTATGGTCCGTGATTTTAGCTACTGCTGAAACACTGGCTGTATTCAACTGACTCATGCCATCAGACTGGTGTGAGAAAGCTTTTCCTTTCTTTCTCCTTGGGAACCTACTATTACAAGACACGGAGCCCAGGAACATCGGTTGCATCGGAGACTAGAACGAACTGTTTTCCAGAGTCCATCGGCTTTGTGTTCCTCTGCTGGAACATACTGGAAATCTCCAGGCAGTGACACTGTGGAAAAATGGCCTTGACTTGAAATGCTGAAAGTCCTTTCCTACATGGGGAGAGGGACCTGTCTAAAAATAATACCTGTTTAGGTTACGTTGGTTAAATTAAGGTAGTGTCTGAAAGCAAGCTCTTTGTGGTTCTTCTCAAAGTGGTCCTCAAGGTGTTTCTTTTAGTAAATTCTTTTCATTTACCAGGACGACTGCACCACACCGTGCTTCCAGGAAGGGCTGTCCCAGATGACCAACGCCACGGTGCAAACAAGTTTCCCCCTGATCTTCAACCGACTAAAAAGAACCGTCAAAGACCTAAAGAGCAGCAAGTGCCAGGTGAATTTGTTTTTCCGTGTCTTCCGCTCTGGTTAGTTCTTTTTATGTGAAGGTCAATGACGACTCTAGCTAAATGAGAAAAGGCGATAAAGTTGGAATTGGTAGTTCAAGGCCAATATGAGACCTGTAAGAAATGTACTCAGAATGACAAAATTAAAGTGAGATCTGCCCCTATAGCCCTGTAATTCCCCCTGGTTTAAAAAAACACTCACACCCATGTTACCGTTTACTTCTTTCCACCTATTGAATAATGAAAGAATCTGTCCTGATTGTAATAAGAAGCTGAGATCTAGAGAATCAGAGCTGTCGATTTGTTAACCCAGTGGGTGTTGTGGCCTGTAAAAAGAAGATTTTTTTTTTTTTCCTACTGGCTAAGAAGGTATTTAAAGGAAGGAGCACTCAAATCCAGATGGAGGCTTGCCATTTGCCTTAAGTGCCCATCAGTATGTTCTCTTTTTCTGCATGTGCCCTGGTCCCTGGAGGGAAGGGAGGACGTGAACTCTTTGGGAATTAGCAAATCCATGTGTGTCCTCAGAAGGCTAAGAGCCTTCACCCAGCTACTCAGCTGAGTTACTTACCATCAACAGCTTGTAGTTCTAAATGCTTAATATATACTGTTTCATGACAATAGCATTTCGGTAACAATTGTTGCAATTATCATTTACCACCCTCACCTCATTGGGAGGAAACAGATGCTCCGTGAGGTTAACTAACTTGCCTAAGGCTAGATACTTAAGCATTGGCAGAGTTGAGATGGGAACTCTGGTCTACCTGATGCCAAATTCCCATTCTCGGCCATAGAGCTCTTCGGGGACCTTGGAAGGACGACCAAAAAAGGATAATAAAACGTTAGGATTCAAAGATTCCTGAGAAAAGGTTCCCTCTAATGAGATTTAGGATTATTTGATAGGTGCGGGTGGGGGGCACCCCTGAAATGGTAGCACAAAGTCAGCCATCTACACGGTCTACACGACATGCTAGCTCTGGACCTCCCCATGCATTTGCTCTATGTCTCAAGCCCTTGCTGTGTGCACACCCCAGCCCACTGCACCCCTACCCTGCCTCTCACAGGGCTGCGGGCAGGGTAGTTCCTGGTCCACACTCTTTTAGTCACTCCATTAACTTTTCTCCCCACAGTTTTTTTCCTGTGAACAGCCATGTAACCAAACTGCAACAGGCAACGTGCTGACGTTCCTGAAGAGTCTCCAGGAAATTTTACAGAAAGAAAGGATGAAAGGCACAGTATGAAGATGAAATATTATTTATGCTATTTATTGAATTTAAAAGCCTCCTCTTTGAGTTGGGGCAGGTAAAAACATTAAGTAAAGCCATGATGAATCAAATTCAGTTGTAATAATGTGTTTAAAATTATTTCTGTATTTTGGAATAAATATATATGAAGAAAAAGAACACAGTCTGGTCACTAGGTGTTTATTCACTCCTTGCTGCTCAGAAGAAAGCAAGCTACAGGGGCACCTGGGTGGCTCAGTCGGTTAGGCATCTGACTTCGGCTCAGGTGGTGATCTCACAGTTTGTGAGTTTGAGCCCCGTGTCGGGTTCTGTGCTGATAGCTCAGAGCCTGGAGCCTGCTTCGGATTCCGTATCTCTCTCTCTCTCTCTCTCTCTCTCTCTCTCTCTCTGCCCTTCCCCCACTTTCTCTGTCTCTCAAAATAAATAAAGTTAAAAAAAAAAAAAACCCTACAAACTCTGTCAAGGGACTGAATGGGTCAAAGGCTCCTGTACTAAGACTCGTTACCCTAAACAGACTGGAAGTCCCACTAGCTGTGCCTGGGGACGGAGAAAGCACAGTTGTGAAGGGTATGTGGGGACAGTCTGACCATTGCTGTTAGGGAGGCTGAAGGCACGCCTGAGGCACCCTGTGTGTGGGCGCTGGGGGAAGGATGCTCCCTGGGCACTGCCAGGGAGTTTGGGGTCCTGAGAAGCCACCTGCATCCCTGAAATGGGAGAAGGCAGTGTGGTAAGGCCAGGAGGCAGGAGCCTACCCAGGAATGTAGGCACGTACACCCAGAACAGAGGAAAGTACTTGAAGCTCAGCCAGGGGAAGACCCGGGGAGCAGACCTCCTGACTTAGAGCACAAAGCCCAGAAAGCTTGGGATCAATACAGTCACCTGTTCACTTGCCAAAGACCTTCAGGTAAGAACCCGCCACCAGCCAGGCAGAGTGCCTGGCTGACGTGCGGAGCCTAATGGGGGGTCTACCCAAGGGATCCCTGAACCAGGTTGTTGGCTTGGCTTACAGCGTGGCTGTCTCTGATGGCAAATTCTACATGTCAGCTTGACCAGCCCGCAGCGTGCCCAGATATTTGGCTAAACATTGCTTTGGGGTGTGTCTGGAGGGCGTTTCTGGATGAGACCAGCATCCGAATTGGTAGACTGAAATGCTCTGCCCAGTGTGGGTGGGCCTCATTCAATCCCACCGAGGCCCTGAAGAGGCAGGGGAAGAATTGGCTCTCTGTCTGACAGCTTGAGCTGGGACATTCTTCTATACTCGGACTGGGACTTAAAACACAGCAGCTTCCTGGCTCTCAGGCCTGTGGACGCGTATCACCACCCCAGCTGTTTTCCTGGGCCTCCAGATTGCAGACAGCAGCTCTTGGGGCACTTCAGTCTCCTCAATCCCACGAGCCAAATTCTTCTTATCTATCTGTATATCTATCTATCCCTCTATCTATTCAGCCTGTTGGTTCTATTTCTCTGAAGGACCCTAATGTACTATCCATTTTACCTTAATACTCAACCTGCCCCCTGCCCCCATACCCCAGATCCTGTCTTCTGTTCCACAGTACTCACTACCTTCTAAGATGCCCTCCCACTTATGACTTTACCCCGTTCGTTGTCTCTCCCTGCTCAAAGGGCAGCTCCCCGAGGGCGGAGAGCTTTGCTAGCCCACTGTTGAATCCCGGTTGCCTCTCCCGAGCCCGCACTACCCCTCTACCAGAGCTGGCACTCCATAAATATTGGCGAGGGAACGAAAGCCCTTTGAGACGCCAAAGCAGAGTATGAACTGGTCTGTAGGTCAGGAAAGTGCTCACCTGGAGAAGACATGGTATCCAGAAACACGCTACAGGTGCTCAGAAAGGAGCGGTCCCTCCACAGAGCTCCAGGCAGCCTCCAAGCTTGGGGTTCACATGATCTGGCCCCTGGGGAGGGAGCCGCCTGCCAGCTGTGTGTGATGCATTGTGGGGGAGGCCGGGTTAGGTCTTGGATTGGGATGGTCTGACAATCACAATCGCCCTCTCCCCCGCTACCTGACGGGTGAGAGGATTGGGGAAGAATCTCCCGTGGGGAGTATTTTCCCAGGTAGGGTCAAAATTAGAATCGTCCCCCCCACCCCATTGAGCTAAACCATCCTTGAGTACCTCTGACCACAATAATATGGAAAGTTCAGAGCATCAAAGGTTCCTCAAAGAGCTCTGCTCGGCCTTTCATCCGTCACAACGTCAAGCAATATCAGATGTGATCTGCACTTTAAACAGCCCTCGGCCAAAGGTGAGATTCTCTGATACTCTAAGTAGCCCCGGTCCCCGGAGTTGTGCAAACCTTTTAGCGATGGAGTGCCACAAATTCGGTCCTGCACCTGCGGCTGAGCCCCTCCTGCCTGGGGCAGATGCGGCGGTTTTAGCGAGGAGTGCCTAAGATCAGCTGAGCCATTCTGCTATCTTCTGGGCTGCAGAAATGGTGCGTACACAATCATAATTATTTGTGGACATCCAATTATAATTATTTTACTTTGCACAGAAAGAAAAGTTTCTCAATGATTTCCTTATAGTGGTATGCATATGAAAGGGCCAAAAGTCAGATTTTCGCGGTCAAGAGGCTCTCAGAAGGAGACCACTGGTGTAGCCTTTGTCCTCAGGGCTGAAGGCTGCCAACATGTTATAGGGGACACAGACCCTGAGACAAATAGTCATCACATCTTGTTGACCCCTCTGCTTCCCCAGATAAGTGAGCAGCATCATGTAGCACTGGTGGGGGGGGGGGGGTAGGCAGCACTGGGGCACAGATTCTGCCAAAGAGGATTTCTGATCATCTCCCGTAAGAGTGGGTATGAGACTTCATGTTCCATTATTACTGTTTTTTTTAAGTTTGTTTGTTTGTTTATTGAGAGAGAGAGAGAGAGAGAGAGAGAGAGAGAGAACCAGTGGCAGAGAAAGAGGGAGAGACAGAAGACACAGAGTCAGTGTCCTCACTGACAGCGCAAAGCCCAATGTGGGGCTCGAACTCACCAACCGTGAGATCATGACCTCAGCCAAAACCAAGAGTCAGACTCTTAACAGACTGAGCCACCCAAGCACCCAACTGTTATTACTGTTTTTTAGTAGCGTATTCCAATATCCTCCACATAATTTCCTCTCTAAGACCAGAAGTTCTGGGCACTAAGTGTCCTCAGCGCCTCAACCCCCTTCCTGTACAGGGTTCCCAAAACTGGGATCCCGCTCCCATACACTGAGCACAGCGTCCAGGTGCAGTTGTCTGGCCTGGCTCCCTAGCTGGTCTGTGGACGCCTGTGCACATGGCACTGAGGAAAAGAGTCCATCCAGGTAATACATATATCATTATCTATTAATATTAAGCCTGTAATCAATTACTAAGCCCTTACTCTGTATGTGCTAAGCATGCATTATCTCATTTAATCCCCTAATAACCACAGGAGGTAGGGATTATTATTTCTGCTATATAAGCAAGGAAATCGAGGCTCAGAGCAGTTAAAGACATTCCCAGGGCCCTGCAGCTGGTGAGAACTGGAGCAGGACCCCTGCCCCAGCTGTCTCATCCCAAACCCAAGGCTCTCTCCTCTCTGTCCTTTTCTTATTCTGTGTATAGCAGGTGTGTTTCCTCTGACTACAGTCTGAGGGTAAAATAGATTCATAATAATATGGGACCACATGCCCTTATCCCAACACCTGAGGACCAGATCGTTTTCAGAAATTAAACTGTTTGGCCTTCTAGATGGGGAACCCATAGCTCATGAGCCATGTTACCTAACACCCAGGACCTGGGGCAGGATTCTGCAATTAAATACATTAATATTCTGCAAAACGAACAAACAAACAAAACAACACACAGGAGTACTCAAAGCCGTCAGGTTTGGCAGCCAAATGCGTCTCAACAAATCTTGGGTTTTCAGAGCCGTTTGGATTTCAGAATTGTGATGCTTCCGTAGCTCTGGCCCCATGTATAGGGGGCACTCTTTCCCAAGGGCCTATCTGGAGCCAGTCTGGGCATCCCCAGGAGGGACAGAGGCTCCTGTAGCTCCCTGGAGGGCCGCCACATGGGCCTTGGCCACAGGGCCTTCTCTCGTCTCCTCCACCTGCATTTTCTGAATGGTCTCAGACACAAGTCACACGCTGTGGTTTACAGCCTGCAGCACTGAGAGCTGCCACGTCACCAGTGCTTGTCCCACACAGGGATCATAGCAAGGACAGACAGACGCTGGTGGTTGGAGATGGTTTCAGAACAATCGGCTGCCGGAGAAGACGGGCAGAGAGATGAGCGGCAGCCCAGTGTCCCAGATTAGTCACCAGTGTAGCTTGGTGGTTTCCCTCAGCTGTTCTGCAAAAGTCATATAACCCACAGGATACACCCCTGCAGACAAGCTCAACCCAGAGTTCTCAGGGCCTGTGATGAAGTGCACAATAATTACTCTTCTGCCTGTGTCAGGAGAGTTGAGATTTATCTAAAAAGCACCTTGGAGAAAGAAGAACGAATATGTATTGAATGTACCAAGCACTCGGCTAAGCATGTTTTGTGGAATATCTAGTTGGATCTTTGAAAGAACCTCGTGAGGTAGATATAGAATTATTGTATATAATTATTCCTAGCACACAGATGGGGAAACTGAGGACCAGAGAGGTTAGTATAACTCGTCCAAGGCATGCTGCTCAAAAGAAGTGAAGCCAAGGTTCCCACTCAGGTAACTGAACTCTAGGGCCATATTTACATCTAACCGACAGGAGCATGGAAGCTCTCCACAGCGCCAGTAGCCTTGTCCAGGTTGGCCGGGCCCAGGCAGAGTTGTTTCCAGAATATTCTAGTCCAGGGCACACTGATGCTGACCAAACTAAGCCCAGAGGTTACTGGTCTTGACCAGTCCCCCATCCATCCGTCTCTTTATTTGCACATCCAACCAATTTGAAGCAGGAAGATACTGTGAAGAAGGCTCAACTGTTCCATTCCATTCCTAGACTGCTTTCCTCACCTACCCCAGACCAAGGCCTCTCTTCCTCTGCAAAGGGAGCCCTCGGCAGAAACATAAGGCCATTCACCCACTTAAAGTGTACATTTCAGCGGTTTGTAGTGTAGTTACAGGGCTGTGTGACCATCACCGCTGTCTAATTCCAGCACACTTTCATCACCCCCCAAAAAAACCCTGCACTCATTAGCGGCCATTCTCCATTCTCCCTTCTTCCAGCCTAATCAACTAATAATCTTTCTTCTCTGTGAATTTGCCTCTTCTGGATTTTTCCTATAAATGGAATCATATGTGTTCTTCTCTAACTGGCTCCTTTCACTTCGTATGATGTTTTCATTCATGTCATAGCGTATATTAATACTTCGTTTCCTTATTGCTAAATAATATTCTGTTGTGTGGATACACTGCATTTTATTGATCCACTCGTTAGTTGACAGACGTTTCGGTTGATTCCACTTTTTGGCCATTATGAATAATGCTGCTATGAGTATTCATGTAAAGGCTTTGGTGACTCCATATGTTTTCATTTCTTGTGGGCACCTAGGAGTAGAACTGTTAGGTCATATGGTAATTCTGACCGGTAATATGGTAAAACTACCAAACTGTTTTCCAAAGTGGCTGCACCATGTGACATTTCCAGCAGCGGGGTGTGAGGGTTCCAATTTCTCCACATTCTTGTCAATACTGGCTATTTTCTATCTTTTCAACAATAGCCTTCCCTGCATCTATAAGGTGATACTTATTATGGCTTTGATTTACATTTCCCTAATAACTACAGACACATCTTTTCATATGCTCCCTGGCCACTTGTATATCTTCTTTGGAGAAATGTCTATTTAAATACTTGGCCCATGTTTATATTGGGTTACTTGTTTTTTATTGTTAAATTTAAGAGTTGTTTATGTTTTGGAAGTAAGTCCCTTATCTGAATTAAGATCTGCAAATATTTTCTCCCATTTTGTGGGTGGTTGTTTTATTTTAGTGATGGTATCATTTGTAGCAACAAACGTTTTTAATTGTAGTCCACTTTGTCTATATTTGATTTTGTCACTTACGCTTTTGGTATTCTAAGAAACCGTTGCTAAGTGCAAGGTCGTAAAGATTTATTACTATATTTCCTTCCATGAGTTTTATAGCTTTAACTCTCATATCTAGGTCTGTGACCCATCTTGAGTTAATTTTCATATATTGTGTGCAGTAAGGGTCCAATTAAATTTTTTTTTTTTGTATGTGGATGTACAGTTGTCCCAATACCACTCACTGAAAAGACTATTCTTTTCTCCATTGAATTGTCTTGGCACCCTTGGGAAAAATCAATTGATCATAAATCTAAGGGTTTCTTTCCGGACTCTCACTTGTATCCCATTGATGCACACATCTATCATAATGCCAGAACTACACTCTCTTGATTACTGTAGTCTTAGGGAAGTGTTGGTCTTCCAATCTTATTGTCAAGTTCATTTCAGCTATTCTCAGTCCTCTGCATTTCCATATGAATTTTAGAATTAGCTTTATTATGCACCCCCTTTCCCCCGCAAAAAAAGCCAGGTGAGATTTTGGGAGGGTTTAAACTACACCTGCAGAACAATTAGGGGAGTCTTAATATCTTAACAATATTTAGTCTTCTGGCCCATGACATCGAATACTTTCCCATTTACCTAGATCTTTAAAATTTTTTCAGCAAGGTTTTGTAGTTTTCAGTGTGTCTTACACTTCTTCTGCTAAAATATGCCTAGTTATTTCATCTTTCAGGTGGTATTACAAATGGAATTGTTTTCTTAATTTCATTGTTGGAATGTTTATTGTTAGGGCATAGAAATACCACTGACTTCTGTCATTGATCTTGTATCCTAAAATCTTGCTGAACATGGTTATTGGTTTTAATATTTTTTCAATGGATTCCTTACAGTTTTCTAGGTACAAAATCCTATCATCTGCACGGGAGGTGGTTTAGTTCTCCTTTTCCAACTTTGATGCCTTTTATTTCATTTCATGCTTAATGATCCCGGATAGAACCACCATACAATGTTGCATAAAAGTGGCAAGAGCAGACATCCTTGTCTTGTTCCTGATCTTGGTGGGAAAGCATCTAGCCTTTTACCACTGAGTGTGACGTTGGCTGTGGACTTTTCATAGATACCCTGCACCAGGTTGAGGAAATTCCTTTCTATTCTATTTGTGGAGCATTTTTTATCACAAACAAGTATTAGACAGACACTGGAGAGGAGAGGATGACAGCAGTCACTGGTGAGTACTGTGCCCACAGTGGAGCCATGGAATGGTGGTGGCAGGACTCCGGGGAGGGGTGAGGACCTGAGAGTGGAGGGCTCTGGATTTCTTGTCCTGGGAGATAGCACGCTGAAAAGAGAATGCCATCTGCCATCTACACACGGTGTGGCATAGACAGCCCCAAAGGTGGGTCTAACACAGGCCCCCGAGTTCTGATGGAGAAGCCAAGACTTTCCACAGGACAGAGAGAGGCCCGAGGCTTGGTAGATGTGGCATGCAAGGACTGTGGGGGCAGGACCAGAGAGGAATAAAGAGGCTTCCACAGAAGCCACCACGGAGGGAAGGCCACACTTAGGACTAGACAGGAAGAAGATACGCTGGACTAGACCAGCATAAGACGGAGGGCCTCCCAAGAGCCAGGAGCCTCTCTCTGTACCCCAAGCTGCCAAACCTAAAGTCATCCGAAGGTGAGGGAGGAGAAGGAGAAAACCCTGAACTGACTGCCCTTAACTTGGGAGCTTCTGAGTTGTCCGTGAAAATGGCAAAATTACTTTGTGATAGAACGGAGGCCTGGAAAAAACTAAACTTAAAGAAAAATTTTAAAAGCTCCGTTTATGTGTTGTACACACAAGGGTGTGGGGGAATCATTCAGCTAACAGCGGTGAGGCAGGCAGTGAACGCAGGTCCCGGACTCAACACAAACATAACCTGTAGGGACGTCTTCAGAATATATGGATGTGGAGGGAGAGACCGACCTGGTCTGCACTGCTGGGAGGCAGGAGGCACAGGAGCTGGGGATGGGTCCTATGACTGGCAGGAGTGACTGACCCCAGAGCGTGCTGGCCCCTCCCCACTCTTAGCCAGAGGAGAGAAGCAGCAATTTTCTGGATGGTTTTTTTACCTCCCGGGAACTCATGGGCTGGACTCCTCTGCTGGACCAAATGCTTCCTGGAAACCCCTTTGATGGGAGCCTGGCAGCAAGGGGCACTGGAAGTCAGCAGGTTGGAGGGCTTGCATTGGTGACTAATCAGACATCCCAGGCATCAGAGGAACCACAGCAGTGTCTGTATCCACCCTGATCTATGCATGGGCATTGGATGTCCATGGGGAAGTCTAAAGGCCTAGAGGCCAGGCATCTGTAGCATTTAGAGTTTGAGCTGTAGAAACGAGGCCCAAGGAACACCACTGCAGCCACCTTGTGTTGCAAACAACCCAGACTCACAGACAAGAAGGCAAGTCAAAACCAGAAACCAGAAAAATCACACAAGCATTCCCCTCCTCTGCCTTCTTTAACTCCCGTTACTGTGAGTGTGTGTGTGTGTGTGTGTGTGTTTTATTTTACAGTTTACAAAACCCTGTTTGCATTTGATTCTTACTAAAGCCCTCGAAGGCAAACAATGGGGACCTATTGTTAATTCTCCCACTTTACAGATGAGATAACTGAGGCCCCAAGCGGCCAAAAGTTTGCCAAGATCACGAAGGAAGGTAGCCAATGACAGACTGGACCTGGAACCTAAAGTATATTTCTCCCTAGTCTGAGGTTCGTTCCACCACAGAGAAGAAGAAGGACCACAACAAGGGAGATGGTGAGATCCAGAAAACCAGAAGAGAAGTGTCATGGAGTTCAGATGCTCTCACCACTGAGGACCATGGTCACAAGCTACCAGAAGCTGACATCTGTGGAGGCTTTTCTTGACCTCTGCTGCCACCAAGTGGTGATTCTGCACTTTATCAGCCAAGAGAACCATTGGGGGACTGTTTTTTTGTACAGCAGTGAGAGGGAACAGAGAAATCAAGGAAGACTCTTTCAAAGGGGAAAGAAAAATAATCTAAGGATGTTTTCCCCACTGGGATGTAAGCTAAGAATGGCAAATAGATTAATCTGTGCGCCAGTTCTGACTGACTGGTGATGGCTGCCCAGGGTCCTAAGCTGAGGATTCTGAAGTAGCATTCGGCTCATCAGGAAAAGCCTCTACGACTGATTAGGGATGCCTGTCGTAGGCACAAAAGTGAGAGAGGGGTCATGGACACAGGCCACAGGACAGCAAAAGAACGATGGACTTCCTACATGGTTCTAGTGAGAGAGAACATTTAGAATAATGAAACCATTCTGGAAACCAGGCTGTGGATAAAGAACTTTGTTTTGTTTTGTTCTCCGTGTGGAAATAAGGCCCAGAGAACGCCCATCCCAGCACGCTCACTAACACCACTCTGAGGCGCCCTGTCAGCACGTGCCACCGGAGTCAGGTCCCCTCCTTGCCCACCGGAGGCAGCAGGGCATAAAGAAGCATGACGGCCATCCTTGGTTTCTCCTCTCACCTGTGTGGAGCGGGTTCTTTGGGCCAGCACCATCTATAGAGATCTAAACAGAGGGAAGAACGAGAGTGGCCAGTATCCTGTGGAAGCCAGGCAGAAGCATCTGATTCGGTAATGACCTGAAGAGGTCTTCAGTGTTTTTATTTGGAAACATGCAGACAGTTGAGCTCCTCCATGAGCTCCCAGTGAGTGTAACAGCAGGCATGGGGACAGGGCCGATCTTATCCTGCTTTGTATTGGGGCCAGTGGAGATCTGAAAGAGCTGGTGGTCAGTCAGTGGTCCAATGGTCCAACAGTTCCTTCCCAGGCAGCAGGTGAGTGGCCGCAGCTGGGAGGTAAGGAGCAGAGTCCTCAGGAAAGAAGGGATTCTGAGGTCGGCGCTGATGGCTGAGGGCCCACCTGACCCACAGCACGGGTGGAAGAGAGGCCTTCTTTCTCTTAAGTTCACTACTGAGGAGTCTAGAGATGCCATGCCTCCAGCACCAACTTGTAGCAAAAAGAGGCTCTGGTCAGATGACACCAGCTCTGGCCAGGTGACGCTGGCCCTAGGGGAACAGGATGAAAAATAAGGCTTTCATCAAACCCAAGTTATCAAGCAGGATCTAAGGGTCAACAATCCATTGGGAAAACTGTGTGTATGAAGCAAGAGTTGGCAGGGCATCACCATGAGGGCAGATGTGAAGGGCTAGGAGGTTGTCTGAGGTCATCTATAAATGCTCAAAAAAAGGTATTATAGGAAGAATGTATCTTATTTCCTGGGAAATGGACTTTCCAGGATTTAAAGGTAGATCCATGAGGTGTGGAGCAAGAATGTCAAGTCAGGAGGCAGACCAGCATTATTCCAGGAAGCTTCTGGGATAGGAGATCCTGGTGGGACGGTGGGGATGGCCCACCTGGACTCATGGGCTTCCAACAAACCTAAGAGCTGACTTTCTGACCAGGGTTGGGACCCCACTTCTACCACCCGGGGTCATCTTTCTCATGTTGTCTGAGTCTGGTACTCCCTGAGAACAGGTCAAACTAGCCGCATCCCAAACAATGACCTCACGCCCCACTTACTGGATTTGCCATTGTCCTTGGTTCACTCGTGTGTGTGAACTGGGGGAGAGGATAAATGAAAGTGAAGTGTTCCTCCTCCACAGGAGTTGGTGGGGGCTGAGGGAGAGCTCTGCCCCTGCCCCTGCTTGTTAGAAGGAGGCCGTAGGTACTGTGGTTTGGATGCTGCTCCGGTGGAGTGTAGACAATGGAAACCATTCCATGCCATCCTACCACCTGCACCCAGGGACTCAAGATGGGCACCCTCCTGCCACCGATTAGGGACCGTAGGGCTCTGCGGTTCTCTAACATACACCACCTCTCTCTGCCCCCCCGTCTAGATCACAAGGGAGGCACTGGTTTCCAAGTCTTCAAAGAGTAGATGCTACTGCTGCTGCCTAGAGGACCTGCCCATGATCTCAGAGCTACTCGGCAAATTCAAATCCAGGGCTTGATAAAGGACCTTGGGGCTGTTAGGTTAGAGCAGGAAGTTGAAACAAACTGAAGGCTTGTTCAAGATGAGGCTCCAGAAAAGTCGTTGGGAGACCCCTTCTTCCACCCGGGGGGCCACAGCCTCCTGTCTCTCTCCAGCAGAGGCAAGGCTGACACACATCTGTGCCTCTTGTACCGTGAGAGTACTTCCGGAAAGGGTGGCTTCCAACTGGGGTGGTCGCTGCTCTGAAAGGCTAAATCCAGAATGATCAGAATTTGGCTTGCTAGAAACTTCTTCCTTCCTCCAGAAGTAGCCAACCACCAGGGCGGTCACAAGTTGCCGGGTGTGACAGCTCGGGCAAGCGTCCAGCCACTCTGGGATCTGCCAGGTCTTGGCACGAAAACCACCTTGCTGCTGAATATTTAATGACATGGAAAAAATGGTCTTGAACTATTAAATGGGAAGGATGAGTTACAAAATATTGCAGAAAATAGGTTATTTTCTTGTGTTCTGTTTGTATTTTCTATTTTTTCTGCAATAAAGAGGCACGGATTTTATGATAGGATTTTTTTTTTTTGAAAGCTATTTTCACCTGTTCAAGGTGGAGAACAGCTGATGTCTGAGCAAAGCTTTAAGAACCAGGCCGTTCTTCTTCCTCGCCCTGGACAAAACCCACTCAAGACATTTAATTATGCAAAATGTGTTACTACTCTTTTCCTTTTGTAAGAGAGAGCCAAAAGCCGGAAGAGCTGTGAATGTGGGTGCTTTAGTGAAAAGCTAAATCATCTGATGAGGCCAGCATTCTAAGCCTTGTCCTGGGCTCAGTCTCATCGGCCTGATCCATCACACCCTTCCCCTGGGTCTAGGGTCTGGGCCCGTCCACGAATGCTAGCAGGCCTCTGCTGGCCCAGGGAAGGCAGCAGAGAGGACTGCGAGACCTTTCTGACCAAAGCCATCCTTCTTGAGAGAATTCGTAGTCGCCAAGGCTGAAGCAAAATGGTTTCTTGTTGACTAGAAAATTCAGTGACTCGTTCCACCTTGTCTTCTCAGCTCTGCAGGACACCAGTGTGGAGCCAGAGAAGGAGAAACAGGGAGGAAAAGAAGGGGAGGAGCTGAGGGGACGCTGGCACTTGATTGCCCGTCTTCTCAGTGATGTTTCTGAGGGGCCATCTGGGTGTCGGGCTCTGCGTGAGGCACCAGTGACACAGAGGCGGAGACACGGTGGCAGCTCTCCCAGGACTGCACGCTGGCTGAGGAGTGAGGAGAGTCATCAGCAGGTATGACGCAAGGGGATGTGGTAGGGGCTGAGAAGGGGCTGTTGGGGAGCGCCTACAGCAGGCACAACTCATCTTAGCGGAGGCATCGGGGCAGGCTTCCTGGAGGAAGAGATTTCTTGACCAAAGCCCAGATGACAGAGAGGAGTTGGTAAAGCCAAGGACAAGAGGAAGGGTGTGACAAAAGGGGGTCAGGCAGGGACAGCATGTGCAAAGATCCAGAGGCAAGAGTGAGAAAATTATTTTAGGGTGCTGGTGATGACGGGTTAAGGACTAACGCTTTACCTAAAGGGCAATGGGGAGCCACAGAGGGCATGTGACTAAGGGAGTCACTTGGTCAGGTTTCTTTTTTTAGATCCCTTGGGCTGTAGTGATCTTTCTGCAATGAGAGGGGGAGAAAGAAAGAGGGGGGAGGCAGGAAACAAGGACAGAGGCTGTCCTCCAGGGCTGTGGGAGCCCGTCGCTGGCTCTCAGACTCACGATCTGAGTCCAGTAGGAAGATGGAGAGATGGTGCCCTGTGGCAGGGGGTGGACACTCTAACTTAAGGCCTCACTTCTGGGCCTGGGCCACTGAATTTGTATAATAAAGTGAAACACACTTCCCTTCAAGGGTTGTTGAAGCTGCTGGATGGGAAAACAGATGGGCGACCTTACTATAAACAGGGAAATTCTGTGCCCATCTCAGTTCGCGAGCACCCAGCTCACCACCAGTCACAGGTGAGAATTTCAGAAGGGCTTTTTGATGACAAGAAGGTTGGCCACTGTAGCCCCAGAACTCACACGGATCAGAGAGGAAACAAATGGCAGGGATGTTTCAGAAAGTCACAACGTGTTCATGGCAAAGAAGACAGTGTCAAGCTCCCAGGAGGTACAATGGGCTGGGAAGGAAGCACACTGACCTGGCGCTCAGGGGCTAGTCACGGCGTGGTCCCCGCGGATTGCCTGCAGCGAGAACTCATACCCGAGGAACATGGCGGCGCTCATGGGGAAGCCGCGCACAGCGTTCACAGTGATGCCTCTGAAAAACACCTTTGGCAGAAGGTAACGTTATCACAGGGGACTGACCTGGACCCTCTGCAGGTGCAGAGAGGCTGGGGATGCTGCCCACTTGTCCCAGGCTGGACCCCACAGAGCCCAAAGGGCCCTTACAAGCCAAAACCACCCCGGATGCCCCTAGTCATGCTCCTGTCTTAACCCATGTCACCTCTGATGGGGTTTCTCCTCCCAGGCCTGGTACACATACAACTAAATACTGTGGGCAAGCTGCTGACCATGAACACCCACATACACTTGTTTAATTGCTGCTATTTCTCATGTATGTACCCCCACACATGTGCACGCACACATGCGTACACACACACACACACACACACACACACACACACACACACTTCTCTGGAACCTGGAAATCCAAGCTCTGCACTCCACTCACTCTGCAATGGTAGACAGAGCACCCAGTCAGACCATTTTGACAGGATGTCCCCCAAGAGGCAGAGTGGGGAAGAACTCAGGCCATACTTTTCAGACACTAGGCATGAAGTTGAGACACAGCTTTGCCATTTAATAGCTCTTGCTTGGGCAAGTAGCAAAGTCTCTAGAACTCAACTTCCCAGCTATAAAATGGGGGTAATACTATTGACTTGATATGGCTGTTGAGGGAATAAACGAGAAGAAGCTCTTAAAGCGCTTGTACAGTACCTGCCATGGACCTGTTGACTATCTCCATCATCATCATCATCATCATCATCATCATCATCAGTAGCCATCTTTACACAGGGTGGCACTCAGCCTTAGATCATTAGTACAAGTGCGGAGGAGTCCTGGCCTGGCCTGTACTGATGAGTTGCTTAACTCAGCCTTTTATACAAAAACAGGGTATTTGTATTCCATCCCTAGGGCATATGATAAGATACTTCACTTCCTCCCTGAATCTTCCCATTGAGTAGATCTGATCAGTGTGATGTAGTTCCAGCCCTTGCCTAGTTTAAAACCTCCTGGGGGCGGGGAGATAGGCCCCATTTGGGAATAATTACAATATAATCTAGAATGTGATGAGAACAGCTAAGGGATTTGGTGAGGGGTGCGGTGGGGAGGAGTGGTCCTTAAATGTCTTCCCTAGACAACACATCTAAAGGAAGCCCTACTCAAATGTAAAGGACCTAAGAACTGTCAAGCCTATGATATAAAGCTGTTATCTGACCCCTGTATATTTACCAAGTGTAATAAATAAAACTGATACTGTAATTTTATGGAAGGAGAAATCCAGCCCTTTTATATTTCCCCAGTTTTCTCAGCTGTCAGGCACTGTGGTTTCAGGGTAGGTACAGGCCTCTGTCATTGGTCAGGATGTCAGGATGTGTTTCTGCAGGAGAGGCACCTGCACCTTGGCCTTCCATGGCAGCCTGCAAGATGTAGCTTGGTTGTGAAGGGGAGAGAATGGCTTCTGTGAACTTGGGGGAAGCTTTGACCCTCACAGAGAAGGGAGGTGATGGACAAGGACCCCCCACAGGTAAGCAAGTGGCTGAGCCAAACCCTGGAGTGATGCAGGCATAAGGCAAGGAGGACCCTTTAACATCAGGGCTACTCTTTGACATCTAACCTTTCTGGAATTCCCCAAGCTCACCCACAGTGACTGAATAACAGCAAGGAACTGGCTCGAGCTCCGAGAGGAAAATTCCATGCTGGGTGCAACAGACACTCCCCTGTGGGCCTGGGCTTGACTCTGTTCTGTGAGGCTGAGCCAGGCAGGGCCCAGCTTGGAATGTGGATCTCCTCTCCCACAGTGCTGGGCCCTGAAGGAACCATGGGACTCTTCAGACATATGGACATGACCTCCCTCCAGCAGCCATGGTTTGCCCTGCTGTAAGGCCCGAAGATGGCAAAGCACACACCTGGTGGCTTTTATCCCAAGCTTTCTGAATACAAAACCACCAGACTGAGTCCTCATGAAGCCTCAATAGTTCCACACTGCCCAGTGTCAAGTCTACACCCTTTTCTGGCCTGACAAGACCCCTTTGCTCTGGCCCTGCACTTTATCTGGGCTGCCTCTTATACCTGACATTCTGGATAAGTTAACAGCCTGTCATTCCTCTAAGGAGCCAGCTCTTTCCCACCACTGGGTATCTTCTGCTCCCTCTGCTGGAATGTTCCCCAAACCTGGCTATACCTCTAGCAGTCTTCCCATGGGCACCCCAAGCTGGACTGTGGCCCGTTGTCTTCTGTGCACTCAGCATCTCTGCTGTCACAACACTTCTCACACTGTCCCTAACCACCCGTAATTTGTCTGTACCCCCATTAATAATCCCAGTCAGGGCAGTGAGAGCAGGGCTACGGTGTGGTTTGCTTCAGAACTTATCATCTATACTCCAGCATCTACACTTCAGAACCCCCAGCATCTATACCTGGGAACCCTCAGCATCCACACCTTGGAGCCCCAATCTACACCTTGGAACCCCCAGAATCTATACCTAAGAACGCTCAGCATCCACACCTTGGAACCCTCAGCATCTACACCTTGGAACTCCCAGCGTCAAATGCTTTTCTTGGCCCAGAGGGTCTGTTATAAGTCTCAATAAATGAATCAGTGGATGGATGAATGGATGGATGGACACACGAACGAATGAACAAATTCCTTGTTGTGAAAAGGAAACAGTTCCAAGCTGAAAGAGGGCTGGTGGTGGTAGTGGTAGTGAGGGATTCCTAGAGTGGAGGGAGGGTTCCAGTCCCCAGATGGCAGAACCAAAGGGCAATCAACTCTGGTGCCTCAGGAAACTTCTCTTCCTACAAATATTCCTCTCCACCTCTCCTTAGGGAGGCATAGAGACTGCCTAAATATTCCTCCTCCACCTCTCTCAATCCACTATCACAAACCCCCTCAACAACAGCCCTCTCTGTGCAGCTCAAAGATGCCAAGTCACTCCTCTGGCCTCCTTATTTCAGATGGTAGCTCTCCAAGTGTGAGCAACGGCCCATGTGGCCCATGACGATCATCACAGCAGGCAGAGTAGACCCAAAAGTCTACTTCCAGAGCTTTCTTTTTTGATTTGGGAATGCCCCCTAAGTCCTAGACTTCTAATTCCCTTTATCAAAAAGGGAATGCTTTACTGGTAGTCATTAAGTGAGTTACAAAGAACTACCAGATATGGGTACCGTCATCATTATTTTACTCCATTCTAATTCTTTATTTTCACTGAGTTCTTCTTCCATGGTAAAATGGGAACAGGCTGGCTTACCATGCCTCAGTGAGTGGCAGTAAAAACTATTTGGGAGTGGGCGGCCCATAGAGCCAGTGCTACAGCCATCTGTCACTGGGGACACCCCTTAGGCCCCAGGAAAAGTCATTCCTCTTGCTGCCAGAAATCTGGTTGTGAGACAACCCAACTGTCCAGGACTGTGTGGGATGTTTTCTTCATGTTACGATTTCTGTTTATATGCAAACACATAATACAAACATATAAAAATATACCTATCCACATATATTCTCACACTGGCTGTGACTATTTTTGGGATATATTGTAAGAAACTCATATCAGTGATTATCTTTGAGAGAAGACTGAAGACCAAGGAGGGACATTTAGACAGTATATCATCTTTTACCTTTTGAAGCTTCCTATGTTCATATATTATTCATTTTTTAAATGAACTAATAAAAATTAAAAAAAATTAATTTCAGTCAATGAGTGGTTAATCAAGCTAAATATGGCTGCCTCTGTTTAAAACCTGTCTCTGAATATAAACTGAACCAAATGCTACTGAGATTAAGAAATCTATAATCTGACCTCAGCTGCCTTCCCAGACTTTGTTTTTAACAGAGCACAGTAATTTTTGGAGGAAATAATATCAGCAATATATTTAGCCTCTATAGACTTTATAGAATTATAACATTAATATTTTGATACATTAACTTGAATTTTTTGAAACATTAATAATAGCAGACAAAGTATCTCAAATAAAGAAGCATCCTATGCGAATGTCTCTTATGTGTCCCTCTGTAGTTGACTGAATCACAAAGTGTGCTTCTACTAAAATAATACAAAAGACAAGTGAGGTGAGGATTCTAGGAAGGTGGCAGAATAGGAAATGCCAGCCAACTGTTTCCTTACCTAGATAAAATTTGCACTGATGGAATCTGTCTGATGTAACTTTTTTGAAATTCTACAGTTTGGTGAATCCTTACAACTTCCAGGAGAAGGTTTGCACAGTAAATATGGTTAAGTGCAGTCAATTTTAGCTCTTAGCAAGGTAGCAGCTACCCTTCCCTCACCCCCCAGACCTGTGGCAGGCAGCTGGATTTATGCTGGAGGAGCAACCTGCACACATAGCTTTTGGAAGCCAGAGTGGGCAATAAGGACCCTGTTCTCCAAATATTAGAGATCTATGTTTTGATCACTGACTGCTGCTTCTGATCACAGAGGTGTAAACAGGGAGGTAGTCATTATTGTTTCACTGATGCAAACCCTTCCTCCTCTGGCTGATGACTCTTTCCCCCTTGGTTTTTCTCTTTTTCCTCTTTGGGAGATAGACATTAAAGACTATGACATTAAAAAGGAACTGCATGTATGGGGAAAATTAGAAAGTAACCGTGCATACCCAAAGAAAGGCTCAGAAAAGACCTGAAAAGACCTCGAGTTTACATTTCAGGCTGATCTTTGGCATAGAGACTGCCTAAAACAATTACAAAAATGTAACAATCAACAAAAATAATAACAAAAGACACCAAATCTGATTTCCAGAGTTAACCCATTATTAGATTCAAATGTCAGGTTTCCAATAAAAAATAACAAGGCCTCAAAGGAAACAGGAAAGTATGGTCCATTTAAAGAAGAAGAAAAAATAAGTCAAGAGACATTGTCCCTGAAAAAGACCTGACAGCAGATTTACATGACAAAGACTTTAGAGCAAGGGTCTTAAAGATGCTTGAAGACTACACGAAAATGTAGAGAGAACCAAGAAAATAATATATGAACAAAAACAAAAACATCAATATGAAATAGAAAACCCAGAAAAAAAAACACAAAAATTCTGCAGCTGAAAATACAATAACTGGAATGAAAAATTCACAATAAGGATTCAAAGGTATATTTGAGCAGGCAGAAAAAAGAATTAGCAAACTTAAAAATAAGACAATGGAAATTATTGAGTTTGAGAAATAGAAACAAGATTGAAGAACAGTGAAAACAGCCTAAGGGATCTGTGGGAAACTATCAAACAAACCAATACATGCATTGTGGACATCCCAGAAAGCAAAAGGAGACAGGGGCAGAGAATATTTGGAGTAATAAAGGCTAAAAACTTGCTTAATAAAGGCCAAAAACTTCCTAAATTACTTCCTAAAAACTTCTTAAATTTGATGAAAGACATGAATATAAACATCAAAGAAGCTTAACCAACTCCAAGCAAAATAAACTTAAGGAGATCCAAGCCAAGACACATTATAATCAAACTTTTAAAAACAGGAAGATAGAAGGAACTCATTACATACAAAGAATCCTCAATAAGTTTACCAGCAGATTATTAATTAGAAACTTGAAAGACAAGAAGGCAGTAGGTCAACATATCCAGTGTTAAAAGAAGAAAAAACAGTCAATCAAGAATCCTATATCCAGCAAAACTATCCTTCAAGACTGAGGGAGAAATTACGACATTCTCAGATAAACAAAAGCTGAAGGAGTTCATTATCACAAGACCTACCCTGCAAGAAATGTTCAAAGGTGTCCTGGAGAGTGAAATGAAATGGCACTAGAGAGTAACTTGAAGCTGTATGAAGATATAAAGACCTCAATAAAAGTAAATACATAGAGTAATGTCAGTATCATGGCAGTACAAGACGTCCCTGTGTTGACCCCACCTCAACAACAAAAACTGGACATCCATCCACAAAGACAGGTGCCTCTGAGGGAGTCATGGGATCCAGGATCACATGTCAAGTACCCCAGAGTCCTGTCCCTCTGTGTATCAGGTACTAGGCAGACAGACCTCAGTACTGCCAGTGGAACCTGCAGCAGCCTATGTATGACCTGGCTCCAGCCCCCTCAGTTGCTGTCTGGGAGCACCTGGAGAACACTGCCTTGGTTAGTCACCTACTGACGAGAGCCTTTGTGGAAGTCCAGGTTTCCAGAGAAGTTCTAGCACTCCACTGAAGCCAAATATACATATATATATATACATACACGTATATATACATACACGTATACATATATACACACATATATATACATATATGTATATATATGTGAGTATATGTGTGTATATATGTGTGTGTGTGTCTGTGTATGCATACATATACATGTACATGTAGATGTATGTGCAGACAAAAGAGGCTTTGTGGAAGTCCAGGTTTCCAGAGAAGTTCCAGTACTCCATTGAAGCAAAAAAAAAAAAATTATCTATCCATCCACATACATACACATACATATATACATATATACGTATGCATATATTTGGGGATGCGACACATATAAGCAAAGACCCAATGCTCAGTAGTGACATTTGCACTAATTAAACTAATACTAAAGCCAATGACAAGTAGCTCTTCTTAAATATACTGTGTTATGCACGAAGCTAGGCACTTTTTGTATTTCACTGACAAATATCCCTCTTGTTCACGGTAGGGATGATTATCCTTGGAAAAACAGAGGCTGAGCAGTGAAGCAACTTGCCTGGATGTTCCCCCCAGCTCAGGCTGCCAGGCTGCCTTTAAACTCGAGTCTGCTGACTGGAAGAGGCATGGATTTAAATGAGCCCTTTGGGTGCAGGGAAGAGGAAAGAGAAGGGAGACAAGGCCATGTTGGAGGCTGCCTCATAGTTGAGACCAGAGGTGATGGTGTAAGAACTCAAGTGGGATGAGAGAGAAGACAGACCAAGTGACCAGACACTGGGAGATGTGATGACTCAGGTAGCTCTGGGGCCCCCAGCTTGCAGGAGAGTGAGGCACTGAGCAGTGAGTGAGGAAGCAGCTCTCAGCCTATCCCTATGAAAGAGAAGCTTTGGTGACACACAGATGTGGGTCTAGGCCCTGGCTCTGCCATGCACCAGCTGTGTGACCTCAGGTAGGTTACTAGTCCTCTCTGAACCTCTGTCTCCTCCACCAGCCTGGGGCAAGGACTAAATGAGACAAGAATCTCAAGTCGTGCTTGATATAGTAACTGTGAGCACTTTAGTTTCCTGATTCCCCTCTCTGTAACCTCATATACCCCCCAAACGTCTGGCCCACCTTCCAGGGACTGACACTGACCCCGTATGACTACTGTGGGGCTTACTTTAAGACCTTCCTTCTGGTAACTCTGGGAGATACAATCCAGGACACCTTTGTATTTGTTTAAATAAACCCCATCAGCTTGGAGTCGACTTTTCACGACATCCATAGGAGTCGCTGTCCCCCAAGAAATTGCTCCTGTAAAGAGAGAGACAAACAAGTGTCAGGGACTGGCTGGTTGGGATCTGGAGGGGACGTGGCTCCCTGCCCATTTCCACCACTAACAGGCTTAACAAGCTGCTGGGGGAAGTGGAAAGAGTTCAGTCAGGAGCTGCAAAGGTTTCTCTGAACCTCACTCATCACTTGCTGTGTGTGGGACTTTACAGAAGTCTCTTCCTCCAGGCCTTGGGTCTGCCATCTGTAAAGTGGGGCACCAGCACCCATCTTCATGGGGTTACTGTGAGGACAAATAAACGGATGCACGTGAACGTCTAGCACAGAGCCAGGCCCACAGCCAGAGCTTCCTAAGTGGATGCCTTTATTAGCAGCTTTTACTGGAGAAGCAGGAACAGGCCCCACCAATACTCTGCAGCGCCCTTCCAGGACACCAAGGGTGAGAGCCCAGAGCGACGCCTGAGGCTGAAGGCTTGTAGCTCCCCAGAGACAGAAGCAACTCTGCATACAGAGAAGCTAAACAAACACTTGCAGGGAGGCTGCTTGCCAGGGAGAGACCAGCCCAGAGATGGAAAAGAGCAGGGGCAGGTCTTTAGAAATCTTGTGACTTTTCCAGAGGTGTGACATAGAGGCCTTGGGACCACACAAGCCTGGCTCATCATTGGTGGAGAAACTCAGGTGCCCCAGTTTGAGCACCTTTGTGACTTGAAAGGACTCTAGGAAAACAATGCCAGGTTATTGTATAAACACAGAAATTGGCACATTTTTGGACAGGAAGAGAAAAACAAACTGATGCCAAAGTCCAAGGCAGCTGTTTGCAAGGTTTTGTAATTGCTGCCCAGGAGCTCCCAAAAGCGGTCCTAGCCTGCCCTGGGCCCTCTGCCCATCCCAGCCTCCAACCCCCATGGCCTCCTGCCCGTGACCCTCTGGGAACCCTCTGGACCTCCCCTTCCTCTTGACTCCTGCCAGAATAACAAAGCTGATTCTCCTGGAGTCTGTCCAGGTGCTGCCCTGGCATATTCCCTGGCTCCTTAGCCCATGGGCAAGGGTATTACAAAGTGAGGTCTGCCTACCAGGCCCCTCATACCTGCTCTCAGCAGAAATGAGAGTGGATGGGGTCTTGTTTGTCCTCCATCGGCAAGTGCTTACTAAGCCCTTACTAGGAGCTAGCTCTGGCCAGGCCACAGACACACGGGGGCAGCGGGCTGGACACTGGTGTTTGGTGGCTAAGACACGGACTTTGTTACGTGTTTGCTGAGTTTTGAGCATAGCTAATGAGGAGGAGGGGGAGGAGAAGCAGGAAGTGGAGGAGCAACGACGATTTTCTTCTTTCCAGACCTTTCCCCACAGCATCACACATGCCACGTTTTCAGCCTTCTTAAGAAGCAACCCCTGTTGGCTTCCACACCCTGCTCTGGCTCTAGCTGCATACCTCTCGTCCCCGTCCCCCTCACAGCACCACCAAGCCCCTCAGAGGTGTCGTGTGTACTTGGACTGTCCTGTTTCTTCCATCCCCTTCTCTCCCGATCTCTCAATTGGGTGTTCACACCCTTCACCAACATGGGTCTTGTCACAGTCCCTGATGACCTACATATGGCTAAATCCAGGCAGCAGGAACAGCAGGTGCAAAGGCCTCGTGGTGGGGAGGAGCCAGGCACGGTCATGCCGTAGCAAGGAGACCAGCGTGGCTGAAGCAGAGCACGTACAGGGGCAAGAGCAGGAGCTGAGTGCAGACGGGCAAGAGACAGCTGGATCATAAAGGGACTGAAAACCACTGCGGGAACATTGATTTTTACCCTAAAGGAAATGGGGATGCTGTATGAGTTCTGAGAAGGGGGGTGAAGAAACCAGTCCATGGTCACAAGCTGATTAAGTGTGGATTTGAACTGGGATCTCACTGACTACAGAGTCCCTGCTGTACTGTCTGCATGCACTAGCTGTGTGCCCTTGGGTGGGTCACCTAGTCTCTCTGAACCTCGGTTTTCTCATCTGACAAATGGGGAGACTGATTCCTCCCTTACAGAGCTAATGAAATGCTCACATTAGAAAGGTTTGCTATGTGCCGACATTGAAAAAAGGTGAACCATGATAACAGATTTCCTTTTCAGAGCTCAAGGAGACCTGACCCAGAATGAAAGGGGAGAATATATCTTCTGACCGAAGGTTCAACGATCCCAAATAGGGACTTGCTGTTCTCATAGGTCCAGAGGGAAGGAGATGCGGAAAAGAGGGAGACCATTCTCTATTCCCAGCCCTTCCTTTGTTTGGCTAGGTCTGGCATATAGCAGGTGCTTACCAAATACTCACTGGATGAGTAGCTAGGTGAACCGTGCCCTTCCCTGGGGCAGAGAAGGGCATGATGGGCTCCCCAGCCTTCCCAATACAGGGGATCAGCACAAGTGCAGGGGTCAGTACGGCTGCCCTTACCTGCCATGCCGCCTGCCAGCCACACAGCACAGAGGCTGGGGCCTGTGCAGGCCTCGGGTGTGATCCAGTCATTCAGGAACACATAGGGGATGAAGTAGAGGCAATAGCCCGGGACATCCCTCAGCAGCATGGCGCCAACACCCCGGTACATCCCTGCCAGGCCCTCGGTCCGCACGATGGTTGCAATGCAATCCACAGGCCCCTGGTAGACTGGTGGCTTCCCAAGAGTCATCGCCCTGGGTCTCAAACCAAGGTTGGCTGCAAAGACAGGGAGGAGAAGATGGCAAGCGACCTGAGGTCATGAGACTGGCTGTTCTCCGGCACCGGACCCAGCCCAGCCCACTGACAGTTTCCACTCACATGGCCTGTTGGTTTTTACCAAAACTGCTGACCTTGGCAGCTCAAACCAAGATTCTCAAGTCCCAGCAGAAAGCCCCTGCCAACATGTGTAGCCAGATTGGAGACAATGCCTGCCAGGGGATAAAGTACCAGCTGCCATAGGACGTCCAGAGGTTTCTGGTCAACCATCACTATGTCTTTGTAAGCAGCAGGGACTGCAGACTGTCTAGGATCAAATATGACAAGTTGTACCAAGCTCCCTCTTAAAAAAGAGGTTGCAAAGTCCCATATACTGT
Organism: Puma concolor; assembly: GCF_028749965.1. NCBI lineage: Eukaryota > Metazoa > Chordata > Mammalia > Carnivora > Felidae > Puma > Puma concolor. The sequence goes on from NC_141667.1 coordinate 128,408,863, forward strand.
GTGTGTGTGTGTGTGTGTGTGTGTGTGTGTGTGTGTGTGTGTGTTGTCTATGGGTGTGGGTGTGTGTACTTGTGCACAGTGTGGTAAAAGAGCATAAGGGATTTTGGACCCAGACTATTCTGGTTCCAAATCCTGAACCCACTACTTAAAAACCTTTCAACCTTGGTAAGCTACCTTTTGTCAGCCTTTGGTTCCTTATCTTTAAAAAGAGAACAGGCCAATATTTATTGTATACAAAGTTGCCAAGAGAGTAAATCTTGAGAGTTCTCAATTCACAAACACAAACGGTAACTATATGACACGATGAACATGTTAGCTAACCTCACTTTGGTAACCATTCAACAAATGCACATGTATATTAAACCTACGCAGTGTTATTTATATCAATGTTAATTATATCCCAATAAAGCTGAAAAATATTTTAAAGGAAAAAAGATAACAGGTGAACATAAATAAGGTAACACCTATAAAGTGCTCAGGTACATTGTAGCAGTGGAATAAGTTATCAACAGATTATTACTGAGACTGAGGCGACTGGCATAAGTAGGGGGCAGGATACAGGGGCTGGAGGGCCAAACATTCTGTAACTCCAGCCCTGGTCAGGCCATGCCCTGCAACAGCTGGAGGGCAGCCCCGATGCCACTGGCTCCTCAAAGTCCAGGGGCACAGGGCCACTATCTCCTTGTCTACCTCTGGGGTGTCTACTGGCAGATTAGGGGGTATGGTGTCCCTAGCTTCTTCTAGGGCTGTATGCAGCCAGCAAGCAGCGACTCCGTCTCTTCCATATAACCCTTCCAGCTGGCTCTCCCGTCTCCATCTCTGATGCTCATCTCCCCTCCCACGGACCCTTTGGCTCAGCTTTGCTTCAGGACCAGAGAGGACTCCCAGACCCGCTGCAGATAAAATGGACTCTTATTCTCAACACTCTCTTCTTGAAGAACTCACATGGCAGGACCAGGAAGGACACAGAATGAAAGCCTGCCTGTGACACACACCTATTTTGCCACCTGGGTTTAGTTCCCCGAAGGTGGCACCTCAGTTTGGTTTTACACACGTGGACAAAGAGGCAGCAACGTTCATTACACAGTTGAATTTCTAAGCTCCCCAAATAGTCCCATCTTTATCAGATGAACGGTTGAGAGAAAACACTCAGCTTCATGATTCCAGAGTCCAAACTGCAGATTTGAGAATCAGGTGCAACCTGTCCTTTTACCCCTCCCAGAAGGAGGTGGGGTACAGGGGGAACTTCCCATCTGCCTGGGAAGTGTGCTTGAACAAATGAATCCCACATTTTCTTTTTGTGTGGGGGGGAAGAGGGTCATAATCACTGTCATGTGTGCTTGGCCAACTACAGTGTGGGCAGGAGGCAGAGTCCCATCCACTTTCATAGCAGATCCCCCAGGGAGTGAGCAGGGGTTGTGGCCACTTTTGGGGGCAAAGGGTCCACTGAGCTCAGAGCAAAGTCAGACACTATGGTCTTTGGAAGCCCACTGAGAGGTCACTGGACACCCCTTCCTTTCCCAAATCCACTATAATGCTGCTAGGGTCATCCTGGGAAATTTTGGTATGAAACAGAACAGATGTAAATGTCCCAACATATAAACTGTACCTGTGTCATGCTTATGTCCAAATAACAGTGACCTGACCCAGGAGTCAAGGTTTTCATGAATCAACTGAAGGTATGATATGGCTTTCAGAAGTTACTGATTGAAGGAGCGTGTCCTGATAATATTCTGCTTGTTTAGAGGTATAGATGTTTAAAAAAAATACTTGCCCAACCTCCAGCATGCCTTGTCAACAAAACACCTGAACATTTTTCCTTTTCTTCTCAGAATAAGCAATAAGGAAATTCTCTCATATATTCTCCCAGGTTTGTAACATAAGCAACCTAGCTTTTATTGCTTGAGAAATATCCATTTATGACTATGAAAGCAATATAATTGCCATGGTGACTACCATCACCTGGAATACTGACACGAATCTGAGTCAGCAGCCAATGCCTTCTGGACACCAGTTGATGCTGCAAAGGCCTTGGAACTCTTTCCAGCTCCCTCATCACCAATGGTAAAGCGCGCGCACACACACACACACACACACACAAACACACACACACTTATCTGGAAAAAATTTCAAATTTGTAAAAAAAAAAAGTGCAAAAAAGAAAAACTGTACAAAGAACACCTTTCTATATCCTTTACCCAGATTCACCTATTGTTAACATCTTACCTCATTTGTAAAATGTATGGTTTGTGTGCTCTCTCTCTCTCTCCCCCTTCCTCCTCTCCCCTCCCCTCCCTTATCACTGAACAGATGCCCCTGTCCCAGTGCATAAACTTTGCCTGGGCTGTGTTCTTCTCCAGGTAACAGTGACCTGACCCGGAATGAAAGGTTTCATGAATCAGCTACGGGTATGATGTGGCTTCCAGGAGTTACCGATAGGAGATGTTGGATAAAAATCTTCCTTGTTTAGAGGTGCCAATGTTGGAAAAACACTTGACAAACTTTGAACCGGCATTGTCAACAAGACCCAAACTTGTACTTTTTTCACTCTTTTCCCCAAGGTAAGCAATGAGGAAATTCTTTTGTACATACATGTATATATTTTTTTCACACATACATACATGAAATTATTCTCTGAGCCATTTCAGGGTTAGATACAAAATGGCCTTTTACTCCTAAATGCTTCAGTATGTGTTTTCTAAGAATAGGAATATTGTCCTACCTGCTACAATAATCAGAGTCATAATCTATATTCACAATACCTTTACCTAATATACTGTCTATACTCAAGTTATCACTTGATCTCATATTGACCTGTATGGCATTCCTTCTCTCCCAAGGGCAGGATCTTGTCTAACCAGGCACTGCATTTAGTTGTCATGACTCTTAAGCTTCCTTTATTTTTGTTTTTAGTAAACTTTACACCCAATATGGGGCTTCAACCCACAACCCCAAACTCAAGTGTCTACACATTCCACCTACTGAGCCAGTCAGGCGCCCCCAGATTCCTTAACTTGGATCATTTCTACAGCTTTTCTTTGCTTTTAATGACACAGGCATTTTTTAAGAGTATGCTGCCTCCCTTCTGATGAATAGACCCTTCCTCATTTGGGGTTTGTTTGAGGTTTCCTTGTTATCTCATTGAGATGATGCATTCTTCCACCGCACTTCCTCCCTGTTTTCACCTCTTCTCCCATGAGGACTAATGACTCTCAGGAGCCCCTGGTCGTCTTCACTGGCCTCGTATCCTGGTTTTTGTTAGTTTCCTTTTTAATTCAGATATAATTTACATTCAATAAAAGATGTTGCTTATAGGTGCAGTTAATGAGCTGTGACAATTGCATGCACCTGGGTCACCACACCTTACTGAAAAAATGACGTCTTACACTTGAAACAAACTGTTTTGGTCCCAGTGAAGATTCCAAGCCTACCTACCCTCTCCTGCTTGCTTTACAAGGTAAAAGAACTCTGTGGCATCAATGACGTGTCACTCAGTGAGAAGCAAATCTTTCAACTGGACGATGGTTGTTAGGGCCCATCTGCATTAGCAACAGGGGCATGATGATTCACACGGGACCACAAAGCAGAAAACAGCGGCACCTCCTATCAGCTGCTCCAGCCAAAAGATGCTCTGAGGCTGGGCCCCTGGAAGCATGGCCTAAGAGAGGCGGGGCTTTGGAGGCGTGATCCAGGGAGGCAGGAAGTTGAGAGACAGGACCTGGGAAGGCGTGGCTTGACGGGCTGGTCCAGGGAGGCACGGCTTAGGAGGCGGAGTCCAGGGGGCGGGGCTTGGAAGACAGGTCCTGGGGAGGCGTGACTTGACAGACCTCAGAAAAGCGCTGAATCAGAGTTCACAGTTAACTCTATTTAGAACAAACTTGGGTGACCTTTAAAAGCGGACTTGGGAGGTTGCCGGCAAGCAGCGCTGGGAAATGTGCACAACTGAAATCCGTGGACCTGCATGTTGTTTGTGGAAGGAACTGGAGAAAGGAGGTGAGATGCTGGGGTCAGTAGTCTGTTCACACTGAACCACCAGCTCTGAGACTGCTGTTCCTGAACCTTCAGGGCTTGGCTTGGGGGTGTACAGGTGCATGTGAAGGGATTCACATTAGACATATTTCCTTCTAGGACAAAAGATGTTTCATTTCTCTAATTAGAGTTTTTTGTTCTAAAATGAGGATAAATTATAAATCAAATTTTGATTTCTTATCATGAGGCTTTGCTATCTACACCATTTTTTCTTGATATTTTTTTTTCCTAAATCAAGACCTTATTACCTTTTACTATGACAGGTGTGGATTAAATACCCGAAACACTCAGGGCATCTGTGGTTTTGTTTTCCCAAATTCAGTGAGGACAAACTCAAGCCCCCTATACCAAGACAGGCAGGATGCTCAGAGTCAATGAAATAGACCCCTACCATGCTCGTCATCTTCATCCAGGAGCAGAGGAGAGCCTATGCAGTCCTAAAAACATCGATTCTCCTCCAGGCTCCCTCACCTTGTCTAGCTGGGTCCCTAACATTACTCCTTAGGCCACACAGTGAGGCCGTCTGGCTCCACTGCTCCACACCAGGGTCAGGTGTCTTGCTTACTGGTCCCTGCCAGGGCCAAGAGGTTCCTCTGAAGGCAGATGCTTCTGCATGGGGTGGGGGTTTGCATGTTGGGCCAATCCTAACAGGTACCCACGCAGCCACCTCTTGGGAGTTCTCCCACTTCAGAGGGGCTGAAGCAACCCAGATGCAGGCTGGGGTCCCCACAGATTTGCCACTGTTGCCCCTCTTCTCAGAAGCCCAAATACAGCCACAGAATACTGCTGGGCCCTTCTGAGACACAAACACCACACAGTTTCATCTCTTTCCCTTCTCAAATAGTGCTGTTTAAGTTCTTCAATGGGCCATGACTGTGGAAACAGGACAGTCAGCTGAAACACAATGGCGGGTCACTGATCCACAGTGGTAAGAGGACCAGCCACAAGGAACACAAAGGCCTGGCCATTCTCTGGAAGGGACAGAGCCACCAGACCTTTCCTGTGGGTGCACAGAGATGGGATGGGAACACAACATTATTTCTCAGCAGGTCATTTTCTACAGAAAATCCTTAACAAATAAGCCATCCATGGACAAGGTCCTGCTGGTCCCAGTCAGTGACATGCAGGTTTACCAAGTTTTCTGTGTTCAAACACTTTTAGGCTAGCGGACTAGCAAGTTGGGAGCATGGACTTATTTCAAGGGACCCGCAAATCGGTTAGCATTATAGATTTACATAATTCCTAAAATATCTCACATACATGTATGACCATTTTTCTCCTATGTGTAGGTGTTATTGTGGGGGACATGACAAAAATGTACCTAAATATACTAATTATCCATAGTAACTTCTTGCCATAGGTGCTTGCTTTATCCATGGACACTTAAAGTACAGCTGCTCTTCTATGGGTTGGACCCCATTTAATGTATTTTATTTTTTTTTATAAAATTTTTTTAACGTTTATTTATTTTTGAGACAGAGACAGAGCATGAATGGGGGAGGGGCAGAGAGAGAGGGAGACACAGAATCGGAAGCAGGCTCCAGGCTCCGAGCCATCAGCCCAGAGCCCGACGCGGGGCTCGAATTCACGGACCGCGAGATCGTGACCTGAGCTGAAGTCGGACACTTAACCGATTGAGCCACCCAGGCGCCCCTGTATTTTAAAGGTATTCTTACGAAAAGCTGGGATCACCCCTCCCAGTGCCTGCAAAGGTGCTACCCCCTATTAAAAGTTCTGTTCTAGATGCTGCTGTTTTCTGAACATGTTGTTGTACCCTAACCAAGCAAGGAGTTTCCTGATGACAGGAATCCCATGCTACGGCCTGTCCTAGAGCACCGTGACCCTGTACCTGACACGGTGTCTGCTTTGTGCCTCAATATCCACTCAGTCAACACTTGAGCATCTGACCAGGCAGCTCTCAGGACTTAGGCCTCCCAAAGTTTCCCTCCCTATCCTGGCATTCATCCAGTCCTGGTCCTGTCTGGTCCTTGTCCCTGAGGCCGTAGATATCGGAAGAAACTCCCAAATCATGGTCCCGGCCACTGCGCTATTCCAAAATGTCATGGAAGCATGCCGTACCGTGGATATACATCCTCCAGCAGACAAGCTGGGTGTAACTTCTATGATGTGGGTTTACGCAGGCTGGGCAAACCCCTCGGGGCACTTCTTCGGAATGTTACCAACCGGGAAGCTCTCGTCCACTTCCTGTTTCCAATGAGTCCAGCAGTTTCCTTACGGTCTGAAGAGTCCAAGACAGGAGATGGTTTAGTAGAGAGAGCCCCGTATTAGAAGCAGCTGGGGTTTGCTTTGTTGCTCAGTTGCTATCTACTGTACGATCTGGTGGAAAAGACTCAACCACACTGGCCCTGAGTTTCCTCATCATCTACAAAAGGGGAAGGATAAATAGCCTGTCAATTTCTTTTGGCTTTTGTGAAAATTGAGTGAGCATGTTGACAAATGAACTTTACTTGAGGCGGATAGTCACTCCTATTTTTAGCACCCCTATCCTGATACGACTCCAGATTCTGGAAGTGCTGGTAGTACCAACCTCGGGCAGCAGTGGCCTGCAGCCAAACCTACTGTGGGAGATTGCGGACGCCCACGCAGGGCCAAAAACTACCAATGCTAACGTCAAGTCTGAAATCAGAACAATATTTGCCCTCGTCAGTTGATTTAGAGACCAAATGGATATGTCACCCAGGTATATCACCTGCACAGTGGCATTTGTTACATTGTACGCACCTTCATTCATCTCTGCTAGCGGTGTGGGACCACAGTTTGGAAAAGATTCAGCCAAACCATCCAGAATTCAAGGACTCCTCTTGAACTACATGGCTAAAGGCCTGGCCTCTGCACACATTTCTTCCTTTCACTTTAGTGCTGCTACTGCTCCAGCCCTCACATACCATTGGCAGCTCACAGCCTACATAAGAAGAAGGCTCAGGCAGTACGGTCCTGGCTTGTCTCCAGTCCTTTGACATGCTCCAAGGGTGCCTGTCCTCCCACACAGGCCCTCTTCTTCAGGAGTTAAATGGACCAAGAGTGAGGGAGTTTAGCATCAATAATTCCTGCCCTGCAATGGGAAAGTCTTGAAAGATCTGCTCTATCAGAAGGCTGCTCCTCCCCAAGGCCAACCTGCCTGAAGAAGAGTGTTTTTCTTGGCAGCCACACATCTTTATGGTGGCAATAAAACTCCGTTGCCAAAGAGACAAACCGAGGTAGTCAGGGCCTCCCAGACACGGTTGGCGACTTTCCCAGCCGGACATCTCTGAAGACTCAGAAAAATCGGACAAATGGTTCTACCCCATCTTGTCATCATGCAGATCCTGGAGCCCAAACAGGCTTTGTATGCTGGTGCGTGGTTGATGATCTTGCCTGCCCAGATCTAGCCCTCACGTGGCCCTCCCTGCTGTCACCACTCCAGCCCTATTAATCTCACCTAGGCATGTTCGGAAATCAGGACCTTCTTCTCCTCAAATCCTGGCCACACTCTCCCCTTCGTTCTGTTCATATAATCCTGAACATGGTAGAGTCAGGCCTTCCAAAGAGGGCTCCCTCAACCTCCTTCCTCCGGCCCTGCATCATCTGCTTTGCTCTTCTCTCACAACCTGGAAATGAAAGGCTTTTTCCTTCCCCACCCTTTGGTCTCTGTCCCCAGTGTCACGTCCTCGTCAGCAATTCTCCCCTCTTGATTCCCTTTACACGACATTGGTGACAGGGGCCTCCCAGGACTCTGCCTCCAGGGACCATGGAGGTGGACAGCCGGGAGCAATGCCCCGAGACACCATGTAACAGCTGAGGGAGCACAGACACGTCACACGACCTGAGCCGCAGTTTCCCTATCTGTAAGACAGAGAATGGTATGATGATTTAAAGGCGGGGTGCACGTGGTAGGGGCCCAGTAACTGCTGACTGCACAGCTGCTGGTGTCGCGGGAGCTCCTTCCTGGCATTTTCCCATTCATCTCCACCCTCTTCCTTTCTGCGGCTCACCTCAGCTGTCACTTCGCTCTCACACCCCTGACTATTGCTCCCACCCTGATATTCCAGCTGCAGTACCTCGCACAGGAACCCAGCCAAACTCAGCATGTTCTCACTCAAGCCTGCCCTCCTGCCAGTCTCCAAAACGGCAGCAGGGACAAGAAGTGTATACGGGTCACCTGCTCCACGCCAAGCGCGGCCTCAACATACTTCACGTGCTGCTTAATTCCCCGTGTGGGAGGCTTCCTCCCTGACAGTCACCCAAATGGCAAGTCCTGGGTCATTTTAGACCCTTCCCTCTCTCCTGTTTGGCCCACTGATTCTCCATCACAGATGCCTCCCATGGACCACTCCCCTCCGTTCCCACAGCCCTGGGCCCCCTGTTCCCTGGTCTAAGGCTACAGCCCCAAAACAATCCATTCACTTCTCCTTCTTCTGAAGACTGGATCCACCTTCCTCCCACACAGCTCTGCGTGGTCATTCTGGTGTCCAATATGCCTCGCTGCCTGCTGAAGGGCACCTTAGCCCACCCTCGGCTAAGAAATCCAAGCTGTTCAGGGACGCCTGGGTGGCTCAGTTGGTTAAGTGTCCAAATTCAGCTCAGGTCATGATCTCACAGTTCGTGAGTTCGAGCCCTACATCAGGCTCTGTGCTGACGGCTCAGAACCTGGAGACCGCTTCGGATTCTGTGTCTCCCTCTCTCTCTGGCCCTCCCCCACTCACACTCTGTCTCTCTCAAAAATAAACATTAAAAAATTAAAAAAAAAAAAAAAAAAAAAAAGGAAATCCAAGATGTTCACAACTCACCCTGCACCTTCCCCTCCCTGACCTAACCAAGAATGGTTCACTCGTTCTGTCACATGCCTGCTTTTCCCGCCTCTGACCCTGTCCCTACAGGTTTCCTCTGTTTGAAACCCCTCTCCATCACCACATTTTCCTCTCCAAAGCCTAGCCAATATTCAAACACCCCATCAATGGCCACTTGCTCTCTGGAGTCTTCCTGACCTGCAGAGCCAGACTCCGAGGTGCCAGAGCCTTCCATAGGCCCTTCTCATTTTGCTACACCCCACCAGACTGTGTGCTCCCTGGAGGCAGGGGCTGTGCATCTGATAGCTCTGATTTATCTACTCTGCGTGGCTCACAGCAAGAGCTCAGCAAAGGCTTGTGAATGAAAGAACCAGAGACTGTGTTCCAACAGGTAGAACACTCAGCTCTCTGCCTTCAACCGGGCCTGGCGAAATTAGAGGCTGGTCAGCACAGAGTTAATGCTGAGCCCTCCTCCTGCAGGCCCCAAACTCTGCCCTCCTGGAGGGTTGAGGTCTTTGTGATAAGCACATTAATCAGTCTCTGAGTTAAAACACAGACCTGAAAGCTCGAAGATGGAGAAGTGAGTGTGAATGGCCATAGACCTCCAGGATATGACTTGGCCCAGGCGGCAGAGGGATTGCTGGCCTCTGGGACCACAGCCCTGAATTCCAGTTCAGGCCCAGTAGGGCACCCAGGGAGGCTTATGCCCACACACAGGGTAAGGATGACTTAAAAGGGAGGGTTTCTTCACAGGTGCCTTACAGTCCAGGCCACATCCAGCTGAACTCAGGCCAGCCTTTCCTTGCCGGCCAAGCGGCAGGGGCACCAACAGAAAACCTCTGATAAGTTACAAGAGTTTTCGTGCCGGGTAACTGCTGTTTAGTATGCAGCGGCAGTCAGAGCCAGACAGAACTTCCCTCTCAACTTCGGCAACTGCTGATGTAATTTGGTAAAACGCTTCTGTACAACAATTTCACAGTATGTGCCAAGAATCTTAAAAATGACCAGAACTTTTGACTCATTCATTCATGAATCAAAGAGCCCACACATTTAGGGAAACAACCCTAACTGAAAGCAACTCCTTATGGACACGTTGCCTGAGCACATTACTATTTTCAAAAGAGAACAAACGGTCAAAAACCTAAACGTCCATCACAGGAAATGTGGTTTCAGAAGTTTAATAGTACAGCTAACACTTATTTCGTGTTTTCAACGAGCTAGGCATTGTGCTAAAATAGTCACGTGTGATACATCATTCCGTTCTACTCCAGTTATGAAGTAGCTAGTAGGGTTATGCCTGCTTTGCCGATGAGGAAACTGAGGCTGGGTGACGTTAGGGGAGCTACCCAGAGGTCCTGGGTTCTCATGGAGGTAGGATTAGAAGCAGGCAGTCTAACTCCAGAAACTGCATTTTTGCCACACTGTATCATCCCTCTTGATACATGTGTGTCTGTGGGCCTTTTGTGCACAGAGATGCACATCGATTTTAAATATTAGTCATCTATTTTAAGTAATTTTATATGCCATTTTCATAACATGGAAAATATTTGTTATAATATTGACTTAAAACAGAATATGAAACTGTCTATATAAGGACAACCTTTTAAAATATTTTAATTAAAATACTTTATATTTAAATATTTAATTAAAATACATACTTTATTTAGAAAAAGAAACACATTACTGTAGTAACAGTGATTATATTTGGACATTCTCCCTCTACATTTAATGTTCTGTCTTATTTACTTTTTTTTTTTAAAGTTTATTCATTTATTTTGAAAGAGAAACTACAAGTCAGGGAGAGCCAGAGAGGGGAGGGGAGGGGAGGGAGGGAAGGAGGGAGGGAGGGAGAGGGGGAGAGAGAGAGAGACAGAGAGAATCCCAAGCAGGCTCTGCACTGTCAGCACAGAGCCTGATGCGGGGCTCGAACCCACAAACTGTGAGATCAGGACCTGAGCCCAAGACGAGAGACAGACACTTAACTGACTGAGCCACGAGCCACCCAGGAGCTTCATGTCTTTTGTACCTTTTCAACCACAGGTCACCACTGGTAGATAATCAGGATGAGCTCCCTGGTGCTATATTTGCAAGCCTTCAGCTGAGCTGAACTCTGACCTTGACGTGGCCTCCATTCTACCTGTCACATGTCCCAAAGCAAAGATGCCAGAGACCCCCGGCACCCAGCTTCAGTATATGGGCACAGTCTCTCACGTCCCATCGTCTCTACCCAGGAAGTGGTTTGGACAATTCTGGGGTAAAGCCACAAACCGCGGACAATCCCACAAGCCCTGCCCAAGGCTGCCTGCAAACGCCCAGCTCAGCACGGTCACCACAAGGAGCGGACCTGACCCAGAACCAAGACCACAAGCTGGTAAGTCAGGACCAGCCACACGCTGATCCAGTCCACACAGTGCTTCGGGCTTCATGGCGTTGTGTTTGTGTCTGGTTTTGTTCTTAATTAGTTTGTCTGACAATTTCCAATCCAGGCCATGCGGCAACTGGGACCTGGGATGGGGTCATAGCTGACCCCTCAGACAGGATGTGAGCCACCCTTGCCACAGTCCCCACCACTCCCTGCTGCCTTCCCTGGCACCAAAGCGGACTCGTGCTTGAGCTGCTGCTTTTGCAACGGCACAGTGATAGCGAAAGTGAAACGTGTTCTGTGTCCACGTTTCAGTCAAAAGAGGAAAAATGAGATGTGGGTTAGGAGGGCTGTGGGTGTCAAGTAAAACGGAAGTGGGTACATTTTCCAGGTACCTCTGCTCACTTATGGTACCTCCCAGGTCTCAGTGAGTCTTTGAGCCTTCCATCTCTGGCCTAGAGGGTTTCTGAGGGACGAGGAAAAGAAAGCCGCGTCCTTCCGCTTTCCTGGAGAGGCTCCTAGCGCAAAGTATGGCCTGGTGGCCCAATGCCAGCCTCTCCTGCTCCATACCCCGCAGCAATGATAGCTACCAAAGACCTCCCCCCAGCCCCCACCCCCTCTCTCCCGCCCCAGGCAGCTGGACTGGGGGTGAACAACAGACCAGGCAGACACAGAATTCACACCCATCCCTTGGATTCCAGGAGCGGGGCCTATTACTTTAAACCATGTCCTTTTGGAGACGTGCTCCCAGCCCACTTTCTCCCTCAAGACCGATGCTAGATTTGTGGTAACTTTGTGCCAAGGCCCGAGGAGTGTTATCAAAGCTGCTTCTACATCCGGGCAGACAAAGAAACAGCACCAGTGGGCCCTGAGTCACTCCACTTCCCCCCGGGGGAGGAACCTAAGGACATGCCTCGGGCTCCCCTTTGTAAAGGTCTAGGAACGGGGTTGCTAGGAAGATGAGACTCACACTGAGCTCTTCACATGGTGCCTGGCACAGGATACAGGTTCAGTAAATACTAGCTACTCAGCCCCCACTGCTGTGATCTGGCTGAGCCCAGACTAGAGGCTTGGGGAGCACAGCCCAGGCGGATGCTACAGTCCTCGTTTCTACCCTCCCTGCACTTGCTCAGGTAAACCGCCTTTGTCCTCATACCTGCCAGCTAAGCCCCGGGGGGCCCAGGTGCTAAGACTTAGAACTGCAGAGCTGAGAAATGTTTGCCTGCAGGAAATTCCCCTGTCCTCTTATTAAGAGCCTCCCCTGAGTCCACAAAAGGCCAGTTTCGTGGCACATTGAAAAGGACAGAATAAACACATGTTCATTTTCTGTTGCTGCCTCGAGGGATTGGCTAAAGAGAGGGCTATAGCCTGGGAGGGCTATAGCCTGGGAGGGCTATACGTCAGGCTCTCTTGGTTGCTGGTGAGCAAGCACAGGTGACCCTCAGTGCTGTGCTGGCCCAGATCAAGTGCGTACCTAGTGTGCTGGGTAAATGAACAGGGCTAACAGCTATACAGACCTTACAGTGTCGAGCTGGGGTGTGAGTTGAAAGGCACACACACAGTCAGGCATCCAGTGAGCTGTGCAGCTGCCCAGCTCCCTAAAACTGGCTGGTTGCACCCAGCTTTGGGACCCTTCTTGGGTCTGGCCCTTCCTGGACTGTCTCCCATCCTTCCTCCAAGCGCCAGAGGCTTTTAGCCTGGCCTCAAGATCCCCTGTGGTTCAGGCCTTGGCCTGCCAGGTTATAGCCACCATTCTAGCACCCTCTGTGGGGAAGGTTGAGGGTGGGAGAGGGCAGGACAGAGGATGGAATCACTTAATTTGCCTCCAAATGTCCCAGGCTTTCCTAAGGAAGGCATTTCTTGAGAAACACCTCCCCTGGTGTCCGGGCTGGCTGTGCCTCGCCTCCAGCAGTAGGCACACGCACGCCTAGCCCTTTTTTCTCCCTTTCCGGGGTCAAAGTGCCCAGGTTGTGAAGGACGCAGGTCTGCCCCCAGGAGCAGAAGACTCATCAATGGTAAATCTTCCAACATCCAGACCCAAAGAGTTTTAAGACTTAAGGAGAGAGTTCCTCTCTGCCTGAGATGGACATAAAGCTTTCCTGAAATAGGACAGAGAAAACACCAGGCTGGGGGCCAGGACTCCCTGTTGTCAGTCTGTTCATGATGTTCATTCCTCTACATCTTTGCTTTTGCCTCTGGGACAGGACCAGATCAGCAAGCTTCAGACATTTCTGTGAGGTGCAACCCTTCGACTCAACTAAGTTGTACCAAGACATGACTCAGTATGTCAAACAGGTGGAGGTGGGATTCCCTTGCCCCGCAGGTCTCTTAGAGGTCCCAACAGGGGTGTGCTGTAACCCTCCAGATGAGCCAACCTGTTTCTTGCCCTGTGTCACCCACATGATGACAGTGACCGTGGGCCTGGGGGGTACTGAGCATCCTTGAGGCATGACGCAACTGGCTAGGGCCGCTGGTCCCAGGCCCTCCACATGCCCCAGTGGGGATACCAGCATCGTGCTCAGAGAATGTACAGCCTTGTCCCGAATACATCCTGGGCTGGACAAGATGTGCGGGCTGAATCAAGGCAGAAGAGCTGCTGGGCTGGCTGGAATGCTCCCCAGTATATTACAGGGCTTTGACTGTGGAACCCAGCTGAGCCCCAGCCTCTGAGGGCAGAGACATCACATACAGGTCATTCAAAAGGCTGCCAGGGAGAGGAGTCTTATCCATGAGAGCTGTCAGCCCAGACCAGACATCTGAGTTGTCAGGAAGCACCACAGATCCAGCCCTTCCATTATACAGAAAGGAGACAGTGGCCCAGGCAGGGGCGTATCTTAACCTGACGAGACAGAGTGCAGTCAGAGTCAAGAACCGTACGTGGAGGGATTGAAACCTAAGGCCCCCAGCTTGTCCTTCCGTGCAAGCTGGCACTTTTTACTCTGCACACCAAGTGCCTTCCCGTTCTTTCCATCCTCCTTTATCAAAACCACTCCCAGGAAAAGACACAGAAACTCCTTTCTCAGCAGAGAGGAAGTAACAGACTCGGCATGTGGTACAGGGTTGCTGTGTAGCACACCAAGAAATGAAGCTCTAACTACAAAGTCAAGGAGGGGGAGAGGAGTGACCCCTCACCCCCTACAGCTGGTGGTCTAGGTATGAGACGTCCTGGCTGCACACCCTGGTGTTGTGGACAAGTGTGTGGGTTTGAGATCCATCTGTGAGTTCCTCAGGTCCCCATGCCTGATTTAATGCTCTGGGATGCTCTTTGAAAATTCTTAATAATTTTTCGATAAAGAATCCCACATTTTCCTCCCACACTGGACACTGCAAATTATGTAGCTGCTCCTCACCCACCGGTCATTAGCTGTGTGGCCTTGTATAAGTGTCTCAACCTCTGAGAGACTTGGTTTTCTCCTCTGCAAAATGGACGCAGTAATAGCACCTGCCTTACACAATTGTTATGAAGACCAATTAAGTGAACATACACAGGGCTCTAGGTAGGCGCCTGGCACAGAACAATTGATTAATCATCTAATTAATGATAGATACTACAGATAAGAAGAATCATTATAGACAATCACGTGACAATGCAGATGCTCTGCTCAATAAAAAGGATATTAACAACTGCAGCCCAGACCGGCGAACCAGCCAAGGGTCGCAGGTACCCAGGCATCAGGACCCCTCCCCTACTCTTACCTTCCTGAAATGGCTGTGTTTGCATCTGCAGCCGGATCTTGATGAGGTCTACGGGCGTGCCCAGCCCCACAGAGACCACGCCAGCCACCATGCTGGCCAGGAGAAGGTCAGACAGGGTGCCGGACGGGCTGGCCCCGGGCTCCCTGCAGTGGTGCTGGCTGAGGAACCTCTGCGTGTTACTGAAGACCCCAAACACCGCAGAGTTGTAGACCGCGATGGTGGCAAGGGGAAAGGACATGCCCTTGAAGAAGCCGAAGACCTGTGGGAAAACGAGGGCGGTGGAGCATGAGGGCCCAGGGACGTCTGCAGGCCAAGGCGCCGAGCTCCCCACGCTGCCCTCCACACAGTCCCTGCCCGCCTGGGAGCCCGCAGGCTGGTGAGGTGACACTACAGGAAAAATAAATCATTATGACAGTGACAAGAATACAAGAGGATGCTGAGTGATAGGAGAGCCATGGCAGGTGAGGGGGTGCTCTCCAGGGCATTCTTGCCCTGGGCGGAGAAATCAGCGCGTGTATGCAGTTTTGTTTCCGGAGTCTAGGTGTCCTGGGCCTGGAATCCGTATTTGCCACCAGGGTGGCCGTGTTCTTGGGCTGGACGGATATCAGGCTGCGAGGAGCCCTAGAGGGTAGCACAGACTTGCCAAGCACCATTCTCTGAAACATCTGCCAGGTGACAGGGGGACATGCGGACACCATAAGAAATCCTCGCCGCCCTCACTGAGCCTACGCTCTGGGTGCAGGAAAGGGGAGGGGGACAGGGCCAGACAAACTGACAGGTGACTAAAATTCAATGGGCCAAGTCTATGGGGAGGGTCTAAGGGGAGCAGAGTCCTCAGAAGGCTTCTGCACATACGCGGAAACCACAGGAGAGGGGGCTGCAGGCTGAGGAGAGGGTCCTTTCCACACTACACTCTTTTAAAAAAAAATTTTTTTTTAATGTTTATTTATTTTTGAGAGAGGGAGAGAGTGACGGAGGGAGAGAGGGAGGGAGAGACAGAGAACGAGCTGGGGAGGGGCAGAGAGAGAGGGAGACACAGAACTTGAGCTGTCAGCCCAGAGCCCAGTGCAGGGCTTGAACCCACAAACTGTGAGGTCATGACCTGAGCCTAAGTCGGACGCCTAACCGACTGAGCCACCCAGGCTCCCCTCCACCCTGCACTCTTGAGGAACATCACAGACACTCCTCTGAAACCTGGAAAATTCCAGAGACCCTTGGAGGAGTTAGGCCAGCACATACTTTTAGCTCTGTGCCAAAAGCGAAAAAGCACCAGGAAGCTGTTGTACAAACTCCAGGGCCGACACAAACCTGCTAATCCTGACCTAGGTGTTTGTGCCCTATCTGTCAGAGGCAGGACGCCTCCCACGCACACGTTCACACACAGCCTGCCTCAGGTCCTCCCTCCAAAACAAGCTCCTCCAGATAACGTGGGACATCACTTAGCCCCAAAGGGCTGTGTCTCCAAGGAACGCCCACAGTTCCCACAAAACCCCCGGCGCTGGGACATTGGCTGGCAGGCAATGGGGACCATGTGTGCCAAAAAGGAGAATTGATGGCCACCTTTCAGGGGAGTGACGAATTGCACATCGCCGGGAACAGCTAGAGTGAGGTTTGTAGTCCGTTGTCAAGCAGCCTATCAAGAGAGTTAGAACACCCAAACAAAAAACACACCTCTGAGGAAAATCTCCGAGTGCGGATGGGAGGCTCCCGAGCCCCAGGGCACCTCCTATGATGGAGGTCGTGGAAAAGGTGGTGGTCAGCAATGGGGCCAGGTTTCCAGGGACTCAAGGGAAAGCCCAGGGCTGCCACGGGGCTTGTAAATGACCCCTTCTTTAAATTGTCATTTCAGGGGCGCCTGGGTGGCTCAGTCGGTTAAGCGTCCGACTTCGGCTCAGGTCACTATCTCACAGTTCGTGAGTTCGAGCCCCGTGTCGGGCTCTGTGCTGAAAGCTCAGAGCCTGGCGCCTGTTTCAGATTCTGTGTCTCCCTCTCTCTGACCCTCCCCCGTTCATGCTCTGTCTCTCTCTGTCTCAAAAATAAATAAACGTTAAAATAAATAAATAGTCATTTCATCACAAATCAGAAAATGTATTTTAAACTCCCCAAAGAGGGGCCTGAGAAAGTCTTCGGAAAGCACACGCTAATTCTCAAGAATTATAAAATATTATTCAAAACTGGGGCACCTGGGTGGCTCAGTCAGTTAGGTGTGCGACTTTGGATTTCAGCTCACGTCATGATCTCAGGGTTTGTGAGTTCGAGCCCTGAGTCAGGCTCTGCGCTGACAGGGTGGGAGCTGCTTGGGATTCTCTCTCTCTCTCTCTCTGTCTCTCTCTGGCCCTCCCCCGCTCATATGCATGCGTGTCCTCTCTCTCAAAAATAAACAAACTTAAAAAAATATTATTCAGCTTTCCCCTTGGAAAAGGAAAATCTTGGGCCTCCTGGTCTCAAGAAACCTGAGGTACAAGTCAGCGCTGGACATCTGGAATCAGAAGGGCCCGGGGCGCCTGGGTGGCGCAGTTGGTTAAGCGTCCGACTTCAGCCAGGTCACGATCTCGTGGTCCGTGAGTTCGAGCCCCGCGTCAGGCTCTGGGCTGATGGCTCAGAGCCTGGAGCCTGTTTCCGATTCTGTGTCTCCCTCTCTCTCTGCCCCTCCCCCGTTCATGCTCTGTCTCTCTCTGTCCCAAAAATAAACGTTGAAAAAAAAAAAATTAAAAAAAAAAAAAAAAAGAAGGGCCTGGCTCCCGCCACAGGAAGGGAAGCCAGTGAGTGTGTGGTTTAGTGACTTCTCGTTTGGCTTTGAAAATGGACGGGTCACCCTGTTTTCACAGGACTTCTCCTTCCTGTGACTCCAAATTCCTTAGAATTTCTCCAGAGAGGTTACACAAAATCGGGTCTCTCTCCAGTAACACTGCACAAGGTGTCAGGGTTAAGTTTAGGTGACGCACGACACTTGAGGTGTGGTGGTGTGAGATGAGGAGGCAGGAGGCGACGCTGAGCCAAAAGCAATGATCAGGCCTCCCGCCCGATGGGCTGGTGTCAGGACTGTGGCCACGGTGCCCGGGCCTGGGCAGGCTTCGAGCCGTTCGTTCGTGGGAGTCCCTGGCGGGTGCGGCTCCAGGCCCTGCCCCGGGGCGGGGGGCACTTACACTCTCCCTCCTGTACACCGTGCGGATGCAGCTGATGGTGTCCCCGTAGTTGACGCCGGCCTGCAGGCGAGTCTGCGGAGAGATGCAGTGACGTGAGGGCCCAGGACGGGATCATTCACATCCCCGCTGCCCCAGAGATGCTGACCTTGTGGCGCCGGGGCCCGGAGAGGGGAAGGCCCTGCCCCAAGTGATCTGGCCAGGGAGGAGGGCTGGGTTTCTGTCCCCACCAGGCCTGCGCTCTGTCCTCTACCTGCACCGCCTCCCTCAATGTCCCATTCAGACCTTGCTGAACATAGCAGAAGTCTTCCTGGTCTGAGAGAAGAACAAAGGCCCGTTTGTTGTTCCAAAGTGATGCCTGAATGATCAACATGTGATCCCTGTCTCTTGACTACAAAAACTAATCCGTGGCCCTGCTCTGTCTGCTGTCCACACTCTGCCGTCCTCAGTATTAGCAGAGCGACTTGTCCTTCTCACCCCCCCGGAACCCCCACATCTCCCCGCTGGAGGATGGGCTGGTCTCCCCACTGGTCTCCCCGCTGGAGGATGGGCTGGTCTCCCCACTGGTCTCCCCGCTGGAGGATGGGCTGGTCTTCCCTCTCACCCCTTCGCCTGCATCTGCACAGCAGTCACGCTGTTCTCTTCCAACCACAGTGAATCGCACCACTGCCATTCAAAGTTCACTGGTGGCTTCCCAGCAAACCTAGAGTAAACCCCACCCTCTCTGCCAGCGTCCAGGAGGCCTGGGACTGCCTGCCTCTCACCCCTGCATGTCATTTTCTCCATGCTCCTGCCGTCTGGGCCCACCACGTGGCACGTCCCCAAGTCCTTAGAATGTCACTTTCCCCCTTCCCCTCCCTGCCTGAAATTTCTATCAGCCCTTCCTTCCCCCCAGAAGGCTCTTCCTCCAGTTCCTGCTCATCTTTTCGGTCTGAACTTAAATGTTGCAATGGTGTCCTTTCTCTAATTATGGCTTATTTGGGCTCCCTCTCTATGGCAGGGTCGTCTCGTATTTCCCTCCTGTCCCCAAGCTGAGCATGGCCCTAGCACGTGTCCCCTTTGCACTGGATGAAGGAGGGGCTGGAGGGGAAGATGTGGTGTCCTATGATGGAGGCTGGCTCTGGTGATCAGGGGCATGAGTTGACAGCCACAGAGGGTCTGAGGAAGCCCACAAAAGGGCCAGGGCACCCCCCTTGAAACTGGTAAGAAGGAGCCCTGAGACCCACAGAAGGAATGATCTGGACCCTGCCCCCTAGAATCCAGGGTCCAGGGACCACTAAGACCCACGAGGCAGACTAATACTCTACACTAACAGCCTGAGCTCAGTCTGTAGACAGGTAGCAGAAACTTAGGCAGAACACACATCATAAAAGTGACGGCCTCTGAGGGGAAAATCATGGGTGATGTTTTTCTGCACTGAACTGCATTTCATTTTCCAACTTTCCTACGATAGACAGGAGTTACTTTCATTATTTTTAGCTTACATAATTTAAAAATAATTTTCAGTACACAGCTCATGTGGGAATACATTTTCTTAATAAAAAAATTCCAACATTCTCCCTCCGCACCCCCTCTCTGAGCTAATAACCATGGCTAACAGCACGGCTAAGAGCTCGACATTCATCACAACAGTGTTAGAAACCCAGCTGGCCACAGGCAATCTGTAGCGCTCTTACAGGTACGATACGTAAATGGTATCCTATGTTTCATAAAGATTGCTTTCATAATCAGAGAAATGTATTGATTGACTCACTCAACCAGTACTATTGAACGCCTGTTTTATAACAGTCACTGATTTACTCTCAGGAAATTCAGCGGTAGAGAAAACAAACTTACTGGCCTCCTGGAACTCATACCCAAGTGGGGATGGAAAAAAACAGCCAATAAAAGGTAATTCCCAATCAAATATATATGCCAGATGATGACAGGTGCCATGGAGAAAAAGAGACCCAGGGTCAAGAGTGTGGGCTGGTTGAAGGAAATGCAATATTAAGTCAGGGGAGGTGAAGACACCCTGGAAGGTGTAGCAAGATGAGAACAGGGCATTCATGGTCTTCCCATTAAGCAGACCCACAGAGGTCTACCTGGGGGTGGGGTATCCCCAACCAGGATGAGAACGTAGGCAAGGGGAGGTGGGCACGGGCCTCTTTCTTGTCCCCATTTAAGACTGGCATAAAGAGGCCGAATGCCCTCTCCCACTGGCCCCAGCGCTGACAGGGATGCCTCTGGGTACCGAATCCACAAAAAGGTTGAGTCCCCAAGAAGAATCAAGTTCCACTGAAAAACTCGTGGGCTCGAATCACTCAAGCAAACCGTACACGAGGAAACTCAACTCAAGAGTCAAACCCAGATCACAGAATAGTTTCAAAACCATGGAGCGATGGTCTCCCTGCCACGCTGAGCGCCTGAGGAGGCCGCCCCTGTGGCCAGCAGCACAGTGCACCGTCATAACAGGTGCCTGTATTCAGTGTAGGACAACTGCACTCCTGGGGAAACATGGGGCATCCTACAGAACTTCTCTCGCGGAACCCCACAAACACTAGGCAGCATGGATACTATCCCCTTTCACAGATGGACAAAGCCGTCTTCCTCTATTCGCTTCCTGTTGCCGCTGTAACGAATTATGACAGATGTAGCGGCTTGCAACAATGCCTACTTGCTTTCCCATAGTTCACTAGCTGGTCTAAAGGCAGCTGAGCCCTGATTAGTAAACCCTGGTAAATCACACTGCATCAGGCGTACACCCCAAATGCCCCAGCTGTGCCGAGAGCCAGGTGAGAATCCGGATCCCAGCTCCACGGCCAGCAAGCAGCCACGGGCTGGCTCTCATACTTGGGTGAGGTAGCCAAGGGCAGGGGAAGGAGCCTGACCAGGTCCTTTTAGCTGGGCTCTTCCAAGGGCAAGCCCTGGGACCTCGGACAAGTCACAATGCACTCCCAACATCCCAGCAGGGGTGTTCATCAGGATGCGAAAGTCTCACTCATTACTCTAGCCTCGGTGCCACAGCGACAATCTTCACGACAGCCCTGCCAGGAGATGCTCTTTGCCCATTTTTCAGACGAGAAAAGCAAAGCGTGGGGAGGGTAAGGGCTGCACCCTGGGCACGGGAGAATAGGTGGGGAGGCAAAGACTGTCCTCCAGGTGATTCAGACTCTGAGCCTCTTGCCTGGACCTTTCTCAGAAACTTCAGAGAAAACATCAGCCGGAAGAAAGGAAGGAAGGCTCCTTGTTCTGAGTAGTTACAAGGGCCCCGGGCCACATCCCCGGATGGGATGCAAGGCCAGCCATGCAAGCTGGCATCACCAGACTAGTGTGCTGAGTGAAGAGGTTCTCAGGCTGGGCAGAGACTGGATTTGATGTATCAGGAAGGGGCAAAGTGGAGAGGAGGACAGCTCCACCTTTTCAGGTGGCCAGACTTGCCTGTGTGGGGAGGGCATGCCTCCAAAAGCTCCACCAGCTCCTGGTCACGCTGAGGGTAGGGGAAGGACACTCTCCCCGGGAGACACAATGGTTGCCTGTGCCAGGAATGTAGCCGGAAGGCCTACAGGGGCAGGGATTGGACATGTTTTGTCTCCTACTGATGCCTTGCTATCCCCATACTGCCTGCAAAAACAAGTGTCTAGTAGGTGTTTGATGTATGAGCAAAAGACAGGACCATAGGGGGATACAAGGAGCTAGGAAATATCTTCGATTATTCAAGACAAATGGGCTGACGCCCTGTCAAGAAGAGAGCAGGCCGGGGCTCTGACCTAAGAGGGGCGCACTGTCCCAAAAGGAGGAAGACGGGGAGAAAAGGGACTGTAGCAGCCGGCTGGGAAGGGCCTGAACAGCTCCTCTTTGTGCATGATCCAGCCAGAGCCTTAGACATGAATGTTCAAGTCAGGGGTGAGAAGGCACTATTCGTGACCATGCTCTTAGGGTAAGGCTCTGAGTCCTGGGGACAGGTGGCAAGGACGGGGGGCACTCACTCACTCTTCAATGCTTTAAGCGGTTGTCTGACCTAAGGCAAGCCCCTTCCCCTTTCGGGCTAGTTTCTCTACGTGTAGAGCAAGGAGCATGGATGATCCCAATGTCAGATGGCCCCACTGAGTCCTCACACTCCATGCACTACATCACCTCACAACAGTTGCCAACCCCAGCCCAAATCCACAGTCCTAACCTGATACTGAAGGCTTCCAAAGATTAAGCGCTGACCCACCTTTCCTGGACTCTGATCCTATAGGTGCTTTCAGAAACCTGATGCATCAGCAACACTGGCCACGCTTTTCCCAAGCATGGCCCCCCAGGCAGTGTCCCCATCTCCGCCTCTGCCCGCACTGCTTTCCATGCCCAGAACATCTTTTCTAATCACCTAAAACCCAACCTTAAATTTTGGACTCCGAGGCCGCTTCACATCTGAAGCGTTTCCCAGTTTCTTAGTTCCACAGAGACTAAGGGGATACTCACCATTGCCTTGGCCCCCTCCCCCACAGCCCATGAGAACCTCAAGGCAGAAATGGAACATTCACAAAAACAAAATCACTGCCAAGTAACGAGAGGAGAAGGATGATCCAAACCAGTCTTCCTGGCGCCCCACCCCCCCTGGGCTGGCACACAGAATCTGCCCTGGGCTGGAGACTGTCTTGGGATCAGAAACAGCAGATGCATTCCTGGAGGCAGACTCACTCCAGGCCCCCTTCCAAGAGGTAATGGCAAACGTGGTTGAAGTACCTTGACCGTGTCCAGAGGGTGACCGACAATGACGCTGGCTGCACCTGTAGATCAAAGAAAAGGACCTGGTCACTCAGCCCCTGGGCTTCTCACGTGCGCGGGCTGCCTCTTGGGATAAGACAGGGGCTCAGGCACTCACATTCACTCATTCACTCAATGCCCAGTTGCCTCCCCCACCCGCAATGTGCCGGGCACTGGCAAAGGCACTGAGGAAGGCAGAGAAAAGGAAGTGAAACCTGGGCTCTGCCTCGAGAAACGAGCATCCCAAAAAAGGGCAGTGAGGGTGCTGGGAAAACTGGACACCCGCATGCCAAAAAATGAAGTTAGACCCCTACCTCATACCATACACAAAAAATGAATTCAAAATAGACCAAAGACCTAAATGGAAGTACTAAAACTATAAAAATCATTTACAAAATGCAGGAGGAAATCTTCACAACCTTAGATGGGCAACAGATTCTCAGACAGGACACTAAAAACACAAATAACAAAAGAAAAAATGAGGTGGGTATCATAAGAATTAAAAACTTTTGTGCAGCGAAGGACACTATCAAGAAAGTGAAGACAACCTATGGACTGGGAAGAAATATCTGCAAATCATATATGTGATAAGGCTCTAGTATCCAGAATTTATAAAGAATACTTACAACTAAAAAAAAAAAGAAAGGATTTTTTTTTTAAGGGCAAAGGATTTGAATAGGCATTTCTCCAAAGAAAAAACAAAATATACAAACGGCCAACATGTAAATGAAAAGATGCCTAACATCATGAGTCATTAAGGAAACGCAAATCAACATCACAGTGAGAGGCAGTCCCCCTTGTCACCTGCTAGGATGGCCCTAATTTTTTTCTTTTCTTAAGGAAAATAAGAAGGGTTGGCGAGGATATGGAGGACTGGAATTCTTGTACGTTGCTGGTGGAGATGCAAAATGGTGCAGCCACTGTGGAAACAGTGTGTCGTTTCCTCAAGAACTTAAACAAAGAATTATCACATGGCCCAGCAATTCCACTCCTAGACAGATACCTAAAAGAACTACAACAGGCACTGAGACATGTCCATGAACATATGTGAGCACAGCAGCACTATTCATGATGACCAAATGGTGGAAACAGCCCAAATGCCCATCAGGGGGTGAGTGGGCCAATAAAATGCAGTAAATCCATAAAATGAATGTTGTTAGACATAAATAGGAATGTAGGGCCGATGCTCGCCGTCACGCGGGTGAAAGCTGAAGATGTGATGCTGAGTGCAGGAGGCGAGACACAGAAGGTCACGTATCATCTGACTCCGTTTACGTGAATTATCCCGAATAGGCAAATCCAGAGAGACAGAAAGCGGACAAGTGGTTGTCAGGGCCTGGAGAGAGGGGAAATAAGAATGACTTGTTGGGTCCAGAGACTTCCTTGGGTGTGAGGAACATCTGGAACTAGACCAGAGGGGGCTGTTGTACAACACTGTGACCATACGAAATGCCACTGAATCGGGCACCTTTAAATGGTTAATTCTACATTATGTGAATGTCACCTCAAATAAAAAGGGGAGGGTGTGAGGAGAAAACCCAGAAACTTTTCGGTTACCTGAAAGGTTACTTCATCTTTTCGATACCTCGCTTTTAGCATGTGTAGGTGGGAGTGGAACTGCCTCACAGTTCCATTGTAAGAATGAAGAGAGGTAATGATTGTAAAGTGCCAGCAGAGTCCTGGCTCTTATAGGCTGTTGAAAGAGAGATGCGGGGGCACCTGGGTGGCTCAATCGGTTAAATGTCTGATTTTGGCCCAGGTCATGATCTCACAGTTCTTGAGTTCGAGCCCCGCGTTGGGCTCTGTGCTGACAGCTTGGAGCCTGGAGCCCGCTTCAGATCCTGTGTCTCCTTCTCTCTCTGCCCCTCCCCCTGCTCATGCTCTGTCTCTCTCTCTCTCTCTCAAAAATAAACATTAAAAAAATTAAAAAAAAAGAGAGAGAGATGCTGCCACTATCCAGTTTTGTTTTGTTTTGAAGAAGGCCTCTCCTTTAAAGGATACTCTGGATTTCTCTTCTCACAGAAAAATGCCAATTGACACACATAATCACAAGGCTTGCAGTTTCAGAGGGAAGCAAGGCTGCTCCGAGGCCACACAGATGAAGACGCCCTTATAGAAGCTGGTGACTGCGAGGTTGAAATGGGAACCAATCCTCTATGACAAATTCCCCGTCACCCAGATGAGGAAGTTTCTCTGCTAGCAGCCGTGATTTCATCAGGTAAAACAGTGCTGGAATACTAGATGGGTAGAGGGGCAGAGGAAGCAGCTAACACCAGAACAGGTGTACCCTTGGTCTAGAACCTCCAGATCCCTCTCAGCCCCTCCTTCCCACAGAAGTGGGCAGAGGCAGAAAGGTGACAGTGGGAAGTTCACTCTACAGGAACCCCTCCCAGCAGGGGAAGAAAGGACCTCTGGTCCCAGACTCCAGTTGTTTCCTCCCTAGTGAGTGCAGCCTTCACTACAGGTGTCTCTTGGCCCAGGGAAGCAGACCCAGAGCCCATCTTGGACCTGTGTCTCCCTGCTCATGCATTAGCCCACCCACCTGAAAGCAGGAAATGCAAGATAAGAAACAACACAAGCAGGCCAGTGGTTTCCAGACCCGAGGACCTCACAGACCAGTGAAACTTCAAACAAAATGTAAAGGATACGATGGTGAGATTTTATTATGCAAGTTCATTAAGAAAGAAAATAGGTACAGATGAGTACAGGGGTTATGTCGGCCTGGCATCAGACTCTCTGCTCATGCCAGACACATGGCCTTGGACAAGTCACTGGATGCCCCTTTGTTCCCATTTCCTCGTCTGTGAAATGAGGATCTGTACGATGAGGATGTAAAACCTCACTGGGGTTATAAAGAAATATATAAATAGCCAGAAGACCGCACATTGTATGATTCAATTTATATAAAATGCCAAGAAAAGGCTAACTTATACAGCCAGAAAGGAAATTCACGGTTGCCCAGAGGGAGGGGATGGAATTTAACTGTAAACGGGCATGAAGGATCTCACAGGGAAGAAAATGGGCTAAAACAAATTTATGGTAAACGGCTGCACCACTGGTAAAGTCGCTAAAAATTACTGAATTACATACTTGAAATGAGTATATATTAGTATATGTAAAATAACCTAAAGAAAGTTGTTTTAATATTTGTTTACTATTTATTTATTTATTTATTTATTTATTTATGTTGATAGCATGCATGTGGGTGAAGGGCAGAGGGAGGGGGGGAGGGGGAGGGAGGGGGAGGGGGAGGGGGAGGGAGGGAGGGAGGGGGAGGGAGAGGGGGAGAGGGGGAGGGAGGGAGGGAGGGAGGGAGAGAGGGAGAGAGAGAGAGGGAGAAACAAAGAATATCTCAAACAGGCTCCATACTCAGCATGGAGCTGGACGTGGGGCTCGACATGGACTCCATGAGGGGCTCAACCCCATGACCCTGGGATCGTGACCTGAGCCGAAATCAAGAGTCAGACACTTAACTGACTGAGTCACCCAGGTGCCCCACAGTGAAGTTGTTTCAAAAATACATGTGTGTGGGGAGTACCTGGGTGGCTCTGTCAGTTGAGCGACTCTTGATTTCACTTCGGTCATGATCTCACAGTTTGTGAGTTTGAGCCCCTCATGCGGCTCAGAGCTGACAGCGCAGAGCCTGCTTGGGATTCTCTCTCTCACCTCTTTCTGCCCCTCCCCCACTAGCAATTGCTCTCTCCCCATAAATAAATAAATAAATAAATAAATAAATAACAACTTTAAAAAACACATGTGAGGGCCCCTGCACTGAGCAACCGACTCTTGATTTTAGCTCAGTCAGGACATGATCTTGCAATCATGAGACTGAGCCCGACGTTGGGCTCCACACGGGGTATGGAGTGTGGTTGGATTCTCCCTCTCCTTCTCTCTCCACCCCTCCCCAGCTCACACACTCACTCACTCTCTCTCTCTCTCTCAAAATAAATAAATATTAAAAAATACATGTGGCACTTAAACAGCCTCTGCTACCTACTAAGTATTCAGTTATTACACTCTCCTCACTTCACAGAAGCGAGAAAGCCCCGAGAGCAAAACATGAGAAATGTTAACATCAAGAAAGTAAGGACCATCGCAGAATAAAGGACCATCCACTGCTTACTGCGTGACTTGGGGAAGGCCCCTGAGTCACCACAGACCTGGAGCTACTCTGACAGCTTCACCCTCTAGGGCATTTCTCAAACCCAGCCAGGGGCAGCCCTCCTGAAGTTGGTCTGGCTACTTAAGTGGACAGCCTTAAGCAGGGAAGGCTCTCCCTCAGGGTGGGTGATGGTTGGCCAAAGGGGTGGCTCAGTAGGTTAAGCATCTGACTCAGTTTTGGCTCATGGTCTCAGAGGTTCAGGAGTTCTAGCTGGGCATCTGGCTTGCAGAGCCTGCTTGGGATTCTGTCTCCCTCTCACTCTGCCCCTCACTCGCTCTGTCTCTTTTGAAATAAACTTTAAAAACATTAAAAAAAAAAAAAAAAAAAAAAAGAAGAGGGCCTGGATATGGCCAATGAGCCTCTGGATACAGCCTCCCGACCCCCCTCACCCCCCCATGGTAAAGTTAGGACACGGTGGTCTCAGTCTGACTCAAGACAGCCTGTACAAAAAAAACCTGCTTTTGGTAGAAGGAAAGACCTCTGCTCATGACAGGGAGAAGCAGGGGCCTGCAGCCACCTGTGGGTGGACAGAGGTGGGAGGGGCCACCAGAAAGGGACAGAAGGGGGGGGCGGGAATACTATCTGGTCTGTGGCTCTCGTTTCATTTTCATTTTCCTACAAATCTCCTGGTCTTCTCCATTTCCAAAACTCTTGGTGGGGCACAAACATGCTAATTATAGCCTCTGCCTCAGTCCCTCAGGTTTTTAGTTTTGTTTTGGATTCTGTCTTTGGGCAGCGGCTGCATTTGCCAGCACCCCTTTTCTGATGATCCTCTTAGATGGGGCCAAAAGAAAGCTAATACTTAACAAAAAGGGAAGTCCTTCTCAAACCCTCCCCAAACCTGGTCAGTAGCTGAGAAAAGAGGAGAACTAAATCTACTGGAAAGAGAAGATCAGAGAAGTAAGGAAATCAATGCAACTCTCGCCCACGCAAGCCCATCCCAGGTCCAGCAAACAGCGGCTCTAGCAGCCGCTCAAAGGGACGACCTCGTCCAAGAGTGCTGGGAGGAGAGACCCGACAGCCGACAAAGGCTGAAAACGGGAAGGGTTCCTCCTATCTGGCAACGGGCACCTGCCGCCAGGGGCTGGGCTCCCAGACCGCCGGCACGCTTCAGCCAGCGCTCCTCCTGGGAGGCGCCGCATCGCGAAGCCAGGCGCCCTCCCGCGCCGGGAGCAATCGCCACCCTCACCCACAAGCTCTTGCAGTCAGGACCCCAACCTCAGGCACACACCGAGTCTCCGAAGGGTGTGTGCGCGCCCGGACTCTCCATTGGCTGTCGGCTTCGACGGCCGGTTTAATCGTTACCGGAGCCGCTTGGGCGGATCCTCACTTTGAGGCAAAGCCGCAGCTCAGAGAGTAGCTGCGAGGCTGGCGGGGGTCAGCCCCGGCAACAGGCGAGGCACCGCGAGCACAGCGAGGCCAGCGGCGGAGGGGCGCTCGGGCAGCAGGCGGAGGCGCACTGGTGCGGAGCCCCCAGACCCCAGCACCGTGTGTGAGCTCGGCCGGCTCTCTCTCCTTCTCCCTGGCCCGGGCGTCTCCCACAAGCACACTCACCTCCGGAGTGGGGGTGGGGGGGCTCCCTCCTATCCAGGACCGGGCTCACCTCCGATCCAGCCCGCCGCGAAGTCCTCCAGCTGGAAGCTGCCCATGGCCACAGTAGCGGCGCCTCGCGCTCCCGCAGCCGGGTGGGTGCCCAGTGAGAGTCCGCGGGGCGTTCCACCCGCCGGCTCGCGCTCGGGGGAGGAGGTGGGAGACTCGGGCGCGCCGTAGGTCCTACTTCGAGTCCCGTCTCCGAGCACAGGACCCGCGGGGCGCCAGCGCTCACCTCTCCGAGGGCCCGTGGCCGCTGCTAGCACGCCCCCAGCGGACCTTAAAGGCGCCGCACCTCGCCCGTCCGGGACGCTGGGGCCCGCGCGGGGCGTTCCCTTAGCCCGCCCTTCTCCCGCGCCCACTCCTTGCCACCACACGTCCTCGGCGCCTCGAGGCCCAGATGCCCGGCCTCGCCTCGCTCAGTCCTCCTCCGAGACACTGCAAGTGGTGTCCGGGACAGTTTGGCCGGCCTCATTACAAGAGAGAAAGGCCTTATCCAAGGTCGGGAAGTATTTGATTACAAACACCAAGACCTGTGATAGGATTGTTTACCTGTGAGGACACATCCTCTTTCCAAAAGAGCACCGAAAGAATTCTAACGGAATGAGCGGCTTGCAGCTCGGCCACAAGTTCTTAGTTGTGATGATCTGATTGGAAGCCAGAGACAGTTTCACTAGACACAGGACACACAATTTTGCCCGTTTTAGAGGTTAGGGACTCTTTCTCGACACACCCTCCACACCTCTCTGGCTAGCCCCAGGTTGCAGAACCCTATCTATCCATGAGTAACAAATAGTGTGTGGAAAGCACTTAGCCCCAGGCTAGGCTCCAAGTCAGCTCTAAATAAACATTAGCTATGAGGATGTCTTCAGGCCAGGGTCTGTGCGTGGAAGGAGGGGGGTGCTTTATGCGTGGTCCTGCTTCCCCCTCATAGCAGCTGTGAGCAGGCATTACTATCCCCCCCAGGGAGGGTCAGCTTTGTATCAACTTGGCTGGGTGGGCAACAGCACCCCGTGATTCAGTCAAACATTAACGGACCGCGAAGGTATTTTTGTAGGTATAGTTAACACCTAAAACCAGCTGATTTTAAGTAAGGGAGTTTATCCTTGATCATCTGGGTGCCTTCCACCCAAACTGTTGAAAGGCCTTACAAGCCAAGTGGAAGGGTGCCTGGCTGGCTCAGTTGGAACAGCATACAACTCTCGATCTCAGGGTTGTGAGTTGGGTGTAGAGATTACTTACAAATACAATCTTTTAAAAAAATGTTTATTTATTTTTGAGAGAGAGAGAGAGAGAATCCTGGTGGGGGAGGGATAGAGAGGGGATAGAGAGCCTGATGCAGGGCTCGAACTGATGAACCATGAGATCCTGACCAGAGCCAGAGTCAGACTTTTAACCGACTGAGCCACCCAGGTGCCCCCAATGTTTTTGTTTGCTTTTTGTTTTGTTTCGTTTTGTTTTTAAAGAACAAAATGGAGGCATCCGTGAGGAAAAGGAAATTTCACCTGTAGAATGCAATGTCAGCTCCTAAGCATTCCCAGCCTTCCAGCCTGTGCTCCAGATTTCAGATTTTCCCAGCTAGACCCCACGCTTACCTAATATATATGTCTCCTGCTGATTGTTTCTCTGGTAGACCCCTCTGTTCACCTGACACAATCTTGACAGTACAGATTCCAATCAGCTGCGGGCTTTCTCTTCCCCCTCCCAGCCCCAGCGGGTGATGCTTATGGTCACGCAGCCTGGTCCCACTCAGCACCCTGGGCCCAAGCAAGACCTGGGGATTCAGGGTCATGTCTAATTTCCGGCTCTCCAGGGGCCCAGCTCCCTCCAGCCCCGGGTTCAGCCTACACTTTCCACCCTGGGTTCCCAGGAAGGCAGAGGGGTAGTCCTCTCTTCCTCAGGTATCCTCTCTGCAGCGAGGCCCTGAACCCAGGACGGACCCAGCTTGGCCTGGCTGTGTGGAGAGGCCTCTTTTGGTGCACTGGGAGTTCCTGATCCCCTTCCAAGAAGGAAGATGATTCGATGCTAATGCCCGGCAGGAACCCAACCTTGGCACCCAAAATGGTGAGGGGATGGTCTAGAAGAAGGGGGCTCTGCTGGGCCTGCTCTTCTCCCACCAGCACATCCACATCACGTCACCCAGGCCTCCTTCTTCCCAAGCAAGACAAAGTCTGACCACTGAGGCTTGATCCTAAGGGCCAAGAGGCTGCTGAGGAGTCGGGGCTCACCATCAGCACTGGCCTACCTACCAGGCCTGGGATGTGTGCCGGGACAGTAGAATAAATAAAAGGTCTCCAAAGAATGGCCCTTTTTTTACCGTCACTATTGAGCAAGTCAACAGGTCGAAAGACCCACTCTCTTGGAGGACCACCTACGGGGTGCTAGGGCGGACTGTCATTCCTCGGTCCCGTGTCGGCACGAACTGGCAGGCAGTGGCTCCGGCAGCTCTGGGACAGCCGCCTGAG
Source organism: Puma concolor (assembly GCF_028749965.1). Classification (NCBI taxonomy): domain Eukaryota; kingdom Metazoa; phylum Chordata; class Mammalia; order Carnivora; family Felidae; genus Puma; species Puma concolor. Next base: position 128,439,828 of record NC_141667.1, read on the forward strand.
TCCCGAAATCCGCTGCTTTGCACCTTTCATGAACGCGGCAGGAGGGAAGGAGTAGACTCCTTTCCAGAAGGAACCACAGTCCATGTTCCATTCCCAAATGTATGTCACAGGTCTGCCCATGAGGCACACCGACCGCCAGGCAGGGGGAGGACCCAGGTCCAGCGGCAGTCAAGGGCCAGGCCTGGAGAATCCCAGACCACCAGGCTGTGGGATCCGGCCTGCCACTTACACCTGGCTTCCCTGCTTTGGAGCATTTGCCATGTCGCCATGCACACGTGTCTTCTGCCCTCGGGAGAGAGCAGGTACAGAAACTAAGGCACAGACAGATCAGCTTCCTGGGTTGCCAGGGCAAGAAAAACACCCCTCACTTCCTTGCTCCCTCAACTCCTTCCTGGAAGGTAGCCCCCAGGAGCATTTCCCACTGCAGTGGTGGGGGGGTGGGCGGTGCACACGGGATGGGCGACCTTTGACAGCCACCACTTCCCACCTCTCATCTGCCCTTTCAGGTAAGGACTTGCCTGAGGACCCACTGTGTGCCAGCCTCTGTTCTTGGGAGCTGTCAGAGAGTAGACACTTTGTCTGAGCTGCCACACGGAGGTGGCTGTGGGAGCACTGGGGAGGGACCTGTGTGGCAGGCAGGGCTCAGGGAAGGCCCCCAGGCCTCGAGTCTCCCAGCTGCACTTGAGTCCATCCAGCCCCACGGCTCTAGCTCCTCAACTCTCCCTCGGCCAAGCCCTCACTCCCCACCTGCCGAGCCAAGCCCAGCGGAGAAGCACAGTCCTGAGCCGGCTGCTCCAGTCAGTCTGATGACCTGTGGCCGTGCCCCTGTCTCCTGCTCTCTCGCCTCCTGGAAGCCCATCCCCCCACCCCTCAGCTGTTCTCCCCTTCTCTGCTGCCCTGCTCTCACTCCTTGGTGCTTCCTCCCCGGTGCTTCCATGAGGGGGGGGAGGGGAGAGGGGGGAGGCCAGGAAACCAGCACCTATCTTCCACTCAGACCTCACTTCTGAGCCTGCCTACCTTTACTCAACACCTCCACTTGGGTGACCCCACAGCATTTCCCATGTGACACGTCCCTGATGACCTCTTTAACTCCCCAAGCATGCCTTACTCCGTGTCCCCACCCAGCCAGTCACCCAGGCCGGATCCTGGATGCCGTCTGCGATTCCTTTCTCTCCCTGGGCCCCATCCCAACAGTCATCTCCTCCATGGCTCTGACATGCAGCCCTTTCTGACGTCTCTGCCTGGATCATGGTGACAGAGGCCCTCTGCCCCGTCCCGTCTACCCTCCAGCTGCTGCCCGCCTACCCTCCAGCTGCACCTGCTGCAGCAGTCCTGCATTGGCCTCAGATAATGGGAGCTCTCGGGTCTCTTCCCTGATTCTGAAGGGAAGGGAAGGAGCATACAGTGATTTTCTAGCTGCTATTTGAGCTTCTCGTTGACAGTTCTTTGAGAAAGTCTATTCAGAGCATGTTCAGACTGTATTTGGCCCAGCGTCTATTCAATGTGACTCCCAGTCAAGAAAAGAGGTGTAGGGCTGTGAAGTGGGGCCAAGCAGCCACTGGGAGGCTGGGCGGCCTGGGCTCTGCTTCTGGTGCTGCCGCTGCCCTTGGGCAAGTCCAGGCCTCAATTTCCCCCTCTGTCTTTTGGAGAGAGAGTGCAGATGAGTTCCCTCTTAGGTGGTGTCCAAAAGGTCTGAAATTTCTGGGCCACAGCACCACCAGATATGCGTGTCTTGTCAAGATGTGCCAGCAGAGGGCGCTGCTGTACAGCACTTGGGACTCCCAGGAGGGGGGGGGGGGGGGGGGGAACCGCTTGGCTGCCCCAGTGGGGAGAATTTTCTGGTGTTTCCTCTGCCCTGGGCTGGTGGAGTATGCACTTGGGCACTGAAAGAGGTGCAGACCTGGGAGACTCAGAGGAGTCTGAGGGTGTCAGAGGAGACTGGTGAGGACCCAGCGGAGGATTTTTGGAGTTGACTGTACTTGGAGGGAGAATGCCTCAGTAAAGACAGGTGACAGCCCCAATCTCTTCACCTGCCTTGATTCATCAAGACCTCAAATATACCACGGTCTTTTTTTTTTTTTTTTAACCAGGGCTCTAAGCTGGCCCAGTACTATATGCTCCACCTATACCATCTCATTGTATTCTGTGAAGAAAGTCCCCATTTTATAGGTGAGAAGAGTACGGCTCAGAGAGGTTAAGCAATTTCCCCAAAGCCACACAGGCAGTGAATGGAGGATTATGCACTTGCTGTACGACTCCAGGACCAGCTCTTAACCAAGGTGCTGCCTCTTGGCCAAGACTCAGAAAGTGGAGGTGACTTCCCCAAAGCCCTTGCTCTCATCCCTGCCCTGGCCCCTCTGTATAAATGTCCTAACCTCTGTGCTTCACTTTCCCCACCATCAATAAGCTGGTAGTAACATTTGCCAATGACACTCATATTCTCAGGGCTTCTGGAGCAGATGCCATGGTCATCAAGGGGAGTACCCTGGGGTACCCTCCATCCATTCCTTCCTGACAGACTCCCATGGGCCTTGCTGGCTCTGTGCTCATCTGAGAGGAAGGAAAGCCTGGCTCTCCTTGACCTTTTCTTCTCAACTGATGGACACACGTGGGCTGGTGCTGAGAAGTGGAGGCCAGGCAGGTCAAGGGACCAGTAGATCTAGACTGGAGGAGTTTCTGTAGGAGGAAAGGGACATGGGGGTGGGGTGGGGGGAGGATCCAGTACAGCAGTTGAGACCACATCCCAAAGCCTCTGCAGAGCACCTACCGTGGGCCAGCCTGCTGGGGGTGCAGAGGGCGCGAGACGCTGATAGCAGAGACAAGTTTGTGTTGAAGATGTCTACCTGCTCCGCCATGGGCAGGTCTCCCCCATAATGTGTTCTTCAAGCATCAGCTGCAGGACCCTGAGGGGAGGCCAGAAAACCCCATACCCTGCCTCACCTGAAAAGAAAACAGGCCAGTAGGGACAGGGGAAAGTATTGAGGGCAGACTCAGAGCCTCGGGAAGGAGGGGACATTTGGGCCGGTCCTAAAGAGATGAGCTGGGTTTTGACCCATGAAGGTAGTAGAGAAGGACAGGTGGCCAGAAGGAAGAGGCTGGACAATGTCAAGCGGGGAAAGCAGGATGCCTGGAAGATGCTCCTTGCTGTGGGAGGGGAGGCTGAGGCTGGGAGCCTGACGGCAGAGGACCTTGGCCAGCAAAGTGACTGTGGGCAGTCCTCAGTCTTCATGCTGCCCCACAAGTGGACATAGGACCCGTCCTGCAGCCATCTGCCTGCATCTCACTGAGACAAACTCCCCGGGCCCACGCCGAGGCAGGCTTTGGCTCCTTGCAAACCAGCTCGAGCTGTGGTCTCCTTCCCCGCAGCTGCCTGGGCAGTTCACTGTTACCCCAGCACGTGTGTGTGACCTGAACGCCCTCTGTGTGAGAACGGGGGCCAGGACCGGGGACTGGGGGAAGGGCAGGCAGGAATTAGAGCTACTTTCCACCTCCAGGGACAGTACAGGTCTTCCCTCTTGCTGTGAGTCACCTTCAGGAAAGACACAGGGTATGACAAACCCCCCAGCTCTGAACCCACCCAAATCCCACTGTTCTGTGCTCCAGGGTCCCTGTGTACATGGCAAAGAGCACACTTCCTGTTGTTGAGGGAGGAGAGATTTTAAAGGACTCCAAAGAACTCTCAACTTTGTACAAAGTACAAAGGAAAAATTTAAAAGAGCAAAATCCCCCCAAACCATATGGATTAGATTTTCTCCAAAATAGAGATTTGCAAAGTGACAAAAGCTCTGGCCAGGGAGAAGGCTCAGGAGAACCATACTTAAACGAGGTACAAGCCCACTTGGGGCGGGGGCAGAAGGGAAGTCACCCACTGCCCCCAAGCCTGCGTGGTTCTGCTGTAGCCGGCGTCCTGTGACGTCAGCCGGCTACCTCTCCACCGCAGGGCTCCTGCCTGCCAAGCCGCCCCTTCTCCTCCTGTGCACCAGCCGCGGTGAATGAGCTCTCTTTCCCCGTGAATCACCAGAATTTGGCTATCTTGTTTTAGACCATTATGGCAGCCAGTCTCCAACAGGGCCCCCCAGACTTACCATCCATGCCTTTGTGAGGTCTCTTTCCACACTGAATTACAGCTAATCTGCATGACCAACAGAGTATGACAACGGTGAGAAGATGTGACTCTTGAGGCTAAGTTGTAACTGTCATGACAGCTTTTGTCTCAGTCTCTAGGGTCACTGGGGAAGCCAGTCACCATGCTGTGAGGCTCTCCCCAAACAACCAGCATCAACCCGGCAGCCGAGGCAGTGAGCAGGCAGAGCCTTCAGCCCATCAAGCCCTCAGATGACCAAGCCCTGCCCAAGACCCTGACCACAACTTCACGAGAAACCCCAGGCCACAACGGCCCAGTCAAGCTGCTCCCCGATTCCCGACCCTCACAACAGTCAGAAAATGCACGTATGTCGTTATTTTAAACCACTACGTTTTGAGATGACTTATTATTACACAGAACTAGAGGTCTACTATAAGCTAATGTAAGCCCACCATTTATTAACATGTATTATATCTAAGCGTAATGGTCAAGACCATGGGGTCTACATTAGATAGGTTCAAAGCCTGCCTCTACTGGTTTCTGGCTCTGTAGTCTTCAGTCAGCCGTTTAAGCAACCTGTGCCTAGACATTCTCATCTGTGAAATGGGGGTGCTACTTGTACCTAAATGAAATCATTCTTTTTTTGTTTTAAGTGTATTTATTTTGAGAGAGAGAGAGAGTGTAAGTGGAGGAGGGGCAGAGAGAGAGAGAATCCCGAGCCGACTCCGAACTGTCAGTGTAGAGCCCAGGGGGAGGCTCGAACTCAGGAACCGTGAGATCATGACCTGAGTCGCCATCAAGAGATGCTTAACTGACCGAGCCACCCAGGGCCCCCTACATGAAATCATTCTCAACTGAAAATCAATGCACGTGAAATGCTCAGCCCCATGGCCAGCACAGGGCCAACAATGAAAGTTAGCTCTTATCGTTGTTAGGCCTCTGTATCCTGACGTGTGCTCATGCCTGGTCTGTGTCAGCACAGAACAACTCGCTGACATCAGCTGGACCGACCAGAAGCAGACTGCTTTTCCAGATAACTCATTCCCTCACCCAGGACCTCTCCTGCCCCAGATCCTTCCTGCAAATAGCTTCCTCAAGAAAACTCTCAGTCTTGAACACTGGAGGTTCTCTTCAGCCTGCTAGCCAGTCAGGTTTGTGCATCTCCCCCCAGGAGGGTTGGGATTAGAACCTGCAGGGCTCTGGGCCCTGCTGATGCTTGGGAGGCCACGTGTATGACCGCCACGTGTATCGGGGTCATATGGCCGACCCAGCTTGGGCTGTACGGGGAGAGAGTGGCCCCAGTTTCTAACACGCAGCCAGACGCTTCCCCACCCAATCTGTGTCTCTGAGGGTGGTGACAGCCCAGGGATGCCAGCTGGTTGGACCCAGCCATGGGGAATCTAAGAGGGGAAAGACCAGTCACCCCCTCCAAGAACAAAGCCAAGGAGTCCTGCAGCGAGGGCACATATATTTCTTCACCATATTGCCAACCCAGCCCAAAGGGAAGTCATAGGAATGCCCCAAGAAATACTTAAAAGTGCATTTTAAAAAAGAAATTCTTGGACAAAACTGAAACATGACCAATGATTTCTCTCCCATGGCCTCTCAACTTCACTGTCCTCAGGAGGACTAGGGAGCAGGTGAGGGGCAGCCATCAGGTCACCGGGGAGGGGAGGGAGGAGGGGGGCCATGGAACCAGTGCACCGGGACAGAGTGGCTATGAACGTGGGTACCATGGTGCACAGTCCCAGGAGCAGGTGGGGTGGGTGAGCGCATGCTGTTGTCATAACCACGTGCTGCAGCCTCAGAGCCATCTGCCATGGTGTGGGGTGAGCCTGGAGTCTGGGGTCAGGCTGGGGCACCAGGAAATGGTATCCAGAGAGGCCAGGGAGGGGAGGGCCTCAGCAGATGTGTCATATGCTGCTCTCCCCTACCTGCGGCTGCAAAGCATGGGGAGCCAGGGAAGGAAAGGGGGAAGGAGAAAAGGCGATGTGGGGTGGCCTCCACGGTGCCCGATGGCTGGCAGCTGGCTCTTTCCCTGCTGCATCAAGACCCAGTGACGAGGGGTGTGTAGGGAAGGGTTTTAAGTACTCAGGCCCTGAGCCCACACAGCCCTGGCTATGAACCCCAGCTCCGCTGTCTGTGAGCTGTGTGAGCCCAGGCAGGCAACTTACCTCTCTGAGCCTGTTTCTTCATCTGGAGAATGGAGCTGATGTAAGGGTCTACCCCCATGAGGATACAGAGATGGTCTCTGTAAGGTGCCTAGCACATAGCAAATGCTCACTTAATGCAAGCTGCACGCATTACTCCAAAGCACCACGTTAGCGCACCAACTCCAATCCTTGTAGTGAAGTGATTTATTTAGTCTCTGGTCTGCATTCCTCAGTTGTTCAGAGGACCCTGGTCCTGCTCCCTTCCTCTGAGCTTGGAACAGGCTACTGCAGAGGAGGACCGTGGGACGGTCTGAGTGCTGGGCCGGGCAGACATCTCCTTGGTGGAGTGCCTTTGGGGGTGCTGCTGTCCCCTTGGCCTCGGGCAGTTTTTCCAGCTAGGAGGGCTGAGGGAGCACCCAGGGCTGTGGGGTCACTTCCTGAGGCTGAGGCTGTGGCTGCGGGGGGCACAGGCTGAGCATCTCAGCTTCAGTCCTCGAGGAGAAGGACTGCTCCTGCCCCAGGCCTGCTCAGTCGGACACTGGTGTGGAGGTGCACCCTGGCAGGGCACAGGATCTTCTTGTTGGCCCACCCAAATAGACTGAGAGGGGATGGACAGGCCTGCCAGCGTTTGGGCTCCTCCTGCCAGCTCCGTGGTTCCTAGGCACCCAGGCAGAGGGGGAGGTAAGGCAGAGTTGTGGTCCCAGGCCAGTTCTGGAACCCTCACCCCCAGCCACGTTCAGCTCTTGCAGATGAGCAGGTGCTGGGGCCCAGTCTTCAGCGGCTCCAGCTGCTAGTAACTCACACTCCTTCACAAAGTCGCTGCACCAGGCCTGGGCAGCATCCCTGTGGGCTCCTGGCTCCCCAGCGGAGAGACTGGAGGCCCAGGGCTGGCGTGCAGCTCCTCCTCGAGGGTTCTGTAGTAAGGCACGAATCCCGAGCCACCAAGGGCATGGTCCCTGAAGGCAGCATCACTGGAGGAAGGGGCAGTCAGGCCGCTGTCATGGCAGTGCCCCTCTGGGACCAGCAGGATGGGGCAGCAGGGTGGCGAGCGAGAGGACCCAGGGAGGTGGTCTGGGCTTGCCGAGGCAGCCTGTGTGGGAAGGAGACAAGACGGTCAGCCAGGCTCCCAAGTTTGGCTAGAAATCCAGCGCTGGCCTTGTGCCTGCAACACCCCAGCAGCGGTAGGGAAGGAGGCAGGGTGCATGACTACTCTGCAGACTGGAGAACAGTGAGCAATATCATTCAGCCCCCCGGGCCTCCCGGCCGGAAGGAGTGCATCTGGGATCACAATCCACTCATCCCGCCTGCTCCGTCTCTGTGGTCACCGCACGGCCCCCAGCTCTGTGACTGGTAGTGACACGACAGGGCACCGGCTTGGGGTCGGAGCCCAGGTTTGCTCTTGCTACCAAGTTGCTTAACTGCCCTGAGACTCATTTTTCTCCCCTCTGTCATGTGGGAGCAGCAATCAGCCGTCTCTCATCGGACTATTATTAGGACAGGTGAGATGATGTACTTGGAGCATCGGCTGGGGTGCCGAGCGAGTCATAAGGACTACACAGGTGCTTCTGTTGGGGAACACCGGCTAAGCCTGGCGTTACTGTACATGATTCTCACAACGGCTCCCCCAGTAGCTCCACCATTGCCTCCCTTTGTAAGGACTTTGAAGCTCAAGGGGCTTAAACACATTCCCCGGGGCCACGCCCACTCACAGAGCATGCGCAGCTGACGGTCATCCTGCAGACGCAGCCGGCCAGCGCCTCCTTCCTGGTGCATGGGTCTCGGGAGCCCCAGCATGACCTGCCAGGAAGGCCCAGCCTGGGAAAACACTCCTCCTTGGAGCGGTAGAAAGGGAAGAAGCCGCTGGGCGGTTCTGAGTCCTCATGGAATGCCGGATCTCTGACAGTCTGGTCTCCTTCTTGGTCCCTGCAAGCCTCAGGCTGTGGGACCAGCTCCCCCACAGCCAGGAGAGTCCCATAGGTGCGAAAGAAGGGCAGGTACTCTAAGGCCACCGGAGACCCATGGGAGAGGTCAAGGCTGCTGAGGGGCTCACTGCCCCTTGAACGGCTGGCCTGTGGGTGCTGGGACAGGGGCTCTGGGCCGGCCGCCTCCAGGAGGCTCTGGGAAGCCGAGACGCTGGGCTCAGGCTCACAGCTCTTCTGGGATGACTGGAAAGAGAATGGTGTTCCACCTGTTACCGCAGCCCAAAGTCCCCGCCCCCTAGCCCCCTCTCCCATTCCTGCTGACACTGGAGGCCAGAGGGGTCTTTCCAAAGCATAAACCTGAGTGTGCTCCCCTCCAGGAGAACCCAGCGGCAGCTGCCAGCCACAGTCAGGTTACCCAAGAGCCCTGCATCCTTCCCCCACGCACAGCTGGTTCCACTCTGTATACACAGGCCTCCTTGCCCTTCCTTGATCACACAAAGCTTGGCCCTGCTTTAGAACCTATGCCCAGATCTGCCCTTCCCCACTCAGTTCAAAGGAGCTTTCCCAACCCCTGCCTCCCCCAATCCCTGCGCTGACTCCCAATCACTCCAGCCTCACATCTCCCACGCTGGAACGTTCTTGGTCTGAGTCTGCCTATTCTGGGGTGTGGTGGTCTCGTCTCATTGTGGGCATGCAATATTGATACTTTTCCAACAAATGACGGGGCTAATTTGCTGACTCTCAGGCCATCTCATATTCCCTGCACTGTCCAGTCCATCCACACAGACCTCTCAGTCCTTCTCAACTCGCCAAGCAGCCTCCTGCCACAGGCCCTTCACTCATGCTAATGCTCCTGCCTGGAATCTCTTCCTTCTCCTTTTTCCTGGTTGACAACTTCAGCTTGTGGCTCCAGGCTCCCATCCTTCCCCGGTTTAGCTGCTTCACTCTGTTGCTGACTTCCACCACCCTGATGCCCCTCATTCGGAGCATCCACACCTCTGCTGTGAAACATTCATCTGCATGGTGACTTAATATCTCTCATCTCACCAGTTATAAATTCCACTGAGGCTAGGCCCATCTGTCTTCTGTATCCTCAAGGCCTAGAACAGCCTTGGCATATGGCAGATACCAAATATTGGAATAAAGGAAAGAAAGGTGGGAGAGAAGGAGGAAGAAAGAGAATATTAAACTGGGCTTGTCCAGGAGCAAAGTCCTTGCCAGACTCCCTGTCAATAGGAAGGGGAAGGCAGGTCTTGTGGGGAGGCTGGGAAGGGGAATAAGGAATTACTTCCCAGGCCCAGAGTGGGACACAGAAGCCCAGAGCACCCGTCAGTGAAAAAACAACCCATTCTCCACCTTTGCCCATCAGGGTCAGACCCAGAGCCCACGGGTACATGTGGCGTGCAGGGGTACCCCGTGGATTCTGAGTCCCATAGGAAGGACTTATGGTCTGGCCCTGGCCTTCTTGATCCTTGCTGGGGTCTCTGGGCCTTGAGTTCCCCACCCCAGCCACATGTGTGGTCATGCCTGTCCTAACTCCTTGTGTGCAGCTTGACCACCACTGTCCCTTTTGAAAGTCCTAACCCTTGGTGACGGCCCATGGCCCCACAGACTGTGAGCTCCTGAGGAGCAGGGACCAGACCTCCTCCTCCTCCCCAGACACACCACGGCCCCTCTGCAGGTAGACCACGGGAGCCCCCTCCCAACTTTGCTGGGCCTAGGGAACAAGATGGTGTGGAGGCCCTGTCAGGGTTGGAGGCCAAGCCTACCCTGCTCTGAAGCCTGTGCTCTTTTCACAATGACCTACATGGTATTGTGGTCTCAACTGTGTCCCCCATAAGATATGTTGAGGTCCTAACTCCTGGTACCTGGGAAAGGGATCTTATTTGGAAAGACAGTCTTTGTAGATGCAGTCAAGGTAAAATGAGGTCATACTGGATTAGGATGGCCCTATATCCAATGACTGGTGTCCTTTATGAGGGAAATTTGGACACAGACACAAGGGGAGCATCATACAACAGTGGTGGCAGAGACGGGAGGGATGCTGCCCAAGCCAAGAGATGCCACGGATCGCCAGGAGCCACCAGGAACTAGGAGAGGCAAGGAACACCTTCTCCTTGAGCCCCCAAGAAGGAGCCTGCCTTCAGAACTGTGACAGAACACACTGGTGTTGTGTTAAGCCACCCAGTTTATGGTGACTTGTTTCAGCAGCCCCAGGACACTCACACATACAGGTGGGTTGGATGGCTGATTGTGTGGCTGAAGGGAGTCAACACAAGAATGAAGGCTTGCCGAGCCTCGTGAGCAGTTTATGGGGAGAGTCTCCCTGCAGGGGCTGGGTCTCCCTAGACCTTACCCTTCCTGCCATCCAGAGGTGTTGGCCCAGAGGCTCTCCCATGTCTGAGTCTTGCCCGCCTGGGCCCTGGCTCCACTTCACCAGTGGGTTCTGGATTCAAGGAGGCCAGGTATGTCCCCACCTACTCTCCAGAGGGGCTTATGCTGTCCCTTGGCCACCGTCTCGGCATCCGTTCTGGAGTCAGTGGTAGCCCCACATTGTGCCATGATCAAGGTTAATCTTCAGACTCTGATGGAAAAGACAAAGCTGCCCTTGGCAGATCCCTTCCTCCTGGCCTGCTCTTCCCCCTGGCAAATCCCCCTCTGCCTGTCAGAGAAGGTTCCACCATGAAGTCACAAGGCCTGCTGCCAGGCAAGAAAGCCAGATGGCACCATTACCATGGAGACCCCTGCCCAAGCACCCAACACCTGTGATCATCACCTGCCTCTTAATTCAGCTTAATCCAGATCTCCCCCCTGGGACTTGCAGGATACAAAGGGAGGGCAGGCATCTTCTGGAATCAGAACAGCTCTCCATGACAGATCCAGTGAGCTCACTCAAGGACTTGTGCCCAGAGATTCAGTGCCTCAGCGCCTCAGCAGCCTCCCCAGGAAGGTGAGGGGGCACCCCAAGGATTCATGCTGTTGTCTCAGGCTGTCTAGACAGCTCCGTACCTGAGTGCTTCAGTCCCCTTGGGTTTCTACTCTTGCCACTTGATTTTAGCCCCCTCTCCTCTGTGGGTCTTTCCCAGTCACTTGAGAGCACAGAGTGAGACACAAAGCCTAATGCCCACTTTCCCCCACAGGGCCACCCTTCCCAGCTCTGTCCCAGGCCTGATGGTCCCGCACAGAGGGAAGAGACCAGCCTTTGTTGTCACACCTCCCAAGAATCAGCTGCTGCACTGGGCGTTTCCCCACATGCAGCCCTCTCTACAGACCTTCAAGTTGGAAATAGTACCACTATTGTGCCGTGTTAGAGACTGGGGAGCTGAGCCTCCGCTAGGACGGCCTTCAGAGGTAGTCTTTAGCCTTAGGGCTGGAGGCTGGAGAACCCCAGCCAAGGGCCACAAGGCCCTGGTATCTCCAGGACCTCAAGCTTCTCCATTGCTGGATTCCAAGCACAGTGTGACCCAGCAGGGCTCCTCGGGGCCAGGCCCCGGAACCCCCACCCCTACCCCAGGGCCGTTAAAGCTTGCTTTTCTTGTTTTATGGAATTAACTCTTTAATCCACGTGGAATGTATGTTTTGTAAGTGGTAACAGATAAGGCTCTAATTTTATTTTATGAGTTATATGTGTTGATTCAATACCATTGATGAATAATGGATCTCTCCACCAACCTGATTTGAAAAGCCAGAATAACCACGTTTGAAATTCATAACTATTTTAAACTCCAGTCAGTTTCTCTAATTTGTTTATTGCTCTGTCCCTCTTTGTCTCTTTTGGTACCAATTCCATACATTATACATTTATTTATTTATTTATTTATTTATTTATGTTTGTTTGTTTGTTTGTTTGTTTTTGAGAGAGAGAGAGAGAGAGACAGAGTGTAACCGGGGGAGGGGCAGACACAGGAGAGGGAGACACAGAATCCGAAGCAGGCTCCAGGCTCTGAGCTGTCAGCACAGAGCCCAACGCAGGGCTCAAACCCATGAACTGCAAGATCATGACCTAAGCTGAAGTCAGATGCTTAACCAAATGAACCACCCAGGCACCCCTATTTACTTATTTATTAATAAGTAGGCTCCGGGGTGCCTGGGTGGCTCAGTCGGTTCAGCATCCGACTTCAGCCCAGGTCACTATCTTGCAGGTTGTGAGTTCGAGCCCCACGTCAGGCTCTGTGCTTGGAGCCTGGAGCCTGCTTCTGATTCTGTGTCTCCCTGTCTCTCTGCCCCTCCCCTATTCGCGCTCTGTCTCTGTCTCTCTGTCTCTGCCTCTCTCAAAAATAAACATTAAAAAAAAAAAAAAGTAGGCTCTGTGCCTGATGCGGGGCTTGAACTCATGACTCTGAGATCAAGAGTCACATGCTCTACCCACTGAGCTGCTTAGGCACCCCCTTATACAGCCATATTTTTAAAAATCAGCTTTATTGAGGTCTAGTTTATATACATTATAAAGCATATCATTCCCAACCTAAAAATCCATGTAGCAACCCCAAAATTAATATACAGAAATGCCTCTCTTCACGTAGTATCCCCCCCCCCCGCCCCGGTCTTCCAGCCCCAAGCAACAACTGATTCGCGTTTTGATGCCAGAGATCCATTTTGTGTGTTCTAGAATAAATGGAATCACACAGTACATAGTTTTGTGCGCAGCTTCCTAGTTTTCAGCATTTTGTTTTTAAGATTCACCCACGTTGGCGGCATTCTGTTTGCACCTTTCTACACCACAGTGTGTTTGTCGATTCATTGGTGGGCCGTTGGGTTGTTTCCATTAGCAATTAGGCTGCTGGGCATGGTAGTGTACGAGACGGTGGGGGCAAAGTTTTTGTTTCTCTTCGGTAAGCACTCACGATGTGAATAGCTTGATCACACGGTAAGCACGTGTTTACGAAGCTGACGCACTGATTCCCAAGCCAGGTTGTGCCCTCTTACGTTCCCAGGGGCAGTGTGTGAAAGATGGAGTTTCTCTCCATCACTTTAAAAGTTCTGCCATTCTTGGGGCGCCTGAGTGGCGCAGTCAGTTAAGCGTCCGACTTCAGCCAGGTCACGATCTCGCGGTCCGTGGGTTCGAGCCCCGCGTCAGGCTCTGGGCTGATGGCTCAGAGCCTGGAGCCTGTTTCCGATTCTGTGTCTCCCTCTCTCTCTGCCCCTCCCCCGTTCATGCTCTGTCTCTCTCTGTCCCCAAAAAAATAAATAAACTTTGAAAAAAAAAATTTTAAAGTTCTGCCATTCTGGTGGGTATGTACGAGGACAGCATTATGGTTTTAGTTTACAATAACGACTCGTGATGTTGAGCATCTTTTCGTGTGCATATCGTCAGTTCATATACCTTCATCTGTTAAGTGTTTGAATCTTTTGCATATTTTAACAACTTTATTGTTACAAAGTACACCAAACCGCATATATGCAAAGTATGCAATTTGCCCAGTTTTCACATTTGTACGCACCTGGTAAACCATCACCACAATCGGGATACCAAGTATTTTTATCAGTCCCCCAAATTTCCTGATGCACTTTTGTAATCTGTCCCTCCCATGTCCAGGCAACCACTTGATCTGCTCTGTCACTATAGATTATTCTGTATTTTCTAGAAATTTACATAAATGGAATCATACACCAGATACTTTAACTTTTTTCTTAATTTGAGAGAAAGAGAGAGAGGACATGGGGGAGAGGGGGACAGGGGAGGAGAGAGAGAGAATTTTAAGCAGGCTCCACACTCAGCACAGAACCTGATGTGGGGCTCAATCCCACGATCCTGGGATCATCACCTGAGCCAAAACTGAGAGCTGGACGCTCGAATGAATGAACCACCCAGATGCCCCTACTTTGACTTGTCTTACACAGCATAATATTTGTGAGATTCCTTTATGTTTTTGCATGTATGAATAGTTTGTTCCTTTTTTCTTACAGAGTGCTATTTCATTGTATGGATGTATCACAATCCTTATTCCACAATATGTAGCGTGTCATGTTTTTCCAGCTATTTTGATGGTGTTTAGCTTTCATTTTCAGCCGTTTATAATGTGTCTAGGCATGGTTTCCAATGACCTTATCCTTTGGGGGTTTGCAGAGCCTCCAGAATATATCAGTTTACATCTTTCACCAAATCTTGGAAGGCTTATTTCTTCCAATATTTTTTTGCAGTTGATTTTTCCTCTCCTGCTGGGACTCCAGTGACACCTCTGAGGGACCACCTAGCCCCTGTTTCTGGGCTTCCACCCTGAGGAGCATGGACTCATGTGGGGGCTGGTCTAGAACCTTGTTGTTTGGATGGGGTGGGGGCTGGGCACAGGAACCAAGCTGCAATGGAGTGGGGGTTGTTGGAGAATCTCTTGAGCTGGGAGTTCTTCCTGGGCCTTCTAACTATCCCTTTTATGGCTCTTGCCTCTTCCTGATGTTTGTGACCCTAAGAACTATCTGCCCCTCTCCAAGCCAGTGTCCCACCTGAAGTCACAGGGCAGACTAGGTACGAGATCCTTGGGCTCTCCCCTCCCTGGAGTGGCTCCAGGACCTCCCATGGTGGGGTCAGACCTAGATCTGCCTACCCTTCCTGACCCGTCTGTGCCCAGTCCCTCAGCATTGCCCCTTTCTTCTCCATGACACATCCTTGATGCCTTCTCTATCAAATTAAAAAAGAAAAAAAATTAAATTTAACTAACCTTTAAAAATTTAAATATATTTTCCCACAGGTCCCTGGTGCTCTGCTCATTTTTTTCTAATTTTCTTTTCTCTCTGTTCTTCAGATTGCATAATTTCTATTCATCTATCTTGAAGTTTATAGGGTTTTTTTGCCCTCTCATCATCACCAAGCTGCTATTGAAATCAGTAAATTTTTAAATTCTGATTTTGTATTTTTCAGTCCTAACATTTCCATCTGGTTCCTTTTTATAGGTCCTGTGTCTACGCTGAGAACTTCTATCCTTTTATTCATTCCAAATGTGTTTTTCTTGACCTAATGGAGCACAGTTATAATAGCTTCTTTGAACTCTTGGTTTGATCATTGCAATGCATGGGCCACCTTGGCATTGGCATTTATTGTCTCTTCCTTGGAGAAGTGGCCACATTTTCCTGGTTCTTTGTATGTTGGCTAATTTTGAATTGTCCCAGACATTGTGAATGTTATGTTGTGTAGACTTTGGGTCCTGTAAATAATCCTCCAGAGAAGTCTATATTTTTGTTCTAGCAGACAATCAACTGGGTTAGGTTCAAGCTGCATGTTCTGTCTTGCCTTCCGTAAGTAACGCCTCAAATCTCAGTTCAGTGCTCTAAGCCTGCGCTGTATTGGCTTGACTCTGTTCTTGAGCATGAATTATTTAGTGATTAGGCTAAAAAGATACGTGCACATGGTTTAAAGCTCAGTTTGGTTTTCAAAGCTTTGCTGTGCTGGTTTGGGTCTGTCCCATTCAGGCAGAGCTCAGAGGTTAGGCCATCCGTGTGCACTGATTCACAGAATTAAGAGACCACTTTCCTGGCTCTCTCTCCTCCTGGATTCCTTCCACACTCTGCGTCCTCCCAGGGCCCCCCTTCTGCCACTGCTGCATTGTTGCTGTGCAAGTGGAGCCTGCCCTGTGGGTAAAGCCAAGAGACTGCGAGAGACAGAGACAAAGACAGAGACAGAGAGAGATCGAGAGAGAGAAGATGGGAAAGTTCCCCCTGCATGGATCACTTGTCTAGAAGCGTCATCTCCACAATCTGTTTTTGTTTACTTTTTAGAGTTCTCCAGTAGTTGGATTTTTAATATGGCTCAAAGTTTTTGTTATAATTAGTGGGAGGAGTTGACTAAGTGAGCTTACGCTACCATGCCAACACTGGAAGCTCCTTTCCCCCACTTTTAATAAAGTTTTTTGTCTTCTTATTGTTATGTTGTAAGAGCTCTTTATATATACTGGATACAAGTCCTTTGTCAGAAATATGTATTGTGAATATTTTCTACCGGGCTGTGCCTTGACTTCAATCTTGTTAACAATGTCTTTCTAGGAAATTGTTTTCATTTTGAGGAAATCCAATTTGCATTTCTCATTTGGGCTTTTGGTGTCCGAAGAAACACGTGCTTATCCTAAGACTGTGATGATTTCTTCCTATGTTTTCTTCTAGATGTTCTATACCCTTACCTTTTATGTTTAGGTCTCCTATAATTGTTTTTGAGGTAATTGATACGGTTTGAGGTAGGCATCAGGATCTATTTTTCCATTTAGATCTCCACTATGTCAATGTCATTGGTTGAAGACTTTTCCCGTTTCTCATAATCAGTACTATATGCACAGGTCCATTCATCCTGGCCTCTCTGCTCTGTCCAACTGACCAATACTCTGGCATATTCTTGATTACTGTGATCAGTGTTTCTCAATCTTGGCACTATTGACGGTTTGAGCCAGATTACTCTTTGATGTGGGAGCTGTCCTGTGGACAGCTGCAAATTTACTCTATGCCTTGAAATCAGCTAGGGTAGTTTGCCAATTTCGTTTTTTTTTAAAATATACTTTAACATTTAAAAAATACATTAAATAGTTCACTGGTGCCTGGGTGGCTCAGTCAGTTAAGTGTCTGTCCGACTTTAGCTCAGGTCGTGATCTCACGGTTCTCTCAGAGCCCTGTGTTGGACTCTGTGCTGACAGCTTGGAGCCTGGAGCCTGCTTCAGATTCTGTGTCTCCCTCGCTCTCTGCCCCTCCCCACTTCTGTGTGTGCTCGTGCGCTCTCTCTCAAAAATAAAGATTAAAAAATTTCAAAAAAAAATACATTAAATATTTAAAAATTTTTAAATACATATTAAATAATATTAAATATTTAATGTTAACACATTATTAATATTAAATACTTTTAAAAAGCCTATGTCCACACTTTCATAGAAATTTATGTTGAATTTGTCTCTAAATTTCAAGCTTTTTGCACTTTCTTTTTCAGTTAGTAAAATCTACCCCTTCGATAGTTTGCAGATCTATGAATTTTAACCAATCATCCCATCAAGTAACCACCACCTTAATCAAGATAAAGACCAGTCCAGGGGCGCCTGGGTGGCGCAGTCGGTTAAGCATCTGACTTCAGCCAGGTCACGATCTCGCGGTCCGTGAGTTCCAGCCCCGCGTCGGGCTCTGGGCTGATGGCTCAGAGCCTGGAGCCTGTTTCCGATTCTGTGTCTCCCTCTCTCTCTGCCCCTCCCCCATTCATGCTCTGTCTCTCTCTGTCCCAAAAATAAATAAACGTTGAAAAAAAAAATTAAAAAAAAAAAAAAAAAAAGATAAAGACCAGTCCAATTACTCCCCAAATTCCCTTTTGCCCAGTGGTGTGCTGGTAAACCGGTTCTCAAAAACAAACAAAGAAGACAACACAACTAAGCCTTGACTGTTGGCTCATTTCCCTGGTGTCAACACTCCCACCCTGGCCAGTTTCAAACTGCTGACACGGCATCACTAAATGTGCAGTTGGGAAGAGAGGTGCGGACTGGGCACCTGTAAGCTGCTTCTTAGGGCACCACTCACTGTGTCCTTCAGTTGAAAACCCTTCTCGCCTCTATTTAACCTCCAATCTGTTTTCTGTCCCCGTGGTTTTGCCTTTCCCCAAACTCACATAAGTAGAATCGGATGCAAGTTCCAGTCTCCCATCCTCTAGAACATAGATCTCTGCCTTCTGGACTACCAGAGGCCACGGACTCTGCACCAGTGTCCCTTCTTCGCTGCATTCTCAATCAGGCAGAAAGCCGGGATGGGGGGGGTGGTTAGGGCCCATTTCATTTGTTCCCTTTCCCTCCTAGATCACTATCCAGAACTTTCTGTTTTCCACTGTCTTCAAATAGTGGCTTCCTATTTTATCCAGTTTTCTAGTTGTTCACAGTGGGAGAACAACTAATACCAGCAGTATTGATGTGATTAGAAGCAGAAATCGCTGTAACCAGTTTTTTTTTTTTTAATTTTTTTTTCAACGTTTTTATCTATTTTTGGGACAGAGAGAGACAGAGCATGAATGGGGGAGGGGCAGAGAGAGAGGGAGACACAGAATCAGAAACAGGCTCCAGGCTCCGAGCCATCAGCCCAGAGCCTGACGCGGGGCTCGAACTCACGGACCGCGAGATCATGACCTGGCTGAAGCCGGACGCTTAACCGACTGCGCCACCCAGGCGCCCCCGTAACCAGTTTTTAATAGTCACCTTTATTTCAGTGGTCACTCTAGGCCGGGATCCATGCTGGTCATTTTTTGTTGATTACTTTATGTCCTCTTAAGAATCCTATCAGCGAGGTACCATTATTACCCCTTTGTAAAGATAAGGAAAGGAGGTTTAAAGAGGGCAATAAAAGGCCACCAGTAAATGGCAGGGCTGGAATTCAAATTTAGGCAGCCGGATTCTGAGGCCAAAGTATTTAATCACTTTGCCATTGAAAATTATTTTATATTGAGGAGGGCACCTTCTGGGATGAGCACTGGGTGTTGTATGGAAACCAATTTGACAATAAATTTCATATTAAAAAAAAAGAAAAAAAAAGAAACTTATTTTAGGTGACCATGTGATCAGTTTTTATTTTAACAGCAAATACATTTGATTTACCGCATATTAGAAAAAATATAATTGTCCCATCAAAGCCATGATTTTTCAGGTATTTCTACCTGGGACAAGACTAAGGTAGACTGTTTTTCAATAAAATGCTGAGTCTCCTTGCATACTGATCACAAGCTGTCATCAGATACGGCAAAAACACACAGGTGACGTGAGAACACGTGCGCTCCAGGCCACACATACTACACTTCACCCCTTCCAGTTTGGCCCCTGAGTCCACGTGTCCTGTAGACGTGGATGACTGTAACTCATTTTACATAAAAGGATTCAGGCGTCACAATGTGCTTTCTTCATTCCATATGTGCTGGACTTAGCCCGTCCCCTTCAGTATAGTCTTCTTTTTTCTAATGTTTTATTTTTGCAAGAGAGAGAGAGAGAGAGCACTAGTGAGGGTGGGGTAGAGAGACAGAGGGACAGAGGATCCGAAGCGGGCTCTGCACGCAGAGCAGTGGGCCTGATGCGGGGCTTGAACTCACGAACCTTTGAGATCATGATTTGAGCTAAAGTCGGACGCTCAACCAACTGAGCCGCCCAGGCGCCCCTCCATATAGTTTAAAGCCAGCCCCTCTGGCCTTTCCGTGGGGTTGGTGCTCCTCCCCACGTGCAAGAAGTCTCAGGCGACTTCTAGAGGGCCCCCTCCTCACAGCTGCTGTGCCACTTACTCTAACTGTAGCTCAAGCAAGCATCTGGCTCAGCAGAGCCTCTACCACTGGGGACCCATCCCCTGGGAGCTGCCGCCAGTTCATATGAGGCATGGGCCTTCTGTGGCTTCACTGCATATCCCCTCTCGATCCCCACACTCGTGGACCAGCTGGAACGATGGGGCCCAGAGATGCGGACTCACTTTTCTGGAGTCACAGAACGTGGAGCGAGGACCGGGTACCGAGCACTGCGCCTAGGAAGCACCTGGAATATACCCTCCCCGGTAACCCTCACAATCCCGGGGGCAGGGATTCAAATCTCTGTTCTGGAGATGTGGCACATGAGGCCAGTGTGGCTGAGTGTCTTGTTCCAGGTCCCTTTGGCCCTTCAGCCTGAGCTTTTAGCCCCTGTCGTCCAGGAGGAGTACGCTCACTGCCCGGGCAATCCAGATGAGGAAGCAGAGATTTGAGAAGGCGGGGTGACCAGCGAAGCCACCCGCAGGAGGCACAAGGGCCCAGGCTGCAGGCAGAGTGCCTCTGTCCCACCAGGGAATGTACGTGAGGAACAAATGCCCTTGCAATGGCCCTGCTGAGGACACAAAGCATGGACAAGGCCCAGGGCGCAGAGGCCACATGGGGACCTCACGCTTGACGAGAAGTCAGACTAAAATCTGGAGCTCAACCACTAGGCGGATTCTGTGTCAATTGCCAACCTGGTTTTCTTCGCTGGGAAAAAACAATGTCCGCTCCCTGGGTGCTCCTGCTGCCAAAATGGCTCTTTGCGTTTTCCTCCTCCGGCCAGGCCAGGAGTGACACCTTTATCACCTGGAGGCTGCCCCCAGGGTTTGCTGCTCTGTGGGGGGGGGGGGGGGAATAGATGCCCTGAGGGTCCCTCCAGGGGTGGAACTCACCTCCTGCCTCTGGGAAGCCCTCCCCCAAGCTTCTAGTGTCTTCTGACCTCTCTCAAGATGTTCTCATCTTCTTTTGTCTTCCAGGGAAAAGCTCCAGTAAAGTTGATATTCTAAGCCACCTCAGGGCAGGAGCATGCCAAGTTTCCTAGGGCCTTTTCAAGATGTAATAATAACCCAGTACTTTTTATGTCGTTTATCTCTTCCCACAAGGATTGATGATGTGCTTACTTTCCCCTTTCGGCCAGGCCACCAGGTGAGCAGGTCACCCACCCTCTGTGCAATCCAGATGAGTCTGCAGTTGTCAGGACAGACCTTCACTTACAAGAACTGTCTGCTTTACAACACTGGCAAACCAAAGACACGCGTTTACAGACAGCAGTCCCAGGAATGGTACCAGGGCCACCTGAGAGTGTTGTAGCTCTTACTGGAGAGCCTGGCTCTCTCCCACCCTCACCTCCCTGCCCACTCTGGTCTCCACACCTCTTTGCCTATCAGCATCATCTGCACCGCCGCCCCCCCCCCCCCCCCCCCCCCCCCGTCCCTCCCGCCCCCGCCCCAGGGCCTCTATGTCACCTATTCGCTATTTCTTCTCCAGGATCTACATGTGACCCTGACCTCCAGCCACGCTCATTCTGACACTTAAAACTCTGACCCTGGACAACTGCAGTCCCTTCCAGCTGGTTCCGACCTTCAGATGCTCCCCTGCCAACCACACATGTTGCCAGACATCTCCTCCTAAAATTCTGATTTTTTTCCTATCGCTTCATTGCTCAAAAACCTTTGGTGGGTCCCTCTGGTTTAAGAAAGCAAATCCAGGGGCACCTGGGTGGCTCAGTCGGTTGAGCGTCCCACTTCTGCTCGGGTCATGATCTCGCGGTCCGTGAGTTCAAGCCCCACGTCGGGCTCTGTGCTGACTGCTCAGAGCCTGGAGCCTTTTTCGGATTCTGTGTCTCCCTCTCTCTCTGCCCCTCCCCTATTCATGCTCTGTCTCTCTCTGTCTCAAAAATAAATAAACGTTAAAAAAAAATAAAAAAGAAAGAAAGCAAATCCAAACCATACAGTCTGGTGCCCCAGGGCTTTTACAATCTAGCTGCCTCTCTACTATGCAAAGCAAATTTCCCCTCAGCCACCCTGGATTTGGCAAAGCCCCTAAAAGCTGGCACGTTGCCCTATTGTGCTTTTCTTGACGTGGGGCAACGCTCCCGCCTGAGCAAGCCCGCAGCCTTCTCCCAAGACACGGCCCAGGTGGCAACGGGTGCTATATTCACTTCCTAGGCCCAACTAACACAAGACCCCAGACTGAGGGGCTTCTACACTGAAATTTTATCTTCTCACAGTTATGGAGGCTGAGCCTCCCCCTGGTCTATGTGCGGTCTTCCCTCTGTGTGTATGTCCTTCTCTCTTATAAACACACCAGCATCTTAGAATAGGGCCCATCCTAATGACCTCATTTTACCTTAGTTACCTCTGTAAAGAAATCTTATCTCCAAACAGGGTTACATTCCGAGGTGCGAGGGGTTAGGGCTTTAACACACGGATTTTAGGGGACACAATTTAGCCTATAAAGTCCTCTGAGGTGGACTCTGGAAATTCTAGATCCTCTTCTCCATCCTCAGACTTAGTCTTTGGCTTCCTCTCAGCCAAGGGTCGGAGGAGTTCTCACCTTGCTTTGCTTTCTGTTTGTTTGGGTTGTGAGGCACTCAGCCCTCTTCTGCCCCCGCCCCTCAGGCTGTGTCACAGACAGAAGGGCCATGATCTCTCAGGGGCAGGAGCCAGGCCACCTGCTTCAGCTACCAGCCAGGGCTGTTCTGGTGTCTCTGGTACCCAGCAGGGAGTTTGCCTTGCACCCTCTGGATGCATCCAAATGTGGGTGTTTATATCCCAGCTCTATGACGTGACAGTGTCACTATGGGGAAGAAAGCCCGAGTCTCCAATCCCTCAGCTGTCATTTGGGGACAAGAACAGCATACGCTTCTTAATTTAGACAGTAAGGGTAAGAATAGTGCCTGACATATAGTAGCCTGCTCCCAAATGATGGTGATCATTACCTGTGAGTCCCCAAAGCTCTTCCCAAACTTCCCAGCTTCCAAGATCCAGACAGAGACACGAAGACTGACTTACCTGATGGGATGCCTGGGTGACTCAGTCGGTTAAGTGTCCGACTTCGGCTCAGGTCATGATCTCACGGTTGATGAGATCCAGCCCTGCGTCGGGCTCTGTGCTGACAGCTCAGAGCCAAAAGCCTGCATCCGATACTGTGTCTCCCTTTCTCTCCACCTCTCCCCGACTTACACACACTGTCTCAAAAATAAATAAACATTAAGGAAAAAAAAAAAAAAAAAAAAAACTAGGGGCGCCTGAGTGGCTCAGTCGGTTTAGCGTCTGACTTTGGCTCAGATCATGATCTCACGGTCAAAGTCAGATCATGATCTCACGGTTTGTGAGTTCGAGCCCTGCGTCCAGCTCTGGGATGACCGCTCAGAACCTGGAGCCTGCTTCTGATTCTGTGTCTCCCTCTGTCTGCCCCTCTGTTGCTTGCACTCTGTCTCTTGAATTTCTCAAAATTAAATACACATTTAAAAATATTTAAAAAATCATAATAAAAACTTTAAAAAAAGACTGACTTACCTGTTGCCAATACTCTGGGCATGTGAAACAGGGAACTCTAAAATTTTATATATATATACATACATATATATACACACACACACACACACACATATATATATATACACACACATATACACATATATGTATACATATATAAAATTTTATATTGATATATAAAATTTTAGAGTTCCATTTATATGTGTGTGTATGTATATATGAATATATATATAATATAAACATTCTATTATATATAAAAATATATATGTCTCACACTACCCCTTGTACTTATATTTTCTGTGTTTCATTTTAAAATGCTAGTCATGGGATGCCTGGGTGGCTCAGTCAGCTAAGCATCTGACTCTTGATTTTTGGCTCAGGTCATGATCTCAAAGTTCGTGAGTTCGAGCCCTGGGTTGGCTCTGCGCTGACAGTGTGGAGGTTGCTTGGGAATCTCTGTCTCCTTCTCTCTCTGCCCCTCCCCTGCCTACTCTCTCTCTCTCTGTCAAAATAAAGAAATAAACATTTTTTAAATTAAAAAAAAAATAAATTCCAGTCATAAAGCCAATTACCTATTACAGAGATATTTTGTCACTTTAACACAAATTTTAGATAAAATACACTTAAAATTACTTTTATTTTTTTTAAATTTTCTTTTTTTTGAACGTTTTTATTTATTTTTGGGACAGAGAGAGACAGAGCATGAACGGGGGAGGGGCAGAGAGAGGGAGACACAGAATCGGAAACAGGCTCCAGGCTCTGAGCCGTCAGCCCAGAGCCCGACGCGGGGCTCGAACCCACGGACCGCGAGATCGTGACCTGGCTGAAGTCGGACGCTTAACCGACTGCGCCACCCAGGCGCCCCTAAAATTACTTTTAAATGAGATAGAAAAACATCATATACCCTATGGTTCCCTCAAGACTCTTACATGTAACTTTTAGCAGGGAAAATAGGCATTTTCCTAGTTATCCACAAGGGGGAAGACTGATTCCATTTCTTCTGAAAGGTCTCCATTGGCTCATTAAAGATCATTTCAAACTGGTATTTCTGGGGTGTGTGTGTGTGTGACTATTTCTCTCAAATGAGATTTCCCTATGCGAGGAAGATGCCATTTTTTTTAAGCTGACAACTTACAGATGGCTGTTGGTTTGAAAACATATTTCAAAATCATTTATACACACAATCTCCCTGCAGTCAATCATGGAGAATCCTAACAAATGCTGCATCCAGAATGTAAGAACACTGTGGTTATTCCACCAGAAAGTCAAGCAAATTATTTAAATTCACAGGGATGGAAAAAAAAATCATCTTTTTTCAACATCAAACAGAAAACATTCTCTCTTTGAAAATGTAAATCCCTTAAATGTATTCAAGAATTTTAATAGTCATCCCGGAAGACTATCTTATTACTCTTTGAAGCCCTTAAAGAATTTTTCTTAAAATAGTCACACGCTACTCAGGCTGGAGGAGAGAGGCTTTTTTAAGCGACGGTGGAGGTGGAAGGCCCCATGAGTCCCCATGTACCTTTTCCCAGAAAGGGAGAACAGCTTTCAGAGAATCACTAGGCAAATGTAGGGGTGCGGGGGAAACCTCCTAAGAGCAAGGCACAGGATCCATTTCCCATCTGTTTTACATCTGGGGTTAGAAACAGGCCTTAGAGCTCTCAACCACAGGGAGAGCCTCCAAGATAGTTAAAAAGCAGAAAAGAACTTGGATCTCCCATCTGTAGGATGCCTGCACCCAAGTTTTGGTCCAGGTGAGGGTGAGGGCAAGCCCAGGTGGTAGGCAAGCCAGAGGCAGAAAGTGGTTTGCCTTTTTTGAGCTAATAACCAAACATCAGACTCCATTCAAGGAACTGGATCTCCATCCGTGATCAGAAAAACCGAAGAACTGGGTGGCTCAGTCGGCTGAGTGTTGACTCTTGATTTCTGCTCAGGTCACCATCCCAGGGGTGTGGGATTCAGCCCTGCATCCAGGCTCTGCACTGAGTGTGGAGCCTGCTTGAGATTCTCTCTCTCTCTCTCTCTCTCTCTCTCTCTCTCTCTCTCTCCCTCTGACCTGCTCATTCTCAAGCTCTCTCTCTTGAAAAACTCAAAAAACACATAAGAATCAAGAAGATGCCAGCTATTTTACTCACAGAATTTTTTTTTCCAAGGAAATGACTGAGGATACTTACAGAGATATGGCTTTTTAACATATTTAGCACAGTGTTGTTTACAACAGGGAAAAGTAAATAAAAAACAATTTTTAAGAGAACTCCCAAATATCCAGTAGCGAGGGATTGGTCAGATAAATGATACTGTATCCACACGAGTAAATATTATGAAACAATTAAAAATTATAACATAGAATGCATTTGTTGCCATACCAAAATGAGTCTTAATATATTAAGTAAAAGACAGCTTGTTTTAAAAAAAAATTTTAATGTTTATTTAATTTTGAGAGAAAGAGAGACAGAGTGCCAGCTGGGGTGGGGCAGAGATAGAGGGAGACACCATCTGAAGCAGTCTTCAGGCTCTGAGCTGTCATACAGCTCGACCCATTCCTCGAACCCATGGACCTCGAGATCATAATCTGAGCTAAAGTCGGATGCTTCACTGACTGAGCCACCCAGGCACCCCAAGACAGCTTGTTAAGAAACAGGCTATACATATATATGTATGTATGTTCTCAGTTCTCTTTTTGTTAATTTTTTTATTTTCAACTTATAAAAAATACTATACAAAATACATGCTAGCTATAGAAAAGTTACATTTAAAAAAAAGACAGAACCCCAAATTCCTATCAAAATGCCAGCAAGATATTTTGTAGATATAGGTAAGATGATTCTAAAATATATACGGAAAGACAAAGGAACTAGAATGGCTAGCATAATTTTTGAAAAAGAATAAAATGGAAAGAATCATTCTACCTGATTTCAAGATTTAATGTGTACCTACAGCAGTCAAGATTATGTGGGATAGGTGGAGACGCAGAGATACCCAGAAACAGATCCACACAAGTAGGCCTGACTTTTGATAAAAGTGTAAAAGCAAATCAACGGAGAGAAGATAGTATTTTCAACAAATGGTGCCAGAGAAATTGGCCATCTGTGGGGGAAAAAAATATCCTCAACCTGTCTTATACCTCATGTGAAAATTAACTCAGAACAGATCACAAACTTAGATGTAAAATGTAAAACTATAAAATTTTTAGGAAAAGAAAAACTAGGAGAAAATCTTTAGGGCCAGGAAATATTTCTCAGCTATAACATCAAAAGCACAATACATAAAAGGAAAAATTGATAAGCTAGACTTCATTAAGAACTTGTGTCCAGAAAAAGACTCTGCAAGAGGCTAAAAAACAAGTTACAGAGTGGGAGAAAATAGCTGCAAAGCACATATGGGACACAGGACCAGTATCTAGACCATGTAAATAACTTGCAAAACCAAGCAGTAAAAAAACCCAGAGAGTCCAACTAGGAAAAGGACACCTCATTCATATGACCAATAAGCATAGGAAAAGATGTTCAACATTATTAGCCATTATGAAAATATAAGTTGCATCACGATGAGATACCGCTAAACATCCGTCAGAATAGGGAAAATAAAAAATAGTGACAACACGAAAGGCTGGTGAAGATGTTCGGAAACTGGATCACTCACTCATACATTGCTAGTGAAAAAGTAAAATAGGACATTCACTCATGAAAATGGTCTCTTGAAAAACGAAACATGCAACTACCAGAGAACCCAGCAATGGCACTCCTGTGCATTTATCCCAGAGAAATGAAACCAAAATCTATAGAAGACTGTATGTAGCAGTCACATTCATAGGAGCCGAAAACTGGAAACAACATGGATTTTCTTCAATGGGTAAAAGGTTAGACTGTGGTATGTCCATACCTTGGAAAACTACTCAACAGTAAAAAGGAAAGAACCACTGATATGCACAACCATCTGGATGATGTTCAGGGAATTATGCTAAGTGGAAAAAGCCAATCCTAAAAGGTTATGTCCTGTGTGCTTCCTTCTCTGTAACATTCTTGAAATGACAAACTTACAGAAATGGAGACATTTAGTGGTTGCAAATAGTTAAGGAGGGTTAGAAGCAAGAGGGAGGCGGGTATGACTATAAAGGGGACACATGGGGGATCCTGTGTGGTGATAGAAATGTCTGTATTTTGACTATCAAGGTCAAGATCCTTGTGGTCTTGCACGATAGTTTTCCAAGATGTTACCACTGGAAGAAGCTGGGTAAAGGGTATGCAGGGTCTCTCTGTATTATTCCTTAAAACTGCATGTGAATCTATAGTGATCTCAAAATTAAAAGTTTCATTAGGGGGAATGTAACCTGGTGCAGCCACTCCGGAGAACAGTATGGAAGTTCCTCAAAAAATTAAAAACAGAGCTGCCCTACAACCCAGCAAAGGCACTACTAGGTATTTATCCAAAGGATACAAAAATGCTGATTTTGTATCCAAAGGATACAAAAATTGGGCACATGCACCCCAATATTTAATAGCAGTGCTATCAACAATAGCCACAGTATGGAAAGAGCCCAAATGTCCATCGACAGATGAATGGATAAAGAAGATGTGGTGTATACACACACACACACACACACACACACACACACACACACACACACACACACACACAATGGAGTATTCCTCGGCAACCAAAAAGAATGAAATCTTGCCATTTGCAACAACGTGGATGGAACCAGAATGTATTATGCTAACCAAAATAAGTCGGGCAGAGAAAGACAAATATCATGTAATTTCATTCCTGTGTGGACTTTAAGAAACAAAACAGATGAACATAGGGGAAGGGAGGGAAAAATAACATAAAAACAGGGAGGGAGGCAAACCAGAAGAGACTCTTGAATACAGAGAACAAACTGAGGGCTGCTGGAGGGGAGGTGGGTAGGGGGATGGGTTACATGGGTGATGGGCACTGATGAGAGCACTTGTTGGGATGAGCACTGGGTGTTATCTGTAAGTGATGAATCACTAAATTCCACTCCTGAAACCATTAAAACAATAATTAAAAAAAAATTAAAGTGTCATGAGAATAAAAAGGACAGAGATGAGACTGTCCCCAGAAAACTGGCAGAAATGGGCCTGTGTGCTGTGCTGCTTGGGGCTTCATCGAAGGCCTCGCATCCAGCAGGGAGCCCAGATGGGGCAGACTGTGTGTGCCCAGGAGTGCCCCAGCATCCAAGTGACAGCAGGGTGGCAAGAATGAGGGCAACGGCGGGGTCCCCAACAGCCTGTCAGGCTCCTCTGAGCTTCTGAAGGCACAGCCTCCCCCTGTCCTGTTGGCGGTCCTTAGGGGAAGGGGAGGAAACGAGCCAGGGTGGCAGGGGTTCTCCCTAGTCAGTCTGGGCCGGTGGGCGGAGCCAGCCCGGCACCCCCGTCCTGGCAGGGCCAGATCCCAGCAGCAGACCTCACTGTAACACGCACCTGGACCAACCCAGCCCACGGGCAGGATAAAACCGTGGCACTGTCTCTTCCCAGGTGAGGTCTGGAGTCAGTGTCCATCAGCAACCAGCAAATGAGTAGGTGCGGCTGGCTCAGGGCTGTCCCTTCCAGAGCAAATGGCCCGTTTAGCTGAGTCCGCAACAAGAGCAGCTTTCTCCAATTAAATAACCACAGGCAGGGGTTTTTTGGTTTTTGTTTTGTTTTGTTTCGTTTTGTTTTGCAAACCCTAGCACTCTGCCTAGTAACCAAAAGGTAAACACAACATGATTTATTACTTTTACAAGGTCCAAGAAATGCCACGTTAATTGGCTCTAATGAGGACACAGCTATCAGATGTAAACAAACCATCAGATCGAGGGTACTGAGAGATGGGAGGGAGCGCTGCCTTTTAGAGGAGCTACTGTTTGCATGAGAGCACCAGC
Source organism: Puma concolor (assembly GCF_028749965.1). Taxonomy (NCBI): domain Eukaryota; kingdom Metazoa; phylum Chordata; class Mammalia; order Carnivora; family Felidae; genus Puma; species Puma concolor. The sequence goes on from NC_141667.1 coordinate 128,468,577, forward strand.
CACACGCCACTCCCTGCAGCATGCAAACACAGGCAGGAGGGGAAAACAGTAGTGACTGACAGAGGCAAAGGCAGAATACAGTCCAAGTGGATGCTCTGTATTGAGAAGGCCAACAATCCCACTGGGTCGGCTCTCTTGTTGCTTGAAACAGTACCAATCCTGAACCTGAAGAGAACTGCTCCCATCAGTCTTCTTTCTGTTCCTGAAATTCACTCAACAGTCCACCTCAGGGCCTTTGCACTTGCTGTTTCCCCCTGCCCGAATGCTCTGCCCCCAGATCTGGGAAGATGCCCAGGTATCTGCTGGGTCTTAACACTCATGCCTCTTCCTGGGAAGGGCCTTCCCTGACAATTCCCTCCAAGTTGGCTTCCTGCCTCCACTTCTACCCACAGTCCCTACCACATCTCCTCACTGGTGTCCTATACAGAGCTTATCTTTACTAATGTATTATCCCCACCATAAAGATAGGAAACGTGTCTCTCATTCCCATTACCTGACACAGAAAGTGTCAATGAATACCCACTGAAAGAATCGTAAGTAAAACATCTCCTTTCCTGTAGCAGCTTTAATTCTGGGTTAATTCTGCTCAGGAAAGGTTGTGGTCACAATAAAGGCTCCTCTCAGGGGGTTTTGCTGCCCATGGGAGACTCAGAAGAGCAAAGAGCCTTTACCTTTTAGGAAATCCCTTTGGCAGGAGCTTCGCTAAGTCTGACAAGTCCAGTCAGCAGACTGAGGCCAGGCTCAGGGGCCCCGGGGCGGTATCTCTGACATTTCTAAGTCACGCTGTTTTCTCTTGCCTCACCCACCTGTGCTGGGCTCAGTCACTGTCTTCTCCCCGGTCTTTTCTCTTGCCCTGTGATACCTACGCGACGGCATCAGCAGTTTCTAAGAACAGAGGAGCCGGGTAATTCTAAAGCCTCTCCCTCAATTTCAGATGTGAAATCACTTCTCCGCAAGAAGGACATAGCCGTGCTCACAAGTCAGGAGACCCAGATTCTCCGGCTGCGTCAACACCTCTCCGTGTGACCTTGGGGGAAGTGTGTCCCATGCCTGGAGCCTCTGACCAGGGCACATGGCCTCTCAGCTGCCATCTTATTAGCCAGGCACACCCCATCCTGCCCAGGGTTCTTATGGGATTGGGGAGAGGCCTTCTTTCTCCCCTGGAGAGAGAGGTCCATCGTGGTAAATGCTTCGGACTGAACATTTGCATCCCCGCAACTCATATGCTGAAACCTAATCCCTAAGGTGATAGTGAAAGGAAGTGGAGCCTTGGAGAGGTGACTAGATCATGTGAGTAGAGCCCTCATGAGTGGGATCAGTGCCTTTATAAAAGAGACCCCAGAGAGCTCCCTTGTCCCTTCTACCTTGTGAGGATACAGCAAAGCGGGCCCTCTCTAGACACCAACTCTGCCAGCCTCCAGAACGGTGAGAAATAAATCTCCGTTGTTTATAAGCCACTCAGTCTGTGATATTGTGTGATAGCAGCCCAGAGGGACTAAGATAGTAAGGCTCCTTAGACCCCGCGGCCCAACCTAGGGGCTTCAGACCAAACTCTGCCCTGAAGGAAAGGCCCTCACGTGAGGAGCCAGATGCTGTCAAGGCTCCCCCATCTGGAGGCAGGCAGCCTCTGACCCTTGAGAGCTAGGAGATTTTCAACAGTCACTTCAGCATCCTGGGCCTCAGTTTCCTCATCTGTAACTGAGAATAACAACAGTGGCAACTGATGGTGTTAGGTACAACCAGGATGCAAGACGACATACAGGGCCGGGCACAGGGTAAGCACTCAATAAACAGCAGCCCTGAGTATGACAGTGAGGACGAGGATGATGGACAAGTTGAGGAGGAAGACGAATTTGCACCCTAACAAAGCAGCAAAAGCAATGACCTCTGGTTATACCCTGGAGAGACTAAAGTATGCGTGCAAGGGGTCTGGGCCTGAGTCTTCTTCGAAAACGAAAGCATTTGTTTATACACGAAGCACACGGAAGGGCTCCCTTCCTGGACCAGTCATGCGCCTGCCCCAAGGAAGCATTTTCACGCCAGATACTTCTAGAATTCAATAACAGGGACGGATTGCACAAGTGACCTCCACGCTTGTTTCCCCGCAGATGTGGGCCCCTACGGGTAATGATGTGATGGCCATGCAGGGGGACAGGAAGTACATTCCAGAAGCCACAACTGAGTGTGAGCCACTAAAAATGATACCTATAAAGACTGTGTAGCAATGCGAGGTGAGGCTTAGGAAATAGGGAGAAACACGGAATACAAAACTGTGTTCCAATTATGGCTGCTTAGAAACACGTTTGCTTGCACACAGGCTAGGGAAGCAAAGATTAAAAACAGCCGATTTGCCTGAGTGACGGCATCGAGGGTGATTAAAAGAACGTTTTTGCCCCGGTTGTTACACTGTGGTCTCTGTCATTTTTTTTTACAGTAAAAAGGAGCGAGTTAGGATTGCACTGGCGTGTATGTATGTAGGGGTGCTTGGCATTGCCTCCTTCATTCATTCTCCCTCTCTGGTACTCAATCTCTCCCACTTGCTACCGTTCAAAATGGCTCTAGCCAACGGGACCTGTCCAAGAGGGATTTTTGCAAATTGACAGTAGCTCAGAAAAGAGCAAATTGAGTAGCCACTGAGAAAAACATTGTTGGGCTTTGTTATCAAGGCTTGCGGCAGAACAGGGAGTTTGAAGAGTTTAAGGGCAGGGGGAGCAAGCCATGAAAACATGTATTTGCAAGGAGCCCGATGAATCAGAGAAAGCCTTGACCCCTCAGGTAGAGTCCACTGGGCCCAGCTACTTCATTAGCCACAGGACACCTAGCCAGGAAGGCCTCTCTGGAGAGGGGCAGAGGTTGTGTCATGAGCAAAGCGGTCACTTGGGGACCTGTGTTCCGGTCCTCGTGGCAGCCAGGGTGGGGAGATGCAGTACTGTAGATAATCACTCACGATGGAAACAACAGCAATGACCCCCATCAATGTCCTGACAGTCGGGGGGGTGGGTCTTGTCCCCCGCCCCCTTCACTGGGGCCCAGCCAGGCAATACATCAGCTCAGCTGTGATGCAGTAAGGCCCCGCATGTCTTTGGTCTCTCCCAGGGAGAGTCCGTAAACAGGAATAGTGCATCTCTTCAGGTGAGGAAAGTAAGTCTTCAAAGAAACAAATGACTTACTCAAGGTCAAAGCCACGTGTCCTTGTAAGTGACCGGGTGAGATTCAAGCCCACATCCTGTTCCTGCCTGTTTCCCATAATGAAAATACAGGAAAGGGCAGCCGCGTGCCTGACAAGAGGACGAAAAGGGAAATTGCAGGCAAAATTCCCTCTGCGCTCACACCCTGCTCCCCACAGAGTCCTCAGACAGCAGGTTTACATGGTCAAACTTCCCAGGAGGTACCAACTGCTGCTAACAGCATGAGAAGCTTGGGGACAGAAGCACGGAGCTTGCGGTGGACAGAGCAGCAGACAGAGCCCAAGGGCCTGACCCAGTGCTGTTTTCGTGGAGAGCAAACACAGTGAGCCATGTCAGAGATGCAGAAGATAGAAGAGAAAAAACAAAACAAAACAAAGAAACCAGAATCCGGATCCCTGGCTGTTCAATCAGCAGTCGGCACACAGACTCAGAAGGAGATATTCGACTTAAACTTTTGCTCTGCCCTGGGCCTTGTGAAATTGTTGACAGCAGAGGCAAAAACACAATGCACCATTTCCCATGAGCCTGGGGTCTCGAGCCGTGTGGCCTGAACCCTGCTCCGGGATGCTTTGCGGCTGGCTTGCGGAAGCCCCGCATGCATGGGCTGGATGCCGTCACTGCTGGTTTTCAGCAACGCGTTGTCGCCAGAGCACGTCTAATAATAATCGGAGAGTAATCCCGGGGCATCACAACTGCATCTTTCTTGGGCTGTGTCCAGGTTAATGTTTCCAGAGCTCTGGAGTCATCCCTGTCAGTGACCAAGGCTGTCAGCGGCCTGCGGTCGACACCCAGTTCTTTGCATCCTTCCCTCCCTTTCCCTAACCCACACCTGCTTTTGAAGACCTTTCCTCCTGCAGGAACTGTTCCCTTTCTTCCCTTCTCTCTCTCGCCTCTTACACTTGGTTCTGGAGAGTGGAACCCTGTAGTTTGCCTTGCAACCAGCTTCAGCTGGGGAATCCTTTTGATGCGCCACACGAGGTGGCCTCCACCGTGCAATCACATGCGAGTGGAACAGCAGTGGTTAAAATGGGGATGGCTGTGCAGAGCCCCCACACCAGGTTCCCCCGTGCTCCCGGCCCCTCAGGATGCCTCTTCCTCCCAGCAGCCTCTGCACATGCATATGTCCGAGAATGTGCAGATAATCCGGCAGGTCAGTGTCAGAGGGAGGGCCAGAACCTGGGCTTCCCGACAGCAGCCAGAAGCCTCTACCAAAGCCACCACCCAGAGGAACCCCCCCCCCCCAAAAATAGTTTCCCTTCCCCACATCATCCTGCTTCACTCCCCACATTTGTTGGTGTGAGCCCAGCGGTGTCTAGGCCCCAAATGTTATTCTCCTTTTTCCACCCTGGCATCTCTGTGCAGTGGATTGTGGGGGACAATCAGGTGACTAGCATCTGCCAGAATTGTGCCAGGGCTGGGCTGGGCAGGGGCTTTGGGGCTTCTGGAACCGTCCCTGGGCATCAAACCATTCTGAGGAACCCAGTGTCATTCAGTACCAGCAAAAAATTCAGTTCCAGCAAATACGGGGCTCACAAGGACCACCGATTCCCGTGAAGAGCGGCCTTACTCTTCGGTAAATGTGTTCTCAGCCACACGAGGCTCCCAGGTCACGGGACCGGTCATGCAGTTCAGGTGAAGCACACAGAAGTGGGTGTCAGAAGCTGACCCTGCTGCCAGCTTTGGGTACCTCCGCACATGTCACCGTCTCCAGGATCTGAGCACCCATCCCACCTCCCTCGCCTGGTTGGTACACAATCTGCTGTGAGAGGCCCTGGAGAGCGGAACACGCGATTGGAAAGCAAACAGCCATCTCGTGAGGAGCACAGCTCGGGGGTCCAGACCGCCCTGGGTTTGAGTGTGAACACAACCGGCTGTGGGACCTCGGGCACTCAGCGGGCCTGTCCTGCATCAGGAGACTGGAGGACCACGTCGAGGCCCGGGGCGAGAGTGTGTGAGCTCCACGTGTGTCCTTTGAATCCCTCAGTACAGGGCCTGGCCTTCAGCACCCAATCCACCAAACCCACTCACAAAGGGCCAGGCCCAGACAGCACTTCCAGGGCCCCCGAGACTTTGAGGCTTGCTTTAAAAGCCTGCCAGCTGGGCCCTGGCAACAGAAGGCTGAGCAAGCAATGGAGATCCTTTCCCCGGGTCCAGGCACCTCAGCCCACTGGGACCCAAAATGTGGAGTCTGTCTGTAAGGCCCCAGGGATGGGTCTGGTCCGGGTCAAGTGAACCAGCTCCAGATGGGGGAGGGTCCCCGGGGGGGAAGTGCCCCCACTCCGTATCAGGGAGTTCAGCTGCTACAATGAGAATCCAGAGGCTCTTCTCGGCCCTCCTCAGTGACAGGTGATGATGCCCTTCAGCCTCTGGTCAGGCCCAGCACTGGAGACCACTGGGCTCTCCCTTGTGCCTCCCCAGTCCTGCCCCCCCCCCCCAGTACCCCCGCCACATTCCTGAGCAGGCCTAGGCATTTCCCTCACTGAAGCTTCTTTATGCTTCCAGATCCGTCCTCATGTAGCAATCTGAGTACCTTCCCTTCCTGCTGCTCCTTTGAAGGAGCACCCCCAGGGGAATGCAGGGAGCATCCTCTCCTGTCCCCCATTGCCTGTCCCCATCCTTACCCTTGGGGCTCCACAGGGAGGGATGGAATCCAGGTTTCCATTCTTCCCGCCTCTGCTGCAAGCCTGCTCGGCACCCCTGCCTCCAGCCCAACCTCCAGGACACTGGGACACGCAGATACTTGCTGCCTCTGGTACACAGCGGGCTCATTTACCTCTATTGTCAGTCAATTTGACTGAATTTGACAAAGAGACAGTGGGTCTTAAGAAAATCCCAAAGGGCATAATAAATCCTAGACCTGTAAAATGAAAACATGGGCTTTTATTTTGTTTACACTTCTAGTTTCAAGTTCCTTATTTTTTTTTAAGTTGGCTATTTTTTTAATTGTTTTTTAATGTTTTATTTATTTTTGAAAGACAGAGACAGAGACAGAGCACAAGAAGTGGGGAGGGGCACAGAGACAGACACACACACAGTCTGAAGCTGGCTCCAGGCTCTGAGCTGTCAGCAAAGAGCCCGACGTGGGGATCAAACTCCCAAACGGCGAGATCATGACCTGAGCTGAATTCGGACACTTAACCGACTGAGCCACCCAGGCACCCCCTAAGTTAGTTATATTTTAAATTAAATGTTATGTTTTGAGATAACTATAGATTCACATGCAGTTTTAAGTAACACAGAGAGAGCCTTTACCCAGCTTCCCTCAATGGTAACATCTGTGAACAGTAAATAGTACAATATCATAGCCAGGATACTGACATTGATATAACCCGTGGAGCACTGTCAGATGTCCCTCGTCTTGTTTGTACTCAGGTGTGTGCTTAGTTCAGTGCAGTTTTATCACACGTGAAGGTTTGTGGATCCGCCACCACAGTCAAGATACAGAAATGTTCCAAAGCCACAGGATCTCTCTTGACGCCCACTTCCCTCGAGCCCCCCCATCCTTGGCAACTACCAATCTGTTGTCCATTTCTAACATTCTATTATTTCAAAAGGTTACATTCATGGAATCATACAATATGTAACCTTTTGGGACTGGCTTTTTTCCATGTGGCATCATTTTCTGGAGACTCATTCAAGTTGTGTGTATATCAATAGTTGGCTCCTTTTTTGTTGCTAAGTAATATTCCAAGGCTACCGCGAGAAGGAGGCAGGTAGTTGAGCTCCCTGATACTTATAACATCCAAGCAGAAGCTGGCTAGCTACTCCTCAGGGATATGGTATCCAGCCACCTATCTCAGTGAGAGTGATATACACCTAGCTGGACAAAACCCAGTTCTTGAGAGTTCTTACAATGGCTGTGGCCCTTCAAACGGCCATAGCACATAAACAGATATAGGGTATTTCTGAGGTATTGAAATTTCATAGGTGGAAAGTGTCTGAACAGGCTGAAACACAACGCTATTGAGGGAATTCTATGCTGGCAGGATGTTGGGGTGAACAGTCTCAAAGGTCATTCTTCGTAGTCCACAGCTTTCGACAGCCCAAATCCCATGTTTGTGATTTAAGGTTTCAGCCCCATGAACTGTCTCTTATTAACTTTTTACATGGACAGACTCAGGGACTGCCTTCCTATCACAATCTCAGGAAAGACTCCTCGAACAAGGACAGGATTCCTCTCACAGATGCCTGAGAGCTCTTGAAGAAGAAACAAAGCCAATTATCTACCATGAGAGAGGTTTACTATGCAAATACTCCCCAGGAAGTAGCCGATTCATACACACTATGGTATAAAGAAACAAAAATCAATGATATCAGAGAATGGTCACTCTGAGGCATTTTATCTCCCCTCGGTGGGAGATTCTGGGGAACGGAAGATTCTGTCGGGAGATTCTGGGGGACAGAAGATTCTGTCAGAAGATTCTGGGGGACGTCAGGTGAGCAAGAGGCTCACCTTTTTCAAACCCACTACCTTCTTGCTGGCCCATGTAAAGGTGTTCATCAAAACCCCAGCTGTCTAAGCCAATACACCAACAATGTGTGTGGGGTAAGGGTTGTGGGTGTGAAGAACTCTCATCCAGTTTTCTCGGTGATGTGGTCAGTTCTGCTTCTCTTCCTGAGGAAGATCCTGACAGTTGTCCTGTAGTTGGAGACCAAGTAAGATTGAGGCTCACTTTCCCCTGTAGGTGAACGTTCTTTTTTCAAGCTGGAAATACATCACCAGGCAACAAGGGGTCCAAGCTACTTGCACCAAAAAGCCTTGGAACAGACTAAGAAACTGTGTATCTGGGCATTCGTTATTATCAGTGCTGGGAATTAAAGAGGAAATCTCCTTGGGGCTCCTGGGTGGCGCAGTCAGTTAAGCGTCCGACTTCAGCCAGGTCACGATCTCACGGTCCGTGAGTTCGAGCCCCGCGTCGGGCTCTGGGCTGATGGCTCAGAGCCTGGAGCCTGTTTCCGATTCTGTGTCTCCCTCTCTCTCTGCCCCTCGCCCGTTCATGCTCTGTCTCTCTCTGTCCCAAAAATAAATAAACGTTGAAAAAAAAATTTTTTTTTTAAATAAAGAGGAAATCTCCATAAGAATCACTTGTTCCAAGTAAAAAACAGGAAACACAAAACGGGAGCCTGGTGGCCCAGGGAAACAGGACTATACCACGGCAAAAATGAAATCTGATTTTAGCCGCAGAAAGCCATGCATGCCCTGCTCAAGCTGGGTCTTCCAGCTTTGTAATCTAGGACCATAGCTTTAATGAGACACAGCTTCCTAACTATAGGTACAAGTGGTTCCAAGAGAGAAGAGACTGCTATCCAAGTTGAAAGTTTTCTTTCAGGAGGCATTAGCACAGAATGGATGGATTAGTAATTGAAGAAATTTGTTTTTTCCTACTGCGAGTTGGCAGCTTTAGGCCAACACTCTTATGTCCAAGCCTTTCATCCACCCCCTGGGGTTTTGGAGAGAGTCCTGAGAGGTGAAGTCACCCCTGGCCAGCCACAGCCTCTCAGCACCCACTTGAGCAGCGGCCCACCCAGTAACTATAGTATCTGTTAACACCCCACGGAGGGACAATGGCTCAGGCCATGCTGGGTGACAAGGAAGGATTTGAAAAGGCTATGGACGGAGACACCCTCAGGCACATCCACCACCTCTGGCCCTCAGGAAGAGGTGTGTTACCCTGGCCAGGGTGGGGGCCCTGAGGCCAAACTTCAGAAACTTGAACACAACCCCAACCCTCCTCTTCTCCGCCGTAGTGACTCATATGGTTCACATAGCAAAGAGAGACAGAAAAGTGCCCATTTGGGGCTGGAAACCCCAGCCCGGAAGAGCAACCATTGGGGCCACACCTCTGCAACTTCTTGCAGATGTGGCCTGGGTGCTCAGCCCTCACCTCCTATCGATCTGCCTTGCTGAAGCAGCCTCCAGGTGTGGCCTCCAGGCCTCCTGTCTCTAGCCCAGGACGCCACCTCCTACCTTCCTGAACCACGCGTCAGATGTGAACTCCCCTTCAGGGACTCCCTTCGTCTGCGGGGTGAAGCTCAGACTCCTTACCCTGCCCCTCAGCATCGCGGCTCCGCACCGCTCCAGGTCTGGGCACAGAGCACCGCGCGGTTTGCTCGTGTCCTCTGTACTGACTCCCGCTGCACTGTGTAGGACCACGGGGGCCCCCTGCCTTCCCCTAGCTAATTAACGTGGAGAGGTGGTGAGAAGGTTTCTTCCAGTCAGCCTACTGTGTGACTAGGAGCAATCATGTGGCCATTCTGTGTTCCCTGTGCTTCATCTGTAGAATGGGGATAAGAACAGGCCCTACTGCCTAGTTTGGGGTAGGGGGTCGAAGGATCTAATGCAGGTCAAGTGTTTAGAAGCGTGCCTGGTGTGGGAAGTGCTCACAGAGTGCCAGCCATCACTGGCGGTATCACCTCTACTTGGGGGCTTTCCTCAGCCAGGACACCGAAGCCAAAGCATGTGGGAGAAGATGCTATACCAACCCCACTGGGCTCGGCCTCCACCACCAGCCAGAGATGGTGGGCAGACTTCCAGGCTGCTGACAAGCTGAGCAATTGCAAAAAAAACAAAAAACAAAACAACAACAAGAAAACAATAACAAAAAACAAAAGAATGAGATGATGGGCCACCAACTGTGGAAGATGGCAGAGAGAGACATCTGCCCTCCTGGCTCCTTCTTGGCTCAGGTACCCCTCGTGTAAGGCCTAGGACAGGGCCTGGATGAATCTGTGGAACACCAAAGGCCTCGTCGGCTTCTGTCATTTGCAGGGATCCTCGAGGGAAGCTTGCCACATTCCTGTGGTCTGGGGTTCAGCATTCAGATCCCCCTGACCCCCTGATTAGTCACTCTGCCACAGGTCTCATGGCAGGGTCCTGTGAGCTCTTCTGCGAATACATGCCTCTCCACACTCAGGTGGGTGGCAGAACCCAGTGCCCTCGGGGAAGGGGCTCCTGATCGAATCATTACATGTTAACAAGCTTCACAACCGGAAATTATTCTCAATAAGCTTCATCAGCATTCCTGCCCTACTCTCCCCCATTCCAATCAGTCCTGCGGAAGGGTCGAGGGGGCGGGGGAGGCAGTGGGCAAGCAGGTGTTCCCATCCTCCGGAACACCTGCCGGCATGGTTTCCCACCACCAGCCACAGAGCCTCCAAGGGGGCCTCCCGTGGCCAGAGGCCTGTGACACTGTGCCAGGTGCCAGGATAGAGACTCAGGCGGCCTGTAAAGGATGTCCCCACCCAGAGCAGGTTATTACACACAGAGTTTCCTTTTAGAACTTGCAAGCAGACTCCACAACCATGACGGGGGACCGTGCAAATCCCCTGCAACGGAACATGAAAAACAGCCTGCAGTGACCCCGAGATGGGAGGCTGGTGGAATTTCAGTTCTGACACTTAGGAAATAAACTAGAACAATCTTGGCTGATTTGAGTCCTAGTTTCCTCACGTGCAAAATGGAAATAATGCCCTCTGTCCTGTCTCCCGCAGGGGCCTCGACATTTATTCATTTGTGCAGCTAATTAAATTGCAGTCAAATGCCAGGCTTGAGCTGGGGCTGTCAGGGGCTGCGGGTCCCTGGTGCCTCCAGGAGCTCCCAATCTAGCTGCTTGGATAACCATTCAAGTCCATAGTTGTGAAAAATCTTCATTAAAGTGTGAAATGCCACACCGACACCATTAACACGGAATAACTCACGTTAAAGGTAATTACCTCCCGATGTTGGTGAGGATGCAGAGAAAGAGGATCTCTTTTGCACTGCTGGTGGGAATGCAAACTGGTGCAGCCACTCTTGAGAACAGTATGGAAGTTCCTCAAAAAATTAAATATGGAACTACCCTATGACCCAGCAATCGCACTACTAGGCATTTATCCAAGGCATACAGGTGTCCTGTTTCGAAGGGACACATGCACCCCCATATTTATAGCAGCACTATCCACAATAGCCAAAGTATGGAAAGAGCCCACATGTCCATCGATGGGTGAATGGATAAAGAGATGTGGTATATCTATACAATGGAGTATTACTTGGCAATCAAAAGGAATGAAATATTGCCATTTGCAGCTACGTGGATCTAGAGGGTATTATGCTAAGTGAAATTAGTCAGAGAAAGACAAAAATCATATGACTTCACTCATATGAGGACTTTAAGAGACAAAACAGATGAACATAAGGGAAGGGAAGCAAAAATAGTATAAAAACAGGGAGGGGGACAAACCATAAGAGACTCTTAAATATGGAGAACAAACAGAGGGTTACTGGAGGGGTTGTCAGGGGGAGATGGGCTAAATGGGTAAGGGGCACTAAGGAATCTACTCCTGAAATCATTGTTGCACTATATGCTAACTAAGTTAGATGTAAATTTTAAAAAATAAATTAAATAAAAATTTTTTTTAGAAAAGGTAATTTATCTGCCGAAAAGGGCAAAACGTGTATTAGGTTAGTGCTTTTCAGACTTTAACGGGCACTAGAATCACCTGAGGATTTTGTTAAGACGGCTATTCTGATTCAACGGGCTGGGGTGTACCTGAGACTCAGCATTTCTAATAAGCTCTCAAGTGACACTGCAGCTCCTGGGCTGTGGGCCGTGTTGTGAACAGTGAGGTATCAGGTTAACGCTGAGTGATTACCGTTCATTAAACATAAAATACAACTTGGTTTATCAGATCAACTGATTGCAGGATTTGCTGGGAGGGGAACATAGAATGGATAAGTTTTGATGGGAGTGCCTGACACTGGGCAAGTTTTAAAATACAGGACCTCCCGGGGCGCCTGGGTGGCTCAGTCGGTTAAGTGTCTGATTTCCACTCAGGTCATGATCTCATGGTTTGTGAGTTCAAGCCCCGCGTCGGGCTCGGTGCTGACAGCTCAGAGCCTGGAGCCTGCTTCGGATTCTGTGTCTCCCTCTCGCTCTGCCCCTCCCCTGCTCACTCTCTGTCTCTTTCTGTTTTTTCCTTCTCAAAAATAAATGAAACGTAAAAAAAAAAAACGAAAACCTAGTAAAAAGAGAATACAGGACCTCCCTGAGTGGTGGCCAGTGAGGGTGGTCTACGCACCTATAGGGCAGAGTGAGATGCAGGGACGTTTGAGGGTCGTGAGGTTTGGAGGAAGAGACAGATGAGCCCACTTCACGGGCTCCTCAGGAGGGTCCAGCATGCTCTGCAGAAAGACAGCTTGCCCCAGGTTGCCAGGGGTTGGCACAGTTTGGGCACGGGTCTTGGGCAGCTTCTTCTGGGGGCATCAGCTTCTCCTTACACGTGTTCAAGGGGAGGAGGCTGGTCTTTTGGTGGGTCTCAGTCGAGACTGGATTCTGAGATCAGTCTGACTAAAGCCAGAAAATATCCTAAGGGCAGAGCATCAGCTCAGGGAGTCTGCAGCAGGGAATGCTGTCAGGCTTCAGGAAGAGTGTTGGGGGCTGACCTCCTGCTCAGGCCCTCTCTCTCTCATCTTTGTTCCTGTCTGTGTTCCCCAAGGTGTCTACCATAGGGCTGCAGAAGGGGCCCAAGGAAGTCAACAGAACGAAAGGGGGTGAATAAGTCCTGGGGTCATAAATCTGACCTTGGGAGCAGTCGCCCACTCAGACACATATGCTTTACAATAAGAGTTGGGGCACCTGGAAAATACTGTTCTTCACTTGATGAACTCTTTGCGCCAAAAATAAAGCCCATAAACTTGTTCAACAGCTGGAATTTTCCCTCTGAAGAGAGTACCTCGTCTGGCAGTTGACTTAAGCAGTTATTTGCAGCCTATAATTTTCACAAAAACAGTAGGGTGTGCCTGGCGGGAGATGTTTTCTACAATCCCATGGAAAGAAAACAATGAGAAAACTTTGGAACAAAGGACGCCTCTGATTCCATCAGAAAAGCATCGACAATTCAGGGTCAAGGCCAACAGAGACGAGGAAAGTTTTGGAGCAGACTTGAAACGAGCTGGGAGTGCTGTGCTTCAGGGGGTGATGAAAAACAGGCCTCAGGATCCCTGGTAAGATGAGGGGCTCCTAGAGGCAGGGGCGCCAGAAAGAGACAGCTACAACAGTCCAGGTGACAAAGCTCGAGGCCCACAGAGGTGGCAGCTTGGAGGCTGGAAGAGGGACACAGGTAGAAGCCTGCGCGGGGAGAACCAAGAGGGCCTAGCAGGGAATAAAGTGTACGGAAGGGGGGTCCGGGAGACAACAGCCGTCTCGAGGTGCCACCTCCAAGTGACTGAAGAATGTGGGCCAGCAACGGGGAGAGGAAACAAAGGATGGAAGACTAAAAAACATGGTGGGGAGAGTTTTGTGGGGTCAGTGGCAGTGTGAAAGTAGGCCTGCTTCTTGTGTTCCGGCAGCGCCTAGATGTTCCTGGGCCCCCAGGAAGGGAGGGAATTGAAGTGAACCGAGGGGATTAGTGAGGGAAAGGAAATGGTGGGGAGACCTTGCTTCTTGGGGACACTCCTTGAGGCTCTGAGCACTGAAGCTTCCCTTCCTTCCAAACTGCATGAAAATAGCACCTCATAGTGTCTTCCTGAGAAGCGACTGCTTGGTCCATGCAGGGCCACACATGAGGCCAAAAGTAACAGGTGAGGGGCACCTGGGTGGCTCAGTCAGCTAGATGTCCGACTTCAGCTCAGGTCATGAGCTTGTGGTTCGTGAGTTCGAGCCCCATGTTGGGCTCTGTGCTGACAGCTCAGAGCCTGGAGCCTGCTTCGGAATCTGTGTGTGTCTCTCTCTCTGCCTCTCTCCCACTTGTACTGTGTCTCTCTCTCAAAAATAAATAAAAACATTTAAAAAAAAATTTTTTTAAAAGGTAACAGGTGAGGCAGGGCCCTGGAGAGGGCTGCAATTCCCCACAGGCTGGGGACAATCATATCCACACTGAGCTGAGTATCATCAACTCTACTTGAGCCTCGTCTCTGCCACCTTGACTCCCCCTGGAGTGAAGGGTAGGAGGGGGCACAGGACAGTGAAGAGACCTTGACACGTAGAGCCGTCCACAGGAAAAGCATCTGCAACGCAGACTTGTGCCCTGTGCCTGCCAAGGTGAGGTTCATATTTGACTCCACTAATCGTCTTTTCTGTCCGGGTCTTCTCACAGCTGCTCTATGTCAAAAACAACGACAGTGACATGGGAGCTTCTCTGGACTATACCTGACCATCTCCCTAGGTGGTACCCAGCTTCTCAAAGTGTTTGCATAATGGGAGTGTATCAGTCAGGGTTGGCTAAGGCTAGTTGCTGTAGCAGCAATATCTCAAACCTCAAAGGCTTACGACACAGCAGGTTTATTTCTCCCTCACAGAAAGTCCACAGTGGACCCCTGATCAGCCAGCCAGCTCTCCTCCAGCAGGAATGCTGGCATTCTGGCTCCTTCCACCGTGTGGCTCCACCATATCAAAGACGGTCATATTTTATAGCCAGGCCTCTAAATGGCATGTAACCACTTATGTTTTTAAATCAAAGCGTTCCAAAGATTCCTCCAAACTTGGCAAAAGAAAAAAAAAATCCATCCAGCTCCTTTCACATGCTGGAATAATAGGAAAGAACTTAATATTTCTTTGTGTCAAAAATGTCTCTTCGAAGAGGAAATGAAACTTGCCATGACAGAAACGACCTCTCCTTCTCATCCGTACGAGCGAGGCTGGATTCTCACGGAGCTTCTAAACTCTTGGATGAAGGACAGCTTCCGAAAAGCCACGGGGGCATGCCAGGATTAGCCATAACTTGGCGCCCCTTCTCTGAGCCGTGCTTCTCTGCCAGGCCCTATCCTAGGCACACGATGCGTGCTACGTCTGTGTCTCACCACAGTCTGCAACGTATCCACAAATACACCCACTTGTCAGAGGGGCAAACGGAGCACCAGGGAGGCTAGCTAACTTGCACCAAGGTCACACTATTGTCACATGGCAGTCCTGGGATATGATCCCAAACTGTCTGGCTCCAAGACCCACACCTGTTCCTCGGCAGAAGCCTGCTTTTCTCAGCGATCAATACAAAACAAAAGCAGAACCAGCAAGGAAACAACAGAGGCCTTGCACCCTTTCACACGGTTCCGTGGCAAATGGTAAAAATTAGCATGTTGGGGCCATCCCTGCCCTTTGGTAATCATTTCTTCTCTGGATTCCCAATGCCGGTAATTCGAGGCTACGATTCCCATTTCCGGCATTAGCTAGGAGTACACACGGGTAACAAAACTGTGCAAAAACCAGCCTCCCCTTGCAGCAGGAGGTAGCAATCACCTGGGACTCTGCCCTCAGCCCTCTGCATTTATCAGCCCCAGCTGAGACAATGACATACACTCGGGATCTCACAGGGAAGAGGGACTTTCTGCTGGGGCACTGGTACTGGCTTGGAGCAGCCCATCCTGGCCAGTTGTGCATATCTCTTCCCAACTCCATGTTCGATGTCATCACAGTATGAGCTTTAAATCGGCCATGGTGGGAGCATTTACACCAGCGAAACTGGTGAATGCTTCAAATCAATACTTTTTTTTTAAATGCAGTGATCCCATTGATAGTGTCCTTGGGGACAATATATGTTGTGGGAGGGAGATGTGCAGGTGAGGCATGGAAGGAAATAGAAGCAATAATAATAGCAACCAGCATGAGCCAGGCACTTACAACGTACCTGACATTGTGCTGTGCTTCTAAGGTATTATCTTAGGTAACCCACAGGAAACATATTAGGTACCTATTATCATTTCCATTTAAACCACCCTATAACCATTTCACTGCACCTCTCAGCATAGCGGTGCCTCTGAAATACAGTCCAGATCCCCCTGCTTCCAAAGCACCCTGGCCGGTTTATTAAAATGCACATTCCAAGACACCGTCCCTTCTGAGTCATGATGTTTGGGGGAGAGGGGCCGGGACTCCGGATTTGTATCAAGCTCTCTGGCGATTCTTCTGTTCACTAAAAGTTGCAAGTCAGTACTTACGGGTTAAGAATGAGCCTCGGACTGGGGTCTTCTCATGACTCGCCACAAAACTTACTGGAAAACCTGGCCAGAGAGTTGGTCTAGAACTTGGGTAGAGTTTGAGGCATTGGCCCAAGAGCCTAGGGCTGGGGAGTCCAGACTCTGATTCCAACTCCTTCCCCAGAAGCCGGTGAGTCCCCCCTCTCGGCAGGCTCAGCAGGCAGCCGGGCCCCTGGGGACTGGGGCCCCGAAGCAGGTGGCAAGGACCTTTCTTTGTCAGGAAAAGAGCTGGTTGAGATCTCAATTTTACAACAATTTTCAGTATGTGCACCAAATCTGTTTTGCATTATTTTCTTCCTAAAATACTTTCCCACATTTTATAATAATAAAATCACCTTGGCAGGACAGCCGTGAACCTAAATAAACGAAAACACTGTCCGAAAACACAGCTGCTACCAGGGACAGCCCACACTTGCCCACCACGCTGGCCTTCACAGCCTGCGGGCATTCTCTCTCTCTCTGTCTCTCTCTCTGTCTCCCTTCCCTCCCTCAAATGGGTTTTTCCGCCAGAAGTCATTAGGAGTGATTCTGGAGACACTTGGGCTCTCCCTGGCCCCAGCTCAGGTCTGGAACAGCTCACAGCAAACGTCCTTTCCGTTGCCCATAGCCATTCCCTACAGGGCACCAACCTCGGAGAACGAAAGCAGCCGTGTCCCAGGCTCTAAACCAGCCGTGGTCACATTGCCCTGGGATGGGTTGGCCATCTCTGCCTGGCTGGGGCAGGGCCTGACACCCGCCCTTGCAATACAGACTCTGGATGACAGCACCACCCAGGACCGAGCAAATCTCAGTCGATGACACCTCTATGGGACTGTATTTCGTAGAGCCCTGCTGGGAGCTAGTTCTGACTGGGGAGAGTCAGCAGGAGCACTTGGGATTCCTGGGGGAGGAAGTGAAGGAACACACTTGCCAGGAAGTATTTCTAAGCTCTCTACACGAAAGGAGGGCCCATGGATTTGCCTCAGGATAACCCTTGTGGGGGGCGGGGACTGGGCTGTGTGTGCAGAATACACGAAACAAGATGGGCCAGGAGTTGATCACTGCTGCAGCTGGGTGATATGTGATGGTACGGATTATACTCTTTTCTCTACTTTTGCAGATGTCTGGAAGTTTCTGTAATAAAAAGTTAAAAATCAAAAAAGGGACCCTTGGATATAATTTATACTCCTTTGCACAGTTCCTGCTGCCTGGGAGGCTGTGGGGCCGTGTCCCAATGGCACGAAGCCAACGGGGGAGGGATGTCACAGCTGCAGGGTCCCATGTTTCCTTCTTTCCTCATGTGCAGCCTGAGGCAGGGACGCCTCAACTGCCTGCGCCCATTCACTGCCACTCACATATTAACTGTCCTCCTACCAGGAAGCCTGCTCCGTGCCAAGCACCAGGGCCCAGCAATCAACAAGACCAGATATGGTGCCTGCCTTCATGAGCTCACACACTACCTTGGGGAAACAGACAGTAAACACATGAACAAACGCTTGAGGTCATTTCAGACTGATAAAAGCTGGAAGACAGGAAACCAGGATGTTAGGAAAGAGAGGCTGCTTTACCTATGGGGTCATGACAAGCCTCTCTGAAGAGGTGATATTGGAGCAGGAACTTGAGCGAAGGGAAGCAATGAACCATAAGGGCTTCTCACGGAAGTGCTCCAGCAGTGGGAACGGCAAGTGCAAAGGCCCTGAGGCAGGGCTTGCTTGGGAGTATATGAGAAACCACAGGGAGGCCACAATGGCTGAAGTGCAACAAGCAGGAGCGAGGGGCAGGCACTGCAATATGGGGGTGGGCTGGGTTGGGGGTACCACGCAAGTCCTCTAAGGTCTTGTGGGAGCTCACTGTGAGTGGGGAGAGAGGAATGCAATAACCACTGTAGTCTGAAGTGAGGAAAAGACAGAGAGGGAGCAAGAATGGCGACTAGGGGGACATCAGATTGCAGGCTGTCACTATTTCAGAATCCATCACACATTGACTTCTCTCCTGAAACCTTTCCTGATCATTGAAGTGCAAAGAGGTTGCTGCCCTTGCCCTGCAGTGTCCCCTCAGCTCCTACATGACATCTGCCATGGCCTGCCTGTCATATATGGGGAGGTGACACATGGCCACACATCGGCAGCTTAAGGGAAGGGACCGAGCCTCTTACACCTCTCATCCTCCTGGGAGCTCCTCCCTCAAGTCTCATACCCATGGCACCTTCTGGGCATTCAGGCAGCTCTCAGAGCCCTCCTCTAGTGCCCCCGTGCCTCCAGCACTTGCTTCCCCTGGAGCACTGGCCTTGCCACCCTGGGATGGTCTGTGAGCTTCTTACAAATCAGAAGCCTCTCCGTAAGAACAAAGCACTGATGGTGGTAGATCAATGCTGCATATCTGTTGTGTGCTAGGCCCTATGCCAAGTGCATGTTATGCTCCCATTGATCCTTTGAGGTGGGTAATACCGTTAACCCAACTCACAGAAGGGGGAACTGAGGCGACAAGAATGTGAGTACCTCGTCCAACCTCACACACCAGTGAGTAGCAGAGCCAACAGGTGGACTGAGGTCTGTGTGAGTACAGAGATCCTGCTCTTGGTCAGTTGTACACCACCCCCCAATGCCAAGCCCAGGAGAGAGAAGGTCTGAATCGCCTTTGGACCCCCAGTGCCTGGCACAAGTCACCAGGGCCCCAGGAGGTTCAGAGCACACATCCCAGTCCTGACTGCTCGGCCTAGGACCAGGCCCTGCCCTGGGGAAGAAGCACCATAAAGGCCCTATTTACTCAGGTGCCAGGTGTACCGGGCCGGGTGGGGAGGGGGGGGTCTGGGTTCAAGGCAGAGCACCTCACAGACAGGAGGCTCTCTTTGAAAAGAAAGGGCTGGACTGGTGGCCAGATGAGCAGCCGGGAAGAGAGTTCAAAGAAAGCTCAAAGAAAGCGGTTGCAGGGTGAGTGACTCCTGAGAACAAAGGTGGGACGCCAAAAGTGGCCACACACACACACACACACACACACACACCTGTGCTCCAGCCAGGCCACCTCTGCTTTGGCGCTGCTGGGACATGGGACGTGTCTGTGGGACCAGCCAACCTCAGGAGCTGCTGACGTCCCAATGCCCTGGGAAGGCCTAGCTCCATCTATGGGGAAAGCAGACCCAGCCCTCCTGTGGTAGGCGAGCTCTCTTCTGAGCGGATGGGCTCAGGGGGGCTAAGTAACTTGCTCAAACTCACACGCTAAGTATGCACCAGAGCCCAGATGCAAAACTAGAAGGATGACCCCAGCCCGCCTCATGCCTAGGCAGTTTTGTTGTGTCCTGTTTGGGGCAGTGAATGATGCGGGTACGCAGCCTAGCATGGACTGGGATCCGCCGGGTACACAGCCCGTGCATTGTCATTGCTGCCGCCATCATCATCATCATCTTCAAAGCCAACAGGTATGGAATATTTACTGTGTACCAATTGCCTTGCATATTTACCGGACTCCTCACAGTGACTCATAGGACAAGCATTAACATTCCCACTTTATGGATGAAGAAACCGAAGCTCTTAGAAGCTACAGAACATGCCCAAGGCCTCCGTTGCTGGATGGTGAAGCCAGCCATCCCAGCAAAGCCACAGCGGCAATGTGGGGACCATCATGAGGGCAGCTACTCTCCCTGCAGGGACTGCCGCACTGTGAGTCAGACCCAGGAAACGCAGGTCTCAAACCCGATACGGGAGCTCAGAACCGGGGGGTCCAGACCCGAGGGCCTGAGTATAGACTGTGGCTCTAACAGGAAGGGATTCTAGAGCCCAGCTACACGGTCAGGCCCCATGAGACACTGGCTGGTCCCTCCCAGGCCCAGGTCAACTTCCCCCAGACAAGAATGCTCCTGCCCCTACCCCCACCCACAGCTCTTCTGCAGCCATCCTGGCCATGCCCATCCATGTCAAAGCCTAATCTTGGTCGTCCTCCTAGTCCCCCACACCTGGGCGGCAGTCAGGGTGTTTGCCATGTCAACTCAGACTGCACACTGCAGTCTGCCCTACACCAGGGAACTATCTAGTATGTGGAAGTTGCTAGAAAACTCAGTTAAGATTGTAACTTTGCCATTGGCCAGAACTGGGTTTGAATCCTGAGTCTGCCATTTATTAGCCATATTAAGTTGGGCAAGTTATTTAACTTTTCGGAGCCTCAGTTTCCCTATCTATAAAATGGGCTCATAATAATACCTGCTGGAAAGCATCGATAGAGGGATTACATGACATAATATACATAAAGCTCTTCACATACCTGCCAGAACTTAATAAACAAAAAAACAAAAAAACAAAAAAAGTAGCTAGTTTTGATCCAATTTGGCCCTTATGTGTGTCCCTTAGAGTAAATGGCCAAATAGCACTGATCAGAAAGTCACAAGTTCTGAGTCTCTATTTACCCAAATAACTACATGACTCTGGGTCTGTTCTCTCTTTTTAAAATGGGGATATTGCTCGCATGTTACTCAATATTTTTAAAAAGAACCTATGTTGCCAATGCATGAGGACCTTTGTCTTCTTCATTTTTTTTAATATTTATTTTTAAGGAAGAGAGAGAGACAGTGTGAGCAGGGGAGGAGCAGAGAGAGAGGGAGGCACAGAATCCGAAGCAGTTTCCAGGCTCTGAGCTGTCAGCACAGAGCCTGACAGGGGCCTCAAACTCACGAACTGTGAGATCATGACCCGAGTCGAAGTTAGACGCTTAACTGACTGAGCCACCAGGGCACCCCAATGCATGAGGACCTTTGGAAAGCCTAAAGCCTGGAGGAAGATGAGTTAGAAGTACCTTGTCCTCTAGTTAGCAAATCCAGAATCTACCAGCTCTCATTAAGGGCAGCTTGGGCTGGGGGGTCTGATGCCAATGAGAAGCTGAGTGGGTCAAGAAAACAACCTTTCTCGGGGCGACTGGGTGGCTCATTCGGTTGAGCGTCCGGCTTCGGCTCAGGTCATGATCTCGCGGTCCGTGAGTTCGAGCCCCACGTCGGGCTCTGTGCTGACAGCTCAGAGCCTGGAGCCTGTTTCAGATTCTGTGTCTCCCTCTCTCTGACGCTCCCCCGTTCATGCTCTGTCTCTCTCTGTCTCAAAAATAAATAAATGTGAAAAAAAGAAAGAAAGAAAACAACCTTTCTCTCCTGATTTGCCACCAACACACACACCCAGCAGATGTGCTCCCTGGCAAATCCCCATAGTGTAACCCCCATGCCCTCCTCCTGGCCCTCTGTGTTTGCAGTCGAGTTTGCTCTGCCCATGAGCCTCCCCAGCTCAGAGCAGTGCATAAGCCCACCATTAAAACCTAGGCCTCCTTCAGGACTTTGACCCAGGTCCAAAATGAATGTGACAACCGTAACACTTATTGAATGCTGCAAATTGATAGAGATAGTTGCCACATCTCGGGAAGGAAATCTTTGCAAGAGCAGAAGCCAGCTGTAAACACCACACATTGAGTCTGGCATTGTTTGCTGATCACCAGAAAGGCACTCATGGGTGCTGGTGATTGTGTGGCCATTTTCCCCCAAATGGGGGCAGGGGGCAGGTGTTGGTGGTGGGGCTTACACACAGAGAAAGGATGCTCATGGCCCTGGCAGTGGGGATTGAGGAGGTACCCAGGGAAAAGCACAGACTTCATTCATCAGCTATGTTCTGGGCACCCTCTTGGACCAGATACTGGGCTGGGTGCTGGGGACACAGTGGTGAATATGACCATCCTATCCCCGTAGAGCCCTACAGTCTGGCAGAGACGGACATTAGCACATCACAGTGTGGTGTCAGTGTCTCAAAGCAGGACGTCCAGGGTGTTTAGGGAGCGTAAAGCAGGGGGACACCGTAGGCCAGAGAGTCAGGGATGGCTTCCTGGAAGAAGGGACATTACTTCTGAGAAGTTAACCTGGCAGGGATGGGTGGTGGGGAAGACTGTGGGCAGCAGAACGTCAGGTGCATTACTTCATCTTGTTTTCAAACATCCCAGCTTGTTAGAACACACTGGGCCTGGGGATGGAAACAGCTCCTCACAGAGTAAGCAACGGTGTGGCTTATCTGTCCCCCAGCCTCAGTATCTGCAGCTGCAGAGGGTGAGAAGCTGTTGGTCCTTGCCCTACGGAACAAAAGGGAGGCCTGGCTGGGCTGCCTTGCGTGGTTATCTCTGAGACATTCTTGGCTCCCAGGTGGAGGCAAGCCAAACCATCCCTGAGTAGTGATTGAAGTTTCCAGGTTTGCCTTTGGGGAAATTCCTCCGCAGAAGCTAACGTATGGTTCCCACAGAGCTGCTCCAGATTTCAGAGTTGATGTTTTTTCACACTTTAGATGAAACAGCACAAGCCTGCACATCTGCCTGTGCTATTTTTGCCTGTGGGTCCCTGTCCAATATTAAATATTGCCATCTTGTTCGCTGCTGTGAATGGCATTTTCATAGCCCTTTCTATAATAATTAATTTCTTGATGTCTTTTTTTTTTTTTTTCTCCCCAGTGCCGGTGACAGGGTGATGGAAATTCTCAGGCAGTTCAATCAGGAAGGCAGTTTCCTAAAAAGGGCCCTGCGTGTCATCAGCCCTGGGTTAACTGGCAAGGGCACCTGTCTGGCATTTAACAGCAGTTCTCAAAGTGTGCTCCCTGGAGCTTTAGCTTCACATGATGCCAAAAGGTGTTCTGTGAGAAAAGGAGTCCCTAGATCATTTGTTTGGGAAATACTTGGCTAAAAAATATTCAATCCATTTCCTGGCTTTGGGACTTCTCAGAGCCATTCATATGCTGATGGGCACTGAGAATCTCTGGGAGGGGAATATAGCACCGGGAGCGGCCCAGACTCTCCCCACTGCCACGGTAAGATGGTGTATTGCTTTCCCGGGGCTGTGTAACTGGGTGGCTTAAAACAACAGAAATTTGTTCTCTCTCAGTTCAGGAGGCTAGAAGTTCAAAATCAACATGTTGGCAGGGCCATGCTCCCTCTGAAGATTCTAGGGGAAGTATACTTGCTCATGCCTTCCTAGCTTCTGGTGGGTGCCTGCAACCTTTGGCATTCCTTGGGTTAGAGACAAATCACTCCAATCTCTGTCTCCATTGTCACGCGGTGTTCTCCCTGCATGGCTCTGTGTGTTCACATGCCTTTTTATGAGGAGCCCAGTCCTGGGATTTAGGGCCCACCCTAATCCAGTCTGACTCAACTTGGTTACTTCTGCAAAGACCCTGTTTCCAAATAAGGTCACATTCACAGCTACCAGGGGTTAGGACTGGGGCATATCTTCTGGGGGGGTGGTGGGGACACCAACCACTACAGATGGGTTAGAGCGAAAAAAAATTTTAAGCCAGAAGCAGAGCACAGTGTGGTTCGGCTTTGCAGCCAGATCTCGAATTAAATTCCAACCAGCAACTGCTGGCTGAATCGAAGCAAGTTAGTAACTGTCGTACCCCCAGGCTCATTCTTCTCATCAGTGTGTGAAGTCCTAACACTGACCTCATAGGCCTTTTGTGAGGATGAAAGAGAGAAACACATAAAGCACAGAGCCCAGTGCCTGGTACACAACAGGGCTTTAAGCAGGAAAGTGACAGGGTCAGATCAGTTTTTTGGGCAGAAAACAATCACCCTGGTTTTTGGGTGAAGGATGAGTGGCAGGACCAGACTTCTTCATCTTGCTGGGCCTTCCTTCTCTTGGATGCATCTGAGGAACACCCCACACAGCCTACCTGGCCACAATAAAAAAAATAGGTATGAGCAATGCCCAGATCTGGACCATGTGAGTCTCTGCCCAGGGAACATGGAGTCAGGGCTGTCTTGTCTGTCCCACTGACAGTCAGCTCAGACATCGATCGCCATGAGACATGGGCCAGCCTGTCATAAGTTTTGGGATCAGTTTCCTCCTCTACACGTGAGAATGACAGTCTCTTGCTATGTCCCTTATAGGATGACATGGGGATTGAATGACAAAATGCACAGCAAAGAGCCCTGTAATATGCAATTAGTGCTCAAGATGTATGTATGTGGGATGGTGTTGACGATAGGGATTATGCCCCTCAAAATGCTGCTCCCTGCAGGTCGCCAGTGCCCCGGTCGGACAGTCTGGCTGACTCACATCCCAAAGTAGGTAAGAACAGGGTGGAGGCAATTATGAGGAAAAAGTCCCCTCAGATATGAAGGTGTTGAACCTCAGCCAAAGCCATCCTCAGCCATGTCGCTGAGGTCTTTGCCCATAACCAGACAGGCGCCGGAAAAGCAGAGTGAGGCACAGCGTGGGCCATGTAGAGCAGAGTAGTCAGCAGAGGTCTATCACGAGGATATCTTGATGGGGTGCCCAATGGCCCAAACTCTGAGGTAGGTGGACATGACTCTGCTCACTGCTGCTGGGGCTGGTGCTGGGCGCTGAGGTCTCCAGGAGACTCTGTGCACATGATAGGGAAGAATGCCTATCACCAGATTCCAGGTGGGACAGAGCCCAGCAAAGCAGCCTGTGGATTTCAAGGCAGGAAAGCAAGCTCCCTAAGGCCCTGTGATTTATGGGGGCCATGATGTCTCAACCTGCACCAAACCTGTCTTTAGAAACTTGGAAGCCAGGGCAGGCCTGGCCCCCTGCCCCTGGGCCTCAACACATGCACAGGCGGCATCCAGTGTGTTGCTGCTGGCAGGAACGTTCCCCAAGAGCCCCTGAGATGAGGAGACCATGCAAAGGCCCAGGTGTGCACCCGGAGCCCGAGGGGGCTTCAGAACCCTCTCTTTCTCTGACAGGAGGTCTGTGCCTTGACCTGCTTCTGGAACCAGTGTCTGTGAAGATAAAAGGGCACCTGCACCATCGAGGGAAGCCTTTCCAACCAGGGCCCCCTCTGGAACCAGGGTGGAGCCTTGGAAGGAATCAGAAAAATACAACCTAAGACTGGGCTTACAGGTCAGGGGGGATACTGGGGCAGCATATACCCAGGAGACCAGATGTCTGCCTGCGTAGACCTCTGCAGGCTGTGGGCTCCCAGGGTGGCCCCCATATCGTTCACTGCTTCTCCTCAGCCTCAGCACCGTGCCTGATGGCCAGCATTTGTTCACTCAGTATTTGACAATGCCGGGGATTCCAATTTTGTAAGTGCCTGCAAGGCCTGGGGACAAATGCTGATGCGGACATGGAGATAACAAAATAAGAATGAGAGACACAGTTAGGGTGGGTGAAGCCTCAGGCCACAGAATTTAGGTTCTATCTCCCCCATTTAAATGGCCCTGTAACCCCTCAGATAAAAAGTGGTCAAGGGGCGCCTGGGTGGCTCAGTCGGTTAAGCGTCGAACTTCAGCTCAGATCATGATCTCACAGCTCGTGAGTTTGAGCCCCGTGTCAGATTCTGTGCTGACAGCTCAGAGCCTGGAGCCTGTGTCAGATTCTGTGTCTCCTTCTTTCTCTGCCCCTCCTCCCCCTCTCAAAAATGAATAAACATTAAAAAAATGATAATAAAAAAAAGTGGTCATGATGGGTCCCACCCCTCTAGGTGTTTGTGAGCATTGCTGAGGCCACTGATGGGAGGTCAGTCACAATGCTGCACAGAGTATGCGTTCAAAAAATGCTGGCTGTTGATATTATTTTTCTAATTAAAACATAAAACACATTGAATATTATGTAAGACAGAATGCACGGACCTTAAATGTCTCACTTGAGGAGTTTTGGCAATTATACACGCCTGTGTAAACCATCACCTCAGACAAGATCTAGATAGTAAACATTTCCAATCACCCCAGTTCACCCTGTTCTGGTCATTCTCTGCCTCCGCTGCCCTCAGAGGCAACATTTCTGATTGCCATTATCATAGACGAGCTCTGTCCATTTTAGAACAGCACATAAGTGGAATCATAAAGTACATTCCCTGGCCCCATTCTTCTGACTGGCTTTTTTTTTTCCCTCTCAGTATAATGTTTTCTAGGTTCATTCATGGTATTGCAGGTATTAGCAGTTTGTTATTTTTCTTTTTTAGCAGTTTGTTTTTTTAATTGGTGCATAGTATTCCATTGTATTAACACATCACTCAAACCCTATTCTCCTGCGGATGAACATTTGGTTTGTTTAGAGTTTGGAGCTATGATAAATAAGTCTGTAATAAACATTCTTGTGCAAAATCTCTGTGTGAACAGACGCTTTCATTTCTCTTGGGTCAATAATTAGGAATGGAATCGCTGGGTCACGGAAGAGACATATGTTTGTAAGAGACTGCTAAACCATTTCCAAAGGCCTTTGCCATCTGACATTTGCCACCGGCAGTGTGTGAGAGGTCCTGGGTGTTCCACACCCTCACCCAGCATCTGCTGTTACCAGCCCTTTCCACGTCAGCCGTACTGCCACCGGGTGAGAAAGAATACCTCACCGTGTTTAATTTGCATTTCCCTGATGACTAATGATGCTGGGCATCTTTTCACATGCTTATTGGCCATTGGTACGTGTTATTTTGTGCAGTCTCAAAGTTGGCTTGTATGTTAGTTTTGATCTGTAGAAGTTCTTTATAAATTCTGAACACTGTTCCTTTATATATTCTGAATATGTATTCCTTAGATACATGTATTTCACGTATTTCCCTTCTGTGGCTTACCCATTCATTTTATTAACGGTGTCTGTGGAAGGTAAAAGGCATCCTTTTGTCACTTTTAACAAGCAGTTTGTAATTCTTCCTTTTCACGGTTTGTGCTTTTTGTATCCAGCCTGAGAAATGTTTGCTTACCTCAAGGCAGTGCAGGTATTCTCTATGTTTTTTTCTAGAAGCTTTCTGATTCTAGGTTTCACATTTAGATTTATGATCCAACTCAAAGTATTATTTTTCAAAATTGCTGATTAGAGCCATAAAGGCTAAGAAAACACCCAGGCTTTTTAGAAGATCAGACTTTACTTAAGCCTCAGGCTAAAGACATAATATCAGTTCAAAGAAAGAGGCTTTGTTAGAGCCGTGGCTGAATGACCACAGGCCACAAATGGCCTGTGTAAGAACTACCAGCCAAAGAAAAAGCTATGTTGACTTCCCCAATTACTTCCAATTACTAACTCAGACAACCACAGCATGACCTTACAGTGGCCCTGGGAACCATAGCAGATCCCAGCCCAGGGACCTAGGATGACCACCAGGAGACAGCACTCGGGATACAGGTGAGGCCCGCCCCGTTGTGGTCCAGCTGGCCCTCAGAAGCCTCCCTGAACTGACAACCTGGACAATGACACGACTTAGCAGCTCTTTGTGGCTGGATGTAGTCAGTCCTGAAGGTGGCAGGGCCTGCTTGCAGCAGAGGTCAGAGCCCTCCACATGGTTCAGTGACAGTCTGGACAGCTGGGGAGGCAGGTCCAGAGATAGAGCGATATGGGATCCTGGGTCAGAGGCAGTGGGAGGTCACTGTGAGGATGTAGCAAGGCAGAGAGGCACCCAAAGGTTGTGACCTTAGCAGCAAATGCCTTAGCAGCCCAGCCTGTGAAAGCCCTCCTCTGGAAGCTCATCTGGAAGCTAGGGCCTAGGAGACATGTTCTTATCACTCTAAGGACGTCCATCTCTTGGGCCCTGGGAGAAAGCCACTGGGGTGTTCCGTCTCTCCCAGAAACCCTGCCACAACCTCAGTGCCCTGCTGGCTCCACTAGCTGGGACTCCACTATGAGGGACCCTGCTGGCTCCCTCATACATCTGGTCTACCCTCTCATTAGTTGGACCTGGCTCTTCTTATCATAACACGAGTTAATACGAACTGGCTAAAACTAATATAAACTGTGTCATACTGCTTCTCTCTCTTCTTTGTACTTTCAAAGATGAGGGTGCTGCCAGGACTCACAGAAGAGCAGGGTCCAAGCTCTGGCAAAGGAGGTTTTTCAGTTGCCCACACTCCATGGGTCCAACCTCTCCAGAAAGAAGAAGAGATGGCCAAGGTCACACAGCTCACAAGTGATGGTATAGGGACTTGAGTCTGGGCAGCCTGACTCTAGAGTCACAGCATATCCCAAGGAAATAAATGGACCAGCGGTTTCTGAATCCTCCTCGGCTGCCTGAGCGGTCCAACACAGGACAGGTGCCTCTGCAAAACAGACAGCAAGGCTCTCCGCGACTGCCGCTTACGGGAACCCCTGAAAATCATCACCCACTGAGACCGACAAGCCTAAACCTTGGAGGCCAAGCTGAGCTGGCCCTGCAGAGGGAGCACCGTCTATGTCATCTCCTTCATAAGGAGAAAAGCATCACGTGAGGTGGTCTGTGACACTCTAGGTCCATCCAGAACTTCGAGTTTTTAAATATCCAAGTTCTTTTCCTCTCTCTTATAAGAGATTCATTCCAGCATCATTTCTAACTCAAATAATTTTGGATGTCAATTGTGTGTCTTTAATGAGCCCAGAAATTTTCATAATTACCCTTTTTCTTCAAAGCCATAATTATAGGTTTGAGTATATGCTACAGACAAGAAATTTAAATAGCACTTTTTACACACTCAGGCATTCTGCTTCTCTCTCCTTTCAGTAAATAAATAAAGAAAGAAGGCTTCCAATTATCCTTCTATTACCTTTCTTTTCTCCTTGAGGTAAGTGCTAAGTGATGAGGCTCTAATTGTGCGGTACCTTGTCACCAGGTCATGTGTCCCACCCAGCCCCATCTCCCCGCTCCTTCAGGGCATCCTTGCTTCCCCCACACTGGTTCAGAGGAGAGGTCACCATGAACTGGGACCGGCTTCCCATCTCTAAGCACAATGACTGGCAGGAGGTGGGAAGTTTTGGCTGGAGCTGCTCTCCAGCATGAAGGCCAAGGTTAACCTGCGCATATCCAGAGACCTCCCACAGGTGCACAGGGAGCTGCAGCCCCAGCACGTATTGGAGAGGAGCAAAGACCCCCACATCAGCCTCCTCCTGTTCCTACTCCCAGTGGTATTCCCGGGCCTGCCCTTGATCCACAGCATGTATCTGAATCGGCACGCAACTGAAGGGGCCCAGCGGGGACAGGACGGGAGCCATGGAGACTGCAACACTTGACAGATTGATTTGTTCATTCATTCACTCACTCATTCGTACTTCACTGAGCATCACTGTCCTCCTAGACTTCATGGCCAAGCAAATCTCTTTCCCCATTCACACCTACTGTATACCTGGCACAGAATCTGGCACAAGGGATCTGAGCAAAGTACGACTCAGATCCTTCTCACGCAGAGATCCTCTACTTCTGGCCCTACCACCAAGTTTGGCATGACTCCTGGCCCCACCCCATCCTCAGTTGAAAGCAGGGAGGAGGATCCATCCCCTTTGAGGCAAGTCGATCTGGTCCCTACCTATGGCCTTGCTGCTCTGTGTTCCCTGAACACTCCCTGGCCTTCCTGGTTGTTTTCTCATTGACCTCGTGCCAGGCACCTTCCAAGCATGGCTTGCAGTCTACTCTTCAAAACTGCCCTTGGGTATAGATGTTACTGCCTTTTCTGGTGAAGAAACTGAGGCTCAAGAGAGATCATGGTCACAGCACGTCACAGGGCTCTGATTCATGTATCTCTCCCCTAGGTTATTTGCTTTGTCACGGCAGATTAGAAAGCAAAAACCTGTGTGTCCTTGGGCTAGGATAGGCTGTCTGGGATAGGAAGGGGCAGAGATCCTGCTCGTGGTGAGACTTCAGTATTTTCTCTCTTTCCAAATGAGGAAGGCCAACATCCCTCACATCCCATTGGGGCTGGGAATCTTTTCACTTCTGAACCCAAAAGCCTGTGTCCTGGGAAGGTGGTGGCAGGAACAAAAACACGTGGCCAGCATCGGAGGAGACTCCCAGGAGTGTCTGTCCTGCAGCCGGGGTCCAAGAGGAAACACAGCTGCCTCCAGCACAGGCAGTGGGAGGAAGGTGCCGGCACAGCTGCCCCAAGGTGGGAGGCCGGCCCGAGAGAGGCTCCCGTGGGTGGAAGGCAGCCCTTTGTCCGTGTCTGGCAAGGGCTGAAGGGAAAGGGGTCACCCGGGCATATGCATACATAGCTTTGGCATACCAGCCCCAGGAGGTTCAGACTGCTTACATCCTAGCTCACCACTCTGCAAAGCCAGCTGGAAAAACCAAGAAAAAACCAATCCTCTGGTCCTAGGAGACCTAGCAAAGTCAAGTTCATTGTCAAACACATACTGAGAATATATATTCTGGGCTGGGTGCTATGTCTTACTCTCACAGATCTTACACTCTCATAGGGGGAGACTGACAATAAGCAAGAAAAAAAAGTAAATAGGACAACTTCCAAGAGTGATGAGCTCTGTGTGGTGAGTGACTCGGAAACGGGGGGGAGGGGGTGGCTGGCTGCTTTGGACGGGGTGCCAGGAAAGGCCCCTTTGTGGAGGGTACCCCTGAATCGATCCACAGGTAATAAGAAGCAGCCAGTTCTGCAAGTATCGGGAAAAGGCGGTCCAGGCAGAGGCCCCAACGGGCTCGTGCTTTGGAGGAGCAGGAAGTCGTGAGTGGAGAAGATGAAGGACGTGAGGAGAGAGGGAGCTGGTGGGGTCTGAAAGGGCAGCTCACTCTGGCTGCCAGGAGGACACAGAGTTTCTGGAGAGAAGAGTCAAAGCAGGGCGATGGGAGCTGATAGAGTTCCGATGTTAATATCATTTGCAGCCATGTCCCGGAGCCATTTCACATCCCTAAATACCTAAGCAGTGTCTTGCTAAGAGGAGAGCTGGCTTCATCTTCATATACCTCAAGGTGAAGACTGCTCAGATTGTTTGACCCTCTGCAGCCCTCCCCTCAGTGGAGCCTATGGCCAGGACTGGGCCTCTGGAAGCCTGCGTGGGTGGGACACATCCGTGCAGCCGGTGGCTCGATAAAAATAGTAAATGTAGCACATCAGACCACCCAGGGGACCGGCGCATTTCATCCAGAAGCCAAGAGCCTCCTTCGCAGTCTCTCTGTGTCTCCGTGCTGGCCCGCCATGGTCCTGCCCACTGTCGTGGCTGTCTGGCTTCCTGTGTCCGGGAACAGACACCTGGTAGGGCTGCAAAGGTGAGCAGTGGCCAGGAGCTCACCACCCACACCTTCCTCATGGCCTTTCAAGTGTGCCCCTTAGAGCATTTGGCGAGTCAACACTCCTTCTCCAGAATGTTCCATCCCACCAGCCCCAGAAGCCTGCAGGCGAGAAGGCCCCGCAGGCTTCTCTGGAGCTGGGGAGGCCAGTCTCCCCACATGCACTCCACAGGCTGGGAGTCAGAGCAGGGCTCAGGGAGTGGGGAAGAGGACCCTGGGATCCTCATTCAGACTGTGGACAGAGCTGTAGCACGCCAGCCCTGCCTCCTTACCTCTCATCTCAGACCTGGCCTGCCTCACTGGGCAAGCACTCAGGCGGCATGCCATGGGGCCGGGATGGTGGCCATGTCTCACTTGAGCCTCCGCTCCACTCAACTGGCAGTGGCTGCTTTGAGAAAAAGGGCTTCGCATCTTTTCTTGGTTCAGGAGGACGGAAGGAAAGAATAGATTAGGGATGTCTGCCCTGAGCATGGGAAAAGACTGGAGGTGCACGTGCCTTGATTTGCCAATCCTGTCACAGGCCGGCAGGTGTGGAGACATCAGAAAGGGAGCCAGCATACGACTGCATCTTCCTCCGTGTACCTGAGCATCTGGAAGGCAGGTGAGTCGCTCTGTAGAACCAGTTCCCCAATTCCATCCCACTCGGGGCCCTGTGCGTCTCCCAGGACAGGACTGCCCAGCACTACCCAGGCCTGATCCATTCCTTTCCTTGACTCAAAATTCCCTATTTGCAGATTGAAGCAGGTCTCAAACCCAAAACTTTCTGGGCCGGCATCCCCCACAGCACCCT
Organism: Puma concolor; assembly: GCF_028749965.1. Taxonomy (NCBI): domain Eukaryota; kingdom Metazoa; phylum Chordata; class Mammalia; order Carnivora; family Felidae; genus Puma; species Puma concolor. The sequence goes on from NC_141667.1 coordinate 128,500,422, forward strand.
AAGCAGCTTCCAAGCTAAATGGCAGGCGTTTTAAACAGATAAAACTTAAGGAAAGTGGAACGCGAAACACGTCTCAACATTTCAAATTATTAAAATTCTATCCACAAATCAAATGAGTAAAAAGTATGCTGAAAACACATCCTGAAGACAAACACTTTTCGACTTGGAGATGATTTATTTGGTTTGAGTTTTTGATTCACTCTTAGCTGGTATTAAAGTCCATTTAAAAAGGGGGAAAAAAAAGAAAAAGTAAAAGAAAATCCAAACATATTTAGAGGAACTTTCCTCTTGGGGCCTTATGTTCCAATCCAAATCTTCAATCCTCAGCTCCCATGGAAGGCCGGCTGAACAAACCCAGCTCTGCTTGAAAACAAATACGCATCTTGTAGGTGAGTGGCAGGCTTAACGAGCAGCCACGTTCCATTTTAATTGCTAGATTATTAGCAAAGACAGCATCTCCATGGATGACTGCATCGCATGTAAATTTGGAGTGAGACACTCAGCCGTGTAAGTTTTTCCAAAGACATGAACACACGCAGACAAGGCCGGCTCTTCTCAGCTCTCAGGGCTGGGGGGTGACAGTTGTTCTTTCCCCATAGCGTCTCCTCTGAAGCACTTTCTCATGGCAAGTAATCCTCCGAAAAGGGCAAAGTGGGATACAATTCTTTAACACCAAAAAGCCTTCACAAATCCACCCAAGGTCATCTATTTCTTCACCTGCACGACTGATAGTTCAAAACAGGTTTAATCGGGACACAAGATAAAGCCATCCTCAGGGCAGCACGCCTGGCTCCCCAGAGAGCTCTGGCCCTTCTGGCTGGCTGCTCTGAAAAGGGGCCCACTTTCAGACAAAGAAGAACTAATACGAGCTAATGCCCACCTCTTTTCCGAAGATAGGTTAGCTTGGAGAGCACGATGTGAGTAGCCCTTGGTGAGAACCCGGGATTTCTCCGAGCCCTCTGGGCTGCTGCAGGTAAAGTGGAAACGCCCCTAAAGCAGCCACACGGAGCAAGGAGTGGATGATAAATGGGTGCGACGAGGGGCAGTGACCTTGTCCGGGCCCTGCATGCCGCTGGGCACTCAGCCGCCTACTTTCAGCGAAGCCTCACGCCGCCCCAGGTGGCGGGACGCAGAGCTTCTCACTTTACAGCTCCGGACGTGGGAGCATGACGTCTATATCCAACATCCCTGGTCTTAAACATTCCGCAAAACTACTAGGCAGGAAGAAAGGACTCCTGGAAAACTACCAGGGTCCCTTACAGGGTGACCAAACTGGTCACCAAGTTCACCTGGGATGTTTCTAGTTTTAGTGCTGAACCAAGTCCTGCATCCCAGGACACCCCTCAGTGTCCAGACGGGTTGCTCAGCCTATTTCTAAATGCCCAAGGAGCACGTGCCAGATGTCTCCAACAGTGCCCTCCACCTCCGGGGAAGCGACTGGAAAGACATGGAGCCTCCCCGGACTCCCCGGCTTGCTCCCGCCCCCGCGTGGCCCACAGCAGGACAGAGCACCAGAGTGCGGTTTCCTGGGACAGGCAAAGCGCCATCTTCCATCCGCACCCTTGACGGCCCCGCGCCTGGGTGAGGAGCCTTCCCCTCACACAGGGTGCCGAATAACAGGAATATCTGTGAGCAAAATTTATGATTCGTGTTTCCACTGGAGTTAACCTTTTAACCCTGGGAGTGCTTAATTGCCTTTTACAGGTTTTGCTTTAATAACCAGCTTGACTCTCGCCAATTTTGGCTGAATTGAGCAGCATCGCATGTGGGACTGGAAACGGAAAGCCCATTACTTGACACTTGATAGAGCTTGTGCCAAATCTTTAATTCATTAAATTCACTCATTGTGGCATCTTTTCCTAGTGACAGTCAGAAATTTCCTTCACCTGTAAAACTTCCCAAACCATGGGGTATCCTCAAAGACGAATTTTTATAAAAATGCCTTTCCCTGACACATATTTATGGGGAACTCCTGGCCATAAATTACAGGACGCCTTTGGAATTCTTGGTCTCCTGGTCCTTCCCAGAGGAGCTCTGAGTTTCCACTGGGGCCTCCGGGGCCCCACACTCCACCTTCCAAAGTAAGCACGGAGTAAGGTGCAGACATCTGGTTCCTGTTTCTGGATTCAAAATTGATCTGCTGGGTGATTCTTGGCAAGTCACTTGACCTCTCTGAGCTTAAGTTTCCCTAATCCTGGCTCACTATACACCTCTCATGGGGAGGGGGCGGGTGGCCAATTAATGAGCAGGTGTTTTAGAGAAGGGGGACTCGGCCTATGGCAAAGCAGAAGCAAATCCCAAGGAAAAGAGTAGATAGGTGGGGGTGGGGGATAGAGGGAACTGAAAATCATAACAGAGCAGTGGCTAAATTGTGCAAAACGTAAGAGGCTTGAAGCAGGGAAGAAGTTATTTCTAGAGTCACTCAATCTGTTCAAAGACAATCGAACTTCCATGCATAATTTCAGACCAAGTGCCGCTGCTCTTTAAGGCTCTCTGGAAGCCCATGTCCTCCATACAGTCTTCCCCAATTCACTTCGGCTCATGCTGGCTGTGTCCTTTCCTGAATGCACCACAGCTCCGTGGGACTCTGTCCCTTTCTGATGTCCTGAGGCATTCATATACTAGTGTTCCCACGTGCCCCATGCTTTACAAACCTTATCACATTCCATCCTCTCTCACATCAACTTTAAGGGTTTGGTGTTATTGTCCAGATTTCGCAGATAAGAAAACTGAAGCACAAAAGGAGGTTTGGCAACATTTGGGTGAGCAGGTTATCTGGTCCCAGGTCTTTCCTGGTCCCTTAGCACCGGATATCCCTTGTCCTGGGAAACTCCTCAGTCCCAGGCAAACTAGGTCACCTTAGTTTGAACGCAAAAACCTGGCTGGCCCCCAAAGTGCTCCTTCTCCAATGCTCCCTGTTCCTATTCCCTCCCCCATCCTCAGCCCCAAGCCCCCAAGCAGATGCAAACACCCTAAGGACAATGGCCAGATCTTCAACCTTCGTGGTTTAAGAGGGCCCCAAATCGAGTGGGACTGGATTGATATTTGCCAATCTGACTCCTGTGGAGGCGGACCCCCAGTGAGGGCTCAGCCAGGCTCAGGCAGGGGGTGGCAAGTGATGATAACATTCACTCACAGTCCCCCTTACTGCTCCCTTCGCTGCACAGGTGACCGAGACAGTCGCTTCTCCGTGGACTCACGCCCGCCGGCAGGGGCAGAGTACTTTCACCACAAGTCCCGTTGCATGGGGTGAGTGTCAGCTCTGCAGGCAGAGTGCTGGCACTTCAGCCTCCGCTTCTGGCATGTGCACAATAAACCTGAATGTTAGATCCATATTTCCTGGACAATAATCTCCACGTTCCCTCACGGAATCGGTTCTTGAGCAATTTCTTTCCATTATTTCTTTTTAAGCTGCAACACATTGTTTCAGGATGGCCATCTTCACAGACATCCCTGAAGCCCGAAGCAAATACAAGGGGCACCTGGGTGGCTCAGTCAGCTGAGCATCCGACTTCGGCTCAGTAATGATCTCATGGTTTGTGAGTTCGAGCCCCACATCAGGCTCCATGCTGACCATGAGGAGTCTGCCTGGGATTCTCTGTCTCCTCTCTGGCTCTCCCCCACTCATGCTCTCTCTCTCTCTCTCTCTCTCTCTCTCTCTCAAAATAAATTAAATAATTTTTTTTTTTTTTTTTAGAAATGCAAGAGCACTGTGGCTCCTCAGACCTAGCAATCAGGCCCCCAGTAAGGTCAACCTCTCAACTGCCCAGGTCTATGAAAGCTGTACAAAAAGGCCTCAGAGAAGTGACTGGCCATCAAGAAGCCCATGTACCACAGGAGACACACTCAGGACAATGGCAGACGCCAGAAAGGAAAGGAAACAAACAGGGGGGGGGGAGGAAGTTTTAGTAATGGACACACCAGCTACAGGCCACTTCCCACACAGCCAAACGGCCCTTCAGATTAGAGCAGCCCCAGAAAACATTCTTGAACACAAGAACTCAGGAAAACAAGGTCTGTTTATAATGATAAGCCTGAATCTTTGTGAAATGGTGACTTGTGTCTGAGGTGGTCTGTTTCCTTCGCGGGGAAGGGAATATAGCTCTATAAAAACAGTGACATAAAAAAAATAAGACTTGTCCTAAGTGAACTTGAAGGAAATTGTAAAAGAAGGATTTCAAAAATGCTTCAAACTAACAGTAGTGTTGGAAAAATAAAACAAGTATTTAAATACCCAGCCTCCGTTATATAGAAATCTCACTAGGGGCCCCTGGGTGGCTCAGTTGGTTCAGCATCCAACTTCCAATCAAGTCATGATATCATGGTTCGTGAGTTCAAGCCCAGGGTCAGGCTCTGTGCTGACAGCTCAGAGCCTGGAGGGTGCTTCAGATGCTGTGTCTCCCTCTCTCTGCCCCTCCCCTGCTCGTGCTCTGTCTCTCTCTCAAAAATAAATAAAACATTTTTAAAAAGAAGAAGAAGAAATCTCACTCATCTGGAACACCATGTTCCTCAACTTGGCAGTAAATGAAGCATTTTCCATGTATAAATACTACACTCCTAAGTGCCACTGTAAACCCTTTGAGGATTAATCCTTTCATAGATTATGAGTGGCTTTTTTAGAAAAGCATACCTAATGATTTTCAAATAATGTAGGTGGTAAAGTGGTTCACCTTCTCATTCAATCTGTAGGTAAACTTTTTGGAAAGTAAGTGAGATTCTTTAATGTCAGCTTTCTTCCTAGTCCCCTGAGGGCTTGCTCCTGAGCCTAAGGACACTGAGACTCAGCCTCACAGGCTTTGGGTACAGAGATCCTGAATGAGCCAAGACAATCAGTCATGCTTTCTTAGTGCATTTAAAAAAAGTTACCATGGCCTGGGTTCTGCCGAGAAGAAATTGTTCTTATCAGGTTTCTAATGCTTCTAGGAAAGCATTTTCTCTTTCTTTCCAAGTCAGAGCCTGCAGAAATAAATGAAGCCTCCCATCCCAAGTGCCAGGGGTGACCCCCACCCCAGGCAATTCATCTATCCATCCACCTACCTACACACACACCCACCCATCCACCCCATCCATTCTTTTTTTTTCTAAATTTATTTCTTCATTTTAAAAAAATATACATCCAAGTTAGTTAGCATATAGTGCAATAATGATTTCAGGAGTAGAATCCGTGATTCATCACCCATCCATTCTTAATTAAGATTTATTTTTAAATTTATTTATTTTGAGATAGGAGAGAGAGAGAGAGAGAGAGAGAGAGAGAGAGAGAGAAAGCAGAGGAGGGACAGAGAGAGATGGAGACAGAAAATCCCAAGTGCAGAGTCTGGTATGAGGCTCCATCTCAAAAACCATATAATCATGACCCGAGTCAAAATCAAGAGTCAGATGCTTTCTGACTCTTGATTTCGGCTCGGGTCACGATCTCACGGTTCGTGAGATCCAGCTCCCTGCTGTCAGTGTGGAGCCTGCTTGGGATTCTCTCTTACTCCCCCTCACTCCCTCTCTCTCTGCCCCTCCTCTGCTGCACACACACACTCTCTCTCACAATAAATAAATAACCTTCAACAACAACAACAACAACAAAAGGTGGATGCTTAACCAACTGAGTCACCCAGGTGCCCCCATTCTTCCCTATCCACCCATCCACCACCCACCCATCCTTCCATTCAACTGTCCATCTAACCACCCAACTGTCCTCCAGAAAACTTGGTGTGCCTGCTGGATATATGTGAGTCTAGGAGAGAGATCTAGTGGGCCTGCCTTTATGGGACTCTCAGTCTAATGAGGGAGACTGGTGGTCAGGAAAGGAGAAGCTTAAAAAGTTCTGTAACACAGCATGCCAGGGTTGACCCTGGAAGGGGCATCTAAATCACACAGAAGGCTGTTTCTCTGAGGAGAAGACTACCCTGAGACTTACAGGTGAGTGGCCATTAGCCTGAGCATGTGTCTCCAAACAACTAAAGGAGGCTCAGGGTGGCTGGAGTGTAAGTAGCAAGAGGGACAGTGCCAGACAGAGGGGAGGTTAGAGGGATAAACAGGGGCATATCATTTAATCCTCTCAGCAACCCACAGAGATCTCTATTATTTTCTCCATTGTACACGTGAGGAATTGAACCTCCGAGAGGCTAATAATATTACGACATAGCTGTTAAGTGACAAAGAGAAGATTCAAACTCAGGTCTGTCCAACTCTAGTGCCTGTGAAAATAAAGAGCACACCCCACAAGAAGATCTACCCAAGTCAGGGTGTTACAGCTCCAGGGACAGTCACCTGAGAGACAGAAAGATGGGAAATAGGTAGATCACACTAAAACCAAGCCCAGGTGGAAATGATCCAGGGAAACTGCAGGCCTTAATGCCTAATCCTTAAAACTTCCCTAAATATACTATATTATATTACAAAGTTCTGATTTTCACACTATATAAAGAGTTTCCACCAATCTATAAGAAAATAGCCAACTAAAAGAAAATCAAAGACTGTAATTAAAATGTTTGCAGAAAAGGTGATGAAAATTGCATTAAACTTAACAAAAAGACACACTCATTCATAAAAAGAGAAATGCAAACTGACCCTACCATGACATACTATTTTTAACCTTTCAGACTGAGGGGAAAAAAAAGGAGTTTAATAGCATAATGCTGGCAACAGTAGGGGAAATAGCCAAGCTTATACATTGCTGGCGGCAAGGTAAACTGATATAGCCTCAATGGGTGGCATTAGATAGTATCTTCCAAATTATAAGCACACATAATCTTGGACCTTGCAATTTGACTATAAGATATACTTGCACATAGAGGCGCCTGGGTGGCTTAGTTGGTTAAGCGTCCAACTTCGGCTCAGGTCATGATCTTGTGGTCCGTGAGTTCGAGCCCCATGTCAGGCTCTGTGCTGACAGCTCAGAGCCTGGAGCCTGCTTCAGGTTCTGTGTCTCCCTCCCTCTCATCCTCCCTGCTCATCCTCTGTCTCTCTCACTCTCAAAAATGAATAAATGTTAAAAAATATTTAAAAAAAAAAAGATATACTTGCACATGTGTAAAAAGACAAATCTACTCCACAGAATTGGATGTACTTATGAAAGACTGCTAATAAACTAAATGTCTATCAATGGAGAACTTATATTATGCTATACCTACCTGATGGAACACTCTAAAGCCATTAAAAATGGAATAAGGAAGCTTTTTATGTACTCATGTGAAAATCTTCAAGATCTACTGTACAGTGGGAAAAAAACCAAACATACATAATATGCTGCTAAAGTGGGTGCCCACCTAGATTCACGAGCTGCTGGGAGTGTTGGAGGGACCCCAAGTTTCTCTCCAGGGGGTTGCCCAGGCCTGAAGAGAACACCTCACCAAAGATTATGCCCATATGCAAAGAGTGATCGAAGACTGGCCCCCCATAGCCCAAACTGGGACAACTCAGAGGGACATTCTGGCTCCAGAGCTCCCCAGGGTCGGGGATGGGGGAGGGGGGTGCGGAGGTCTGAAACCTCTGCCGTGAAAGCGTTACAGTTAGAATTCCTCCGTCTGGACAATCCTGCTTCCTTCTCTTCCTCACAGATGTTGACTCCGGCCCTGCCAATCTCCATCTCAGAGTCTGTTTCCATAGAACCAACCATTGCTGCTACCATTTGTAAGGGAAAAAGGCATGAAGGTGGGGCAGAAAGATTATCCATTTACGTACCTGCTTGATTGTACAAAAAAAACACTTCTAGAAGCAAGAACGTGCAATATGGATTAACTCTGGGGAGGAGACCTTGGTGGTTGGGGGCCAGGGGAAAAAGAGAGACCCTTTCTAGTTTTGTTTTGTTTTGTTTTAATTTTAAAAGGGTTTCCCCTTTTAGTGTTTTTGAAATTTATATCGTTGGCATATGTCGCCTACTGACAAAACGGAAAAAGTAACAATGACTTTAAAAAGCGAAGGCAGAGGAGGCTTAAGAAAACCTAAGTGGACTCTTCCAGTCCTTAGATAATTGCCAGCAGCTTGAAGTCTCTGCCAGCCAGACACCCTGGGTCACAGCACCGAAATCAGAGAGTCTGGGTTACCCTCTGGCCTCCTGCAGGGAGGACATTATTCCTTTTCTGTTTCAAAACCCACAGAGACAGCCTGGATCCAAGCTGGGCTGGAAAGGAGAAATGGCTCTTGTCAGGCATCCCTACCTGTGCAATCGGCAGGGTTGCTTCCAAAGTGCAGGTGTCACCCAGGGAACTCGGGTCTTTGGCACTAACCAAATTATCCTTCAGAGAACAGGAAAGTTACAAGGTAGTGTGTATCCTCCGGTTAGGAGCACTTTGACGATGATGGAGCTGACCTTCCCACCAGGCCCATTTCTGGGAAGAAATCTGGATGCCTGGCCTCGCCCTGCCTTGGTGCTGCTGACCACCCAGCTCTTCAACACATATTTGGTGGTGTGCTTTTCCAGATGCTTCCTCCAAACAGAACTTCTGCCTCCACAGTGAGCCAAGCCCTTGCCTTTAGAAATTTCTTCCTCATGCCCTTTATGAATATAGAACTGAAGCATTCTAAGTGAGATCAGAGGTGAATTTCTCAAGAACTGCTAAGTCAGCAAGAATGCCAGTTGGCAGAGGGAGAGACTGGGAGTGGAGGCACTTCTCAGCTCTTGCAGATCCTGGGGGACCAGTAAATATCTGATGCCAACAATTCTGGTCCTAGCCACACCATAAAATGCCTTTATGAGGCCTGACTCTTCTCCACGTACTAGATCTCTCCTCATTCCCAGACCTTTCTGTGCCCCTGTCCTCCCCCCCCCACCCCATTCCTTGGCCAACACTGATTACACCCACAGTATTTTCTCCACTTTCATTCTGTTGGCAGCAACGTGCATTGTCTGGAGTCACCGTCTGGGCGGTGGAGGGTTGCGATCAGTGGCGTAAGTAGAGGTAGGAACACTGGAAAGTCATTCTGGCCAACCCCTCAGAGAACTCCCCAGAGTGATTTCGGGGCTTAGAAACAGCCGCAGTCCCTCCAGTGACGTGAATCCCATTCTCCCACTCCCATTTAGCCACAGCACGACTTCCAAGAAGAATTGGTCAATGATGATTAATTATAATCATAACAATCCAGATACACTGTACCTCCTGGATGAAATCCTGGTGGTATGAGAGCTTTAGGTCTATAAAAGACGGCCCCACTGTATTGTTTTGGCCCCCTAGATGGGATTACTTCCTGTTGTTCATTTTTCAAAAAAGTCGTTTACCTGGCCATTTGAGGCACTTGGGTTATGTTTGCAAATGGGTCTCACCTCTTGCCTTTCAGGGACTAAGAGCTGGAAGCCCACCTCAGCAGCCTTACCTCCTCCTGGTTTTGTTATCCCAAAGGAATATGATTGGTATGGACATCCCACGAGGATGCACTGCCTAGAGCCAAAGCATTGTATGAATTAGCTGATTCTCTTCAGTCCTTCAAGTAAAGGCACGTCTGTATATGCGCATGTCTATACACACCTATGTGTACACATAAAGCATGCAATTTGTACACCTTACATATGAGAGATGTACTGAATATCAATCCTACCTCAGTAAAGCTGTAAATGATAATTTTTGCAAGAACTCCGGGAGGCAAAAAAAAAAAAAGGATGACGTTCGGTGTCCACTGCCAGAACACCTGGCCAGGCTGTGACTGCCCAACTGCCCTGCCCCGTGCACCTCCACTCTGACCTGGTCTCACGGTTAGCAGCTGAGCCTCAGCCTTGACACCCGAGAACCTGACACCTGAGACGACACCACGGGTTCGAGCAGCAGCGGTCATAGTCCCACACTCTGGTGGGGAGACTCTCTTCCTGCCATTTAACCTGCTTGGTGACGAACTAATGGTAAGAAATAAATACAAGGAGAGGCTCGGGGCGGGGGGCAGGGGGGGGGGGCGGTCTCAGGCGCTGATGACAGCTGCATGAAACCTGCTGTGACTGTGAGTAGTTCAACATGGTCCGCTCCTCGCTCGCTCATTTCAGGCCCAAAGCCCACATTACCTCCTTTTATAAGCTTTAATATCCCTCGGAAACGCTCTCCCTTTACATTCTCCATCTCTTCCCTGGAACTTCTCCAGAGGGCTCTGTGACTGGGTTGCGTGCAAGTTTCCGAGCTCACAACTTCCTTTCGGTCATAAATCACCTCTTACACACTCACTTTTTCCTTCTCATTGTTCTTCGGTATTAATAGCCCCAAATCCCGGGAGCATTTGAGAACTGTTCCAATTTTGGTTAGAAAATCAATTTGGAAACTAGTAGTTGGCTTTGCTCAGACTTCCAATCCTTCTGAGAAGGTCAGTTCCTACAAATTGGCCAAAACAGGGGCGGGGGGCCTGGGCTGATAAACTTGCTTGTTTTGAAATTCTCACCATTTTCTCATGAAATGCTAGATACCTTGGTGTCGATGTTTTTCTTTTAACTCTGCCTCTAAAATTAAAATGTTAATTCTAAAGGGAGAGATTAAAAAAAAAAAAAAAAAAAAAAAACCTAATGCCTTCTGTTGTGTGATCTGATAGATAATTTTAAAAATTCGCTCATTTCAGGATAGGTCAAAGCAGAGGAATGAATATGAAATCGGCTTCTGTTTGTTAAAAGATTGACATTATTTTCAAATTCTTGGAAACATCTTTCCCCTAGATATGTTCTGCAACCTCCCCAGGCAGCTGACCTTGTGCAGGGAAAGTGAGAAGGTGTCAGATCTCATCAAATGATGACAGGCCAGGGCTCCCCCCAAGATGGGAGCAGAGATGGTCTGCCAGCTAATGGGTCTGCCCCCATATCAGACGGCAGAAATATGCACCGAGGGATACAGGAAACAGACCACTGGTTGGGTTTCCTTGGGAAGACAAAAGAGGAGCCCTTCACACATAGCACATTGGCTTGAGTGGTCTGCATGCCATATCAGAGCGGGAAGTAAACAAGGCTCAAGCCTACAGGCTGACACCTAGCCCAGTGAGACTCGGCAAGGGCACCACATTAGCAAGCAGGCCTCCTGGAGAAGAAAGGCAGAGGCACGGTGTCCACCAGCTCCCCCAGGACCACCAGCCTCCCAACTCCAGAGCTCAGCTTGCCCAGCATCCTCTGGCCTGACCCAAGGTCTGCTAAACACACCCTCGGGTTGCAAACTTGAGCCCGAGCTTGAAAGGCATTACCTTCTCTAGCTCCTTCAGCCCTTATCCTGTCCTCTGATATCAGAGTCAGGTTTTTCATCTTTCCCTACACAGCTGATTAGAGCCCAGCCCACGGCCACCCACTGCATGTGCCCCCTGAGTGATCCCCAGGCCAGTTCGTGTGCCATGACCACCAGCCCCCACCTCTCAGCCAAGTGTGGGGCTCAGGTATGGCAGGGATGAATGATTTATTTACGAGTGGCTCCCTAAAGCTCCCTCTCTGAGACGTCATCAACATTTCAAGAGGCTGATAAAGTCTCCTGCGTCTGGGGAGGGAGGCTATTAATCTATTCATTAGTGTGAGACAACGTCTCTTTTGAACCTGATATGTCTAATTGTGGAAGAGAACAAAGCCTGACAATTACAGCCAGAGACAGGCAAAGAGCATCTGCTCCCATGACGTCAGGACTTCCTCCAGGCGGCTCACAAAGCGCCGGAGTGCTCCCGCCTGCCCCCACCGAGTGGGATCCCTGTCGGGGCAAAGTGATGATAACAGGTAGCTAACATTGACAGAGGCCTTGTGTGCGTGCACTAGCTGACTTCATTCCCACGACAGCACTGAGAAGGGAGTAGTTCTGTCTCCATTCTACAAACGAGGGAACTGAGGCTCAACAGGACGAAGTAATCTGCCTGGAGCAATACAGCCCGTAAACGGCAGAGCAGGGCTGTCCCTGCCCCTGGCTCCCAAGCCCAGGCTCCTTCCCACCACTCTGTGTCTGTCCCTGGACAAGACTGCGGTTCAGCACCTGACGCCCAGCTCTGGGAGGCCTCCTGGCAAGCAGCTCTAATCATGAGCAGGGAAGAGCCCCAACAATGGGTTCCCCAGAGGGCATTCCAGGTCTGTGCTGGGTGAGATGGGGTGCTGCAGGCTAGCCAGTCAGCAAGAACCCAGAGAGGCTGGCCTGGCTCACAGCACCAAAGCTGACAATCAGATTCAGGTCCACGGCACCAAAATCCAGCATAGCTTGTAACACGTGTCTCCAAAGGCTTCTACACCAGTTTACTAACAAATTCTCAGATCACTAATCTCTGAATGGCTGGGACATCATTTTGGTCATAAAGAGAAGGTTTGTAAAGTACTCATGCTCATTTATGGGTAAGAAGTTTCTCTCTGCCAGGCTTGAATTTGCCCCTGTGGAGCCCAGAGACCTCTAATTCTAGAGAGGAGTTAGTGGTGTGGGGGTGGTTCTCCAAGCTCAAGGACCACATGCTGCCTCCCCGGTGGAGGTGGGGGTGAGGACTTGCCTTCCATCTCTCATCCCTGGGCCTCCAGCGGCCATAGCAGAGACGGGCCTAGCGCAGGGCTCTGAACGAGATGCATGCGGTTGTTCATCGAGAATCCCAAGCCTATTCCGCTAGAGAGTTAATGCTCCTGGAAGCAGCCCTCAACCAATGACGGGTGGTGGCATGGTGACCAGTATCTCCAGCTTCTTCACCGCCCAGCATAACCCTGAGGCGTGGTGTGCACCATCTCCCTGCCCGCCCCAGGGGGACCGACATTCAGTTACCCACAGGAGGAACTCCTGGATTATGTATGCTGACGTGGTGTCCTTCCCTTCCCTTCTCTGGCTCACATCACTACTCCTCCTACCAGCACCACTTCCAGTAAACTACTCACGCTCCAATCCTGGTCTCGGGCCTGCTTCTGGGAGAACCTAGTCCAGCCCCAATCCAGAGGGTCCTCTCCCCCTCCAATCCCAGAGAATCTCCTTCATGCCTTTCTTCTTAGGATGCACAACAGAAACTGGGCACCCAGGCTGTGGAGACAGGCCTGGGTGTAGACCTCAAGAAGGTTCCTTATACTGTGCGATCCTAGGCACATGAGCTTACCTCCCACAGCCTCAGTCTTCTCAAAGGTAAAGTACACTGACAAGAGCATGGGTGTGATATGTAGGCGTGAAATGAATATGCACTATGCCTTGCATGTACCGGGTGCTCACCAAAGGGCAGCTGCCACTATTACTTTTTTCTTTTATGTTAGAACAACCCAAGGACTTGTCTGCCCTCTGTCCTCATGCTGTGACTTTCTTAAGGTTAAGACCAAGAGCATTTCATCTCTGCCTCCCCCCTCACAGTTAACACCCAATTGTACACTTGTTGCATTAAGTTGCTCTGCCTAATCTTTGCGTTACCTGTTCCTGAATGAAAACATGCTAATAATGCTGTGTTTTTTCAGGCTCGGGGAACAGAGCCCTAAAGCGCTTCCTGTTTGTTGACTTCTTCAGCGCTTGTGTGCTGCTCGGTGTAAGCCCACAGCCGGAGGAGGCAGCTGTGAGTTATCTCATGGGTTATGATTTCACTCTTCATACATTAGAATAGTTAGAGCATGTCTCACATGAGGCAGCAAGGACCTCAAGGACAGCACCTGTGTTTATCCGTGTCCATGCTCCTGTATGCCAGGCCCGCGGTAGGTGCTCAATAAATACCTGCCGTTTGACTGAAATAATCTGATAGGAACATGCCAAATAGCACCGGAGAGCTGCTCTGATGACTCCCATCGCTGACGGCTGGATATGGCCAGAGCCCGATGAGGCTGATATGGGAGAGAAAAATCTTTTGAAAATTAGAAGGTGATAGATCATCACTAACTTTGGTAACTTTGCCCTCTGAGATACGTTTCATGGATGTCAGGTTACATTTAACTTTTCTGGGTGTATAAAGAGCTTATATTCAGCTTTCATGCCACGGGTCTTGAAGTCTCTCAGTTTAGAGACTCCTTCCTGAGTTTTGATGATTTGGCCATGATGATAAAATCTCTGGCCCCTTGTTAGCACTGGTAGTGGTTGTCGGAGATTGTAAACACCCAATTAGGAATGACCTCAACCACATCGTGACTGCTTGTGAGGTGCTTCTGTGCTTGGGAAGGAGTCGTCACAAAGCCCGTGTGCTTAGTTCCACAGGTGAGACTAGGGCCATCTCCAAACCTTGTCAGAATCTGCAACTGCCCATAAACCAGTTCTCAACCCTGGCTGCCTGTTGGCATCCCCTGGGAGTCTGGGACCAACTCTGACCAATTAGATCAGGGCCTCTGAGCATGGGACACAGCACGGGGATGAAATGGATTCCTGGGTGCCTACAATGTGCAGCCAAGCAGAGTTACGAATTCACCCAATTTCCTAGAAAGAAGCAGACGAGAAAGAGCCAGTGAGAAGTTGGAAGGAGGATAGCATGAAGTGGGAGTACCCAGGATATCAAGAATTGACAGTGAGAAGAGAGCAGAATGGTGGAACTCCAAGAGAATTTTAAAAATGCCTCTCTACGCTCCCTGGCGTATGGGACACTCCTCAGCAGAGCACTCGCCATACTGAATTGAGCCCATTTTCTCTATATTAATTTTAGATCAAGAGCTCCTGGAGGGAAGGAGCCGGGTCTGATTTATCCTTCTGTCTCTGATGCTGGCATCGTGTTGGGACACAGGAGGAGGTCATGAAATGCTGGAGAGTGAGTAAAACAACAAACAAGACTTCCCCTCATAAACGCCCCGAGGATGTTACTGTTTCTAAAGAAACGATGAAAGTGCTTTGCTGACGGGACACAACTTGAAAACAGCAGGAGTTTTTATGACCAAGTCTTTATTCAAACACGTTCATTTGGTGCTCGCCTTGAGTACCAGATGCCAGGCAGAGTGCTTGTAGGAAAACACAGTTGAGGATGCAGATACGTGGCAAGGGCATGGAGGCTCACAGGGGAAAACACGGGGCACGTTTCAGAACCCATGAGACTCGCTGATGCATGGGTGCGTGGCATGGGATGGAACACAGTAGGAGCAATGTGCTGTTCCACCTACCCCCCTTGAGGAGCCAGACGAGGTGTGACACCCACTAGAAGGATTTCCTTCCCAGATGATTACACTTGCTCAAAATCTGCTCACAGGGCTGATATTCTGTTTTCTGGGAAACCCACTCATGGTAAGCTCCTTCCCGTTACTGTGGACGAGCACGGCACCATTACAGCTGCACCTCCCGCCCCAAATCCTTCCTCCCTTCACTGGGGTCAACACTCTCGGTGCCCTCGCTCCTCCAAAATCCATGGTTCCGGGGAGGACAGCTTTCCCTTTCCTGATAAGCAGCACTTACAATCCCCAGATCACTCATAACTCTCAGCTGGGCTCCTAAACAAGGAAGGTTCCTGACCCCAAACTGTCCCTCTCTGATGTCCTCAACAACAGGCTTCCATCAGAAATCAGAGCTGGCCAAAGTCCTCGTGTCCCAGAGTAAGGGCCCCAGATTTCGGCCATGGCTGTAAGTTGGTCCCTGCATCCAGAAGTTCTCCCAAGACCACAGGAAAACATCTGAGGAACAGAGGGATCTAGGCCAGGAGTGATTAGAATTGGATTTCAATCCTCACTTCCAACCTGCTGAGTTCTTCCTGAACATAAGCTCTTTATGTGAAAGATATCTGAAGACGGGCGATCACTGGGGTATTTTGCTGAAAAACCATACTGCTATTTCCTGGTCTAAAATGCACAGATTACTGAAAATAGCCCTTGAATAAATGGAAAAGTTTTCCTTTCAGTGGTTCAGTGCACTTTCAAATAGAGTCTCGCCTGGTCCCAGAGGTAGGGGCTGTTTCCTCTCTTTTATGGATGGGACACTGAGATGGGGGAGTTATGAGAGCTGACTGTAGTCCCAATGAAGTGGTGGCAAAGCAGGTCCAAGATCTCTATGTCCTGGCTATTCCATAGAAGGACCTTATGTCACCTACAGTCTGCCTCTGTCGCCAATTCATGGCTCATGATGAACGTCAAGTACTCATGAAGCCCAGGCACAGCTGGAGTCTCACCAAACAATGATGGCACCACAGTGGGTTTCAAGCACTCTGTGTCTTCAAGGAGTATATGCCGTAGAGGGGAAGAGAAAAGTACCCAAATAACTCACTACAGAGCAGAGTCCGTTAAATGCCCTATGAGACTGTCAAATTGTAGGACTCTGAAGTAGCATGAGAGCTGACCTTCTGTCATACTGGGACAGGAGAGGTCTAGCGGAAGGCAGCTCAGAAGGCTTGGAAGCAGGACTTGAGGGTGGATCAGATATTTTTAAAAACATAATAACAAGAGCATTTAAAAATATAATAGTAAGACTTGTTTATGTCAAAAGCAGTCACTCATAATCCCACTTCCCACAGCAGGGGAATCATTCCAGATTGGTCTACGCCCACCATTGGGATTCATACATGTTCTGGGCATGCGTGGAGAGCTATGGGGCAGGCCACCAAGAGCCTGTTGGGAGAGCATCAGGCAGGACACACTGGGTCAGTACCAGAGCCAAGGTGGTCAGAATGAGGAGTCTGTCATAGTCTCTGTCCCTTGGATTGAGTCCCAGCCCAGCCTTCCATATCCACAGCTTTGCAGACAATATAAAGAGACAGTGTGGCCATGAGGGTGTCCCCAGATGCAGGACCTCCAGAATCAGGACTGGATCCTGCTAGGGGACTTCGCTGCTTGGCAGGTGCCTCGTGTAGGGGCATCTCCTAGCCTGACAGGTGTCTGAGTCTGGGGCAGATTCCATGGGAGAGGCAACTTGTCTGTCATGGGATTCTTTAGGGGAGCCAAGGGAGCTTAAGCATTCCCAGGAATCTCTGGGGCCAGAATCCTACAATAACAAGTGGAAGTGAAAGAAACCCAAATGGTTGGTTCTATAAAAAGTAGCCACATTTTTAACCCCCCACAAGAGTAGCCCAAGGAAACATAGCTTACATAACTATGTTCATATTCTATTCAAGTCCTTATTCACTTGCATATATAACAATTACAGTGCATGCTTTTCTATAATTTGCTTCTTCAAATTTATCACCAAATTACAAAGTAGGGGTGGGGAGATATGGATGAAGGCTTTCCACGTAGATAAAACAAAATGGCTCTCGATCAGTGGTTCTCAACAGAAGGCAATTTTGTCTCCCAGGGGAAAATCAGGCATCAGACAATGTCTGAAGACATTTTTCACTGTCACGACTGGGAAGGTGATGCTATGGGAAGAGGCCAAGGATGCTGCTACACATCCTACTATATACCGGAGAGCTCCCCATCACGAAGAATTATTATCTATCTCAAAACATCAAAAATGCTGACATTGAAAAACCCTTATCTCTGGGTACAGAGACCAGAAAGTATTTAATTATTTGAGTAATTGGGAGGCCTGGGTAGCTCAGCTGGTTGAGCGTCCGACTTCGGCTCTTGCAGTTCGTGGGTTTGAGCCCCATGTTGGGCTCTGTGCTGACAGCTCAGAGCCTGGAGCCTGCTTCAGATTCTGTGTCTCCCTCTCTCTCTGCCCCTCCCCCACTCATACTTTGTCCCTCTGTCTCTCAAAAACAAACATCATAAAAATGAAATAAAATAAATAAAATTATTTGAGTAATTGTAAGTAGCACAATTTGGAAGCTGGTGGGGGGGGGGGACATGGATACACTGAAGCTGCCCCCAGTGGGTGTTACTGGGAGGAACTAAATGTATAGAGAGGGACCTGGGGGACATCCAGGCAAAGACCCTTCACGGGCAGAGGGGCAGAGTGGTTGCATGGGCTGGGGAAACAGCTGGTAAAATCAGTGCCATGAGGCCTCAGGACCAGATGAGGCAGGTCCAAAGACGCAGGACAGCAAAGATGAGGGAAGCGAGGGGAATACGGCACCTATGCCCTCCACAGGGAGGGCTGGAATGTAAACTTGGGTCTGCTGGCCCCCAGCCAAGGGTTCTTCCCACTGGCCGCATCACACTGCCCCAGGACCACGTAGGTCCATGAACAACCCCTTGTTGGACGCAGGCGGGCTGGCTGGAGCTGCAGTATCACAGACACAGAATGACGATTAACAGTTACCAGAACAGAGAGAGTCTGGTGTCACACAGAAGCTTTCTTCTTTCTTCCAACATGAGCTGCAAGCCCTCTGGGGGCCATAGCAACTGCTTCTGCACAGAGGCTTTACATTAAACAAACAAACACTGCTTACCTCCTCCAGCGAAGCCCTTGGTGGTGCCTCCCCAGAGGGGAGCTGACGTGGTGGCCAGGGGGCTGCTGGAAACCTGATTTCATGAGCTGCAGGTGGCACGTAAACATCAGAAGGGATGGCCGCTCTGCATTCCTAGTGAATCCAGACATGCACCTGTAGGTAAGCACAAGATGATGTTTCTTCCCCTTGAAGAATGACAACGCTGGAAAGGCCTGACAATACCTTTGCCACGGCAGGGTGGGATGAGCCAGATGTGGTATGTATACGCTATAAGTGGAAGGAGTATGGTGGTGGGTATGATCTTCTGGGAGGGCATACCACCTGTCAAAAATACAAAGGCACTGGACCATTTGCTCAGGCACCCGTCCCAGAGAATGCTCACTGCAACCTATAAGGTCAAAAACGTAGACAGAAATAAAACGTTCATCACTAGGGCACGGTTTGACTCCACTGTGGCGTGTCTGTGCTGTTGTACGCAGCCGTCAGGGAGAGTGGGGCAGGCCTCCATATTTGCTGATATGACATTCAGGATCGGTTCAGAGTGACAAAAGCAAGGTGCAGTTGTGAGACCATGTGTATAGTATGACTCACTACTGTTTCTCTATTAATATACGTCTTGCGCCCATAGAAATAGTGCTGGGAAGACACACACCATGTGCTGACTGTGCTTACTCCCGGAGAAGAACAGGTGGGCATGGAAGGAAAGGAAGGCAGCACTTTGAACCCGATGGGCTTAGGTGCCATTTGCTTTTTTACAACAAGGCTATGTCACTTGTGGGATTTAAGGCTGGGATGGTGCCATTCCAACTTGCCTTGAATGGAAACACCCTGAGGGAGGGAGAGATGTGTGTGTGTACCACATGGTCGCATACTTCGGATTGAAGCCAATGGTTGGGCTCGGGTCATTTCAACTAGGCATTTCTGGAACAGGCTGGAAAGTTCTCAGATGAAGAGAGGGCTTCCCTAATGGTTGGTTCATCAGGCTAATGCACCCCTCCAGCTGGCTGCTGGCCGCCGGTGGCAGAAGCAGGCCAGCATGCATTGTTGACACCCCTCTCTAGAGAGTACAGACCAGACTCACGGCCAGCAGCTCTTCATGCACAGCCTGATGGGACCTGCTGGGCTGCAGGGAACTTGTAAAATGAAGATCAAGAGCCCACTGGGGACTGCCACCTCCAGTCACTTTGCACATGAGTCTGTGACGGATGTTCCCCGTGCTGACCACTGCCAGAAGCCAGCACCCAGATTGTCGCACACATCTCATCACAGAAGCCCACACATGCGGCCCCAGGAAGCCGCTACATGGCTCTCACCGTGGGTGGCAACTGAAAAGACAGACCTCGGTGTGGGTGGTCACTGCCCAGCGACCCAGGGAGTGGCCCAGCTCCGCCATGCCTGGGGACTGTGATCTTTGTGGAATGGCAGCCAGGAGGCCAGGATCAGCCTTTCTTCTCTCCATCCCTTCTCTTTCTATTTGTATGTCTCATTTTTCCTCAGATCTCATCTCACTGGAGAATGCTATTCAGCTGAAGACTGTATTAATTCCAGCCACTTCACTGGAAATATCCAGAAGACTGATATGCTCCCAATGAGATCTGCCACCGCCCACCCCAGTGGCATGATGCCAGTGGTCCGTGACAACATGCCAGCAGCACTAGGCACTGTGTAGCCTCTCTCTTGACCCACTTGTCTTGACCCAGAGCACTCCACCTCCCATTGTTTCTAATCCTTCCAGCACAGGACCTCCTGCCTCGTCTTCCTGCTTATTCTCTTGTTGCAATCCATTTCAGTGTGAATGAGGGAGGTCAGGGGGTCCCATCGGTTCCACTCTTCCCAGCACTTGTGCCCTAGGACATAGTATCTACTCAAGGAACAGCTCTGGGATGACAAGCAGTCTAAGACTGCACCTCAAAGCTGAGGCTCAGTCCTGTTTCTCTTATTGTAGCTTCACTCTTAGACCAGAACTGGCCTCCCCACGTTCACCCTAGTTCACAGAGCAGGACTAGACATGCAGCCTAAGGCTAAGTCCATACAGGCCAAGGGCAGTCTGAAAGCTGTCCCTCTCCAAGGTCTGGGTGAGAGTCAAGTGGCTAAAGGCCACAAGGGGCAGCCAGGCAGAGAGCCCTAATGCCAAAGGTAATTGAGAGGTTTTGGATGAGAAATTCAAGGCTGAGACTTTCTGGAAAGAGCACCAAGGGGAGAAAGACAAAAACTCAGAGCTACACACATAGCATCCATGGAGCCCAAGACTAGGGGAAATCACATCCCAACACTTCTCTGCACACTCAAAGGACAAGGAAGCTGACTTGTGGTTTTCCTTATCCCATAGCTCATGCCCAGTGATGGCTGCCATGTGCCATAATACTGTGGAAGAGTCTGCATTCCACAAACACGGACTCTCACAAGTCTGACATTCCCCATAGGGACCCCTGCTTCATCAGCATTAGATCTGATCAAGCCTGGGTCTCAGCTTGGTCTCTGTGGTCTAAGAGCAAATGGAAAGGAAAATCCACACATTTGGATATTGGCTCCAAACCAACTAGCATGGTCGCCTGCGCATGCAATGCACCTAGGCTTAGAACTGAAGAGCGAGAGACGAAAAATAACAGGATTGGTGACAGAAGAAAGTGGCCGGTCTCCGCATCACCTCTGCAACACTCACCCTCGGAAAAGGGCATCTGCCACCACCATGAGTGCAAATGCCCAGTGAGGAGGGGCTATGCTGGACTCTCCTGGAGGGTGGGGTGTGGACACATGTTTGATGGACAGGAAAGTGGCCGCTCCTGAGATGGGGGGAGGGTGAATTACTTTCCTAAGGCTGCTGCAACAAAGTGCCACAAACTGGGTGACTGAAAACAGAGATGCATTGCCTCACTGTTGTGGAGGCCAGAAGTCTCCAATCAAGGTGTCAGCAGGACCATGCTTCCCCTGACCTCTGTAGGGAAATGATTCTTAGCCTCTTCCTCAATGCTGATGGTCTATTGGAAATGGGAGACACCTGGCTCATAGCTGCATAATTCGAATTTCTGTCTTTGTCTTTGTCGGCGCACGGCTTTCCACCTGTGTGTCTCCATGTCTCTATTTTCATCTTGTAGGGAAGTCAGGATTAGTGCCCTCCCCCCACTCCAGGATAACCTCATCTTAACTAAGTACATCTGCAATGACCCTATTTCCCAAAAAGGTCATTTTCTGAGGTACTGGATTCCAGCATATTTATTTTGGAAGAACATAATAAAACCCACAACAGAGGTGTTGAATAAGACAGTGGGCCAGAGGTTCCATGACTGTCAAGATCCAGTGTCCTGGGGGCATGGCAGGAAGACGGCCGACCTTCAGGAGAAAGAGCTACATGGAGAGGCAGGACCCAGGACCCAGGCATCTCAGCCTCGGCAAAAATCTGATGCTCAAACTGGGCACGGAAGTCGTGACCCTGCCCACACCGGGCCTCATGTGCTTGGACAAGATGGCCATTGAAGGCTGTGGACCAGCACACATTCCCTGTGGATACCGGCCAAAGTGGCTTGAGAGCACACAGCCCAGGGTAGGAGCCCCATGGGGACCGAAATCAAATCCTACAACTACCAGGCTCTGGCCTTGAAGTCAAGATTATTTTGATTTAGAAAAAAAAAAAAAAGGAATGTAAACCTAGTTCTTAAATCCAACTCATGTGGTGATTTTAAACTTATAGTAAGTTTTCAAATTTATAGACTATAAACATAATCACACTCTTATTTCCATGCACCACACAAGGACCGACCCTCAGGATACAGAAAACATGAGTGAACATGGCAAACAGGGTCAGAAATGGACAGAAAGAGGCCAAATGTAGGTGTCAGCAGGGAATAACGATGAACCTGGAGAAACCAGTGTTGGTCCAGATCCCCTCCCCCCTCTAAATCCTTGCAGAAAAGAATATTAATAAAATGTAACTCCAAATCCGATCCCGGAGCAGTAACAGAACACCCGTGCCAAACTTCACAGCCGTGGGAAGGACGTATGTAGCTGAGCAATCTGTGGACAGCATTTCTCGGCTGAAATTCTTGAAAGCTCATCGTGCTCAGGCCAAAATGCTCTGGAAATCAAGTCCCGTGGAAAATGCAAACGTTATGAATTGCACATGTGGCCACAAAGCCAGCCCTGCCGCTCTGAGTGAAAAGATTTGCACAGAAATCTGTCCCCACGCCGAAGACCACCAGGGCTGAGGTAGAGCATACCAGGGGTCCCAGAGAGGATAGGAGACTCACTCAGCCTTTGGGATTTTCTTGGCAAACTCCAGAAACTACAAGCAGAGGCCTGTACTGGAATCAGACATGATAGACAGAGGGGCCACTTCCCTTTGCCTGAGGGGGCGTCCCTGGAGAAGCAGCACCCGAAGGGCGAAGTGAGGGGCAAAGTGAATCCTTCTCCAGCTACTTACCCTGTTTGTCCCTCCCTTTCCTTATCTGTGAGTCAAGGATCACACAGAACTTGCCTCGTGGGGTGGCTGGGAGGGTGCTAGGGATTCATATACATGAAGCTCTAAGAAAGACCCTGACCCTTCAGAACAGCCAACATAAACCCTCACCTGCAGTGAGCACTCCAGCAAAGCTGAAGTTTCAAATCTCTCCCTGAAGTTGCTTCTCTTCCAGCACCCCTCCTAAATTTTCATTTTTACTTTATAGATCTCAGATTGCCTTCCCACTTTGTCTCCCAACAACCTCTTCCCAATCTGGAGAGCTTCCCGCTCCCTGTCATAGGATCTAAGGACAGGAAAGGCCCTCCTCAGTCCCTCAGCTTCCGCCCCTGCCCCAAGGCAGAGCTCTGTTCACACCGACTCCGACAGATGGTTGTCGTTTCCAGACAGGAAATATTTATCGAGCATCCACTCTGGGCCAAGCCTTGTGTTCAGAGCTGCTAGGAATACGCACAGGAGTGGGGTGGGCTGAGCTCCCACAGTCTGTGTCGGGGAACTGGAAATCAGGACTGAATGCTGCAGTCTTGAGGCACAATTTCTTCTTCTCAGGGAAACCTCCATTGTTGCTCCCGTGGCCTTCAACTGATTGGATGAGGCCCACCGTTATTAAGGGTAATCTCTTTTACTTAAAGTCAACTGATCATAGATGCTAACCACATCCAAATCAGTGTGTAATTAAATAACTGGCTACCGTAGCATCACCAAGTTGACATATAAAATTAACCATCACACACAGGTTCATTTGTCCTTGCTTTCTCCACTTCAGGTCCACCTTTCTCCCTGCCCACCAGTTCTGTGACCTACAGCAACCTCAGGCCCAACATGAGATGCAGGGAGGGTAGCTTTCTGCTGACGTACTCATCAGCTCCCACACTGGCATTCACTCTTCATCCCGAAAACAATTCCATTTCACTCAT
Organism: Puma concolor; assembly: GCF_028749965.1. Classification (NCBI taxonomy): domain Eukaryota; kingdom Metazoa; phylum Chordata; class Mammalia; order Carnivora; family Felidae; genus Puma; species Puma concolor. The sequence continues at coordinate 128,523,882 of NC_141667.1, forward strand.
AACAGTGGGACTTTATACCCTGCCTTCCCCTCGGATTTATTCAATTTATGTGCTCATGGGTCCCATCCGGACAGAAGTGGCATACCTTGGAACTGTCCCCAGAGTTACCCAGGAGGATGTCACAGAGACTGCTCACATATAGATGCCTTGCTGGCAGCATTTCTGCTACTCCAGATGCTTCCAGAGAAGATGCCAGAAGAAGATGCTGGCCACTCGGTGCTTCTGGCTGCAGCACACTTACAGGAAGTGGCAGCTCAAGACCGACCTCTGCAGGGGCTGAGTGCTGGAGAGAGTGTACCTTCCAAGACCTTGGCACGTGAGATACACTAAAACCGGGAAGAGGAGGTCTCTTCCTTCTTCACGTCCCCTCAGGGCTCTCTCCTGGTCAGATGTAACAATGTGCCAGCTGGCAAAGAAGAACCAATTGTGCAAAGCCCATGCCCACCCTCCATTCTGACAGAGCCCGAGAAGAGGGGTAGATTTGGAGCTGAGAAGCAATAAATTGAATGAACTAGCACAGTCCACTCCTTCCGCTGCTCAGTTTCCACCTGGGCACTTGTACACACACTTGAACTTGTACGTAACAATGAAACAATGCTGTCTTCTTTCCATCTAATATGATACAGCTGTCTTCCTTCCAAGTGAGGAGTTTTTCACACTACCCCAAAAGGAAGAGACCCGCAGTCCTAATGGCCAGTGGCTCTAGCACCATAGCTATATTTACTCCTCAGATCCATCACCGACCCAATGAATAATCTGTCACCTAAAGACTACACTGTAAAGTTAACCTTCAACACCTTGTATAGAAAATACAAATGGAAAGAGAAGAAATTAGTTAGCATATACAAATACACACACACACACACACACACACACACACAAAATAGACAAGTGAAAATATGCAAAGCTAATAAGAGTTCTATGGAGTATAACTGGTCTTGAGGCCAGAATTGCCCTCTATGGCTTTCTTCCTCCACCAACCATTCTGTGCTTCTCCCACTCTCACTCAGGACCTCAGCCGCCTGGGTGTTTTACTTGGCGGAGGGTCTCAACCCTCAATTCCTGAAGAGTCCTTAGACACCTTGCCTGTTTTTAGTTGCTGAGGTTTTCCGTTAACCTCTGCCACTGGGCATGGCAATACAGCAAGGAGCCCCAGAGAATCCCTTGGGTTCCAGAAATACTCTTCCTTTCTTCCATTGTGCAGCTGCAGCCCAATTATCCTGGGTAATCAGGATCAATCACTCTGGCCAGAAGGCCAACTCCCTTTTGTCGATTCAGTGGCATAAGGAGCCCAGACCAGCAAGGTCTCATCTTTCCACTTCATGGAATCACATCTGTAGCCCATGTGAAGCATTCTCCACTTGGGGACTAAAACCTACAAACCAGCAGAGCTCATGGACACCTGAACAGGAGGCAAAAATTCTGGGTGTGGATCACTGGGCATGAGAGTGAGAGATGCATCTCCCATTTCTACCCTTTGATTCCTGGCCCCATGTATTCTGACTGTTGTGGAGACAGCACCATATTGCGGTTTGTGACTCAAAGCATATACTGTATCATGTAACACAGAACCCCATCCTTTCAGGATGTTGTTTCGCAAAAGGCACTACAACAGAGTCTCCAGTAAGTCACTGCACCTTCTAATGAACCCAGCCACATCCAGTTAATGTGGTTAAGATCCCTTAATTCCATGGAATGGGCATCAGCCCACAGCTACACTTCTTTGCTAAGAAATGGGCTGCTGTTCAGAAGCAATGCTATGGATGGGGTGCCTGGGTGGCTCAGTGGGTTGAGCATCTGACTGGCTCAGGTCATGATCTCAACGTTTCGTGGGTTCAAGCCTCGCGTCGGGCTTTGTGCTGACAGCATGGAGCCTGGAGCCTGCTTCCAGCTCTGTGTCTCCCCCTCTCTCTCTGCCCCTCCCCTGTCATGCTCTCTCTCTCTCTCTCTCTCTCAAAACCAAATAAACATTTAAAAAAATTAAAAAGACAAAAAAAGAAGCAATGTTATGGAGAATGCCATGGTGGTAGATAAGGCATTCTGTGAATCACGGATGGTGGTGCTACAGACACACTACGTGCAAATCCGTATGTAGAATATATGTCTATTCCAATGATGACAAATATCTGCCTCCTTCATGACAAAAGAAGTCCAATGTAATCAACATGCCACTAGGTGGCTGCATGGTTACCCCAGGGAATGATGTTATATCAAGGGCTCAGTCTTGGTTTCTGCTGTAGGCTCATTAGGCACCTAACAGCAGTATGAGCACGTGTACTGCTAAGCCCCTGAATAGCTTCCATGCCTGCCACCATGGCTCCTTTGTTCATGGGCCCACTGAGCGAGCCCTGGAGTGGCTGGGTAAAGAGGTTGACTGATGTCTACAGACTATATAATTTTGTTCACCTGCTGATTAACCTTCTTCTCTACAGCAGAAACCCTCTGAGCATTCATATGAGACACAAACATCTTCACTGTTTGTGCCTATTCTCAGGGAGGTCCATCCAATACCTCTTTCCCCAGACTTTCTTGTCAGTAATCTTCCAATCATGTTCCTTCCAAGTTCCTGACTATCCAGCCAAACACCATTAGTAAGTGCCTATAAATCTATGTAGATCCATACTTCTAGCCATCTCTCAGTTCACACTAGTGGACAACCAAGCGTATTGTTCAACGTTCTGCCATAGGACATGGATACCGCACAGCAATGCAAATGGAAAAAAAATCAATATAAAGAATTATTAATAGAATATTGGATTAGATTAATAGGAGATTAATGGGGACCTGGGTAATAAGCGTTAAAAAGAAGTCTAAAGAATCCAAGAATATTAGGTATATAGGAGCAGCCTCTACCCGTAGAACGGAGATAGTGTCCTAGTGACCAAGGGAGAGCCTCCTGCCTGATCAAGGACTGGGATTCAGACCTCAGAGAGGGCAGAGCCATGGCGCATTGGAGGTCACAAAAGCCAGTAGATGCCCCACTACTGGGACTTGCCAGGAATTTGCCCTCTGGGAGGTTAGGAGAGGTGTCCACAGGGAAGTGCCATAGTCCAGAATTCTCTATAAAGCCACCTGAGAGAGTGCTGGAGGAGGCCATTCACAAGGATTCCCTGGCTGGTGGCATTCCACTGGGAAACTTCCAGAGAAGGTGCTGGGAGAAGCTGCTAGCCACTGGGTACTGCAGGAGATCAAGACACCACATCTGCAGGAGCCAGACACTAGAGAAAGGTGTCCCCTAAAGGAGCCTGACACAGCAGAAACCATATGCTCTCAGGACCTGAGCACTAGACAAAGCATGATCGGCAGGAGTCTGGTGAATGAGGCTCATGGAAACCAGAAAGAGGAAACTCCGTTCTCCAGTATCCCTCAATGTCCTCTCTTGACGAGGCTTAGAATCATGTCAGCTGGCATGGAAAAAAATTTACAAAGCCCATCTCCATTATCACAGAGCAGGCAGATACAATGACTTTGGAGCTGAATGGCAATAAACTGAAAACCGGCATGGGGTTGGGGAACACTAGGAGATGGGCTCAGAGAGGATGGTAGGAAGCAGACGAACACATGCAGGGCATTTTCTATGCATAATCTGAGCAATAAAACTCTTCATCAGGAGACAGGGCCAGAGTAATCAGGAAAGACTGCCAGCAGGAGAAAGACTGTGACCTTCCACCACCCCAACAAGATCATCAGCTCAACCCATGGGTAGGGGCTGCCTGAGTGTTTTCAGTTCTGTTAAAGTCTAAGCAAACCACGCTTATAAAGCAACTTCTGTGAGTCTGACATTGACCTGGCAGTCTTGTCTCATTTCCCCAGGACCTGGCCAAGGCCAGGCTAACAGTAGGTGCTTAATAATCAGTGACTTTGAGAGTTTTCCAGCTCCACTCCAGCAGCATGTAACCCCACTTTACTTCAGGGTCATCGTTTGCAGACACAGCAGTCTCCCTATGATCCCAGTTAGTTCCTGAAAAGTCACTTTCTGTCTGGAAGGCTCCTTCCTCCCCATGTGAAGGAAGTGTCACCCTCAATTGCTCTCCTGCAGCTCTGACCTCCTGGGTGCTGGGCAAAGTCCCTCCATCCTACAACTGAGAGAGTTTGGAGTATGGTGATGGAAAGAGGAGAGGGGAAGAGCGGTCCTTGAGATATCTTGGTGCTGGACACAAATTTGGTCTCTTCAACCTTTGCCCTTTGTAAGTCAGGATTTAAGAAAGACAAGTGCAGGGGCGCCTGGGTGGCTTAGTCGGTTGAGCGTCCGGCTTCGGCTCAGGTCATGATCTCACAGTTTGTGAGTTCGAGCCCAGCGTCGGGCTCTGCACTGACAACTCAGAGCCTGGAGCCTGCTTCGCATTCTGTGTCTCCCTCTCTCTCTGCTCCTCCCCCGCTCGTGCTCTGTCTCTGTCCCTCTCTCTGTCTCTGTCTCTCTCTCAAAAAATAAATAAACATTAAAAAAAAAAAAAGAAAGAGAAGTGAAGAAGCAAACAGCCCTCTGGGATCCCTAGGACATTGGGTTAAGGAAGACTGGTCACTGCACTCTTAATCTTGTAATGTCTCCAAGTTGTGGCCTTGATTTCATAAGTATCTATGTTCAGGGCTCCCTAAGTGAAAAATATCTCGGACAATGAACATTCCCAGAGAGATCCACAGTCTTCTCCAAGGCTTTTGAGATCTTGGATGAACTGCTCATATATGCTCTCCCCCCGCTCACCGCCCTCTGCTGCTCTGGCTCACCCATAACCTCCCCCAAAGAAGTCAGATCCAACATGCACTAAGTCTGTGCCTAGATGGCCATTATCCTTCTCAGCTTGGCTTCAAGAGGGTGTCTAGGGCACTACTCCTAGGGGTCACGTAGGAGAACAGAGTCCGACCCCTGGAAGAAGCAGAGCGGCTAGGGCAGCAGCTGCTGATGGTCTAATGAGCTTCTCCAAGTCTAATGAGCAAAGGAATCACCCTGGAATCTTGTTGAAATGCAGGTCCTGATTCAGAAGGTTTAGGGAAGGCCCAGGCGATTCTGTACTTCCTACAACTTCAAGGATGCCAGAGGGGCACCTGGGTGGCTCAGTCGGTTAAGCGTCCGACTTCGACTCAGGTCACAATCTCGCGGTCCGTGAGTTCGAGCCCCGCGTCGGGCTCTGGGCTGATGGCTCGGAGCCTGGAGCCTGTTTCCGATTCTGTGTCTCCCTCTCTCTCTCTCTGCCCCTCCCCCGTTCATGCTCTGTCTCTCTCTGTCTCAAAAATAAATAAACATTAAAAAAATTTTTTTTGTTTTTTTTTTTTTTTTTTTTTTTTTTTTTTTTTTTTTTATTTATTTTTGGGACAGAGAGAGACAGAGCATGAACGGGGGAGGGGCAGAGAGAGAGAGAGGGAGACACAGAATCGGAAACAGGCTCCAGGCTCCGAGCCATCAGCCCAGAGCCCGACGCGGGGCTCGAACTCACGGACCGCGAGATCGTGACCTGAGTCGAAGTCGGAGGCTTAACCGACTGCGCCACCCAGGCGCCCCAAAAAAATTTTTTTTAAAAAAAGAGATGCCACAGCTGCCAACCCATGGACTACACTTTGAGTAGCAAGGGTATAGACTATGCGGCCTAGAGAACCACGTGGACACAGGAACCCACCAATCCAAAGGCTACAGGCTCTGACAAGTTCTAGGAAGTCAGACAAAGCTTCCCAGAGTTGCTGACACTGGACTGGGTCTCAAGGACCAGGAGGTTTTGCAGGGAAGGAGGTGTCTATGCAGGGGTGCACCCAACAGTCTGCAGAGGAGGCAGCACCCTCACTTCCTCCTGCCACAACTATCATATCACTCTCTCCTGTCCTGCCTGACCCATCCATGCGTTTTTCCTGCTCAGCACGCCCAACTTCCCGGAGTTGGGTCAAGTACATGCTGTGTGCCAAGGTCAAGTTCCTCTTCCCACTCTGGTTCCTTCTCTGACCGAGGAGGGGAGGAGGAGGGCACTTTAGGAGGAACTCCTGCCTACTCTCTCCTCAAGCAATTATGGGCCAGCAGAAACAATGGGACTGCAGGAGACATAAACAGGCCTATGTTGGGGAACTGTGAATAATCACAAGAAAAGGACAAAAGAAAAGGCCCCTGAGATGACTGGTGAGGGAAGTGGGTGGAGGTGGGAAAGTCTCCATTAATTCATTCTTATTGAATGAGCCCCCGTGGAGCCGTGATTTTCAGCTTCTGAGTCAAGCGTATGGCATTTAAACTGCATGGATATTCCACTTAATCCTGTGGGCAAAGCTCGTCCACTCCCAAGATGCTGATGGGCACACACGAACGGTCCTCTTTCCGTCCTGCTCCAAAGCCACCCTCTCCTCAGGACCACAGCCAAGCTAATCCGACACATCCATCTTTGAGGCCTCCACCCCCCTCATTCAAACCTTTGTCAGCTCAGCCCTTTCTGGCTTGAGAGCCTTCCCCTGGGGATGCTCTGCCCTCCTCCCTCGGGACACTGGCTCCTGCCAACCCTTCAAGTCTCAGAGTAAAGTCACCTCCACAGAGAGGGCCCACTCTCTGTCTTCCACTTGTCACTGCCTCCTCATCTGGGGTTCACTTGCTGATGCTGTTTTTGTTCTGCCAGGATCCAGCGACCGTCAAGTCAGGTACCTTCTAGACATTCAAGAGACCTCACTGACGGGAAAAATAAAGCCCTTAGTCTCACGTCCCCCTCATGACAGGTTCCCCGGCTAAGTGACACCACATTGATCATGTACAGGATTTCTGTCTAAGTCAGGTTGTTGGTCACAGACCTCCTTCTCTGTCCCAAAGCAATCTCATCCCAGAAACCCAAGGGCCCCCCACTTAGTGGCTCCTGCAGATGCTATGACTGTCACACATCCCCAAGTGAGGAACAGTCACAGGCCAGGGTTTGGCCCCCATTGCCTCCGCTCCATTTTCCCATAAAGCGGTTAGCTGGGGACCTTATTCCTAGTTGTTTGGCTCCGACCAGAATTCAAAGCTGGGAGTGTGTGCAACAGGGAGTGTGTAGGACCCTCTGGAAAGGGGAGCTGGAAGGTCAGGGATGGAGGCTTCAAGCCCTTGTTTCTGGGAGACACTTGAAACAGTGTTACCACAAGCAGCAGAGAAAGAGGGGTCCCAGGCTGTCTGTATGCGCCAGCTCTGAGCAGTTCTGAGAAGTCCCTCAGGACACCAGTGCCACAGCCCCGGAAGACCAGCTCGCCACCCCCTGGCCCTTTTCTGCCTCCCCTTCCTTTACTGTCCTCATCCACAGGCATCAGCAAGCAGAAAGGGCCTAAGGACTGTTTACATTCTTGCCATTTTGGCTTGTGTTTAGACTTACTAAAAAACACATCTTAAACATTTATAAGCAATCATAGGCCCTCGTGGATTTCAAATAAACTTTCCTATAAACCAGTCAACTTCAGAGTATCTATTCCCCCCCCCCCCAAGAATCATAAACCCGCAGAGCTGGTAAGCCCTTAAACATCCCAGTGTCCTTGTTTTTTGGAGAAATGAGGGCCTGGGATGGAAAGGGACCTGCCCAAGCTCACAGGGTGCTATGCAGGGCTGGAACAGAGGGCTCCAGCTTCCAGAGCCCAGCATTTCCATTTCATGTGTGAAAAATCTGAGCCCATCAGCACATTGCCTCTGTAGGCATGTGGTTCTAGTTTTTAAGAGAACAAACTGATTTGAGGTTTCAAAATATTAAGCACTTAGGGTTTGGAGAAGGAATGTGTGTTAAGTGCACATTCTTGGTTGTGAGCCATCCCCCAGCGCCGGGCAGGCTGGCTGCCTGATGTGAGGGCCCTGAGACTCAGCGTGTCTGGGCATCTGCTGCACAGCTCCATAGCACAAGCCCCAAAACTGCTCACACTGCAGCCTGCTGCCACATCAAAGTGCCAGGCCTGAGAGGCAGCCCTCAGAGCAAGTCATGAAAGAGGCTGACAGGGGACCTGTCCTCTCAGTGCAAGGCTAGGGCTAAGGGTCTTCATCTTAAACTCTCGGGGCACCTGGGTGGCTCAGTCGGTTAAGCGTCCAACTTCGGTTCAGGTTATGATCTCACAGGTCACGGGTTCAAGCCCCGCGTCAGGCTCTGTGCTGACAGCTCGGAGCCTGGAACCTGCTTCGGGTTCTGTGTCTCCTTCTCTCTCTGCCCCTCCCCCGTTCATGCTCTGTCACTCTCTTCCAAGAAAAAACATTAAAACACACACACACACACACACACACACACACACACACACACACACACACAAACCTCTCCCCCAGGTTCTGTACTAATAAGGGGACTACAGACTGAGGAATGGAGATCCCTGCTGAGGTGGCTTATCTCAAGCTGGTAAACATCTCTTAGAGCCCTCAGAAGCCTCCCCAGGGCCTAAAGCCAGAAAGGAAGGGTCTAGCTTGAGTCTGGAAGATGCCATGCAGGCCCTAAGCCCTCTGGGTCACCACCTTTCTCTCTCCACAACCACAGGCCATGACAGGAAACTGAACAAAGCTCTTTCTAAACCTCTAGAGTGGGACTTCCTAGAAAGGCTCTGAGGGCCAAGGCCTATGCTCCAAGGAGTCAGGTTGCAGTAAGAGTTGTGGCCTGGGGGTTCCATCACAGGGCCCATTCTGTAGAGTATACTGGACCCTGTGCTGGCTTGGGATGGGAGGGAGGACCAAGGCTGGCTGGGAAGCCTCTGCTGGCTTGGGATCCTTGGGAAGCCAGAAGGTGACCCCTTCCCAGCCATAGAGCTAATGCAAAGACTTTGTGGCCTCTTCCCCTGTCCCTATGCCCAAAGCTCAGACGACTCCTTTTCCAAATGCCCTAGGCCCCATCCTCCATCAAGTTGGGAGGCCAAGGCTTGCTGGAACAATGAGGACTGCCACCTTGAGCCTTAACTGTCTCCCCAGAGCACAGAGATTTTAGGCAAGATGTTTTCAGAGCAAAGAAACTGATTGCATAATCCAGACTTCAGTTGTGCTTGGCCATGTGCATGACTGTGCTGTATTTGAGATGAGAAAGGACACTACTGCTAATTTCAGGGACCTATAGACCAACAAGAGATGCCTAATAAAAGTAAGTCCAGGGGCACCTAGGTGGCTCACTTGGTTAAGCGTCCAACTCATGATTTTGGCTCAGGTCACGATCTCAGTCATGAGATAGAGCCCTGTGTCAGGCTCCGCACTGAGCATGGAGGCTGCTTTGGATTCTCTCTCTACCACTCTCTCTGTCCCTCCCCTGCTTGTATGTGAGCCCCGCCCCCTCAAATAAACATTATTTTTAAAAAAGCAAGTCTAAATGCAATGTAGTTCCCTGGATTTGATTGGAAACCAAAAAGGGACACTGGTAGAAAAACTGGCAAATCTAAATTAAATCTTGAGTTTAGTTAATAGTAATATACCAAAGTTGGTTTCTTCCTCTTGACAAATGTACCACCACTATAGAAGATGCTAATGGAGGAAACTGTTACAGGTGGGGGGTAACAGGGTATAAAAGGGTAAGGAGTATATGAGAACACTCTACTATCTTTGCAACTTCTCTGTAAACCTAAAATTATTCCAAAATAAAACATTTATTTATTTATTTATTTTAATTTTTTTTTCAACGTTTTTTATTTATTTTTGGGACAGAGAGAGACAGAGCATGAACGGGGGAGGGGCAGAGAGAGAGGGAGACACAGAATCGGAAACAGGCTCCAGGCTCTGAGCCATCAGCCCAGAGCCTGACGCGGGGCTCGAACTCACGGACCGCGAGATCGTGACCTGGCTGAAGTCGGACGCTTAACCGACTGCGCCACCCAGGCGCCCCCAAAATAAAATATTTATACGAAATAGTAACCACCGGGGTACCTGGGTGGCTTAGTCAATTAAGCATCCAACTTTGGTTTAATGGTAATGATGATCTCACAGTTGTGAGTTCGAGCCCCATGTCGGGCTGTGTGCTGACAGCAGGTACAGATCCTGTGTCTCCCTCTCTCTGCCCCTCCCCGACTCGCACTCTGTCTCTCTCAAAATAAAAGTTAAAAAAACTAATAAAAAATCATAAAAATAAAAAAAAAAGTAACCACTGATTGCGCAATCACTACGTTGTCAGTCACAGGACTGAGTACTTCCTATGCATTATCTCATTTAACCTTCCCAAAAACTTTTTGGAGGCTGCAATTATAGTCTCCATTTACAGTAAAGGAAAATGAGGCCTGCGCGCCAGACATCTTGATCTAGGTAGGCAGCAGGCAGGAGCTCAGAGGTCACTGCCGCTTGGAGGAGCAGAGACAAGCCACATGTACAGTCCTATGTATGGAAGGACTCTTGGATTAACTCATTAAATGGAAACCCAAGTCCAAGTAAAAACGTGAGAGACTTTTGCCATAAGGCCTCCGAGACACTTGTGGGACTTCCGAACTCCCTCCAGAACCCACCCGAGAGAAGTGCTCCTCCCCGCCCAGTGTCAGCACTGAGAGCCGCCATCCCTCCCTGCAACATGTAACTCCTTCCAGCGGGAAATTAAATTCCCTCCTACTCCCTCCTCAAGAGACTTGGAACGTAGTCCTCAGAAACTTACCAAGGGAAAATTCTTTCTTCCTTCTAAGATTTTTTTTTTAAAGACTCAAAACACTTCCTAGGGCTCTTTTTCACACAAACAGAAATCATGTAGCTATTCCCTAGTCCCTGGTTAAAGCACGAGGCCCTCCTTCCACCTGCTGTCTGACCGTGCCCATAGTATGTCCGACGGCCTTGCCCTTCTCGCCCCTCCTCAGCCCTGCACTTCAATACCAGGAACTGCTAAGTCAGGAGGAGGTGTAGCTCTCTCCCCAGCTAGTCTGTTAGCAGGGGGCAGATCCTCATCTCTGGGTTTTCTCTTTTAAGCCTCTGTGCTCTACTAAGTGCTGGAAAATACATCAAGGATGAGCTGGGTGAAGAACAGACCAACCCATGGAGCGTGTTTACGTGTGGGGCTCAATGGTCTCTGCTCCGCTCTCAATTTCAACCATGAGCAAAGGAACCAGGCCAGCCTGTCTTTCCTGAAAACACTTCTCTAAGAAGAGCTATGACCCGAGGCAGACCCAGCAGAACTTGGGGAACTCGGGGCAACCATGTCATGGCAACTCAGCTTGAACTAGAACTCAATATATGTGTCAGGTTGCTGAATTGCTCTTCGTGGCTGAATCAATCTCGTGAGGAAAAGTTCCCCATTTCGTCCTCAAGGTTTTAACCACTTCCTGGTGGTGACTCCAGTGAGCAAGGCCACAGCTGAGATGCTGATGGTCATTTGGGGGTATTTCAGGCTCAGTGAATAATTATGTGAACAAAATAACACAAAGCAGTTGCCAACAGCTATTAGCCCCGTGAAAAATAACAATGGAAAACTCGGCTGACTGGCTATCAAAGGGCCCTCATGGAAGGGAAGAAACCAGCTGTGGTTTAACATCTGTAAACTCAAAACACAACGTGAAAGAAGCATACAACCAAAGGGAAAACTGTCCACAAGTCCTTACCCTCGGAATTATATCAAGGCTCCCGTACACCACTTGATTGGCCAAGAGCTGGTTCCATTCCAAACTAGTGAGCACCTGAGCAGTGCAGAGGAGGCCTTGCTGGGACTTTGGCTGCCTTTGAATGGTGACAGAACAAGAGACAGGAGACTTATTCCCATTGCCCCCGATACAAGTTACTCCCCCCTGCAGAGACTGCACTCTGGTGAGTGAGTACTTTCCCCTATGGGTATTCCAGCCCTGTCAACAGTGATGGCAAGGGAAGGCCCCCGGCGAGGCCACCTCCTCGCAGGTGAAATCAGCACTAGGTGACAACCTCATCATCAACTCACACCTGCAAAGGTGGCCTCCCAGGCGTGAGGATGAACAGGAAAACAATCTCCAGAAAACCCCTCAAGAGTTGTGCAAAGAGCATGGCTTTCAAATCAGAGACCTGGGTCTGACTCAGAGTCCCATTATCCATTAGCTGGGTGGCCTTGAGGAGGTGACGTAAACTCTCTGAGCTTTTGTTTCCTCATCTGCATTGCAGGGCAAGGTAAATCCTAGAGATAATGAATAAAAAGCATTCAGTATGGTGGCTGCTATGCTTATATACAGAATGCTGACTTTTTCATGAATGTTAGCAGGTGACACTATCCCTGGGAGGCTATCCACCTGTATACCTGGAGTTAATCAGCTATCTCCATCAACCCCAAATCTGCACTCAGATCAGATGCAGCACTGTCCCCCAATCCTTACAGCTCTGCCATCAGCTTCACAAAGTTAGACCTAAAATCTTAGCTGCCTGTGTCACCTTCTTGCTACCACAAATGCCAGGTTCCTACCACATCAGACTTCTGAGCATGCCCTGCTTAGTTGGGACACTGTGATACCTTTACTAAGACCGGTCCTCTGTTTGGGATTTTTTTCTCGCCATCTGCCCTTGTTGAAATTCTATATATCATCCAAAGTCTGTGTCATGAGTAGTCTTCTCTGAAGAGCTCTCCTGAATCTTTTTGTCAGAACAGCCACCTTGGCCATCCAGGCACAGTCTTATGTATACTATCAATTGCCTATCCTAAGGGCTAGACGAACATACCTCTTTTCTCTAATATCAGTCGTCTGGCTCTAGGAGGGTATGGGTTCTTCCATTAATAATGGGTCAAGTTACTTAATGCCTGAAACTTCAGTCGCCTCATCTGTAAAACAGGATGATAGTCATGGTGCCAAAAAATCCAGAGCTATTGGGAGCATTAAGCTATTTATGCAGGTGAAGGAGCCTGGCACATATTACTCCAGAAATATTGGTTGCTATTCTGAGAACCTGTGTGAGTAAATGGGGTTGCTGGCTCACTAGTCTGGAAGCTCCCCAAGGCCAAGAACTAGACCACCCTCCACAGAAAGAACATGGTTCCTCATAAGAGCACATGCTCTACAAATGTTGGCTGAATAGGATTTCCCTTGGGAGAGTTAGCCCTTTGAAGGCTGACACCACGTCCGTCCTGACCTCCCTGCATAGGACAGAGGGCAAGTCAACGCTTCATCAGCACCACAGGAGAGAGAGGTCCATGGGAGACAGGTTGTAATTGGAGATGACCTTCTCTGCAGCAAAGTGCCCTTCTCCACCTTGGCCCCACCAGGGCCCTGAAGGGTCTCTCCAGTCTCACCCTCTGCCTCCCACAATAAGAAAGAACTATTCTTGGCCCAATCCCACTCCTCACTTGAAGGTTCTTCACACAGGAGGTGAGAGACATTCTGAGGTAGCCACCATAGAAGGGGCTAGAAACTCAGCTTGGTCACCTCCTTAAGGGCCTCTGCATTTAGCGCCACATCGGGCAGGGTCACAAATGACCAAGGAACTGGGCTTCATTTTCATGGAGGCTGCAGCTGTTCTTGGCTTTTCCCCACTGCTCGTCTCGTCAGGAAACAACAGAGAAACATAATTGAGCAGCTGTGGCTGTAAAAAGAACCTGCTTCAGAACAATACGTTGTGTCCAGCAAAAATGTGTTACAGGCTGGTGATGGGACAGCTAATACATGTGATAGATGAGTTCACTCAACCCGCCCCCACACTGCTCTCTCTCTGCTTCCTCCCCTCTACGTCCTGGGCTCAAGACTGGATGTGCCACTCCCTCTAGCTCCCGTGACCCTAGGTCTCTCCCATGGAGCATATATGGGAGGCAGTCTCTCAATGCCATTGCAGAGCTCCTAAGTGATGTGGATGCCATCCGGGCCCCCTGCTCTTTTCTCTCTACTCTTGAGCACATGCCCATCAGATGCTACACCTGCATCATCAGGACCTGCCAACAAAGCTGTCATCCCATCCTCGGCCCCTCTTATGTCTAGATCCACTCGCTCTGGGTTTCTATGAGCTTGTAGCCAGGTTTGGCCAAACCATGCTTGCACACGTGTTGTTTTGAAATATTAGCACAGAATCCAAAACAATATTTCTCTTGGGTTCCTCTTCCAAGCCAACAGAGAAAGAACAGTTCCAAAAAAATAACACATTATTAACCAATGAATAAGAGCCAAGAAAACAATGCAGCCAGCATATTTATTCCAAACAGCTTGTTTAGAATGCAAATTGCAAATATATTTAATTCCACCAGGCATTCTGAAGAACCATGCTGAAGACCTCTTACAGCCAGCAGAGCCAAGAAAGTCACCCTAAGTGATTTGGCCCTGCTCCCTGGTCAGGGGCTGCCTAACACTGGTCACTCTTGGGTTCTCCTACATCAGGAGAACTAGGTCCATGTCAAAGGGCTCACCGTGAGAGCCCTGCTACCTCTCACACCTCCCACTTGAGAGCAACATTCCTCCATCCCATGCCTTTGCCTTGAGAGTGGCCATCTGGCCAGAGTCAGCAGCACTATCAAGAAGCTTCCCTCTAAACAAAGGCAACTTGCCCATGAGAAGAAAAAACAAACGCCACTAAGACAGCCTCCATTAATAGACATCAAAACTAGCCCCCAAGTGTGAAAATCCAAATCAATTTGATTTATGAAAACTAAGCAAACTTTCCAGTAGGTTTGGCACATCCACAGCACTGGAGAAAGGCCTTAATTATACTGCCTCTGCTCATTAAAGAGATAAGATCTTAGCAGAGACAAGCTATGTTTTGTCTTCAGAAAAAAACGTAAATCCATCTGGCCCCATATTTTATAGTCGTCAATAGCCCGAGGCCATGTGAAATGCCCAAAGTTTTCATCTTCTCAGGTCTGGGGGTGGAACAGAAATGAGACATCAACATGAGAGCTCTGAGGCTGGCAGCACAGTGATGATGGTGATGTATTGGAGCATTCCTATCTCTGCAGAGTCCCAGAGCTGAACACTGCACATGGACTAGATGAGATGCCAAAGCATAAAAAGCCAAAGGAAGAAACAGCCCTGCAGTTTATCACAAAAATACCTTCTCTTGGACCATCAATGGGAAGAAGACTCCTATTCTTAATGGTTCAGCTGGCTCCTCTTTCAGCCCAGAAAAGACCAATGCTCTCTGGGCATAAGCCTTTGAGTGTCCCAGAGCTACTCAATGAGGTTGTCCCAAATATCGACTAGAGAGTCAGTTGGTGTGAATGGAAAACTACGTGTGGGCAATAGGGTTCCAACACCCGGGAGAGCCTATCATCGTTCAAATGAAAGTGCCTTGGAGGAAACAGTGCTTTCTGCTGACTCTCACCCAGCAAAAGCCCCATAAGTTCCTCACTGCACAGTTAGGACTCAGCAAGAGTAAGTGTGTCAAACTCAGAAATGTTCCTTTACAAAGGTACTCTCATTCTTTGGACCTCTTTTCTTCCCTCTGTACTTTTCTATCATTCCTCCAAATGTTTTATATGTCTTATAAAATGTTTCTAAATTTGTATCTCCATGACAGGCTTCTTCCTCAAATCCTAGATTTTAAACCCAACTGCCAACTTGACATCTCAAATTTAACAGGTCTCAAAACCAAGCTGCTGATCAATCAATTTTATATATTGACCTTGTACCCCATGGTGTTGATAGAATCATTTCTTAATTCTAGTATTTTTCCCCTATAGGTTCTTTAGGGTTTTCTGCATACAAGATCATGTTGCCTATTAATAAAGATAGTTCTATTTCTTTCTTTACAATTTGTATGCCTTTCATTTCTTTTTCTTGCCTTATCTCACTGGCTAGGACCTCCAGTACAACGTTGAATAGAATTGGTGAAAATTGACATCCTTTCTTGTTCGTGATTTTAAGAGAAAAGTATTCAGTCTTTAATGAGAATACGATGTTAGCTGTAGGTTTGTTATAGATGCTGTTTATCAGGTTGAGAAAGTTCCCTACTGTTCCTAGTTTTCTGAGAATTTTCATTAAAAATGAGTGTTGAATTTTTGTCAAAGGCTCTTGCTATATTTATTGAAATGATCATATGGTTTCTGTTCTTTGTTCTTTTAATACCCTGAGTTACAATAATTAATTTCTAAACGTTAAATGAAGCTTATATTCCTAAAATAAATCTCAATTGGTCAAATATATATAATACTTTTTATATATTTCTGGATTCAATTTCCATATATTTTGTTAAGGTTTTTTGTTTTTTCTGTTTGGTTACATTCAGAAAAACATTAATATTTAGTTTCCTCTTTTGTGATATTTTGTCATATTTTACCATCAAAGTTACGTTGGCTTTATAAAACAAGTTGGAAATGTTTCCTCCCCTATTTGCCGAAACAGTGTTAGATTAGAATTACTTCTTTGCTGAATGTTTGATTGAATTCACCTGCAAAGCTCTTTGGGCCCGCAGTTTTCTTAGTAGAAACTTTTTTTTTTATCATGAATTTAACTTCTTTAATGGGTATTAAACTGTTCAGATTTTCTATTTTTTTTTTTGTCCATTTTACTGTGTTGTGTTTTCCAAAAAGTCTGCATTACATCTAAGTTGTCAAATTTCAGTGGCATAAAGTTGTTCATTATGTTCCCTTGCTATCCTTCTAATAAACGTAGGGCACACAGTGGGATCTCTTTCATTCCTGATAGTGGTAATTTGTGGCTTCTATGTTTTTCTTATTCAATCTTGCTAGGAGTTTATCACATTTAAAAATCTTTTTCACAGTGCCAACTTTGAACTTTGTTAATTTTCTGTTATGTTGCTGTTTGCTAGTGCATGGGTTTCTATTTTTACTTTTATTATTTCTTTCCTTGTATTTACTTTGTGTTTAAATTGCTCATCCCTTCCCAAATTCTTGAAGTGGAAATTTTAATCACTTCTTTTAAACTTTTCTCTTCTAATATAAATATTTAAAGCTGTAATTTTTCCTCTACTGCATTAATTGTACCCCAACCAATTTTAAGATGTTGTTTTCATTACCATTTTGTTTGAAATATTTCTTATTTCAAAAAAAAGAGAAACATGGATTTCTAATTTACCTTGAGATTTCATCTTGGAACTGGGTTCAAAACTATCTTTTAGGACACACTTATAAAATTATTTTGTTTGGAGTTTCCTAGACAGTTTACTGCTATCAGTTTCTACTTTCATGTTTTCTTGGTCAGAGAACATACTCGATAATTTTAGTCCTTTGAATTTCAATATTTGTAAATTATTACATGGGTCTGCAAATGTTCTAACTTTGTCAACATTCCATGTGCACCTGAAAAGAATGTTAATTCTGCAACTATTGAGTGTAGTTCTGTCAATTAAGTTGGTTGACCATATGCAAGTCTTCCACATGCCTACTGAGTGTGGATTTGTCTCTTTTTCCTTTTAGTTCTGTCTGTTTTGCTTCAAAAATTTGAAATTAGATTATAAGAAGCATATACATTTAGGATTGTTATGTCTCCTTTGTGAGTTAGTATTTCCATGGTTTTGAGATGTCCCCATATGCTTCATAATACTCTGTTTTGCCTAAAGTTGGTAGAGCCACACCAAGTTTCTTCTACTTCTCATTTGCATGGTAGGTTTTCCCATCCTTTACTTTCAATTTATCTGTGCTTTTATATTTAAAGTGCATCTTTATACACAGCATATAGTTAGGTCTTGCCTTTCTATCTAATCTTATCATCTCTGCCTTTTAGTCCATTTTCTTTTACTACCATTCTTTATATGCTTGGGTCTAAGTCGACCATTTTGCAGCTTATTTTCAATTTGTCCCATCTGTTTATCCTGTTTTATTGTGCTTCTGTTCCTCTTTTTCTGGCTTACTTTGAGTTAATCAAATATCTTTTTGAACTGAATAAAATTCAATTTTATTTCCTTAATTAGATTTTTAGCTATTTTGTTTTATATTTTAATGATTGCTATAGAGATTACAATATTCATCTTATCTGTAGGAGATGAACATTAACTAAACCTATTGGTAATCATTTACAATCATTTCAAATGTGGTAATTTCATAATGTATGTAAATAGGATCATCATGCTATGTATCTTAAACTTATACAGTGATGTATGTCAATTATTTCTCAATAAAACTGGGAAAAATTTATCTTCATTCATCACAGTCTACTTAGAATTAATATTTTACCATATTATAAAACATGTAAGAACCCTATTGAAAATATTTCATTTTACTTCCCATCCTCTGGGCTACTTTTGTCATGTATTTTCCTTCAACATACATCACAAAACCCTACAATGAATGTTATAATTTTTTTCCTTTAAATTGTCAAATGCAATTCAAATATTTTAAGAGAAAAAAGAAAAGAAAGCCTTTTATTC
Source organism: Puma concolor (assembly GCF_028749965.1). Classification (NCBI taxonomy): domain Eukaryota; kingdom Metazoa; phylum Chordata; class Mammalia; order Carnivora; family Felidae; genus Puma; species Puma concolor. Next base: position 128,541,985 of record NC_141667.1, read on the forward strand.
TTATCCACATATTCAACTTTCCTGGTGTCCTTTATTTCTTCCTATGAGAGCCAAGTTCCATGTGACATCATATTCTTTCACCCTAAAGCACTTTTCTTAGCATTGCTTGTAGGGCAGGTTTTCTGGCAAGAAATTTGCTCAGGTTTTGTTTATCTGTAACTTTCTTTATTCCACCTCATTTTTTAAAGATAATTTTGTTAGATACCAGATTCAGAATTCTGGCTTGACACTGTTCCATTCTCTTCCGGATTCAATTCATTCTGATAATAAGTCAGCCATTACTTATATTATGGTTCCTCTGTACATACTGTGGGTTTTCTCCTAGGCTGAAGATTTTTTTCTTTTTCATGTGTATTCAGCAGCTTGACTATAATGTCTCGTGACATGAAGTTTTAAAAAGTGAGTCTTGCTTGGGGAATTCTGAACTTCTTGGATCTAAGGTTGAGATTTCCAACAAATCTGGGAAATTTCTGGGCATTATTTCTTAAAGTATTTCTCCCTCTCATATCCTCATAGGCCTCCAATTACCCCTATATGAAACTGCTTAGTATTATCCTGTAGGTAAGTGAGTCTCTGTTTAGTTGGCACAATCTTTCTTCTCTCTGTTCAGATTTAATCATTTCTATTGATCTCTCTTCTAGTTCACTGACTCTTTCTTCTGGAGTCTCTAATATGACATTAATCCAGTTCAAGGAATTTTTCATTTTAGATACTGCATTTTCACTTTAAAACTTCCACTTCGTTTTTATAGTTTCCATCTGTTACCTCATTATGTCCATCTTTTCCTTTAAGGTCTTGGACAAATTTGTAATAGCAATTTTAAAATCCTTATTTGCTAATTACAACATCTGGGTCATCTTGTGGTCTTTATTTTTTCTTAACTAGTAGCCACATTTCACTGCTTCTTAGTATGTCTAGTAATTTTTTTCTTGTACTCCTGACACTGTCAATGGTGTCTTACAAAGTTCTGAAGAATGTCATCTTCCTTTAAAGGGTAGTGCTGTTGTTACAGAAGATAGTTAAATCATTTATCTTGATCCAATTGACTTTGGTTTTATTCTTCATCGGGGCTGGTCTAGTTTTGCTCCTCTGTGTTTATTCGTTTTTCCTTAATCTCAAGGTATGGTCCTTACTCTAGGGTGTGATCCTTATTACTAAAATAGGATCTTTCCAGGATATTAACTGAATGTTTGAAGTGCTCATTGTGTTCACTCCATTCTGACTTGACCATAACTTTGACATCACCTAGGTCTTGAGACTTCTAGTATTTCCATTCAGTTCTCAGATGCACAGAAGGCACTTTCTGCTAGGCTTTGTAGATTATCACCCTATATATGAACACCCAACCCCTCAGCCAAGAATCCACTAAGACTCCCACTTAAATTTCTGCAGTTTCCTCCCCTCCAATACCTTGCCCCATGGCATCTCCAAACTCTGATTTTTGCCTCATCAATCTACTTTAATTTTTTTCGTTTTTATATTTTATTCAGGGGGAAAAATCTGGTGATATGTGTCCATGGAATAGTAAGCTTTCTCAAAAACACAGAGAGCTATGAAACCAGAAATTCTAACTGTCCAGCATCTATGTAGCTATACTATAGCCCTTGACACACCAAAGTAACTTTCTTCTGATGTTCCTAGGATCATTATAAAGACACAGTTGGTAGTTAACAACCCTGGCCTTGCCAAATAACTTCTACTTGAAGGAGCATATTAAATGGGCTATTCACACCTGCTGGTGACTAAACATTACTTTTTGGCCCCATATTTTCCTTATTCTATCTGGTCATTTGATCAGACAGCTTCAGTGTGAGACTGGATGCTACATAAGGTCCTTTGTCTCTCTGCCCACCCAGTTTAAAAGTTGTAGTATCTTGGGGCACCTGGGTGGGTCAGTCGGTTAAGAGGACAACTTGGGCTCAGGTCATGATCTCGCGGTCCGTGAGTTCAAGCCCTACATCAGGCTCTGTGCTGACAGCTCAGAGCCTGGACCCTGCTTTGGATTCTGTGTAACCCCCTCTTTCTTCCCCTTCCCCACTCATGCTCTGTCTTGCTCTGTCTCTCAAAAATAAATGTTAAAAAATTTTTTAATGCTGTAGTATCTTATCCTTTTTGTTAGAAGAAGAGGGTAGGTTGAAAAGAGAGCAGAAATGTGAAAACAATTTGTCATTTACATGTTCTTCTGTTTTGTTGTTACTTTTTAATACAATATCCTGTCACTGGCTCTCTCAACAAGATGTGGATGTAGAGTCCATATAGCACTTAGAGTGGAAACTTATATTTCCTAAGGATTTGGTATTTATCATGCCTTTAGTAGCTTGATTTAGCAAGTGATATGCAAAGCATTGTATATAATTCAGTAACAAAATGAGCACAGCTTCATTTACTTGTAACTAACTTCCTTTATCTTCTGGTAAAGCCTTATTACTCAATGTATGGTTTGGACCTACAATTATTAGGTCATCTGGCTGCTAGTTACCAAAAAAGGCACTTAGCTCCATCCCAGATATACCAAATAATTTTAACAAGATTCTCTGATGATTTGCTTACACATTAAAAAGTTTAAGAAGTATTTTCTTAAAGTACTTGGTTGTTGTTCTGCAAGAAATAGGGAACTTTGGCCATTTCTCCAAAGACAAATATTTGCTTCACTTACAGCAATTGTACATACCTCTGCTCTTTTTTGTTTGTTTCAATACCAAAGCATAATGTAATCTTAAAAAAATTCTAAATATCAGTGAAACTTGACATATGTAGCACCAAAATGCACATAACTTCATAACTCATTGAAGTGAAAACATGAACAGCTAAGACCAAGTTCGCGCGTGCAGAGATGATGACATTGTCATGACTGCTCCCTGGCTGACAATAACTGCACTGTGCCATTAATTTCAGAGATGTTAAAATATGAAAAACAGAGAGAATGTGCACCTTAAAATTGATGAAATAGAGTAAGTGATGAAAAATATATTCATTCTTCATGCTGATTTAGGCTTTTCTGGAACTAGAAATCAAGGTTCCAGCAACAAACAAATATCCTTTGCAGTCCCTGTCATTGTGGCCTACCTGTTCAGCAGAGAGTTTGTGAATGGTTTCTCTGAACTTGACAAGAGGTTGATGCTGCTTTAACTAAGAACAGGGACTTGCGACTTCTAACCCACTCATGAACCACCATTTCTGTTGCTTATGAAGGGAACTTTCTTTGCTCTGCTGCATACCAGACTTTTCAGCACTCACATTTCTCTCCTGATGGAGAAACACATGATGAAAAAACACTTTTGCCAGAAGAGACTCCTCCTGGATTAAATAAAATTGCTGTACTCCTTACCCTGATCTTTAGCATGAAAAAACTAATGAGTTAAGGACCATGAGTAAAGGAACTCCTCAACAATTTTGCACCCAATTGTCCCTAAATGGTTTCAGAGGCTAGAGCTCCTTCAAGTTGGTAACGTCCTGCTCTTCTTTGTGTCCCTGTGTGCTTGGTAAGATTTCCTTTTCAAGCTGTGGCCGGAGAGGGGACTAGGGGAAGGAAGGGGGGTCGGTGGAAAGAGACAGGGAGAGAATATGAATTCATCTGGAAGTCTTGGGAATCCTGCAGCATCCACTTCCATACATAGCTTTCTTTGCTGGTTCAACTCCAGCAGGAGGATATGGTTTTTTGTGTAGACAGAACTAAGCCAAACATTTGGGCTTGTATTGGTTATTTTGCCAGTTCCTAACCAGCACGTGATGGAAAGTTTACTTGTTGGTTATTTGGGTTGACCACACTGATGATAAATTATAGATTCCAAAGGTCAGAGATGGGATCAGTTCAACTCACCCTGTATCAACTCCAAATCCAAACAGTTATTAAACAAATGCCAGTCAACACAGATACCATGAGTAACTGTGTTTGCTAAAAGGGGCTGGCTTGTCATCTTTTCTATTTTTCACTTCTAGTCCTAATGGATGCTTGCTCTCTCTCTCTCTCGCTCTCTCTCTCTCCCTCCCTCCCTCCCTCCCTCCACTGAGTCAGTACAGAACTTGGAAAATTCTTCCTCAATCCCACGGGAAGCAGACCACACTTCAACAGAGATGTACAACACGGTCTGGTTTGGCCAGCTACATCCCACATGTTTCCTGGTATTGCTCAACCTCAGGGGTAATGGAAGTTGAATACTGGCACCAGAGTCCAACATCTAAAGACTTTTGCTACTGTGTGTGCAGTTGCTACAGAGGATGTTTCTAATACAAGAACTATGGGTTTGTTCATTCCACATGTTGAGCTATTGATCGGCTTAACAATGGCTTTGTAAAATCTCCTGTCTGTCACTGAAACATGGGCAGATTCCGGCAGACATGGGTGTGTGTCTGAAGCTGCCCAGGGCTCCCTGTGGGAAGTGCTCTCTGCCCTAAGAAGTCAGCCATGCTAATTGGTCCTTTTCCATAGCATGGACAGCAGAAACAGCAAACCACGAGTCAGAAGTGACCTTTTCACAAATGGAAAGCCCCAGAGCAAATTCCTGCCCCTCATCATAGGACAAAGCACTTGAGAGTACTGACTGACTTATTCTCTTCCCCACTGAACACTAAGCAGCCAAAGAGGGGACTATATTTCATTCATTACTTCCCTAGAGTGCCCAGCCCAGGCTTGGCACCAAGTAGATTCTCTATTGCGTTTGTTGAATGAAATCAATTAGAAACATAATGTGCTAGATATGAGGTAACCTACAAGAGGACGATCAGGAGGTCAGGGGAAGGTCATTATCCAAGACCAATGAGTAATCACTCTTTTTACGAGAACCGCTCACCTCTAATCCTAAAATCCAGCTTGTTTCTTAAAGATGGGTACAAATAGGAACTAGAAATCAGAGTTGGGGGAAAAAAGTACTGGTTAATATGAAAGAATGAGATTCGAGTTTGACATAATTTTCTAACATTTCCTTAGGGATGGACTTGTTTCGGCCCCAAAAGAGGATGAAATCTGAGAGGCCCAAGACAGAAGGATGAACAGAACGGGCAACACCAAGAGGTAATGAGTTGCCTGTTGCTAGTGGTATTTCATTACAGGCAATGGTATGCGGGATCTGGCTTGCACTTCCTTGTGAGACCTGCTTGTAAGGATCTTCCCAACTCTGTGTTCAGAAACGTTGTATTGATAGCTTGAACTCAGCCTGGAGTGGCTGTCATTGTTGTTGGTCCCACCACCAAGGTTCCCATGCCTGGCTACCCCACCCACCCATTTAAACTTGTATGGACTTAGCTAGAGGTCTGGCTCCCTAACACCAGCACCACCAAACCCCAGATCAATACATGCAGATTCAGCACCTGACAGACAGTCCTGCTCAGAGTCCGGAGTTGGCATACTTCTTGGGATAATTTCCTGCTCCATAGCATGAGAGCTTTCCCCAAGCTCCACTGTAGATATGGAGCACCCCTGGACTCCACATGCTCATGAACAGAGGCCAGAGGGCAGGGTCACGGCCACTAGCATTTTTCTGCTAGTCCTTCCTTCTGAGATCTGCCCCAGGATCCCATTCCCATGATGTACAGAATCATGTGGGGCCACCAGGAGGGAAGGATGGATGCTAGTGTCCCAGGAGACGCAGACGGAGGTAATTAGCATTTGTCACAAAACCAAACTGCAACAATGGCAGCACTCAGTGCATGGGGACACTTGGCTTCCTCCATGAAAGGAATGCACCTGGCCCCAGCTCTCTTGGTCCTCAAAGCCCCAACAGACCTAGAGAAATCTCCCATGTGGCCATGGCTACCTGCTCTCTCCTTTCCATGACCCACAGCCAAGCCCGGACATGCAACTGGTACTTAAAAAGTATTCTCTAAGTGAGAAAACAAACTAGCAACCATTCTCTGCCTTGGGCCTCTCCGACTTCATCCCTGTCTGACGACCAAAACCAGCCCATCTTCTCCAGAAGGCCTTCCCAGACTCATGCCATCAACCCAGGGCTGAACCCCAAATCACTCCTTTCCCTTCTCAAAAAATCCCCCAGGGGAAGTCAGCCTGTGAAGACCCTTACTTAGATTTGTCTTGGCTTCCTGGTGTGTGGGCCTTATTTCCAATGTTTTTTTTTAATGTTTATTTTTGAGAGGAGTGGCACAGAGAGAAAGACACAGAATCTGAAACAGGCTCCAGGCTCTGAGCTGTCAGCAGAGAGCCTGACATGGGGCTCCAACTCACAAACTGCGAGATCATGACCTGAGATGAAGTCAGATGTCTAACCGACTGAGCCACCCAGGCACCCTTTTTAAAAATTTTTTTGAGGGTGGCTTATTTCTTCAAGGAGATCATGAGCATCTTGAGGGCAGGACCCAAGCTTCCTCTTGCTCTGGTGTCTTTCTATGGTGTCTAACTCAACACCAGGGGTCTCATGGTCCCATGATGACTGGTCACTGGCTAAGATTTCCAATCACTGGATCACAGGTCAGCTCTAGAAGACATTTTGTCCCTCCCTCTTGAATTGTTTCTCTTGTTCTTTGCCTCTGTCAGCATAGCGGGTTGCAGAATGGACCCCATGCCAGCAATGTTGCCCCAGAGGATAACAGAAATGGTAGTCACATCCCTAATGAGGAAGCAGCAGAGACCACAGGCCAAACACACGCAGCTCTCCCTCATCTCCCAGGTAACATGGAGTTCTTAATTTGTTCTTGCACAGAAAAATTGGACTGCATGAAAGACAGGCATGGGCAAAGTACCCCCACAGAACAGCAACGAGAGTAGCATGAGGCGCTTGGCCTTCCCCAGGTCTAACTTAGTCTCAGAAAAGAGCTCAAACTCGGGGAGAAATGGGTGCACTTTCCCTGAGAAATTTCAGAAGTCACATGGGGAATATGTCAGCCGCTTGCCAACTTCAGATTTAAATTAAATCTAAAATTTTTTTAGAGCTCATAATGTGTATGCAGATTCTAAAACTAAGCAACATATTGGCTACTTCACTGTACAAAAATCTAAGTCCAGGAGAATTAGTTGTTATTGCTGATTCCAAACTTAGTGCCATGACTGCTGATTTATTTAATTCAAATAAATACTGGGATTGAGCCATTCGCACATCTTCACCCTGTCCTAGTCTGCTTGGGATGCCACAGCAACAGACCATACCCTGGAGGTCTTAAACAACAGAAATGTATTTTCTCAGAGGTGTGGAGGCGAGAAGCCAGAAATCAGGCTGCCAGCACGGTCGGTGCTGGTGAGAGCCCCCTTCCTGGCGTGCAGAGGCCACCTTCTTACTGTGTCCTCACGTGGCCTTTCTTCAGTCAGCGTGCATAGACATCTCTCTCTCTCTCTCTCTCTCTCTCTCTCTCTCTCTCTCTCTCCCTCGCTCTTCCTCTTCATTTAAGGTTGCCAATCCTATCAGATTAGGACCCCTCCCTTATGACCTGATTTAACCTTAAGTGCCTCCCCAAATCCCTGTCTCCAAGTACAGTCACACGGGGGGATTATGAATTTGAGGGGGGCACAACTCAGTCCATAACAATGATGAGTTTTGCCATGCTTCAAGTCCACACTTCTTCCAGACGACTTATCTTTCTTACGGAAGGCAGGTCTGTGATTAATACAACCCACTGCCTTACAAGAAACCTAAAACAACAACAACAACAACAACCACAATTTCATTCCGTCTGTCATGTTCCCATTACTCGGATCAGCTGCCCCATCTCCTTGCAATCACCATTAAACTGCAGAGATAATTACCCATCTGAGGGCTGCAGTCCTCCCACATAACCTGAAGCCATTGCCGTTTGTCACAACAGATCATTTCCAGAGCTCTGACACCCAGCCCTGGAAGCAGGAAGAATGCTCATTTTCCTCACCCCGCCAGAGCTTCAGAAAGAACTCTGCCCAAAATAGATGCTATTGAAGCAGGAGACACATGAGGAGGCACACAGCCTATCAATACCTCAACGCGGGCCTCTCCTTGCCCTCCATTCTATTGACCGCCTGAGAACCACTGCTGGAAGCTTTGTAATTCAAAACCATCAAGTATTCATGGGGCTGGCAACCACAAATAGAAAATGAATTGAATCGCTCTCTTGCAAATTAGGATAATGACATTGTCTGGGAAATGATGATTAAAAAAATAGTTCAAAATATTGGTTTGAATTTCCTTCCCACTATTCTTTCTGCTCAGGCTCTTGTCTCTGTGTTTCACAAGGTTTCCCTCCCAGTGGCTTAGAGACCCCTGTGTTCAGTCACAGGCTCCCAAGAAAGAGAGGCCAAAGTCAACCTTGACTTTGTACATCATTCTGTTTCCAGGCAAGGAACTAGACTTGTCCTCCTTTGGTGCCTTACTGTCCATCGTGCTGGACTTGAAGGTTTATCTTCTAGATATTCTTGAATGGGCCTCTCTTCTACACTCTCCTACACTCCCTCCACCCCCGCTTGAGTCCAAGCCACTATGTCTTCTGTCACCTGGGTACACACCTGCCTCCCATGAAGTCTCGGTGCCTCTGGGTTCTCTTCCATCATCCATCCACCACATGGAAGCCTGAGCCATCCTTCTACAACACTAAGCTTCCATGCCACTGTCCTGAATGGAGCCTTTCAGTGGCTCCCCATGGCCCTCATGACAAAGCCTACACATCGCAGTATGGCATACAAGGTATACAAGGCCCTCCGTGATCTCGTCGCCTCAAGGGCTAGGCTCCAGAGGATGCTGGAAAAGACTATGCAGCCACATGAGATGTCACACTCAGGTTAGTCTTTCATCTTTACCCTCGAGGGATGAGAACCACACAGGTAGAGGGGATTTTAAGAAACACAACATGTCGGCCCTTGATTCTAGGCAGACAGCATCTAAATCATAGCAGGGAGAAGTCTGGCATCATCTCAAAGACCTCTCCCTTCACTAGGTCTGACTTCAAAGGAATTCCTCTGCCAAACACTGTTTTAGATAAAGGGCAAAAATACCCTATGAGAAGAAGTAACGCCCATTTAAAATCGGCACTAACGACTGGATCGAAAAGCTCTTTAAATCACATGGCTGTTTTTCATATGGATAAAGCGCAAAGCAACCTCACAGCACAACATTTCAAATGACTCATCCTCCAGATTCTCCTCCACAGAGTAGACCTGTTTCATTCATTTGTGATTACGGTTGTCACTTTGCACAACACGAGAACGACTTTGATGGCTGTGCTGATCCGGGGAGAGGTGAGGAGACAAGTCGAGGAGGACGGATTAGTTCTGGAAAATCAGGCATTTGCTGGGTCACCCTGGAGTTTTCGCCTTTGAATTTGGTCTCCGGAAGCATTAAGTCAGCCTGAAATCTTTCTAAAATGAGAATCATCCAAGTGCCAGTTGCACAGAGCCATTCTTGAGCTGCCAAACAGATGGGAGCCGGGTAGAGATAAAAGGGTGCAAGCTTATCAAGGGCACAAGGCATGGCTCCGTGTCCAGATCTCGGACACAAAAGTCACAGGACAACCTGAGCCCACTTCCCAGGAAATTCATCAGCCCATGAAAGGAAACCCTACCACGAGGGAGCTGAGACTCTTCAGTGTATTTTCCTCCCCCATTTTCTGTTCTCTGCTCTCTGCACCAAACCATGCCCCAAATTCTACCTGGAGAATCCGACACTTAGCATGGCAGGCCTCTGATCGTCCAGCCACAAAACTCTCCATTTCTCCAGATGAAAGATGTACAAGTTTCCAACAAGAGGCTTCACGTGGAACTCCAGGGTCAGTGAGGAAGGGAAGGGCACAGGCGCTCCCACCTGCCTCCTCTTCTGTCCCGGGCTTCTGGGAACAGACTGCAGAAGGGCAGAGATGGTGCTGCCCCCTTCAGGCCAGGCCCAGCTCCCAGCAATGCCACATGAGGATGGTGCTCAGCTCAATGGCTATCCTCCCTTTCCCTTCCACCCTCAGCCCCAGAAGGGAAAGACGTGTTTAATGTCTAAAACTCCATCAGTTGGCTCCATTCCTGAGGCCCTTGGCCCAGGATGCTCAAATCAAGTCTCTGCCCTATCTTCCCCAGAGCCTTGGTGTCATCGCCCCCATGATGAGGAACATGGCTGCAGCAATATTCTCCAGGCTTTCCTCATGGGGCCTGGTACACAGGATATTAACAGGAAATTAACCTAGCACCTTCCCAGGAGGCCTCCTAGGGCTACAGCAGAGATTGGAGGATGCCACAAGCCTGGGTGTCTGAGAGAGCTGGCTGAACACAAGACCACCACCCGGTCCAGACAGGCTCCTCATCGGTAAGGTCACCACAGAATGGTGACAGTGGCCTGCCTGCCTCAAATTCTCAGCAGCCTGCCATGTTCTACCTAGTCATTCATTCCTGGCATAAGCACAATCCTTTCCAAGTGCTGGGTGAGAATAAAATCCCCTGCTGGAGGGCATCATCCACTGGGTTCCCAGCAGGTTCATGTGGATGAAGTGATCAGATCACAAACCTCCAAGGTCTCGGTACCTGCCACAGTTACCACCAGTGCCCTGCCCCCTCCTTGGTCATCAGCATGTCAACTACATGGCTTCTGACCACGAAGTCCTGAACGTTTTTGTCCTAGGGCTCTCTCTGGCCAGTGGAGTCTGCTCAGCACATGCCCAGAGCAGGCCCGAGTGCTGGGGAGTCAACACCCCTCACTGCCGGCAGCAGCCGTCAACCCCTGATGGGATGGGAGTTGTAGGACCAGCACCCCAGCCCTCTCACCCCTTGGCTGTGATAACTCTGAGCACATCCTGCACTCTCAGAGCTCCTGAGTCTGATGCACCTCCAGTCGCTCACAGAGTAACCCACTGGACCCTCTATTGGCTTCTTTCCCTTCTTGGTCTTACTTCCTCACTTCCCACCCTGCACTGTCCAATGTCCCTTGGGATTAGAAACCAGAGTGACTCCAAAGCCCCAGATCTTTCCACAACACCAAACTGACAATCACCCCCAGCCCCTCTGTACACAGCTGTCCCCCAGAGGCAGATAGTGGAGGGGGGCCCTGGAGAGTCCTTGTCTTCAGAGACCACACTGGCCTCTGAGTCAATAGCTTATCCACAGGTGTTGCATTCCTGGCATTCCATGCCTCTTTTCTGCACTTGGATTCCAACCCAGGTGTTTGGCTGTATATCCAAAGGCCGGGAGGTTTTTTTTCTTTAAGCTGTGCTCCTGTAAAGAGGCTATAACACTCGGGATTCTGGCACTGGATGCCCCTTCAGGTTCACTCCAAGTTGAATTTCTGTGCAACAGTCTACAAGGCAAAACAGGAAACATGACATCCCCACCCCACTTAAAAAGTCACAGTTTAACGGTTGTTATAATTGTTGGAGACTTTATGAAAAGAGACCACAGCCTAATTTTGGAAATTAACCTAGCACCAGCTGCAGCTTCCTGGCCCCAGCCCGTAGACATATATCCTTGTCTTCACACATATGCTCATCTGGCCATGGGTTGGCCTCGGGGGGCTGAGGCATGCAAGATGAAATCCCACAAATCTCCATTATTAAATCTATGATATATTTCAAACCCTACCCTCGATCTAAGTAATGACACCTCTGACATCCCTCCAAAGTAGCAGAGAGGGAGGGCAGGCGGGAGTGAAAGAGGGAAAGAGGTTCTATTTTTCTCTTTCCACATGCACCAGCCTCTTCTCTGCTGTATCCCTGGGAACAGTGAGGGGATGTCCCTCCTCTGAGACAGGTCTCCTGCAACACCCCCCAGCCCACACAAGGGACTGTCAACCACTGATTGATGTGAATCTGCCCAACCTCACCTCCCTTTGGTCCCACTATCTTCAGGTTGCCTTAAGCTAGTCCAGACCCATTGGGATACTCTTCCCAGGCTACCCCTGAGGCCTAAACCTCGTCTTACTCCTCTTCCACTCTCCTTCCCTCCAACAACTTACCTTGGTCTCTCCCTCCAAGAAGGTATATGGAAAGGAAACTCAATACCAGGTAGGCTTCTCCATCAGAGGGTAACCCAGCCCTAAAGTGGCACCTTCAAAAATTCTACACTTGCCTAAAACATGGTAGGGATTGTCCTCAAGCTCCTCTGTGGCTGTGGTACCTCCATGGAAAGGGCTTAGGAGTCTTCACTAAGACACAGATGGACAGTTGAGGGATTTGCAGTTCTTCAGAGGAATTAGAAGCCCTAGACTCAGCCTCTAATCTCCGGATATCTCCTTACCATCATCTCCGCACATCCCACCCATCCTTCAAAACTCAACCAAATGCCACCTTCTCGAGAAAGTTCTCCCTGACTCCCTGTGCCAAAGGAGGCCTATCATGCTCCACACCTCCCCAGACCTCCCTCCTTGGGTGGTGCTTCATGTGACCCTCACTTGTGTGTGTGCCCCCCACACATACATTCTCTGTGGGCAAGGGCTCCTGGGAGACAGGCCTACCCCTTCATTTCAGGCCCCAGCCCCCAGCCCCAATATCAGCACAGAGCCTTCTTGCTGCACAAAGGTGCTCGATAAATGTTCAAGGAAGAAGACGGGCCAAGGAATAACGTTTCAGGTCTCTGTGACAAGAGAGACAAAAGGAGGACATAGGGCATATGATGTTCCTCTTCCCCATATGACATTACTTCTTTGGATGTTGACTCCTCAGCAGAATGGAGATGGAAGGAAGAGTAAGGAATGAAAAGGAGGGACAGAGAGTCCTTGATCATTCATGGCCCAGTTAAAAAACATGAAGTACTTTCACAGAAGGGTTTTAGTACAAGGAACAAATTACAAAGGTAGTAGGAAAGCAGAGGGCCAAGGATAGGGAACAATGAGGCAACCTAGACATCGTCCATAGCTGGAATCTGCTGGAAGGTCATAAGACAGAGACAGCAGTACCAGAGGCCAGGAGCTAAGGCCACCAGTCAGAACTGGGACCACAGAGGGCCAAGCTGTCTGTGGCAAATGGAACTGTAGAAGGGATGCAGCCACTGCCCTAGGCACTTCCCTAAACAGACAGGGAGACTTAGCCTGCCTTCCTCCTGCTTCTTGCTGTCCAGTTTCCCACTGGTGCCACCCTTGGCCAAACACAGCCAAAAGCCAGAAGGCACAAGGGAGCCTGAAAACCGTAGTCTGAAGCACTTAGCCACTGCTGTGATGCCAAGTGGATCTGAGAGCAACCGTCCAAGAGTATTAGTCTTTTGCTTCTTCCATAAAAAGTATCTGCCCTCCTCTGCCATGGTCCTGAGTTCTCCTTTCTGCCTGTGTTCCTCCCACCCCTTCATGCCAAACCAGAGCATGAGTAGGACTACTTCTAGGAGTCTGTTCCAAGAGGATAACCAGGCAGGCCAGGGAAGACCTTGGATGATCAGTTCATGATCAAGGAGCCCTGGCATGCAGGTCTGGCCTGGCCACCCAGGACTGGGGGCAGTGCAGGCAAAGGGAATCACCCAAGCTTGGCAATAGCCCCGGTGGAACTCAGAACTCCCAGCTCCCTCACCCCTCCCATCCCTCCCAGCCCAGCTCCCTCACCCCACTCCCAAGGAGTGACCCCCATCCCAATGGGCCCATGGTCAACTGTCTTGGGACCATATGGTCGACCTGGCCTCTCAAGGCTTCAGGATGCCTCTAACGCTTAGATGTGAGCACCACGCTCTAATTCATTCTGATGAGAGCCACCAGAGGTTTTGATCCACAAGAGGGAGGAATTAGGAAGCCTGCACACACACACACACACACACACACACACACACACACACACACACACACGCATATGCACACACATATATTCATGCATGGGCTGGAACTCTCTGGACATTTTCCCAAAGTTCTCCTTAAAACTGAACCTTGTTTTCCCCCTTCATAAGGCAAAGCTCTGGCATAAATGCCCAATGTTCCACCACCAAAAAGCCACTGTTCACCAGAAACACATGCCAAAATCTAGAAGCCAGTGACCAGTAATGCTGAGAACAACCAATACTGATATTTAAGCTGAGCTCATGTGCCCATGAATGTTTACAGGAACACATGGAAGAAATCCCACTTTGCAGAGAAACGGCTGGGTATTTTGAAGTTTTGTTTATACTCAAGCATCTGCCTCAGGAATCTGACACGTCAAATCAACTCATTACCACCCACCTTGTCTCCAAACTTTCATCAGAGAAATGCAAAAGGAGCGACGAAGGCAGGTAGACCCTGGCTGCCCAAGTTCAGTCCCACAGTTCTGAGTAGTCTTGTCCCCACCCCATCCCAACTTTTCTGCATCAAGGTTCAGCCTTGGCTTTAGGGTCTGCCATCGACCTTTAGACACCCTGAGGCTGTGTCCACACCCATAAGAGACGGGGCAGTTAGAACTCACAGGCCAGGGGTGGCTGCTCAGCTCATATAAAGTCATTGTTGAGGCCTGGGAAGATCCGCCCTCTCAGTGGCCGCGGGAGTGTTGCTGAACCAGGCACACGTTCAAAATTTGCCAGCCTTTGCCCCTCACCAGGATGTAAAGTCTGACCCCACACAACTCTGAGGATCCCCAGCCAGGCAGCTCTCCCAGGCAGTTATCACAGCCAGCATGGGCAAGATGGGGAGTCTGGGGAGGTTTTTCTCCCGTATTCTTGCCTCTCCTTCAATGGCCTTCTTCCCCTATTCTACCTGCAGGCACCCAAAAGGCTTTAAAATGTCTACCTGTGATCATGCATCTTAGGATCAGATGCACACTGACAACTAAACCCTAAGCCCTAAATATGGAAGGAAGCATGGAACATGTTAGGGCCCCTATTCTGTCTAGAGGGCCTCATCATGTCCCACTGAGTCTTAGGGTGAATAGCCACTTAAGCTGGCTAAGAAGGACCCCTCACTAATCAGAATGCAGGTAATGACCTGGAAACAAGTTTACTTCTCAGTAGAAATTGTGGTCTCTTCAACCCACATAGTGAGAGGACCTCATAAGCCTCATTTCCTGCTGTCCCTACCACATTCCCCTCATCTGGCTCTCATGGCACCTTAATCTTCTGGACACACAGCTTTGGTCTTCTCAAGGCTGGCAGCCTCTGTGCCTTTTTCCATGACTTTCCTCCTCCCATTAGGCTCTTGCCAACCTGGAAAACCTTTACTGTCAAGTACAGGTCAACAACCACTTTTGGTCTCACCCTCACCTATCCAGGCTCCTCCTTGGCCCAAAGAGGGGTGACCACTCCTTCCTCTAATGCCCCATGGCTACTTTAGCCCTTGTCTTAAATAAAAGACAGTAAGGATCTTTGAGAAGATGGGTCCTCACCTCCAGTGGACAGAGAACTCAACAGGGACAGTGTTCAAGAATGTGTCACCAGTCCTTGGCCAGGCACACTTAGATTCCACAACTCAGTTCATAGAAAGAGAAGCTATGTCACTTAATCACATCAGCCACGCTTCCCTACCTGTTTGAGGTGGACAATTCTGTTCTATATATCTGACCTGCTGGCCACAGACATAAAACGAACAGAAATTTCCTCCATGATCTGATCCAGCCAAGAAAATTCTAATCCAACCATAGCAGCCAAAAATGCATTCTGTGTTTTCCATGTATCAACAGACTCAAACAAGCTTTAAATAAGCACTACATTGGTAACTTCTGATAAAGCCTCCTCTAGGTTTGGTTAAATTTAAAGGATCCACTGCCTTACCATTATTAAGGTAACCCATAAAAACACATAAACCAGAAGGGCCTACTCACTTGACAAAAGATGGCGAAGAATTCTAGTTCCCCCCTAAGAGCATTTCTCAAACGCTCATCCACACCATGGCCACAACTTCTGCCATCATCCATTTACCATCTATGTTATTAACTTTTTATTTTTCTTCATCTTAACATTAAAATGACTCTCTTTGATTTAAACTTGGCTTTTCTCATTCAATGCAGGCATTTTATTGTGTTCCTAATATCCAGTAAACCAAACACAAAACGACTAACATTTCCAAAAGTCTGCGCACAACATAAAACCTTTTTGTCTCCCACTCAGGTCAAGCATGGCCCACTCGGAGGTGGGCCCTGTTTGCTGCGCCTGCCTTTGGACGCTGCGGACAGAAATGTCAACACTTCTGCTGCCCTTGATCAGGGACGGGGCACAGTGGTTTCAGTGCCTGGCTTCTGGGCTCTCGGGTGACTCAGTGACCCTGCTCAGCAGCTCCCAAGGGCCCAGTTAAGGAGGTTACTATGAACAGAGTTTGCAAAACAGTGAAAGGGGGGAAGACAGAAGGCAAAGCCAGGCTTTGCGCTCATTTCAGGGAATAACCACACCCACTCAGGCTCCCACCCACTTGCTTTCCATCCCTGAGCAGCTCAAGCAGACAAGGGAGCCAGCGAGAAGCCTGTTGTCATAAAGACCTAAGAGCTGCGGGCCCCACTGAATGTGGGGGTTGGAGAGCCTTGTCACCTCCTCACGCGGTGCCCAGACAGAGGCCGCAGCAAGAGCAGCATCAGTAATAATAATGACAACCTGCAGCCCCTGGAGTCTGGCTGCACATGTGCCAGGTGCATTTTATCAGCTGATAAAATGCCAGGTGCACCACAGACCACCTGCCGCATAGCTGGGGGAAGAGAGAAAGGCCGAAATCATTGTAACTGTGATTTACTGAGCACCTCCCTCTGTGTCGGGCTGAGATAAATGCTTTGCATACATTTGCTTACTTAAGCCTCACATGGCCCCTCAGGGCACTTATTACCAATGGGGAACTCATTCATAAAGGGGGGGCCTGAGGTCTACCACTGAAGTGAAGGGATAAGCCCAAGGTCAGGCAGCTACTATTTTGAGTTCCCAAGGCAAGAGTCCACACCCAGTGTAAAGGGCTTCGCTGTCATGAGCCTTCTGCTTTTGTCCAAACCTACCTGAGACCAACCTTCTCAGCCTCTGGTGTCCTCAGGTGACACTCTCATCCATTTTGGGGTAGCCAACAGAAACTGCACCTTCCCAGGCCCTGAGCGCCATACCAATGAGGAAATGCTGGTCTTCAGAATCCGCGTCCGCAGTTTTGGGCCAGCAAGCCGCCAAGGTCCTGGGGCTAGGCTGGGTGCTAGAGTAAGAGGAGAGAAAGCTTAGCCAGAGAACTGTATTGGCAACCTGGGGGTTTTCCAAAAGCAAACTCTTTATACCAGAGATCCTCTCCTTTCAAAGGAGCAGAGGCCAAAGGGGAAATGGCCGTACGCCATATGCCTTTGCCCAAGTGACATGTTTAGACCCACTGATGTGCTGCAGTGAGTCCTCGGGGGTGCAGGCTTCATTGGTGCCCGCTCGGGGTAGTCTGCAGGATGGGGGTTACTCAGAGGGGGTCCAGCCTCTCTGAGCAGCTGCGCCACCTGCAAGGCCCCACACCCTCTGCCCCCAGCCTGCCTGTCCACCCTCACGCCGCACGGCCCCTCCCAAACCACCAGATTCTGATGGATCCATTCTGCTTCGCTGATTCATCCCTGAACGCAGGACCAGAGTCTTTGTACCATTACCTTTTTAAAATACGACTCATGTTCAAAGTCTCTCAGCCAGTCTCATCTGTTTTATGATGTTTCAACTAATATTTTTCTCATTTACAAATACATGTGCATTGCACAAAACTTTGAAAATCTGAAAAGTATAAGGAACACAAAAATTGCTCAAATCCAACCACCCAGACACAAGGACCATTAAAATGTTGGTATGTTTTCTTTCCTTCTCTCCATCCTTTATCTATGTTTGTGATTATCTTTTAAAAAAAATTTTTTTAATGTTCATTTATTTCTGAGACAGAGAGAGACAGAGTGTGAGTGGAGGAGGGGCAGAGAGAGAGAGACACAGAATCTAAAGCAGACTCCAGGCTCTGAGCACAGGGCCTGATGTGGGGCTTGAACTCATCAACACTGAGATCATGACCTGAGCTGAAGTCAGACGCTCAACCGACTGAGCCACTCAGGCGTCCCTGTTAGTGGTTATTTTTAATAAAAAAAAAAAAAAAAAAGAAAAGAAAAGAAATCATGCTACATATAGCTTATATCCTGGAGTTTTCATTTGCTACATAGTAAGCATTTTCTCAGGTAATTTAATGACAGGATTCTTCAAAAACATGATTCCTAATGACCACAGAGTATTCATCTTATGGATGGGCCATAATTTAGTTAACTATTACCATATTGTTGGACGTGTCAGCTGTTTCCAATCTTTTTCTATTAAAATAATGCCACAACAAATACCTGCATATCTAAGTCTGTATATGAATCTCTGATTCTTCCCCAAGGTGAATTCATAGCAGATGAATAGCTTGGCCCCCAGGGATAGATATTTTTCAGGCTTTCCATGCAAGGTATTTCAGAAAGCTGGTTTAGTATTCCCACCCTCACCTGAATGTCAAAATACCCATTTCACTGTATCCTTACCATCACTGGATCTTGTCAGTTTTAAAGTACTTTCCCTCCTGAAATATGAGAAATGCTATGTTGTGTTAATGTGCATCTTTTGAGTGTTAGTGAAGTCTGGCATTTTTCCATAGGCTTATTTGGCCTTTTCTCTTCTTCTTTTGTGGTTTGGTTATTCACGTCGTTTGCCCTTTTTACTCTTACATATTCATATTTTTCTTACCAAACTGTAAAAGATCTTACATTGAAAATACGGAGGACAATGTAAATATTTCCTCATTCTGTCTTCTGGCTTTAGATGACAACATTGACATTTATCCCAGTAATTCATCTGGAATGTATTTTGATGTGTGGGTTGTGACAGCAGTTCCCACATTTTAATATGAAGTATAGCCTAAAGCTTAAATATCTGCATTTTAAGAGTGCTCCAAGGAATTCTGATGGCTGTGGCCACACTCTGAAGAACACTGGTACAGAGTGAGAGGCTAACTTTTTTTGGTAATGGGTGAATTGCCCCAGTTTAGTTATTGAATAACCCTTCCTTACCAATTGCTGTGAAATGCTGAATGATAAATTACATTCTTATATCCACTTGGGTCTATATCTTTTAGATTTTTGATATTCCCACAAACTAAAAACTTAATTTAGGGGAACTAGTATAAAACTAATAGCTCATATTTATTTATTTTTTTAGAGATAGAGTTATGAGTGGGGGAGGGGCAGAGAGAGAGAGAGAGAGAGAGAGAGAGAGAGAGAGAGAGAGAGACTGAATCCAAAACAGGCTCCAGGCTCTGAGCTGTAAGCACAAACCTGATGTGGGGCTCCAACTCGAGAACAGTGGGATCATGACCTGAGCTGAAGTTGGATGCTCAACTGACTAAGCCACCCAGACGCCCCTAGCTCATATTTAATGAACCATTGCTATGTAGCAGGCAGTGCCCTACTCTTGCCACATAATAACTCACAACAATGTTATGAGGCAATTATTATTATTGATGAGAAAACTTGGGCCCAGAAGTATTTAGTAATTTGACCAGAATTACACATTCAGTAAGTAGTAAAGCTGACACTTGGATCAGAGTAATTTAACTGTAACATTGTTCCACCTCATTTTCAAGAAGCATTGTCTCACATACCTCAAAAGGACCAAGTTCATGAACATGGTACACTTTTCCAGTGATTCATTTTTAATTACTCTAAATTCAATATATTTCTTACTCATCTCTAGGTATTTTATATGCTTAAATAACTAAAATAAGATCTTTTGTATTACATACTTTTCCAGCTAGCTATTGTTAATACTTGGGAAAGTTATAGCATATAAAGTATTTATGTAGCCTGGCCACCTAATTGAACTCTTATTAATGTTAATAATACTTCTATCAGTGCTCTTAAACTTTCTTAGAAGGTAATTTTACAATTTTAAAATAATGGTCACATTGTTTCTTCTTTTCAATAGCTATACCTCTTGTTTTCTAGTTCCATGACTTCTTGCATAGAGTGATATTAAATCTCAGGCGGGAGGGATCATTCTTACTATATTGCTGATTTTAATGGGAATGTCTTTTGTTTTCCTATTTTCTTTTTTTTTTTTAATGTTTTTTTAATTTTTGAGACAGGGAGAGACAGAGCATGAATGGGGAAGGGTCAGAGACAGAGGGAGACACAATCTGCAACAGGCTCCAGGCTCTGAGCTGTCAGCTCAGATGCAAGGCTCGAACTTACAGAGCATGAGATCATGACCTGAGCCAAAGTCGGACACTTAACCGACTGAGTCACCCAGGCACCCCTGTTTTCCTATTTTCTACAAAGGTGGATATTGGTTTAGACAAACATTCCTTATCCTGTTAAAGAAACATTCTTTGTACCGTAGCATTTTTTTTTCATGTTTATTTATTTTTGAGAGAGAGAGACAGAACGTGAGCTGGGGGCAGGGAGGGGAGACAGAGAGAGGGAGACACAAAATCCAAAGCAGGCTCCAGGCTCTGAGCTGTCAGCACAAAGCCTGACATGGGGCTCGAACTCACGGACCATGAAATCATGACCTGAGCTGAAGTCGGACACTTAGCTGACTGAGCCGCCTAGGTGCCCTCACAGAATTTTTAAATGTTAATTATTTCTGGGGCACCTGGGTGGCTCAGTCAGTTAAGTGCCAACTCTTGGTATCAG
This sequence comes from Puma concolor, assembly GCF_028749965.1. Classification (NCBI taxonomy): domain Eukaryota; kingdom Metazoa; phylum Chordata; class Mammalia; order Carnivora; family Felidae; genus Puma; species Puma concolor. Next base: position 128,562,379 of record NC_141667.1, read on the forward strand.
CTCAGGTCATGATCTTGCAGCCGTGAGATTGAGCCCTGCATAGTGTTCCATGCTGGGTGTGGAGACTGCTTGGGATTCTCTCTCTCTCCCTCCCCCCCTCTCTCTCTCTGCCGCTCCCCCATTCATGCTTTTTTTCTCTCTCTCTCAAAAATAAACACATATTTGAAAAATATTTTTTTGAAAAATATTTTTGATGTGAATTATTTCTGATAAAATTTTTCTAAAATTTACTCACTTCTGTCTTCTTTAAACAAAAGATTCAGAACATAACCTTCCTCGAAGATTCAGAATCATTGCCTGCGTATCCACTACTATAATGTGTGGGGGCACATAGAACTTTCTTGTCTCTGTATGAATACATTCCTGACACTAGATTTCTTGAAATCAGGGCTCTGCTTTTTATGTTTCTTTTCTGTGCCATTAAGTTGTCATTTCCTGCTGAGGTCAAGGCATGTGTCTCTATTCCCCTTTACCCTAAGGTTTTGTAGATGTCTAAATTAGAAAACTCGACTTCTTAAAGTTATATACAAAATGAGAACAAGCTCTGAGAAAGCAGTGTCTTTATGAGTAGAGTGAGTATTATAACAAAGAAACCTTGAGCCGTTTTGACAGTGATTAAACTTCTCCCTGTATTCAGTGGTTGTCAGCTCTGTTCTGGGGGAGAGAGGATTCCAGGTAGCTGAAGCATTTATTGCCCCCACAGGTAAGGAAGTAAATATAAGCATGCTTTAAGAACTTCAATTACAAAACAGGAGGAAAGCACACAGTAAAACAGAAAATTAAATTAATTTAAACACCTCATTCTAACAATCATTCAGGGGGCTTTCTATAAAGTTACTGGAAGATTTCATCCTCATCCGTGATGAAAATTGTTATCAGTGGCCTTCCCACTTTAAAAAGAGCATGAAGGAGGAATGATAAATAATCTACAGGGGCAGGTGAATCTTGTTATATTTATCTTCCACGCTTCCTGAAGTAATGACGCGGCATGAGGCTCTATGTATGCTAACAACTCTTGGGGGTACATAATCCTGTAAGAGAACTGAACGTGCCCGTGAATGATTACAGTAAGAACGCATGTGTGAGGGTTGGGGCTGCAATTTTCAGGCTCAAAGAAACACACTCAGGAGAGTCAGAGAGGGGAAACGGGCACCCCTGTCACCTGCAGTGAGAAAAAAGACCACGGAACTAGGTGTGAGCCTGTGGGAATGGAGCCCAGGGTCGGTCACGCCCCTCTCCAGGGCTCTCCAGGCTAGAGCTGGCCCAGGCCCACTCTCGGTCCCAAACCTGGTTGTTTTCCTGGCACCTGGAAGACTCCACATATCCCTACTTGTATACTAGTCTTCCTTTTGTTGCCAAATGGCCTACAAACATTTCCTTTAAGTAAGCACACGTATTTTTAAACAACTGGATTTTTGCATTGAAAAAGTAATATATGCATGTGGCTAAAAAAAAAAAAATTAAACAGTACAAGTAGATATGCAGTTACAAATGAGTCTCCCTTTTACCCTCAGTCCTCCAGGTTCCCTTCTCAGGCACAACCACCAATTTTTAGTGTACCTTTCTAGAGATTTCTGCGAATGTATAAGCACACATGAGTAAGTACATGTATAAACACACATGTGTAAGCACACATCCCTTTTAAACAGATGATACTCAGACACCTTGTTCTGCACCTTGCTTTTTCTAATAATCTATCTTGGAAATGGGGTTGAGCCTTAACCCAATCGGCTCAGACTCCCTCCCATGATCCTTATAAGGAAAGATCATCTGTAAACCATGTGCAGGAATGGACGGGGGACTCACCACGTGTCCCTCTGCCAGGAACACGTTTCTGCGAATCTGCAAAGCAGATTCCTCATGCTCAGGTCTCATCTTGAAGGTCACCCTCAGCCATGTGTCTTCTTAGGTCACCTCATCTATGAAATACCTGCTTCCCCCACCCAGGTATATTCTTCTCTCAGAATCCTGTATGTTTTCTTCATACATTTTACAGGGTCTCCAGCTACTTTCTCCGCCATTTACTGGTTCACTATGTGTCTCTTCCCATGAAACAGCACCTCCATGAGTGCCAAGGCCATGACTGTCTCGATCACTGTTATTTTCCTGTGCCCACCACACACTGCCCATGACGGGTGCTCTGTGCATACTGGGTAAGAAAATAGGTGTCCTGACTCTACAAAGCCCCTTTATTTCCTGAGTAAGGGATAGATGAGGCAGTATGAGATCATGGGGATAAGAATGAACCCCAATTTACTGATGGAAAAACAGGTTTGGGGAGAAAGCACAACTTGTCTGAAGCCACATAGTGAGTGGGTCAGTGGTGAATGGAGCCAAAATTACAACCCACACATTGTGGTTCAAGACCCATGCCTCTTCCACCTCTAGAAAATGCCAAGTTGTACTGATTGAATCTCAGCTTCCAAAATGCCAGTCCTCGTTTTCAAGTTGGACCCTAACTCTACAGATGTCCACAGATAAGGGCCCGAAACCCCTCACACTCCTTCCTCCAATTAGGATCTAAGGATGTGTCCCAGGCCACCCTAGGAAGCAGCTAGTCCCTCAAGGGACACAAACTGTCCTCTTCACATTTGACAGCTGTCAGAGATTTGGGGCACCCAGTTATTTCCACTCACACTTGCCTGGCCAGCCTGGGGGAAGGAGGACAGGACACCGTCCACCTCCCACCCAGCCCACACATTTCCATCGATCAGTTTTCTGCCTACCAGGGAGCGACCCCCTCATGTACTGCACCTCTGGTCATCACAAGCCTGCATGCTTCGGCCCGTGCCCTGTAGCTGCACAGCCAAGGCCAGAGCGGGGAGAAGGGGCATGTGGCCCCACGTGGAAATCTGCTCTTCCTCAAATGGGCTGGGCTCTCTGGGAACCACCTCACGAGCTGGCCCATGTGCAGACATTCCAGGCCAATTGCAGAATTCTCCTGCGTGGTGAGAAAAGGGCCCTAGACACCAGCTGGCTCCCCTGTGACTTGAATCAAGCATTTGATCTTCATGTTCAGTCCCGGTCAGGCTCTGACCACCACCATTAGATGAACAACAGAACTTCGCTACTGAGGCAGACGTTAGTGTTCTGCTGACTTACATCCTCTATAAAGAGACCATAAGAGCTTCCAAACCAAAACAGTCCTAAAAATAAAAAGAGTACCCTTAATACTTATGCCAGGATTTCAGACAAGAACCAGGAATGTCCCAGGCAAACCTGGCGTATTTCACCCTAACTATGGCAACAAGTCTGCTATTCCTAACGGCCCTGAACACATCTCTGAGCTTGGCCCATCTTCCAAAAGACTCCCTCAGCTGCACATCCTCCACTGCCTGGCATTTATAAAACTATTCCCAAGCATTTTCACATCCATATAACACTCTTGTGAACTATAAAAACAAGTATAATCTCCCTATTAAAAACAAAGAGATTTTTAAAAAGGGAGGGTGTGCCTGGGTGGCTCAGTTTGTGGGTATCTGACTTTGGCTCGGGTCATGATCTCAAGGTCCATGGTTTCAAACCCCGCATCAGACTCTGTACTGACTGCTCAGAGCCTGGAGCCTGCATCAGATTCTGTGTCTCCCCTCTCTGTTTGCCCCTCCCCCACTCATGCTCTGTCTCTCTCAAAAATAAATAAATGTTAAAAAAATAAAAATTAATAAATAAAGTTAAAAAAAATAAACACAAAGATAAAGGCATGGTAAGGGAAGGAAATGGCCAAGGTCCCACAGAAGTTAGTGGCAGAAATGGGATGAAAACTCGACTCCCCCGACTGCAATCCAGTGAATAAACCAATTCCATGTACCTTCTCCACTGTCAGCCCGCTCTGATTTACATAATGACTAATGTAGAAAAGGGCCCTTTTTGAAGTCAGAAGATGAGCTTCCTCTAGGAACTAACAAGTCACTATTCAGTAAGAAACCCTGAGTTAAAGAAACTACTAATACAATTACCTAATACAATTTCCAGTGGGTTTAACTTAATTCATATAGAAACAGGAAAACATACACCCTCAAAGATGCTTGTATACTCCTCTCCCAAAGGTAATAAACAACATAATGTGTAACCTACACTTGTGTGGTCATAGCATGTTTTATTCTGTAGTGTGATGGGGGCGAGTCTTCCTCCTAAAGGTGAGAATCAGGCTATCTTCATCACTCTTCTGCTCTATCTCCTAACACATGGCCTGGCATGAGCAGGTGCTCCAAATCCATGAATGGATGGATGATGGATGGAAGGACAGCTAGGTGCATGGATGAAGGAGGGCCTATACAGACAGGTACATGCATAGACACAAGTTGGTCTCCCTTTGATGGGGGATCAGCTATATTTATAGATCTATTTAGAACATGATTAAGTAGGCCACAATTAAGTTTAGACATCCATTTTTTCCCCAATGATAAGTCAAGTGCTATAATACAAGAAAACAAGGGAAGGAAAGGCATTAGGGAATATCCTAACCCAAACCAGTGAATATGGCGAATGTTAAGAGCCTGAGCTTCTGAGAAGTAGCACCTGTGAAGGCAGCCAGAGGGCAGGCAAAGGAGAAGCAGACTAGCCGACTCGGTGGACACTTAGAGGTCCTGGGGTCTAGGCCAAGTGTGGAAGTGTCAAGGCAGGACACATGGGAGATCCCACTTCGGGGTGGGAAGCAGGAAACACTGGAGAACAGAAAAGAATTATGGGCTTCACCAGCAAGGAATTCTAATTCACTCTCTCACAAGCCACAGTGGTAATTTCATCCATTTTATTGTTCCTCTGAACTATAAAAGAAAAACCAAATACACATTAAAGGCAGCTTCTCCAGGCCTGGAAAATCTCTCCTTTATGGTTGGGGAAGTTTGTTCAGAGATCACAGAAACAAAGGCACCTCGGGGGTGATGCTATTTTTCCAAGGAACTCCCTTATCCATCTAGTGCTGAACATGCACTTCAGTTGAGTTTCACTCATCCTGGGAGAGAGCATGACCTGTGTACCAGGGAAGACAGGGGAACTCTGGGTGTTTGGGAGTCAAAAAGAGCTGGCTTCCAGCTCAGTGTCTGCAATTCATTAGATAGGGGACTCAGCCAAGCCACTTGCCTTCTCTCTCTGAGCCTCGGCTTCTTACCTGTTAAACCACCCTGATACTCAAAGAACCTGCCATGGAGCACAGGTGGCCACTGGTGACCTTGCAGTGCTCTGCACATGGACAGTGGTGTCATCTATTTAGAGGATTAAAAATCATATATGGGGGTTGCCTGTGTGGCTCAGTCAGTTAAGCGTCCAACTCTCAATGTCGGCTCAGGTCATGATCTCCTGGTTCATGAGTTCGAGCCCCACACTGGGCTCTGTGCTGACAGCATGGAGCCTGCTTGGGATTCTGTCTCCCTCTCTCTCTCTATCCCTCCCCTGCATGAACGCCCTCTGCCTCTCTCTCTCTCTGTGTCTCAAAATAAATAAAAATAAACTTTAAAAAAATCATATATGGTTTGTCTACAGATAAATGCTTCTCAAATATTTTAAATGAAAAATTGAAAAACAAAGTCAGATCCTAGCAAATTATTATCATTTCTAAAAGTCTCACATTAACTTTGAATTTAACTCAAATTAACACATTCCCCTGTTTTGTCAAGACAGACCTATAGCACAGACCACCACCCTTCTGAAAACGTGGACATTTTATGTGGAAGAAAAAGTAAGGCTGGTGGAGTGTGAACCAGTGTAAACAACCAGGTCTCTGTCCAGACACAGGCCTGGGCCTGACTTAATTGCATGTCAACACAATTCCAATCTAAAGGTTTTTGAGCCATTCTACCCTCACTCCAAGGCCAGATCTTTTTTCTCTACCCTAGGACTGAAATGTTCTCGTAGCTCCCTGCAGTGGCACTGCTTAAGAGAAAACCTAGTGCATTTTAGATACGCAATACATGTTTCTTGATAAATCTTCAATCTGAAAATAGTATGGTAATTCATGAAATGCTGGCTTCAAACAGCCAACCTTTCTTTGACAACACCCTCCCAGACCAGGCGTCCATCTCCCAAAATTTGCATCTTCTGGGGCAACACAGATTTTTCTCTGCTCATTTCTGGCACTATGGAAAAATCAGCATTCCCAAGGAGCAGTCAAGACCATGCAGAATAAGAAAGAAAAAAAAAAGACCAGGCAGAATAGTCTCGCTCAAGCTGAGATTTCCCATTGGCACCAAACTTAGGACAATTTTCAAGTTCAAGTTCACTACCACTTTCAAAGATGTGTGTTTCAGGATGGTCAAAGCCCAAGCAAGGCAATCAGGCAATGGCAGTGAAGATGATGTTAAGTGCTCATATTTCAGGAAAGCAAGTACCCAAGGTAAACTCAACCAAGAGTATCCACTGTCTCCAGGGAAACCTGCAGCATTTCTACAGGAGATGGGCCATTCAGGAAGACGAAACACTGGAAATTCTGGGCAGGCCCTGCCTGGTGTTTCTGGCTGGACGTGCTAGGCATGAAGAAGGCCACCAACCAGGCAATTGTCAAACCCTCCTAACAAGATGCTCACACTCAGATCTGGATACAAAGCCTCTGAGTGTTTCCAATCAAGGACCTCCAACCTTTCACAGGCACACACTCCTCATCATTTAAAACCCATTTTGCAATGGGAGCAGGGGCTGTGAGGGCAGGATCCTGGCATGAGAGAGCAGTCTTTGTTTTATATTTTTCAATAGGATTTTTTTTAATTATAAAGTAATTCGTGCTCATTGCACAAGATAGAGGCAATACAGAGTAAGAAGTACATAAAAACCATCCAAATTTCCATAGCATAAAGATAACATTCCTGTGAATGCATATATATAATTAAACGCATGATGTACATAATTTGTGCATCCCACAGTTCTCACCTAAAATTACTTAAAAGCATTTTCCAATGGTGTTCACTTTATATTTCATGAACACCCCTGTAGCCTTTACTCTGAACCAGAAACTGTCCTACGTGCTTTCACAAGCACTAATCCTCACAGCAGGCCTACGAAGTATTATTATTATCCCTATTCGCAGCCGGGGACACTGAGGGATCCCAGAGTATGCAGTAGCAAAGCCGGAGTTCACACCTGGCCGTCTACCTGCATAGGCTGTGCCCCTGACCACCATGCTGGACAGCCTCAGCAGCCTTTGGAAATCTGACTTTTTAGGACTCCGTAATATTCTAATTTGGTCTCCTGTGATTAGAGCAGTGCCACATTTAAGACCTCAAAGTCCCTTCCAGCCAAAGTCCCTTGGCTGAGTTGTTTTTTTTTTCCTTTAATTTTTAAAAATATTTTTTAATGTTTATGTTTGAGAGAGACAGATTGTGAGCTGAGGAGGGGCAGAGAGATGGATACAGACTCTGAAGCAGGCTCCAGACTCTGAGCTGTCAGCACGGAGCCCAACGCAGGGATCGAACTCATGAAGCGCGAGATCATGACCTGAGCCGAAGTCAAACACTCAACTGACTGAGCCACCTAGGCGCCCCCGAGTTTTTTGATTATAGGAAAAGGATCCTGAATATCAGTTGCCTTAACTGTTGACTACGAGGTACCCCCTGGGACAAGCTATTTATAGCAAACTGGGGAAAACACTGCCAAAGAAACACTCATTGTAAGAGCTTTAGCTGTTTGACCCTGGCTCTCAAGCCCCAGTATCCCAGGGAACGGAGAAGTTGCTCCACTTCCTCAAGCTCCAGGAGGCTGCCTGATTTTTGCCTGAGCTTCACTTTATATCGCTAACATGGGGCACCTTCACCTGCCTGACAGGATCTTGATGAGACTTAAGGAGACAGCTAGATAAACCTGAAGTATCTGGCCCAACCTGACCTAGGGCTGGGTGAAGTACAGGCTGTTTTTGTTTTTAGCTTCCCTGCTGATTCAGGTCGATATCCACTTGTGCCTTATCCACTGGGATGGGAAGGACAGACTCTGGAGTCAGACAAGCTAGGACTGACTCCCAGCCCTGCCATTTCCTAGCCGTGGGACTTTGGGCGAGTTTCATATCCTGTCCGAACCTTGTTTCCTCATCTGTGTAACAGGCATAATAATGGAACCCACCCACACAGGTTACAGCGAAGATTAGACGACACAACGCGTGTCAAAGACCTTAGCATCCAGCAGGCACTCAATAGGCCATAGCTCTTCGTAGCACTTCTTTGCTCATTTTCCACTCTCTGCTTTCCCCTGTACTCATTTCATTCGTTTCTCCAGTGAGATGGAGCCCAGGAAGGGGGCAGGGGACCCGCCAAACAGGCCTGAGTCTGTGACATAAAAACCCTCAAGCAACCAGTGTCGAGGGTAGGTTAGAAACCTGGTCACTCTCCATGTCCCTTTTCCACTGCACGGCTCGGGGGACCTGACTCCCGTGCCCAGTCATGGTCAAGAGTACTACTGGGACTGTGAAAGCCTCTTCTAGCATCCCAGAACCATTAGCATGTTATTTCTAAAGGAATCACCTTCTTAAAAAGAAAGCAATGATGAGGAGCTTGGCCCTGCCCCTGGGGCTGGAATGCCTGTTTCTGAAGCCCAGGTTGTTGGTTCCTAAGTGAGGTATGCAGGAAACTGTCTGTCAACACCCAAGCCTGCCAGTTTCCAGTGATAAGGCTCCCTAGGACTCTGAGCTGGCGTGTTTCCCAAAGACAGCCCCCTAGCTCCAGGGAGGGGCAATCTGGAGGCAGGGCCAGGCGTGCTGGGAGGCAGGCCCGCTTCTTCAGTATTTCCACTGGGCCCTGGGGCCGAAAGGGAGGAATGCTTGGGACACTCCTCAAAGCCAGCATGGTAATTGCAAAAGGCATTAAGTTAATTAGGCTAATCATCTGCCTGAAGTCATTCACCTTCAACCCCCAAAAAGCCTCTTCAGAAGAAAATCCCATAGCAGCTGTGGGGCTGGAGGGTGCAGGCGGAGGCTTAGGGCACTGGTATCTGGAATTCTTACGAAGACTCCAGCATGGTCTCAGTCAGGAGTCTTAGGGGATAGAACTAACCAATAAGTCTATACCCAAGAAGGGCAAAAAGGGGGACTTTTGGGCCTTAGTCCCAAGCGGTATCTGAGCCCAGACTAGAGGCCGGGGGTCTTTTGCCGTTTCGCTCTGAGCCTATTTGACTTGGTCAGTGGAAGTATGACCCAGGAAACTACCATGCCCATGCACATTCCCACAGGCCCTGCAGGTAGAGTATCTCTAGCTGAGTATCCCCACAGCAGAGGCCTCCTGTCTGCCAGGGTGTATTATGTGTAACCAACCGAGAGAGAGACGGAAAGACTTATCCGAGTGGAATGGGTAAGTCAGAAAACTTCATGCGAGGCTCTCAAGCCCAGCTGAGAATGAGCAATCCTTTGCAACAAGGAAAAAAACAATCTACTTAGCAGCTAAAACTGAATCCTAAACCCCACACTCAAAAGTCTCAGGGCGTAGAGATGCCAGCGGCCAAACCCTTGTGCATAAATGCCTTCCTGGAACCGGGGCATGAGGAGAGAAATCTGGAAACTGAGTCCAACTCCAGGTCTGCAGAAGCCCACGCACCTGGTAAAAATCTCACCGAATCAAAACACACTCATCCAGAATTCAGGATCGCTGGGATACAGAGTATCTGGTTCCTTCCTGGGTCATGGTTTACGGAAGGCACACAGTGAACACAATTGTGGGGGAAATGCTTAGCCCCACCGAGTCTTCCTGATCCTCTTAGTTGCACATATTAGCACACAAGGAGCTAGACATAAATAATCCTGTTTTGCCCATCAGAGATGATTCTTGACATTAGAGGCTCACTTTGTTGGCAGTAGGCCCTAGCTTTGTATACACTCTCTATAAAAAGGAAGAGACAGGCAGTTTATGGAGCGGTGCCCGCCATGTGCTGGAGAGGAGCACTAATCCTCTGCTCTCTGCCAAGTGGCAGGCACAGAGCAAGGTGATTGACACTGAAGTCACTCCTCACAGTAAACCCAGGGGGTAGACGCTGTTAACCCAGATTTACGAAAAGAAGAAACCAAGGCTCAAGAAACATTACATAACTACCCAGGGTCACTGAGCAAGTGAGCATGCTGCTGGTTTCAAACTCAGGTCAAAGCCTGTGCACACAAGACGGCATTCCCAGGAATTCAATAGTAGAGCTTCCTTTGGCCCATCGGGGCATTCACTGTGGCAGCTGTGTGGGGGGTGGACAGATAGGAGAGTGCAGAAGCCAGGGCAAGTCCATCTGGGTGGCCCACTGTCCCCCTGGTCCAGTGGGGGATGGCCAGGCCCCAACTGAAGCAGCAAAGGGGTGGGAGCCCACTGGAGGGAGCTGTGAGGAAGCAAAGAACTTGGGGGGGAAAGACTGTATAACCCCTAGGTTCAGCTCAAGGAGGGGAGAAGAACCACACTTTCTCCCAAGAGTGTTAAAGACAAACACTTTAAGCACACATGACCAGCTCAAGGATAAAAGAACATTTCCCTGGAAGGTTCCCAGGCATGCCTCGGAAGGTGGAAAATTGAGGAAAAAGCCAGACTCCCCAGGCATGGCAGCAGGGGATGCCTGTGGCAGGAGGCAGCCTTCAGTGGTGACAGACTCTCAACGTGCACATAAAACACTATGCAGAGTTCTTATGTGGCCCCCACCAGACCCCCACAAGGACAGTTAGCAGCCAGAGGTTGTGATGAGAGATGGAGACCTGAGCATCCAAAGCTGTAAATGACTCATCCACTCCAGGATGGATGGCCCCGGCTGCGGCTCAGGACCTCCCCAGGTCACTCCCTCGCCCTGTGTCAGCCCTCTGCTCTCCTATGTCTTCTTCCATGGTTGGTTTTTGACTTCCCTCTTCTGTGACCAACTCTGTGAAGCCAGGGAAGGGGTAATTTGTTCATTCATCCAGTCAGCCAGCCAGTCAACAGACACCTGAGTGCCCACCATGTGCCAGGCACTGTGTTTGGTGCCGGGATAGGACAGTAAACACAACAGTCCCTACCGGGGAAGACATTCCAGGCAAGGACAAGGAACACAGAAGTAAAGGTTACAAAGGGGCAGGAGCGAGTGGAAGGTTTAATCGGGGAGATAGCATATGGGCACGACTTTGTGCAAGTACCAGTCTGGGAAGAAGAGAAGAGGTGTTCCCTCCCGGCCCAGCCACTCCATCTGGGGAGGGGGTACAGCTGGATGCCAGGTATACCTCCTCAGAGGACCCCAGCACCAGTGTCCCTGAACTGAAGATCCCCAAATCCACAAACAGACAGACACCCTCAGGGCTTTGATCCCGGGCAGCAGAGAAGGCAAGAATGGTGTCCTAGGCCACATGAAGAAAGAGGCCACGTTAGTCTTCTACTCCCCAAGCTGTTCCATTTGGAATGTCCTGGCCATCACCAACTAGGCACCAGAGCATAAAGGCCCTGGAAGTGCCTCATTTACCTTATTATTTTGACCTACTTTTAATCAATCAAAGACCGCACCCCAGGACACAGTTCCTAGCATGAGAAGCTCTAATGAGGCCAGCAGACGTATCCCTGACAACTGTAACACACCAGAAGCGCTGAGTGATATATTGAGCCCCGAGGGGGTTGGCCAAGGGAGAAGGGCGTAGGCAGAAATACAAACGGATTCTTTCTTAGATATGTTATGGCACGGACAGACAGGAATAGAGGCCTCTTCCCAAGGTCACTGCCATGTACTGACTTCCCCAAAGTTTCCCAGAGAGGCAGCTCCATCCAGGGCAAGCCGCTGAGTGCTGGTGGCCAGGAAGGAGGGTGTGCCTGCTGACTTCTAACTCCTTACATAGAGTTAGCCCAAAAGTGGCATCAAGGAACATCTTCCGGATAAAATTAACAAGGGAGTGAATGCCAGACAGAAGGAAAAACAAACAACTTTTTGGGCTGGTCTGTGGTCCCTACAGCTAGAGTGGGAAGGGTACCACTGATACCAGCAATATTGGCTGTGTCCTCCCAGCCTCAGTCTCCCCAGCAGCCCATCCTGCCTCCAGCTGTTCTGGACCTTCATGGGTTGTAAATGGCAAGGGTACCTGCAGATCTGGGCACAGCACCATAGCAGCATGCCTGTGCCTGGTGAAGAAGAAAGGGGAGCCGTAAGCAGCTTGATTGCAGCAAACCTCCAAAGGGTCCCCACCAGATTCTGGTGGGAAGGGGGCACCCCCTAAGAGCCACCAGGTCTAGGAATCCAACTCAGTCGCACAGTCCAGGAGGGATGAGAGCAGCCATATAACCAGATAGTGCTCCCCAAAATGAAAAGTAAGCATGATCGTCCAGGTGGGAGCCCTCCTAGCCATCCCTATGCATCCCTATGAACTTGGGATCCTTCCCAAGTTCACAGTCCCTTTGGAATCATGGTTCTAGGAGCTAGATAAATAGTAATGGTTATAACAACCCTCCCACGTCTTCTCCCTCTCTCTGCCCTAGGCCTCATCTACAGCCAGCTTTCCCTTGAGGGTTCTGCTCCCCACAGCCCACTTGCATGGAGGCTATTCCTTCCTTCTGCATTGGCCAGTGGCCCCAAGTCATCTTCACTGCCCAGAGCTGCTTCCAGCACACATTCTGCTGCCCACACCTGAAGCTCCTGTCCCTCTGAGGCTTCTGTGGTCTGGTCCCCCTCTCCTCGCAGTGGTCATCTACGACCCGCTTCCTTCACACCCCCTCACTCACCGCGGAGCTGTGAGCGGACCCACTGTGCTCCCCCAGGCCACCCCGGGGTCACCTTGGCCTGTGGGGAGGCCGTCAGTCCTTGACCTCCTTGTCACTGGCGGCCCTCGCCCACACTCCGGTCCAGCAACCCACACACAGAGCCACACCCTGCACCCTGTCATCCCCCAGACTCTCTCCATCTTCCAGATCACCAGCTCCATACCCCACCTACTGACCATAGGCCTCCAGCCCCCTAGCCCTCAGGGTCCTACACCTTCCTGAAGAGCACTGACCTTGGAGCCACCCCTGCCTTGGCCTCTGCCGCAGAGCCCCATGACGAGGCCCCGTGGTCTCACGTGAGATGCCTCTGGTCCTTCGACGGTCCTCTGTGGCAACGCTCCACACAGCAGCTTTTGTCGCTCTCCTCTCAGACCCCCTCATGCCACCACCGCCCCCTTCCTGCCAGCTGCAGACCTACCTCGGCTTCGTGGAAAAAGTATCCTACTTTTCATTTAGCAGTTAACTGATTCACCATCCCAAATATGTGTGACTTACTGTCCTAGGCACTGAGGATACAGACAAAAATCCCTACCCTCTTGCAGCTTACAGCCAACTGGAGGGAGCCAAACAATTAAAAAGATAAAGTAAGGGGCACCTGGGTGGCGCAGTCGGTTAAGCGTCCTACTTCAGCCAGGTCACGATCTCGCGGTCCGTGGGTTCGAGCCCCGCGTCGGGCTCTGGGCTGATGGCTCAGAGCCTGGAGCCTGTTTCCGATTCTGTGTCTCCCTCTCTCTCTGCCCCTCCCCCGTTCATGCTCTGTCTCTCTCTGTCCCAAAAATAAATTAAAAAAAACGTTGAAAAAAAAATTTTTTTTAAATAAATAAATAAATAAATAAATAAAAGATAAAGTAAGCAGTACATGCTAAGTGCTAAGGGAAAGTGCTAGGACTGACAACAGAAACTCACAGACAGGTGCACCCTTCACGCCTGCCTGCCACCAGGAAAGGCACCTCATGGTGCCATGACCTCCTCGGGGCCTCCAGCCCCCAAGTTTCTGTGGCCCTCCCTAGCCCAAGGTTAGTTCCACTCCTGGCCTCTGGGTCCCTCTCTCCCCACTTCCTGGGGTGGGGGGAGTCTCTCCCATCAGCTCCGCCTCTGGCCAGTCTCCCAATTCTCCGCCTCCCTCTGCCTCCTTCCCCCACACATGCTTGGGTCCTGCTCAGTCATCAGGAAACCGAAGAGTTGTTTAACTCTCCTTCTACCCATTTCTCCACCTTCCCCCAACCTGGTGCCCTCTCTCCTCCCACCAAAGCGAGGTTACCTCAGAGAGTTGCTTACAATCCTCCCTGCCCTCTTCCACTCCAACCACTGCAGTCTGGTTCTGTCCCCTGCCAGCGCCCTGGAACTGCTCTCGCCAAGGTCACGGTCAGCTCCCTGTGGCCACCTCGGACCTCATCCTTCTGACCTCCCAGCAGTGTTTGCCCTCGAACATCCGGCTCCACTGCAGGGGCACCATCATGAGAGAGCCGGTGCAGCACTGAGTTCACACTCTGGAACCATGCCGTGCTGAGCTGGCAGTCCTACCTCTGCCGTTTACTGTCACTTTGACATCTCTGCCTCAGACGCTGGGGGGGGGGGGGGGGGGGGCGGAACGACACCAGCACTGCCTCCCCGGGTTACCGTTTGGTTGAAAGCTTGTATGGGGCGTCCAGTGCTTCCTGGCACCGTCGTGACAGTGACCATCGCCGTAATCGCAAGACCACCAAACTCTGGGCACACATTGGGTGCTCCACATTGAAGAAACTGAGAAAAAACTGGAAGGGAGACTTGTCTGTGAGGTCTGCATGTCAAAGGAGCAGCTCTTTCATTAATAACTCGGGGAAACTGGAACACTGCTGACAAGAGAGCCATTGAGAAAATGCCAGGCCAGGAGCTAGAAGTGTTCAGAGAGGGTGGAAGGGTGGGGAGTGGGAGTCCCCCACTGAGAAGGACCAGCTCTGCCCAGGCTCTGCCAAGTCCCCTCCTCCACATGCCTTCCCTGCTCACCCATCTACGGTGGACCCTGTGGCACCTTCCAGCTCTTGCCTTTGGCACTGACCTTGCCTCTTTTCCTCTTATTGCCACTTGGACTTGTCCTCCCCGACTCCTGGGTTGTACGTCCCCAGAGGACAGACTTTGACGTTACCCAGAGAGGTACACCATCTGCAGCACTACCAGAGCCTGGCGCCCAGGGAGAGTGGTGCCTGAGGCCACTGCCGAACTGGTGAAGGGACAACTGGAGAAGAAGGCCGGATGGAGCAAAGGTCAGGGAAGAGGTTTCTTAACTGACTGGCTGAGTCAGCGAGAGACTGGGGGCGATGAGGATGGTGAGGATGAGTAAGTTCTGGTCTCGCAACTAAGGAGCCCTCTTCTGTGGTGAGGGAGCCAACATATTTGATGTTAAACGGGCCAAGGAGTTCTGCAGGGGGTGGGAGGGGGGAACTTGCCCAGAAGGGCAGGGAGGATGTCACCAGGAGGCAGCGTTGAGAGAGTCCTGACAGCTGACCCAGAGATCCCAGGAGCAGGGGCAGGGAAGGCATTCCAGCAGAGGGAACAAAGAATACAGAAGCTCGGACAAGCAAGAGAACATGGTGTGTCTGGGCAAAACCACAGGGGCTGGGGGGCTGAGCTCAGTGTGGCAGGGGCAGATGAGGCCAGGAGGCCATTAGACTAGACGCCCTGGGGCCAGACCTCAGCACAGCCACCTGGAGGCCAGGGAGCCACTCAGGAGCTCAAAGCAGGCGAGAGAGTGGCAAGTTTTGTGTTTAAGAAAGCTGTGCAGGTTGTCAGGTAGACGATGGGTTCGGAAGGAAGCTTGGAATCCAGGAGGCCAGAGGGAAGGCAGTCACACTGTCCAGCACAGCACAGAGACTGTGATAAAGACTCGACGAAGGACTGTGGCAATGGAGGAAGGGACAGATATGTCAATGGAGGTGATTTACAAGGCTTGGTGGCTGGTTGGGGTGAGCAGGTCGGTTAGTGAGGGAGAAGAGTAAGTCAGAGTGGTCCGAGCTCCTGGCACAGACACTATGGCGGAGGGTGACATGATGACACCATTAAATGAGAGGCTGCATCTCGGAAAACCACTCTGCAAGGGAGGCCCCCCAAGGAGAAAGGTGAACCTTAAGACTCTTCACTAGGGGCCCCTCAAATTAGTGAGTCCTCAAGCCAGGCTCCTGCGAAGGCAAGGAAAATAATGATAATGATAGCAACAGTAATAACAATAATAATGCCAAATATTTTGAGCACTTGTTTTAATACTAATAAGCACTTGGCTGGATTCTGTGGATTGGTTCTCCAAGCTTCCATTCCATTCTCCTTCTAGCTGGGTGGGGGTGGGGTGGGGGGGAAGCTAAACACATTTCCCAGACTCCTGCAGCTAGGATCGAGGATGTGAGCTAGGTTCCACCAGTTGGATCCACTCACAGGAGGTTTGGAAAGCAGAAGGAAGACGGAAGTCATCCCCCCATCTCCTCGGGCTATTTCCAGTGGCAAGAAGTCCTGGAGATGTGGAGCTTCTGGGAGGCTGGTTCCAGGGTTCCTTCCGCAGCTTCCCAGTTGTAAGAGAGGAGTGTGGTGGCAGGAGCAGCAGTAGTGATTCCTTCATCCTGGCCTCCTGCTTCCTCCTGGATCCCAGCTGCAAAGGATGAATCCTGAGCTCTGAACTCTGGTGTCAGAGGGGGAAGAGAGGCAGGCAACCCCACCCTGGAGGGTCAGTTCTGAACTGATCTGGGAATCCTTCCAGAGGCCCGTCAGTGACCTGCTCCCCCAGCCCTCCCAACAGTGTTGTAGGACCTCATTCCCTATATTAAATCTCCTCTTGCTCAAAGTCGGTCCGCTGTGTTGCACCAGGCACTGTGCTGGGGCTTTTATAGGCATCATCCTCTCACAACAGACTTATTCTTTTTGCAAAGAAGAACCGAGTTATAGAGAAGCTAAGTAATTCACACAGCTAGTAGGTCACACAGCTAGTAAGAAGCAGAGCCAGACTTCAGCCCACTGTCAAGGACCCGAATCCCTACACTACCTACACTGATGGGGAGCAGACTGTTACACTACCTCCGAGCAGCAGTCCTGTGGGTATGTCTTTTCCGAGCCTCCACTAGGTGGAGAGGGGTGGGGCGGAGGACAGAAAGAAAGGGAAGGGGAAAACCTCTCACTGGATGGGCACTCTTTCAAAATGACGGTGGGATAAATACGGGAGGACACTCTGGTGGGTCAACCTTATTAAAAGTGGGACATAAAGTTCTGCTCGCTTGGTAGGTGACACCGATGAGAAAAACTCCCCCTGCCCTTCTTAGAAAATGAGGCAGGTCGGCACATGGAGGTTATGGGCAAGTGGGAGCTGAGAACCACTCACCCCTCATCCACTTCACAACTGAGCATGTTAAATCATCTCATTCCCCACACCTGTAAAGTCTAGCCTGGGTCAAAGAAGAGGCTACTTGGATGGTGAAGTGAGGGAAGGAGAGTCAAGATATTTGACTTTGAGGGCTACAGAGGCTGACTCCTTGGGCTGAAACTAAGGCTCCTCACACGTGCCCCCTCTGGATGAGGACAGAGGGACAAAGCTTTGCAGATGAGTCCTTGCTAATCCTTTTCCTCCCCCCAGAGATTTTTCCCTTGGCTGCATAGCCCATGAGTGAAGTCATGTGCCTCTGTGCATAAGGTTCAGCAACTATAATTTGCAGGGAGTTAATTACCTTCATACTTTGATCTGGTGGAATTTCATCTCTATGGTTACCGGATGACTATAAACAGTTATCACTTGTCTCTTTCACATAAAATATTCTTGGAAAACACCCCTAGGGCTCCAATCATGGAAATCAAATACACAGAATGTTCAGAGAACCTTTTAAGATTTTTCTATATAAAATGTCTCTACACACAAAAATAGATAAAACTGAGTAACCATATGGCTATAAATAATAATTGGAAGTTTGCTACAGTTTGTTTTTTCAGCCCTAACTTATAATGAGCACATCAGGTCTCCTAAGAGTGGCAGGCCTGGTGAGGGTAAGGGTCTGACTGACAGGTGGGGGGTGCCAAGAAAACAATGTCCAGCACCTGATGACGGTAAATTCTGGGAGTACCAGAGTTGGGGGTGACTGATGCTCAGAGGGACCGTGCAGGTAAGTGATCATTTAGTCCTTTTGTGTACTGATTATGCCTGCCTGGGGCCTTATGCTGAAACCTGTGTAAATAGACACAACTGTGGTGAGTGAATGAATGAATGAATGATTGATTGATGAAAGCTAACATTTATGCAGAGTTTACTATGTGACAGTCACTATGTCACGCACTTTATCAGTGATTCATGTAATCCTCACAATATCAGTATGAGGTAGATATCATGGTCATTATGCCAAATTTACAGATGAGGAAACAGAGGCTCAGAGAGGTCACCTAGCTAAAAACAGGTAGAGCCAGGATTTATACCCAAGCCCATCTCAGTCCAAAGCCCCTGTTCTCTCGACTCCCTCTTCTGCTGCCACCATACCACAGGCCCATAGGCCCCGTGGATGTCATGACTGCCCAACAAAACTCTGACATTTTCAAGGTGAGGGACATGACAGCTTTTCTAACTTGCCATGAGGGAGCTCCATAGATGGGTAACCCTGGTGGGAAGATGCTTCTGACCACCAGAAGCATTCAACCCTTGGAATCCCTGGTCAACAGTATCTACCTATTGACATCTCTTTGTCTGTGGCCAATGGTATATGCCCACTGTTAGCGCTATGTCTATGGTCAATTGTGTTCATTCACTGGTAGCTCTATGTTCCTGGTCAGCAGTGTCTGTCCAGTGGGAGTCTTCCCATCCAGTGTAGAACCCTCAGCAGCTCTGAACTCCAGGAGGCTGAGCAAGGTTATGATGTCACACAACTCCAGGTGGCACTCAATGGGAACAGTGCCCAGGAGACTTCAGCAACACCCAGCCTGGCCCATACAATCTTGTCTCCAAATGGGACAGGTGACAGGGACTACACAGGGTGGAGCTGGGTGAGGGAACGAGAGGACTCACCAGAATGGCACTGTCTAAAGATGGAGGACTCCAGGTATCTCCCCAGGGGCCATTTGGAAGTGGGGTCTGAGTTAATGCAGAGATGATCCGACTTCAGAGGCATGGAGATCCCATCTCCAAGACCCAAAATCTGGGTACGAGGTCTGACCAATATTTAAAACAGGGACAAAATATTTGGAGTGAGGACTACCTCTCAAAGCCCCGGTTGTCATGATCCCACAGAAATGGGCCACTGCAATACTTTTAGCTCATCAGTCTAAGATGCCGTCCTCCACCTGCCTCTTGGAAGAAACCCTTGGAACTTCGTCTATGGTGCCGGAAGTTGCAGATGCTGCTTAATCAAGTGCAAATGCTTCCCTAGATCCATCAAATCCCCTTTAATTTTCTGCTCTGGATGGGATCTGCCAGAGATTAGAAATAGTATTATTTCTAATATGCACCTGCTGAGTGTTGACCTGAGGTTAGCACACATAGGTTGTCACAGAGGTTGACACTCGGTCACAGAATAGACAGCCAGCTGATGTTCCACTGCAGGAACAAAGCAATCAGGCCCATCGGTCAAGCAGCCTGTTGCTAAGGGCCTGCTGTGTGCTTGAGCCTGTGGATCAGCCTGTGGGGCATACAGAGGACACTGAGGACTACACAGGACTACACCAGCTGTGAACAGAAAAGGAGGGAACTGGCGGATGAGAGAAGAGGAGGAAGAAGGAGGTAACAGCAGAGCTGATGAAACGGCTCCTTCTGGGCAACCTGGAGAGCCTAGATGGCAGCACTCTGAGCCCTTGGACCTGTGCCCCTGGGCACTCCCCTGGGGTCCTGCTGGGTTCCGGCTCACTGCTGGAGCTCCAGGACCCTGGGCAATGACCAGGTGATGGGCATTTCTGTCAGGAGTAGGATGTTTACACCACAACTCTTCCTCCCTCCCTGTCCCCCACCGTGCTCTCTCAGAGAGTTCTGCTGTAGGTACTGGTGCCTCTGGTGCCTTCAGAGTGTCTAGAAGCCCCTAACATCTGCCCTCCACTCTCTAGTATCTGTATGGGAACCAGCTCTTCTCCACACACCCAGTGCCTTCATTCTACCTTCCCAGGGCCATGGCTAGACCATTTCAGGGCACATGTGTATTCTCTGTCTCTGTCTCTGTCTCTCTCTCTCTCTCTCTCACACACACTCACACAGACATGCGCACACACACTCACAACACACCCACTCACACATACATGCTCACACTCATGCAACAACCCACATACACCTGCACACTCACTCTCACCCACTCAGAGACCTTCACACTGTACACACTCACAACCCACATACACTCACGCTTGTCCAGGCTCACACACTCAAAGCACGCCCACATCTACTCACACATGCTCCTTCTCACACACTCACACGCACATTAACACTCTCACTCCCTCCCTCACTCCCAGTGTGCCTTCTTCCTCCTCTCTCAGCATGCCACAGCCTGCAGCTTTCCTCTCCATGGCCCATCCATTTCCCATGTCTGTTTCCTCCCACATCCCGTGCCCTCTGGCCCCGCCGGCTGAGCCCCTGACATGCCCCTGTCTATGATGGTCTGCATTGAGCAGTGGACACTGTGACAGATCCATTCTGGAGCCACCATGCCTCAGCATGTGTTTGATGAGCACTTACTACCTGCCAAAGGTGTGAACAACTAACAGCGGACCTTCAGGGACAGGACAAAGTCAAACGTGTTCAGGAGTGAAAGAACATTCCTGGAACCACAGACAGTGTCTGTTCCTGGTCAGCTGGGCTTAGTCGCACATCCCTCATTGAGAACACACCACAGATCTGAACAGCTGGGCCTCAGTTTCGGCTCTAACACGTGCCGGCCCTACATGGTTTCCAAGCACCCTACATATTCTAAGTGTCTGGTCCCAGGAGATTCCCCTGGCCCTGAAAAGGAGGGTTGGGTTGGCAGTGGGGGAGGGGGTCTTAGTTTAGATTTTCCCCTCACAGAGCCTGCCATGGGGACATGGGTATGAGTGGCTTCTTTAGAAGGAATCCCAGGACACAAGAGGAAGGGAGGAGTGAGACTGGAGGAGAAAGATGACTATAAAGTGTGTTATCAAGGTCACAGATATAGGCAGTAGGGGCTCCATCGTGCTGAGGTCTCTGAAAACGTGGACAGCGCCCCCCAGACACACACTTTTGACTGGCAGAGCCAAGCATTAGTCCACCCATTCCCACTCCCCATTGGGTGGCATTTGCCCCCAGACGGGTTAACTGGCCACCCACTCTTCCAGGTTTCCAGGATGTCCTGGCATAATGGCAACAGGAGCTCCTATAGGCCTGGAGAAGGCTCTGGGGGAGAAAGCAACAGGACGCATGGAGCACTTGAGGTGGCCTGAGGCAGGGACAGGTGAGTTGGAACCGCCCAACACAGCTGCCACCAAAATCAGAGAAAGGCCGAGGGAGGCGGCTGTGACAGGCAAGCGTGGGCCTCAGTCACCCTCCATCCCACAGAAGAACCACCCCAAGAACACTGACATGCCAGGCAGCATACTAGGCAGTAGGCAAACATCTGGGCATAAGTCCTTTCTCTGCTCTGGGCCTCAGTTTCTCCATCTCCCAAAGGGGGATCAGAATGCCCGCCCTGCAGGTGGCACAAAAATGGCTGCAGGGCAGGGTATGACAGCGTATGTAATGCTTTGCACTTACATCATCACCAGGGGAGGCCATGCCTTTGCCCAGAGAAGTGCAGTCTCATAGCAAAATCACAGGTACCTGACAGGCAGCGGACAACTTGGGAGACAAGGCAGTCATCACCTACACATCCCGGAGGCTCCTGCCAGAGCAGCAGGCGGTGCTGGGGGGCCAGTATAAAGCCTGTGGCAGTGCACAGGCCTCGGAGTCGAGATGTGAGCTCATAGTCCACGTCTGCCCCCAAGCTGGGCGACTTCAGAAAGGTCGTCTATTCTCTCTGCCAATGGAGAGTGGGCTGCCCATTGGGCGTGGCTGACAGTTCGAAGGGACAGTATCTGTGAAGAACCAGTACACGAGGCCCAGCACACAGCAGGCCTGCAGCAAATGCCCTCTGCGGCCTCCCCCACCTGAGGCCCAGAGAATGTCTGAATCTGCGGTGCTCCCACAAAGCCAGGCTATTGTCTTTCTGGCAAAGCCTCCCACCCGCCTTCACAGGATGGAACACTGTGGGCCTCAGTGCAGGTGTTGGGGTGGGGGTGGGGTGGGCCGGCAGCAGCCCTGGAAATGCTCAAGCTTTACAGTCCCCCGGCAGGGGCTGTGTTCCCCTCCACTAGCTCAGGCCCTGGGCCCTCTGAGAAGCCCTGAGCTTAAGGGAACCAGGTGCCTTCATTAAAAAAAAAAAAATCTACAAACAAAGGGTGACTTTGAAAGAGGAGTATGGTGCATTCTTGGGGGCTCCAAGCAGTTTTACAGACCCAGACACAGAGCAAAGGCATTCATGGATCACAGAACAGTTCCCAGGCCCAAAAGGCTGGCCAGAGCCCAGGCTGTAGGTAGGGATGGAGTGGGACAGGCCCCTCCTCCAGCTCTTCACCCCTTTCCAGTGGCAGAATCCCAGGCTGGCCCTACTGCAGGTGGGTGGGAGGAGGGGAAGGTGAGAGGTCCAGCCCAAGGAAAGTCAGGTTCGTGAAGCTCTTCCATGTTAGGGGCCTTGTATCCCAGGGATGGCCTTTCCTTAAAAGCAGTTTGTCTTGCTATGGGTATGGAACGGGTACGTGCAAGCCCTGGGTGAGAACACCCCAAATCCCTCCTCTCCAGGCATTCCCAGAAAGGCAGTCCCTCTCAGCTCTCACTAAACAAATTTGGGAATATACAGAGTCAGGAAAACCAAGAGACTGGACTGCAAATCCATCTATAAAATCTTTCTTTTTGCAACACCCAAGACATCCAAAATTCAAAATACATGAGGGCATGTCAAACCACCATATACCAAAACATAACCACCAAATGGGCAGCCTTGGCAAGAACCAAATGCCCATAAATGTCATTAGGGACGAACAGAAACCAAATTTTGATAACTGATATTTCAGTATCTTGGCCCTTCAGCATATTGACTTTTGGAGGATTGATCTACGGCGACTA
Organism: Puma concolor; assembly: GCF_028749965.1. Classification (NCBI taxonomy): domain Eukaryota; kingdom Metazoa; phylum Chordata; class Mammalia; order Carnivora; family Felidae; genus Puma; species Puma concolor. The sequence goes on from NC_141667.1 coordinate 128,585,110, forward strand.
ATGGACCGAGTCCAGTGTCTGGAAGAGGGAAGAGGTCATCTTAGAGTCCTGTCATTAATCCCTGTCCTGCCGCATGGTCTTTATCACACCAGTGGTCTGCCAGGAACCTGAGCACGGTAACACGAGCTCATTTTTCTTGGCCCTATAAGAGCGTGTGGTTGAGTGAAATGGGAGAGCCAGCCCCAAGGGATCTCTGACCCACAGCAGGTACGAACTAGAGAAACGTTTGGAGAACCCAAACTTAAACCACTAAGGTGGAAACTGTTCATATTTCAGAAAGTCTGTATTTTACCCCAGGGTCGTTTTAAGCCTCCCTAGGCCTTTTTTTTTTTAATAATGTTTGTTTATTTTTAGAGAGAGAGAGAGAGAGAGAGAGAGAGACAGAGTGTAACCGGGGGAGGGGCAGAGATAGAGGAAGACACAGAATCACAAGCAGGCTCCAGGCTCTGAGCTGTCAGCATAGAGCCCAATGTGGGGCTTGAACTCAGGAACCATGAGATCATGACCTGGGCCAAAATCGGACGCTTAACCCAAGGAGTCACCCAGGCGCCCCTCCCTAGGCCATTTAAAGTGGGGATTCATGGAGCAAAGAGGGGAAGTCATAAAGTAACGTGGACCAAAGGAAGACAAGGACACATGGATAGTACAGTACGACTGTAATTTTGTGAAAGTCTCTGCACGGGCACATCCAGAACTGGCCCTTGGCAGGGTGGACAGTTCCACGGTACCCTTTCTTCTCTTCAGCACCACCATACTGTTTTGGGAAGAGGATAGCTGTTTTGTTTGCAGGGGTTGTTAAATTTTGTTTTAAGAAATGGGAGTTGTAATGGCGTCAAACAGACCTAAGCATCAAATTCAATTTTCCAATAAGTTAAATACAAGTTCCTGACACCAGCTTCCAAGGTTCTCCCCAGCGGCCCCGTTGCCCACAACCCTCATCTATCTTTCCAGGGAACCAGCTACTCCCAGACTCACCACACACTTTCTGGCCTCCAGGCTGTTCTGGTGTTCAGTTCCTGTGGCTTAGCTTTCGCTCCCCCTTCTCTACCTGGGTAAATCTCTCTCCTCCTTCCAGGTCCATTTCAAGCTCCCCTGCTCCCCTGGCTGGATGTGACTGTCCCTAGCCACCCTCTGAAGTCCCAGAACTCCTGTCTGGAACCCATTTAAAGGACTCTTCCCAGCCTGCTGGCCTTTGGTCCCCTTCACTGCCCACACACTGGGTTGCTGCCCACATCTCTGCAGCCCCCGCAGCCCTGGCAACAGACAGGGTGCCCCGCAAGGGTTCACCTTGATGTTTTCAAAGGACTGTGCACAGCAGAATAAAATAAACCCTCCGTCTCAGGCCAAGAAGGGCCACTGGGGCAAGCATACTTTTCGCCCCAATCCAAAGGGATTTCCACATGTGTTACTCTCCTACAAGATAAACAAAATTAGTCTTTTAGTCTTTGCGTGGTGTTTCAAATATACTGTTAAAAAACTGCTTCAAATGTTGTCTTCAAAGACAAAATTTCAGGAAAAGCTTATAAAATACTTCTGTCGGTCCAGCTGAAGAAGCAGCCACAAGCATGGTAACCTTTCAGTCTCTGCCTCTTCCCTTTGAAGCTGGACCTCCCAGCCACCGCAAACAGGGGCAAGCCTGCCCTGCTCCATGGCCTGAACCTGGACTCCACCTCTGCCATTGCTGTGGGAGGCACCTCCAGTCACACGGAGCCCTCTCCTCCACCTTCAGCCCAGACGGTCCCCTCCCTTTCCCTCCAGCCCATCCATCCCCTCCCCAACTCCCCTTGCCACCTCCTGCCTGCCCCCTACCTGCTTCCCTTCTCCCCCCTCCCTCCTCCCCCCATCTGCTTCCCTTCTACCCCTTCCCTCCTGCCTGCCCTCCTCACCTGCTTCCCTTCTATCCCCTCCCTCCTGCCCCCCCACCTGCTTCCCTTCTATCCCCTCCCTCCTGCCCCCCCACCGGCTTTCCTTCTACCCCCTCCCTCCTGCCTGCCCCCACCTGCACGCCCACCCTCCAGCCTGCCCCCTCCCTGCTGCCCCTCTCCAACATCCACATCTGGTTTCCCTTCCTCACAAGTTTCACAATGGACAGATTCTGCACGTCAAGGATTTATGGGTCCTGCTGCCCCTCCTTGCTTTTGATATGATTCCATTATGTGCTTAAAATCTGGGCCGTGCTCTTGGCTCCGGGGAGCTGTTTATGACAATTCTTTTACAGTCTTAAATCGTTCACCATTAGGAACCTGGTCATGTTCAGAAGCAATGACTAGTTGCTAAGACAGAATTTTTGCAATGCATCTCAGACGGTTAGTTGAAAAGTTTTCTTCATACAAGATTAATTAAAGCTAAATGTTCACCTGGCAGGTAAGTCCGCTGAGCAATGCCTTTGAGCCTGTCCTTTTACATCTGCCTAAGACACTGATTCAGAAATGAATTAGAAACTCACCCACCCCAAACCAAACCACTGCCTCCTTCCTCTGTGCTCCTTTCTTTCTCTGGGTGCTAGAGACCCGTTCACAGAAGAGATGGTAGAGATAAAAAATACCAACACTGCAAACATGTCCCTTTCTGTAAGAAAGGGAACTGAACCATCTTTCCCTTTCCGTCTCTGTGTCAGGTTTTGCAGAAGAAGGCAAAAAATTTCAGGAATAAGGAGACAAAGTGTTTATTCCTGGTCCTTTGGTCTAGGACTTCCCTGACCAAGGTTTCTCTTGCCTTCCAACTCCCTGTCTGTCACACCTCCTTCACCAGCAGCCTCAGAGATCTTCCTAAGAGGCAAAACCTACTCACCAGACCCTCGTGCTTAAAGGGTTCGGGGGGTCCTCTTCACCTAGGTGATGAAGCCCAAGGCCCTGCACAGTATGGACCTTGTTCACATATCCAGCCCTCTGCTCTCCCTGACCAGATCCCTGCCTTACCCCACAGTGTCCTCTTGACTAGCTGCCCTTGACCTCCCCCTTCCTGGAGCAGTACCTTAAACTGTTGCCTCCACCTGAACTCTCCTCCTTGATGCCTGACTTTTCAGTTTGCGTCTTCCTCTCCTCTGCTAGGGCCTGAATGCCAACTTTGCCCCACAAGAGGGTTCATAAGTGTGCCTATCCTTCCCCTCCCAGCCCTACCCATGGCAGACCCGAGGGGGCTCCATGTCTGTGTGTCTGAGACCACCATTTGATGGAGGCTGGCCCAAAACCACGGTGCAGCCCTTGATGCTGAATGTAGGGTGGCCATTTAAAGTACAGAAAAGCTTGGGCACCTGGGTGGCTCAGCTGGTTAAGCATCTGACTCTTGATTTCAGCTCAGGTCATAATCTCACGGTTTCATGAGTTCAAGCCCCACGTCTCTCTCTCTCTCTCTCTCTCTCTCTCTCTCTCCCTGCCCCTCCCCCACTCACACTGTCTCTGTTTCTCTCAAATAAATAGAGAAACATAAAATAAAATGCAGGAATCTCAGTTAACTTTGAATTTCAGATAAAGAGTATACTTTTAGTATAAGTGTGTCTCCAAATATTGCATGGGCATCATGCGAAATCTGGCAACCCTAACTGGATGGGAACTCTGGGACACCCTTCAGGGACAGGAGCTGAAGATCAGATGTCAGCAGCACAGGGCAAGGAAAGCAGTGGGGAGGCCTGAGCAAAAAATGGAGCGTGTTCCCCTGGTCCCTCCTCCCAGGGGGCAGCATATGGTTGTCCTGAGCAGAATTCTATAGCCAGACTGCTTCCAGGTGAAGATCAGCTCTGCCACCTGCCACTTATCTTATCTCTGTGTCTCCGTGCCATTTAACAGATGGGGGGTACCTACCCTAACGTGGTTATGATGATTCGATAAATTAGTATTTCTATAGCACTCACAATAATCCTTGACCCAGAGTTAAGTGCTATAAAAGCATTTCACAAATATAAAGCAAGAGGAATTAGCAAGCAAACCTACAGATAAGGGAGTGAGCCTAGGAGATTTAATAATAATAGTAAAAATAAGAGCGGACATGTGTGGAGCATTTGCTATGTGACAAGACGTTGTGCTGTATCCTTGTCCCGTATCAGCTCATTTAATCCCCACCACAGTCCTATCATTTTTACTATCCTCTTTTTTTTCTAACCTTTTAATGTGTATTTATTTTTAAGAGAGAGAGAGAGCATGAGCAGGGGAGGGCAGAGAGAGAAGAGAGATACAGCACTCAAAGTAGGATCCAGGCTCTGGGATGTCCACACAGAAGCCTGACACGGGGCTCAAACTCATAAACCATGAGATCATGACCTGAGCCAAAGTCGGACTCTTAACTGACTGAGCCCCCCAGGTGCCCCGCTACCCTCTTTTTACAGGTAAGGAAGCAAAGGCACAGGGAGGCACACTGTGGTAGACTAGGATTCTAAACCAAGAAGTCTGACTCTAATTCACCAGACTGCGGTAAACGGTGATCTACAGTAATTTGTTCATCACTCATTCACTCATTCATTCATTCAGCACCTGCTGTGGGGCAGTCCCTGGATTCCTGCTAGGACAAGAAGGTCCTCTGAAGCGCATGGACGGATGGGGAAACCTTGAATGAACCTTTGTAGGTGTGTGGAGTGGTGCCAAAGAGAAATGGGTCTATAGACCATGAAGGCCGACAGCAGTAACCTCTCTCAGATCGGGACAGGGTAAGGGAGGGGCAGGTGTGCATGGTCTGGGAAGGCTTCCCTGTGAAATGACATCTTTGCAGGTTAAGAAGGCAAAGCAGTGATCAACCTGGCCAACGGCCGGGGCAGAAGCCTTCAGATGGAACAGACAGCCAGCAAAGGAGCTTGAGTTGCAGTTTTTAAGAAACTGAGGAAGAGAGGGTGTGGCTGGAGGGACGGGGACTCGGCTACAGTGCAACCAGTGAGAGGCAGTTCCCAGACCCAGGTCAGGAGACAGGGCTCCCTTCCCAGAGGCCTGGGGGAGAGGCCAGCACCCTGCTGTGAACATGAAGCAGGAATGGAGAAGGAGGACACAAAGCAGGACTAGGCCGGGTGAGGCCTGCGGGGACAGGCCAGCGAGCTGTGCTGCGAAAAGTATGGACAGCTGTGAAGACGGGGCACGAGCCCTCATCACGGGCCTCACCCACACCACCAAGAACGGTAGGTACGTGCTGCTTGTGCAGTGCTGGCCGCAGGGCAGGAGAGCCTACTGTCCCACAAAGTGGAGCTAAGACTTCCCTAGGCCGCACCGCCTCATCTGAATGCTCTTGAGTCCCTTTCATACTAAGAACATTCAAACAAACTGGAAAGCAAGTAGGGAACCCTTTACAAGATGCCCAAAGTCCCACCACTCAAAGAGGGTGATGTTTGTATCTCTTACTTTGTCATGCTTTACATAGCGGTTGCTGCCTTAGATATTTGCAATCACGGTGTTTACACGACCTTGTGTTGTCTCTCCTTACTGCATAAGCATTTACTCTGCGAAATTCCACAGATTCTATAATCAGGAGTCTTTACACCAGTATAATATTTCATTCAGAGCTTTCACTGTTTACTTAACCAACGTCCCATTGTTGGGCCTTTAGGTTAACTCCTTACTTGCACGTAGCCTTTCTCCCTTATCAGCTGTTTAAACAGAACTGAAGTGGGTTAATGGGGAAAAAGTAGTTTATTTCAAACACTCTGGATACATACCATAAATATAATTTCTCAAAATCTTGTACCAATTTGTAGTCCCACCAGGGATGCTGAGTTCTGCTCCCTCCCTTTATCCAATTGCTTTGGATATTACTATTTAAAATAAATATTCATGGGGTGCCTGGGTGGCTCAACCAGTTGAGCATCCAACTTCAACTCAGGTCATGATCTCACATTGTGAGTTCAAGCCCTATGTCAAGCTCTATGCTGACAGCTCAGAGCCTGGACCCTGCTTCAGATGCCGTGTCTGTCTCTCTCTCTCTCTCTCTCTCTCTCTCTCTGCCCCTCCACTGCTCATACTCTCACTCTCTCTCTCTCTCTTTCTCAAAAATAAAACATTTAAAAAATTTAAATATTCATTATCTGGTAGGACCCAAACCAAAATGCCATGATACTGCAGCATTAATGTGGTTTTCCTTGATTGCTAATGAAGATGCACATTCTTTCATGAGTTGGTTAATAATTGCTTTTCTTTCTTTTTCCCCTGAATTGCCCTTTGATGTCTGTCCTTTGCTCATTTATTTATTAGGGCCTCCTTTGAAAATATCTTTGTTTGTGTTCTTGATATAGTGAAGATGTTTGTCTCCAGTGAGGTGGTGCTGAATAAATAAATGGCAGGGTGAATGCTAATGGTTCGTCTGTCATATTTGCTGCAAGCATCTTGTAGCATGCTTGGGGGAACACACAACACTCTCAGTTACCCACTGGAGTCAGGGCCCCTCTGCTCCACAAGGCTGCCTGAGGCCTAATTCAACACTGCCTGGCTACCCCCTGAACCATTTCCTGTAGGCTTAATTGCTCAGCTGCCCTAACCATTCCAAGTATAAAGAATAAAACCAAGAGTTGTCCTCAGGAAACCTCAGCCTGCATCCCCCTCTCTCTCAGAATGAGGCCCTGGGGAGGGGGGGTCACTATGCAGAACTGTGCTAAAAGAGAGCCAGCAAAGAGGAGGCAACTGGTTGCCCAGGGTCCCACAGGGTGGGGGCGACACTCAGAGAAAGGCACACTGATCTCACCACAGGAAATGTTGTCTCTCCGCTCCCTGGACAGGAAACCAGCCTTGACCACTTAGGATCTACCTGCTCAGCGGATCTATGAGGTGGTGCCCTGACACCTGTGGGGTTTCCTGGAATCCCACACTCCTGCTCAGTCACCTCCTCCTCCCTCCGGCAAACACTTTTCTGAAGCAAATGCACTGGGAAGAACTGGCCTTCCTCAGAACGTGGCCTTGCTAATGGCCACCCTTACCCACTCCCTTCGCAAACACATAAACACACACACACACACACTCTTCCCCCCCACCCCCCGACCCCGACCTTGTAGTCTACACAGCCTAGATTTACTGAGGATGAGCAAGAAAGACAGAGACTCTACCTTCATGGAACCAGCAGACCAGAAGATGACCCACAACACACTCCCAAATGAACTGAACATAGTACAGTGTGAGGTTGTTGCACATACAATGTAAAAAGTAAAATATACCGTGGCATAGAGAGTGACTGTGAGAGTGCTGGTGTGACTGACTCTGAAGAGTGACTATTCCGGCTGAGACTTCTGTACAGAGGAGCCACCTGCCAACACGTGGGGAACAGTAGTTTGGGCAGAGGGGTCAGCAAGCACAAGATCCCAAGATGGGGCCAGGCTCGGCATGTCTGACAGAGAAGACAAGGCACTGTGGTAGAGCATGGCCAAGGGGAGAATGGCGGATGGTCACGAGGGGACGGGGCACTGGCAGGGACTGGCTTGGACTCTGGGTGAAATCAGGAGCCAGTTGGGCATTAAGCAGGGGTTTACCTACAGGAGATCACTGTGTGAGGAGCACAGACTACAAGGGGGCAGGAATGGTCCCCTGCCATTACCACCTGGTTAACTCCTCCTTATCCTTCAGACTGCAGCCCGGTGGACATTTCCTCTGGGAAGCCATCCCCACCTCCCCACCTGGTCAGATCCCCTGGTGAGGCCCATAGCATCAGCTTCCCTTCATCACATCTAGCTCTGCAGCAATTTCAGGTGCATTTCTGGTTGTCTGATTAACGTCCATCTTCCCCACTACACTCTGAACCCCTTGGGGACAGGCGCATCCCTCCTCTGTTCACCTTATCCCCAGCACCTTGCACAGAGCCTGGAACACAGTGGGTGCTCAATCACTGTGAACAGAATAAATATGGAAATCCCTAGGTCAGCCAATTTTCCACTCCCTCAAGGAATGGTTTCCTGCTTCTATTTCCTCCCACCTCTGTGTCCCCCACACGTTGCATGTACCCCTTCCACAGAAGCCAGCCTGACCATAAATAGCTGCAGGCACCTACACACACACACACACACACACACACACACACACACATACACACACACACACACACCAGACTATGCCCCAAAGGGCAGAATGTGTGTGTGGTCCTTCATCACACCCCAGGGATCACCCCAGAATTAGGGCCACTGTGCACAGAACTGCCTCACCCTTATCCACCTCACCCTGCCTCCTCCACCTGCTCAAAGACCCCCACATGAGTTTGGGAGAGTCTGCACCCAAAAGGCAAGTCAAAGGTCAACACCCCCCTCTCTCTCCCAGTTGAGCAGCATCATCCACAGACAGGCTGGCAGCAGGAGGCCCCCATCCTCTCCTCTACCCATGGCCCCCCGAAGAACTCACACAAACAGGAGTGAGCTGTGCTTGCAAAAACACATGGCTGTATTTTGCAAACAAAAGATGAGCATACGTAGTCTACTAGTCTACGGAGTACAACTGGGGGCAAAACAATGGGTGGTCTGACCTCTAGTCTGGCCCTGGAAGTTGGGAAACTGGTCCGTATGTTTAGGGCCAACTAGTTTTTCCTACAAAAGCTCGGTGCCCATGATCCCTGATGCTGTCAGATCCCACTTACCTAATCAGCATTGTTAATTTAAAAATCTATGTCACATGCTCTGAGAAACCTTGGCAGGTAAGAAATTCCTTGTGAAAAATAAAATGGATTATATTTTTTGAAGCGAAATTTGTATTAAAAGCCTTAGATGAGCATGCCCCAATGGCCCAGTGATTCTGAGACACGATCAATTTTTAAAGTGCTGCCCCAGGGGCGCCTGGGTGGCGCAGTCGGTTGAGCGTCCGACTTCAGCCAGGTCACGATCTCGCGGTCCGTGAGTTTGAGCCCCGCGTCGGGCTCTGGGCTGATGGCTCGGAGCCTGGAGCCTGTTTCCGATTCTGTGTCTCCCTCTCTCTCTGCCCCTCCCCCGTTCATGCTCTGTCTCTCTCTGTCCCCAAAAAAATAAATAAACGTTGAAAAAATAAATAAAAAAAAATAAAGTGCTGCCCCAAAATTGAGCTACAAGAGTATATGTCACACGCCACTGAGAGAACATGGTTGAAGACAATCTAAACATTTAGCAAAGAATAATTACTTAAAGTAATTACAGTACATCTGTACAGTGGACCGGGCTGCACCCAAAATAATGGCAACAATCCATAGCACTTACTGAGCACTTACTCTGTTATAGGGACCACATGAAAAGCTTTTCATGCACCATCTCATTTAATTCTCCTTCTGCCATAGGTCCCATTATCATCACAACCTCACAGGTTAGAAAATCAGCATTGAAAAGAGTGAAGTCATTTGCCCCAGGTCACAGAGCTGGTAGTAGGACTCACACCCAGGCAGTCTGACATGGAGACACTGAGCTCTCAGCCACAATGCTAGGTGACCATATATGATGCCATTAAAGAGAGACTGTAGAAGCAAAACCCGTCATATGGGAGAATGTTGACGATACAGAGACAGGTAAAACAAATGGGTTTTCAAACAGGACACACACACTGATCACACCTGTGCACATGCATGCAAGCAAACACAAAAGTGCTGGGAAAGATAACACTGTTAGCATTTTGGTGTAGACCTCTGAGTGGGTGCAAGTGTGTTCTTTTATGTTTTCCTCTGCTTGTGTTTTCTGATTTTTCTGTAACATTTTGGTTTTGTACCAAAATTTTTTTTGAAAGACTAAACATTTTGAAAAGTAATGCTATTGCCCCAAATCACTCCCTTGGTCTCATCTTCTAGATAAACCCACATGTCCAGCGGTTCGCCTTGCTTCAAGTACAAATCCAACTGCATGCACAGGACTCAGGACATGGCCTGAAGCCAGCTCATAAGCTCTGCTGGCCCTTCATGGCTCAGCATCCCCTCCAGGTAGCCAAGGAGCTCAAACTGGGAAGAGACGGTACAATTTTCCACTTTGTCCCCAGCAGCCTGCCCTCCCCATCCTCCCAGGACCCCCTTTGGGTACTTGCACCCCCAGGGAGTTGCTGGGCTGACAGCACAGAGCTGTGTGAGCTGGAAGAACCTGGCAGTTTCTGCCCTGGCTTCAGCTCTGGCCTGGGAGCCAAGCCCAGGGACCCTTGGAGCCCGAGATACTCCATCCCCTGTTGCTGGGTCTAAGAAGGAAGCACTTCCCCAAGTGCCTGAGGGAGGCAGGGTAGCCCAGAGGCTGGAGCCCCAATTCTCCAGCCCCTCCTGACCTAGCCACCTGGCTCTGTGATCTTAGACCAGTTATTTTTTCTCTCTAAACCTGTTCCCATGCCTGTCAAAAAAAGAATGAAAACACCAACTTGGAAAATGATTTATAAGAATCAAAATAACATAGGTTAAAATACATACTATAATGATATCGATAGGTAAGATTTCCTGGGCACCAACTATGGGTCGGGCATTCTGTCGGACACTTTACACGTCTGATCTTCCACACCTCTCACAGCCACCCTGTGACATGCACTGTGACACTCCTGCTTTACAGAAGGCACAATGAAGGCTCAGAGTAGTGAGGTCACTTGCACTGGTAAGTGATGCAGCAGGAATCTCTGTTGCCCTGCCTTGGCCCACAACACTACGCCACAGAGCCTGGCATATGTCTGGAACATGAACTTTGTCCAAATGGTTACCACTGCCATGTGTCCCTGCTGGGCAGAGCCTTTAGAGAATGGTACGACAGCAAGGAACCCCTGGCTGGTTCTCAGCACTCCGCAGGCAGCTCACACAGCCATGTACCAACTTTAGGAAGTCTTCCTCTCAGAGTGACCAAAAATCCCTCGGGCGCATCCTTTGAGCCAGCCGCAGTGACCACAGGCAATGACTTTGCTCCTGTACAACCTATGGCAACCTCCCTCCAGACCTGGCCTTGTGCTCTGGCCACCAAGGCTGCTGGCCCAACAGGGACAACTCACGCCCTAGGAGTCAGGCCTCCTGGCACTCACACCTGGCACCTGTTCCAAAACTCTTTCAGTTCTCAGAAGATCTGGGCCGCGGGCCTGGGTCTCTCAGCAGCTCAGGACAGCATGCTTGTCTGGCCAGAGGGAACCATGCGATTCAGAAAAGCAGCGCCCTTAAGCAGCCTCTAAAGTGTCGGAACAGCCGGTACCGCCGGGGCACTGGCGGTGTGCGCGGGCTGGAGTCTGGGTGTGCAAGTGTGTATAGAAGCAAGAGGGCAGCGGGTATGAATGGGTGTGTGCGCGCGTGGCTCCCAGTGTGCGCCGCGGAGATCGCGGTCCCGGGGCGGGGAAGGTCTCCTCCCCCCACCTCGTTGAGAAATCTCAGTGAGTCACCGAGTGGTTCTGCATATTAATGAGCTCGCTGCCGCGAGGGCAGGAGCGGATTTAAAAGAGGCCTGGGCGGGCGGAGGGAGGCTGCGGAGACAGCGCGGAGCCGAGAGCGGAACGCAGCCGGCACCAGGCACCCACCGACGGGCGCAGCGGGAGCGAGCGGAGCAGAGCCGGAGGCGCGCTCCGAGCAGAGAGAGCTGAGCCGGCCGGCCGGGCGCCCTCCCCAGTCCCTGCTCCCGCGCCGCGCCCCTCCGGCCAGCATGAGGCTCCTGTCCGCCGCGCTACTCCTGCTGCTCCTGGCGCTGTGCGCCGCACGCGTGGACGGTGAGTGCCCAGGAGGTCTCTTGTCGCCGTCCCGTCCCGTCCTGGGGCACCTGGGCGCCAAATGCTGGGCTTCCAGGGACCCCCGAGGTCCTGGGTGGGCACCTAGGGCGGTGGGGGGGCAGGAGACCGCACACGCAGCTGAATGATACCCGTCGCTCTCTCTCCCAGGGTCCAAATGTAAATGCTCCCGAAAGGGGCCCAAGATTCGATACAGCGACGTGAAGAAGCTGGAAATGAAGCCAAAGTACCCGCACTGCGAGGAGAAGATGGTTATGTGAGTTCTGGCTCCTCACCGTGAGCGTGTGTGCGGGCTGCTCTTAACCCGGTGCTGGGGCACAGCATGGGGCTGGGTCGGTGGGGCTAACAGACATTCCTCTGTGCCTTTGGCAAGGCCTTGGAGGAGGCTTTGTAATTGCCCAGCAAGTCCCTAGGACGCTGGCATGACAGTCTGAAAGAGTTTGGAAAGAGGGACAACTGCCCTGTTCTCTGGAAACAGCCTCTGGGTGTTCACCCTTGCTAAGATTCAAATGGGTAGCCTAGGTGCTTGCACTGCCCACCATTCTGGGGTGATCAAGGGTTAAATGGCTCTGGTCGTGCCAACTTTAGAGCATCGGGATTGAAAGCGCTCCAAACTCACCCAGAACTATTGAACTTGCACCCAAACTGGGACGCATGTTGCCTTCCTGTTGCTGGAGAGAGAATTAAAACAAATGCTCTTTAAGTCCTCAGACCCAACCCTCCTTTCAGAGCCTTTTCCCTACCAGGGGACCACAGCCAGCTGTTTTGGCTGCTAGCGATTTCATGTTGAGACTGATCCTTGATCCTCCACCACTGGCTGGACTCTTGTGGGTGCCTGAGCCTGAGCAGTGCTGGGCAAAGTGATCTGCTGGGGTTAACGTGCCATGCGGCTGGAGCCCTGCTTGGTGGGGATGCAAAGAATATTTTTAAAACTGGGACAGAGTGAGAGAACATGGAGTTTCCTTGCTCCTCTGCCTTCCCAATTAACCACTTGAGTCCAGCACCACTGTTTCCCCATCAGTATGCACTTGGCCAGGAAGGAAGCCCTTGGCAAAGCAGCTACCGTGGTCTGCCACGGACCATTGGCCCCTCTTCCCCTCCCCCAGAAACAGGACACACTTTATTCTCAGTCTGGGCAAGGGCCTTCTATCCGCTGGCCCCGATGGTCCCAAGGCCTCCGCACAGTGTATGCAAAGGCAGCCCACCTCCCCCCACACACTGCCACCTGGGGGCTGCACAGTCAGGCTGAAGTTAGGGGAATTTGCAAAGCCACCAGGCTTAAGCCGAACCCCACTGCCTTTCTACCCAGGCACATAAATCAACCCCTGTCCCTTGCCTAGTAGACGCAAGTCCAGAAGAACTGCCGGAAAATCTTTTTTTGGTGGGGGCTAGTGTTCCCACAAGCTAAAGGAGGAGCTACAAGTCCTTCATGGTTTCCAGCTTGGGGGTTGAAGATGACAGGGACGTAGCAAATTAAGTTTGCACTCCTCTAAGTACTGAGAACCACCCCACACCCCATGGCCAGGTGCCAAGACCTTGCAGAGAAAGAGAAGCAGGGTATGGGGTGCAGAGACTTCTCTAAAGGACCCTCAATAAACAGGTTTACTCTTTCTCCCGACTAAATTTTTTCAGAATAGAGAGGAAACTGACAGCAGGCAGGTGCGAGAAGGCTTTACGCAACCTTGTGAAAACTGGCAGGGGCCTCGGGAGGTCCAAACACAGTCACCAGTCTCCTTCCTAAACCTTCACCCACACCCTGCCCCGCCCATAGCACTGAAGGGCTGAACATCCTCTCCTGTCTCAAGCTCCTAAGAGTCTCTAGATCAGATGCAGGGCCAGCACTTTTTGCCAAAGCAGGTTTTCAGCCACAAACGCTGAACAAAAGCAAGTTTTCCAGTTCACCCTGAGTCACCCAGAAATCTCTGATGAGGCTGGGGGTGGGGTGGGGAGGCCAGTGTGCTTTGCAAGTGGGAGTAGACTCCAGATATTATAAAGGGCCATTTGTGCCCTATGAACTCTTGCCCGAACCCTCAGCACCCCAGAACCACTGAGGAGAGGGGACACAGGACCCAGAATTTCTGAGCAACTGCTGGGAATATAAATCGTCATGTCTTCACCCCACAACCAATTTTCATAGTCCCAGTGTTGTGACAAGCACTCAAGGACTGTGGTGGGAGGGCTGAGTGTCTTCCCTGCTGCCCCGACCTTCAGAATTGGGAATCCCCAGCCTGCACAGTGACCTAACTGAGGAGGGCATCTTCATCAGGCTTGCCCACATCCCTTCACTTCAAGTGCAAAAGCAGCACTGTAGGCAGAGAGAGCAGTGGGTTAAATTCCCGCAGAGTGACCGAGTACTATGGAGAGGAGAACAGGCAGACTGCACTGGGAAGCCTGGCCCCATGCTTGAAGACCTAGCAGGAGGGACAGGACCCGGGGAGCGACTGGTCTCAGAGGGCCAGTGAAGGCAGAGCCCAGTCCACAGCATTTAGCAGAAGAGCCACCCCTGCTCTAGGAAGCTTAGGCTGCAATGGGGGACCTTGGAAACTCTGAGCACAGAGAAGGGAAGAGAACAAGTTGCCCAGAAATATTCTGCCCCCATTCTGGTGGCAAGATTCGGTTTTTCTCTCCCTGTCAACAGGGAGACTCAGTTTCTGGTGGCCCTGCTCCCATCTAGAACTTGGCCCATGTGCCCTGACACTTTACCTTTGGGAACCTGCAGGGCCCTAACTGCCCTCTCTCCCTCCCTTCTTTCTCTTCCCAATCCAGCCTCCAACTGCCCCTCTTTGCCCCCTCAGCTCATTCCCCAGCCCACCATCATCTGTTTGTGCCATGACCACTCCCTCTCACCTTCCACTTTTCCACATCCCCTAGGTGGTCCTTTGTTCTGGAACACCATCCTTCCTCCCCTACCCAGAAGCTTCCTCCTAAAATCCTGCCACCCTGGCCCAGCCCAGGGTGAGAGGGGCATGGCAGTCCTGGGCAGCAGTCCTGCTTTCCCCGCCCAGGCTGGAGCTCACACACTAAGGCTTCTCTTTCTCCTTGGCCATCTCATCTTCCAAGACAATTACTAATGACAGGAATTCTCCACATTGCGTCTACCAGGTGCTAGGCACTCTGCATACATTATACCCTTTCATTACCCGATAATCCTAAGAGGTAGGTCCTATTATTAAACCCATTTTACAGATGGGCAAACTGGTTAAGAGAAATTACCCAAGGTCCTACAGAAAGAGCTGGGATTCACACCCAGGCCCTACACTCTGTACAGTGCCACCTGCTTTTCTGCCGCACGGCTAGGGCCTCCACTCGGTTTGGCACATGGGCTGACAGAGGCCTGAGGGGAGGAGGTCTTATTTTCTTGCTGGGGGCTGAGACAAGTGGGACTTCAGGCTCAGGAATCAAAATGGGCTGCAAGGCCAGCAAGACTTAACTTCAGGATCCGTCATGTCCCAGCCCCGGGACAGACTTCAGAGGATCAAGGGGTGCTGGGGTTTGAAGGGTCAGACAGAGACCACCCATGTGCAGGGCATGTCTGAGCCCTGCCGCGAGCAAGTTCCTTGTACCCAAGGAAAGGGGTCTCGGCGTGTGCCCCTTGCTGATATTAGCTCTCTCCACCTCTCCAATCCTAGGTTTAGAGGAGCTGGAAGAGTCCCCAGAGCTTTGTTCTCCAAGGGAGGCATGAGCCCTGTAGGCAACAGCCTTGTGGGGGAGGGGATACTATCCCAGACCCTAAGAACTCCAGGGGAGAAGTGAGAGCCAATCACTCCATACAGGGTTAAACTGTATGTGAAATCGGAGACTAAGGGGACACCCAGAACCTTCCAAAGAGGCAGCCAGGCAGTGAGCACCAGGGCGCGTTCCCCTGACAGGAGGGAGGAGGCCACATTCTTTCAGGGCCCTCCCTGACTGGGACAGACCAGGGCGGCCCACAGGCCACACTGAGGGGCTGCCATTCAGCCTCCTCAATCCTGCACCCCACGCTGCTCCGTTTCAGCATCACCACCAAGAGCGTGTCCAGGTACCGGGGTCAGGAGCACTGCCTGCACCCCAAGCTGCAGAGCACCAAGCGGTTCATCAAGTGGTACAACGCCTGGAACGAGAAACGCAGGTATGCATGCCCCCACCTCCTCACACCTAGCTTCCCACCAGCCCCAGGTCTCAGACCCCAGCCAGCTCCTCTAGCATCGTCGAAGGGGTGAACACCCACCACAGTAGCCACGGCGAGCAGAGAGCCAAGCCTGTTCACATAACCCCATGGGGTAAGGAACTCGCCGCTTCACAAAGCAGGCCCTTGCTCCCTTGGACAACTGTAAGCATCGAAAAGTTATCCTTTCGTGAACTAAAGTTTGCACCATGCTAACGTGTTAAGCTGTAGTCTCAATTCCTCTTCTTTTTAAAGCAACCTAAGTTCTCTGACCCTCAGTTTCCCTCTGTCAAGTGAACGGGCAAGAGGCTGGCATGGCTCTCTGGGACTCTTGTGTGGTGAAACACGACCACTTAAGTAACTGTGTTTATTAACTGTAACACGGGGTACCCCCCACCACACGATGAGGACAATACCTTACCAACAAACACTTCCTTCCCTCAAGGGGCCCCCGTGTCCCCTGCTGCCCAGAAAGCTGACAGACTCCCTCCCAAGCAGGTGCAGGGAGGGACCTTGGACTTGACCCTTTAAAATCAGAGCCACTGTTAATCTCAGGGGGCAGCAGTGGCCAGATGACCAGAGCTGTGAACCAGACCCCTGTCCTCTCTGGGTTCTGTTTCCACAATCAGAAGGCCACTCTCCATCTCTGATCTCCTGTGGTCCCACGTCTGGCAAGTTCCCTGTTTCCCCATACCACATAAAAGTGAGCGTGTCCCAGGGCACACCTACTCTTCCCCCACTCAGAGCCTGTCTACACCTGTACCTATATAGCGTGCGTATATATGTGCACACACACACAGAGGGGACTTCCTCGGGAGCTGGGCCCAGCACCCCATTCTGCAGAGAGGGAAACCAGGGCGAAGTGGAAATGGGGAGTGACTTCCCTGGGAGCACATGGCAGAAAGCCAGGCCTCCCAAGGTCACCTTCTCCCTGCCTGGAGCGGCTGCCCGAGCCACCCCTCCCGTTGCTCCCCCCTCCCCAGCCCTTCCACTCGAGGTTCAGCCCATGACCGGCTCCCCCACAGCCCACACTCAGGCCCAACCCCACTATCTGAGCCCTTTGCACTGCCTCCGAAACCGCCTCGTCTGCAACTGCTTGAAATAGAAACTGATGAGAGCAAGAGGTTATTTTCTGTGCATCTGATGGGAATGAAGCCCTCTTTCCGGTCAGGGCAGGCAGCTCACGTGGCCAAAGCAGGACCCGTCCTGTCCACTGCCATTCTCCAGGCCCTGCGTCATCCAAGTGGAATGGGGCTAAATGCAGGGCCAGTCTGTGAAGGGGGCTGAGACTGTCTGCACAGGACTGAGGGCAGACACTCGGGCGATGCACACACTTTGTCCCTCAGCCCTCCACCTGGGCCATGGCTCTGACGACGGGGAGGCAGGCATGGGACAACGCAGCCCTGCTCTTTTTAGATCTGCAAATTCCAGTGAGGAGAGCCACTCGGTGACCAAGCCTACCGTGGCTTCATTACAAAATGAATTCATCCTCTTTCTAGGGAGGCCGAGGCATCCTGGGAGAGGAAGGGGACGATCTCTTGCCCTCCCCACCTCCCCTCCCCCTGTAAAAGGCTGGAAATGTCTCCACGAATGTAGAATGGAGAGAAAGAAACTACCGTGAAGTCCCCTTTGCAGAGACAGCAAGAGAATGCTAAATGTAGGGTGCAGGAAGGAGATGCCAGCAGGCCGGCCCAGGCTAGTCCTGGGGGCTGCTGGCAGGCCCAGCAGCTGCTGGTCTGTGGAGCCAGCCTAGCAGCTCCGCATCTGAGAGCCCAGAGCTCCCGGCTGCCACGGGAAGCAGCAGCATTGGGCGGAATACAGTCAGGTGGTCTTACTCCGAAACAAGGTATGAGGCAGAGGAATGGGTGGGCTGTCTGAGTACGAAGCATGGCCCTGAAACAGCCATGGGGCAGAACAGAAGGGATTTAAGATCTGAAATAGAGACAGTCTGGGAGGTGAGGGGAGGGGGGGAGGTCATGCAGGTCCTACAACCACTAAAAGGAAGTGACCTGGAACCACAGGCCTCTGGGACAGGCCCCAGCCCCACTAACCACCCTTCAGTCTTTAGGCAGCAGCTTCTAGAACTAGCATTTTTCTGGAAGACATGCATTCTCTGGGCAAAACACAAGGGAAGATACAAGCCTGAGTTGAAGGATGGGATGCCCTGTCCTCCCCTGCCCCATCCCTGCTCATGCTGGACACAGACCTCATTCCCACCATGGACATTCAGTGTTCGTTGGGCAAATCTTAAGTCCCTTGTGCCTCAGTTTCCTCATATATAGAGAGGGCTTCCTCCATAGGGCTTTGAGGATTGCAGAGGTTGAGAATGCACAAAGCCAGATTCGGGTAAGATTTTGAGGTCCATGCGATGACCTCCTCTGAGGTGTCCCCCCTCCCTCCTACTTGTCTCAAGCTCCTGCCTTCCCGGGAGGGGCACTCCCGAAGGCAGGGATGAAGCAGCTTAGCCCCCGCCCTGTGTCATGTCCTGAGCCACTTAACGTGGGTGTTTTCTCTTCCCAGGGTCTACGAAGAGTAGGGTGAAAAATCCCTCATAGGAAAACTTCACACCAGCTGGGAGACGAGCAAAGGACTCTGCAGATAAAAAACAAACCTTCTCTTTCTCACAGGCATAAGACACAAATTATATATTGTTACAAAGCACTTTTTACCAAGGGTCAGTTTTTACATTTTATAGCTGTGTGCGAAAGGCTTCCAGATGTGAGACCCTTCTCTCTTGTGCTCCAGACTTCATCACACACTGCTTTTTACCGAAAGGGGGGAAACTCATGCCTTTCCTTTGTAAAAAAAAAAAAAAAAAAAAAAAAAAAAATGCTTTTTTGTATTTGTCCAGACATCACTACATCTGAGCTTTATAAGCGCCTGGGAGGAACACAGAGCTTGGTTGAAACATTTCATAGCAGCGTTGCTCCATTGCTAATGCGGGACGCTTCCGCTCAGAGGTCCTGGCGCCTCCACACAGCTGCCACGGGCTCTCCTGGGCTCACGGTTGGTCACAGCCTTGGGGGGACGCCACAGTGGACCCTGTCACCGGGCAAGCAGAAGCCAATCTCTCTGCATCTGTTGTGTGAGGGACTCAAGTTTGTCTGCTACAGAAATGTGCTTCACCCCCCCCCCCACCCCCCACCCCGGCTAATTTTTACGTATTCTAGGAAACATTTCCAAGATTCTGGGATGGCAAAGCACGGGGCCCTTAAGGAAGGGGTTGGGTCTTCTCTCCTTCTTGTGAAAGGTTCACTGCTTCAGTATTTACTGCTTTGGAAGCACGCGAAGTTCCCAACACCGTTAGCGAAACCTTACAACAACACTTAAAAAGAGACCAATCCACGCACAGTACACGGCTACAGACACACTATTGATGATGGAGAACCTTCAAAGCATGTTTCTTTCCCTCCTGGTGGCAGAACACGCAGTACGGAAGCATCCTACCTGTAACGCCCCGTGTAATTCTTCAGCGTTAAACAGCACAGTCCTCTCTTGAAAGCTACGGCGACCCCACGCCCTTTCCTTTGTACACAGACTCTTAAGAACGCCCCCTCCGCACACTGCCCCTTTGGTATATGCCTCGTTGTACTGCTGTGTCATATGCTATGCATGTGTCAGAAACCATTAGCATTGCATGCAGGTTTCATATTCTTTCTAAGACAAAAAGAAAAGTAATAAAATATATTTGAAACGTACCCAAATTCTAGACTACTGACTTTTTTTCTATCCAGTGAGGCCAGGATGACAACCATATGTTTACCACGTTGTGAATAAACTGGGACAAGTGCACTGAGAAGGAAGGAAAACTGGCGTTTCCCAAATACCTGTCAATAGCGTCACCTTTGCGGGATGCCGTCACAGTCCTAAAACCAGAAAGCTAGGTCTTAAAGTCTCAGGATGGGTTCATCGGATTAACCAGGTCCATACAGATGGAATTAAAGGGTCACAGTAGGGTCTCCATTTAGGGAAGATGGCAGATGGGGGGCCAGTCAAGATCCCTGTGGTCCAGGCCCCCATGATTCCACTGGGGTGCAGGGAGAGTTGGAAAGTGCCCAGCTCGAGGCTGTGGGGCTCTGGAGCCAGGCTGTCTGGAAGGCACATCCAGAGAGATGCTGAAGCTCTCTTTCTGCTTCTGCAAGCCGGGGGTGCCGAGCGCATACCTACTCAGGATACCAGGGCATGGTGAGTGCATGGTAAACGTCAGCACCCTTAATATTCACAAGATCTGGCCTGTCCGTACTTTGCACAAACCACCCACAACCCCACAGCCCACTGTATCCAAGGTGGTGGACAGGCCTCCCTGTGCCCACCTGTGTCCCCCACAGTCCACAGGACTACCTAAAGGGACAGCCACCCTGTCCACACTTCTTGTTCACTACGCAAGGAACCAGCAGCCAGGCACTCAGGTGCACTTCACCTCTGAGGACAGTTTCCTGACATGCACAGCTGGTTCTGCCAGCACTCAGGGGGACATACAGCAAGCACCCTGCCCTGGCGTGTCCTCAGCAGAGAGCGACTATCGACCCTTTCCAGCACGGCCTCACCTCCTGACAACGCCAAGTTATACCAACTGTATTCCTGAGGAAACTGAGGACCAGAGGGGTGAAGAAATTTGCCCATGGTCACTCATCACACTGCTCCAACAGCTGAGCCTGACAGCGTTTCTGCTGAGGAGAGTAGGAGAGAGTGGGCGAGTGCCACTATACCAGGGCTTAGTCCCACCTTTCCCTGTGTTACAGAGAGAGAAGGAAGACTGGACAGGGACACCAGACACCGACAGACAGAACAGAGGAGGAGAGTCCCAGTAAGAGGGTGCATACCAGGGCCGGGGAGAGCAGAGGCCAGGCCTCTCTCCCTGGGAGCCCTGAACCCTGCTTGGCCCCAGATCAGCACGCCGTGGGGCCTCATGAGGCGGGCCCAGTGTAAGAAGTCAGCTGCAAGAGCCCCTCCACCAGCCTGGCAACGCAAAGGCACAACAGCATGGGGCCACAGGGCATGGGGTTCTCTGTGATGCAACATGAGTTTCAGGCTTCACCTTCCGCTCACTCTAAACACACCACACACGCATCCTCCCCCTGCTCTCTCTGTCCCATCTGTGGTTCCAGGACGAGTACCTCCTCCCCAGCCCTGCTGGTCCAGGTGTCCCCTTGGTTCTCTGACCTCCCAAAGCACAGAATGGATTCCTAGGAACAGTAACGATGTCCCTTCATGGCATGCCAGGCACTGACCCGGGCCCTTGCCCTGCACACTTTATGTCCACCCTGCCAGCCATGCTGTGCTGCAGGGGCCCAGACAGGTCGAGAAATTTGTTTAGGAGACACAGACAATCAGTAGAGGGAGAAGTGGACTTCGAGCCCTAGTGTGTCAGGGAGCAGAAGGGGGGAGAGACTTTGTGTAAATATCTCCTCTTCTATAGAGACCATGTGTCCCTGGAGAACAAACCCTGGGCTATGCTTCCTGGATGGCTTAGACGCTGTCCACCAACAGACGATTATTAGCTGGACCACTAAGAATAGGCTCTGGGCCCCAACACTTCACCAAACACCAAACAAGGGTCCTCCGATGCCAGACACTGGGCTCTGCCCAGGGAAGATGCTGATTACACAGCTGTTGTTCATCCTTTTTCTCCTTGGGCCTTCTCAGCAGCCCTATGAGATATCCACCTACCACATTCCAGAAAGGAGAAGGACTCTAGTGCAGCAAAGCAAGGCCAGGCCACCTTTCCACGTGGCTCTCCTGGGCCTCCCTGGGGAGGCATGCAAGGGCACTGGGGCACACAGGCAGCCCAGGCCCCCATGCAGGCTCCACCTCCAGAACCACTGCTTCCTCAAAGTGGGGCACAGCTTGAGTTCCAAATGCCACACCCCCGACCCCTTCCTCCTCCAGTTTCCTGAGCAGTCCGCAGCGCCACACCAGGCTTGACGCCAGGATGGCCACATCCTCATGAGTTCTGGCCCAGCTCTCTGCCCGGCCAAACCCTCTACCGCGAGCTTTTCCTGGTCAGCTGGGACACCACATCAGGACCAGCTACATAACTGCAAGGCCCGGGCCAAAAGAAAGATGCAGGACCCTCTATTCAAAAATTAAAAATGTCAAGATAGCAAGACCAGAGCATCAAACCCCAGCACAGGGCTCTGTGTAACTCACATGTGGCAAGCCCATGGAGCCAGCCTTCGAGCAACTCTAACACCCATCCAGACAGCTCACCTTGGCCCTGAGTTATTATATGACTTGTTCTCCACAATTTACATTTTTTTAAAAATTTTTTTAACGTTTTATTTATTTTTGAGACAGAGAGAGACAGAGCATGAGCGGGGGAGGGGCAGAGAGAGAGGGAGACACAGAATGGGAAGCAGGCTCCAGGCTCTGAGCCATCAGCCCAGAGTCCGACGCGGGGCTCGAACTCACGGACCGCGAGATCGTGACCTGAGCCGAAGTAGGACGCCCAACCGACTGAGCCACCCAGGCGCCCCTGACTTGAATATCCAACAAGATGTGCTCCTAGGAGCCAGGGACCATGTCTTACACTCCTTTGTAAAAACCTCCCAGAACCTAGGACAACACCTGTGAGGTACTCAAACACTGTGAATTAATCTTCGTCTGGAGCACCCTCAGAGCACGCTCTCTGCACCCACTTACTGAGCTACCACTGCGTGCAGAGGCCTGCAGCGAACACCGTGGGGAACACAGGTCTGGTGAGGTGCCGTCCCGTCCTCACGGCCAGAGTCCACGGTTCATCCACCCAGCCACTGTCTCATTAGGAAGCATTTGCTACATGTCGCACACCGTGTTGGTTGCTGGGAATGACCCCTCCAGAAACTCCCAGGCTATGAGGGAGTCACAAACCCAGCTGAAACTGCCTGCTGGTCTAAGCACACTATGCTAGAGGGCTGTGTGGCCAATTTCGGGGCTACTCCAAAGGGAGAGCCCACCTAGTCCTGGAGGAAGCAACCCCTGACCAAGACCTCTACCAGCCTGGAGAGGGCTCATGGCAAACTGCCGGTAGTTCTCAGACAAAAACAGGAAGTGTTGATTCCGGCCTGGCTCTGATGTGGCCTGTGGTTTCTGTGTCCAGTGGCGATAAGGCAGGCCAGCAAAGACAGGGAATACCACAGGGACTGCTGGAGGAATTCAGAACACCACCCATGCCCCAGTTGAATGTCCAGGGAAACCAGCCACAGCTCCAACATCTACCCCCCATTTCATGCATGTCTCTTCCTCTCCCTTGTCTTTGTCTGCTCTCTGGCCTGCCCAGTGATACCATGGCTGCGGCCAGCCTCCCCAACCTTCTGGGCAAGCAAGCCGACCACAGCTTTTCTGGGCAACCTCCCACACAAGGAAGACATCATCCCGCTTTAGGTACCTCAGGGTATTCCCCTGTCCTCCTCTTTTTGAAAAGTTGAAAAGATATTCTCAGAGATCATCAAGAAAGCAAGAAAACCCAAATTGTCTTACTTTGAAGGTAACCTCTCCCAGCTTCCTGCTCTCCAGATCGCTCTGATATTTGCCACCAGAGGGCAGCAAAGAGCAGATGTACCTGAGCCCAGGGCTCTCCGAGGTCCCCCGGGGGCCGTGTGAGAACAGTGACAGCAGTGAACCAGACAGCCAGTGAAACCCTGTACTGAGGACCTGCTGTGCCTTATCGCACTGAATCCTGCAAACAGCCATAGCAGGGGCTTCTATCAGTAGCTCCCTTTCACGGATGAGAAAACCAAGGCTCAGTGAAATGAATGCACTGTCCACATTCATGAAGCTACCAGGCAGTAGACACAGGATTCGAACCCAGCTGTATCTGGCAGGGCTTTTGCGCCCTGAAGTGCACACTGCCTCCCGGTTCCTGCTGACCCCGGGCCCACAGAA
Organism: Puma concolor; assembly: GCF_028749965.1. NCBI lineage: Eukaryota > Metazoa > Chordata > Mammalia > Carnivora > Felidae > Puma > Puma concolor. The sequence continues at coordinate 128,608,681 of NC_141667.1, forward strand.
GACTGCTCTGCCCTCACCTGGGGCTTTACTCTTGTTTAGAGAACAGAGATCAATCATGCACTTAACCTGGACCACCCAGAGCGCCAGGCTTAGCCAGGCTTGTCCTGAGTGTGCCTCATTCATCTTTTGGAGGCTAAAGATTGCAATCACCACACACTCCTCCGGGCTTGTCCCGCTGACCCAACAAAGTGAGCCCGACACGTGCGCAACGGCTGCTCTTGGCCCACGTCCGGCAGACGAAAATTCTGCTTGAGAACCAGCAGCCACAGCCTTTTCCCGCAGCCACCAAGAAGGCTGAGCAAGCAAGATGGCTGTGCTGTGCTAGCATCAACTTCGACTCGACCTTTAAGCTCGAAACAAGGTGAAACCATTTTTGGTTTCAAAAAATTAATTCAAAGCTGGATTTGAAAGAATCAACCCCACTTCCTAATGAGAGTTGACATTGTGGGATGAGTTGCAGGCATGTCTAATTGGATGCAAATGAAACTCTCATCTCCTATTCAACGTTATTCCCCTGGAGCAAAAGGGAAGGTGGAAGCAAGCAACAGGCTCTTTCTTTCAATCCATTGTTTCCTAAGAATGTTTCTAAATTACAAAGGCTTTTGTCCCTCGAAATAATGGCCTGCAAAGACAGATCTAATTACTTGCATTAATAGAGTCAAAAAAAATATTATAAACCGAGAGAATAATGAGAGAAAGAATACCCTCCAAGTCCTTGATAGCTGTTAAGATACCAACCCTGCTGATTTCCTGCACTTGGAAGAGCAACCAAGTTTAATAGAAACTGTAACCGCCACCACAAATGGTATTTATCGAGTGCTTTCTCAACAAACGCTGTCCGTAGCCCCGTTTTACAGATGGAGAACTTAAGGCTTAGAAAGTTGAGTAACTTGTGCATGTTCACACAGTGGCCAAGGGGGTCTTGATTTTCGTTTGGACACTTCCAGGTAGGGTGACCATATGTCCTGGTTTGTCTGGGACAAGCTTGGTCTATGACTGCTGTCCCAGGGAAATGATGAAGAGTGTTCCCTTTTGCTCATTTCAAAGAGTTCTAGGGTGGTTGATACACTGTGATCACACAGTGAGTACACTGGGCCTGGCAGGAGAGTACACAGGGCATGGGATTGTGCGGTATCTGAGACATGCTTCTTCAATTTCCCCCCTTGAACAACCTAGTTCGAAGCAAGCGTTGGCCCTTTGGAAGAAATGGTGCCTCTTTAACGCCAAAGAGCACCCTACAGAATCCGGGGCAGTCTCCCGGTTTCTCCTGCTCCACCCTGGCCTGCCTGTCTGGCTAGATAAAGACTGGAGCTGACTGACTGACACCCATGGACTGTTCTCTTTGGGGGAGGAGGGGGGGGCAGGCACATGGTACTCTGGAGACCCATCTGTTCAGTGAAGGTCCAAATCCAAATCCCTACCCCCTCTCCATGTGTCTGAAATTCCCCAGACAACTGGAGTATCAGACTCTGGTTTCAAGAGAACAAAATCAGCCAAGGGGCTGTACTTCCCAGAGGACTGAGGTAAATCGTTCCTTGACAATTCGGTTGGCACACTCTGTGAGGGGTAACGGGGATATGCGTGGGCCATTGACATCCTATTGTGATTCAGGGATGGAGAGCTGAAGCATATCCAGGGGACTGGGGAAACCCCCCCGAAGACCCACAGTGCATTCCCTCCCCCTACATCAGTTCTGAACTGCCTGCTCCAACTGCCTGCTGCCGGATTTGGTCAAGTCTGGAGTGCTTTCCTTAAAGGCTCCTTCTGAGCCTGGAAGGAGCTGAGGTGAGAGAGGGCATGGCCCCAACTCGCAGGCTAGGCTGGAGCCTCACCTTGCAGGGCCACCTGAGCTGGGGCAGCGCTGGGGGGCACGGGAGTCCTTCAGGCTCCCTGACTCAGCTGTCCTCTCCGTATTTAGCCCCATAGGCTGGCGTCCTGCTCCCGAGGCTTCAGGGTACATCCAGCTGCTGCTCTGCCTGACCTGACCTGTCCCAGATCCTTAAGGGGTTTTCTGGACCTCTCCCCTCCCCCAGCCATTCAAAGAGCCCCTCATGGGACAGATACACAGAAGGGACCCAGGCCCCAGCTCCACATCCCATCCCCAAGTGTCTACAAGGCTGAGAACACAGGCTGTGAGCCAGATGGGCCCATTCAAATCCTGGCTCCTCTTTTTTTTTTTTTAAGTTTATTTATTTATTTTGAGAGAGAGAGAGAGAGAGAACAATTGGGGGGGGGGTGGGGCGAGGGACAGATGATCCGAAGCAGGCTCTGCTCTGACAGCAGAAAGCCTGATGTGGGTCTCAAATTCAAGAAATGTGAAGTCACGACTTGAGCTGAAGTCAGACGCTTAATGAACTGAGCCACCCAAGGCACCCCCTGGGTCCTCTCCTTAAAAGCTAAATGACCATGGGCAAGTGACTTAATTTCTCCCAGCCCAACTTTGTAGGGCTGTAGTGGGCATTAAATGAAATAAATGTCTCAACACAGAAAGTAAAAGTCAATACATGGTTGCTTATTGTTATTATTATCCTGCCTTTAAAATTTGCAACATGAGGCACCTGGGTGGCTCAGTCGATTGAGCATCTGACTCTTGATTTCAGCTCCGGTCATGATCCCAGGGTTGGGGGATTGAGCCCCTCGATGAGCATGGAGCCTGCTTAAGATTCTCTCTCTCCCTCTACCCCTCTTTCCTGCTCATGCTCTCTAAAATTAACAACAAAAATAAATAAAATTTCCAACATAACATCACGTCTGCTAGGCATAAAAGGGCCAGTGGCACCTGGGTAGCTCATCAGTTAGGCGTCTGACTCTTGATTTGGGCTCAGGTCACAATCTCGTAGTTTGTGGGATTGAGCCCAGCCATCCAGCTCTGTGCTGACAGCACGGGGCATCCTCGGGATTCTCTCTCCTTCCCTCTCTCTCTCTCTCTCTCTCTCAAAATAAATAAATAAACATTTTTTTAAAAAGCTACATGTGGGGACACATATCTATCAAGAAAAGAATTTGGAACCTTCTGAGAACTTTCCTACCTCAGTTTCATCACATACAATGGGAAAAAAATAATAATACTTAACCTCAAAGATTTTTTTAAAACACTAAATGAGACAGTGCAAGTAGAATATGTAAAACTTTGTGTGGCACATAATAGGCACACATAAATTGGCAGCTAATAATAACAACAATTTCACGTTACTCACAAGAATATATTTAACAGTTTAACAAAGACTCTTACGTCTGGGAGAAAAACCACCTTAAAGTACAGTCATACCTTACACCCAATAGCTCAATTTCTTTAAAATTATGTGTTTTTAAACTGCTTTGGGATGCTAGCGCCCCTCCCCCAAAATTTACTGATGAATGCTGTTTCCTTCTCCCCGAAAAACACGCACAGACTATTTTACAAACAATTTCAGGAGATTCTGGGATTACCCCGAAGTCATCTTTACGGTTCCTTAGACTCTGTGTGAGCAAGTCCTATCTTAGACCACCCCAGATGGGGCATCCAGAGGCTGCCTGAACGCTTCTACTACTACCGGGAGCCTCACAAGGCATAAAGCAGCTCACTCCGTGGTTGGAAAAGTGCTAAAAAGTTGTACGATTCTTCCTTGAATCAGGAAACTGAAAGATGCCTCCCGAGGTCTATCTTTGGAGCAACACAGAGGTAGTATCAGGGGCCAACCCTTGACATTTGTGGAAAGCAGGACCCATGCTCTGACGGGTCTGATCTCTCCAGGCTAACCAGTGTGCCCTCCCAGCCATTCCAGGTGATGGCTTCCAGGCCCTCTGCCATCCAGGTTGCGGTGCCCAAACCACCTCCTGCATGGCTGTGGGTCCTTTCCTTTATCTAGGACACTGTGCTTGTAGGGACCCTCCTAAGTCTGAGCTACTGTTCTTAGCCACCTCATCACATCCATTAGGCAAGCATTGAACTGATCGCCAAGGCCTCATCGTACAAGAGCAGAGTTTCATGCCACACATACTCCCACTCCAACCTTTCATCTGGCCACCTGATCTTTTGAACCTAAGCCCACCACTATACATCTGTCCCAATCAAATTTAGTCTCACCGATTTCTTCCCTGACATTCTAAATCCCTCGGGAGTGTTTGAAATTCACATGCTATCAGCCGGTATATTAACTCTGTCTCTCAGCTTTGAGACATTTGCAAATCGCATCCAAGATAAGCCAATCAATAAGACTTACACATCTCCCTGTGTTAAGCTCGGGGCAAAGTGCCTTACACATGTTCTCGTTAAATTTTCACATCAACTCTATGAACTAGGCATCGACGTCTGTACTGTCAGCCCTGTTTTATGAAACAAAATGGAGTCTGACGGAGAGTCCGTCACTCGCATAACAGCCGAGGTACTAAACAGCTGAGCCGCAATTTCAACTCAGCCTTGTCCAAGCCGTACTATTTCACCACACCTTCGGCATTTCTACACTGAATGGCATTTTTATTTCTAGAAACGTCTGTCACTGCACCCAGGCTGTGGGATCTCTGGTAATAGTGAATGGGTTTTGTCTCTGAATTCCCAGCCCCTGGCAAGTGCCTGGGGCAGAGGAGTTGTTTCAAGACCAGTAGAGAAAGGAAAGCAAGGAGAGGGGTCACCAGGGCCGGTGTGAGAGAAAATGCTTCTAGAGCTGAGCCATGAAATTCAGGTTCTTCCTTAAGAGCATTTAATCTACCCTGTGGAAACTTAAGATACGTTGCGGTCCACACATGACCAGAAGGTTCCAGGTCCCCCAGGGTCATGCTGGCCCTAACACTGCAACATTCACCCAAGTCATCGGAAAGCTGACCAGAGGGTGGCCTTGCACTCACAGCCCGGTCCACCTGAGCCCAGGGGTGGCTCTCCCAGTGTGTCCCCAACCCCACTGCTGGCCTCCTCAGCACAGGAGGTTGCGTGGTGCGAGAGAGAAGGTTCAGGAAGCCTGAGGCCTGAGATTTCTCAAATATTCCTGAGAGGACACCCACATCCCTGACTAACTCAAACGCTCTTTTTCATGAAATGGACTCTGGGAACGAACTCACAGAACTTTTATACTGAGGAATCAGGCTGAGGGGAGCTGAGGGAAAGGGGCTTAATACACTGTCGGAACATCACCACTGGGGTGATGTCCACACAGCACCACGTTTCCTGGCACACCGCCCCTCGTGGCATACAACCCCTCCCATGGCCTGCTCCTTTCACTACAGGCGGCAAGGTCTGAATTCTTCTGGGAGCCACCAGGGAGGAGTCCCACTCAAGATCTGCGGGGTAAGGGACGCAGAGGAAGACCCGGGCAAAAGGTAGTATTCACGTGAAGGAGAAAGAGCGAGAGCGCCACCTTGTGGTGACTTGACAACTTGCATGCTGCCTAACTTCCCGCTTCGGCAGTAACACCCTGCCAGCCTCTGGCACTTTCCTCTGCAAGCCCCTGCCCCTGCCCGTGCCCCAGCCCGGAAAGCCTGAGGGGGCTGTGAATCACGACGTCCACGGGACGGCCAGCCGGGGCCCAGCGTCCTCCACCAAGCATGCTGATTGGCTGAGACACGGACACAGGACGCAAGAAAGCCAATCAGGAACGTCACAAGATTTACTAGGTGGAAGCGGGAGAAAGAGGCTTCTCTTTTCTCTGGTCACAAGAATGGTGCTAAGAATGTGGACTCAGAGCACCAGAGGTCATGTGTGGGATCGTTGAAGGAAAACGTGCCTGAGCACAAAGCCAACACAGAAAGAATCGGAGCAGAGAAACGGAGGGCCGGGACTACAAAAACGACGTGGGTTAGCCCCTGGATCAAACTCTGCCTGAACTTGCACCCGCTCTCTCTTCTCAATTACAGGAGCCAACTCATTCTGGTTTTGCTTAGAGTCAGGTCTCTGTCACTTTTAATCAAGAGACATAACATATGAATAAAAGAGAAAACATATTAAGCCCAGTTGTAGGGAATAAATGATGCTCGCAATAACTTTATAATAAGGCTTGTAAGAATAACTATTCATAGGGGCACCCGGGTGGCTCAGACGGTTAAGCGCTGGACTTTAGCTCAGGTCACGATCTCATGGTTTGTGGGTTCGAGCCCCACGTCGGGCTCTGTGCTGACAGCTCAGAGCCTGGAGCTTGCTTCAGATTCTGTGTCTCCCTCTCTCTCCGCCCCTCCCCCACTCGCACTCTGTCTCTCTCTCTCTCTCTCTCTCTCTCTCTCTCTCAAAAATAAATAAACATTTTAAAAACTTTTTTAAAAAAGAGCATTCATAGCAGCTCAAATCTCTCTTTGCAGCCTTGTGGAAATATGGAAATATCCTCAGGGACTGCAGGATATATCCTTTCAGCCACTATGATTTCTAGGAGTCCATCCTAAGAAAAGAATCCCACTCAGGAAAAAATAATACTTGCATGGAGATGTTCACTGCAGCATTATTTACGATAGGTATAAATAAACAAATAACTAGGCAAATTCAAGAGGTTATGATACAATTGAATATGTTATGGTACATACTTCAATTTCATTATATATACATAGTCAGACAACCTATTCCTACGCCAACTACAGAAATATTTATTCAGACACTCGCGGAACACCAGCAATAATTTACTGGGTTCTTACTGTGGGCCACATATTTTACATCCTTCGTGACATTTCACCCTGAAACAATTTAAATGTTATGGACATCTTTATCAACCCTTTTAGAAATGAGTAATCTAAGGTTTGAAGGAATTTACACCTTTTTGGTGAAAGCGACAAAGGACTGGAATCCAGTAGTCCTAATACAAAATCCACACACGTGCTCCCTATGCTATTCTCCACGAACCAGGTGAGGCAACGAGGTCACCTGGGTTATGTGTAGAGGCAGCACCTGGCCTTTGTGGGAGGTACTCTGTACGTTTAGCTGTCCTTTCCAGCTCAAGGTCCAAGCAGAAGCAAAGTAAAGAGCCCTTCTCGGCATTTCCCAGGGGTCAGGCACTGAGCCAGATGCTTTGCTTCCACTGTCTCCATTAACTCTTGCAATGATCCCCAGAGAGGAGAGCTCACAAAACCTTTATTTCTATGGGAGGTGACTTCAGAGAGAACCAGAGCTTTGTTCCTGATCAGGGGCATGGCCTCTTATCCACATGTATAATGGGAAGATGAACGGGAAAATCGCAGAGACCTGCCCAGTCACAGGAGAGGATGCGGAGCTGGAAATGGTCTGAAGGGCTCTGAAAGTCCGGCAGAAGGATATCTGTACCATAAAGCCTGGAACAGTAAGAACACTAATACTACAGAAAGGATTACTACTATAGGGCGCTTACTCCAAGGCAACACTGTCCATGATTTCTCACCTCATCCAAAGAGCAGGCCTTCAATCCGGGCATTATTATCCCATTTTACAGATTAGGACATCCAGCAGGTGGCACAACCAGGCTTACAGATAAAGACCCCACGGCACCTGGCCTCTCTGGAGTCCAGCAATCTCCACACCTGCACAGTTGAGTCTGTGGCACATTTCCAAGCACCGGAGATAGAGAGGGGCCGGGTGGTGTACCCCACGTGGCTCCTGGAGGGGTTCTGAGCAGCAGCGGCATAGCTGGTGAGAGACAGCAGCCCAGCTCCCCACTAATTGTGTCCCTTTGTGGTGTTCCGTTAAGGACTCAGAAGAAACCAATCTTTGTGTCTTTTCACGGTTAAAATTCTACATAGAACAGAAACCTCAAAGCAGCCACCAAGCCAGTCTTTGTTGGGTTTCTAGGCAGTAAGGACGCTGCATCTCAACACTTAGTGCTCAGAGAGAAAAGGGCTCGGTTATTCAAAGCGGAGCTTAACAAGAGCCTTTTTCTCCCGAGTCCTTGCAATTTTGGACTCACTTTTAATCCCCGGAAGAAATCTTGGATCGCTTTTCTCCTCCACATCTCAACGTCGTTCCTGCAAGTTCACAAACTGTCAGTGGAAGATTTTCAGGAGGTGAGCAGTTCCCACTTTCTATCCCATTCTGGAAGGACCAGTTTGGTTTTCAGAACCTTGAAACCTCCATTTTTGAAAAACATCAATACACTCAGAAACACTTATTTTTTTTAAACTCAGGTTTCTAAATACAAAGAAATTTATGCATTGTAGTTTCACAAACAAGCCTCAACTGTATTCCTTCCAAATAAGATGCCAGGCAGGTTTCTGAAGAAGCCACTCTGTGGAAATTGGCCGAATGCACTTGTATTAAAAGAAAGAAAAGCCAAAGGCAGACTTAGGCGCCTGGGTTCTGGAAACACACCCTCCCAGGTAGGACAGAGGCTGTTTCTAGTGCCTTGAAATATAAACACCTTCTAAAGGCAAAGATCTCTTGCCTTCTCTGGGCCCCAAATTCCTCTATGGGCCACTCATCATCATTATCACCAAAACTATCACTCATAGGGCAGCTAAAATGTGCGGGCCCTCCCTGGAACACGTGACATACTTTATCAAATCCTCAAATTTACAGAGAAGAGGAACATTTATCCCCATTCTGTAGATGTGGAACCTGAAACCCAGACCCTTGAAAAAACAACATAGCCAGCAAGGGGCAAAGCCAGAGTCAAGCCAAAGCTGTTGGACCCAAGTCCAAGTCCTTCCTGCCTCAACCTTTCACACCCCTGCCCCTCTCCACATCCTGGGTTCTGCTAATGAGGAGATCTATACACCTGTAGCTTAGACAGGGATACCGAGGTGGGAGGCCTCCCTCCTCCTCTTCAAGAGGCTTCCTGTTGACATACTCACACAGGCTGTTCCCAAGCAAATGTTCTCTGACCTGTCTCCCCCGACAAAGTAGTACTCCAAACTCTCTCTTTTCATCACTCCAGTCAGCCAACCAAGTGTATGCAAAAACCCTGCTCAAGGAGCCTGGGATCCAAAGGCGGCAATGGTTCAGCCATTTTGGAGAGTAGTTTGGCAGAATTGTCATTATCAAAAGAATTATTATTATCAAAAGTGCCCGTTTCTCTTTTTTTTTTTTTAAGTTTATTTATTTTGAGAGAGTGAGAGTGAGCTGGAGGGACAGAGAGAGGAGAGAGAGAATCCCAAGCAGGCTCCACACTGTCAGCATGGAGTCCAATGTGGGGCTCGAACCCATGAGCCGTGAGATCACGACCTGAGCTGACGTCAAGAGTCAGACACTTAACCGACTGAGCCGCCCCCAAGTGCCCCCCAAATACTCATTTCTGACACCCTATAAAAGATCTGACTAGTATTCCTTAAATGGATAGCACACTCCAACCGGGCAATTACAGGTAACTTAATAAAGGAAAGTCAGTGACGTGCTGGGGCCAGCACTACCAGCCCACGAGAGCCAATGGCTACATTTTCATAATGTTTATGAGCCAGCCGCTAAACTGTGCTAAGCCTGGAACAAGCCGTGATGGGAGCATTTATTTGCACGACAGGAATCAGGAAATGCTACAAATCAAATTGGTTTGGTTAGGGTTTTCGCCAGAGAGACAGTGATTACACATTTACCAGCACACCCCTGGAAGGATTTATAAAATGTGGGCAAAGTTAAGGGAAATCAAGTAGGATAATGCGGTCCTCTGGAGTTAGCGACAGGGGGGAGCTGTCAGCAGTCAAGCCCTGAAGGAGCAAGGAATGGCACCAAACCCACACGGGAGCCGGAGGGCAGGGCAACTGGTAGAACCTTTGACAGAGGCAATGTAGCAGGCAGGAGACCGGAAAAAAATACTCCAATTTCAGCCCCTTCTCACCAAACACCTCTGGCTGCCGCCTGCCATGAATGGAGCCCACCTGAAAGCAGAGGGTGTGGGAGCCCCCCACCCCCACAAGGTCCCTAACGATTAGCCTCGGGGGCACCATGCAGAGTGATGAAAGGTAGAAGGTGGATCTGGGGCACCCCGTATCCAGAACAATATGCCACCAATTGTTACCCCCCCGCCACACACACAGACAGTCTATGCACCAATACATATATGTATTTCTGGAAGAGCCCCCAAACGGTAACAGTGGTTACCTCCAGGGAAGGATGCTGGCAACTGGGTCAACAGAGGGAGACTTTCTTTTCATTAGACTCTCTTTGCTATTGTTTAACTGTCATTCCTGCACATATATTTCCTTTCTGAAAAGAAGTCAGGGGCGCCTGGGTGGCTCAGTCACTTAAGCGTCCGACTTCGGCTCAGGTCATGATCTCACGGTTCGTGGGTTCACGCCCCACGCCAGATTCTGTGCTGACCGCTCGGAGCCTGGAGCCTGCTTCGGATTCTGCGTCTCCCTCTCTCTCTGCCCCTCTCCTGCTCACTCTCTCTCTCTCCCCAAAATAAATAAACATTAAAACTTTTACAAAGCAGCGAGCCTTTTTAAACAGCAATGTTTTTCCCTCTATTCACACACTTGGGGTGGCGCGCCAGGGCAGAGGTCTCATCTGGTGTGGCAGCAAGGGGCTGCCACAGTGTGTGACTTCATTTGCTGAGGAGAGATGGACACCTGGAATCATGCCATGCAGCGACCTAAGGGGAAGACAGCACAGAGCCCTGTGACAGAAGGTAGGCTCCGCACCCGGGGTGGGGGTGGGGGGGAGAACGTGGACTTGGGAGCTGGACTCTGCCCCAGATTGGCTCTGGGAACCCGGCAAGCCCTCCAAGCTTCCGTTCCCTGGCCCGTGGTGGAAGGAAACAGCCCCTAACGTGGTGGGGCAGGAGGGGCCGGGGTGGTGCCAAGGAGAAAGGATTTCCTTCAAGGCAGAGAGTTTGTGATGCTCGTCAAGGGACTGGGGTGGGGGTGGGGGTGGGGGGGTTGCTTCTGAACACTTTTCTTTCCAAGTCCTTTGCACCCACCTCCCAGCCCGGGAGTCTGGAAAAGGCTTCCCGGAGGGAGCAGAAAGGTCTTTGGGGGCTTGGTGCCGAGCTCCACCTGGTGGCCGCTCAGTCAGCGACCTGGAGGGGGCAAGGGAGTCCCAAAGGGAGTGCAGGGGCTGGGAAACGTTCCCAATACGCTTCGTTCACCCACAAGTTCAGGGACACCTTTGCCTCCTCCTTGCTCTCGCCCTGTCAACACCGTGCCTTCAGAGGAAGAGCCGCCCCTGTGAAGGCTAGCCCTGGTCCCACCGGGATCACGGCTGCAGGGCAGCTCCGAAAAGCCCTTCGGAGGCCTCTTCACACTGCTCCACTGAGGCCTTCCATAGGACAAAATGCCAAAACAGAACGCTGTAGCATCTCTGTTCTCCATTTAATGAGTGGGTGCTTTTAACCTTTGCTAATCACTAAATGACATTTTGTCCTAGACCCCTAAAATCTGGCAGACTTTTAAATTTCTTTTTTATGTTTATTTATTTTTGAGAGAGAGAGAGAACAGGGGAGGAGCAGAGAGAGAGGGAGACACAGAATCCAAAGCAGGCTCCAGGCTCCGAGCTGTCGACACTGAACCCGACGCAGGGCTCGAACCCACAAACCACGAGATCATGACCTGAGCCCAAGTCGGACGCTCAACCGACTGAGCCACCCAGGCGGCCTGTAAGCCAGCAGACTTTTATGGTATGATGTAGAAATAGAGGCAGATTCAAAGTTGGAGGATACCTGCCTTCTCTCCAGCCTGCCATTTTTAATTATAAACTCATTGGAGATAATAACATTCAAAGTTAGGGTTGCAGCGCGGCTCAGTCAGTTGAGCCTCCATCCAACTGTTGATTTCAGCTCAGGTCATGATCTCATGGTGGTGAGCTCGAGCCCCACATCGGGCTCTGTGCTGGGCGTGGAGCCTGCTTGAGAGTCTCTCCCTCTCTCTCTGCCCCTCCTCACCACTACTCTCCTCTCCCTCTCTCAAAAAAAAAAATAATATTCAAAGTTAATGGCAGCCCCTCCCTGAGTGGGAGGAGGGGCCAAATGGCACTCAAGGCCCCTCCTCCTCACCCCCTTGCTCCTACAGCTGCCCCCTAGCTCCCCTTTAGGGAACACTTGCTAAGCAAGAACACACACAGCACTTGCACACATACAGGGCTCTGATTCATTCCCACTAGATGTTCAGGAAGCGCGTTCAGGAAACGAAGGGGAGAGGCTGGCCTAAAGGACCTGGTCTCCACACCTGCCATTGAGGGACCAGGGATGGTTCTGGCAAAGTTGGAGCTGGAAAATGCCTCCTCCATTGGCCTCTTGGCGACCCAGGGGAAGAGACTGAGGCCTGAAAGGGGAAAAGACCTCAGCCCAGACCCAGGCCTGTCCCCACCTCCCTCTCCAATGTTCCTTCAAGGAGCTACGCTGACCCTGACTGGGGCTCAGAGAAAGATCACCTTTAAAATCATGACAGAAAGGTGGAGAGAGGCCATGCCCACCTGAATACACCGGACCCCCACTCCCTGGGAAATATCGTGAGCTTCCCAATGTGTTCAGCATCATGGCCACAGGGGGTGAGCTCTAGAAGGCCTTAGCAGGTCCCCTGGTCCAACCCTCTTATTTCTCAAACAGGTAAACTGAGGTCAGAAAGGGAACACAGCCCAGTTAGGAGGCCTAGGAGGCTCCCCTACAGCAGGTAACAAGAGCAGGCCAAGACCCCCATGACCAAGGCCCTGGCACCAGCCACAGTGCAGTATGTCCTAGCTGCTGTGGCGGACAGAGTCAGGCCTAAGACGCAGGCAGGGGCCGCAGGGCAGGGCGAGGGAAGGAAGATCAGAGGCTTTACCAGCTGCATGTGACCTCTGCCGCCGGAAGACTGGAAGCAGTGACCACCTCTCTGTGATCAGGGTGTAGCCGAAGTGGTTCTTACAATAATTTTAATGGAAACTAAGAAAAAGAAACAGAAGGCATGCCTTTGTTTTTTAAAGTGAACAGAGAGCACTTGAAAAATAAAACACACCTACTCTGACAGTAAAAAAAAAAAACAAAAAACCAACCGCCATTTCTCTCTGACCCTCTATGTTGGAGGAACATTCACTTACCGCTCACGCTTTGAGTCTCCACGTAAGCACTTCCATCTCCCTGAAGCCTTCCTAGTTCTGTCAGGCAGACTCAAGGGACTCCCTAACTGGGGCTCACCAAGTGCTCCCTGCTGTCCTTCCAGGCGGTAAGCCCCTCCTAGGGCAGAACGTGGGACCAAGGCTTCTTTGGGACAATCCCAGGAATAAGCGCAGTACCCAAACCTAGTAGGTGCTCAGTAAATAGGGGACAGCAACTAAATGACGCATCACCAACCTGGACTCATCATTAATTACAATTAAGTACAAAAGGCTCATGAATGCAACTTGGTGAATCTTGATATCCAGAAATCAGAAGCAAAGCCTTACAAGAATCCTTTGAGAAACAACGTATCTTCCACATACGAGGTCTATAGGGTTTCTAAATCAGTGGGTAATCCTCCAGAAAAGTTCTCAGATTCTAGAACTCTGGACCACGCATGATCCACAAAAGTTGGTCAGCTCTAAGACCCAAGGAAGCAAAGACCCAGGGGAGGAGAAGCAGGGCCAAGCTCCACTGGGATCAGAATTTTATTTTATTTTTGGTTTGTTTATAATTTTCCTGTTTAAAAAACCACTAGCTTGAATATGCAATAATATACTTAATTTGAAAATTAAAAAATAACCAAAAGATACATTATCCCTCCCATTCCTGCCTCCATCCACTCACTCCAGCAACCACTGTGTTAACAGTGTCCTGAGGAGGCCTCAGAGTTTTCTTAGCTTAGGTAAGCAAAATATTTCTTCTTATACCCTCTCTTTGTATTTATTTCTATCCCATGGCATACTATACAAAGTTAAGTCTTCACCCTTGTTTTTCTCTCTTAATACACCTTGGATACTTTTCCCTGTGGGACCTAAAGAGGGTTTTTTATTGTTTTCTTATAGCTACATAGTACGCTTTTATAGGAATGCAACATACTTTATTTACCACTCCTCTACTGATGGACACATGGCACCATTTTACCAAAATTTTACACGTCAAACAACACTGCCGTGAATATCTTATGCAAAAACACTTGCTTGCTCAGGTTTGCCTCACTGCCAGAACCTCTCCAAGTTCCTCAGGCCCACCCAGATCCCTCACTTCTGGCACATCCATTTTATTTTGAGATCCCCCGGTACCCATAAGGAAAGACCAAAGTAGGGAGCTCCACCTCCCAATTCAGCCTTTTCCATTCTGGAAGCAGAGCTATGTCTCCGGGTTCTGCTGCATACTCTTACCCACCCCATCCAGGGCAGGCCGTACCCAGTAGATGACTAGCAAATATTTCACGGGTGATGATGAATCGACCTGATCTCGTGTCATACGATCATCACTCTCTTTCACCAACAGGTGGCGCTGCTTTCCGCCTTTAGACAGCTAAGTTCCACCCCCCCCCCCCCCCCCACGCCGGAAAGCCCTGCTCCAGCAAGAATAGGGAAACTCTTGAGGATAGAAGCAAACGATGACTTTTCCATCGTATGATTATCCACACACCTCTCTCCATGATCTTCCAACAGCCTAAGGCCATGACTACAATTTTCTCTGGTTTCTCCCTTCTCTGTCCTTTTCCATGTCACAGGTACATGCCGTTTGTACTGTTTCCTTGGACACTGGGAGATCAAATCGCCTAGTGGTTATGAACTTGGGCTCTTGAACCAGACTCAGGTTCAAAATTTGATTCCACCACTTGTCTCGCTGCGTGGCCTTTGGCAACTGGCTTGACCTGTCTGAGCATCCACTGCCTCCGTAGGACAGGAGCACAGCACTATGTTTGTGGGAGGATTAAATCAGGTGGAACACTAGCCTTGTGCCAGGCACATGGTACCTGTTACAAAGATACGCACCCCCTGTCCAAATTCTGCACCTCGCCCTGCCCCAGAGTCCTCACTTCCTAGGGCCTCCGCCTGGAATGCTCTCCCCCTAGAACCTCCCATGGCTGACTCCTTCTCATCCTTTAAGTATCAACTTCCATGTCATCTCCTCAGAGATCATCCTTGTCACCTCAGCTAGAGTAAGTATCTCCTGCTTTGCCCCTTAGTGGCACCCTGTTTGTTTGCCACTTGTTACCACCTGCTATCTTAGGGGTTTATTCATCTTTGGGACTGTAGTCTCTTCCTGTTGGGATGTAAATTCTAGGCAGCTCCAGTTTTCTTGGGTTTTCCAGCACTGCACACAGTGACCCTTCCACCTGGGAGGTACCCCGTAGATGACTGGTGGGTGATTGGCTGAGTGGATGAGAGCACGCAGGCAGAGTTGTGTCTGAACTCTGTCCACTGGCGTGGGGTTCTATCGTGTAATGGTTAGCACTCTGGACTCTGAACTCTGTCCACTGGCTGCTTTGCACACCCGTGTTCTGATTCCCAGAGTACCACCTCTTTGAGGGCAGGAATGGCTCCCACATGCAGCCCTCAGCTAGAGCACCTACCAGTGCTCAGTGGGCAGAGCCAGGATTTGGGGGACGAAAGGGAGCAACTGAGAGGGCTGCTGAGGGCTTGCCGGAGGGCGGCATCACTGACATTTCCACCCAAAACATACCATCACGCGTGGATTCCCAGAAATGACAGAGATGCGCCTCTGGCCCCTGCCACTCCACATGGCTTTCCTAAGAACCAGTCCCAGCTTGCTTCCTGCTGATGGTCACCTACGCAGGTGAGCCTTGCCCCCAGCAACTGCTCAGTCCCGACTCTACTCTGAGGGGTTCCTTCCTCTTCCCTGCCCCTTGTGAGCATTCCAGGGAGGTCCATTCTCCACTGCGGACTGGAAAGCCTGCCCCGTGCATTCCCACACTGCTTAGAGAGGCATGCCCACACACCTCTTTCATAAAGAGAAGAGACATCTCCTTCAGCAGTGTCTCCTCTGGGCACAAACAGTGTGATTCAGGATGTCCCGTGGATTCCAGGAAGACACAAGATCATCCCACGGGAGTCAGACCCAAGTAAGAAATGTGCCCCATCCAGCCAAGTCAGAAAACGTCCCCGTGCCTAGAGAGACACTCATCTTGGATTGGACACACTCCACCCAGAAGCACCCAGTTTCCCACTGTGTCAAACTAAATCCCTCGCCCATGACTCAGTCTCTCTTCAGCCCAGATTTTCCCGGAGCTGGGAAGGTGGAGACACACATAATAGAGAGATGCACAGATTTCACCATTTAAAATACATCCAAATGCACGTCCACATTCCACTGCAAAACGTCCTGGGCACCTCTTACGTACCAACACTGTTCTAGCTACTGGGGAGATGGAGGTTAATAAGCCAGACAGGGAACTGCCACACACAGAACGTTCAGTTTAGTCAGAAACACGGACGAGGAGCAGCAGCAAGCAGTGTGTAGACCACCCACCGATCCGTGTGCTAGTGGGGGCAGCGCTGTGACGAAGGGTTGCTCAGGATCGTCAGGAGGTCCTCCTCTGAGAAGGAGCCACATGGGGACAGCGCTTCAAGCAGAATGACAAGGACAAGGCCCCGAAGAGCATTGAAAGCACTAAACAGAGACCAGTGTTGCTGGAACCCAGAGGGCCAAGGGGAGAGGAACCGGCTGTGAGGTTGAGGTACCCCACAACACACCCCCAAGCCGGCAGGAGGGGGACAGATAGCACAGAGCCTTGTTAACTAGAGTTCAAATTAAAAGATGGGGGCACGTTATACTGAGTGCCGTGGGAAAACTGTGAAGGGTTTTAGGCAGGGAAGTTGAACGATCTTCTACCCAAGAGAAGTTGACTTAACATCCTGGCGATGAATGAAAGAGCGAGTGAATGAATTGCATGAACAACCACAGAACCAAAGAATGTGAGTAACTTAAGAGTTTCTGGGTGCTAAGATCATGCTGAGTTCTTCAGGGACACGGGGACAAGTAGACTGGGACAGCCCACACACTCTAGAAGCACGAACTCCACACTAAAGAGAGCACACAGAATGCCTCCTTCGCCACTCAGGGAGGCTGCTGGCTTCAGCTTCAGCACAGGTCAGCTCTCCGGCCCCTCATAAGCTCTGCTCACCGAGCAGTTAGGGAGACCAGAAAGGAGATGAAACCATTTGATGTCATATGGCCAGGTGAGTCCCCAAGACCTCAGGTGTCAGCAGTACTGGAGTCTAGATGTCTCCCCCTGGACTGCAAGCCCCTGGGGACACCTTACACCCCCTCCATCTCCCACACCACCATTCTTCTGTGAGATTCAGAGAGTGAGAGAAGAATTTTCTCAAGGCTGCGGAGGGCACAGAACCCAGACTTCTCGATTCTCACCAAGAAAACGAGAACAGAAACTGACTTCAAAACAACAACGTATCCTGTAGTCCAGGGTCACGGCCCTTCTCCACAAGAGTGACCAGCCAACAGACAAGAACAGACCTCTCTCCACAGAGTCTCACCCACACCTGCAACAGCTGCCCTTCCCCACAAAGTAGGGCTGTGGTTTCCATCCCGTGTCCACCAGCCCCTGGGTGGAGCTGGCCACAGAGCGGATGTTCACATAAAGTGAGAAAAGGGAGATGACCAGTGGTCAGTGTCCCGCATGCTGAAGCCAAGCAGCCCTGGGCTCCCATTCTGGCTCTACAGCCTGCCAGCCCCATGACCTTCGTCATGTATCTTAACCTCCCTGAGCCTCAGTCGCCTCACATTTGAGAGGCAGATTAAAATGCACGACGCACGGGCTTGCAAGTTTAATAAAATCACACAAACTGAGGGTGAAGCTTAACATCCCTCTAGGAAAAAAAAAACTGTTCAGAAGGGTATTTATATGAATATGAATGTTGATGATGAGGAGGATGGTGGAGTCAAGCAGTAAAGAGGACTGTCATGGAACATCTCGACTCTGGGCACTCCCAGGGCGCATGCTCACCAGGGGTATCTGGACCGTATTTGTTAAAGCAGGAAAGAGGACAGGGATGCTTTAGAAATATCTCCATGTTTCTAACCAAAGTTTTCTGCAAAGCCCTCAAATAAGCAGAAAGTCTAGCCCTACCGGCTTCCCAGCACCCTACCCCTACCCCACCCCAGACTCCAGCACGGCCGCCTCCCAGCCCCCACCCTGGGATATACCTCTCGATGGTAACAGGTGTTGCGGTGAGCAGCTTCTGGCCAGGGCTTTGAGAGCTGGTGTTGTCACCGCGATCGCTCCCCCCACCTCCCCTCTCCTTCAGTGTCCAGAGGGAAGGCTGGGAGCATCTGAGGGTGCAGAAAGAGTATCATGTGGCCGGGGCTTTGGCAGAGCTTGGCTACGACTTACCTGTGGCCATGGGTGTGATTGGCGGTGGAGGCGTGACCAAGGTTTCAATCTGCTCTTGCCTCACCCCCACAAGCCAGCAGGGGGAATTAGGGACCTCTGGTCGGATTATGGGCCTCCATTTCCCAGCCCATCCCATTCTAACTCCTAAACTTAAACCACCACAGAATGAGCGAACAGATACCCCCCGGCGAGCCCTCTGCCAGCCGGGGGCTGGGCACCCAGCAGAGCCTAGGGCTGTGGTGCCGACCTGAGGGCCAACATTCAGGTTACAGATGTGGGGTAATCCCAGAGAAGAGATGCAACCCAACTCCCTGCTCTGAAGGCGAGGAAGGGCTGCGTATATGTGCACACATGTGTACACGCGCATGTGAACCACACACGGGCATATGTGAACACCCAGTGCCCACACACAAATCTACTGCATGCAGTAAACAAGGGCTATTCGATCATTCCGTGGCAGTCTGCTTTGCTGAGATTGCTAATGAGTAGTATATTCCTGTGCCCAGACTCTGCGGGCACTCACAGGACCTCAGTGGCAGGTGCACTGAGAAGTTGCCTCCTTTCCTGTAAGGAGCCATCATTACTTTCTCCCTCAGCGTGTGCTAGATGCAATAGAGAAGCACCAGAGGCCCTAATAATAGCAATGATAATGAAGGGGGAAGAAGGGTCTCTGAGGCAGAGTCTGCCCTAGAAAGGAAACAGGAGAAGCAAAGGTGACAGAGTCACATCTGCCCACAGGTGAGGCCACTCTTTTCTGCCACACCCTCTCTGTGCCCTCAGACACAGTGCCTGGCCTGGCATGCCTGGCCCCCGAAGGATATCTTCGGACAGAGGGGATTTGTGTGTGGGCACTGGGTGTTCACATATGCCTGTGTGTGGTTCACATGCGCGTGTACACGTGTGCACATACACACACACAGTGTGAGCTGATTTGCACACTTTTCCTGCTCATCTTTCTCACTCTGGTTTGTGTTTTCCCCCACCTGTTCCACGCTCAGGATGCCTCTCGCCTGGTCCCTATTTTTCTTTTACTATTTCTGCTTCAGAAATACTAAAGTGTCCATCCTGGCTGCAATTAACATCAGCTAAGGCACTCGGCACAGCACCCTACTCAGAATAACCAGATCCTCTGCATCTTTTTTCCAACACACACTGCTGATCTGTCATCAGACAATAGGGCACTGCACCCACTCATGAGCCCCCTGGGTCAGGCAGCACTGGGGCTCTTGGGGACTGAGTCCTCCTGGCTGTCAGAAGGCAGTCCTTCTGAGAAGTCGGAGTGGGCTGTGTCCTCCCTCCCACCGCCCCCACCCCCACTTCAGATGCAAAGTGCACATATGGCTCATCTCCATCTTTGGGGGAGGTTCCGTCTAAAGTCCTCCCAAAGATTCAGATTGTATGACAAATCACGTTCTAGACTATCGATGGCGAGAAAGGGCTGGGGCATTTGCATCATTACCCCCAGACAACAGCTTCATTAGGCTGAAAGAGAGGTTTGCAGCCGCGTGAGCTCCGCCACTGACCTGGGCCTCTCACTTCCCCCATTGTCTGTGGGCTCCAAGGCTCTCGCTCCAAACCATATGGTCCATTTGGGCATCTCACACTGCCTTCCAGGAAAAGCGGGCTTGTTGGGAAGAGCTTGGGACAAGCCAGAGGCCTGCCTGCAAGATCCCAGGTGCAATCCTGCCCAAAGCGGGGTCGCTCTGGGCCCAGAGAGAGAAACTGCCAGAGATCAGAGGGGGCTGAAAAAGCAGTGTGTGGGCCTGAGAGAGGAGAAAAGCGCCTCAGCAAGAAGGCAAAGGAGAGAACCTTGACATTTGTCCCTCACAGAACAGGCAGCCTGTTATCCCAGACCTATGACAGCACATGTGGCAGCATCCTGGTGTGGAGAGCACTGGAGTATTACTGCTCATGTTAGGTCTACCCTTTCTTCCCTATAGCTCCTAGTCGGCCCAAGTATCTGGAGACCCCTCAAGGGTCCCAGACTTCAGGCCTTTTCTGCACAAATATGATAAGCAGACCCACTGTCTGGCAGGCTGGAGTCTGAGGCAGCCATTCCCCTTCCCCAGTCCCCAAGAACCTGAAAACCTGAACACCAGCCACCCATTTCAAGAGGGCACCCTGAGGTCTGGCTTAAAGGAGGATGGGAGACAAGGCTGGGTGGATGAACTGTCCCATCCCTATCTCCTCAAAATCCCATCGCCTCGAAAATCCACTTTGCTCCAAGCTTTTGCAAGATGCCAAACAGATGGAATGAACCTCGGAAGCCAGCACAGCGACAGGAGCCTGGTTCCCAGGGGCGGGGGAAGCGCAGCACCCCTGTCCAGAGATGGTGGGGGATGTTGCCTTGGGCAAATCAGTGTGCCCTCCTTGTCATCAAGAAATGGGCTGCCGAAAGGGGCCTCACCTGATGTAAGAATAGGGAAAGAAAGCATAAATGACTGTAGCACTGCACTCCAGTCTGCCAACAGGGCGGATTAGGGCCAGGATTAACATTTTAAACTCAAGCGGACTTTCTGACTCAAAGATCTTCGATCGCTAATCGTATTACTATCCCTGGGATCATTGCTTTACTGGCTGCAGAAAAGATTCTAAAATCAAATTGCTTAAAGTTGTCTCCTGGTTTCTCTTGGCTCCTTTTGGTTGGGGTGGGGAGTGGTAGCTTGTTAAGGAGACGACTTCTAAAGTCGAATCTCACTTAAGATTTCTCTCCTTCCCTGCGCCAGGCGGCGATAAGAAGACGGGCGACACGGTTCCTTTATTCCCGCCCACGCCTGCTCCTAATTCCTGGTAATTTATCCCATATTAAAACTTCTTTAAGTAAGAATGGACAAGCATCAGCACCTGCTATGCAAATGCGGCCAAATCCAGCCCCGGCCGCGGGGCGTGAGCGCCCGCCCGACCGCGAGCGGCCATTCAGCGCTCCCAAGGCGCCCGGCGCGCCCTTCATATGGAAACGGGGCCGAGCGCTTGACAGATTGCGACGTGCGCTCGCCGGGGCCGCGGGGGCGGGGGCCGGCGGGGCGGGGACCGCGGGGCTGAGCGCGCGCCGGCTTCGGAAACGCCCCCTGGGGGGTGGGGGCATCGGGCCGGCTCCCGCGGGCGTTCTTCCCGCGAACTCCTTCTCTGGCAAGCTCCCCACGTGCGCGGCCACCCGCGCATGCCCGAGCACCCCCGACGACACCCTAGCCAGCGGAGTCTCAGGCCCCGCCCCGCCGTCCCGCAGGCTGGCCCGGGGCTGCCCCCGAGGCCGGCGGGCTCCGGGAGCGGGCGGGGGAGCCAGCGCGGAGCGGCGGGCCCCGCCGGATAACAAGGATTAGTTGGGGGGGGCACCTTTGAAGCCCGGTCCCTCCTCACGTGGCTGGAGGCCGCAGCGCAGTCGCCTCTCGTGCGGCCCTAATCCCCGCACGCGGCCCGCCCCGCCGCGCCCTGGCCCGGGCGCTCTCCCCGGCCGCGCCGCCCGGGAGCCTGTATTGGGGGCTCGTGAAAGGAGTGGCGGCGGCGAGGGAGGGGGCGCGCGGGCGCGGCCGGCGTCCCGAAGACGTGCAAAGTGATAAATACATTGTTTCTCGGCCGCCCGCTCGCTCAGGACTGGGGAAGGGGGGGTGGCATAGAAAATGAGACACTTTCTTCCCCCTTTAACTCGAGGGGAGTACCAATAATTCATGTACGTTATAATTCTTCATTGCCCCTAGGTAGTCTGGGAAAACTGGAAGAAAAGAAAATGCCAGAAAGTTACGGTAAAACTTAAGATGCGGCCGAAGTCGCTTTCTTTGCCCCTGCTGTGAGTGTTTGAATAAGAAGAATGCTCCCGGACTGTAACAAGCAAAAAGAATGAAGAAGACAAAAGATTTCCAGAAAAAGGTTTAGCTAGAAGACAAGGCAAGTGAAACTGAAAGGAGAAAAAAAGCATTTACAATGGAACAATAAGTGTACTAATCGCTTTGATATATTATACAAGCCCAAAGACCCAAAACATTGTGTAATTATTTATAAATGACTTCTCCACTCCTGTGTATAATGCAGAGGAAAGAATAAAACTGCAGGCTACTCTCTAAACTATTTCTAAATAGACCTGGTTCAAAAGAAGGGAGAAGTGTTTGAAATAAAATAATTAATGGTGGATTTTATGGTTGTCTCATTAAAACATTTTAATTACTACAAACAAAATGCATTTGTGTTCCAACCCAACATGAATTTATGTGACGGAGCGTTAAGGTAGAGAAAAAGCAAAAGGAAAACACTTCAGCTATATCTCCATTCTCTGTGTTTATTTCAGAATTGTCTCCATAAAACGAGAGTTTCAAGTCCATTAGGATAAATTTCACCGTGACTTCTTTTGTACACACAGAAGAAAACACCCTCATACGGTTTTCCCACATTTGACCCACAAACATTTTGGGTGGGTGGGCGGGGTTGTGTTTTTAATCCCCAGGGAAGATGTTCTTAAGAATGCAAAACCATGAAACAGACAAAAATGAACTCTGGCTTTAGCAATATCCCGTGGCAGGTGCGGCCTGGATGTGGGAAGCTGAATCTGGTGACAGCAACAGCAGGGCCTACTGTTCTTAAATCTGAGTCCAAAAGTTTTCACTTCAAGAAATCTAGGAAGGCAAAACTCAGAGGCTTTGAAGGAGGTTCTGGATTGATTCTAGCCTCAAACAGCTGATGTGAAAATGATTCCAAGCCTCACTCCTGAGGCGGGTGGGGAAGGGGGGGTGGGTACCTTCTGCCCTCCCCCTCTTCATTTCAGGGTCTGCACCCCATGGGCCCTCCCGCCACAAGCATGCACACCCCCCTTCGCATCCCCCACAGTACTTAAGGCACAAAAAGGACATTGTTTCACCCAAGACTGGCCCAAACCACAAACGCACCTCAAACCTTGGGCGAGCCCAAGCACATAGTGTTCCTGCTACGAGGCTTGAGAACTCCAATCAAATTTGAAACTTTCTTTTGGAAAGAATTTATCCAGCTGCAGAACTGCCCCATGTGTTTTTGGAAGGCACTTCTTGCACAGCACTAGAATAAAGTTGATTTGCACCAGGACTTCCCCTGGAGGCCAACATTCATCCCACAAGTAGGCAGACTGTACATAACCAAACACATCAGTATACAATGCCCCAGAATATTCAAGCAGACATCTCTGAGGTGGGAAATGCATACAGCCGGCACTGTATTTAGCAGAGCAGGGGCCGAGGGGGCCTCCACGGATTTCTGGAAACCATGGATAATTTGCCATTTTCCTTGCTCTGTCACTGAAAGACCCCTCTGTTTCCCCCCTCCTGCCTGGTTTCCCCCCTCCCTTTTACCCCCCCTTCCACAACTGTCATGGGTCATCAGTAAAGAAAATAGGGAATTGTTTCTCCGTTCCATTCCCCACCCCTACCCTGCTTCTCTTAGATGGAAACGCATATCTGCGGGTGTATTTAACAGACTGAAAGGAACACTGTGTGCCTCTGGGTCCAACATCATCCTTCATCGCTTCCTCTGGAGTAACTGCACCTTTTTCTTCTTTTTTTTTCTAAAAAAGATGACAGTGTTTTCTTTCTAAAATGCCACCCACCAAACCAATGCCATCCCTCCCCACAGGTAGCTCCAGAAAGAAAAGTATGATGGTAGTTTAACGTTCTTGTTTGGAAAGGGTGGCCCTCATACTTTACTTTGTGCAAAAATCTGCCTTGTAAACTCAGTACACTGCCCAGCCCTGTGCCCAAGACCCAGGTGGATGAGTGGCTGAGTAACACGCCAACAACCTTCACCTATGTTATCCTAAATGGCATCTGAGAGTTCATGTATACTGGAAAGGAAGGAAGGGAGGGAGGAATGAAAAAAGGACAGACACTGCCCATAACAAAACTCAAATCTACATGTAGATGCCACAGCACTCTTGAAATTGATATTCTAACAACTGGTGTGGGTAGGGAATGATAAATTTCAGCTACAGCAGTTTGGGAGAAAAGTATGAAATGTGATGGTGTCCTCCCCATGCCCCAACACATTCAGATGCTCATGCCAGCACTTGGAATTACAAGACGCTAACCTTTCAGCCTCATTCCCGAAGCAGCATCTCTAAAAGGTAGGTAGTTTGTTCAACCTCAGGCTTACATGTTTCTGATAATTGAAAGGGAGGACGGCAAGGAGGCCATCTGGCTCAGCCTCGTGTCCACAAAAGGGCTCAAAGGCTGTGGGCACTAACTCCAAATGAAGTCACACACACGGCCACTGAGTCACTGACAAGGCTAGAGGAAGAGGATGTGCAACAACAAATTAAAATCTGCTTCCATCCTTGCATTTCCATATCTACATGTGTGATGATTTGATGTTCATTTAAAAATTCTGAAATTTTCTGGGGTGCCTGGCTGGCTCAGTCAGTAGAGCATGCCACTCTTGATCTCGGGGTTGTGAATTTGAGCCCCACACTGGGTGTAGAGTTTACTTAAAAAGAAATAAAATTGGTTAAAAATTCTGAAATCGTCTTGTGAACAACACAGTCAGCTTTGTATATGTACATGCTGACCATATTAATTTATTACAGGTAAACATTTATAATATGTCACTATTTTCTCCTATTTTGGCCTTTCTTCAGCTTAAAAAAAGAAAAACACCAAGAATTTCAAATTTCCCTGGAAACATCAGATGCCCTCCTCAACCCTGAGAGCCTCTCCTCCCATCTCTCCAGAAGGCTGGTTCCTTCAGCAGGGTGTGGACAGCAGAATGGTCCTCTCAGTAAGGGACTGAAATCACCTCCCTGCTGGTTCCACAGCGGTCTTGAGTCAGACCTCCAGAACTGCCCAGAAGAGGGCTGCACCTTCCAGCCCCTGAATCCCTTCCGGGAATCCTCCCCAAGGGACACCCCAGGGTGTCACACAGGCAAGCAGAACAACAGAAGCCCCAGTCTTGGCATCACTTAGAACACCTCTGAGCTGTCACAGAAACATGTCTGATCTGCCTCAAGGGCTTAGATAAGCACGCGACAGGAAGGTGAATGCTAAAGAAAGGCTTTTATTCCAATATGAGGGGCAAACAGAGGCTCTAAGTATCAGTCAATCACGACTTCAGCATGTGGTCTGTACTTCCAGATTCTGACGGGCTGGGGTCCCCCATCATCCCTACAGCTTCAGGTGACCACAATGTGAGAAACTCTGGTTTAACCCAAACCCTTGGAACATCTGCCCCACCCACCTACCTCCACCCCCAGCAGAAGGGCAGCTGGATGGCTCACACATCAGGCAGCCAGAATACCTACTGCAGCCCTCGCCACCTGGGCACCTGCTGTGGCTGGATTTACTGCGTGCCCAGATAGCATCCTATTGTGCTCTGAGACAGACGGGCCTTTCCACAGACGTGCCCTGCACTAGGCTCCAAGGGATGTGGGGGGTCAGGAGAAACTTCTCAAACTTTTTCTTCGGAAGGGAAAGCCCTGAGCCTCAAAGGGGACACACCTGAGCCTAAGCTACCACCTCATTCTCATTCTCCCAGGATTCAGCTCCACCCTCAGCGGGTCACTTGCAGGAAAGGTGCCCCTCCCAAGCCTCAGATGCACTTACTAAAAGCAAAGTGGGCAGGCACCAATGTCCAGGGAGGAGCTGCCCCATGCACCGCCCAAGAGCCAGGAGCAGGCAGGGCAAGGTTAAGATGCCTACCCAGTCAGGTCACGAAGGTACTGGCAGAGGAGGGGGACACAGGCAGGAGAGAGCACAGAGCCACTGGGAGCTCATAAAGTGCCTTTGGGCACACTTGAAAAGCACACCTCTCTGGAAAGATGCAATCTCACATCACAGTGCACGGCTCGGCACGTGGTAAAGAGATTAGAAAGTATTCCCCACTTGCGATGGATGCCCTTGTGCAGTAAACCACCGAACAACTGTGACAGCCCTGCTCAGAGAAAGCACCATGAGAAGGAAACAAAGAGGAAGAAGAAAGACCGCCGTGGCCATTCAAGGCCCATCACAACTGCCTCCTACCTTCTTCCCGCTGGCCCCCAAAGTGCTGCCACAGTCATCCCCACACACTCCCTTCTACCTAAATTATCTGTTCACGTCCCATTCATTCTTCAAGGCCTTCTCAAGCCTCCCTCTGCCAGGAAGGCTTCCCTAACCACCTCCTTTCCCTTTGGAGGTGCACGACGCTCTTCAGGTCTGCTCCCTTAGTAGGCCCTCAGTGCTTCTCTCAGCCAGGGAAAGGTCACTTTTCTGTGGCCACATCTCCCCTGCCCCATGACTACAGGTCTGCCCGACTCTATATGAGCATCTGGCATAGGGCAGAAAGCAGAAAATGCTCACCATGTACTTACTGATTAACTGTGATGGAAAAACATGGAATAGGGGCTGGAAGTTCTCCTGAATCCGGCTCTAGTTTGACCATCAGAGATCCCTGGGGTCACCTGGAGAAAAGACCCCTCCATCTGCCACTTCAGTTTCCTAAGTATGAGGTACAATGCATGGATGAATAATCTCCAAGAGTTCTACCAGCAGTGAACCCTAGGCTTATGAGGCTCAGAGCCCATGACCGCCATCAGCCAGGTTTTCATCCCTGTTAACCCAGTGTCTGGCACAGTTCTTGCCCCAGAACAGGCAAGCAATGTGGTATATGGGTTGCCTCAATCACCATGCTTTGGCAACTGAATGTTTAACTTGGGTGTTTTATTTAGCACACACAGACATCAAACCTAGCTAACTCAAGCAAAAGAGCCCTACTAGGAAAAGCACTACTATGGAGTTTCTTGTGCAGTCAATGAGAAGACTAGAGAACCAGGCATGAAATCTGGGGGGCTTGGGGGACAGGCAGACCCAAGGAAGAGCTAAGGCAGGATATCCACCGCTCCTGGCCAACCCTTCCACCACTGGCCACTGGTTTCCAGGTTGTCAGCACAACACATGTATACTCTGAACTGTCACTGGCTCAGAGCCTAAGTTCCAAGCAGGGCATACAACTGACCCCACTTAAGGCACGTAGCCACACTCCAACTGCCAAGAATGGGGAGGAAGGTGCTCATGCAATCAGATTCCTGAACAGGAAGGCTCCTCAGGTGCAAGGCAGCCGAGAAATGACAAATGGCCACTCCAGTGACCCTAGTCCCCTGAACAGATTCTGTCCTCCAGAGATTCAGAAAAGGAGTTGTATGTAGCATGTTGAATAGCGGCTCACCAAAAGACACGTCTATCCAGAACCTCAGAATGTGAACTTATTTGGAGTAAGGTTCTTTGCAGCTGGAATACAGATAAGGGTTTCAAGATGACCTCATCCTAGATCAGGGCAGGCCCTAAATCCAATGACAAGTATCCTTATAAGCAACAGAAGACACAGAAACACAGAGAAGAAGGCAGAGATTGAAGTAGAGCAGCTACCAGCCAAGTAATGCCAAGAACTACCAGGAGCCACCAAAAGCTAGGAGAGGCCTGGAACACATTCTCGCTCAGAGCCTCCAAAAAGGGCCAACCCTGCTGATGCCTTGACTTCAGACTCCCAGCCTCCTGGAGAATAAATACCTGTTGTTTTAAGGTGCCTCGTTTATGGTGACTTAGTACTCCAGTCTCAAGAATACAATACAGGGGCCCAGCAATGTCAAGTCACGGGTAGTGGGAATGCACCAAGGCCTCAGGAAAGCAGAGACGGAACAGGCTGGGAGCAGGGCTGAGGATACCTAGGCTCCCGTAGGCTCACACAAATGCCAGCAGCTTTGTGTTCCTTGAAATGCCTCGCATCACCCAACAATCTCCCTTTTCTTGCTTAAGCTGATCAAATCCACTTTTTGCGACTTCTAACAAACCTAAAGCTCTTATACATGACCGTGCCCAGCCTTCTCTCCAGGTTGGGAGTACATGTAAGGCGCAGCAGAGGGGAAAGCAGGGCTGGATAGAGTCCACGAAGCCTGAAGACTGTCACTGGACAGTTTGCGGAGGCAGGCTCTGCCTCCAGACAACACCTCTGTAGAAAGGGGACGGCGTCGCAGGCAGAGACAGCTCTGAGGACAACAGGCCACAGACCAGGCCTGAGGCCATCATCCAGATGTCACAGGGAGGACAATGAAACTTTGCTCAAAGGTGTTCATTTCGTTTTTTAACTTTCCCACCTGCATCGTCTGGTGCTGTTCCTTGGTGACTATTTCCCCCTAAGTACAAACGTGGGGGTGCCTGGGATCTACTGCTCCAACATGAACACTGGTGGAAAAGCGACTGCTGACCAGCAGAGTGAAAACCTGCTCTAATAGGTGCGTTTATATCACTAAGGTATAGAAAGGAATCCAGGGAGGTGGGTTGTGACTGCTACTGAGTGCTTGCTACCCTTTCTCCTGGGCCAGGAAAGCCAGGTCCCCTGTCTGGCTCACATTCCAGGGAGCCTCAGAGACTGCAAGCACCTTCAAGAGAGGCAGAGCAAAGTAGGGGGTGGGGGGCAGAGAGGAGCAAGGAGGGCTCCCTGAGGGGAGGGGATTCTGTTACTTTAAAAGTCATCTGAAAGTGTTGGAATAAGAGGGCTGGGGGACTAGGGTGGTGTTAGGAGTATTTGGCCAAGATTGCACTCGAAAAAATCATCCATTCTTTTACTTTCCAAACTGCTCCTCCACCTCCTGCCTCCCGGTCCCCGGCCCCTAGGCGACGGTCAGCAGAGACCTTCCCTTATTTCTTCACCAACCTGGAAGAAGCGACAGCGCTTACGCCTGCCCTCTGCTCTATGATCCACACCCGGCCACTCTCCGTCTGTGGATAGGGTTTTCCCTCGGTTCTGAGGGCGCTGCCTCTCCCAACCATTTATCCGGCGCTGCGTTACAAAAGCGCCGCGCCAACTGTCCTCCGAACATCATTTCACAACATCCTCAACAGGGTAGACGTGTGTCCCATTTTACAGACGGGGAAAGTGAGGTCAAATCACTTGCCCAAAGTCACGCGGCCATTCAGCAGCGGGAGAGAGGAAACGAACCCAGGCTCCCAGCCGGCTCCAGGTTTCCGCAACTTGCTCCGCGGCTCACACTTTCCAGCCCGAGCCCCGCCTCCCCATCCCACCCCAGCGAGGGGCGCCGGGCCCGCCCCCGGAGGAGCGTGCCTCGGCCGCTAATCGCCGGGCGCCCCCGCCTCCGTTTCGCTGCCTGGAGACGCCCCCGCCAGCTTAGCCCGGAGACTGCTCCCGGGGCCGCGCGCGACGCCGCCGATTGGCCCGCGGTAATTACGGGCACGCTCCGGGAGGGGGGAGGGGCCGGGGCGGCCCCCCGCGAGCATAAATTATGCAAATACCCGGGCGCCGCACGGGGCTGACCTGCCGCCTCGCTCCATTCACGGGGGCTGCCGCGGGGGCGGAGGTGGCAAGGGAGGGGGGCGCCCATTGTTGGGGCGGGTACTTAAGGGGTCCTGAGGCCGGTCGTGTGCCACACTCGGTACTCACACGAGCTGATCTGCTCGCCGGCGAGATCACTCGGGAGACCGACTGGGAGCGTGGCCCCTGCAGCAGACGAGGCGAGGAGGTGAAACCCAGCTCCAGGTGCGCCCCAGCACCTTTCCTGGCCGTGAAGCCCGCAGCGGCCACAGGGTTGGCCTGGGCCATTTGGAACGTAAGTGCGCCCCGGCGGCCCTACCCTCTGTCCGGGCTCCTGTCCTCCAGGCGCCCTCCTACCTGCCCGTCGGTCCTGTGCCACGCAAAGATGCCGGCCCCTCTGGAGAAATGCCTCTCGGACCTCGACTGCGCCAGCAGCAGCAGCAGCGACCTATCCGGCTTCCTCACCGACGAGGAAGACTGTGCCGGGCTCCAGCCGCCAGCTTCCGCCTCGGGGACGCCCGTGCCAGTGCGCAGGGGCGCTCCCGCGGTTCCTGCAGCGTCCAATACTCCCCGGGCGCAAGACGACGAGCAGGAGCGGCGGCGGCGCAGGGGCCGAGCGCGTGTGCGCTCCGAGGCGCTGCTGCACTCGCTGCGCAGGAGCCGGCGTGTCAAGGCCAATGACCGCGAGCGCAACCGCATGCACAATTTGAACGCGGCTCTGGACGCGCTGCGCAGCGTGCTGCCCTCCTTCCCCGACGACACCAAGCTCACCAAGATCGAGACGCTGCGCTTCGCCTATAACTACATCTGGGCTCTGGCCGAGACTCTGCGCCTGGCCGACCAGGGACTGCCCGGGAGCGGTGCCCGGGAGCGCCTCCTGCCGCCGCAGTGCGCCCCCTGCCTGCCCGGGCCCCCGAGCCCCTCCAGCGACGCCGAGTCCTGGGGCTCGGGTGCAGCCGCCTCTCCCTGCGCCGCCGCGGCCTCGCCACTCTCTGACCCCAGTAGCCCCGCTGCCTCGGAAGACTTCGCCTACGGCCCCGGCGACCCCCTTTTCTCCTTCCCCGGGCTGCCCAAAGACTTGCTCCACACGACGCCCTGTTTCATCCCTTACCACTAGGCCCTTCAGGGACACCGTTACCTTCCCCCTCCCAAGGCAACAGGCAGTAGATGGAGCCCCAGCTGCAGTCTCAGGACCCCCAGTCTGGGCGGAGGGAGGAAGCGGGAGCTTTAAAGGGGTGGGAGATACCTGAGCCGCTTGTTAGGTCGCTGCACCCTCGCCGCCGCCGTGGCTGCCCCTTGGTCTGTTTCTCCAGCCCTCAGCCCTGGGCCCCTCCTGCCCGCCCCTAGACGGCCTTTCCTTTTGCACTTTCTGAACTCCACAAAACCTCCTTTGTGGCTGGCTCAGAGCTGACCCCAGCCACCACTTCAGTGTGATTTAGAAAAGGGACAGCTCAGCCCCTGAAGACGAGGTGAAAAGTCAATTTTACAATTTGTAGAACTCTAATGAAGAAAAACGAGCATGAAAATTCGGTTTGAGCCGGCTGACAATACAATGAAAAGGCTTAAAAAGGAGAGACAAGGAGTGGGCTTCATGCATTATGGATCCCGACCCCCACCACTGCAGGCTTGCTCTAGGAAGAACCCAGACTTGCGTAGCTATTCAGGCACAGGGCTGGAAAGTACTTTAATTTATTCAAGATGCTTCTTTCATATGAAAATGTATTTTTGTACATAAAGAGTTTATTCTATTATTATGAGGTATCAAAGTTTACATTTTTGTACTGCAGATGTTTCGTGTAAATAAAAACGAAGTAAAAAAATAAGTCACCAAGTTTCTCGCCTCATGTTGGTGTCTCTCTGAGGCTTTCTTCCCATCCCCTGGCGGCTCAACCACTAAAGTGAAACACTATCCTCACCCACCTCCAAACTCTCCACTCCCTTTTCAAAAACACTTAAAAATATACAATGCACTTGATTTCCACCAAGAAATGGATAAAGACGGGCCAGGGCATTTGGGAGACATCATTTCCTTTCACCTTATAAGCACAAGGGAGATCTTTCAGGCTCCCCGTAAGCCAATTAAGACTTTTTAGTGGGGAATTAGCCCCGGATATGCAGCTACCTGTAGAGGTAGGGGCGGTGGGAGACTCTTTCTTTTGAGGAACTCCACATCAGCTGGCTCTGTGTTTCAAAGAGAAGGGATTAAAAAGATCAATACAGTGTGACCACTGGCTAGGAAGTCCCAGTGACAGGTGGGCCCAGGCTGGGCAAGCAGAAGGGTCCACTCTTATAACAGCCTATTTAGAGGGAGAAATTGATTGGTAAACAATGCCTCCAAATTGTTGTCCATTGAGGCTAGGATCACCCTGGCTGTGAGGTGTGGGATGAATTACCCTGGTGTGGTATGTCTGGATGGTGTGTGCACCTGCCTAAAATTGTGAGTTAGGGTGCCTGCACACCCCCCCACACACACACATATATCTCCCCAGCTGTGCCTACAGTGAGGGGGGCGAGTAGGGAGACATTCGGTGGGCTCAGTCCTGTTTTGCTCAGCCCGTCTTTAAGGGCAACAGCCAAAGCTTTCATTTGCTGCCAGAGAAATCAGCCGCCCAAACCCAGTGGGGATTTTTCTGACTGCAGTGAGTTTGTCTGTTGTCTGACAAGTAGCTAACAGCATTGGCCACAAGCAGTTTTGTTGTAAATTTCAGAATGTGGATGATTACAAGAGATACTTCCTAAAATGTCCCTGTGGCCTGTTCCCCGGCTTACAAGTTACCACACATGAAGACCAAATTTTTTCCCCACTGGGTTGTCCCTTTTCATGAATTGAATTATTTAGAGGCAGGAGGTAGAAATGTGTTCAGGAAAATAGTATGCTCTAATGTTAAAAGAAATCGTACCTGTTTAGGAGGTGAGTAGAAGCAGAGGGCCAAAAGGAGAGCCATTAATAGCATTTTCCCCTTGTGCATGTGTTAACCCTCCTCACACATCCTGATGAGTTGGTTCCACAGACTCATATGCTGGGTCTCCAGCAGGCATCGCTAAGCCTAGTCACCGGCAAGGATCCCTCTTTCAGATAAAAAGGCTCCTTTACAGAAGGTTCTGGAAAGTTGAATGCCTTCTCTAACTGCCCTAGGAGCAAACAAAGAATCCTCCAAGAAAAGCTTCAAAAGTTGTGAGGGCTCAGAGTGGAGTTGTTTCTGCTAAAAGCTTCAAGGAAGAAGTTGTGTCTCTTGAATGACCCTGCCCGGGGCCCCGCTCTATTGTCTGTCCCGGAATTAATTCACTCTACTAGCTTTGCATTTTCCTATAGCAAAAGACACAAACGGGTTGCCTCAGATTTTCTGCTTTCCTGTGCATAGGATGTTCGGAAGTGACTCCCTTCCAGGCCGGGACTGCAAGCCGGGCAGGGGACCCTGCTCAGCCATGGTGTAGGTGCACGTAGCTGGGCCAGAGGAAGAGAACAGCTGCTTATGTTTATCATTGTCCAAAATCCTTGGGAAAACTAGCAGCAAACACCCTGAAACCCCCCAGGCATCCTGGAGCTCACAGCTACAGTAGGACCTTTGTCTGCTATAACTGTACACAGTCAGCACCGAAAATGGGAAACATCACTACACCCAGGACTGTAGAAGAGCTAACCGTATTCCCTACTTTGTTGCCAAAACAGGCTCACAACTTAAGGTGCAGGGCCCAGAACACCTTGCATCTAAAGGAACATCTTCGGCAACATCAGTTGCTGGGGGGGGGGGGGGGGCGTCTTCACCCCTGCCAGTTAATGTTGTCCTTCCAAAGAAGAAAGCGTCTATGTTCAGCCCTTAGAGCTCTCAAATGGAAGGAAAGAAGGAAGGTGATTTAAAATGCTCATCCCCAGCTCAGGGGCCTCTTTGTTCCTGCAGCAAACTCTCATCTATCCACTGGCATCTGTGAAGACAGACCAGAGGTTACTAAAATATTCTACTCAAGGATAGAGCACAGAACTTCCTGCTGACAGCCGTGTTTCACTTCTTCAACAGAAACTTCCACTGAGGAATCAGAAGGCAATGAGACAGGCTTATTTATTCTCTACCTTTGTCTCTCTGTTTGCTTCTGTCCTGGTGTAATGTGTATTTTTACACACTGCTTCCAAGCTTGCAGGAAACCAGGCCAGGAAAGCCCGGGATGCTCAGGAAATGCAGGATTTCACCCTTATCTTTAATAACTCTTTGTGAAGCCCCTGCTGTGTGCTGAGCACCATTCTAGGCACCATGGGGACCAGGACACCCCAAAAGGAGCTCACCGAAAGTTTGGAGTCTCACAGGGAAAGACAAAATAAATTCATGAGAGACTGTGGTAGTTGCTGAGGGGGAGAACATGAAATCAAATAAAAAAAGGGGAATATGGAATGCCAGAGTTCAAGGGAGGCTGCTGTTTCAGAAAAGATGGTCAGGGAAGGGCTTTTAATGAGATGACATCTGAGGGGAGGCTCAGGTGAGAGAGGAGAGGAGCAAGCCATGGCATCATCTGGAGGGAGGTGTCCCAGGGAGACGAGACTGCAAGGAGAAAGCCCTGGCCGTGAATGGTGTATAGAGGGACAGCAAGGAGGCTGATGTGACAGGCACACAGGGCATGGTGGGCAGGGGGCGAGGGGGGGGGGTAAGGATGGAGACAGATGAGGGGCAGTGCAAATCATGATTCTCTTTTTCAAGGTAATTGAAAGGTTGAAACAGTTGAAAACTGATATGTATATATATATATAATAATAAACTTATATAACTTATATAATGTATATTATATGTAATATGTTTTTTATTATATATATACATATGTATACACATATATACTGATATATATTATGTATAATAAGTTTATTATATATATACACATATATACACACATATGTATATACACATATATATACTGACATATATATATACTGACATATATATATAATAAGTTTATTTACTTTGAGAGAGAGAGAGAGAGAAAGCATGAGCAGGGGGAGGGGTAGAGAGAGAGGGAGAGAGAGAATCCCAAGTAGGCTCCACAGGTCAGTGCAGAGCCCAATGCAGCGCTGGAACTCACAAACTGCAAGACCATGCCCTGAGCTAAAACCAAGATTTGGACGCTTAAGGACAGAGCCACTCAGGTGCCCCTCCTCCCCCCCAACTTTTTTTTTTAAATTTTTTTTAACGTTTATTTATTTTTGAGACAGAGAGAGACAGAGCGTGAACGGGGGAGGGGCAGAGAGAGAGGGAGACACAGAATCGGAAGCTGGCTCCAGGCTCTGAGCCATCAGCCCAGAGCCCGACGCGGGGCTCGAACTCACGGACTGCGAGATCATGACCTGAGCTGAAGTCGGACGCTTAACCGACTGAGCCACCCAGGTGCGCCCCAACTTTTTTTTTTTAATGAACTGATTTATATTTTTAAAAGCCACACAGAGGGATGTAGGCTTCAGAGACCAGGACAGAAGCAGGGACCCAACCAAGCCTCTGTGTATTCGTCCTAAAGAAAGGCTTATAGTGGGAGAAGGGGTGAAGACCCGTCAGAACCAGTACAACTTGTGAAGAAGCCAAGAGTAGGATTTGTTTGGGGTCATGAAAGAAAGAGAGAAATCCAGGATGCCCTCAACAACTTAGATCAGGAGCAATGAACACACGGAATCCATCCCCCCAAAGCCCTCTGCAAGTGGGTAATTTTGCTGAAACTGCTCATTTAGCACCCAAAGCAAAGATGGGAATGTGAGTTGCAGTGTCCATAATATTAAAGACAGATTGCTGCTCAAAACGACCATAACTTGCTCTGGGCTTGGGACTAAAAGAAAAATGCCCCAGAGAAAATTCACAATGGGATAGGGGAAGGGGGCTCCTGATGTCCTGGGCAACGTCCTCAACAATATCATCACCATTGACATCACCATCCTAGCTAATGCTTATATAGCACTTATTCTGTGTTCTAGGTACTTTCTGAAGACACAATGCATATTAATCTATTTAATTCTCACAACTCGTGACATCAATAATACAATTATCCCCATTTTTCAGATGAGGGAACTGAGGTACAGAGCAGTCAAAGAACTTTCCTGAAACCACACAGTCGTGAAGTTGGGGTTTGAACCTAGGCAATCCTCTAGCAAGCTTGCTGCTTGTTACACAGTCTCAGAAGGAAGGCAAATGGAAGCATGCAGGCCACAAGTGGAAAGGCCCAGAATGATCCAGGGGTAAGCTTAACCAAGCAACAGGGCTGCAGCTGCTGTACAGGGCCTGTGGAGGATTGAGGAATAGCACCTCTCCTCTCCCTCCACCAGGTACATCACCCCTGTGGCAGGCTGCACAGTGGGGCGTGGACACCCCTCCCCCTCCTGTGTGGGCTGTGCATGGGGCACAATTTTTAAGGGCTTATCTAGTAGCCTGGCTTAGACGCAAGGATGGTCACCTGAATGTGCCTTTTCCTGCCTAAAGCCGAGAGAGCCTGGAGAGTGTATGGGGTGAGCTTTCTGGTAAGCAGCTGGGGTGTCACTGTTAATTTGTTTGCAAAACCAGCAGGGCTCAGAACCTGGTGGCATCCTTGTGTGAAAAATCAGTTTCTTCATCATTTATTTATATCTGGCTAGAAAGTCCCCATCCATCTTACCAAGTCCTACGGTTCCTTTAGAAAATATTTCTGGGATTGTTCCAACCTAGGCTACACAGGGAATCGAGGCTCTAAAGCTCTACACCTAAGAGCCTAATGGTGAAGCCAGGAGCCTGGTCACACCGATGGCCTGTATAACCCATAAGCCAAAGCCCAAGGTGTACGTAACTTTTGGAGCTGTCACTTCCTAGGGCTAGCTCAGAACAAACACCTAGCTCGAACACTGTGCTTACCTGCTGTCCACCGGGCTGGTGTCTGGGAGCCAGGCATCCTGGAGGCAGGATGCAAAAACTGGAGGTTAGGGTTTCACATGGCTGACCTGCCTTCCTTTCTGGCAGCAGTCCCGGTTGCCTGCTGAAGTCATTCTCTGGTTCAGGCGAAGCCCGCTACGCCGCTGACCAGCATGCCTTTCTCCAGTTTTGATAGGAAAGGACAATGTGCACCCAGCATATGCCAAGGTGGTCTCAAGTTATTGAGTCACAAACGAAAAGACACTACTACTTTGTCACCTCAAATTTGATATTTGCTCTACCCAAAGAATTGCACTTATCCCTTAAAAATATTCTGGTTGGATCTATCAGATTAACCTCACCCTCAACACGACCTGGGTACCTACTGTGCACCTGGCACAGTCCAGAATTATTTTAGATTTCACTTGTTTGGAGACTAGTGACAGAAACTGCTGGTTATTCACCAAAACCCATTCTCCTCTTCTTCCTGGGCCCATGACTATCCTACATTTCCCAGAATTCTTTGCAGTTAAGCATGCCCATATAACCGGGTCTTTGAACTGGATCATGAGTGGAAATGTTGCAAGCCACTTCTAGGATGACACTTTTATGATGATGGTGGAGGGGCACCTGGGTGGCTCAGTCGGTTAAGAAAGGTCTGATTTCGGCTCAAGTCATGATCTCACAGTTTGTGAGTTCGAGCCCCACATCGGGCTCTGTGGGGACAGCTCAGAGCCTGGAGCCTGCTTTGGATTCTGTGTCTCTCTCCCTCTCTGCTCTGTCTCTGCCTCTCAAAAATAAATAAAAATCATTAAAAAAGAGCTTATGATGATGGTGGAAATTTGCACTTTTGTATAAAACATAGAAAGCTGCAAAGAACATCACTCCCAGTCTAAAAAATAATAAAAAGTCATATAACCTACAAAATCATGATTTTTTTTGTCAGCTAATCAAAGATGGAAGGTCACAAGCCATTTAAATAAAGTGAATTACAGAAAGAGAGTGCTCCTCCAAGGAGAGACAGAGCATGTGAACTGTTTCACCTTGGGCAAAGCATAGGAGAGAAAAGTGGCTGTCATACAAATAGGTAAGAAGATATTGGCTAAAATAATAAAATCTAAAAGTTAAATGCAGGCAAAACCACTTTGGAACAGTTTGGCAGTTCCTTCTAAAGTTAAACATACGTTTACTATAGGACTCAGCAATCCTACTCATAGGTATTGACTTAAGAGAAATGAAACCATATGTTTATACAAAGACCTTTATGCAAATGTTTATATTAACTTTATTTATACTCTCCAAAAACTAAAAAGAGCCCAGGTGGCCATCCACAGGAAAAGGGATAAAGAAACTGTTGCTTATTCAACTGAAAGTAGTTAATTGACCTATAGGAGAACATAAATGAGTCTCAAAATCATAAAACTAGGGGGGGGGGGGAGCCAGACTTAAAGGCTACATATTGTATGATTCCATTTACACAGCATTCAGAAAAAGCAAAACTATAGGAATAGAAATTTGATTAGTGATTTCCAGGGGCAAGTCGGGGAGAAGATTAGAAATGGAGCAACAGAGGGCGCCTGGGTGGCTCAGTCAGTTGGGCGTCCGACTTTGGCTCAGGTCACGATCTCACTGTCCGTGGGTTCGAGCCCCGCGTCGGGCTCTGTGCTGAATGCTCAGAGCCTGGAGCCTGTTTCAGATTCTGTGTCTCCCTCTCTCTCTGACCCTCCCCCGTTCATGCTCTGT
Source organism: Puma concolor (assembly GCF_028749965.1). Lineage (NCBI taxonomy): Eukaryota > Metazoa > Chordata > Mammalia > Carnivora > Felidae > Puma > Puma concolor. The sequence goes on from NC_141667.1 coordinate 128,646,606, forward strand.
CTCAAAAATAAATAAACGTTAAAAAATTAAAAAAGAAAGAAAGAAATGGAGCAACAGAGATCTTTTTGGGGTGATAGAAATACTCTGTATCATGATTGTGATGATAGTTACACAATTTGCCAATGCTCATACATCTTCAAAGGGTGAATTTTATTTTATGTAAATTATATCTCAATAAGACTGACTTAAAAATACAAAGAAATGATCATGGAGTGAGGTAGAGCTCCTTCCCATGACTGTCACCTGGACATGAGGCAACCCAGCTTCAGCCATGAGGATGATAACAATATCCAGACCAATGCCACTCGAAGGGTTCTCCAGCACTAGTCCCTGATGAAATACAGACAGAAATGGAAAAAGGTGCATTTAGTAATTATTTTAGATTTCATTTTATACCAATATAAATCTGTTATATATAATAATAAAATACTTTGAGCTTGTACTTTGCATGTCTTTGAGAGGTTTCCCCCTACATTGTTCCAGTAACACCTTTTGATTTTTTTTTTTTTTTTTTACAAAAATGCTGGTAGGAAATGGATTGAAAATGTTAAGAAAAAGTAAAAGGAAGGAAGGAGAAAAGGAAGGAAGGAAGGAAGGAAGGAAGGAAGGAAGGAAGGAAGGAAGGAAGGAAGGAAGATGGAAAGGAAAGGAAAGACAAAAAACAAAAGAAAGAAGAAAAGAAGACAATGATAGAGCCCTAAGGAATGGTAGAGCAAATCGGAGGACCCTGCAGCCCTGAATGACTGCATGCAGTAAAGCCACCTGGCCACCTAGAATGCTCCTCTTGGAGTGTTAGGTGAAAGAGAAATAAATTTTGTTCCTTAAGCCACCATATCATTGTGCATCTCTGTTATAGAAACCGAGGCCTACCCTAACTGTCTGGGATCACCGCAAGGGCATCCTACCTGCTGACTCTGAGATAATGCTTTCATCCCACAAAGAGCTAGAAGCAAGCTCTTTCCGGAGAGAGCACAGGCTCAAAATATATGGGAAAACAAACAGGTGAGCTTTAGTTTTCACACCACAGAGAGTCCCCACACAAGTGAGGAGGTAAGAGCTAAACTCCTCTTAGCTCTTTAGCACTTCTTTAGCAGGGCACAGGCAGGCTGGCAGCAAAGATGGAATGTGGAACCATTCTAACACCCTGCAAGCACCCAGCAGGACTTGGCTTGCCCAGACAGGTTGCGGGACAGGCAGGGCTTCCAGTAGAGCAGTATATCAGTGGCAGCTGATAGACTGTTGCTGCCCAGGAGAGATGTCTCTCCAGCCTCCCCTTAACAGGACCAACTTACTGGGAATGGGTGCTTCTTATTATTCTTGAAAGTGCCCCAGCAATGTAACTCATCGTTCCAGTTCTGCCAATTCCTAATTGCTCACCTCTTTTCACCTCAGTCTCCTCATCTGTAAAGTGGAGAATAGGGACATCACCAATCTCTATGATAGAATGTTTTAAGGTTTCAGTGAGAAGTAATTCACATAAACAGCTAAAACTGTGCCTGGCTCATTAAAAGAACTTGATAAATGTTAGCTATCGACTGATTTAGCTGCAAGCCAATTATCCTTTGTAATGAGATGATCTCTTTCTTTGGTCACCAGATGGTCCCTATGGTGCTTGAAGGCTATAGGCCTTAGATACAAACCTGACTAGTGTAACTTGATTCTAATGCAGCAATTTGAGTTTAGGGGCCGATTCTATACTTCAAATGTAAAACTGTGATTAGAGGACTTAGGAGGGATATTAAATTATACCTAGTGATGGTCTGGTTGAAGCCAGACACAAATCTCACAGCCTTTAAGAACTCTTCATATTGAGTGTAAGTACAGTGCCTTCCAGTTTACAAAGCAATTTCACATCCATCATCTGATATTAGCCTCACGATGTCCAGTGAGGTAGAAGGGATTATTGTATCTATTGCACAGATGAGACAAGGGGCTCAGAGGTTAAGTGGTTCACCCAAGGTCACGGGGTTAATGAGAGGAGAAGGTGGGGCTCAGAGCCGCATCTGGTTCTAGGCCCAATTCTTTTTCCCAGATACTTTTCTGCATCTCCAGGCTTGCCTCACCTGACCCTGGGCACACCTCTGCTTCGCAGCCATTTATACGTCAGGAATTGGAACCAAGCAAAAGATGAATAATAATGATGATATCATTAGGTGGAACCACATAAAATTGCCAAGATTTAAACTACAGAAATGGCACTTTCATATGGTTCAACCTAGTAACTAACACTTACTTGGATACTTACCACAGGTTAGGCACTAAGCCAAGTGCTTTATGATTGCACTGGGGTTTTATCTAATCACAATAGCTCTGTTACCTCCATGTTAGAGATGAGGAATCAGATAGCAGGGCTGCAAGACTAATGAGCGATGGGTGCAGGATTTAAATCCAGGCATCTGAGCCCAGAGCACAAATGCTTCACCAGTATACTGTCTTACCATTTATTTCCGAAGACACAAGCCATAATAACAGAAACCATGTCTTACTTGACTGTGTAGTGCTGTGTGCAACACTCACTATTCATTCATGCCTTTGCTCAATAAATTTGAGGGCCTACCATACTTCTTATTGTGAGACAATGCTCCATGAGTCTCAAGCATTTCTATACATCTTGTGAGTCCAGGCACTGGCTACTCTTCACTCCAGATTACCTTTTCAAAGATATTTGTATATCAAACATCCTTGGAAGACAGAGTTAGTGTCTCCCTGTGGGCAAAGGCAACTATCCAGTATAAGAGAATCAGGTTCCCGAAGCTCAGGGTTCCTCTCCTGTAACTCACTGTGTGTGTGGATGTCAGCCGGCCCTCTTCGTGTCACCCTTTGGAAATCGGGGCTTGGGAAACCATCACAAAGATGGTAATATTCTGATTACTGCTAGTGCTGTGAGTAAGAAACAATCCTTTGCCTCTGACCCGAGAGCCTCATATCTTCTACTAATGCGAAACTAGGGCAGGCTCAGTTGTTAGCTTGTTAGTAGGAAATGATCAAACTCAGAGTTCTTGACAGTACAATGCAAGAGCTGGCCAAATGAATGAATGCATGTAATGAACGCTCCTTGTATACAGGCCACTGTGTCACAAACATTCTAATAGCATTTCTTGGAAGCCACAGGCTGCCACTCCCAGAGAGATAATGCTGCAAGGAAACAGCCAGGAATGTGGGTCTCTTCTCCCTGGGCTGACCACTGATCTGCAAAATGGCCACATCAACACTAGTATTTACTAAGAATCGACTGTGTACCTCGATCCAATTTTCTTTCTCTTTTTAATTGTTTTTAATTTATTTTGAGAGAAATCATGAGCATGGAGGGGCAGAGAGAATCCCAAGCAGTCTCTGCACTGTCAGCACAGAACCTGACATGGGGCTTGACCTCATGAACCCAGAGATCATGACCCCAGCGGACATCAAGAGTTGGACGCTTAAATGACTGAGCCATCCAGGCGCCCCCTGGCTCACATTTTCTGAATGCCGCAGTATCTCCCTAGAAACTTTTTGTAAGTGCTCCTTGAGCAGACACTCAGCTATTTAACAAATATTTATTTTTTGTGCCTACTATGTGCCTGGTTTTGTTCTAGGATATGGGACAATGAGACAGACAAGATCCCTGCTTTCACAGTCAATGCACAAAACACCAGATCGTGATAAAAAGCTCTGCAAAGATTTAAAGAGGAAAATGTGCTAACGAGTGAATGGAAACCACTCTAGAAGTGATGGTCTAGAGGTTTCTTGGAAGACAGCCTCTCAGCTGACACCTGAGTGATCAGAATCAGCCCTGCTCAGATCAGGGGGAGTGAGATCGGTGCGCTCTAAGGACAGTGACAGGACCAGTATGGATGGAGCTCTGCCAAAAGGGGGCGTTGTGGAGGCTACAACATAAAAAGAGACAGGAGCCAGGTCCTGTGGGTCTTAATGAAGCTCCAAGGATGTTTCCTGTCAAAATGACAGTGTGCACAACTAAGCGCGTTCAGTCAGAACCCATCAGCCATAATGGCAAGGATCACCACGCTGAAGAAGGTCCTCAGTCCTGGACCATGAAGTTGCCTCAGCAACTCTGTCATCTGTAAGGTGACCACTTGCGGGGGGGAGGGGGGTGGATAACTTAGCTAGCATAAATCTCCAGAAAATGGATTTTTTATTGTTTTATTTATTTTTGAGAGAAAATGTGAGCGGGGGAGGGGCCAAGAGACAGGGGGACAGAAGATCCAAGGTGGGCTCTATGCTGACAGTAGTGAGCCTGATGCGGGGCTCAAACTCACAAACTCATGACTTGAGCTGAAGACAGATGCTCAACTGACTGAGCCAACCAGGTACCCCATCCAGAAAATGGATATTTAACAAATTAAACATACCTTGGGATTTTTTTTTTTTTTTTTTTTTTTTTAAGAATACAGCTTCTGTGATCCCAGCTGAGCTCAGTCAACCTGGGTTCATACAGAAACCCTTTCTTGGAGATTCCCTGAAGAACAAAAATATTCTGCTCCCTGATTTTGGGCTATACAAGACCACCAATATGTTGGGGGCACTGCCAGACATCAGAGGAGGGGCTGAGGAACACCTTGCAGGTGCATGAGCAGCCTGGAGTTTTTCAAGGAAGGGTAAGGGGTGGGGATGGAAGACTGGAGACCCTTGCAAATATCAAAGCACCTCGCAGAGCCACCTTTTCTAAAATAGTTAAAGGAAATATTTTTTAAAAGAAAACACTTGGGGCACCTAGGTGGCTCAGTCAGTTAAGCATCTGACTTCGGCTCAAGTCATGATCTCATGGTTCATGAGATCGAGGCCTGCGTTGGGCTCTGTGCTGACAGCTAGAGCCTGGAGCCTGCTTCGGATTCTCTGTCTCCCTCTCTCTCTCTCTGCTCCTCCTCTTTCTCTCTCTCTCTCTCTCTCTCTCTCAAAAATTGTAACTGTTAAAGATAATTTTTAAAGAAAACCCTCAATGGCCAAAGATGCAAATAAGCCATTGATAACAGCAACCACCATACAAACTTCGACATACGCAACCCCAGGGCAACAACTCAGGAAACAGAGCAGAATCATGCCATGGAAAAAGTATTCTCTGCTAAGAAAGGCTATTAACACTATGTAGGCACATAAAGCTTAAATAAGATGGTAAAGGGAAATAGATTACAAACTTTACATACACATTGATTTAAATGGTGCAAAAACTAGCTATGTGTGAAAATCAAGACTGGAGGAGTTAGAACTATCAACAGAAGCTCAAAAATGGTGAGAAAGTAAACTTACAAATTTTATAAGGCTGCTTAGTCAATTAAAAATTATAAATGAAAACTGATTTCAAAACTGGAATACAAGTTTTGAAGAAAACAGGTTTTCCAGAGTGGTCAAGACCTAAAATCACTTCTAGAAGCCCCTTACTTTAGCCAAGTGATTCACTTGCAAAGATACAAAATTTGATAGTAATAAAAATGCACACCATTAGCTTTTAAATGTCCTTAGGCATTTACGGCTTTCCCTCAGCTACAGGCAGCAGTTTTAATAAGTCGCCCTGTCCAGATTCCCTTAATGATATGCTTTCTACATAAAAAAGGGCTTGTGAAACCTAATTCCTCTGACAGAAGCGAGCTCGGGTCTCTGAAGCAGCGAAGATTTCAGATTTCCGCTGGGTTTCCTTGCACCTGCCCTTGCAAGGCATGAGGTTTTGTGTGCAGAAGCCTCCAGGGGTTGAAATTTAGCCCTGTCCGTGTAGCAGGAAGGTCAGCTGAAGTCACTGGGTCCCAAGACACTGGACTTCAATCTCCGACCAAAAACAAAACATCAAAACACTTCTATTCACCAGGACGTGCTTAGCAGCGCGCTGGCATTCACAAATGTAACGCAGCACCACGCAGCTCCGAGAAGGGGCTCTGCTTAGAAATTCGATTGTTCTTCGGAGATCTGACAACCTCTATCAGATCTGTGTCAGGCCGGCTCCAGCAAACATTCTGGAGAAAGCCGGCCTCCTCCAGGCTGGGCCTTGGTTGCCACCTGATACCTGAATGAAAAGCAGAGCCAGCAAAATCCAAACTCCTTTCGGGATGCCTGCTCCTGTGGGAAATGGTTTTGATTTTCTCAAAAACCATTAATGTGGAAGAAAATTAATTTTTGATTGGCTTTTAAAGATTGATGTTACACACCACTAATCAAAGCAGAAGTCTTTTACCAGGAAGAAAACCCTTGCTTCATTTACCTGTGTATATCTTAGTACTTTCCCTTACTTTATATTATTATTGTTTGTTATAATGACAATAATTGCAATAGCAGCCAGCATGAACTGACATTTACCGTGTGTCAAGCATTGTGCCACTTAGGCTTCACAACAAACAGGGAGAGGTTTGCCCCCTCTTTGCAGAAAGAATCCTGAAGTTCAAGGGATTTGTCAAAGGAGGTTATGCAGCTAGCAACTGGTTCCACTTGAAGTGAAGTTCTCAGCTGCTCTGGATTCTGCTTCAGTCCCCCGCCCTTACAGTGAGTGCATATAGAGGTGATGCCAGCTCTGAACTTCCCCCCAGAAACTTCTCCCCAGTATCACAAATCCCAGCTGAATTTGACAAACTTTGTACAGCTGCCCACCATGCACAGGGTTCTGTGCTAACACAACCCTCCCACCACTGGGCAACCACAGAGCATGGAAGAGAGTACAGAGGCAGGAACAGTAGCCCAGGACAGAATGCAAATGGATTGGCAGTGGTCCCAACACGGTCAAAGGGGATTGAGAAGAGGGGACAATTAACTCTGACAGAGGCATTGGGTAAGGCTTGCAAAGGGGAGAGCATCTGAGCTGAAGCTTCAAAGATGGAGAGAATGTGGGGCACCTGGGAGCTCAGTCAGTTAAGTCCCCAACTTTGGCTCATGAGTTCAAGCCCCGCATCGGGCTCTGTGCTGACAGCTCAGAGCCTAGAGCCTGCTTTAGATTCTCTGTCTCCCTCTTTCTCCGTCCCTCCCCTTCTCGTACTCTGTCTCTCTCAAAAATAAACATTAAAAAAAATTTTTTTAAAGATGGAGAGAATGTTTTCACAGTGACAGTGTATTTTTGAAAAGGAAAGTGATGAGATCATTACTGTAGAAAATTTAGAAGCACAGAGAAAAATTAAGAATAAAATAAAACTTTAGGGGTGCCTGGGTGGCTCAGTCAGTTAAGCGTCTGACTTCAGCTCAGGTCATGATCTCACAATCCGTGAGTTCGAGCCCCGTGTCAGGCTCTGTGCTGACAGCTCAGAACCTGGAGCCTGCTTGGGATTCTGCGTCTCCCTCTCTCTCTGCCCCTCCCCTGCTTCTTCTTCTGTCTCTCTCTCTCTCAAAAATAAATAAACATTAAAAAAAGAATAAAATGAAAAATATCTTTACTTTCATCACCCCAAAATAACCACATTTCCCTTCTCATCAAAACAACTTTATGAGGTATAATATATAGGCAATGCAAGGTGCACATACATACAACTTGTAAACGTGTACAGGTTGAGTATTGACAAAAGAATACACTGGTTTAACCACCATCTCAACCAAAATACAGAACATGTCTATCGCCTCACAAAATTCCCTTTTGTCCCCTTCCATTCAATTGTCTTCCTTCCCTGACCCCAGACAACCACTGATTCACTTTCTGACACTTTAGGTGAGTTTTGCCATTAGTTTCCACATAAATGGAAGGAATCATATAATATGAACCATTTTATGTCTTTGAGATTTAGTCATGTTGTTATGTATCGGTGATACAAACTATTCTATTTGCTGAGTGATAATCCCACGCATGTGTGTTTCACCTGTTGATGGGCATTTGGGTTGTTTCTGGGTTTGGCCTATAACAAAAATGGTCGCTATACATGTTTCATGCACAAGTCTTTAAGGCGACATATATTTTCACGTCTCTTGGGGGAAACACCTAAGAGTGGAGTTGCTGAGCCACGTAAGAAGGGCATGTTTAACTTTATGAGAAATTGCCAAACCGCCTTCCAAAGTGGTTGTACCATTTTTGACTCCTATCAACAACTGAATCCACACCTTGGCCTAACTTCTTCCCCTGCCGTGTCCTGCTTCCCTCACCCCTGTGCACCCTGGGAACACTCATTCAATAAACCACTTGTTCAAGAATGCTTGAATTGGGCTCTGCTTTCTGGGAAGGCAACCTAGGCAATTAACTAGGCTTCCAGGAAAGGATGCAGCTAGCCCCAACGCCTACGTTGTCATGTCTCTTCCCTGGGCTTCAGTCTCCCCAGTCAGGGGACTGATTAGGATCCTTTGCTGTACTCACATTCTGTCACCTCTAGTGAGGACTCTGTGTGATCTAACTGGGACAAATGATGCTTTGTCCGCCTTCCCCTGTAGAAAAAGATTCCCAGAATATACTGCTATACGCTAGCTCTCGTGGGTCAGCAGCATGCCTTCCACTCTGCCAGTTTTAATATATGTTATTTCAACCAGGGGATGCCTACGTCACTCACCTTGGACTAAGTTGTGCCTTGAGCTAAAGGTGAGCATCTCTTTTTATCCATTATCCAGAATATAATATGCAAACTTCCCAAGAGGCATCATGCCACAGTAGGCTTGATTCGGGCGTCTAGAAAACACAGCCTGCAATTGCAAACCCATGAAATGCTATACCATAATTACAGTTTCCAGGCACCTCTAATGACCCATTAAGGTGGATTTGCAGAGCAGGCAGACTACGCAGTCAGCAGCAGGTGAGGCTGCAGGGTCTGGCGCTTTCTCTCTGAGGGCAGAGACCCACCAGAAATCATCTTTGTGGAGGAAAATCATGGCGGGGGGGGGGGGGGGAGGTGAGATCTCATCATCTAATACCAATACAGAGGAGATAAATTCTGAGGTTTTTGCATTTCCTAGACCAAAAAAAAAAAAAATCACTTTGAGAATGGAGAACATGGTGGACTTGGTTCATGAGAATGCAAATTGGTACATTCACTCTGGAAAACAATTGACTTCATTTTGTAAAACGTTACCCACCTGGAGCCCAGCGATTCCACTCCTAGTCATATATTCTGGGAAAACTTTTGCATGTGAGCACCAGCAGAGAGGTGAAAGAAACATCGCTTAATTGCCCCAAAGTGGCAACAACAACGTGAATATTCATTTTCAGGAAAAGGAATAAATATCCTATGCTACCAGCACATAGTAGAGTGTATTAAGCATGAATGCATTACAACTACATATGTCAACATGAGTGGGTCTTAGAAAGATACTATTGAATGAAAAAAGCAGGGCACAAAGGCACTGTAAGCTATGTAATACCCTTTTTATAAAGAAAAAGAAAATACTAACTTCAGGATGGTGGTTAAGGGCAGGGCAAAGGGATGCAAGAGGGGCACATGGGTAAATGTAACGGTGATTGCAGTGGGTTGAACAGTGTGCCCCCCGCCAAATATGTCCAAGTCCTAACCCCTAGTATATGTGAATACGACCCTATTTAGAAATAGGGTTTTCACAGCTATAATGAAGTTAAGGATTTTAGGTTGAGATCACTCCAGATTTAGGGTGGGTCTTAAATCCAATGACTTGGGTCTTTCTAATGGAAGTGAGAGGCAGATTTGAAACACAGACCCAGGGAATAAGGCTATGGGAAGACAATGGAGAGACTGGAGTTATGCTAGCATAAGCCAAGGAACATCAGGAGCCACCATAAGCTGGAAGAGTCAAAGACAAAGTCTCCCCTAGAGCCTTCAGAAGGGGCGTGGCCCTGCTCACACTTTGCATTCTGGAGCTTATAGCCTCCAGAGCTATGAGAGAATAAATATATGTTGTTTCAAAATTTTTTTAAATGTTGATTTATTTTGGGGAGAGAGAAACAGACAGCAAGCAGGGAAGGGGCAGAGAGAGAGGGAGACACAGAATCTGAAGCAGGCTCCAGGCTCTGAGCTGCCAGCACAGAGCCCGATGAGGGGCTCAAACTCACAGACTGCAAGATCATGACCTGAGCTGAAGTTGGGCACTTAACTGACTGAGCCACACAAGTGCCCCCAAATTTCTGTTGTTTTAAGCCACCTCACTGGTGTCAATTTGTTGCAGCAGCCCTAGGGAACCACTACAGGAATGCTCTAGATCTTAAGTTGAGTGATGAGTTTCCAGGGGCTCTTTTTTCAATTTTGTGTCATAACTTATATATACCTTACATGTGTTCTATTGCATGAAGCAAATACTACAAAACATGGTCAGAAAAAAAAAAACACTTCAAAAAAGCATGTATAAGCAAAGCAAAAGTTCTCAAGCCTATTAAAATCCCTGAGAGATTTGAGGAATTTCACAGGTATTGAGTCCCTACTATGTGCCAGGGATCATATGCTAAGCACTTTCCAGACAATGTGATACATGACTCTCAAAGCAACCCTGGAGTAAATAAGTTTCTCATTCTGCTGATAAGAACACTGAGGGGGGAGGAGTCAAGTGCATACTTGAGGTAACACAGGAAATAAGCAGAAGGACTCAGGGGTAGGTCAACTTGCAAAGTCCCTGCCTTTCCCACCCTAACACCTCAGGTCACCTCTGCTTACCTCAAGTATGTTAACCCCCAACTCCCTAATGTTACCACTTAGAACTCTAGACAAAAAAGGTAAACATAAACCTCTTTTGTCTCCTATTCTAGACTTCTCTTCAGATGGAGCTAGACAAACATTGTTTGATCTCACCCTCTTGATATGAATTATGCATTTCATGGTCCTCTTATCTTCCAACACTCTCACCATGACCTGGGTAGTTACATTAATCAGACAGTGACTCATCCAAGAACTATGACCCATTCCTTGACCAGTTCACACCAACCACAAGGCTGGCAATGCAGAAGGCAAAGATAAAATCAAGTTTCCTCCCTCTCCCTCCTGGGGGCGGGGGAAGGTGGGGGTGATGTTGCCACTTTTGTGGTAACAGGGATCAATTCAAGAGGAATAAACTCTCAGGGGACACTTATCCTGGTTTGCCTGGGACAGTCACTGTGTGAGCACTGGAAGTCCCACACCCTGGGAAGCTCCTCAGTCTGGGACAAACCAGGACAGCTGATCACCCTTCCTGGGGGGAAAAGGTTTTCTTCTGGGATCTGAAGTATTCACAAAGGGCAAGAAAGAGAAGCCACAGGAAATCTGGGTCATCTGATTCAACTGTGCACTTCCTTCTGGAGACCAGCTTCAGGCCATGCCCCCTCCTCATTTCTTGCGATGAGGAAAGACATTTGTCAGAGACTGAAGCCAAGCCAGGATGCTGGGGTTGGTGGCTCACTCCATTGGAGCAGGTGCTAGACTCATTCCTTCCCTTCCCCACCTGCTTCAGCAGTCAGTGGGTTTTAATTAATTGATAACCACAGGTCAGCTTCCAATGCTGCATCCCAACTCCCCTGCCATGGAAGCTAGGAAGGAAAAGCCATGATGACACCTTGGACCGAAGTCCCAAGGGTGCCCCACACTCATCTAATGCCTGCTATTCAGGCCCTTCCCTTCCCCAACATGGGAAAAACAGGCAGGATCACATCAATCTATAGTTTTATAAAACTTTTTGCAGATAATGGCTCATTGGGTCCTCAGGTAAAGAGCATGAACGTGTTTGTCTCCATTTCTGGATGGGAACGGACAGAAAGGATCAAGCAAGTGGCAGAGTCAGACCTGATGCTGGGTCTGACACCAAGCCTCCCAGGGCTCTGAGAATAGCAGGGGAAAACTCAAGAAGGAATCACCATTTCCTCACTCTCTTCTCTCCCCGACTCCCTCAAAAAATGTATCATAATCCTGGAAAACCCACTCAGCAGATGGTTGATTCGGGAATCAATTCAGGACTGCCAGATTTTCTCCACTACAAAAACCTGACACTTCTCCTCCCCGCCATCTCACACACAGGATGGGAGCTGACGATCCCAAAGGTGAGAGCCCAGCACCTGGCATGGGGCCAGGTGGGGGTCAGGGGTGAAGGGAAGAGGTACAAGAGACCACGAGGACCCTCCAGGGTCAGTTTGAGGGTTCCCTACCATCCTCAAATGGAGAGGGCTGGTTCAAGACACTTGCAGGCTGCCCCCCAGAGCCTGCCTCAAAGTCCCCAGGCTGGGCATGACAGATGTAGCTCCCTTTAATGGAGATCCCAGTCATTTAGCAAAAAAAAAAAAAAAAAAAGGGCAAGCAAGGAAGCAAGCAAGCAAGCACACAGCTCATCTTTCGCTTCCCTGGCTCTGAACCTGGGTTGGGGAGGGAATGGGGTGGAAACAGATCTGATGAATCCCATTGTGGAAGATGGCTCTGTGAGGTGGATGTATGCACAAAAAAAGGACTCTGCAGAAAGGGCTTTAAAACAATGCTTGAGGGGCGCCTGGGTGGCTTAGTCCGTTAAGCATCGACTTCGGCCCAGGTCATGATCTCGCAGTTCATGGGTTCGGGCCCCGCATCAGGTTCTGCGCTGGAGCCTGGAGCCTGCTTCAGATTCTGTGTCTCGCTCTTTCTCTGCCCCTCCCCAGCTTGTGCACTCTCTCTCCCTCTCTCTCTCTCTCTCTCTCTCTCTCAAAAATAAATAAATATACATTAAAAAAGAAAACAATGCTTGAATCCATTTGCCAACATCATCGGCTTACTGGGCCTCCACCAAAAGGGCTAGACCCTGTGCTACAAGTAGTTGAGGAAGCAAAGATGGGTGGGCAGGCTCTAGTCTTCAGGGGAAATAAATGCAACCACTGTCTTTACCCCGAGGGTACACTGAGCCAGGCATAGCAGAAGTGCTGGGAAAACATAAAGACTTAATGACAAGGCTTTCGTTACATTTCCAATGGGAGAAAAGGGGAAAGAGAGGTGGTGGAGCTCTTTTGAAACAAGTCCCCTCTTTTCCAGTGGAAGCAGTACAGAGTTAAAAGGGCAGCAGATCAAAGCCCCCCACCCCTCGCTCTCTGCTGTCACGTAGTGACGTGGTCACCCAAGGCCTCCTCCATGAGCAGTCACTGGGCAGACCCCAGGGAAGGGACCTGCAGATCAGGACTGGTCCCTGGGCCAGGCCCCGTGCAGTCCTGCAAGCTGGGATTTCTACCTTTTGCCTCAGGGTCCCTGCACAAGCATCCTCTCCCACCTCCCTGCCTCGGGTCTCACCCATTCTGTCCTCCAGAAGCCCACCCGTGGGCTTTCAATGAGGTTTCTGACAACCTCATTCTTTAAGTCTCGCTAGGGCCACAAAATAAAAACCCTACACGATAAAATTCCAGACCGTTCACCTCTTCACCTCCCCAGTGTCATCTCTCTTTATGCCTCCACACGGGCCCCCCCATACCCTGTTTTCTGGGACTTCCGGCTTTTATGCATTTCCAATGCTGGGACATTCTCTTTCCCCACCTCATGTCCTTCAGGCCCTCCAACTCCCACGCAGCCCCAAAGCTCACCACCCTCTATAAGGCTGACTCTGAATCCGTTTGTACCCCCAGCCTCTAGGACTTGTCTCTACACTGCACTGACCGTACTGTCCCAGGACTACTGGCCCACCTATGTGCCTCCTCCCCTAGACGGTGAGTCCCCTGAGGCCAAGGGTTGTGCTGCGTGTAAGCCCAGGGCCAGCAACTAGTAGGATCTGACTGAAGGATGTGACTGAAGGACTCCATTACCTCCTCAACTTGCCCAGGAACGTTCCTGGGTGGTTCCGGGAACCTCAGCATGGGTGTGCACAGGTGCTTCTGGCAAGGACATACACCTGAGGCGTTATCCAGGCAGCGCTGAAGCACCTGAGAGAGTTTCTCCACTTCTCCTGCAGCCTGTCTTAAGAGCCAACCACCTCCGAGGTTCAAGTGATATTAACACGATTTTTGAGCGCTTACTGCTTAAGATGTACTTTGCATTCATTGTGCCACTTAATCCTTAAAAATACCCAGCAATATTCCATGTCTCCCACGAGGAAAACTACAGCGTAAAGAGATGAAGAGACTTCCTTTCATTTTATTTCCCGCGAAGCAGAAGAGTCATGTGCCCATAACCCTTTCTCACTAGCTACCTTGAAATACAGGTGGGCCTTACTTTAACAACAACGACAACAAAAAGTCCACAGAGCCAACACGCGACAGTGAGAGGCAGGAGATTTTTGTTTTACAAACATAAGTCAGAGGCACCGACTACCACCTCCCTCACCCCCTTCAGGCCCTGGGAAAAGAATTCCATTCACGCTAACTACAACTTAATCACTGTCTGTTGAGTGCCTCTATGTGGCAGACACGTGGACATGTGGACACGTGCGAAGTCAAAAGGACAAAGATCCCTGGTCTCAAAGAGCTAATGGAGAAAGAGTAACCATGAACACCGCGGGCGATACCTAAGAAGGTACAGACTACATTACAAGGTGTGACAGCCAGCCTCCCAGAGGCCCCCGACCATCCTCACCTCCCATTACTCATGCCCTGTGTAGTGCCCCCAGATGTCGTAGATGTGATGGCATACGACTTCCGAGGCGAGGGTGGAAAAGACAGTGCAGGTTTTCCTTGGTCTCTCTTGAAACACTTGCTTTGGGGGAAGCCAGCTACTCTGTCTTGAGGACACTCAAGCAGCCCAATGAAGAGGTCCGCAAATCGAGAAACAGAGGCCCTTGCCAACAGCCTGCACTAACCTGCCATCCTTGTGAGTGAACCATCCTGAAAGCACATCCTCTGACCCCAGTCATCCCTTCAAGTGGCATCTTGCCTGCATCCTTGTCATCGTCAGCTCCAACTACTACTGTCGCTTCGGAACCTCCAGAACTCCCCAGGTGAAATTTGAAACTGGTCCCTGGACAAGGGCAGCAAGGAGAGCCCAAGGAAAGATTGGTAGATGGCAGTTTTAACAAGCAAGGGAATTTACATATCAGGCTTATCTCCGGTGGCCGCAAGAACAGTAAATCTCAGTGCCCTCCTGTTAGAATCTGAAGAGTTTATATACAGGCTTTAATGGGGTTCGGTCCAAGTGGTCTCAATAATACATTACTCTCTCAAGGCTGTGTCCTTGACGTGGCTCCTAGCACAGAAACAGTGGGTGTGTAGAATGCACATTCCAAGGCCAGAGTAGGAGGTAAGGAGCCTCTGACTGTCCGGGCCCAGCTCAATGGTCACCTGGTGGTCATGTCCTTTCGTTGACCTCCTTGAACAACCATTGACTGGGTGCCCTATAAACAACAGATATTTATTCCTCACTGCTCTGGAGGCAGAAAGTCTGAGATTGGCATGCCAGCACAGTCTGGTTCTGGTGAGAGCCCTCTTCCTCAGCTGCAACCTCTCACCATGTCCTCATCTCGAAGAGGGATTGAGGGAGCTCTCTGGGGTCTCTTTTATAAGGGCACTAATCCCATTCATGAGCACTCCACCTTTATGACCTAATTATCTCCCAGAGGCCACTCAGGTAAGGACTCTCACACTCTCAAACAACTCCAAGTTTCCAATTTACAACTATCTGATGTGTGCAGTTTTCTAGAAATGTCTTCTAAAGGGGCACTTGGGTGGCTCAGTCGGTAAGCATCCAACTTCAGCTCAGGTCATAATCTCCCAGTTCGTGAGTTCGAGCCCTGCATTGAGCTCTGTGCTGACAGCTCGGAGCCTGGAGCCTCCTTCAGATTCTGTGTCTCCCTCTCTCTCTGCTCCTCCCCCAGTCACACTCTGTCTCTCTCTCAAAAATAAATAAACATTAAAAAAAAAAGAAAGAAAAGTCTTCTAAAGACACAAAAGGCTACAACCTACCTAGGACATGATGTCAGAGTCCCAGATAATAAAACTCTGTGAAGGGGTCTCTCTCTTCTCTGATTCCTCACTCCTATAGCTGCTCCATAATTCTGCTGGTTGTTTCTCAGCACCTGCTGTGTGTCAGACTTAGCAGAAGTTCTGAGGACCCTGAAAGGAAAAACCAGGCCAAGTGCATATCATGTGCTTAGAGAACTTTCACCTCAATCTTCAACTACCCCTTGACCACATAAGGAAAAAAGAAATTAGACTTCACTGTCAGGGACCTCCCAAGGTCCCCAGGCCACCAGCCCGCCCAGGCCCTCTGCAGGGAGACCTCCCCAGCCTCTCAGGTCAGCCAATGAAATTGGCCTGCTGCTTCTCCAGGCCTCCATCCCCAGATCTGAGGCAGGCCTCCAGGGGCCTCTGTGTGGGACAGAGGGGCTGCTCCAGCCCTGTGTCCTGGAGGGGCGAGGCAGGGAGACCTGAACCCCTGGTCACGTCAGAGCAGTACAGTGTGGGGAGGGATTTGTGTCTGTGCAGCCCCACACCAAGGGAATCTTAATGATTCATCAGGGCAGCAGGCTAAATAGTTAGAAAAGAGAAGCCTCTTCCTTAAAGGTCCAGCCCTTATCTCTTTATTCTAAATGTTAGGACTTTGTCAGATGGAGGGTCTGTTACAATGGGGGGGGGGGGGGGGCGGAGAGTGGGGGAAGAAGAGGGAGCAGCAGCAGCCTGACCAACCAGTGCTGTGGCCTAAATAATGGAGGTGACCCAGAGGTGTGGGAGAGCTGCACGAGCAACCAGAACGAGGGAGTCTCTGCCCAGATTCTCCAGGACACCCCTCGGGAGCCTTTGCCCATGGCACCTTAAGCCCTGCCTTCAGCTCTCCATAGGGCTGGGAGTTATGCTCAGGACAATCCCCATGCCTCTTTCTCTAAAAGCAAATATTCTCAAGGCTCCAGGGGGCAGAGAAGGCTCTACGTCCACTCCTCAGTCTTTCCCCAATGCCCTCTTCCCAGCCACTCTGTTGCTCTCTTCTCTTCAGCTAAGCCACCCATAGAGTCTGTTTCCCAAACAAGGCTCCAGGGCTCTCCCCTGGCAGCTGGCCAGCAACTGTGGATGGTTAAATTCCTTCCATTCCTGACTTCACCTCAAGATGTTCATGACCTGGCTCTTAGAGGGAAAACCTTTTAAGCCTCCTTGTGGTGGTAAGAGGCCATCAGTGTCTCTTCAGGGACATAATGATTTGTTTCAGAAAGAATGGATTAACTTCCACCTGTCCAAAGTAACTGGGAGGATGAGGCCCTCCCTCTGCCTGTCTTGGCCTCTGTCATGGTGGATGCCAACTTTAATGGTGACTGTTCCAACTCACAAAAGGAAAACAGAATCCATGTCCTGAAGCCTCAATCAGCCCTAACCAGTCATGTCTCAAAACAGGCTTTGTTTTACAATATCCTGAACCTGACTCAGTGACCAGAAAGAGAGCTCAGGTGAGGCCTGCTCTGCCCTTCAGATCTCCCAGCAGAGCTTCTGGCTACAGAGAACCAGGTCTGAGTCCCCGGTGGCTTCTGGAAAAGAGAGGCTAACACTCAGTGGAAACACGCTCGTAGACTTGGGCCGTCTCATCCCTCACTGTATGAACCCTGGCTTTCTGTTCCTTGTGGGCCTCCATGGATGTTCTGGTTTCTGATTCAGTAAAGGTTCATGAGAACCATCGTCTGCTTCTACAAGGCAGCATAAACAGTGAGGAAACCAACAGGACAGCATTTGTGGACCAGTCCCACGCCTCATGCCATTAGACAGCCAGCCTGGTGCAGGGCTAGAAGGGCAATTGAGGTTGCTAACAACAGTCCTATCTCTATTTCTTGGCACTCTAGAACAATGCACTGGCCCTCCAGCCCAGAGAATCACTGCCCACTCTGCCAGGAGAGGTGGACATGTGTCCCGTGGGGAGTCGCCCAGTATCTGTTTGCCCATGACAACACTTCAGTTTACTTCGGGGTTACTGCCACTAGCTGGCTCAGTATAGTCTGCGTGAAATGATAAATCCAGGTGTCTGGATGTCATCAGTGAACATACAGGGCCACCCACAAGCCAGTAAGAACAGCCGATGCTCTCTGTAGACTTTGAGTCCTTAGCAAGCAACTCAGGTAGAGTGTGCACTTCTCACACTGAGTGCCCTATCTCTTGTCGCTCAAGACCCCAGACCTCTACTGCAAGTGATGGGTATGGGCTTTAACAGATGTGCTAATCTGTCCCTAACATCAGGAGCACAAGGGGGTACTCAGTAATCCCCCTCTCAAGGGGGCTGGACAGTGAAAATGGGAAGCTAAGTGGTAGATGAAGTGAGGGAATTGAAATAAACTTTAGAGGGACAGATCACATCTATTAGGTAGCCACTGGGACAGGGGAATTTAAATCACCAATGTAATTTAAATCACTCATGTAATAAGCCAGGGTGCCTCAGCACTGACCCAGCCTCCCCCATCAGTCACACGACCACACCGGTGATCGTACATAGAACTACAAACTGCAATAACAAAAGACCATGGGAGGTGACCTGAATGGGTGGGGGTATGGCCAAGAAAGGTAGCTAAATGGTCAAATCTTCAGTTTCGCTGACCTTTGTAGCCTCCTGAAGTGGCCTCACTTGGAAGTACTTGTGGCCTCACAGTCCCCTTTCCCCACATGGGGCCTCCCTCTTCACCCCAGGCAATCGGGAGCAGAGGGCACTTCTGAGGACCTTCCCTCAGTTCCCTGACGCTGCCTACCTGACAGGTTAGGAAATGCACTCATTGGGATTTCCTCCATCTATTCACTGCCCATCGCCCCTCAACTCCATCCTCTGTCCCCCATCTACATCGCTAAATCAACACTGTCCCTCTGGCTCAGCTAAGGGGTCCTTAACGAAGGAGAGACCCAGCCGGCGCGCTGACGGACGGCGAACCCAGAGGCACCTGGCTGCCGGCACGCTCACCTGCAGCGCTTTCTCTGATCAGGATCAGGGGGAGCAGTGGGCCGAGGAGCCTCCCGCACCCACACGGAAAGGGGCGGGAGGCCAGGTTCCCGACCTGTCAATCACGGCCGGGTTCGCAGCTGCGCGCTCCGCGGCCCCAGCGCACTGCTCCTCCGAGGGAGATAAACATCGAGAAATCCAATCCAGCGCGGCTTCAGAGATAAACAGATGTGCAGGCCGCCATCGGTCAGGAGATAACGCCCCCGCCCCGCCCTACGCGCCCGCCTGGGCCCTGCACCTGCCCAGGGCGACCGGGACGCGCCTTTTGGGAGGCAGGCTGCGTCCCCCAGCCTGGAGAATTGGTCTCTCGTACCACGGGTGGGGGTGGAGTTAGAGGAGAAAGACGCTCGGTTTGTAACAAACTCGCAATAGAACCTGGGCTTTGGAACCAATTGCCAAGGTTCAAATCCTGACTCTGCCATTGTTTGACAAGCGACAGCAACTCTAGGCCTGGAAGTTCTCATCTGTACCATGGGGATAAACACTGGTACCAGCTCAGGGGCTTGGCACCACTGATATTAAAGGAGGTTGCCCAAAGAAAGCCTCAGTAAAATAACGGGGGCCAACACTAGCCAGCCTATGATCTAGGTAAGCACCCCCGCTGCCACCACGATTTTGGGGGGCATTCAAAGGCCGCCCAGGCCTTTGAGGTGAAGGAAAGTGCTGTTGGCCACACACAAAACACCAGCTTTAAGAGAGGCATGTTTGGATCAGGTCCGGGGCTGGGATCCGCTACTTCAAGAAAGTGACAGCCCGGGACTGACATAGCAAATGAAGACAAGTGAAAGTGACACCAAGGCAGAGGGAAAGGGGCCTGGGAGCAGAGAAGGCTGGTGTGTGAGAATGCGGGGTGGAGGGTGGGGGGATGGGAGGTGCCATCAAGGGAGGGCTTCTCCTTCCCTGGCACTCAAAACTCCTAAATCTCTCACTGCTGGACAGTTGGAGACTTCCTGCCCAGAGCCCTTCCATGCAACTAATTCATTTGTTCCACCCAACACCCAGGGAACATCCCTAAGGGCCACTGCCTGTGAGGAGTGAGATATGGCCCGTGCCCTCAAAGTACACTTTAGGGACTGATCCGGTTCAGAGACACCCACAGACTCAAATGCCCCCGGGCTTGCCACTGAAGCCCAAACGCTCCTGTCCTTCCACCGGGCGATCATTTCTTCCTGCCCCAGCGATTGGATTAAACCGACCCCAGCTGAGGTATGAAAGGTTGGTGACTCTCTGGGACTACACCTAATGTATCATTTGATTTCTGTCACTGAGACCACCAGGCCGGAAGTTCGGCGACCACAATTCCCCCAAACGCACCGCAACCACCCCCCACCCCCCACCCAGCCTCAACAAACATGGATGGTATGTTAGGTCGCACAGTGCGGGGAAGAAGGTGAAGGAGAGAGGGGCCATTCCCGGCGGGTGCCTGCAGGCGCTCAGCCGCCCAGCGCGCCCAGGGCACATTTTGCCAGCGGTGTATGAGAGGGAAGGCCTTGGACTGGAGGCGGTGGCCACTTGGCTTCATGCTGGGGACCAGCAGCTGAGTTCGCACCCACGCTGGAGTCTTTTGCTGGAGCTACTTCCTCCTTAGGTCTAAGATCCCGAAGTCTTCACATGGTCTTCGGAGGGATGAAGAAGTGCCCAAGCCTCTAAGCCCGCGAGGCCCACGTGGGCGCGCAGGACGCAGGGGTTTGGGGCGAGCTAGGGACTGCACCCGCAGGCCTCAGGAGCCTCTGCTGGAGAGGTGAGAAGGAAAAGCCTGGTGCTGTGCGCTCCGGGCTGCCCCTGGATTTCTGAGGGACGCGGAAGGCAGAGTCCCCTTTACCCCCAGGGGCCAGGAAGGTACACACCCGCTCTCATCGCGGCGCGGCACGCACAAAGGGCGAGGCGACGCCGCCGTGCCTACTAGTTAAAAGCTTATCAGTCCCCTTGGAGCGGTGTGATCCCACTTTGTTGCTGAAGGGCCTGAGCGCGCCCTTTCATGCTATTGTGCACGCCGCGATTTAGCGCGGCCTTTGTGGGCCTGAAAGGACCCGCGCCCCCTCCGGGAGCGCATTCTCGCGGCACCAGCTTCCTCGCGGTCCCGGACGGCCCGAGGTGCTGGGGTCCCCAGAGCCACTGCACCCTCTAGTCTGTCTTCGTGCGCGGCAGCCGGGGTAGACGGCACAAACCATTGCACCAGAGGAGCCCTTATTTAGCCCCCGCTCCCACAAGGCCGTCTCTTCTTACACCCCCGCTTCCAGCCAAAGTGAAAAAATGCGTGCGGACCCTTTACCTCTACTTAGGGGCAATTGGACTGAGTTTAAAAGGCTATTGAGGCCTGGAGAGGCCGCCTCTCTCTTTATAGCTTTGTGAAATGTTTGCAGAGACATTTGCATCTGTTTGCGCTTGGGGGAAAGGCCCTGAAGGCTCAAGAGCAAGAAAGCTCGAGGATTGTTCTATGTCGCCCTCCCCCTCCTCTCTCGGATCCGTGCTGGCCGATTCGTGCACCGAGCAGAGGCATGCAAAACCCGCCCGGTTCAAAGATTGGGCGCCTAGGCTCTCGGTCCACTTTTAAACAATTGCTGTTAACAATGCAATTTTAAGCAGAAAATCGTCTAACTAGATTAAATCCACATGACATAAAAACCAGAGGGGAAAAAGTCCGCATAGGCATAGGAGTGCGGACGCCTAACAGGATAGAAAGTGTGAAATGCATGCAGAGGTGGAGCGACCGGCAGGTGCCCTGGCCTCCCTCCTGCCGGTCTAGGGCTGAACTGCGTGCCTCCCTCCAGCCCCAACGCCCCTGGAGAGGAAGGGGCTCCCGGGGGCGCCGGAGCGCGAGGCTAGCCTCCCACCTTTGGCGACCCGGGGAAGGGTGCTGTGTGCCCAAACTCAAGTCCTCTGCTCGCCGCCCCCGCACCCCTGCGGGCCTGGCGACCTAGCCCAGTCTGCGCCCTACTCTCCCCAAGGGCGAGGAGCGCAGGGCAAGACTGGAGAAGACGGAACGCCCTCTCCGCTCGCGAGACTGAGCAGACAGGCTTTTTAATGGAATCGAATGAAAGTCAGGCCATAGAAAGCCCCATTGCTATGGCAGCACAGTACCCATAAAGCGACAAAGCCCAGAGCCCCTCCCTCCCTTCCTGGCCCTGCCCTGCGCTCCCCTCCCCCTGCGCTGCCTGGAGCCACGCTTGGAGCGCGCTGGGACCGGTTAATCACTGTAAAAACAAAGAGATGAAAGGCTCTCCAATTGGAGAGCTCTCGGCGGCCTTCTCCCCGGCCTGGGGGAGGGAGGGGGGCCACTTGGGCCGAGTTTCCCCGGCGTGCCCGTAAGACTCCCCTGCCCTCAGCCGGGTGGGAGCCACATCCCACCATCCCCAGGCGACGCCGCCCACACAATCTGGCGCCTCCCTAAGGGCCTGCGGAGGCTGGCGGAGGGGGACAGGCCGTCTCCCCCCACAATCCCCCTGCAGCCACAACCCCACAAAACAGAAGCACAAAGCCTCGGGCTTTATCACAGGCCTAAGGAATTGCTTGAAACTTGAAAAAAAATTACTATCTCTGAAAAACAAAACAATCCAACTCCAGCAAAATTGAAATGAATAAACATTTAAATGTCTGTATATATAACATCGTTAGTCAACTGTAAATCAACCTAACTTGTATACTCATAGAAAAATTAAATTTAACATGGGATCTGGGGGTATTTTTATATCTTTAACTTAAAAAAAATTTATTATTATTATTATTTTTTATTTTTTTATTTTGAGAGAGACAGATAATGGTGAGAATCCCAAGCAGGCTCCACGCTGCCAGAGGAGAGCTGAACCCCGAGCTCAAACCCACATCCATGAGATCAGACCTGAGCCAAAATCAAGAGTCTGAGGCTCAACGGACTGAGCCACCCAGACACCCGTATTTTTATATCTTGATATGATGTAGGGTGCAGCTCAGGAAGTTTTTAAAGGTTTAAAATTTTCCTTGTAAACTTCAACTGGGAGCCAGGCAGGTAGAATCCAAAGCCAGCAGGTAGGTGCCTCGTGTATGTTCTGTGATTGCTTTATTGGGGGTTCCTGGCCCTGCCTTGCACCCACCTCACCCTTACCCTCATCCTCTCAGGCATAGTGACTGGCCCCCCAGTGAGCCAGACACCCTGAGATGGGAAGCAGAGAAAGGACCTGTCTGGTCACTCACCCTGTCAAAGGCCACGCAGAGATGGGCCTGTGGTTTCTGTCTGGGGCTCTGTCTTTCCCAGTTCTGAGTGTCTGTCCACTAAGAGAATGGGGCAGTAGGAGGGAGAGGGGCACAGAGGGGCTAGTTTGCAGGGTATCAGGATCCAGGGCTCCAGGGGGAAGTGGCCTTCCCACAGATTGACTCTGAAGTATGAGAAGACCAGTGGGCTCCTGGAGGGATGAGGGAGACTGGCACTGGCCTTGGAGCACTGCCTCTAGGGACGGCTTTTCAGTAACTCGCTAGAGCCGCTTGGAGATTTTTTTTTTTTTTAATTTTTTTTTTTCAACGTTTATTTATTTTTGGGACAGAGAGAGACAGAGCATGAACGGGGGAGGGGCAGAGAGAGAGGGAGACACAGAATCGGAAACAGGCTCCAGGCTCTGAGCCATCAGCCCAGAGCCCGACGCGGGGCTCGAACTCACGGACCGCGAGATCGTGACCTGGCTGAAGCCGGACGCTTAACCGACTGCGCCACCCAGGCGCCCCTTTTTTTTTTTTTTTTTTTTTTTTTTTTTTTTTTTACGCTGTAAGTCTAGGACTACCGCAGCTTACAGTCTCACCTAAACCAAGTGTCATCTAGTCCCTCTTCCTATGTTATCACATCCTCCAAGGGAAAAAGAGCACCTACCCCCCCACCCCTGACCCCAACACACATATATCACCCAACCTGATTCACTTCCTTAAGTCTCCTCACTTAGCACCTAGAGCCCTCAGATATTTCCGAGGTCAAAAATAACACTAAGAAAAATCTCGTCTAAAAAAAAAAAAAAAAAAAAAATCTCTTCCCTTTTCTGGGCCTCAGCATCCACATAATAGTAGTAAGAGATTCCTGAAAAGCTCTGAGGGCAGAGGCATGGGCAAGAAAGGCCCAGCCCTGGCCTGAGTGAGGCTCTTTTGATGTTCCTGGGCCTGAGGGTGCCTGGTGGTGGCATTAGCTTCATTTCACACACTGACAGAGGGCTTGTCTGAGGTCGCCCAGGGTGAGACAGCTTTGCCACCCCAGTTCTTACCCGCACCATTTTTCCTGTCTGTCCTGGCACAGCCACCTTACTAGGGCCCCCAGCCTGTTCTAGGGGATCACTGAGGCAAGGTCCCCAGCCTGTTCTAGGGAGATCACTGAGGCAAGGTCCCCAGTGATAAAAATGCTAGAGAGGGAACTGTCTCTCTCTGTGAGCTTTGCTCCCAGCCTAAGCCTCCTCCTTCAATGAGCCAGAGGTTTCTCTTCCCTTTTGCCTCTCCGGGGACGGCCATCTGTTCCATCACTGCCATATCCATCACTGCTGTGGAGGGGGGCGATGAGCCCCCCTGGGAGAGGGAAGAATGGGGAAGCTGCTCAGTCCAGCCATTCGATCCACTGTCTCTGGTCCGTGCCTGGGCCTTGCTGAGTTGCTGAGTCTCAGGGACCTTCTCTGTGTCCTCAGCCCGATGGAGCCAGGAACCAGGCCATCAGAGCAACATCTCCTTTGACTTAAAACTCTTCTGTTCTCACATCTCCTATTTTCTATCCTGAGGATACAGGCTTTCCTCACCCCCTCCTACCCTTCTTCATAGAAGGACACAATAAGGTGGTAGGGGCACAGCCTTCTGACTCTTTTGGTGCATCGTGCCCGGGGCCAAGGCCAGGGTAAGCCTAGCTATGGAGCAGCTACACCCCTTCTAGGCTCCTGCCCCAGGCCCAGGACCAGAGAAGCCTCAATGCCCCTTCTCTGGGGGAAGGCAGAGTGGGCTCCCTTCTCTGTCCCCTCCCCCACAAGTCCAGGGTGACTCTGGGACTTCTGTTTTCTTCTTCTCTACCCAACCCCAAACCACTTTCTGAAACAGCTGAAGGTGGTAGGGGCCCATCTAGTAGTTGGGGGAGCTTTTGTTTAAAAACTCAGACTCTGACTGCTGGTGGGAATGCAAACTGGTGCAGCCACTCTGGAAAACAGTATGGAGGTTCCTCAAAATATTAAAAATAGAACTACCCTACGACCCAGCAATTGCACTACTAGGTATTTATCCAAGGTATGCAGGTGTGCTGTTTCGAAGGGACGCATGCACCCCAATGTTTACAGCAGTGCTATCGGCAATAGCTAAAGTATGGAAAGAGCCCAAATGTCCATCGATGGGTGAATGGATAAAGAAGACGTGGTATATATATATACAATGGAATATTACTCGGCAATCGAAAAGAATGACAGACATCTTGCCATTTGCAACTACGTGGATGGAAATAGAGTGTATTATGCTAAGTAAAATAAGTCAGAGGAAGACAAATATCCTATGACTTCACTCATATGTGGAATTTAAGGTACCAAACAGATGAACATAAGGGAAGGGAAGCAAAAAGAATATAAAAACAAGAAGGGGATAAAACATAAGAGACTCTTAAATATCAAGAACAAACTCAGGGTGGCTGGAAGGGTTGTGGGTGGGGAATGGGTTAAACGGGCAAGGGTCATCATGGAGGACATTTGTTGGGATGAGCACTGGGTGTTAATATGTAGGGGATGAACCACTGGATTCTACTCCTGAAATCATGACTGCACTATATCCTAACTAACTTGGATGTAAGTTTTTTAAAAATAAATTTTACAAAATCCCAGGCTCTGAATCCAAGATGGGCTTGAAACCAGCTCCACCCCGAAGCCGTACAGGGCTCATTGTAAAATGGGGACAGTAGGAGCACCCCTCCATGGGGCTGCTGATAGGGACAAATGCCGTAAGAACTAGAAACGGTGGGCATCTGCAGTGGGAGCAGCCACTCCACAAACGTCAACGGTCCTCATCCACCAACGGGACTTTCATCCCTTCGCCATCCCGGGCTGCAAAGAGACTCCCCCAAGAACTTCGAACATCAAGCAGAGTATCCAATCCTTTCTTCTCCTTGTTATTGTTCCTGCCTTGTCATTTATCGAGCACTCATCATGGCGCTCAATAAGTGACACTGCCTTAACACCTGGCTTTGTAGATGGAAAGCCCACCCAGAAGCACAGAAAGGTTGATGACCTGCCAGATTTCACAGCCAGTGATGGAGCCTGAATTGATCCTCGTACCTCCTGGCTCCAGGGCCATGCTTATGAAACCCCAGTGGGCCCCTGGTTGTTCCTCTGTCCACATCTGCTGTCCTTTCCTTAGACCAGCTGCCTCTCTCTGACCCACCAAGACAGGAAAGGGCAGTCCTGGAAGAGCCTGTGGCCTTGGCCCCAGATCCCTGAAGGGGAGGTTTGAAGACTCCTGTGAATGACAACAGAAAGCCCCCTGAGGGGGGAAGGGCAAGCTGAGCAATTTGTCTCCCCTCCCTTTCTTTCTCCATCATACCACCCACAACACTCAGTGTGCCTCTTCCACGAGAGCTCTGAACCCCTGGGCTGCACAGCGGGCGTGGGTGCCACCATCCTGACAGTTTCCCCTTGGCACTGTACCTGACTGGTCAGAGGCAAGCAGGTGGAAGAATATCCCACCGCCCCTTCTGGAAGGACCCTGCTGTGTTGGCAGGACAAATCAACCCCCTCAAGCCTTGATCTCACCCCACTGGTGGGGCCTGCTGGACTCCAGCCCCTGTGAATCAGAGCCATCTAGACGGGCAGATGCGAGAGGCTGATGCACAGCTTGGGGTTCATCCCCCCTCCCTGCTCCATTATAGACCAGCGGGGCCTGCCCTCATCCCCAACGTTTCCAGAAAAAACACCTTGCAGCTTGCTGGCCATCTTCCATGTTAACCACCGTGTCTAGCCTAACCTCCTCTCACTGCCCAAGAGCAGAAATATATTTCAGAGCTCAAATGGACCAAGACAATGAGCCATCTGCCTTTGGTAACCATCAAATCCAAGGTCCTAACTGGAAAGATGGGGAAACAGAGGCCCAGAGAGACAGTAACTTACCCTAATCAGAACCAGTTCAGTAATTAGAAACTGGGGGAAGAGAGCGTCCAAGCCAGGAAGATGGTGGATTTCCTTAGTAAATGAATCGACATTCCCTGCAAGCCTACCTCTGCTCTAGGGTTTAGGAAAACACCTGGAGGTACTTGTCTCATGGCTGATGGGTGACCTTCAGGGGTGAAAGCTTAACCCCTCTTAACCTTTGATCTCTGGCCATCAGTCCCCTCTTGGCCCCAACTCCATCTCCCGGGCTGAGTGAGTACAAATCCAGCATCAGTCTGTGTAGAGGCCACCTGGGGGGACAGCGAGGCCAAAAGGCCTGGCAAGCACAGAGCCCCATAAGCGGATCAGCCTTTCCTCAGTGAAGGGAACCCTGGAGGGAGCAGGGTTGCCGCCTGGCAGGATAATTGCTGCAGGGGGGAAGAGCTGGGCTAGGCCCAGCTCCTGGCTCCCACAAGGGCCCCTCTGTCCACATTCCCCGGACCGAATACCATGCCTGGGATGTGCAAATGCTCTCGGGACTTGGGGGAAGCACCCAGGGTTGAAAACCCCACAGCCCTATCTAGAGCAGGCTCCTGCAGGAAAGCTTGAGGCTGGAGGGGATGTTAGCCTACTTCAAAGAACAAATAGCTTTCAAGGGCTCTCTGGAGCACCTACTTCTTGGCAAACTCTTGTCATGCTAATGAAAGATCCTTCTTCCCTGTTCACTGGAGCACATCTCCAAAAGACCTCCTTCTAGCTACTGTGTGTCTGTGTGCCTTTGTGTGCAAGTCTGAGTCAAACACAGGTTCCAGAAAAGGCCTGGGGCTTCAATGTACACCCCGCCAGCGTGTGATGTGACTGGAAAGGACATGTCACCAACATCTCACCTATTTAGAAATCGCTTCAAAGAGACCTACCCCTTCCCGGAGCACCACTGAGCTTTGGGCAGCCAGCCAGGGAAAAAAAAATGTCCAGGCTGCACAGGAGATGTCACCTAGCTGTGCCCAGGACCTCAGTGGATCACAGTGGTGAGTCCCTGATTCCCGTCTTGGCTCTGCACTCACATGGCAGGTTCCCGAACCCCCTTCTGAGACTGACAGTGTCTGTCAAATGGTGAGGATTCTCCTCGAGGCCAGGAGCTTTGGAAAGCATTTGGCACAGGGCCTGCACACAGCAAGCAGGCAAACCCTCAGGGTGTCGTCTCCACATGGTGAGTCTTGCTCTGTTCCTTGGCTCAGCGCTCGGCGCTTAGGAAGAACCCAGGACGCGCAGGTTTGGATGAAAACTTTGGAAAGGAGGCCCCTGGGTAAGTCCTGGATGTGTGGCTGGCACTCGGTGACCAAGTTGGGTAAGAGCTCAGGCATGCTTCATAGATTGCCTTTTCAGAAAAGCTTGACTGGAGGTTTTCATCTGAACAGAAGACTGAATAGGAGTAACTTCCCAGAAAGCGTAAAGGTGCAGGATAGATTCCTCACTTCCATCAGAATCAGCCAGGGGTCTGCTCCTTACCATATGGGCCTGTGGATGCTCTGGACTGAACGCCCCTCCCCATTCATATGTTAAAACGCTAACTTCCAAGGTGGCTGTATTTGGAGATAGGGCTTTTCGGAGGTAATTAAGGTTAAAGGAGGTCATAAGAGTGGGAAGCTAATCCGACAGGATTGGTAGCCTTAGAAAAAGAAGAACAGAAAGGGACCTCTCTCTCCCTCTGCGACGTGATGGGTGACACACAGAGAAGGTGGCCATCTGTAAGCCAGCAAGGGAGCTCTCGCCAGAAGCTGACCATGACAGCCCTGATCCTGGGTCTCCAGCTTCCCAAACTTCTATTGTTTAACTTCTCCCATCCGTGGTATTTCGTTAAGGCAGCCTGAGTTGACAAATGTACTCGGTCTCTTCCTACCTTAGTCTCCTTATCTGTAAATGGGGATAATAATAATACCTTCCTCATGGGGTTGTCAGACACATTAAGGGAGCTGAGCCCAGGGCCATGCATCAGAGTAAAGGCTCAATAAATGTCGATCGATATCACGGTCATCCTTCCATGATGATATGCATCTCACCCCCTACAACCATGATAGGAGGTGACAGTCCAGATGCAGACCCTGAATGACATAGCAGTCTAGAAAAGCAAGACCTCTCGGGCCTCTCCTGGGGTCAAAAATGGCTTCCTGGAAGAGGAGAACATTGAAACACATGTTGCTAGTGGCTTTGTTGGCCCACCCCCCTCCCCTGCTCTTAGGGGCAGGGAGGGATCAGGCTGGAATAAGGTTTAAGTAGTCAGCAGGAGGAAACAGCTCTAATGTGGGGCTCACCTGTGCCTCGTCCCCCACCCCCATCCCTTACCTCAACCCATTCTGGGGCCACGCAGGGGCAGGATGCTCACACAGAGCGAGGAGAAGGCTGTTGCCTTGGGGAAGAGAAAGCCCTCAAGAGCAGGCCACTGATCTCAAAGGGAAATAATGGGATTTTCTGGGATTCACATTGATCCCCAAAGGAGAAAAGCTTCTGTTTGCCTTTTTTAAGCCGCCAAACAAGGAACTAAAGCCTCTTTCAGCCCTGAGTCAGGGCTGTCCTTTCTGAAGTCCTTATTATCCCTGGGGCACTGGGAGAACAGGCCCCAGCGCTGGGCCCTCCACACAGGGAGCTTTCCGCCGGGCAGAGGCCTGCCTGGTTTCCTAGCGACCCATACCCCACCGGACCGCAGGCGCTGGCACCTTGACCCACAGTTCTTGACTGTGGCCTAGCGAGGGCCTGGCTCCTCTCCTCAATCTGCCCAGGGATGTGTTTCCCCACCCAGGAGGATGAACACAAGAAGCAATAGCTCTCCACGCCCCCGGATACCACACACACATCCCTCACCCCAGCTGACCGACAAGGATGTCAACCATGATAATAGTCACCGTAAGAGAGAGGCTAGTTCTTGAGCAGTGTGATTTTCCAGGCTCCATCCTCTTTTCCACGTGGCCTTCCCTCTGGAGACCCTGACACCTGGTGGGACAATCAGCCCTCACCCCCAAAGAGCTGCTCATAGCTCCAGGCCCACCAGCCACCTTCACCTCTTGACACTTGAGTTTTGCTCCTCTCATAGCCACACTCTACATGTGATTGTCCTTCACCACTACTCCTTCCCCTTCTGCAACTACACACACACACACACACACACACACACACACACACACACACACATCACTAACAACCCTTAACTCAGTCTCCGGCCTTCTCTCTGTCCAGCTTTTAGACCCTCTGTTCCTTGGACACTCCTCCACCCCACCTGCTCTCCTCACTCCTGGCCAACTTCCTCAAACTCAAGAAAGGAAACCCGTCTTCTCTTTCCTGCTGCACCTTGGCCTTCCTCCATCCACCGGTCACCCAGCCCAGAGGCCTAAGAGGCTCTCTCCTTTACTCGTACTTCTTCTCCTGCTTCATCTTCTCTTACAGATTTGACTTCTGGAATATTTCAGTTTAGAAACTGACCTACAGTTCAGTTCTATAATTTAGACTATACACTACACTTGGAGATAAAGCCAAATCCCTTTTTGAGGTGCACAGGGCACACACCTAAGGCTTGCCTGTCTTTCCAGCATCAGCCCTGGACGCTGACCCCTGTCAACACGGGTACATGTATTTATGCACACACACACACCCCTGTGCACACATAACATTGGCATGCTGCCATATGTCAACCCTATGCTCTGCTCACATGGTCCCCTCTGTCTGGAATGTCCTTCCCCTCTTCTGCAAATAGCCTGCTCCAGTTCATCTTTTAAGATACTTAAGGGCCACCTCCTCCAAGGAACCTCCCCTAATTCCTACTGCCACCACCACCTGTGTCTGTGACAGAGAGATGGCTGATTGTCTTTTCTTCTCCCATGGTAAATGGCCAAGAGAAAAACTACACTTCCCAGCCTCCATTACAGATAGATGTGGTCATGCGGCTAAGTTCTGGCCAATGGAATATAAGCAAAAGTGGCATGTGGCAGCCATCAGGGACCTTTTCTAGGACAGAGCTGAAGTTGTGCCCTTTGCCTCTTCATCTCTTCCTCCACCTTGCCCCCCACAACACTGCCACCATCTTGGATGATGAGATGTAGGTCCCAGGCTAGGAATGGAAGGGACCTGATTCATGAGGGTTTCATGAAGTAGAGCTGTCATGTTAGGCATGGACAGAAAATCCAGAGAGAAAAAATAAACCTTTGGGTTGTGTAAGCAACTCTTGCTTTGGGTCACTCCAAAGAGCATCTTTCCATGGTGCCCTCTCTAAATGGCAGGTGTAATGAGAACATCCTATTGTGATACAGTCACTTTTTGTGGATCTGCCCCCTAGAGAGTGAGCTGCCTGAGGCTAGGGGTGTATCTAACTCAACACTGCTCCCTCCATCTGGGAGCACTGTAGGCACTCAGTAGTCAATGGAGAAACAAATGGTTGTTTGCTGAGTAGACACAAAGATTTGGAATGAAAGACTTGCCTGGGGAGGATAAGTGTTAAGTGTGGTAGCATGCACAAGCTGTCCCAGACTCAATTATGTACTAGCTCAGATCTGCACACTGGCCTTGCTTGCTAGTTTGCATTGTTCCAATGGCTGTTTCTGGTCCCTCCTGTCACTTACAGCGTGACCATCCCGTTTGCCAAGGGACTTCCCACACAGGCACACCAACCAGCTCATTTCCCCAGGCCTGCGAAGCTGAAGGCTATACGGGTGGGTGGACATGCTGGAGCACGCTTGGAGGCCAACACTGCTGTCTCAGAACCTGGTTTCTCTGTGACTGCTGGAGGGCTAGGTGGCACAGCCTAGAAGGGCGGGGGGAATCGGCACCCTGTGGAGGTGAACTTTGGCCAATGAGAGACAGAAGCCAATCAAGTTTTCTCTCTGCCTCCTCCGGACTGTTTGGAGTTACAGTCACCTCACACAGCCTCTGAAGATGTCCACAGACAGCAATCTGCTATGCTGGAAGCCACGCAATGGCCAGCTCTCCCTTATATTTGTTTCTCTCCCTGCCTCTCTCATTCCCTTTCCCCTTATTCCTGCTTCCCTGGGATTGAATTCCCAATAAAATGTTACCGCTTGAATTTTGTGCTCTATTTTGTTAAAGAAGACCCAAGGGTATCATGTTCAGGGGACAGTGAGGGATCTGGTGTGGTCAGAAAGCAGGGAGTGATATGACATGACTGGTGAAGGCAGCTGGTGGTGGGTGGGATGCCCAGGAAAGATTGAACGCCAGGCCAGGAGTCTTCTTCTTGAAGCCACTTGGGCACCATGAGAACTGTGAGAGCTATCATTGGGTAGATGCCTGCATTTTCCCTGCCACAAACTGGTCAAAAGCTTCCCTTACCTCCTCCCCTGCCATGAACCCAAGGGCTTCCGTGATGCTCAAATATTGGCAGAGAAGATTCCATATGCTACAAATGAGCCTTCCCTTTGACCCACCATTGCACTTCTAATAAAATATGTTCTAGGTCTACTGTCATGTGTACGGTTGAAAAGTTTCAACTACAAAGTTGAAAGTGTAAGTGACTCAAGTCAGGCCAGTTAGACTCCTTTCCAGGACTTTGCCAGAATTAACAAGAAATTAACACCCTCCTTTTGGCTTAACTGGGAGGATGTGAGCCTGGAGTAGATCTTGCCTTTGCATGTGGAGAGACTGAGAACAAAGCCAGACAGAGAGGAGCAAAGCCAATAAATGAGAGAGAGAGAAGAGAGAGAGAGAGAGCGTGCTAAAGCCATCATATGAGCATCAGGATTGCACGGACATGGAAGTTGTAGCCAGACTTATGCCACACGAACCAATGAATTATTCTTCAATGAAGCCAGTTTACATTAGGTTTCTAACATTTGCAGATGAAAATGCACTCATCACTACAATAAATGAGGATATGGAAGTGTTGTTTTAATAGCAAAAATGTGGCACTATCTAAATACTCATCGCAGTACTTACTTAAGTAAATAGAACTATTTGTTCATAATGGAACTATGTAGCCATCACAAAGGACCTTATCTTTGCCCACATGGAAAGACATGCATGCTATATCATTAAGTGAAAAAGATGAGGTGTAGAATAGTGTACATGGCATTTCCCAATAAGTGTGTGATTTTTATTTTTATTTTTTAACATTTACTTATTTTTGAAAGACAGAATGGGAGCAGGGGAGGAGGGGCAGAGAGAGAGAGGGAGACACAGAATCCCAAGCAGTCTCCAGGCTCTGAGCTGTCAGCACAGAGCCCGACGTGGGGCTCAAACCCAAAAACTGTGAGATCATGACCTGAGCCGAAGTTGGGCACCTAACTGACTGAGCCACCCAGGCGCCCCATAAGTTTGTGATTTTTTTAAAGGAGGCACACGCATATGCAAGTACAGTTACGTTTACACGCACATTTGTTTGAATTTACATAAAATTTTCTGGAAGTCGCACACACAACACTTTGTTGCTAAACCTACCTTTTATGTATGTGCATTTGGCGTGTGTTCAGTAAATGCATTATTCTGAGAGCCCCACGTGTTTTACCTCATTTTATTCTCACAACATTCCAGTGGGATTGGTACTGTTATTCGTCCTATTTTATAGCTGGGGAAACTGAGGCACACAGAGCTTTGCACATAGACCAAAGTTAAAGAGATAGTAAGTGGCCTTTAACTGGCTCAGAGTGCTGGTTACCTCTAGGCGGTGGGCATACAGGTCAGAACAGGCCCTTCGCCTTTTTACACTCTTCCCTTCCACACTGCTTGTTTAGTCCCAAAAGTCACATATGTGCAGGGCAAAATAATGGAAGAAGAGCTTGGAAAGGACTTTGGCGAGTCCCTCTGCATGGTGCACCGGCCGGAGCAGTTAGAACAAGGTGGCTTGGCTGCGGGAAACCTCTGTGACTCAGACGGGAACCTGAGGGTCCCCCTTGGACCTTGAAGCTGTCTGTGCTAGGCCTGACCTCATGGGCTACCCACTGTCCCCCTGTCCAAGTGGGTGGAGCCTGCTGACCATCACCCAGCCTCCAAGAGGTCTCCAGTCCCCAGGTCCCAGGAGTTAGAGGGCATCTGAGGCTCAGCTGAGAGTAAGGCAGCACCACCAGTCCTATGAATGACATGGCCTCAGATGTCCAGCAGTGTATCTTCCAAACAGGCGCTTAACCCCCCAGGCCTCACCCCCAAGGCTATGCTCTTTGTTGAGGGATGAAAGGCTCCCTGGAGGCCACTACAGTGCTGCAGTGACCTCGTGGCTCCAGAAGGAAGACCTGGCCTTGCAGGGAGTGGCCGGCTCTGTTCATGTTGCATTTGGACCCCAGGCTGCCTTGCTGGGTGCTGTGAGCCAGGCTGGTCTTGGGATTCACTCTGAGCCCAGAGCTCTACTGTGTGCGGTGTGGATGATCAGCCCTGTGAGGGCTCGGGTGGTTACCACCTGGGGGGAAGTCTTCCACAGACCTCCATTAACCCTTTCAGTGCAGGATTAGCCTCAGCTGCCCCCCTCCACCCCCAGATGCTTCCATCCCTCTCCCTCAGTGGCAATGTTTACTGCCCCACCCCAGGCCACCTGCAGCCCCAACTTGATGTGACTCCTGAACACCTGGAAGCCCCAACCTGCTGATCCCATTACATGCCTTCCTAGGAAGCCCAGTGTGGTCAGGCTGAGAACCCAGGTTTGGGTTCAAATCCTAGCTCGATCACTCTGCATGCATTCGTTCATTAAGGATTAATTGGGTACCTGCTCTGTGCCAGGCACTGTGCTAGGACCTGGAGATAAAGCAGTGATAGAGAAGTGAGAAAGAGCAACACAGGCCATGGAGCTTAGAGTCTGGTGGGGAGACAGAGTTTTGAGAAACTGTTCATGTGGATTTTTCTGTGAATGTCTTACTAGTACAAGGGTCACAGAGTAAAGGTACCAGCGCGGAGACTGCTGCGGGTGGGGGACTCTGACCGGGTCAAGGGGACAGCTACTAAGAGGAAGGATGTATGGGAGCTCAGTTGGGAAGAGAGTGCAAAAGATGTTCTGCTCAGTAGGAATGGCATGTGCAAAGACCCTGTGGTTGGGGAAGAGTGCCTCCGATGAAGGAAGCAACTCACACAGGCCTCAATTCAGGGGCAGGTAGGACAGGGGCTGTTGCTATTTTGCAAACAAGGAAACGGGCCAGGAAGGTGAAGTCACTTATTCAGAGTCACTTAGCTGGTAAGTAGCCAGGGCAGGCTGTGAGCCCAGACTACTTCCTTCCAGAGCCAACAAGCACTGAGCCAGATTCACACCAGCAACAAGGGCAGATATCCAGGGACAGGCAGAGAGCCCAAGAGGGAAAGGAGCAGGGGACACAAGGACCAGGCCCACCCCAGAGCTGCCTGTCCTGGCCTTCCCAAGGCTTGATTATCCAGCTGTCCTATGTGCCTGGGCACGTGTCTCCTTTCAGCTTCTTCTCTCCCCAAGCCCATCTCATTCTGCAGTAAGTCCTGTTCCTGACAACCTGACAGAACAGAAGGCTTCTCAGAGGAGGTATCAGTGATGCTGAGCCTTGAAGGA
This sequence comes from Puma concolor, assembly GCF_028749965.1. Classification (NCBI taxonomy): domain Eukaryota; kingdom Metazoa; phylum Chordata; class Mammalia; order Carnivora; family Felidae; genus Puma; species Puma concolor. The sequence continues at coordinate 128,681,798 of NC_141667.1, forward strand.
TAGACGAGAATCAGCAAGGGCATTCCAGGCAGAGGCACATCAGATCAAAGGGCTGGAGGCTGGAATGGAACTTCCCAGCCCGGGTGGGGATTCAGAGCAGCCCGACTCAGCAAGGATGAAGGCGGGGGGGCAGGGGGGCAGGAGAGGGGGACACTGGGAGATGCTCTTGGGCCAGTTTCTGGGAGGCCTTGGGCATCAGACTGAAGAGCTGATTGTTTATCCTGTAGACAATGGTGTGTGAGTGCAAGACCCACAGGATAAAGATGACTCTTTATCATAGAGATGGACCTGGGGATTGGGGGAGCAGAAACCAGGTCAATGCCTGGGAGGCCCGTTGGGGCAGGTGTTTGCCTGGCGGCTGGTGGGCAGACGAGACAGGTGCAGAAGGCTTTGGCCCTGGCCTGCCCCCCTCTCCGCAAAGGCAGCTCCAAGGCCTGATTCTGGCCCAGCTAGCTCCCCTGCTGATGGCTTGTGCCCCTCTCTCGCCCCAGCACAGCTAATCAGCTTAGGATGGCGGCAAATGAAGGCTCCAGAACTGCAGGGCCCTCGCTCTTGCAGCTACAAATTAACACTTCAATTAAAAGCCAGCCAAGCCAGACCTGACATCCACACTCTCACTGGGTGAGGATTTAATTAAGACATGGTGGGGAGGTGGCAACCTCGGAAGGCCTCACCTTGAGCTGCCCATCTTGGTCACTCTATTGTTTCCAGCTCAGACCATGAGATTGAGACCACAGAGCACACTGGAAGCAGCAGGGTTTGTCGAGGTGCAACAGAATTCCCTTTAAAGGGGAGGGAGAGTGCTTTGTCAAAAACATCCATTCACGGACCCTATCCCAGTGCTTCTGAACCACCTCTCAGAGATGGGCCCAGGGGCCTGTATTTTTATACGTGCCAGGTTAGGGGCAGCAGGAGGGGTTTCATGGCCATGAACATTTGAGAACTACTGCTCTGGTAGGTTGTAAAAGCAGTGTGGTGGATCAGCATTTTAAACAATGGAACAGAATGTTAGAATAGGAAATATCAGAGGGCGTTGCCTAGACTCAGGGGAAGTATAATTTTGTGAAACTTTTGCTTTAGTTATACATCTATGTGTGTATATTGGATTGCTATGAAAAAAGTATATGTGTGTGTGTGTGTATATATATATATGCATGTATATATATATGCATATATATGCATGTATATATATGCATATATATATGCATGTATATATATGCATATATATGCATATATATGCATATATATATGCATATATGTATATATATGCATATATATTACTATGGGCTTCAGTAAAAAGAAAGTTTAGAAAACCCCATACCCACTCTTCAGCAACAAAGAGAGGCTCTAGGCACACAGCTCATAGATGTGCCCAGCAGTGAAACATTACCATAGCTGTTCCTCCAAGCCTACTGACGGGAAAACATCACGCCCGCTAGCAGCCTGCCCTCCCCCAGGGGTCAGCAGCAGACAGGTGGGAGGGTGTAGCCGCCAGCTGCTCCTCAGGGTAATGGCCCTATTTCTGGCCCAGGATAGGTGAGGTATTGGAAAGGGGACCCCAAAAGAGACCAGAGCTGGGGTTTGTAGCTATGTCAAGCCCCGAGTTCCCAGGCCAGCCTCCCAGCCAGCCTGTGAGCCCTGGGCGGCACGAAGGCATTAGCAGCCACCTCCACACCTTCCAGAGCCCAGTGCCTCTTGGGAGGAAGAGAAGCAGCGCAGGGAAGAGCCTGAAGACATCACAGGGAGGCAGAGCAGAGGGAGGAGTGGATGAAGGGAAGCACGGGGCCGCGCAGGAGGGTGGGGCTGGCAAACAGGCTGCCCTCTGGAGTGCCACATTCCCCAGCCCTTGGGAGGCCACACAGTCCCTGCCCTCTCTGCCTTGGAAATCCCTTTGAGCTCCAGAGGGCAGATGGGGGTCAGAGAGTGATGAGCCCTGGCCCCAGCCCCGTTTGAAATCGAAGCATCCTGGGCCAGGGGCAAGGCCTGTGAGGTGGGGTCGCTACCTCCAGGGCAGCGGCCTCCTCGCGCCTGGGCCAGCCCGTTGCTAGGGCCCCTCTTCGGAGGCATCAGGTTATAGGGCCGCGTGGAGCAGCCCATCTGCCGGCTAACTTCTCACTTTCCCCCCTAAGGCTGCCTGTGACCCGGCTCCCCAGGCTCTGGCCCGTGTGTAAAGTGGCGGGGGGCCTTTATTCCCACCGAGCCCCTTCTCAGCGGCTCCGCAGCCAAACTGCTCTTGGATTACATTTTGATGAGTTTTCAATTTAGGCCCAGCAGACAAGGGAAGGGAGGGGATGGGGGTGAGGGGGTGGGGGCGGGCGGGGGCGGGCAGGGGAGCCCGCGGAATAAATGCAACAGATGGGTCCAATTGTGCTGCCTAGGCAAATGAAGGAAGACATCTGTAGCTCCCGAATACTGGTGGTCTGAAACGCAATTAGCCCTCTGTGAAAGGGGCCCCTCGCAGCCCCCTCGGCCAATCCCCTCCGAGGCACTGCTCACGTTACAATGGCCTTGACCACAATCCATTGAGCAGAAAAAGGAAAAAAGAAAAGAAAAGAAAGAAAGAAAGATTAATCCAGGAGTTGCTGCGCGGTGGGGCCTACAAGGAGAGCTGGAAAGGTTACTTACGTCTCTGCTTTTCCCTTTTTTTCTTGTCTATGTATCTACGGTAGGGTAGGTTCGCCTTAAAGAGGAGGGGAGAGGGGAGTGTCTTAGTCCTGGGCTTAGCCAGGCTATGTGGACCCACATCTTGAGTCCTCACTAATCTGCAAATGGCTCAGAAACCTCAATTTTCTACTGACTTGTTTGGAAAATAATGAACGGAGGCACAGTCCCCGTGGTTGCCGGTGGGCCCCACCTCCTGCCCCCTGAGGGGTGAGAAAGTTGTTATGTGATAAGACCCCTTCTGCACGTGGTGATTACAATGGCTGCGGTGAGGTTCAGCCAGTTGTCTTGCGCAGCTGGACACACGAGTTCTGCTGGACTTGGAGCACGACCTGTTCTTTCCCCACTGTCGGGGAGCCCAAATGCAGAACTGGGACAGGGCCGGAGCCTCCTTTATCTATGCATATTTCTGATCAGTGGTAGTTGGTAGAAAAGGGGGAAAGCCCAGTACAACGGTGTGCCCTGACTCTGGGAGGGTACAAGGGGGTCAGGGCACCTTTAAGATACGCTCCTGGCTTTTGCTCCCCTCGGTTCTTTGGCATCTGATCCAGGAGGTGGTGGCTCTGACCAAGGAGGTGAAAGAAAGCCCAAGTTCTGGAGACCTCTTCTTGCGTTTCTGCTGGCAGTGCCTCATCGGAGCCTTGGAACAGCCCAGAAAGCTCCTGAACCTGGATCACAGGGACCCCTCCGGGACATGCACTTAGAAGCTGAGTTCCGCCTTTACCAAGAACCTGTACAGACTGAGAGCAGAGGGGGCGTGTTCCTATTGTTCGTTTTATTGTAGTAAAATACAAATAACATGAAATTTACCATTTTAAGTGTACAGTCCAGTGGTATTGAGTATATTTACACTGTTGTGCAACCATCACCGCTATCCATCTCCAGAAATTCTTCATCATCCCCAGATGAAGCCCTATACCCATTAAATAATAACTCTCCATTTCTTCTCCTTCCAGCCCCTGGCAACCACCTTTCTACTTTCTGTCTCTATGAGTTTGCCTTTTCTAGGTACCTCATAGAAACGAAAGCATATGTATTTGTCCTTTTTGATTAGCTTACTTCAGTTAACATATCTTCAAGATTCGTCCATATTGTACCATGTGTCAGAACTTCCTTCCTTTTTTAAAGCTGAATAATATTCCATCGTCTGTATAGATCACATTTCGTTTCTCCATTCATCTGTCAGTGGATCCTGAGGTTGCTTTGACCTTTGGCTCCTATGAATAATGTGGCTATGCATGGGTGTACAACCAGCCGCCCGAATCCCTGCTTTCAACTATACTGGGTGTGTTCCACCCAGAAATGGAAACGGTGCATCGAATGGTGATTCTGTGTTTAATTTTGTTTTTGTGTTTTCCTTTTTTACTCCTAGTCTGGAAGCTTCACGTGAATGAAATATCAGTTCAGTCCCAGGAAGATGCAATGTAAAGACCATGTTGATGATGACTTCTGACAGCTTTAGGCAACTGATGCTTGGATTCACGTTGAATTCGGGGACCAGGTGCTTTAGTTTGCCCTGAGTTAGACTGTGTGCGATATAAGCCCCGGGGTTAGCTGGTTCCTGGGGCTGGTTTGGGCTCCCGTTGCATTTGGCTCTGATCTCCATCAAGGCTTGCTCCTGCCAGACCCTTTCTCTTCCCAGGTCAGTGACAGTGAGCCAGCTGTCAGGAGGTTTTTGTTGTTGTGTTTACAATTATTCTCATGTGTGCTTAGACGAAACAATGGATGCTTAGACTTAATTTTTATAAGCTTCCCTAACCAAATGTTCTAAGATTCAGGGATTTCCTAATTGTCATCACCTGATGCTATCTGGTTACTCAAGGCAGCAGGAACTGAAATGAATGATCTGTGCTTATGTGCCTATCTTCCTGAGAACTCCCAGTATTTCTCCTATGGCCATATATGTCTTCCCCTTTCCCAAATCCCTGTGGTGGGCATAGGATTAGTTTGAAAAAGTTGGTGACCACTCATCCCTGATTTTTCAGGTGCCCTGACCCCCTTCTACTCAGGATGACCCTGAGTTCAAGTACTGTGCTCCACATGTCATTTCCTTGAACCTTCATAATCCAGAAATCCCAGTGTTTCATCATGCAGGCTCTCTCTCCTGTCCTGGAAGTGGGCAAAATCACTCATCTGTGAGGCTTTCCCTGACACAAGTTTGCATATTTACAAGCCACTGTCTGTGGGTCTAGCTTCTAATCAGCCTGCACCCATGGGCTGTGATTCTCCCCTTTGGGACACTGATTGGTCTTGGCATACCCTCAATTACTGGGATCCACTAAGAACAGAGTAAGCTGCTTGGACAATCACAAAGACCCCATATAGTCAAAGGAGTCTTGAAAAGGAAGAACAAAGCTGGAGACATCAATGTTCTGATTTCAAACTATATTACAAATCTATAGTAATCAAAACAGTATAGTATGGGCATAAAAACAAACACATAGATGAGTAGAACAAAAAGAAAGCCCAGAAACAAACCCATGCATATGTGGTCAATTAATTTTCAACAGAGGAGCCAAGAATATACAATGGGGAAATGTTAGTCTCTTCAATAAGTGGTGTTGGGAAAACTGGACAGCCACATACAAAATAATGAAAATGGACTGCTATCCTACACCATACACAAAAATTCAAAATGGGTTAAACACAGGGGTACCTGGGTGGCTCATCTAGTTAAGCGTCTGATTCCTGATCTCAGCTCAGATCATGATCTCACGGTTAGTGGTATCAATCCTCGAGCACAGAGCCTGCCTGGGGTTCTCTCTCACCCTCTCTCTCTGTCCCTCCCTCCCTTTCTCTCTCTCTCTCTCTCAAATAAGTAAATAAACATTAAAAATGGATTAAATGGGGGTATCTGGGTGGCTCAGTTGGATAAGCACCTTCAGCTCATGTCATGATCTCCAGGCTTGTGGGTTCCAGCCCCATATCTGGCCCTGTACTGATAGCATGGATCCTGCTTTGGATTTTCTGTCTCCCTCTCTCTCCGCCCCTCCCCGGCTCATTCTCTCTCTCTCTCTCTCCCTCTCTCTCTCTCTCTCAAAAATAAATAAAAACATTAAAAAAAACTAAATAAAGGGATTAAACATTTTGGTGTTGAAGAAATGACCTTGAACATAAGACCTAAAACCATAAAACTCCTAGAAGACATCATATGGGGTAAGCTCCTTAACATCAGCCTTGGCAATGATTTTTTGGATTTAACACCAAGAGCAAAGATAAATAAAGCAACAAAAATAATAATAAACCAAAACAGACAAAAACCAGAGGGACTACATCAAACTGAAAAGCTTCTGCACAGCAAAGGGAATCATCAACAAATGAAAAGGCAACCTGTGGAATGAGACAATATTTGCAAACCACATATCTGATAAGGGGTTAATATCCAGAGCATACAAGGTACTCATACAACTCAAGAGCAAAAAAAAAACCAAAAAACAAAAACAAAAACAAAAAAACAAAAAACAAAACACACACACACACACAAATAACCCAACTTAAAAACGGGCAAAGAACCCAAATAGATTTTTCCAAACAAGGTTTACACATGGCCAAGATGTACATGCAAAGATTCTCAATACCACTAATCAGGGAAATGCAAACAGAAACCACAATGAGATGTCACTTCATACCTGTTAGGATATCTATTTTCAAAAAGGCAAGAGATAACAAATGCCAGCAAGAATGTGGAGAAAAGGGAACCCGTGTGCACAGTTGGTGGGAATGTACATTGGTGCAGCCACTATGAAAAACATATGGAGTTTCCTCAAGAAATTAAAGATAGAACTACCATATGATCCAGCAATCCCACTTTTGGGTATATATGCCAAGGAAGATAAATCACTGTCTCGCAGAGGTATCTATACTCCCGTGTTCATTGCAACATTATTCACAATAGCAAAGGTAGAAATAGAAAACAACCTAAGTGTCCATCAACAAATGCATGAATAAGGAAAATGTTACACACACACACACACACACACACACACACACACACACACACACACACACACTGGAATATTATTTAGCCTCGAAAAAGAAGGAAATCTTGCTGTTTATGACAATATGAATGAATCCAGAGGGCACTATGCTAAGGGAAATAAGCCAGAGGAAGAAAGGTTAATACTGCACCATATCACTTACCTGCGAAATCTAAAACAAAGAAAAAAGGAAGTTGAACTCATAGAAACAGAGTAGAACGGTAGAATGGTGGTTGCCAGGGACGGAGGGATAAGAAACTACAAAGAGGCTGCTAAAAGGGTACAAGCTTTGTGTTGTAAGATGAATAATGTCTAGGGATCTAATGTATAAAATTATACATTAGAGTTGATAATATCGTATTGTACAATCAAAATTTACCAAGAGAGTAGAACTTAATTGTTCTTACCCAAAAGAATACAAAGAAAAAGAAAAAAAAAGTAAATATGGGCAGTGAAGGTATGTTAATAAACTTGATGGTGTGAAGTCTTTCACAATGTATACATAAGTCAAATCTGCACACTGTACACTTTAAATATATTACAATTTGATTTGTCAGTTGTATTTCAATAAAGCTGAAATTAAATGAATGAAGTAACAATCTCATTTCATATTAACCTATGACATTTTTAGTGAAAAAGAGCTTTGTTTTTTGAAACAGTAACTAGCGAGAAAGGTGACATTTACATGTTTGCAAATCTCTTTAATATCTGGCTTAATAGAAGACAACTAGATTCACATATCTACTTCTGCATTCAAGCTGGTCTGATGTGGTTTTGAACTATATGAAAATGCTTTTTCACATAAATATGTAGCTGGAAGACAAAGACCTTACAGACTCCATGTGAGGGTCTCAGGGATCCCCCCTCCCCCCACCAGGGTCCTTGGAACATACTTTGAGAACCATTGGGCTAGCGCATGCCCACTAGTCCTACTTCAGTGTGTTTCCTAAGAAAAGAATATTTAAAAACGTAATCTCAGGACAATTATCAAAATCAGGAAATTTAATATTGACATATGCCAATATCTAATGTCCAATCTGTATTCAAATTCCTCCACTTGTCCCAATAATGTCCTCTTTAAGTATTTCCCCCCTAGGCCAGGATCCCATCTAGAATCTTATACTGCTTTTGGTTGTCATGTCTCCTCAATCTCTTTTAATCTAGAATGGTTTTTTCAGCCTTTCTTCATTTTTGTGACCTAGACATTTTGGGGAAGTATAGGCCAATTATTTTATTTTATTTATGTATTTTTAAGAGTTTATTTTTGAGAGAGAGGGGGAGAGAGAATATGTGTGTACATGCACGCATCAGCAAGGGAGGGGCAGAGGGGGAGAGAGAGAGAGAGAGAGAGAGAGAGAATCTCTATGCTGTTAGTGCAGAGCCCTTCACAAACTGTGAGATCCTGACCTGAGCTGAAATCAAGAGTCAGACACTCAACCGACTGAGCCACCCAGGTGTCTCTAGGCCAATTATTTTGTATAATGTCCCTCAATATAGACTTTTCTGATCTTTCCTCATCATCAGATTCAAGTTTTACATTTTGGCAGGAATACTACAGAAGTGATGTGTGAGAAGTGAGAAGTGATTCTTTCTCAGTTCGTCAGACGAGGAAGCACTTGGCATTTACTGAATTGTCCCAATATTGTTAATGCTAACTTTAAGCACTTGATTAAGGTGATGTGTTCCAGGACTCTCCACTGTAAAGTTACTATTCTTATAATTAGTAAGCTTATTATAGGAAGATTCCTTGGGACTCTAAACATTCCAATTCACATCGAGCTTTCACCCAGTTTTAGCATCCATTGTCCATTTTTGCCTATAACAATTATTATTTAATGTTTGCAAAATGACAATTTTCTAACTCCGCCATTCCTTCTCTATTCATTAGTTGGCATTATACTGTAAGGAAAAGTTTCTCTTTCCCCCCATTTATTCATTCACCTATCGATTCATTCATTCATGTGTACATTTATACCATTTGGATTCATGGAATTTTATTTTTATTCAATGGGTTATCATCTTTCACTGTCATTATTTGTTTTTTGATGTTTATAATTTTCCAGATATGACTTGTGGGAGCCACTTCCAGCTGACTTCTGAGACTTTTTAATTTGTCCCTGTCATTCTTTCTGACATAAACAGATGTCTTACACTCATCTTATGCTTTCCCTGCCCCAGCCATCCTCCAACAAACCCTTGTTCCTTTTTAGTAAGGAATGGCAATTAGAAACCAAGATTTAGATATTAAATGTGCTCATTGTAACTAAGGTGCTTTTGCTTCGGGACGTTTCGTTGTACAAAGGTAGAAAATGTACATATGTATATATGCATATTTGTTTATGTATGTATATATTACGTATACTGTATGTACTGATACCTTTAATCTTACAGTTCGAATCTAACTCACAGAATTCTTTCTTTCTTTTTTTTTTTTATGTTTATTTTTCAGAGAGAGAGACAGAGAGACAGAGAGAGAGAGAGGCAGAGCACAATCAGGAGAGGGGCAGAGAGAGAGGGAGACACAGAACCCAAAACAGGCTCCAGGCTCTGAGCTGTCAGCACAGAGCCTGACGCGGGGGTCGAACCCACGAACTGTGAGATCATGACCTGAACTGAAGCCAGATGCTCAACTGACTGAGCCAAACAGGCACCCCTGAATTGATTTTTTCTTTCTTTCTCTTTCTTTCTTTTCTTTCTTTCTTTCTTTCTTTCTTTCTTTCTTTCTTTCTTTCTTTCTTTCTTTGTTTTTAAATGTTTATTTATTTTTGAGAGAGAGAAGCAAGGAGAGGCAGAGAGAGAGGGGAACAGAGGATCCGATGTACATTCTGCACTGACAGCAGTGAGCCCCATCTGGGGCTTGCACTCACAAACCATGAGATCACGACCCGAGCAGAAGTTGGATGCTCAACCGAGTCACCCAGGTGCCTCACAGAATTCTTTCTAGGCTTCCTCTATCCTCTGTTTTGTATTCCCTTCTGAGAGAATTCCCTAATGTTGAGAGAATCTGACTCTCAACATTATGTATTTACTTATTTGCTTAATCCCACAATACCACAGAAAATTGCTATACTCGTGTAACTGTGAAAAACACATTACAAGTAGAGTTTAATATTTGCGGTTCTTTTTGCCTTAACCTGAGGGTATATAGTCAAAGTATTGTGTTCAAAAGTTACTCGGGTTACTTTTCTGTTTCTTCCTTCAGTATGGTTATGTTATTCACTGGAAACACCCAGTAGGTTCATCTGTTTCTATTTTTAGGGTTTCCTCCTCCATCATGGTTGAGTTAATGGGGCCTGGATCCTTAACTACTAACTACTGTTGCAATTCTTATTCAGGCGTGGGTCCTGAATAAGTTGGGTAGTGTGCGGCTTTTGGACCTAGTTCTATGGTTTTTCTTAGCCCCACAACAATACCTATTTTCATCCTGATTTACATTTCTGGGACGCTTTCCCACTACCTTTTACAAACTTAGCAGCCACGAATGCTCTTCTCTCCTTCCAAACCTGAGTTGTACATGCCCCACTCCCGGCCTTTGTTGTGCTGTCCCTTCATGCAGACATCCCGTATCTGCTCTCTCAGGCATCAGGCCATTTAAGGCCCAGGTGAAGGTGTGGCCCTCCAAACTGTCAGAATGGCAGACTGGGCCCAAGGGAGGCCATCTCCAGATTGCCAACTGTTACCCAGAACGGCTCCTATTGCTGCGGGCGCCCTTCTGCCTCTGCCTCTGCCTCAGCTTCTTTAAGCGGAGACCTTGAGTCAGGTTCAGTGCACATGGAACCAAGTCTTCCTACCACGTGGAGCCTGCGGGAAGCAGGCGCCCAGCAGATAACCCTGGGATCACGATCTAGAGCAAAGCACCTTGTTTTCTCTGTGAAGAGTCCCTCCTAGAGGGGCACAGGCAGCGGGCTTAGATCTGGGACAGAAGCCCCTCTCCTCCAAGTCTAGATACTTCTGCAATCGCCAGCCCTAGGCAGCCTCCCATCCAGGGCCTCACTCCCCTCGCTCCTCTCTGCTGAGCCCTACATGGGGAATCCCATCCAGAAGGGGGAAAAGCAAAATCACATGTCAAATATTATTATCTCATGGCTGAACAGAATAGCCCCATCACCAGGGTCCCATCAAACCCTCTTGTTTCTTAGCCACCCCCTTCAGTCCCAGGACTTCGGTCAAGTTTTCTAGGATACAAACCCTTACTTTGCCTGGGCTATGAGGCATGCAGATTCCAGAGCTGTCCACTGCCACCTGGGCTCATGAGGCTCCCTAAGTCCAGGGTGGGTATTGAATGTTTTGCGCCCCAGAGATCCTGCCCGGTCCACTTGCCGTCCCGAAGCCCCTACCAACGCGCTCTCGTCTTGGATCTCTAGCCCCTGGGACAGAATCTCTGACCTCCCCATCGGGTCGCCCCGGCCTGACCCTGTTGCCAAGAGTAGCAGATGCCATCGAGTGCTAGCGTTCCGGGCAGTCTGTTTCCACTTGGGGACAGTGAGTGCAAATTTAGCTCCTGTGACCAGGACACAGGTCACTCTGTGTGCACTTCTAATGAGGCAGCACACAGGCACGCGCACACACACACACACACACACACACACACACACACACAAGCTGTTAAACTGTGGACACGCTGCAGCTTGCCAATGAGAGAGGATTTCAAGGGTGTATTTTTATAAGGAAGAAATGACATAAGCATCCGCCTTTGTTATTTAAATTTCATGAAAATCAACTATAGATGGTGTGTAATTGAGCACAAAATAGGTCCCAGAATATATTCTGAAATAACGGGAGCTCTTTTATCGGGCTATATATGAAGGGGGGGAAAAAAAAGTCAAAGAAAAGCAAAATCTCCGTGCAAAATAATGAACTATTTGAAGGAAGAAAAAAGCGAGAGAGCGAGGATCAAGCACGGCTGGGAGAGTATTCAAGAGGCTGGTTTTGAGAAGTCGCTTGAGAGCCGGGGTTAGAGACAGCGTGGGTTGTGGGCATTATTGGTCGACTTGGGCTCAGAAACAGGCTGTAAGCAGAACTTTGCCCAGGACCCAGGGCCGGGCGAGTGAAAACCCGGAACTCCCCAAGGTGGGCCAGGTGACCCAGCCTCTGTACGGGGACAGAAGCGGCTGCAGGTTCTAAGAGGACATGCCTTCCCCCACCTACCCTCCCCCACCTACCCTCTGTACTCTGTACCCTGCGGCCCTCAGAGGCAGTCTGACCCTGGAGCCAAGCACCCAGGGGACAAGCAGAGCTGGTCTGGGTGTGTGGTCAGGAGCTGGCCTGACTCAGGAAGAGGCACTCCCCAGCTCTGCACATATATGCTCACTAACAAGCCCCCACTCCTTCACCAGCAAAGGGGTCCTGGCCCTAGTGTCTGCCAGGTCCCCCACTCCCTGTGACAACAGCACAGCTTCTCATCGGCCACTCACCCCAAGTACACCAGGACTTGAGGCTGTCCCTCTCCTGAACCACTGTGATCCTCTCTGCCTAAGCAAAAAGAGAAGGTCTCCAGAAAGGCTTGTCGTGAGGAAAATGCAGGATTCAGTGCCTAGCACGGTGCTGGCCACAGGAGAGGTGTTGTCTGTAGGATACTCTTTTCTTTCTGTCAACCCAGTGCCTCCACTTACTCCCTTCTGCTCTGCTTCCCTCTGGGGGCTACTGCACCAGCTGCCCTGTGGTTCAATGTCTCTTCAAGGCCAGGTGCAGCTCTGAGTCCTAAAGAGACAACAGCTTCAGAGAAGGTGCCCAGAGTGCCACAGTGAGACCCTAAGGATCCCAGGAGTCCCCAGGAAATGATCACACTGCTGTTATCGGTGCTGTTGGTGCCATTGCCATGCCCCCAGCATGCCCTCATCTGCTCTCCTTCATTTCTCGAACCCCAACGGTGTGCCTGGCGGTGCCTGGTCCCGAATATTCCCTCAGGCACAGCCTATGAGAACACGAACTCCAGCCTTCACCCTAGACGGTGCAAGGCCACCAAGCCTGGTGTTTCCCCAATTCTTGAGTTCCTGCCCAGGACCCGAGTGTCCTAGACGAGGTCACACTGGATTGCCATGGCCTTATTTGTCCTCCTCATTGGACCGTGAACACTTAACACCGAGAACACAGCACGGGTCCTGATACTCAGCAGGTGTCACACAGTTTCTGCTAAAGGAAGAGCAGTGAAGAGACAGCTCGCCCTCTGAACGTCTGGCGCCTCCCACCGACTCTGGGTCGGGCAGGCTGACACTGGGATCTCCAGCACGGAGAGCGGCAGGGAGCGGGGTCCGAGCGCCATCTACAGGCAGCGTTGCAGACTGGCAGGAAAGGGCTGTTGAAGCCGAGAGATCCAGGGCGCCTCCCTACCGCCCCTACCGCTGTGATGTCAAACGCGATTTGCAATGCTTCTCCGGAGTCCACGCTCTGCACGCTGCCTCGCAATCACCAGAAAACGTGCTCGCCTCATTGAGAAAAGAAGAGTAAGGCCCGGGAGTGAGTCGAAGTCTGGATGGTGTTGAGAATATGCAGGAAGGGCTTCTCTTCCACCAGCTTGTCTAGGGCAGGAACTACCAAGAAACTCTCCTGCGTAGAAGGCTTTGGGCAGGATGCAACGACTGCACGTACTGCAGAGCTGAGGTAAGGGCCTCCTCCCTGGGAGACCAGCAGGCTTTGGGGTCAGACAGACCCAACTCTGCTGCTGGCTAGCTGTGTGACTAAGGGCATGCTGCTTTCTCTGTGCGTCTGTGTCCCCACCTGAAACACAAGCTCCGTGATTAGAGGGTTGCTGTGAAGATGGAAATCATATCTGTAACCCAGAACCCACTGCTCCCAAGGGTCAGGCTTCTCTCTCGGGCCCAAATAGCACAAGAGACCCAGCCTTCACCCTATCTGCTCATTGTATGGCCAGCTTCGATCAGGTTCCCTCCCCAGTGTTTCTGGGGGTCTGCAGGTTAAATTTGCCCTTCTGTCAAATCCTGGCTGTGGCTCCTATTTTGTTACACCTCCTGACCCTGGCTCCCCACTCTCCTTTTCTCCAGTGAACTCTTGCCACCTCATAACAAGATTTCCCCGGTTCCACTGATGCCCAAACCTCCTCATCCCAAACGTGGTCAGGGATGCCCCCCAAATACCCCAAAACCCAAAAGGACCAGACTTGCCTGAAAGAATGACAGGAGCCACAGAGCATGCTGGGAAACCCGTAAGTAGCTGCTGGGGGTGGCCAGGCTCAAAGTCCTAAAGCCAGCCTGGCCCCAGGTTCCTCTTGACTCTGTCTCTCTGGGGTCCTAGACTAGCATCTCCTCCAGAAGAGTGAGTCCAGTCCCTCCCTCAGTTCCAGAAGCATCCAGCTTTCTGAGTCCCTGAGAGGAAAATTGCTTCCCTCATATTTCTGCAAGCAAACTGGCCAGAGACCCAGTTCTCCCCTGAACAAAGGCCACCTTTCGTGTGATTCTACAAAACAAAACTCTCAGGTATTTTTATTTGGTGGGCTGGAAGCTCTCCATCCCAAGACAGCATCATGGCTTTTTCTATATAAAACCAAATTTCCTATTAGTTATTTTTTCCCCTTTTCAGAAAAACAAAGCAATGGCTTACCCTCATAGTCGTTTCCTACAGAAACTAAAGCTCAAACAACAACAGTTAACATTTCTAATCTCCTAGTCTAAGACCCTGCTATAGGCCCTTTGCCTGTTTTAGCTCTTTGCATCTTCACAACAATGCTGAAAGGCGGTCACTGTTGTGTCTCTCCTTTACAGAGGAGGAAAAGGAGGGAATATGGCTTTGCTGACACCTTTCAGCCCAATGATAGTGATTCCAGACTTCTGGCTTCCAGAACAGCATGGGCTTAGAGTCTGTGTTAGTTTGTTACAACAGCTACAAGAAGTGAATGTGCCAACCCAGCAGCTCACTGCTGAACCCCCCGGGCCAGACCAGTGCCCGGCACACAGCAGGTCCTCGATATGTATGTGTTAAGTTATTGAATGAAAGAAACTACGCCTAAACCAAACTATCAGAAAAATAGATGGGGTAGAAAACAATGAAATACGGCTGCAGGTTCTAAGAGAACATGCATTCTAAGAGGTAGAAAACAGGGAGATACGGAGCTGCTACATTATGAGCAGAGTAGATAGTAAGGCAACGGGGCATCAATGGGGAGTGTGTGAGTGCCTAACAGCTTGATCTCGATACAGATAAAGCAAAATTCGACTAAATGAAAAGGATTAAAAGGTGATAGAGATGAGAACATAATCATCGTAGGCAATTGTATTGTTCCTCTCAAAATTGATGCAGACCTCAGTTGGTTAAGCGTCTGACTCTTGATTTCAGCTCAGGTCATGATCTCATGGTTTATGGGATCAAGCCCCACATCAGGCTCTGTGCTGACAGCGCGGAGTCTGCTCGGAATCGTTCCCCTCTCTCTCACTGCTCCTCCCCCCGCCCCACGAACATCAATAAATAAACATTTAAAAAAATGGGTGGATCCAATGGAAAATGAGTAAGTTGGTAGAGTTGACCATGACGAGAAGCTGGATCCTGTCGGTGAATGAATGGAGACGAAAGAGTAAAGGCAGGCCACGTTTCAGAGAGGGGAGGAGGGGCTGTGGGGCCACCTGGGAGCTGGAGATGAAGCTGGGCCAGAAATCACAACCAAGGAGGCGGAGTGGAAGGCGGGGGCAAGGGGCAAGCTTTGGAGAGAGAAGTGGTGCAGACTGAGCACTCAGTCTATGACGGTGTTCACGGCCTGCTCTATCACTGACGAGCTCTGTGACTTCAGGCAAGTGAGGGAAACTCTCTAAACCTCAGTTTACTCCTCCGTAAAATGGGGGCAACAGACTGACATTATATGGTCATCAAGAGCGTTAAAGAAGACAATGACTGCAGAGTACTTAATGTGTGGTAACACTCAGGGCGTAACAGCCCTTCATAGCACTTGAGACTGGGATGAAGTACACAGGCAAGTGGAAAGGTGGGTCCGCCTGCTTTGAGGGCAAAGAGGGGAGTGGGGGCTTGAAGGTCTTGTCCAGGCACCAGCCAGCTGCCCTCCCATCATTTCCCTGAGAGGCGGCTGACCTGAGTCCTGAGGAGCCCCCCACTTCCTGCATGGGACCTGGGAGACCCTACAGGGCTCCCCTCCACTCCCAAGGGCTAGGTCCCGCTTTCCTGAGGGGGCCCATTTAGCCCTCACAGTATCTTTATCAGGAGGCAGTGTGTGGGGTGGTTAAGGTCACAAGACTTCGAAGACATCATGTTTATCACCTGTGTGATCTTGGGTGAGAGACATAACTCCTCTGCCTCAGTTCTCCCCGTTGGTAGAATGAAGGCAAGAACGGCCCTGGCTTTATAGGCCTATTGAAGAAATCCAATTGGTCAATGTGTAGAAAGTGCTCACAGCATTGCTGGCACACACTAGCACAGCTAGGGACCCCCAAAGCACCCCAGTCTAGAAAGGCCACCCACTCACTTGTCAGGCTTTGCTACTTGGCAGTGATTTCTGTCATTTGGTCCTTTGGGGATTCACTGCTGAAGAAAAATCACATCTTAGTGAACACACCTCACCTAAGAGCTGCAAACTCAAGGCAACAGGAGCCTAGAACGTAAAATAGGTAAGTGACACACGTGGGGGTGGGGGGGAGTGGCTGGGCAAACGGGGACGAGTCCCAGCTCACCCCGAGGGTGAACAGCAGCCCCAGGGGCCTCATTTTATGACTTTTCAAGAGAAGCTACAAGCAAGGTTTATACTTCCAGGTCCCTAGTTTTCAAACGTTGACAACCTAGAATGTTTAAAATACCACACTCTGCAGGCCAACGATAGTTGCCAGTTTTTTCTTTGACAGAGAATCCATGAGACAGAAGGGGCAAAGTCCTAGTTGCTCGGCTCATCTGGGGTACCTGAGAGGTAGGACTTCCCTAGGGCTCCATGGGGGACTGTGATTCTCCTGAGGTAAATCACCATAACCAATTTGAATGCCGATGTGCCTCTGTGTTTGCAACACTTAAATAAGAGTCATGACACGGGTGCCTGGGTGTCTCAGTCAGTTAAGCATCCGACTTTGGCTTAGGTCATGATTTCCCGGTTCACGGGTTCGAGCCCTGCGTTGGGCTCTGTGCTGAGAGCTCAGAACCTGGAACCTGCTTCGGATTCTCTGTCGCCCTCTTTCTCTGCCCCTCCAGCTCGTGCTCTCTCTCTCTCAAAATAAATATTTAACTAACTAGAGTCATGACAGTCATTCCAATAATGACAAAAAATACCAAAAATGGATGAAATGTTGTGTTCTGGATTTTTTTTTAATGCTGGTTTGGGGGGCGGGGGGAATTCAGTTCATACCAAAACATCCCGCAGGCCCTTGAACTTGTGGAGTACAGGGAGGGAGGGGGAAAGATGCAGTCCTGCTCACTCACATCTCCCCGGCGCCTCTCCACCCACGCTAAGAGGCACTGGGCTGATGCCACCCAGAGGGACAGGAAGTGGACTCTGAAGAAGTGAGGTAGGGGGAGCTCTGGCCCTGACAGAGGAGAGACTCTGCTAGGGCCCCAGTGAGCTGACTGAGTATGGGACAGCCTGCCCCACTGAGCGTCCTGTCCTCCAAATATACAGCCAGGGATCCGGCAGGCATGCTCCCTGCTGGATACTCAGATGAGTTGAAAACTCAAGTCCACCCAAAAACCTGCTCAGGGAGGTCTCTAGCAGCTTTACTCATAATTGTCCCAAATCGGAAGCACCCAAGACAGCCCTCAGTGGGTGAGTGGATGAGTAAACGGCGGTACATTCCAGCAATGGAGCGTTATTCAGCACAGAAAGGACATGAGTTATCAAGCCGTGAAAAAGCCTAGAGGAATCTTAAATACGTATTACTCAGCGAAAGAAGCTGGTCTGAAAAGGCTATGTACTGCCTGATGCCGACTATATGACATTCTGGAAAAGGCAAAACTACAGACACAGTAAAAAGATCCGTGGTTGCCAAAGTTTACAGGGGAGGGAGGTGTTATTTATTTTTGAGAGAGAGAGAGGGAGCAGGGGAGGGGCGGAGAAAGAGAGGGAGACAGAGAGAATCCCCGGCAGGTTCCGTGCTGTCAGCGCAGAGCTCACTCAGTGCAGGGCTCGAAGTCACAAACCCTGAGATCATGACCTGAGATGAAATCAAGAGTCGGACGCTTAACCAACTGAGCCACCCGGGTGCCCCAAGCACAGAGATTTTTTAGGGCCGTGAAACTGTTTTGTAGCAGACTGTAATGGTGTTACCCATCATTATACATTTTTCCAAACCCAAGAGTGAACCCTATGTAAGCTACGGGCTTTGAGTGATGATGACGTGTCGGGGTACCTTCAGAGATTACAACACACATATCATCCTGGCGCAGGATGTTGACAGTGGAGGGGGCTGTGTGTCGAGGCATGGCGAGGGGTATGTGGGAACTGTCTGTATTTTCTGCTTAATTTTGCCATGAACCTAAAACTACTCTAAAAATTTAAGTCCATAAAATATATATATATATATATATATACACACACACACACACACACACACACACACACACAAGCAAGACCCTTTTTGGAGCACACAAAACTTGCCCAACAGTGCCTCCTAGCACTCACAAACCATAAACGTCCTTAGCATCGGGCTTCCAGATTAAGTATCGCAGAGCAAGAGACTGGGGGAAATCTTGCTTCTTTGATCCACACTCATCCATAACCCGTGCATGTTGGGGGTTAGAGGGACAGGAAAGGGAGGGAAAGAAAGGCAGGCTGAGGCTGGCGTTTGCCAAGCCCTGGCCCTGGTTGTTAGCCAGGTTCCCAGGTTTCCAGGCAGGCCAGATACTGGCTTGTACTAGAGGTTCTCAAAGGCCCGCCGAGGTGGAGCAGAGAAACCCCTGGGCTTTATTTAAAGGTGTTGGAGGCATCCCGTGGTCTGCAGCAAGCCCGACAGCAGCGGGGTTTGCCTTGAAGGATTGAACCACAGTGGTCCTGGGCCTCAAGTAGAAACCCAGAGGGTAGCATATGCCCATCTTAGGAACAGGTCCGCTGGCGGCCGGCATGGAGGCAGACACGCAGAGGGCAACACTTACACAGCGTGGACGCTCTGAGTCGATGGCCGCCAAACAGAAATAGCCACGCGCTAGGCCACCGGGTGACAACTTGAGCGGAGGCCTCGTTGGTGATTTACGCTTCGGGAGGTGACACGGTCCCAGGGAGCCTCTGGCAAACCGCTTGGAGAGAGAGCTCTGGAGGCAGGATTTCTCATTTTCTCTTCACTTCTCCATTTTCATGATATAGTGCCCCCCCGGGGCCGAGGGAAAGGGGAAAATGCTTTTTATATTATAGTAGTGGCCATGTGGAAAAGACATATTTCCCATGACATTCGGTTTGGAATGAAGACACACATTTGTAAAGCATATGTGAAAAATGTCATGCATGAAGGGTATGAAATATTTGTTGTCATGGCTGGGGCTAGTTGTGTGAAATATCATAGGACAGGGAGAATAATTTTAAGAGAAACCGCTGGGGAGAACGTGAGCTGCTGGTCTTAAGGACACCTCCACAATGCAAGGCACCAGGCAGTGTTTATGAAAGAGGAGGGCATGGCCAGACTGTATACTCATACGTGCTTGGAACTGCATACAGAATATCTGGAAAGGGGTGCCTGGGGGCTCAGTCAGCTGAGCGTCCATCTTGGCTCAGGTCACGATCTCACGGTTCGTGGGTTCGAGCCCCACGTCGGGCTCTGTGCTGACAGCTCAGAGCCTGGGGCCTGCTTCAGATTCTGTGTCCCCCTCTCTTTCTGCCCCCTCCCCTGCCTGTGCTCTGTCTCTCCCTCTCTCTCAAAAAATGAATAAACATTAAAAAAAATAAGAATATCTGAAAGGATGCACAGGACACAGGCAGTTACCCGATGGGAAGGGTGACAGAGACTTTTCGCTCAGCTTCCTTTAATCTTTTCAAGGGTTGTGAACTATGTAGGTCTATTACTTTTTCAAAACGTTGCATAAGAACAAGACAAACACAAAGCCTTTCACTCTGTGAGTGTGCATCTCAGAACGGACCTAGAACGTTCAGGGAAATGTTGCATATCTAGACTGGAGAAAACAATCTCGGAAACGAAACTTCCTCCCTCGAGCCATGAACTTGAGCACATCCCCTGGGCACGGAGCCATCCAGACTTCCCAGCTGGACGCTGCAGCCTCTTTCCCCCCTGGTCCCAGGGGGCAGTGACTGCATGTTCTTTATGAGGGGCTGTGGCTGCACCCTAATAAACAGGACATTCAACAGCACAGCAGAGACAGGACAATGAGCTAAGCGATGAAGGCCAACATGCCGCATCAACCAGCCTTGGGGGCTTTGACAGGGTCAAGGGAGAGATTGGAGGGGAAGAGCAGAAGTAGCTGCGAGCAGTGATGATAGCAGAGCCCCAGGTGTTTGTTCGGAGGCAGAGGAAGTAGCCCACTCCTTCTGTGGTTCTCCTGACATCGGCTCTCTCGAACTTTCCAAGGGAGACTTTGCTTGTGCAAGACCTCCTCTTGGGACACCCGCTCCTCCTTCTTAACTTAGCCAACACATACTGTTTCTTCAAGACCCAGCCTTGGCATCACCTGCTTGAGGAAGCCCTCCTCATGCCCCCAGGCTGGTCTTGGACCTTGTTGAAACTCCCTTGGTCTCATGATGTTCTTCTTGGTCCCTCCGGCTGGTATGTGTCCAAGAGTCTGTCTTGTGCACTGGCCTGGATCCCCACGAAGTAGAGTTTGTCTCTTTGCTTGGCCAGTACAGAGCCCATGCAGGGCTGGGTGCAGAGGAGGCCAATTCCCCCCCGGGCCCAGACCTCTTAGGAAGAGGTCCAGGAGGCCCACTTGAAAGCACGAGCTGGTGTCTGGGGGCACCAGTCGGTTAAGCGTCCGACTTCAGCTCAGGTCATGATCTCACGGTCCGTGAGTTCAAGCCCCTCATCAGGCTCTGGGCTGACAGCTCAGAGCCTGGAGCCTGCTTCGGATTCTGTGTCTCCCCCTCCCTCTACCCCTCCCCTGCTCATGCTCTGTGTTTCTCTGTCTCAAAAATAAATAAACATTACAAATAATAGTAATAAAAAAAAAGAAAGAAAGCACGAGCTGGAACTTGGCTCTGGAGCCGGGGTAGGGTCCCGAAGCAGGGAAGCCTGGTTCTGTTTCCGGGTGTGGAGAGACAGCTAATAGTCCCTATGGACTCAGAGCATATCTGCACGTTGGGGTGGTCCAGGAGCTGCAAAGCCTAGAGATCCCACTCTGCCAAGGCCCCTGCTCCCTGGAAGTTTCCATAGTGTCTCTCTTTTTTTTTTTGGTCCCAGGCTGAAATGCAGGTCATGTGGGATCTGACACCTAACTCCAAAGTGGGTTTTCTGAATGTCACTGGGTTTGAAATTCCAATAGGTATTAAACTGGTAAAGGAGAATTAAAAGCAGACAATTTAATTTTGCAAAACAAATCCACAGAAATTGCTGAAGGGCCTTGCCTTTGTTTTGGCAAAATGAAGCCAGATGGCACTGCCCACGGTGATGGCAGCCTCTTGAGGTGGCATCTGAGGTTCACGGCCTCAGAGCTAGGCCAAGCCTATTTTTCTTGGCATCAGAAACCTCCATGATTTAGCGGCTTTCCCCAGGAAACTTGGGTCCTCCTCCAGCTCATGATAACTATTCCACGTGCAGGCGGGGGCCTGAGGGGGGGTAGACAGAGGTGGTAGACGTGAGTGGACCCCCACTTGTGGGCAGCACAGTCCCCTCAAACTTCCTCTCCTGGCGGCAGTCCCCATAGTGGGGACCAGTTTTCCTTGTGGGAATGAGCCAACGGTTTAGACAACCAACTTTCTAGGAAGAGTTTTAAATTATGAGCAAACTCAAAAATTTTGAAATGCTTTGAACCTCTGGGGTTTGTGAATCTACTGTACTG
Organism: Puma concolor; assembly: GCF_028749965.1. NCBI lineage: Eukaryota > Metazoa > Chordata > Mammalia > Carnivora > Felidae > Puma > Puma concolor. Next base: position 128,703,307 of record NC_141667.1, read on the forward strand.
GGGGCTCAGAATTCTCCTCATGGACTCTGAGTCTGGGACCCAAACCTGTGAAGTGGAGGTTGTCTGGTATGGCTTTGTGCAGAAGCCCGTGGTAACAAAAACACAGCACTAACACTAACCCTTGCCCTTAAAATCTGTGACGCCAGGAGCATCAGGCAAGGGCAGAGAGCAAGGGCATGGGGCCCAGTTTACAGGCAGGAAATGGTGGGCTCGGGAGCCTGGCAGCTCACAGCCATCACCGATTTTCCCACTCACACCTCCGTGAGACTTATATCGTCAGAAAATAACCTGTACTGCTGACAGTGTAGCATTTTATTTATTCCAAATGAAGAGTATTTCTGTTCAGCCATAAAGATGGGAACATAAAATTAACAAAAACTACAAGGTAAATTTGGAGGCACTTTGTTTTACATTGTTACCAAGGTATGTAAAATATTTTATGTTGCCTCATATGGTCAAATACGGTACATTGTCACCATCAGTCATAAATCTTATCTGAAAATAACTCTTTGTAGGGGTGCCTGGGTGGCTCAGTCGGTTAAGCATCCGACCCTTGATTTCTGTTTAGGTCATGATCTCACGGTTGAGCCCCACATCAGGCTCTGTGCTGGGTGTGGAACCTGCTTGGGATTCTCTCTCTCCCTCTCTCTCCGCCCCTCTCGCCTCCAACAAAAAAATAACTCTTTGTAGGAAAGCTGCACATCCACATGTATTTGGACCTTGACCTTAGGTGGTATACAAAAATTATTTCAAAATGGATGAAAAATTTAAACGTCAGAGCTAAAACCCCACAGCTCTTGGAGGAAAATCTTTATGACACTGGATTTGGCAACGATGACTTAGATATGATGGTAAAAACCACAGGCAAAAAGTAAAAAAAGGTACACTGGACTATATAAAAATTTAAAACTCTGCATCAAAGGATCAATCAACAGAGAGAAATGGTAACCTATGGGATGGGAGAGAGTATTTGTAAATCCTATATCTGATAAGGGTTAATATCCAGAATATATAAAGAAAGTGTACAGGGGGAGTCTGGGTGGTGCAGTCCGGTGAGCGTCTGACTCTTGAATTCAGCTCAGGTCATGATCCCAGGGTTGTGGGATCGAGCTCCACGTCAGGCTCTACGCTGAGGGTGGAGCCTGCTTAGGATTCTCCCTCTGTCTCTCCCTCTGCCACTTTACCCTGCTTGTGTGCTCTCTCTCTCTCTCGCTCTCTCTCTCTCTCTCAAAAAAAGAAAGAAAGAAAACAATGCCTACAATAATAGGAAAAAATAACTCAATTTAAAAATGGGCAAAAGACCTAAGTAGACATTTCTTTTTTTTTTTCTAATTTTTTTTAACGTTTTATTTATTTTTGAGACAGAGAGAGACAGAGCATGAACGGGGGAGGGGCAGAGAGAGAGGGAGACACAGAATTGGAAGCAGGCTCCAGGCTCTGAGCCATCAGCCCAGAGCCCGATGTGGGGCTAGAACTCACGGACCGCGAGATCGTGACCTGAGTTGAAGTCGGATGCTTAACCGACTGAGCCACCCAGGCGCCCCAGTAGACATTTCTTTAAAGAAGACGTTCAGTTCAAATGACCAACAGCACATGAAAAGATACTCAGTATCAGTAATCATTAGGGAAACGCACATCAAAACCTCAATGAGCTATCACCTCACATTCATTGGGATGGCTACTATTTTTTACAAAACAGAAAATAACAAATGTTGGCAACGATACGGAGGAGTCCAAATCCTTGTGCATTGTTGGGGGGAACGTAAACTGGTGCAGCCACTATGGCCGCCATGGTGGTTGCTCAAAATATTAACCATAAAATCACCGGATGATCCAGGAGTTCCCCTTCCGAGTATATTTCCAAAAGAATTGAAAGCAAGGAATCAAACAGGTATTTGTACACCATGTGCAGAGTTGCATTATTCATAATAGCCAAAAGGTGGAAGAAACCCAAGTATCCATGGACAAATGGATGGATAAACAAAATGTGGTGTATTCGGTGGAGTGATACATTGGAGTATCATTCAGCCTTAAAAAGCGATGCAATTCTGACACAGGCTACAACATGGACGAACCTTAAAGACATCGTGTTACGCGAAATAAACCAGTGACAAACGGACAATTCCTGTACAATCCCACTTATATGAGGTCTCTAGAGTAGTCATAGAAAGAAACACAATGGCGGTTGCCAGGGGCTGGAAAGAGGGGGAGTTTTGTAACGAGTTTAGAGTTGCAGTTCTGCAAGATGAAAGGGTTCTAAGATTAGGTGCACAGCAATGTGAATATACGTACCACTGTGAATTTCACATTTAAAATGGTTGAGGTGGTAACTTTTATATATTGTACACTTCACCACAATGTAAAGGCAGATAACTGTTTGCAGAGGGAGAGTTTTCTTTTTCTTCTCCCTCCTGGGTTGCTATCAGATCTGCATGGAGTGTTTCTAGGCGCCAGAAACCACCTAAATTCCCACAGTTTTTTTCCCCCATGGTATGTTACAAGTCTGCCTTTGAAGACACGCTAATTTCAACATACACTTTATTCCTAAACTTTAGTTAAAAGTATTTATGCTAGGCTTTTACCTCACTTAATTAAAAACAAAAAGGCCATGTTTGATGTGTGTTACGCTGTGTTTGAGGCCATCTTTCCTAGCCAGATGCATCCTCTAAATAAGACCAAGCTGTATTACTTCAATGTGGGTTCTTGATGGAAACAGAAAAGCAGCCATAGGCAAGTCCTTTCAACCAAGTGAAAGCTGACCCCTCATAAAGTGTTAAATGAAGACGGTGGCTATAGAGCAGGCATGATGATCCCCATTCTACAGATGAGGACACTGAGGCCCAGAAAGGAAAAGCGACTTGCCCCAAATTATGTCCACAGGAAAGCCAAGGCTGGCTCCCTATGAGGGCTCTCTCTCTCTGCCTTTTGGACCCTTGCTGCTTTGGAGCCAGTGGGTGGAGGTGGAGGGAGTGCACGCTGGCTAAGAGCCAGGATGCCTCCTCCTTCCCTGAGCCCTTGCTCCCCAGGCAACCTAAGGGCTGGCTCTTAGTTCCGTGGGGAAAAAATAGGTCAAACTGTAAGGGAACTGGTGGGCCTACAGGCACCAGCTCTGTGTGTCCTGAACACCCCACCCCAAGGTAAGAGCCAAGAAGGCCTCAGAAATCCCAGGCACCCCATCCCCAGGCCTGTTCCAGGCACTGGTCAGGGCTCCAGGGTTTAGCTCATAGGTGAGTCCTTATTATGGGATTTAACAATAAATAAAATGGATACATATTATGCATTTAGCACAATCGTGAAATCAGTGAAATCAGGCTGGGTAGTGGCCCCTGGAATGGGGGGGAGGGCCTGGGTGGCAATGGTGGCAGTTCCCGAGGGCCTTCCCGCTGTCTCTGGCTCTCGGCAGGAGGAGGCCACCCAGGTCTACCGGCCAGCCCAGCCTCTGCAAGGGGCCCAGCCGGCACTCTGGCAGTGAACACAGAGGGAACGAGCAATCAGGGCAACCCCGATAGCCATCTGCTTCCCACCGGGGCTCAGGCCAAGAGACCGGTAGCGCTGGACAAACCCTGGTCACTCATTCAGTGAGCCCTCTCATTAACCAACCATCACCTGGTGGTTAGCCTTCTTATTAGCCAAGAGCATGGGGCGGGGGAGGCAGACGCATCTCTGGAAACTGGGTACGGTCTCCCACTTTCCTCCACCAGGCACCGTCCCACGTCCCACCCTACAGAGTCAGCACAAACGTCCCCTCTTCCAGGAGGCCTTCCCAGGTGTCCCCCACCCCTGGCAGGTTAGATGCTCTTCCTGGAGGTTCGTGGTTCTGTGCCCACCCCCCCTCACAGCACCTATCTCTATGAGTTACAGGTGCTCTTTGTCTTACGGGAGAGCTCAGTGGGGGCAGGGAGCAATCAGGCAAGATCAGAGTAACATGGTAACTGTGGCCATAGTCCACTTCCCCTGCATGAGGTCCTGGCCTAGGCTCTGCGCGTTGCATGCATTTCCTCTCCTGCTGTCCCCCCTCCCTGGAGGGCACCCGCGGTACTCCATTTTACCGGAGCCGACTCGGCTTCTCACCCATCCTCGCTGTGCACTAAGTCTGTGTCCGTGGGCAGTTTACTTACCCTTCTGAGCCTGTCTGGCCCAGCACCCATGCTTGTGACCACCGCTCCACGGGGCCTCCTGCGCTGGCTTCCTGCTTTATCTCCACACACGCACAATGAGTTTTGAGGTCCTCTGGTGAATGACTCCCCCATGCTTTGCCCATCCTCTCCTTCCCCCTCGGAGAGCAGGCCACTAGGTTTGTGGGTGCTGCCACCTGGTGGCCACAGGCCACCGGGACATCAGTAGAGTGGCCTCCGCACAGTTTGGCCGGCTGCTGGAAGCCCGTGCCTCTCTCCCGAGCACACTGCCAGCCAGGCGGCAGGAGCACGTTTGCAGAAGGCAGGACAGCTGGACTCCAGAGAATACCACCTTCGAGGCCCAGCAGCTTCACGATCAGGCCCAAGAGTGCCATGGAATGGGTCCCAGTCCTGGTTCTGCCGCTTCTCAGATACGAGACCCTGGGGCTAGTTGACTAATTGCTGTGGGCCTCAGCTGCCTCATCTGTCAAATACGTAACCTTGTCCTCCTGTGTTAGGGCCACATGCCCCAGGCCATAACTTGGAGAGTCTTCCTGGAGCACGCCCTTTTAATTTCATTATCATTGAAAATGGAATTTATGTTAAATGCGTGCAAATTAGGTATTGCACTCCAAAATTATGTTCCTTTAAAGCAAAACCTGGGTCGGGGCACCTGGGTGGCTCAGTCGGTCAAGCGTCCGACTTCGACTCAGGTCACGATCTCACAGTCTGTGAGTTCGAGCCCCGCGTCGGGCTCTGTGCTGGCAGCTCGGAGCCTGGAGCCTGTTTCGGATTCTGTGTCTCCCTCTCTCTGACCCTCCCCCGTTCATGCTCTGTCTCTCTCGGTCTCAAAAATAAATGAACATCAAAAAAAGAAATTTTAAAGCAAAACCTGGCCTTCTGAGAATTTGGGGTTTGTGCAGTCTGTTGGTCTGCTCCTCCAGCGTCTCTCACAAGGTGCATCTTCGCGGTCTTCTGCTGTTAAGGCTTCTACCACGAGCAGCCCTCACGTACCAGCTTTGAACCATGTCTTTGACACTTGGCGCCTATCTCATTTAGCCCTCACACAACAAACTGTCCTTATTTCACAGAGCAGAAATCAGGTTCAGAGAGGCCAGGTAACTTGTCTGGGGTCACACACACACCTGCTATAAGAAGGAACCAAGCCTCACACCAGAGCCTGTGTGACCCCAGAACTCTCGCCTGCCCGCCACTGTAGAAAGCCCTGGAAACTGTTGTTCTGTCCCTGAGTTTTCCCAGGAGCACACGACAGAGACATTTGCTCACTGAGGTACACTCCTCGGGGTCCCGACACCAACTAGAGAAGGCCATCCTGGCCAAGGGGGCCAAGTAGAGAGAAGCCAGCACTTGCTCTCCCCCTGCTCTCGCTGTCCCCTCAGGAGACTGCCAGCCAGTGACGAACAGGACTTCCTGTTCTCCTTCAGAAGACACAGCCCAGGCAAGACTTCCTCGTACTGATGGATTCCCTGGCTGTTTCAGTTCTCTTGCTAGGGAATGCTCTGAACCAAGGTCCTGAGGGCACAGGGGGCCATGAACACATCTCTTCTGCCCACCTACTCTCCCATGCCGGGGCTGGAAGTGTGGACAGAGCCCTTCTCTCACTGAGACATGGTCGCAGGGTACAATGGGAAGGCGGTGTCCCATCCCCAAGGAAGGAAAACTAAGACCCAGAGAAGGGATAGGACTTGCCCAAGGTCACAGAGCAAGAGGTAGCAAAGCCCCTGCCCGGATTCTGCCTATTGCGCACCGCCCTGGGTTCCTGACAGGAATGCTGATATTCTGTGCGGATCCCCATGGGGACAGGCCTCCCCCACACACACCTGGCCCAGCTCTGTGCATGCTGGAGCTTAGACAGCTAGTGAAGAAGATGCCTCCAGGGAGGCAGCCTGGAGTTAACGGTTGGTTCCCCCCAGGGGCAGATACAGTTCCCATCTCCGGAGGACTTGGTTTCCTGGGGGAGCCCTCGTGCTTGTGTCACACTGGCTGGGACACATGGGGACAGATGACCGTTTCGAGATTTTCCTATTTTCCTTCTTAGTTACTAAGCAACCAACTAGAGTCTAAATGCTCAGAAGAGATAAAGCAGACGAAGCACTGAATAGTGCCCAGAGGGGCTTGGCCCCCACAGTGTGGCCTGCTGAGTTCTCAGGGGCTACAAGGGTCATTCTCGAGGGGAGAGTAAGCGAGGCAGATCGGGAGACCAGCGGGCTGTACCACCCACCTGGATACCCCCCAAGAATCCCCAGGATAGCCCAGGTTTGATGGGAAAAAGAGGAAGGATTATATGCTGACGCATTCTGGGGCCTTGGGCCGGGCACTGCCTCTCTTAGGGCCCCTGTTACCCCCTGTATACCATGGGCACCTGTCTCTTGCCAGCTTGGGGGGTACAGTGAAGGCAGTATGAATACACCGGTGGACACTGGGTCACTTCCAGGATGGCCGGGGCTCACAGTGCTGGGCAAGCATCTATCTCAGTCTCTTCCATGCTGCTCTGGAAGGCCAGCAGAGCCCAGGAGGGGTGAGCATAGAAGATGGCCTTTCTGCTGTCCTGTGGGACAGGCCGCCCACCATGAGCAGCCCTCACCCCCATCCTCTGAGGCCCTGCCCTTCCCGAGATATTGAGTGGACTGCTCTGTCACCCACAGCCCTCTTGGCCACCGCCGGCCCATCTGTAACGCTCTCCTCGCACTCTCCCACATAAGTGGGGGCTCCCCTCATTGTCTCTCTGTTCAAAAAGCCTCTCCTTTCTAACAAGCCTGGGAGGCCTTCACCCCACACACCCACACACCCCCACGGTTGGCAGCAGAGAAAAGTAGCAGCACCAGTGACTGGTGCCCTGGACACAGCTCCCGGGGTGCCTGGGGACAGGCTGCAGACCCAGGCAGTGTACTGAAGCCCAGCGGGGAACCCCACCCCCCAGGGGCCAGGGCTAGCAAGGATCCCAGGCTGCGGTTTCTCAACCACTCAGCGCTAGGGTTGCACTTCTGCAATGGGAAATCACACGTACATTTTCCTTCCTAACGGGAAAAAGGAAGAAAGCAGCAAAACTGATGAATGTTCTGACGTATCACATCCCCAAACCGCAGCCTTAAGTGCCAAGCCAGACCTGCCCTGGCAGGGACCCATTTGCTCCTGAAAGCTCATGGCTGCCGAGTCACAGCCAGAGGTGCCCCTGGCGGTAAGGTAGGTGGAGGGGGACTTGACACATAGCCAGGGGAGATGGCCCGGGGCTGGGCCGCGGGGGTAGGGGGGGAGCAGAGCCCCTGCTGGCTACTCACCAGGCACGTATCTCAGTCTCTTTCTGCTGTCTCCTCCCAGAGACGACATTGGTAGGGCTGGGTTCTGCTTCCCCAGAACAACTGGAGGGACCTGGAGATGTGAGGGCCTCTTCCGGGGCTCTGCGCTGCTGGGGGATTTCTGTCGGCTCTGGAGCGCGCAGTGGAGCAGAGAGTAATGTCTCACGAGCAGCGGTGAACCCTCATTTCTGAGGGATTTTCTCAGGGTCTCTGGGATGTGAGATCGGGTCCTAGAAGTGAACTCTGAGTTTCTGGCCTGGCCTGAGGACTTGGATACCCCTCTTGGCCATTCTGGGCCCAGCTTGTCTTTTGTAGTCAGGAGGTCTCCTCCAGGCTGGGGCCAGAGCGGGTTGTGGATGGAGACATGTGTATGTCTGTGCTTTAGGGAAAAGGGAGGGGCCTGAGGGGCCAGAGTGGAAGGTCTTCACCATGAACCTACTTCACCCAAAATGCAGAAGGGGTGGAGGGTCCCAGATTCAGACCACCTGTGACAGGATTCCAGCCACCCCCCCCCCCCCACCCCGCTCCACACACAGCCCTTGAGCTCTAGGCTCACATTTGCCGCGTACCTAAACTTGGTTTCACATGATTTTCTTTTTTTTTTTTTTTTTTTTTTTTAAAAATTGAGGCTGCTTTATTATTTTTTTTTTTTCAACGTTTATTTATTTTCGGGACAGAGAGAGACAGAGCATGAACGGGGGAGGGGCAGAGACAGAGGGAGACGCAGAATCGGAAACAGGCTCCAGGCTCTGAGCCATCAGCCCAGAGCCCGACACGGGGCTCGAACTCACGGACCGCGAGATCGTGACCTGGCTGAAGTCGGACGCTTAACCGACTGCGCCACCCAGGCGCCCCTCACATGATTTTCATGTGTGAGCATCTCTTCATTGAGCCATTTGTCAAATGTGCCCCCAGACACATGTGGCCAGGCCCTGTTTGTACAGGGCAATGGGACACTGGGCAACAGGGAGGCTCAGACCACAGCCTGCCCCTGGGAATTCTCAGAGACAGAGCAGGAGGGCTCAGGGAAGACAGGACGAGGACCCACATAATTCTGACGTGTAATGAGAAGATAGATTGAATGGCGGTGTCCGGAAAGGGTCAGAGGGCAGAGACAGGAAAAGAGCTACATAGAAGACGCCACATTGCAACGGGGCCTTTCAAGAGGAGCGGTATTTGGTCAGGGTTTGGGATGGAGGATACATTCTTAGCAGAGAAAAACCTGTAAGCAGTCTGGTGCCGAGAAAGTGTACAATTAGTTATTCAAACCCACTCATCCCCTGGTTCCCAGTGAAGGCTCTGGCAGGTTCTGGGCCATATGGGGTTGGGGGATGTGCCAGAGAGTTTATATTCCTCAAATGCATGCAGGAGCAAAGCCGACTATTGTAAGTAGCCTTACTGCATGTGCCAGTGACATTCTAAAGGACAAATGATCAGAGATGGAGTTGCTGGAACAAAGGATGCGTGCGATTCACACTGTGGCCGCCTTGTTACTTGGCCTCCACACAGCCCCTGTCAGTTCTTTTTTTTTTTTTTTTTTTGAGCGAGAGAGAGAGAGAGAGAGAGAGAGAGTGCGCGCATGACTTGGGGAGGGGGGACAGAGCATCTGAAGAGGGCTCTGTGCTGAGAGCAGCAGAGCGAGCCTGATACGGGGCTCGAACTCACAAACTGTGAGATTGTGACCTGAGCCGAAGTCAGGTGCTCAACCAACTGAGCCATCCAGATGCCGTGAGCCCCTGTTGGTTCTTGAGTGACATCTCTCATGGCTCTCCACCTTCTCCATCAGGATCTGTCCTCTGCCCATATAGTGAGACATTCATGCCCAAAATACACTTGGCATGGGGCCAGGCCCATAGAAGCAACTTGGAACATGCTAGATGTTTTTCTTCATCCTCTGGGTCTCCAGGGAGCCTTTCTGGTTCCCCCAGGAGCCAACTGGGCTTCCCTGTTCTGTCTCTCTCCATAATTCCTGATGCAAGAGGCACCTGTCTCCTCCCCCAGCTGGGTGTTCCGGAAATCAAGTTCTAGTTCTCCTGTTGCCTGTGCTCATTGCCAGCAGCTGCTCAGTGCCTGGCTCAAACAAGGGCCCAGCAAGGGTATTTTTGTGTGATGGTTGGATACGAGGAAGGTGTATCCTGTCTGTCTGTTCTTCCCTCCCCTCAAAACAGGGCCAGATTGTCTCCAGATGTCAGTAGGCCACCGCCATAACCACACCGCAGAAGCTGGTATCCCATATACCTTACAAAGACAAGGAGGGGCATACTGACAGTACAGAAAAGAAAACTAAAGCTCAGAGTGGATGGGCGGTAAGGCTGGCTCACAGAATATGATCAAGGTGACACTGAGATTAGAACCAGTGGGGCTGAGGGGCGCCTGGGTGGCTCAGTCGGTTAAGCGTCCGACTTCGGCTCAGGTCATGATCTCATGATTCACGGGTTTGAGCCCCATGTCGGGCTCTGTGCTGACAGCTCAGAGCCTGGAGCCTGCTTGGGATTCTGTGTCTCCCCCTCTCTCTGCCCCTCCCCCCACTCACACTCTGTCTCTGTCTCTCAAAAATGAATAAACGTTAAAAAAAATTAAAAAAAAAAAAAAAGAACCAGTGGGGCTGAACTTCCACACCAGCTTTAGCCTTGGTGTTGTCCTGGCTTGAGCAGGATGACCGTGTCCACACTCCGTGCTCTGCTCTGTTGGGCTGGAGGGGGTCCAGGGCCCCTGAGCCGGGCAAGCATGTCTAGGTTCAGGGAGTCACAGAGGTGTCAGGCTCCAACCACACTTCTCTGTCTGTGTTCCATCCTTCCCAGGCTCCCATCCACAGAGAAGCCCCTCACGGTCCTGCATGTGAGCCTGTACCACCCCACGCAGGACCCAGACACCTTTGCCAACGTCCCACCGAAGCTGCAGCATGACACCAACCCGCTGCTGGTGGGGCGGGGCCCGGAGGCCCACCTCCAGCTGCGGCTCCCGTGCCTCTCCCGCAGACACCTGTCGCTGGAGCCCTACCGGGAGAAGGGTGGCACTCCCCTGGCCTTCTGCCTGAAGGCCCTGAGCCGCAAAGGCTGTGTGTGGGTCAACGGGCTGACTCTGAGGTTCCTGGAGCAGGTTCCACTGAGCGTGGTCAACAGGGTTGCCTTCTCCGGCATCCAGATGGTGGTCCGCATAGAGCGAGGCACCTCCCTGGAGGCCTTTGTCTGCTGCTTCCATCTCAGCTCCTCGCCCCTGATTCACAGGCCCCAGGCTGAGGAGACTGATGAATGGGAAAGCAAACCCCAGGAGCAGCCGCCCCCAAGTTCGGGGCAGCGAGCTCCAGATCACCCGGGGCTTCACCACGGCCCTTCCCATCCAAGCCCTGGAGGAGGAACAGAAACACAGCTCCAGGAGCCCCCAGAAAGTATGCTCTGCTAGCCCCGCCAGCGGCCCAGAGCAAGGCTTACCTGAAATAGAACTTGAACTCTTGTAGCTACATCATGTGAGGCTGACAAGCAAGACGGGCCTGGTAATAATGAACAGATTCTGCAAACACGAACAGCCTGGGCTGGGGGAGCACCCTCCATGGTTACAGCTACGTAAAGGAACGGGAACTTTGTATACGTTAGAGGCCCTGAGGGCTTCTGAGAGCCTTTCTCAGCCTTTCCCCACATTTCCCCCGGCCTGTCTGCCTAGGAGTTACTTTATGTGGCTAATTTCGTGAGCCGCTTAAGAGCTGGAGTCTGAGGTTGCACGAGGAATGCATGGACACATGTACCAATTACGTTCGTGGTAGCTCGGGGTTACCTTGGGCTTTCTAATACCCACAGGCACTCAGGGCTTAGGGAAGCCTGTGTTTAATAAACTGTAAGTATTTCATTAAGCTGGCATGCCCAGTAGGATTCCCTGATCGCCAGACGGGGTGCGTGCACGCCACGTTGTCACGCAGAGGCAGGGGCGGGAAATACAGAAGAGGTGTAAGAGGAAATTGGAAAGGTGGGGGCTCACATTTCTGGAAAGGATGTGGGCAGAGCTCAGGGTTTCCTGGGGGCGGGGAGCTGGGGGCTGGGCCTGCCGGGAAACTCACTGTCACACGGTCATCCTCACACTCCCTCCCTCTGTTATTTCTGGATCAAAGCCTTGCTTGGCTGATGGGAGGGCAAGACCTCCAGGGAAAGGTGGCTTCCCAGAGCAGAGAAATCTTTCAAGACTAAGTCCGTGAGGGTGGGGGGAAGAGGTTGTGGTAAAATTCAGCTCAACGGTAATTTTACTCAAAGTGGGTCATATACCAACGGGGGTGGGGTGGTCTTTCCAATATAAGGGACTAGTTAGTAAGCCATGCAGGTTAAGGGTGGGACAACTTCTCAGTGAACAGAGGGGCTGAGCACAAGTACCTACTCTCCACATCATCTCCATTCCAACTCCCCAGTGGGGGCTTGCAAGCATCATTGAGAAACAATGTTCACCCGTGCTGTGAAGGGAGGGACCTACAAACTCAGATGGCCATCATCATCTTAGACCATGCTCTAGGATACTGGAGACACTGAGCCTGGCAAGAAGATTCAGCTGGTCTGCCAGGCACTCCCTGAGCGTCCTCTCCATGGGGAAGACAGCAGTGGGCAGGAACCAGGCCTGTCCTGGCTTGGGAAGCTTCCCTTCTAACGGGGAATAGGACAAGTACACTCAGATTACAGCAAAAGGCAGAGGAGGGCAAGGGCTGTAAGAAGAAGGGGTGTCCAATGCTGTGAATGGCATGTGGGGGCCCCCCAAATGGTCCTTCACTCAGTTATTCAACAAACTTTCACCAGATGCTATGCAAAGCCCCAGGCGCAGTGAACTAGGCTGACAAAGTCCCTGCCCCCAGAGAGTTTACCTGGGCTCATGAAAGACCCCTGTTGAGGAACTAATCACTGAATTATTTGATCACCCCTGTTCTTGGTGCTGTAAACATTGTGTTCTCTCTCTCTTCGGGCTGGTGTTAACATTAGTTCTACCATTAAGTGGCCATGTCTGGTGAGTGCTTACGTGTGCTTAGCCCTCTGCTAGGAGCTATGTGCCTTGCCCAGCTGACTCCTCAAAACACTCAGATGGACAGTGGTGTTAACACATCGTACACCTGGGGAAATTGAGGCTTAGAAAAGGTATCTTGCCCAATATCATGCCACTTACTGGCTGTGTGATGTTGGGCCAGGGACTTAGCCTGCTCTTGGTCTCCATTTCTCCCTCCGGCAAGTGGGTAAGATAACAGTCACCATTCACTGGTGATGTTATGACGGTCTTAGGAGCTCATAGTGAAGCATCTGTCACATAGTAGGCACTCAGGAAGGGTTAGATACCATCATGAAACCTGACAGAGGGAACGTGATGGGTCCGTACCCAAGGGCTCACCTGCAGTCTGTGATTTCCTGATAAAGGATTTTGCCTTTGCTGCAGCCCTGGTGGGCAGTCAGGAGGGGGCTTTAACCTGTTCCTTGCACCAGAAGGCCCGATATTTAGAGTTTGTTGGATGGGAGACACACGGTCGGGGCTGGCAAGCAGAAGAAGCCGTGTGCTGGGCGGTCTGATGAAGCCCACTGTTTTGGAGCTGCCTTTGTATTTCACGCATGGGTTCAAAATGCAGCGATGATCCCTCCGGAGACCAAAACGTTCGCCAAACTGTGTATAAGGGAGCAGATACAGAACAGGGAAGCCACAACCTGGAGACCACACCTGAATTTCAAAGGCAGAAAAGAGGAAGCCGGCTGGTGGCACGCTACCCCAGAGTCCCAGGGGGCAGCTCCCGCTCCAGCACGGAACCTCTACCACTCAAGGGGTCCCCTCCCCCCCGGAAGAAAGTAAACCCTAGCCGCTGGGGGTCTATGAGAGGAAACGAGTTACCTCCCCCATGAGGAGTGGGAGATTCAGAGGGAAGTGTCTGGGAGTCCCTCCGGGCCCCAAATGAAGTGTGCAGCAGGCTGCAGGATGCCTGCCAGACACGAGGCAGGAGGGAGCCCAGACACGTCCGGCTCGTTGTTTCGGACTCTGCTGATTCACAAACTCTCCTTGGAAAACTCACCGCTTGCCTCGTACCAGGTTGCAGGGCAGCAAAGCTCCGCTCCGTGCTAGATTCCATCTTTCTTGACCAGAGAACCATTTAAATCACCAGGTCCCTGCACCCACCCGCATTTGCACACTTGGCCTGCACAGGCAGCCTGAGCAGGTTGGAAAGACCCTCCCAGAAACCTCCTCTGCATTCTCTCAGCTCCCACACTCAGGGCAGTGCGCGGAGGCGAGGGGGTACATGTGCACGCACAGACACGGGCCACGCCCACCCGCTGAGGCGGCTCCAAGCCGGGGCTCTGCAATCGGGTGCTGCCTGGGTTGGAATTCCTACTCCACCGTTACTAGCTCTGTGACCTCGGACAAGTGAATGAATGTCCCTGTGCCTCTGTTTCTTCTTCTGGAAAATGGGGAAAGTGACAGCCAGCAGTGGTGGTAAAATGAAGCAGTGCATATAAAGCACCTAGTGTGGTGCTTGGCGCATAGTAGGTACTCAGTAGAGTAAGCTTTCACTGTCCAATTCGGTGGAATGAATTGAATGCGGGTTGACACATATACTCAGCATAGACACACATGCGTACGTCTGCTACAAAGGGCTACAACAGTTAGCCCTAGAGCACTACGATTCTCTGAAGGCATGTCCGGAAATCTAGAAATCACCCCTTGTGCCCTTTAAGACATTTTAACCTTCACATTCCTCTGCTCTTCCAAGAATGGGAGTCTCCCCAACCTGTCTGTAAGTGGGACACCGTAACCTCCCGAGCCCCATTGAGAGGCCTGAGAAAATTAAAACTTAAAATCTTAAGTTATGGGAAACTGAAACCTAATCAAGCTTAACCAGCTTGTTCCGCTTCTGTACAATTGCTTGGCGCGCCCATGTATTCCCGATCAATCATTATTGCCTGGCACATCCGTATATTCTTGATCAACCATTGTTACTTGGCACATCCGTGTACTCCTGATCAATCATTGTGATACCCGTACCCCCGGTTGTGGTCTGACCTAAAGGCAGGAACCAATCAAATACTGTTAAGTGTCCAACTTTAAACACCAACCAATCGCAGCTCTGTAACTGTGGAAAATTCCTGATTTCCCCATGACTTGTGTGTACCTGTCTATAAAAGGGGTGTAAAAACCTCTCTCAGGGCCTCTTGGCGTCACCGGCAACGAGGGCGCAGAGGTCCAGGTTCGAACCTGCAATAAATGACCCTTGCTGCTTAGCTTTGACTCTGGACTCTGGTGGTTCGTTTTCGGGGGTCTCTTAGACTCTGGGCGTTTCACCATTTCCAGGGAGACCTGAGCACTCCACATAAATGTGCAGGGCTCTGAGGCGTGAGCAAGCATGGTGAGGATGTGATGGCAGGACAGCAAAACCGTGGCTGTGGCCGGGGGCAAGGAAGGGCACCGGACACCCCAATGCTGTCGCCGTAGTTTCTGTGTCTGTCTCCCTGTGAGACTTAGGCTCCACACAGATGAGGACCACGGGTGGTTTGCTGTTGTGTTCCAGGGGGCCGTTGGGGAGCTGGTCAGAGAATGGATGGACAGACAGACGGGCAAGGTGAGTTGTTAAGGCGTGAGCGAGGCAGGTGAGGGCATGGCCAAGGTTTGTAGTGGCAGGAGGAGAGATGGGTCGGCCAACTGGGGCAGCAGGGGCTGAAAGCCGTGGGCAGACAATAAATCTCTTCCAGCTCCGGGCCTCAGTGGGGAGAGCCCAGATCCTCCAGCTGGGGCAGAACACAGCTTGTGCTTCTCTCTGGGGCTTGAGCCTCTGCAGCCCAAGCCAGCCAGGATGCTGCATTTTTGAGATTCTGTGAGATGACTGCTGGGGAAGGTCGACAGATGTGACAGGTCCCCATGTGACTGAGAAACAGCTCTCAGCACTTCCTAGAGGCACATAGGTACCTCCAGGAGACCCTAGGAGGGGCTCCAATCACTAGGAGTCTTGAGTTGGACCGGCAGGATGGAGTGTGGGCCCCCAGCCCCCCACATCTCCTTGGATCTGGTTTGATACCTCTGCTCCACGCCCATATGATGGAGGCCACCCTCCACAGAACCTCCTCCCCCAGACACTCACTAGGAACACGCTGCCTCCCTAAACCGACACCCCACCTGCACAGACCAGAGCTGCTCCTTGAAGGGATTCCCTGTGGCTTGGGAAGCTAAGATATCACACTGCTGAAGGCATCAGTATTTCCAAAGAAAGGGCTGGACAGGGTAACGCTTACCCTGCAGGAGTGAGTTTCATTGTAGAACGAGCAGCATTAAACGTTTCATTGTAGGCCAGGGGCGCCTGAGTGGCTCAGTTGGTTAAGTGTCTGACTCTTGATTTCTGCTTGGGTCATGATCTCACGGTTCGTGAGTTCTAGCCCCGCGACGGGTTCTGTGCTGACAGCGTGGAGTCTGCTTGGGATTCTGCCTCTGTCCCTCTCTGCCCCTACCCTGCTTGTGCTCTCTCGCTCTCTCTCAAAACAAATAAATAAACTTTAAAAAAAGGCTTCACAGTAGGCCAATGAAGAAAACATGTCCCTTTCCCCTCAAATGGATAGTCACTTCATAAATGTATAAAGCAAGACATAGTCAAGTGGCTGGTTCAAGGTCTCCCTGTGACTAAATAGAGCTGAGACAGGATTCCAACAGAGCTAAGAACGGATTCTTTGCCTAACAGCCCACTGAGCAGCTAGGCTGCTGTCAGCAAAGATGTGTGTAGAAGCAAGTAAGCCACAGGCAGTGTGGACAGTTCATCACCACCTCCAGGACCTTCCCCCACCCCCAAACTGGGCTGCGGAGGGGAGACTATCTACTCTATCTACTGTGTGAGCTCATTTCTTCCTCGTCAGCTTCTACCCCATGGCACCTGGTGATGCTGATGCTGCCATCGGGTTAGCTGGTCCCCAACCTGGACCCTCCAGCTTCCTGTCGCTGTGGCCGCCCTGCCCACATTCCGGCGCGCTCTGGTCGCTGGCCGGCACACGAGGCCCAAGCCTGTGCAAGGCTCTAGGTGTGGAGTAGACAGACCTAGCTCCTCCGCCTCTAAGTGGAGATGCCAAGTTAATGAACTCTATTCACATTGCAGGGCTGTGATCCCTCTTACCTTGAATGTGAACTCACAGGCGGATTAAAGTGAAATAAAACCTACCATTTGAATTACATTCTCAGCTGATTGGAAACATACATTACCTCCCTATGACCGGGCCGTGAGAAGGGAAGTTATTATCTTTCTTTAGAGTTTGTAAACTCTTTATGGCTGAGGCAGCTTTAAGCCCGCTGGGGGAAGAAATGATCCGGGAATAAACTGCTCTCATTTACCTTTGTTTTCCAATCACACGCTCCAGTGGGAACAAAACATCCTAAGTCAAGGGATGTGGGAAGCCAGGTGATCCCCAGCAGAAGAGTTTAATTATTTTCTTCTTTAAGGACTTGAGTTGAAAAGGCTTTAAAGTGTCGTTTGGTATGGGGCTTGCTCCGCAAAAATGTGCCCTCCCCCGATAATGCCAGCCTTCCCTGAATTGTTACTGTTCTCTGCCTCTTCTTTCCAGGGGAACATAGCCTCCATTTCCCCCACAGTGCCTACCTTTTTAAGGGGCACTGGCAGCTACAGTGCCCAGCTCCAGACCTTTGGGAACCAGGAAGGAATCTGAGAAGGGGCAGATTTGAATAAAATTCAAATCACAGTCCTGGAAGGAGGCAAAAGACCCATGGGGTCTGGAGTTCTGAAGGGGGGGCTTTCTTCCCCACTCTGTTATTTCTCCGATCCTCTGTGTTACCTAACAGAGAAATTACACAGAGCAGGTACCGGAGCAAAACCATCACGACGTCCAGGCTCTGAGCCAAGCATTCAAACTGCTGGAAGGAGCCCCAGCTGAGACATCTGCCTTGCTTTCCTTTAAAGACACAGAGGCAGGGGGTAGGGTGTGGGGACTCTTCAGAATAAAGCAGAGACAGGGAGGGGCGGGCGGGGGGGGGGGGGGTTCCCAGGGAGAGCTCAGTCAGGCAGCCAGCCACGGGTTTCCTTTCCGTAATTTCTTCTCTGAGGGATCAGGACACCATGATATCATTCCTCCATTCATATGCAGCTTTCTGCACTTTGGATCCTATTAGGTCACCTTGCCTGGGGGGAGGGAGCGGCGGGGGTGGGGGGGGAGGTAGGAGAGGGTGCATAGCAGGATCCAGTCAAGAAAACAAAAACCACTGTAAGCATTGCAAAAACATAACAGGCCACGCACCTCAGAAATCAGCAAGAGCAGAAGTTGCTCCCACCTCTGGGGCTGCAGAGTCAACCAGAGCAGGCATTGCCAGGCACAGAGCTAGAACGAATGTCCCTTGTCCCTGCAGAAGCTGGGACCTTAGGGTCAGAGGCCATCTGGGGGCGGGGGGGGGGGGGGGGGGGTAGGCTGGAGCCAAAGAGGAGATAACACCTGCCGCTCCAGACTCTCTCCCCAGCGTGAGGCGCTGAAAGAGAGGGTGACATATCCTGGCTGCTCCCCTCACCCACCCCTTGCGGTTCTTATCGGCCGAAGGCAGGCAGAAGGAAGCTGGTGAGCAAACCTGGGGAATGCAGTCTGCAGGGTGGACTGCCCCCCCCCCTCCGCCCTGGTAAGCAGAGGAGAGAAGGGAGAAGGAGGGTCTGAGGGCAAAAAGGGAGAAGGGGGCCTGGGCCACCAGAAGGGGAGAGGAAAGGGGGCATGGCCTAGAGGGCTCCCCTGCCTGGGGGCCTCCTGGAGGCAACAGGCGAGCACAGACCCCCTCTCCCACACGTCACCCCAACCACATATCCTTTGGCCTCTGTAAGAAAGGAAAGAGGAGGGCACAAGAGGACAGGTACCGACAGTGAGGTCCAGAGAAGAGCCAGGTGGGGCCGTCCTGGCCTGGGTCACGCAATCCAGCCGGGGCTCCTGCTGTGAAAACCCCTCTCCCCCCACCTCAGAGGCAGGGCAGCAGAGGAGGGTCCAAATCCCCACCGCTGTCCACTTACTGACCCTAAAACTTGCCTCATCTCCCAAGCCGCCGACGCCCAAGTACAAAACGGGAATGCTGTCAGTACCCGCGCCCCCTCTGTGCAGACGGAAATGCACACATATGTGTAATGGAACTTAGCATGCACGCCTTGGAAACCCTCAATGACTGCCGGCCATGAGTGTGAACTGCCACCACCCATCCCCAAACGTTTCTCCCTCCAGAAAGCTTTCCTGACTTTTTCCAGAAAGGAATGGTCAACCCCCAAGCTCCAAGCCTGTTGTGGGACACTCAGAGGGGTTTCCAGGCAGTGATCCATGGTATCAACCACATGGTATCTCCTCAGCTGGGAATACGTGTAGTTGCCGTGTGCTCCGCCCTGCCAACATGGCCCCGGGCAAGGCAGAGACCAACTCCAACGAGTCTGCGTCTACGGATGGGACAGCCACCCGGCTCCTCAGCAGGGGTCTATTGACTGACGACTGCCAAGAAAGTGAGCTGGGACAAAGAATTTGCCTGGGGTGAAAGCAGGTCTTCGGGAATGAGCTTTGAGCAGAACCTCATGTCACAACAAAGCTGCTGGTTTAACAGGTTAAAATGGACTTTAAACAATTAATTACTCAGAATGAGAAGAGGCCAGGGTAAGTGGTTTGTTCCATGAGTGCCCTCATCTTCTCTATAGGACCCTAACCCCAGGAGGCAAGGACAAATCCAGCAAGGCCCTGCAGGGCTCACACCCCTGATTCTTCTACTCTCTGCCAATAGGTTTTCCCGTTTCCAGATGAGTCCTATGTCTATGGTTCAACACAAGAGCCCAGCCCCCCACCACCCAGAAACACATGTACGAGGTGCGGAGCTCCCAAACTTGGACCTCTGCCCCAGGGAACACTGGAAGCAAGCAGGCTGCATGCTTGATGTCAGAGGTTTCCAGAATCATCCTGGCCCTCATTACTGAGGAACACATGGTCCCCTGTAGACACTTGTTGGAGGCCCAGGAGGGAAGCTAATAATCAGGGGGCTCCATCTTTCACTTTTACGTTCCTCTTCCCCTAGGGCTGCGGTTGCTGTGCAGATTTCAATTTGAAATGTCAGGAAAGCCTCATGTGGTTTGACTTCTCCTTCTCCATGCCACTCCCCATCTCGCGCACGCGAGCGCACACACACACACACACACACACACACACACACACTCACACACTCACACACTCTCACGCACATGCAAGCCTCTGGGCTCTGTCTAGCACCCCGGGTAAGGTGTTGGTTAGAAATCCCCAGGGTCATTATGAGCTGTGAGTTTTGCTTCTCAGTTAAAGAGAAAATACTTCCACTTGAGACTCGCAGCATGCTTCACAAAACCAGGGTGAATATTTTGGCTGAGCTCAGGGAAAAAACCAGAAGCCAAGGAGAGACCTCATTACAGGAATGGTAGGAGGCATTCGGAGGAGGCCAAATTCAGAGTGTTCTGAATAAAGCAATGCCGTATACCCTGCACACGAGGGCCTGGGAATGCTGGAAGATCTAAGTCTGATGGACAAAGCAGCAGGTTGAGAGAACGATGCGGCATACCGAGAAAGTCACCAAAGGCTCTAGAGACTTCACTCTGCCAATCCCTACAGTCAGTCAGGGGCTGGCAGACGGTTAACCACCAGCTCTCTGGGTGGTGGGAGACCTCTGATTGTGTAGTGTTTGCCGATTTCTGAGTTCCGTGATGGAAATTCTCCCACCATCGTCAGTTTCAAGGTATCAGGGTGACACCACTGAACCTGGAGCTGGAAAGAGATGTGCAGTAAACACACACAGATAGCACTTCTGCACACAGAGAGACTGGATGCAAATACCCCAAGAGCACAGATATAGCCAAATACAGTAAAATAATTAGGAAACTGTGAGTTTTTATTATTTAACTTTGTATTTAATGTAACTTATTCAACACTAAGTTCATGTGCTTTAATTTTCTTTTTTTTTTTTTAATGTTTATTTTTGAGAGACAGAGACAGAGGGTGAGGGGGGAAGGGGCAGAGAAAGAGGGAGACACAGAATCCAAAGCAGGCTCCAGGTTCTGAGCTGTCAGCACATAGCCCGACGCGGGGCTCGAACTCACGAACCGGGAGATCATGACCTGAGCTGAGTCAGATGCTTAACCAACTAAGCCACCCAGGCACCCCTTTGTGCTTTAATTTTCAGTGGTGGCTTGTTTAACAATCGGCTCTTATAAGACAGTATGGGACCCTCTTAGCACACCACCATGTGGAAAAAGTTCCAGCACCTGAGAACGGTGGGCCAGAGAAACAAACAAACAGATAAACAAACAAACAAACAAACATGTGAAAGTGCCTTGAGATGCATATGGTGCCTACACAGAAGTGCTGGAGAGGTCAGGGTAACCACTCTAAGAAAACAGTATGGTGTCTGGCCATTTTAAAAGTGAAGTCATTTGTATTTATAATGTTAGATGTTTCAAATAACCTTATGAGGATTTTAAACCGTCCCATGCTACAGATGAAGAAACAAAAGCGCAGGGAGGGGAAAGGCTCCCAAATGCACTCAGCTGGTAAGTGGGGGACTCTTGCCCTTCTCCTCACCCCCGCCATCCGTGCACCCCTGGTGAGAGGAAGCCCACAAGCTCTGGCTGAGCTTGGGTTGTAGAACCCCACTGCCGATGCCCGCCTAGCAGATGCCACGAGACATGGTTCACAATTAAAGTGCTGTGCCTGGACCCTGTAATCGGTCCCCTGACTTCAAACATGCCCGCAGGTATTAGCTAAGAGGCTGTGCTCATTTCTTTCCTGGGATCTCACTCTCAGAGCTCAAGGAAGTACAGGTCGCCTGGCATTTAGAAGTCACCGTCTTTCTGAGAAGGGAGGAAAACACAGCTCTCTAGGCCCCACCTCATCTCCCTGCCCTCTTAGACGCTGGATGTTGGAGTTTCTGGTGAACTGATCAGCAGGGAGCAGGGAGACTTTGAGCTCAATCTCCGAGCTGTAGCCCAACCCCAAGGCCTCCAGGACCCCGAGATCAGGGCAGTGACTGGTTGGTCACCCAGGCTGTGTGCGAGCATTACCCGACAGCCCTTTGGGGAGCCCAGACAGGTCACCACCCCAACGTAGAGCGACGAGCATTGGATTCCAGATGGGATCAGGACGCTTGTTGGGGGCTTGGATCCCAGACCCCAAACTTACATGCATCTAGATACCAGTCCCTACAAAATCCTCTAGTGCAAAAGGGAGCCCCTCTCCCACTTTCCACCTTCTCCTGGCTTTGCTACTACAGCTCTGGCTTCTGGGTAGGACATGCCCCATTGCCCAGGCCACATCCCCCTCAATCCTTTGTCATTTCAAATCTCCTGGCATGTAGGTTCCGTATGCTTGGCTCTTTATGGCCGTTTGCAGTGTAATTCTGTTCCTGTCCTGCCATTCAATTTGAATTAAATATCAAACAGATGTGAGTCATTTTTTGCTCTTTTTAAAGAAAAAGTTTAATATTAGGGAGCATGCCCTCCTATATGATCAGGAAAGCCATTCAGAGAAATAAGCCCCTTCAAATTAAAAAAGAATCGCATTGGTTAACGTTAAGATGCTTTCAAGTGATACATTTCGAAGTGTTCAGGGAAGGTGTTTCCAGCAAGCTATAAAGCAGCCAGGAGAAAAGAGGAGAAGATATACGGCCACAGGCCGATGGGGAAATTGGAGCTCAGAGAGGGGGCAACCCCACCTGGGGAGGAAGCTCTAAACTTGGAGATGAGGTTCACAGATGATGGTGGGGGAGGCCATCTTCCCCCCAAGGGCCGGAGGGCTCTGCTCTCTGCAGCCTGTGTGGTCAGAGTAGGAGGGGAGTCAGCAGGAGCTCCATTCTGCTCAGAGAGGCAGCCTGACCTGGGTACCTGTTCCCCCTCCTCACACTCTCGTCAGTCTGGCACATCTCCCCCTGCCAGCCGTCCCAGGGGTGAGCGTATCTTAGAACATGCTGAATGGCTTAATCTCTTGGTCCCTACCTGCAGCCTCTTGGATAGTGGGATCTTGGGTCTGGGATAGCTCTGAAAGCCCAGAGAAAGCTATGGCTGCCCATTGGATACAGGAGCATGCGTAACACTCGCATAGAACCTCAGAAGCCCATGGTCCCCTGATTTAGACCGCGCCCCACCCCCAAGGCAGCCATGGCACAGAACATTTCATCACCGGGCACTTAGCCCACAGGACCACGGCCCCTCTGTCACCAAACAGGGATCTACATTCTCAAGCACCCATACGCCCAGCACTGTGCAAGGCATCTTCACGTGCTGCAGGAGCTGGTCAATCTCCAATCCCCTCTGGCTTCTTGGCAACACGCATGCCTGGAGCTCAACATTATTGGACCTGCCGCCATTCATGGCTAAGAGCCAGGGCCTCTCCGATGCTGGCTCAGGCACTGAGTGTTTCCATGTGCTCCTTTTAGTCGCTGCACCTAAAAGGCAGCTCTCCAGCTCCAGCCGGCTGATTGCAAATGACATTTCCATGTGGCAGGGAAAAGGGCCAGAATGCCTCTGATTCCAGCTGGTTCTGGACACCCTGGACTTGGAGATGAGGCTCTGCACACCCAACATTTGCCTGTAGGGATGATGTGCAAATGCCCAGAGACCCTGCTCTGCGGGGAGCACGAGGCCCTGCTGATGAGAAACAGAACCAACACTTCCTAGAATTCCGCAGACAAAAGAGAAGGTTGAGTGGAGGGATTTAGAGCAAAGGAAAGCCTAGACTTTGGAATCAGACAGTCAAAGTCTGGAGCCTGGCTCTACCTCTTACTAGCTCCGTGACCTTGGGCAAGAGACCAATCTCCTCCAGCCTCAGGGTCTCCCATCTATAAGCAGGAGCACTGCCTGTCTCCTGGGGTGTTTGGGGGGAATGAAACCAGATGATGCCTACGGGGTGCTGAGTGCAGTGTTTGGCTTTCAGTGAGCAGTCAGTGTTGGGAAGCTCTCTTTCTTTGCTGTTCCCCCCCGCCCAAGGGTGAACAGCACCCTGTCTGATGGTTATAGGGTGCTCAGAGGTGCATCAGAATCAGGCTTATCCCCGAAGTAGCCATAGTGATACCCACCGGAGGAGCAGGAGAAGCAGAGGGGGGAGTGTGAGTTACTATTTCCTAAGTCCTGTCTGCGGCGAAGGAAGAAGTAGGATGGGGGAGTGGAGGAAAGCAGCAGAAATATCTGCAAGCGGTTTTAGAAGAGGAATTGAAATTCACAAATCATTGCTACTACTCCAACTGCTATTCTGCATCTGTGGCACGGAGAAGGCACGGAGATCCGCTCTGAAAGCCCCAGGGTGGGGAAGGAGGTGCTGTCCAGAAAGGGTGAGGCCTGGCCCCTGCCCTCCTCAGACTCAGGACCACATCCAGATTCTAGAAGCACTCTGAGCGCAGGCTGGCAAGAGCTGAGTTGCTCAGAAGAGGTTCCTGGGAGCAGGAGGATGGAGCTATGCCTTGAAATATGGGAAGTATGTTGAGCAAGAGAGATGCCCACCCTAGGTGCCTTGCAGCATACCTGGCAGGGGTCCGAGGCCAAGGTAGAGGTAGGGGTAGGGGGCTCAGGGGGCTCAGTTTTAGCCCCCTCCATACCTCAACCTACACAGTCACTTGTGGCAGCCATTCATTTGTGCTTCACTAAGAACAAGAGGTCCCAGGGCGCCTGGGTGGCTCAGTCGGTTGAGCGTCCGACTCGATTTCAGCTCAGGTCACGATCTCATGGTTTGTGAATTCAAGGCCCGTGCTGACAGTGCAGAGCCTGCTTGGGATTCTTGCTCCCTGCCCCTCCCCAATGCTCTCTCTTTTCTCTCTAAAAATAAATAAATGAACTTAAAAAAAACAAAAACAAAACATGATGTCCCTTCTACAGTGCTGCTTAGGTAACCCAGCCTTAGAACTCCTCACTGCAGTGAAAACCCATTTCTCGCACCCTACAGCTAGAGGCAGCCGTGTGCTGGTCAGAGCCCTGCGGACCCTCCCACCCCTCTTCAGAGACCAGGGGATCATGCGGGGTCCTGATCTGTGCCAGAGGCTTAGCCCCATTTCCCCCAGGAAGCCCAGAACACCCTAACCACAACCTCACGTGGGTGGCCACACTCACTGTGATGACCCTGCTTTTATGTCCCCCCACGGTGGCCAAGCTCCAGTCACAGGCTTTTCTCCAGCCTTTGAGATCCCATACATCCTGTCCTGGACAGACGACACGGGGTCTCATCCTAGCGGGAACTCGATAACTTACACATACTCATATCGATCTCTGTTCTTACTTAATTTTCGTTTTAAATTATGCATTTAAATATTGAATGACAAGTATATTTAAATGAACAATTACTTGCATCTTCCTCCAGTCTTCCTTGAGGTACACATTTTCCACACATTGTAATCGGGGGGCATAGACTTGTCTTCAGTCGTTTCCTGGGCCTTTTACATGGTTTCACACTCAACACAGTGATCTGTTTGCTATTTGGTATTACGTCAATGACATACCTCAGTCTGCAACCAACTGAAGGGCATTTTCATTGGTTACATTTTTTGTTGTTGTTGTGCTGTGTCTAAAGTAATACTCTAAACTACTCCTAAAATGATTTTCCTTTTGAGCACTTCCCTTGGGAACGTTCCCGGGAGCTGGATGGTCAGTTGAGAGCCGAGCGAAGATTGTGGGCTCCTCACAGACCGAGGGTATCTCCTCAATCGGCCAACACAGCAGACTTCGTTCCTAGGATGCCCATTAAAAAACTGAGGTGGGTGGGTGGGGGTAGGCCTCTGCCCAGATCTAGTCAGTGTACCTCCCCGTGCCATTTCTCAGGAGGCCTGCTCCCTCCAGGCGCACTCTGGATGGACGGGGAGCCCCAGGTACCTTCATTCGCACAGTGAACGGCTGCTGGTGGAGATGCCCCTATGGCAGCATGGGGAAGCCATAGGACGAGGAAAGCTCCTTCTTTGGCCTCTGGAACAAGCCCCCAGATGGCTGTCTCAGACCGAGCCCAAGGCGGCCTCCCCAGCCCTTCCAGAGCCCCTTTAAGCAAGGGAGGGCATGCTTTGTGGCTCTTTAAGCCCTTCAGAAGATGTGAAAATGGGGGCAGGTCAGCCACGTGAAGAGCTGGCTACAACGTGTAAACACCGCCTCAGGGCGCCGCTAATCTTCCAGGTCAGGCCCTGGTGCCACCAGGCGCCACTCTGGGGCGCCTCTCGCCAAGTCGCCTGCGTGATCTTGTGTCAGCGGTGGGCAGGCACAGGGGCCCCGGGACCATCCGTGGGACGGTTCGTCGGCACCCCTGTCTGCCCTGCAGGGGCCCGAGTGCCCTGTCCAGCCTTCCCCACGGGCAGAGCCACAGCAGCTGCCGGGTCACAGAAGCCCCGGGCTCACAGGCATCCCTGGCCCCCAAACGTGCCCCTGGGCGAGGTGCACGGGGCTAACCAGAAACACCTGTGTACATGGAATTTCCTGCCCCAGTTCAGCCTTCATTTCCTCCGCCAGTAAAAACCCAAGGCGTGCAAAGGTGAAAGAAACCAGCCAGTCAATCACCCAGACGACGGCCACCAGGGCCGCAGAGACGGGACTTTCTAAATTAAATTTTAATTCCCACCCGATGGCCTGGCCGCCACGGCCATGATTCAAACCGTGCAACTGGCCGCCTCGGCCAGGCAGATGCCCGCCCGGGTCCTTGCAGGAATTAACCTCCCCCCCGGGCCAGGAGATGGTGGCGTCTGCCCTGGCCCTCGGGTTGTGGAATGAGACCCTAAGAATGAAAGGGACCCCTTCTCTCTCGACCTCACTGTGCAGCTGCAGAGGCTGCCCAGCTGATTAGCTGCTCACTGCCCAGGCTGTTTGAATTATTAGGTGCTGGGGAGATCAGAGCCCACTGGTGACTCAGGGACATTTACCAAGACGACATCAAAGCCGGAGGCGCCGGGGTCCAAAGTGTAGGATAACGGTCAGGGCCCGAGGGTCTGCGCTCTGTCCTGGCCCAGCAGGTTTAGGTGAGGAGAGAGTCATAAAAATGCCTCCGTTTTTCCAGAACATTTTTCCAGGGGTTCCTGTTGGCGAGAGGAGGCGGGGCTTGGGGCATGAAGAAGGGAGGTAGTGAGCTGCCCGTTTTATGGCCAAACCAACTGAAGTGGTGTCTGAGATAATGACTTGCCTGACCACACAGCTGGTTGTGACCAGGTCAGCAGAGAACATCACCGCGGATGGAGTCCTGCCCCCCTGCCCCCATCTCAGCCAGCGACGGGAGAGGGCAAGACAGTGGCCTTGAGAGGCAATGCTTGTGGCCCAGCTCGGGGCCTTAACGAGTTACTTCTTTCGGCATCGGACTCTTGGTGCCTGAACTGGGAAATCATGACAGTCCCTCCTCTGTAAGATGTTGGGGAACAAAGGAGTGTCCAGGAGGTTGCTTTACCCTGACGAATGTGACAAGCCAGGGGACCAGATGAGGCAAATGATGTCTGTATCTCTACCCGTGGGATGCCAGTGACAGTCACCATGGGAACAGAAGTGAAGACCCTCTTTTCAGGAGTGCCCAGCCCCATTTGGGACACCCCAGGCCCCCCTTCCTGTTCAGCCTTGTGCAAGCCGCACATGCCCCTGTCCCTATCTTGCCTGATCGGTCTCCTCATCATGGGTGGGGGGAGGGGGTTCAAACACGAATGTGCATCACTGGTGACAGCAGGTGAGCCAGGGGATGGTGAGATCAGCCTACGTCCTCCCTAGACTCGGAGAGCCAACTGGGAAGAACAAGGCAGGAGGCAGAGGACCAAGGGCTGGAGGCCATGACCAGCTCCCCAGCAGAGAGCTGTAGAACATTCATCGGGAAGTGGAAACCATCCCAGGTTTTTAATAGCTGCCATCTGCCGTCTTTGTAAAATAGCTTTATGATTTTAAAAATAATATACGCTCGTTTTAAAATACTACAACCACACACCATAACATAAATGAATCATACCAACAGCATTGAGCCCAAGAAGCCAGATACAAAATAGTTCATGCTGCATGCACAATCGCATCTATATAAAGAATATAAAGCTGTAAAGTATGTAAAGGGAATCTATGGTATTTAAATCAGGACCTGGGTCATCCTGGGGGGAGGGAATGACTGAAAGACGACACACGGGGCTTCTGAGAGGGCTGCTGATATTCTGTTTCTTGATCTGAGCACCGGTTTGCACAAGTATATTCACTGGGTGAAAACCCACTGAGCTATATGCCTACAAACTCTTTTTGGACATATGTTAGATCAGTAATAAATTTCCTTAAAATAAATGAGTGGGTCCATGGCCATGCTGTGTGTACAAATAAATAAATATAAAACACCCAGGATCCGTGTAGAAAATGCGGTGGTTTCCTTATTCCTGAAAAGAGAAAACTTGGAAAGAGGTCACTTATCATCCAGAATTAATTTCCTTTCATATGTTAGTATTTTTCATTCCCACCTCTTCCCAGGTATGATGTGTGCTTACGTGTACATTTAGTATTATTCTTGTATAAAAAATTATATGTGCAACTTTTTTCTTCTTATTATCATATTGTAAGGATTCTGGCACACATCCTAAATCACTCCTAAAAGCCATCTTTTTTTTTTTTTTACTTTTATTTATTTTTGAGAGAGAGACAGAGCATGAGTGGGGGAGGAGCTGAGAGAGAGGGATACCCAGAATCTGAAACAGGCTCCAGGCTCTGAGCTGTCAGCACACAGCCCGACACAGACTTGGACCCACGAACTGGGAGATCTTGACTTGAGCTGAAGTCAGGTGCTTCACTGACTGAGCCACCCAGGGACATCTTTAGGATGCTGTAATATGTCACCGTTAGGGCACATCACGGGCTCACCTAAGTATTTCCCAACTGCAGTGGATTTCGCCCCTCCCTCAGGGGGCATTTTGTAATGTCTGGAGACATTTTTGGTTGTCACAACGCAGGGTGGGGTGGGGGTGGCTACTGGCATCTAGTGGGTAGATGCTTTTAAACACCCTACGATGCCCAGGACAGCTTCCACAACAAACACTCACCTGACCTCAAACATTGACAGCTGAGGCTGAGAAAACGTGTCTCTTTATATCCTTATTGTTACACCTATAGGCTACTTTCAGCTTTTCCTGTCACGACTGAAGCAACAACACACCTTCTAGGTAAACCCTCCTGCACATGTCCACCTCCTTGCCATCAGCTTCTGTGGGCACGCTCGATGCTAAGGCCACTTGAAAGAGCTGGGCTATCTTCCAGAACGCGGCCTCAGTTGAGACTCACCACCTGACCTTTCCGCTTCTTCTGGAGTGACAAGCTAGAGCCTTTTAGCCTTTAGAGGGTCACAGACCTGCCATACCTGGGGATGTTCCTCTTCGCCCGCCCGTCCTTTCTGACTATGGCTCATCCGCTTTCTCTTAAAGATTCCTGTAAAGGCTGTCCGCATCCCTGTCCCCTCACCTTGTTCGTGTCCACCGCTCGGGGCACCGCAGAAGGCTCTGACCCTCACTGTTCCCCTGCGACTGCCTCCAGAGTTCTATGACATCAAGGTAGATTTTCAACGCTCACCTGCCGCCGGTAAGCTCCCATCCCCCATCTCTCTTAAAGATTGCAAAAGACGCCCAAGCCCGCCACCCCTCAGGGTCCATCCTCCCAGGGCTCCGAGTGACACCAGCCTTTCTCACCCAGGAGCAGAGCAACTTCCCGCCGGGCCTGCTCGCCTGAACTGCAGGCCCATGTTTCCGACTGAAACAATGTAACTTGGCCTCTTCCCGGGGCTAGAAGATTTGAACCTTCCAGAGTCCACCCTTCCCTGGGTGAGCTTTCTAAAACAAAAACTGTAACTGGAGTGTGCACACTGGCTTTGAAACCTGATTCAGACAAAGCAACCTTGAAACAAAAACGTTTGGGGACAATGTGGGAAATTTGGTTGTGAACTTGGGATGACGTGTGAGAAATTACTGTTAAGTGTGTGAGGTGTGATAGCAAGTAAAAAGAAAATCCGAATTTGTAAAGGAGGCACACTGAAGTTTCTAGAGAAGATGGCTTGATTTGCCTTCAAATATTGTTTTTTTTAATTTTTTTTAACGTTTATTTATTTTTGAGACAGAGAGAGACAGAGCATGAACAGGGGAGGAGCAGAGAGAGAGGGAGACACAGAATCCGAAACAGGCTCCAGACTCTGAGCTGTCAGCACAGAGCCCGACGCGGGGCTCGAACTCACGGACCGTGAGATCATGACCTGAGCCGAAGTTGGATGCTTAACCGACCGAGCCACCCAGGCGCCCCTTGCCTTAAAATATTTTAGCAAAGAAATACATTAAGAAAATTTGGAGAAGCATTCATAATTGTTCAGTTTAAGTATGGGCTCCTGGTTCATCACACTCTTCTTTTCTTCTTACGGAATTTTCCATGCATTCAATAACCCTGCAAATCTGACCACAGCACTCTCCTGCTCAGAATATTCTGGTATTCTCTACTGCCTACAGGATCCAGTCTGGACTTGTAAGGGTGTCATTCCAGTGCAAGGGATCAGGCCGCTTTGCATCCTGCAGCCTCCCCTCCCCTCATCTGGCCCCATATTGACTGGTGATCTTGTTCACGGCTTGGAGAGCTCAGGTCCCAACCACATCCTGTCTGCCTAAAAAAAATACCCATTTCTCAAAAGTCTCCTCAAAGTGTCCTCTCATTTTTGATCTTCCCTGAATCCTCCAATCTATGACCCATCAGGCCAAGCCTCTGGCCCTCCCTCCACACCCCTGCCTTGCCCACCAGTCAACTATTTTATGGTGGCCAGTTGACATGTGTTCCCCAGCCGCACCCTCACCCCGCCTGGGACTGAGCTCCCCGAAGGCGAGAGCTGTGTCCTGTCCACTCTCACTTCCCAAGGTGCAGACCCAGCCCTGGGTCGGGATTCGGTAGAAAGCAGGGGAGTGAACGAGCGAGCCTCTTCCCTTCTTCGTCTTTCCGTCCTGAAGACGAACAAGACTTAGATTTGAGTTTCCAGGTTCAGCCTTTTTTTTTTTTTTTTTTTTTTCTCAGCTTTTCTCTGGATGGGGCATTATCAGAATAGTTTCTGAAAATGAGTCTTAGGAACTCAGAGTAGAAGCGTAAACCAATCTCAAAGAATATTTGAGTTGCCAGGCAACAAAAGAACACAAGCACAACTCTCAAATATCAGCCCAGCGAGGTTGTGTCATTGTTGGGTCGTTCTCTTTGCTAGTAATTTGATTACTTGCATGCAAGAAAAGACATAGTCAAGAAATACAGTAAAGTGCATTGGTCATGGGGAGGGGAATACCGGAATGGAGATCATGTACCACCGAGGAAAGAACAGCAAACTTGACCCTGGCACTGGGAGAACTAGGGAGAAAGAAGACAACGTGACCAACTCCAGAAGCGGCCAGAACCCCAAGTCAGCTCCTGACTCTGGCCTTTGCTGGAGCCCGGAGGGAAGCCTGGCTGGGCAGGTGCAGGCTGGAGAAGGACACGGGACGGGGCTCTGAGGGCTGGCCCGGAGACCGGCAGGCACCATCACAAGACTCTGGACCTCAGAGTCACGGTGTTGGTCGCAAGGTCCCTGTTCTTCCTCTGGTCCCAAGAGTGCCACCTTCAGATGCAGGCTGTGTAGTAGACTGGTGTGCCTGTCCTCACCAGGCCAGGGCGTGGCATGGCCTACTTTCCCTCATCACGGTGTGTGAAGTGGGCGTGTCCTGCCTCAGGAAAGCTTGGCCCACCCTCCTCTTTTGTTTCCTTATGTTTCCCAAGGAAGGCAGGTGGCCTGACCTATCCTTATGCATATCTGCATCCTAAAAGAATCCCCTGGATTACCCACATCAGAGACACTTGACAAGTCATGATGGAGGTCCACCCTGGTCATACTGATTCAACAAGCTTGGGAGCGTCCTGGGAAGGCACATTTCAGCAAGCTCTTGTGGTTACTTTTTTTTTTAATTACGGTAAAATAAATACCACATGAGATATGCCATTTTAACCATGTTTATTTTTCATTTTTTTTTTAATTTTTTTTTTCAACGTTTATTTATTTTTGGGACAGAGAGAGACAGAGCATGAACGGGTGAGGGGCAGAGAGAGAGGGAGACACAGAATCGGAAACAGGCTCCAGGCTCTGAGCCATCAGCCCAGAGCCCGACGCGGGGCTCGAACTCACGGACCGCGAGATCGTGACCTGGCTGAAGTCGGACGCTTAACCGACTGCGCCACCCAGGCGCCCCAAACCACGTTTAAATGTTCAATTCAGTGGCAGGCATTAATCACATCGACCCTGTTGTACAATCTTTACCACGGTTTCCCAAACTTTTTCATCACCCCAAACAGAAGCTGTACCCATTAAGTAGTAACTCCCCATTTACCCCAAGGGTCTGATAATCCCTAATCCACTGTCTAGGTCTATGAATTTGCCTATTCTAGACAGTGTGTGTAAGTGGAAATGTACCATGCATGTCCTTTTGTGTATGGCTTATTTCACTTAGCATAAATATTTTCAAGGTTCACCCATGTTGTCGTGTGTATTAGAACTCCATTCCTTCTGGGGCTTCTGAGTGGCTCAGTTGGTTAAACATCCGACTCTGGCTCAACTCAGGATCCCTCATCGGGCTCTGTGCTGACAGCTCAGAGCCTGGAAACTGCTTCAGATTCTGGGTCTCCCCCGCTCTCTGTTCCTCCCCCACTCATGCTCTGTCTCTCTGTCTGTCAAAAATAAATGGACGTTTGGGGCGCCTGGGTGGCGCAGTCGGTTAAGCGTCCGACTTCAGCCAGGTCACGATCTCGCGGTCCGTGAGTTCGAGCCCCGCGTCGGGCTCTGGGCTGATGGCTCGGAGCCTGGAGCCTGTTTCCGATTCTGTGTCTCCCTCTCTCTCTGCCCCTCGCCCGTTCATGCTCTGTCTCTCTCTGTCCCAAAAATAAATAAATGTTGAAAAAAAAAATAAAAAAAAAAATAAATGGACGTTAAAAAATAATTAAAAAAAAAGAACTCTATTCCTTCTTATGGCTGAATACTATTCCAGTGTATGGCTGTACCCATCCTTATTTTTTTTTTTTAGGTTTATTTATTTATTTTGAGAGAGAGAAAGAGAGAGAGCATACAAGTGGGGTAGGGGCAGAGAGAAAGAAGAGAGAGAATTCCAAGCAGACTCTTCTCTCTGGGCTGAGCCTGACTCAGGGCTCGATCTCACAACCATGAGATCGTTACCTGAGCTAAAATCAAGAGTCGGACACTTAACTCACTGAACCACCCAGGTGCCCCCATTCTTCCGTTGATGGACGCTTGGGGTTCTTCTACTTTTGGCTATCGTGAGTACATCGAGAGTACACTATGTGTGCATCGGCTCAAGCCCCCGTTTTCCATTTTTTGGGTGAATATACCCACGAATGGAAATGCTGGGTCACATGATAATTCTATGTTTAACTTTTCGAGGGACCCCAAACTTTTTTCCACAGCAGCCGCACCACTTGCCGTTCCCAGCAGCAATGAACACACAAGGGTTCCACCAACACTTGTTATTTTCCATGGTTTGATTAGAACCATCCTAGTAGGGGTGACATGGTATCTGACTGTGCTTTTGCTTCAGGTAATTCTCAAGCACGCTAAGTCTGGAGAGCTCTGCTGTATACGAAGGAGACGGGACATTCGTTAGAGAGAGATAGGGACTCACAGTAAACAAAAGGGGATTTGGGTTACTTTTCAAAGAGTGAATTTTCTTCTTCTTCTTTTGCAGACAGTTTCCTAGTGCTGAGTTCAGTGCCCATCAAGAGCACGTCACAGCAGTGAAAACAATGTGAAGGGTTTGGGGGTTCCCAGGGCAGGGGCAATTCTGGGAAGACCAGGGCAGGTGAGAATGACCAAGCTGGGGGAGAGCCACTCAGTGCTGGGGATCCACTCTCATTAAGCTTTTGCCAGTGAAAGGGATTGAGTCTGAACCTCTCTCCAGGGTCTAATGATTTTATCTGTGGGCTTTGTAGGATCACTCTGCCTTTTAGGAAGAGCTGCAATGAGAATTCAGAGCGGGAAAAGTGCCATGCAGCTTTTAATAATAATAATAATAATAATAATAAAAAGTGAGTCAGGAGTGGAGAGGCTAACTTCTCTACCTTCTCACCAGCAGTGTCCGTGGAACAGCTCTTGGTGGGCAAGATATCAGGCTTTGGGTTCATCTTGACAGACAGACAATCAGAGGGGTTTTCTCACATTCCAGGATTTAAGTCCAGGCCGAGTGAAAATCTCTCCGGAGGCAGGAGATGCCCCTTACGACCCTCCATCACCCTGATCAAGAAATGGCTGCCCATTAGCTGAATCTGGGAAGGGTCGAGTGGGATCCAGAGCTGACCCCTGAGCCCCCGTAGAGGCTGCCTTCTCCCAAACATCAAATCCTGCCAGAAGAAACACTCACCGCTTTAGGTGGGATTTCACTTCTTCGGCTACCCGGGGCCAATTAGCATAGCAGAGCTCTGTGGGTAAGCGCACCCTCAATGGGGCTTATGAGAGCCACAGTCAAGAGATCAAATAACCCCCTTGCTCTCTGTGCAGCAGGCCTGGACTCCATCAGAAGGACACGCCCAGCCAGCCAAGACATAACTTTGGTGCAGACAGCAGGGCAATGAGGCAAGCAATAAAAAGGCCTAATCTCTTAAGGCAACATGAATTGTTGGCGAGAACACAAGGGGGAAAGCAACATTAGCCAAGGATCATTTTCCTCTTGTTAGAGATGCCTGCTGACTGCTTGGAAAAACCAAAGTGGGAGAAAGAAAAAATCCTGCTAGCACCGGCGGGCGGCAAGCTGCCATTTACAGAACTGGTTTTCCCCACTTTGGAACAGCTAACCATTACTGAGTACCATTACTGAGTACCATTGATGGAGTGCTTCTTCGGAAAGCTTGCCTCAGCCCGTGATTGTGTAAGTGTCAGCAGTACCACCATCCTGTGCCAGTTGGGTTCAGTGCAAGGAACTGAAGTTGTTCTAGGTGTTTCTAGCAAAAGAGGGCTTTTGTGCCAGGAGTCAAATGCTTAGGAGGCTATGGTAAGGGCTGGAGGAGCTTACGCAAAGGAGTGACAGCCGGCTGTCGAATATAAGGATCCATCGCATGACTGAGACTTCGGGAAGCTGCTAGAGCTTCCACCACAGCTGCTGTCACAAGGACCTGGTGACTGCCTTTCCCGTCTGCTCCTAAACTCTCCACAACCAGGCTTGCCAGCCACCTCATCCCTGGCACTTAGAGGCCAGGCACCAAGGATTAGCTCAGTTCCTCCACACAACAACTTAGGAGATAGGCGACTGTCTCCTCGGAACTTCAGAGATAGGGAGCCTGTCTCAGAGAGGTTAAATGACTCACCCAAGGTCACACAGCCAGCTTCTGATAAAGTCAGAGTTGGCACTCGAGTCTGCCCAAGTCCATATTCTACACCCTCAGCTCCTGGCTATGACTGTGCACCAACAACTCTACGAGGTCCGGCAGTCCACACAGCACACACAGACTCGATGAAGCCAAAACAAATGAACACCAGCGGGGTGAGCACGGCTCGTGGCACAGCAATGGAGAATGACCGCCCGGACCACAATCTGGAGAGCTCAGGGAAGACGGCCTCGGGCCTGGGCACAAGTTGGGGCTACGGCATCTGTCTGCACAAGCGATGCTGTCCAGGCCTATCATGCATTTCCCCCCATCACACCCATCCTGTAGGATTTGGCGCAAGTCCTAAAACCGAGTTGTCCCAAGGTGAGAAAGCTTAGTGGTTTGTCAGTCCCAACCTCCCATAGTACACATGGGAAAACAGAGGTTCTAAAAGAGGAACTAACCTGTCAGAGGTAATTCAGATGTCTGGAATCAAGGGGAGGGCAAGCCTCAGGCCACTTTAGCATTTCCTCAACTTCGGGGCTAGCACTTTTTTTTTTTTTTTAATTTTTTTTTCAACGTTTGTATTTATTTTTGGGATAAAGAGAGACAGAGCATGAACGGGGAAGGGGCAGAGAGAGAGGGAGACACAGAATCGGAAACAGGCTCTAGGCTCTGAGCCATCAGCCCAGAGCCTGACGCGGGGCTGGAACTCACGGACCGCGAGATCGTGACCTGGCTGAAGTCGGACGCTTAACCGACTGCGCCACCCAGGCGCCCCAGCACTTTTTTTTTTAAGTTTATTTTTTTTATTTTGAGGGAGAGAGAGAGAGAGAGAGAGAGAGAGTGCAAGCAGCGGAGGGGCAGAGAGAGGCAGACAGTGAGAAACCCAAGCAGGCTCCATGGAGTCAATGCACAGAGCCCAATGTGGGGCTCGAACTCATGAAACTGTGAGATCATGACCTAAGCCGAAATCAAGAGTCGGACGCTTAACTGACTGAGCCACCCAGGAGCCCCTGGAGCTAACATTTAAAGGAGAACCCAAGCAATGTACTACAACTCAGTGCCCCTGGAATACCCTCTCACATCACCAAGAACCCTCCTGTCCACCCTTACTTGTCAATTTCTAAGATGGGGTAATGTTTTCATTCTTGATGGTGATAGTCACATGGCTGTATTGACCTTGTGAAAATTCACTGAACTGTTTCCTTATGGGCCGGTGGTTTTTCTGCATTTTTCTATATTATGTCAAACTTCAATAAGGAGCTTACTTAAAATAATATTGGCCAATTAGATCTATCCCAGGACCAGGAAACTATTCCGTGTTTTAACTGAAAAGCCTCTTCCTTCTAGTCTTAAGTGGCTGAAAAAAATCACATCCCGTGTTGCTGTCAACTCAGGATTTGAGTAGACTGAGAACATCAATGATCTAAGAAGGTTTGGAGGCTCTTTGTGACACCTGACACATTCTTCTTATTTTTTCTTTGGAAGGCAGAAACACACACACACAGACACATACACAAGACCTGTGGTAGGGACTTGATAGCTGTTCACAAACCATTTACCTATTCCTCCTGGGCCACCACTAAGCTATACTTCCTAGCTTCTTTCTCAGGTGGGTGCAGCCATTTGACTGGATGGTGGCCAATGAAATGCCCAAAATGGGTATAATCCCAAGTCTGGCTCATAAACTTCCCTGTGTGCAAGCCTTGACTACCTTTTCCTTGCTACCGGCTGATTGGAGAGTTCTCTGAGGCCCTAGAAGAAGGCAGAGACATCAAACAGAAGCAGCCTGAGTTCCTGTGACATCAGGTGGAAGAGAGCCATACAGGAGAGTCACCTGACCAGGAAAATCTATGGTGGGACACTGCACAAGCAAGAAAACAATTTTTTTTTTTTAACAAACCCTTCTACTGAGGGCTGACTCTCAATACATCACAGCAAGGGAGTTGCTCTGCTATGTAGGAAAGCCCGACGCAGAAGAAATAAACTTTCCTGTGTAAAGTAGTGAAATGTGTAGCTTATGTGTTACAGCAGTTAGCCTACCCTGGAAAATACAAGAGCGGTTTTGAAATTCAGCAAACCCTATTCTCCCCAAATCACGCCTACCTTCTCAACCTAGAGCCAGCCCCAGGGTATTTTTTAAAACCGAGAGGCCAAAGTGTAGTCCTGCTTGTTGCTTATTGATTCTTAATTCAGAAACAGTTATCACAGGTACAATTCACCAGTCCCTGGTGAGTTAGGGCAAGAGATCCAGGGGGAAAAGACTCCTTGTAATAAGATGTGAGAGTCGGCAGTCCTTTTTCTCTTTTAATTGTTCTGTCTCCTCCTTTGTTGACAGGGTTCAAAATGGCAGCATTCTGGGCCCATTCTATAAGGGACCAACAGTTCCATCCACCAGAGGGCAATACTATATAATAGCTGGTGCACATGATGGTAACGCAATCATCATGAAAAGGAAAATTGGAGTCAACATTTATGGAAAGGGACAGAATTGTGGAAAGTTCCCTGGGTGATGGAATGGGGGACAGTGAGGTAGGCATCTTTGCGATGCACGCTCCCCACCTCTATCTCCCTTGCAATTGTTCCAAGGACTAACTCTGCATTTTTCCTTCACGTAGAAAGTTCTTTAGTCTACCATATGCTTTCACTCATATGCGGAATTTAAGAAACATATGAAGAAAGTGAAGAAAAAAAGAGAAAAGTCAAGAAGACTCTTTAATTTTTTTTTTTTTTTTTTTTGAGCGGAAGAGAGCACGTGAGCATGGGAGAGGGGAAAGGAGAAGAAGAGAAAGACTCTTTAAAAACAAAGTTTATTTTATTTATTTTGGAGAGAGAACGGGGGAGGGGCAGAGAGGGAGACCGAGGATGCAAAGCAGGCTCCACAATGACAGCAGAGAACCCAGCGTGGGGCTGGAAGAACTCAGGAGATCATGACCTGAGCTGAAGTTGGACACTCAACCGACTGAGCCATTCAGGTGCTCTGAGGACTTAGCACATGGTAAACACTCATTAAGTAGCAATCCTTCATAGCGTTTGAGACTGGGATCAAGGGAGAGAGAGAGAGAGAGAGAGTGTCTTTTTTTTTTTAAATTTTTTTAATGTTTATTTATTTTTGAGAGAGGAAGACAGAGCATGAGCGGGGGAGGGGCAGAGAGACAGGGAGACACAGAATCTGAAGCAGGATCCAGGCTCTGAGCTGTCAGCACAGAGCCTGATGCAGGGCTCGAACTCACAAACCGTGAGATCACGACCTGAGCCAAAGCCAGACGCTCAACCGACTGAGCCACCCAGGTGCCCCGAGAGAGACAGAGAGAGAGAGAGAGAGAGAGAGAGAGAGAGAGTTTTAAGCAGCGTGGAGCCCCATGTGAGCTTGATTCCACAGCCCTGAGATCATGACCTAAGCTGAAATCAAGAGTCAAACATACGTTCAACTGACTGAGTCACCCAGGCACCCCAAGAAACAGACTCTTATCTAGAGATCACGCTGATGGTTACCAGAGGGGAGGTAAGTGGGGGGTTGGGTTGACTGGATGATGGGGATTAAGGACTACACTTGCTGTGATGAGCACAGGGTGAGGTATGGAAGTGCTGAATCACTATACGCCTGAAACAAATATAATGTTGTATGTCAACTCCACTGGAATTAAACATTTTTAAATTTAACAAAAAATTAAAATTATAAGTAAATGTTAAGTATGATCTTACATCAACATTTTTCAAAACCTTGACCATTTTCTAGGAAAATATATATTAGCAAAAAAATTCTCCAGCCGAGAGATCCAACTGTATATAGCAAGGAAAATTATACTAAAGCTACCTTCCACCAACACACTCAAACATGGAAAGCTGTTAGAAAACAAAGGCAGTGAGAAACAACAGAAATAAAAAGGTGTGTGAGGGGCAGAGCCCTATTCTGTTCTCTGCCGGGCCTGGGGCCTGCTAGAGTCTGTAAGGAAACAGCAGTTTTTCTAGCGGTACCCTGTGGTTTCCTATGAAAACCCAGGGTTGTGAGTTCTGCTTCCTGAAATGGAGAACTAGCTTTTTTTCTGAACCAAGCTTCTAGCTAAAAATAACTAGGGAAAGAAAAAAAAAAAGGCAGAAATATATATCTTTAAATGGTTTGATGGCAAGAAAGAGCAATGCAGGATTTCTAGAAGCAAGATCTCGGAGAGAAGGGGACCCCAGGAAACTGAGCCTGATATTTGGCATTCTTTTTCCCCTTGAGATATTGGCCCATTGGGACTTTCTGGTGGAAAAGGTGATCAGAAAGTGGCGGCTGAGAAGCCGAGTACAACTTTTGGCAGCCTCTCAGCAGGAACAAGAGCTGGAGTTCGAGATCTGCCAATCAGGAGGGCCACTCAGGCTTTTGGTCGGGACCCCAAAGATCCAGAGCCTAGAACGAGAGAGTCTTACTGCGGATTTCCTAGAAGAAAGAGCCAGAGGCAAAAGCTTGCATGCTGACACTTTTCTAAGAAATGCACTTGCAACGGGGGCTGGAGAGAGGACAAAAGGGAAGTGGGGAAGAGCAGGAGGAACATGGGTGCGAGGGAGGGCACCGTGAGCTCGACACAACACCAGGACTCTTTGGCACTCTCATTAACGTCAAGGAAAATTGGATCCTGTAACAGACCAGAGCAGGAGGAGACGTGGTGACCAAACATGAAGTGGTATCCTGGGACAGAAACAGTATGTTCGGGAAAAACTAAGGAAATCCAAATAAAGTATGGAGCTTAGGGAATGATCATGTACCAGTGTTGGCTCCTTATGTTGTAAATGCACCACTTAGTGCATTAGTGACATTAGTGACAGGGAACAGTGGGTGCAAGGTGTGTGCAACTTGCTGTGCTATCTTTGCAACTTTTCTGCAAACCTAAAACGAAGATAAAATTTTTATTTCATTATTTAAAAAAATTTTTTTAATGTTTATTTACTTTTGAGAGAGAGAGAGAGAGAGAGGAAGGGCCAGAGAGAGAGGGAGACACAGAATCCGAAACAGGCTCCAGGCTCTGAGGTGTCAGCCCAGAGCCCGACGCGGGGCTCGAACTCACGAACCGCGAGATCATGACCTGAGCCGAAGTCAGACGCTTAATCGACTGAGCCACCCAGGCGCCCCGATAAAATTTTTATTTTAAAGGAAGTAAACAAGTAGTTTATTTTTTTTTTATTTTTTTTCAACGTTTTTATTTATTTTTGGGACAGAGAGAGACAGAGCATGAACGGGGGAGGGGCAGAGAGAGAGGGAGACACAGAATCGGAAACAGGCTCCAGGCTCCGAGCGATCAGCCCAGAGCCCGACGCGGGGCTCGAACTCACGGACCGCGAGATCGTGACCTGGCTGAAGTCGGACGCTCAACCGACTGCGCCACCCAGGCGCCCCGAAGTAGTTTAAACCATAATAATGGGTCATGTGGGATTGCAAAAGTATACATTTAGCATTACTTGTAATTAAATCATACACATATTACATATTAATAAACACACAAAATTATATTATGTACATATTAAACATCCAACAGTAACAGAAAATGCAGGAGGAGGGAGGTAAGTGAAGACGTTCTAAAATCCTCGTATTATGCAGAAAATTGTAAAAATATTCATTTCTATTAGATTTTAATAAATCAAAAATGCACACTGTAATCTCGGCTTATCGCTAACAAAATGATTACTAAATGTGTAACTCACAACTAATAGAGAAAAAATAGAATAATAAAAGTGCATAATAGAAAAGAGAGTAAGAAAGGGAATGGAACATAAAAGAGGTGGAATAAATAGAAAATAAATAGTAAATTGCAATGCTTAGCCCCAAATATCAGCTCTAACGTCACATATAAATGATGGAAATGCTCCAGTTAAAAGTCTTAGTTAGAGTAGATTTAGAAATAATGACAACATTTACCAAATGCTTCTTTAAATACATACTTTATAAGGATACAGAATTATTAGAAATTAGTAGGATGGGGGTGCCTGGATGCCTCCATCGGTTAAGTGTCCTACTCTTGATTTCAGCTCAGGTCATGATCTCACAGTTGGTGGGATCAACCCCACACCACGAGGGTGGGATTCTCTCTCCCTCTCTCTCTGCCCCTCCTCCACTCATGCTCATGCTCTCTCTCTCTCTCAAAATAAATAAATAAACTTTAAAAAAAGTAATGGGATGGGGGCACTTGGCTGGCTCAGTTACAAGAGTATGTGATTCTTGATCTTGGGTTGTGAATTCAAGCCCTGCATTGTGTGTGGAGCCTACTAAAAATAAAAAAATAATAATAAAATAAAAATCTTAAAAAAATTAATGGGATGCAAGAGACATTCAATTCAAATAGTCACTAAAAGGAAGCTGGTTTGCTCAGTGGAATTTAAAACAAAGTGTTTCCTAGAGATAAAGAAGGATAATGCATATTAAAAGGGTCAATCTACCAGAAATATATAACAATTCCAAATTTGTATGTGCTTCAAAACAGGGGCTCAAAATATAAAAAACAAAACTTGCAAGAACTAAAAGGGAAAGGGACAAACTCCAATACATTTTTCTTGATGACATAACAAGGAAAAAAAATCAGTAAGGATTGAAAAGAATTTGACTATACAATAAAAAATGTTGACCTAACTAACATATATAGACTACTACCTCCCAACAGCAAAAGAATGAATTTACATTATTTTTGCAAGCACATGACCATTGGCCAAAATTGAACACATGTTGAGCCATAAGGCAAATTTCAACACATTTCAAAGAATTGAAACCATACAGAAGATACTCTCTAAACACGGTGGAATGAAGTTAGAAATCAGTAAATAAAATACAATAAAATTACCCCCCAAATTCTTAAAAGTTCAGAAGTTAAGTGATATACTTTTAAGTAAGTCATGGATCAAAGAAGACATCTCAATAGAAAGGAGAATCCTATTGAATAGCAATGAAGGCAGCATACTAAAACTTGTGTACTATGGAATAGGGTGCTTATGTCTCCCCAAAACTCGTATGTTGAAACACCAATCCCCAGTGTGATGGCATTCAGAGATTGGGCCTCTGGGAGGTCATTTGGTTTAGTTGAGGTGACACTGACAGAACACCCGTAATGAAAATAGTGCCCTTGTAAGATGAGAAAGAGACCAGATTCCTCCCCATCTTTCTACCATGTGAGGACACAGCAAAATGGTGGCTATGTGCAGACCAGGAAAAGGGTCCTCACCCAGCACCTTGATCTTGGAATTTCCAGCTTTCAGAACAATGACAAATAAATGTTTGCTGTTTAAGCCACACACATGTATGGAATTTTGTTAGAGCCATCTGAGCTGGCTGAGACATTGTGGGATACAGTAAACCTGGGCTTAGAGGGAAATTTATCCCCTGGAGTTCACGTAAGAGAAAAGAGGAAAGAGCGTCTGTCTCTGGTAAGTTAAGATAACGACAGCAAATTCGACACAGGGTTCCACTTCCCGGTTGATGAAGTAGCTTGTGGCAAGGCAATGCTCCCACTGACAAGACCTAGAAACAGCAGACAACATTAAAAAAAAAAAAAATATATATATATATATATATATATATATATATATATATATATATATATATATTAAAAAGAGTGTGAGACAGGGAAGGACAGAGAGAGAGGGAGACAAAGGATCTGAAGTGGGCTCTGTGCTCACAGCAGAGCCAGACACAGGACTCGAGCCCACAAACCATGAGATCATGAACTTAGCTGAAGTCAGACGCTCAACCAACTGAGCCACCCAGGCAGCCCATAAAAATCATATATTCTAAAGCATCAGAGAATTCTGGAGGCAATGGAGATTGAAGGACATAAGATTTCATGAGGGAAGACCTCTCACCAAATGACTGCAGAACACCAAATTCCTTTTGAAAGATGTGTATATATGGTCAATTCATTTTCAAGAAATATGCCAAAACAAACCAAAAGAAAGGTTTTCATCAACTGATACCATAACAACTGAGGACCCGAAGGAGACAAAACAAAGCTTGATTTCCCTGTCTCACGCTACACACAAGATTTGATGTGTCATAGATGGCAGACCTAAGTGTGAAAGCTGAAAGTATAAAGCTCTGAAGGAAAATATCTTCACGATCAGGGGCCAAAGATTTTGATAAAACTGTAAAAGAAATCATTGACAAAATGGACTTTGTCAAAAGTAAAAACACCTGTTCATCAAAAGACATCACAAAGATAATAAACAGGCAAGACACAGACCAAAAGAAAATATTTGCAAGATATATAACTAAGAAGTAATTAGTGTCCAGGACATAAAAACACACCTACAACTTAATGGTTAAAAGAACAAACAATCTTACTTTTTATGGGATATTTCACAAAGGAAGATATTTGAATGGAAAGTGGCAAGGATGTAGAGCAATCCAAACTCTTCTACTGCCGGTCCATCAAGAGGAGAATGAATAAACAAATCATGATATATTCATACAATGCAATGCTATTCAACAATAAAAACTTATGCAGTATTCATTCACACAACAAAATGCATCGATCCCTCAAACAAGAACAATGGAACATGAAAGAGATAAACTGTATTACGCCATTTTTATGAGGTTCTAAAACAGGCAAAACCAATGTGAGGTGAAACACATCAAATCAATGGTTGCCTCTGGGGGGGTAGAGATTCACTGGGAAGGGACTCAAGGGAACTTTTTAACATGATGAAAATGTTCTGATTGTGATAAAGGAGGCAATTAAAGTAGGGTATTGTTTGTCAAAATCACACAACTAAAATGTGTGTACCTCCATGATGCACATTTTACCTTAAAAATAAAAGAGCTATTAAAAATCATCATCATCATTGTTTTTATTGGTCAGGCCATACTCCACTGCCCATCTTCTAAAAATCATTTGCAACAGGTTACCTAAACCTACCAAAACTTCAATTCATAAGTTATGAGTTGCTAGATTACAATATCAGGACATAGTTGAGTATTTTTCACCATTGCTGCAATTATAGTTCCTAACTTCCTTCCTCAGAAAACAATTGGATTAGGGGTACCTGGGTGGCTCAGTCAGTTAAGTGCCCGACTTCAGCTCAGGTCATGATCTCAGGACTCATGAGTTCGAGCCC
Source organism: Puma concolor (assembly GCF_028749965.1). Lineage (NCBI taxonomy): Eukaryota > Metazoa > Chordata > Mammalia > Carnivora > Felidae > Puma > Puma concolor. The sequence continues at coordinate 128,747,079 of NC_141667.1, forward strand.
CACATAGGGCTCTGTGCTGACAGCTCAGAGTCTGTGGCCTGCTTTAGATTCTGTGTCTCCCTCTCTCTACCCCTCCCCTGCTCATGCTCTGTCTCTGTCTCTCAAAAATGAATGAACGTCAGAAAGAATTAAAAAAATAAAACAATTGGATTAGTCTACACCATAAAGAAGCAGCTTGGAAAAAAATAACTGATTTCACCAACATAAAACCTGTTTTACTTGTCAAAACACTTGCCTTTCTACATATTCAGATACTAAAATTTTAAGGTTTTGTTTCCTCCATATTTGATTTTGTGAGACAGATTCTGAAGTGTCAGATTTCTTTTGCCTACTTTTACAACCGATCTAAACAAAAAAAATCATTCTGGCTTATAGTCTATCTTCTGAGAAACACTGACAAAGTAAAGCTGTCAGGCTGGTGCTTTCCATGATTTATGAAAATTTTCCTTCCTTTGCATTTTCTCTAACACTGTTTTCTCTACAGCCACAGTATCTTATTTTTTCCTTTTATTGTTTGATATATGCATACATCTATCTATCTCTATTTCTATCTGTAACAGATTTTATAATGCAATTGATACGCTGAAATGCCTTGCATTTCCTTCTCTTTTCCCATTTCTAAAGAAAAAAAAATTAAAGACCATTGTGCAACATTCCTCATTAAAAAAAATCATCATCATCATCAGCATTACCATCAAGTTGGGGTGCAGTTGGGAGAAGATGCGAGAATCGCCAAATTTGATAATTGTCACAACTAGGTGATGAATACATGGGAATGCGTTACACTCTCCTCTTTACTTTGTAAATGCCTTAAGTTTTCCATAACAGAATTTCTTGTGAGTGAAGGTGAAGTAAAGAAGTTTTGAGACTTCTTTAAAGAAGGAAAAACAGGGGCGCCTGGGTGGCGCAGTCGGTTAAGCGTCCGACTTCAGCCAGGTCATGATCTCGCGGTCCGTGAGTTTGAGCCCCGCATCGGGCTCTGGGCTGATGGCTCAGAGCCTGGAGCCTGTTTCCGATTCTGTGTCTCCCTCTCTCTCTGCCCCTCCCCCGCTCATGCTCTGTCTCTGTCCCAAAAATAAATAAACGTTGAAAAAAAATTTTTAAAAAAATAAAAAATAAATAAAGAAGGAAAAACAGAGAATTAGTTGCTGGCACTAAGGGTAGTTTTTTTCCAGGAAAAATAAAAATGATCCGCATGACAGCATAGGTGGTGTAAAGGAGAATGAAGAACACCAAAAAGGGTAAATATAAATGAGTAGAACTGCACAAAATAATCCTAGTGATGTAGCTGAATTTAAAGCAGATGTGGAAGATTCATGAGAATAATGAAACGTTGAAAGAGTTAAAATATCCTCGGTTAAATATTCTGGGGTCTTGTAATCATTGGAAAGATAGAAAAAACAATTTCTTGGTAAAATGTCGAGGGCACATCTTGCAATATGTGTGGCAATTTGTTGTAACGGGAATCAGAAACTAATGTATCCACTGAGGACTTTTGCCCAAACTAATCTTTATCAGCATCATTGCAAAAGGCTGATGTTCTTCTAACTTCACCCTTCCCTCAACATTTACCAGTTATTTCAATATTCTACTAGAGTAGGAGAACTTCTCCCCCTCACCTTTATAAATGCATATTTAAAATGTATATATATGTGTGTGTATATATATATATGTATACACACACACACATATATATATAATAAGTATACATGATCATATGTGTATGAGATCTTTCTATTTTCAGTATGGACTTAAGAATCCCTCATACTGTCCCAAATTGAGCCCATGGGGTGCCCCCTCAAACTGGCCACTTTGCTCTTGTGACATGCCCCCATTGTGTGTGTGTGTGTGTGTGTGTGTGTGTGTGTGTGTGTGTATTTCCCTATTTTTCTGGCATAACAAGATATCACAGGCTTATCTTGCATACTTCCTGCTCCAGCCATGGAATCAGCCATTTCTCAAAGGAGCCCTGGCTTCTTTTAGTAGGTAGTAGTATTAGAAACCAAGATGAGTGCTAGATGTGCTTATTGCAAAGGGGTGTCTTTGCTTGTGGACAGAGCTAGGAAACATGCATGTATACAAACATACATACGTATGCATGCATATATACATGTGTGCACATATACAGGTATAGACACATACATATGTATGTATATTTTAGAAGTGAGTTCACACCAATACCTCCAGTCCCAATTCATCCTCACAGGGCTCCTTCTTGACTTCCCTCATTCCATACTTGGATGTCCCTTCTCCTACTCTGAGATCCCTAACTCCCAACAGCATCAACACGTGTACTCATTTACTAAAACCTATAGTAGATCCAAAGTTGCCTTAGAATTGATTTTCCCATGTCACTACGAAAAACCAAGTCAGCAAAAGTGGTCCAGGATTTGTTTGTAATTCTTCCCTGATGTGCTTTCTCACCACAGACCAAAAGTACCAAATACTGTGTTCATAAATAAAGTGGATTGCTTCTTTCTCCCTGCCTTCAGGAGGATTATGACATTCACTTGAGATACACTTGGGTTTTAGTTTGATTTCAGTTTTAGGAATTTTCTTCCTGTCTATTATTATAGATGAAATGCTAGTTTTTGAGTCTGCAGAGCACTAACATTATTCCAAAAGCCAAAAGTATGCAAAACAATATACTCAGAGAAATGCCACTGTGTCCCTTTCTTTCTGTCCCTCACCCCTCACGGATAGGTAACTGTCTTTAGGGTTTTCGTTTATCCCCCTGCATTGCCATTTGTACAGATAATATGCATATGTTCTTATTTTCCCTACTTTCTTACACGAAATGTAGCATCCTATATATATGCTCGCCTGCCCTCTGTGTTTTTCACAACAATATCTCCTGGAAATCACTCCGTCATCAGTTCACAGGGATCATCATTTGTTTTTACAGTGTATGGTGCTTAGCATGTACCTATCATAGTTTATTCAACCAATCTCCCATGCCTGGATATTTCAGTGTTTGCAATAAATATTTTGCAACGACAAATAATGAAGCAACGAGCAATCTTGTGGGTTTGTATTTTCATATCACTGGGGTGCATTTTCAGAGTAAATTCTATAAGCAGAATTGCTTGGTTAGGGATACTTTATTAAACACTGTGAAAGCCCCCTCTGTAGGGCCATAGCAGCTTGTAGTTCTACCAGTTATACATGAGAGCCGGTTTCCTGTGCTAACGGTTTCTAGCTTTGGAACTTGTACCAGCCTGGTAAGTAGAAATGATAGCGAGGTGTGATTTTATTAGCACTTATGAGTGAAGTTGAACATCTTTTCATACTGTAAGCACTATTTTAATCCCTGTTTGTTAATTGTTCACAGTTTTTGAGCAGTCTTTCAATGGTTTTAATTACCCTCGGTGATTTCACTATCTATCTATCTATCTATCTATCTATCTATCTATCTATCTATATGTATATATATATATTTTCACTATATATATGTGTGTATATATATGTATATGTACATATACATATATATATATATATATATATATGAATGACTGCTATGGACTGAATTATGGCCACTCACAGTTCATATTGAAGTCCTAACCCTCAATCTGACTGTATTTGGAGATAGAGTCTTTGGGAGGTAATTGACATTAAATGAGATCATAAGGATGGGACATTAATCCAATAGAGAGCCCTCCCTCCCCTCACCCTCACCCCACCCCTGGGCCCATACACACACGTACAGAGGAAAGGTCATGTGAGGACAAGTGGCTTTGCTTTGGAAGAGAAACTGAATTGAATCAGAACCTGAATCTTGGATTTTACAGCCTCTAGAAGTGTGAGAAAATTCTCACTTTAAAATTTTAAAAATATTTTTATTTATTTGAGAGAGAGAGAGAGAGAGAGAGAGAGAGAGAGAACCAATGGGGGAGGGGCAGAGAGAGAGGGAGACACAGAATCTGAAGCAGCCTCCAGGCTCTGAGCTGTGAGCACAGAATCTTACACAGGACTCAAACTCATGAACCACAAGATCATGACTTGAGCTGAAGACTGACTGAGCCACCCAGGCACCCGGAGAAAATTCTTTTTTTTTTTTTTAAGCCACTCAGTCTATGGTATTTTCTTACAACAGCCTAAGCAGATTTAAGACCAGGAAAATCCTTTTTATCTGTGTTATATTTTTCCAGTATTTTCTTCCAGTTTGTCAGTTGTCTTTTGACTTTTTTATGTTGGATTATTTTCCATGCCAAAGTTTTATTTTGATTTTTATGTAGTCAAGGGAGGAATATTATAATAATTTTTCAAATAATTGTAGATATTGTTCTCTGATTCTACACCCAAACTTGACAAGTGGTAGTTTCATAAAATACCTTCTTAGCATTATGTGGATTATTAAAACATATCACTGAGCTCTTCATACTCTGAGATATTAAATCCATTGCTTTATCTTGCACTTTGGATTTTTTAAACCTACTCATGATGCTGTAGCATCATACATTACTCGTTTGGAAAATACTAGTTCACTAGCTTGTACTGTCATAAATCACTAAGATATATAAGATCTTTCCAAATGTTGACAGATTTTATTATACAACATCAAAAAAAATTTTTTTAAATGTCTGTTAATACCATCACCAGTCTCATCAGAATGTTTTTTTTTATAGTTTTTTTTTTTTTTTGAGAGAGAGAGAGAGACAGACAGAGTGCAAGCAGGAGGGAGGCAGAGGGAGAGGGAGAGGGAGAAAAAGAATCTTAAGCAGCCTCCACACATAGCTCAGCCCAATTCAGGGCTCAACTTGGGGCTCGATCTTATGACCGTGAGATCATGACCTGAGCCAAAATCACAAGTTGGACACTCAACCGACTGAGCCACCCAGGTGTCCCAGAAAAATTTTAAGTATTGGGAAGCTGTTAAGTCATGGTGGCAGATACAAAAATTTTTAAATCTGTTTCATTAAGGACATTTTAAATTTGTAACTAGCTGTGTGTGTGTGTGTGTGTGTGTGTGTGTGTGTGTGTGTGTGTGTGTGTGTGAAGAATCCCATGACTGCTAGCAGTTTGAAACCACTGCCTTGATTCATACTGTGGCACCAACGGTCTACCCACCCGTGTTTCTCTATCATCAGTGCAAATGTCAACATAGTGAAAGAGGCAAGTAAGGCCTTAACATTATTATGAAAGTACTTTTGATGCACAGACCCCATTAAAGTTGCTCAGGCACCCCACCATGGTCCGTGGACCACACTTTGAAGACCACTGCTCTACAGGTAGTCTAAATCCTTCACACTATATTTTTCAATCCAGCACTAACTTCGCTAGGGAAAAGATATTTAAATTTAGAGTTGCCTGGAAAGAGGTAATACAGCCCCTCTTCCTTCCCACACCCATCCTAGGATGGTTTTCCTCAGCCCCTTGTTACACCCTACTAAGGGTGAATATGTACGTGTGCTCCTCTTGGAGAAGGGCATTAACTGCTTAACAAAGATGAGATGGGGTATGGGTTGTTGAAATCAAGGGAAAGTGTCAGATGTTGCCGCCAATTGCAGATCAAAGAAAAAGTAATCTCTGAAGTAATCAAGTAAGGAAGAAAGTCCCCAGCCAGTAGAGATGACAAATGCACCTGTTCCGTGGAAAAGAACACATCTGTCTGCTTGTGGGGGCAGAGGGTGGGGGAGGGGGAGATGTGTACCAGAGGCTTTGTTTCCTGGGATTCCCCCCACTCCCTCAAGTGCACACACATTCTTCTCGGTGTGGTTTGTATTGATCAAAAGCTTAGGAATTAACTGGACACCCACTCGCTGCCCTTCCACAATCAAGATCAAGGTAAAGGGACGTTGGGAAAGAGGTGACACCCGACTAAACAGACCCTCAGATCATCACAGGTCTTGGAGAACACGCAGCGTGGGGCAGAGAGGTGCTGGGGAATGCAGGAATGTTCAGGCTGCCCACCAAGGCACGCTGTCCTGCCTTCTCTGTAGGGCCATTTGGCTCCCTGTGTTAAAGCTTCATGCAGTGGCTCTTTGATCAGCAATGGGATGTGCACAAAGATGTATCTCTTAGGGTATTCATTGTGTCTTTGTAATAGAGTTGGAAACAATCTAAAAGAAAAAAGAATAACATGAAGGAAACAAAGTATGATGGTACAGCCCCAGGATGTTTGGGACAGTGGTTCACAAAATGGGGTCTGCAGAGCCCTGAAGGTCCCTGAGACCCTTTCCAGGAGTCCACGAGTCAGAACTTCTTATGACAAAACTAAGACATTATTGAGACATTTCACTGTCTTCATCTTTGCACCAAGGATGCAAACACAGAAGTGAGTAATACTGCTGGTGACTTAGTACACATCAGCAAGGACACCACCCTGCACTGATATTCATTTTCTTCTTTGCCAAACACTTGCAGGAAAAAAAAAAGTTTCACTTAGGAATGTCCGTGACTAAGCAATAAAAAGTATTAATTTTATTGAATCTTGATCCTTTAGGATACATTTCTAAACATTCTATGTGACCACATGAGAAGCATGGAGAAAGCACTTCACCATATCACAAAGACGGTCGCCTTGAGGAACAACCTTTGTGTGATTGAGTTGCACGCTAACCTAGCTGTTTTTTACAATAAACACCATTTGTTCTTGAAACAGTACTGCAGGACTTCATTAGTACTGTCACGGGCCCTGAGCATTTTTGCCTCTGTGGACCCTTTTCTCCATAAAAAGATACAAAAATTATATTTTATGATTGCAATGGTAGAAAGACAAATATTTTAATATTTTTTATTAAGATATTTTCTTCTATCTAAAAGAATTAACTTTCATTTTCTCTTTCTGATTTTTTCATTTCTTTTTAACGTTTATTTATTTTTGAGAGACAGAGAGACGGAGCACAAGCAGGGGAGGGGCAGAGAGAGAGGGAGACACAGAATCCGAAGCAGGCTCCAGGGTCCAAGCTATTAGCACAGAGCCCAATGCAGGGCTTGAACCCACAAACTGTAAGATGCTGACCTGAGCCGAAGTTGGGCGCTTAACCGACTGAGCCACCCAGGCGCCCCTTCTTTTTCTGATTTTAAAAGAAAATGTTTCTGTGGGCCCATAAAGTCTTGTGAGCCTCAGCAATGGAGAAGTTGGCCGAGTGACTGACAAACTATGGTTGTTTAGACCTGGAATGTGCAGGGCTGATTTCTCTGTAAGGCACAATTTTAATATCTAATATAAATATATTTGTCTTTATAACAATGCAGGGTTTTTTGGGTTTTGTTTTTGTTTTAATGGAGGAAGGGACCCATGAAGGGAAAATGCCTAAGGCCTGCAGAAGTCATAATGCAGTCCTGTGTATGTGATAAACAGTTTCTTGAAAATGCAGGAAACGAACCTGTCACTTCAAGGAAAATAACCAAAATTATGTTGCCAAAGATAAATTTGAACTTTCAAGCAAAAATTACAGTTTTGGGGGCGCCTGGGTGGCTCAGTCAGTTAAGCATCTGACTTCGCTCAGGTCATCATTTCATGGTTTGTGAGTTTGAGACTGGGTCAGGCTCTGTGCTGACAGCTCAGAGCCTGGAGCCTGCTTCAGATTCTGTGTCTCCCTCTCTCTCTCTTCTCCTCCCCCACTTGTGCTCTGTCTCTCTCTGTCTCAAAAATAAACACTAAAAAAAAAATTTTTTTTAATACAGTTTTGGGACACTTGTATTTTGCTGCCATAAGCTTTACAACTTACCAATACTTAAAAATCTTTTGATGATATCAATGCTGATACTAAAAAATGTGATTTTCTGATACTGTACAATGAAAGGTGTTTGTATTTGGAAGACTGGAAGATCTATATGACTCATTTGAAAAAAAAAAAAAACATTTTCCAAATGACCAGTGTATGATTTTACCAAATCATGCATGGCTAAAAGATCCATTCAAGATACAAGACAGATTCATGAACTTTTGTGTTAGTTCACAAAATTTATTAATCAGTTTCAGATTCTACATCGCAATGAACCTTTGTGAAACTACTACTTCTTGAATTTTGGTATAATATTAAAGAAGAACAGGCAAAATAATCTAAGCAGGCTATTAAAATTCTCCATTTTAATAGAGGATTTATATACATAGAAATAATTTTCTGTGTGTGATGGGATTTTCTTTATATACTTCAAATAAAACAACATCAGAATCTAGCTATCGTCGATTAAGTCAGACGTTAAAGAAATGTGCACAGGGGCGCCTGGGTGGCGCAGTCGGTTAAGCGTCCGACTTCAGCCAGGTCACGATCTCGCGGTCCGTGAGTTCGAGCCCCGCGTCAGGCTCTGGGCTGATGGCTCGGAGCCTGGAGCCTGTTTCCGATTCTGTGTCTCCCTCTCTCTCTGCCCCTCCCCCGTTCATGCTCTGTCTGTCTCTGTCCCAAAAATAAAAAAAAATAAAAAAAAAAGAAATGTGCACAATGGCAAAAACAATGCCACTTTTCTTTTTGCATTTTTTTGTTTAGAGACTGTTTTTCATACAAATACATTATTTATATATATTATACATTTTAAAGTGAATATATTAATAAAAATTGAAAATTTTTGTTTTAATTTATAATAGAGCAAATCTTGATAGATATAACCTGCATAACCAAAAGTACTTTGGAATCTTCGTTAATTTTTTTTTTTTTAATTTTTTTTTTCAACGTTTTTTATTTATTTTTGGGACAGAGAGAGACAGAGCATGAACGGGCGAGGGGCAGAGAGAGAGGGAGACACAGAATCGGAAACAGGCTCCAGGCTCTGAGCCATCAGCCCAGAGCCTGACGCGGGGCTCGAACTCACGGACCGCGAGATCATGAGCTGGCTGAAGTCGGACGCTTAACCGACTGCGCCACCCAGGCGCCCCTCTTCGTTAATTTTTAAGAGGACAAAGGTTTTTGAATCCAAATAGTTTGAGAACTGCTGTGTTAGAATAATGGCCTGGTAAAATGTTCATAAAGGTCCATTAAGCTTAAAAGGCAGGTGACAGGGGCGCCTGGGTGGCTCAGTCGGTTGGGCGTCTGACTTCAGCTCAGGTCATGATCTCATGGTTTGTGGGTTCAAGCCCCGCGTCGGGCTCTGGGCTGACAGCTCAGAGCCTGGAACCTGTTTCAGATTCTGTGTCTCCCTCTCTCTGTGCCCCTCCCCCACTCACACTCTCTCTCAAAAATAAATAAATGTTGAAACATATTTTTAAAAAAGCAGGTGACAAGCACTAAATGCAGTAGAAACCCAAATATATTTAATATTAAGTAGATATGGATACAAAAGCTGAAAGAGGAATAGTGGTTCTCTCCTAGTGGTGTACTAAGAGTGATCTTTATATTTGGTGCAATTTTATTTTCCAAGTTCCACACAGTGAACATGCATTTTATTTTGCAAGTGGAGGGGAAACAGCTTGTGAACCTCCCTGAGCCAGAGTAGGTGAGGGGACAGGTCACCAAAGGCATACAAAATAAGGAGGAGAGACAAAGGAGAGAAAAGGTGGAGCCTTCTAAAGAGAGATGGACACAGGGCCTCTGCCTGAACAGCTCTGGGGGACGATACTCCTAGTGAGTTCTATGAGAACAGTGTGCTGGAGAGGGGGGTTGGGGGTGGGGTGGCACTAAGATCACCTCTGGAAGGGTACAGACTCTAACCCATGGATGGTGGTGTGGGACTGGGTGGGAACAAAAAGACCCACTCTGCATTGGGGGACATGGAAGACTGGACTGTGCACATAGAGAAAACCGAACCTCCAGAAGGGCTCCCTTCAGGCCTGAATCATGAAAACTCAGGTCCTGGACAAACCAGGGTTTGAAACTCTGTGTGATCTCAGGCAGATTTCTTGGCTTCCTGGAACTATAGCGTCCTCATCTGTAAAATGGAAGTAGAAACGTACAGAACTAGCCTGCCTGTCATGAGGGTGAAATTATAGGGTATATGTGATCTTCACTGAGTCAGAGCCAATACTGGGGTGGCGGTGAATGAGTTACTTCTTGGCCTCCTAAGGTTGCAGATTGGGATCTATCGGACAGTCATCCTCTGTGTCTGGCCTTGGCCATCACTGAGGACCTGTCGAAGAAGCAGCTTCACATCTGTCTGCTGCCAGGGCACCAACAGGCTTTACGAGTCTCCCCCCGACAGGTTTGGTCTTCCTTTCAGAGGTTCTCTCCTGTTAAGGAGACTGGTTCTCCTTTTTCCTATGGCCTATTTCCCTATGGGGTTCAAACTCCAACGCTGGGATTTTTGCCTGTTCGTTCACTGCTTCATCTCCATCACCCAGATTGGAGCATGGCACAAAGTATGACCGCAGTAGTTAACCGGATTAATGAATGCATGAATGGCCTGTATTGGACACTGCTTTGCAAACTTTTGAAGTGTGAAAGCAGCATAGTGAGGGGAGGAGGTCACCACCGCCGCTATAGGGGCGGCCTGAGAGTTGGGAGGAGCGGTTTGGGGTTAATTCCATAATCTCTTCCCATCACCTCCAGCAAGAGCACAGGAAACTTCTGCTGGGCGTGTATTGTTATTTAAATTTGGTCCACACCTGGGTGCTGAGGTGGCTTCCCCCTTCACAGTTTGGCCCGGAGAGGGAAGGATGCAGAGAGAAGGTCCCTATTTAGGCAACCTGGATGGGGCACTAACGCTCTAGAGCAAGGAACCAATTTAGGAATATACACATGGGCTTTTCAGTGGTTCCTTTTCTTTCTGCTTGTCTGCAGTTTGAAAAAAAAAGTGTGTGTGATAATCACTTCTGATGTTGTAAATCCCAGTTTGAGTCCAATAGTGAACGTTGGCTGAATCAAAGTAGCTAACCGCTCCCATGCACAAAGCAGGTCCAGACTTCCGGGGGTCACTATAAAGAACCCCAGGTGAGCATGATGTGCAGTGGCTGGTCGTGGGGCAGGAAAGAGTTTGATGGGGGCTCCAACGGAAACACGGCGAACGTTCTCAGGTGCGCGGGAGGTTTGCATTGGTGGTGGAGGGAAAAGTGCTTGCTGGTAACAGCAATTGTGCCTCCCCCTCCCTGGCTTAACGAGAAGGCTTTTAGGGCTGAGTCAGCTACATTCCCGTGCTCCATGCCAGGCACACACAGTAGGCACTCAAAAAGTGTCGCTCGAGACCCACGGGCTGCGACGCGCGCCAGAGAAGCGCCTTTGCGAGGGACCAGACCCCTTCTGAGGACTTAGCTCAGGGCGCGCCCCGGCTCGCGGGGCCCGCCCTGTGTCGGGCGCCCAGCCTCGGGGCGGGGTGCCCGCGGGCAGGGCCTTGGGGCGGCCCGCGGACAGACGGACAGACGGATAGACGGACAGACGTCCCGGCGGCGGAGCGCGGAGGCCGCGGCGCGCGCAGCCGCGGGGCTGGGGTCAAGGCCGGGGCGCCCGGGTGGCGCGGGAGGGGTGGCCGGACGCGCGGGGACGGCATGGGATGTGACGAGCGGCGCGCTGTGCATTGTGGGAATCCCGGGGCCGCGGCAACTGGTTCCAGTTCACTCGGCAGCGGAGCCGGGCGGAGGGGGCGAGCGCGCGGCGCGCGGGCGGGAAGCGAGGAGGCGGGCGGGCGGGCCAGCGACGAGCGCGGAGAGAAAAGGCGCGAGCGGCCGAGAGGGCACGGGCCGGACACCTAGCTGCTGCCGCCGCCGCCGCCGCCGCCGAGCCGCCCCGTAAGTGCCGCGCGGGCCCCCTCGCCCCGCGCCCGGTCCCCGCCGCCGGGTCCGGCCACCGCGCGCTTCCGGCCGCGGGGGCCTGGGAGCGGCCGGGCCTGGCGCGCACGGGCGGCGCTCGGCCGGGCTCGGGTCGCCGCGCTCGGCGTGGCCCACGCGGGGCCTCGCGCGCGCACGGCGCCCTCCCAGGCCCTCCCCGCCCGGCCGCGCGGGATTCTCTTTGGTTTTGTTCAAACAGCGAACCCGGAAGCCAACTTCTCTCCAAACCGCGTCCTCCTGCCCGCGCCTGGGCGCTTTTGTGGGAAGGCGACAGTGCTGGCCCCTCCCCCGGCGACCCTTCCCGGGGCGGGCGGGCGGGCTAAGCTAGAGGCCCGGGGAGGCCCCGCGGCGCTGGCCGGCCAGCGTGGGCCTGGGCGACCGGGAGCTGCGGTGCTCGGAGTTGTACTTGGTGAGGGCCCCGCGGGCCCGCGAGTTGCCGGCCCCAGCACAATAAGTCGGGCCCGAGAGCCAGGTGGCCGTGGTGCAGGCGTCTGGCTCGCTCTCTGCGGGGAGGGGAGGGTTGGCGGCTGGGGGATAGTTGTGGGATTGGAGCCAGGCAGGGCCGGGGAGGGGGTTGTCCAGGGACTGGCTGGAGAGGGGACGCGGGAACCCCCGCTGCCCTCGCTCATCTTCTGATCGGCCTTTTGTTTGCTTTGTGGTTGGGAGGTTTTTGTGTTTTCTTCCTTTCTTTTTTTCTTTCTTTCTTTCCTTTTTAAGGTAACTCCAGAAGGCTGTAGGCTTCCCGGTGGAGAAGGCCGGGAGGGAAGGGACTCGCTGGGGGTGGGGTGGAGTGGAGAGGTGAGTGCGCTGGATGCTGCAGGCGGTGTCACCTGACAACAGGTGTGCGGGGTGGCGCGCCCCGCCTCCACTCCTGCAGGGACCACGGATCACTCAAGGATCTGGTCGGCAGACTGGAAGGTTCTTTTAGACAAGATATTAGGAAAAATATTGCTGAGTTTGAAAGTGAGAAATGTCCGTACAATCAGCTAAGACAAACCTGGAATTCAACAATTACAATTACCGTGAAATCCTTGTAAGATTTTAACGACCCAATAAACAGCATATAAAAATAGACAATTAAGAGGGGCACTCCTGCTAGCTTCTCTTTTTCTTCCACCTTTGTGGTTTGAGGTTTTACCGTTAAAGAGTGGGCAAGGTGCTTTGTTCCAAGGCTTCCTGCCCCACAGACTAGGGGAATTTCAAGCAGCTTTAGGTTTGAATGGGAGACTCTAGTTGTAAGTTTGGTGGAATCCGCCTATTGCAGGGGCGCCTTTAGTGCCTTCAGGGGGGGTTACCGGCTCTGAAATGGCCACTCCCTGCCTGCGACTGGAATTAATACCCATCGTACAACAACTAGCTGAAGTTGGGTAGCCGCATCTGTGTCTTGCACAAGAGGCTCTCCAATGAAGATAAATATGCTTTTAAACCTTATATTTTTTTCCTTTTTTAAAAGTTTTTTTAAATGTTTATTTATTTTTGAGAGAGAGAGTGTGAGTTGGGGAGGGGGAGAGAGAGAGGGAGACACAGAATCCGAAGCAGGCTCCAGTCTCTAAGCTGCCAGCACAGAGCCTGATGTGGGGCTTGAACTCATGAACCGTGAGATCATTACCTGAGCCAAAGTAGGATGCTCAACTGACTGCACCACCCAGGTGTCCCATAAACCTTTTTTTTTTTTTTTCTTAACAAAACAAACCAAAAACACTCAGTCTTTAAATTCTTGCCCCCTATAGTTTTAGGTGGAGGGTGGGAAATCTCTTCATTCTTGTATTTCGTTTTAACCTGTCACCATTGTTAATGCTGATCCCTAAAGGCATTGGGGAGGTGGGAAGGGTTTAAGTGAAAATTATTTGAGGTAGGTAGGTCCTTTAGAATGAAGAGTAGTCTGGAACATCACATATGACAGTCTAATGCATTGTCCTAAGTCACTACCATGGTCTATACCAAAGGGCCCAGACACAGGGAGTGGTACATCTCATTCTGCCATTTCCTCTGGTCCTGGTGACAACAGAACTCCAAGAGTCCTCATCCCTTCCCCACAGGAAGGCTTGGAGTACATGTTTTCTGGGATTTGCCTCCAATACCTTCAGAGCTAATGCTGCCCCCAGTCATTTAAAGGAGATTTATTTAAATAAACAAAAGTGCAAAGTCCAAGCTGATGAAGTCCAATAAGAGCCTATGTGTGGTATTGATCAGAATTGCAGCAGCTTCTAGTTTTTGGTTTGTGCCTTTGGATTTGTGTTGGGTTTTTCAGAGCCCCGTTCTTGGCACATATGATGGGAAGGAGCAGGGACGAGAGGGACCCCGCACCTATCCTGTGAGTCCTCCCCACGTTGTACAGTTTTAGAAGTACATTAGGTCCCGCCCCAGCTCTTACGAGGGAGCCCAGATGGGTTCCAAAGAGTTGTAGAGCTTGTTTTCTTGACTGGTGTCTTAAAGTCTTTCAATAAATATTTCCTGAGAATCAACTGTGAGTCAGGCACTGGGGCAAAAGCATGATCAAGAAGTGCTCAGTCCTTGTCCTTGGGAAACTGACACAAGGAGAAGACAGGCAAGGGGCTATTGTGAGTTTGGTGCAGAAGGCCACAGGAGCTCCCATAGTAACCCCCAGAAAGGTGACATAAGCGGAAGCAAGCCCTTACTGTACAGAAAGACCAAGTTGGAGTTGGCTGGGCAACGGAGGGCAGATGGAGACAAGTGTTTGAGGCCTGGGGAACCCCATGTGTCGAGTCTTAGAACAGTGAGAATAGAGGTCATATGGGGGAACTGCCAGAGGCTCAGGATGGCTGGATCGTGGAGGGAACTCAGGTGAAGCTAGAAGAAGCCGTTGAAGGTTCTGAGCAGGAAAGAATCATGGCCAGATGTTTTTTATTGTTATTGTGAATGCTTCATGTATTCCACAAATACTGAATGGCTTCTGGATGGCAAGCCCAGCCAGCCAGGGTCCTGCCCTATTGAAGCTCACATTTAAAGTTTTCCTTTGATAACCTTCCACTGAAATTATTATCTTAATGTTTGGCACAACTTTTAAAAGAGAGAGGAGTGTGAATTAAAGTTTCCTTGTGAGGCAGGAAGACAGGGCTTTGCTATTGAAATGTCGTGCTGACTCCCCTAGCCTCTTGTAAACTCTTTCCTGAATAACACTTGGTTCGGGTTTCTGTTTGTTCCCCACCACTAAAAACCTAACACACGAGGAAGACACGTGTGCTGGAACAAAAAGTGCCATTTAGGATTTATTTATTATCTCAATTTGTCCTTTTCTCCTTGTTTGTAATCCCTTGGTTCACTGAGGGTGGACTGTAAGTTCTTTAATCCTCCGGCTCCCTTTATGATCTAGTGTTTTATGAATGGAGAGAGAGGTTTTCCCTGATTGGCTCGAGCACCAGAACAAGTCTCTGTTCTCGGCCAATCAGAACGCTGTTTCTGAACCCCAGCTCTGTGAGCGATACTTGTGTAGTAGATCCTCCTGCCTCTGGAGACCTGACAGCAGTGACACTGTTAATCATCTGGTATGGTAGGAGTAAATGGAAGAGAATGCTGTAAACAGGATTAGTGTCCTGTGCTTCAGAATTAAGTGTCTCAGGTTTGCTGTCATGATTGGACTTGATGGGAAGCTGACAAATGCATGTGGACACGTGGGCATTCATCCAGCTGCAGGGAGTGGATGGTGCAGTCCTCCCTCGGTGACAGCAACTGTAAGCGCTGATCGCTCAGGTTCCCTGTCCTCGGGTGCTTGGGATGGGGGCCGTGTGACTGCCAGCTCCGCAGCAATTCTGGTCAACATTTCATTCGGTATCAATATGCACAAATTCATTGCTTAGGTAACAGAGGACCTCACAATCTCCAGTTCAGGTGGTTTTCTAAGTGCCCTGATTAAGAGTTTTCTGTGCTGTAGCCTTAGTGGAGGTCAGTCACTTACAGGTGTGAGAAAGGGAAGTATTTCCCTCCAGTCTCTTCCTGAGCTAGTTGCCTGGCAAGAGGAGAGGTGGCTGGAGCCACAGAATTATTAGGGAGTGGGAAGGCCTCTGTGGGGCTCCCACCTCAGCTGTCAGGGCCGTTGTGGTCTTTCCTCCCTGGGAATCTCTAAGATGGCCCCACAAGCTCCCTGAACTGTCTGAGCTCCCACAGGGATCGGCCAGGTATGTGTCCGTGAATGGTTTCAATGAAGGTCCCTGACTGCTGTCCCACTTGCCACATTTCTGAGTCCTGTGGCCTTTGGAAATGCTGTCCTCATCTTTGTCCAGAGAACTGTAAATGCATCCAACTAATTAGTCACCATCCAGCCAGCATTTGAGGGCCTACCAGGTACCAGGCAGGGCAGTGGGTTCCTAGAGGTACACTGGGGAGCAGACTGGTACGTCCCACCAAGACAGACAAGGAAATTGGCAGTGATGATACAGTATAGCAGCTGCTAAGGTTGGGGAGGTTGGCTTCAGGATATTTATATAAATTGGATGTTGAGTAGCAATCCAGTTGGAAGAAAGGGCTGGGAACTGCATTTGCAGAGCACTTTATATAAGATTGAGAAAAGCAATTGAACATATTAAAGAATGGTGTCAGGGTGAGGAACGTCACGAGGGATTTGTAGCTGGGCCCGGGCACACGCAGGAATGTCCACTAAGGACTCCGGGAGCCGTTCGGCCTGGTGGAGCCCTCGTTGCTGGAAATAGGGAGAGATGGGCGGGAGGTCAGTGGGGCCTTGTGCGCAAGGCTGGAGTCTGGGCATAGGGCTGGCCCAAACTAGACTGTGACTGGCGGGCACAAGGCACCGCCACAGCAGGAACAGACACAGGGCTGGAGAGAGTGCTATCGACTGAGAGGGTGGTATGTGCCGAAGTGACGAAAGTGGTTTACAGGGCAGTGTGGAGCCTGTTACGGTGCCCTGTTGGGGAAGAGTGCAACAGTGTGGTAGTAGGTAGGACAGCCCTTTGACCCTTTTTCCTCTGTGGCCCTTGTGGTAGTAGAGGGCTTGTCATTCTTGTGTCCATCTTACTCTTGGGATCCTCACAGCCAGGCCTCTCGCTAGTCCTGTGCCAAGAGGACAGATCAGGTGCCCCGGTCACAGCTCAGTTGTTGAGGAGCCGGTGGTCAGAGACCTGCCTATCACTCAAGCCTAGCTTGTCTCTGGGTAAGCCTTGGGTTTCTGCAAGCAAGGGTCATGTCTACTGTGATTGATTTATAGTTGGAGGAGTTGCAGAGGTAAAGACCACAGAGATCCCTTTGGGATCAACCACAGAGTCTTCATTTCCTGGCCCGATAACAGTCAAAAAAGCAGCTATGCTCATGTGTAGTGAGGTTGCCTGAGGCCGTGTCACTGTCTTCAAAGCACTTGGGGTCCTCCCTAGGGGTGAGGACTTCTGGTTTATTGAAGGGGGGGCTCTCCTGGATGATTAGCCTGGGAAGGAAGGACATCGCTTTGTCAATCTGACAAGATAGTACAGCTGTTTCTTTCCTGAGCAATGTCCATGCCTTGAAGAGAAGCCGAGTGTGCAAGAAGCCACTTTTTTCTGTGACGTAGGACTGTCCATCTCTCGGAAGAGGCTGGATGCACGGCATGGGTCAAACAGGGCCCAACAGGCTTTGGCTGGTTGCTCCCACCCTGGCTTTAGGGTCAGCTTTCAAGTTGGTTTGTTATAGGACAGAGACTGGCTGTTTTCTGAGCAAATAGCAAAAGGGCGTTTCTCAACCTCTTTTGCAATCACGTGTGGCCATGTGACCAAGTTCTAGTCGATGAATCATGGTCAGTAGTGGTATGCTCCGCCTCTGGGTGTGGCCCCCGAAGGCCTCCATGTGTTAGCATCCACGACCTCTTTCCTTCTGTGGTGACATTGGGAATTGTGCATTGAAGGATGGGGGGCGGTGTCTGGGTCCCTGAATCATGTGGAGAAGCACCGACCAATCATGGAAACCTACTTTGGACTTTCCACGAGAGAGAAATAAGCTATGGGGGCTTGTTTGTTACAGCAACTGGTCCTGTCCTTGCCAGTTCAAATACCCAACATTGGTTTTCGAGGAGGCGGCCTTTGTTCGTTGTTGTTTTTATTGACTTACCTGAGCACCCACTCAGTGAGTTCTTGGCAGGCCCCGTATATGCATGTTTTGTTCAGTTTTCCCACCAAATGTTTGAAGTCGATTCTACCTTCATCCCCGCTTGACTGATGATAAAATAAGCTCAGAGGGTAACATCATATCACGTGCCCGAGGATGCATGGGTTGTAAGTGGCAGAGCCACAACTTGAATGAGGTCAGTCTGACTTTGGAATTTGAGTTACACAGCCTAGTGCTCAACAGCCACTTCCCTCACGGCCGCTCTGTCCCCAACGTGGGTGCCCACATCTCCATAGACCCCTGAAGAGTAGTATGGAGCCGGCACATTCACAGGTTCATCTGGAGACTGCCCAGTCACAAGGTGATTTTCTCCAAGATGTTTTTAAAGTCCATACACATGACTGGATGTCATGAAGCTGCATGGCTGACTCAGATGTCTTTCCAAGCTGTGGCTGCACATTGGGGACCTAGTTAGAAGTGCAGGGAATAAAAAAGGGGCACCTGGGTGGCTCATTCGGTTGAGCTTCCGACTCGACTTGATTTCAGCTCGGGTCACGATCCCAGGGTCGTGGGACTGAGCCCCACGTGGGCTTCGTGCTGAGCGTGGAGCCTGCGTAAGATTCTCTCTCTCCCTCTGCCCCTCTTCCCTGCTCACTTGCATGTGCACACACTCTCTCTAAAATAAAAAAAGTGCAGGAAGAATGTGGGGAAGGGTGAGGAGCAGGAGCTGCAGGACTGCCGCCAGGGGAGGGGTGAAGACGGGGCTGCTTTATCAGGAGCCTGACTAAAAACTAGATGTGAAGATGGTTTCCTCTCAGCATAATACCCCTTGAGGATCCATGACGTTTAAGGCCTTGCCTGGGACCCCGGGATTTAGGGATGAGCTGACCACAGTGCCTGGCATCAAGCAGCTTGTGGTTCAGCTGAGCTGGGCAGGCAGGCACACAGATATGTGCCAGGATATGTTCTCTGGGAACGTGAAGCAGTGAGCAATTCCAGTCCACGGCTGGGTCCGAGGACAGGGATCTCACGAGTGCCAGTGCAGCAGATTGGCACAAGGACAGAGGGTGTCACAGGCAGGAGAGACAGCCTGTGTAAAGACATTCTGGACACTGCATCCGAGGGCAGGAAACCAGTGGTGGCCTGGAGCATCGCCCCCAGGGGGAGGGGTGGCAGGAAGCGATGCTGAGGAAGTAGTTGAAGGATGCTGTTTGTGGCTGGCTCAGGGTGGTGAGGAACCAGCAAGGGAGCAGAGATCCCCTGGCATCCACGGAGAGAGACTAGTGCTGGGGAGGGTAGATGAGGAGTAGAGAGAGCTGAACCGAGGCAGGGAGGCTGAAGAGGAGGGAAGAGGCTTCGGCAGTTACAAGGTGGGTTCAACAGAGCTTGGCTAATGGCTGGGTGCTGGGAAAGTGGGCAGAGAGAATGGGCGCATGTTGACTCCCACTTAGGGGCTTCATGCACAAGGTTGTCACTGCTGGAGCTGAAAATTCCACAGGATTTGGAACAGGAAGGGATTCAAGGTGCCCATGGCACCTTCAAGTGGGTCCTAGCCACAGGCAGTCAGAACAGAGCTCTGGGGCTCTGTAGCCAGGTGTGCACTGGACTAGAGACCTGGGAGTCACCGTCCTGTCCATGTCCACGTCAAGACTCTTGGCTGGAGTGGAAGGAAGGCACCAGGAGCATCACTTTAAAAAAAATTTTTTTTTTCAACGTTTATTTATTTTTGGGACAGACAGAGACAGAGCATGAACGGGGGAGGGGCAGAGAGAGAGGGAGACACAGAATCGGAAACAGGCTCCAGGCTCCGAGCCATCAGCCCAGAGCCTGACGCGGGGCTCGAACTCACGGACCGCGAGATCGTGACCTGGCTGAAGTCGGACGCTTAACCGACTGCGCCACCCAGGCGCCCCGGAGCATCACTTTTAAAGAATGAGCATGTCTAGGGCCCATCAGGTCTCTGAATGCTAGTGGCTCTTCCCTGGGGCAGGACGTTACTGATTCCCACAGAGGCAGCCCCAAACCTACCCAGACAGGTCTGCCTGGAGATAGGGCTGAAGCCTGTGCTCCAGTAAGAATGGGACTGAGCTGCATTCATCATCACTGACTGCAGGCCTCTCCTGCTGAAAGAGGGGAAATGTTCAGATCTGAAAACTCTGGGTCCAGAGGCATTGGGTTGGTCTGTGAAACACATTTGTGGTAAAGCAAACGACTGCTAAGAAACCCAGCGGCAGCTTTCCCTGCGAACACACACATGCACACGTGTACATATACCATTTCCTGCTCAGAGTGAGCATGTGCACCTGTTTGCAGGGAATGTCTCAATATGGAGCTCATCACAGCAAGAAATGGAGCCATCTCATTGTTTCAGAGAAGCGCAGACCCTATTTTTAGCACTCAGTGATCCATTAACACTTGGTACCCCTTGATGAGAAATACAAGGTATTATCATAGTCGTCTTTAGTGCCCCTCCCCCTGCCTCAACCCTCCAAACATCTATTCAGAGCTGGGGCTTGAGCCACCTTCATTCTGTCAGAGTGCCCCCACTCTGCTCTCTGTTGTTTTGGCCATGGCTGTCAGGCACATGACTTGAGGTATCTTAGGGGTCACACTAATGTTAGGTATGAACCACAAGCATGTTCCGAATACAGGGTTGGGCATCAGAGTAACAAGGACTCCTAACTCTGTCGCCTCCACTGGCATAGAGGCCTGGCCTGTTGGAGCTGGAGGCACCCACACAGCACGCAGACTGATCTCAGTTTACCAGTAGATGGGAGACCTGCCCATTTGGTTAAATGATTGAGCATAAATGTCCTCTAAGACATGCTTGCCTCGTGCCAGAGAACAGGCTGAGAGGCCTGTTCACAGCTCCTCTCCCAGCACCCTCACTGCCTTTCATGATGATCATTTAAATGACTGTAGGGTTATTTCCTCTTTCTCTCTCTTCCCTTCTTCCCCACCAACTCTGGGAGGACAGCGACCTCATCTGCCTTGTGTACTACTGTCTCCATTTTCCAGCATCATTCCTAAAGTGGATGCATGAATGACTGGAATGCTTTTAGCAAACATCTGAGACCTTGAGTGCTCTTAGCAAACATGCAGACCTCAGTGGTACTGTGCTAGGGGCCCAGCCAGGGGCAGCTCTCTGAAAGCCGGGGCTGTATGCACATCACTGCCATGGTGTGAAGTGCAAGGGAACCCAGTGGATGGAGGAGCTGTACCCGAGCGCTCAGGGTAGGGATGGCAGAGAGCAGGAAGCAAGTGTGAGGAATAGAGGAGGTCTTGGCGAAAGGGCACAGCCACTGCAGGGGAGGGCACTTGAAGGGAACTGTGTGTGACCCCCACCCCAGCCCCATGTCCGAGTTTGGACCCCAGGAGGTATGGGGTGAAGCTGGATGGATGTGCCAGGCCTAGATTTCTAGGGCATTGCATGACAGGCCCAGGATCTTGATTTGACCTTAGGAACTGTGGCAGCCAGAGAAAGCTTTAACACCGGGGCCGTCGAGTACTCGGATTCGTATGCACCACCCTCAGAGGGCCAGTGGATTGGAGAGTAGGGCGAGTAGTGGGGAGATCTCTTCAGGACATATTTGCGATCATTTGGTTAGAGATGACCTGGATCCAGTCACCGTTGGGGTGCAGAGGAGAGGACCCTCCGTGAGGTGTTGAAAAGGGGGCATCCTCTGGACTGCGTGGCGTTTTGGATGTGGATTGGGAGGAGGATCAGGGTAAGAAAAGCCCTTCTCCCTCTTCTCTAAGGACAGGCCCAGCTAGTGGACTGGGCATGTTCTGAGGGCCTGCGATTGCAGCCTGACTATCTGCTGAACTCCTGTGAGCTGCCATTGCCCCTCACGGGGAAAGGGTCACGAGGTAGAGATGGTGCTTCCATCAGGCGACCTAGGTGTCCGGCTTTACGTCTTTATTCCAGGGGAAGGTGACATCGTTTGCTTTTTTTCCACGAAGACTTCAGCAAATTTATCAGCCCCGGTCTCAAGTGTATGAAAATGCAATTATTAAACAAGCATATTGGACGTAGCCAAGAAATCCCATTTTCTTTTATACCACGTGGCATAAAGGCAGGGCACTTAAGAGCACTCATTGTCAGAGTAACGTTTAAATGTAAGTGGCCGATAAAATTGATGTCGTGGTATAAAATGTGAAAAGTATAGCCAATCTCTTCTTAGGGGCCAGAGTGCGCCAACCAAGTGCACGAACTGGGCCCGGAGGACTCAGTGGCCGCGAGGAGTGGCCTTTCTTGTAGGGGCCGGAGAGTGTGGGGAAGAGGGGTGCACTGCCCCCATGATCCTGACGGCTGTGCCTCTTGCCTCCACAGTGTGTTTACTGACTCACCTCCAGGGCCGCCGCCATGTCGAGCCGGGGTGGGAAGAAGAAATCTACCAAGACCTCCCGGTCCGCCAAGGCGGGAGTCATCTTCCCCGTGGGGCGGATGCTGCGGTACATCAAGAAAGGCCACCCCAAGTACAGGATTGGAGTGGGGGCACCCGTGTACATGGCTGCCGTCCTGGAGTATCTGACAGGTGAGTGTGCCCGGGTCCACCTAGGAAGGGCTACGCTGTGCTCACAGAGTGGCTGTTCTGACACTTGCCCAGGACCTGTTATTTTGGAACTTTTCAAACCCCCGGAAGACTCGTAAGAGTAGTAACAATGAACATTTTCACCTAGGTGTCCCGGTTGTTAACATTTTGGCCCCTTTCCCTTTTCTCCCCCCCACCTTGTGTGTGTACGTGAACATGCATGTGTGCACACGTTTGTACCTTGATTTTTGGCTCTTACACAGTCCATGTGGAAATTTCCTTAATTGTCCCCAAAACCTCCTCTATAATTTTGTCTGGTTGTCTTTCCTGACCCAGGATCCATTTCAAGATCACACATTTCCTTTGGTTGTTGGGTTTCTTTCGTCCTATTGAAGCTGAAACCGTTCCCCAGTTTTCGTGATATGGACATTTTTGAAGAGTGCAGGCCAGCTGTGTTGCAGAATGTCCTTCAGCCTGGGCTGGTCTCAGGCTTGGATTCGAGTTAAACATTTTGGTAGGGGGATTGCCTAAGTGGCATTGAGGCCTTGCCTGGTATCACGCCAGGAGGCGCCTGATGTGGATTCATCCTGCCATTGGTGATTCCGTTTGGTCATTTGGTTAAGGTGGTGTCTAATGGACTTCTGTACCTCCTGAGTCACAGTCTTCACCCGATGGCTTTGGCATCACTTGATGACCTTCCCTGAATCCGTTATAACTGTAGTGGTTATAAAAGAGTGATTTTTCTATTTCTGTCATTTCTGTTACATTTATCAGTTGGCACTCTTCAGTAATGAACTTAACTTTCCTTCTGCCCTTCCTCTCTATTTCTTGTACTCTCAGTGTTGCTTCATGGACTTCGTTGGTTTAGTGGGTAATACACTATCCTTTCATTGCTCTGTATGGTGCTCACCTTGTCCCACATTTGACCTTCAAGCTGGTTCTGCTGTGCTTTGCAGCGGCCTCTTCCATTCTTACACATCTTCTTGCCTTTTCACACAATGCGATGTTCTAGACTCACCCTGAATTTTCCCAGCACCGGTCTTGGAATCAGCTCTTTCTCTGGCGGCGGGGGGGCAGGGTGGGGGGAGGGAGAGAAGGGGTGGTCCTTTTCCCAGAAATAATCTTACTGGTCTTACTGGTGGCTCCATGGCAATTGTGGGAAGCCGGCTGGGCAGGGATGTCACCCCCATTTTTAGTGATGACAAAACCAGCCTTAAAGCATAAGAGAACTTGCATAGGGTCGCACATAGCCAGTGAGGAGTTGGGACGGGACGCAGATCCTGCTGGCCTGTTGTAATGCTTTTACCACTTACTGTTCCATACATAGTCAGGGTAGCTGGCAGGATTCTTGCAGCCTTGATTCTTGCAACCAGCCCTCCTCCAGCCAGACGAGGAGACTCAGCAAGACAAGGTTTCCTCTTCCAAAGTGGTAAGAGGAAGCAGAAGAGCTGGGTTACCTCTTGCTCTCCCTGGTCTCTCATTAAGGCAAGAGTGAGGGTTCTTCCATAAAGAACATGGTCCTGAGGGATATGGTGTCTTTGTTCTTTTGAGAGCATCTAGGCAGGAAAAGACATGGGTGTATTACAGTTGGGAGGCATCTGTACTTCTGGGACATTTAACCCTTGGTTCCTCAGAGACTCTTTTAGGTAGCATGCCTGGCAGCATGCGCTAGTCGTGATTCTTCTCTTCTGTAGATGAGGAAACAGAGGACTGGAGCTTGTGACGCAGGCAGGAAAACAATGTATAACATTGGCAGTCAGGGGCGAAGTTACTAGACAGGAAGCAGAGGACATTTCTAATTCTGGCTTGGCGGTTGTATATGCTCTGTGACCTAGAGTGATTCACTTAACCTGTGTGGACCCCAGTTCCCCTACAACTCAAAATGTTGATAACAGCCCATGTCCCACCAGCTCCAGGCTGCTGTGACAGCCGCAGGTCTTTGTTTGAGCACAACGGGAAAGCTCATGTACTGGGCATACCCAGCTAGGCCACGGTTCCTGGTGCCCAAATGCCATGATGTCCCTGTCACGGGGATGTCCACAGACACTACCGGTAGGTCAAGTACAACATCAGTTTCGTGTCTTCCATCAGGCTTCTACCATTTAGTTTGCTGGGGGGGAGACCATTGCTCCGGCATATCTGAGGCAGTTACTATGTGTGCCACGCAGAAAATCTAGTCATCTTTGGTTGCCTGGCTGGCTCTGGAACTGAGCACAGTGCTCATGAGTTTGAGGCCAGTGGGTCCATTCTCATGGGGCCAGAGACCCTGACTCTTTGCACCCACAGCATTATGCCTTTCCCGCCCCTGCTCTCGTGGGTGTGTGGGAGTGGTCACAGAGGGGTGTGGGAATGGTCAGGACAGCCCATCACTAGGGCTAGAAAGTAGCTCAAGGCAAATCTTTACTCAGGCAGCAGCCTTGTTAACCCCTGTGTATTAAACATCATACATATTTTTAAGTTTTACCAAGTCCTCCCAGGAGAGCTACAGTTAGCTGAATCTGAGCCACTTTTTGCTGCCCTCACATACTGCTGAGTCATTGGCTTGACCGTTGCCTTATGCCTGCCCCCAGCATGGTGCCTGGCCTACGTGACAGACACCTCGGGAGACATCCTGAGCCATCAGTCACTTTTGTGGTTACTTGAGTCCTGTTCCCTGATGGGAGAGTAGCTGAGCTCTGGGGCCCTATCCAGTGAAAACACTGCTCCGTTCTGCCCCTCAGAACAGTGCTTGCACACTGACTGACCAGCCCTAAGCTCCCTGGGCTGGGATGTGGGAGCATGTGGGTATTTGGAAGTTCTGAGCATCTGCCCAGTCACAGCTTTGGTTTTGATCCATGAGTGAGAAGGGAAGGTGGGACAAGCCCTCTTTCTGTCCCGCTCTTTGATTTTATTTCCCCGAAGACACTTTCTGGTTTGTTCCACACACTTACTGAGCATCTGCTGTGTACCAGTCACCATGCTAGGCCCTGTATGAGAACACAGGAATGACTGGGGCCTGTTCTGTGGGGCTCATGGTCTAGTCTGGGAGAAAGAACCAACCACACCAGATGGTTACTGCCTGTGATAGATGCCACAGAGAGCATAAATAGGCCTAAGTGGGGCTGGGCTAACTGGGGGCCTGGAGATGAACTGGCTCGGAAGGCTTCTCTGAGGAGATCTCAGCTGAGACCTGGAGAAAGCTGTGCGGCCAGCCGGCCCTGTGAGAGCTGGGAGAGGCGCAGTGCCACTCACTCAACTGCACTCCGTGTGCCTGCCGGGTGCCAGGCTCATCCCAGAGCTTGGGGAAGACAGGGAAAGAGCGAGAAGCCCGAGCAGCAGCCGTCGAACAGCTCAGGGCCTAGACAAGGATGCGGCACAGACATCATGCTCTAACACCAGGCATGTGAAGCGAGCACCACTCACTCAGCAGGTCCTCACCGAACCTGCATCTGGCCCAGGGATCGAATCCAGAGCAAGACCTTTCCTTACCCCTCAGAGCTGCCTGTCTGAGTCCGGCTCAGGCAAGCAAAAGGCGGTGATGCTGCAGAACTGTACGTGCTGCTGGTAGGTGTCAGGCCAGAGGATGCTTGTTAACCCGGTAACCAAAGCTTCCCTGCCTGTCCAGTCGTCACCTGAAGAGGCTTGTGGAAGGATTATGTTCTCTGCACAACCCAGACTCTTACAGGTGGTACACACAGTTGCAGGCACGGTGATGGCGGAGTGCCCCATGGTACCCTTACACATGGCTGGGCTAGGCCTCCTGCCTTCAGCAGGCCTCAGTGGAGAGATGAGGGGTCTGAGAGGGCTTGCTAAGAGGACTGCTGAGCTACAGGGCCCTGGTGGGACTAGGTGGCTGTGGAGCAGGGAGCTGACATCTCCTTGGTGGCCGGCCCTGGGGACCATGTGGGACGCCACAGTGTTCAGTAGACATCAGGAAGAGGCAATGGAGCTGGACGGATAAGATGTGGACCCAGGTGCCAAAGCCGCCCTTTCATTACTGTGGCCTCAGATAAGTCGCTCACATTTCTGAGCTGTGGTTTGGTTATCTGTACAATGGGGTTGTGGGGAGTGTCTCCCAGAGTTCTAGAAGCTGCAGTGAGAGGATGCAGGGGAAGTGCTCTTCCCACACTCTCACGGTGTAAGTGCCCAAATCTCACGTTAGCATTTGAGAGAGGAGGAAGTCCCTGGTACTCCTGCTCTGGCTGCTGAGGTGACTTTCCTTAGGGCTGGTGATGGGGGCTGTCACCGCCCGCTCATGCGTGTTATCCTGCAACTCGCCAGAAGCCTCCGGGCCTCACCAGACGCCTGCAGGATGCCCTGGCAGCTTTAGGCCCTACTCTCCCTGCTCTGTTTCAAGTGGCACTTGATTCCTCCTCCTGAAGCCTGTACTGGCCTCACCACCAACATGTCCTGTTACCGAACTCTTTTGTCTGATGTTGGAGGCCACTTCTGACTGAGCATCTGGCACATGCATGGAAATCTTCTTGGAAGATTTCTTAGTTAGCCAGGAGCTGAGCATGCCAGAGCTGAGGCCAGACCACCGTTAAGAGAGCCTGAACCAGGGTGCCTTGGGTTGAGCCAAGTCAAGATCTTGCAGCCCGTGAATTTGAACCCTGCGTTATGCTCTGTGCTGACAGCTCAGGGCCTAGAGCCTGCTTCAGGTTCTCTGTCTCCCTCTGTCTCTGCCCCTCCTCTGCTTATACTCTCTCTCTCTCTCTCTCCCAAAAATGAATACATGTTTAAAAAAAAAAAGTGTCTGAACCACCAGCAGCCCTTCAGACAGGGGACCATCAGAGCCCAGTGACACCCCACCACCACCCTCCCGCCCCTGCCATGCAGAGCGTGTTTTCAGTGGTGAGGGACCACATAGGTTCTCCTTCGTACAGTCTTCTCCCGGCTGGGGTAGATGTGGGAGGAGGTTGTAGCTTTGCATCTTGCTCTGAAAAGTGAAGCAGGCCTCTCTTTGTCCTCTTGGGTCCAGAGCCCAATCATCTGCTGCACTTAAAAGGAAAAAGGCAACACTTGGAACCAGCTTGGTCGTGGCAACCAGATAGCTCCTTCCCCAGATCCAGCTTCCCTGCCGGACTCTTTCTGGAGTTCTCCCCAAGCAGTGTGACACTGTCCACTTGTCTTCTCAGTGTGGAGGACTATCTGGGCCTCCCTCCATTCTCCACCAGGGGAGTATAGCAGCCTGTATTGCTCTTGGGGCTCTGTGAGGATTGACACTGCATCTAAAGTGTTTAGCCAGCTTTCTTAGTAACCTCTCAATACATGGTAGATGGAAGTAAGTGTTACTGCATGGAAACTGAGGCAGTCAGGGCAGCCCCAGTCCATTCATTGTCTTTGCCCCCATGGTACTATGGTACTTCTCCCTTAAATGATATGTAAGGGAAGAGGGAACCTGACTTTAATCAGTTCAGAAGCTTCTGGAATCTCTCCTCTGTGCCCAGCATAGCACTACTGGAAGGTATAGGAGATGTGAAATGAGAACTATATGGCGTGGCTTTTGTCCCAGTGACCTTTCCATTGATGATGGGGATCCCCAAGCCCAGAGACCAATAAGGGAATAGGGCAAACAGGGTGGGGGGGGGGGGATAAGTTAAAGGTGCTTGAGTCCCACAGTTGGGGGTGGAGGGTGGTGGGAAATGAACAGTGTGTGGTAGAGCAAAGAGCAAGCACCCTTATGATTTGATGGTCTTGAGTCATGGGTCAAGGTCCTGTGGGTCAGCATTGCTCAAACAGTGCTCAGCAGAACCTACGTATCTGGTGAAATTCGAGAGGTATTCCACCAAAAAAACACGTCCCTATGACTGAGGTCAGAGATGGCTAGATTCACATCCCCTCTTTTGAGGTGGATTTTTGAATAACCTCGACAATTTTCTCAGTAAAGGAATTTGTTTTAGTTTGGGAACCAGCAAGAAATAGCTTTCTTTATGGCAAGACTCTTTAGAGCCTTTAACATGTTGGTGTCACTGTGAATCCCCATGGGAAGGAGCTGTGCTACATAGTGGTTCCCAAACTTTTATCACAGAAGTCTTTAAGGAACACCTTTAAACACCTTGCACAGTACAGTGTAGGGAACACTGGTGTGGCTTTAGCCCATGACAGATGGCACTATAGGGAAGGCTCAGTGAGGAAACAAAATCGAAAGCTGTCATGAAGAACCAGCTTTGGTTTGTTGTGGCATTGAGGCAGGAAGCTTGGCTGACAGATAAGGAGACCTTGGGTCTTCCTCTTCCATACAGGGCCCAACCCATAGAAGGTGCCTGAACGTTTGCTAGGTGAGGTGGTATCTTGGGAAGCCCTTAGCACTTACTTTGCTAAGCTGAGTTGCTCAGATATTGACTCGGAGATGGCCTATCATATCCCAGGCTCTGTGCCAGACACTGAGGTCCAAGACAAAAGTCTCTGCCCAAGGAACTTACTTCCTGGAAGGGAAGTGCCTTTGGAGCCATTTTATCCAACCCTTGAGCAAAGAACAGGCCTGGTTCCTGTTCATCAAATCCAAAAAGATGTGCGATGACATCTTTTCCTTTTTTGGGGGGTGGGGGGCAGAAACCCTGTCACATGTCCTGAGCACAAACCTCACTCTACCAACTTCCCTCCTAGTATTTAAGCTTATTTGCAGAAATTCAGTGCACTCGCAGAGGGTTTCTCTGAGAAAGATGTCAAGCCCTGGCAGCCAGCTCTCAAGACTGAATGCTGACACCTTGTAATAGGTATAGACTCTCCCAAGGTGGCTATGGGAGCAGCCTGCTGGTATGGGTCCCTAAATTGTGGTCCATTTAAAAACCCAGCACCAGGGGCGCCTGGGTGGCTCAGTCGGGTTAAGCATCCGACTTCGGCTCAGGTCATGATCTCACAGTCCGGGAGTTCGAGCCCCGTGTCGGGCTCTGTGCTGACAGCTCAGAGCCTGGAGCCTGCTTCCGATTCTGTGTCTCCCTCTCTCTCTGCCCCTCCCCCGTTCATGCTCTGTCTCTCTCTGTCTCAAAAATAAATAAACATTAAAAAAAAATTTTTTTTAATAAAATAAAAAGATAAATTAAAAACCCAGCACCATAGGACTGCATTTCCACCTCTCACAAGGTAAGGCTATAGCTAGAATTTTTTTTTCCTGCGTTCTTTGGATCTAAACTACAAAATGATGACCTCTGGAGTTTTATATTTCTAAACCCCACTCCTGCCATTTTCCCAAGCCCTGCCCCTCTCAGTGCCCATGTTTCAGCCTTGGTCTTCCCTCTCCCGTATCTTGTTGGGGAACAGAGCCTCCCTGTCTTCTAATCAGTACCTGGAATCTTCTCCCCATAGATGCTCCAGTCAGAAGCTGCCGTGGTGAAGTTTACAGGGCCAGCTCCTGACCTGGGGAACAAGCAGGGTCCCCTGGGTGACCTTATGGCCACTTTGCAGACTAGATGAGTCTCAGCCCTTGTGCCTAACCACATCCTACAATAAAACCCTAAGGGAAAGGGGTGACTCTTGCGAATATACCTTGCTGTCTGGTTTGGCTGACGAAATGATCATCCTTATCCCAAGTTTCAGCTTGCTTCATTTCTGATCTGTAACTGGGTCAGATGCTGTGTATGTCTCCTGTGTTAGGGGCTCGGTTGCACCCCGTCCCTGCCCTGTCTCCTCTCAGTGCAGGAGGGGGAACCTTCCCTTTCAGCAGCCCGTCCTGTTACACGGATACTCGGTTCAGCAAACACCTATCGGGCTTGGTGCTTCTGGCCTAGGAAAGAAAGGATCTGACAAGCTTGGCAGATTGAGGTAGGCAGAGGCTGCCCTTGGCTCCATCACTTACCTGGCCTCTTTACCACTTTCCTATCCAGGACACCTGAGTATGTCCTGTTACTCCTGCAGCTAAAAATAGGGCAGGAACAAGAGGACAGTCAGGCTGGCTCCTTGATGCTCTGAGGCCCCCCCAAATTCCTCCTGAGTCTCTTGCTTGTCTGCCTGACCACTCCTACCTTAAACTAACACTTCAGGCCAGGACCCAGCTAAGTCTTGCTGGCACCTTCTTGGGCATTCATGCTGCCCTCAGGCTCTCACCACCCCACAGTGCTCATTCTTCTGCAAAGCCCTTTGCCAGTTTATTCTCCTGAACACACACACACACACACACACACACACACACACACACACACACATGAAAGGGAAGAGATTTAATGAGCCAGAGGGCTGCAACTAGAATGAAGCTGGAAACACTGGAGTTGAGACTAGTGTACTGGACACCCATTGTGTGCAGACCATAGTTAAATTCATATTCCCATTTTGGGTGATATGAGCAGTTTGTGTTTAAAAATGTTAAAAATGTAAGAATATAGGGGCACCTGGGTGGCCCAGTCAGTTAAGCATCCGACTTCCATTGAGGTCATGATCTCGCGGTTCGTGGGTTCAAGCCCCGCGTCGGGCTCTGTGCTGACAGCTCGGAGCCTGGAGCCTACTTTGGATTCTGTGTCTCCCTTTCTCTCTGCCCCTCCCCAATTGCACTCTGTCTCTCTCTTTCTCAAAAATAAATAAACATTACAAAACACCTATTTTTTAAATGTAAGAAGCTAAAGCTCATCCATAATGCCATTGCCCAGAGATAGCTGCTGGGCCTGACTGCCTCTTGTGTGTATGCACACACGCATGAAAGGAAGTTAGATTTTAGCTTCAATATTTGTTTTTATTAATATCTGCGATTAACGATCTCCACTGATAGCCCATCACAGAAAATCATCATTATACATAATCTTGCAGAGCCAATCATGTGTTAACTTAGGAGGTGCTCCCACCTATGCTGCACTGTTAGTTCTCCCTCAGCCTCCCTGGGGGAGTAGATGATTCCATGGTGGGTAGACATCCGAGGAGTGCTTGGGAAAGCAGTTTATCACAAGGTGCCTTTGACATTTTCTTCGTCGTGTGCTGTCGGCCTGCCCGCCTGTTAGCAGATCCAGGGTGGGCAGGCCTCGGGGCTTGAGGAGAGAGCCTGGAAACCGCCACAGGTGCGATGCCTGGAGCTTCGCTACCCCAGGCAAGATGTGGAGGTAGAAGCCCGGCTTGACAGCACCCTTCTCCCACAAGCACGTGAATCTGCCATGGAGCTCAAACACTGAGTTTCTATCTAGTCCACCACCCAGTCCTTCCAAAGGGTCCATAAGGTGGTCCATGAGAGTGTAAGTGTGACTGGGGTCCACTTCACGAAACAATGGCCCTGCTACCCCTCCCTTCTCGGGGCCGGGGGCTGGACTGTGTCACTGGGATCAGAAAGGAACGGCCTCATTGCTTTCTTTTCTCCCAGGGTGTGGCTGGTCTTCTTACTCTCTTAGCAGTGTCTTTCACAGAGCTGAAGTGTGTGATTTTAATGAAGTCTGGCATCTTAATTCTTTTTTCATCTATTATGCCTTTGGTGTTGTCTCTAAAAAGTCCTCGCCAACCCAAGGTCATGCAGATTTTCTCCTATGTTATCTTCCAGGAGTTTTATAGTGTTTTATGTTTAGGGCTGTGATCCATTTTGAGTTAATTTTTGCAAGGGGTATAAGGTCTGTGTCTAGATTCACTTCTTGGGATGTGGATTTACAGCGCTAGCGCCATTTGTTGACAACCTCTCTGTTTTCTCCAAGATAAGCTGCATTGCCTGGGAATGCTCGGTGGTCAAGGACTCTCACTGTTGCTTCATGATTTCCCTGGGAACGGTGACATGCCACTTTCATTTCTGCCATTGGGGTCTGCACATGCATCGACAAGTTCCCTCTCAAGGGCTGGGTTTTCTCTGGGGCCAGTGGAAAAGCACACAGCAAGACAAAACCTGTTTTTGGATTCAGGCAAGGAAAAAGGTGTGCCCGACACTAAGTGTGCCTCTTTCCTCTCAGACCTGCCATCTGGGATCACTTAATTGTGACTGAGGTACATCCCTTAGGATTTCATTTCATGAGGTCTTTTAGTGATAAGCTTTCTCAGGCTGTTTTTGAACACGCTTCTGTCACATCCATAAAGTTACTTCTTTAGTGTCTCTATTCTGGGATCTTTCTCCTTATAAAACACAAATCAAACATATGTTAGTGTTTCATTCTTCCATATCTGTTCATCTCATTCTTATTTTTCATTTCTGTCTTGCAGGTCTTATTTGTGGATAATTATTTCTGATCTATCTTCTGGAACTGTCTCCCAGTTTAATAATTCTCTCTTCACCTGTGTCTTATCTGCTGTTTAATTCAGTCACTGAATTTTCAATATCAGCTTTGACACTTTTACTTCTAGAAGTCCTGTCTGGTTTCCTTTTGAATCGGCTTGGTTGTTCTTTATAATTTCTTATTTTCTCTTCATTTCCAAAGTTTTCTCTAAAAATTATTTCTCTAACTAAAGTTATTGTGTATTTATTTGAATAGCTCATTTTTTCAATTTCATCAAGGAAAATGACAAATATGACTGTATATATCTAAAGCATATAATGTGATGATTTGATATCCATACATATTGTGGAATGATTGTCAAGTTTATCTGAATTATCCTAATAATGGAAGTCTTCATAAATCTATTTCTGCCAGATTTTGTTGTTCATAAAGTCTGCCTCTCTTCAAGGTTACAAAGGAATTCCCCCTGTGCTTTTGCTTGGTATTTTTATGTTTTAATTTTTTACATTTTTACTTTGATCCATTTATCCTGATACATAGTGTGAGATAAGGATTGACTTAATTTTATTTCAGATGGTTACCCAGTTTTCTCAACACAATTAGTTGAGTATCTCATCTTTTCCCTGGTAATCTGAGATGCTACCTTTACCATACGTGAAATTTCTAGATATATTTAGGGTTATTTCTGGACTTTATTTTCTGTTTCATTGGTTTGTCTAGTTACATACTTTATGTTTCTCATATCTGGTAGGTCTTTTATTGTCTTTGATTGTTTTCTTTACTAAGTGATGTTTACCAATGGTAAAATTTCCATGTTCCCCTGGACGTACAGTGAGACATTCATTTCCCTTCGTGCTCTTTTTCCTACCCAGTTCTCCTCCCAGGAGACAGTATTATTAGTTATATGTAAGTTATCTATCTTTCTAAAGATATTTTTCTTCTCCGTTTTCATTTCAAAATCTAAAATATGAAATGCCAAGAAATAATGAATCAGGATAATGGGTACATGTGATGTGCACAGACTGACACTGATATTTGAGCCAGAATCTTGGCTGGGAGAATCTGAGGGTTGTTGATCTCCCCAGTACCCCCCAGGCCCCTGAGCCAACCCTGAGACCTCACTTGAGACTGTGAGGTGAGACCTGCCTGGATCTTGGACCATCAGGGGGCTGGGATGACTTTCCTCTTGGATGACTGCTTTATAGTTCAGTTCATACTGCCTGCCATGGATCCTGAGTGTTGGCTCTAATACATGAAACCAGGCCAGTGCCTTGGAGAATGTCCCTGTACTTCCATCCTTAATCACGGTCTCAGTGGTGCAAGTGCTTAGTGTACTTGTTTAGTGATCCATCCTTAATGACCTATTGGTGAAGGAGTTACCAAGCTCTAACCAGGTGCAAGGTGCCGGGCTGGGTGCTGAAAGTTGAAAGAATCCGTGTTCATTTCAGAAGATTTGTACTGAGTGTCTGTGATGGGTCAGACATATCGGAGGTCGTATTTGTGACCCCGGGGGCTGGAACTGTGCCTTCCCCACCCCTCCCCCATCACTGTATGCTCAGCTACCAGCATGAGGGCTTACATTCTGCAGCCGCTTAGTAAATAGTTTTTTACTGAAGGTAAGAAGACCAGCTACAGGGATGAATTTAAGGAGGAGGGAATGTCGGTAAGGTCGCAGGCTGCCAGGAAATTGATGAGATGGGAGCTGAACTAGACCCGTGGATTTTTAAATGTGGCATAATTAGGGTTATGCTAATGACACCAGGCATCGGGGGCCAGACCGACCTGAGCAACAACAAGTGTCAGGCAGCTGTTGGTGGCAAATGGGAAGGCGTGGGAAGTTTATCAAGAGCTGATCTCTCACTTCTGACACAAAAGCCACTGAGGATGTCTGTACCTTGAAAAGCAGAGGAAGCGAGGAGCCACTCCACTGACTTAAATAGCAGCATCCCAGGAGCCATGCTAGAAGTACCCCAGGGTCTCTCTGTGGATGACCACCAAGAATGGCTTTAAAGAACTACTTACTAAGAGGAGAAGGAAGTGATAAGAATTCTACAAACATCTTATCTCTTGATACCTTCCCGTTAAAATATCAGCAACTAATAAAACATATTTATAGTCCTCTTGCTTTCTTTCCCTGCCTGAGGGCCTCTATGTCTAGTCAACCTAGAATAAAATATCGTGAAAGTGAAAAGCCACTCCTCAGAGCTATAAATATGTTGTAGCAAGAAGACAGACCCAAAGGGTATTCAGGACAGTGCGCCTCCCTCCATCTCCCTGTCTCTCCCGTCCCCCCTACCCCACCCCCCAGCCGCCTCCAGTTCCAGCTGCCAAGAGGATAACAGGGACTCTCCTTGCATTTGCCAGGCTGCTCAGCCTGCCTGCAGCTCTGACCCTGGCTCCCACCTTCCTTTCCTTTATGTCTTCCCTCCTTCATTTTATGTCCCACCTTCCTTTTTAGGCAAGTGCCTTCTGTGTGGTGGCCAGAAGAGCGTGTTGCCTGGTACTTCAGAGGCCTGTGACGGCGCCTGATGCTGAGGTGTCGTCTCACGGGATTACTGTCATGCCCGCGTACACAGGGAGACATTTGTAGAGTGGCCTTTACAGAAGACATTTATAAATGTCGTCCTCATTACAAGGAGGCTCTTGCTCTGCCAGAGCCCACATTTCTTGCCTGCAGGACTGTGGGAGCCATGTGGGAATCCAGGGCCTCTGTAAAAGGCTAACCGTAGGCTTCCCTTGCCATGTCTGTCCTGACGGATGCTCCTTGTGGTAACTGGTAACTAAGGTAGTCTTTGGTTAACATTTATCTGCTGCTTCTGTAAATCTGGCTGTTGGTTGCTGAAAGTCAGTATCAGAAAATGAGGGCTTTTACCTGGAGGAGCGTTGGTTTCCTTGCCCTCCGGCCTCCTCCCCAGGCCCTGGCAGGTCCCCATTCCAGATTGAGAGTGGCTTGTGGTAATGCTAGCTTTGGGGGCATGGAGGCCGGTGCTTTCAGTGCTAGGCAAAGGCAGATCGATTAAGGAATGAAACATCTGCCTTATAGTGAGCACTTGCTATGTGCCAGGCACTGGCTAAGTGCTTCATATTTGGTAGTTCACAGGATCCTCACACTTCCTATTCTGCTTAGAAGGAAATTGGGGCTTAGAGTGTAAGTAACCTCTGCGAGGCCACTCAGCATAGTGACCCGTCTCTAGAAGAGCATCTCCTGTAGGCTCTCTTCAGGAGCTCAGACCTTAGCAGTTACCAGGACAGCATGGGGGTCTCAGGGTCCCTCAGTATACTGCGCATCTCCGTTGTCTCCAGTGGACGTCACAGGAGCATGGTATGCACCCAGTCCTCTAAGGGTGGCTTGGTCCTGGGTGGAGCCACAGCCTGGTGAAGGAGGCAGACAAGGCCTCCCAAGAGGGGCAGGCCCTGAGCAGTTGCAGGGTCCTGTGGCCTGGCGTGGGCAGAGGGGACAGGGGTCCTGCAGGGGTGAGGAGTCACCGACAGGAAGGAGATGGGTTTGAACACAAGAAGGGCCGTGGCCGTTGGCATGACCTGTGCTGGGCTATAGAGAAGGGGCGGTCAGGTCACTGTCGAGGTGCTGGCTGTAGCAGCTGCAGGACAAGTGGGGTGCTGGGGGAAAGAGGAGCGAAAAGAGCCCTAGGAGAGAGGAAGTCAGTGCCCTCATACTGCTCTAAAGAGAGTCGGTGATGCAAAGAACCTAAAAAGTCCAATGCTCATAACTTGTGAGAAGCAGGATTGAGCAGGCTGTGACAGCTGTCAGGGCCTGGGGGGGGGGGGCCTGTGACCCAGAGTTGCGAAAGCTGGGGGTGCGGTGGGGAGGGGGGCGGTGCACATACCATAGTTACCTCTGTTAATTCACGCTGCGTTTTCATTTCACTTCTGACATTTTGAAAAGACAAACTGTGCATAAGGGAAACAGCACCAAAGAGGGTAGAGCAAAATGCTCTCCCCCAATGGAGTTCCACTCAGAGTATGCGTGTCTGCGTCACAGGTCCGTGAACGCGCATGCGCGCCTAAGTGCGGAGGACAGGCACCGCCTCCGCCTCCGCCCCCGCACGAGGGCAGCCCGCCCCACGAGCACTTCTTGTTCTCCTCCTTGAACGTCCCTCTGTCAGGGAAGTGTCACCACGTCAGGGCTGTTGCAGTGAGTTTCCTCTTTACGTTACCCCCTTCAGATCTTTTCATTTCAGCAGACATCTGATTGTTCGCCCCTTCCCGAGATGAATTAAGAACAAATGGCTGTGATTTTCCGTATCAAAACAAACACACATATTAACCGCTTCCTTGAAGATTAACTTGGCGTCCTTGAAAGGGAGTGAGTGGGAGGGCAGAGGGCCTGGCCCAGCTGTCAGCCAGGGGTGGGGAGAGTTAGAGCAGGCTTTCCTGGGCCCGCCCCCGCACCTCATCCTTCCACCTACCTTCCTGGGCCTTGACTTGTGCTGTCTCAGCAAACGGTTTTGGTTCTGCCCCTGCTGTGGCGCACTCTGTGGGGGTCAGACAACAGCCTCAGACCCCATCCCCAGGCAGAGACTGCCTGTGGGGCCGCCCTGGGTGCTGCATTCTATCAAGGTAAGTCTGGCAGCCACAAGGTTAATCAGGTTCAAGTGCGTTTTTCAAACATATGTAAACTGTTAAGTGTAACAGCAAAGAGTAAACTATCGGGCAAGGAAACACCAGGTTTTCTATATTGCTTTTCTCCTCCTCCTCCTTCCAACTCTCATGCACGTGCATCTATCCGTTTAGCTAGGCCGTTAGTGTGGTAGGAGGAAACTGAGGAATAGGAAGTTTAGTTTTCTTCTCCTGGAAATCCAGCCTGCTACACTTTTTAAAAAATGAAGTGTGTGGTTGTAGCCCCAATAACTGTAGTTTACATTTATGTAACCATGCTCTAATCATGGAAGTTGGTAACTCGTTAATCCTCACCAGCCCTGGAGTGACCTAATTTTTATCCCCTTTCTATAGAGAGGGAAAGCCTGCCTTGGGTGTGCGTTGGCCATTCACAGCAAGGTGCAGGAGCTGGGATTCATACCCAGGCTGTCTGACAGCAGACCCTAGTTCTAGCACGCTGCCCTTTGTGGCTCTTGCACTCCGTTCAAGACAGACCGAGGAGGTAAGCTTATACAGAAGTGCTGGAGACTTGGGGGAAGATACAGGAAGATGTTCCAGAAAGGGAAGGTACTCAGGCACTGGGCTGGGTTGCAGGGTTAGAGGAAGGTCATGTTTGTCAAGAATGAGATCTCCTTTTTGTTAATCTGTATCATGTAGAATGACCTACTTTTTACTTGGAAGTCTAAGAACCAGCTTACTTTAGAAACTCCCAAATTAAGCTGTATTTCTGTCTTACTGGGAGACGTGGGGAAGGTGGGAGACTAGACCAGATGCTCATGGGTTTTTAGGAGGGGTCTGTAACGTGGGCTTAACAGCAAGGGACAGTATGTGTCAGACTTGGAACATCTGCAGAAAAGCAGCAGAATGGCTCATTGTTACAAAATACCTTGCATCTTGCACAGAAAATGCTACCTTCTGTTACTGCTGTCGGTTTTATTTTCTCTGTGGAATCCCCAGTTCCTTTGAGGCCCCGGGACAGGCAGACTGGAGAGCTTTGCTGTGGCCTGTGAGGCCCTGGAGCTCTGGGTTGACAGCTTAGCAGGCTTCAGACTCTGCCGCTCATCTCCTGAAAAGGTGAGGTGTGGGCCGGTGGATTCTGGGCCCCCAGGGGAATTGGAGGAACTCGTGGTGCAGTCGGGATGCAGGAAACTCTTAGCATTTCCTCTCCAATTGGAGTTGATTGGGTTAAAGCTTTCCAGAATGGTGTAAAACAGTTCTGAACTCCGTGAACTGCTGAGGGAGGCCCGATGAATTGAAAGAAATACAATAAACAGATTGCTCGTCATGTTGTTGGCCTTGTAGCAAATATCTGTTTTCTCCTTGGGATTACGTGAGCATTTGCTTTCCTTTGATTTCTGGTTGTTATTTTCAATATTTCTTTTGTTAACGGAGATGCTTCAAACAGCTCTGGAGAAGCCCCCGAGTCTTCGCAAGGTTTGTGTTTAGAGTTTGGCTCAGCCTCCACACGTCACCTGTTAGCTGTTAGGAGTCTAATTCTGCAAGCCATGACTTCATCTCCCTAAAGGAAGATAGACGGAATGCTTCAATACAACAGATAGGGTTCAGTTCAAGATGTGTGTGTGTGGGGGGGGGGGGGGGGTAGTGGGGGGCAGGGTGGGGAAAGACTAAGCCTTTGGTCTCTGGGTGAACTTGGAAAGTAGACCTGTCAGAGGTATTCACGTTCAGACAGCTGGTCTATAGCTGAAAAGGCTGCCAAATAATGCCATTATTCACGGCTGTGGGAATTTTGTCAAGTGGCCTTAAAGAGATCACGTTCCATGAGGCTGGGGGCTGGGGGGCCCAGGGGTGTCTGCAGTGCTTGCTGCTCTGAGTAGAGAATAAGGTCTCATTACTGGTCTGGGCCACTACAAATGATGGATCCACTGGCTCACTACTTGCCAGAGACTGGCCCTGGCCAGGAGTGGGAGCCAGAGACGCTTGGGTGTTTTGTGAGTTAGATCTTAAAACAAACAAAAAGATCTCAAAACAAAAAAAATAGCTCAGAAGCCGGCCAGTGTTACTTGTCATTCAACATGTCCCCTTTACCCTTTACAGCATTTATCATTGGGAACCTTACCACCCTTAGAGTCCTTTCCAAGGCTGACCCCAAACCAGTTGACCCTTTGGGCCCAAACCAGTTCATTTTTGGTCATTGGTAACAAAATTTTTCCCATCACTGGCCAGGAAGACATGGCTTGAGGGGGTGGAGAACCTGGTAAGGGGTCTGTTTTTTCTCTTCCTAACTGCTCTTGCTCAGTTTCCTCCTGTGGTTTCTTGCAGATTCCATTTGTATTGGTTACCGCCCACAGGGTTGTAGCTCCTAAAAGCAGCCTCCAAAGGAGGATCCAACCATGAAGCTCTGGACACCATAGAGAAAAGGACTTGTGTCTGTAGATCTGGTGCTTTCTGGATTGTCTTTCCCAGAATCCTTTTCTCTTAATGTAGGCAGGGAAAAAAAAATTTTTAGAGATGGCCAAACCTTCCAAAATACAAGATGAATCAAGTGTAGGAAACCGTCCCTTGCAGGAAGGCATGGTTTCCATTCAGGTTAAGACAGAGCTGAAGCTGGCCCAGGACTACCCCTCCCCCTTGTTTGTGGGGGCATGAGCCCTTCCCACTGTGTATGTGGTGGGGGCCGTGGCAGGAACCTACATAACAGCTCTGACCTTAGGCTTCCGTGACCCTGCCCTTGCTGTCATTTGCAAAGACGGGATCAATTACTAGGAAGGAAACTGAACGAGGAAATCTCCTTTGGTGGCATGTGCCCTGCCCCAGTTCCCCAGCAGCCAGCACCCACTCCCTCTGCAGAGCAGATGGGGACTGTTGCATAGGGCCGAGCAGCTGGCATTGCAGCCCTCTCCTCTCCGCCTGCGGCGGGCAGCCGTCTCCTGGCCAGGAAAGCCCCTTGTGATTGCTGTTTCTGAAACTGGCCTGAGGACTACAGGGGGGGCATTTATGGAGACTTGGCCAGGGCTGAGTTCGTGCTCTGGGCTCCTGCCTTTGTTAGCTGTCAGATTCGGCCTCCGTCTTTCTTGGCTGCTGTGAACTGCCCCGGCTCTCTGCCTGCTGCGGTGCACGGCACGGTCGGGTGTGGAACAGGCTTCTCATAAAAGGTGTGTCTCAGAGGTGCTCTGTCTTGTGTGTCCCTTGACAAAGGAGTTGCTATGGTAACTACCCTCTGGAAAACATGCAGGAGTCAACTGAACGTATGGCTCTTGCTCAACTAGCTGGAGTGTGAATATGTGCCCCTCTTTGTTCTCCCCACCTGCCACACCTCCTCTCCCTCCCCACAGGCTGAGCTGAGGGCCTGCCTTTTGGCAGTAGAGGGCTAGAGGGCAGGAGGGCCAGTCCTCTTGGCACTCGCAGATTGAATGCTGGATGGGGTTTGCAGCCAGAAAAGAGTTGGGGATTTTCCTGCTCCTTGGTGAAGGAGGCAGAGGAGTGACAGCCTGGCTCTTTCCAAGGAGTTACACTGCTCCTCATCCCACTCAACACACCTATCCCTCAATGTCGCTTGCACGTGGATCCGTGCTGACTTAGCAGTAAGTGAGTGCAGGCCTTGCGATGGCCCAAGTGTGGAAGCTCAGGCCATTAGAAACTTTAGCCACAAAGCAAGAGCGCAGCGGGCGGGGGCACAAACGCTGCTGGAAGCGAGGGGGAAATTCCTAGAGAATTCATTTCCAGATTGCTGTGCCACGGGTGCTACTCGCAGTCCTTCCTGTACTTTAAATGCTTGTACATGCTGCCTGTCTCCCACCCAAATTAGCGGCCCAAACCCACCTTCTGAGTCTTTGCATCTGTCATCACCATCTTCACTGCATACAGAAAAAGTTAAAGCAGCGCTGCCTAACCTAAGACCACAGCCCTTGCCCACAGTGGCCATGGTGCCTTCTCATGGGAGAGAGCCTTCCACTGACACTCTGGGGGCGGGAAGAGGAAACTGGCCACGTCCACGTGCCTGAGAAGCCATCCTTTCAATCCATTATGCCAGAGGACTTCCGGCTCCGTTGTGGGTCTCTAATGCAGGCCAGGTAAAGCATTCTTAGCACCTTATTGGGAAAAGGTTGTAATCCAACAGCCTCCTTGTGTGCATTCTGGCTCTACAGATATGGATGGCCCCATGTTTCCCTGTGGTGTCAGAAAGTGAGGGGGGAGGGGTGGCAAGGAGCGGAGGGGATGGCTGAGGCCAGGAAGAATGCCAGATGGCCTTCAGTTCTGTGGTGCCACCTGCTCCTCTCTGGCCTTCTTGCCACTTGGTCTCCGGCCAGAGATGGCCACAGTTCACTGTCTTCCCTCTGCCCTCACTCCTAGAGCCTGTGCTCACACCAGGTGAGCCTCCCACTTCAGCTCCTCGCCAGCCATGGGCAGGACAGTAGTGTTACAGGTGTGCTGCCTCCTCAGTGAACACAGTAGGAAGAAGCCTGAGGTGGGCTCATTTCTGCATTCATGGCCTCTGGGGCCTGGCGCCACTGAGGCATCCCAAGCACCCTCTTCTCTTCTGCACTGGCCAAGATAGGCCCATCTGTGCTAGGCATAGAGACACTCCGCCATGATCACTTACAGGGAGGCTTCAGTGAAATGGCTGGAGGGGCTGTCTCCCCCTGCACCTGCACTCAGGATGCTGGGAAACAGTCTTGCTGAGACTAACGAGTCAGGGTGGGAAGTGGGCTGGTTCTCCTCCTGTCCCAGGCCCTCCCCGGGCCTCACTCTGTTGACTCTCAACTGTGAAATTCAACATGAGGGACACTGGCCTGGGAGCATCAGGTGGCCAGGGGCCTTGTGGTGCCTCCAGTGTTCGTGTGTGCTCACTGACGGGATTATGGAGTAAATGAAGTCATGCCTGGGGTTCAGAGTGGAAACCTGTCCAAGGTGTGACTGGTTTTTCACTTCTACCAATATGAGAGTTTGTGTGAGTAGTCAAGCAATTTTTCAGCATTCTGCACACACCATAGTTACTGCATTCGATTCGGCACTTGGCACTTGTGGATGTGTACCATGGAATATTGTAGACTTTAAAGACAGGATTTTCATTTAGCTAGAAGGTTTGCCCTACCTACTTTGTAATGAGTCTCAGTTTTGCCTTTGCTGGAGACATCCAGTGTTGACACCGTGACCTGGAATACTAGGAAATTTTTAGTACCAGGAAGAGGTCAGGCTTGAGCCGGGCCCAGAGGACCACGGCATGGGCAGAATTGCAGACATGGGGAGGGGGTGTAAGATACATTTTGAGACAGTCTGGGTTAAGGAAATGAGGACACAGTGATGATGTTGACAGCAAGAGCATTGTGCTGCCAGGGAGAAAAACCCTCTTGCCAAAGGGCACTGGCTGTCCCCCCGGGTTGGGTGCTGTGGCAGAGCTGTCACCCTGTCCAGTGAGAGCCTGCCCCGAAGGACCGGCCAGGGGACTTTGACTAACCACCAACCAGGGACCGAACTCCTAGCTTGCTAGCTGGTAACATTTTTTTTTTTCAGTGTCAAGCGTACAGAATGCTGAAGGAGGGACGCTTGTGTCACACACCTAGATTTAACAGCACGTAGCGTATCCCCATGTTTTACTCCATGGCATCTGTGAGAATTGTTTGAGAGACTAAATTGCAGACATCAAGATAGTTCACTCCCAAGTACTTGGGCAGGTATCTCCTACGAACAGTGTTCTCTACAGGGTACTGATACTATGGTCACACCCCAGAAAATTAATAATCCTTTAGTATCTAATATCCAGTTGACATTCAGATCTCATTTTTTCTCTAGAATGACTATTACAACTTTTTTTTTTCTTGGCTTTGAGTGTGAATGTGCAGTGTTGGACATTGCTTTGGTCAACAGATTTGCTCAGCCACCTCCCCCCACCATCCCGTGGACACATGCATGAGCCGTTGCTTATGGTGCTCGGTTGCCTCTC
The DNA here is from genome assembly GCF_028749965.1 of Puma concolor. Taxonomy (NCBI): domain Eukaryota; kingdom Metazoa; phylum Chordata; class Mammalia; order Carnivora; family Felidae; genus Puma; species Puma concolor. The sequence continues at coordinate 128,789,904 of NC_141667.1, forward strand.
AGGGTCGCACTGTGGCTCTGCAGGGTCGGTCCTGGTGACGTGTGGAGTGCCAACTTCGGGCAGCCCATTCTGGGAAACAGGTTCACATGTCAGCTCTACCACTTATCACCCAGAGACCCTCAGCTCCTCCCTTCTCTCTAAGCCTCCGTGTTCGCATCTCCAAAACAAAGGAGATGGACTGGGGGCCTCCTGGCTCCGTTCGGTACCTCTGTGGCTTCGCTTAAAGTGTGGCCAGGCAGGACCCCTGCAGCTTCATACCTCAGGGCAGCTGTTTGATGAGGCTGCTGCCTGTGCCCATTCACAGCACCATGAACTGTGGGGGGGATCAGGAGGATGCCCGGGACCCCCTGATGCTCTAACATGACCAGCTGCTCTACCCCTCTGCTCCCCACAGCTGAGATTCTGGAGCTGGCTGGCAACGCAGCAAGAGACAACAAGAAGGGGCGGGTCACCCCCCGGCACATCCTGCTGGCCGTGGCCAACGACGAAGAGCTAAATCAGGTATGGGGCTCTCCTCCGCGTCCCGCACGCCAGACACTTGTGCAGGCAGTCACAGTGGCCGAGAGACGGAGGGAGGTTGGTGTTTGGCTGGCTCTCAGAGGTTTGGGCTGCATTTTGGACCGTTAGCAGCTTCTCCGCCCCCATGGCAGTTCTTCCTCCAGGCTTTATTTGGGAGCAGGAGGGAATGAAACAAGGTATTTGGCTCTCCCTGGAGGAAAGATAGTGAAATTTCACCAGAGTGAGGGACCCTGAGGACTTATTCCCTGTATAGTGAGCCTGGGTCTCATCAGCATCCTTGTAGATCCCGTGGATGAAGGAGCTCTTCATCCCAACCCAAAGCAAGAATGTGAATGGGCAGGGCCGGCTTCTTGAAGGTCAGAGACAGGGTGGGCTGGCTCACCATCTGCTACTTTGATTTTCCTGCAAGCTGCTAAAAGGAGTCACCATAGCCAGTGGGGGAGTGTTACCAAACATCCATCCGGAGTTGCTAGCAAAGAAACGAGGATCCAAAGGGAAGTTGGAAGCCATCATCACACCACCCCCAGCCAAAAAGGCCAAGTCTCCATCCCAGAAGAAGCCCGTGTCTAAGAAAGCAGGAGGCAAGAAAGGGGCTCGGAAATCCAAGGTATGTGATTTGGCAGGAGTGGGCGGGTTGGGGCAGGTGCAAGCAGGTGAGGTCATGAGTGGCTCCTTTGTGCTGAGACTTATCCAAGGACTAAGGAGGAACATATGGGAGCTGCTTGCGGAGAGGCTAGTCCAGCTCAGGTGGGCAGAATTGGGGGACCGGATCCCGGTAGGCAAGGGGGTGTGAGGAGGGTCTGGGGCAGATAGCCCCAGGCTGGAAGAGCCCATTCCTGGCCTGCCAGGGAGATGCTTCCACCTCTGGGAAGGGACCTGCGTGTGCAGGAGCTTTCCTGTGCTAGGGGTGGCTGCCGTCGGGTCCTACCCACAGGTACTGGCTGCCTCTCGGAACTGTCACTGTGTTACTGTGCCTGCGTGTCCTCCACTGTGCATCTTCCAGTAGGATGGTTCGGACAGTTGGCTCTGTAGGATGGTTGCCTTGTTAGGGAGAAAAATAGATGTGTTATTCAGGTGCCCCTACCAGATCCAGCCTACACCGAGCAGGTCCTAGGTGCTGGTCTTTTTGTGGTGAGTGAAGCCCTCTCATTAGTGTGACCTAATGTTTTCTTGGGTGGGGCAGGCCAGCTGATCCCCATGTTCGCTCCTCACTGCACGGAGCACAGCAGCCCCCCCTCGGGAGGTCTGGGCCTGCAGGTGGTTGCTCTTACCTGTCTGAGTATCAGCAGGATCAAGGGCGGGCGCAACTGGAAGCAACTGGAACACGTGCTCCGTGTTCCTCCCTCACCCGTCCCCGCCTTTGAGCTGTTGTCAGAACCTCCGGGGCCAACAAACGAGGGACAGTGCAGTGAAAGCTCATCATCAGTAAAATGGAATGTAAGCTGCCCTGCCCTGGGCCCCCCCTCAGGTGTGATCCTTCTGGTCTCCAGCCAGATGAGGAGGAATTTACCCCTGGCAGAAGGCAACCTGGCTGTTTTGTGAGACCCTCAGTAGTAGCTGGTGGAAATGCCTTGTGGGTCAGATGCAGTGTCAGCACATTCTTCCGAGCAAAACCCAAGCCTCTTACCCGATGAGGTGGTGAGGACACCTTCCCAGGACAGGCTGCAGCAGCACTGACCCGGGGCTAGGCTCGGGGCCACACTCCCGGTACATCCTCTCCTCTGAGCCAGTCCACAGAGCAGGCCCCAGGCTCCCAAGTTTGTGTCTACGCTGTTCGCTGGCCTTTGGTGGTTGAAGTTCTTGTACACCCTTCTGGGCGCGGACACATGATTCCCTGCAAACAAAATCTGAATTCCTCTTGCCACTAGGACACCACCTTGCCCTACCCCACCCCACCTGAGGATCACTCCCAGCTCTGTGAGAGAGAAACCTGTTCCTGAGGAGTGTCCTGTAGGTTCTTGCCAGGCGCTTGTGCTCCACCTAGTCCCGGGGGAGGCTCAGGACCAGGCGAGGATGTCGCAGAATGCTCTCTTACTCATGCTCACCAACTGTAAAATTAGCATATTGAACCGTTCTAGCATTTGCATTTGCTGGGAATAGTGGGGCAGGGAAGGCAGGGGAAAGGTGCATGGGCAAGCCTTTCTAAATGTTTGAGGATCAAGATGCCAGGTCCATCATCTCTTGAACATGGGCCTCAGGGAGCTGGTGCCCTTAGTGCTTGGCTGAGCCTTCTTCTGGCTGTGGCCCTCGCCATGGCCCTTGTTAATGCAGGCCCACTGCTGGTTGGCGTCTGAGCAGCCTCTCTGATTCTGTGTCTCAGGCAACCCTGGGCTGAACCCCGCTCCTGTCACCCCACTACTTCCCCTGTTAGTTCCTGCCTGATGACTTTCTGCCTTCCCACTTAAGCGAACACTAAGAATGCTGTGTCTTTCTTTTTGGACTTCAAATGAAGGGTGTGTGTGTGTGTGTGTGTGTGTGTGTGTGTTCAGCTCCTAGTAGCTATATTTGGAATTCAGTGTTTCTAATAACCATATGCCAATAATCACTCGAACATTCAGCTTTTCCCTTGATTACAAAAGCAGGAAGTCTGTTATGGTGGTCTGTTTTTCTTCCACACAATAAAACACATTGTCTGCTTACTGTACCAGTATTTGGCTAACATTAAACCCTGGGGGAAGCTGAAATTGGAACCGTGAACAGCTAATTTTCAAAACATTTGTTTAATGTAAATTGTGGTGTCAGCTCCCAGAAACAGCAGAAAACCTGCATCTCCAGGTTTAAGTGGAATGTTCTGAAAATAACCTTTCCAGAGACATGCAGAGAAAGCCTTCCTAACATGCTAAAGCACTTGGAGTAAAAGGGAGTTGGTATTTTTCAAGTGTCAACACGTGAATTCCAAATCATAATTTTCCCCCCAGTTCTATGTAATTGGAGGGTTTTGAGAGTCTCCAGTTGTGACAGCTGAGTCAGCTATTGTGGAACCGGTTGGAGAAGGTGCCAAAACCCACCGCAGCCAGGAGTCCGGGGCCCTGGTGGTGCCTTAGGTCTCCTCCTTCCTACTTGGGTGGCCTCAGCCAAGTCTGTGCCTCAGTTTACCCCCTCCCATGAAATGAAGGGGTGCAATCCAGCCTTATGCTTCAATGACTGTGCCTATTTGCATCATGTTTCTGACGAGGTAATAGGTGTCAGAGTTGGGGTGGTATGAAAGAGAGTGCTGTAAGAAGTCCCCCTTTCGCCACGGCCCCTCACTCCTCCCCAGAGCAGTCTCTGCAGTGAATTTTTATGGGCCTTTCAGAAAGTCTACGCATGGAAAAGCGTATAGGCCCATACAGTCCTCCTCGTCATACCTGCCTTTGGATATAAATAAGTCCTGTTACCCAGTGCTTTCGCAGGGTGGGGCAGTGCTTAAGGGCGCCTGCTCACTGGCTTTGTGGAGAAGGACGGGAAGGGTGTGCAGCACACGGGTTGGGTGCTGCTGTTACTGACTTGTTCTACAGCTCTGACTATATGACTGGTTCTTTCTATTTCATGATGTGGTGTGAGTGGCCTCTACAGTGTGCAGTACCGTGTTAACCACGTCTCTGTGGATGAACCTACAGCTGTCCCGAGCGTTCCGACAGACAGTGCCACAGTGACCGTGATGGTTGATGGGTGTGTGTGCCCACGCACACATAGGATAAAGTCCCCAGTGTGAACTTGCTGAAGCAGACCGTTTTCCGATGGCTCTTGGTCACATCGAGAACATTTTGTGCCATTAAGAAATTCCAAAATCTGCCTTGTTCTTTTAACATTCAGCGCCAAAGTTGTCGAAAGAAGATGCGTTCGTTCAATCAGTATTCACCCAGCCTGCACGTGCCCATTATTACTCTTGGGAGTGAGGGCACAGCAGTGAACAAAGGCCCTTGCCCTCCCCTGGTGCTCGGTGAGCTCTGCTCTGGTCTAGCAAGGAGAGGCAGAGTCATTCCAGAAGGGCTGTGGGTACAGGCGGGTGCGGTGACAAAAATACAGCAGAGTGACAGCACGAGCGGTGTGACTTCACACAGGTGAGGCTTCTTTGGTAAGGTGACCCTTGAACAGAGACCTGAGAGGGTAAGGTGTCTGGGCCCTCAGGTGACTGGTAGGAGAGGTGACTGGCAGACGACCAGCAAGTAAGTGTGCCTGTCCCCCTCCCAGGGAGAACGCAACAGGACTTGGCATGTGAGGTTCCAACATTTCCATAACATGCACACCTTTGGCAGTTGGAGAAGCCTAGGAATCCTTCCCAAGATAAGGTTTTCAAGGGCATAAAATGCTGAAGATTCAAAGGAAACCGTTTATGCTTAAATCTTCCAGGTTAACACCCCTTGTCAGAATATTTACCGAGAGCCATAGGATAGTCTTTACGAGATCTCCAAGAAGATAGATAGTTGTTGCCAAAAATCTGTATAAAAAGTGCTCTCATCTAGGATTTTTCTTATTTTTTCCTTAAGTTTTTCTTCAAATTCCAGTTAGTTAACCTACAGCGTCATATTAGTTTCAGCTGCACAATACAGTGATTCAGTCTCACATAGGATTATTTAAACCTAAATCCGCACTACCACCCTAACTGAACTCCACCCCCGTGTGGAAATCACCCTCTGGATCATGAAGATAGGCTTGCTCCTCACTGCCTGGCAGAAAGCCCGAGGTGATTTTGGGAGAGCACCTGTTTCTTTTTTGAGAAATAAATATTGAAACTGAAAATTGAGTGGTGAATGTTCGGGTTAGGGATGCCAAAGAAAGAGATTGGTTCTTTCGAGAAGCCGCCATCCTTGCAATTAAGAGGCCAATTTTGCTGGCCTTTTAATGAGCTTTCTAGCAGGTCAGACATCAGGGTGAAAGAGAATGTGCATAGGGAATCCTGGATTGATGATTTCACATAAGGCATTTTGGACACTCAGTCCTATATGTTCTTAAAAAGGCCACTGACTCTGACTGATGAGGATTTGTGCCGTTGAGAACAAAACGGGGTGCAGGTACAATGCATGGGGGCTTTGAGATTTGTAGAACAATACAAAATTCTCCAAAATCAACATTTCAGAGATTGACAAAGAGTATTGCTTGCTAGCGTTTCCCCTTCGGGGTAGGATCTGAAAAGAATCTACCACTATCACCATTTCTTAAAAGAAAATGGCATTTTAATCCGAGAGACTGGGAAGGGAAATAGTCCCTGACTACTGGCTTTATGTAAAAGTTCATGAAACAATTACTAATGATTTGAATGTAGTGATATCTCACGAGGCACCTGAGCGCGACTACCCTGTCTTGGGCTGGGAACCTTGCGCGGAAGAGACAGCCATTTGCCAGGTAGAGAGGCTGGAGAGAACCGGGGAGGAAAGGCCCGTCCTATACAGACAGGGTTTGGTGGCCTTCTATCAAGGCCAGTGGCTTATCAGGAGTTCTCTCACCTTAGACTCCTTTTCCCCACAAGGAATTGAAGGCAGAGGGAAGTCCAGCAGTTTTCTCAAGGTTACATCACTAGTAGAACTAGAAATGAAATGCATAATTTCAGAGCCCAAACATAGTGTCACTTGTATGACCTTTGACCGTGGACCACTTACTTTTCCTTGGCAGAAGCCCCTCTGTTCTCTTGGTGGAGGGCTGAACGCCTTCTGTTGTAGGTGAGTGGGGCAACAGCTTAAAAACTTTTTTTAATACCACATTCTGGGCTCATCGTGAATATATTTGTGCCTTTGCAATATATACCCTGCTTACAATTTCCCCCTCTCGTTCTCTATTGCACTGTTTTCCAGTTTTATTGAGCTGTGCTTGGCATGCAGCACTACACGTATTCAAGTATACAGCGTAAGGACCTCACTTAAATACATCCTGAAGTGATTATCACACTAAGTTTAGATGACCTCCCTTGTCTCATAGAGATACAAAAAAAAGTGTTTTTCTTTATGCTGAGAACCCTTAGGACTGACTGTCAACAACTTTCACATATGCCATACAGCAGTGTTAACTATGGTTGTCCGGCCGCACCTTACATCCCCTGTACTTAACTCCTTGCTGGAAGTCTGTACCTTTTGGGGGAGTCTTTTAAAAAAGCAGTGTAGTTGCCCTACAATGTTAAATTAGTTTTGGGCCCTCAACACAGTGATGGGTCTTCTCTGGATGTTTTTACTGCGTTCGCTGCACGTGTAGCTGTCATCTGTCACTGTGCAGCATCGTTACGGTAGCATTGATTTTATCCTCCATGCTGGATTCGTGTGACTTCTTCCCTCCATAACTGGAAGCCTGCACCTACTACTGCCCTGCACCCATTTTGCCCTTCCCATCCAACCCCCTCCCCTCTGGCAACCACGAGTTCTCTGTATTTATGATTCTGTTTCTGCTTTTTGTTTACTTAACTCTTTTGCTTTTTAGATTGCGCAAGTAAGCGAAATCTTGGTATTTATCTTTCTCTGACTTACCTCACTTAGCATAACGCTCTCTAGGTCCGTCTATATTGTTGCGAATGGCAAGATCTCATTCTTTGATATGACTAATATTCTTTTGTATGTGAATGTGTATTAAATGTGTATGTGCCACTTCTTTATCCATTCATCTATTGATACTCACTTGGGCTGCTTCTCTCTACTCATTATTGCGAATAATACTGCAGTAAACATAGGGGTGCGGGTCTCTTGTCAAATTAGTGTTTTCGTTTTCTTTGGGTCAATAGCCAGTAGTGGAATTGTTGGATCACATGGCAACTGTATTTTCTTGTTTTGCATAGTGGCTGCACCATTCTGTAATCCCACCAGGGCTTCTTTTTTCTCCATATTTTCGCCCACAGTTGTTATTTCTTGTCCTTTTGATTTTAGCTATTTTCATAGGTGTGAAGTGATACCTCATTGTGGTTTTGCTTTGCGTTTTCCCTGACGATTGATGATGTTGAGCATCTTTTTATGTATCTGTTAGCCATCTGTATGTCCTCTTTGGAAAAATGTCTATTCATGTTTTCAGACTTTTTTTTTTTAATGTTTTAATGTTTTAATTTCAGAGGGAAAGACAGAGCGTGAGTGGGGGAGGGGCAGAGAGAGAGGGAGACACAGAATCTGAAACAGGCTCCAGGCTCTGAGCCGTCAGCACAGAGCCCGATATGGGGCTCGAACTCACAAACCGTGAGATCATGACCTGAGTTGAAATTGGATGCTTAACTGACTGAGCCACCCAGGTGCCTCTCTCTGCCTGTATTTTATTCGACTCTTATTTTGGTGTTGAGTTGTATAAGTTCTTTATATATTTTAGATATTATACCTTATTAGGTATATCATGGCAAATATCATTTGCTATTTCGTAGGCTGCCTTTTCATTTTCTTATTTTTTTAATACTTATTTTTGAGAGAGACAGACAGAGAGACAGAGCACGAGCAGGGGCGGGACAGAGGGAGACACGGTATCTGAAGCCGGCTCCAGCTCCAAGAAACTGTGAGATCATGACCTGAGCTGAAGTCGGATGCTTAACTGACTGAGCCACCCAGGAGCACCCCCCTCGCCACCACCGTTTTCATTTTCTTGATGGTTTCCTTAGCTGTGCGGAAGCTTTTTAGTTTGATGTAGTCCCAATAGTTTACTTTTGCTTTTGTTTCCGTTGCGTGGGGAGACATATCTACATAAATGTTGCTAAGGCCAATATCAGAGAAATTACTGCCTATGTTTTCTTCTGTTTTTATGGCTTATTGTCTCACATTTGGGTCTTTAATCCCTTTTGAGCTTATTTTTGTGTGTGGTATGAGAAAGTGGTCCAGTATTTTTCTTCTGCATGTAGCTGTCCAGTTTCCCCCCACCCTTTGTTGAAGAGACTGTCTTTTCCCATTGTATATTCTTGCCTTTGTTGTAGATTAATTGACCATATAAGCATGGGTTTATTTCTCGATTCTGTTCCGTTGATCTGTGTGTCTGTTTTTGTGTCAGTACCGTACTGTTTTGATTGCTACAGCTTTTGGAGTGTATCTTGAAATCTGTGACTGTGATATCTCCAGTTTTGTTCTTCTTTCTCAAGATTGCTTCGGCTGTTTGGGGTCTTTTGTGGTTCTATACAAATGTTGGTTTTACTTGTTCTACTTTTGTGAAAAATGTGGTAGGGATTGTGTTGAGTCTGTATATTACTTTGGGTAGTATGGACATATTAACAATATTATTCCATTCCGTGCGGGTGGAATATCTTTTCATTTGTTTGTGTTGTCTTCAATTTCTTGATAGTTTTCAGGGCACTGGTCTTTGACTGCCTGGGTTAAGTGTATTCCTAGGTATTTTATTCTTTTTTGTGCAATTGTAAATGGGATTGTTTTCTTAATTTCTCTTTCTGCTCTTTCATTTTTAGTGTATACACACCAATTACTGTGTATTAACTTTATATCCTGCAACTATACTGAATTCATCGATTACTTCTGGTAGCTTTTTGATGGAGTCTTCAGGGTTTTCTATGTATGGTATCACATCATCTGCATAGAGTGACCCTTTAACTTCTTTACCAATTTGCATCCCTTTTATTTTTGTTTTTCTTTTTTGATTGCTGGGGCTAGGACTTCCAGTACTATGTTGAATAAAAATGGTGAGAGTGGGCATCCTTGTCTTGTTCCTGATAGAGGAAAAGCTCTCACGTTTTCACCAGTGGGTGTATGATGTTTGCTGTTTTTCATATATGGCCTTTATTATGTTGAAGTATATTCCCTCTAAACCTACTTTATTGAGAGTTTTTATCATGAATGGATGTTGAATTGTGTCACATGCTTTTTCTGTATCTGTTGAGATGATCATGTGATTTTTATCTTTTATTGTGTTGGTGGTGGTACATCATGTTGATTAATTTGCTAATACCGAACCATCCTGCATCCTTAGACTAAAAATCCCACTTGATTATGGTGAATGATCCTTTTAATGTATTCTTGCATTGAATGCAGTTTGCTAATACTTTGTTGAGGATTTTTCATCTGTGTTCATCAAGGATATTGGATCTGGAGCCCTGGGACCCTGCTCTCATCCACCCATTATACCAAGGTATAGGGGAAATGTAAACCATGGCACTCATCAGCCCCTCCGACGTGAAAAGAGTTCCAGCAGCTTCCCTGTCATTTGGTGGAGTTATAGCACTGGATCTTTTATACACTAGCTGCTCTTTTTACAATATTTATTTATTTTTGAGAGAGAGAGAGAGAAAGAATGTGCACGAGCAGAAGAGGGCCAGAGGATCTAGATCTTTTATATACTAGCCACTCTTTTTTTTAAGTTTATTTATTTATTTTGAGACGAGAGAGAGAGAGAGAGAGAGAGAGAGAGAGAGAACGCACAAACCAGAGGGCGAGGGGCAGAGAGAGAAGAGAGAGACAATCCCAAGCAGACTCCACACTGTCAACGCACAGAGCCTGACGCAGGGCTCGGAGTCATGAGCCATGAGATCATGACTTGAGCCGAAGTCGGACTCTTAACCAACTGAGCCATCCAGGCATCCCTACTAGCTGCTGTTTTAAATCGAGGCTTTTTTTTCTGTGCCCAAGGCTAACAAATTTGCTCCCAGTCCCTCAGTATCTCCTTCCCTACTGCACTTCGCAGCAGTGGGTGGGGGGTTCCCTTCATCACTGTGTCTCTTTCCTTCTGTTATTTTCTGTGTGGTCTCTTTATCTTTGTTGGACAAAAGCTGTTCAGCCAGCCTTCAGTTCTTCAGAAGGAATTGCTCTATCAGTAGCTGGAGGTTGGGTGTGTCTATGGTGGAGGTGAGGGTCAGGGTCTTCCCACGTCATACTTTTGAACTGGAACTCTAGTTGAAAGTTTGAGCCTTTTGACCACTGACATCCAGTTCTCCCACAAATATACAACTATAAATAAAAAATTAGGTACAGACACTTAGGTGGAATATGAGCGAGGTAAGGGACCTTTTTAATCTCCATAGTACATTTAACTCCATTAGGGTGTATTTTTTTTCTTTATTTTTGTCTTAACATTGTGTTTGATTCATTTAGGTTATTGTATGTAGCATACAGCACTGAGTCTGTGTGTTGCATGGTTGGAATTTACCACCACGTGGTTATCCATTCTGCTCTTGAGAGAGTTAAGTTGCTTGCAATTTGAGGCTCCTACCAATATTCCTGCTATGAAAGTACATGCCTTTTGGTGCACACATGTTGTATTGTCTTGGGAGTATACTTTTAAGTGGAATTGTGGTATCATAGGGTATTCATATGTTCAGCTTTAGTAGAGAGTGCCAAATAGTTTTCCCGAGTGGTGGTGAAAGTGAACATTCCCATTGCAGCAAATGGGGATTCCAGTTCTACATTCTTGCCAAGGCAGGCTGTTTTGAGAGTTAAATTTTAGCCAGTCTGATGGCTGTGCATTGTCTTCATGACCATTTAGCTTTCGCATGTGCTGAAACAAATTTTGGCCCTTTGGATAGTTCCTTTTGTGCTAGTGTTTTAGGCAGTTTTAAAAATGTGGATTATCTATCTCTTTTAAATGCCTTACAGTACATATTTATTATGGATATGAATTCTTTTTTTATTGAGATATAATTGGCATTTAATATCATATTAATATCAGGTGTACAACATGATGATTTGATATTTGTATATATTGCAAATGATCACTACAGTAAGTCCAGTTAACATCTGTCACCATATGTAATTATCAAGTTTTTTTTTCTTAGGAGAACTTCTCAAGTCGGCTTTGTTAGCAACTTCCAAATATGCAGTACGGTATTAAAAACTATAGCCACTGTGCGGTGTATTACATCCCCGTGACTTTGGTTTTTTTATCACTGGAAGTCTGTACCTCTTGACAAGCTTCACCCCTTTCACCCCCTCCCCCACCTCTGTCAACCATCAGTCTGTTCTCTGTATTTGTAAACTCGGATTTTTTTTTCTTTTTTGCGATTCCACACATAAGTGAGAACATACAGTTACTTGTCTTTCTCTGTCTTGATTTATTTCACTTAGTATAATGCCCTCCAGGTCACATCCTTCTTTTTTAGTGATAACACTCTATTTTGTATATGTGTATGTATATGTATATATAAAATACATGAGGAGATAATGTATAATAGGATGCATAACATATCTAATAGGACATATTATATGTAAGGACATATATATCAGGATATAAAATATGTTAGTATATATAATATATAAGTATCTTTATCAAATTTTCACATTGTCTTCAGCCATGTTTTCATTGATGGATACTCAGGTTATTTTCATTACTTGACTATTATACATAATGCTGCAGTAACCCTGCAGGTGCACATATATTCTTGAGTTGGTGTTTTGTTTTCTTTAGAAGTTAAAATTGTTGGATCATATCGTAGTTCTATTTAATTTTCTGAGGAACCTCCATAATGTTTCCCATGGTGGCTGCACCAATTTACATTTCCAACCACAGTGCACAAGGAACTCCCCTTTCTCCATGTCCTTACCAGCACTTAACTATTTATTATCTTTTTGATAATAGCCTAACAGGTGTGAGGTGATAGATACCTCACTGTGGATTGGATTTGCATGTATCTGGTGATGAGTTATGTTGAGCACCATTTCACGTACTTGTTGCCTGTCTGTATGTCTTCTTTGGAAGAGTGTGTATTCAGATTCTCTGACCACTTTTTTTTTTTTTTTTAAGTTTTTACTTAAATTCCAGTTATTTAACATACAGTGTAATAATATCAGTTTCAGGGCAACAGTTAGTAATTTAACACTTGCATACAATGCCCAGTGCTCATCGTGACACGAGCACTCCTTAATCCCCATCGCCCATTTAGTCCATCCGCCCCCCCCCCCCCCACCGTTCCCCCTCTGGTAACCATCAGTTTGTTCTCTACAGTTAAGAGACTATCTCTTGGTTTGCCTCTCTGTTTTTTTCCCTTTGCTCATTTGTTTCGTTTCTTAAGTTCCACAGATGAGTGAAATCATATGGTATCTGTCTTTCTCTGACTTATTTTGCTTAGCATAACATTCTCTAGCTCCCTCCACATCATTGCAAATGGCAAGATTTCATTGTTTTTGACGGTTGAGTAACATTCCACTGTGAACATATACCACATCTTCTTCATCCGTTCATCAGTGGATACTTGGGCTGTTTCCATAATTTGGTTATTGTAGATAATGCTGCTATAAATATCGGGGTGCATGTGTCCCTTTAAATTAGTATTTTTGTGTTTTTTGGATAATAGGGTAGTTCCATTTTTAACTTTTTGAGGAACCCCCAAACTGTTTTCCACAGTGGCTGCACCAGTTTGCATTCCAGTCAATATAGCAAGAGGGTTCCCTTTCTCCATACCCTCTCCAACACCTGTTGTTTCTTGTGTTGTTGATTTTAGCTATTCTGACAGGTGCAAGGTTATGTCATTGTAGTTTTGATTTGTGTTTCCCTGATGATGAGTGATCATGAGCAGCTTTTCATGTGTCTTTTGGCCATCTGGATATTTTCTTTGGAAAAATGTCTATTTGTGTCTTCTGCCTAGTTTTTAATTGGATTTTTAATTTTGGGGTGTTGAGATTTATAAGTTCTTTATATATTTTGGATACTAATCCTTTTTGAGTTAGGACGTTTGCAAATATCCCATTCTGTAGATTGCCTTTTAGTTTTGTTGATTGTTCCCTTCCCGGCACAGAAGCTTTTTGGTTTGATGCAGTCCCAGCAGTTTATTTTTGCCTTTCTTTCCCTTGCCTCAGGAGACATAGCTGGAAAGAAGTTGCTGCAGCTGATGTCAAAGAAGTTACTGCCTCTGTTCTCTTCGAGGCTCTTTACGGTTTCAGGTCTCACAGTTAGGTCTCTGACCACTTTTTAATAAAAAAAAATTCTTTTTCTTTTGCTATTAAGTTGTATGAGTTCTTTATATATTTTGGATATTAACCCCTTATCAGATACAGATTTTCTTTGACTTATGATGGGGTTGTGTCATGATGAAACCATTGTAAGTTGAAAATATCATTAGGTTGAAAGTGCATTTAATACACATAATTACCATACATCATAGCTTTAGCCCAGCCTACTGTAAACGTGCTCAGAACACTTATTAGCCGACAATTGGACAAAATCATTTAACCCAAAGCCTATTTTATAATAAAGTGTTGAATATTTCACGTAACTTATTGAATACTGTACTGAAAGTGAAAAACAGAATGGTTCTATGGGTACAGAATGTTTGCGTAAGTCTGTCAATCATTTACCATCATGACTGTGTGACTGACTGGGTGCTGTGGCTACGTGTTGATGTCCAACATCACGAGAGAGTATAGTACTGCACATTGCTATCCTGGGGGAAAAAAATCAAAATTTAAAATTAAAAGTAGGGGCGCCTGGGTGGTGCAGTCGGTTGGGCGTCCGACTTCAACCAGGTCACGATCTCACGGTCCGTGAGTTCGAGCCCCGCGTCGGGCTCTGGGCTGATGGCTCAGAGCCTGGAGCCTGTTTCCGATTCTGTGTCTCCCTCTCTCTCTGCCCCTCGCCCGTTCATGCTCTGTCTCTCTCTGTCCCAAAAATAAATAAACGTTGAAAAAAAAAAATTTAAAAAAAAATAAAATAAAATTAAAAGTATACTTTCTACTGAATGCATATAGCTTTTGCACCATTGGAAAGCAGAAAAATTCAAAGTCAGGGCCTGTCTGTATATGATTTGCAAATAATTTCTCTGAAGGTGGCCTTTTCATTTTGTTGATGGTTCCTTTGCTCTGCAGAATCTTTTTAGTTTGGTGTAGTCCCATTTTTTATTTTGCTTTCATTGCCTTTGCTTATGATATCATATACTAAACATCATTGCCAAGAGCATTAACAATGAGCTTACCATCTGTTTTCTAGGAGTTTCTTGGTTTCTGGACTTGCATTCTAGTCTTTAATCCATTTTGAGTTAATTTTTGTGTATTATGTAAAATGGCGGTACAGTTTCATCCTTTTGCACATGGCTATCCTATTTTCCCAACATTGTTTAATTGCAGTGACTGCCCTTTCCCTGTTGTATAGTCTTGGCTCTTATGTCATGAATTCATAATGTATATGTGGGTTTATTTCTGGGCTCTCCATTCTGTTTCACTGGTCTGTGTGTCTGTTTTCGTGTTGATGCCATACTGTTTTGATTACACTTGTATCTCATAGCTTTGTAATATAATTTGAAGTCAGGGAGCATGATGAGTTCTGTTTTGTTCTTCTTTGTCAAGATGGCTTTGGCTTTTGGAATCTTTTGTGATTTCATGTAAATCTTAATATCGTTTGTTCTGTTTCCATAAGAAATGCCATTGGAATTTTGATACAGATTGCATTGAATCTGTAGATTGCTTTGGGTAGTATTAACATTTTAATAATATTAATCCTTTCAATCCATGAGCACAGAATATCTTTCCATTTATTTGTGTCTGGTTCAATTTCTTTAATTAATATACTAGAGTTTTGAGGATATAGTTTTTTGCCTTTTTGGTTAAATTTATTTATAAATATTTTATTTTTTGATGCAACTGTAAATGGGATTATTTTCTTAATTTCTCTTTATGATAATTGTTATTAGCATATACAGATGCAACAGATTTCTGTATATTAATCTGGTATCGTGAAACTATTGAATCCATTTATTCTAAGTTTTTTAATGTATACTTATTTTTGAGAGAGACAGAGTGTGAGCAGGGGAGAGGCAAAGAGAGAGAGAGAGACACACACACAGAATCTTAAGCAGGCTCTGTGCTCTGAGCTGTCAGCACAGAACCTGATGCGGGGCGTGAACTCAAGACCCGTGAGATCATGACCTGAGCCGAAGTCAGATGCTTAACTGACTGAGCCACCCAGGTGCCTCTATTCTAACAGGTTTTTGATGGAGTCTTTTGGGTTTTCTATATATAATATCATGCTATTTGCAGACAGAGACAGTTTTACTTCTTTCTGAATTGGATGCCTTTTCTTTTCCTTGCCTAATTGCTCTGGCAAGGACTTCTAATATAGTTTTAGAATAAAGTACGTATATATAATATATATATGTATACATACATACTGTGTATATATATATATATACACATACATATACACTATATGTATAGTATATGTATACACATATACATACATACATATATAGTATGTGTGTGTATATGTATATATTTATATATATTCTAATATATATTAGAATAAAAGTGGCAAGAATGGGTATTGTCATCTTGTTCCTGATCTTAGAGGAAAAGCTTTCAGCTTTCCACTAATGAATATGAAGTTAGCTGTGGGCTTGACATTTATGGCTTTTAATATGTTGAGGTATGTTCATTCTATACCCAGTTTGTTGAGATTTTTTATCATAAATGGATGTTGAATTTTGTCAAAGGCTTGTTCTGCATTTGTTTAGGTGATCATAGGTTTGTGGGGTTTTTTTTACCCTTCATTTGTTAATGTGGTGTATCACTTTGATGGATTTGTGGGATATTGAACCACCCTTACATCCCCCACAATAAATCCCACTTGATCATGGTATATGATCCTTTTAACACATTGTCAAATTCATTTGTTAGTATTTTGTTGAGTGGCTTGCATCTGTGTTCATCAGGGATATTGGCTTGTAATTTACTTTTCTTATGGCATCTTTGTCTGGTTTTGGTATCAGGGTAGTGCTGGCCTTATAAAATGAGTTTGGAAATGCCCTCTTATATCTTGGAAGTTTTAGAAGGATTGGTATTCATTCTTCTTTAAATGTTTATTAGAATTAACCATTGAAACCTGGTCCTGGACTTCTGTTGGTTGGTTGTGAGGTTTTCGATGACTGATGCTATATACCTTTACTAGTAATCGGACTGTTGAGATTTTTATTTCTTCATGATTCAGTGTTGGTAGTCTGTGTGTTTCTAGGAATTGGTCCATTTCTTCTAGGTTGTCCAATTTTTTTGGCGTATAATTGTTCATAGTCATCTCTTAAAATCCTTTGTATTTCTGTGGTATCAGTTGTAACATCTCTTTTATTTCTGATTTACTTATTTGACTCCTCTGGGTTTTTTCTGAGTCTAGCCAAAGGTTTGTCAGTTGTGTTTATCTTTTCAGAGGACTAGCTCTTAGGTTAATTTATCTTTTCTATTTTTGTCTATGTGTTGCTGCACTGATCTGTATTATTTCCTTCTTTCTACTAATTTTGGGCTTCATTTGTTCCTTTTTCTTTTTTCTGGTTTCTTTTGGTGTAAGGTTATATTGTTTGAGCTTTCTCTTTTTAAAAAAAAAAAAAAAACTTGGGGCGCCTGGGTGGCTCAGTCGGTTAAGCGTCCGACTTCGGCTCAGGTCATGATCTCGCGGTCCGTGAGTTCGAGCCCCACGTCGGGCTCTGTGCTGACAGCTCAGAGCCTGGAGCCTGCTTCCGATTCTGTGTCTCCCTCTCTCTCTGACCCTCCCCCATTCATGCTCTGTCTCTCCCTGTCTCAAAAATAAATAAACGTTAAAAAAAAAATTAAAAAAAAAACTTTATTGTTTATTTATTTTTGAGACAGAGACAGAGCATGAGCAGGGAAGGGGCAGAGAGAGAGGGAGACACATAATGTGAAGCAGGCTCCGGGGTCCAAGCTGTCAGCACAGAGTCCGACGCGGGGCTCGAACTCACAAACCACGAGATCATGACCTGAGCCAAAGTCGGACGCTTAACTGACTGAGCCACCCGGGTGCCCCTCTCTTGTTTTTTCGAAGCAGCCTGTGTTGCTATACACTTTTCCTCTTAGAACTGCTTTTGTTGCATCTCGTAAGGTTTGGCATGTTGTATTTCCGTTTCCCTTTGTCTCAAGGTATCTTTTTATTTCTCTTTTGATTTCTTCTTGACCCGCTGGTTGTTGAGTAGTGTGTAGTTTAATCTCCACATATTTG
The DNA here is from genome assembly GCF_028749965.1 of Puma concolor. Lineage (NCBI taxonomy): Eukaryota > Metazoa > Chordata > Mammalia > Carnivora > Felidae > Puma > Puma concolor. Next base: position 128,807,220 of record NC_141667.1, read on the forward strand.
AATCTTCCAGTTTTTTTTTATTCGTAATTGACTTCTAGTTTCTTGGCACTGTGATCAGAAAAGATGATTCATACAATTTCAGTCTTCTCAAATCTATTAAGATGCGTTTTGTGTCCTAAAACATGATCTTTACCACAGAATGTTCTATGTGCATTTGAGAGGAATGTGTATTCTGTTACTTTTGGACGGAATGTTCTGAATATATCTATTAAGTCCACCTGGTCTAATGTGTCATTGATTTTTCTGTCTGGTTGATCTATCTATTGATGAAAATGGAGGTATAATGTCCCCTATTATTATTGTATTGCTTTCTACTTCTGACTTTAGGTTTCTTAGTGTTTGCTTTATATATTTATGTGCTCTTGTATTGGGTGCATAAATGTTTACGGAATTTATGAAATATATACAAATATCTTCTGGTGGGATTGACACATTTATCATTATGTAATAGCCTTCATTATCTGTTATTGTAGTCTTTGTTTTAAAGAATATTTTACCTGACACATGTACAGGTACCCCAGCCTCCTTTTGGTTTCTAGTTACATGAAAAATATTTTTCCATCATTTCACTTTCAGTCTGTCTTGTCCTTATGAAGTAAGCCTCTTGGAGGCACCATATAGATGAGTCTTGTGTTTTTTTTGTTTTTTTTTTTTTTATGTTTGTTTATTTTTGAGGGAGAGAGAGAGTGTGTGAGCAGGGAAGGGGCAGACAGAGGGAGACACACAGAATCTGAAGCAGGCTCCAGGCTCTGAGCTGTCAGCACAGAGCCCGATGCAGGGCTGGAACCCACAAACCGCGAGATCATGACCTATGCTTAAGTAGGATGCTCAACGGACTGAGCAACCCAGGTGCTCTGATCAGTCTTGTGTTTTTATCCATTTAGCCTCCCTGTCTTTTGGTTGGAGAGTTTAGTTCAAAAGAAATTATTGACAGGTATGTACTTGTTGCCATTATGTTGTTTTCTGGCTATTTTGTAGTTCTTCTGTTCCTTTCTACCTCTCTTGCTCTCTGCCTTTATGATTTGATGAGTGTTTTTAGTGGTATAGATTTATCTTTTGTGCATTTACTGTAGGCTTTTGCTTTGTGTTTATCATGGACACACAGGTTTATAGAACAACCTGTAACAGTTGTTTTTTTTTTTTTTTTTTTTTTTAAATTTTTTTTTTCAACGTTTATTTATTTTTGGGACAGAGAGAGACAGAGCATGAACGGGGGAGGGGCAGAGAGAGAGGGAGACACAGAATTGGAAACAGGCTCCAGGCTCTGAGCCATCAGCCCAGAGCCCGACGCGGGGCTCGAACTCACGGACTGCAAGATCGTGACCTGGCTGAAGTCGGACGCTTAACCGACTGCGCCACCCAGGCGCCCCTGTAACAGTTTATTTTAAGCTAATAACATAAGTTTGAACACATTCTCAAACTCTACATTTTTACCCTCCCAACATTTTATATTATTGATGTCACACTTTATGTGTTTTAATCTTGTGCATCCCTTAACTAATTATCGCAGTTATTTTTACTACTCTTGTGTCTTAACATTCATATTAGCTTTCTAAGCGATTAATTCTCTACCTTTAGTATAGATTTACCTTTACTAGTGAGAGTTATACTCTCATGTATTTTCCTATTACTAATAGCACTCCTTTCTTTTCAGCTTAAAGAAGTCCTTTTAAAAACATTTCTTATAAGGCTAGTTTAGTGGTGATGAACTCCTTTAGCTTTTGCTTGTCTGGAGAGTTACTTCTCTCTCAATTTCAAAGGACACCTTGGCCAGGTAGAGTATTCTCGGTTGGAAGTTGTTTTAATTTTCAGTACTTGGAATATATTGTGCTTCTCCCTTCTGGCCTACAAATTTCTGCTGAAAATCTGATAGTCGGATGGGGGTTCCCTTGTATGAAAACAACAAGTTGTTTTTCTCTTGCCACTTAAAAGATTCTCTCCTTGTCAAAAATCTTTAACTTGTGACATTTTAATTATAATGTGTCTTGGTGTGGGTCTCTTTGGGTTCATAGTTTTTGGAGCTCTGTGGGCTTCCTGTCAGGATTTTCTTCTTTTTTTATGGCTGAATATTTCAGTATATATATACCACAGTTCTTTACCCATTCATCTCTCTGTGGACACTTAGATTGTGTCTGTGTGTTGCCCGTTATAAATGATGCTGCTGTGATCAGGGGGTATGGTTCTCTCTTTGACACAGGATTTTTGTTTCCTTTGGTTATATTCCCAGAAGTGGAATTGCTGGATCATATGGTAGTTCTACTTGTAATTTTTTGAGGAAGCTTCCTATCGTTTTTCCCTAGTGGTTGTCTCAGTGTACAGCATGGGCAACAGCTTTAATGGTGGAGGCCCTGAGCAAATGAACCATTGCTGAAAGCCACCAGGATTAATTATCACAGGCTAAGCCTTATAATTTGGCTTCATAGGCAGCTGCTGACTTATACCCGGGTCCCAGAGAAGCTGTCACAGCCCCTTCTAGTAAAACCAGCTCCCTTTCTTGGATACCTGAAATTCTGAAAGTTAAGGCTTTCTCACCTCTAAAAGTCCAAGTATTTGAGGGGCATAAGCACTAAATCCTTATCTACTTACCAACTGTATCCCATTCCCAAGTGTTTACTGAGGACCCCCTGCATGCACTGTGCTCCCTGGGTAGAGCAGTGGTTCTCAAAGGTTTTTGCTTGCCTACATCCTAAAACAATTTTGAAGATCTTTGTATCTCACACATTTAAATTTTGACAGCTAAACTTTTCATAATAAATTTAAATATCTGTGAAGTGTATAATTTTTGGTATGCAAAACACTGTTTCATCACTCATTTACATGTATCCAAAGAAATTGAAATACAACGTTGATTTGGAGTACCATCATTTAAAAACATACAGACAAGCTCTTTTTTAACAGGCAGCAAATTTACATTAATTTTCTCCTTGAACCTGTATTTCCCTTTCACTTGTCCCACAATATTTTATCCTAATGTCAAACATTTTATGCTGCTGGTATTTTCTTGATGTTCAGAACAAAAATAATGTATATAAATTTACTTGGAAAAAATTTCTTGTGATCATAAATCCACTAAATGCTGTGGATTCTACAGGATTGGATCATTGTCACATTTATTAACACACAGTTGATCACACCAATACTGTGCAAATATAATAAATATTAAGGAAAATATTCCCTCAACTGTATCTTTTTTTTTTTTCCTGTAACCGTGTCTTATAATGGGATAGATGGAGATCATTTTTATAATTCACTCAGGTTCCTAGGACAGTTACTTATAAAATGAAACAGGGTTCAGCATCCTATATTTGGATATTTATAGGTGTAAGTACTTGGAATGTCTTATGCACAGAAAGTAGTTGAATAGGAATGGAAAGGATTTCGGGGCACAGCAATATCACTCGATCCTCCAAACTCTTGAGCTATGTGGCAGCAGTCACATAGTAATCTGTCATCAATTTCTTTTAGTATGTTTTACTTCACAATTGTTTTAGATGGACAGAAAAGTTACAGAGACAGTCCAGAGTGTTCCTGAATGCCCCTCACCAGTTTCCCCATCGTAACATCTTCCATAACCCCGGTACATTTGTCACAACTAAGAAACTGGCACTGTTAACTCCATCAGTCTGTTCTTTAATGATCTCTCATCTGTTAAGTCATTTTGGTATTTCTCCTGTTTTGTTGAAAGCACAGAATTAGAAACATCTGAGTAGTGAAAGGATTTGTCACCCAGCCTTTCCCTTTCTTGTTTCCTGGAAAGTGTATTAAAAATAGGCTTACTGGGGCGCCTGGGTGGCGCAGTCGGTTAAGCGTCCGACTTCAGCCAGGTCACGATCTCGCGGTCCGTGAGTTCGAGCCCCGCGTCGGGCTCTGGGCTGATGGCTCAGAGCCTGGAGCCTGTTTCCGATTCTGTGTCTCCCTCTCTCTCTGCCCCTCGCCCGTTCATGCTCTGTCTCTCTCTGTCCCAAAAATAAATAAACATTGAAAAAAAAAATTAAAAAAAAAAATAGGCTTACTAAGACTTACCACGTAACTGTGGGTTATACCTTTTTCACTGTTGGTCTATCATTTGTCCAGTCTGGCGTACTGGAAGAATTAGGAAAGCCATAATAGTGATCATTTTATCATATCTTTGCTAATACCCTGTTTCTTGATAAAATAGTTTTTCTCTTATTTATATCAAAACCTTGGAGCTTCAGATTTAGGTCATTTCGTTTATGGAAAATGTTCGAGGTTGGCCATAGAACTTAAATGTCAAAGCATTCCTTCTTGTTAAAGTGTTGAGTAAAACTAGCCCTTATTTTTTCAATATAAGCAAAAATGTTAATATGTTAATGAATTTGAATCCGTAAGTTGGCATGTGGACAGGGTCTGTGGTCCAGAGCCTTCCTTCATAAATGCATGGTCATCTGGGATACCTTTCATCCCGTTTTCTTGGTTTCCTCACACTGGAGCATCTCTCAAGAGTGATGTCCTTTTTGATTGTACTTGGGAAGGGAAAAGGCGAAGTATCTAAACACAAATTGACATTGTTCCCGCTATCCTCAGTGTATGATACATGTGAATGCAGAACATCCCCAAATGAGCCAGAATACCCATTTCTCTTACAATCCTCATGCTTAACAGAAATGCATGAGAGACTGGTAAAGTCCTGTATCCCTTTTCCCTCCCTGGGTGTGCCAGGCTACTAGTCACTGTGGGAAGCAGGACAAGGGTGGTGGTGCAGGGAGTTCTGACATGAGACCTCTATCACATGTGCAGATCACTTAGGGTAGATCACTTTCAGGAAAAAGTACATGAGAAAGTTGAAGATCTGGAAATGAATTAAACCTCTCTGGACAACAGACCTTGCAAGGCCCTTAGGAACCCCAGGGTATATATATTTGAGTCGGGTTGGGGCTGGAAGGAGGCCCATGAGATGCTGATATCCATGCCCACTATGAGGATGGGGAGTCCCCAGGGGCAGCGGGACTCAGCAACAGCCACCATAGGGATCCTTCTCCAAGGCTGGTTTTCATGAAGGACACTTGGGAGTGTCTTACCTAGCGGGCTGGGAGAGGTTGCAGGGTTATGGTTCTTGGTCTGATTTTTGCTCTTTGAGAACTAGTGACCAGGAACAGATTGCTTTTTCCCCTCCAACTTGAATAGTGTGCAGACATCGAGAAAGCAAAGACCCTTAAGTAAGAGATACTTAATTGGTCTAAACTTATAAAAATAGTTGTTCTCGATTATCATTCTACAGTAGAGTTTTGCCTTTAAGTAGCTGTGTATTTACATGACAAAGTGATGCAAATACAGCTAACTGTCCTCATAGAACTCCCAGACTTCACAGTGAGCCTGCAGCTCCCGAGCTGAGACAGGCCCCAAACTGGTTGTGTTTTAGTTTCCTGTTTTCTGCAGTATTAAGGGGAGGGCCTGTGAGCTTCCTCCCCATTAGAAAAGCCCAGATTCCTTTGGTCTCTGCCTGTATGGGCCTCATAGTGACTCTTGTATTTGTGCAAGAAGAAGCAGGGCGAAGTCAGCAAGGCAGCCAGCGCCGACAGCACCACCGAGGGAACGCCGGCCGATGGCTTCACAGTACTCTCCACCAAGAGCCTCTTCCTCGGCCAGAAGGTAGGCAGATGTGCGGCCTCGGTCTGCTCGCGGCCCTGGGACAGATGGGTGGAGGCCACCTCTGTTGCAGGAAGGCCTGGGGATTCCCGGAGGCCACTCCTGGCCGTGTGGGTGTGGAAGGAGGAGTGGGTAGCCTCACGGGGGGGGGGGGGGGGGGGGGGGGGGGGGGGGCTGCGGCAGGAGCAGTGGGGGAGAGTGGCAGGTGGGAAGACGAGGTAGTGGTAAAGAAGCGGGAAAGCCGCTCCCGTGGTGGTGGGGGGCTCGGGACAACCCCGGGGTTAGTCTGCAGAAGAAGCTACTAATGTGGGATACACTGGTCATCATGTAGCCCCCGGCCAGCAAAAGTGCCCCAAGTCAAAGCTGGGTCTTGGAAAAGGAAAGGTCTAGTAGGCAGCGCACAGGCTCGGGTGGGCACTGAAGTCAGAGCCTCTGCTCCGGGGGCGGGATTGTTTTTAGACATCCTTAGGTGTAATGGGTGCACTGAGCCACCTCTGGACTCCTCAAGCCAATCTTTTGTTTGTTTTAATCGTGGGCAATGTATTTTCAGCCATCCCAGTGATGCAGCTTTGCCAGGACGCCATGGTTTTGTAAAAGATGATTCACTTTTGTTGAAAATAAAAATGATGCAAAGGCTTTTAAGACCTGAGAGTGAGAGTTAATTAATAATGCTCTATTAACACCAAAAACAAACAAAACAAAAAACAAAAAAACAAACAAACAAAAAAAACCGGGGGGTGGGAGAGAGAGGGAATTACGCTTCTCTTAATGTTTCAGTCCTACGTGAGAAACAATTAAAGGCATGAATGAATTTGACCTTCATGTAAACTGCGTTGTGGCTAACAACTTGGTTCTGAAGCTGCATCATTTTTACAACCTCACTGTCAATTTTCTTTTGCATCTCAGTGACACAGCCCTCCTGCTCCTGCATTGCAAGCGCTCCTTCCCCTCTTCCCCCCTTCCTGTCACTAATTGCACTCAGGCTGTCATGATGCAATTCCTGTGGTGGACCTTGTGTTCCAGCAAATAACCATTGCAGCTGACATTTTATAACCATTATCTGTATTTTGTACGCATTTTTCAAAGGGAAAAATAAGCAGCGCTTGTCATCTTAAGGTCTGGGGCTTTCAGAGTTTTCGTTTAAAAGATTTTTGTTTTTATTTGTTTAAAAGTTTCAACTCAGCAGTGAAGGCAACCACCTGGGTCTACTTTCACACCCTTTAACTTGTCCTCTGGGTAATACAATACATGGAACGTTAACGCGAAGCGCCTTCCCACTTGCTTTGGTTTGAACTCGAGTGTGAACACCCTGCTCTTGAGGGGTAGCTCCAGTGTCTTTAGGTCCCTGTTGCAGACCGTCAGCCAGGCCTGGAAGCCGATTCAGCAGGTAGAACAGTTCAGGCCCTCCTGCTGTCCCCCACCGTCTCTCACGCTTTCTCCCATCCCACCCTTGGGTGCCCTGCCCCTGGCCTCTCCCTTCCCTGTGGTGGTCTTGCTGTCTCCTGCTGACTACCCCACAGCCAGCCTCATACCCCCTTACTGGACGAACTCCAGTACCCTCAGAATAGCAGCACTCAGCCACACAGGTGTCCATGTACAAATGGATGCCCTTCTCGATCTCGGGGTCAGGGTCTTGTCTGGATTCTGCTGCATGTGAGCCCTGGAAGGGAGCTGGCAAAGGCAGCAGACACCTTGCTAGTTCCTCTGCAGCCACTCAGTGCCTTCTTCCCCACCATGTGGGGTCTCAGGACCAGGTGCCACAGGCCTAACAGTACAAGAGAGTACAAATCGGCAAACACTGTACCCCATTCAGGATTGGGAAGAGGGGAGACCAAAAAGCTATAGGGAAGTACTGACACTCCATAATAACCTACAGATGTGTCATCTACTGTTGTTTAAGAAACAGGAAAATGGGAGAAGTAGACTTGGCAAAGAAACTAATATGCCTGTCTGAGGTCTTGACTTCTGTTTGGTTGAGCTGAACCCCGTGTAAAGCGGTCAGCTGTCAGAGAGGGGGCTGCATGCAGACCCAGACAGACCACCCACCTTCTTTCCCACATCCCACAGTTAAGTGTCAGTGGGGAGAACAAACACCGAGCTACCGTGAGGCTGCCCTCCGCGTCAAATGTGCTGCCAGGTTAATGACCCAAAACTCACACATCCAGGGCGAGGTACCCCCAAATCCAGCGCCACACATGCCCTTTAGCAGGCATGCCTCTATCTCCCCAACTGTGGCATCACAGAATAAGGGAACACCTCAAGTCAGCCTGGGTGCCAGCATCGGAAACTAGTGTGCCAGCAACCCTTTCTGGAACGCTGGGCCCTGAGGTGTGAGGTAGAGCACGTATTTATGGTCGGGAGCATTATTTTGCAAGCAGTACTTTCTGGTCCTTTATTGGCTATTACTGTGGGGTGAAAGTCATGGCTTAATAATGCAAGAGGGGCAAGAGTCCTAAAACTGATGAGAATTTTCACACAAAGCGCATTTTAAAATGTTACTACAGACCTTAGTTCGTTTTTTGTTTTTTTATTCAAGCTAGTTAACATAGAGTATAGTCCTGGCTCCTGGAGTAGAACCCAGTGATTCATCTCTTCCATACGACACCCAGTGCTCATCCTGAAATGTCCCCTTCTTCATGCCCATCACCCATTTAGCCCATTCCTCCACCCACCCCTTCCCTTCCAACAGCCCTCAGTTCTCTGTATTCAAGAGTCTACGGACGTTAGTTGTGAGTTGGATTTTAGGCAGTGTCCTAAGAAGCGTACCTGAAGATGAAGACCATATCGTACCCTTTGTCCCACGAGTCCTGTTTTCCCATCTTTGACCATGAAACCCATGCTTGAATGCTGCAAGCAGGAGAAGGTAGAGAAAGGTGATACTGCGCCCTTCACAGCCCTGTAAGGCCTGGTTGCTAAGCTACTCACAGAAGCTGGCCCAGGGCTCAGGAGCCTGGGGTCTAATTATCATTGACGATGGTGTATTTCAGGTTCTCAAGTCTCAGGAGTGATCGTCCTCATTACTCTGCTTTTATCCAGCGTTCACACACATTGTTGAATTGTTTTCAAAAAGAAGACAGTGCTGTGAATCTGAATCTACCGAATGTTTTTGCTTTGTGCTTCAACAGAGATTCACAGCTTCCTTCCAGAGATTGAAAAACCTGATGGTTTTTTTTTATTTCCAAAAAATTCTTCCAATGTGTATTTCTATAAATCTGTGTCAGTGGTAGTAACTGATTGGGGCTTCCTTGGTCAGCAGTAGGGAAGGCAGCGTAAGGAGAGTGTGAGTGATTCTCCAAGCCTCCCAACTGTCAGGATCGGAGCCGCAGCCCCATAGGCCACTAAAGGCATGGGGCAGGGTACTTTGGGTTGTCTGCCTCGCAGAGACACCCGGTTCCCAGAGGCTGGAATACTATAAGGAGAGGGGGCAGTTGAAACGGCAGTGAGGAGAAAAGGGCTGATGCCTTCTTTCTACCCCTGCAGCTGACAATGGGCCTCTCACATGCCATGAAGGGTGCTGGCTCCGGGCTTCTAGGCCTCCAGCGGTGCTCACATGTGTCCTTTGTGTGGCAGGTCTAGCCTGAAACCTGCCAGATGCTACCACCAGACCTGAGATCTTCAGGAGAATTAAAGCTGGAGATCTGGGGATGTGCGCAGGCAGGGCATCAGAGCACCGTTAAAGAAAACCCCTTGATCCCAGAGGCAGGGCAGGATGGGGCCACAGAGAAGACACAGTTCTCCATGAGGGGCTTAGAAACAGTGCCCTCTCCCTTGGCCTTGGTTGAAGTGGACTTTGGTGACAGGAAGAGAGTTGCATTGTATATGGCCAGCACAAGGAAATAAGACTGGTCAGTCTTTTCCCTTCCTTGTCCATTGTGAAGGCATTGTCAAAGAGATGTCAAAATTTAATAATTCCAGGCCAGATTTAACATGTCCTTCAGATACTGTTTATCAATTACTTTTGTTTCCTAAAATGGAATTTTTGATAAGTAAAAAAAAAAAAAAAAAAAAAGGATTCCTCTAGCCAAATAGGTCATGTCAAGGCGCAGTCCACATAACTGTCTAGTAGTTCCAAGCCACTGGCTCCTTCCCTATCATTGGCAGGCCTCCTTCTGACCTGCCCTAAGTGGTGGGGGCCACAGCGTGCCTTCCAGAAAGGCCAGGTTGGCCCTGAGCCACTTGAGGTCCATTGCAGACCAAGGGCCCGGTTTCTGAGCTCTGGCATTTCCATTAGCCCTGCTTTAAGAGAAGAGAGGTGTGCATTTCACCTCAGAGTTGTCGGGATGTTTGACATTCAATTCCAGCTCTGTTTGTGTGCCTGTAGCAGCCTGAGCACTGTCTCGGGCCTCTTGTGGCACTCAGGGTTAAGAGACAACCCAGTCTCTGCCTTCTGGGAGCTTCTCCTAATGAGTTCACTTGTGAGTAGAGAACAAGGACTAATGTGGACATAACCACTGGAGGGAATTTGGGGTACTACAGACCGAGAGACCGGATGTGGTAAACCCAGCTGAGATTAGGGTAGTCAGGGCCCAGAGGTGGAAGGGTCTCACGGGACACTTAGCTAGGTCCCCTTCTTCCACCTCCACAGCCAAGTAGGACCCCCTTCTGCTCTCTAACTGGCAGTGCCCTTTTGTCACTCTCTACGGTGGCCAGCAATCTTCAGATGTTTTAAACTCCCCGTGCTGTCATTCAGAACTTATTTTTCCTTTTTTTTTGTTTTTTTAAGACTTTTATTTATGTATTTTTTTAATGTTTATTTTTGAGAGAGAGAGCATGAGCAGGGAAGGGGCAGAGAAAGAAGGAGACACAGAATCTGAAGCAGGCTATAGACTCTGTGGTGTCAGCACAGAGCTCAACATGGGGCTCAAACTCATGAACTGCAAGATCATGACCTGAGCCAAAGTCTGAGGCTCTGACTGAGCCACCCAGGTGCCCCCAAAACTTATTTTCCCATCATTCCCAATGATAAGACAAAGAAGTAGAGACCTTATTCAAATTTCGAAATCATTAGTCCCGCCTCCCAGAGAATCAAACTAAATACGAGAATTTTCGCAGTTACCCAGAAATCTTATTTCCCAGCCCACAGGTCCCCCTGCTCTGCCCTGTGCTTCATAGAGCCATGTGGCTCCTGGGGGAAGGGGGTTGGGACTTGGCAGGATTGGCCATCTTTCCTGGCCCCACCAGGCCTATTTGTATGTACCCACTGGACAACAGGATCCTTGCAAGACATTTGCACACGTGGCCTGTTTGTATCCCATGCTCATGGGCTTTCTCCTCCTGTTCATGGGAGCTTTGGCCTTTGTTCTTGATCATTTCACTGTTGGCTTCTGTCTACTGGCCTGCCCGCCCAAGCCAATCTGGTTACCCAGGTGTCTTTCCAAAGTGCCTCTAGCCATGTGGCCTCTCCCCTCGCACCCATGTCTCTCCCAGACACACACAAGGCTCCCCCCACCCCAAACACATGCTATATAGTCCAGAGGTGGTTTTTTAAAGTACCTCTATATATTTAATAGCAGAATGGTTCTGCGGCTCAGCCCCTCACCCTGAGGACTTGTACTAAGCCTGGTACACAGCAGAATATAGTCGGAAAAGCAAGACTCAGATGTGAGGGAGAGTGAGAGTACTTGGTTGGCTGGGAATTCTGTGTTGCAGGGGCCGCGGCTCGGTGCGGTGCTTCAGAAAGCAGGCTGCCTCTGTCAGAAAGGAAGGTGCAGAGAGTGAATAGGGAGTTCTCCGAGGAATTTGCGCTGTCTGCGACCATTCCCTCGCTTCAGCACTGCCATGAAGCCCCCGGAACCCACCCCCCACACACAGTTTGTCCAGAGAGCCCATCCCACAGGCAAAAGGGGGCTTCTCCCCAGGCAGAGTCAGAGACCATGTTCTGGGGTCTTCTCTGCTAGCCAAATCAAAGCCCATGGGAAACAGCTGATTTTCCAATGAGGCATCTCCAAGTATAAGTTCAGAAGCATCTACGCCATTGGAAAAAAAAATAGCGTGAATTTTAGGGATCTGAGCATGTCTTTTTTTTTTAAAACAACAAGAAAGGAAACTCCTAGGTATCCTAAAAGTGTACTTATCTATACCACACCGAGTAAAGTGTTGCTTTCCCGGTTTTCTCCTTTCCCTTCCTCCCTCAACAACCTGCTACTACTTTACAGTATAGGGTCTTGGGGTGTTTGTTTTAGGAGGAAGAGCAGGGAAGATTCACTTAATTTGAGTTGCTATAAACACTGTTTGCTTGAAGTGAGATGCAATACTTATATGATAATCAAACCCTTCCCCTTGTCCTGAATCCCGACTCCTCACTTGCCTTCCTCGAGCCCCCCTAGTCTTGCCCATGCACACCCCTTCTCCCTCAGCACAGCAGTTAGCACCCTCGCCCTGGTACTGGTCTCTTGTATGCCTCTGTCCTGCAGTGCTGAGTGCTCTGCTGTGTGAGGTCACCGCCCCTCCCCCCCCCCCCCAGTGGGCTTCTTCCAGGTTCGGGGATGTTGGTGGCCCCTGAACCACCTGCGGTGCTGGGAACCATATCCCAGGAAGTCCCGGTGCAGAAAACTTGTTCCTCTTCCACCTTCCAGCCCTAACTAGAAATGGGACCCTGCTGAGCCTTTCCCCAGTCGTATGACCAGATTTCTTTCCAGAAGTGCTTTCTCACAAAGAATGACTTAGTTTCAGCAGGTCTTTTTTGAGAATCTCCTGTCTACTTCTGGGAATCAGAAATGCGGGTTTATATTTCTGGTGCTTATAGGGTGTCAGGTTTTTTGTTTGGTTTTGTTTTCAACAAAACACTTGGCCTCAGAAATTCAGTGCATTGGAGCTTAGTTGCCAAGAGCCTCCCTGCCAAGTGGCTGCACACGGCCCTGTCCTCCAAGTGCGTGCCTGGACAAAGGCTCCTGTCCTGCTGGGCCCTGCGGCTGCGGACATCTCTTCCAGCGTGGATCACAGTGGGTCCCAGGCACCAGCTCCTCTGAGGGCTGCTTAGGCATTGCTCTTGGCTGCAGTTGTTAGGAATTCATGTCACTGAAGGATAAGCGTCTTAGAGAGTGAGCTAGCACTTTGCTGCAGGCACTTGGAGCTAAGAACAGGAGGGGAAAGGGTAGGACCCAGGACAGTAGTCCTGGGCCAGCTAATTCCACTTGTCCTTCTGATAGGCGAATCTAGAACTCAGGTCTTCTCTCATCCTGATGCTTGCTATAGCAATGGAATACCTGTGGGAAGGGAGGACATTCATTGGCTCTTCAAAGAGAGCCAGTTGGTTTCCATGCTCATGAAACTCGAGGAAAATCCTCGACCCAGTGGGCCTCCACAAGGTGAGACATTTTAAGAGACACACGGTCTTGCCAGAGAACTGCTGGTTCTCTTCCTGGCTTCCACCAGAACTTCAGGATTAGAGGTTTCTAAGCAACAGACCATCTTGCTCCTTGCTACCTCCGAGCAGGGCAGGGGAGCCAGCCAGCCAGTAGTCAGGGTGATGGGGACAACTTTAAAGACCCGTGGCCAGTTAGAGGAGAATGGCAGAGCTACTAGGGCTTTCCCACACCAGCTGGGACTTCTCTACCATCCCAGGGCTCAAAGAAGAGGTCACATACACCGTTCCCACCTCGGCAATGAGTACCCCGATGCTGGGTCCTGATAGCTGCTGTACTTTGTTCCTTCAAAGGGAAGTGGATCCACCAGTCCACATGGCTTATGCCTCCCTTTGGCCCCAAGCATCACCCAGCAGGTTCTGGAGCCTCAGCCTAGCTTGCTTCCTTTCAGCATCCCGAGCAGCCCTGGAGCCTTGTTTGAACTGGATTCATTTTAGCCAGCGACTCCCTGTCCCGCCTCCCCACCCCCACCCCGTGCGCCCAGTGCCCCTGGAGTGTGCACTGCCCTTCATCTGTATCCCAAGGCTCACTTCTCTGTGACTTCCCGGCTGTCCTGTTATTTCCCACCTCATGCTTTTCTTTTCAGCTGAACCTTATTCACAGTGAAATCAGTAATTTAGCCGGCTTTGAGGTGGAGGCCATAATCAATCCTACCAATGCTGACATTGACCTTAAAGATGACCTAGGTAATTGGGGATGGGGTTTGGCACCGCCAGCTGTCAGATGAAAAGTTATGGAACCCAGAATTTAGGCTCTTCATCGTCTCAAACTTCAGATGGTCAAGCCAAATTCCCAAATCCCAGTTGAACATTGGAAGGAAATCCTCAATGTTTACTCACTCCAAGCCATTTCAAATGGAAATGATCTGATAATGTTTCATTGAGTGCAATTGGCTATTTTCCCCTTGATTGTAAATGTATTGCTATCTAAATTCTCTTCCATAATGATCATACTGACTGCTGGTTACTTGGGAGGGATTTTTTAAAAATGTGTTTGTTTTTTTTTAGAACTGAAAAATCTCAGGTTACTACAAAATGATAGTTTCTCCATTTAAGCCCTAATTAGAAATGACAAAGCTTAAAAGCACTTGAAAAGGGAGAAAATTAAACTGCATCAGTATATCATTAAGTTGTCTTTAATCCACCAGTAAATTGGTTTCCCCTAAATTTACCACTTACTGTCACTTCCTCAATTTTTTCTAGAACTGAAAACAGTATATGACTGCATGCCAGCTTCATGAATTATTTGATTAGGGGATGATATTAAACACAAGGGCAACATCTCTTTCTGGGTGAGCTCCTACAGAGGACAACTCTGCCTCAGAGCCACGGTGTCTCCCTGGTTGGCGGCAAGCTGAGAGGGATCCCTCAGTATCCCATTCTGTGGCTTGATCTTTGCCCGGAGAACTGTCAGCTCAGGGGCTCAGTGAAGGCTCCTGACCTCTCAGCCTTGAGCCTTGACAGGGGCAGCAGACTAGCAGAGGCCCACCAAGGTAGCTTCAGGCCTGATGCCGACCCAGGTTTGTTTTATAAACCTTTACCCCCGACCTTTGGCTACCTTTGTAAGGTGGCAGATTCGTTTACTGGCACAGATGCTCATTCCAGAGCCCAGGCCCGACCCACACCAATTGGGTGTAACAGTGGGCCGGAAACATAGGAACTGGGACTCAAGAATGCCCTGCCCGGCCTTGTTTTCTGACCACATACTCTCTTCATATGGATATTTTCTTAAAAAAAAAAAAAAAAAAAAAGGCCACAGGGTAGAAAAAGCAGGGATCCTATCTATCCAAAGTATGTTTTATGTGTAAAATACATGAAAATAAAGAGTGACTAGAGTAAATGCTAGACCTGGAAACACATTTATACACATTGAGCGGGAAAAAATAAAGGCAGTTCTCTATGCACACATACTGTTTTCTTGGTTTTCAAGAGCTGTCCCTTGAAGGCAGACCAAACGTTGAATGTCGTAAGACCAAAACTCCAGCTCTGAACGTTGACGGCTGCCAACAAAATGGAGAAACTCGTTGTTGTGGTTGGCCTGATAGTCCACGTTTTTTTTAAAACAGATGCCATGTTTTAGTAGCCTTCTCAGTGGGGTGCCAGTTTTATAGGCTTTTGCGAAGTGAAACGGGGCATTCGTTGTTTTGTTATTTCTTTTAATCTTTGGAAATGATCTCATGTGTGTGTTTCTCTTTTTTTGGACATGTCATTCAAATGTTTAATTTAAACATGTCACATTTGATATTCCTCCTCCTCCTCCTCCTCCTCCTCTTCCTCCTCCTCCTCCTCACCCCCATCCACATGTGCGCACACTTCGTGGACTGATTGCCCCTTGGGCTCACATGTTGGAATCGACCAGGTAGGCCAGCCCCGCCATTGGGGCATTAGTAAATGTGCCTGTGCGTGGGTCTCGGTCCAACACAGTTGATATACATTTGTTTACCTGTTATAGTTGCAAGTTGTACAGGCTGACATTGCCTCGATCGACAGTGATGCTGTCGTTCACCCGACAAACACTGACTTCTACACCGGTGGTGAAGTAGGTAATGCCTAGCCGGGTGCTGCCGAGTGTGTGTGTGCATGGTCAGTCGGCCGCCGCAGACAGCTTGATCCTTTGACAGCTATGCAGGGCTGCATTCATTTCACACTTCCAGCTGTCCCCGGCCTCCCCAAGGTCGACCTTGCTAAGGTCTCCAATCCCCGGGCTGCAGACACGAGAGGTACAGCTAGTTGGCAGCCAGGGTGCGTCATGCAGCTCACAGATGGGCGCGCTTCTGGTTTGGAAACTGGTTCGGCAGCATCATTTCTGCATTTGCTTCACGAGGCACAGCTTTGTCGGAGACTGGGTTCACCCGTGATTTCAGCTGTGAAGGGGATGCAGCCAGGTCGGCCGAGTGGCCTCCAAGACCACTGATGTGACCGCTGTGGACCAGACACATAGCAATACCTAGGCACAGGTGTCAGCACCGCTCCCCCCACTTTGGCATCGGAAGCACGCTTTCCTGAAGATGGCCTCAAGGCCTCAGGTGCACTCGGGCATTTTGAGAACACTCTCCCACACTGAGGTTCTCAGACCTTTATTGCATGAAAGTCACCTCATTCTGATGTGGGGTGCCTAGACCACTTGAGAAACTCTGCTAGACCCAGCAAGCTCCTTCCTGTTCCCTGGCAGCTGACACCCATAGTCATTTGGCTTCTGGCGCTCAACATCTGAGGGTGGGGTGAGGGAGAGAGAGGGAAGGCTGGGTGCCAAGCCCTGGGGCCGCTGGCCTGCTGCATGAAAGTCAGGTAGTGCCCTGCTCTAAGAGTATGCTGTGCTGCTTACGTGATGAGGGGGCATCCGGATGGATGGCAAAAAGGCACCGCTTTGGAGCTAGGTAGAAGGAGTGCAAATCCCAACCTTGCTATCTGTAGGTCATGAGAGCTGGGCCAGTTACTTAACTCCCCAGTGCCTCGGTTTCTCTGTCCTATCGCAAGAGTGATAATAGAGAGGGGATAACTTAAGCAAAGCACCTTGTTTTGTGTCTGCCTCCTGATTGGTGCTTACCGTATAGCCTTACTCTCACGTGTATCTAATGATTTTTACCATCGATGTGCTAGTCCTGAGAGTGGTGCCCTAGGTGTATATTTGAACACCACTTTCTAAAGTGGTGCCCTTGCTACGGGCAGAAGTGAAGTCATGTTGAAGGCTGAGGCTATGGGGATTTTCATGAGCGTCCCAGACAGTGGAAGTCCAACAGCTTAGCAATGCGAGGCTGTCCAGCTCTGTTTAGCGTCACGAGCAAAGCCCGCTGTTCACAGCCGGCCCTAGCCACTGGGATTTGGGCTGATTGCTCTCCTGGGCATTTTGGATCTCGGACGTGGATGGAAAAGACACACTGGACGGGAAGTTGGGATTCGCCAAGTCGTCCAGGCCAAAATGAAATCAGGCTGTAGGCAATTAAAATAAACTCCACTTTCACAAGATTTTGGAGGAGTTTAAGAGCTCCTAAGTCAGACAGCTTAAGAGAAAGATATTCTTTCTCTTTATTTCTTGACCAAATGAACACTTGATGGGAGGGAAATAAACAGAACAGCTAAGGGCTTATCTTTCCACCAGGAGTGACTGAGGCCTGGGTTCATCCTGCCATCCAGGACTTTGGGTACAATGGAAATTAGCACCCTTCGGGCGCAAAGGGGTCTCCCCCAGGCCTGAGGAGGAGAGAAAGCTGACTTTCTTTGCTGTGGCTGTGGAAGGGGTGCGTTCAGCAGGATTAGTTGTGCTGGGACATAGAGCTGGAGGCTTTGAGATGGAGTTAGGAACCAGCCGGGGGATAGCAGGGAAAGAACCTAGTCCTTCCTAAACCGTGATCAGAACTGGTGCTAATCCTTTCCCCTGTGATGTGCTTGCCCTGCCCCCACTGAGGTGCACAGGGGAGGCATGCTGAGCCTCAGTGACTTCTAAGTACCCTGGGTCCATGAGCTTGCCCGAGGTCAGGGGGCCCATCACTCACGGACACTGTCATGGCTGGAAAAGAACCTCCACAGGTTCGGATGGCTTCACTGGCCGGCCGGAGCCCTAAATGACTGTGCCAGAACCCAGGTCTTCCAAAGCCCACCTCAGTGCCTTTTCTCAGTGAACCAGTCCAGACTAGTACTGAACCCACCTATCTTTTACAATGCCAAAACAATGACAAACCAGATTCATGCATGGCCTCAATTGGTTCCAGCTCCCACTTTGATGTGTGAGAGGGGAAAAGAGGACGCTAGGACACGATCACTCTATTTCTCCCATTGGGTGTGAATTCCTGAGACCCAAGACTGCTGGAAGAAGGAATGCCAGTGCAGGAATGCTTAGCCCCGTGATTAACTCTTACCCATCACAGTTCTTTCTAACAGTGAAATAGACCACAGGCTTAGCCTGACATATGCCCAAGCCTAAATTTTCGCTTAGGCTGTTTTGAACACCAATACTTATGCCTGCTTTCTAAGCATGAAATAATGTTCTTGTTCTCATGGGAGTAACACGTGTTTATGCTTGGGGGCAAAGAAGCCAATTGCTTTATGATTAACCCTGAAGTGAAGCCTAAAAAACAAGAGTCTTACATTACTAGTGTTGACAATACAGTCGAAATGGGCCTGTTTCTTGTTACAAAGTACACGTGTGTCTACATGAACATGTGCGTACATATGTGTGTGTAGGAGTCCAGTCCTGACCGGGTGATTGCCTGCAACCTAGGGTTCAATTTTTAAGTTTGGGAAATGCATTGAGTGTATTTTAACTTGCAAATTTCACTTCTAATTAAAGCGAGATTTAATTATAAGTAAAAAAATTTTAAAGTAAACACTCTTCCTAAGATCAAACACCTTTAATTCCAAATAAGCCCATTTTCTTAATCGTTTTTGCTTTAGAGAGGAGCTGGTAGTATTCCTCCAGTGCTGATCTTATTTTGCCTCCCAAATTTCTCAGTTCTCCCCGAAGAGCATGTAGGGGTAGAGGATGCACACCTAAAATAGTTGCAACTAGAGCATATTTGTTTCCCTCCTGCAAACTTGAGAATGGGTCAGGAGGGAAGGCCCGACCAGGTGTGGCGGGCAGCAGTGTTTGGGACCCAGCAGATTCAGAAATCAGAGGCGTTTTTCTCGGCTGCATGATATTTTGAGTGAACCCGTAATTGGGCCTCACTCCTCTGGGGTGTATCTTCAGAGTCTCCCCTTCCTGCCGGGTGGAGGTGGCTGTGAGGCCTGACCCTGCTCCCTCATGCCTGTCCGGCCACCGTTTGTGACGCTGGTCTTTGTCAGAAACAGACAGCAGCTGTCACAGCAGTTAGCAGTCTCTGGAGTGGATGTGTTTTCCCTCCTGACACCTCTGCTATTTTAAGTGTCTGTGACTGCTTTCCAAGACAGGCGGAGGCGTGAGGGCAGTCTGGGCTAATAAGGGATGCTGGATCCTACCCCAAGCATCCCGTGCTAATTGCTCTTTAAAAGCAGGGCCTGCTCTTCGCCATCCTAGAGCTCCCTGGGGGTGCCGGCCTGCCGGTCACGTTCATGCACACAACCCCAGACTTCCTGCAGTGGGCCGGCGTGCGGGCCAGTGCCTGCCATCAGCCCCGGTGCCGTCTCTTTTGTGACAGTGCCCAGACGATGTGCTCTTCCTTCCAGATACTTCTTGGGGTTAGTTCACTCCTGCAGAACAAGCACGCCAGTGAGGCAGGTTTTTCTAAGAGAAAAAGACCTAGTCCCGACAGGGTGAATCCAAAGAGAATTTGGGCTGGTGCACTCTGATGCGCCCTGACTGACACCTACTACAGTGTGCCGAGTGCATCTCCGAATTTTCCAAGACAAATGGTGAATCTTAAGGGGAGTATTTTATCCTCTTGTGAGGAAAAGTACTTTAAAATGTGCAAAACTGATGAATCAGAGCTTAAGGAAGAGAGACCCCATTCTGGCCAAACTTTAAAGGACGATGTTGTCACACGTTTTCAGTGCCGCCTGTTGTGCCACACGAGGCATTTAACCAACAGGCCTCACAGGTGTTGGTAACCTTGTGTGGGAACCCGGTTTGCCTGGCAGGAATTGGGTACTTAGCAAGAACCCGAATTCCAGAAAAGGTGCTGCCTACCTCCGCTGGGTTTAACCTTGAAAATCTGGTGAACAGTCGTCATCTTTTACAAACTTTCATGTAGTACAAGCTCCCCTTTAAGCTCTGCTTCTGATGTTGCCTTCCTTTACCTAAAGTGATTCTGAGTCATTAGTGTGATGAAGGAAATACTGTCTGAGGCCATTTTTTTCTTTTTTTTTTTTTTATCTTTTTTCTTTCCTTTCCTTTTTTTTTTTTTTTTTTTTTTGTATTCACCTTTGACACCAGAGCTGCAAAATAGGAAAGAAGTATGGTCATAACGGTGGTCCAGAGGTGACCAAATCTGAATGCTTTCTTCTGGGCACACTGCCAAGGGGAGAGCTGGCTCCCTGATGGGAACTTGGTATGCTTCCCCTAAAGCCTTCATATTTGGGGGTTCTCCTCAGAGAGAAGAAAATCTAGGGGCGGGGGGCATGAGCCTCAGAAGCCAACACCATCTGATTTCTCATGGCGAGAAATGCAGGACAGGCACGCTTGCAGGTAACAGGCGTGTCCCATGTCCCTCGTATCTCTGGCATATCCAGGATTACCCTGAGTCACCCCCAAATGTCGGACAGCAAAGCCAGCTCAGTGGTAATTGGCCGAGTGGTGAATCTTTTCTAAATTTCACTTTCATGACTTAACCAAGTCTTAGTTTCCTGTTTTGCAGCTGTATGGAAATTTAGCTGGTCAGATCATTTGAAGTATGTAATCACCTGACATGCTAAGTGTCCGTGTGTGCCCTGAGATGCAAGAATGACAGTCTGACCTCACCCTGTCCTTGTCTAGGAAACACGCTGGAGAAGAAAGGTGGCAAGGAGTTTGTGGAAGCTGTTCTGGAACTCCGAAAAAAGAACGGGCCCTTGGAAGTAGCTGGAGGTGAGCTGGGGCAGCGCCTTGCTTATTTGGGCGTGGCCCGTGCAGCATTAGGAAAGCCTGATTATGAGGCATCTTGGAACTCAGGAGTGCGTGTCCACGCAAACCTGTCTCCGAGCCGGTTAGCCTTACAAATTTGGACTTAAAACACATGCAAATTGTCGGGGGGAGTGTAAGGGTTGTGAAAACTACCTTTCCAGTTTTTTTCTTTATTGCTCAAAATAGCTTTTAAATGTTTGGTGTCTAGACTCTGATTTTAAGGAATTACAGCATTCGAGTTTGGCAAAGCTGAGAGCTGAGAATTGTAGGCAGTGATACTGAGCCATCTGCAAAAGTGCTGGCGAGAAGTGCAAATTAATCATTTTCATTCAGCCATCTGTGTGTTTAATGGGCAAAATAGAAATAGACATTTTTCATTTGCCAGTCACACCTTTCCTGATACCAAGGGTAAGAAAATAACTTGGAACCGGATGTGTGGAGAATGATTGCTAAGAGCTAGTGGCAGAGCCTTCTTCCTGCTACTGGCCTGGATTTTGGAATTGGAGGTGGCCCGTAGGAGGTGAAGGACAGAGGGCCTCCTGAGGACCTAGGGGTCCAAACAGTGGGGTGAGGCCCGGTTCACTCCACCAGTGATGTGAGGACAAGCCATTCCCTTCCTTTGGGCTCTGGTTCCTCTTCATACTGGATGGTCCCCAGTGTCCAAGCTGTCTTGCAAATCCTACTGCTGCTTTAAAAATGACTCTTAATTGAATACAGGTGTCAACAGTTACTGTGTGACTTCTACACAAGCCCTCTTTCAGAGGGTACACCAGTGACCCTCTTTCACCAGTCATCCTGGGCTAGGCACGGAGCCGGGTGTGGATAAGAGGGTAGCGTTCGCTTTGCCTTGGACCTCTGCCTTGCCCATTTTCTTTTGCTTGCAATGAGTGTGGTATCAGATAGGGTACATTTCCAAGTCCTTACAGGTATTGCCACCAAAGTCCCATATTGAACAAGGGAGAACTGATGTAGTATTAACTACCCAGCCAGGGGCTCCTGACCTTTCTTCAGTCCCTTCCCAGAACCTCTCTGTGCCACCCTGGAGGTGCTTCCCATGGGTGGCCCTCAGATGGAGGTGTGATGAGAGGTCAGCCTGGTGCTTCCATACCCCAAACTCAGCAGGTGACACGTGGGCCACCGCTGATGCAAACCCATTACATTTAGCATGGCTGAGGATATGGTTGCCTGTTTGAATAACTCATTTTGTCCTTGATATTAAGATCAATTTTAGAAAAAGTTTTAGAACATTTAAAGGTGGTGTAAAACCTTAGCCCTGGCTGCACTAACGGATGATGATCACAGTTACCGATGTTTCTTTCCAGTCTTTTCCCACGCATCGTTCAGCAGTGACTTCTCCCGAGGACAGACCAGTGCGTAAACCCCCCAACATCTCATGTTGCTATAGGTCAGCACTTGAGCCCAGAGTCAAGAGTCAAACTGAGACCTCTTAGTTCAGAGCTGTTTCTCTGCACCATGAGGCACTACCTACCGATCACTCATCCCCAGTACCTACTAGTGCCACAGCAGACCTGACAGTCCTACCCACGAGGACGGTCACCCCAAGTGGGCTCAGGCAACAGTCAGACCATAGCAGCGATGTGGGGCCTCAGTGTGTTCCTGTACAGAAATGGCGCAGGAGGCACTCAGCAAACCCAGTACCCAGAACCACCACCTGTGCATTGCACCTTTGGGAACAGGAGTCCCAGAACATGCTCTGGGAGACCTAGCGCTGACTTGGAACACTTCCTAAGGGATAGCACGCCCGAAGCCAGTGCCTTTAGTTCTGATGAGAAGGCAAAGCCTGAGGGAGGGAGCTGGGTGGGGTGTAGAGATGTGTAGTGGGGAAAAGGCAGCTCTCCCCGGAACAGAAACCAGTTCCAGCGTGAAAGAACAATTTAATTCTGTCAAAAACGAAGATCAGTTCAGGAGGAGAGGCGGGCACCAGAGCTGCCAGTCATGTTGCTTAGTGGCTCATTAAATGGAGTTGCTTTCCTAATAGGTTTATCCTGAACTCTGCCAGGGAGATTTATAGACACATCATAATTACGTGTACAGGAGTTCACAGGAGGAAGGGGGCTTAGAGATCCCCAGAGGCGAATTTGAGGCTGCAAACATTCTGACACAGTCAGTCAAGTTAGGTGGTTCAGGGTCCGCCTCTGGGAAGATGTACAGAGAGGGCTGGCTGTAATCTTGGCTAAAATTCTTCGTGGCGGTGCATCTCAATGCCAGCTTTCCAAGGGTGGCTCTTGGCCTGGTGTTTCCCGAGAAGACTCGCTGGTGAGCAGTTTCTAGGGGGACATCAGAAGCACAAGATGGCAGGCCACAGGGGAGCCTGGGGGCGCGCTGCAGCTGGAGGGCGCTGTGTTGGGTGTGTGAGGGACAGAACTCACTGTTCCTGTCTTGTCTCCTCCAGCTGCTGTCAGCGCAGGTCACGGCCTGCCTGCCAAGTTTGTGATCCACTGTAACAGTCCGGTCTGGGGTGCAGACAAGTGTGAGGAACTTCTGGAAAAGACGGTGAAGAACTGTCTGGCCCTGGCAGACGATAAGAAGCTCAAGTCCATCGCGTTCCCGTCCATTGGCAGCGGCAGGTAAGGGCACATCGTGGCTTGTGAGGTCATTATACTTAGCTGCATACTTAGCCCATAATCGTGGAGCTCTGACTTGTGCACGGTCAGCTAAGGCTGTTTTCGAGCCATCTGCTTTAGTTGAGAAGACCCAAAGCACAGGGGGGGAAAGAATACAAACATTAAGCAATGGTGAACGGCAATTGAAGAGATGGAGTGAGACAGGAAGACTGAGGAACGTATCAAATTTCCTTTGTGACAGCAGATGTCAGCATAGAAAGTGACTTCAGGGTGTAATGGGACCATCAGAGATGGCGGTTTAGAGAGTGAAGCTGGCAGGACACGAAGACTCAGATATGAGGGAAGTGGAGAGGACAGGGGAGGTGTGAAAGCCAGGACCTTCGTTCCAGGAGCACCCTCCCAGCCACAGCATGCCTCTGCCCCTTACCTTTGTCTCTCTGGCATCCTTCACTCGCCCCCCCCCTGCCCCCCCCCCCCCCCCCCCCCGCAACCTGCCAGCTCTGTCTCCATGTGTCCTGCTGTCTGGCTCGTGCAAGGCGGACATGAATGGACACTTCTGTGACAGTGACATAGGACTGGGTCTGCTCTGGCTTCCAGCGTTGAAGTAGCCCCCAGTAATTCTGGGCGTGCATTAAAAGAAATTAGAGCTCTGAGAAGGGAGAGTGCTTTGGGAACTCCGTGCCATGATGCAGGGGCGGTGTCCCACTTCCCATCACATCATGGGGTCCTCCCTGTCCCGGTCTGTGCCTCATGCCTCACACTCTGGATTTGGCACCAGAGGCTGCAGCTGTGGACATCTTGGGCCCAAGAGGGCCATAACCCAGGGCTATGTATTGGCCGTGGCTGCACCTGGGGCATCCCATCCAGACTGTGCGCCCACTTGGGTCTCTGCCATCGGACCCTCCCGGTGCCCAGGCAGGGCTGTGTGGCGGCCATATACCGGCTTCCTTTGACACTGCAGGCCGCACAGGGTGACCATCCTCAACCCCCTTCCTCATGTTTAGAGAAAGCACCTCTTTTCAAAGCACTTCCCCTCCGAACCCACGAGGAGCAAAGAGTAGAGTTTGCGAGCGCCATCTTGGGCAGGCTTTGTAATGATGCCTCTCTGAACACTGCTGCCACTGGGGTTCCACACCTCAAGTGACAGAGCTAGCCCTGGGCAGGCTTCCTATCACGTGGCACCGGGAGGTCTGCCCAAGCTGCCCTGTTCCCACAGTATGTGGGGGGGGAAGAGGGGCCCTCAGGGGACAGTGATAGCTCATGCCAGCGCCCCACCCTCATGCATGCCCACAGTCTCCCTACCCTGTACGCTGAGTGCCACTTCACTGCCAAAGTGAGGGACATCCAGAGGTATGTGATGACACGTGTTGGTTTGGGTGCCGTCCACACTTCCGGTCTGTGCTTTTAAATCCTGTTCTCTTTTGCCAAGAGCCTATGTTGAACATCACTTTGCAACACCATTTAAGGGTCTCTTAAAAGAAAAGCTAAAGGAGAGGGACCATTGAAAGCCATTTGCTGTCAGGCTGCTGTCAGTTGGGTGTCACAGCTGGTGGCAAAGACAAAAGCCACCATTGTAAGGTTGTCAGCACCCACCCCACCCGCCCCTAGCGTGAAATTTCCCCAGAACTAGAGAGATGTGTAATGGGTGCCAGAGTCGATTCCGAACCTTTTTTTGACAAAGTGCTTCTGAATCAGAGTTTAAGTAGCCAGCTTCCTGCTTCTTCCACATCCTGTAGATGGTCTGTTCTTTGGCACAGTGCTGCTGTGTGACCTTCACTAAACGAGTTAGCCTCTCTGTCCGTGGCCTCCCTTATCAGTGAGCACGGCTTTGGGGATGGCCCTCCCTCACAGATGGTCCTGAGGCTCAATTAGTGCTTCGGATGCACTTTGATCTGCTCTGATGAAAGGTGCTTCCGAAGAAAGAAGCAACAGGAGCCTTTATTGGAGGTAATAATTTCATATTCTTTCATATAGCTATTGGGAAACTTTTAATTGAAGCATAAAAGTAATTCTCTACATTTTTCATGGAGTAAGAAGTTTTTAAAAACAATCCATTGAAAGCTTTTAAGAGGGCAGAATGCCAAAGGCAAGCACATGTGCAATGCCAGCGGCCCCACATCTGTCAGGCAGACCTTGCCCCACAGAGCCATGTAAACAGCTGCCCTCTCTTTCATGAGTAAAGATTAGGATTACACCAGAGCCGGCCTGTAAATCACAGTGGGTTTTAGGAGGGGAAATAAAAAGCTTGTTTGTGGCATCCAGTGTCTCCGGCCTAAAAGTCGGGTTGGAATGAAAATAATAGAAATGCAAACATGTTGGCAAGGAGCAGAGGGGTCACTTTCTCTCAGCCAAGGCCCAGCATGTGGAGGGCCATCCCACCCTTATGCCCTCTCCCTGTAGCCCCCCGGAGGCCAGACCCTGACCTCAGGGAGACTGTCCTTGGGTACTATGGTCACAACATTCATGGATACCCCCACTCTCTCAGCTCTGTGTGACATTAGGGGGCGACCACCTCTCTGGAGGGGTAGGATATAGGGAATGGGTAGTTTGGAACTTTGATTAAACTCTCTGTAGATTTATGAGCTTCAAGGCCAGTTCATTTTTTTTCAAGCTACCATTTATGGGTATTCATTGAGTCCCACATACTGTGCTAAACCCTTGATCTGCATTATCTCACAACACCCTTACAGGGTGAGCACTGTCATTAATTCCACTAAAAGAAAAAATAAAAAGGAAGCTGAGAGGGGTTAACTCGCTCCCCTGAGGTGACACGACTTAGACGGGGGAGAGCCCAAATTTTAGGGCAAGTCCTTGGCCAAGATGAGAGGCATGGAGCCCCTTCCAGACCCCATTTGCTCTTCACCAGAGGATCGCCCCACTGCTTGAGGGTGCTGTACAGGAGGAGGTTTTAGGGAAGCTCAGAAACCCCACTGGGGAAGTCCCTGACTTCCCTGGGCCCAGCCGTCAGCCTCCCTCCACCTTGAGAATTGGCCTGAGAAGAGATAGGAAGAAACCAAACAGAACGGGCAGAATTACCTACTAGCCTAAGACAAGAACATCTGGAAAGAAGGCTACAGGCCACACAGGGGCTGTGCTCCCCAGCCCATCCCCCCCACCATGCCCTCTGGAAGTGGAGCCCACTGCTCTCAGCTGCTGCCCTGGTCTCTGCCTCTGGAGGAAGTGGCCTTCAGGCATCCCAACTTGACAAAGGCACTTGCTCAAAGCTACATAGAACATGGAAAATGGAAAGGCGCAGGAGCACCGTGAGAAGGAAACCTAATCCTACCAGAAAAAATGACCACACAGGGACACACTTTCCTAAAGTCACTCAACCTTTTGTGACATCCAGCCCTACCCTCTTGCAAACCGCCAGGACAATTAGGCAGGTGGACCAGTCCCATAAAAACCAGAGTCCGTCTAGAATCCACCTTTAATCCTGCTCTGCCTTCAAAGGCAAGCTGCCAGTCTGTCTCCTCCAGAAGAATCTGCCTGGACTCTTCCAACCCCCGAGACATAGCCTCTCCCCACAGGAGCTTCCAGGGTCCCTGATCAGGCTGTGCAACACAGCTCTTGGCTTAGAGTCCTGTGTGCCTGCTGTGGCCAGCCCTGTAGGTGAGCTCACTGATAACAGAGACACTTAGTGATGCCCCATCGAAGGTGGGGGCCCAGCAGGGCTGGAGGCATGACAGTCTCTTATGGGACATGGCCCTTGTGAACCCAGAACCCCTGCGGTCCAGGTGGAATGCAAGAACAGACCACCAATATGTAGCCCCCAGCCATCACTGAGCAGGCTGACCCAAAGGGTGTGACAGCTCATGTGGTCCCCTTTCACTAGTCTAGAGAAACTGAGGCTGAAGACAACTGAAATGACTTCAGGGGAAGCTCCTTAGTTGGCTCAAGACCAAAAGGCTGGAATCTAGGATACTTGCCTACAGAGTAACTTAAGGCACATGCCTTAACCATGGCCCCTGGCAGGCCCCATGGGACCTAAATGGGACTATGAGGGACACCTGCCTCTTGGCATCAGCACCCTGTATACCCACATCAAGGAGACTAATGCTTGGAGAGGTTAAGGCCCCTGCCCCAGGGCAGCTGGGCTTCAAACCCAAATCTAACACTACAAGGGAAGCCCCATTCCCCTTACTCTACTGTGCATTGGGGGAGGGGGCATCTGGTCTTCTCCAGAAGGTGGAAAGAGTGACTGTTGCTAGGGGAGGTGGGCCCAAAGACTTGGCCAAGCAGGGATGGTCACTGGGGACAGCTGCAGGGAAGCAACCAGCAGGGACCCCAACCGGCCAGGAAGCCGGGAGATGAGCGAGACCCCACAGACCAGTGATGCTTCTGAAGCTGGCCCACACAGCACCAGTGACCCTGTGTCACCCTGCCATACCATGCGTGCCAGTAGTCAACACTGACTGGGCATCGCAGACCCCGATGGCCTTCTGGGGGCTTGAGGCCGACATTGTCGGCACAGGGAAAGCGCGGTGGTGACAGCGATCATGGGGCCTGGGAGGAAGACAGTTTTGTACTACGTGAGCCTCTAGAAAGATGCTGCCAGACTGCCTGTTCTATAGACGCCATTACCAATTGAGGATGTTCTGCACGTTGTCTTGTTCAATCCTCACAGCCCCCAGGGATAACAGGTGCCTTGCTTACCTACCCCATTTCCCCGGATGACAGACAAGACACAGAGGCAGGGCCTGGACTCAAATCCTGTGTGGCTCCATGGCTTGAGCCTCTAACTGCCCTGCTGCTGGGCCCTCCTGAGGACGGGAGGCCATCTGGGCCTCTGCAGCGACACAGCTGCCCCTGACTTGAGGGCTCCGGGTGTGGTGTGTAAAGCACTGTCATGAGAATAGCTGCTGCTATGCTCCATTTTGCTACAGGCACCGCTCACTATGGCCACGAGAAAACATTCTGGAGCCCTGAAAACATAAAGAAAGGAATCACCTTCCCCACTCCTTCCTGGCGGCCTGCGTGGTCCAGAACAGCTACGGTCCCTTGGCTGCATTTTTTTCTTTAGGCTGTGGTTGCCTAGGACAGAGGGATGGGTTTGTCAATAAGAGGTTCTCCTGGAAATAAGTCAAATTCACTTGTACCCAACAACCTTGAAAGAGACCAGCCCGTGCTCCATTAACAGTAGGGCTGACAGATACTGATACTACAGGCCTAGAGCCTTCGATCCCCACCTTTTCTCCCTCACTTCTAGGTTCTTAACCTTGGGGCCCACCCTGTGAGCTCAGATTAAAACCTCCTTGCTGGCTCCATACAGAACAGTGGTTCTCAAAGGGTGTGCCCTCGACCTGCCCAGTCCGATTCCCTGGACAGAGCCCAGCAACCTGCATCTGAATAAGCCCTCCCTGATCTTGACACAGGCTGCTCGGGAGGGTGGGCCAGGCTCCCCGTCCTGCCTCGGCTTCCAGGCACTTCCGGAACTCCTGCAGATCTGGCCACTGGCTTTTCTCGCCAGGGATGAAGTTAGAGGCCGTAATCTGAGTTTACAGTGGGAAAGTAAATATTGGCTCTTTGTGAGACACTTTAAAGGGTCCCTTATTCCAGTGACCCCCCGTGACCCTGTAACGGCATAGCCCTCCCCCAAAGCTGGCCCTGGTCTCACCCTCAGGACTGGGGCTGGGTGAAGGGCAGCCTGTACACGCTCAGGCACCCACAGCGGGTGTGAGGCGGACCCCCCACAACACTCATGTATACACGTGCCCCTAGGAACGTGCCCCTAAAATGGGAAGTTGAGTTCATGTCTTCGAATACTTGCCAACACGTGCCTTTTACCAGACAACCTATCCTGTGAAAATGCTCAGGGCAACTCTGTCAGGGGTGATGAGAACAGCTTCTTCCCAGAATGAGCTTGCAGATCTGAGAGTGGATGGGGGGGAAGGGGAATAACTTGCTTTGTGGGTCCCACATTCTCCCCCCTTCCAGCAAAACCTTTCATTCGGCATGGTCCCCACCACCCTCCGTCCTGCCCCACCTGCTGGGCACCCTTCCTGTGCTGCTGGTAGAGCACCCAGGATCTGCTCCAGGGGAGTCTGGGCCTGACACCCCCTTCCTGCAGCTGGTACACTTGTGCAGCTCTTCCTTCGGCCTCTGAATCCCGCTCCTCCCGGGCAGACCTGTGCTGGCTGGCTGCCTTGTGGGCGCTGCGTGGCTGAGGACGAGCCTCACACCCCACTGTTGCCCAGAGGCCCCTCGGCACAGGCTGGGAACGTGCCCCGGGTGACACCCCCTGTCTGCTAAGAATGAGCTTCACTTCCAAAGCATCTACAAGTACTAGGGATCCATCTTCCAGCTGGGCGAAGCCCCGTTGGATGAAAACCAAGTCACTAGAATGGTTTTGCCCTGTGGCCCTGAGATGTGCTTAGTACTGACAACTGGAGAGTAAGTGTGGCTCTCCAGAGGAATAAGCTAAGGTAGTTCAAAACTCAGAGGCACTTAGCAAGCAAGGCTCAGAATGTTCTAAGAAAGCCTCCACCTTATGCATTTGAAAACCTCTCACCTGGCAGCAGGCACCCCATCTGAAGGAGGGGTGTGGCCTAAGCCGGCAGGCTGGTCCAGCACTTTGGATACAATGGTCCACAGGCTGGGGGCTCTGGAAGACTGCAGATCTGCCAATGAAAAAAGAAATCTCCATGAAACCTGGCCTCAGACTCTCACCTGAGGATCCTTAACTGTACCCAGGGGGTCAGTAAGGGATCTGAATCCAGACCACTGGCTCAAAACCCACATCCTTTCTGCCAGCCTAGGCAAGCCGCTATGTTCCTGCCATTGTCCCGGGTTTCCTGGGTCCTGCACCTGCGGTGTTGACCAGGAACAGCCCCAGGCACATGTAGAGCAAGAGACTCCAGTCTCTCTAGGCCTCATTTCAGATTCTGCCCGAGTCTGAGCCCTACCTCCCAAATTCCCACCTGACTTTTACCTTAAGTGGAAATATGTGAATTCACAGCCGTCTGGCGGGGAAATTTGAATGCCATTTCTTGAGATAAAGAGCCCCCTCAGCCAGGAGTCGTCCCCTGCACTCCCAGCCCCCCCATGGCCTGGCCTATGGGTGATAGCAAGCTGGTGGGTCCTGGGATGCACTCCAGGCCAGCAGCCCCAGCACCTGTCAAGTCTAAGGCCCACATGAAGGCTTTAACGCCCCTATGTGTGTGAACAACAGTCCCCTCCTGTAGAAGCTCCAGCCTCCAGCTGTCCCATGGGGGAGGGGTGGCGTCAAGCCCCATCCTAGTCACAGTAATACTGGGAACAGAAATGTGGGAACTCACACTACCCCTGGGAGACTCCACGCAGGAGACACAAGTCGTGCGTATGTGCTTGTTGCTTGGCCCTTCCCCTGTGTGTGAGCAGCCCTCGCAGGCACTGAGGCCCCTCGAGGCGAAGCACAGCACCCAGCCCTGGGGGCCTCCGGGAGGGAGGGCGGCAGGGCGGCAGGCCCATGGCCACGGCGGCCCCTGGTTGCTGAGCCCCCTTCTCTCCTGCAGGAATGGCTTTCCAAAGCAGACGGCAGCTCAGCTGATTCTGAAGGCCATCTCCAGTTACTTCGTGTCAACGATGTCCTCTTCCATCAAAACGGTGTATTTCGTGCTTTTTGACAGCGAGAGTATAGGCATCTACGTACAGGAAATGGCCAAGCTGGACGCCAACTAGGCTGAAGTACAGAAGCAGCCTGCGCCGCGCCCCCGCCTCCGATCTGAAAGAAAGAAAGAAAAATCCCCTTCACGCCTGTTGGGAGGTGGAACCCTTTCGTTTCCAGTTTTGCTCATCTAGGGAAGATAAGGTTTTGGTTTCCAGTTTAATTGTTTTTGACCTTCTAAAATGTTTTTACGTTAGCACTGATAGTTGGCATTACTGTTGTTAAGCACTGTGTTCCAGACCGTGTCTGACTTTAGTGTAACCTAGGAGATTTTATAGTTTATTTTAATGAAATCCTGCTTGACGCAGAACAGCGGGGAGAGCAGTGTCTTCTACGTGTGGCCGAATCCAGGAAGCCTGTTTTGTAACCGTGTGTCGTGGTGCTTTATTGTACACCCAGTGGCGTTCTTTTTACTCTAATGTTCCTTTTTTTTCCTCAAGAAGAAAGATCATGAATTTGCAGCAGACTTCATTTTTGTTTACTTTTTGTCTTAATGATGGATTTGAAAATGAAAGATTTAAAAGGCAGAACAGGATCTGTTGTCCTTAATTATATTTGCGATTTGAAATTTGTGTGAATCGATTTAGTAAAATGTTAAATTGCTGTGGTGACTGGCTTGTTTCAAGTTACTGTGCCCTTGAGCCCTAGGTGGACTTCTCCTGTCACAGGATGGGGGACGAGAGCAGCTGCCCCCAGAGCCACCACAGGGCCACCGCTGCCTGGACACAGGAGCATCCTCAGGCCCTAATGACTGGTAGGGGGAGCTCATTTAAAGTCTCTCCTTCCATCCTTGTGACACTCGGGCAAGGGCGTTCTCCCCATTTCACAGGTGAGGAAGCAGGTATACTGAAAGCCATGGGGGTGGTAAGTGGCAGACTGGTACTTGAGCCCAGATCTTCAGAATCTGAGCCCAGATCTCTCCTTCCGTCTGCCCCCTCCTGACAGTCTCTCTGGTTCATGGACGGGCCCAGTGTCTCCGGGCCGCTTGCCACATGGAGCCGGCGAAGCCTGGAGACTTCTGCCGGAGCTGGGTCGGGCCTCTTGTTCCTGTAGGACAGGGTCCCTGCGGCCAAAAACTTTCCAAGGGCAAGGTGCCACTCCCAAGGTCCCCGAGATGTGCTCCCAGCTTTGACATGCTTTCTCACAGCTGTGGGTGTTTAGTGATGCAGATTACAGCTGACCCTTGAACAAGGTGGGGGTTTGGGGCACCAACTCACGTCCAGTTGAAAGTCCAAGTCTAATTTTGACTCCCCCAACACTTACCTACCAATAGCCTACTGCTGACTGGAAGCCTTGCTAATAACATAGCCGATTAACCTATTTTGTATGTTACGTGCATTATAGGCTGTATTGCTACAATAAAGAAAGCTGGAGAAAAGAAAATGTTAAGAAAAACGGAAGGAAGACAAAATACATACACCGTGTTATACTGCATTTATCAAAAAAAAAAAAAAATCCTCGTGTAAGTGGACCTGTGCAGTTCAAACACATCTTGTTCAAGGGTCAGCTGTATTTACGGAGATCCCAGCTGGACGACAGTGGCTAAACCTTGTGTTACCTAAATTCAGCAAAACACAGACACTCTTAGCTTCAGAAGGTACATTTGCCTAAAATGCACAGAAGACCATTTCTCTCTAAAAAGAAATAGGCCTGCTTCTAGAACAGACTTTAACCAGGAGAAAATATGCAGCACACACATATCAGAGATGAACATAAAGGATCAGTTTTCCTTTCCCAACTGTGCCTAATGAAATCAAAATAGAAGTCCCAAGCCATCACACAACCATGCTTTTCAATGAAAAGGCAACTGCTTCTAACTCAAACCTGAAAGACAGTTTTTTCCAAGTTTCTCATAAAGGTATGGTGTTGTTAATACTTTTACTTTTCTTCCCCAAGATCTCTACTGAGTCTACACTTCCTACTTCTTGATTAGAATTTGATAAAAAGAAAGAAAGAAAGAAAGAAAAACTTTATTGTGGTCTTTTCAAGACGCATCTTAAAATGTCATCAGGTCAAAAGTAGTATCTTCAAAGTGTTTGCTCGGACAAACCACACGGTGCAGTCATTCACCCAAGAGCATTTTGTCTATAGGTAGAATCCTCAGCATGCAGGATAACGAGAAATAAACCGTGCTATTGTTAGCTGGGGATGGTGATCATTTGCTGTGTGCCAGTCACTGTCTTGAGCCCCTCAGGGGCATAATTTCATTGTGCCTCAGGGATAATTCGATGGGCCCTTTCTGTTTTCAAAGGCATTTTGCAACTGAGAACACTGAGGCTGGGAGAAGTTAAGTAACTTCCTAGTGATCACACGACTAGTAAGTCACCACCAGAGTCAGATGCAGAGATGCTGACAACTACAGTGCAGGGCCCCTGATGGCTCACTCTTATCAGCAACAAAAGGAAATCCAGTTAACCATGGTGATATTGTTTTTTAATGCTTATTTTTGAGAGAGAGAGAGAAAGCAAGCGAGCTGGAGAAGGGCAGAGAGAGAGGAGGAAGACGGAGGCTCCCAAGTGGGCTCTGTGCTGACAGCAGAGACGTTTAACCAACTGAGGCACCCAGGTACCCCCACCATGGTGGTGTTTCTAACTTGGAGACTGAAACACAAAAGGAACCAAGGGTTAAAAGGCCTCTAGGTGAATTGCATTTCCTCAACTGAAGAAGGGACCACAGGAGCAAATCCTATTATTTAGCAAGGGGCCTCCACTAGATGGCGCTAAGAGGACTGGGAAGCAAATGCAGGAAAGGGAGCCAGCTTGGGCTCTTCCTCCAGCACACACAAAAGAATAAGTTGCAGTTGTCGGGATTTGCGTGAATTATTTACCATAATCACCTAAATGTTTCTAAACTTTCACTAATCCAAAGTGCGTCTCGCCCCTGAGATGTGGGCTCATTGAAGAAATGCTTTTCAGTGAAACAGAAAAGAGAGCCAGCCAACTGCCTGGGATTCCCATCATGTCTAAACCACCCAGTTAGTTTTTAAAACCAGGATCAAAAATTGTTCTCTGATGTCAGCCTCATGTTTACAGGGGAAAAAGAAAACAGCTCATTACTTGAAAGAAAACTTGGTGTAACTGCAAGGAAAACTTGAAATGCACACATGCCTCCATTCAAAAGAGCCGTTGCAGTTAGTGAAATTTACCAAAAATGAAATTATTCTGTAAGCTAGGGGCTGTGCAGCCCTGCAATCTGGTGGTGGCACTAGATAGACAACAGCCACCCCCCCCACTCCCTGTTCCTGAGGAGCAGCCCTTGCCCTCGGCAGCTGGGCTCTGCCCTCAATAATCCAGACAATTTCCTCCGCCTCCTGCATCTGAGATCTAACACAGCACCATAGCTCCAACTGGGACTAATATGACAGTAATAACTACTGTGTGTGTGTGTGTGTGTGTGTGTGTGTGTGTGTGTGTGTGTGTGCACACCCATATCCCCGTCCTCTACATCCATTCAGCTGGATGGCAACCCTGTGATGTTGGTAATACTATCCCTATTTTACAGACGAGAAAACTACAACACAGAGAGGTGAGGCATATTCCCCAAGGTCACACAGCTCTCAGTGCTAGAGCTGGGACATGAGCCCAGTTGTCTAACTAAACAAAGTGCTCCCCATTGTATGTTCTCTGAACCTCCAAGGTGGCCTCTCCTTTGGTATGTACTCCCAAGTTCTGCTGCAGTTAGGCAGGCCTTCTTGCCTATTCCAGACAGGTCGTGTGTGGCCAGCCCTGGCAGCATGAACAGAACGTGTTAGAGGACAGATGAATAGAAATGTATGTTAAAGCCATCTAGGGGCCAACGGGATTTACTGGGTACTTACTATGAAAAGAGCCTCAAACGGGCAAAGGCAGGTGAGACCCTGCCTCTGTCCAGCCAAGTGGGAGACCCAGAGACATGCGTGCTAAATGGGCAGGGACTCGGGAGGGAGGTGTGCGCACTAGCTCAGTGTTGCAGGGGGTGGGGGTGGGGGTTGTGCAGCAGAAGACATAGACAGGACTTCATAGGTCAGGGTGATACATGGTAAGTGGCCACACAGCACACAGGCCTGGCGGTGCCAGCCAGGGGAGCTACGGGTCCGCCGGGGGCCAAGAAGCCCAGACCTGCACCCCACGTGCAGCCAGGCCAGCCACATCCGCCATGGCCCCTGCTCCCTGGCTCTGGCCCCGGCATGTGGAGCTGTCCATCTGTGCCTGTGTTTATCTGGCAGAATTCCTCCTGCCCGTTCAGGGTCAGGCGGCTGTGTCTGGTCACAGCTACAGTCTGCCCTGACAGAGAAAAGGCAAGAAGGCAAGAAGGCAAGAAGACAGGAGAAGAAAACAAGAGATGAGCAGTTACTTCCGTCTCTCGTCCAGTCACTCAGTCCCAATCCTGGTCCCCATCTCGAGGCCGGAGGGGTGGAAGACCCAACCGGGCCGGTCAGGGCTGGGTGCAGGCAGTCCTCAGGCAGTTTCCTCAACATGTCACTCGGGCTGTGTCATCATTCACCCCGAGTGGGCCGGCACTCCCTCTGTCAGAGGCAGCGGAGGCTGGGGGATGGCCCGGACGTTTCCTTTCGTTAGCAACCATGATGTTTAATTTTCCTGGCCCGGCGCCACCGGCCAATGTTATCTTGGGAACTGGCTTTGGTGCGGCCTCAGAGGGATCCCCCTGAAAGCACTGGGGTGGGAGGAGGGTCCTGGGCCCATCCCTGGCTGAGAAGAAAAGGAAACGCTCAATGGCCAGGGGTGAGGCCACCTTTCCTTTGGCATTTCTTCTGTTTATAACTTAACCCGATGTGTTTGCTTCTGGGGGCCCCCCGATATCAAAATAATATCCCATGACCCTCCTGACAGGCGAGGCAATAAAACTGCTCATTAATCCCGGCCGCCATCACTGCCCCGCCATGCTCCTTAGCAAAGGTGTGTAAATAGATTGGCCTTTCCCTGACCCCTAAAAACCAACTCAGCCGGGCTGCTTTGTCAAACTCCACAAAGTGTTTCACAAATGCTCCCTCCACAGAAGGTACTGTCTTCCTCAAATCCCTCTACCACCAAAGCGACACTCACCCCTCCCACGCCCCCCACCTCACACGCCGAAGGAGACTCCAGAGCCCCATGTCAGCAGAGTACAGAACTGAGGGATAGGCAGAAAAATACCCACCTTGAACAGGATCACCCAGGACACAAAGCAGCTGAAATTTCCCCTCGGAGAGGCTGTTTTTGCCCCATAAATGCAGACCTTTGCTAACAGCCCCCTTGAGTATGCTTAGAGGGGTCACCCAGACTGCCTTCCAGAGTCTGCTGGGGCCCGGCACCCAAAGTCGAGCAGGGGCATCATGCGCCCTGGAGCACATGCCACAGGCACTATAATCGTGGAGGAAGAGGCCTCGGATTTCCCTGAACACTGTCCCAGCGTCGCAAGGTGAAGATCCCTGCCACGGCTGTGGGCTTGTGACCATACTTTACTGAGGGCAGACAGCTCAGAGTCCCAGAATTACAGCCTCCAAATCTTCTAGCAGGCCCATGACCACAGCATGGGGAAACCCAGCCCTAGAATGCATGGAAGCAGATCACCTGTGCCATGCTGGCCAAAGTGCCTTCTGGCCTTAGCCCTGGGGCAGGCAACTTTGGTCTCAGGGACTTAGATGTCCTACCACTCCTATTTCCACATACAACCTTCCCACCTATGAGCCCAGACTCCTGGACTAGGACCCTGGCTGACGGCATGGGCCCTGCCTGAGCACTCCAGCCGCCCGATCAGGCCGCCCACTGAACCTTCTCCACATGCCCGCCTATACACCCCATGCCCAGGCTGGCCAGGGAAGCTGGTATTGCTATACGTTGAAACGGCAAGGCTTCTGAAGCTTAAGAGAATAAATTAGAGTAGGCTTCGAGCAGGCTCAGCTGCAGTGGATGGACAAATTGATTTGCTTGCCATCTGGGAGATTAAATTCCACCGCCCAAAATGGCAGTGGGGTAATGAGCTGTCAGTCACACGGTGCAGTGCCAGATTCGGCGCCTAATTGAACCCCGGCAGCTCCTCATTACGTGCCACAGAGGTCATGCCCATGGCGTCCCACCTGGAGGCAGCCCCTAAAGGCCTGGAGAGAGGTCACCTGGCCCTGTGGCACATCCCGGTTAGGCCAACCGTGAGGAACTCTCGCTTACTCACGGCCTTAATTCTGGGCAAATCCAAATGACCAAGGGGATGTTCACAACTTCCCTTAAACAACCTCGCTAGGCAGAGGGCCCTCACCTGAACCCTCCTGGACCTCTGGACCTCAAGTGGCCCCAGTCACTCCAGGGCCTCTACAGGGCAGCACCCAGAGCCATCAGCCACGCAGCCCTTTACAGCACACAAGACACGTGCACACACACGGCTGCCTCAGGCCTCACAACGGGCTGGGATGATGGCACAGCATTTCCGTTTGCAGAACGGTCAAGGGAAAAGGGACCCATGGAAGTTCAGAAGCTGCCTCCTGAAGGGGACATGGGCCTGGGTCCCGAGGAAGGCTGCCCAGCCTCCCCCCGCCTCACCTCCCCGCCTCCGCCCCTCTTTCCACCAGTACAGACTGTTGCACCCCTCTCTTACGTCGCTTTCAGGCCACCGTGTATGCCAGTGCCTCAGTCTGGAACATGCCACGGCCACCTTTTCTTCGTCATCCTGCTCAACCCTCAGGTCTCTGCTCTCAGACCTCCATTCCTCCTCCTTCAGGAAGCCTTCCCCGATCCCCTGTCTGTCTAGGCCAGGTGCCCTGTCTTGGTGCACCAGGCACACTCAGCAGCCACAACACTGTGCCTCCTGGATGGCTGTCATGTGTTCACACGGCTGTCTCCCCATCACCCAGTGAGGATCACTCACTCACACACATCCCCTGAGCCCTCTGGACCCATCAGTACGCGAGGCCCTAGGCGTGCAGCAGTGGACAAGCAAAAAAAACCCTGCCCTCCATGAGGCCGGGGAGAGGGGCCTTTGCCCTGTGGGGCACCCTCGGTGTCTTACCCCAAGGACCCAGATGGGAATCACTGCGTGAGCAGACTCCACCAGGACCTCAGAGGCTAGTCACCAGGCAGACCGCCTGAGTCAGACAAGGCAGTGAGAAGATTGGGGAGAACATGGTCGTTCCCGAAAATCCATCCCTGTGCAAGTCAGCCAGGGGCACCACTCTGCTGGATCTCTCGCTTCATGTGGGCACACGGTGGCTTCAGAGTGAAGTGTGATGTTGGCCCCAGGCCCCGGCACAGCACCCTCTCGCCACACTGCTAACCACAGCCCAGATCTCGTGGCATCTGGTGCTTCTGCTTTCTTTGGCTCTCGATTTGAAAAGGGAGTGGTCATGGGAACTTTCTGGCCAGATGCTAAATCCATGATATCCATAAACAGGGAAAACAGTAGAAAATGTTTGCAGGAGAGACCTCTGAGTTATTGCAGCCAAGAGCTTCTTGCCTGCGTGCCAGGGGGCCTGGTGCACAAACTTTCCAGGCAAGGGTACTGGCCACAGGGCAGGTGTCCTTGGGGGGAGACTAGCACCACTTCCTGATGGCCCAATACACAAGCCCGAGTCAGGGATCTCCTGCTCACAGACCCAGCCCCAGGACAAGCCCCGTTCTCAGTCCAAGGCCCAGATTCTACCAGCGGAAAGAGGACAAGTGACGTGTCGGCCCCTGTGAGTCTCCGACGTGCCCCTGACAGGGTATGGGTCTGACCCTCTGAAGCCCAGACACCACAGCACAGCTGCAGAATCACACTGACACAGGGCCTTCAAGAACCCATCTGCCACTCGCATGCTTGTGTAGGAAGATGACAGTAACACAGCCAGCCATGACCGCGTGCAGAGGTGGCAGCGGTTTGAGTACCTGGTACACTAAGGAGTCCACGTGCGTTCTCTTGTCAAATCCTCCTCGTCACCCTGCAAACTGAATGCCGTTATCCCCACTTTCTAGGTGAGGGAGGCTGGCTCAGAGAGGTGAAGTTTCTCGGCAAGCCACACAACAGCACCAGGCATATAACCAAGACTCAGAACCAGAAACGGGCCATCTGCGAGGCCCACCCTTGTTCACTCTGGTATGCTGTCACCCCCTGGCCTCAGAAGGCACATCGCCCCATTTTACAGATGAGGAAAAGTGAGGAGGAGGTCAGCGGCTTCTGCAATGCCATAGGTAGCAAGTGGCATGTCTCGTGCCTCCCGCTGGGCCTCCTGAGTAGAGACCGAAGACTCCA
The DNA here is from genome assembly GCF_028749965.1 of Puma concolor. Classification (NCBI taxonomy): domain Eukaryota; kingdom Metazoa; phylum Chordata; class Mammalia; order Carnivora; family Felidae; genus Puma; species Puma concolor. The sequence continues at coordinate 128,846,129 of NC_141667.1, forward strand.
GCAAAGCCTAAGCTGACACAGGAACCAGCCCCACGCTCTGCTCCTCCACAGGCTGGGGACCTGGCCGGGGCCTTCCAGTAATTAGTGGGCTCTTGTTAAGACCCAGTCGCGCCGTTCTCGGGCCAGGAATTGTTTTTGTTCCCGTGCGGAGGCCCTCGCAGGAAGGCCAGGCGCACGTGCGCAGCCCCATAAATCCAGCCGGCGTCGCTCATTACAACGTTCTGCTTCACGACTCCGCCGGCCCCAGCCTGCTCGGGCTTCGCGGGCCCCGGGCCTCCTTGCAGCCAAGCTCGGCTGCCCCGTGCCGCCCGCAGCCTCAGACATGAGCTCATCCAGCGCGCGGCGTGTGAGGAAGTGGCCGGGCGGTGCTCTCGGCAGCAAGGGGACAATGTGCCCATTAAGGCCGTCAGCTGTCAGTCCCCCACCAGTGCACCCCGCCCCACTGAGCCAGGACCACCCCACTCGGGGCCCTGCCCTCGCTCCAGTTCGTGTGGACGTGCCCTGCGGTGCGGCCTGTCCACCCTGACAGTGGCCACAGGAAGTCGAAGCAGGGCAGGGAGGACTTGGGTGACAGGAGAAGTGATCTTCAGGGACCAGCGGGCCCTGAGTACCGTCCTGCCTCCTCGTGGAATGACCAACTCCCTGTGACCTCTGGGGAGGTCCTCTGGACCCTCTGAGCCTTCACTCTCACAGCTATAAAATGGGAAGCTACTCCCTGCTCTGGCTGGGGAAACACTGCTCTGCAGCCCGTGACCTTGAGCCATACTTTGGCATTCCGATAGTACGAGACCGGCTGGGCCTCTATTTTTGTGGTCTGAGAAGGGAGGAGGAGCGAGTTAAGTCACCCCACCTCTTGGGGGTGTGGTCTCGTCTGTGAAATAGAGTTGGCAACACAGTGTCGGGGCCAAATACTTCAATAAACGTGATCTATTTCTTACTATTGCTCTGATTCCCATAAAGGTTAGAAGCCAGGCACCTGCCATGGCCAGAATCCAAACTCTGGCTATGGTCAGTGTTTGAGAGTAGCCAGTTCATCTTCATGCGGGCCAAGTTTAAAGGAATCTGGCCAGGTGGTTACCAATACCATGTGTAACCCCAACCTTATTGTTTGTAGCTGGAAGTGCTGGAGTTATTAGTAAACCCTTCTCCATCCGGTGCTAACACAGCTCAGAGAAGATCTAGGCCATGTCCAGTTTGGAGGGAACCTTCTAGAACCTTCAGGACCAATATGGTACACATGAACCACATGAGACTATTTAAATTAAAATTAAGTACAATTTCAAATTCAGTTTCTCATTTTTACTTATCACATTTTAAGTCCTCAGTGGGTGGGCACATGTGGCTAGTGGCTATTGTATTGAGCAACACTGTTCTAGAACCTGAGTTGGTGGAGCTCTTCAGGGTTACACTCCAAGCTTTTCATACCACTTAACTTAGCATATGGAGCAACAACCATGGCCAGGGCATTTCGATCAATCAATGGTTCTATGCTACTGATAGTGAAAATCATGGTGGTAGAAATAATAATATCCATGTAGTGAACATTTCTGTGTTCCAGGCACTGCACTGGGTGCCTCACACTCATTGCATTAAACTCCCCCCCCTCCCCAAAACTCTACAGTTTGTGACCTATCGCCACCTTACTTGTGACAAAATGGACTCAGAGAGAGTCAAGAATTCAAGCAAGGTAGAGAGGCAAGGCCAATTTGGACTTGAAAGCCAGCCTGCCCATCAGGTACAGAACCCACACTAACCTTCTTCTGTGCTTTGACCAGATTTACACTCGGAGGGTAACTGTTCTTTCCAAAAGGTTTCTATCCCCTTCCTACCTTTCTCTTAGCTTTGAATACTTCCTGCTCTCAGGAAAGCTCATACCTGTTTGAGCCTAGGCCAAGGCTCATGCTCTCCCTTGGTTGCCGGGAGGAATACCTTGGGCTGGACAGGCCTGTGAAGGCTGCTGCTGACCACTGGGGCTGCTCTGGCCCCATCAACCACCCCTGGTGCCCAGAGGGACCTGCTTACTGGGCCCAGGCGCCACGTGGGGAGACCACAGATGGAGGCCCCCGCTGCGCTGCCACACCTCTTCGGACAGCATGGCCCAATGCGAGGGGCAGATCGGCAGAGCCAAAAGGGACAGCCAGTATCAGGGAGATGCCCCAGGGTGTGTGCCTGTGAGTGGGACCAGATCCTGTGTTCCTGCCCAAAGCCATACCTACAGAATAGAATACACTGAGACACAGCGAGGAGGACACAGTGACTGGCCAGGCCCTGGGAGTGAGCCCCAGCACATTCAATCTCTCACCCCTCCATTAGCTGTCTGCTGAACAAAGGAGTGCCAGGGTCACCTTCTGCAGATCAGGTCCCTCTGGGCCATAAAGCACCTTTGTCCCACCCACCATTCCCAAATGCTTCTCTCCCACTGTAGCCTTGCGACAACCCTGAGAGGCAGGCAGGCAGGGCAGGGAGGGCCCCCCAGCTTGACAAACGGAGAAACTGAGGGCTGAGGAACAAAACCAATTTCCCAAAGCCTGCAAACTGGCTCCTCCCCCCCCAACCCACAAGTCTTGACTACAGGGCTCATCACTTGATTACCAAGTCACTCTTTAAAGGGAGCATTTTACATGGACAGGGCATGCCGTGGGCTCTGTGGTTCTTGTGGCCACACAAGGACCCCAGAGGTACAAGTCCATCCTGCACCCCCACCCTCTCCAGCACCCCAGCAGGCCATCCTAGGCTCTAAGTCACCAGGGCCGATGATCAGGAAGCTCACTTAGCCAGATGCTGGGCATGTGGGACACTTCCTCTCCTGTACTTGCTTAGAGACCCCGGGATCTCAGGCACCCCCCACTGGCCCTGGGCAAGGCCGACTCTCCTGCTGTTACACCCCAGAGAGCCATGCAGGCCAGCCAGCTTTCACCAGGGACACACCAGAGATAGAATGCACAGGCAGCCCCCACATCCGGACCCCTCTGCCCGCTGGCATGGGTCTGCTGTGGTTATATGAGCCAAGCTGGGGTTTCCAGGCTTCAAGCTGAAGCAACATCCGAAATGGGCTCACACCTCCGTGAAGGCGGGGGGACGGACTACACCATCCCTAAGGCCTGATCCTACATTTGTCTCGCTCAAGCCCTAGGACTCCAGTTTAAGAGCCTTTTTATAGACTCCTATAAAGGAGAAAGTGAACTTTTAACATGTTTGCACTCTGCTAAGTCAATACGCATAAAAGGGACAAGAGCAGAGTGTCCTCTGCCCAGATGCAGGCCAGCAGGGTGGGCGGGCAGCATCGGGGCCATCCCGGCCCCCACGGGCACTGGTGGTCACTTCTCCTTCCTGCGGGCCTACCGTGTGGCCCCCAATTAGCCGGCTGCCGTCCACCAGGGCCGTGCTCGGGCACTAATGAAGCCGGAAAGCCTTGCCTGGCGGGGCTAATGGGTGGCTCCTGGCCTCACTCAGTCGAGACACTCCCCCAGACGCGCGGTTTTCATGGGAAGATTGAGAGGAGCAGAAGTGCGGAAGCTGTAAAGTTTTACTGGGAATTCTCAACCATCCTCCCTTGGCCCTGACACCCACACTGCCCTTCATTTGTAAGAGAGCTTCCTTTCTGCTTTGAACTTACTCCTTAAATCTAAGCAACGCTGCGCCTGCCTCCAGGATCTAGGATCTGGGCTCGAACTCTAGACATCCCTGCCTGCCCAGGAGGGAGGGGAGAAGACTGCTCAGGCACTCCAGAGGGCCTTCTGCTGCCCAGCCGTGCCCTGGAACAATCCCCAAGGAGGCCATCTGCCTGCCTGCCATCAGGCTGAGATCCTGGGAATCCAGGTTTCATGCATGAGACCTGACACACTCCTTGGGATCAGGTTTACAGACAACGCACTCAGCTCTCTTCTCTTTGTCTGTTCATTTGTACTGCGTACCTACTGCACGCAAGCCCTTCCAAGGGCAAGCATTGTCTCAGTGGTTGAGAAAGAGGACATATGACTGCGGGCCCCTGGGTGGCTCAGTCAGTTAAACGTCCAACTTCAGCTCAGGCCATGATCTCATAGCTTGTGAGTTTGAGCCCCATATGGGACTCCGTGCTGACAGTGTGGAGCCTGCTTCAGATTCTCTGTCTCCCTCTCTCTCTGCTGCTCCCCTGCTCACTCTCAAAAATAAATAAATAAACATTAAGAGAGAGAGAGAGAGAGAGAGAGAGGACATTTGAGTCCACTTCCAGATTCGAGTCTCAGCTGTGCTGCTCACCAGCTGTGGACTTGGGTGAGTCACTTGGCTTCTCGGGGTCTACAACTTATCTATAAAATATGAACAATACTACCCCCCTGGACACCCCCACCATGAGGTCACTGCGAATGCTAAATGGCAGGGTACATGTGCCCCAGCACACAGCAAGCACTCAATAAACGGTAGCTTAGTGCCCTAACAGCTCTGTGAGGAAGATCCCATTCTCCCCTGAGAACAAGGGAACAGAAAAGGTTAAATAACTTACCTAAGGTCACATAGGAAACAGGGTCAGAACTGGATTCAATCCCAGCTCTTCAAGGCTCCAGGGCCACAACCATAAATGCTGTAATGCAAAGTACCCCAGGCATGGGAGGACAGCAAGCCCCTGAATCACTGAGAAAAACTTAGTGTCAAGAAACCCACCTAGAATTTTGTAATCAGCAAATCTACAAAGGCATTATTTTAATTTCAGCATCATGGTTTAGTGTGGTTTCTTGGCGTGAGTTAATGACGGCAGAGAGAGGGTAGAATTATCATGTTTCCAGTGCTCAGGGGAATTGGTTTAGTGCATGGGAACAATTTATTATCTGCTGTCGGAGATCAAACCCTCACTCCACAGGCAGTTGGTAACTGTGGCTCCTGAGAAGCCGGTCCCTGCAGCATCCCAGCCAGCAGAGGCCAGGCTGATGGGAGCCCCTCTGGTTGCCCTCAGGGAGGGGTGGGTCAGGGAGGGACAGCAGGCTGGCACATCCTGCTCTGGAATTATCGGGACAATTGGTATCTCTCTGCAAATTCTGAGGACTGTCTGCTAACTACCTTTGTGGAATTCTTACTTTCCAAGGGAAATTTTTTTTAATAACTCACAAAACAGTTTCTCTTTGTTTCTGAATGGATCAAGGACTCCTCGATGTGAAGTCTTGCAAACCTGCAGCAACGTTCAAGCCTGGAATCAATGAAGGGTACAAGTCAGAAGTGGATGGACCCATGGGGAATGTGTACGTAGGAGACAGGGAAACTAAGAACCAGGTACAGAGGGTCTGCTCAAGATCCAGGGACCAGTCTTGTATCAGTGCTGGAAATTAAGCAGTGCTGTCTCGGTCCTTCTGCCTTTTTGTTTTTGCCCCAGCTTCCTTTATAACAACCTTGAAATGCCTAAAGCCCGTGGTAATTGTCTGTGCTAAATTCCTCTTTATCCAAAGAACTGATGTGTTTTTCTAAGTTGTTAAAAGGTCCAGGGATATGCAAACCAATCCAGTTCTGGGAGGAAGCCCTCCATGGGCAAAGGCTGGCCTGTTCAGGGAAGATTCCTGAGGCCTTAAATAAGGCAAAACCCCAAGGCTGTTTGCCTCCATCCTCACCTCCCCCGCCCTGAACCCCGCTTGTCCATCTCCACAACCCAACAGTTCCTCTCAACAAAGCCCGCTGCCCGTTGTAGGCTCACTTCTGCAAACCATGGTGAAGAGAGTGGTTTAGCGCTTGCTTTCAGATACACCAAAGCCAAAGGTATTTCTGAAAAAATCTCACAGATCCCATGGCCATGTTGGCTTTCTCTACAGCCATGAAGGTGGAGTGGGCTCCCTGTGGTTCCCTGACTGTACTTGAAACCCATCTCTTGGCTGGCGCTCACCTTCCTGGGAGCTTCTGTACTCTAGAGCACAGACCCAGAGCCAAAAATTATGGAAGAAAGCAACCAAAGGGAGACAAAGTGTTGTCAAAAAGTCCACAGTCCTGACTCCATAGGAAAGAAGGTGCATGGAACGGTGGTTCCATGTCACGCGTGATTACCCTCCCTTCTCTTTGCTCCTAACGTGCTGTTAGACTTAACCCTGAAGGAAACGCATGCTCATGAGGACACACGGGCTAAGGACACACCCACCCATGAAGATCTGCTGAAGAGGGGCGGTCTGGAGCCCTGCTCTGGAGCCCAGGAGGGTGAGGCAGGAGACACATCTCTGGGGTGGGTCTAGGACACGCACTGCACTCACCGTCTCCTGCACCGAACCTCAGGTCTTAGTGTCTGTATTAGTTTCCCACTGCTGCTGTAACAAATTACCGTGAACTTAGTAACTTGAAACAACACAAGTTATCTTACGGTTCTGGGGGTCACAAGTCCCACCTGTGTCTCACTACACAAAAAATCAAGGCATCACCAAGCTGTGTTCCTTCTTGAGGCTCAAGGGGAGAATTTTTTTCCTTGCCTTTTTGCAGCTTCCCAAGGCTGCCTGCATCCTTGGGCTTGTGCCTCTCCTCCCTCTATAAAGCCATTCCAGAAGCATCTTCTAACTTCTCTCTGCCTCTCTCTGACCTGTACTTCCATAATCTCTTCTCCTTTTCTGACTCTGACACTCCACCTCCCTCACTCACTGACAAGGGCTCTTGTGAAAACACTGGGCCCAACAGGAAAATCCAGGGTAAGCTCCCCATCCCCAAACCCTTAACTTAATCACACCTGGCAGGTCACCTGTGCCATGCAAGGGAACACACACGTTCACAGGGTCTGAGGATTAGGATGTGGATATCTTTGTGGGGCAGGACTCTACCGACGAGAGGGTCTTCATAGACCCTCAGGACATAAATGCTCCTCGTATCAACAAAAACAGAAAGGTAAGCTGTCATTATCAGGAAAGGATTAACAGAATCTCTGTCACCAAGGGAAGGAAATCCATTCAGTGATGTACAGCTTTCCCTACAAAGCTCTTTGGCTCCTAGTGTCACCTGACGAATGTGACTGTGAGAGTACCTTCTGGTCCAGGAGACACAAAGTCCCTTTCCCATGGCTGGGTGGGCCCCAGGGTCCATGATGCGCTCAGCCATTCCCCACCAGGCTGCACCCCACACAGACCTTTCAGAGTACCACCCGAGAAGCTTCAAATGCAAGACTCCTGCCACTTGATTTTTGAGTCCATTTTCTATCCTGCGAATGCCTTTTTTTTTTTTTAACGTTTATGTATTTTTGAGAGAGAGAGAGCACACGCACACGCAGGAGAGGGGCAGAGAGAGGGGGAGACACAGAATCCAAAGCAGGATCCAGGCTCTGAGCTGTCAGCACAGAGCCTGACGCAGGGCTTGAACTCACGAACTGCAAGAGATCACGACCAGGAGATCATGACCTGAGTGAAAGCTGGACACTTAACCAAGTGAGCCACCCAGGCGCCCCCATCCTGCAAAATCTTAGTAGACTGTGAAACGTGGGCAGTGCAGGGCCACGGAGGGCCCAGGGAGCAGGCTCTGGACAGCCCCCAGGCACACAGGTACACTACAGCTGAGAACAGCCAGCTCCAGAGCGGGCTCCAGAGCCCAGATACCCAGGCTGAATGCCTACTTTTGCAGATGACTGAGCCTGCAGGGCCCGATACAACCGCAGTCGCAAGCACCCTGCAGGCTAGAGAATGACCAGCTATCCTTTCCCAAACAACAGGCTTGGTGGCTTTCTCCTAATTCTTTCTGGGGTCCTCGCATGTCTGCTTTCTCTCCGGATTCCCATCCCCAGGAACCCAGGCCACTTCAGGTTAAGAAAGGCCCTTGCAGGGGCCCCTGGGTGGCTCAGTCAGTTGAGTGACCGTCTCTTCAGCTCAGGTCATGATCTCGTGGTTTGAGAGTTCAAGCCCCGCCTTGGGCTCTGTGCTGACCGCTCAGAACCTGGAGCCTGCTTCCGATTCCGTGTCTCCCTCTCTCTCAGCCCCTCTCCTGTACCCGTCCTCTCAAAAATAAATAAACATTAATTTTTTTTTCTAAAAAAAGAAAGGCCCTTGGAAGCCCAAGTCAGGTTGAGGCACAGGTGCATCACTGCAGCCTCCTTGGCCTCTAGCCAGCCGATCTGAGTGGGGAGCAGCAGTTTTACTTGCCAGGCTTCTGGAGAACGCTGTGGGGAGTTGCCATCCCCTATGACCACCGGGTCACCCCTCTGGGCCTTTAGACAGCCTCCTCCCACAGCTAAAGGGCCACAATCACACCAACACCGACCACTCAATTTCTACACCCAAGTTCTAAGTTACTGGGCTTTTTCGTCTGGGCTTTCCTCTTGTTGCTCAGACCAGAGCCAACACAATCGGGCACCATGGCCTCCAGGGTCCCTTCAACATGGACGGCGATGACAACAACAGGTGGCATTTACTGCTTGCTTACCACGTGCCGGGTCCTGTGTGGAAGGCCCTCAGCAGCCACACAGGGCCACGTACAGTTGTTACTCCTATTCTCAGAGGCAGGGAAACTGAGGCTCTGAGAAGTTAAAGAACTTGCCCGAGGTCACAAACCAACTGACAGAGCCAGGACCCGAATCCAGCTGTGTCTGACTCCAGCGTCCGCTTTCTTAACTACTCTGTTCCCCACCCGGCCCTGGGGTTTCCCTTCCCATCACAGAACCCCACCCAGAGGTTCCAGCTTGCAGGTTGCTGGGCCAGGAAGCCTTTGTGAACCTACGGCCAGCTCCAGGCGTTGCTTGGGGCAGCTGAGCTGTTCCCGAGCACTCCTGTGCGCGACAGCCTCCTGCCCCTGCTGACTGGGACAGCGGTGGGGACGCAGCCCAGGGGCCCCGTGCACCCTGAGGAGCAGTCTCTTTCTGTTCTGCCATGACCATATGCTGGAGCCTGACATGTCATGACTGCCCGGGGGTGGGGGCAGTGCCAGGGAGAAGACACGGAATGGGACTTTCTCAACGGAAAAGGCGTAAGCAAACACCGCTGGGTTGGGAGACAAGATCTAAGTTCAGACTTGTGGGCTAAAGCTGTTGCCATCCTTGGGAATGAATCGTCATTAAAAAAACAAATACCCAAGGGTCCGGGGCCCGGGGAGTCACGGCCGCTAAGTGTTTGGCAACGACCCAACAGCAAGGCAGCTAGACTCATACAGAGTCTGAAACATGGTCTCCTGGCCAAGCCCCCATCCACACACACACACCTGTCTCTCTTCCCAAAGCGTCCATGCCCCGCTCACCAGTGGCTCCAGATGTGGCCTCTCTAGCCCTAACCACACCACAGCCCCCTGCCCTCACATGCAGTACAGTATCCCGGCACCCCATTCAAGACGTTTACTTCTCTGTTCCTTTGGAACTTCTACAACCATCATGAAAAGGGGAGGGGGGGAAATCTGCCCAAAGCCCCTACTCACTGGTGCCCACCGCCATGTTGCACGCACAAGCTCAGAGACTCAGGCAAGCGGAGTCGTCCATGAAAGGTCATGCAGCCTCCCACGCACCTGCTCCGGGCAGGCAGGCCAGCCTGCACCTCGTCTTCTGAAGAAGCACTGGACTAGGAGAAGGGGTAGATTTGGCTTCTCAGCTCAGCCCACCGGCTTGATGTGAGACCCTGGGTACACTGCTTGACATTTCTGAGTCTTTCAAAAGTTGTTGTGAAGATAGAGTAAGATGATAGGAGTAGACAGGCGTGGTACAGACACAGGATCTTGCACATGCCTGATAGGTGCTCAATAAGTGCATGGGGGTCCCTTCCTCTTCAACCTTCTTGTGTCTGTATGCCCTATCCTCTCTCAGACAAGAAGCCCATACAGAGAAATTGGGTCTTTTCCTTCCCCTGGGTGCCCCTGCGCCGAGCCCCTGAGGCCTCTTAAGAAACAGGACCTTCTGTGTGCCCAGGGAGGACTGACATAAGTGTACTATAGAGGGAGGCCTCCAGCTCCTGCCAATGTGCTGGGTCACCCTCCCAACATAATCATCCAGAAATGCTGGGTAAGACACAGCATAAATATAAGTGCGAAGGGGAAGGAAGGAAGGAAGGAAGGAAGGAAGGAAGGAAGGAAGGAAGGAAGGGAGGGAGGGAGGGAGGGAGGGAGGGAGGGAGGGAGGGATCGAACAAACAGGTGTGGGAAAACTACAATGCTAAGAGCTCTAGCTGAATTAAGATGCCCAAGCCATGTAAGTACAGAAACCAGGGCTGCTGTAAGGGCATCAGCCAATCCCAGAAGCAGAAAAAAAACCTCTGACCTACAAAATAAGGAGGCTTAAACTAGGACCTCTGCCTGGACCTAGGACTCTCAAAGTTATACCTCAGGCAATCCACTCACTGGAAAAGGAGACAACCGGGAGACCTGGCCATCTCCAGCTTTGGCTTGGGGGGAGAAATACTCAGGGAGTGTCTTGTGGAGTTCGTGGCCCAAGCCTGCTTTCACATGGGTGAATTTGCATTTCCTCAGTCAAAGAAACACCAAGTAGATAGGTAGATTTCAAGTGTCTTCAGGTAGGTGGCATCACTGGACACCAAGAAGAACCATTCACAAAATGGTTCTTCTCTCCGAAAGAACCATTTTCTCTCCGAAAGAACGCACGCTCAACCCAGGCTCTCCAGAATCTTGCAGATTATAACCGGTTAAATGTGGGCTCACCATGAAAAATTACCAAACACCCAAGGAAAGAAACCACTGTGAGTAAGAGTCAGCAGGAAGGGCAGCAAAACTGACCCCCAAGGGCCAGGGTACAGATATGAAATAAGGCCTATAAGCTTAAACACAATGGGAGAGGAACATTTTAAAATTGATCCGGTGTACCTGATTAAGAAAGGATCACCTAGAACTCCTAGAAATGAAAAATGAAACCAGAAGCCCAATGAATAAATACCGCTGATGCGAGAATTAACTGGAAAAGATGTAAAGAAACAACTCAAAGTGGCAGAGAATGGGACAGGGGTGGGGACATGAAAGAAACACTTTAAGAATTATAGGGGTACCTGGATGGCTTAGTGGGTTAAGGGTCTAACTTCAGCTCAGGTCATGATCTCACAGTTCGTGGGTTCGAGCCCCACATCGGGCTCTGAGCTGACAGCTCAGAGCCTAGAACCTACTTTGGATTCTGTGTGTGTGTCTCTCTGCTCCTCCCCCATTTGTGCTCTGTCTCTTTTGGTCTCTCAAAAATAAACATTAAATTTTTTTTAACATTTAATTATTTGGGGCGGGGTGGTGGGGAGAGGCAGAGAGAGAGGGAGACACAGAATCTAAAGCACACTCCAGGCTCCGATCTGTCAGCACAGAGCCCGATGCAGGGCTCGAACTCACGGACCGTGAGATCATGACTTGAGCCGAAGTCGGACGCCTAACTAAGCCAAAAAATATATTTTTAATAAAAAAAAAGAATTATAAGCTGGGGCTTACCATGAGAAGAGCGTGCCTTAGACAGCAGGTACCATTCAACCTGGGGCCCAAAAAGTACAACGACCTGAACCTGACTCACAGCGTGGAGCAAAACAGAAGACATACAGAACCCTGAGTAATAAAACATATTTTTGTCATAAGCCACTGGACCTATTGGGAGGTATTTGTGCTGCACAAAGTAAAACAGAAATCGGCACCTACAGGCGGAGTGCTATGCCAACCCAAACTTTGGCACAGTGGCTTTGGCACTGGATAGCTAGTGGTAAGGGAACCTAAAGAGGGATAGAAACATGGCACCTGGGTTACATGGCAGAAAAAATGCTGCCCACGAGATGTGGAAAACTGAATATAGACACCTCATCTATTTGTGGCTCCTGGCAGAGAAGCATCAGGAAAGATGATCCCTTGTGTGAGCTGATATGACTGCCTGTACTTCAAAGGGTACTACAAGAAAGAAGTGAACTCAGACAAAGATCAACCAGTTCACAAGCAGAAGTGAGGGGTCCTGATGTCCCTGGGTTTCCAGAGTTGTCACACGGAGCGGTCTCCTCACCAAATTGAGGATGTGGCCACGAAGATGCAGATTTGGTCAAAAACCCATTGAAGGCCATGGCCTTTAAGACATGCTCAGAAGAGAGATCAAATCACAGATGAGGCCACACACAGCCTTTGCCAAAACCCAAATGGATGAAGGTCATTCCTGGGAGGTGGAGGGCAAAATCAGGCTTTCCTCTCATGGAAACCTGATAACATCGAAACACCTATAACTGAGGGGATAGAGAGACAAAGACAGAGGGCGGGGGAAGAAGAGAAGGAGAGGGAGGGAGGGGTAGACCTCAAAAGAATTGTGGGTCTGGCTTTTGGCATAAGCAGCTGGGGCTCCAAAACACTTTAAAAGGAACTTAATAAAATATTAAAAATACAATACAACCAAATACATTTTAAAGGCTCTCGTGCATAGGCCACATAGGCAGACCCTCCTCGGCTCATGATGGTTGTGCCTTGGGAAAAAAGTGCCTTCCACATGATGCAAGCTGGCTGCTGGGGCCTCTCCTGGCATGGCATACCCCCTATTACCACTCCCAAGAGGGCACTCAGGCCAAATCAAAACCAAGCTGTGCCAGGCAGGGGCATGCCGACCCTATCAGAAAAGTTCCTGGCCAGACAACCCATACCTTTTTGAACAACCCTCTCCAAGTGGACAAGGCACGATTTCCCTCAACCCTCAGCTGGCCAAGGTTGTTCCAAGGACAGTGGCCAACATAAACAGCATATAAAAATGAGTCCAGAAACCAAATTGCCAGCTCCAGGATGATGACCGTCTATTTGCGTGTGGTAAACCAAACTTCCTGGGACGGCTTCCCAGAGCCCAGGGCCATCCGTCCTGCCCAGATCCCCAAGCTCAAAGGTGCCACTGGCAGTTTGGTCTCCAAAGATGACAGTTCGTCTTAGAGATCTGCCCTCACAACGACTCCCTGCACAGGCCCCAAGGAGGAAGGACAGACACAGCTTTGGGGCTGAGGGGTCCGGCCAACACAGAAATGCAGAGGCTCACGGAAAATGCGGGCTGGCAAGGGAAGAAATGGCAAAATGATCTGAGGGTGGAGGTGTGGCAGGCCATTACTCAGCTCATAATACAGAATCATCAGCTGGTATTTCCCTGGATGGCACCCCAGAAGTCACCCTCACAAGAGGCTGTCGATGGTTACCGTACTGTGCAGGTGGCACTGGCTAATCTACTGACATCTGGCAACCTCTGGGCAGCAGGGTGACCCCTCATTCTCACATTGGTCTGTCAAGCAACCCTCCTACAAGAAAAGAAACCAGACATCTCCCCAAACCAAAGGTGGTCACGACCAATACCCAATCTTCAGGCAATCTCCCCTCTTTAGAACATTTTCGGAGCTAAAGAATAGACTGCAAGGAATCTGGGCAGACAAGAGCGGTCACAACATCCACGCAAGAAAGCCCAGGCCCCTTCCTTGCACAGCAAGTCCCTCTGAGCCAGGGACGCGGCCCCCAATGAGCTTGTTCCTGTGGCATTCCAGCCAGGGCAGACAGCATATGACAGGCAGGCACACCTGTAGGTGGCACAATGGCAACAGCAGACAGGGACAGCTGCTAACCGCCAGCAAGGACACAGAGAGAAAGAATGCAGAACTGTCCAGATGAAAAGAAACTTGAAGAAACAGTAGCCTGTGACCATTCAGGAGTGAACAGTGCTTCATACCTGAGTAAGTTCCAAATTACAGAGAAGAATGAGGCCTGGCACATCATCACATGCAAATGTATTTTAAAAATTGTGTAGGGGCTCCTGGGTGGCTCAGTCAGTTAAGCGTCCAACTTTGACTCAGGTCACCATCTCGCGATTCATGAGTTCGAGCCCCCACGATGGGCTCTGTGCTGACAGCTCAGAGCCTACAGACTGTTTAGGATTCTGTGTCTCCCTCTCTCTCAGCTCCCCGCCCCCTGCTCGTGCTGTGTCTCTCTCTCTCTCAAAAATAAACATTAAAAGAATTAAAATTTTAAAAATTTAAAACTTTTTTAAAAATGTGAAACAAGTTTAAATTTTTTTTTTTTAACGTTTATTTATTTTTGAGACAGAGAGAGACAGAGCATGAACAGGGGAGGGTCAGAGAGAGAGGGAGACACAGAATCCGAAACGGGCTCCAGGCTCTGAGCTGTCAGCACAGAGCCCGACGCGGGGCTCGAACCCACGGACCGCGAGATTGTGACCTGAGCCGAAGTCGGCCGCTCAACCGACTGAGCCACCCAGGCGCCCCTGAAACAAGTTTAAATAATTATTTTTTCCCAAATTATTTTTTTTTGATAGAGTGAGAGAACACGCGAGCAAGGGGGAGGGGCAGAGGGAGAGAGTGAGGGAAAGAGAGAATCCCAAGCAGGCTCCACTCTCAGCACAGAGCCTGACGGGGCTCAATCCTACGACCCTGGGATCATGATGTGAGCTGAAATCAAGAATCATAGGATGCTCGACCGACTGAGCCACCCAGGCACCCATGAATGGAGATTTATCTAACCCCATGACTCCTTCCACATGGATCGGTTGGCGTTCTACAGTGAAGTGGAGCTTTCTCTTATTCCACACTTACTCATTTACACCAGTGTGGGCTCATGGGCTCAGTTTTGTGGGTGTTAAACCATTACCATCATTAGATATTTTGATGCTCAAATGTCCCAGATTGTGCCAATGGGAGCCCCTTCAAGATGGCTTCCGTGTCCTCTCAACATGCCCACTTCATTTGTTAATCATCTCCTTGCTTTCTGGCAGAAAAGATTTCCAGCACAGTGTACTTTTCCTGTCCCAGCCCTAGAATCGGCCATTTCTCCAAGGACTCCTAGTCTCCTTTAGTGGAAAATGCTATTAGAAACCATTACCTGAGCAACCAGGTGTGCCATTTGTCCTGGTTGCTAGGCCTTCCAGTGGAAAGAGCTCACCAACATTTGCAAATGCAGATACATATACATATGTATATGCAATATTTACCTATATGCTACTTTCTACATTTATCTATACTGAAAACCACGAGTTTACACAGATACCTCCAATACCAGTCTAACATAACTATGTTCATTCTCACTTCCCTCTTTCCTCTTCATCAACTCCCTCCTCTAACACCTGGAAAACCAGCCTCCTTAACCCTCAGTGTATTTACTTATCTGCTCAATCCCTGTATGACCAACTTCTCAGATCCACTAAGCTGTCACCACACTCAGCCACCTTCCTCCTGTGGCCTTCAACCTCTGCTAGGTCACGTTGCCTATTGGGCCGGCACAAATGCTTTCCTTTTTCAAGTAGCTTTAGTGAATTATAAATTACCATAAAATTAACCCAGCTTAAGTATACAACTCAAAGATTTTCTAGTCAACTTACACAACTGTATAACCATCACCACCATTTGGTTCTACAACACTTCCATCGTTCCAACAAACTTGCCAGTGTCCATTTCAGACTGACCCCATTCCTCAGCTCCAGGCACCCAATGACCTGCTTACGTCTCCACAGATTTCCTTCCTCTGGAATTTCCCTGTAAAGATAAAAATGTATCTTTTACACCTGGTTTACTTCACTTAGCATCAGGTTTTTGAAGTTCATCATGCATGATGTAACATGCATCAGCACTTCCTTTTTATTGTTACATCATATTCCACTTTATAGACACGTCATATTTTGTTCATCCATTAACCAGTTGACAGACAACGGGAATGTTACCAGTTTGGGGTTACTACATACAGTGCTGCTATGAATACTCATGTACAGGTCTTTGTGTGGACACATACTTTCTTTTACTGTGGGTAGTATGGAAGGCAGAATAATGGCTCCCAAAGATGCCCAACTTACTAATCAACTAACTTTCAGAAACCAAGATTATCCTGGATTCTTTTATATGAAGTCTATGACCTAATCCCCAGAGCCTGTAACTATGTTATGTTACACAGCAAAGGGGAATTAAGGTTGCTAATCAGCTGGTGTTAAGAAAGCAAGATTACCATGGACTCCCTAGGTGGGCCCAGCATACACACAAGGGTCCTTTCAAAGGAGAAGAGGAAGTCAGAGTAATGCTCTGTAAGAAGGACTCTGCCCACTGCTGCTAGCTTTAAAGATGGAGGAAGGAGGCCATGAACCAAGGGATCCTCTGCAGCCTGTAGAAACTGCAAAGTTTGTCCTTGAGAGCCTCCAGGAAGGAAGGTAGCCCTGCTGACTCCCTGATTTTAGCCCCGTGAGACCCTGTTGGACCTCTAGCCTCCAAAGCAGTAAGATAATACATTTGTGTCATTTTCAGTGACCCAGCTTGTGGTGATTTGTTACAACAATAAGAGAAAACCAAGACAGAGGGTCCCCGAGTGAAAATGGTTCAAGTTATCATTTTTTGACTTCATGATGGAACAAAAGCCATACACAGTCGCTAGAAACCACACTTCAAATTTTGTACTTTACTCTTTTTCTGAGCTAGCGATAGGCAGTTACGATACTCTCTCTCACTGCTGGGCAGGGGTAGGGAGCCACAGCTCCCAGCCAGCCATGCAACCTTGAAGATAAGCCACCAATAATTTACAGACACCCTGTCCCCATACAAACCTTCTGTTTTTCACTTTCAGTACTATATATTCAATACATGACATGACATGTTCAACACTTTGTGTTACACAATTTTGCTCAATTGTAAGCTAATGTGAGTGTTCTGAGCACATGTATGGTCTGCTTGGCTAAGCTAGGTTGTTAGTAGGTTAGGTGTATTCAATGCATTTGCCACTTACATTATTGCCAACTTATGATGGGATTATCAGGATATAAACTTGCTGTAATTCAAAGAAGGTCTGTACGGGGAGATACCTAAAATTGGATATTGGATTGGATGATAAGTTTATGTTTAACTTTTTAAGAAACTACCACATAGGTTTTCAAGGTGGCTGTATCATTTTACATTCTTATCGGAAATGTATGATTTTGGTGAGTTTCTAGAACCCTTAGATGGTTGCTTTGGACACTTTTGTCTAGTTTTATCACTGTTTTGGGGTGGAGAGGATTTGCCAAGTTTCTTTTCTCCCTCCACCATAACAAAACCCAATGAGTTTTTGACTGCCTTACTGAAGAAGAGAGAAAGGAGGGAAAAAGGAAACAGAGGAAAGATTAAATATTTGTAATGGGCTTATTGGCAAGACTAGAGGACAATGGATTTCAGGGCCTCACACACTACCCCACTTCTTTTAAAAAATTTTTTTAAGTGTTTTATTTATTCTTGAGAGAGAGAGAGAGAGAGAGAGAGAGAGAGCATGAGCGAGGGAAGGACAGAGAAAGAGAGGGACACAGAATCCAAAGCAGACTCCAGGCTCTGAGCTGTCAACACAGAGTCTTACGTGGGGCTCGAACTCAAGAGCCATGAGATCATGACATGAGCCAAAGTCAGACACTCAACTGACTGAGCCACCCAGGTGCCCCAACACCAATTCTTATTAACTGTATGATTTGGGGCATGTTGTCTCACTTGTCTGAGCCTCAGTATCAGCACCACAATAAATAATAATCAGAAAACATAATAGGACACGTGTCCTATGTTTGTGAGGAGGACTAAATAAGATAACACAGGTAAGGCACATAGGCAATGCTCAGCCTCCAAGCTGCTCTATCGGAAGAATATGTAATTAATCAAAAAACAAACAAACAAAACACAAAGTGTGGGTTTCTAGAAATGGAAGAATATGTAATTACAAAAAACACACAAAATGTGGGTTCCTAGAAATGTAAACCCTTGCCTGGTTGGCCTAGTTTCCAAGTTGCTCATAGATCTCAGCAAGTGAAAATGTAACTACAAAATCCGACAAGTCGTCTGTTGCCAGTGGTTATCCGTGAACCATGCTCATCCACCCATAACAACTCTACACATCTGTGCAAAATTCTGTTTTTAAACATCTTTTTGGTACGTCTTTTCACGTGGTCACCCAAAAAGCCCACTGGGTAGACCAAACAGGAACGATCACGTCTGACAGATTAAGGGAACTGAGGTCCACAGCTGCCAAGTGATTCATTCAAGACTCTGCAGAGAGAAGGTGGCAGAAATGCCGCCATTTTTCCTTTTCTGCAGTGCATGTCTCTGGTTTGCACCCAAGGGTACCTTTCCCACCTCTTTTTCACTGATATCATTTGCTCGTGGACCATGGAAAAGATCAAGGTTCATCAAATCCAGAGATGCTAATAACACAGTCAACGTCCATGAACACATGCTGATTTCATTGTAATTCTGCTCATCTTGCTGGGAGCAGCCATGCATGGCTCGGTGGAAATTTAAGACTCCATTACAGAGTTAAATTGGCATTTGTTCTGAGCCCAGTGGCATTTTTGATGCATTTGTGAAAATGGAAATGAGTCGAGGCACCCAAGGCCGATTACAAAGGGCAAGTTAAACACCCCCAGAACCCACAACGAAGGCCCGGTCTATTGATTCGTGGCAGTGCCAACAGTTCGCCACGCTCATCCTCCCAAGGGCAAAGCCTTCTCCTCCTCACACAGCCCTGTCCTGCCTGTCCATCTTGGACCCATCTTCACAACAACAACCTAAGTCCTATCATTCTCCTCATTTTGCAGATGAGAAAGCAGAGGTTCAGAGAGGTTAAGTGACTTTCCTGAGTCACGCAGCTGGTAACATGGTGAATCCAGGCTTCAAACTCAGGTCACTGAGACTCAAAATTCCATGGGCTCGGCATGCTTCTCTCCAGTATCCCTTGCACACAGACCTCCTCTTCCCTCCTCACTACGCTCCCTTGATCATTATATACTCCGATCTGAAGAACACAGTGTATAGGTCGGATAGCTATACATTCTTGGGGAAGGGGTGTGCATGTCAGCTCACCCAAGGCTATCTCTGTGTAACCTCTGCCCTCCAACATTCACATACAAGGTCAGTTTCTGATTTGATGCCTTTAAAACAAAAAACGCTGGAGTTAGAAGTTATTTATATAGAAGAACAATGCCTGAGGGTCTCATCGAACTTGTAAACTTTGCTATAATTGTTTTTTATTGTTTTGACTTTTGTTTTTGCTGCTCTGGGAAAAGCTAATCCATTACACCAGTGATGCTTTGTTCTCTTAAGTGTTTAACTTTGTTGGAGGTCATGGGGGCAAGACGTGAACCAGAAAGTAATATAGAACCTTGCAAACTCAAGGGAGAGGAGTCCTCAGATGAAGAGCCATATACGCCTCCTGTCTGTCTGTCTCCTTCCACCTTGATCATACACATACATACATGACCAAAGTTGACAGTCTAGCCCCCAAAGGACATTTCCTTAAGTTCCCTCTCTGGGCTATTCCAAAAGCCCAAGAAGATCAGGCACATTCCCCCTGGACACGGCAGTATCTGAGAGGGAGACACAGGTGTGACCCCAGAAGGGTGAAGGCCGAACATGCCTCCCGCTCATCTTCCAGGAAAACTGGAGAGAGAGGTCCTACCTGCAGCTCCCTGTCCCCTGTGGCCTTGAGCTTCTCCCCACATTTCCACTAGGAGCACCTGGCCTCCAGGGCTGCTCCCCACATTTCCAGGGATCAGTGGGAGTGGTGTAAGTAGAGACAGGGAGTAGACAAGATTCACTGATTCTACCTTACAAGGCAGGTTCTTCAGAATCATTCATCCATCCATCCATTCATTCATGGCCAGACAACAAACTAGGAGCCGGTGACTGGCAGTAATGCAGCACTCCACAATTTCCAAAACCATTTCACACACGTTCTCTTGGCCGACCCACACAATGTCCCTGTCTGGCACAGTAGAGATCAGGCCCATTTTACAGATGAGCAAATGGGTATCCAAAAGTAACTTGCCCAGGTCCCAGAGCACACAGCAAAACCAGGTTGAGAACCCAGAAGGGGGGCATGCAGGTAGACCTCACTGCCTCTCCCCACAGCACTGGACAGCCTTCTCCCGATAACGAATCCCTGCCCCAAGTTCCCAGAGTAACCTCGGCGACAGGCCTCCATTCACATCCTAGTTCCACCACTGTCTAGCGGAGACCACACCTTCCCGTGCACAACTGGCCTCATCTTTAAAATGGGCACAAGAGTGACAACACCATAAGGTCACTGAAGGGGATCAAGGGGAGCTGTGTCCTTCACGGCACCTGGCACAGAGGGAGTACATCAGAGACAGCAGCCGCTCATATCCTCATATCGCAATGGCGCCGTGGGGCCCTGCTGGGCACACTGCAGGGGCTCAGGACCCTCACTTCCACCAACCAGGGCCCTGGGGTGTGAGCCCGTTTCTCCTCAGCCCCGGCCCCCCCAGGAAGACAGCAGGGGCTGGGAGGGAGGGAGAAGCTCAAGGCAGGGCTCCCGGCAGCCTCACGGCCGGGCACTCCTGGTCCTCGCCTTTGTCTGTGCGCCTGTAACTGAGAGGCCCGTCTAGACTGAGCGGCTACTAGAAGTAATCCCGGGAAAATCTCCCTGAAACCTGATCCCTGCCCTTATCGAGGGCCAGGCAGATTAGCCTGATTGATTGAACGATGGACGCCAGGGCTTTAACAGGATCTCCATGTGTCTCCTGTGCAGAAGGGGCTCTGGGCAGGCGCAGGGCCCACACTGCAGAGGAACCTGTCCTGCGGGGTCAGCAGGCCAGTCGGCCTCCTTCCAGCCTACAGGAGGAGGGGGCTGGGAAGACTCACCTCTCCCAGGGCCATCACAGCAACCCACAACAGTTCTACTGCTTAGGGGCTGCCTTCCATGATCAGGTCGCTGCCAGGACTCACACACCCCACATGGGGAGCACCTATTGTCATCACCAATCTCCTCTTCCTCCTCCTGATCATCCCTGTTTCACGAGTGGGGGCATGGAGACTAAGCGACACCCTCTGGCTCACACACCAGAAAAGCAGCAGAATCAGAGGCCACGAGCCCTCACCCACAGTCTGGCCCTGCCCCTCGGCACTCACATAGCAGCAGTCAGCAAGCCACAGGCCCTGGTCATTGTTCCAGACGACCTTCCAATGTCCTTCGGCAACGAAGTCAGCCTCTGGGCCTCTCCAACATAACCATGGGTGCGGAAGTGCTCTGTGAGCAGCAACAGACACCTGCAAGCCAGTGTGGTCACCCAAACTGTCATTCTCTTTTGTTTTCATCTGAACCACCAAGCTTGGGAACTAACTATAAACAAAGCTACGCTGCCCCAAGCTGCCTCCACCAAGAGCCTTCCAGAGCGAGTGTGTCGAACAGAGGGCAAGGCCACCGGGCACACATGGCCCACCAGCTCAGGAAGAGAAGGGCTGTGCTGGCCACAATCCACCGGGCCTCACCAAGGGGAGGATGCAGAGAAACGTGGTTGGGACACCCTGTGATCCGTGTGCTTTGGGAGAGCCCGGGAGCGAGGACGGACGGCTGAGCTGGCCAGATCAAGGCCGCAGACTCACCCCGGGTAAGAGTCCTCAAGTAAGCCAAACCTGACTCACCCCTACCTCCGCCACTCACCGTGTGACCTTGGGACAGTGACCTGCCCTGTCGGAGCCGTATCAGCTCCATTTCACAAATGAGAATTTCAACCCCCCACCCCCGCCCAGCTTTAAGGGGTGTCAGGATCAAAACGAACCGGCCGATACCCTACATGTTAGGCTAGGCATGGCAAGAGACTTGCCCCCCAACCTAGAAACTCTCATGACGACTCAGAATCGATGGAACCTTAATGAACTGTTACACGGGAAAGGCCGGAAGCAGCAGAGCCACGTTCTATCCCCTCCTGCAGAGTGAGTGCTCAGGAATGCTACCTACTAGAGCAGTCCCTTCATCACTGTCTGCAGCACAGGCTGGGACAGTCTCTCCTGGGCACCACCACCTGCATGGCAGGAGGGCTGCTGTGCCAGGCCTTCATACCACCGAGGAGGAAACTGAGGCCCAGGAGACTTCCCCTGAGGGCTCTGTGAAAAGGTTCCCATGGAAGCATTATCAGCTCATTAACTAGAGTGGGTAACACTGATCCCCCAGTAATACCTTGGTGAGTTGTTTTTTTTTTTTTTTTGCAACGCAAATACCCAGCCAGGGTCCTAACTCATTTCAGCAAATGAGCAAATGGCTCATTTCTGTCTCTGTGATCTTAAATTGGATAATCCCTGCCCCTCTGGTTTCCTGTTAGCCAGGTAACACCTGCGCTTTCAGAGTCCCCTCACCTGCCCTGTCACTGCGCCCCTGTGTGCATCTCAGGTCTACCCTTGGCCAGCCCCATGTCTAACCCCAGCATCTCCCATGTCTGTCCAGAGCCAGCCAGACCCTCAGCTGTGGACTGGTCCCCAGTCTACCTTCCAGATATTGGGCCCTTGGGTCGTCATCTTTCTCTACCCACCTCAACCCACCTGTGCACCCAGAGGCAGTGCCTTCATCTCCAAAACTGGTCAATTTCTTCCTGTACCTTTATTCCTATGCAGGGAATGGCCACTGAGGCCTTAAGGATGGGGGCCATTCCACTTGGGGCAGGAGCCTGAAAGAGTCCTAAGACCATCAAACACCTTGGGTGCTAAGGAGAGAGAGGCAAAAATTAAGTTTTCCCATGCAAGTTAGTATCACAAGCATTAGCAGAATACCCACCATGTGCCGGTCCCCATGCAGGCAGTCGGGCAGAAAGAAACATATACCTCCTAACCTCTAGAACCCCATCTTACCAAGACCATGCACGCCAGGGTCCCAAAGGCACTGAGACAGGAGATGTGATTGGCAGGGAGGGAGTGGATCCCTACAGGGGGGGATTCTGAGAGCCTGGCAGGAAGCCTGGGCTCAGCTATTGTGAAGGACTGCAAGGTGTAAGGGACAGAAGCACAGGGTGGAGAGGCCCCGGCTCAGTGGGACTCCGGGGGGAAGAAGGGGAGCTCAAATCACATTGTGAATTTGCACAGGGGAGAAGGGAAGCCAGTATGACTGCAGAGCAGGGCTGAGTCCCAGAAAGACCGCTCTGGTGGCAATGGTGGGGGTGGGGAGAGCAGCGAGGGGACCACAGTAATAGTGCGTTGACAGAAGGCTCCTGGGCCCACATTCGGCCCCATTTATAAGCTGTGTGACCTTGGGCAGATTACTTAACCTTTCTGAGCTACAGTCTCCGCCTCAGTCAAAAGGAGACTCTAGCGGCAGGGTGTCACATGGATTCAAACCGATAACGCATGAAAAGCATTTAGCATGATGCCTAGCACACAGTAAATGCTCAATAAATGTTTGCTTAGAAAAACAAAAAGCCAAAGGCTGGCTTCTACAGCCTCCTCCCTCCCCCATTCTCCCCAATCAATAAAAGCAGCCCTTTTATCTAAATCCCTGGGACCAAAGGGAAACCAAACACAGCAGCTGTAGCTCGGCTTCCCGAGACCCGTGCCCCCCTGCCTGGGCTTCTCCCGTTGGGGCCCACCGTGGCTGCCGTGGAAGAGGAAAGAATGCTGGCGCAGTGACCTGGCCATGAACCTTCCCCCAGCCTCCAAACACGCACAAAAGCATTGCTCCTGTCTTGGTAACGCCAGCACCACCCGGCCCGGCGCACCCTGCCCCCAGGGAGCCCACAGAACCCATACGGCCCATGCAGAATTACAGACCTGCCTGGTTCTGCCGCCCGTACCACCGCTGGGGCAGAAGGAGAAAAATGAAAGAAAAAATCCGTTCTTAATATTTATGACTCTGGTGATATTCGTGTGCACAGGGCTGAATTCCTGCATAAAGAGGAGAAATTCAATCCAGTGTAAAATGCGCTTGGTAGAGGAGGGGGTAACACAAGCTCTCGAAACCCTGAGAACTTTTGGTTGGTCTTTTCACAAGAAAAGTGTGGGATCTTCCAGGTGGGCTGAGAGGTGGGGAGGCAAACATTCTGCAGAATTAGGGGGGAACCAGCTTGGGTCAGGCTCTCAGGGACTTCAGAGACAGGTCCGCGCTGGCAGCTGCAGGATGGTGATGTGGCAGTGGACTGTCCCTTGCCATGGTCCTGAGCCACTGATATGCGGAACATGCCAGCGACTCATAGCGGGCAGCATGAAGCAAAAAGGCATTTCAGAGAAAATAAAAGTGGGACTGTTTCCTTGACCATCTTTGGATCATAAATTATTTTCTGTAGTGAAGTGTTGCAGAAGGATCGGGGTCTTGGGGGTAAGGTCCCAGGCTTGAATCCTGTTCCCCAACTGACAAGCAGCACCGGTCACCCACGGTGACCCTGAGCCACAGGTGAAGGGTGGAGATGATGGCAGGTCCCTGAGGCGCCCGTCGTGAGGGTGAAATTAAACAAGGTGGTGTGTGTGAAGCACTGACCCTGTGCCCAGTGCATCCCTGCCCCCAATAACAGAGTCCACTTCCCAATACAGCAGATCTATGTCACCCCCAAGGGGGGGGGGGGGCAGTGGATCAATCACCTAGATAAAATACAGTTTTTAAATGACCATCACTAGGTAATTGAAATAACAAGGGTTTTTTTCCCATGGAAATTATCTAAATAGCCTCCAGTTCCTTATGTGTGCAATAGATATGAACAGATAAACAAGGGACTTAGTGGCCCTCTTGGAAAAGCCAGCCCCTCGTCATATTTCCAGAAATCAGAAGGACAGCTTCGTCTTTGCAGAAAGCATGCTGAGTCCTTAGAACTAAAAATGCAATTCCCTGTCCTACAAGAATTGCTCCGGGCTGGGAAACAAGTTAAAGAGCATCTCTGGAGAGGTACAAAATTCATGGTAAATGGTGATAAGGAAAAATCCTCACGAGTGTGACCTTACCTTCCAACTAGACCTTTTTATTTAAAAAAAAAATTTTTTTTCCAACGTTTATTTATTTTTGGGACAGAGAGAGACAGAGCATGAACGGGCGAGGGGCAGAGAGAGAGGGAGACACAGAATTGGAAACAGGCTCCAGGCTCTGAGCCATCAGCCCAGAGCCCGACGCGGGGCTCGAACTCACGGACCGCGAGATCGTGACCTGGCTGAAGTCGGACGCTTAACCGACTGCGCCACCCAGGCGCCCCCCAACTAGACCTTTTTAAAGAAGAAGCTTTTACATTTCTTCCTTCCTTCCTTCCTTCCTTCCTTCCTTCCTTCCTTCCTTCCTTCCTTCCTTCCTTCCTTCCTCCTCCTTCTTCTTCTCCCCCCTCTCCCTCTCCTCTTCCTCCTCCTCCTTCTTCTTCTTCTTCCCCTCCTCCTCCTCTTCCTCCTCCTTCTTCTCCTTCTTTTTTTTTTTCTTTAACTAAGAATGCCTCCAGTCAGGCTGCAGGATCTTAATGAGAATATCCAAATTAGGCAATGATTTTAGGAACCTGGTAAAACTTCCGGTCAGCTGAGGGTCTTGGTAGGTATCTTTTTTTCTAACTTCGTTAAAACATAATTTACATGAAATAAATGCATCCCTTTTGTGTATGTGGCTGCTTGTTGACACAGAGACACACACAGACAGACACACACATACACACGTAACCAGCACAGTACAAACCCCCCTGTACCCTTCGGCACTCGGTTACCCTCACCCCAGCCAATGATGAATGGGACTTCAATCACTATCGTTTTGCTTGTTCTAAAACTTCATGCAAATGGAATCACTTATGATGTGCTTCTGTGTCACTCAGCAGAATGGGTTTGAGACTCCGATATCGTGTATGTAAGCAACTTGTTGTTTCTTATTTTGAAGCAGTATTTCACTGTATCATTGTATGAGTGTACCATAATTTGTTTATCCATTCACTTACTGATGAGTATTTGGGTTCTTTCTAGTTTCTTTAAATTTCTCCCTTTATGGCTGGTAATATGTGCTTTATGTATTTACGTGCTCCTATGTTGGGTGCACAGATATTTATAACCGTTGTATTCTCTTGTTGGATTGATCCCTTCCTTTATCATTATGTAAGGCCTTCCTTGTCTTATGAATGAAACTGCTACTACTAGTCTTGAGGTGGACATATATTCCCATTTCTCTTGCGTAAATACCTAGAAATGGAAGACAGTTAAGTGGGAATGTGAATTTAAAAGAAACTGCCGGGGTGCCTGGGTGGCTCAGTCAGCTGAGCATCTGACTTCGGCTCAGGTCATGATCTCACGGTTCGTGGATTCGAGCCCCACATACGGCTCTGTGCTGACAGCTCAGAGCGTGGAGGCTGCTTTGGATTTTGTGTCTCCCTCTCTCTTTGCCCCTCCCCTGCTCGTGCTCTCAAAAATAAACATTGGGGCGCCTGGGTGGCTCAGTCAGTTAAGCGTCCGACTTCGCCTCAGGTCATGATCCCACAGTTGGTGGGTTCGAGCCCCGGTCAGGCTCTGTGCTGACAGCTCGGAGCCTGGAGCCTGCTTCAGATTCTGTGTCTCCCTCTCTCTCTCTGCCCCTCCCCCACTCACACTCTGTCTCCCTCTGCCTCAAAAATAAACATTAAAAAAAATTTTAGGGGCGCCTGGGTGGTGCAGTCGGTTAAGCGTCCGACTTCAGCCAGGTCACGATCTCGCAGTCCGTGAGTTCGAGCCCCGCGTCAGGCTCTGGGCTGATGGCTCAGAGCCTGGAGCCTGTTTCCGATTCTGTGTCTCCCTCTCTCTCTGCCCCTCCACCGTTCATGCTCTGTCTCTCTCTGTCCCAAAAATAAATAAACGTTGAAAAAAAAAATTTAAAAAAAAATTTTAAATAAAAGAAACTGCCATTTCCCAGAGAGACTGTACAATGCTAAACACTTCAACAGGATATGACAGTTACAATTACTCCATATCCTCACTAGCACTTGGAAGTGTCAGTTTTTTTATATTTAAAATATTTTCCTAATCTACAGATTTACTGAGGTATAATTTACAGTCAGTAACACTCACCTATGTTAAGGATACAGTTTGATTCACTCTGGTAATTGTGTATAGTCATGTAATCACAACCACAATCAAGATACAGATACAGATATAGATATATAGATACAGATGCACATACACACACAATGGAGTATTACTCGGCAATCAAAAAGAATGACATCTTGCTATTTGCAACTACGTGGATGGAACTAGAGGGTATTACGCTAAGTGAAATTAGTCAGAGAAAGACAAATATCATATGACTTCACTCATATGAGGACTTTAAGATACAAAACAGATGAACGTAAGGGAAGGGAAGCAAATATAATATAAAAACTGGGAGGGGGACAAAAACATAAGAGACTCTTAAATATGGAGAACAAACAGAGGGTTACTGGAGGGGTTGTGGGGCGGGGGATGGGCTAAAGGGGTAAGGGGCATTAAGGAATCTACTCCTGAAATCATTGTTGCACTATATGCTAACTTGAATATAAATTCTAAAAAAAAAAAAAAAAAAAAAAGTTAAAAAAAAATTCCAGAAGTCAAACAGAACAAATGAACACAAGGGAAGGGAAGCAAGAATAATATAAAAACAAGGGGGGGGGGCATAAAACAGAAGGAACTCTTAAATATGGAGAACAGAGGGTTACTGGAGAGGTTGTAGGAGGGGGGATGGGCTAAATGGGTAAGGGGCATTAAGGAATCTACCCCTGAAATCATTGTTGCACTATATGCTAACTAACTTGGATGTAAATTAAAAAAAAAAAAAATATATATATATATATATATATATAAAAATAAAGATACAGAACATGTCTACCCCAAAATTTCTATCCCTCACTGAGCCCCAGTACAGTGGGATCCCCTGCCCTGAACCTTAATACTCAGCCGTCACTGATCTGGATTCCTTCCTCTTCCATTATTTGCAACAGTCTGAGAAAGACCAGGATTAGATTTTCTTTAAATATTTGGTAGAATTCACCTGGTGAAGTCATCCTGTCCTGGACTTTTCTTTGCTGGGAGATTTTTGATCAGTGATTCAATTTCATCACTAGCAACTGGTCTTTTGAGACCTTCTATTTCTTCCTGATTCAGTTTTGAAAGATTGTATGTTTCCAGGAATTTATCCGTTTCTTCTAAGTTGTCCAATTTCTTGGTGTCTACTTTTTTGGAGTAGTCACTTACAATCTTTTGTATTTCTGTAGTATTGGTTGTAACATATCCTCTTTCATTTCTGATTTTATGTATGTATGTATGTATGCTCTTTTTCTTGATGAGGGTGGCAAAAGGTTTTTCAATTTTGCTTCTATTTATGAAGAACCAGCTCTTTTCTTTGTTTTATGGTCAATCAGTTATGGTTCATCTTGTGTCTCCTCAAAATATTAATGCAATGCTTGGGATATTTTAGTCTGAGAATGACTGCAAAATCTATGATAATCTTTTCTAGATATTGCACATTGACTTGAACACAAGAACATGTCACTGCATTCCTCAGGGACAAGAAAGTGATATTTGAAGAATTCTTAATTATAGCATCTTCTTCTTTTTTAAATTGAATCATAATTAACATGTAATGTTTTATTGGTTTCAGGTGTACAACACAGTGATTTGACAATACATTACTCAGTGCTCACCATGGTAAGTGTAGGATCAGCTCTAATTTCATTGATCTTTTCCATTATTTTTTAAGTCTCTAATTTATTTCCTTCCTTCTACTAGCTCTCGCCTTTGTTCTTTTTTTCTACATCTAAAGGGTATAAGGTTAGATTGTTTGAGATTTTTCTTGTTTCTTGAGGTAGGCCTGTGTTGTTACAAACTTCCCTTTTAGGATTGTTTTTGCTGTATGCCAAAGATTTTAAACCATTATGTTTCTGTTTTCATTGGTCTCCAGCTATTTTTTTATTTCCTCTTTGATTTCTTTGATAACCCCCTGGTTGTTTAGTGGCATGTTTTTTAGCCTCTATGTGTTTGTGTTTTTTCCCATTTTCTCCTTGTAATTCATTTCTAGTTTCATACTGCTGTGATTGGAAAAGATGCTTGATGATTTCAATCTTCTTAAATTTCCTGAGACTTGTTCTGTGCCCTATCATGTGATCTATCCTGGACATGCTGCATGTGTGCTTGGAAAAAAATGTGTATTTGGCTATATTTGGATGGAATGTTTTGTGTATGTTTGTTAAGTCCATCTGGTTTAATGTGTCAATCAAAGACACTGTTTCCTTCTTGGTTTTCTGCCTGGACGGTCTATCCACTGATATAAGTGGGGTGCCCTACTATTATTGTATTACTGTCAACTTCTCCCTTTACGTCTGTTAATATTTGCTTTATGTATTCAGGTGCTTCGATGTTGGGTGCACAGATATTTACAACTGTTGTATTGTCTTGTTGGAGTGATCCCTTCTTTTATCATTATGTAATGTCCTCCTTGTCTCGTTAGTCTTTGTTTTAAAGTCTGTCTGTCTGACACAAGGAATGCTAACCTAACTTTTCTTTTGCTTCCATTTGCTTGGATTATCTTTTTCCACCCCTTCATTCTCAGTGTGTGTCTTTAGGTCTGAAATGAGTCTTTCACAGACAGAAAAAAAAAAAATGGGTTCTGTTCTGTTTTCATTCCTTAGGTCACCCTGTCTTATGATTGGAGCATTTAGTCCATTTACATTTAAAGTAACTATTGATAAGTATTTACTCATTGCCATTTTGTTCACTGTTTTCTTGTTGTTTTTGTAGTTCTTCTCTGTTCCTTTCTTCTTCTCTTGCTCTCTTCCCTAATGATTTGATGAATTTCTGTAGTGTTATGTGTGGGTTCCTTTCTATTTTTTGTGTGTCTATTATAGGTTTGTAGTTACCATGAAGTTCATACATAACATCCTATGTAAATAGCAGTCTACATTAAGTTAATGGTTGCTTACATTCAAATACATCTGAAAGCACTACATTTTAACTCCACCTCTGCATTTTATGAAAATATCATATTTCACATTTTTAATTTTGTGTACCACTTAATTTTTATAGATATCATTGATTTTGCTACTTTTGTCTTCTGATCTTCATACTAGAGATTGCTGTAATTTAAAAAAAATTTTTTTTTCAACGTTTATTTATTTTTGGGACAGAGAGAGACAGAGCATGAACGGGGGAGGGGCAGAGAGAGAGGGAGACACAGAATCAGAAACAGGCTCCAGGCTCTGAGCCATCAGCCCAGAGCCTGACGTGGGGCTCGAACTCACGGACCGCGAGATGGTGACCTGGCTGAAGTCGGATGCTTAACCGACTGCGCCACCCAGGCGCCCCAGAGATTGCTATAATTTTAGAGCAGGCTTTAAAATCAGTTAGTTTAGGGGCACTTGGGTGGTTCAGTCGGTTAAGCACCCAACTTCAGCTTAGGTCACAAACTTGAAGTTCATGAGTTCAAATCCCAAGTCGGGCTCTGTGCTGACAGCTCAGAGGCTGGAGCCTGCTTTGGCTTGTGTGACTCCCTCTCTCTCTACCCCTCTCCGGCTCACACTGTCTCTCACTCAAAAATAAATAAACATTAAAAAAATTAATAATAATTAAATAAAATCAGGCAGTTTAAATTCTCTAAATTTGTTTTTCCATTTTTTAATGTTTGTTTGTTTATTTATTTATTTATTTTGAGAAAGAGAGACAGCTGTGGAGGGGCAGAGAGAGAGAGAGAGAGAGAGAGCGAGAGAGAGAGAGAGAAGCCCAACACAGGCTCGAACGCATGAACCATGAGATCATGACCTAAGCAGAAATCTGAATTTCTGCTGACGCTTAACTGAATAAGCCACCCAGTGCCCCTCCGAATTGTTTTTCTTGTTCAAGATTACTTTGGATGTTGTAGGACCTTTGCATTTCCATATGTATTTTAGAATCAAGTTATTAATTTCTACAAAAAAATTCACCGTGACAGATATGAATTGCATTAGTTGGGGAGGATGGACATCTTAACTATACTGAATGTTCCAATACACGAACATGGCACCTCTCTCAATTTATTTAAGTCTCCTCAAATATCCTCAGTAATGTTTTGTGGTTTTCAGCGTAGAGCTCTATTCACGTTCCATTACATTTCCCCTTACATATTTTATGGGTTTTTTTAAATAACTACTACAAGTGGAATTCTCTCTTGAAGTTTATTTTCTAATTGTTTGCTCCGAGTATATAGACAAAATAGATTACAATCCATTTACAAAAGTGACCATGTAGCCTCTGAACTTGCTAAATTCACTTTTCAGTTCTACTTACTTTTTCGTAGATTCCTTAGGATTTTTCTACATATCTGATCATATTGCCCCAAAATGAGGACAATTTTAATTCCTCCATCCCTATCCATATACCTCACTTCTTTTACTTGCCGTTTGGCCTTAGCTAGAATTTCCAGGTCAATGCTGAATAGAAGTGACCAGAGTGGACAACACTATCTTATTTTTAATCTTGGGAGAAAAGTGCTTCCTATTTCAGCAACAGACGTGAAGTAAATTGTAGATTTTCTATAAACGCCTTTTATTGGCTTGAAGAATTCCCTTCTCTTTCTAATTGGCTGCATTTTTATTATAATGATGGCTGATAAATTTTCTCAAATGCGCTTTCTATGCCTTTAAGATAATCACTGCTTTCCTCCTTTACTCTGTTTATGTGGCTTATATTGATTGATTTTCAAATATTAAATCAACTTTGCATTCCTAGAATAAACACAGCTTGGTCATGATGTATTATCCTTTTTCATATTGCTGGATTTGTTGTGATACAGTTACATGAAGGATTTTTGTCTCCTTAATGTGTCTCATGTGTTCTCACGTTCGAGAAAGATATTGATCGAGAGTTTACTTACTCTTGTGTCAGGTTCTGTTATGAGGGTCATGCTGTCCTCATCAACAAACTGGGAAGTATTTCTTCTTCCTGTATTTTCTGAAGGAGTTAGTATAAAATTCCTATTAGGTATTCCCTAAATATTTGATAGAATTCACCAGTGGAACCACCTGGGCCTGGAGTTTTCCTTGTGTATAGGTTTTTAAAAAGCAAACTCAATTACTTTTATAGATGTAGAGCTGTTCGGATTTGGCAATGAGTCGTTAGATGCATCACCAAAAGCACGTCCATGTAAAGATAATGTGATAGGGTGAAATTTAATAAACTTTAAAACTTATGCTCTGCCAAAAACACAGTTAAGAGAATAAAAAGAAAGCCCACATACTGGGTTAACTCTTAAAACTCAACAATAAAAGGGGCACCTGCATGGCTCAGTCGGTTAAGCATCCGACTCTCAATTTTGGCTCGGGTCATGATCTCACAGTTTCACGTGTTCACGCCCCACATCAGGCTCTAAGCTGACAGTGCAAGAGCCTACTTGGGATTCTATCTCTCCCCACCCCCTCTCATGATGCCTCTCTCTCAAAATAAATAAGTAAACTTAAAAAAAAATTTTTTTTAAAAACCTCAACAATAAGAAAACCACCCAATTTTTAAAATGTGTAAAAGATCTGGAAAGCTCATCACAGAAGCTATAGAGATGGAAAATAAGCACATGAAAAATGCCCAATATCCCAAACACAAATACATGAAACAGATTTGAGAAAACCAGATCCTTACCAATGAGGTATTATCTTTAGATTACCATTTAAGAAGGCAGGAAAGTATGTGATGGATGTTATTTGGTTCAGAAACATATTTTGTTTTAGAATTTGTTGCCTAAGAAAGCAAACTTGTATGGATCCTCATCATTCATTCCAGAGGAACATCCCATTCCCTAAAATGAAAACTATTGTTATTTCTAATTATCACATTGATATCCATGGTACTATTAATGAAAGAAATGCCTGGTATATGAAGGCTACTACTCACGGATATACAGTTAGTTCAAATTCTTTAAAGTCTATAAAGAAGGTATCATAACCTCTGTTTTACAGGACAGGAAACCAAGCAGTTTAGTCCGCTCAGGATGCCATAACAAAATGCCAAAGCCTGGTGGTATTAAGCAACCAGCTGAATTTCTCACAGTTCTAGAGGCTGTGAAGTCTAAGATTCAGGGTGGTGGCATACTTAGGCCCTGGTGAGAGCTCTGCCTCTGGTTTGCAAACTACCTTACCACCATGTCCTCACACGGCAGGGCGGAGGAGAGGGGGTGGTGACCAAGCACGTGAGCAAGCTCTCTGGTGTCTTTTCATACAAGAGCACTGATCCCACCATGAGGGCCCCACCCTCATCTCATCCAAACCGAGTTACTTCTCTAAGGCCCCATCTTCAAATATAATCACAATGGAGGTTAGGGCTCAAACATATGAGTTTGAGGGAACACAACTTAGTCCATAGCACCGAGATTCAGAGAAGTTGACCTGCTCAATTAGATGGTAAGAGCCAGGCTGAACCCCTGTCCACGTGACCTGAAAGCTCATGTTTTCCATAGACAACCTCTCCCACTAGTAAAGCTGGGATTTGAGACAGCCTTCTGATTTGAGCTCCTGTTTCTACTAAGGCAGCATATGCTCCAAGGAAAGCCAAAAGTGAGCAATCAAAACCGTGAGATATCAAAAAAGCAGTTTTAAGAAAAAGCAGAGTCTGTGTTCATATACCACACCCAAGCGATCTTGTGGAAAAGCCCACAAGGGGAAAGGCTGCAGACATGGTGGCACAAGGGAGATGGGAATCAAAGTGTTTTGGGCCAACGGGGATACAGCAAGTGCTCTGAGAGTGTGGAGCCTCCATTCTGATGGGTCAGGGACCACCCTGGCCTTGGTTCCCACTGGTGCTTGGACTCCCAGGCCTGACCATTGGATACCCAGTGAAGAATGGCCTCTCAGAAAGATGTAGGGTATTTTCATGCATCATCCAAAAAGAAATCATCCTAGTCTTAATGTCTGCCCATCGAGAAGAAATTAAAAGTTTAA
This sequence comes from Puma concolor, assembly GCF_028749965.1. Taxonomy (NCBI): domain Eukaryota; kingdom Metazoa; phylum Chordata; class Mammalia; order Carnivora; family Felidae; genus Puma; species Puma concolor. Next base: position 128,879,580 of record NC_141667.1, read on the forward strand.
AAAAATTTATCACATCTTCCTCACCCCAACCACAACCCAGAGCCTCCTCCATTCTAGACCGTCGTATTTTGGGGATGGGGATTAAGTCAGGGATATCTGTTTCTCACATCATTAGATAATAAAACAAACAATATAAGCTCTAATTTTAATACATTTTAAAATGTTTTTCTTTAGACCATGTCAAAGTGTCCCCGTGTCAGAACAGCCAAGTGAGTATGTCATGCTTCTGAATGACACCAATGAATCAGCCATGTCAACGTGCCCAGCATAACACTACCCAGGTGTTAACCAGCTAGTATGATGAACACTTTCATACACAGCCTGCGCTCCCAAGATCAGAGAGACAGAGTAATGGCCAGTCGCTGGAGCAGTCAGAACACACACACTTACCAGTTAAGCTCATTGTCTATTATGAGCTCAGTTCAGGAAGCCCCGAAACAATTAAAATAGTGATATCAAAGATCAGTGATCACAAATAACCCTAAAAATTTCATACTGAAAAAGTCTAAAACACTGTGAGAATTACCAAAATGTGACACAGAGACCCAGCGTGAGCAAATGCTGTTGCAAAAATGGCACCCATAGACTTGTTCAGTGCAGGTTTGCCACAAACCTCCCATTTGTGAAAAATGCAGTATCTGCGACATGCAGTGCAGCAAAACACAACAAAACAAGGTGTGCCAGGAGGCCTAAGCATAGGAAAAGCAAGGAACACACCTGGCACAATAAAATCAAACTGCAAAACCACCAAAGATAAAGCAAAACTCTTGAAAGCGGCTAGAGAACACAACACATTATATATAAGGGAACAACTAGTTGAAATATCACTGAAATTGTATCACAACCATGGGGGTCAGAAGAGAGTGAAACAACACCACACAAACGCTGAAACAAAAGAAATACCAACCTAGAGTTCTCTGTCTAGTGAAAATATCCTTCAGAAATGAAAGCACAATAGTGATATTCTCATATGAAGGAACCTAAGAGAATTCGTCACCAGCAGAATGGTGCTAAAATAAATGCTCAAGAAAGTGTTCCACCCTAAATGACAATGATCCCATTAGGACCCTTGGATCTTCAAGAGTGAAAGAAGAGAAACAGGATGGTTAAGTAAAATAGACTATTTTTTTCCTTTTAGGGTTTTAAAAACACACGTGGTTGTTGAAAGAAAATGTGGTCATTGACAGAACCCTGAAAGAACGGCCCAATGAATGTATGCCCATAACAACTGTAGCATAAAGAGAAGGGTTGTGGAGAATCTGCATGGTGGTAAGTCATCTTCCACATTTTACTTGAAATAGTAAAACATTAACTCTAAGTAGACTGAAAAGTTGGGTTTGTGGTGTATAACCTCTAGAGCAACCACAAAAAAACATATCTAAAAAGATATCACCAAAAAGCCAACAGATAAATGAAAATGGGATACTAAAAAAATAATCAGTTAATCCAAAAAAGGCATGAAACAAGGTAACAAAAACCAAGAGAGAGGAGACAAATAGAAAAACAATAAAATGGTTGACCTGAACGTAAATATTGATAATTACATTGAATGAAATGGTCCAAAAACATCAATTAAAAGACAGATTGTAGGGGTGCCTGGGTGGCTCAGTCAGTTAAGCGTCTGACTTTGACTCAGGTCATGATCTCACAGTTCATGGGTTCAACCACCTTGTTGAACTCTGTGCTGACAGTTCAGAGCCTGGAGCCGGCTTCAGATTCTGGGTCTTCCTCTCTCTCTGCCCCTCCCCTGCTCGTACTCAGTCTGTCTGTCTCTCTCTGTCTCAAAAATAAATAAACATTAAAAAATGTTTTAAAAAGACAGATTGTGACACTGTACCTTTAAAAAATAGTCCCACTGTATGCTGCGTTCAAGAAATCTACTTTAAATGCAAAGACATGCATAGGCTAAAAGTAAAAGGATGAAAAAGACATATATAAATACTAATCAAATAAAACTGGAATGATATATTAATATCACACAAAGCAGACTCTAGAACAAGGAAACGTACGAAGGATAAAGAGGAAGACTATGTAATGATAAAAGGCTCACTCATCAGGAAAACATAGTGATCCCAACTGTCTTTGCACCTAATGACAGAGCTCCAGACTGGCATGCAGAGAACATGCGTCTCAAAAATATTACAATAAAAATTCTTTCCAAGTACACATAATATTTCACCAAGATGGAGCATATTAATGAGCCACAGAATAAGCCATTTGTTTTTGAAAACCGAAATCAAACAAAATTTGTTTTCTGACCAAAACAAAGTTAAACTAAAATTAAATTCAGTTAATTGAACTAAGTTATTGTCTGACAGACAAGAGAAAAGGATAAAATATTAGCTTATTTTATGAGGCTAGCATAACCCTAATACCCAAACCAGAGAAACGTATCATAAGGAAAGAAACTACAGAACAATATCCCTGATGACCACAAATGCAAAAATCCTCAACAGAATACCATCAAGTCAAATCCAGCAATACATAAAAAGAATAATATATCACAACCCAGTGGGGTTATCCCTGGAATGCGAGGCTGGATCCACATCTGAAAGTCAAGCAATGTAATACACTGTGTGAGCTGATGAAAGAACAAAAACCAAGACGTGGCAAAGTGCAAAATCCACTCATAATAAAAACTCATCTAACGAGTAACAGCAGCAAATTTCCTTAACCTAATAAAAGCCATCTACAGAACAAACCACTAATAAACCACTTCACAGTGAAAGATGGAACATTTTCCTCTTTAACATTGGGAATAAGCCAAGGATATCTTGTCTCACCCCTTCTATTCAACATCGTACTCAAAGTCCTAGCAGGTGCAGTACATCAAGAAAAAGAGATAAAGGGCATGCCTATTGAAAAGTAAGAAATGAAACTGTTTCTATTAGCAGATGGCATTGCTGTCCACATAGACAAGTTTTAAAAAACACCTTTAAAATCGCTCCTACGACTAGTTTAACAAGGTCATAAGGTACATGGTCAATATACAAAAATCAATTGTACTGCTCTATGTTAGCAATGAACAATTGGAATCCAACATTAATAAAGTAGTATTATTTCAAGTATCACCAAAAACTGAAATAATTAAGTGTAAATGTAACATAGTATATATAGGATCTGTAGATGAAACTATAAACCCTGATGAAAGAAATCAAAGCTAAGTAAATGGAAAAATACACTGTGTTTATGGATTGGAAGACTCAATACTATTCAAATGTTAACTCTCCCCAAAATGGTCTAGCTGCACCAAAAGTATAATCCATAAAAGGAAAAGCGATGAATTCAATTTCAAAGTGAAAAATGTTTGCTCCATGAAATACACTGGTACAAGAAGCAATAGATGAGCTATGTAACAGAAGAAAAAATGTATTTAATAAGGGGCTTGTTTCCATAATATGTAAAGTACCCTCAAAACTCAACAAGAAAAAAAACACAAGCAATCTAATTAAAAATGGGCAAAAAATCTAAACAGACACTTCATCAAAAATATACAGAGGGCAAATAAGCATACGAAAAGATGTTCCATGTTATTAGTCATTAGGCAAATACAAGTTAAAACCACAATGAGATCATTACGTACTTAGTACAGTGTGCAACATGTTTTAAAATTACAATACCAACTGCTGACAAGGGTGCAAAACAACTGGAACTCATATACCTTCCTGGTGGAAATGCAAAGTGATATAGCTCCCGCCGAAAACAATCTGTCAGGTTTTTATAGATTTCAACACAGAACTACTGTATGACCAAAAATTCTCAGTCCTACTTAATTACCCAGGAGAAACAAAAACTTACGTTCACACAAAACCCCTGTACATATATATAACATCTTTACTCCTAATCACCTAAGTCTGGAAACAACCCAGATGCTTTTTAACCAGTGAATGGATAAATGCCACTGCAGTGGGACAACTATACGAGGGAATACTCTTCAGTAATAAAAAGGAACTAAGGATTCATACAACTTGGTTGAATCTTAACTACATTTGGCTAAATGAAAGATGTCAGACCTAAAAAGCTACATATTGTCTGATTCCATTTTTTTTTTAAACGTTTTATTTACTTATGAGAAAGTGGGAAGAGGATGACCAGAGAGAGGAAGACACAGAATCTGAAGCAGGCGTTGGGCTGTCAGCACAGAGCCCGACGTGGGGCTCGAACCCACGGACTGTGAGATCATGACCTGAGCCGAAGCTGGACGCATGACCAACTGAGCCACCCAGGCGCCCCTTTCTGATTCCATTTTTACGACATTTTGAGAAAGGCAAAGAAACAATAAATCAGCGGTTGCCAAGAACAGAGGGTGGGGAAAGGCTGATGAAAAGGGAAGCACAAGAGAATTTGGGGGGTTACAGAGCCATTTTGCTTCAGGACTCTGGTGATGCAGTCATGACTATGCATCTGTCAGAATTCTTAGAACTATATACGACCAAGAGCAAATTCACTGCATGTAAATTTATATAAAATAAAATCAACAGGGATGTGTTAAGAACCCCAGATGGAACACAAATGTATCCTAAGTGTATTACAAAGAACAGTATAAGCACACCCTTCAGGGTAGGGAAGAAAAGAACTAACCTAAGTAACTGTCAAAAACTCTATTTTGAGAGAGACTCTACAGTTAAAGAGAAAAAAAATGCAGTCAAATATGATGGTGTAGTTAGTAAACTTGCTTCTCACAGAGATATGGGTTAGGAATTTTCAGGCAACTTTACATGTATGCTAGAGTTGAATAGATAAATAGATATATTGGAAATAATAAAAACCAGGTTTCTAACCATCTGAAAAGGTAGTTACAAATAAGTAAATGAGGAGGGTCAGAAGGAACAGTGGTTCTGGGGCAGATACGAGGATCAATACCAGAAATATCAATATGAACTAATAGTGGGGGTTTTTTTTAGGTTTATTTATTTATTTTGTGAGAGGGAGTGGGGGAAGGACAGAGAAAGGGAGAGACAGAATCCCAAGCAGGCTCCAGGCTGTCAGCACAGAGCCTGAGGCAGGGCTTGAACTCACGAACCATGGGATCGTGACCGAGCTGACATCAAGAGTCCAATGTTTGGGGCGCCTGGGTGGCGCAGTCGGTTGAGCGTCCGACTTCAGCCAGGTCACGATCTCGCGGTCCGTGAGTTCGAGCCCCGCGTCAGGCTCTGGGCTGATGGCTCAGAGCCTGGAGCCTGTTTCCGATTCTGTGTCTCCCTCTCTCTCTGCCCCTCCCCCGTTCATGCTCTGTCTCTCTCTGTCCCAAAAATAAATAAATGTTGAAAAAAAAATTAAAAAAAAAAAAAAAAAAGAGTCCAATGTTTAACCTTCTGAGCCACCCAGACGCCCCTGAAGTAATGGTTTTTAAAATATAGTGAGACAGGGATGAAAGTAAATGTGAATGAGTATATCCATGGATTAGTATTATTAATATTAGTATACACACATCTAAGCTGGGGTACTAGAACTAATAGAAACAATGACATCCCAGTAGCAACGACTATATTTACTGCCCAGATCCCAGCTTCTAAATCCTATTCTCCCACTAGGAAACAAAAACGAAACAAAACCACCCCCACCGCCACCACTGGGGCTCCTTGGGTGCGCAGGTTAAAGCCAAAGCTGGGGCAGAGGAAATGCAAGAGGAGGCGTGGAGCCCCGTGGGTGCCAGAAAGTGAAGAGCTCAAAAAAGGATGAGGACATGTGAAAAGGGTTCATGAATCAACCTCTAAGAGTTCCCAATGGCGACGCTGGGGCAATCTGAGTCCCAAGACGCCATGTGAGAGAGTAACCTATAGCATAAAATTAATGTATGTGGGTCAACACCGAGAGAAAGAAAAAGAGAAAGAGAAATAATGAGGGTCGGGAGAGGGAGAGGGAGGTGGAAGGAATGGCTCTTCCTTACAGAAGGATTCCAATTAATACAGACAGAAGGAATAAGGGAAATAGAAAATCACCATTAGAACATCACAGTAATTGTGCTGCAGCCAAGATCCACTCATGGGTGCTAAAATTAGTGAGAGAAAGTTTGAGAAGAGATGGGATATTAGTAGAGTCTCAGAGTATTTTTTTTAATCTTTAAAAAATTTTCTGATGTTTGTTTATTTTTGAGAGAGAGACAGAGTGTGAGTGGGGAGGGACAGAGCGAGAGAGGGAGACACAGAATGTGAAGCGGGCTCCAGGCTCTGAGCTGCCACCACAGAGCCCGAGGTGGGGCCTGAACCCACAAACTGTGAGATCATGTCCTGAGTTGAAGTCAGACGCTTAACCGACTGAGCCACCCAGGTGCCTCTGGTCTCAGAGTATTTCTTCCAAGATATTTGTTAAGAAAAAAAGGACCTGTCAGTAGTGAGTCCTGGCAGACACTGCCTGAACTAGGCGATCAATGTTAACCCTACCAGTAATCAGATGTATCGACATCATATGCCCCTTGATAACATCATTGCCAAAAATGCACAACCTCAACCTAATCATGAAAAAACACAAGGTCCAGATTGAGGGACATTCCATGAAATAACTTCAAAAGTATCAAGAATATCAAAGAGAAATAAAGAAACTGCCACAGATTGGTAGAGATTAAGGAGAGGGTGATAATTAGGTACAATGAAGGAATTTGGATTGGCTCCTGGAACAGAAAAATGACATTTGTAGAAATACTGGTGAAATCTGAATAAAGTCTAGTTAACCGTTTGTATCAATACTAATTCCTTACTTTTAGTAACTGTACCATGGCTATACAAGATGCTAGTTAACATTAGGGTAAGCCAGGTGAAGGGTATATAGGAACTCTGTGAATTTCTTAACTTTTATTTAAGTCTCAAGTTATTACAAAATAAAAAGTTACAAAATTTCCTTTAAGAGATATTTTGTTATGCAAATGAATATACATACATACATGGCATTATGGCTTATGGAGAAGTAAGATTTAATTTAATTTTATTTTATTTTTCAATATATGACATTTACTGTCAGATTGGTTTCCATACAACACCCAGTGCTCATCCCAAAAGGTGCCCTCCTCAATACCCATCACCCACCCTCCCCTCCCTCCCACCCATCAACCCTCAGTTTGTTCTCAGTTTTTTTTTCAATATATGAAATTTATTGTCAAATTGGTTTCCATACAACACCCAATGCTCATCCCAAAAGGTGCCCTCCTCAATACCCATCACCCACCCTCCCCTCCCTCCCACCCATCAACCCTCAGTTTGTTCTCAGTTTTTTTTTCAATATATGAAATTTACTGTCAAATTGGTTTCCATACAACACCCAATGCTCATCCCAAAAGGTGCCCTCCTCAATACCCATCACCCACCCTCCCCTCCCTCCCACCCCCATCAACCCTCAGTTTGTTCTCAGTTTTTAAGAGTCTCTTATGCTTTGGCTCTCTCCCACTCTAACCTCTTTTTTTTTTTTTTCCTTCCCCTCCTCCATGGGTTTCTGTTGAGTTTCTGAGGATCCAAGATTTAATTTTAAAACAGCACAAGGGGGGGGTGCCTGGTGGCTCAGTCGGTTGAGTGACTGACTTCAGCTCAGGTCATGATTCTGTGTTCGTGGGTTTGAGACCCACCTCAGGCTCTGTGCTGTCAGTGTGGAGCCTTCTTTGGATCATCTGTCTCCCTCTTTCTGCCTCCCTCCCCTGCTTGTGCACTCTCACTCGCTTATGTGCTCTCTCTCTCTCTTGCTCTCTCTCAAAAATAAATAAACATTTAAAAACATTTTATAAATAAATAAAATAGCACAAGGGATATGATGGGGTAAATACAACTATGCTATTGTAAAGTTCTCACATTGTAAATGAAGTGGCATAAAATTACTTAAAGATAGACTGTGACAAGTTAAAGATGTTAAAACGTAAAGCAACCACTAAAAATAAAAGTAAAAAAAAACACAGTAAAATGAAGGTGAACCTAATAAGCCATTAGTGGAGTTAAAATGCAATCATCAAGAAACTCAGTTACTCTAGAAAAACAGGGGGAAATGTTTTTTTAAAATGTATTAAAACAGCAGAAACAAACAGAAAAATAAGTATGGCATGACAGTACACTTAAACCAAATCCAACCGTATCTATGATTACATTTAATTACAAAATAAAAATTTAATTCTAAACAGTACATTTAAAGGGCAGAGAGTCTCACTACAGATTCTACAGACACTAAAACGATAACGAGAATTTTATAAACGGGCCAATACATTTGTCAATTAAAAAGAAATGGAGAAGTTTCTTGAAAGATGTAATTTCCAGGACTGCCTCAAAAAGAAATAAAAAATCTGAAAAACTCTCTTTTCTTTTCTGACAGTACACAGTAAAATTGACTATTTTGGTACATAGTTCCTTTTATCCTTTAAAAACAATGAACTCGTAATTTATTTATTTTTTTTTTTAATTTTTTTTTCAATGTTTATTTATTTTTGGGACAGAGAGAGACAGAGCATGAACGGGGGAGGGGCAGAGAGAGAGGGAGACACAGAATCAGAAACAGGCTCCAGGCTCTGAGCCATCAGCCCAGAGCCTGACGCGGGGCTCGAACTCCCGGACTGCGAGATCGTGACCTGGCTGAAGTCGGACGCTTAACCGAATGCGCCACCCAGGCGCCCCAAAAAACAATGAACTCGTAATTTAAAATATTCCCAAGATTTCGGGACTGGATGGCTCTAAAGGTGAGTTAAAAGAAACACATAAGGAAACCCTACACTAGTCTTTCAGAAATCAGAAAAGGAGGGAATGGTTTCCAACTAATACTCTGAAGTCAGCATTACCCTCATACAAAAAACAGACAAGGCCAATACAGGAAAATTACAAACTACAAAACATTGTTGAAAGAAATTAAAGAAGAGCTAAATAAATGGAAAGCCGTCTTATATTTATGAGTCAGAAGACTTAAGACTGTTAAAATGGCAACACTCCCTAAATTAATCTACAGATTGAACATATCCCTATAAAACTTCCAGATGCCTTTTTGTGGAAATTGATAAGTTAATCTTAAAATTCATATAAAAACTCAAGAAACTAAAAACAGCCAAAACAAACTGGAACAAGAATAACAAAGTTGGAAGACTCCCACTTCCCATTTTTAAAACTTACTACAAAGCTACAGTAATCAAGAAACTGTGGTGCCAGCCTGGGGGATAAACATACATACCAATGAAATGGAACCGAGATTCCATAAAAACAAAACCCAAACATCTATGGCCAACTGATTTTTGACAAGAGGTGGTAAGACAAGTCAATGGAAGAAAGAGCAGTCTTTTCAACAAATGATGCTGGGAAAATAGGAGATATACAGGCAAAAGAATGACTGTGGATCCTTATTTTAGACTCTATATAAAAATTAACCTGAAAGGGATCAAAGAGGGGCACCTGGGTGGCTCAGTCAGTTAAGAGTCTGACTCCTGACTTTGGCTCAGGTCATGATCTCACAGGGTTGGTGGGATCGAGCCCCACATGGGGCTCTGCACTGACAGTACAGAGTGCTGCTTGGGATTCTGTCACCCTCTCTCCGTGCCCCTCCCCCACTTGTTGTCTATTTCTCTCTCAACATAACTTTAATAAATAAATAAACAAACTTTAAATCATTCAAAGACCTAAATGGAAGAGCAAAAACTGTAAAGTCTTTAGAAGAAAACTTAGACATAAATCTTCATGACCCTGTATAAGGCAATGGTTTTGCAGATATGACTTAACAGAAACAAATGAAAAAAATAAAGTAGGCATCAAAATTAAGAAGGTCTATTCTCTAGGGGCATCTGGGTGGCTCAGTTGGTTAAGCATCTGACTTCGGCTCAGGTCATGATCTCACAGTTTGTGAGTTTAGGGCCCCTCACAGCTCAAAGCCTGGAGCCTGCTTCAGATTCTGTGTCTCCCTCTCTCTCTGCCCCATCCCCACTCATGCTCTGTCTCTCTCTTAAAAATAAACAAAACAAAAGGTTATTCTCCAAAGGACACCAAGAAGAAAGTAGAAAGACAACCCACAAGAATGTGAGGAAATTTTCGCAACTAATGTATCTGATAAGGGACTTGTATCTACAACCTGTAAAGAACCATTACACCCTAATAATAAAGAGACAACCCCATTTTTCAAAAAATGGACAAAGGAGCTGAGTAGACAGTTCTCGAGAGAAGATCATCAAATGGCAATAAGCACATGAAAAGTTGTTCAACATCATTATCCGTTGGAGAAATGCAAATCAAAACCACAATGAGGTGGCACTATACGCACACGAAGATGGCTATAATCAACAAGACGAGAATAAGAAGTGTTGGTGAGGCTGTGGAAAAACTGGAATACGTTTCTGGTGGGAATTTAAAATGGTGGGAAACTGTGGGAAAGGGCTTGGCAGTTCTTCAAAAACTTAAACACAGACTTAACCAGATGACCCGGAAATTCTACTCTCAGGTGTATCTCCAGGAGCACTGAAAATATATGTCCACGTCAAAACGCGTACACATGTTCAAAGCGGCATTATCCCTAACAGCCCAAACTGGAAAATGTTATTCAGCCATAAAAAGGAATGAAGTACTCTCACAGGCTGCAACATGTATGAACCTTAAAAATGCCATGCTAAATAAAAGAAGTCAGACACAAAGGGCCACGTACGGTACGATTTCATTTATAAGCAATGTCCAGAATAGGCAGACTCCCAGAGATAGAAGTTGATTCGTGGTTGCAAGGGGCTTGGAGAAGGGCTGAAGGGGGGAGTATGTGCTAATGGGTTCAGGGGTTCTTTCTGGGGTGATAGAAACATTACGAAATTAGACAGTAGTGATGTATACACATCCTGTGAAATTACTAAAACCTGCCGAATTGTACATTAACTTTAAAATTGTGAATTTTATTTCAAAAAGAAAAACAAAACCACAGACCAGTATATCCCACATAGATACAAAAATCCTAAAGAAAATATTAGCAAATTGAATCCAATAATATATAATAAGGATAATACATTACAACCACGTGGGGCCTCTTTGAAAAGCAATGTAATTCACCACCTTACCAGAAAAAAGGATAAAAACTATATAACAACCTCAAAAGGTGCAAAAAAGAATTTGACAGTATTCAGTGCCAATCCACGATGAAAATTCTTAGTAAATCAGGAATGAGAGGGAAAAACAAACATTTATTATTTCACAGTTTCTGGGGTCAGGAACCTGGGTGTGGCTTAACAGAGCACCTCAAGAGCTCTTGGAAGAGTAGCCTCTGTCCCTCTGCCAGTTGGGCTTCAGTCTGCCCTGAAAATGCCATAAGATGCTGCTGGAAGAGAATAGACTTTCAAGGGCACTCACATGGCTGCTGAGAGGATTCAATTCCTCACGGGCTGTTGGAAACAGGACCTCATTTCTTCAGTAACTGTTGGCTGGAGAGAGCCCTCGGTCCTTTTCCATATGGGCCTCTCCACTGGGCAGCTCACAGCATGGCATGTGGCTTCCCTCAGGGCAAACTAGCAAGAGAGAATGAACCCCACGAAGAAAAGCAGTTTTTTTTAAGACCTAAACTTTAAAGTGACATCTCCTCACTTCTGCACTGTCTATTCATTAGAACAAGTCAATAAGCCCAGTGCATACTCGAGGAATGGAGACTGCACAAGGGTGTAAATAAAAGGAGGTGCGAGTCTTTGGAGGCCATCTTAGAGCCTGTCAACTACAAAGGCACCTATGAAAAAATGACAGCAAAAAAAATACTACATTTAATAGTGAACTATTGAAAGCTTTCTTCCCTAAGATAGAGAACAAGCAAAGGATATACACTCTTACTAGCTCCATTCAGCACTGTACTGGACAGCTTGTCAAGGCATGAAGCTAAATAAATAACTAAACCAACAAATAGGCCATAGAGATCGGTCAGAAAAAAAATAGAACAGTCTCTCTTCTGATATAGAATTGTCTATGTGGCAAATTATAAAAGAATATACACCCCCCACCCCCAAAGCCACACTACTAGAATTAGTAGGGGAATTTTGCAAAGTCACAGAATAAAAGTCAAAATGCAAAACAATTACAACACAATACCGGGGTGCCTGGGCAGCTCAGTCGGTTAAGCATCTGACTTTGCTCAGGTCCTGATCTCACGGTTTGAGAGTTCAAGTGCCACATCAGGAGAGCTCGAGCCCCCCATTGGGTGAGCTCATTCCCTGATGAGCATGAGTCCCACTCCGGGTGAGCTCAAGCCCCATTTTGGGTGAGCTTGAGCCCTATTTCTCTGTCTCTCTCTCTCTTCCTCTCTCCTCTCTGCCCCCTCTCACTTGTGCCATAAATAAATAAATAAATAAATAAATAAATAAATAAATAAATAAAACACAATACCATTTATGGTTGCATCATAAAACACAAAATACTTAGGAATAAATTTAATAAAAGATAAGTAAGACCTCTACACTGAAGACTACAAGATAGGAGAGAAATTAAAGAAGTCTTAAATAAAAAATAAGTCAGACTAAGAAAGACAAATACCATATGATCTCACTTATATGTAGAATCTAAAACAAAAACACAAAGCAAACAAACAAAAAAAAACAAAACAAAGAAAAACCTGATAGAACAAACTGGTGGTTGCCTGAGGTTAAGGGAGTCGGGAGGGTGAAATGGGTGAAGGTGGCCAGAAGGTACAAATTTCTAGTTAGAAAATGAGTAAGTCATGGGGGATGTAATGGACAGCATGGTGACTACAGCTCCTAATCCTGTACTGCCTATTTCTAAGTAACTGGGAGAGTGGATCTTGAAAGGTCCCATCATGAGAAAAGGAAATGGTAACTAAGTACAGTGATGAGTTAACATAACTGGACTTATTGTGATCATTTTGCAATACATACAAATGTCAGATCACTGTGTTGTATACCTGAAACTAATATAATATTATGTCAATTACACTACAATAACAATTTTTAAAGATTAAGATAGCACAGCAGGGGCATAAAGATCATCAAATATACCAATGGAACAGAATGGATAACCCAGAAATACACTCTCATATAGATGACTTTTGACAAAAGAGCCAAGGCAGTTCAAGTGAAAAAGGAAAGTCTTTCTTCAAATAGTACCAGATGATGATTAATAATAATAATAATAATAATAACAACAAAGCTAGAACAACTCGATAACAGTAGAAAGGAAAATGAACCTTGACTCCTATCTCACACCTTATTTCCAAATATTAATTTGAAATAGATAATAGGGTCAAGCTTTGTATTCCTCCATATCAATATCCAATTATCCCAGCTCCCCTGCCCCTCCAATGTTAAATGTTGTCAGCCTTCCTTGTCTTCACCTGTTCTAATGTCCAGTGGGAAAGACACAGACAGAACCCACATATGTTGCTGGTGGCAGTGTAAAATGGTGAAACAACTTTGAAAAGTTTTGACATTTTCTTAAAATGTTAGAAATATATTTATCTATGACCAGTGGCACTCTTCTTGCTCACCCAAAAGAATAAAAATGTATGTCCACAAAATCTCTTGTATAACAATGTTTGTAATGGTTTCATTTATACTAGCCCCAAACTCTAACAACCCAACAGCTCCTTCAACAGGAAAATTAATAAATAAGCCATGCTATTTTTATACAATGGAAACGCTATTCAACAATTTAAAAAGTGAACTACTAATGCACACGGCAGCTTGGGTAAATCATAAAACATTACGCTGAGTGAAAGAAACCAGACACAAATGAGTATACACTGTGTGATTTCATTTATATGAAACTCAAGAACATGCAACACTAATCTATGGTTGTAGTAATAAGAATAGTTGCCTATCAGAGGTCGGAATGACCCCAAGGGGACATAAGGGAACTTTCTGGGGTGATGAAAATACTCTATGTTTTGACTGTGGTGTTGGTTACGCAAGAGTATACATTTGTCAAAATGTCATCGGTTTACACACTTGAATTATGTGCATTTCACCGTAGGTAAATCTTACCTTGAATTAAAAAAGGATCGTTCTGGCTGCCGTGTGGAGAACGGACAGTAACAGAGCAAGAAGGAAAGTGCACAGAGCAGCTGGCAGGCCCTAATGGTATCCGGGAAACAGACGTCAGTGACTTGGATGGACATGGCAGAAGTGCACACGGAGACAGATACAGGATAACAGTCCCCCTAGCACATCTTCCGTGATGGTGGCAGCCTTCACATATCTTCTCTCCATCTTACACTCTGTCCCTCTGTATCATCCAATGTATCGTTGGCTCCATTACATCAATTCCATATCATTAGTGAATACTCACTCTAGGCCACCTAATCCTTTCCCTGCTGTCCATATGGTGGAATCCTGCCTACACTGTAAACCAGGCTCTCAACCGCTTATTAGTTGTGCCATCTTGGTCAAATAAGTAACTTTTGAGTCTTGGTACCTTTATTCTGCAAATGGGGATAACAATTATATCTACGCTGAAGGCTTACTATGAAGGCTTTGATGAAATACATGTCTCTATCCTTAGGTTAGATAGGACAATAATGGCAAAGTGCCTAGTCCATTGCCGGGCACATAGTGGGTATGAAGAAATGATACAGCCTCTCCTTCTTTCCTAGTCTTTCCAACTAGATGTGAGCTCCCCAAGGCAGGGGCATATCTCCTTCTACTCTCGTCTACGCAATGGCAGAGCAGATGACCACAGCAAGAGGTATGCTGCAGGTAGGTGCTTTCTTCTGGGCTACAGTAACGTGTAGTAAGATGCTTTGTGGAATGGGTTCTGGATGTAGATTTGCTCATCGGGGCAACACAGACAAAGCCTACGAGATTTTAGAAAACACTGGTCTGTCCTAATTAGAACACAACAAAAGTCAACATTTCAGATGAGACTCAGATCTTTGGGAGTTCAGTTGTGGTTGGGAAATTTTGAAAAAAAAAATGGCTCTAAATAAAAGCTAATGAAAAAGGCTTAAGAAAAAAGCTAATAAAGAATGTTGACTTAAGCAGTGCTTTATGAAGAAATATTATGATGTATTAAAAGAATAAGAACACAAAACAAAAAACCCAACCACATATGGATTGGATTCCCCTGAAAATATATCAAGTTTTAAAATGTAAGGAAATGGTGCTCAGAAAAATGTGGAGGTTTTGTTCAATTCAAAGCACAAATCATTTTCTAAGTTTATTAAAAAGATTTGTGTATTTGTGATAAGCCCAGAAGGCACACCCTATGTTTCAGTCAAGTGATGTCAGACTATCAGTCCTCAAGAATCAATTAATGCATCAAAATCAAACGTATGTGGACACAACGGAGATTTTCTATGGAAACGCTGGATTGGAGGGAGAGATGGAATGAGTCTAACTCATCAGATGGGCATCCACCTGAGGAAAGGAGACATATGGTGTGCAGTTAAAGACAGAGAATTAAGCAAACATACACTTACCTCTACTCTCTCCAGAAACACCACTAATTGACAACAAAAAGATGTTTTATGGTATAATCCTCAAGGACAAAGAAAACAGGAGAGAATATTTTGAAATCTGGATAAGGAGTTAACCAATTCAGCAGATCCAAAAAACATAGTCCTAAGTCAACAGTAATGAAAACCAAAAATCACATTATTTCTAGAAGTGAGGACGAATGTACATTTTTAAAAAGAGGGACTGGTTTATAATCTGTTTAAGAACCTTCCAAGCTTTCAGATGCCCGTCTTCATTTTAGGTAGCCAGGTGACAGCCTCATCACCACTCCAACAGATCATTTAAAGAAAAAGAATCCTTCCAAAAAGGGTGAAACAGTCTCAAGATCACAAAGCATAGCTGAAGGCGACAGTATAAGAATGAAAACAGAAATATTGAGATTCTACAAAACGTTATGAAGTGAATTGTGTCCCCCTCAAATTTACATGTTGAAGCCCCGACCCCTGATGTGACTGTATTTAGAGACAGGGCCATAGGCAGGTAATTAAGAATAAATGAGGTCATAAGGTGGGGTCCTTAATCCAACAGGTCTGGTGTCCCCAAGAGAGGAAGAGGAAACACCGGAGTATCCACTTTCTCCATATACACAAGGAAGACTGGGTAAGGAGAAGAAGAAGGTGGTCTTCTGAAAGCCTAAGAGAGAGGCCTCACCATAAACCAGCCCTCCTGGTACCTTGACCTTGGATCTTCAGCTTCCACAACTGTAAGAAAAGTAATTTCTGCTGTGTAAGCCCCCCAGTCTGTGGTGTTTTCTTATGATAGCCTGAGCAGACTAGTGATACATATAGTGAACGAGAAACAGCCTGCTTCTCCCCCTAAGCTCACAGAATGCTGGTAGCTAGAAATATATCCTCCAGGCAGGAGACTGAGGACAATTTCTTTAAGTAATCAGATTAATGCAAGAGAAAAGTCCAAAAGATGCCAACAGTGACAATTCCTTATGAAAACAGCACAGGTAGATTTCTGCTACACTAAGTTCATAGTTTAAATAGCCCTACTTAAGCATCTACAACTTTCAAATCAGCTTTTTAGTTACCGCTACTTGTAAATATAAGCAGACAATCAAGAATCACCAGGAAATGTATAGAAATGATAATATGAAATACAGAAACCAAACCACATAGGGAACAAGGAGAAAACTTTCAGTGACTATAATATTTTCAGAGAAGATATTACATCTGTGAATCAAGAACAAGATGTTTTCTTAAAATGGAGTGCTTAGAAAATAATGAAAAAGAAGCTTTGGCAATTTTTTTAAAAATGATGGCAGAAAAAAAATGCAAAAAAAAATTTTTAAGACAAAGTTCAAGAAATGACAAAGAAGACAAAAAGACAGAAAAAAGGAGGAAAAATAAGAATATTGGGGAAAGAGTTCAGGGGGTCCAATATCTAAACAATACTTGTTCTGAGGAGGGGTTGGTGAGGTAGAACATAAAAAGGGGGGGATTACAAATAATAACCAGAATTGAAAGATATGAATTTCAAAACAAAGAAAATTCACTAAGCAATCTACACAATGAGTAAAAATATATCCACACCAAGGAGCTGCATAGTGAAATTTCTAAACAAGAAGAACAAAAGAAAGTGCCTGGAGAAGGGAGGGAGAGAAAGATTGATTTCATATAATGGTCTTCTTAGCAACAATGGACACTTGTAGATAGTGGCATTAAGACCATCAAAGTTCTTAGAGAAAATTATTTCTAACCTAGAATTCTATACTTAGCCAAACCATCAATTAAGTATGAGGAGAGAATAAAGGCATGTTCAGACGTTTAAGGTCACACCAAAATGACTGTTCACTTCTTTGTAGGTAAATGGGGAAAAAATGTGCTCCACCAAAATGAGGAAAAGAGGAGGATCCAGGATCCAGGAAACAGAAGATCCAACAGAAAAGAACACTAGCGGGATCACCAAGATCAGAATGAAGAAACCCCAAACAAAAGCTGCAGAGAGATCTAGAAAGCTCCCGACCCAGCTGAGAAGGTTCTGGGAGATCTTTCCTCAAGAAAAGGAAATTAATAGAACGGGCATTGTGAAAACAACTTTGAGACTAATTTTATTCAACTGGAGGACAGTATGCTGTTGAATTAGTGACGGATAATAAAACACTGGACAGAGAAGAAAAAAAGATAATCAACTCCAGAGAGGAAATGTTCATCAAGAAAGTACGAGGCAGCACAGTTCAGCCATGAATTGTGTTTTCAGGGTCAAAATATTTTTTTTTTTAAAGATCTTCTTTTTTAAATTTTTTTTTTCAACGTTTATTTATTTTTGGGACAGAGAGAGACAGAGCATGAACGGGGGAGGGGCAGAGAGAGAGGGAGGCACAGAATCGGAAACAGGCTCCAGGCTCTGAGCCATCAGCCCAGAGCCCGACGCGGGGCTCGAACTCAGGGACTGCGAGATCGTGACCTGGCTGAAGTCGGACGCTTAACCGACTGCGCCACCCAGGCGCCCCGGGGGTCAAAATATTTTAATCACTGAATACTGATCTAATAAAATTATGCTACAGCTATTTTGTAATGATAGGAGATAAGACGTGGGTAGTGATGAAAAAGAATAGAATCCTCATCTTCCATAATGAGAAGTCAATAGACAATCCCAAAACTGAAAAATCCCAGGAGCATAAATATAAACACACTATTTACAAATATAGAGGTAAATATCAAAAGAATCAGCTAAATTATGAGAGGTAGTTGCCTCTGGGAAGTAGAAAAGGCAGGAGAAGGAAAAGTTCAGGATGGGTGTGTGTGTGCATACGCTTGCAACAAGCCTTCTTTCTAGAACTACTTGACTCCCTAAACTACGGGTGAATGCAACATTTATTTTAAAATTAAATTTAAGGGGCACCTGGGTGGCTCAGCTGCTTGAAGATCAGACACTTGATTTCAGCTCAGGTCAGGATCTCAGTTTGTGGGACTGAGCCCTGTGTTGGGCTCTGCACTGACAGCATGGGGCCTGCTTGGGATTCTCTCTCCCACTCCCTCTGCCCCTCCCCCACTGGCACCCTCATGCATGTGCATTCTCTCTCTCAAAACAAATGAATATTTCTTTAAAATAAACTTAAAACAAAAACGAATAAAAGATTCTAAATGGAAAAAAAGGAGGAGGAGGAGGAAGAAAAAGATAGGGGTGTTGTGACTCCTGAAGGGTCATTATAGAGACCACCTGTGGGCTGTGCCTGCCGCTTCTTCCAAAGGCCCCCACCTGTCTGACTCCTTCATGATAGGAGCTACCAAGGATCCAGGGACAGAGAGAGCAGAGATTATGCCCCAAATTCTACACACATAAAAGCTGCCCTGATGGCCTTCTCAGGAAATGCACAGGCTTGCTAACTCAATAGAGGATCACTTGAGTCATAGCCACCCAGGACCACCTGCCTGTGTACTCTCCTGAAGAACATCTGCAAATCAGCACACGGTAAGGTTGGCTCCAAGGGTGCCCTAAGAATCCCAGGACGTGCCCTGTGGGCTTCAGTATTCTGTTTCTACAGAGGAGACAAGGACACGGGACTGGACTACCAATTCTTAAAGCACTTGGGCAGGAAAGGGCTCCCAGCCCACCTAAAGTTGATCTAATCTCCAAGCTTTCAGTTCACTTTAATCAAAGCAAAGCAGGACCCTGGTTTATGCTTGAACCATTTACAAGGGTGACTATGCTGGAAAGCAACTTCATGGACAGTTAGGAGGATTTCAAAGGAAAACATTTTATCAGTCCCAACACACACACACATACACACACACACACACACACACACAACTTGAAACAAGGTTTAATCTTTTAACTACAGATGTTTTAACTACAAATGAGAAGCTTCAATGGTTTTTTTCTCTTTAAAACTATAAAAGTAACTCATGCAAATAATTTAAAAATTCTGACAGTATGAAAAGGTACGTGAGGGGTGCCTGGGTGGCTCCGTGACTTAAGTGTCTGGCTCTTGATTTCAGCTCAGGTCATGACGTTGAGTTTCACAGGATAGAGCCCCATGTAGGTCTCTCTGCTGGGGATGGAGCCTGGTTGAGAGTCTCTCCCTCTCTTGCACATGCCCTCGCGCACGCGCTCTCTCTCTTAAAATAAATAAATAAACATAAAAAAAGAAAAGGTAGGATAAACGGTCTCCCTCTCTTCTCAAGCTCCTAGGGACCTATATCTAAAGAAAATCAAGTCACTGTGAGAAGTTTGTTAGGCATTTCTTAGGGTATGCTTCCAAACACATAAACATATGTATTGCCACATACCTTTTATTTATTTTATCCAAATGAGAGCACTCTGTGCATATTGCTTGGAACTTTCCTTGTTCTGTTAACTTACTTAATGTGCCGCTTGGCGATGTATGATGATCTCCAAAATACAGAATAGGCCCTCTAAACAGCTGTGGGTATTCCATTACACAGATGTACCTTAACCAGTCTTTAATCGGGGGATGTTTCTAGCTCTGTTTTTTCTCTGGGATAAACAGGGATGTAACAAATGTCCTCAAATGCATACCACTGCATTTACTTATGGACATACCCATAAGATAAAATCTTGCATGTGGGATTGCTAAATCAGAGAAATGGTGCATTCTTTAAATATTTATTTTGAGAGAGAGAGAGAGAAAACAAGAAAGCAGCGGAGGGGCGGGGGGGGGGGAAGAATCCCAAGCAGGCCCTGTGCTGAGCATGGACTTAAACCCATGAACTGTGAGATCATGACCTGAGCTGAAACCAAGAGTCAGACGCTTAACCGACTGAGCCACCCAGGCGCCCTGAGGATGGTACATTTTTAACACCATTGCAAAACTTTCCTCCACAGGTCTTAACACTAGCTCCTACTCTCCACCACGTGGGACTATGCCTCTTGGCCACACCCTGTGCATCAAAAGATACCAGAAAATGTGCAAGCCTTCACCAGTCTGCAAAGTGAAAAATGCATCTGGCTGTGTTAATAGACATTTTAAAAAATATAGCTAAGGCTGGGATTCTTCCCATTTGCTTCAAAGCTGTACCTATTTTCTTTTCTGTGGGCTGCTTGCTCGAGTCTTCAACTATCTTTCCGTTCGGTTATCTGCGTTTTTTTCTGACCAATTGTTAAAGATTATTTAGAAAGTAAGGACCTCAGTTAACTTGGAACCAGAATTATGCACCTTATTTTTGTGAATACTACTTGATGTCAAATCCTGTAATAAACTAGAAGGAGAGCAGAGTCCTTCCAGGGTCTGCTCTGAGCACCTACAGGCAAGGAGAGGGCAAGAACGCCAATGGTCCTGACAGGTGGACATTCTGTAAGTACTGCTAGGGTGCTGAAGGCTGAGCACTTCTCATACACCATCTCATTTTTCATAACCTTTTGAGGAAGGTTTCGTTAGTACCCTCATTTTACAGACAAAGAATAGGTACAAAGAGGTCAAGTCCATTGTGTAGCGTCTCAGAGCAGGAAATGGCAGAGCTCAGATATAAACCCAGGCTCTCTGACCCCGGAGACCCAGGTGCTAACCACTCAGCCATATCATCTACTATTTGACTCCCAGTGCCTGCCACAGAGTAGGGACTAAGAATCAGGTTGGCCACTGCAGATCCCATGCATCTTGAGGCCACTCTGGAAATGCAAGCCACCAGTCTGGCATGTAGGCAGGAGGCTGACTGTCCTGTTTCCTGCAGGGTTCTCAGTGTCTAGAAAGGTCCCTGGCACAAAGTAGGTGCTAAGGAAGTGGTAGCTGAGTGAATTCAGAAATGAATGAATGTCTGCTGTCTTGACTATGAGCTCTTTGAGGTCAAAACCAAGGGCTGGCTCGTCCTCCCAGGGCCTTTCATGGGGAGGATGAACACCAATCAACAAATGACACAGGGGTGCCTGAGTGGCTCAGTTGGTTGAGCATCCAACTCTTCATTTCGGCTCAGGTCATGATCCTAGGGTCGTGGGATTAAGGCTCTGTGCTGAGCATGGGGCCTGCTTGACATTCTCTCTCTCTCTCTCTCTCTTTCCTTCTGCTGCTCTCCCCCACTTACATGCTCTTTCTCTTAAAAAGTGTGCAAGGCTCTCCACTGTCTGGGACTGTGTTCTCTACAAGCTTCAATTCTTAATCAGGTTGGAGCAACACTACCAGTCCCAGGAAATGTTCTCCGGCAGCATGGACATGACGTACTGGGAAAACCCATGTAAGAGAGAAGGTGGCCAGGAAGCCAGGCCAGAAAGACAAGGGTGGCCTACCCACTCCCAGGCCAAGAAGCCAGCCCCCTTCCTCTACCTTCGCCCCAACGTTGTGGCTACTCGTGTTTCTCAGCTGGGAAAGTAACAGCAGCCCACAGCCCAGTCACCCCACAGCTTACTGGGTACAGACCTAGCTTTCTATCTGCGTTAATTTTTCTGATCTTCAAAACAACCACACGCTGCATGTACTATCATTATCCCCAGGGATGAGGGAAGGCACAGAGAGGTCATGCTGTTCAAGGCCACAAAGAGCAGAGCCAGGATTTTAACTCCTAAAGACCACTAGGCTCTTCTGCCTAGGAGCAATGCTCTCCCTGACTTGGGGCTACCCTCCAACTCCAGCTCATCCTACCAGACCCAGCTTCCTGCTCTCCACCCTAGGCAAGAGCTCCCAGCTCCCAGACCTCCTCCCTTACCTCTTGTGCCTCAGCTGGCTCCTCTGCCTTGCCTCCTGCTCCATTCTCCATGGCAGGAAGCGCCTGGCTTGTTATTTGGCTTCTTGGGGTGTGAGCAGGGACTTCCCACATGGCCCTGCCTTCCAAGGCTTCCTCCGTCCTGTTCCCAGCACTGTGCAGCAGGCACAGCCCTCCAGGCTAGGGGACAGCTATCCCCCAGAGGGCCCAGTGGGCACCTCCAAGTTCACCCTTACCTGTCACAAGCTTGGCTTCTGACAGACTGCACCCAGGAAGCCTCTTAAGCTGAGGGAACTGAAGTCAGGCCATAGGTGAGCTGGACCCTATCCCACGCCTGACTCTTCCCATCTATCTGAGGGCAGACGGCCAAAACAAGCATTTCTGCCAGTTCTATAACCTGCACTTAAGAGGCTCTGGAATCAGACATGGGTTCAAATACACTCTCTGTGACACTCGATGAATTATTCAAACTCTCCGAGTTGTAAAATAGGGATGATAATAATACCCATCTCACGTCACAGGGGTTCAGGGGAGGATTAGACTAGTTAACAAGACCCTTCCTATTTTCTGAACCCAGAAAAGCCCTGAGGAGCCCTTCATCCAAGAGTGCCTTCTGCCCCTGCCTGCCCCCCGCCCCCGCCCCATGCTCAGCCTCCTCCCCTCATCCCAAGCCCATGACCCCTCACAAGACATGTCCCAAGTTGTAGTCTCCAGCCAGGCTCATCTGTGGGAGCAAGATGATGACCCTGAATTCAAGGATGCACAAGCACCACCAGGGTCCAGGCCCCCACTGGTCCCAGCCCCAGATGGGTTCCCAGGCCTGGCAGGGCTTTGAGAAGAAGAGTCCTTGGAAGGAAGAGCAGCCATAAAAGGTGGAACAGGTCCTCACCCCAGGATCTTCCTCACCATCTGTCTTGGGGGTCATGAACAGGCCCTCGCCCATCAGGAGGGATACCAGCTCCTTCCTCCCCAGCCACCTGGGCATCCCTCACCCACCCTTTTTGTCCCTCCTCCTCAGCTGGCCATTCACTCTTCGGGGCTTGCTCTTAATTAGCCTAACAAAACTCAGTCACCAGAGGAAGTCCTTGAAGTTGAGGATTTCAACAAAGCTAAACCACTAAATCCTGTGGCCGCCAGCCTGTCTTCACAGCTTCTCCGGCTCTGGCAGAAATCACACTCCCATGCAGAAACCACAGCCCTGGCGGCTTCAGTGTCCAACTCCCCTCCCTCTTACTTCCCCCCATCTTGGGCCACCTTATCAAGGCAGGCCCGGCCCATCCTTTATCTGCCTGCCATCTCTAAGTGCTTCCATCCCCTGACAGGCCCCATAAAAGCTGGTGAAATACAAGGCTGCCCCACTTTTGACATGGCTCACTTCAAAGGCCATGAATGAGCTGGGGCCACTCTGGAGGCCTCAATGAGCTAAAGGAAAAGCTGGGTGCTCCTGGGATGACCCTGCTGGCCTGGGGACCATTCTGAGAGCCCAGCATCTGTCGTTAAATACCCAGAATTGGTTAGGGCACAGACTCTGGAGGGAAGTGGCCCCAGTTCAAGTCCCAGCTTGGCCACTTGATAACTGGGCACATTGCTTGCCTTGTTGTTCTCAGCATCTCCCCTGACAAAAGGGGATAATGGC
This sequence comes from Puma concolor, assembly GCF_028749965.1. NCBI lineage: Eukaryota > Metazoa > Chordata > Mammalia > Carnivora > Felidae > Puma > Puma concolor. The sequence continues at coordinate 128,903,185 of NC_141667.1, forward strand.
ATTTGCCGGCCTGTCTAATCCCATGAATGTTCCTGGGACAGGTTTGACAAGGTGAAGAGGGTCCCCTTCCATAGGGAGATGGCTGCTTCTTGGGGGCCCTGAGAGCCATCCTAATAGGACCCTGGGTAGCAGTGACAACTGAACTTGGCAGGTGGCCCTGGGGAAAAAGGAGTATAAAAAGGACCCAGGCCACATGGCATCCGCAAGGTCAATTCCCCCCTCTACCTACCTCAGACCCATCAGAGCTCAGGGCTCCAATGCCCTCATCCTGTAGTGACAAAAACCTGTCTCCCCAGGCAGTGGGGAGTTAGTGTTTAACGGGGACTGAGCATCAGTTGGGGCAGAGGCAGAACTCTGGAGATGGATGGTGGTCAAGGTTGAACAATAGTGTAAATTTACCTAATACCACTGAACTGTATACCTGCAAATGTTTAAATTGTATGTTATGACTAGTTTACCACAATTTTTTTTTTTTTTTTTAAGTTTGGCCCTTAGGTAAAAAGAGACAATCAAAGAATGGAAACAATGTGCTTCCTGGCTCTTCCAAAGGCTCAAACTAAAACTGAAGATTCTTACCTGCTGATAATGGAAAAGAAGCCCACCCCAAGGAGCAGCCCCTCCTGTTAGTCCCAAATCCACACCGTGTCCCCATCAGCCCCACCCGGAGGCTGCCCACACTGGGCACAGGCCGGAGGCGTCCAGGATGCACACTGCGTCATGCCCCCGGATCCAGCTCCAATGGCTCATGCCCGCAAACAGTGGCTGCTCAGGACCCCTGCTCCAAATCCTCAGAACAAAGAAAGAAGTGCCGAAAGGGGAAGAGGAAAAGGGAATTAAGTCATCCTCAGCTTCTCCCCCTAGTTTCACTGAGAAGAATCAAGACGCGTTTTAGGCCCAGTGCCCAGAGACAAAATAGGAGATGAAAATATTTATTTGTTTCTAAGGCTCTTGCAATCCCAGGATGAAAAGCCCACCTTGGTTGTAACTTACTGCAGCTCGAGCCGCCTTTCAGGCAGGCCTCCCAACAGGCAGCCGCCCACTTGCTCAGGTCTCAGGGCAAGAAGTTCCACCACCCCAATGGGGAGAAAAAGTGGGATCCCTGTCCTAACAGAAACTGATTCTATTTAATGAAAATTATCCCTGATTGGCATCAGGGAACCATAAATAGCCCAGCCGCCCCAGTTGAATCACCAGAACTAGCACTGTGTCAGCATTTCTATATAAACCAGGGTTTGCTAGGGGATTAGCTCACAGCCATAAAAAATTTGCTCCAGGCTGAAACTTGGCCTAAAGAAAATCTCAGCCCCGGAGTAGATACTGAAAAGAAAGCCAGACAGACACCGCCCCCAAACCTCCCGAGGACAAGGGTGCCTCTGACCAGGACCTCTTACACCCGGGCTCTGTTGTCACCAGCACGTAAGAAACCTGGTGATTTAGGGCACCGCTTGGGGTTGCCATAATTCAAAATTTGGTGGTTTTTTTTTTTTTTTCCAAGCCAAAAGAAGTGATGTTTGCTGCTTTGAGAGCTTTGCATAGGACTGAGGTTGAGAGTAAGTGATCCAAACCCACCCCTTTCTCTGCTGACAGCTAAATGTCAAGCCAAGAGAGATTTACCTGGTGCTCATGTGGATGCCTTGTATGTTATATGGACAATGGGTGCTGTCTTCTACCCCAAAGGTAAGGTTTTCAAAGTAAGGCCTGGGAACCTAATCTATCACAAGGGTAGGGTAACTCCATATATGACACAGGTGTAGTCAGTGGGAAAGGATATTTTGTTTCAGTTTTTTCCCCCTGTGGATACTCAGTCAGTCCAAAAGCAACTATTACATAAAACTAGATGCCTCTGCATGTCTATACATAGATGGCTTCCTGGAAAATTAATGCTCTAAATTAAAAAAAAAAAAAAAGTATAGGGGCACACGGGTGATTCAGTCGGTTAAGCGTCCGACTTCGCTTCAGGTCATGATCTCACGGTTCATGGATTTGAGTCCCGCATTGGGCTCTGTGCTGACCTCTCAGAGCCTGGAGCCTGCTTCGGATTCTGTGTCTCCCACTCTCTCTGCCCTTCCCCCACTCGCACTGTCTGTCTGTCTGTCTCTCCCTCTCTCTCCCTCCCTCTCAAAACTAATAAACATTAATTTTTTTTTTTTTTAAATAACAAATGTAACCCATCAGATTGACAAAATGAAAGCAAACTAGGCTAGAGCTGGGGAGGGTGTAGAGAAGCAGGAGCACTCATTCACTGCCAGAGTGTCTAGAAGCATCCAAGAAAATTTAAAATGCCCAAATCCTCACTTTTAGGAATTATGTCCAATAGGCCATACCTACAAGAATGTTTATTGTGGCATCGTTTGTTAGGGCAAAAAACTAAAACCAATCCCTCGGGTGAAGTACTGAGTAAATTGTGTTATGTGTGATAACACTAAAGATAAATGATGTAGGTAGTAGGGGAAATAGAATAAATGACAACTTACCAGAAAGAAGTCAGGATGGTTTTTTTTCATTATTAATTACCCACATATTATAATGCATCCTTTAACATCGTTCATTTTTATTACTGAGTCTACTTCTTTTTATTTTCCTTTTTCTTAATATTTTTTTAATATTTTATTAATATTTTTTTAAATGTTTATTTCATTTTTGAGAGAGACAGAGCATGAGTGGGGAGGGGCAGAGACAGAAGGAGACACAGAATTTGAAGCAGGCTCCAGGCCCTGAGCTGTCAGCACAGAGCCCAACGCATGGGCTTGAACCACAAACCGGGAGATCATGATCTGAGCTGAAGTCAGATGCTTAAGCTACCGAGCCACCCAGGCGCCCCAATTTCTTATTATTTTTAAAAGCTATTCATGCATGTCAGAAGGATGACTTTGCCTATGCCCCTTATTGATAAAGGAGCCTTTTTTTAAAAAGCAAATTGACTAATGCCATACCACGATGGGGTGCTTCATTGAAAAGCAATGTGAAGATGTTTAGTATGAGCCACATTCCACTTCATAAATAAGGAGGAAAAAGTAAAATCCCAATACACGTGTATGCATTTTAACTGAAGTTTGTGTGTGGAAAGAGATGCACATGTAGTGAACACGCTGTATTGTGAACACGGGTATCCCCCAGGCAATGAGACTGGAAGGAAAGACCCACGAACTATATTAACTTTTTCTGTATATACTCTATATTGTTTGGCTTTTTAGCATCAACATGTTAGTTTCACAGTATTTTTAGGCAGGAATGTTTTACTCATTCCAAAAAACAAAGTCCAGTGGGAAGGGAGAGGAGGTAGCTAAGCCTTCACATGGGGAGGGCACTACTTAATCGCAGCGACACTGCCCCCGCACTCAAGGAGCTCACAGAGCTCTTGGAAACACAAAGCCCTTAGGAAACCATTGAAAATCCACACGGATTCAGAGGCAGGATCTGGGCATTCTGGGGGGGCTTCATGGCGGAGGCTCCCCTGGCTTTGAGACCGCAAGGACTTGGATGAACGGAGGATTAGGGGAATACAAGCTTGGAGCAGCCCGAACAAAAGGGCCCTGGCTGTGAACGAGCCGGATAACGGCAGGCCGGGGTCCAGGAAAGGGCCTGGCACACTGCGGTGCCCAGCAACGCTCCCTGAACTCCGCCGGCCTCGGTGGCACAGGTAAACGAGAGTCTCTGCGCGTGGGTCCGCACCCTGCCGCCACAAAGAAGCAGTTTCGGTTTCCCTTCACTGCATCGGTTCTCTGGCGAATGATTCACAGCCAGACAGCTCTCAGCCCCAGTGCTGAGCCAAAGGCAGGCCCTCCAAAGGACGGGCGCCTCCCCCAGGGACCGCAGGCCTGTGAGGATCACCTCTGGGGTCACAGAGCTGTGTCCACCCCCGGCCCAGTCCAACTCGCTCCCACAGCACACCCCCCCACCCCCCAACCCCCCCACCTCAGGCCGACCCGCCCCACTCAGAAGCTCCCAGACAGCTGCCATCTTGCCGGCTGGTATCTAAGCTGCTGAGGCCAACAACCAGACCTGACAGGTTCATGCTTCCCTGCAAGGTGCCACGCCAGAGAGGAGCTCAGGCCGTGAGTGAAGGATCAGAGTCGGTTCAAGGAATTGGTCTTTGCTGCAGAAGCCTCTGCCTTCCTGCCGTAGTGTCTGGCAGAGCGATAATACCACCAAGGGGCTGGGAGCTAAGAGTTGGTTGGGATCTGGGGCTTGGAACACAAATCGACAATGTTTAGTTTTGAGAGACCAAAAGAAAACAGTGGCTCCTAACAATATTCTTAAGGGAGTATTTGAATACAAGAGGACAGTTTGGGGATTATTTTCCGTGGGGGAAGGAGGAAAAAGGCTCGTCTGCGAATTATTTTCATTAGAGGTATAAGCAGCTTGGTCTACTTCCCATGATTTGTAAAGGAGGAATCAAGATAAGGAGGGTAGGTTTCCCACAGGCACGTCCTTAGTCAAAAACAGTGACACTTTTTATTTCAAATCCTGGAATGTCTGGCTGAGGCTTCTGCCTCAGGAACACTGCTCAGGAATAGCAAAGCCGGCTCTGAGGAGAGATGTGTCCCTTCCTGCCAGCCAGCCCCTTCTCTCAGATGCTTCGCCCCAACCTGGATGACATGGACCTGCTAGGTGCACATCCTGGGAATGCTCAGGAGAATTATGTCCCCCGCCCATTTCCAGTCGGCCCCTGGAGGTGTTCACTTGGTCCGGCTCGGCCTATACTGATTCACGGTCCTGAGGGGGGAGACAGTACCTTCCAGACAGACAACTGAGTGCTCTTCCAACATAACTCCTCATTAATTCTATCCAGCTCGACACTCAGCCATGGAGCATAACTACGGAGCATCCATAGCTAGGTGCAAGGCCTTAGGCACCAGGGCAGGTATGACTCCTGACCTCACGGCCTCAGAGCTGGCAGCAAACCCCCCGCCCCGCCCCCAGTCTACGACTTGGAGCTTCCCTTCCAGAACCTATAGGAATGATGACACCTTCCTCCTTCTGGGGCAATCACTGCTACTCCTAAAATCCAAAGAGAGGCTGGCCCCCTACCTTAGTTTAAAAATCTTTCATTTTAAAAACCTTCGCTTTCTGCTCAAAGGAAACGAGGTTTCTTCATGCATTCGTGCATCAAATATTTGGTGAGTGCTTCGTATGAGGCAGGCTGTGGTCTACTTGGTGAGTACAGAGCGGTGAATAAAATAGACAAAAATCTCTACCCTCGGAGGTCTTAAATTTTAGGAGGGGAAGCAGAAGAAAAACTAACCAACTCAAGGGCAGGGCGTGCCAGGAGGGGAAGGGGATATGTTAAACAGGATGGTCAGCGAGGTTCCTTCGCAGCCCTGCCCGCTCTTGGCCTTTATCTTCTTGCTGAGATGGTGTTATTATGGTTCCCAAATGGCTGAGCTTCGAGTGAAGAGTTCATCTGTAATGGGATTATCTCTGGCCCTGTTTGCTTTCATTACACTCCGACTCTCCGAGCATGAGAATCTAACCTTACCAAAAGCGTATTTTGGTAATCTGATATAAACTAAATTTAAACTTTGACCTCCAACAATAAAAACGCTACTTTCTCCTTCTGAAGACCTGAAATTCAGATTAAGGGCCTGCCAGCTTCACTTTCCGGGTTTCTCACTAACTTCTAATTAGATTCTAAGCATTCCTCAGAGGGGGCTGAGCGCAGGGTCCCCCCCCCCCACCCCCAGCCCACGGCAGACACCAGCCCACTGGCCTGGTTTCCCCTCGTTCCCGTCCGAGATGAGAGGTCTCTCCTAGCTCCCCACACCCTTCCTCCAGCTTCCATTTCCTGGTATCATGGCAGAATACCAAGTGAGTGCTAAAAATTCACAATGAGATTGCTGCCTTAAGCCACATCACAAATGTGTTCTGATTCCCGTTTTGCACGAACTGCTTTAATCCTGGTATGAGTAAAGGTTAAGTACAAGCTTACTCAAATGTGCCCCCACGTCGCGTTCTAATTCCTATAGGTTATCTTATTTGGAAATTAAGGCGAGCAAAATCCACAAGGCAGGGGTGGGGGTGTCTGCAGCCGGGGCTGCTCCTTGTCTCTCAGACCTCGGTGACCTCACTTGCCACCAGTTTGTCAACCATTTCCCATTTCTCAGAGCTTGGATGTTGGATAAATTTGTATGCTGGGCAGGTTTGCAAGACACAAAATTAAAACCTGGTTTTTTACTTTTTGGGTTTTGTTTTCTGTTTTTTGTTTTTTTAAAGAGAGACCTGAAGCAAGTTTCACAGTCTCCAGCAGAAAAAGCAACTAAACATTCAAATTCAGGGATGTCCCACATTAATAACTGTTCACCAAGGAAGCATTTCCTGTTTATACGTGGAGCTAATGAGAATCCATCACCCCTGTCAAATATACTGAACACCAAATTCAAATGTCAAACCAAATGTAAGAGGTCACACATTTCCTTTGCTAACTAAAAGTGTAATTCATAAATATTATTGCTACCAAACTCTCCATCTACAACATTTGTTTAGAAATATGCACATGTAATATAAATTGTGATTAAGTTAAATGGGTATATTATTTCCTGTTTTAAGGGCTAACAGCAGCATGAATTATGCTTGACTGCAAAGAAGGCTCAAGTCACAAGCAGTTCTGCCTGACTACAGCCCCACGTTTTACACCCCCAGATTGGTTTTTGCACGTTCATTCATAAATACTTTACATTAAGCAGCCTTGCTGATAACTTTCACTTCTGCTGCCTTATAAAACAGCTCTTACTATTGAAAAGGTCAGCTAAATGGACATAAACTTTGGGCCTAAATACATTTAAAAATAAAAGTGGAAAAACAAAAAAGATTTACGAAGCCAGGGTCTTCATGTACCTCTGTAAGCATAATACCAGAATCCAAATCAAACTGAAACTTCACATCTGTGGCATGATTTAGGGAGATGGGAAATGTTACCAGAGGAAGCAACAACCCAGATTTTCAACTTCCCACAATTCACGTTAGGGAGCAGAGAAACCAGTGGGGAAACCACCTTTCCTTCCATTTGCGTCCACAGATGAATTCAGCTAACGTCCCTAGTTTTAAAAATACATAAATTAGTATTTCTATTATTTCAGAAAAACAAAATGTATTTTAGCAGGGGAAACAAGGGGAGCCGAACAAATAGAAATAGCCTCTCACCTAAGAACCAGACAAGGATGTCAATCAAGTGCTCGCACTCAAAGAAAAGGAGGAAAAAAAGCAAAGACCAGACTCAAAGCTGACCCTTACCAGTCATGCTCTGTCAGTTCAGGAAAGGAATACAGTTTGACTCCGTAGTCAATGAAAACTATGACCGATAACAACAACCTAGGGGGAAAAAAAAAGGCGAGTGAGCAAATAAACCCTCCCTTCCCCAGCCTGGGTTGAGGGGTTTTTTTCCCCCACAGGGAGAAGGGAGGGCTTAGCTCCAAATCTTCGCAGAGCCCCACTTCCATATCAGCAAAGCTGCTGGTCCTCATTCCCATGGGAACCAGGTCCCCCTGGCCACCCTGGTCTAAAGCATGTGGAGGAGAAGAGGAGGGACAGAGGCTCCTTAGAGGAGCTCTGAGTCATCCCTGTTTTCGAAACTCTTCCCAAGGAGAGCCAGCCTGACGCCATTGGGCCAGACAGTTTTGCAACAAAACCAAGTCTTTGATGTCACGGACAGGGAGAGGGGGATAAACAGGGTTCCTCCAAAAGATAACCAAGATGACTCCCTAGCTTTTGAAATGTGGTGAAGAGAATTTCCTAAACTCCAGATTCAGAAACAGGTGATTAACAGATACCACTGAAGCTCCTATCAGCGGACGCTGTGCTTTCACCAAAAGGCAGGCAGGGGCCGCCTCTTCCCTGCCTCCTTGCCTCCCCCCGAAGTTTATGCTGAACGGTTAGATCTGGGTTTGATAATGACAGTATGTAGCTCTCGTTAAATATATGTTTTTTAGGCTTATTTATTTACTTTGCGAAAGTGAGCAAGAAAGTGAGCGTGGGGGAGGGGCAGAGAGAGGGAATCCCAAGCAGGCTCTGCACTCAGCACAGAGCCCTCTGTAGGACTCAGTCCCACAAACTGTAAGATCATGACCTGAGCGGAAATCAAAAGTCAACGCTTAACCAACTGAGCCACCCGGGCACCCCATTAAATATTTTAAATCAGGTTTCTGATAGTCCTTATCAGAGCATTTCCCCACCATAATGTAATGGTTATATCAATGGGTTGTTTTAAATATCGTTCCTTCAAATCTGTTAACTATAATTTAAAGTTCAACGTAAGAAAATGATTTTTTAGCCCACGTTTTGAAAACTGGGGTATAATTTACAAAAAGTGAAATGCTTAGGTCTTAAGCGTTCTTTTCAATCAGTTTTGATGAATATATATAAAGACAGAACATTTCTCTCACCCCAAAATTTCCCCACACCTCTTCTCAATTTTCCACCCCCAGAATCCACCACTAATTTGATTCCTATCGCCATAAGTTAGCTTTTCCTATTCTAGAGTTTCTCATAAATGCACCACAACATAGCATGCACATTTTTGTACCTTCATTCACTCATCATATTTTTGACATTCATCCATGATATTGCCCATGTTAGCGCAGTCCATTCCCTTCTGTGGCTCAGTTTTCTGTTATGCGACTACACCTCTGTGTGTTTTTCCATTCAGTCTTCACTGATGGACACCAGGGCTGTTTTCCAGTTTCAGAATTTTATGAATAAGGCTGCTATGAACATTCTTTTTTTTTTTTTTTTAATTTTTTTTCAACGTTTTTTATTTATTTTTGGGACAGAGAGAGACAGAGCATGAACGGGGGAGGGGCAGAGAGAGAGGGAGACACAGAATCGGAAACAGGCTCCAGGCTCTGAGCCATCAGCCCAGAGCCCGACGCGGGGCTCGAACTCGCAGACCGTGAGATCGTGACCTGGCTGAAGTCGGACACCTAACCGACTGCGCCACCCGGGCGCCCCGAACATTCTTTTTTTTAAAAGTGTATTTATTTTGAGAAAGACAGAGACAGCACAAGTGGGGGATGTGCAGAGAGAGTGAGAGAGAGAATCCCAAGCAGGCTCCACACTGTCAGCAAAGACCCCAATGCAGGGCTCGATCTCATAAAACCGTGAGATCATGACCTGAGCTGAAATCAAGAGCTGAACACTTAACCAACAGAGCCACCCAGATGTCTGTGAACATTTTGATACAAGAACTTATACGAAAATACATTTTCGTTTCTCCCAGGTAAACACCTAAGAGTGGTATTGGGGAGTCATAGGGTAAATGTATTTTTAGCTTTTTAAGGAAGTGCCAGTTTTCCAAAGTGCTTATACCATTTCACAGACTTACCAGCATTGCCCAAGAGTTCCAGGACCTCCACACCCCTCCCACACTTCACTCGGTCACCTGTTTTCACTTTAACCCTTCTGGTGGGTAACTCCAGTGGATAACTCACTGTGCTTTTAATTTGCATTTCCCTGATGCCTAATGATGTCAAATGTTTTTCATGTGTTACTGGGTATTTGTGTATCTTCTTTAAGGAAAAGTTTCTATTCAAATTGTTTTTGCTCATTTCTAATTGGATTGTTTTAGTATTACTGACTTGTAGGAGTTTTTGTGTATTCTGGCTCCAACTCTTTTGTCAGACTTACAGGTTACCGGTAAGTTAACATATGTGTTAACCTATTCATTTTCTTAACGTGTCTTTTGATAAGCACAGATTTTTAATTTTCATATAATCCATTTATCGAGTTTTGTTTTTATGGACCACCCTTTCTGTGACCTCTCCAAGGAATCTTTCCCTGTGTAGCCCAAGGTTGCAAAAATATTCTAAGTTTTTTCTAGTAATTTTATTGCTTTAGCTTTTACGTTTAGGTCAATGACCCATATTGAATCAATTTTTATATATACTTAGAGGTAGAAGCCAAGATTCTTTTTTTTTCTACTGGATATCCAATTGTTTCCATACCGTTTAGTGGAGAGATTTTCTTTCCTGATTGAATTTCCTTGACATTCTTGGACCAAAATTCACTGGACCATCTATCTGAGGATCTATATATAGACTCTATACTGATCCATTTCTCTATTTGTCCATCCTTTCATCACTACCACACTGTCTTGATTACTGTAGCTATAGGAGTCCGTCTTGTCATAAGGTAAGATAAGTATTCCAAATTTACTCTATTTTTCCAATATTGTTTTAGTTACTCTAGGCCCCTTGGTTTCCATATCAATTTTAAGACCATTTTTTCAAAGATAAAGTCTGCCAGTCTTTCAGTTGAAACTGATCAATTTGGGAAAGCTGACATTTTAATAATATCGAGACTTCCAACCTATAACATGGTTCGTCTCTTCATTATTTAGCTATTCTTAAATTTGTCAGAAAAATTTTATACTTTCTATCTTAAGCATGCTTCATTAAATTTAGCCCTAAGTATTTAATTTTTTATGCTGTAATAAGTAGTATTTTAAAATTGTCATCGTTGGGGTACCTGCATGACTCAGTCAGTTAAGCCTCTGACTCTTGATTTTTGGCTCAGATCATGATCTCACAGTTTCTGAGTTCAAGCCCCGCATCGGGCTCCGTGCTGACAGTGCAGAGCCTGCTTGAGATTCTCTCCCTCCCTCTCTCTGCTCCTAACCCACTTGCACTATCTCTCTCTCAAAATAAATAAACTTAAAAAAATTTTTAATGTGTCATCGTTAATTGTTCATTGCCAGGATACGGAATCATAACTTTGTTATATCCTCCAACATCACACAATAAATTATTAGTTGTATTCTTTTTTAATATCTCTTAAGAGTTTTTTGTACTAAATCATGTCACATAATTGGTTATATTTCTATACACCAATAATGAAGCAGCAGAAAGAGGAATCAAGGAATTGATCCCATTCACAATTGCACCAAAACTCCTAAAATACCTATGAATAAACTTAACCAAAGAGATGAAAAATCTATAGACTGAAAATTATAGAAAGCTCATGAAAGAAATTGAAGATGATACATACCAAAAAATGGAAAACCATGTCATGCTCATGGATTAGAATAACAAATAAAATGTCAATACTACCCAAAGCAATCTACATCTTCAATGAAATCCCTATCAAAATAACACCAGCATTCTTCACAGAGCTAGAACAAACAATCCTAAAATTTGTATGGAATCAGAAAAGACCCTAAACAGCCAAAGCAATCCTGAAAAAGAAAACCAAAGCTGGAGACATCACAATTCCAGACTTCAAGCTATACTATAAAGCTGTAATCATCAAGACAGTATGATACTGGCACAAAAACAGACACTCCGATCAGTGGAACAGAATAGTGAATGCAGAAATCAACTCACAAATCTATGGCCAACTCATCTTTGACAAAGCAGGAAAGAATATCCAATGGAAAAAAGACAGTCACTTCAGCAAACTGTTGGGAAAACTGGACAGCGACATGCAGAAGAATGAGCTTGGACAACTTTCTTACACCATACACAAAAATAAACTCAAAATGGATGAAAGACCTAAACCTAAGAGAGGAAGCCATCAAAATCCTAGAGGAGAAAACAGGCAACAAACTCTTTGTCCTCAGTCGCAGCAACTTCTTATTTGACATGTCTCCGGAGGCAAGGGAAACAAAAGCAAAAATGAACTATTGAGACCTCAGCAAAATAAAAAGCTTCTGCAGAGCGAAGGAATCAATCAGCAAAACTAAAAGGCAACCGATAGCATGGGAGAAGATATTGCAAATGACATATCAGATAAAGGGTTAGTATCCAAAATCTATAAAGAACTTATCAAACTCAACACCCCAAAAACAAATAATCCAGCGAAGAAATGGGCAAAAGACATGAATAGACACTTCTCCAAAGAAGACATCCAGATGGCCAACCGAAACATGAAAAAATGCTCAACATCACTCATCATCAGGGAAATACAAATCAAAACTATGATGAGATACCACCCCACACCTATCAGAATGGCTAAAATGAATAACTCAGGCAATGACACATGTGGGCGAGGATTTGGAGAAAGGGGAACCCTTTTGCACTGTTGATGGGAATGCAAACTGGTGCAGCCACTTTGGAAAATAGTATGGAGGTTCCTCAAAAAATTAAAAATAGAGCTACCCTACAACGCAGCAATTGTACTAATAGGTATTCATCCAAAGGATACAAAAATGTGTCTCTGATTTGAAGGGACATATCACCCCAATGTTTATAGCAGCACTATCAACAGTGGTCGAAGTATGGAAAGAGCCCAAATGTCTATTGATGGATGAATGGATAAAGAAGATGTGTCTTATGGAATATTACTCAGCGATCAAAAAGAATGAAATCTGGCCATCTGCAACAATGTGGATGGAACTCGAGTGTATTATGCTAAGTGAAATAAGTCAGAGAAAGACAAATATATGATTTCATTCATATATGTAGTTTAAGATACAAAACAGATGAACACGGGGGAAAGGAAGCAAAAAAATATAAAAACAGAGAGGGAGACAAACCATAAGAGACTCTGAAACACAGAGAACAAACTGAGGCTTGCTGGCAGGGTGTTTGGTGGGGGGAAGGGCTAAAGGGACAAAGGGCATTAAGGAGGACAATGGTTAGGATGAGCACTGGATGTTATATGTAAGTGATGAATCACTAAAATCTATTCCTGAATATGAATATATATACATATACATATGTATATGTGTATGTGTGTGTGTATGTATATATATATGTATACGTATGTGTGTGTATTTATACATATATATGTATGTGTGTGTGTGTGTGTATATATATATATACACACACACATTCCAGAAAAGAAAAACAAAATCATGTCACATATAAGCAAAGACAACTTTACTTCTCCTTTTCCAATCTATATACTCTTCATTTCATTTTGTAATATTATTGCCTTACCTAAGACTTCTAGTAAAAAGCCGAATTAAAGTTTTGAGAGTGACCTCCTGTTTTGTCTTTAGTCTCTGGAGGAAAGCATTTAGTCACCAATAAGCATGTTAGCTATAGATTTCCAGTAGTAGATGATACCTGTGAGGTTGAGAAAGCTCCCGTCTGTTGCTGGTTTACTGAGTTTTTATCATGAATAGATGCTGAATAGGTGAATAGATGTTTTTTCTTCATCTATAGAAATATATTTCTTCCCTTAATTTTATCAGTGAATACAGATTGACAAATTATACTGACTGGTTTTTAGATATTATATCATTCCTAGAATAAACTCTACCCTCTTCTATGTATTATTGATTTTATTTGCTAATGTTTTCTTAAGGGTTTTATACCCATGTTAATGAGGAATTTTGATCTGTAATTTTTTCTTATAATATCCTCACCTGGTTTTGGTATCAAAGTAATGCTGGATCTATAAAAAGTAGAGAAGTGTTCCATAATACTCTATTTTCTGAAAAAGTTTGTGTAGAATAGGTATTATCTTTTTCCTTAAATATGCAAAAGGATTCACCAGAAAAACTCTCTGGGCCTGTAGTTTTGTACGTGGGAAACTGTTCAATAACAAACTCAATTTCTTTCATGAATATAGGTTTAAATTTTTCTATTTCTTCTTCTTTTGGTTTTTTAAGTTATGTTTTTCATGTCATTTGTCCCTTTCATCCGAGGCACTGAATTTACTGGCATAAAGTTGTTTGTAACATCACTTCATTATCCTTTTCATATCTTTAATGATGTCCTCTCTCTTATTCCTATTATTAGTAATTTGTGTCTTCTTTTTCCTTTTTATAATTATTTACTGTGGTTAAAAAAATAGATAAAATTTACCTTCATAACTATTTCTAAGTCTATAGTTCAATAGTGTTAAGTGTATTCATATCATAAAAAGCTTCTGTACAGTAAAGGAAACAATCAAAAAAACTAAAAAGACAAAATGGAAGAGGATATTTGCAAATTACATATCTGATAAAAGGTTAGTATCCAAAATCTACAAAAAATTGATCAACCTCAACACCCAAAAACCAAATAATCCCGTTAAGAAATGGGCAGAAGACATGAATAGGTATTTTTCCCAATAAAATATCCAGATGGCCAACAGACACATGAAAAGATGCTCCACATCACTCATCATCAAGGAAATACAAATCAAAATCACAATGATATACCACCTCACACTGTCAGAATAGCTAAAATAAACAACACAGGAAACAAAATGTTGGCAAGGATGTGGAGAAAGGGCAACCCTCTCTTACACTGTTGGTGGGAATGAAAAATGGTGCACCCACTCTGGAAAACGGTATGGAGGTTCCTCAAAAAGTTAAAAATAGAGCTACCCTATGACCCAGCAACTGCACTACTAGGTATTTACCCAAAGGATAAAAAAATACTGATTGGAAGGAGCACATGCACCCTGATGATATAGCAGCATTATCAATAATAGCCAAACTATGGAAAGAGCCCAAATGTCCATCAAATGATGAATGGATAAAGATGATGTGATATGTGTATATGTATGTATAGATGGATGGATGGATGTACACACACACACACACTGGAATATTACTCGGCCATCAAAAAGAAGTTGTAGAAGTAGGTGGGGATGGGCTAATTGGGTGATGGGCATTAAGGAGGGCACTTGTGTTCAGTACTGCGTGTTATGGTGTAAGTGATGAATCACTAAATTCTACTAATGAAACCAATATTACATTCTATACTAACTAGGACTTAAATAATAATTTTGAAAAAAAAAAAGTGTATTCACATCTTTGTGTAACCTATCTTCAGAACTTTTTATCTTGCATAACTAAAACTCTCTATCCATTAAACAATAACTTTTCCTAAGTGTTTATCAATTTTATTAATCATTTCAACAAGCCAACTTCAGTTTCTGCTGACATGCCCTATTCTTTGTTTTCTATTTGAATGATTTCCACTCTTACTGAGGTTTAATCAGCTCATCTCTTTTAGCTTTTTAAGATAGAAACAGGGGAACCTGGGTGGATCAGTTCGTTGAGCATCTGACTCTTGATTTTGACTCCGGTCATTATCACACAGTAATTGAGTCGGGCTCTGCACCAACAGCACAGAGCCTGCTACAAACAAAGATCACTGATTTTGTGCCTTTCCTATTTTCTGACATAAGCACGTGAAGCTTTACATGTCCCTTTAAGATTTGTGCACTCAAAATTTTTGTTGTGATCTTTTCATTATCTTTACATTTAAAATATATTTTTGGATGCCTGGGTGGCTCAGTCAGTTGAGCGTCCAGATTCAGCTCAGGTCATGATCTTGCGGTTTGGGAGTTCGGGACCCGCGTCAGGCTCTGTGCTGACAGCTCAAAGACTGGAGCCTGCTTCAAATTCTGTGTCTCCCTCTCTCTCTGCCCCTCCACTGCTCATACTCTGCCTCTATCTCTCAAAAATAAAAAAATGTTACCATAAATAAATAAATAAATAAATAAATAAATAAATAAATAAATAAATAAATAAATAAATAAAATATATTCTGGTTTATCTCATGATTTCTTTGGCTCATGGGTTATTTCGTTGTGTGTTGTTTAATTTTGCTTCTGTTGGGTAGAGTGTTTTCTAAATGTCAATTACATCAGGTCATTGGCAGTGTTGTTCAATCTTCCAGATACTCATTAATCTTTCAACCTGTTGATTACTGAGAGAAAGGCTTAAATTCTTCAGATAGGATTCAGCTTTAATTCTGTCAATTTTTGCTTCATGTATTTTGGAGTTTTGTTATTAGATACAAATATATTTTGACATCTTTTGGTTAATTAACCCTTAATGGCATTAGAAAATGCCCCTTTCATCTTTTTAATCATCTTGAAGCCTAGTCACTATGAATTTAGTATAGCACCACCTGCTTTCCTATGCATAGTGTTTACATGGTACCTTTTCCCAACTTGTTACTTTCAACCTGATCACGACTTTATGTTTATGTTGTACTTTCTATAAACCACATATGGCTCCATAAAGTCCATATACTTTAATCCAGTATGACAATCTCTGGGCCTTTTAATTGGGAAAGTTAATCCATTTACATTAAAATCAATTACTTATATATTTTTATTTTAAATATACCAAATTTGGGCTTGTTATTTTTCCTTTATGACCTCTTTTTCTGTTATTCCTATCCTGAATTTGGGGGATGAAACAAGTATTTTTCTATTTCATTTCAACTCCTCTATTAACATTTTAGGCATGCCTACTTATATTTTATTTTCAAGGCGTTTTCTGGAGATTAGAGGCTTATCTTTAATTCGTCACAGTTAACTTTCAAAAAACATTACTTCATGAACAATGTAAGAACTTAATGACAATATATTTCCGATTACAACCTTCCCACTGTGTTCCTGTTGCCACAGGTTTTAGCTCTAAAAGACTATAAATCCCCATGTTCCTGTTACTAGTTTTACTTTAAATGACCAATTATTTTTAGAGACTTAAAAGTACTTTTTAATGTTTATTTTTATTTATTTTGAGAGTGAACAAGTGGAGGAGGGGGACAGAGAGAGAGGGAGAGGGGGAGAGGGAGGGCGAGAGAGAGGGAGAGAGAGAGAGAGACTCAATCTATAGAACTCCTTTTAGCATTTTCTTCTCTCCTGGAAACATATTTGTTCAATCATGAAATGTCTATATTTCATCTTCATTTATGAAGTATATTTTCACAGGATATAGAATTCTAGATTGGCAAGAGTTTTTGCTTTCCCTTGCAACACTGTAAAGATGACATTAATGTTTTCTGATCTCTATTATTTCTGATGAGAAGTCAAATGTCATTCTTTTTTTTTCTTTTTCCTTAGAGACAAAGTGCAAGCAGAAGAGAAGGCAGAAGGGGTGGGGAGAGGAGGAGAGAGAGAAAAAGATAAAGAGAGAGAGCAACAGAGAATCCTAAGCAGGCTCCATGCCCAGCACAGAGCTTGATGTGGGGCTCGATCCCACAACTTTGGGATCACAACCTGAGCTGAAATCAAGAATTGGGTATTCAGCTGCTCTTAACATTGCTCTTCTAGGAGTGCTTGGGTGGTTCTGTCAGTTAAGTGTCTAACTCTTGATCTCAGCTGAGGTCTTGCTCTCTGGGTCATGAGTTCAAGTCCTGCACTGGGCTCCTCACTGGACATGGAGCCTAGTTAAAAAATTAAAAAAAAAGAAATTAAACATTTTTCTTCTATATGAGATTTTTCTTTTATGACTGCTTTCAATTTTCTCTGTCCTTTGCTTTTAGCAATGTGACTATGACCCTGCTTGAGGTTCTCTAGAAGTCTTGCAGCTGTGATTTTTTTTCATTAGTTTTGGAAAACGATTCTTATCTTTCCAAATACTTTCTCTGCCCTTTCTCTCTCAACTTTTCTAGGACTTCAATTCCACACAGATTAGACCTTTTGGCAGACTCCCATAGACCTCAGGTGCTCTGCTTCATGTTTTCTCTCTTTTATTCTCTTCTTGTTTCAATTTAGATCATTGCTATTGACCTGCCTTTAGGTTTACTGATACTTCCTTCTGTTGTTTCCAATCTCCTGATAAGTCCATCAACAGAATTTTGCAACCTATTTTTCATTTCTAGCTTTTCCATTTAGATCTTTCATTATAGGGGGCACCTGGATGGCTCAGTCGGTTGAGCTTCCAACTTCAGCTCAGGTCGTGATCTCACAGTTCCTGAGTTCAAGCCCCAAGTCTGCTCTGTCCTGACAGCTCAGAGCCTGGAGTTGCTTCGGATTCTGTGTCTCCCTCTCTCTCTGCCGCTCCCCACTTGCTCATTCTCTCTCTCTAAATAAACATTAAAAAATTTTTTTAAAAGATCTTTCTTTATAGCTTCCTCATCTCTGCTGAAATTCTCCATGTATGCACACATGTTGCCCACCTTTTCCACTAGATCTTTCAGCATATTTACCATAGTTATTGTACAGTTCCTGTCTGATAATTTGATTTGGGCCAACTCTAATCTTGTTCTACTAATTATTTTATCTCTTGACAAGCAGTCATATCATTGTTTGGGATGCGTGTGTCATAGTTTATACTGAATCCCACACATTGCGTGTAAAATATAGTACAGACTGAGGTAAATATTTCCCAAAATGGAGAACACCCTTCTTCTATCAGGCTGTTAAGGTGAGAAGTTGAGTTAGTGTTTAGTCTATAGTTGAGCTGATTTGGGATTTGGTTATTGCTTTAGTTATAGTCTGTGTACTACAGGCTTCAAATTTTCTTAGTGGGAGACTATCATATCTCATACTGAGGCTTACCGGAGTTAGTAGTACCCCATACTTAGGGTGAAGCTAAGGTAACAGAATTTCTCTAAATGCTCCTACACTACCAATGCTCTCAGCAGGCTCTACACTACAGAAGAGACTCTCTCGGCAGTCCTGCCCCCCTCCTTGTGGTACACTGTTGCCTGGGGCTCACTGCAAGACCAGTGCTCAGGACAACGTATTCAGGTAGCTCTACATAGCGGTGCTCAGAGAGGATCACTCTCAGCTCCCCCGCCTTCCCCAGGACTGAGATGACCACTATCTCATACTCAGTACAGAATAAAGAACTTGGGTAGGTTTCCAGTTCTCACCCAGCAGCACATGACCACTGACTCCTTCCCATGCACTGCCTAAGGGGGTTTCTTGGCACAAAAGAGTTTATCTCGGTTCTCCTGTTCTAGCCTCAGTGCTAGAGAGGTCTTGTGTACCTCTGCCTCTGCGAGAAGGGGGTCCAGTGTTCCCTGTTTCCCCCTAGTAGGTAACCTCTCCCTCTCACTCTTGAAGGGTCAGGAACATAGGAGGGTTTTTATTGTTTCTTTTGCTTTAACTGCAGGCTCAAGCAGGTCCTGCATGGCTGCAACTCAGAGAGTTCTCTATTCTTCTGTCCCGCTCCCGATCTTGCTTGTAAGCTCTCAGTGAAGCCTCATAGACAAAAGTGAGAGAGGAGACACCTCTTGGGTTTAGAGTTTCCAAGAATTCTAAATAGTTATACTAGCTCACACTCTGCTCTAAAAAATTCATTACGATTTCAGCAATTTCCTTCTTACTTGCTTCGACGACAACTACTTCCTCTTCGTGCTGTTCTGCCCAACATGAAATGGTCGGTGTCCCCTCTCTCTTTGGAGAGACTGTACCCCTTTGGATTTTTATTTATCAGGCTACCTTGTATCCTCAGATCTCTGACAGACTTGAACATACATGATCTTATAAACTGTCTGATTTGTTCTTATTGTTAGGGTGGGAGCAATTTTCTCTGGCAGCAATTTACAGCCTAGGTGGACGTTCTCATTAAATATCAGTATTAATAACAAACCCTCCTTTTTGGTATTTATATGCTTTTTGACACACTTTTAGTTTATGTGCATTTATTTTTTTCTAATGAAATTAAAATGAAATCTTACTTTTATCCCCTAGTCCTACCGCTCCTTGTACATAAGCTAATGAATGGTAATGAGGTAAGGAATTTGTGCACAAAGAAAGAATGAATAACATTAGAATAATCATACCAACAAATGTGCATTGAGCACACAACAGGTAAAGCAGGCAGTGTTTTTTTATATGCATTGATTCATTTCTCATGTCTCAGTGAACTAGGCACTGCTTTCCAGTTGAGGAAATTCATGATCAGAGAAACATAATGACTCAACCGAGGCCACACAGCTAATAACTAGAGAACCAGAACTTGAACCCAAGCACTCTAGATTCTGGAGTCTACACTCGGAGCCTCCATTTTGTAAAGGAGTGAGGGGTTAGTTAAATGTTAACTTAAATTTTCTTACAGTGATGATCCCTCTGTCAGCCTTCTGCCTTCAAGGGTGCCTTCCCCCTGTCCACCCACCCAACGTAATGGGCTGAGGGCTAAGGCTAGTTTCAGACTGTGGCACCAGGGCAATGCCCCTGTAGCAGGGCCAGCCTGCAGATGAGTCCTTGGACACATAAAGAGAGATGATCTGACTGTCCGGTGACAGCCCCTAATGTACCGGAGGCCTCCACACACAGTCCGACTTGGGGAGGGTGTGAGGAGCCTCGGGGCACTGTAGGACATCATCAACTGCTGGACCAGAAAGCCAAACCCTCACTCTTAAGCAAATAGAAGGGAAAATTCGTGTAACTACATTTACAATTCAGCAGCAGCATCCCCCAGGCAAGCTGTTTAGAATAGGACTCGCTTTTCCTGAAACAATCTCTTGACTGTTCAAAGGAAGACTTTCCCAAGTCACTTTAAAAACTAGAGATATTGCCATTAGGGGCAAGGAGATGAAAAGCACCTTAATCTCCTCTATCGGCGGGCCAGCTACTTACCAAGTCTGAGAATGTTACCCACGGGCTGCCCCCTGATCCCATCTGACAGTCCCTGAGATTGGTACCTTGGATCTCAGAAAACAGAAGTATGTTTTTACTTATGCAGGTCTGTATCTCAAGGAGATGCATGGAATGCTAACGACGGCCCAATCATCTCTCACCCCAGTGGCTGCAAAAGGGTATTTCAGAATTCATAAGTGGAAGAGCTGTGGTTGCTCTCTTTAAAGAGGGATCAAAACCTTGAAATCCATCCCAAACCACTGCTGTGTAAGGTAAGTGTGGGCCACATTCATTAAAGGGGTACACATAAGCAACATGACCTCTCGTCAGTAAGAAAGATTCCCTGGACATTCTTTGGGAAGAAATGGGCCCCAGAGCTCCAGGCACTTGGGAAAGTACTGCTCGTACAAGAGGTGGGTATTGCAGGTTTACCTGTCATAGGCTCTGTCTTATAACAGTAGGCTACTATAAATAAAGGTTGCATTAACAGAAGTATGCTTCCAAGAACAAGGAGGTGAGGTCCTTCTTAACTTCTGTATGACTAACTTGTACGGAGTGTGTTGTATTCTGAACCCTTGCACATGATGGTGAATTTTGCCCAAAGAGAGAGAGACATATGGAAGGGGCACAGGATGAGGGGAGCTCTGGAATGAGAACACATGACCTGGTTGTTCAGGCGGCACGAATTTAGTCTGCTGATGAGCATTCATACTAAGTCATGCTCATAGCTTTCTCACGCTGTCCTCTAACCTCACATGTACTGACGTTTCTCCCTCAGATGAACTTTGCGCTCCTTGTCGGCAGGGAGGATGGGGGGTTAACAGTACATGGCATGTTTAAGAAGTATTTCCACAATGTATGAATAAATGAGTATTTGCTGAACAAACAAATGAACAAAAAGACAAACAAAATGACTGCCTTGGGAGGATGGATTCCCAGATGCCAAGAGCTGCCCAACACACCCCTCCATGGGACAAAAGGAGGTCCTTTCTGCCAATGGAAGGGGGTGATGAAGTGCTTCCTGCTTCCCAAAGAGCTGCCAGGGGCTGACGGATTAGGCTCCTCCAGGGTCTATGAGCAAGCCAGCTCCCTCTATAGGAAGAATAAGGAATACCAAATCGGAAAAGGCCAAAGATAGGGGTTACAGTCATGAAGCTATAGGACCTCCGGCAACCTACCCGGCCCTCTGCACCTCTGCTTCCTTTCATGGTTAAGATGACTGAAATCGCAGCTGGCTTACAGGTGTTTCTGGGAGAACCAAATGACATAGTGACAGTAGGGGGAACAGCAAAAACTATGGAGACCCCCCAACAGGTAAGGGGAGAACACAGTCACAATCACGGAGATGGAGGCATCCCAGGGGGAAGGGACAGTCTAGCCTAAGACATGTCACCTGGGAGGGTGTAGGGAGAGCTCAAGAACTCACCAGGCCCCAGATGCTCAAGCTCTTCACCACGGGCAGCTGGCCAGGACATCTGGGCTGACTCTGGACCCAGCCAGGAAGCTGGTACCTGAAATGAGGCAGCGGTGACATGGGGGGCCAGGGGGCTGACTGCACAGGGGCAGATGGGGCCTCTGCTGTGCTCTGCATGTACACAGCAGGAGAATGAGGCTCACTGTGGTTGCTCTACTGTAACCAATACAACACTGAGAATACACACAGCCCCTCACCATTGTGTTCTCCTCTTGCTTTGGCCACTAAGGAGGCTCAGTCTAATTTGCAGCCTACAGCTAATAAAAGCCACTGGACCTGTGGCTTAAAAAACAACCAACAAACCAAAAAACACCTCTTTTTTAACACTGTAAGCTTCAGGAGAGCAGGAACCACCAGGGCTGACAGCTGTCGGGTTCACTGCTAAAGCCACAGAGCCGGGCGAAGGGTCGATACTCAATAAATACCTGCTGACTGACCAGGCACACCCCTGTTCTTACCCTTCTTTTCCCTTTGCCCAGCTTCTACCTTTATTTACTGTATTTATCCTGCTATAGCATCTGTATTTCTGAAAGCCCCTTAGATCCTCTTTTGTATAAGGCAAGGTACAAATAAATACAAGAAAAAGAGAACACGACCAACACGGAAGCCACGGACGCATCCGTCATCCAAGCAGCTTATATAACGATGTGGCTCTGCCGACCTTTCCCGCCCCCTCCTAGAGGTAGGCCAGGCGGGCACAGGAACAGAAGTTCAGCTTTGTCCTTAGGAGGCCCTCCTCCCAGGCTGCTCCCAGAGATTATGTTACCTCCAGACCCAGAGGAAGGGTTGCCTAGCAACACTCATCAGCCTCCTCGCCTCTAAATCCCTCATTTGTGTCTTACATGTACACAGTGCAGTGTTAGCATGACCCTGAGCGCTCCCCTCCTGCCGCAGTGCCTCACCTAAAACAGGCCGATCTGCCCGCATTACCGAACCCTCGGCTGTGCTGGTCTGTGACTTCCAGTCTGGACCCATGGGCTCCCGTTGAACGTGGACACAGAGGTGGCAAATGGACTGAGCTTCACACCCCAGAGCCACCCCATCTGATGAACACACGCCAGAAAGAAGCGAGGAGAAAGAGGCAAGATGAGCTGAGGCCCCGCGTCGGTCTAGCCGATGCAGGCCCTCTCACCCCTGGAGCCACCTCCTCTGAGATATTCTGCTTGCAGGCAAACACTTGATTTTTCATCCCCAAGGGTCAAAAACATGCAAACGTGTAAATAAATGAAGTGTTGCTTAAGATCATGTCTAAACAGTGTGCAGAAATAAATATCCTCACTCTAAAGCAAGACAGTATATAGTATCCATCTGGGAAGCAGGGAAACAAGGAGTCATTTGGGTGAAATAGCTTTATGAGAGCTAAATGTTGTCTGTGGCTCTCCAGGAGCCGTGGAAAAGAGCAGCGAACCTCAAACTCACAGATTCCCAAAGACGGGCCAAAGGAGGAGACGCGGGCTCTCAGGTCTCCCTTCCTTCTGAGGATAGATTTCACTGGGCCTCACTAGCTGCTCCTCCAGCTTAACTACCAGGCAACTGTCAGCCGCAAGAGTGTCAAGAGGAAAACACTCGTCCTTTCCATTTCACTCGAAGAGTAAAAGCCACCTTTTCTTGTCTTCGGTCTAAACCAAGTCAACTCCATCTGGCCTCTGTCTCTCGGCCAAAAGTTAAAACTCGAAGCATTACGCACCTAAAACGGCCCAAGAGCAATTTAAGCTCTTTCTGATGAAATGTATTTTTGATAGTGAAATGAGGAACAGACCCGGGGAACGGGTCAAATCAAGACGCTCTGGGGCTGTGCTGGGAAACACAGCAGCCACCGGCCACACAGGCCGACTTAAGTTTAAATTAATTGAAATTAAATAGAATTAAATAGAAGGAAAAACGGAGGCATTCGGTTGCACTAGCCACATTTCAAAATCTCCACAGACATGGGAAGGCACTGCGCTGGACAGCTCGGATACTCAAGAATATTTCTATCATCCCAGAAAATTCTACCAGACAGCAGCGCTCTGGACCATTCCATGCACAGGCTGTGGTCGCAACGTTCCATCTCTGACATGGTGGATTGTCAACAGGCCCAGCTGAATGCCCATACAGCCCTGATCATCACTTCTAGGTTGGGCCTTAAGTCTTCAGTCTCAGGAAAAAAATCTGTATCCAGGGGTCCTGGGTGGCTTAGTCAGGTAAGCATCTGACACTTGGTTTCCACTCAGGTCATGATCTCACGGTTCGTGTGTCTGAGCCGTGCATTGGGCTCTGCACTGACGGTGCACGGCCTGCTGGGGATTCTCTCCTTCTCTCTGCTCCTCCTCCGCTCATGCTGTCTCTGTCTCTCTCAAAATACATAAATAAACTTAAAAAAAAAAAACAAAAAAAACCTGTGTCCAAGGCCCAAACACTTCTGGGGATTTTCCTACTGTCCCCACTACAGTGTCTTAACCACATTTGTCTCCTCATCCCGTCAAGTTACCGTGGGATCTATGTCTCAAGCTACACTTTCATATGGCTGGAGGGACACAGTGGATGGAATGGTGGCCATCCTCAACACATCCACCCGAAATCTATCAACGTGAACTTATGTGGAAAAAGGGTCTCTGCAGATGCGGTTAAGAAATTTACCCCAGATTAACTGGTGTGCCCTAAATCCAATGACACGTGTCTTTCTAAGAAGAGAAGATACAGGGGCACCTGGGTGGCTCAGTCGGTTAAGCGTCTGACTTCGGCTTAGGCCATGATCTCGCAGTTCGTGAGTTCGAGCCTTGCATCGGACTCTGTGCTCACGGCTCAGAGCCTGGAGCCTGCTTTGGATTCTGTGTCTCCCTCTCTCTCTGCCCCTCCCCCGCTCATGCTCTGTCTCACTCTGTTTCTGAAAAATAAATAAACATAAAAAAATTTTTTTAAAGAAGGGAGATACAGACAGAAGAGGGGGAGGTGACGTCCAAGTAGAGGCAGAAACGGGAGTCACGTAGCTACAAGCCAAGGAAAGACCATGGCTGCCAGCAGCCAGCAGAAGCCTTAAGTAAGGTGTGGAGCAGATACTCCCTCAGAGCCTCCAGATGGAAGGAACCCTGCTGACACCTGGGTTTTGAACTTCTAGCCCCCAGAACTGAGAGAGAATACATTTCTGTTGTTTCATGCCACCAGGTTTGTCGTTATTTGTCACAGCAGCCCCAGGAAACAGATGCAAGGGGTCAATAGCAAATTATGACTGAAAGGGTTTCCTCTCCCCAGGGAGATGCATTTAGCATCCACTCCTGGCCTGTGACATCCAGCCTGGACCCATGGGTCCCTGCTGAGCACAGAGGCAAGCAAGCAGACCAAGCTTTGAGTGCCAGAGCCACTCTGTCTGATTTGCACATGCCAGAAAGAACCATCTGCTGGTGGTAACACAGAGAATGAGTTGGGGACAATAAAGCCTTCTCAGGGCTCCTCAAATGATGTTACAGAGAGGGCTGTGGTCCCCCTCCCACGTCCCAGGCCCTTCTCTGCTGCAACACCCTCCGCTACCCCATGCACCAGCCCCTCTCCCTGCTGCTGGGCTCATTCCCGGGTTCATCTCAAACCCACCCGTTCCAGGACGCTTACTCAGACCACCCATGCCAGTGCATCAGTCACACGCCACAGCGGAAGGAGCCCCACATTCTAGGTTTGGCTTAGCTACATGCTTACTGTAAGACCTCCCCCTTAGTCTCTCTCTGTATCTCTCTGGGCCTCAGTGTGCCCACCTGCAGCGAGGGGTAAAGCTAGATTGTCTCCAAGATACCCAGTCTCAAGTAGCACCCTCACCAGTGTGTACCATTACTCACCGCTTTTCGCCTAGCAAAAACTAACCTTTATTGACCATACATGATGCTAAATGCTTTCCATACACTATCACATTCAATCAATATTTTGCAGATGGATGGATGAATACAAGGAGGGAGGAGAGGAGGGGAGGAAAGGCTTCACTCTAACCAAGCACCACACTCAGGAGGGCGGAGCCCTGTTCCTCTGTCTGGACTTGGCCCTGAGCTTAACTTTCCACTAGGGGCTCAGTAACGTGGGGAGGGGACACTGAAGAACTTACGGAAAGGAGATGAGATTTAGTGAGTCTCTTAAACCGGAACGGGGTTCCCCGTTCCCGCGGCCTATCCACCCCCACCCTCCCGTGACTACAGGAGTTTCAGAAGGGACTTGGAGCTCCCAAATGAGAGACTGCCAGCAGTAACCAGATCCTTGTACAGATGCTGACTTAATGCATCTCTGAATGTTTTCCCCGGCCGGCCGACCTGAGCGTGCTGGAGCAGAGATATGCGGGCCATCGGCATGGAACTGTAACCCGTTAGGATTAACCCCGGTGTCAAGACGTACTACAGGTCAGGGATCCTCTCAGTCACCGGAGAGCTGTCTGATATGCCACATGCCCTGTCACCTTGGCCTACTCCTCCCAGCCGCCACATTTCACCTTTACTTGTTTATCCCAAGTAACCTGAGCTCAGCGGGCTTGACCGAGGTGTGAGAGTCCTGACATGGCCCAGAGAGGCCAGGACGCCTGCTGTCGGCCTTGCTCTCATTCCTCTATGGAGAAGGGGCCTCGCTCACATTACCTCGTCAGTTAGGCGCTGGGGCACGGGGCCGGCTCCCCAGCGACACAGCAGGCTGGTTCCAAGGGCACAAGCGAAACCCTGGGAGGTCCTAGCACCCCTGATCACTGTGGAACCTTCAGGAACTTGCTGGAAGTAAAGCATGTGCTCTCCTTCTCCACAGGCCCCCTGGTGCACCTCACAGTGCCAGAAGAAAGGCGCCGCACGCTATTAGCTCAAATAAGGAAAATAATGCTGGGGAGATTGAATTTTCTGCAGACTTGTTTAACTTGGTGATTTCTGAGCACTTGGTACTGGCGGCCATGGGGGAAAGGGCTGCCAGCCAGCGATTTATCAGCCGCTTCTTGAAAATATTCGTAGGCTTATTAAATCAGCATGAGTCACTCTCCGGCCTTCCTCAAAAACATGAATCACGAATCACCAAAATCCAAGGGAAACACGTGACTGAAAAGTTTCTTTGGGACCTAAAGGGTCTGAGGAGCTGGGGGGGAAAGGTGTCGGGAACCCAAGGTCTCCCCACCGGCAAGTGCAACCCCCTGGGCAAGGCACGAGGGCTGTCACAGGGCAGAGAGAGCCGCCAGGTGGAGCCCCAGAGACCCCAGCAGCGGCCTCAGAACCTCACACACCTGGCCCGTGTGTGTGCTCATGGGCTGTCTCACCCAGTCCTGGTGTGGGCCAGTCACCTTGCGGTACACTGGGCCGTCAGCAGGGAGCGGGACTGGCCGCGGCTCCGCCCAAACAGAGCTTGCGGTCTAGTGGAAGTTTCTGATGTGACAGGAACCCCATTTCCATTCCTCTCCTGGCTGGGAAAATGTGGGCAAATCATTTAACCTCACTGAGCCTCAGCTTCCCCTTTCTGATGTCTACTCAGAGAGCTGTTATAAGGATTCTGAGAAAGAGCTAATATGCATCAAATGCCTCACATGGGGCCTGGCACGTCATGGCTGCTCAGCAAACATCAACCATTTTGCCAGAAGAAGAGGGATCTGTGACATCCTGCCAAAACCATGGGGCCCTCTACCCATCCCTACTGACCCTTCCGGCTGTGTCTAGACAACATGGAATCTGGGCACCTGACACTCAGACTGGGGAGGAGCCCTGTCCTGGGTCCCCTGCCCGGGGCTCCTGGCCCCCTGGACTGTCACCCTGTCCTGGGTCCTGGGACTCCTGGCCCCCTGGACTGTCACCCTGCCCTGGGTCCTGGGACTCCTCACCCCCTGGAGTGTCAGCACTAGCTTCAGGTCATCCCTTCCAACAAGGGTAGAACAATTTCTTCCTTTACGCCCTCTCTTCTGCAGTCTTTTGGCCCCTAAGTCCTGACCACATTCTCTGCCTACAGCCCTCACCTCTCTCCAAAGAGACAAAGGTTGTGACAAGCAGCTTTGTCCTCGTGGCCTTGGGTCATCACAACTACCCTTGTCTACTCTCCCCCAGAACAAGGTCCAAGGTCCAAGACTCAAGTCTTCCCCTTGACGCTCATGCGGGACGCCCCTGCTTTCCGACAAACTTCTCTGTCAGACTTTCCAGTCTTCAGTCAGGCTGGAAACATCACCTCCCAAGCTGCCACCTCCAGGGCAGACGCTGTGTGCTGACTGCCCAACTAGGGCAAGGAGGGGAGGGATTCACGCACACTGGACCGTGGGAGGGGGGAACCCAATATGGGCATGGAATCCGCACTTTTGGTCCGCATTTACTGAAACCTGCGTCTGCAGGATCATCCACCTCAGGGCAAACTCAGACTCAGGGAGGTCAAGGTCCCAAGGTCAACATGCAGTGAGTGAGGGTAGTTAGGTCTAACCCAGGTTGGAAGGAGATAAAGGGGTAGTAGGCCCATCAGTGGAAGGGCTGTTGTGTAGACAGCAAAATCAGGAAGGCCGTGGTACCTCCTTCCCACACTCCTACTACCCACCTCCAAGACTGGCCTCCGACTTGGGAAGCAGCTTTACCAACAGCAAATTCTCATCGCTCAGGCCTTTCTCAAGCACCCCCAGGAGGGGTGAATCTATACACCCCCACCCAACACAATACAAAGAACTCTGTGAAAGCCCAGGGTCTCTGCAGGTGATGGCAGAACTGCCCCGACTGAAGGAGACTGTCCCTTTAAGGGCCACCAAAGAACAGCATGGGAACCTCAGCTCAGAGGAAATGCAGCAAAACAGTCTTGTGTAGTATAGGAAAGGGGTACCCAGATACCCTAAGGCTCAGTCCAGTTCTGTCCTTGACCTGCTACTCAGAGCAGCCACCTTCACAATGAGATCCCCGTACAGTGGGTGACACAATGCCCTTGCACACTTGCACAGGAGGCTGTAGGAAGCTCCCACCAGGACACCCGCCCACCGCCATGACTGTCTGCCACTAACTTCCCAGGACAAAGAGCCTTGCTTCTGCCCCAAGCACACCAAGAGGGTGGGGCTCTCCATCACTCCTGTCTCCTTTAATGCCAGAATCGACAGGGGCCCAGGAAGTGACAAATGTGTCATGGTAGGGGCCAATTACACATGCTAATAACAAGTCCGTGCCGGGGCCCAGAGTCACCCAGATGGTAGAGGGGGATTTATGGCCCAAACCTGATTTCCCAGAATCCAATGAAGGCAGGAATAGAGAGAGACAGAATCTGACACAACTCTCTTCCAGGTCTCACTGGGAGCCAGCGTATTTTTGGAGGGCTTTGGCTTCGCCTGCTTGCTGTACTTTATTGCTGGCAGAGAGACGGGAAATTTATTACTTTACAAATCATACCATTCGCAGCATAAATGAACTGTCTGGCTGCAGCACGCTCGAGCCCAGATGATTTGCGGAACGTCTAATGGTAAGCGGAGTTATGCTATCTGCTTACGGCCTCCGAGACAAAAGCCAACCGTAACGCAGAGCATCTGCACAGTGTAACTCGAGGCCAGCAAATTGGCCGCGACTCGTAAATGTTGGCTCAGCAGCATTACATAACTCGGCGTGCTCGGCTGGGGACTCCGAAAAACGTGGGGGCAGCCCCTGGGTGCGACGAGCTGACCCTGACCGGGCTGTGGATGACAAGCAGGGCACCACGGGGTCTCCGGGCCCCAAGGTCAGGGCTGGGTGGGGCACCACAGCCTGGCCAGTCCTGAGGCCTGCTAGCAATCAAGAGGCTGGGTGGGCTCCTGGGCCTGCCTGGTAAACAGGGAGCTTGCTATGGTCCTTCTCCTCCAAATCCTACAAACCTAGACTGGGAGGATGATCATGAAGTCAATGTAGCCCCAACATAGGCACAGGAGCCAGGCAGCAGCCATAGCCCATGGGGCCACCTTCCTGTGGCTGGCCCAAGTGGCAAGCAGAAAGCACTCATGACATGACCATCCCCACCAACAGGCTGAGCCCAGGGCCTGAGACATTGGACATCACTAAGAGGGAGGTGACAGCACACCATTGATGGAGGCAACCTGCAAGTCACTCGGTCTCTTGGAAATGCAGGCTGAGTGGTAGTGCCGGGATTCAGATCCAGGCTGTTTTAAGTTTGTTCTCACCTATCTACACTGAGCACAGGAACTTAATGATCATTATTTTCACAAAGCCTTCAAAACAACTCATGAGGTACGGATGTCAACATCCCCATTTTACAGGTAAGCAAAATGGGGCACAGGAGAGTCATGTCCCTTAACCAAGGTCATATACTTAGTGAGTGCAAGAGCCAGGATTCAAGCTCAGGATCCCCTGGTTCTCAAGTTTCTGTTTTTCCCATGGCACCTGCCTCCCAGGATCTAAGGTGTCATTCTATGCCTTCCCACCACCTCACGTTGTGCTGTTTGATACTGTATCAGTGACTATTTTCTACCTTTCCAGCAATGGGTTGAAAAAAGGCCCCCAGAAAAGGAGGTCCGGGCCTGGCTTCTGGGAATTTACAGTTGGATTATTCCCAAGTGTGAGCCCCAAGAGGGATAGGGTGGAAGCTCTCCATGAGATGTGGGAGTGTGAGGTGATCAGGGAAACCTTTTGGATCAGGGGGTCTTTGAGTCGCCCAAGGTTTGCTGTGGCCCAGGAAGAGCAGCAGAGACCCTATTTCAAACAAACACGGTGCCTGTCTCCAACTCAGGGACTTAGGTGACCTTTGCATGGTAGGAGAGGGACCCAGCACAGATGGCCCATTTGCAGACGGGCCAAAGGGCCCTGCCTGAATTCCGAGACAATCCTCATCTCAGGCTTAGAATGTAACACCAGGTAAAGTTCAACACATACTGATTCTCAACCTGGTCAAAGTCTTTAGCCAAAAAAAAAAAACAAAAATGCTGTCTCAATAGTTCATTTAAAAATAGGGAATGGCATTTGAAAACACTTTGATCTTCAAAATTAACAAAGCTGTCTTGTTACCATAGAGAATTTTTACTGTGCCACTTGGCAGTCAAAAAAAAAAAAAGGCTGTTTACTGAAGACTCAGCTAAAAATAGCCTAACTGTTGCTCATAAGCCTTAGAAGACAAACGCTTGGCCCGACCATATCATTCTCTTATGCTCTCACACACCTCATGCATTCATTCATCTACCTACTCATTCAGTGAGGCTCACATCTCCGATCCCAGTCAAAGACTAACAGAAGAGGTCATTGGGATTTCTGGTTCCTTCCATGTCACCTGCAGAATACAGATTAAGCCCCATGATCTCTAGATAAACTTAAATTTAGTTAATGGACTTTTTATAGCATGTAAACATCGCCCTCCATCAGGAAGCCTATTAGCTTCATAAATAGTACACATGCGTCCACATGGAACACGGGCTGCAGGAAGGTGACAGTGTCCAGAGTTAGCACGTGCACCCTCACTGTTTCCGGGAGTCCCACCAAGAGCATTGGTGTGTCTCTGTCAGAACCTTTCTGGCAGATAACTAATACGTCATGCTCAGGAGAGGCTGTGGCAACGTTCATCACTGGCTCTGATCCTTTTGGAAAACTCCCAAAAGCCAGGATATGTGGCCCTGACCAAGACAGGAAGCCCAGCAGGAACAGACTCTGGTCATGGACCTAAGCCACCTGGAGCTATGATGGCCATCAAAGGAGCACAAAACTGAAGGAGTTTCTTTATCCCTATGGGCATGCCCTCCAGGAAGTGCTCAGGGCTCCCCGAGCCCTGGGGAGCTCTTTTGGAAGAATGAGGGGAGAGGCAAAAAATATTCCTGGACTCAAATCTAAGTGCTCTTCCAAGCCAGGTGCCAGCCCAGCAGAAGGAAGCACACACACACACACAACACAGCCCCTGTGCAGTCAGCTGATGTACCCTCTTCTGGGTGACAACCTCCCAGGAACATGCCTATAGTACCAGCAGCTGCCAGGAGAGTAACCAGGGAGGACAAAGATTCTGAGGACCACTGTGAGTTCCTCTGATGAAACAAAGCAAGGCTTTGCTCTACATTTGCTCTGTAGGCATTTGCTCTACATCTCCCTGGGGGAGATGCTTCTGCCAAGGTGCTGTTTCCCAGAAGATTCTACCTCAACACACAGAGACTCGCTGGGCTGGGCAGGGCCGTGACCTGCCTGCCCCACCCCTGGCCTGAGGACAGCCATCTTTTGTACTGTCTGCCCCTGAGGTAACACTCCATAGTGCTACCACTGACCTATGAGTTGGGTCAATCTGATTCCTTGCCTTGGAACTCAGAAGCGAGCAAGTTCTAAGATATCTACAGGTGCAGCAGCAGAGTCTGCTGAAAAATGTAAACATTTCCTAAAACTGAGAAGTTTGAAGTTGAGGAAGTTGCCCCAGGTTGAGAAGACAGAAGCCGGGGTGAAGGGGCAGAGGGGAGGGTGAAAGCCCAGGTACAGAGAGGCCAACAGAGGGGAGTAGTTGAACCACAATCTCCTACCCCTGGGGCCCAGAGTCATGTAATCCAGAACTTGCCTCCAATTGCCTGAGCTGAGTTGGGAGCTTACTTCCAGGCCACAAATACAATGAAACTCATGGAGATTCCATCAAAGGTGTCTCCACAGATGTCCTTGAACCCCTAGCAGCCACCAGCAGGGAATGAAGTGGGTGGAGCATAGTTTAGGTCTCTGGAATGGGGCCCAGCACTGTGACCCCCCCGGGGTGCTGTGGCAGTGCAGATGTGTAGAGCCTCCCAAGGCTACTGACTGGGTATGTCTGGGGTGAGGTTGTATACCAACAGTGTTACAAAGCTTTCAGGTGTCAGGATGCTGGGCCAGGTTTAGAAACCACTAGGTTGGGTCACATACCCCTTCCCTCAAGAAAACTGAAACCCCAGAATTCAGATGGCAGGAGAAAGGGTTTGAGGAGCAGTGTTGCTTTTCGGAAGTTCCACATCAGTCTAGCAAAACCTGTTCTCCTCTCTCGGGCTTACGAATGCAACCCCACCTCCTCCAAGAAGCCCATCCTTCTTGTAGGAACTCTTCCCTGAGCCCCACCTTTCCCACACCCTGATACCCAAGGTTCCCTGTGGTTTTCAGCCTACACCACACAGGAAATGCTTGTCCCTGCACAGCCCACGGCCTACTGGATAGGGCTGTCTCCTCCAAGATGCAGAGCCATCTCTGGACTTCCCCTGAGCTCCCACTAGAGGCTCAGGCTCAGATGTGGCTATGTGGGTGGGGCTTGTAGCAGGAAAGAAATCAACTCCT
This sequence comes from Puma concolor, assembly GCF_028749965.1. Taxonomy (NCBI): domain Eukaryota; kingdom Metazoa; phylum Chordata; class Mammalia; order Carnivora; family Felidae; genus Puma; species Puma concolor. Next base: position 128,936,026 of record NC_141667.1, read on the forward strand.
CTTGACCTTTTGGATCTGTGGTGACCCCTGGGCCAGGCATTCTGATGGAGGGAGGCAGGCCCAGCCCATCTTCACAGGCAGCAACAAGACATAGGAGAGAATGGAGCTGGGGCCCATGACTCAGCCCAGGGCCCAGGATCATTTTGGCAAAACCTTTATACCTCCTCTTAGTAATAGTACTCAGACGGTTAGGTGTGGGAGAGGCAGGAGTTTCAGGGAGAGGAGAAGAAAGGAAACCTTCTGAAATGCCTTGCAACTCAGGCGAGAGGCTGGCTCCCTCAAAGCCGGGCCCGGGTGCCAGCTACTACTCTGGTCTGCCACGGTTGTGAGCAATCGGGTGCAGCTGGAAGTGTGCAGGCGTGGAGAAGGCCCCACCACGCAAAATGTGCATTTGATCAAGGTTGAAAACATGGTGTAACATGAGTTCTCCTGATCTATTGGATTTCTGGAAAGAGCCCTGAACTCCTCACTCAAGTTCAACCTCAGGTCTCAGGAAAAACGAGTTTGTTAATTCAAGCAATTCCCCAGTGGTTAGTAGTTTATACCACATGCTTTGAAACAATGTGGCCTGAGTCAGGGGAGAAGTTGAATGGCTTCCTAGGGGAGGGCCAAAGCCTATCTGTTAACCTTGACAGGTTGGGCAGCCTCCTGCTCTGGATGGCCCAGCTTTCCGCCAGCACCCTCAAGAGGTTCAGGGAAGGGCTCCAGCTCCAGAGCTCACACATCCACATGCAGCAGCCCCCTCTCGTGAGAGAACAGCCAGCCTCCCTGATCCCCAACCTTGCAGGCCAGAGAGCTGCCATCTGCCTTCACTTGCCTCCTCAAGAGGCCCGCACCTCCCGCGGGCACTGGGGTCCACGAGGACCATGGCCATGACCATCCCGCCAAGCCAACCAAGCCATCCTACTCGTGCTGGCCAATGTGGATGAGAGCCACGCTCAGCCCCACTTGTGGGTCGGTCTCAGGCAAGGGGAGGCTATGGGGAGGATCCTTTTAAGATAAGGTTACTGTGAGACCTCCAAGCCACTTGATAAATTCCATTCCTTCGTGCAGTGAATATTTATCAGGCATCCATTACCTGCCAATCTCAAGGTTCTAAACCCCAGGAAACACCTCCCAAGTGCAGACGTGTGAGAATGCGTAAAAGCAACGATCAGCATATACTAATAGCACCTGTCTATGTAGGACCCTCACAGGTATCAACGGTTTGAAATTCTTGATAACTCTTGAGGTAGGCACAGATGAGGCACGGGATCTTGCCCCCCCCCCCCACTAGCCCCCACTCCCAACCAGCTGGTAGCCGGTATTATGGGATTTCAGACTCAGGCAGTCCAGCTCCAGAGCTTGGTCCTTAACCATGGCCTGGATCATCATCCTCGTCATCATTACAAGGCAAGCATGCACACTCCCGCTGATCTGCCCCTTCCAGGCAAAACCAAGCACCCAAGAAGTGGTATCCTTAGGGCGAACCCAGGTTCTGTCCGAGTTCCGGCCCCAAGCTGCTGGCTCCCATCATCTGCCTCAGTGAATCTCAGACAAGATATGCCACCTCTCAGCCTCTTTTTCCCCCACTTTGACATGGAAATAATAATCACCCACAGGGTTCTTGAGATTATTATGTGAGATAATAAAGTGCTTAGCACTTTGCGGTATCTGTAAATACAGGTCTGATAAAAAATGAGCTACTCTTTAAGAATTATGATTTTTTTTTAACATCTATTTATTTATTTTGGGGGGAGGGAGGGGCAGAGAGAGGGAGACAGAGGATCCAAAGCAGGCTCCGTGCTGTCAGCACAGAGCCCAACGTAGGCTCAAACTCATGAAACTGTGAGATCATGACCTGAGACAGTCAGATGCTTAACCAACTGAGCCACCCAGGCACCTCAAGAATTATTATTATTAACAACATTATGATATTAATATTTTATATCTATGAAATGCCAGGGCATATAAGCCCTGAGCAGGTCCAAGTTGGGGGAAAATACTGATATCTATCACAGCGTCATATGACATTATTATTATTTCTATCTGGGTTCCCATTTCACTTTCTTTTTTTTTTTTTTTTAATTTTTTAATGTTTGTTTATTTTTGAGAGAGAGAAAGACTATGAGTGGGGGAGGGGCAGACAGGGAGGGAGACATAGAATCCAAAGCAGGCTCCAGGCTCTGAGCTGTCAGCACAGAGCCCAACGTGGGGCTCGAACCCACAAACCGCAAGATCATGACCTGAACCGAAGTCGGACACTTAACCGACTGAGCCACCCAGGCGCCCCTCCCATTTCACTTTCCACCTAAAGGAAGTATCTTTACTTTCCACCTTGATCAACTGTCCAGCGCTCCCCTTTCCTTCCCTCCTCCTCCCGCTCATGACCCCACCGCAACCCCAAGCTCACACACCAGGGCCACGAGGTGTAGGTAACTGATGCTGCCACTACAAACAAGGAACAAGAAATACCGAAATGCTTGCCACTTTTCAGGGGTTTGAGCATCACCACTCCCTGAGGAACTTGATATTTTTTGGCAGTGTGTTCACTTATAGCTCCTTCCAATGAGTCCAGAAAGATGGAAACGTGCAAGAGATATAAGGCACCGCTGCTCAGGGGGAAAGGCACTGATAGGCCACACCACTGAAGACCACCAGGAAAGATGGTCCGTTTCCAGATTCCTAACCTGACCAACGGCAACTGAAGACCCCAACAGAGGCCTGGACTCCTGCTGTATCTGATTTCCCACCTCCACGTGCAGACAAAGGGTGGGCACTTCTTCTTCTTTTTTTTTTTTTTTTTAAAGTTTATTTATTTTTAAGGGAGAGAGAGACAGAGCATGAGCGGGGAAGGGGCAGAGAGAGAGGGAGGGAGACACAGAATCAGAAGCAGGCTCCAGACTCTGAGCTGTCGGCACGGAGCCCGAGGTGGGGCTTGAACTCAGAAGCTGTAAGATCATGACCTTAGCTGACATTGGATGCTCAACCGACTGAGCCACCCAGGCGCCCCTAGGGTGAGCACTTTAGATCCAGTCCCATCTCAGTGGATATTCTCACCACCCCAGCAAGGAATGGATTATTCCCTCCTGATAGCCAAGGAGCAGGCTGGGGGCCAGAGACAGGCAGGGTGTGTGTCCAGGGTGTCTCAGGGCTTGGGGTAGAGTTGGGGCAGAGCCAAGTCCTCTGTCCCCTGGACTCTTGGCCGGGGGAGGGATGTCGTAGCCCACACCACACGTCTCAGGAAGGCTAAGCCATTCCTTGTGCTGGCTGCTGGGCCAAGAGGTCATAGCTATGTCTCACAACACCCTAGCCAAGTTTTCCATAAAATCATCCAAAGCCAACAGGAGCTCCGGGAACCATCAGTCTGTAGCTGCGGCTCCCTCCCTGGCTGTGGGAACCTTCAGCTCCCTTGGGCCTGGGCTAAGTGCATGCTCCACACATGAAGGGAAAATATACCAAAAGCTAATCCTTCTCCCCAGACAAGGCCCGTCCCTGGGGCAGCCCGCGTGGCGCTCATGGCCAATTGAGATCTTAGCAGCCAACGGCAGTGCTCAGCGAGGGACTAAACAGACACAGACAGGCTGAGCTCCCCAAGGCATCCACCCGCCACTGCCCCACAGTGCCCCAGACACCAAAGACCCACAGCTGCACCCGTGTACAAATGCCTTAATCCCAGCTCAGCTGCATGAACACACGCACCTTTCACATCCATGGTAGCAGGCGCAAGAGGCAAGCCATGGGCGAGAAGCAGCTGGGTGTGAGGGCAAGGTGAGGGAGATGGGCCCTCCACCCCTCCCCATTTGCACAGGGCAGTGGGAGGTACATGACAGGAGCTGGGGGCTGGCCCAGGCCTCTCTGCCTCTAACAGAAGCTGGTTCAGCACCTGACCCGACAGCACAGAGCACAGGGATGAGAAATGGGCCCAGTTTCCGCCCCACCAAATCCTTCAGGATGACCACTGAAGCTGCGAAAAATCAATTTTCTGCAGCTTCTTCGGAAGCCAGGATTTATTTTCTGAGTGCACGGAGCCATTGGCTCAGATGTTTTCCATCAACTCCCTCCAGGCCTCCAGGCCACCAAGCATAGCCGGCTGCCTCCCTTCTTCTTTCTCCCTTGACACTCCAACCCACAACCAGAGCTATACCTGTGACAACAGAAGGCCTCACTCAGGAAGACCAAGCCGGGTGCCAGGGGTCCGTCCTCAATAATACCATTTCACCTTTCTGGAAAAACAAACCAAAGGAGAAAGCCCTTACACATACCCATGTGGGGAGGGGTGGAGAGGGCAGCAGAGCGCTGGACCTGAGGTTCGCAGGGCAGGAATGAGAACCACTAAGTGAGGATGACAGTGCTGCCGCTTCTCAGTGTCAGCCCCCCCTATTTCCTGAGGGCCTTCTGCTCAGGGCCTCGGGCCAGAGGTGTGTCCCCCCTCACCCATCTGAGCTGTAGGCTCTAACCCAAGAAGCTTCCAACTATGGCGACCACAGCAACCAGCATGGATTCACAGAGGCACGAGCCATGTCTGTCACACACACACACACCCACATTCAGCAAGGGACGGTGCCAACCTGGACAGGGTCCTGGGGGCACCAGGATCATGGATGATACTCTCCAGGAGACCCAGTGGGCCAGACAACCATCCTGAGGGACCGGGACCAGTTCTTTTCTCGAGGCTTCGAGCCTTATTCTCTTTCCACAGTCACTCTGGATAGATGCCAGCAGGAAGGGTTCTCAAGGTGTGGTCCCTGGACCAGCCACAATGTCAGCACCTGGGAAATAGGATGAAAGGTATTGGCAGGTCCCACCCCAGACTTCCTCAATCAGAAATCTGGCATGGAGCCAGGCAGCCTCTGTCTTAACAAGCCCTCTAGGTTATTCTGGGGCAGCTAAGCCTAGAGAACAACTCCTCTGGATGGCCATGCTGTCAGGGGCTGGATTTGGGGACAGGGTGCCATCAGCTACTCTGCTCTCCTTTGGCCCAATGTGCTGTGCCACCTCTTAGCTAACAAGCCTCAGGGAACCTTGTGACCCCACCAACTACTCCTCTGCCTGGGTCTGGAGTCCTCCTGGGCTCCCATACTCTCAGAAGGCTGAGAAGCTACCCCATTGCTTGCCGGCATGCCCCAAACCCCAAGTACCCATTCTCACTGTTGATCAGTATCACATTTTTTATTCATATCCTAATTAAAATAATATTATACAACATCCAGTGACCACATCCCCATCTCAGGGGTCTTGGTACTTACTGCCCCCGAACCTAGAACTCTCTTCTCCCAATCAGCAGGCTTCACTCAGGTCTCTGAGCAATGTCACCTCTCCAGAGAGATCTGTCTTCCTCATCCTATCTAAGAGCCCTCCTCATTGACTCTATCCCACTCCCCAGCTAACTTTTTCCTCATCCTCACCTAATGTTAAACCATAAATTTATTCACTGTTTGTGGATGGTTTTGCCTTTCGGTTTTGTGGAGTTTTTATTGTTTTGGGTTTTTTTGAAGGGCGGGGTGGGGGGAGGGGTCTATTACCCTCTCTAGATTATAAACTCCAGGAGGACAGGAATTTTACCGTTATGTTGACTGCTGTGCCGTAGTGCCTAGAATGTGCTGGGAACACAGTCACACAGCAGAACCTCTATGATAGACTGGTCACTGAAGGCATACATGTATAGAAACAAACATTAGAGCCCTCCACGCCTATTTATAACTCCTGAATACCTAAAAAGCCCAAGAAATTTTGGAAATTAAATACAAACAAAACTACCAACAAAATTGGATGACGTGCTGTGCCAAAGTCAAATTGCCCAGAATGGATTTAATAGGAGAAAGATGTAACCTCAGGCCAGCTCTTTTTCTGACTTTTGATGTAATTAATACCAACACAGAGACTGAATGTCTGCAGACAGATGGAGGCAAACCAAGTGGCACTGATAACTTGAAGGCCTTGTTTGCAAGGACAACCAGCTGCATACAAAACTACAACTCTGCCATAAGCCTACAGCACCAATGTCAGTGAGGAATCAAGTGATAATTCTGCAGAGCTGGCCCATTCCCTTAAAGCCACGTGAGCCTTATGGCAATACTAATACCTGCCCTAAATAAACTCTTAACCCCCTCATCTTCATTCTTTTTTTTTTTAATATTTAGTTTTGAGAGAGAGCGCATGCACACACACACACACACACACACACACACGAGCGGAGGAGGGGCAGAGAAAGAGAGAAACACACAGGATCCGAAGCAGGCTCCGGGCTCTGCACTGACAGCAGAGAGCCTGATGCAGGGCTTGAACTCAGAAACCCTGAGATCATGGAGCCAAAGTTGGATGCTTAACTGATTCAGCCACCCAGGCACCCCTGAACTATTAAAGTTCTAATCTCAGCAGTGTTCATGTGGAACTTCAAATCAGTTCAGTGGATTCACACGTTTTGAAACAGTTCCGTAATTTTGGCATCAGCAAGGGCTTTCCCGGGATGAAGACATAACGGGTGCCAAAGGTTTATTTAAAATTTTACAAGAGAACAACTTACACTTGAGAACATTATACCCACTCTCCCCAGTTTGGGTTCCGTCTCCCCTGCCAATATGGACAAGAGCACCGTGACTCTGTTTTATGGGGGAACTCTAAGTCCCAGGCTGCCCAGCCGGGTGGTTGCCTGCAGGGGGAGGCTTTCTGCAATTGGGCCAGACCCTGGCACCCTGCCCCAATGCCCCTCCTGAACTGACACCCATCAGTGGAGGGAGTGCCAAGACCCAAGACCAGGGTCATCTGGCCAGTGGGTCAGCTTGTCCAATCTGCCTGCACACAGGCCCCCAGCGTAACCTTGGGACTCAGTAGTTTCTCCTAAGGCTGAGCCTCCCTGGGGCATCAGACTGAAGCCAAAACAAGCCTCCTTTTCATTCAGGCCTTCCATCACCCTCAGTCTCTCCAGATGCTCAAGACAGTCTTCAGTACAGACGCCGTGCAGGGAGGAAAATCTCTCCTCAGCCTGTCCCTCATGCTGAAGGAGGCAGTTCTCACAGAATCTCTCCAAGATTCCAGCTACAAGACTACATCTCAGGCTGCTGTCTGTGTGACCCAAGGGCCAGCCCCTTGCCCTCCTCAAGGTCTCCCTCTCTCTCTCACACACACACATACACACATACACACACACATGGCCTCCACTCTGGCAAACGTAGCCTCCTGCCCTGAAGGTCTCCAAGAGAAGGAGGTAGTGCCCTGTTTGCCGAGAAAGCATTACTCTGTGTCAGTCACCTCTGCTCACGGCTCAGGTGTGAGGATGGAGCCAGGGACTGACGGAGACAAAGGCCTGGCAGTCCCACCAAGCTGGACGCAGCACTCAGGGCAACCCAGGGCGTGGTGTCCGTGGGTAAGAACAGGCCTGGGAACCATTCATCAACCTGAGGCAGCACCGCCCCCCTCCAGGGAGACACCACCCCTTCCAGGGGCCCCCAAGATGTAGCTCCATAGCCACCTCCCCCTTGTCTGACTTCAGGGAGCCTTCTGTCCTCTTCCATGCTGCCAGGACCCCCAGCAGGCCCACAAGAAGGCCCTGACCTTCAGCTCCAATAGCCCCAGAAAGGAAGTTGGGGTCCCTGGGGGAAGAGGGGCTTGTCCACGTCCCCTACCAACCTAGCCCCATTCTTGATGAGAGAGAACTCAGGGCCTTCCCAGAAACACATTCCAGTTAATAGCTACATTCTTTTCACATATCTTTACTAAAAAGTCTCTGAGGAAACTGCTTGACAATTACAGCCATTACAAGAAGGGGGATTCAGAAGTGACAAGTGTAAGCAGCCTGGTCAGGCCACCCACCCCGTGGGGCATCTTCCCCACCACTGAACGCTGGTGGGGGAGACGACTCAGGGCCCAGCCCCATGGGTGAGGACAGAGGATCGTCAGCTGTGACCCTGCAGTGACCTCAGTAGGTTTGAGGGCAGGCTGGTTCCTGCCTCGTCCTACCCAAAGCCACAGTGAGAGGCAAAGGCACAGTGAGGGAGGGGTAGGGCTTTGACATCATCCACCTTGACCCACAAGCACCTCAAAGAGGTTGTGAAGGAAGGGGCCTTGGAAAGGAGCACGTGGGCCAACAGAACATTTGACAGGCAGGATGTTGAACTGGACCTTTGGGGGGGATCGTCAACCAGCACATCGATTGGCCACCCCCTCTCTGTTAGCAGCTTCCCCCAGGCACTCTGCTGGGCTACTACCTACCATCAGTGCTCACAATAATGTTAGAAAGCATGGATCACTCCCAATTAGCAGATGCACTGAGGCTCAGAGGTGGGTCTCAATTTGCTTAATAATTTAAAGGCTTGTAAGTCGCTTGCCCAAGGTGCCAGTCAGCAGGTGGCAGCGAGCTCTCAAGTCATTCCGTCTACCTGAGCCCAGCCCCCCTCCCACAGTGGCCAAAGCAGCTCCTCCTCAGACCTCTACCAGCTGAGCGAGAAGAACTGAGCTGGCTCCAACGCCGTGGCCGCTGCCTGCAGCAGCCCTCTCCCATGCCTGGGTCAGACACAGTGTGGCCTCACCCTCGCCTGGCCTGCCCCACCCTAGCAGAGGTTCATACACGCTTTGCATCTGTTCCCTCCCCACCTTCCTGAAGCACATCTCCGGCATTATCATCTACCTGCTCCGAAACCTTCCATGGCTCCCTATTTTCAGACTAGACCCCGGGCAGGCCAGTCATTAAAGGCCTTCTGTGATTAGACAGCAGCCTCCCTGGACATCTTTTGGGGACCCTCTCCTACACAGACACTACCTCCCACTCAGATGAGACTAGCCACTGAACTCCTTGCATGGTCTGTCTCTAGGTCCCCACAACTTCAAGTGTGTGCAAACCCAGGTCCGCTGCCCAGAGCAGCCGAGTGTGCCAAAGTTTTAGGGGAACTCTTCAGCCTGGGGAGGGTTGTGCGTGGTCAAGCAGCCTCAGAGCTGGGAGCGGGCATGGGAGGGGACTCAGTGTGTGCATGGGAGGTCACCGACCTAGGCCAAGGGCACTCTCCAAAGGACTCCAGAGACTGCCTGCGCCCTGGCAGGGTGTCCCCACCAGGTTGGCCTCCCTTGGCAGCTGCCCGAGAGGCCCAGCACTGCTGAGTCATCCCTCTCCCAGGACCATGATGCCCTCTCGGTCCTGCGCAAAGCACCACGGCTGCCACAGCTCTTGCGCAACTTGGCACCGACCTGCTGTGTACCTGGGGATTTCTCCAGGGCCACGCCCGGGGCAGGCAGCCACACATGCGTACCCCGCACTTGGAGAATGGTGGCCTGGTGCCCCAGGCTCTGAAGAGACCTCTGCTGACCTCCAAGGGTTCTGGGGAATAAGCACCCTGCCCCGGCAGAGGCCTCTTCTGGCAGCAGGCAGCAGACTAGCCTCCCAGCACGCTCACATCTGGCCCATCCCATGGTACTTCCTGAAGCCGCTGAGGACGCGGAAGCATGCCCGCCAGGCGCCAGGCGGACATAGCATAGCCTGAGCTCTCGCTCTACCACTGGCTCAGAGTGACTCTGGCAAAGTTCTTGCTCCTCTCAGACCCCCGTATCTTCACATGAAATGCAAGCAGGGACTAGACTGCGATTTCCCAGCTTTGTTCCCTGGAAGCCCCGAGGGACACGCTGTGGCCTGAAAGTCTACCACGCCTGAGCCTCCTGTCCCTGCTGCGTAACCCTGGGCAGGTGTTTCCCCTTCACAAGACAGAATTCCAGCCTCACCCTTTCTTCCCACTGAGATATGGGCTCCTGAGGAGCTACAGAATGGGAGACCTGGGCCAGAGGTCCGAGGTCCCTCCGACCTGAGCAGGTCAGGGCAGGGTCCGCAAGGGGGGTCGGGCAAGAATGAAAGCCAGCCAGTCAGTATGTAGCTCTGACCCCATGAATGAGGGAACCACATGATAACAGGCCTCTGGAGCCAGGTACCAGGCCTCCAGCAGACAGTGGCCTTGGAATCAGGTTTGGAAGTCCCTGAAAGCTCAGGGGTCGGGGGCCCAGACAGGCAGAGGCTGAGTTGGAAGGTCGCTGGGCATCAGATTTGGCCGTCTGACCCAAGAGCAAGGTGGGGGGAAGATACACACCCCACCCACCGGGAGGCTTCTCCTGCCCCCTTGTCTCTTCCCAGAGATCAGTCAGGAGCCAGTCAAGGCAGCAAAGCCCACAGCCAAGGCCCAGTAAGCCATCACAGTGACCTGGTTACAGAGCTGCAAGATGAGCAGGGGACAGTGAGGTGATGCAAAGACCAGCAGCAGCAAGAGAAAGCCAGCACCAACCCCAGGGCTGGAGGAAAACTAGGAGGAAGCACTTCCAGAGCCCAGAAGCCAGGGCTGTTGGGGAGGAGGCCTCGTCAGGCTGAGGAAGCCAGACTGTGAGGAGAAGTGAGACAGTGACATCAGAGCCACAGAGGAGACACTGCTGCTGGATTCCCAAGCCAGAGAGGGGCGGGGGGGAAGAAGTGCCCCTTCCTCTCCCCTCCTCCTGCCCCTCCATTCTCCTGTCGGTGCATCCAACGGGCCAGACCTAACCAGAACCCATTGCCGAGGAGACCTGGGAATTGTAGTTTGCGGAGCCAGCCCCTGTGTACAGAGCCAGGCAGGGAACAGATCTGACAAGTAAGGGGCAGATGATTGCCACAAACACACCCTCAGACACTGCCCGAAGGGCCCCTTCACTTCCAGATGCTGCCCACACTTCAAAGTTCAGCTAGAACCACTTTCCCTCAGGAAGCCTTGACTGCTGGTTCTGGGCCAGCGCTGCTCTGTCTGTCTGGCCACATTCCCCTGGCCTCGGTCTCCTTGACCACACGGGTCAGGGCAGAAGGCCTTTGTGGATCCCTCCCCAGGCCCAGCGAGGTCCCAGCAGCTCAGCGGGCCTCTGTCACAGCTGAGCACAAACTCTGATGTGCCCTTCGGCCCTGAACTCCCCAACTGGGTTTAGTTCCAAGACCATCTTTTTTTCCCAAATGAAAATTCCCAGGTCATGTCTTGGGGGAATGTTGTTGCTGCTGCTGTTAAATCACTGGACTGGACCATGTAGAAGAAGGCCCAGCACTCCCGTGTGAAACTGCTCACAGCCCAGCCTGACCTCAGAGGGGAAAAGGGAGATGGGGCGCTGAGGTCTCACTGCCTCCAAAAGCCTCCCACGGAGACACACATGTTTGGAGCGAGAGACCCATGAGGTTTCCAACAGAAGCAAAGACATCAGCTACACCGAATGGATCTGGCCCTTCCTTTCCAGGGACCCCACCCGCTGCCTGCCCTAGGTCCCGGCCCCTCCAGCTCCAGGGGTCGGCACTGGCCTCCCCCAGGTGGCCATCTTCTCCAGCCTCTTTTCCCACCACTAGACAACCCTCAGAGTTGCATTTTTTTTTTTTAATTTTTTTTTCAATGTTTTTTTTATTTATTTTTGGGACAGAGAGAGACAGAGAATGAATGGGGGAGGGGCAGAGAGAGAGGGAGACACAGAATCGGAAACAGGCTCCAGGCTCCGAGCCATCAGCCCAGAGCCTGACGCGGGGCTCGAACTCACGGACCGCGAGATCGTGACCTGGCTGAAGTCGGACGCTTAACCGACTGCGCCACCCAGGCGCCCCCACAGTTGCATTTTGATAAAAAGCTCTGACAGAGTCATCTCCTCTCTTACGGTCTCCCAGATAAACCCCAAACACCAGCACCACAGACATGCGGCCACTGCAAGTGCTGAGGGCAGCTCCTGATAGCTCAGGAGAACTCAGTGCTCACTGCCATCATACTGGTAACTCAAAGCTGGCCAAGGTGGAAACATTCATACCATGGGCATCAGCAAACACCTCACCTCAGGGCCTTCTGCTTGCTCCTTTTCTTTCCTTTCCCCCCACCCCTCCAGAGACCTGGTTGGTAAACAGTCCCAGCACACCACTGAGGACTTTGACATTCTGGGCATACATAGCCACCACCACCAGCAGCACCAGCCTCACACTGTGCCACCTCCACCCTCCCACGCTTCCCCTCTGGCTGGTCACCCAGGTGAAGGACCTCCACAGGTCCTCCCAGGCCTTCTTGCCATAGCTCACGCTTTTTTCCCCCAGCTGCTAGGGGAGTGAGCAAGGGCAGGCTTCTGTCTTGAGTTCCGATCCAGTTGTATGACCTGGCCAAGTCATCTCCCCTTTCTGTTCCATCACCAATAAAAGGCAAAACGTAGCACTGGGCCATTGTGAGCATGAAATAACAGCATGGATGTTGAAAGCTTAGCATGGCGCATGCTCTATGGATGTGCTCAGAAACAACAGTGCCCCGTTCCCTGCTGCCAGAAATTCACCAGTGCCTTAAGGTTCAATCTAAATCCTACCTCCTTGGTGAAGCCAGACCTGTGAACCCAGCAGAAATCTCCTGTTGACTTTTAGCCGCCCGCTCCTGGTGACCATAGCTCTCTGACACAAGACAAGAGACCAGAGACCCCTGTGAGGGCAGAGCAGGCAGCCGGGGTGGCCGGGGGTGGGCGCAGAGGGTGGATGATGATTTACACACAGTTCCAATGGGAAGCAGGATTACATGAGCACTCCAGCCAAGTCCTCTCCATGTCCTCACCTCCAGATCAGGGAAACATATGCTCCCTACCTTTCTTTATGTGTGTATGTATATACATCTATATATACATCTATATATACATCTATATATATATATATATATATATATATATATATATATATATATATATATATGGTTTATTTATGTGTTTTTGACAGAGAAAGAGTGAGGGTGAGGGTTGGGGCACAAGCAGGGGAGGGGTGAAGAGAGAGAGGGAGACACAGAATCTGAAGCAGGCTCCGGTGTCTGAGCTATCAGCACAGAGTCCAACACGGGGCTCGAACTCATGAACCGTGAGATCATGACCTGAGCCAAGGTCAGACACTTAACCGACTAAGCCACCCAGGAGCCCCTGCTCCCTCCTTTTCTAAGACCCCCTCTTCAAGATAAAAAAGCTCCCTCCTTCTTGCCTCACAGGCACCTGACCAACAGTAACAGGAAGTAAAGCAACTTGTGGGCACATGGCCTCATGTGAACTCACGGTGAATCAGCCACAAAGAGCTCACCTCCAACTTCCAACCCATTTGCAAAGCTGAGAAAAACCTCTAGAAGATGTACACCCACCAGCCCAGCCCAGATGCTGCCAGCTGGCCAGCTCACAGGAGCTCTGCCTTCTGCGGCAAAGGCAATGTCACACTCACCACTTGGCCCCTACTGGGTCTAGCCAAGGTACTGACCAAGTTGAGAGGCACTAATGTGAGCCTTGTCAGGAGGTCAAGACCCATGGCTGGACAATGCCCACTTGGCTCTCTACTCGGGGTAGGTCAAGGCAGCACCTCCACTTTCCTGTGAAGGGCTCAGCAGACCCCCAGAGGCTGATTATTAGATGCTATTCTATTAATTAAAATTAGAATAGTTCTAATTAGAATAATGGGAAGTGATTGTTCATCACTTACTAGTTGTGGCCTTGACTAAGTTACTAACCCCCCTGAGTCTCAGTGTCCTGCTCTAGAGAGTGGGGACAATAATACTACCTCTGCCTAAGTAGTTATAAGCAAACAAGTGCTTGTAAGCAATGTCAGGCACACAGGAAGCACTTAATACATGTTAGCTATTATCATTTATCACTCCCGTTTTGCAAAGGAAGAAAGTGAGCTTTAAAAGGGAACCTAGGTAGTCCCAACTTGGAATTTTTGTTCTGAGGCCCTACAGGATCAAATTTCTAAAGGAAATCCTGTAACTGAGCATAAATCTGAAACCTCCAGAAGAGACGAGAGCACCATATTCTCCTTCGCCCCAAGCAAGGACAGCAAAACGGGGGGTCACCCACAGTGACTGTTCAGAGGCCAGTGCTGTGTACCCTTGTTGCTGTAAAGGTTCAGCAAAGCCCTGCCCAAGTCCATGTGTAAAGTGTAAACTGCAGAATCTCAGATTTACAAGGGACTTTAAGGACCATCCAGGTCTGCTCTATAGCTGGGCACAGATTCCCTCATAACCTAAGCCAGGATAGTGCTTGAACACCTCCAGTGATGGGGAACTCAGTACCTGTAGAGGCCACATAGTCCACTGCAGATGCACCTGAGGGAAGGGGAAAGGGAAATAAACAAAGGGGCCAGTGGAGCCTGGGTGATGAAGGCCGATTCGGCCAACTTCTCACATGATCCTGAGGTAGGTCCAGCCTCCCACCTCCCAGCCACTGCCCCCTGCCTGAGAAGTCCCATCCTCCAGGGAACTGAGAGCACCACTGGGAAGCCGGGCTGGGGTGGGAAGACACAGAAACAAGCCAAGCCACAAACCAACTGGTTCCACACCACTAGGCAATAGTAAAGAAAATAGGATGGCCCCAGGCTGGGCCCAGCAGCAGCAGCACCAGCAACAGCGGCCAGGGAAATCAAAATGCCCCGGATAATGAGCCAAATTCTTGCTGAGACACCAGCTAATGAAAGGAGCACAGGAAGCCCCATATCAAGGGCCCAAACTGTTTATACAAGTGTTAAAAATACATCTCAAAAGAAAACAGGGAAGCCGGAGGAAAACCCTCTGCCGCCCTTGGAAAATGATTTCTGAAAAGCACGTTAATTTGTTTTCCGAAAGGTGTTTGAAGTCTCTCAGTGCACCCCTTGGGCAACTTTAATTCCTCCTCATAATCCCTATTAAACCTGATGCTCACTAGCAGAGCTCGCTTAGGGGATTATGATTTTTATCCTTAATTATACAGATACATATTTGGGTCCATGTGTGTTCCCAGGTTTCTATGTAAATTAAAAAGGCACTGTCAGCCACACTCTTTCAAAATGCCCCAAATAGCCTGGGCTTCATTACAGCACTAAGAAGGTTTAAAATCAAGTTTAAAGGGTCAGAAGAGTACAATTTTTTTAAATTAATTTTCAAAGCCTTGTAACCTTACAGAGACTCAGAGATGAATGGGTTCGTGGGGAAGGGTGAAAAGCCAAGCGTGAACAGCTGAGCCTTGGGGGAGCAGGCGTGGGGGTGGGGGGCACCTTGGCCTGAGCATGGCAGAGGGGGCAGGACCCCCCAGGCAACCAGCTCCACAGCCCCAGCGGGGGTCCAGCAGGGGACATGGGAATGCAGAGGGATAATTACCACCATCACCATCGTCACCAGCAGCAAGCTCTTCTTCTTGAACACCTACTATGTGCCAGCTGTTGGATTAAACTCTTTGCACATTTCGGCTCATTAAATTCAATGGCCCCCTAAGGAGGACACCGTGACTATCTCCAGTTTTCAGATGAAGAAACTGAGGCATGGGAAGGTCAAGTGACTTCCCTAAGGTCCCACTGAAGAAATAGTAGGGAAAAAAATAACATATTAATCATTATGATGATGCTATTGGTTGAGTGCTGATTATGTGCCAGGCACCGTTTATGTGTGTCAGCTCAATTAACCAGCAACAAACACCAGGGAGGTAAGTCCTATTAACCTGACCTTACAGATGAGGAAACTGAGGTCAGAGAGGCTTCTAAAAAGCTGCCAAAGGTTGTACAACTAGCAAGGACCTCTAATTTGAACCCAGGGGAGTGAGACTCTGGAACCCAAACCCTCAATCTCTTCTCTCTCCACAAACCAACGGCCTGCTCCCTAGCTGCAGAGGACTTCACAACAATGGCACCCAAGACATGACAAGGCAGCATCCCTCCCAGGGGTGATGAAAGTACATCCCTCCCAGGTCTCTGGAGGCCTAGTGACCAGAGGTGTATCTGGGTCCTGGATCTTGAGGGCCCAGCAGCCCAATCGGGGGGAAAAGCACTGTGGACTAAGGTAATCCCGGAGGCTCCCTGGAGGAAGGAGATAAGAGGCTGGAGGTGAATGGGCTGAAACATGGAAGGCCATAAAAGGGGGTAAAGCAGGATGCCCCATGAGGAAAGGACAAGTATTCTCGGAGGCATTTTGCTGGAGACATCAGGAGGCAGATGGGGAATCAAAAGGTTGAGGAGAGAGGTCTGGTCTGGGCACAGACATCTGGGGGTCAGAGAACCATAGGGATTCTTCCACCGACTCCACACTCTCTGCCTTCCCTATAGTAACTGGGCCTGAAGAAAGTACACTTGCTCTTATTCACCACCCACTCCTGCTTTTGCACACCAAGTCCCACCTCCCAAACCCTGGCAGGGATGTGGCTCCTATCAGTGTCCCCTCTCCCCTAAGGACCACCGGCTTCTCCCATCTGCATCACCATACAGCATACAAATTTGCTGGAATGTCTCCTGTGCCTCGAAAATGCTGCCTTGACTCATACATCCCCCTCAAGCTGCCACCCCATTTTTTCGCTTCCTATTTTGGCAAAACGACTCAAGAGCTGTGTGGCCTATCCATGGGGACATGCCTGGCACATCGTCATCCATGGCACCCTGTTTTCTCTGCCCTGCCTGGGCAGGATTCATCACTGCATCCCCACCTGACATCGGCCATTCCCCCAAGTCCTTCTTTCCTCCTGACTTCCAGAATGCCACACGCCCCTGGCTGTACCTTCCCAGGCACCCCTGCTGGCCGGTTCCCCCCACATCTATGGGCTGCACAGTCACAGCATTCACTCTGTGAACCCCTTTTCTCCTCTCCTCTGCTGACCACCTCCTCCCGGTCTCTGACTGTAAATGCCACCACCAAGCGACAGTGGGTATGGATTTCCAGCCCGACCCTCCTCGTGGCTCCACGCTCACAACAGCCACCTTGACAGCGGCACTTATATGTGTGATAGGGCTCTCGAACTTACCAAGTCCCAAGCCACACCCCCAACTGCCTCTCACCTGAGCCTGCTCTTCCTCCTCTCCCCATCTCAGGAATGGCTGTGGGGCTGAGGGAAGGAGCGAAATTGGGAGTAATCCTCGGCTTGGACAACGGTGCGATGGAGGGCCAACCCATCGGAAAATCCTAGTACCTCTACCTCCAAAACATACCCTGATGCCCCACTTCTCTGCCCACACAGTGCCCTGCCAGCCTACAGCACCATCCTTTTGCGCCTACACTCCTGTACTAGCCTAACCCATCTCCTATCTTCACTTTAGCTCCCTGCAATCCACGGTCCATTCTGTGGTCAGAGGGATCTTTTTAGAACACAAATCCAATCACACCACCACTATCACCACCGGAGCTTCCCATTATACTTGGAATCGTATCCAAACTCCCAGACATTACCCTGTATAGCCCCATAAGGTCTACACTCTCCCTCGCCTGTACCCTCATTTACCGCTCTCTTCTTGGTTCCTAAATCCAACTGCATTGTCCATGCTACATCTTCAACACACCAGGATTATTCCAACCCTTTGCACTTGTGGGTTCATCTGCCTATAATGCTCTTCCCTGATTTTCTCACAGCTGACCCCTTGTTACACAGATCTCCACTGAACTGTCCCCTCCTCGGGGACACTGTCCCTAACCACCCAGTTTAAAAGAGTTCACCATCACATCACCCAACTTTAATGTTCTACAGTGTATGTGTCACAACTGACAACTTTTCGTATTTATTTATATATGTGTGTGCTGTCTGTGTCCCTCACCAGAAATATGAGCCCTGGGAGCCAGGGACTTCATCTGTCATGCTTACTGCAATATCTCCAGCATTTAGCACAGTCCCTGGTGCAGACCTGATGCTCAGTCACCATGATGTGAAGGATCGCCTCTTCCCATCTCCTCATCTCTCCGCCCACCACCCACCCAACCTCCCCCAAGACCCTGGCCTTTCCCATGAGGCCCAGCATCCATATGGTGGCGATCAATGTCCTTATTATGTCAGAGTTAATGGGTGACAGAGAAGGGGAGAAAGAATCACAGCCCAGGCCAACGCTCCACCTCTCCCCTGCCCGAGCTGCCCTGGGCCACACCTGCCCTGGGCCTGGGGACTACCCGCCAAGCCGGCAGCCTTATGCTCAGAAGCACCAGCTCTGGAGTCACACAGGCAGGGCCCATATGTTACAGCCAAGGGCCTTTCACCTCTCCCAAGACAGTAAGATCAACTGCAGGTGGGGGGCAGAGGTGAACACCACAGAGGCTTTTTAGGGAGCTGAAAGTACTCTATACAATATGATAACGGAGGATACGTGTTATCATAGGTTTGTCCAAACCCAGAGAATGGACAACACCAAGAGCGAACCCTAATGCCAACTGTGGACTTTGGGTGATGATCATGGGTCAGTGAACGTTCATCATTTGTCACAAAGGTCCCACCCTGATCAGGGAGGTGGATAATAGGGGAGACTATGCCTCTGGGAGGTGGGGGTGGTATGGGGGAGCTCTCTGGATCTTCCCCTCAAATCTGATGTGAACATAAAACTGCTCAGAAAACTAAAGTCTGGTACAACAAAACCAAACAATGAAACAGCACCACGCCTGGCCCCCAGGGCTGCCTTCTGATTCTCATCTGGCAAAACGTGCCTATGCCTCCTTATGCCTTCAGTCTACCAAGCAGCCAGACCCAACCTTGACGCTGTGAACTCACTACGCCATGGTGAGAACGCCAAGCTACGCGGAATGCCTGCCCAGCACGAGCTGTACTTACAGCCACACTGACAAACCTCTGGTCCACTCAGCCCCTCACTCCAGACAGAGTGAGGGGCTGAGCCCCACAGCCTAGTTACTTGACCGGGTACACCTGGGCCACGGCAGAACGTCCAGCTCCGCACAGTCCCCAAGGCCAACACTGGCCCTTGGATTTGCATCAAGGTATCCTGGCCTGGATGCCCTTTCCAGCAACCGCGGCGATCAATGCCAGCCCAATCCACCCCCACGGTGCTTCCAGGCTGCAAAATCGCTGGCTCACGCCACCCTGCCACCTTGTGAGTGGCCCGGTGGAGAAAGAAGAATGGGAAGTACAGGCCTCTCTTTACAGACGGGGCCACTAAGACCCAAGACAGGCAGGACTCGCCCAAAGCCACACAGAGAGTTAGGTACAAGAAACCAGGAATCCAAAGGCCTGGCTCCTACTTCCACATTCTTTCAACCCCGACGTCCTGAATGGGTTAAAAACAACAACAACAACAGTAAGGATGAACTTATCATCATCTCACTACTCCTTACAAATCTCTACTAGTACCAACACAACTGAAAACACCTCACGCTTGTCTGGGCCTTCATGAAATGCCATCTTTATCATTATTTTCCACTCTAATTTATTATCCGGGCTCCCCCGTGAGCCTATCAGGTTGGTATTGACTTCACATTGTACAGAGTTTGAGCTGAGGCCCAGCAAGGCGCGTGGCCCACTCACGGTCACATGGAGCAGGAGCCAGGTCTCTTGACTCCCAGCCCGGGGCGCCATGCTCCCTGTCCCCCAGCCCCCAGACCTAAATGAAATTCCCACCTCACATTTCTTACCAATTACCTGTCGTCAGAGGGGCGGCTCTGTCCCCTCCAGAATTCCTTCTTGCTGATTTCAGCCCACTGCCCTTGAGGTAACAGAGTCCATGCCTTTTGACCATGGGGGCTCTGAGAGTTCCCAGGAATGTAGCAAATATACCTGCCATCACGCCAACCTTCGATCGTGCCCAGATCACAGGCAATGATGCCTCCTAAGGGGTGAGGGGGGACACTGACCACAAAATCAAGTCCTGAGAAGGAGCCAGATGGCACAAGCAAGGGGTTAACGGACAAAAGGTACAGACCCAGCGCAACATTCTGGACAGGCTGGGACTCACCTGAGCATTATCTGTCCATCTGTCATCTGCCTACAGCAGCCAACATCTCAACCTGCTCGTTTCCACAGATGCCAGCAGGCCCAGAGCCTTCACTAAGCCCAAGCTTCACCCCAGGCCTTTAAGCCCAAGCACCACAGGCTTATAATCCCCATTTCCAGGCTTTTCTGTGGTCACAGGTCAAAGGCAAACACTTGGGAAACCTTTTCCTGTCTTTGGGAAACAAGACAAGCCCAAGCCATGAGTGAAATGTGTAGACGATGGTCCAGGAAGCGGGCCGGCTGAGCCTGGCCCAACAGCACTGGGCAGAGGCACTGGGGGAACTCAAGAGACAAGGGGCTCGTTCTCAGGGGAGGACTTGAGCTGACCCTGGAGCAAGGGGACAAGGCAGGGAGATAAGAGTCTACAGATGTTCGGAAGGTGCAAACACCCAGGAAAGGTAGAATGACCTTGCCAAGCAGCCAAGTATTTTAAGACTTCAGGTAAAACTGCGACCATAATTCACTTACTGTCTATACATGAAAGTCTTGCCAAGGATGGAGGAGTTGTCTACACACTGGATCTACCCCGGCAGCGAAGAGTAGACATGGGGGTGTCTGTCTACCCACAAGGAGACTCACATGGGCAGTCTCCCTATCGGCCTAGGTGCTGGGCTCCTAGGAAGTGGGAGAAGAACTATCCGGAACACCTCCCCACAGGAGGGGGTTCTCACCACAACAGAACCTACCAGCAGAGAAGCCAGCACAACAAGGCTCCCAGAATCCTGAGATGCTCATACAGATGGAAGAAGTGAGGCCCAGAGAGGGTCAGGGATCTGCCCCAGTCACACAGCACACGACCAGTGTAGGACCCTTCTCCATCAGCAAGGCCTTTGCACTTCTCAGTTTTTCCTGGGGCCCCTCCCAGGTTGCTCAGCTTATTAGGGAAGAGCTAACAAGTGGCCCTTGAGTGTCTGTGACCTGAGCCCTATGCTTCACCAAGAGAGATTTCCTGGGAAATGTTCCTCACTCCCCTCAACAAGGTCTCTCCAGGGCTGGCAGCACCGAGCAGGGCGCACGCCCAGAGAAAGGATAGGAAAATGGGTATAAAATTACATAATAACGTCTGATTCACACAAAAAGGAAAGGAAAGTTCTCTCAACCGTGGAGATCCACTGGGAAAAGTCAAGGCAAGATGACCAAAGGTTTGATGGGTCTTTTAAAACTTTGGTCGAAATGTTTGCTCTTATTTTAAAAACTTCTTTGTCGCAGATAAAATTGTTCTCTAATTTGGTCATACATTTGGATTTCATTATTTTCAGAATGTATTCCAGACATCTAAAATTAAACAGATGTCATCAACCCCGTTTAGGCCTAAAAGACTTGTAACCAAACAGTGACTTCAACTCCGATGCAATACCGATTTGGAACACTGTGTTTTAGTCATTAAAAGTTTTAAAACTCTGCTCCATTTTTCTCATTTCCTATAATGAGATCTCTTCCCCCTCCTTGAAATACGCCAATTCTTCAAGGGTCAGTGGAAAGTCAAACCGGAGAGCAAAGCAAATTTAAATATGAAAAATGAAAGAGCGAAGTATGAAATCCTTTATCCACTGAAACCCTCACCGAGAAAGGCACCTCGGCTTCACTGCAGACGGGGGGGAGATGGGAAGGGAGAGATACAGAAACAGTGCAAGCGCAGGAAGGGGATTTGGCTTCTAAAGCCTGAATTGTTTTATCGTTCCTTTTCTGACAGGGATTAGATTAGCGAGAATCCTCCAAGCCTGCTCAAGGCGTCCTGGGGACAGTTAAGAAAAGACAATTCTTTCTCTCCTCCGATCCTCATCTCTGAGTTCGCCCCCAAATGAATTTGTTAAATAACCAGGTCAGAGCCAAGCGCCTGTTTGAGATGCCCAGATTCGCGAGCAGGGGCACGTGGCCCCTGGGACATGCCTGCGGAGTGGGGGAGGGGAATCTAGATCTGGGGTGTGGAAGTCGCATACTGGGGTCTGACCGTCTTCATTACATCAATTTCTTAAGGAAAGTGGAAAGAATAAAATAGAGAAGGGGACGAGAAGGGACAGACGCCAGAGAGGACCTGTGCCTCTCCCGTGGGACCTCCAACCCTTGGTCTGAACGGGGAGGCAGACCCCCCAGCAACCACTCTACAGAGCTGGGAAGCCCAAACCAAATGCCGCACTGCCTACTTGGCTCCTCACTCCAGATCTCAGCTCAGGCCCCACCTGGCAGACTCTTCCTTCCTGAGCCACCCAACAATGAAGAAAGCGAGGTGAGGAGCGTCCAGAAACACTCAAACTGGACGCACACAGAGAGGCAGCACATTCTCCCCGTCCTCCTCTCTGCCCCCCAAATAACTCTGCGTGGGGCACTTCTGAGCAGAAAGACTTCTCCAAAGATGGGAAATCAGCTTGCTTCTAAAGGCTGACACAACCTAGGACACACAGCCCCAAATCCTTGTTCCAGAGAAAGCTCTCAGGCCCCAGGCCCCAGGAAGGGCCATGGCCATGGCCACGGATCTGTTTTGGCAAGAACTGGCAGCATCCTTGTGGGGGTCTACTGTGTTCACCCCAGGAGGAAGCAGGCAGACAAAAGGACACAAACACAATGACCTTTATCAGAGGACAAAGTCAAGGGCCCCGGGGGCAGGGGGGAGGGGGGTGGGGTGGGGACGGGCAGCAAAGGAAGCTGATGCCTTTGGAACACACGAATGGCCCACTCTGGCCTGGGGTTAGACCTGCTCAGTATGTTCCTAACATGAGAATCCACCCAAACAATCTTTCCAAAGCCAGCTGTCAGTTCATAGATGCCCTTACCTCCCAAGTCTTAGGCAAGTCAGCTTCCCTGGACCTTGCTTCTCTTGTCCGTACCTCCCAGATGATTTGTGAGCATTTACTCTCCATGACTGGCAAACAGCTTCAGCCCTGAACCAAACCTGGGTAGCTTAGTCCTGGCAGGCTATCCGATTGCTCTTCTGAGAAGGACTGCATTCTTGGGAGTTCATTAGGGATGTCTGCCGTTGCTGGGGAAGGAAAGAGAGAGAGAGAATTTAGTTCTCCTCCGTGCCAACCCAGAATCAACCCATCTTGTTTCACAGATGGGCAAACTAAGGCCCAGGGAAGTAAGGTGAACCTATGCACGAAGGTTACACATTAGAACAGAAGATATAGGTACAGCTCGGTGGCTCAGTCGGTTGAGCGTCCGACTCCTGGTTTCGGCTCAGGTCATGATCTCGCAGCGCGTGGGTTTGAGCCCTGTGTCAGGCTCTGCACTGACAGCTATGGAGCCTGCTTGGGATTCTCTGTCTTCCTCTTTCTCTCTGCCCCTCCCCCACTACGTCCCAGTCTCTCTCAAAAAAAAAAACAAAAAAACAAAAAACCCGAGAAGATCAAGCATTTGAAAATCATACTAGAAGATTAGAATTTGCTAACTGGTGTATTTCAACCCTCAGTCTTTCCTGGATTTGAACACTACCTTTGAGTGAGCCCCACACACCTGTAAGAGATGTATCGGGCAAGAGACTGAGTTCAGAAGATGAAGTCACAATTCAGCTTACACAGAGAGCCAGTGACAAAACCAGGATGAAAACCCAGGCCAACATTCCCAGGAGACCACCTGGACCATCAAGGTGGTATTTTCCCTCATCCATGCTGACCCGCTAGGGCTGCACAGGGGCTGAGAGAGAGAGGGTCTGTTGGCGGTACGAGAGGATGCACAGAATTAGCTCTTCAACCCAATGGAAAGTTTGGAAACAGTGACAATTTATTTATGGGAAATACCAAATGCCCTTTGCCTCACTTCTGAGACTGAGAGGCAGAACCAGGTAACTAAGAAGACCTCATCATCACCAGGGCCCCTTGACCTCACTCCCTCCAGGACTTTCTGGCCAGCAGATGCCACTCATTTCTCTAAAAGATGGCCGACAAAGTTCTTTCAGTACATACACTAACCTGAAGTCAGAGGAGGGACAAATTAGCTGGTCATCATTTGCTTTACCAAAGGATTGGTTTTTCTCTTTACCACAGGGTTCCTATAAAAAAACAAGAGCCCTTCCACAAGCAATTGCGTATAATCCCATTTGCAAAGACCGTCCATGGACGGCACACCAGCCACACAAAAGCACAAAGCTACTGTAGGTCAGGGTTTGACAACTGCTCTACATAAGGCGTCGGGTGAATGGCTCATGTCTGGTCTCAACACTGAACCCCCTGCCCCAAAGGTGACCCAGGTGGTGAGAAAGGAGCACGGCCAGAGAAAGGATGCCAGGGGAATTAGGCATGGGCTCCAAGGCAATCCCCAAAGGGGAGGTTGGGAAAGTCCTCGTCCTTGTCAAAACTAAGACATAAATACTCATTCCACAGGCGTGCCTACTGCATGCCCAACTTCACACTAGACACCGGGTCAAACGCCCAACAAAACCAACAGGACTCCTCTGTCCTAGAGCTTACAGTGTGTGGGGCTGTTGAGACAGCTGTCAATCAAACGGACACGCTCGTGAATGCCTCCCTGCAAACTCAGCTAGGGACGCCGCAGGAAAGGAATTCTGGCCTAGGAGAGCTTTTGCTGGTAGTGGCGGTGGCGGGGTTTTCGGTAATCTATTTATTTTTGAGAGAGGTAGGGGAGGGGCAGAGAGAGAGGCAGAGAATTCCAAGCAGGCTCCACGCTATCCACGCAGAGCCTGACGCGGGACTCGAACCCATGAACTGCGAGATCACGACCTGAGCCGAAATCAAGTTTTGGAGGATTAACCAGGGGGGAGTCCAGAGGCTCCTAGCAGAGATTTTCTTAACAACACAGGAGCTAGTCTGAGGGTCAGGGGAGATTTTGCCAGAAGTAACCACTGAGTTAACATCTAAGGGGACGATTAACCTGGTAGACTCGGGTAGAGCAGAAAGGAGTCCAGGAAAAAGTGAGAGCGTGTGTCAGGGCCCTGGAGAGAAAGTAGTATGTTTGAGGAAATGGGAGAAGGTGGCCAAAGTGCCTGGGAAGCAGAGGGCAAGGGGCATCATGACCACAGATAAGGGATCGTAGGTCACACAAAAGAGTTGGTCTTTATACAAAGGACAATGAACTGCCACTGGAAGGCTAAAGCAGGCAAGTCCAAGAGTCAGTCTGTGTTTGGCAGAGCTGGCTCTGGGCCCTGCATGGAGAACGGTTCAACGGGGGCGGGGGGGGGGGGGCAAGATAAAAGTGGGTGGATGGCTAGGATGTTGCTGCAGCTGGGGAGGGGACAAAGGCAACTGGACTAGGGGGCAGCTGTGAAGATGGGCAGAAGTGGACAGAGTCAAGGGCTGTAGGACATCAAAGTAACAAGACTTCGGGCTGGATCGCCCCAGGGGCGGGAGACGGGGTGTGCCAGAGGGTGCCTCCCAGGGGCCCGGTTGTGTGAACAGATGGACAGAGACGCGTACCCTGAGCTCGGGAGCCCTGGAGGAGGTGCAAGGCGGTGTGCTGGAGGAGCAGGGTCAGAGTGTATCTCGAATTCCTCTGAAATGGCCACATGGAGACCTGGAGCACGCCGCTGAGGATATAAGTCCCAAGGGCAGATATGAGCACGTACAGCGATGTCGTCCCTTCCAAAAGCCATTAAAGGACAAAGCCGGGGATGTTACCCCTCGCTCCTCAGCCCCTCTCACTTCCTCCTCCTGGATCTCCTTGCGAAGTGATTTCACAGGGAGATTGCAACATAGAGCCGCTTGCTGCGCAAGTCAGATGTCTTGCCTGAGCAGAATCTCAGTCTTTTCCCCCTAAAGAAAGAGCGAAAGAAAATAAGCTTCAGATCTGGTGAGGGGGATTAAGTGTAGACACACAGGAGGACTTCCTGGCTCTGAGGGGTTGACGATGGAATGCATTAGTAAGCAGGAGTCTGGGCACTCCTTCCCCTGAGGTCTGTGAGACTGGGGGTAGACTGCTGTGCCGTGGGGATGCCTGGAAGGCAGGCACACCAAGAAGCAGGGACCGGACCTGATCAACAGCCGCCGCTCGCCGGGCCCAGGTGACTAAGCCCCAGTCACAGGAACCCTACACACCCGGGAACAATTGCTCCATTCACCAAGTCCTCCCCTTGTGCTGGTGCAGCATCAGGGGCTTTGCCCACATTCCTTCCTGGGATTTGAATCTCTGACAGACACCAAAGCCCACTTCTCTTCTCCCTCATCTTCTATCCTATCCCCACTCTTTTTTTTTCTCCTCAAGTACGGCTGACATACGATACTGTATGGGTTTCAGTGTACGACAGAGTGATTCAACATTTATATACGTAATTCAGGGCTCACCACATAAGTACAGTTATCATCTGTCACTACACTAAATTAATACAATGTTACTGACTGTATTCCTTACGCTGTACTTTACCATCTCCACAATTTGTTTATCTTATAACTAGAAGTCTGTACGTCTTGATCCCCTTCAGCTATTTTTCCCATTGCTCCCCCCACCCCTCTCTCTTGCCTTTAATGAGAACAGGTGGTATTACAGGGCTCTTGGAAACAGGGCTCTTGACCTTGGTGATGTGGACCCCAAGCAGGGTAGACACTATGTATAACAGCATTTCGGGACCGACTATAATGTAAATATATAAACATAATAAGTGTTGTAACAAATATATTAGATAACTGTATCCACAGAAGGAAAATTTGCTGCTCACTACCAGGAAAAAAAAAATGGGAGAAAAACATTGTAAGAAACAGAGCCCTGTACAAACAGACAAAAGATAAAGCACTGTACCTATTTTCAAGTGCACATATTTTAATGTTTGCCAAAGTGCCTTTCAGAAACACTGTAGCCTTTTGGCCCCGCTGCCCCCCCGTGACCCCTGGCTACCCCCAGCATTATGGGAGGGTTGATAACTACCTCCCATCCTCCCAAGAAATCTATACTTCTTCGTAAGAACATACCTATGTTCTTGATCTATCATATAATGTAAATAATGTAATTTCCCTATCTTTCATTTGTCTTTATTATATTCGAGGTTCCTTTCTAAAAATTAACTTTTAGTAACCTAGTTTACAGAGTCACTTAAATCCATAATTTAAAGCGAAAATCAAAGGATCCGTCACCTGCAAAGGCACCCCTTTGCAGGACTTTGCACTCTGCTCTCCATGGTTGACAACGTTTACCTTGCCTGATGAGCAGCAGGAGAGAAAACCTCCGAAGGGAAGGTCTGCCCTGGGCTCTGGGGCTCCTCAGACCAGGGGCTGGTGACCATGAGCCCTTCCAGAGCGCCCAGACTTCGCGTGGCCTCTGCCCCAGCCAACACCTGCTACCCTGCCTCCAGGGCCCTAGAGCCTGCTGGACCTTTGCTTCCGGAGGCCCAACCTCAGGGGAAGCGTGGCTCCGGACAAGAGAGCCACGGAGGAACCCAACACCCCCTTGACAGGCAGCTCCACCCTTATTCCAGGCCTTTCCCTGACCCCGTTCCCCATTACACAGATACGTACACACACGAGCCCACCTTAGGTCTCCAAAAAAGCAACTGGTCACAAGAAGCCCATGCCACCCAAAGTGTGCACACAGGCCATACAGCGCAGAGCAGGGAAACTGAGCCATCCGGAGTTTGAAGCCAATGGCATGCCTTCAAATCACACTTTTTTGCCCTTTACTCTCTAGTGTGGGAAAAGGGCACCAGGAAAAAGCTGAAATGCATGTAGCCATGTACCCCATTAGTTGCAGAGGGGCCGGCTTAGGGATGGCCCTGCACTGTACCCTGTCCTTCCCTCTGTGTCACTCTGAGACTGTTGGTGGCTGCTGCAGGGTGACAAGACTGTCTAAAACAGCAGCAGGGACTGGCTTTGCTACAGCAGCTGCCCACGCATGGACTTCAGAGCTTACAGTCAGACACAGTCCATCCGTGGGCTTGGAGCAAAGTGCCCCCAGAAAGCAGCTTGCCCAGGCCAGGGCTGGGACACTGGTCACCAGGCTTCGCCATGAACCAAGCATGTGTTCCTTCCTGGAGACAGGGCCTCTGAAGCCCCTTTCTGACTCTGCAGCATTTTCTCTCCCCCTCCCCAGGTTGCCCAGCTCTGCAAACAAAGGCATGTTTGGGGGAAGAATGGTGCTCATATTTAATAACCCTCAAATCTGCCTCCACATGTGGCTATTGTTAGGTAGATTTAACCAGCAATTACTGAGGTACCTCCTTCCTCCTCAGCAACAATCTAGGCCCTTAATCCATCTAAGACCCAGAGAGTTTAGGGTTGAGCTCACTGAGATGAAGGTACCAGCTTAGTCAGGGCCTGCTCCAGGCTGGGGGAGCTGGATGTGAGAGCACGACTCCCCAGAATCTACTCCTTCTTGCCAGCAAAAAAATAAGGGTGTGGGGTGGGGTGGAGTGGGGCAGGCAAAGAACGGACTACCTAAAGTCCCCGTGATAACTCAGCTTCCAGAGAATTCACATGGAGACCTAGCACAAACGTTTGGACTGAGAATCGAGAAAGAAAGCCAACATGCTCCTAGGAAGCCCCAAGAGCAGGCTGAGACTGGGGGAGGAGACCGGCCCCCACCTGGAACCCTGCAGTCCTGGCCCCTTATCTCAGCAGGAGACAATCCTAATAATGCCTCAAGTTTGTAGTCAAGCTGCCTATGGTCTGGCCAGAGGAGAAGGTAAGCTTCCATAGGGGAACCATTGCTGCAGACAGGACTGGAGCATAGGAAAAAGCCTAATGCTACACCTCAAGCAGGACGTTTGCATTTCCACCCTCTGACCCTCTGCTCCTGCTTGTTCCCCTGCCAGGCCTGCCCTGCCTTCTCTCCACTGTCCAGCTCCCTCCCTATAAGGCCCAGCATTAAGGTGCCCATTGCTTCCCTGGAGCTCAGCCCTCCGTGAGAGCACCCGTGCTATTTATACAGGCTTGGGGGACTCACAGCATGGACAGTTTGTCCTCAAGGGCACCAGGAGAGGCAGAGAAAGAGGAAAGGTGGCTAGGCTGGGCTACTTGCATCAAACCAATTTCCACATTAAAAAGGAAGCCCTGGGGCGCCTGGGTGGCGCAGTCGGTTAAGCGTCCGACTTCAGCCAGGTCACGATCTCGCGGTCCGTGAGTTCGAGCCCCGCGTCGGGCTCTGGGCTGATGGCTCAGAGCCTGGAGCCTGTTTCCGATTCTGTGTCTACTTCTCTCTCTGCTCCTCCCCCGTTCATGCTCTGTCTCTCTCTGTCCCAGAAATGAATAAACGTTGAAAAAAAAAAATTTAAAAAAAAGGAAGCCCTTTCACACAGCCCCATGGTCAGAGGAGGGAGGGAGCTCCCAGACTTCCCTGAGCCCCGGCTGGGAGCCCCCTTGCTGTAGGGATTATAGAATACCAAGTGGAGGCGACACAAATGAGTCTGCGGTCCCTCCTGGCCATGGAAGCCAGCAACACTGTGACGGGTCAGCCCCTGTCCTGCTCCCGAGCCTCCCAAGTCTGGATTTTCTCATTCAACTTTTCTGTTTTTACCACAAAACAGTAACAAAAACCATTTAGTGTCAATTGTCATCTTGTATCAAGATCCAGTTTTGGTCTCAAGAGGTACAGGGACCAGAGGCAGCATTTACTGAGAATTTCAGCCCTGCCCGGCAGTCACCACATCAGGGCTCACAGCTATCCTTACACAGAATCTATTAACAACGGCTTTGCACAGCACAGCCCTGGATTCGAATCGCAGCTTCAGCACCTCGTGTCTGTGTGACCCGGGGCAAGTTACTTCCTGCTCCGATCCTTAATTTCCCAAACAGCCAAGTGACAATTACAAGAATGGCAAGTTGAAGGGGTTGCCACGATGACTGAATTAAATAAGCTCCATGCAGTCATTCTCGAAGGGGGGACCTGGGGCCAAGAGCATCAAGGATCACCTGGGAACATGTGAGAAATACAGATTCTCAGGCCCCACCTTAGACCTACTGAATGGGAACCTCTGAGGTGGGGCTTGCGCACACGCCCTCCAAGTGGCTGTGAGGCCCACTCAAGTTTGGAATCACTGGCATACGCAGGGAAGTTGTTCAACAGCAAGCACCTGACGAGCAAGGAGTCGTCACCGCTCCAGGAATGACTGTCCGACCCTCTCCCTTCTCCCCTGATGGACCCAAGGCTCGGGGAAGTGAAACCATTTCTCCAAAGTCAAACAGCTAGAAGCCGGGCCACATGGCACTGGAGGCCACAGCCTCCTCACTACACCCTCGTGTCTCCCACTGAAAGCCCACATCCCAAAGCTACCTAAGCACTGACAATGTTCTCCACAGCGCCACCCAGAGGTAGCATGGTAAAAGCTAGAAACACCTCCCACAAACCTGCAAGGAAAGCAAAGAAACTAAGGAAAGAAATGATCCCTCCAAAACTACGAGGGTACAGAGCCTCTCAGGCCAGACATAACTTCCTTCCTCAGGAATAAAGGTCACGGAATGCACAACCCCAGGGTTCTCCAGGACACAGCTGCTGGACGCTCTCAGGAAAAGTCAGCCAACTTCGCAGCACCAAAGGTAGATCCATGAGCTGTGCAGATAAAGGCATCGATTTCTTTAAGTACTTTTCAAACAAGAAATCGAAAAGAGAATTCTCAGCTAGTCAAGAAACTGTGACTTTCTCGCCAGGGCTCAATTTCTCCACCTACACGGAGGAGAAGTGACAAGCACCCACTGCACTACAGCTTTAAGAAGTGCTGTTTGTCAGGGCGCCTAGGTGGCTCAGTCGGTTAAGCGGCTGCCTTCAGTTCGTGGGTTCGATTCCCGGGTCGGGCTCTGTGCTGACAGCTCAGAGCCTGGAGCCTGCTTCAGATTCTATGTCTCTCTCTGTGTCCGTCCCCTGTTCGCACACTCTATCTCTTTCTCTCTCTAAAAAAAATAAATAATAAACATTTTTTAAAAATTAAAAAAAAAAACAAAACAAGAAGTGCTGTTTGCCCTACCACATCTGCAAGTATGGCTGAGGCCTCTGTGCCTTAATGCAGACCGCCCTCTCCTCCCAAGGGCAGTGTTCCCACGGCTCACACTCCACAAGGTCTGGGTGGCACTTTGCCACCCTGGCAGCAAGAACCCAAACAAACCCCAGGCTCAGGCTGGCAGGTACAAGGGGGATTGGTGGAAAGGAGTGGTGCCTTCTGGGAAAGCTTTTCACAGAGAATTCACGGAAGCCACAGCCCCTACTGCTGCTCTGCTTCCTGCTCTCACCATGTCACCCAAAGTACAGATCCCCGTGGGTTCCTCTTTGCTTCCAAGAGGTATGTCCTAAGTTTAATCTGCCTCAGCACTCGGCACCATGCCTGGCAAGCACGAGGCTCCCAGTAAATGCGTAGAATGAATATACCAGATGTTCAGAAAGCAACACTGTCGGTGCACCGCACACCCGACTCCCGTGAAACCTCCTTGCCTTATCTGAACCTGTGCAGCTCCTCTCCACACCAGCCTGCCACAGGGCCTGCCACCCCGTATGAATATTCTCAGCTTGCTTTCACTCACTACATTGCCAGCCACGCTGATGGTTTTCATGCAACAAGGGAACCAAGCTCTGCCCCACCCCAGGACCTTTGCATATGCCAGTCTCTCTTTCCCCTATTCTTCGCTTGACGGATTCTTTCTCAGTCTTTAGGCCTCAGCTCATTCACCTCCTCAGAAAAGCCACTCTATGTAGACTTTCTCCTGTTGCTGCCTCTCCCCTTTGTTTCTTCAGCAGCACTCTCTCCAACTTGCCATTCTTTCCATCTCTTCTGTTTTGTCCGACTGCGCTCCCCCTTCCAGGGAAATGTCAGTTCCAGGGACTCGGGACCATGTCTGTCCTGCTTACCCCTGTATTCCCAGGGCCTGGCATGCTGCAGATACAAACTAAGTCTTTTCAGAATGGGTGGGTGAATGAATGAATGAGTTCACAGAGGAAAAAACAAAACAAGAAAAGCAGTAATAATAATAATCCAAAATGTCTGAGGAGAATGACAGAGTTCCCTGTTTGGGGGGGGAGGGGCAGGGGGGGAGAGGAGGGGTACAAGCAGGACAGGACACTACCTCCCTCCGAGAGCCTGGCTGGGGGGGCAGACCAGACTGCCATGGTGGCTTTGCACCGACAGCAGGAAAAGAATGGCACTGGAGAATCAGCCAGACTGAGGGTGACTTTCTGCCTTACTTGTCACCAGCTACTCCCAAATCAAGGCGTCACAAACAGCTGGTGGGCCATGACCACCATGCACAGTCTGGGGGCTGCGCCCTAAGGAAGGAGACCTTTCCCTTCCCAGCCAACCTGTACCGTCTCAAAGTCTGCTATGCGGCAAGGAGAGCGGCAGGGGATGGGGGAGGGCATCCGTTAAGAGAGAAGAAGTCACTGGCACTATGCAGGCTCCACCAAACAGGCCCCCAACAGGAGCCCAGTCTCATGTGTTCCCTACTGAAAAAACAAACAAACAAACAAACAACAACAACAACAACAAAAACCACAGCTCCCTGGGTGAGCGGAGCTCTACTGTGGGGCACTTAAAGAGACTATCAGACCCTCTAGCTCAGCCCTGGGGATAGATCCCAGCCAGTGCTTCCAGTCTGTGAGTGTCTCTAGGCAGATGTGTGCCAGACTGGGCTGGGCTATCATTGTAACATTTTGCCTTTCATGGGAGTCTGACCTTCTCCCTCCCAGACTTCTATTTGAAACAAGCCCTAACAGCTGGTCACCATTTATTTACGCAAAGAATCTCATGCAGGGAGAGTCTTGTACATACCACACGGCCAACTAAAAACCGTTCTGCAACCACGCACAGGCCTGCTGCATGTGGCTTCCCACCAAACTAGAACCCTCACCTTCAGAGTTTCTCAGCCTATGAATGCCATACTAAGGAGTGAAGCGGCTCTCCCTGTCCCTGTCCTCACTCGCTCTGTGGCCTTAGGCCAGGGTATTTATACAGGCTCTGACTGCTTGCAGCCAGTGAGGTCCATTAGTAGGATGTAAATAGCTCTCTGCTCTTCAAAGGCTGGGCGAGCCATTCTGTGAGGTCTGAGTCAGCCCCGCCAGGGTCTTGTATTTCAAGCCTTATTCATCTTCCTGATAACTTCCATAAAGGGCCAATCCGCCTTTTTGGTATGCAGGGCCTGCCAACAGTGCCCCAGGGGGATTTTCACAAGAAACCGGCATTTGCTAAGCTCCAACTGTATACACAACTCTGTCCCAGTCACTCTGGGGGGAGAAAAAGAAGACACAACTTCACTTCTTTCACCACTCTCACTCCTTTCAAGGAAACAAGGCATGCACAGGTAGCAGTTACTGTGGGTCAAATCACAAAGAACCATATGAAACCAAAGTCCGGCAGAGTGCCGTCAGGCATGGCAGGGGAGCCAGATGGGAGTACAGCCTAGTGGCCAAGCACATGGCCCTTGCTGTCGGAGACAATGAGCTTTGAATCCTAACCCTGCCTCTTTTTAACTATGACCTGGGACAAAAGCTTAAACCCTCTGGGCCTCTTTCCCTGCCTGTACGATGGAGACAAATAGGAGCAAGAGTGTTCTTGAGAGGATGTAATGAAGCAGTGTATGGGAAGGACTTGGGAAGGGGCTGGCAGAGAGGAAGCACTCAAGAAATATCAGCTGTGCTTTACTGCGAGAGAAGCTTTCCGGAGAACGCCAGTTTTGAGGTCTTGGAAGAAGAGAGGGACAGAGGTCCATTCCCTAGCTTGTCACCCTGCCCTGTGGGGTGGTGATATTGGCACACATTATCTCTTTGGTCTGGAGTCGGAGAAGAGGGAAGGGCCAGCTACCAGTCCTCCAACCAAGGGACACATCAATCCATTTCCAAGAACCATTCAGTCTTCTAGGATGAAGGAGTCCCAAATCCCATAGCAAATTAGCCCCAGGGAAAAGACTACCCAAAAGCACAGGGCCAGACAGTCCTTGGTCTGGGGTAGCCCTGTCACTCAGGGAAACTGAGTGTGAGCCATGGGTCAGAACAAGGGATGGGGAGTGCAGGCAGACAGCGGACTAGCTGGCCCCAATCCCCGTGTCCTCACTGCAGGGGGGCCTGGAGGAGGGGAGTTCGAGCCTTGTACCCTGACAGGGGACATCCATGGTTTCCATCTCAAGCACTTTCCTACACTATGTCTCAGGACACACAGCTACCCTGTGGGGTAGGTGAAGAAGGTAGGAGTGACATCTGTAGTTTGCAAAGAAAAACTTGAGGGTGAGAGGCTAAGTGATTGCCCAAGTTGACACAGCAAGGCAGGGGCAGACCTGGACCCCAAACCCATCTCCCAGTGCCTGATCCTGTCCTCGAGGGCTTCTTCACCTGACATTCTCCCCACAGCTGCCAAAACCCAGGACGTTAGGATCGTTGATGTAAACACTGCACCCCGGAAAAACGTTCAACCAAGCATGAGACTCCACGGGAGCAAACGATACGGCATATGGGAACTTCCCAGATGTTCCCAAGATGGGAAGGGAGTTCTCAGGGTGAAGACAACATTGTCAAGACGGAAGCAACTTAAGTTTTAGTCAAGAGGGAATGGCAACACCAACTATCATATGTCCACACTGTGGCATACCATTGGCCACAAAAAAAGAATGAGGTTGGTCTTGAGGTACTGGCATGGAAACAACACCAGGACGGTGATGACTGAAAGCCCCAAGTTGCTGAATGAGCCATGATATATGACTCTACACATATGCAGTGAAAACAAAACCACATATTGTCTCTGGATTCAGAAACACATATGCAAATGCCCAGGAAAACTCTGGCAAGACCCACACTCTCCCAGCAATGTTCCACATGCCTCTGCAGATCCACACTCAGCCCTGCTCTCTGTCCAGGGAGGCTGGCCTGTATGAATGGCATCAGTGACTGGCCATGCCTCCCAGCCAAGCAGGAGCACCAGCAGATCAAA
The DNA here is from genome assembly GCF_028749965.1 of Puma concolor. NCBI lineage: Eukaryota > Metazoa > Chordata > Mammalia > Carnivora > Felidae > Puma > Puma concolor. Next base: position 128,970,452 of record NC_141667.1, read on the forward strand.
AGGGTGGAAGAGGAGGAGACTGGAGTATGCATTCTCCTAGTTTCCACCTATGAGGTCTCCAAAAACTGGCCACAACCTTCAGCCAAAAGTCATAGCTTCTTTGAAGGTGCCCCACTCTCTTCTCCAGGGTTTTGGTTTCTTGGGCCTAAAGGTGAGAAATGCTTTTGCTACAGCAAGCCCCGGAGTGTTGTACTGTGCTTTTTGGATTGCCCATACCATACATATTGTTCCTCTGTTAAAACCTCCAATTATCCTTTGGGGCACCTAGGTGGCTCAGTCCATTAAGCATCCAACTCTTGATTTTGGTTCAGGTTATGATCTCACAGTACATGGGTTCGAACTTGCATCCAGCTCTCCGCTGACAGTGCAGAGCCTGCTTGGGATTCTCTCTCTCTCTCCTCCCATCTCTGCCCCTCCCCTGCTTGCTCTCAAAAAAAAAAAAAAAAAAAAAAAAAGCTCAAATTATCTCAGTTAAAATGTGCATTGTTTTCTCCCAAGATAAAACCCAAACTGGTAAGAGTGGTCAACTGGGGAGAGTGGGGAAAGAGGGGTGAACCCCAGCATCTGAGGCTTAATCAGTGATTTTCAGTACTTACGTGCTGTGTGTTTTGTTCTTACTGCAGAAAATTTCAAGCACATAAAAAATAGATAAAAGGTGGTAGGTATCCATTACCCAGCTCCAAAGGCCATCAGTTCATGACCAATCTGGTATCAGCTATGACCCCAGCCACTCCCCATCTCTTACTGTTTTAATACAAATCCAAAACATCATATCATCTGTAAAGTTTTAAATTTACAAGGAAACTATATTTCTATATTGCCTGGGTATTTAAAACTTAATTAAAAACAAAGGCATCCCCAAAGCTAGAACTTCGAGGCTGAGGAGACTCTGTCCTTGTTTGAATTTGTGCCCAGGCCAAGGCTTTCCCCTTGCCATCTATCCCAGTAACATGGCTCAGAGGTTGGCCAGGTGGCCATGGTGACCACCTCAGTGGGCCAGAGGCCTGGCTAGCACGAGATGTCCCTGTCAACCTATCCTACATGTGGAAGATGCCATGATGACACAAAGCTATAAGAATGCCTCCCATGAGCATGTTTTGGGGTTCTGCTCACACTAGGTTTTTGGTTTTGCTTCTGTTTTAACTTTTTACTGAAGTGCAACTGTATGTATGGTGAGCTGCATTCTGTGTTATCACACATCGTTGTAGACTATTGGTTTTCATTGCATTATAGCATTCCACTGTGTGAATATGTACATATATCTACTCCAATTCACTTATCCATTCTACTCTTGATGGAAATTTGGATTGTTTCCAGTTTGGAGCTATTAAAAATATTGTTAGGGGCATTCTAACACACCTTTTACTGTTCATATACATGCATTTCTGTTGGATATATATATCTAGAATGGAAAGGCTAGATCATAAGGTGGCACATGTTTAACCTCAGTGCATACCAAGAGGTGTCCACAGTAGATGTGATTTCTGGTATTCAACATCCTTGCCAACCAATCTGACAATAAATTTTCTATAGAAAAATTTTTTTTACAAAATCCTTGCCAACACCTGGGTATCTACTGGGTTTGTTTCTTTGTTCCACTGTTCTCACTCTGGTAGGTGGAGTGTATCTTCCTATGGTTTTAACTTGCAGCTCCCTAAGGACTAATGAAGCTCCACACTATTTCTTATGTTTCTTGGCCAGTGGATAACCTCCTTTATGAAGTATCTCTTCAAGTCTTTTGTACATTTTTCCTGTAGGGTGTCTTCTTTTTCCTATCAATTTACAAAAGTTACTTATATATTCTGGATGCCAGCCGTTTGCCAGACAGAGGTTCTGAAAACTCCTCTTCCATTCTGTAGACTGCCTTTTTGCCTTCCTAACAGCGTCTTCTGATGAAGTTTTTAAGTTTAAATGGTCAGATTTATTAACTTATTTTCTTGTATGGTTAACAGTTTTTGTGTCTTGGTTAAGAAATATTTGCCTACGCTGCTCTCATTTTTATGAAGATTCTTTGAGGGGGAAAAGAAAACCTATTGGAAATTGAGTAAGAAAAACCCTAGGAAACCACTACATGGAAACACCGAATCAATAGCTCCAAGAAGCAATTGATCTGTGGTTGCCTCATTAGAAAGACAACCTCCTGATTTGTTTTTTTATTCCTTTGTTAGCAGCTGCTTGGAAGAATCCAGGCTCTTCTCACCTGTAAAGGTGAAGAGAGAAAGTTCAGACCGAACTCATCCCCATCAAGAAAAAAATAAGTGTTCAGAGCATTTCTCTGTATGCTTAAAAAAGAAAAATTACTGAAAACTTAACATTATGCCAATGACCAGCAAAAAAGATGAGAGCAGGGTTTCTTGAACATAGGAATAGTAGGAAAATGCCGGCATTAAAATTCAAACGGTTTCGGGATAAGTGTTTCTAAGAACAATTCTCTTTCTATAGAGGCCTCATTTCTCCCAGGAGACATTTACATCCTATTTGGTATGAAACAATCTCTAAAAACTTCCACCATGGGGCATTTCCCCCAATGAATAAATGTAAACATGACTAACACACTTAGTGATCTTATCGCCAAATACATTAATCTAAGTCATTTTACAATCATTTGTTGGATGAAAAAAGTTCCTTTGAAAATCACTATTTTCACTGTTTAGTCAGCAATAAGATTGGAAGGTAATGGCGACCTCCTAAATCCTAACAACTCCTCACATCTAAAAATTGAAGGCAAGAAAAACAAAGCTACAATCAACAAGGGAAAAAACAAGCCACACACACAAAAGTCTACACACGACCCATACTTTTAGCATCACTAACTGGACAATACTATGAACTTCAAATAACATGTAAGCACGGAGATAAGCACCGAATTCCAACAGATCACCTACCATTACTGCGAGTCTGTAGATATGGGCAGCACAAACGGGAGACTTAAGAAATTCTATGAAGAAAAGGAGAAGGGAGTGGAGAACATAGTTGAAACACAGAATCATCCAGAAAGGAAAAGTCCAGCCTAAATGCAAAATAGTCCTCACTTATATCTCAACAAAGCTTAAAAAATATACCCACCAAATGCAAAATGATGAACTTAAGTCTGAAACCTAATAGTTCACAATACTGGCTGCAAGGAAGGTACCTCAAAGTGAGCAGGGTTGGAGGTGGCAATGTCAAGAAGTACGATTCTCAGAGGAGGAAGAAATAAATGAACAAGATGTGCTGCTCCTGAGAGATGTGGCAGTCGAGAAAAATTAGGAAGAGTGGAAAACCAAGAATCCTGCAGAAAAAAAAAAAAAAGAAAGAAAGAAAAACAAAAGCCCTCCCTCTCCCCACTTCCAGAACTACTCATTCAATTAGCTGCAATTTGCTATACTGACAGAAGAGGGCGCCCTTGAAACAGGAAACCCTCTTCACAAACCGCTGAGGGGTGGGGAAGAGGAAAAATCAAACTAATTTCATACTAAGATACGATACAAAGATAAAATACAAATCAAAACATTTCAACTAATGAAAATTCCACCCTCCAGAAAATCAACCATAAAGCAGAAGAAAAGTATCATCTTTCAAACTGAATTAAATATTATAAAACAAGCATTTGAAGATTAAAACAAAAACTAGATTCACTTATAAAATCTAAGAATAGAAGGGGACCTAGAAAATCAAGAAGAAATTCTATGAGGGTTTGCCAAATTCTGGGAAAAATTTTTGCAGAAAAAGTCAAAATTATTTCAGGAATAAAGACTAAGACAGAGTAGGTCCAAATGAAAATCTGATAAGAGACACTGAAGGTAAAAAGACATAAAGCAAGATAAAAATGAGCTTAAAAATTGAAAATAATCAGAGAGAAACTAGTTGAAATCGAAGGCAGGCAAGGATAGTCCAACACATGTACAATTGGAGTCCATGAAGAAGAAATGTAAAACAATACAACACAAATAATATTTGGCAATGTAATGCAAAAAAGTTGCCAGAAATAAAATCTTCAGTCAACATATTTAAGATGCCCACTGTGTGCCTTGGAAAATTGATCTAGAATGATCAACTCAGACATGTATCCCAGTAAAATGACTGAACTCTAATGACAAAGAACAAAACCCTCAGGATCTTTAGGCAAAAACATCAAATTATTATTCAAGTAAGAAATTTAGGCTGGCATAAGACTTCCTAAGAACAACATACAGAATAGGGCAGGAGTGAGGCAGCATTTTCAAGACACAAGGAGACGGAGCGCAAGCCAAGGATTTAATATCTACCCTTCCTTCAATGAAGCTTTAGCCTGTAAGAGATAACTGGGGGAGCTTCCTCAAAAGAACTGAGGGTGATCATTTAATACATTTAATTATAGAGCCAAGACAAAAACAAGTATGAGGTCAAAGTAACATCCAAGTGTAAACATTACACGTTCTGACAAAGCGTAAAGATGATAACAAAGGGTAAGGCAAAGTATGACCAGAGATTATTGTTCAGGTTATAGGTGGGGGCCAAAGGATACCATTTAAAACTGACAGTCCAGATAGTATAGGTTTAAGAAAGGAGGGATTAAGGGAAGCAAAAAAGGCATAAATACAAAGGTAACCTGTAGATTAAAAATACAAACTTTTCTAAATGCCAAAGGAATTTTTATTTTATTTTTTATTTTTTTATGTTTATTTATTTTTGAGAAAGAGAGACAGAGCATGAGCAGGGGAGGAGGAGGAGGAGGAGAGAGAGAGAGAGAGAGAGACAGAGACAGAGACAGAGAGACAGAGAGAGAGACAGAGACAGACAGACACAGAATCCAAAGCAGGCTCCAGGCTCTGAGCTGTCAGCACAGAGCCCAACACGAGGCTCGAACTCACAGACCACGAGATCATGACCTGAGCAGAAGTCGGACGCTTAATCAACTGAGTCACCCAGGCGCCCCACCAAAGGAATTTTTAGGCAATGATGGAAATGCATCCAACTCAGAGACAGGTCTCAGTACACACAATACACACAATTCTAAGCCAGCCCTAAGGAGTCTAGCACATTCCTTAATGGGGAAATACCAGAGACATTCCCACTGCGGGGAAGGACAAGACACAGATGCCCACTTTTCCACTATTAACACTGTGCTCGAAGTAGGAGCTCATGCAACTGGGAGCAAACAGTAAGAGGCTTGAGAACTGGAAAGTAAGTAAAGCAGACCCGACTGCAGAGGACAGGCCAGCATACCTAGAGAACTAGAGATGAAATGGTTAAGCTAACTCAGAATTTCTCAAAATCTTCGATAAAGCAGAACCCCTTCACATTCTTAAAATTATTAAGGACCTCAAAGAGCTTGTGTTTATGTAGGGGATATCTTTTTATATTACTGGATTGGAAATTTAGGCTGAGGAAAATTTAAAGGTGATCAATTTAGGTATAAGTAACAACAATGAACGTGTTAACCTAAGTACCGCATTTTCTGAAAAATAAGCATAAACCAACACTTTCAGGGATGAGAATGACATTATTTTACATTTTTGCACATCTCTTTGTTGTTGAGCTTAATAGAAAACAGCTGGATTTTCACTCTGCTTCTGCAATCTGTTATGATATCACACATGATGTGGATTCTGGAAAACTCCACGGTACACTCAAGAGAGAATGCAAGCTATAAGGGCAAATTATGTCTTAGTATTATTATGAAAATTGTTTTGACCTTGTGAATCCACTAAATGGGTCTCAGGAACCCCAAAGGAACTCAGACCACATAGTGAGAGCCATTGAACTAACTCCAGCAATAAAATAGCTCCATACACTCACAGGATGTAAAATCAGCAGGGAGAGTCCACAGCCTTCCTAGGCACAAATAGCAACCAAGTGTAAGATGTAACAAAGGAGAAAGGCCTCATTTACAACAGCAGCTGAAAAGATAACACACTTACAAATAAATCTAAAAAGAAATGTTGAAAACCAATAGGAGGAAAACTGTAACACACTTCTGAAACAACAGCAAAGTAGACATGAACAAATGGAAAAGACATCCTTGTTTGTGGTTGGGCTGTCTCAAGATCATTGACATGTCAGTTCTAAGTTCATTTATCAATATGATCCCAATAAAAAATTTCAACAGATATTCCTCTGCAGCTGGACAAGATGACACTAAGGTTCATAGAGAAAAATTAATATGTCAGAATAGGGAGGCAAACAATGAAAAGAGGGCTAGCCCTACCACGTATTTTGAAGTATTACAAAGCCTCTATCATTAAAACAGTGTGGTAATGGCATATAAAGAGACAGACTGGGGGCGCCTGGGTGGCTCAGTCGGTTAAGCGGCCAACTTCAGCTCGGGTCATGATCTCGCGGTCCGTGAGTTCCAGCCCCGCGTCGGGCTCTGTGCTGACAGCTCAGAGCCTGGAGCCTGTTTCAGATTCTGTGTCTCCCTCTCTCTGACCCTCCCCCATTCATGCTCTGTCTCTCTCTGTCTCAAAAATAAATAAACGTTAAAAAAAAATTAAAAAAAAAATAAAAAAAATAAAGAGACAGACTAATGGAATAAACTGCCAACTCCAGAAAGAGGCCAAACTGTCTGTGAAAATTTAGGGTTTCATAAAGGTGACATCTCAAATCACTCAAAGACGGATGTTATAATCAAGGGCATTGATACACTAGATAGACATTTGGAAGAAAATAACAATTAGATCCATTCCTGGGGCGCCTAGGTGGCTCAGTCGGTTAAGCATCTGACTCTGGGTTTTGACTCAGGTCATGATCTCACAGTTTTCTTGAGTTTGGACAGTACAGAACCTTCTTAGGATTCTCTGTTTCTCCCTCCTCTCCGCTCCTCCCCTGCTGCACTGTCTCTCTCAAAATAAGTAAATAACCTTTAAAAAAGAATGTGTTATATAAGAAAAATAGATCCATTCCTTATCTCACATTTAAAAATAAGTTCCCAATGGACTAGAGATCTAAATACCAAAAACTAAATCATACTAGCATGAAAAGAAAATATGAGTGAATTTTGTAAGTGGGGAATAGCACAGCTTTCTAATTATGAGTCAAAAATCTGATGAAATCAAATAAACATTGTTACTTTTGACTATAAAATATTTTTTAAGTTTTGCAAGGCAAAACCAAACAAAAACGAAACAAACACAAAAATGAAAGAAAACAAACACCACAAATAAAATCAAAAGACAAACATCAAACTGGGAGACATTATTTGCAACATATATCACAGGTAAAAGGCTAATATATTTTTAAAAAGACCCTGAAACCCTATAGAAAAGTGACCAGAGACATACACAAGCAATTCACCAAAAGACATTAAAATGCTCTGAAACCTACAAAAAAAGTGTTCAACAAATATCACACATCATCAGAAAATGCTAATTAAGACTTCACTGACACACTGGTTTTCAGTCATCATATTGGCAAAAATTCAAAATCTTCACACTATACCCTGGTGGCAGAGCTGTAAGAAACAAGCAATCTTCAACACTGCTGGTAGGAATGTGCATTACAGAACCCCTAAGAAGAAGAATTTGGCAATACTAACAAAACTGGCAATTTGTTTACCTTGACTCAGCCAGCAATCCTACTTCCAAGAAATTACCCTTAAAGATACACAACTAAGCATAAAAATCTACACACATAAATCATTTTCACTGCCACATTATACTGGGAACTACCTAAATTCTCAAACATAGGATACTGGTTGAAAATACGTGGTTATATACATGCAGTGGAGTGATATGCTGCTAGAAAAAAAGACAGAGAGAGGATGGGGAAAATCTCTATGAACAGATATGGAGTGATTTCTAGAATATATTAGGCGGAAAAAGTGAGATGCCCAATAATATATATAGTACGTTACCTTTTGTGCAACAAAGAATGGAGAAATAGGAAAACAGCCGTTTCTTGCTGATCTTTGCAAAGAAGAAACACAAGAAGAAACAGAAAAAATAAGACTGGTTCCCTCCAAGGGATGAGAGAGGAGACAGTAAAAGGGCTGTGGGAAGGGATAACACTTCTCCAAGGACACCTCTCTATAGCTTTGACTTTTGTTAGCATGTTAATATTCTACATAAGCAACACTGAAATCAACAAGGATGAGAATGAAAACTACAACTAAAGCAAATGAACCACACTGTATTTCAAGTAAATCTAATTAGGAGAAACCATCTGAAGAACCCCAGTGGAGAACCACACTGAAAAGAAATAGAATTAATCTATGGGCACCTGGGTGGCTCAGTCAGTTAAGCGTCCAACTTTTGGTTTTGGCTCAGGTCATGATCTCATGGTCCATGGGTTCAAGTCCCACATCAGGCTTCTTGTTGTCAGCATGGAGCCTGCTTGGGATTCTCTTTCTCCCTCCCTCTCTCTCTCTCTCTCTCTCTCTCTGTGCCCTTCCCCCTCTCGTTCTCTCTCAAAGTAAATAAAATCTAAATTTTTTTCATTTAAAAATAATTTTTTTAATATTTATTTTTGAGACAGAGAAACAGAGCATGAGTGGGGGAGGGACAGAGAGAGAGGGAGACACAGAATCTGAAGCAGGCTCCAGGCTCTGAGTTGTCAGCACAGAGCCTATTGCGGGGCTCAAACCCATGGACAATGAGATCACAACCTGAACCAAAGTTGGGCACTTAACCAACTGAGCCACCCACGTGCCCCTAAACTCTAAAAAATCTTGTAAAATAGAATTAATCTAGGGGCACCTGGGTGGTTCGAACCCTGCATCGGGCTCTGTGCTGACAGCCTGGAGCGTGCCTTGGATTCTGTGTCTCCCTCTCTCTGCCCCTCCCCGACTCGTATTCTGTCTCTGGCCCTCTCAAAAATAAGCAAACATTAAAAAAAAGAATTAATCAAGGTACTTTGTTCAACAATTACATAAAGTGTATGCCCATGGTCTAGAGGGAAAAAGGGCTGCAAACTAATCATGAACTCTCTTAACCAGGCTTGTTCTCCACAGTGGTATGGGTGTAGCAATTTGCAACTATTTTAGATATGCTGCAGGATATGTATAACTGTGTGACAGTACTGGAAGCCAGGATTACTCACTGTAGAAGAGGTGAGATTTGAATACAGGATAAGGAGAGGCAATGAGGAACAAGGGGGAATGGAATGGATCAGAGGGTAACAGCATGAAATCATGATATATATATTGTATATACATACATGTTATACATACATTGTATATGATATATATCGTATATTATATATATAATATATATTGTATTGTGTATATATAATATATATTACATTGTATATATCTTATGTATTATATTGTATATGTATACATGATATATATTATATTGTATATGTACATATATATTATGCTGTATAATGTATGTGTGTATATAATATATATTGTATGTGTATATAAAATATATATAATATATACAATACAATATACAATATATTGCATATATATCTATAATACATATTAGATTATATATGTATATATGATTTATATTATATTGTATATGTATATCATGAACATATGTAAATTTTTGAATACGTGTATATAATTTTAATGTGTGTATGTATTTATTTATAGGTTTCAAACCTAGTATATGTCAGTGTGTGTGAGTGTATAATATATAGATCCTAGACTTGAAAAGGTCCGTAGCACAGGACACCACAGTGTCTAAGTCTTAAATTTTAAATATTTCCCAGGAAAAGGAAACAGGGCTCCTTAGCCAATTGCCTGATTCCAAGACTAGGGCAGGAAAGGTACACAAGGTAAGCCTGGTTAGTATGAGAAATGAAACTCAAAGTCATGATGCGGGCATTTCAACAGGACACAGGAGCCAACTTGAAGGGTATCTCATTGGCTACATGTGAGACAACTGAAGCACCAAAATAAAAAAAGGTAGTAATAGATTATAACTTGGTGAGTAAAAAAGAAATCTAAGAGCAGCACCTGGGTAGCTCAGTGGGTTCAACGTCCAACCTCAGCTCAGGTCATGATCGCATAGTTGTTGAGTTCAAGCCCCATGTTGGGCTCTCTGCTGTCAGCCAAGAGTCCACTTCAGATCCCCTGTGGCCCTCTGTCTCTGCCCCTCCTCTGCTGATGCGCTCTCTCTCTCTCTCTCTCTCTCTCTCTCTCTCATAAATAAATAAATAAATAAATAAATAAATAAATAAATAAATAAAGTTTATTTTTGAGAGACAGAGAGACACAGAGTGGGGGGGTGGGGCAGGGAGAGACAAAGACACAGAATCTGAAAAGGCTCCAGGCTCGGAGCTGTCAGCACAGAGCCCGATGCAGGGCTCGAACTCACAAGCCATGAGATCAGGACCTGAGCTGAAGTCGGACGCTTAACCGACTGAGCTACTCAGGTGCCCCAATAAATATATTTTTAAAAATCTATGAGACCGTACTGGTGATGCTGCAGGAGACGCAGCAGAGTGGATGCAGAAGCAGAAGTAGGGAAGGAGGGGGCCAGAAAGGAACAGGAGGAAGGAGGATGTAAGGGTGTGTTCTCCATCAGAGGACAGTGATGGCCCAGAAATGAGGACAAGGTATTGAAACCGGACAATCACCACTGTGTAAGCAACATGACAACTGGCTGGGGAAGAATGATCCATGGGTGCTGAATTGGGTGGTTGGGGGAGGGCTGATGGGGAGGATATTTGCACAACAAAGCGTCTCCACAGACGACTAATCAGTTACAAGGGGGAAGATTAATTACACAGGGCAGTAGTAACCAGACATCTTGCCCAGGAAATCCAGGTGAACATCACCAGGGAGGGGTAGACAGCATGTGCCTCCAGATGCCGTGTCCTGAAGAAACACGACAGACCAACCAGGGATGGAACGATCTGAAACTAGTCATGACAAAGTATCCGACAAACCCAATCTGAGGAACAGACAGCCTGCATTCTGACCTCTTCTTCAACAAAACAACAGGGTTGTGAAAGACAAAGAAAGGCTGAAGAACTGTTCCAGATTAATCATTGATTAAAAGCGAGCAGACAGCAAAATGCAGTATGTGATCATGGACGGGTCCTGTACCAAAAAGAAAAATCTGGAATAGGTACCGTATGGGAAGGTAAACAATGTACAGTTAACTATTCAATGGCAGGATTTTCCAATTCTGAAGGGGACCCTTGAAATCGGGCTTAACCAAGTTGGGCAAATTTAGCAAATTTGCTGTAGCAAATGCCCCAATGTGTTCTGCCTCACAGCCACATCACCTTCACTGATGAATAAGCAGGTGTTCCCGTGAGGGCAGCCATCCAGGGCCCAGAGAGGCCAGCCCCCGACTCATCAACTTTAACCTGTCCAAAGAGTACATGTGACTTAAATGTGCCCTGTCTTTTTTTTTTATGTTTTATTTATTTTTGGGAGAGAGAGAGAGCGAGCGAGCGAGAGAGACAGCGAGCAATCAAGAATGAGCAGGGGAGGGGCAGAGAGAGGGAGAGACACAGAAGCAGGCTCCAGGCTCTGAGCTGTCAGCACAGAGCCTGATGCGGGGCTCGAACTCACAAACTGCAAGATCATGACCTGAGCCGAATATTAGGCTCAATCGACTGAACCACCCAGGCGCCCAGATGTGCCCGTCTTTTACAGCAGATAAACTTGGCGAAAACACCCAGGGACCCTCTGAAGAAGCCTAGGTCATTGCGGAGGCCTGGAAGCAAACGGTATCATCTTCTGGTGACCCTCAGCCAGAACGGACATGGCCCCAAAGGCAAAAATCCAAAATTCTCCCAGCTGGGGCTCAAAGACTGATGTAGATCTGGCCTTAGCAGGTCCCTGTGATCCTGCCCCCAATCCCGAGCAGCCAACAGAAGTTGTCAGTAGCCACCCCAGTGACTCATCCAATACACAAATGGGAAATGAGTGATCATTCACATTTAGTTGCATTTTTCTTCCTGGAGATTTATTCCGGATTATTGCATCTGACACCATTCAAATGCCAAGAATGACTCTTGTACAAAAAAACAAAAGAAAAATGTGAGAGAGCTTTTATGTTCTTAGAGATTCATTTAGCTGGATTATATCTGGCATCAGCACGCCCACCCCTCCGTCAGATTGTATTGGCAGAAAACAGGACAGACCAACCAAGGAGTGTGCATTTTCCATGTCTTCAAATTGCTGTAGCATTCCAAAATTTCACAACGTTCTCTCCCACAGCCAGGTGAATATGAAGCGATTCCAGTGGGGCATGCAGGGGTGAGGGAGGGAGGGAGGGAGAGGGGGGCATGGAAATTCACAGGGAGGGGCCTGAGAAGAATGATGATGCCTCTGTCACCTCCTTGAGTTCTTCCATAAGCATTTGTTCCTAAGCTCTTGAACCTCATTTGAGCTCAGCATCCAATCTGGATTGGAGTTGGTAACAAGGACTTTGGTCACAGAGGTCTGTCTATTGGAGTCAAAGCAACACTCACAGTTGCCTGTGCCAACATCACACAGAGCAGAAAAGCAGGGCTGAATTTTACCTTTTTTGTTTTTAATATTTACTTTTGAGAGAGAGAGGCAGAGACAGGGGCGACAGAGGATCCCAAGTGGGCTCTGTGTTGACAGCAGAGAGCCAGATGCGGGGCTCAAACTCCCAAATGGTGAGATCACCACCTGAGCTGAAGTCAGATGCTTAACCTACTGAGCCACCCAGGTGCCCCTGAATTTTATCTTTAAGATGGGGGTGACCCAGAGCACAGCCTCTCCCAGGGATTAAGTGGCTAATAGCAATGACACTCCACAGCCAGAGCAAATACTAAGTGATTGCTTGACAATGGGCAACTCAATGGACTGTATCGAAGCCTGTCTTGTCTTCTCCTTCCCTTACAGATTGACACTACGATGCGCCTCTCCAGTGATAACCACAGAGATTGCAGCATTGTATAAGAAAAAGTCTTATCAGCCCCAAACCCAAAGTGCCGCTATAGCCTCATCACCTCTCACCTTCGTGGACCAGGAAAGCATGCACGTCTCCCTCAACAGCTCAATCTCCCAGCCAAGAATGTTCCCACTTAAAAGACTTCTCCACACACCACATTTTTTTTCACCAGCCTCTGGAACATGTTATCTCAGGAGAGTGAGAGTTAAAACAAATGAACTTGTAGCAGCTGGGGAGGAAGACAGAATGACTCAGGAGCCCTTCCACTTCACTCCAGACAGGGTCATTTCCTACCCAGTCGTGGGGAAGGTCGAACGCTAGTTGCCCCTTCAAGCTGTCTGGGACGAGGGGGAGCAGCCGTCGTCCTAGTTCAGCGACTGACCGTACAGAATTACTGCCCATAAAGCACCTTCTCTAGTCGCCCCAACTTAGAAGGCAGGCTGGAAATTCCAGATGCATAAAACTGGGGAAACGGCCCACAGCTCAGTCACCTGCCTCCCCTCTGAGACCCCAGTGGAGGCTAGAGGTTCCACATCAGCTGGGAGCTGGGGTGGGGAGCGATCACCTGGGAGGCTTGCAAAACCTTTTCTGTTCACTGCTGAAGGTGAGAGTCGAGAATCCCAGAAAGCGCCACCCACCCCTGCCCCACCCGCACCTCAGGCTCATCCCCAAATCATTCTCTTGGCTGAGCAGCTTCAAGCTTTGAGGGTCTGACAAGGCTGCTCACCAGACAGGCTGCCTCAGCTCTCCCACGGCAGCTGCATTCCCTGATTTGAGAACACCATGTGGCCCCAGAAAAAAGTCAGTCTGTCAGAATTCCTCTGGAGAGCTTGTGAATGGGGGACACGGCAGCCAGGTGGCTGGTGGCCCTTCCAAGCACAAAGGCAGGAGCGCGCGGTGCCAGGTGTGTTTAAAGTTCGTCTTACCTTTGGTCCCCCAATACCTGCATGATGGACGGTATTGTGGGAAGGTGTATTCAGCCAGTAATGTATTTCTGTCAGAGTGGCTGGAAATGAAAGGGCGGTGGATGGGAGGGAGGCTGCTTTTGTGCTCGGGGTAAATAACCAGCTGGCTAGGATTTTTCCTTCTTTTCTTCACGTTCACAGGGCTGGGAAGACTGGAGGTTTATGCACTTCTCCAGCATTCCTTCTTCTCCATAAAAATGTGAGTCCAGGCTAAGGAGGATTTCTGTCCTTCCCGGAGCTGGCCAACCTGGGCGATTACAGGGAACCACTCAGCAGTTACCAAAAGCCCAGGCCTGCGTAACAAGATTTCTGACTATGGGGCATTGCTCTGTACAGAACTGCTCCAAAGGCAGTCGGCACCCAGGAGGAAACATGCCAAAGAATTTCTCCTACATTAAATTATGAGGTGAGCTGAAAAAACACGACTAAATCACCCCTAGTCCAAGGCTCACATGAGCCCCTTGACTAAGAAAATAACTTTTCAGGGCTGGGTTCTCAGCAGCCATTTGGCCAAATACCAGAGTCCCTCTCCACGATTTCAGAGGCCAAGAGGTAAGAACGTTTTGGGCCTTAGATGAGCCAAGAGACAATCACCTAAAACCAGGCGCCCTCAGCTTTCAAGGCCGACCCCTTCCACAGAGCCGAGAGAAGGTGTTGGGGTTAGACGTAAATCAGCCAGATGGAAACACCTTGGCCCATGCCGCCAAGACCAGGATGCCTGAACAGCCCCTCCATGCCGCTGAGCTGCGTCAAGCACGGACGCCCCGCCAGACCTCGGATGCTGTTTCACGCTCACAGGCTGCAAGCGGGTGCGGTTGAGGGTGACGTAGACTTTGTGTATAAAACTACCACGGAATGAGAAAACATCGCATCTCTAACTGGGTCATGGGCCAGTCTGTGGGCCAGCAGCAGCTGTGACTCTCGGCCCCCTTCAGAGGGGCCCAGGGGAAAGCCACAGCTCCCGGTCCCCTACTCCAATATAGGAATGAGAGCATCACTACCACACAGAACCTCCACCTTCAGGGCTCCTGAACCACATGTGACATTTTCAAAGCCAGGCCAAATCCGTTCCTAAGACGCGGTGCCTCCAGGACCTGGAAACAGGTTTATTTTTGCCCCCAAATGGTTCAGAAATGCAAGTGCTATGCTGCTTGGGTACCAAAAATGCCCAAAACGGCTACCAAACGAGAGGCCTGCCAGGTTAAAGAGCGCCTCGCAGAGCTCTCTGCAAGGGGGAACCCACACGTGTTTGTGGTACATTCTCAACATGAGAGCCCAGAAAGCCTCCTCCTCAGAACACAACAGCTCATCTACAATATTTAGGGACGGCTCATCATGCAATGCAAGACCCAGAACTTCCAATGAGAAGGCATCGCACTCTCCTATACCGTCAAGCTCCCACACCTCGGCTTCTGACCTTTGGCTGAAGTGCCGTGTGCTATGTAGTCTATCCACTCCCTAGGAACACCCCCAAGGGAAAGGGGGTGAAAAAGGAAATAGGAGAAGCCTGTGCAGAACCTCCTGCCAAGGGGCCAGAAAGCCCAAGTTGGACAGGTTGACCCGGAACCTCTTTGCTCCACTGTCTCGTGGCAGAGCAAGGGCACCACGTCAGGGGCACCTGGTCGCGTCTCCCACCATGCCTGTTACCCGGGACATACACCAAGGCCTCTCCAGACACTGCTGCCATATAAGGATCTAGGGCATGTGGACTTCCTTTCTCAGCAAAACTCTCAACCCTAGATCAGCACCACAGCTGCCTCAGAGGCACGGCAATGCCAGAATAGGAGGCATCCTGGCGGGGCCCTGGGACATTGTACTCCTGGGCAGCTTACTTCATTTGTTGGGGGCCCAGGAAAGGTAGGGGAGGGGGCAGCCTGCAGAGGCTTGAGGGGACAGCTCTAGGTCTGCCAGCCTGTGGGCCTCGGCCCTGGAACAAAGAGCACTATCACAGAGAAGTTATTTGCAGTCCTACACGGGGTGCAAAAGCCAGGCCTGGCGGGTCCCACAAGTGCGGCTTCTCCCAGCGTCACCACCGCCAGCGGCCAACAGGTGGCAGGAGAGCTTTGGGAAGCGTTCACCTGAGGGCTGCAGCCGGTCCCATGGCTGCTGCCCGCAAAGGCCGCCGGTGTAGCTCCAGCACGCGGGGCAAGAAGAGCCAGACAGAGGAAGGAGAATGGGTCTCCGGGAGCCACACAGCCAGACGCATCCTGTGGAGCCCTGTGCAAAGAAGGTGTTCCAGAACTCAAGCCCTGCAACTCCCCACCTGGGGGCTGACCTCGCTTGCTGCACACCTCCATGGGAGCCTGGGCCTAGAGGGTCCCCAACTCAGGGCACAGATTCCCCCAGGCTCCGGCAACACCCACTCCACCCTGGCTGCCCCTGGACAGACCACAGGCCGGGGGGGGGGGGGGGGGGGGGGGCGCGGTCCAATCCAGGCTCGTCCCCTGTCCGCAAGCAGGTTTAAGAATTACTTGTAAAGATCAAGAATCCAGAGCGCGAGTAACTGCTGGAGGTGAGAGAGACAGCCCAGAGATAGGGGCTCGTGGCTGTCACTAGCACCCCCTTCCTAGCTTCTTGCTACAAGCAGCGATGATAAAATTACGTGTTTTGAGAACCGGAATGGCAACAGAGGAGTTTTTCCTCTTTATAAATAACTGTAACATTTCCTACCACCAAATTCCAAAGCTAACAGAGGGAACCCCGCAGAAGTGCCACGGCACTTTGTTACGTACAGCCTCACACGTTACAGACAGTGAAAGGAATCCATCAGGTTTAATTGGTTCTGCTCTGGTCAGAACTGAGGTCTCTAGAAGCCTCCCATATACTTTACAATTTTAAGTTTGAGAACCCTAAACTAATGATGTGAAACTAATGTAGTGTAACACCGAGTGCCCTCTCTGCCAGTAGGAAATAATTTCTGCAGGGCTTCTAAAAACCAGACCAAACCAAACAAATAAATCAAATGATTTTACAATGTGGAAAAGCCATGAGCGGGCTGGAGCTCGAGCTCTGTTTGGGGGAAGCAGGCGGTTTGGGCGGCTGGAGCGTCTCAGCCACCGGCCGCGAGCAGCTTTGCTGGGCTCTCCGGGTGCCTGCGGCTGGGAGCTGCCTTTGAGCCTCCAGCATAGCGCACTCAGGAAAACAATCTGGGCCGCAAATCCAAAATGACAGTTTTAACAAATATGACTTCAGCATTTATATTGCGATTTAGAGAGAGGATGATGGCCTCGCCTGGGAATCGCTATTAAATAATAAGCCTATAACGTATTTGCTGATGGCAATATACACCCTGCTTCAAATTAATTTTAAAACAAGCTGCTGATATGACTTGTCCTTAGAAGGGAAACAAAGCTGGTGACTGGGTAGATTTCGTCAAGGGGCAAACGTACAGAAATGTATGCAAAGTTGATCCATCCATTTGCTCGCTGAACAACCAACGGAGACTTAAAGTTCAGGTTGGTTCTTTAAAGATTTACAAGAAAACATTTTCTTCCCTGCACCGATGAGAATATATAATCATAGAATATTAAATGTTTAAATAACTTTTAAGGCAGGCTCCAACGCTGATGATTTCAGCTTCTCACAAGTGTAGACGTTTTTTAATGCGTTCTCTTGATTGTGAAATTGCAATTCGTTAATGAAAGAGAATTGGTTGCATCTGTCTGTTTACAAGTTTTTAATATCCACCAGTCATTTGACCAATGTAGAGAGCAAATAAATATTTCCCCCCCATGTCATTTTTTTAATTTCCCAGAAACAAGCGTTCCTTTATTATCTGTGACCTACTCAAATGAGAATTACTGTTAAATAGTTGCAGGTTTTTATACTTGCTCGAGCGTTTAGAGCCCAGAGCGCCATATTTCTCTGGAGCATTTTTGTTGAGCTTAAATGCAGTCTTACCTCCCTATCTTATATTACTTGGGGTTGGGTAACACATATCGCTTTGGAAAAGAGAAGCAGGCTACGGTAAAAGAGAGAAAATAAAGAATTAGTAAAGATGGCTTCGGTCACAGCAAGCAGAAAGTGACTCTTATCCTCGTGCTAGGAGCTCCGCATTTATTTTGGAAAATGCAAACAAATAGAGGGGCAGACCTGTGAGGATTAACAAAACCCTCCAATCATACAACCAGCTCTCTGTTGCCCCACGTCCATGCTGGGCTTCAAGGGAAAAGCTCACACAACCCTGGGCTTGCATTTATTGAAGAAATTAAGGTGATCTGAATCAACACTGACAATCTAGTTCTACAAATCATTTATTATTCACTCATCCACCAGAGGGAAAGCGTCTACGGGAACCTTCCGTATGTGAGCCCTTGTGTTTCTGAGAGCACAAGCACAAAAGAGAAGCCTTCATTGCTGCTGTTTAGAAACGATGACAATTAGAGCTAATACCTGACCACGGCTGATTTCCCTGTCGTTCGTACACCACACTAACATCGGAAGCGTGTGATCGGCCCTCCAGATGCCCGTTATTAATTGCATGCTCTTTGATGTCTGAACGTCGGTGCAACCTACAAAGGCATTAATGTAAGAAAACGATGCCTCCTGAAATATCCCCAAGTTACTGACTGGTGCACTGCGGGTTCCCCATTCATCTGCTCACCTTCAGCGGCGCTGTGAAAATACCCGCAAAGTCCAGACATGCTGCCAGGAGTTTCGGCAAAAGATGGATTTCAAAATTTGTCTAAAATTTCCACTTCGAGGGGAGAAAAAAATGGCACATTTCTCATTCAAGAAGTATCTATGTAATCAAAAGCAACACATTTCTAAAATGCTTATGGTTTGGAAATTTGCACAAACAGAACTATAAAGAAAGGAAGAGAGAGAGAGCAGGAGGCAAGAAAACAAAGATAAAGCACTTCCAGTGGACAAGTGAATCAAGGCCACCTCGTCACCAATACCTACACTTCCCCGATGTTTATTTTCTCCCAAGAGACAACTTTATTTTTTAAAGGCTTATCATGAGGGAAATTGCTGACGAGAGGTACATTTCTTTTCTCAGGCAGAACTCAAATAAGGAGAGATATTGTTATAATGTGGTTTCTTGTGTGCTATTTCAAAACAAACAGACTTTTGTTTTTACAAACCATTTATTTGGGGGGATTTATTTGAAGAAAAATTTTCCTTCGCAAAGAAAAATTTATAAAAAGCTACATGGGCAGATTACTTGACCCGCTGCCTATCATAACATCTTTACGCATCTCAAGGATTTAGCACAGTGAAAGGGAAAGAGCAAAGAGGGTTTGAAGGGCAGCCCGGCGCGGCTTGCATGGATGGCTGCCTTCCTATGCAGAGCTCAGGAATACATCCATCCCAGAAATATTTGTTTATCGTGAAAAAACCTTTGAGCCACCAAATATTGAATTCTTTCACATTTTTGGGCAAGGTCTTTTTGCCATCTGGAATTAGGTATTCTACTGAAGCCTGTATTTTCAAATATTAGATTTTCTATCATTCGCTGACACCCTCTCCAGCATAGAGCTGAACAATCTCACCTTTCCAAAAACAGAGGTGGGGCGAGACAACTAAAAATGTGAACTTTTAAAGAAAAAGTGATCTCTTCCAAAGAGTGAGGCTGAAAAAAATTATCACACTGTTGTCTCTTTCTTGGAGTGAAACTAAATACCTTCGGACAGATCTCTAAAAGAAACCGATCACGTACTCGCCGTCCAAAATGATGCACAATTAAAAGTATAGTAAATATTTAAAACAATCACCCTCCTCCAAAGAAGAATTGGTAAATCAAACATTTGCAGCCAAGAACCTTGGAATCTCGACTCTCCCACTCATATTTTGCAGGGGTACAAAATAAATGCGGAGACGGGGGTTTCCAAATGTTTAAAGATCCCCTCTACAAACAGTATCACAGCCTCTATGTGTACAAGCCCTGCAAACATAACGATGTATTAGTTAAATGTAAACCCTCTCTGAGTTCCCAGTAAATCTAAATATGTACGAAATTAAAATTGAAACAAGGAACAAGTCTAGTGTTAGTCCTTTCAAAATACTAATTTAATAACTCTCCAAGAAATAGAGTGTTTTAGGAAAGGCAACCCAGATGTCAGCATATAAAATCAAGCTATAAAGTGCCCTTCAAATATATTTCAATCATTTTTAAATATTTACATTTAATAAGGACAAGTTTTTATGGCAAGAGAGAGGTAATTACACTTATCATTAATGGAAAAATGTACTTTTAATGGCTTGTATATTGATTTGCAAAGGTGAAATAGTAACCTAAAATATGTCATTGTCTTTTTTTTTCTTCTGTTCAGCAATTTGTTGCTTTTTTGCAAAAGCAAAATATGAAATGCTAGATGTGCCGGTCGGTGTTAAGGTTGGCAGGGGGGGAAGCCATGGCTAGAAACATAGCCCCTCTCACGCATTTTCCCCTCTTTTCTGGATGTCTCCTATTATACTAAACTGAAACCCCAAGTATTTGTGCTTTGGGGGATAATTAGAAGAATCTTATCAGACTTTTATAGCCCTTCCTAATGAGGCTATTTATTTGGCAAACATTAGCCAGCAGAAGGATTAGTAACACCTTGATATGGCCCTTACTGAAGCTGTTACCCTCCTGCCTGCTATACACAAAAGCCTATCTTATCAACCCAACAGCCTGGGTGCCGGCAAGCCATGGCTTCTGAGAATTCGCCAGGGGTCAGCCTTCATTAGTCAGAAGTTCTGAGACCCAGAGCAAAGGCAAATTCAGGTTTGGCCACTTTGAGGCCAGCAGCCCCGAAGCAACTAAGAGCAGGGGTTGCTGAGGAGACAGGGAGGGGCAGGAGCCCAGGAATCATCTGGGTGGGTCCTGGGGAAAATATCACTGACATGCAGCAGGCAGTTGCCCCTGGGAAGGGCCCAGGCCTCCAAATCCCAGGGGCCTTCCTCTTTACAAGGAAATAGATATACTTCAGGGATCTCAGAGAACAAAACGAAATAGGCTTCCCCTGCTTTGTCCATGCCAGCCGGGAAAGCAAGGCAAAGAGGACTGTTTGGTGACCTGGCCTAAAATAAACCGCACTCCTATCCAATGCCCTCTTTATTTGGATGCTTTGACATAATCGCAGAGAAAGAACATTCATTACAACTGATTTTAAAAGTGATTTAAGGTGAATTCATAAATAAAATATTCTCACCTCTGGCAGGGAGGGCAAAGGGCTTTGCGTGTCTGGACTGGGAAGTCCTGATACATTCTGGAACTCTAAGAAGGGCAGACTAGAGAAATAAACAAACGGCTCGGGCCAGCTCTTCAGAATCCGCCAACGTGGAATCCCCAGTCCAAGGCTTCTGACTTCACTTTGGGCAACCTGGCTAGAAGGGACAGCCTTGAGGTGGAATGACAGGGTTAGGTTTGCAAATGACCTAAGGTGGATAAATATTTGTAAGACACTTTGAGAGTTAACGAGCTACACAAGCACCCAGCTACAGAAAAGGCCTCCATTCTGTCACTTAGGAAAATTTTCAGGGGAGGTAACGTTTGAAGCCCAAACCTAAATGTTGCCTGAATGAGCAGACCCTTATGGGCCCGCGGCCAGGCTCCGAGGGACAGACAAGCTCATCAAGAACACTCTACTGTAAATTTGCCCCGACATAGGACTTTCTAGTTTGTGCCATAACCAAATAGTCACTTCTTCGTTGTCGGTAAACCCACCTGTGGGTTCTTTCTTGGGATGCTAGGTGATCACTCCTTTTGGGCAAGGACCCAATGGACCCTCACCACAGTTTGAGGGCAAAAAGACCTGTCTGGGTGGCTATCACCCCCTCCTCCTGGAGCCAGCCTTGACAATATCCAATCCTTGGAAGGCAGGCAGGACTGAGGCTGTAGGCTTGGCCTCACTCTCTTTGTCTAAGACAGGAACCCTAACCACAAAAACAACTCTTGCGATTGGCACCGCTTCCATCGCTATAGCAACCGGTGCTTCTAGAAAGGCGAATGCATTGGTTTGGGACTCAGAGCCAAATTAAAATTTCTGCAGCTCCGTTTGCTCCTAACTCATCCCTTCCTCCTCCTCTGGGACCTTCTAGAGCTGGGGTCCATGGCAGCTGGATGGCTACAGAGCAACCCCAGCCCACAGCTGCGGGATTTCTCAGAGGATGGGCTGGGCCCCACATGCCCCAGATGCTGAGACAGGTGAGCCCCCCAAAGGCGTCCGCTGGGTTCCTATAGCAACAGAATATTTGTTGGACGGAGGTCTCCACAGGGTAAGGAGAAGCAGTAAGATAGTTTTCCATTCCTGCTAGGGAAACAGCTGGGTCAGTGAGCATGTAGGCTCACGTGGCCACAGAAATTCACCCTGGGCTCTGCTCCCAAGGGGAAGTGGGCTTGAGATGCCCAGTCACGGACACTAGCGGACTGGCGAAGGGAAAGGCATTCAGGGCCCTCCTGCCCTGAAAGGCCACACCGACCACTGAATGACACACATCATTGAGATGATACTGAGGTACAGATGTATCCTGAAACCCTGGGTTCTGCCGACCGCACAACCTGACACCCACACCGCCTCACATGCTTACTTAGCTTGATGGCGTGGGCATGGCGGTCCCTCAGGTCTCCTCCAAAAAGCAGTAAGAAAATATGAGAAACGCTCAGGCCCGGCCTCTGGACCAAAGATGGGGGCGTTGGCAAAGACATGAAGAACGACTTGGTCTAAACCTTGGCCTCTTGGACACGTCTTTGGCCGCGTCAGTCTCTCAGGCTGGGTCAGACATTTGTTCCTGACTGTCTGAGTCAGTAACAATTTGCAGTGAGGACCTATTCCACAAACTAAGAGAGACTGGAGATGGGCTATTAGCCGCAGCTCTTTTCATGTGGAATTACTTCTTCTGGCACTAATACGCCATCATTTGAAAGCCTTAACCCAAACGGACGGGCAGCCGCCCCAACCCCGGGCTGCCTGGACCGAGGCAGCGGTCTCCATGTGCTAGCTATTACCAGGTTGTTTGGTCCCGTCCCCAGTCGGCATTTGTTGCTGCGCGCTGAGAAACTGCTGTCAGGAAATGTTCTTTTCTAAATTACATAATTAGGGTATTGGGGAGCGCAGCGAAGGCAGATTAGGGGCATCACTTGTTCTTACCGAAAGCTATGATTCAAAGCACATAAGTAAACACTTAAACTACGTGAATGGTTTAATATTGATTAAACAATGACCTCCGAGACTAAACTCTGAACATGGTAGGTAGAAGGAGCTGGAAGGAGAAAAAACAAAGAGTCGGCTAAATAGTTGCATTGATTTAGAGCGAATTGTGGACTTTGACCTGACAGATCAAAATCAGGATTCGGAATGATTACCTCAAATGAAGTCCTAGGGTCCCACCCCTGCAAGCCGATGGTGGGGCTGGGGGCGAAACGGTCAGGGTTCGGGGGCGGGAGGGGGGTGGCAGGGGGCAAGTTCTTCCCTCAGAAAGACAAGCTTCTCACCCACACCCACTTCCAGAAACGGGGACTCAGGCAAACTGCCGGCTCAAATTGCATTTCATTTATTGTTTCTAACTACGGGCCACGGACTTCAACTTGATTAGAAAATTGTGCTGACGCTTCCTGTGAAGTGTATCTTGAGCCTTCCAAAGAAAGCTTGGGGGGTGGTTTTCTGCACGCGCTCGCTTCCTCTGACAGCCGTTCTCACTGCCTGTTGGTGCCCTTGGCTCTGCTTGTACTCAGATGCCTGGGCAGGTGGAGGGGCCGCCCCCGACAAACAAAAGCCTGTGCAGGAGGCTCCTGGGAGGACACGGGGCTGATGGGGAGGGTTCTCAGAGTCCCCAGGGGTAGGGGAAGGCAGCCCCCTGCAGGGCGTGGCTCCGACAACAGCTAACACCTCCCCACTCGCTTGTTTCTGGGAACCTTCCACCCAGCTGGTCACAGGGTCTTTGCCAACTCAAGGCCCAAAGCCACCCCCCGGCTTCATGGGCATGCCGACCTCAGCGGCCCCTGTCATCTCCCTTCCTCCTGGCCCATGTTTTGTGTCTGCTCTTCCTTCCCCTCATCTGCATTCAGGGCAGACGTGTGTCAATAGAAACGAGGGTACCAGGAGACAAGAAGACCAATGATGAAAGCTACTGAGAGTTTTTAAGAGGTTACACCATATTAAGCATCTTAAATTCAATGTTCGTCACAATGAGTCATCACGACAACCCTTTGTGGCAGGTATTATTATCTATCCCCATTTCTCAGATGGTAAAAGTGAGGCTAAGGGTAATTGGCCCCACATCACAGCATTTTTCTAAGTTGAGTTATTTTGAGAGAGAGAGAAAGAGAGAGAGCAAGAGAGAGCGAATCTGCACTGTCAGCGCACAGCCTGATGCAGGGCTCGAACCCACAAACCCTGAGATCATGACCTAAGCCGAAATCAAGAGTCAGATGCTTAACTGACTGAGCCACTCAGACGCCCCCAGATCACAGTATCTGTATACATTTTATTTATTTAACAAATCCTTACATAGCTCTAATTTTGTGCTCGGGGCTGTTCTCAATGTTTTATAAATATTAACTGATTAAATCCTCAATGCAACCTCGAGTAACAGGTATTATTATCATCAATTGAAAGTGAACAGGGTCCCTGGCTGGCTCGCTCAGCTGGGTGTCCAACTCTTAGTTTCAGCTCGGTTCATGATCTCACGGTTCATGAGTTCGAGCACTGCAACCAACTCTGCACTGACAGTGTGGAGCCTGCATGGGATTCTCTCCTTCTCTCTCTGCCTCTCCCCTGCTCATACTCTCTCTCTCAAAAATAGACGTTTTTACAAGAAGAAAATGAACAAATTGAGACACAGAGAGGTTAAGTTACTTGCACCAGGTCACGTAGCAAGTGACTAAGACAAGATGCCAAGGTTGAGAGTCTGACCCCAAAGCCCAAGTTCCTAGCCAGTCCACAGGACTGCAGGCAATCCTTCACAAAAAGCCCTTCACAGAACAAATCCATCCACCATATGCAAAGTGGCTCTGTAAGAAGAAACAGCAGTGGCACTGTACTGATGTGGAGAGAGCACTGGACTAGGAGTCTAGAAGCCTGGGCTCCAGCTCCAGCTCTGCTCTGTGGTGATCAGTGAAGCACCTCTCCTCTTTGAGCCTAGATGCCACCTAAACCTAAGGTGACTGGAGCCCAGGGACCCTTCATGGTCTCAAACTCAGCCTCTATAAGATTAATGGAATGTATGTAAGTCTGCCAGGAGGCCCAAGAGATAGGGGAGTTGTAGGAGGTGACCTGCCCTGCTCCTTTCCAGCCCTCCCTCACCTTCTCCCTTGAGCCAAGCTTGAAGGGATTCTCTACGGTGGAAGTCATAGCCCCTGCCTTCCCCCCCTTCCACCTGCACAGATGCGCAGGCTCCCAACAGAACACACAACCACTCCAAGGATGCTTCCATGTCTGCCAATGCTCTATGAAACCAGTGAGTGGGGGTACAGAAGGGGGCTACAGGGTGAAAATCCTGCCAAGACAAGTTTCTATTTCTATGTTCAAAATATGTCCAAAGTGTAAAAAGAAGCATATCCCTCCTACCCACTGCTGTAAACAGCTCAAGTGTGATACGTGGAGAACCCATCAGGACACCTCAGACAAAGCCCTCCGACTCAGCCGCAGCCCTGCCCAGGGCGTCTCTCTGCTCAGGGCTGGGCCAGCATCTGGCCCAGCTGTCATTCGAAGACCTCCCTGCTCTCCATGTGGCTCAGGGCTCGGCTGCCATCTCCCAACCTTGGCTCCATCCCCCACAGCTGAGCTGGCTCGGACGTTTGGGTTATTTACCACATACGGCTTATCTTCAGTATTCACGTTCCGTATATGCAGACTGCCTCCTTGTTCAACTGTGTTACCCCAAGAATCAATACCTCTAGCATTTTCAAGATCCCATGTGGACATGCATAGAGCAGCAAAAATTTTGAGTCCCCAGCTATGCATGTTCCCAGCACAGGTTAAACGAGGCGACCCCCTGCCTCCTGTTTGAGCTCTCATCTGGCAATCAAGTACCCTTTTCACCGTCTATACAGGGCCATGTTGGCCACATACTCGTGCTTTTTGTTGGTGATTTGGCTGTTGGAAATAACCTCTATGTAGTGCTCAAGGGCTATCTGGTTTTCCTAAGTGGCAGGAAGGCTGTGGTGTGCCTCTTGGAGATAATACCTACGCTGGATAAGCTTTGATCAGACATCAGTTAAAGTGCTACTGACCATGAGTTATAGTTGATCAAACAAATGTATGTATCAGTCAAATACAGGTTAATCAACCAAATATATATTTACATACACACACGCGTATTAAAGAGGGTCTCTTTAAACAAAAACCCATTAGGTTATGTATAGATCAGTTGATGAATATGTTAGGACCAGAGGCTCACCGGAGTTGAACTCTGTATCTCCCCTAGGAACAGCAGACCAGCACTTGTTATTTCAGGGTCGTGGTGACTTTCTGGAATGTAACCACCGTGAATCATGAGCAGCAACTGGGGTTTTATTCCTACTGAAGGTGGCTTAAGCCTATCAAGGAATGCAAACTGAAAGGAGGCATAGACGGGGCCAGCAGCTGGTGTCAGCTCCTATCCCTGCAGACTGTCTTCTCAGACTAGAACACTTTTTTCATCATAGCATTTAAAATAGTAGTAATAGGAAGAGCTGGGCACATACTAATGACTCCACATGGATCACACGGCACCCCATCTCATCTCGTGGTGCCCCGGGGAAACTGGGTGCTTAAGGGCCTCACACCCAAGGGCACTTGTGCCTTCACAGAAGGTGGTCTTTACCCTCGCTGCTTTGGGTTCCTCAAGGAGAAGGCTGGGCAACCTGAGAAAGGCCATCACTGCAAAGATTTTTAGACCATTTTCCAACTCTGGGGTGCACAGCAGGGGAGGCAAGACCCGGGACTCAGTCCAGCCTTGAGACAGTGGCCTGAGAGGGCAGCCAGCCTGTGCCCCCTCCCAAACCTATACCCCCAAACCCACCAGCATTGAGCCTCAGTCAGGGCCTTCCTCAGGAGGCACCACACCGACTCCCCTTGCCCAGTGTGACAGCCACCAGGCAAACTACCCTCTCCTTCCCAGCCTGGCATGGTGGAAGAGCCCAGACGCCAGCCTCATCTCAGGCTCCACCCCACCCTTGCTGAGATGTGAAAGCCTGAGTATGGTCCCACTTGGCCCACGGTGGCCCTAGGCCACTACTGGCTTCCCCATGTGGCCCTGAGCAAACAGCTCCCTACTCTAACCTCCAGTTTCTCCCGTCTGTACCTCAAAATGGGAAGAGTCACTCCCCTGCGTCCAATGCTTCACATCTACGATCTCACCATTTTAGCAGAGACCACACCAGCAGAGCCAGGGAAGATCACAAAGACAGTGGCTGTTATTGCTGCTGCTGAAATTAAATGAATCAAATAATATTCCCTGGGGGGTGCCTGGGTGGCTCAGTCGGTTGAGCATCTGACTTTATCTCAGGTCATGATCTCGCAGTTCGTGGGTTAGAGCCCCGTGTCGGGTTCTGTGCTGACAGCTCAGGGCCTGGAGCCTGCTTCAGATTCTGTGTCTCCCTCTCTCTCTGCCTCTCTATCAAAAATAAACATTAAAAAAAAAAAAAAGTAGTATTCCCTGGATGCTAAAGAGAAACAAAGTAGCAGCATTAATCCTCTTTTTTTTCTTTTTTCTTTTTTTTTTTTTTTTTTTTACATCTTTCCACTAAGGCAGGATAGGTTGAGCTCCCCAAAAGAGCAATCCAAATTCTCAGAATATTCCTGCCACTGAGCTCTCCATGGAAGGAGGCATAAAGGCATTCACTGACCCATCAGGATGCTCATTACCTCCAGGATACGGACAGTGCTGTTCACATGCAGAGAAAGTGGCAAAAACTCAGAACGGCCACCTAAAAGGTGACAGGAGGGAGCAAGGGACCCCCATCCAGCTGGGCCTCAGAGAAGAGGTAAGTAAATAGGGTTGAACAGCGGGAGGAGGGCCAGGACAATTCCATCCTCCTGCTGCGAGGTAGGAGCTGTGGCCTGGAGTCCCAACAGCCCCACCTGCCTCTTGGCTGCCCCTGCCGGAAACTGCACAGGCCGGGTCCGGACAGCAGGAGCCCAGGTAAGCCGCCCCAGGTGCAGCAGTGACCTTGGCTGCAGGAAGTCCTGTCACCCGCCTGCAGCTAATTGCAGCCGCAGCGGAGGAGCCAACCTAATTACACAAAAGTATGTGGCGCCCACATTCCTGGCCACCACACATTCTCACACATCTCACAGGAGACGCGGCCCCTCACTCGCGCTCTGGCCCCAGCCCCTTGCCGGTTCCACGGAGCCCCCGAAGAGGGTCCTCCCTCCTGCAGCTCTCTAGAAGCTCTCTGGAGCTGCCCCAGCAGCAATTCCCTGCTTTCCCTTGCCTGCCGCTGAGGCACTTAACCCTCATCTTTACCTAATGTAAATATTTAATCCTGTTCATTGAGAAGCTGCCCATCACCTGCCCTCACCCTGTTCTATCCTCATCCAAATGGTCTCCCCGTCGGACCCTGGAACAAGGGTAAGACTGTGAAGGGCTCCCCCCCACCACCAGAGCCCCCCACCTAGCCTGGCACACCGCTGGCATTTCACTGCCAGCCCTGGGAGTGATGAGCACCCTCGAATTCTACAACCTGGGGGCAGGGTGTGTGACCTAAGTTTCACTACACTCAGCTGACCAACAGCCTGACCACCACCTCCCTCAAAGTGCCTTAGAGACCAAAATCAAACCTGGTGCCTGGCACATGACAGGTGGTCCGTGAACATTTACTGGATTGAGTTGTGAGCCTTACGTCTACAAAGCATTAATGATGGGCCAGGACCTTGCACATCTCTGATGGTGCATCCGTCCACATGTACGTATCCCTCTCTCCCCACGCCCACTCTAAGAGAGTTTGAGGTCCCTCAGCCTATTTCTGCCCAGGAGCTGGAGACACTGAGTTGGAGGATGGCCCATCTAATCATTAAAGGGTGGGGTGCAGGGAACACAAAGAGCAAAGGAAAAGCTGGGTGTGGGAGGGAACTACACAGGATAGAGGCTCACAACCTGCAACTTTCCCGCAGAGGACAAGCCAGGGATGGGACAGCTTTCTCATTACTTCTGGCTGCAGGACGGTGTGGAGACAGTGTGTGGGTCCCTGGGGCAATGAGGGTTGCACACCCATTATCTCTTTCAGGGCTCACAACACCCCGAGGCGCATTTTTGTCTCCATTAAAATGATGAGGAGATGGGAGGTTCAGAAAGGTTAAATAATTTGCCTGAGGTCACACAGCAAGTAAGAGGGTAAGTCTGAGCAGCTGAGACTGTGTTCCTGACCCTTTCACACTGTTGCTTGCTCTTCATTCATTATTGCTCTACCCTCAAACAAGGAGGGTAGGGAGATGTCCACTGAGCAACTCCTGCCAGGTCTCTAGGAAATGCTACCTCATGAACCCACGTCACTTCCCTCATGGACACCTGAGCCCCCAAAGTGCAAGGGGGCCAGGCCCTGTGAGGACCCATGGAGGAGGGACAGGTGGGCTGGAGGAACCCCTTGGCTACTAGTTCTGAGCTCACAGAACCAGTTCAAACACAGGGCAACAGCGGGGTGGTGACAACCACCAGCCCTGAGCGAAGATGGCCATGAGCTGCCTAAGATGGCTAGGAAAGCTGGGGAGCCTTCTGGGAGGAAGCCAGCTTTGTCCACCTGGAAGGATGAAGAGGACTTCAATAGACAGGACAGAGATCTGGTAGAGGAATCCAGACAGGCAAAGGTGTAGAGGTGAGAAAGCAGCATGGAGGGAGCAAGCAGCAACAATGAGACCCCAGAGGCTCCTGGGAGTGAGAAGAGCAGAGCCGGGCAGGGACATGCCTCCTCCCCAAGCTAACATCTCACTCCCCGCACAGCAGGGGTGCTGCTGGCTCCATGTCACCTAGGTCCTCCTGGAAGGGTGAGATGCACAGCATGAGCACCTTCTGAATCCAAGGACATGCTCCTCCAGCCTTCCAAGGGACTCCTCCCAAAGAAGATCAAAATTGCGTGCTTCAGGGGCACCTCGGTGGCTCAGCTGGTTAAACGTCTAACTCTTGGGGGTCACCTGGGTGGCCCAGTCAGTTAAGCGTCCGATTTCAGCTCAGGTCATGATCTCATAGCTCATGGGTTCGAGCCCCGCGTCAGGCTCTGTGCTGACAGCTCAGAGCCTGGCGCCTGCTTCCTATTCTGTGTCTCCCTCTCTCTCTGTCCCTCTCCCATTCGTGCTTTCTGTTTCAGCTTAGGTCATGAACTCACAGTTGTAAGAGTTCAAGCCCTGTGCCGGGCTCTGTGCTGACAGTGCGGAGCCCGCTTGGGATTCTCTCTCCGCCTGTCCCCTGAGCACTTGCACCCTCTTTCTCAAAATAAACATAAATGAATGAAGGAATGAATGAATGAATGCTTTTAGACTTCAGAGTGGAGAGAGGGCATGATGTTGCCCTCACCCACTACTCCTGCCTGTGGAGGGTAGCTCTGTGCCACCGCAGGTGGGGGGAACGCCCTTTCCTCAGTGCTGCCCTGCCTGTTTCCCAGGGCCGGATTCCAACCTGGGGTGCCTCTCCCCCCTCAAACATCCACCAAAGGCCCGAGCGCTACCAGAGAAGCCTATCAGGACTGCAGGAAGCCACCCGTCTCTTACATACACCGTCTCTTCCCTTACTCGTCTAATAGCTACTCCCTCTTCAGGCCTCAACCCGGACGTGCCTTCCTTCCAGTGCTCTCCCACGCTACTCCTCCCCACCCCCCCCCCCCCCCCCGCCCATGCTCCCACAGCCCTCCGTGCCACCGTGGTCAGCAGTTTGCTACTCCCTGCTTCTGGCGGGCCAGAAGGACTCATAGGACTGTGACCCCAAGGGCAGAGGCTGGTTTAGCCTCTTCACCCAGGCTGTGTCCCCAACTCTTGCCTGGGCTATCGTCTGTGCTTGATCAATACCAGCTGAAGCAACAATCCCACAGCCCCGCGTCCTGACCTCTGGACCAAAGGGGCCCCATCCCATCTCCCAATTAGACCACTGGCCCCAGGCATGAGGCCCAGCACCCCCTGCTCCTCCAGTGCCTGCCTGGGCCTCGACAATGCTTCACACAGACGGGAGGCTCACCAAAGACTCCGAGTCCCTCCACTGTGTGCACACCCCACCCTGGACAGGCCCTGCCCACTTCATCTGACCGGTCTCCCAGGGCGAGACCCTGGCCCTGAGGAGGAAGCACGGTCAGGGTCAAAGATCCAGGGCTGCTCCTGTCCTGACTTTGCAGGGTGAGCCCCTGGCTACATGGCCAGGGCAGTTACATGGCTCTCATCCCAAGCAGCCCAGAAGCCTCTCCTCTGCTTCCCAGGTCACTAAGACAGGCAGCTGGCTCCCTCCTTACCCTGACATGATTCTGGCTCTCCTAGGTCATAGTTCTGAAGGCCCCCCACAAGCCGACACACACATGGTCCCCTTGCCTTCTTGGACCTCAATTATTTTCTCTAAAAAGGATTTAACACCCCAAAGGGGGTTTTGACCCAGGAGCGCATACCCCACCATCGCCCCCTCCACTGTGGGCAAGTTCCCCTAAAAAACATGTAGCCAGGCCCAAGGAATGTATGCAGAACGGGTAAAGGACAGTGCTGCTTCTACTTGGGAAAGAAAATCCTACATGGAATCAGAGGGAAGGGGGGAGACTCCCCTCCCTGCATCACTGTCACTCCCCCTCACCAAGCATCCTATCCCCCTACAGCTAGCCCTGAATAAATCTGTTTGGTCACTTACAACCTCAGCCGATTCCAAGGTTATGCTCTATGCTCGGTCCCACCTTCATGTTTCAGTCGTGCTCCCTCTCGCTCACCTCCAGTGCCCTCCCCACCCCATACCTGTAGACAGTACCTCTTTCAAGACCCATTTCCAATGCTACTTCCAGGATGCCCACATTCTCTGACCTGCCGACCCTAACCTTTCCTTCCTCATTTCCAATCAGAACTGGGTGTAACTGTCCTAGCCCACCTGGTTAGGGCCATACTTCATCATCCCACAAGCTCTAAGCTCCTCTGAATTAGGGGGCATACAAGGGTTAATCACCAGTACACAACTACCCTTAACAGAATCTGGAATTAAAAAAAAAAAAATCTAAACAAATGAATGAGAGAGATGCATGATCAACATTCAGATATTCATAAGATATATTATCCTTATACGTATCCTTAATATGTAAAGAGCTCATATAAATCACTAACAGGAAAAACATTCCATGAGAAATGAGAAAATTATGTAGACAGCTAGTTCAGGCAATAGTAAGTGGTGAGGAACCACACAAAAATACATTTTAAGTAATAAAAAAAGGCAAATTAAAACAATAAGACATCCCCTTTTTTCTCTAGGAAAACAGAGGAGATATTTAAACTTTAAACATTTGATACCAAATGTTGGGGAGAGTAAAGGGAAGCAAACACTCTCCAACACTCCTGGTGGGAATGTAAATTAGCCTAACCTTTCTGGAAGGCAACTTAGCAAAAGGCATCAGAAACCCAAAAAACACAGGTACCTTTTTCACAAGTTTCACTCGTAAGCACTTATCTTAAGGAAACAATTGTAGGAGTGATGCTCACACAAAGGTGTTTATCACAGTGTGGTTGCTGAGGGCAGACACACAGAAATAACCACATAATCAAATAGAAGAGTGGTTTTGAGAACTGAAGTACATTTATACCCTGGGCCACCAGCACTCCTGGCAAACGATGGTGCAGAATGTGAAAGGCTCCCATGGTATATGGAGATACACATAACAATATATACTAGGATACGTTGCTAAGTGAGAATAAGTTATAAAAATGGTTCATATGGTTTTATAAGAAAAAGAAGTGTGTATACATAGAAACAAAAAGACTAGAAGACTTCAAAATGTTAACAATGGTTCCCTCCATTCTGTTTGCTCCAGTTCTTCTAAAGTTTGACGTCTATAGTACTTACACAAAATATCAACTGTTCACTGATAAAGCCTCTAACCAGGAGTCAAGACAGGAAAAGTCCTCCAATGATACTCCCGGGTCTACCTTCATCCTACCACCCCCCCCCCCCCCACCACACACACACCAGTTGGTATCAGTCATAACCTAGGTCTCTGCATGCACTTATATTCCCCACCCAGCCAGGCTAGGTCACTAGCTGCCAGCCACTAGCCCAAAGCTTGTTTTGAACCTCAACTATTCACCAAGCAGTAGAACCCATTGCACCCCCCAAACAGATTCCTAATAGCTACCAACGGATGCCCTTTACAGGAAGCCCCCAGCACCCCCTGTAGAAGGTGGTAGGAGACAGGTATCCCCTGGACAGTGCCTGCTGACCTCACGTGTCCATGGAGCTCCAAAGCCACATGATGATAAAGAGGATATGGTGGAACCAGCCACGGGTGTAACCCGGCCAGTAACAGCCCTCCTCTGTTAATCATTGTTGCATTAATTCACTTAAGAGCTGATGACTTCATCCATCACAAAGAGGCCGAGTAAGCACTTTCCTTGGGTCTTCCTCATTCTTGCAGCATGGGGCAGGGGGGACATCGAGTGCATGTTCACCGAGGCTCCTGGCCAGGCCAAGCCCAGTGATGCAATGCTGACTCCACACCAGGCACACTGGTTGCACTTCACACCCTAAAACTCTCAGAGCAACTTGGCAAGAGATGCGGGAATCCCAGCATTCTCATCTCTGATGTGGGGGCATGAAGCAGTTATGTGACCTTCTCAAGATCACCCAACTAAGAGGCCTCACTGAAATTGGAACTCTGATCTTCCTGTCTCTTCCATGATACCCCTTCGCCGATTACTCCCCAACCACATGACTTGCACCACCAGAGCTCAAGAAGCCCCTAGCACTGGAATCAAAGCTGACTAAAGTACATAAGCCCATGGCCAATTCCTTTTTTCCAGCCCTGCCTTTGCTCACAAACGGAAGAGCCTGGGGCCACCCCACTGCCATCCTGTGCTAAAGATAGTAGTATGGATCTGGGGGAAAAAATATCAAGAAAGTGCTCACCTGGTCCAAAAGCGGCCAGCCACCCGGTCTCATCGTAGCATAGTGGCCCTGTCCAAAGTGTCAGGGGGCACCTTGAGGGCTGCTGGCAGGGCCCTGGCCCTGCTATTAGAGTGGACCCGGGTGGGTGGTGCTAGTGAGGGAGAGGAGAGCAAAGGGGGCCCACTGTGCAGGACGCTGTTGCTGAAACCACGAAGCAAAATATTTTCATTCATGAGTTCATCCAGCCTAAACATGCATCTAATCCCCAGGAACTGACAGTTCAAAACGGCTCCCAGGCGGGAAAGAGACAGAGCGCTTAGTTCAAAGGCAGAAGGAGCCAGGCTTTACCGCTTATCACCCAGTGACCATCAGCAGACTCAAGGAGCTGCCTGGGCTTACCATCCACGCCGGCCAGGGAGGCCAGTGTCTTAAAGGGCCAAGAGCCCAGCACCATCAGCTCTCAGTCTGCTCACCCTCCTCCTTACCTGGGCCCTGGGACAGAAGAAGGGGCCTTTCTGCTTGGTGGCTGGGTACAGCTTCGCTTTTCAATCTGGGCCCTAATTTGATGCAGCGGCCCAGGCAGAGGGAAGAGAGGGCACATATTGGCTCTGCACAAGTGGACCCCTTGTGTCTGTCAGGAAGGGCCTTTGGGTACCCAGTGACCAAGGTGGAAAGGAGGGGGAAAAGGAGGGAAACAAGGGATCCCCAAAGCACTCTTCAACACCAACCAGGCACAAGCAATGATCAGCATCACTGGCTTTCCCTGCAAGGCTTAGGCCACTCTGAGCCTCAGGTCCTGGCCCTGGGGCCTTGGCTGGCAGGGCGGGCCAGGTTCTTTACCTGGAAGACAGATTGGCTAGAATGAGATCTCCCATAGACGCTTCCTGCGCAGAGAGTGTTTATACAATGCAGAATTTGCAGTCTCTTCTGGAAGGCTGGGTTGCCTTAGGGACTTTGGGGGTGGGGGGGGGGTGATACCCTTTGGCCCCTGCTTGACTGATACTTTTGAAAAAATTAGGTGCTATAACCAACCAGCCCCTTAAGAAACAACTTTGTATGAAGGTGACATTAGGCATATTTTTTCCCATAGGGGTCTCTCTCCAGCTCAGCAGGACCAATCT
The DNA here is from genome assembly GCF_028749965.1 of Puma concolor. Lineage (NCBI taxonomy): Eukaryota > Metazoa > Chordata > Mammalia > Carnivora > Felidae > Puma > Puma concolor. Next base: position 129,005,276 of record NC_141667.1, read on the forward strand.
CTGAATACCTGGGATTTTGGCAACCCCCACCCACCCCCCAGCCCCAGCATACTGGCAGTGCTACTGATTGTCTGGGGAGAAAACTCAAGCATTCAGACCTGACATCAAGTTTGGACCCAGAGAGAACCCACAGTCCTGCTTCCTGCCCTGCGGGCTTGGGACCCCAGGCTGCAGCGTTTTTTCCTGGTCTTCCAATTCCCTTTGTAAAGACAAGGAACACCCCAAAGAACAAGCGACTCCCAGCATCTCCTGTGCCACCAGATGCCAGGTGTTTCATATGCTCTGGGCTAACCCCTCATCCCGAAAGGTGAAGTCCCATTTTACAAGTGAGAAAACCGAAGTTTAGACGGGGGACGTAAGGTGCCCCAGAACACAAGGGCAGTAAATAGGAGTCTGAGGACATGGCCCACTGCTCCAAAAGCCACGGGAACCTAGAGCCAAGAACCAGGCGAGCCCAAGACCTGCTTCCTCTTAGGACCTCCTACCCGGCGCTGTCTGTTCTCCGGCATCCAGAGAAAACCCAGGAAAGAGGTCTCTCACCTCAGGGTCAGCACAGCGAAAGACAAACACGGGTCTGCCTCCTTTCCACCCTGAGCAGTCCCATCTCGCCCACTTGCCAGACTGCCCTGGTCCCCTCCCTGCTACAACGCCATTGCCCTTCGCCCATTCAGAAAGGGATCTTCTGGGGCGCCTGGGTGGCTCAGTCGGTTAAGCATCCGACTTCAGCTCAGGTCACGATCTCGCGGTTCGTGAGTTCGAGCCCCGCATCGGGCTTTGGGCTGATGGCTCAGAGCCTGGAGCCTGCTTCGGATTCTGTGTCTCCCTCTCTCTCTGCCCCTCCCCCATTCATGCTCTGTCTCTCTGTGTCCCAAAAATAAATAAACGTTAAAAAAAAATTAAAAAAAAAAAAAAAGAAAGAAAGGGATCTTCTTAGAACCCACTCGCTGGGAGGCTGACTTACCTGACAGAAATCACATCCTAATGGAAGCATATCTAGTACTCTAACAGACAATGGTTTCAGCACCATGAAGGTGATCCTGTGGAACTCGCTCCCCCTACTACAAACCCTATGAGAACTTTTACTTTATCTGTGTTTAGAGCCAGATTTAGTTAGAGGAAAGAACTGTGCATTTATAACCACAATCCCGGGCTCGAGTACCAGCTCTCACTATGATCTTGGGGAAGCCATGGCGCCCATCTGAGGCTCAGTTTGCTCATCTGTGAAATGAACAGAACAATCTTGGCGTGGCTGTCAGCTCATGATGTTGGTGAAAAGACTGGCACAGAATGAGACAAGGCTGCAGCTGGGATGTAGGCTTCAGTTATGCTCCCAGAATTGGAGACCGTGCCCTTAAACCAGCGTGCTGATATACCCCAAGCACTCCCAGACTCACCTCCTCTCCAAAACGTGCCCCAGAGAGAAACCCAAGGGCATGATTCCCCATGGATTCTTAGCATCCTCGTGGTCACTTGCTGACTCGGCTCTGGGATACTGAGCTTCAAGATGAGCACTGAACTCATGGGGGCTGGAGTCGAATAATATGGGACAGTGGTCATGGGGGCCGGGAGGGAGCTTTAACCCAGCCTGTCCAATTATAGGGTCTCAGCTCTGCTCCATTTTAGCTGTGTGACCCTGAGCAAGTTAGTGCACCCCTCGGAGATTCACACTCCTTATATTTTAAATGGAATAATAGTATCTACCTCACAGGGCTCTTGGGAGAACAGGTAACAGATAAAGGTCTTAGCACAGAGTCTGGCACATGTAAGGGTCCAATAAGCGATAGCCCCATCAGATTATCTAACAGCCTCAGACTTGAGCAAGGGTCACAGAAGGGTCTAGATCCACACTGTGTGATAAAAATATAACATGAGTCACATATATTATTAATTTTCTAGAAGCCACTTTTTTAATGTTTATTTATTTTTCAGAGAGAAACAGAGTGTGAGCAAGCAGGGAAGGGGCAGAGAGAGAGGGAGACACAGAATCTGAAGCAGGCTCCAGGCTCTGAGCTGTCAGCACAGAGCATATGTGGGGCTCAAACCCAAGAAATGCCAAGATCACGACCTGAACCGAAGTCAGGTGCTTAACCGACTGAGCCACCCAGGCGCACCCAGAAGCCCCTTTTTTTTAAGGTTATTTATTTACTTTGAGAGGAAGAAAGAAAGAAAGAGCAGGCATGTGTGCACACGTGAGAGAAAATCCCAAGCAGGTTCCTTGCTGTCAGTGCAGAGCCCCGCACAGGGCTCAATCTCACAAACCACGAGATCATGACCTGAGCCAAAATCAAGAGTCAGACGCTTAACCCCCTGAGCCACCCAGGCACTTTTAAAAATAAATAAATAAATTGGGGCGCCTGGGTGGCGCAGTCGGTTGAGCGTCCAACTTCAGCTCAGGTCATGATCTTGCAGTCCGTGAGTTCGAGCCCCACGTCAGGCTCTGGGCTGATGGCTCAGAGCCTGGAGCCTGCTTCCGATTCTGTGTCTCCTTCTCTCTCTTGCCCCTCCCCGCTTCATGCTCTGTCTCTGTCTCAAAAATAAATAAACGTTAAAAAAAATTTTTTTTAATTTTTTTTAAATAAATAAATAAACAAACAAACAAACAGACAGACAGACAAACAAACATAGTAGGGGTGCCTGGATGGCTCAGTCAGTTGAGCATCTGACTTTTGATTTTGGCTCCGGTCGTGATCCCAGGCTCGTGGGATTGAGCCCCGTGTCGGGCTCCACACTCATCACAGACCCTGCTTAAAATCCTCTCTCCCCTTCTGCCCCCTCCCCTGTTCATGCTCTCTTCTCTCTCTTAAAAACATGAAAAATAAAAAGTAAACATAGTAAACCAATCAGATTAATCTTAATATGTTTTCTTTAACCCAATATACCCCAAATATTGCCACTTTAATATGTAACAAATATAAAAAATTACTAATGGGATATTTTACCATTTGTTTAACACTTTGCCTTTGGACTCAAGTGTGTGTTTTACCATTACAGCTCATGTCAGCTCAGATGCTAGAAGTACGTGACCAGCATTTAGGTCTCCTAAAATGTACAGCTGTACAAGGAAATTCACATTACCAAGTTGTTCCAAACACACCTCTAAGTTTACCCGTAACTTTTTGAGTCCTTGGGTCTGCTTTTGATAGTTTTCTCTCTCCTCCCTGACAGGGAGGAGACTTTTTTAAAAATTGAATTTAAATCAATTAAAACTGCTAAATACTGAGAATTCCGCTCCTCACTCCCCCTCGTCACATATTAAGTGTTCAAAAGCCACACAAAGCCAGTGGCTACTGTCTTGGACAGCTTTTTAGGTATCCCAGAAAAATGAGACCTTCAGAAGACCGCAGGATCAGAGGCTCCATCAGAGCAGAAATTGGCCACTTGTACGGGGCTGGGGCTATAGTGGCCCCCGGGGCAGGTGATGCCCCTGAGGGCTCCGTGTAGACCATCTACTCTTGCTGAACTTCCTGTTCCCCCAGCTCTGGCCCAGAAAACATCCCGAGCCACCCACTATGCCAATTTCGCAGCTGCCCGGGCCAGGAGAGGCCCCTCAACTGTACATGGATGTGCCTTTCTCCATAGCCGAAGACTTTGCTCACAAACATTCTTGGAACATCAAGGCAAAAATGATGATGATGTTTATCAATGTGCTAACTATTCTTTTCTTTGAAGACATGAGCCAACATTTGATTGTTTCTATGTGCACGCTAGAAGTATCTTTCTCTGGATATAAAGAGAGGAGGACAGACCACAAGCTAGGTGGGCCAGCCTGCCAGCAGGGAAGAGAGAGAATACTATAAAAAAGCAGACCCAAGGACTCACAAAGGAGAGCCCCTGGGTCCATACAGGGCAGGACAAACAGCATGCCCCAACTTCCACACATACCCCAAATCACAGCCTAAAACAGCATGACAGTGGCCTGAGTTACTGTGCAACTTTGTCTGATGCACTCTGGCCTTCTGAATCACAGTAAAACATTATGAAAGATTTCCAGGAAGAATAGTAAAAGGAAGCTGTGAGCTATCCGGGTAGCCAGGAGCTGCCTCTTTTCCAGAAAACAAAGATGTGACTGTAGGGGACACAATGACGTGTGTCTACACATGTATCTACTTTAAAACAAGCAACAAAAATAAAAACAAACAACATAAAAGGGTTCAGCAATCATTTAAATTTGATTGATAAAAAATACTCTTGTCTGTGTCCTGACGTCTGGATACACTGACTTCCCCAGGGGGAATATAAGCTCCGTGCAGGCTGGAGTTTATTTCACTGACCATTGTATCCCAGTGCCTGGCACTTAGCCCACTGGATGGATGGATGGATGGATGGATGGATGGATGGATGGATGGATGGATGGATTATTCTAAGCCTCCCCCTAAACTCAACAGCCTTTGAACATTCAAATATTTGCTTTCCCAGAAGTCACCTCAAGTTTTGCACTGATCCCATTTTCTATACCAAGAACATCCTAGACGTTCAGCTCAAAAAAACTACACGCTAATGTCACTTACCTGCATCAGGCTCCAAACTGTCTCCAGTGTCCCTCTCTCTCCAAGCCACAGGAAGAAGGGGTCAACACAGCAAACACTCCCCAGCAGTGGGATACAGGGTGTGTGACTGTCAGCAGCAGGCCCCTGCATCCCCCATCCTGGGGCAGTCAGAGTCTAGACTTGGGTGGAGGACAGAATGGCCCCAATTGTCCTCTGGGCCCCCCTGTCACCACAAGCCAGGAAGACCTTCCTGCCACAGAACGCCGTCTTTCATCTCAGAGGAGTCAAGTCGGGGCTTGGCGATTCCACATCATCTGCATGTGGTGGGTCCAGAAAATGGAGCTGCGTGCACGGCAGCCTTTATACCTGTGTTTAATTTCTGCTTAATAAGACACGTAAAATGCTCTACCTAAAGGCCAGCTGACGGCAGGACACACATTTCCGGATTAACAGTTCTGTTAGAGAGGTTTCCGCAAGCCAGTGACCTCTCTGTGATGTCTATAATTATATCCACATAGCATATAAATCTCAATACACTTTTAATAAGCAGTTAATACTCTGATATAAAATATTTACATCTCGACCAAATTCATCCTGCATGGAGTAGTCCTGGTTTACCGAGTTATTAAATCCACGGCCATCAATCAGTTCCCCCCCCTTCCCCCCGCCCCCCCAGCTAAACAGAGACCTGAGGACTCAAGCAAGCTTCCTTCCCACGCTCAGCAAAGACTGAAGCCTTTCTAGTCTGGCAGTTTCTTCATCACCCAGGGTCTTGCCCATTGTTCTCCTGTGAGTGGCAGGACCTCCATCGTGGCAAAGCCATCCCTCCCAGCACCCAAGCCAGAAGCCTGAGAAACCCTATGGGCCCTCCACCTGCCCTCCAGCTTTGCAGGGATTTTTCCTGAGCACCTATGGTAGGTCCTAGGCCAGCTGCCAGGCTCTAACATGGCCAACCAGCTGCCTTCCAAGAACAGCCCCAGCGTCACCTCCTGTGGGAAACCTTCCTGAGTGTGCCCATCCTATCTCGCAGAGCAGCTAGACTGCTGCAGCCAACCATCCTTGATGCCTCCTACTCACCCCACATCCAATCCAGCAGCAATTCCTCTTCATCCTCCCTTCAAAATACATCCACAGGTGCCCCCTTCTCCTGACCTCCACTAACTACCATGCTGGCCTGAGCTTCTACTGTCTCCCACGTGGATCACTGTAACACGCCTCCACCCTGATCCCTGCCAGGCTTGGGGCAACAGAGCAGCCAGAATCACCCTTTTCAAATGTAAATCCCATCTTGAGGCTGTGCTCCACATCCTGCAATGGCTTCCCATTCCAAAGGGTCAAAGTTCTTAGGGCAGGTTCCCAGACTCCATACCACGGCTTCTTCTTCATCTTTGGGCCATGGATCCTCCCAGTAGTCGGAGGAAGCCAAAGGACTTTGACTTAGATAAACGTTTTACATGCATCAAGATTCCATAGTATTACAAACAAAAGCACTTACATTGAAATAATTAATGTTTAAAATTTGTGACACAGTGATGCGTGTGCATTAAGTCCTAAGATCCTGTGCCTGTCAATTCAAACTAGTGATGAGAAAAATATTTCAAGATATCTGATACAATTTTAATAGGTAATAAAAATGTCTATAATTTCCATTGTTGATAAAGTCCGGATGGTTCTTTTGGGCAGGGGGTGGGCGGCTCTAATCATAATGGAAATGTATGCTGATTTTCACTTAAAGGTTAATGGACATACAGAGGAAATTTTCCCTAAGCTCAGAGATGCCCCCGAGGGGTCCAAGGGTAGTAGGGATGAAACCTCAGCTCTTCCTGATCAGCAGCGCCCCCACCCTCTGCCCTGCCTGTTCTTCTCCATGTCACCATTTCTCTCCAGGCTCACCAGCCTCCCACTGTTCCTCCACCAAGGCAAGTATACTCTGTCCTGAGAGTCTGCCCCTATGTGCACAGTCACATCTTCACCTCCTTCAAGTCTCTGCTCACATCCTACAGCTCAGGAGAGGGGCCCCGATCACTGCCAACATTTCCCACACCTCTAGTCCTGCTCCATTTCTTCCTTCCTTCCTTCCTTCTTCCCTCCTTCTTTTTCTTCCTTTCTTTTTTCCTTTGCTTCCTTTTCTTTCCCCCTTTCTTTTCTTCCTTTCTTCTTTCTCTCCCTTCATTCTTTTTCTTCTTTGCTTCCTTTTCTTTCTCCCTTTCTTTTCTTTCTTTCCTTTTCTTTCTCCCTTTCTTCTTTTTCTTCCTTTCTTTTCTTTTTTTTCTTTCTCCCTTCCTTCTTCACTCCCTTTTCTTTTCTTTCCTTTTCCTTTTCTTTCTTCTTTCCTTCACTCTTCCTTTTTCTTCCTTTCCTTTTTCCTTTTTTTCTTCCTTCCTTTTTCTTTCTCTTCCTTCCTTCCCTCTTTCCTTTCTCCCTTTCTTTCAGTAGCATTTACTACCTTTTGACAGGCTACGTCATTCCCTTATTATAGTTATATATTTTTTTTTAATTTTTTTTTCAACGTTTATTTATTTTTGGGACAGAGAGAGACAGAGCATGAACGGGCGAGAGGCAGAGAGAGAGGGAGACACAGAATCAGAAACAGGCTCCAGGCTCTGAGCCATCAGCCCAGAGCCCGACGCGGGGCTCGAACTCACGGACCGCGAGATCGTGACCTGGCTGAAGTCGGACGCTTAACCGACTGCGCCACCCAGGCGCCCCTATAGTTATATATTTTGATCCCCTCCTCTTCTTTCTCTTCTCCCCCTCCACCTCCTTGTCCCTCCCTTCCACTCTTCCCCGCCATCGCTCTCTCTTAGAACACAGGCTCCTGAAGGGCAAAGGCTTCTGTGTCTTTTGTTCAAGAAAACATACCTAGCTTCTAGAACAGGGCCTGGCCAGTAGCGGGACATTAAATACTGGCTGGTGAAACATGAATGACTAACTCAACAGCCTCCTTGGGGGTCTCACTCTGACACCCATCAGTGTCCTCTCATCCATCCTTCCTCACTACCAGATCTGGTCAGCCCACTCATCTTCCAACACTTGTCGGGAGCCTACTTCACCTCTGCATGGAGGCTGACCTCCTCAGCAGCCTCTCCAAGCCCTTCACACACCCACCTCTCCGGTCCTACCTCAACCTTTCATCCTGAACATTCTGATTTCTCTGTACCTAATGCTGTTCTACTGTTTTGCATTTGTGTCTGTCTCTGTGAGAGACCTCCTCTGGTTCAGTTCACCCCCAGGTCCCTAGCATCCAGCTCCAGGCCTCGTGCTGGCTGGTGCCCAGGGACTGCCGGATGAATGCGTGAACCAGTGAATCAACTAGCAGATGAAACAGGAACAGAAGCCGGCATGGCTGCTACGCGGGGAGCAGGCGTGCTGCCACCGGGCACACACCCCAGGTGGGGCCTGTCACCCTGGCTCCCAACTGAGCATTTCACAGGGGACCCACAGAAGCTGGTTCTCAGTTTAAAGAGATAATCCAGCTAATGACAGGATTAGTTCAGGCACATCCCCTAAACCATAAGCTTGAAACCTCTACCTGGGCAAATGTTTGGCCGGCCTCCACCAGGATCCCTACACTTACCAACCACAGGCTGTTCCCCATCACACAGAGCCCCTCAGCTCTGCCAAGCCACCATGGGGCCATCATGGGGACTCAGAGACAAGCAGCCCGTTTCAGGGGGCCCTGGCATCCCCAACGCCACAAGCCCCCACTACACAGACCTGCCAACCTCCACCTCTGTGACAGTACCTGTTCTTACCGGTGCCAAGAAAGGTGATTATGCAGACACGACAGAAAAGGAGACCCCAAGAGGGCAAACGCCAGTGGCTCTGAACTGACAAGTGATATTTGGTGGCACCTGAGGAAGCAGGCTCCAGGACTGTGCCAAACCCACATGGGGCAACGGTGCTACAATGACATCTCAGGTGGCAACATCTAGAGGCTGTGTCCAAGAGGAACCAGCCCAGGCCACGGGGGCTTCTGCTACTTCATACACACCCCAATCTCTTACTGGCTCCCTTAACATCATGGACTGTAGAAGAGCCCAACTCCGGGGTGGGGGTTGGTGGGGACAGCCTTGGAGGAGCTACAGAAAAGGCTTACAGGAGCGGTGTTAGCCAATGGCCAGATAGTGAGGGAAGTGAAATGTTCAAGGCTGGGCCAAGGTCAAGGAGCAGTGCCCCCAAAAGCAAGTCACAGAAAATATGATGAGATAGGACTGCCCAACTCCAGACCCTTTCTCCATCAGTGACTAGTTGTGTCACAGTCAAACCTTGGACAACTCAACCTGTCACAGCTGTGCTATCCAATACAGTAGCTGCTACTCACAGGTAACTAAATTTAAATGAACATTAATTAAAATTAAATAACACTAAATATTTAGTTCCTCACTCATAGTAGCCCCATTTCAGACACTCAAGAACCACACACGGCCAGAAGCTACCATATTGAACAGAACAGAACATTTCCTTCACCACAGATGAAACTGATTAATACAATTGGCGTTGGGCAGGGGGAGGAGAAGCCCAGCACAGGGCTCAGCACCCCTCACCCTTCCCATAACTTCTAGTCACTCCTGCGACCTGTCACTGCCTATGCCACCTCCTTGAAGTCCTCTTGGGGTAGCAGGTGCTCAGTCCACACAGCATGCCTCCCTCACGGTTGCAAGATGGATCGGTATTCTCTTTATCTCCACTGCCACTTGAAAACTGATGCTGTCACACCATTTTACAGATAGAGAAATGGAAACCCTAAGAGGAGAAGACAGTTACTCATCATCAGGTTATTGGTGGCTTATGAAATTATTCAAAGGGGAAAAAATGGGTGGTGGTGAGGCCTCAAGAAAGACTTTCAGAACCCTGCCAATCTGAAGGCCGATGTGCCCAGCAGACTAACGGCCTCCCATAGAAACTGTGAATGCATATTTTACATTTTACAGCAAAGGAGAATGATGGTAGCAGATGGACTTAATGTTTCAAATTGGATGACTTTAAAATAGAAAGATTAGCCTGGATTATCTGAATGGGTCCAATGAAATTTTAAGGGTCCTTAAATGCGGCAGATAGAGGAGGAAGAGTCCATATGAGAATGATGCCACGTGAGAAAGACACAACCAGCTATTGTTGGTTTTGAAGATAGATGGAAGGGCTCATGAGCCAAGTAATGTGAGCCTCCAGAATCTGGAAAGGCAAGAAAATATACTACCCCCTAGATCTTCCAGAAAGGAATGAAATCCTGTTGACACCTGGACTTTAGCCCAGTGGAATCCATTCTAGATTTCTAACCTGCTAACTGTAAGATAATAAACTTGTGTTGTCATAGTTTCCTATGGCTGCTGTAATGAATTTAAAAATACTTTGGTACCAGAAGTTGGGGGACGGGGCTCCTCTAACAAATACCATAAAGACTAGAGGAATTCTGAGGAACATGCTAGAAAGACTAGATTGGCCTGAACGGAACATAGCAGAAATATCAATGTTAACAGTTCAACCAGTAAGGACTCAGAAGGAGTGAGGAACATGGTAGGGAAAACCTCAATTACCTTAGAGAATCCTTAAATTGTTGTGTAAGGACTGTTGGTATAAATATGGATGTTAAAGGTGCTGCCAGGAAGGGCTCAGGAGGAAATGAGGAAATGTCAGTGGAAACTGGAAGAAAGAGGATCCTTGTTATAGAGCAGCAGAAAACTTAGTGGAATTGTACCCCGCAGTTATGTGGAAAGCACAACTTGTAAGAGATGAACCTGGATATTTAGCCATGCCAAGTGCCAAGAAGAGTTGGAGGTACGGCCAGGTTTACTCTTGTTGCTTAGTAAAATGCAAAAGGAAAGAGATAAATGGAAAGAAGACATAGTAACCAAGGAGGAACTTGGATTTGATGATTTGGGGAATTCTCAGCCAATCCAGACTGAAAAAGACTAAAATTAAAAACTTCACTGTCAGGAAAACATGTTCTATGGTAAAAAACTGAAGGTTTTTTACAAAAATCTTTTTTTAGTACCTCAGTAAGATCAAAAGGTCAGAGCATTCAGTCACACAAAAGGCTCTTTGAAAAGATTAAGTGTGTGACTCATAGGTCCCCTCAGCCATCTCAGTAGAAGGCAAGAGAGATGAGATTATCTATAGAGGAAGAGAGCCACAAGATTCTTGAGAATATTATACTAGTAGAAACACTGCCAGTTTGTACTTAAATAGACAGAAAGGGGACAAAAATGATTAAAAAAAAAAAAGTTGTATGATCTCCAAAATTCTGCAGGCAAGAAGAGGGCAGCTAAAACCCCTCAGCTGCACACCATGCTACCCTTAATGAAAAAGGAAAGATGACTGACTCAGAGGGTGGAGCCTTGATCCCCAAGGACAGAGCCAAGAATCAGAAACGAGGTCTTAAAACCAAATCTAGAGTTTGCTCTGCTGGATTTCAAAATTGCTTGGGACCAGCAATTTTTATTTTCTCTCATTTTGAACAGAAATGTCTTTAACTGTTACCCTATTCACCATTGCATTTTTGAAGCGGAAAACTTGTCTCTTTAATTCCACAGTCTCCTAGGTGAAATGGAATTGTGCTTCAGTATGGATTATACCCAGAGCCTCACTCACAGTTGATTCAGGGAAAATTAAGAAGCTGCCACTGAAACTGACTTCAAGAATGCACTTTCGTAACTGCAATCCAGTGACATAAAGGTACTGCCACTGCCACAATTGCTTGTTAACACCCACAAAGCTAGTGACCAGACACTAGAACTCAAACATGGAAAAGTCAACAGCATCATGGCCATGCTTGCCGTTACCAGGCTTGTTGCCAGGGCAACAAGACGACAGTCTCTACCTCATTTCTATCTTCCAAATCTTACACAAACACATCTAACTAATAGGATCTACTTTGATCTACTTACAACTTGACTTGAGCTATAAAGGAATATGAGACATAGTTTTGTCTTATCACCATTTGTATACAGCAAGGTATGCTAGAAGGAGGTTGGAATGAATACCTAGTGCCAATTCAGTTTACCCACAAGTCACCCATTATGCTAAATATCATGTCATTAAATCCTCAAGGCAACTCAATAAAAGAGACACAATATTATTTCCAATTTACAGACAAGGAAGCTCAGAGGAGTTAAGAGACTCACAGAAGACCATATAGTTAGGAACGAACAGAAATAAAAGTCAAGAGTCTCTGAATTTCAAGTTCATGTTCTCAATCATGGCATGCATTGCACTGATCGTCAAGGAAACCAAAATATAATGTAAAGGATCACTGATTTGCATGTTCAAAGTAATGGCAAAAAACAAACTTGGTGGACCAAATGAAGCAAGTGGAGGTCACCACAATCCTAAGTAGTCCTTGAGTAAATACTACATATCAGATATTGCTCTAGGTACTAAGGATATTAGTCAAATAAACTCTTAAGTACAGGCATAGTAAGAACCAGTAAAGGGAGAGGCTTACTGTACCAGTAGAGGATAGAATGGGGGACTCAGACCTATGTAGAAAATCAGAGAAGGCTGCATTGGGGAAATTACAATTATACCAAGAGATTTCTGCCCTCCTAAGAGGAGCTAGTTAATTTGAACTGAACTCTTACAGTGGACACCTTAGAAGCTTTTAATGAAATATTTTTTAATCTTATAAAAAGAATAAAAAATCTAGTAAGATAGCGAAGAGTTACCAGGCCAACATCTCCAAAAAGACTCGGACATAGACAAGATAAGCATTCAGAGCTACTTTAGGCCTGAGGTCATTTTCTGATCCAGAAGAAATATATAAGTTGAACTATAGTTGTGGTGACCTCCTGGGATGAGAGGGACTGAAGTCAAAATCTAGGTCCCACCCAACGTGGGGAGTTGAACTCAACACATGCAGTGAGCTGAGCCTCTTCACTTTGAGAGAGAGGATGAACCAGAAATAAACAGGCCCTCTTGTGAGCCTGTGGCTCGTGTTCAAATAACCTGGGAGCAAAGAATCTCAGGTTTGAATAGCTAGTAGGACCACCATAGCCCAGCAGAAGCAAATGAAAATCTTCTTTGAAAGACTTGTTCCTAAAATAGATTTTTAAACTAATGACCAGCACATAGTCAAAAATAACCAGGCACATAAGGAAACAAACAACTGAAACAAATTTACAAAGATTTCAACTAACAGAAACTTCTCACAATCTAGAAAAAAATTGTGTTTATAATGTATTTTAAAAAAGCAAAAACAAGATGGAAAAACATCTACAGGGACAAATGCTCAAAGAACTGAAGGGCTGATAAAAGTTAACTAGGTATAAAGGGCGAGGGAGATGGGATGTGAGAGGTGAGGCATTCCCAGCAAAAGGGCCAAGAGGCTCCATGTTCTATCCCACCACAAAGCCACTGTATGTTAGATATTGTGGAAAGAGGCCAAAAGGGCTCAAGGGCAGAAAACAAGGGACAAGACATGGTACAATGTTAAAGAACCAAGATGACCAGAGGCTAGACTCTGATAAGCATTTTGGTCTCTGTCCTGAGAACAACTACTTAAAGTTACCATCAAAGAATTTTAAATAAAAGTTGAAATAAATAAACTGGGGTTTTAGAGGATCATTCTAGTCTTCTGCTCATCTCTGAAAGGACACACCCTTTCTCCCTTTACCCTGGGGGAACTCACACAACAATCCTGAGATCCACACTGAACTAATATTGCCCTCAAGAGTAAGTGAGCAAGGCAGTAGCCTGTGTCAAGGGACCTGCAGAGTAGCCTAAGTCTCTTTGGGCTCATTTTGTCTGAGAATACAACACAGAAAAGATAAAGGTGGGGCAGTCCCTGTTGACAGTCAACTAGGGGGTCCCATTGCCTGAGGCCTGCTAGGCCTCAATACCCACATCTGTAGAGAGACACTCTTGGCACAGCCTTGGGCAGTGTGAGCTCCCAGGTGACTTGAGTCATGTACCCTCAGCAGGCAAGGTAGTGTGTACGTGTGTATATGCCCATGTATGTATATGTAGGAGAAGGGGTGGGGCAAGAAAAAAGAAGTGCCAAGATTTTCATCCTCAATGTTGAACTGAGCTCATAAGTACAGTGTGGCTAAGGTCTGAGGGGAGCACTTGTAACCCCCACCAACTGAGCTACATATTGTGGGAAAACAATCATACCTCAGGAGCACCTCATGAAGCTCCTCCTCCTCATGCCAGATGGGAGATGCTGTGGATACATCACTCACCTGGAGCCCTAGCACTCCCACCCATACAGCATTCATTACCTACAGGCCACCAGGTCTTTGTTATTGCATGCCATGGAGCCACCAGCCCACCCTTCACCCCACAGCAGCCTTCCAGAGAATCATGGACAGGTCGTGACCCCATCAGGGACCAAATCCCACCCCTGTTCCCTGCTCTGAGCATGCCAAGGGAGTCCCTGGAGTGTGTGGTGCAGGGGAGACCACTGTCAGCCCAAGCACCCCTGGCAGTGTTGGGGCCTTTGAGGAAAAGTTCATTTCGTCAATCAGCCTATTGTTGGCCTGCCAAGCGCAGGCTCGTCCTCCCCCGGTGTGTCACTGAGTGCTGTTGACACAGATGTCAACTGTCAAAGGTGCCCTCCACCCTCCGCCTCCCTCCCAGGACGTCCTGCAGGCTCGGCACACGGGCCTCTGTTGCAATGCTCCCCACTGGCCCCTTGTAAGAACCAAGATTGCCACACCTTCGGAATTGCCAAAACTTGACTGGATACTTCATCATGCGGATTGGTCATGGAGGCTGCAGCTGACATGGACAGGTATGGCAGATACTTGACTGTTTGCCAAGTGACAAATCCCAACTGAGTGAAACCTGCAGACTTCACAGTATCTGCAGTGCATGCTTCCTCCTGCCCTCTCAACAGAAGAGGCTGGCAGTAGCTTTCTGGGGCTCATTTCCAGCATGGAAAGAAAGGGGCCACATCTCCATAATCTGCACATACAGGGCCTCAGCCAGCAGGCTAAAACCACAACACTGGCTGAGCTGCCCCCATTCCCTCTGGACTCAACCCAGTAATGTTCCCAGGAAAGACTGGGAACAGTAAGCACAACGTCAATCTATGCAGTGGGATCCCAATAACTTCCATCCTCATCCTTGTCCTTCATGAGTCCCAGTGGACCTCAGGAAAGAGGATATTTCATTCCATAGGCCATGGAATGGCTTTTGCTAAATGGTCATGTTTGTTGTCTCCAAAAAGGTCCACAAAACCTGGCCAAGGAAATGGCAAAGACAAAGAGTAAAATAGTTGGAATCTATTCCCAGTGAGCTCTCTGTCTAGATGGGGAAAGCGCGCGCGCGCGCACACACACACACACACACACACACACACACACACACACACACACACACACACAGACTGTAGCACATGTAGGGTATATGCCCAGTTAATGGGTCAGTGGGATTCCTAAGGAAAAGTACTATATCCTGGTATGGATAAGACAGGCAGGTTTCCTGATTAGTTCCAGCTTACCTGGGTGGAATATAGACAGAGCAATGGCTTAATAAACTGTCTAACAAGAATGAGCATAGTGCCTTGTGAGGACCCTCATCCTGGGACCACAGACTGGTGGCAACCTCTTGGATATAAGCCATGCCACCATCACCACTGTTGTTCAAGGAGGGATAGTCCAGCCTACAGGGAAAGGGACTTCTCCAAGAGCAGTCAGCCAGCCATGTAGGGGCTCATGCCCAAAGCTTGGCTGCAAAAACAGTGGCCCAGCCACCATCAAAGGATGCTACACTAATATGCCCTGGGCTCCTTCTCACAACATGCTGTTCTGCAGAGCCAATGATTGGCCAAGATTTCATCTCTGGAGCCCAACCCCACAGAGCTGTAGCAAGAGGTTGAAGAGAGGGTGAAGAGCCGAAGCAGTGTCCTGCCTAGCCCAGTCCAGGATAGGTTGACAGTAGAGGGTTTTGGGTCTTCTAATTTTGAAACATCTATATGACAACTATTTTGAAATCTCATTCAATTTTGAAATTTCCTCAAGATAAAACCCACATCTGATTTGGATGAGTTGATACCTTGAGCACTGGCATAGGATGTGGTAATCAGTCTCCCCTGTCCTCATGACCTTGTGGGCTGGCTACATGAGCCCTCCTCTATAACCTGCCACAGGATGGGAACTGGCACATCATGGGGCTCTGCCCTAGTGGGAGGCAGCACCCATGAAGTCACAGACAAGGCTGCACAAGCCCCAGACTCCCAGCATCCAGCACAGTGTCTGGCACACAGTAGTATCTGATGAGCATGTGTTGTGCTTGTAGTCCTGACATTGTAATTCTCCAAGTCATTCAAGTGCCCAGTGCCTCAGTTTACCTAGATGAAATCAGCTCACGGTTTCCTTGCTCTAAGAAGCTCTATCAGTTGAACAATACCATTGTTAGGGAAGACTTGTAAGCTCTACAGAGCACACAGCTTTTGGTCCATGACCTGGATCTACACGTGTACAACAAGTCAACAAGAGGCCCGGGGACCAGGCTCCAGAGAAGCTTACATGACTTTTTCACTGCAAGAAGCACGTGCCCTGACAGCTCTCACAGCAGAACTCAAAAGAGCATATGAAAAGCTGTATGCAAAGTTATAGTGCTGAGGCCACTGACCCTTTGATGTAGCAAGTTCTTCAGAGGGAACACCCCACCACCCCATCCTGCCTTGAATACCAGGTTGACACCAGCAATAGGGCCCAGAGGAAAACAGCAGTTTGTGTTCTGTCATGCAGTTGCACTGAAGAACATTCTGGAAGACTTCTTTTCCAAGTCAGGATTTCTTCCCCGGGACAGAGAAATTAAGGATGATCATCTGCATGAGTGAGATCTTTTAGGACTGGTGTAAATTATCTGGGTGTAGCAGTGGCAGGTCTCCACCATAAGATGCTTCAACTGACAGTACTTATCTATTTTCATGTGACCGTGATCATACTGTGGCAGCTGTACCGGTTGTACAGCACAGGTTATGATTCTAATTCTGTGAGTGCTGAGCGGTTCAGTCATGTTTCAGAGATACCGCCAAGCAACGTTCACTTGCTCCACAGCTTTCCTTCAGTGCCTACGAAGCAGCAAGCATGGAACTAAAGGTGCTTCCAGCACAATGGGGACAGGCAGAGACCTTTCAACTGGAGATGGAGCAAATGGAACTCTCTCAGGCTGTGTTTTCCTCCAGACCTCTGGCCTTGCCCTCCATCACAGCCATGACTCCCTCTGAGGCCAACCTGAAGAAGACTCACCAAGACCTCTGAGCATGGTCAGGAGACCATGGCCTCAGATCCTGAATCACCCATGCCCACAGCTTCAATTCTCACAGCCTCAGCTAGCCCATCTGTAGAATGGGGATAAAAGGAGTACTTCCAAAAGAGCCAATAAGAGGAGGGCCTAACAGCATAGGTGATACCTTTTATCCTAACTGTTCAGTTCCTTCTACAGAAGAAAGGCGGGGAAGCAAGGGTCCAGGTCCCCTCAGGAAAGGTTCTCAAATCTGTCCTCAGGTCCGGCCAGTTCCCAGCCACTCTCAACAGGTCTCCAGGCTGCAACAGGTTCACAGTCTAGGCCCACCCCACGTCTCCCAGAGCTGTGAACAAGGCATCCCTCCTGCCCCAGGCGGAGTCAGGAGGACACCTCAACATCCCGATTAATCCTGCTCAACCTCCATGCAAGCAAAGAGCTGGGGGGAGGGGGGTTGAAAGAGGCAGGTCTCCACCATGACTCACCTGCAAACAAGGTCACTACCCATGAGGACTAGGCCTGGCGTGACCTGGAGGTGACCCTGAGAGGAAAGGAAGGCCCTCCCTCCACCCTAAAATCTTTCCCAACACTTCTCATGGCTTCAGTACTCACTACTAGAGAGAATTTCTTCGGAGGCCAGAGACAGGGTAAGACTGAGGAATTCCCTCTTAATAACTAACATGTTTAGCACATGCACTAGTCACAGTTTTAAACATTCTACACAGGTGGAATGATTTAATCTTCCCCATAGCCTATGACTTAGGTATTCTTATGCCCATTTTATAGATGAGGAAAGCAGACTTAGATAAAGAGACATGCCCAGGGGCACCTGGGTGGCTAAGTCAGTTGAGCGTCCGACTTCGGCTCAGGTCATGATCTCATAGTTCCTGAGTTTGAGCCCCTCATCGGGTTTGCTGCTGTCAGCACAGAGCCTGCTTTGGATCCTCTGTCCCCCACTCTCTGTGCTCCTGCCCCACTCATGTTCTTTCCCTCAAAAATGAATAAACATTTATTTTAAAAAACACACACAAAGAAAAAGAACCATGCCAAAATGTCCCAACAGCTAGTGAGTGGCAGATCCAAGAACTGAACCCAGACAGCCTGATCTTACAGCCCCTTATTTTCTTCTCCACACCTTCACACAAAAGGGACCTGACCAAGGAAAGTGGTTTATAAAGTATTTACCAAAGAGCCCTAGACTTGTAGGGTGGTGGCTTGGGAGGTACTAAGGAGGCAGAAAGAGAAGAGGGGTAGGTAGGCCTCTGATACCCTCCCCATCTTAGTCAATATAGCTTTCTTAATGCCGAACCTCAACTAGAAACCTCAACTAGACAGTCCAAAGGATTGAAGGGAGCTGGAAGACCAGAATCCAGATGAGAGCGATCTAACTTGGGGCCTTGGAAACTAAGGGTCCCTTCTTCAGAACTTCCCTAACCCTCTTAGGGCCTGGAAAAAACATGATTACAGGTCCAGAATGTAAATGGTACCAGCAGATGGTTTGGGAAATCAACACACACACACATACATTTTGTCTCTCTCAGTCTGTCCTCAGCAATGCACCTAGATGGATGACCCATGAGTTGTCTTTGGCCCCTGATCAGCCCCACCCTCATATAGGACATCCTGGGGCATCTATCTGGGAGAAATGATCCAAGATCAAGTCTAGACTCTTGTCTCAGTGGCTGTGTGGCCTGTGGCAGTCCACCTGTGTTCTGTGCTGCAGGTACCCCATCTGCAAATAAAGTGTTGCAGAGGCTGAAGCCTGCACAATGGTTCAGACTCAGAAGGGAGCTCGGATCCATCTGTCCTTTACCCCCATGACCAGCAAGTTTCCCAAGACAAGGGAGAGTCTTGCTCACCTCTGAATCCTTTGGGAGGGGCACAAGTCCTCACAGGCAACATGTGCTGGGCATATGTGGCTAGGCTACAGTCACCTGTAGAAGCTGACCTTGGGAGCAATGAACCACACAGGGCTTGGTGCAACGTGGGCCTGGGCCAGGCACTTGAGATTTGCTTCAAAGTACAACAGACCAATGACATCCTCAGCCTCTGCTTCCTGTCCAACCTCACCAGCAACTGTCTCCACACCCAAGAGAACCCTACACTGAAAATCAGTCTGGGTGGACAGAGGATCATGACTGTGGTGGAGCCCAAACCTCTTCTCCCTCCCATGGGGACAACGGTGACCACAGGAAGACAAGGCAGGACTGACAAAAGTCTAGGAAGAGAGGGTCAAGACCGCCTCTCTCCTCCCAGTCCACTGCTGGGCACACAGACCATCCTGGCAGGGCAGACAAAATCCCTGCTCCCAACTGTGTTTCACTTCCATTCCCTCTTCTGCTCCCCCCACACCTCCTAGAGCCTCCACAAACCACTCAGCCAGGAACTCTGGACAGACAGCCAGGTTCTGTCTCTTTTTCCCACCTCAAACCACCCACCTCAGGCAGGAGGCACCAAAACCTGGGGAAGGCAAGTAACATCTATGGCTAGATGGTGACTGCACAGGGCAAAGACGGGACACGGCCAGTTCAAGGGCCCCAACACACTGTTCTCAAAACACTTCCATGTGACTCAGTCACTTCCAAGAGGGCTGAGGGTCTCTCACCCTCCACTTCACACCCCTAGCAATGAGCAATGCTCTACCTGAGGAGCGTCTATGCACTGTGTCAAGGCACTTGTGTTGCACAGGACCTGGAGCACAGTTTGGTTTGAAGTGAGGAATGCTGCATCGGAAGGCCCACACCCCATAGAAGGTGAGCCCTGTCACCGCAACTACAATCCCCTCACCTCATCTCCTCAATCTCATCTGACCAAAGCTAGAGTAGGAGGCAGCTTGGAAGGACTAAGGGTCTCGGGTCAGCCCCCCATCTCCAGAGTGAAGCAGGGGCAGCCAGGGAGTAGAAGAGCCCAAAAAGGTCATGATACTGGTCCTTGTGACCCCCCCACCGAGTCATCCTTGCCCCCATCCCCCCCCACATCTGCAGCACCCTCAAAGTTACCTCACTTTCCTCCTCTGATGATGCCCAAGTAAACATGTTCAAAACACACCCTCCCGTCTGAATGAAGGAGCCCACTCTCCCAGATTAATCTGCCTCCCCATAATAAGGGTTCAAACAAGATGTACCCCCCCCCCACCCCCGAATGGATGCCTTTCTCTAACCCCACACTGGCAATTACTCCCAATTACACGATGTGACAAGGTGCTGGGGCTGGAGCACTTAACTGGGGTCCTACATTATGCAATGTTTTTAATCCTCTTACTTAAGGTGGAAAACCGATATGGCACTCTGAGTTCACGTGAATGGCTGGAAAAATAATTCTAAGAAATAAAAACATCGCCAACATATCACCTTACAGGCTCCCCAAAAGGATTAAAAGGATGCATAGTCTGAATTTTCAAATGCCCTCTGCTGAACTCCTCTGGAGTCTTTTCTAGGCAAAGGCTCCTCAGAGAGGGTCCAAGCGGGGATTCCCTGAACAAAACAGCAGTTCCTCTGTTCCTCTGTTGACTTCCATCAGCTAAAACCCCAAGGCCCTCCAGCTTATGCCCATGGCCACAGCCAGGAAGGACTACCTGAGTCCACTGTTCCCCCAGAGCATGTAGGGTTCAAAGGCCAGCACTCCCCCATCCAGAGCTCAAGCCTCATCCCTCCTTCATCCCTAAGGCAGGTCCCACCTTATAAGGCTGAGAAGGACCCTCCACTGACCTCGTGGACACACCAACAGACCCAGAGGCCACAGAGATAACCCCTGCATCAAGGGTAGAGACTCCTGGAGCAGCTCAGGCCTTGGACAAGGCAGAGAGGACCTCCTAAACCCCATCCAAAGGTCCTTAGTACACAATGGGCTCTTTGTTTTCTCCCTGATGAGCTCAGCTATCCATCCTTGCCAGGATGGCATTCCACAATGAACTCACCTAAGGTCACTGGACGCTCCAGTTGCCACCTAGCAATAAATGGGCAGGTGGGCAAGCAATGGGCCCTGGCTTCTGACACCCATACCCCAGCCCGGGACCTGGCCTTTGGATGGGAGGGAACAGTCCGACACTAGCAGGTACAATTACAGTGGCTGGGCCCATTAAACCTTGGGAATAAAGAGCGGGCCTGGTAATTACCCCTAATCCCCTTCGAGCCTTTGTCTGCTAGCAGCACTGCCTTAAGCCTAATGGTGTGAGATAAGTAGCCAGATTCCCTAGCCCTCCCCCAGAACTGCCTCAGGCCAGTCTAGGGTGGGGGCACTCAGTTCAAGCCCACCAGGATGCCACTCCTAAAAGGTTCCTTCGACAGGACCCTCCACCAAGAGGCAGATCTGCATGGCCCCCACAGGACAATGAGGCCCCTGGGGCTACAAGATAGTGGCAGCTGTGGCAGCAGAAGAGGAGGGGGAAGGTTGCAGATACTGGAGGGAACTGTCTTTGGCCAGGAGGTTTCAATCAGGAAAAGCCAACCAACCACTGGCCACCTGGAACCAACATCCATTTCCATAACCATATTCTGGTTGTGCTCAAACAGAATTCCTGCACCCAAGGAATTGTGTGCATGATATAGATGGTGGTGTGGAGAGATTCACCAGTAAAGCGCCTGGCCCTCAGACTAATGAATGGATGCCTGTCTATTACAAAGGACCCAGAAGCTTCCACTCATGTTGGTCAGCCTCACTGCTCTTTACAACAGCCCTAAGAAGCAGAAGGGGCACCTGCGACCCCAGACATCACGCCCTTTGTCCTCTGATCCCATGAGCCCACTTGGCACATGTTGAGAGCAGGGTTCGCCCAAAGGGAAGTCCCCAGGGGGCACCTCAACAAAAGACAGGTGCTACCTGTGCACATTCTCCTCTTCCTTAAAACACAGTCCCCCCCCCCCCAGCCTCTCTCTTATTCTTTTATAAAGACATATGTCCTTGCCCATTTAAAGAGGGGAGTTCCTGGGGACTGTTGCAAAATTTCCCTATTTCTCTAGACAAGTCAGAAATTCAAAGTGTTAGCTAAAATATCCTAACTTTTAGATATCAGCAACCAATGGGGCCCCTGGGTGGTTCCTTCGGTTAAGTGTCTAACTTCAGCTCAGATCATGATCTCAGAGCCTAGAGCCTGCTTCCGAGTTTGTATCTCCCTCTCTCTCTAGCCCTTCCCCACTCGTGCTCTCTGCCTCTCAAAAATAAACAAACATTACCCCCCAAATTTTTTCAAATAGTAATAAAAAATACCAGCAACCAATTCCAGTAATTTAAAACACAGAATGAACCAAACAAACGTGTCTGCAGGCACACACATCCCACTTGCAAGCTCAGCGGTCCTCAGTTTGCCTGGTTTTGTGCCCCTCCAACCTACGTCAAATCAAGTTCTGACAGCAAGTACCACATCACCTTCGTGTCTACTGCCCTGGCACCTAACACGGAGCCTGGCACACAAGACATACTCATTAAATATTGGGTAAATGATTGATTGACTCATTAAACATTGGGTAAATGATCGATTGAATGAATGATAAACTGAGGGTGGACGGTCAAGTCACCTGTGCAAGGTGCCCCAGCTGTTAAGGATAAATCAAAGATGATCAGCCAATCCCGGGCTCCTGACTAAATGTACCTGCCACAGCGACATGTTGCTTGCCTCGGGCCCACTCAACATTAATAGAAATTAATAGAAACAGTCCTTCTTGCCTTCTGTAATTGCAATCTACACTTACAGTTTAAATTCCAGTGTTTCAGGTGACGTTTTGCATCCCCCAACCTCCCCAGTAGAGGAGAGCTGGGCTGCAGACCCCTTCTAAGCATGATAATTGAGGATGCATAGTCCAGGGGCTGGGTGCAAAGGTTTGCAGACCTCAGCAACCCACAACACCAAAGAACGGCCCCTTGTGAGGAACCCCTCTCCGAACTTAGGAGGCTGATGTGGTGTAGTCTTCTGAATTCTGTCACCACCAGCAGCCAATGTCAATGGAGTCTTTAAGCACCAGATTCCTGACCTGGAGTCCTGCCCTGAGGGGCCACGTCACATATTCAGCTATACATGGCTATCAGCCTGTGAGGCCAAAGCACAATACCTAGTCTTCCAGCTGAACCCAGCACCTCAAATACTGCCCCTAAGGACTATCTGATGGCACACAACCACATTACAAACCTGCACAAAGGGATCTGCAATCTCATTTCAAGGCTCAAACAGGGAAGGACTGAACTCTTCCCATCCTACGTGGTTGCTGGCATAAGTCAGTTACTTGCAGCCGGCTGAAACGGGGTTTCTTGCTGGCTTTCAGCCAGCAGCCATTCTCAGTTTCTAGCTGGTTGTTGGCTGGAGACTGCCCTCAGTTCCTTGCCATGTGGGCCTCCCACATAGCTTCATCAAAACCAGCAAGGCGGAGAGCCTTCTGGCAAAGCTGATGTTCACAATCTCATGTAAGCCATCATAGAAGTGATACCCCATCACCTTTGCCACATTCCAGTAGTTGGATGGATGTCACAGGTCCCTGTCGATCACATCCAAGAGAGGAAGGAACTGTATAAGGGCATGAGTACCAGGAAGAAAGGATAACTGGGGGTCAATTTATAGTGTCCCTCACACTGCCTAACTACAAAGTAAAGAATTTTTTATTTGCATAAATTAGAATGATTTATTGCATAAATCCAAAATGACCAGGAGAAAGGAAAAGAAAACAATAGTAGATAAGAGATGTCAACACTGTTTTGGAAGCCAGCAAGTAAATGGATGAGTGATGCTCGCTTAGGCTCCAGCATTCTGCAGCCTGCTAAGCCTGCACTGGGCCAGCCTTCAAGAAGCAAGCTGCTGTGTTCCAGAAGCTCAGAAGTTCAAGTGAATTAGAGGTAATGATGCCTCTGAAGGCAGAGGTGCAGCTGAAATGGAAAAGAGAATGAATAAAGTCTTTAAAAGGAGCAGGTGAGACCTCCATCCCTAGATGCTTTCCCTAATCCTCATCATCCACATTATTATTTCTCTCCCAAACTTTCAGAAGACAGTTCTATCCTCTGGATTCAGAAACAACAAAGCAAAACTCAGAAGCGATGGGGTACCATTCTGTGAAAAGTGATATACAGAACAGCAAAATCCCCCAGACCCCTTTGTCCTTTTGCATCTAAGACTTACATATGCCATGATGGGACATTTCTCCCTGAAACTAACCAGCTCCTGAAAAAACTCAAGACACCTTTATTTGATGGTCCCCAGCTGGTTCCTACCCAATCACATTTCAGACAAGTGCATTTGTCGACAAGTCCCACCCATATCCAGAGGACTTCACACCAACATGTTGGTGCCTCCTCTTAAGTATAAACCAAAAACCAAAAAAAAAAAAGTATAAACCAAAAATCACCAGATATTGCTAAGAGCCTCACACACACACACACACACACACACACACACACACACACACACACACACAGACTACAACCAAGAAGACAACATAAACAATATATAAAACAGGAACTAAAAGCTGCAAGGAACAAAGAACAAAAAAGAGCTCTAAGAAATCAAAACCTGGAAAGCAAGAGTAAAAAGTTCAACAGAAGTTTGTAAGATAAAGTTGAAAACTTGGTCTAGAATAGCAGTTTGCAATGTGTGGTCCTCAGACACCTAAGGGCTCCTGAAACCCTTTCAAGGGCTCCATAAAACCAGAATTATTTTCATAATAACACAAAGCCATTATTTGCTTTTTCTACTGCATTGACATTACTCTGATGATGCTAGAGCAACTGTGGGTCAAACTCCCGATGCCATAACAAAAATTAAGACCATGGCAGCAAAATGTACTAGGAGTCCTATATTCTTTACCACTATGCACCCACAGTAAAAATAAATGTCAGGAAATCTTCTCTCCATAATGGACAAAGTCAGCTTTTCAATGCAAGGAAAGCAACTGCCAATATTCGTTACTATCAAAGTTGAGTTTTCCAGCAAAATTAGAATCATAGGTAATTTATCTACTGTCATAAGCTTGAGAACATACTTTTCTACTTAGACTGGTAGTGATATTTACCTATCTAATTGCTTGATATTATATGAAGAAACATAGCAACATTGAATAGATCTGTATAACTCAGTGAACCAATATTTGCCAAAAGATCAAGGAATGATGTTACAAAACCAGGCAGAGGTAAAATCCACTCAAAGCACAAGACAGACCAATGGCTTTTAATCTAACAGAGAACACAAAGTTCACCGATCAAGTTTCAGATTCCACACTGAAACTAATCATTAAGAATTTACCATTGTAGAGTTCTGGTATAACATCAAAGAAGAGAACCCATGAGTGCATGAAAGGGTAGTAAAAATACTCTGCCTTTTTCCAACTACACATCTGAATCAAACTAGAGTTTCTTCACAGACTTCAATCAAAACAACGTATCACACAGATGGCAAGGCAGAACCTGGTGAGAATAGAGCTATCTCTATGAACCGGCACATTAAGAAGGGTGGCAAAAATAGAAAACACAGTCACATTTTTCACTAAGTGTTTGCTTTGAAAAAATACATTGATACTTTCGTAAATTATGTTACGTATGTTCACGTGCAGTGGGTTTATTATAATTTTTCATGAATTACTCCATACATCTATGTTTTAATTTCTTTAATTTCTAATATCAGTAAGTATAATCTACATAGACAAAGACTCCTGGAGATTCTCAATGATCTTTAAGAGTGCGAAGGGATTCTCAGGCACTTGGGTGGCTCAGTCGGTTAAGCATCCCACTTTGGCTCAGGTCACGATCTTGTGGTTCATGAGTTCGAGCCCCACATCAGGCTCTGTGCTGACAGCTCGGAGCCTGGAGCCTACTTCAGATTCTGAGACTCCCTCTCTCTCTACCCCTCCCCCACTCAGGCTCGCTCGCTGTCTCTCAAATAAAAAAAAAAAATTTTTTTTAAATGTGAATACATCCTGAGACTAGAAAGGGACCTGAGACCAAAAGGTCGGAGAAGAGCAACCAAAAGATGGAAATTAGGAGACAAGGTTAATGAGAGAATCAGCTCAGAGGCTCAATCTAAAAACAAAAACAAAAACAAAAAAAACAAAACAGGAATTCCATAAAGGAGAAAATGAATAGAGGGCAGAAATTTTTATCGTATACATAAGGTAAATCCCTAGAGTTGACTATAAGTATCCACCAAGGGCCAAAAGCAATGCCTTTTTTAAAAAAAATTCAAATGAAGCAATGGAAATGTGAATTTTGGTACCCTGGTGAGAAAGGGACAATCCTCCAAGCTCCTTGGTGGGGGGAGGGTGCACAGACGTGGCAAATGTGTGGAAACGGGCACATCCTGAGAAGTGGGACACCGAACAGCACCTGCCTTGTCAGATAATGGACAAGCTTCTAAGGGAAAGCACTTTCAATCTAGGATTTGATATTCAGCCAAAACAGTCATCAAGAATAAAAGCCACACAAAGCTATTTTCAGTCATGCAATATCGCTCAATTTTTACATCGCACATCTTTCTCAGGAAGATCCTGGAAGGTATGCTCCTTGAAGGGGAGTCTAGACACAGGAAAAGTGAGGCTTGGAGCCCAGGACAGAGGTGAGGCAGCAAAACTCCCAGGACAATGGTGAAGGGGTCACACAGTGTGGCTGCTGTGTCCACGCTGGGGGGAAAGAAACCAAACAAGTATTACCTGATGCCTTTGAACATATTCAGGAAATATATTCAGTGAAGTCAGAGAACTGGAGAATAAATAGAAAACCAAGCCAACAGAGAAGCAAGTTGGTTGCTATGTACCTAATTCCAAGGAAAACAAAAAGTCTATCGGAAAGAAGGTGATCGCAGGACGCTACATGGATACGGGCATCATTCGGGTATTTACACTTACAAGCGTGTGCTGCCACACTTTGGAAAGAATCTCTCTTATCTCTTTAGATCATGAGAGAAGTGATCTAGGAAACCTGAATTCCCCATCTCTCATAACTGGAAGGCAAAAAATAAACCTGAAAAATCAAGCATGAGGTAGTATACGTAAATTATCTAGAAATATGGGAGGTACCAAAACAAACAACTGAAAGAATTAAGAACAGTCACCTCTAGAAAGCAGGAACCATGGTGGGAGGCATGGGGCAGCGGGCTGCTGCTTTTCATTATGAGCTTATTACTGCTTGGCTATGAATATGTATTCCTTTGATAAAAATAAAAGTGAAATTAAAAACTACCCAGGCACCAGAAGAGCCAAACTCCCCTTCTCATTCTCAGCCTCTAATAAACATTCCTTGAATTTTTACTTGCCTCTAACCCTTAACCATGGGGCCAGTTTTGAGTAGGCAGCCTGGCATCATTAGGGGGTAGAGGCAGTTTGGGTCCCTCTGTCCAAATGCGTTACCCACCTCTCCTGTCGCTGATACTGAAGCTACCCCCAACCAGCCGTCATTGTCATTGCCACTCACAGGGTCCTCATACAAGGTCTAGCTCACAGTAGGTGCCTCATAAGCATTATAGGACCCACTAAGCCAGACACCAACATTTGCCTCCTTTCTCCAGATGAGACTGATGTTCAGCCACGCCAAGAGGCAGGACCTACTCCCCAGGGTTCCTCAGCTGCAGAGAGGGGATGTGAGGCCAGGGGCTCAGTCCATCTCTCAAACCCACGTTCGTCTTCCAAGCCAGCTGTCACCTCTTTCCCTGAGGCTTCCACATCCTCACCCACCTTCCCACTCCCTGCAAACCTCAGAGCATCACCTGCTCCCCTCAAGAGTCTTTTAAGGTCTGCCCATCATCCCAGAGATTCTCAATTACTCACATATATTTAAAAGAGAAAGCTGACATGTGCCACTGGAACATCACTGTGGCAGGCAAGGACGCAGGACCAGCAGAATTACACCTCTTCTGAGAGAGAAGGAAGCTTAGACCAGGGAGAAGAAGGGAAGTGTGTCAAGCCACAAAACAGGTACCCAGCTGGCCTGACTCACCTTCAGGCAGCCCTTCAGCTCTACCCAAAACAGGCCCCTTCCTTGTCCTCATTCAAGCTTTGGGATTGGCCTGTTGATAAGCATGAAAAACCACTCCTGGGTCTCCAAAGTCCAGTTTTGATCCTACTCTTCAGTGACAACAGTGGAGAATGGATGCCAACAGACACTATAATATGTGGTGGTTGGGTCCAGTCAAGAGGAGAACACAGTGGAGCTTGGCTGCAGAGGGAGCAGGGCTGAGGTCCAGGTCCCCAGACACTCAGGCTTGCGAAGTCTGCTACTGGGAATCCCAAGAGGACAAAGACACGCCTGGGTGTCAAAGCGATCCACAGGCTTTAGAGGAAATACCTGACTTCCCAGAGAGGTCCCGAGCTGTTCCTGAGGACCAAGTAGAGCCAGGGTCATGGGGAGGGCATGGTGGCAGGCCAGCATCCCCAAGGCAAGAGCTACATCATTTATCCTCCAAACTCCCATGCAGGGCAGCCCAGCTGGCCACAAGGAAGTGTTCCACCAACATTCGTTAGCTTGAACTGTACTAAAAACATCCTGAGAGCATTTCCTGATACTGAAGATGGGTCACTCACAGGGCTGGGCACAGAGTGTCTACTGAATGAATATGTAAACCCACAATTCTCTGTGTGCCAGCAAGCTGGCTCTGCCCACTTTATAAGAGGTTCTGGCCTCTTTCAGGGAAAAAAAAAAAAAAAGGTAATTGTTCCCTGGATACCAGAGTCTTTTTTCACTCTATCAAAGGCACAAATGGTCAGTTCTCAGACCCAAAGGAGTTCTATAAAGAAGCCCCCTGCCACTAAAGCCGACATGCTTCTCTCTCTAGATCATTGCTTCTCAAGTGTGGTCCCACAATCGACAGCAACAGCATCACCCAGGAACTTGTTAAAAATGTCAATTTCCAGGACCCACCCCAGACCTAATAAATCAGAAATTCTGAAGATGCGTAGGACCTGGAAATCTGTTTTAATAAGCTCTGGAGGTGATTCTAAAGCCAGATGGTTTGACCACTGCTCTGGATAAAAACCCGCCCACAAACCCTGTACAAAGCAAACTTCTTCCTCTGAGTCGGGGGGGGGGGGGGGGGAGTTGATGTCTTGATGTCATAGATTATGCATTATTAGCATCATATCAAATTCCTCCAGAATCATTTATTCAGTACCTGATCAATGTATGTCTACATATACCTACATATACATAAGTATATATAATATTGAAGGGGAAATACACATAAGCACATGAATATATCCACAATAATTTTAACAAGTTATGTTTTTGTGTTTTTGCCACTAATTTCCTAAGTTCCTCTACACTCCCTGAGCCTGGGACTCAGTTAGCTTTCCCTGGAGCATGGGCCCACCCCTGATGATCTACCCAAACAGTTGTTGAGTCCACTCTAGGGGAGCCAGAAGCTAAGCGAGCCAGGAGGATCCCTGCAGAGTTCACACCCAGCCTGGCCCCTGGGGCTTACAGTCCAAGACACCCCTCACCCACCTAGCACATAAGATCCCCTTCTGTTGGACACTTTCCACTCCCCTTCTTGCCCTCTTCCTGCTTGGTGAGTCCTGTCTCACATGCTCTGGAACTATGCAAGGGCAGAGCCCATTACTCCCGCCCACCTTCATCTGGAGCCGCTGATTGGGCCTGGACATCTGGTTCCTCTCTCCCCTTTTCCCCAGCTAACCTCGCCCAGTCAGCTTCAAGATGATCGTGGCTCCGGCTGCCTCACTGTTCAGAGTGAGACACTGCATTTCCCTCTTCCCGTGTCCCCACCCAATCGGTTATGGGCCCATGGCTATTGAAGGACAAGTAGGCCCAGCCATGGATTCGTGGGGTCCCCCTAGGAGCGTGCCACAGATCAGCCCAGCTGGAGACCTGGGGCTGCAACATGGACCCCTCTGAAAGCCTCATGAAAGCATTCCAGGATGTAATAAACCCGTCAGGCCCTGGCTAATTTATATCTAAGCGGATGCTTTCCCATTTTTCAGAATGTAAATGTTTAGATTGCTGCATTCCCCTGCCACGGCATCCGGGGTCCTGGCACGTAAGCAGCGAAATCAGCCGGCTTTCCCTCAGGGATCCTTAGATGGAAGAGCCACGATGCCAGCCTTCCTGACTGGGAAGAGCTTCCTGCCCTCCAGAGGCCCCATGCAAACCCCACCCAAAAGCAGCCCATGCTCCATGCTCTGGGTCACACTCTCACTTTTACAGGGAAGGAGAGGCGAAATGGCATTTCAGAAGGCAGGACTTCAGAGCCAACAGCCGCTCAGATTAGCTAGGTACTCTAAGAGATCGTTCCTCTTCTATTTCTTTCTGTAATGTTCCTCTTTTGCTCTGGCCTCAAATACATTTTATTAGATCTTTGCAATGTATAAACAGAGAAGTAGATTAGCAGGAATAAATATAACACAACTATCCAAGGAAACAGTCCAGTTCAGCCGACTAAGCCCAAGCATCCCACCGCCCGCTCCGTCCAGGGTTGCAGGCACTAACCCACGGGACCCCACCAGCCAACACCCTGGGTGGTCCACCAGCATGGGCAGTCCCCAGGAAAGAGAAGCTCTTTGCCAAGGATGCCAGGAGCACAGGAGACCACTAACCTCTCCTTGGGGTCCAGACACAGGACAGCCAGCTCACCAAAACCAAGGGAACCACAGACAACAGCCCACGTGATAAACCATTGGCATCCAAGGACCTCAACTACTTTAACCAAAACTTGGCCATCATCCTAGCACCATGTTCCACAGACAGGCGTCAAGTAGTTCCCGTGTGAGTCAGGCAAACCACTCAGCTTTTCAGTTCCCCCGCTGGCAAAGCAAAGCTGACAGTGCCCAACACTCGCCACCTGCAAAGAGTGCTATGAGAAGTCCAGAAACGCCACAGGGGAAGGCTTAAGAGTCACAGGAGGTCACGGGAGTCAGCCATCCAAGGAGGTAGCAGAAAGCTGTGCCTCACAGCAGCAGCTCTGATGGGAGTCACACCGCCCAGTTTCTGTCCAGCCTCTCCTGACTGCATGTCCTTGGGCCAAGTCACCTCACCAAGCCCCCAGCTTCTTACCAGGAAGATGGAGATGATGTGGTATCAACCTCCTAGGTTGTTACTAATACTGAGCACGTATTGAGTATCTAGTATCCTAATCTGAGGACAGCCAGGTGAGATCACGTGAGTGGCCTGGGCACCTGGAAAAATGTTCCTTCCCTTGAGTGCCCACTGGCTAGATGGTGGAAGACGGTACTCAGGCACCATTTCGAGAATGAGTTCCAACACGAGGCTGCGCATGTTGGAACCTGCTCCCACACGCAAACAACAGACTCCGATCCACCCAAAGGGCCAGGACTCAGCCTGTGGTTCTCAGCTCAGGCCAACACCACCCCCTTTATCTAGAGTAGCAGCAGAGGATGGCTGGTATAACCAGTGACTTGATCTGCTCAACCGTGGTACCCTGCACTTGTCCTCAGGACCCAAAGCAAAGACAGTCAAGCCCACTGGGGGCTGCCCCTCACCGTCAAGACACCGGAGTACAAGGTCTTCAAGCAAAGGCTCAAAAGTGAGCCCAAGTTCCATCCCAGCTTTGTCCTAGGTCTGAATCTCACTGGCAGCCCACAGCTCCACGTCACTCCTTCAAGAGACCAAATCCAAGGTCTCCTTCGGTCCTCAAGGCTGGCCAGGGCACCAAGGGGCTTTCCTCCGGTCTCAAGTCTCCGCAAACCAAGCTGTGTCCAGCTTCCTATTCAGCCTCATTTCCCTTCCTGGTCTTGGCGAAGGGGACAAAGCTGTGAGGATTAGCAAGGACCCCCTGGCCCCCAGTCCAATCATTTGCAGACAGTTTATGCTTCCTCCCCTGGCTTGCACATGATGGCCCCAACACTTGCTGGCCAATCCTGACCACAGAACAAAAACTCTCCCTGCCCCACCATTGGGCAGCCTAGCTAGAGATTTTCTTTCATTAATTTTCATTCTGATAATTGGAAGCAGCTCTCTTCCATGCTCCTGTAGGATTTAACAAGCCACATAACGTCACATTTCCCACTGAGGCAGCTTAAACCCGCATTTCACCCAAGGATGCCGCCATTCCATCCTGCCCCCTGTATGTCAAGCCGCCCAGGGTACCAAGCCCTGCCAACGGCCAGCATTTCCTCCTGCCTGGGGTCCAGCCTCAGAGAGAGTCAGGAGCTAAGGCCTCCACAGGGACCTCCAACAAACAAACCCCTTGGTAGAAAGCAGAGTAGAATACTCTTTGTACCCACGTCCACATTATGGGTAATAAAGGCCTTTATGTGCCTATAAAGCGAAATTCCTGCAAAGCCTTTCCATCACAACATGCCACGTGCAATAAAGTGACAGCTGCTCGAACATGGCCTTTACGCATGCCAGGGTCTACCCACACACACTGCAACTAGGCGATGCCCATACTCACGTGACCTGTGCATGCATAGGGGTCCAAATTCCACCCCTGGTGCCTACCAGCTGAGTCAGATGGACCTACCATTTCATCTCACTGAGTCTTATCTGCCTCCTCTGGAGCACGGGACAGCAGGAAGACTGAATTCAACTGAACGATATAAAAATCCAACTTGCATTTGAATCGTTCATTTAATCATTGAATAAATACCTATTGAGTCACTACCCCGTGCCAGGCCTGCTCTGGGCACAGGAGACAGAACAATGAGTGACAAGATCCACATCCTCGCGGCTTCCCTTCTAGCGGCAAGTAACCAATGAACGGACTTAAATTTCCAATCATGCAGGGGGCATGAACACGACGAGACAGGGAGCCATGGTAGCACTGGGGGTGCTAATTCAGAGCAGGGATGAAAGTCACACCAGGTCATGCATGTGAGCCCGATAGGGCTAGAAAATAGAGCTACTGTAATATTGTACTACATTAATATATTAAGAAGCATCTATCACTATTAGTTGTGGTGTATGATAGTTTATTATGCTACATCACAGTATAGCTGGGCTCACTGAATCGTGAACAAGGCCCCAAAGGTCAGGTAGCCTCACGGAATACGCTGGAATCTGTTAGTCTTTGCTGCTGCCCCTTCATTATCAGGGATGATTTCTGAAGGCTCAGCCCAGAGGCAGATTATACCCCTCCCACCAAGACCTCCTGTCCTTGCTCACAGTGAGTCTGTATGACCTCCCCTAAGTGCCAGGACCTCGTCTGTCCTGCCCAGTAACCACCACACAGCAGGTGCTCTGGAAGGTTGAAGGAGCTAAGCAGAACTCAGGAGATGCTCCAAGTAAGTGCTCCTCAGCCGCTCCCCCCCAAAACACATCCACCCCACATTTTGTCCCTCTTAACAGTAACACCCAGACAGGACAAGAGACTCAGGGAATGCCTCTCCACATCCCTCCCTGCCACGACTGTGTCACTCACCCCCAATAACCAGCTCAGACATGCCTTCGGGCCCACCACCACACCCCAGCAGCCAGGGTGACGGGCCAGACCCACTAACCCCCTCTGGCAGCTGAGGCAACAGCCATGCAACAAGGTCACACTGAAGTTGTACCAGTATACTGCCTGTCCTGATGGAGAAACCCTGACCCATCCACATCTCACCTCCTACAGGGCCGGATGGGTCTGCCTGGACCACAGTGTGTGACTGGCCTTCTGCTGCGCACCTGGCCCTAGGCTGAGCAGCTCAACTGGCATGAGGAACAGTGACACCAGCCCTGCCATCAGAGGGCAGATAACGACCCATGCCTTCTCTCCACACATGTCCTCCAGCCATTACCACTGGGTCCCTGTTAGGGTAGCTAGTGACGCGGGCAGCAAAGAATTGCACCGAGAGTTTATCCACTCCCCACGGGAGGAGAGGGGCCAGACATCAAGAGAGACGGCAGCCCAAGCTTTTGTTGGGCTGGGCTCCTCAAGGTTTTTCATTGTTTAAGGATGGGAAAGGGGTGTAGCTGCACCCATGGTGAGGGTGAGGAGGGGGTCGGCCCTCAGCCAGGTAGAACACGAAGTGGCAGTTTTCTCTGGGGGCTCTTTCTGGGGCTCGTCAGGCTAGAGAAGAATATGTTTTGTAGTTGGGATCTACTTTCCAAGAATGGAGAACCCCCTGACCTAGAAAAACAAAGAGTTAGGGCCAAGTGCAGACACCTATGAGTTTTGTCTGCAAGCCCTGGCTGGGGGTGGGGGACTCTGAAGAAGTTCCTTTTAGTCCCTTGCTGGACAAGTCATGGCGAGTGGTGGCGAGATACCAACAGCTACATGGGTAGCAAGGCTTGGCACCATTAGAGGGAGAGGAGGCCAGACTGCAGGGGAAGGTGGGGTATGCCAGGGCAAAGGTTAAGGCCAGAGATGGAGATCCCGGAGCCCCAATCCAGTAATGCTCCCGATTACATACAGTTAACCTTAAAAATACAACTCCCAGGGCGCCTGGGTGGCTCAGTCGGTTGAACATCTGACTTCGGCTCAGGTCATGATCTCAAGGCTCGCGAGTTTGAGCCCTATGTCAGGCCCTGTGCTGGCAGTTCAGAGCCTAGAGCCTGCTTTGGATTCTGTGTCTCCCTCTCTCTCTCTCTCTGCCCTTCCCCTGCTTGCACACTCTTTTCTCAAAAATAAATGAACATTAACTTCTATTAAAAAAAAAAAAAAAAAAAACAACTCCCCCCAAAAATGGGTTTATTCAGGAATAGGAAAGAACTGCGATCCAAGACAAGGAAGCCATAGCAAAACTATAGGCAAGTCTGGAGAACACAGGAGAGGAGTGCTCTTTTATGGAGGAAAGGGGAAGTCAGGAACCCTGTTATATACAGAAAATCCACTGCAGTAAACTGGGAGCTGAAACTACAGTGGCTCCTCACTGGCTGAGCTGTGAACATCTCTCATTGGCTGGGCTATCGCTGGGGGCGGGCAAGGTCAGCCTTTCTTCCTCCTGCTGTGATCGTAAAGTAGTATCCACCTGCAAGGTCCATCACTTCCAATCGGGTCTGCAACTGACAATGAGTGGTAGGGCTTGAGAGCTCCCCTTTGGCCAACCGACTATTCCAATGAGGTTGCCCTTAATTAATTTTCACAATACCAACAACCTGCCCCTGGGGATGCCTCTTCCTCCTCCTGCCTTAGGGCAACTCAGAAACACAGGGCCAGTTGTACGATTGCATGGGGGTCGAACATCTTCCAGAGGGACCCTGAGCCCTTTGAGGACTACAGTGTGACTGCCTCCTTCAGGAAAGCCCATGAGGATGCAGGAGAGTGGAGACTCAAAAGGCCAGAGGCCACCACATGGTGTGGCCCTGCCCAGGTTGCCCAGCTTGTTACACAAGCACACGGAACCACAGTTTTCATGCCCAGCGTGGGGTCAGGAACCCTTCCTCTCCCATCTCCAGTGCTCAGGGCATTTGACAAAGCTGCTCAACCTTACCTTTCAGGGATGTCACCCCTCAGGGCCCACACCCTGGTCATCTGGGAAACACCTGGGACCCTAACACTCAACTCAGCCCCTTGGCAGTTACCTCGTGTCACATCTGTTCCAGACCCCAGTCCACAAGGGCTCGCTAAAATCTCTGATAGGGGGCTCGCAAATCTAATGCTTCCGTCTCCTTTCTGGAATGTTAAGGGGTGGGAATTCATGCCGTGTCTGCTTACCCACCTCCAGAGATGGCAAGTGGCCCCAGGCTGGGTCCCTATAAGGCCACTCTGTTAGACAAAAAGTTCCACCTTAAAGTGAGCTGACATCTATCACCAATTTTCATGGAACAGTCTAGGCCCTGCTCCCCACCCCCCGCCCCCCACCCCGAGGGCACACAATCAGACGGCCTCCTCTTCTAGCTGGCCCTGGTGGTGTCCAGCCTTCCCTCATTCATTCATTCATTCATTCATCCTTCTCTCTCATATGTGGACTCTATCTCTTTCACCCTCTAGAACCATCATAGGGCACTGCCTTGCAGCCTGGGAAGCTTCTCCAGCCAGTCATGCCTCTGCCCTAATGTCACTGGATTCTGGTGCCAAGTAAACTGAGTCGGGGTGGCAGTGGATGGCCCCAGGCGCCACCCTAGTAACTTTCTCCCTCCCTAGAGAATCCACGGCACCTTCTCTGCTCTTTGCATGTACACGCTGGGGGCAGAGAGAAGATGCAAGGTACTACAGTACCTGCCCTCAAAGAGCTCAGTCTTCTCCCAGATTCTGAAATGGCACTACCATTACCCCTTCCCTCCCAGAACTCACTCACTCAACACTTATTAAGCTCCACTCTGCTGTCGGTACTCGACAAGTGTATTTAAAAGGCACCACCCTGGGGCACCAGGGTAGCTAAGTCAGTTTAGTGTCCAACTCTGCTCAGGTCATGATCTCACGGTTAGTGAGTTCGAGCCCTGCATTCAGCTCTGTGTTGACAGTGGGGAGCCTGCTTAGGATTCTCAAATTCTCTCTCTTGCTGCCCCTCCACAGCTCGCACTCCCTCTCTCTCAAAAATAAATAAACATTAAAAAATTGTATACAGGGGCGCCTGGGTGACAGTCAGTTAAGCACCCAACTTTGGCTCAGGTCATGATCTCACGTTTGTGAGTTTGAGCCCCACATCGGGCTCTGGGCTAAGAGCTCAGAGCCTGGAACCTGCTTTAGATTCTATGTCTCCCTCTCTCTGCCTCTCCCCCACTTGCATTCTCTCTCTCAAAAATAAACATTAAGTTTTTTTTTATTTATATAAAAAGGCACCACCCTTAGGTCACTGCAATAAATCCCGTGCCCTTCACCCTCCAATGTGTGTACTCATCCAGTATGTCGAGGTGTCCCATACTGGACCAGCACTATTGAACACACTGCCTAATGTAAACGTGATGATCAGGGTCCTGGCCTTCATGCAGCTGACCTCAGAGATCATACAGAGAATAAACAAGTAAACAAACAGGTTAAGTGCTATGAAGGTAAATATAGTAAGGTATTTAAGTGATAAGAGGGGGAAGAGGAACTCCGGATAAGATGCTCTGAGAGGTTACTTTTAAGCTGAGACAATGAGAAGGAGGTGTTCCTTGCAAAAACCTGTAGAAACAGTGCTTCACTATGAGGAAACAAGAAGTGCAAAAGCCCTGAGGTGGGAGAGATGGTGGTTTGTTCAAATAAGAAATCCAGTGTAGTTGGTGCTTAATGAGCAAGAAGGCAGTGCAAAAAAGCCACTTGCTACTTTTATAAGCTCTTAAATTTTGATTCTAGGCTGGACACCGGATTTAGTCCCTTTATTCTCCCCCCTCTTTTGCCATCAAGATGAGCTAGATTATGCTGCAATTACAAACAACCCCTAAGTCTCAATGGCTTGAACCCACACAGGGCTCCTCCTTGTTCATATTACACACCTGCCACAAGCCAGCTGGAGCTTCTACCTGGCCTTGACTTCATTCTGGGGCTGAGCAGACAGATCAGCCACTCTCTGGAATTCTGCACCAGAGGGAAAAAGAAAGGAAGGCTCATGGTACTCTGGGTTTGTATACGGTGACATGTAACATCAAGGGGACAGAGAAGTACAGTCCTATTACATGGCCAGGAGTAGAACAGAAGTATTTGATAGGCAGGACTTATAACTACCATAGCAAATACTTATTTACTGCATAGGGTGCTGGGGTCCCAGTGAAACTGGCCTGTGGTCAGTAGGACCAACGTCACTGACTGACAGGTGCAAATGTGTCCAATGAAACCAAGGACTCCGATGGACGACGGGAGAGTAAGTGAGGTCCAAAACCATGCCTATCTACCCGTCCTTCTCCGCAGCGAAACTTACCCCTCTAAGTCTTTTGCTGTGATGCAGACTCAATCATGAGTACCCAAGAGGCCCCGCACATACCAGACCTATTCCTCCTACTTCATTCCCTTGCCCAGACTAGCCTCCAGATGCACAATGTGAATCCCTTCATGAGGCAGAAGGGGGTCGAAGCAGCAGCCTAGAGTTAGAAAGCCATCTCACTTCCGTCCATTCGTCCTGCAAGACTCCGGATTTGCTCTTTGCTCTTCTCTCCCTCTACATGGGCCACCAAGGAGAGGACCTCAGATTCTGATGCAACTATGGCTCCTCTGGGTGAGGCCAAGAAACTTCCAAAACCATAAAGATGTCCAAACATTGGCCCAGCTTCCTCCAAACAGACATAAACTGCCTCACTCACATCCGGGCCCACCACGCCCCTGCTCTGGACCTCAGGCACCATCTGGCACCTCCACCCTCAAGCAGCCCACAGCTACATGGCAGTAGAAGAGGAAATAGGGGAGAGGGACTTGGCCACACCCAACTCCAGCGCCCCCATGGCTCCGGGGGGAGAGGTGCCTTTGATGGTGCCTACCTTCAGCCCTCGGCTGAGCAGTGGCAGCCTAGATTCAGTGCCAAGCCACCCCAAATCCAATTATTTTCAGTCTGTTTGTTTATCCCATTTCAAGCTAACTGTGTCACCACTTGTTATCATAACAGAGAGCACCTGGATGTGTCTTGGAAAAGCAACAAATAAGCCTTGGAGAGTACCGGGGATTGCCAGAAACACCAACTGTGCCTCCAGCCCGATGCCCTAGTTGCGACAAAGCAGATTCCTTTCTTCCCCTCACATGAAAAGCCTAATCCAAATAAGCCAGCCAACAATGGCTGCCCGGCCTCCCAAGACATTCCTTCCCCCTTGTCACCCCTGTGCCTGGTGACAGGACTCACACCCGGGGATGTCAGCCTGGCACAGGGCTGAGTGCAGGTTCTGGCCACACACCAGGTCCTGATACTGTCAACGATTTCCCTCCCCTCCACGAGCCAGCCTCAGGCCAACCTGTCCACCAATGGCCAGCGCAGCCAGGGATCAGGGCAGTCATGAGGACCAGGTAGGTCGGTGACATGGTCACCTCATCAGACAGGCCAGCAGGGCACAAATATCATCATCCTGACCACATCCTGCCAACCCCGCCCGCTGAAGGCCACAGACACGGCAGCAAGGCCGGGCTTCTGCTGCCACGGCCACACGGTGGGCCACACAGCAGACCCAGGGGGGCTGGCAAGAGTGAGTGCTCTGGCAGTGGATCCAGAGTGTCATTCTCACTGTGATCTGACTCCTGCAGGGTCAGACCCAAACTGGCTCTCTGCGTGACTTCTCTCACCACCATCAAGGGGCTGCCGTGAGCTAAGCACATGCTGTGCCCCAGGTGTGCTAGGCTCCTTACAGACAGTGCCCGAAGTGATCCTCACGGAAAGCCTCATCATCACCCTATTAACCCATTCAACAGCTTGCCTTGGTCACCGCCTGAGAAACAGGAGAACCCAAACACCATCTACATCTCGCTCTGTCTGACTCTCGTCTCTGCTTGCAAAGAACAAAGTGTGATAGGCAGCCCACTGGGAATGCCTTTCCACCCGGATTTTACCCAAAGTCAGGGTCCAGATCCAACTTCAGCCAGCATCTCCCCACTGAGCACCTACTCTGTGCTACCCATGTGCGAGGCACTGTGCGGGAGGCAGGTGAAGCTCTAACAGCCGGCCCCACTGTGCCCTGCCCTGCCCAGCCTGGTAGGCAGATCTATGCCTGGCATCCAGAGATGAAGGTCTAGAAGGTACCGGAGAGGCACTCCTGCTCCATCACCCTTGAGAACAGCCTCCTCTTCTCCGGTCCATCCATGCGTGACCAGGTGACTGTCTGATCACGCCACTCTGCCACTCAAAAACCTTCAGTGGTTCTCATCTTCCCTACATCCACCAGCTCGTGAGCCCCTGCCATGTGCTGGAGGTAAGACACCAAAGCTGATGTCCTAGTTGAGTAAGCAATTCTTGCTCCCCCTGCTAAGGTGAGATCTTAAGCGTCTAAGAGCACGAGCTCCACAGTCAGACTTGAAGACTCATATCCGCCACTCACTGCATGTGCTGGCTGTCATTTCCACAACTACCACTGCCACAACTGCTCCCTTGGACCCCGGAGACTGGCCCCAGCATGACCCCTGGACAAACAGAGCATGTAGTGCAGCAGGAGAACACCGCCTTAGTGGTGGCCTTGCCTGCCGTCTCAAGGGACGCAGGTATGAAGCAAAGACAGAGGGAGATCCCAGGCTAGAGGGGTGGATGGAACAGGGTAAGCTCCCGGGTAAGTCTGGAGAGGGTGAGCTGGCAGATGTGTATAGACACGGAGATTTGGAGACAAGAGTATGACACAGGGACCAGCCACAGATGTGGACTCTGCTCTCGATCCACGAAGCTTCTAGGTGTGCGGCCTCATGCCCAGCACTGCCATTAGGTGATGGCGTTAGCTAAGGAGCCATAGTGGCCCAGCGGGTGGGAAGAGAGTGGGAGCGGGTGGAGTCACTGAGATCAATGTGAGGAGGGCCAAGGGATGCCTTTGCATCAGGCGGGGGGGGGCATGGAAGGGAAGGTGGTAGGGCATCCGGACAGGCCTCTACAACTGATCGCGCACAAGGGCAGGGAGCTGGGGAGCAGGGCTATGCCTCCTAAGGACACCTGTGGGGCTCCCCCACCACATAGGTATGGCCACAGCAAGCTCCAGGCAGTGAGCATCCGCTGGCTTGGAGCCTGGCAGTGAGGAGCAAGGTGTCGCCCAGCAGGTACCCTAGCTCTCTAAGGCATCTATTTCTGTGCCTCCAGGAAGGACTGCCCACCAGGCCCTGCACGGAGAAAGCTGCACCCCATCCTTCCCTTGGTCTAAAGGGCTGCTCCATTTTTCCAGTGAGACACAGCCAGGCCCTCCCCAGCACCACAGACAGGCGTCCCCCTCCTCACCCAACCCTTGACGGTATGGCCCCACCAGCCCTGTCCCAGGTCTCCTTTGCCCCTTCCCACCCGGTGTCTATAAAGGAATGAGCACTCGATACAGGCTGTTAGAGGGAGTAAACCCACCTGCAGAGGGAAGGTCACAGCATCACTCAGAGAGCACTCTGCTTCGACCTGCCTCGAGAGCCATACCTGGCTTTTCACATATGGACAAGAGCTCACCCACAAACAACCACACCAACCCAAAAGTGCAGGAAGATACCACTTCTCACCAGTCAGACCGGCAAAGGTCAGCACGTTCGACAACGCTCTGATTGGGTGGAGCTATGGCCAAGTACACCACTTACACGCTATTGCTCAGAGAGGAAACTGGCACAGCCTCCTCACGGGGCAACATGGCAGAATCAACAGAAGTCAACAACACATACACGCTTCAACCACCATTTCCATTTGCAGGAGTTGTTCCTACAGGTGTGCGCGTTCACTGAGACACCCGCTGCAGTGGCGTGGCTTATTACAGCCAAGAAAGCAAGCAAGCGCAAAGCCCATCAGTGGGGTGCGAGTCAAAACATAAAAATACGTATGGCCCGGCTTTCTAACAGAATAATAGGCAGCCATTAAAAAGGAGTCCACTCTGCATGAGCTGATACAGAAGGAGGGCCAAGATACGCCAAGCATGAAAAGGAAAAAAGGCAATGGAGGAGCTCGGCATGTAGAGAATGCTACTATCCACAGAAAAGAAGAAGGATGGAGGGATCACAGCCATGCACATCCCTGCCTGCTGGACTGAGCACACCTCTGGGAGGGCACCAAGCAGGCACCTGGAAAGCAGGCTGGAAGCAGGCAGAGGGATGCTGCTTTCACCTTAAGTACCAACTAACCAGCCAGTGTCACCGTGTGGCCATACTACCTTAAGGAAATCAACAAAGGGGCGCCTGGGTGGCTCAGTTGGTTACGCGTCGGACCCCTGGGTTCGGCTCAGGTCAAGATCTTGCAGTTCCTAAGTTTGAGCCCCACATCAGGCTCAGTGCTGCTCGTGCAGAGCCTGCTTGAGATTCTCTGCCCCCCTCTCTCTGCTCCTCTCCTGCTCTTACTCTCTCTCTCTCAGAATAAATAAACCTTAAAGAAAAAAATAATCAAAGAACTCTCCCATGGGACACGCATCTGTTAGGCTCTTCCAGCCCCTATCTCAAGAAAACACTCAGAAATGTCTTCCCTGAATCCTCAGAGCCCAACACTGTGCCTGGCACATGGCGTGCTCAGCAAGGGGCTGGATGGGATGGCACCAGCACTTTCAGGTCCGAGGTCTCCATTTATCCCTGGCAAGCTAGCAGAGACCAGGCCTCGCTCTCACACCCAGGGTATATGGGGGAGGCGGCTGGGCCAGGCCACCAGCCCGCAACTACACTGCTCTGCAGTGAGCACCCCACCATCCCCAAAAGTGTACCCATGATGGTCAATGCTCTGTGTCCTGCAAAGACCACCAGCGTAGGCAGGGTACCTGCACAGTGCCTGCAGAGAGCTGCCTCTGGTCCTGGGAATGGCTTCTGTTGACTAATTTCTGTACATAATTCCACCCAGAATGAGTCAACAGCAGGGCAGACAGAACTCACACAGGCCAGCCCCAAAGCTGTTGAGAAGGGTGAGAGGGCAGAGCACTGGGTGCCCCAGCCACTGAGAGAGAGCCCCCAGCCCCAGGCCTCCCTCAGATCAGGCCACCTCCATCTACAGTGGCTTCTGCAGAGATAATCCCCCCAGGCCCTGGAGCAGCACGAATACCTAGGATGGGGAAGTGCTCCCTGATCCTCAGCAACACTCCAGACTGGCCCCTCACTCTGTCTCAGGCCAGTGCTTCATCACGTGGGCTGGGCCGGACCAGCCCACTCTACCAGATTCCACCTAACCACCCCTCAGAGGCAGACGCTGATTACGAAATGCCATCATTTATCAAGTCCTGCATCCCCAGCAAGTCACGGTGACCTGGCAGTAGGCCCCGGTACTGACCCTTCCTGTCCCCGCGGGGTACCTGCCTGAACAGACAGGCTCTTCCAGGCGTCCAGATGCTACCTGGCCACTCACTGCCTGGGTCACATGGGGCCCACTCTTTTGTTTCTGGTACCTCAGTCCCCTTGCCTCTCAAATGGACTCATGACCCTCCCCCTTTAGGGGTGCCATGAGGGATGAAGGGACTCCTACCCAGGGCACTCAGCACATGCCAAGAGCTCAGTAACTGGTGCCTGCCATCAGAATTTCCAGAAACCTGTCCCAACCCCATCCTTGCAGCACAGGAGCCTGAGCAGGGAGGGGCAAGACAGGGTCCCAGGAGAGCAGGGCCACTCCCACCCGGCCTTCCAGACCAAGCCCAGTAGCAGCACCTCCGTCCACACCTATGTTTGCCCTCCCTTCTCCTCTCGCCTGCACTGGCCTTCCCGGCCCAAGCCCCTGCTCCCGGAGTAGCAGCAAATCCTTGTCAGCAAACAGCACATTAATTGCTTCTTGGCCCGGTTTCAAATGATATCACAGCTCGCACAAGAGCCCAGGACGATGGGTAGCTCCAATTACTAATTAATTGACTGCTCACATGGAACAAATCTGAAACCCCAACAGGTTGGGCGGGTGAGCCCCAGGCTTCCCGCCAGCCCCTTTCTTTCATCAGAGGAGAGCAGAGCTCCGGTCTGG
Source organism: Puma concolor (assembly GCF_028749965.1). Lineage (NCBI taxonomy): Eukaryota > Metazoa > Chordata > Mammalia > Carnivora > Felidae > Puma > Puma concolor. Next base: position 129,048,225 of record NC_141667.1, read on the forward strand.
TCCACTTTCAGGAGGGAAGAGCTGGAGCCCTGCCGCCCACCGGCCAGAACACCTAACAGGGCTGTGAACCAGACCCCGTTCACTGGGTCACTGGTCCTGCCACCTGTGGAGTTCCCAGTGCACAGCGCTAGACTGTAAGCTCCAGGAGAGGGGGACTCGCCTGGAGGACTCACTGCTGCACCCCCGTCCTAGCATCAAATGAGAGCAAAAGTTGCTCAGTAAATGTGTATCACGTCAATGAAAGAATGAATACCAAGTATGATGCCGGATTTTCAGGAACTGATACTGAACAAACTCAACACAGGTCCCCGCCTTATGGCGCTTACATTCTGATGCCAGGAATGCAGTTAACCAAATCAGCAGATGATTAAAAACTAAACTGCAGGGGCACCTGGGTGGCGCAGTCGGTTAAGCGTCCGACTTCAGCCAGGTCACGATCTCGCGGTCCGTGAGTTCGAGCCCCGCGTCAGGCTCTGGGCTGATGGCTCAGAGCCTGGAGCCTGTTTCCGATTCTGTGTCTCCCTCTCTCTCTGCCCCTCCCCCGTTCATGCTCTGTCTCTCTCTGTCCCAAAAATAAATAAACGTTGAAAAAAAAAAAACAAAAAAAACTAAACTGCAAACACAATAAGGGCCATGAGGATGCCCGCAAAGGCAAGACAAAGGCAACACTGGAATGTTTCCCCTACGGGGAAGCAAAGAACCCAGATGCTGAGCGAGAAGGAGTCTGCCACCTTCCCAGTGTGCCAACCCCACACCCCCTGGCCTCTGCCAGCATGGGCACCGGCACACCCCTCCACCATAGAAGACTACCCACTCAGCAATGTCACCAGCCACCAGGTGGGGCAGGGTGTTGCCTGGAGAGGATTTCCTGCAGAAACTCAGTTCCAGGTCCCTGCTCTCCTACAGGAGGCAACAGGCATGAAAGGGCTCACAGGGTCCTTTGATGCCCAGAACATATGGAACCCCAAAGTCCCCAGGCACTTTTCTTTATCTTGGTGACTTTCTAAGGCTATCAAACCACCCCTGCCAGCTGTCTCCGGGCTTCTCAATGCGCCAATGTCATGATGTGGCACCATCCAGGTCACCTTGCTCTCCTAGAAATAGAGAAGTACAAGCTTCTGAAGAAACTTACTTGGGGAAGTGAGGCACAAGCCTGGGTTTGAGTCTCAGCTCTGCTCCTTCCCAGCTGTGAGATCTGGGATAAATGGCATCCCTTTTGTCTAAGATGGAGTAAAACTGTCTGCCCAGGAGCAGCTGGCAGACCCCAGAGGCTGACCACGGAGGACTTCCTTTCCCCTGGCTTCCTTCTCTGATTATTATGAGGGTGGAGTATGGGAAACCATCCTGGACCCCAATTTCTGTTTCTCTCTATCTTTCCACCTGTCCCACGTTTTAGCAGCCCAGGTGTGTGTGTGACCAGCTCCTACCTGCATCTTCCCTGAACCAGGAATCGTGCAAATTAGGTCCAGAGTCCTTTCCCACCCATAACTACCTCTTATTTGGAAAGTGACAAATCATGTGGAAATATTTCCTGTATCAATATTAATCCATGATGGCTCTAGAATGTCTACAACACAGGGGCATAAAGGCGGCCAGCTGCTTAGAAGGCTAGCAACCTGTCTAGAAACACACTGTTTGTGCGTGGATTATACGTTTATCTCAAGTACCTTTGGGAGGTGTCGATGGAGACTGGGACAGGGTCATCCTTGGTGCCAACACTGTTTTTAATAGCAACCACCACCACCAGAGATTGTACCAAGCACTGTGCCAAGAGGCTTACGTATATCCTATCATTTAATTCTCTTAATAACCAAGAAGGCATTGTCCCCATTTTACAGGTAAGTAAACTGAGGTTCAGAGTCACTAAGTAACTTGCCAAGATCTTGCAGCTGGCTCAAAATAAGAGGCAAAACCTGAATCCAGGTCTGCCGCATGGCAAATCCACTGCTGTGGCTAAAGCAAACTGCTGCCCTCCTGCCTTGCTCCCCAGCTGCCCCAGCCTCTGCTCTCCTTCCACTCCGAGGACACCCGTCCCACCCATTCGACCACCCAGGCCGCCAGTCTGCAGCTGGAGGGCTTCAAACTTCAAACTTCCCACAAATGGATTTCTGAGCAGGAGGTTTTTTTGGTTTTTTTTTCCTCTCCCTTGCTGAAAAGACTGTTCCTCGTGGTTACTGCTGTCTAGTGTTTTTGAAAACATAAGCGGGGCTTAGTCCAGCTCAGGAGGCCACTGGGTGCTCATTCAGGTCTGGGTTCCTGGCTTGGGCTCCTCCCCCAAGTAAGAGAAATGTGGGGCCTGCTCCAGACTCCCCCTAAGGAGGGTGCTCCCTGCCCTAACACACCTGACAGATTCCCCTCCACACATGCCGGCCCAGCCCCTGGGACAGCTCCGCACAATGAGGCCCGCACCTGCAAGAATGTCTGTAAATCCCGGGGCTCTGCACAGGGCAGCCAGATTGCAGGGAACGGCAGCAGATCCCAGGATAAAAGCAGAAGCCATCCTGTTGACAGTTCATTCCTGTTTCTCCCCCAAATCTATCCACAACAGAACCGTTAAGCTCATGCTTCCTCTCCTGTTGCAAACAATTGTAAAAATGATTGGTATCTGCCCTCAATGTAGAGCCCGTCCGCTTCATCCCCAGGCTAAATCTTTCTGCAAAGGCTCCATGTGTGAAAAACATTCATTCCCAAGACACACGAATAATGGTTAGTCTTAGAGACCCTAATCACTGAGCTCAGAGAAATGCAAAGGCTGGCCCACATAACTGCTGACTTTCTGGAGATGGAAACCTACCCCACACTCTGAGCTGGGCACCCGAGGGCAGGAAGGCTCAGGATTGCGTCTGGAGCCTGGGCCCACCTACAGGGCGTCATTCTGGTGCTTGACCTCCCATAATGAGACCTCTAGCCTCCTGCAATGAGTCTCTCCTGCCTTTGTCCACGGCTCTAAAATCTTTTTGCAAAGGAGAAATTATAGTGAGAGAAGTGGGGGAGGGGGGTATAAGGAAGAGAGCTCGGACAGGGCCAGGACGCCTGGTTCCAATCCTGGCTTTGGCATTGACTAGCTGTGCCATCAGGGAAAAGCCTTTGCCTTTCTGGCTTTAGTTGTCTTGCCTGGGCATTTGGAACACAAGACATCTAGGGACCCACACAGCTGACATCCCGTGAGTGCGACAGGCAGATGAAGAGATGTTTCAGCCAGAAAGCACCTAAGAGCCCAGCACCAACAGCCAGTCCCCAGGTAAGCCAGGGAGCCGGCACCAGCAGGGCAATGTGGCCCTAACTGGATAGGTAAACACAGTACTTCAGGGGCTGGAGCTGATAACTGAAGAGGAAAACACCTTCTGATCTTGAAGGGGCCTAGAAATGATGCACAGATTTTTTTTTTAATAGAACTTGTTCTCTATGGTGAAAATACCTTGTATTTCCATCATATCCATCTCCCCTCATTCCAGCAGGGGACTTAATTTTATTGGAGGATCCATCCTTCCCACACTCTCATTCCATATGGGGTGGAGGACACATCCCAAATCTAAGCCAGGGCCTTCCCCTGGCCAAGTAATTGGTTCAGGGGAGGGCACATGACCAAAGCTGTCCAATCAGAGAGAGCCCCAGGATCTCCATTAGGAAAGTTGGGAATTCTCCATCTATTCCTCAGGACCAAATAAGGGAGGATGTGGGGCGAGACCTGCTGCAGCCACCTTTTAAACCATGTGAGCTAGAGAATAGAACTTTGCTTAAAGGAATCAAGGAATGGGGAGAAATAAGCCTTGTCATAGAGACAGTTTGGGTACTGGATCAAGCCAAACCTGATCTAGCCATAGACAACTCAGAGAATATTAAGGAAATATCCCATGTGATCCCTCACATTCCTAACCTTTCTCTGACAAAGTCCTTTGCTGATTTGGAGATCAGAAGAGACACCCAAGCACATCCAGCCATTTCCCAAGGCTGGAAACAGATGCATTCAATCATCTATTGATTCAACAATATTTAATGAATGTCAACTCTGTGTCATCACACCACTCTGTGATGGTCAAGGCACAGTCCCTGCCCTCAAGAGCAATCAGAATGGGGGAGACATAAACTCACCTACTAGCAGTTTTGCTACAGTGTGACGATAACCCAATGGGAGGACATATGAGGGGCTGCAGACATGCGACCTCTAACCCAGTGAAAATCAAAGATTTGCCAGAGGGTGGGTACAGGCAGACACTGACTTAGATTTAGAACCCACAAGCCCTTCACTAACTCATCTCAGCGGTCCTCAAAGCAACCCTGTTTCAGAGGCTGGACAGGGATGGCCATCCCCACTTTACAGAGGAAGGGGCAGGGGCCAAGACATGGACAACAGCCCATGCAGCCTCACACAGAAGGTCTGGGGCTAAACAGGAAGGAGAACCAGATCTTACAAATCCCACGTATCACATCCATCACATTCTCTCTGACTTGATGACGGCACAGGTTTCAGAGTTGGCCTCAAAAGGACAAAGATCAGCCATCTGCCCCCAGAGGATGTCTGGGGTCTCTCAGGAAGGTGCCACTGGAGTCAGAGGCAGGCCACACATCTGCTCGCCAGGGAGAGGGTCCTGTGTGCCCCTGCCACCAGAGCAGCCCTTCTAGAGGTATCACAGACCCAGGCCAGGCTCTAGATAGGACTTCATCATCCCTGGGGGTCCTACCAATGGAGGGAAAACTTCCTAGAACCACCAATACTGGACACAAATTCTTCAGTGGAGCCCTGATCAGCCAACCACATTCAGTATGGTCCCTGAGGATGGCAAAGGGTTTGTGGCCACAAACTGGAGAGGAAGGGCTAAGCCCCGGAATCATCCCAACACACAATCCTTGCTCTGAGAGCAATGAGATGCAGGAGGATGAAAGCATACCCCCCACCCTTGTCTTTGTTTTTACATGATAGGACCAAGATCGAGAGAATATAAAAGCTGTTAAAAGAGATTAAGAGTATGGACTTCAGAATCAGAAACTCCTGAGTAAAAGACATTTAAGAGGTGGTATGTATACACAGTGGAATATTAGTCATAAAAAAAAGAATGACATCTGGGGCACCTGGGTGGCTCAGTTGGTTAAGCAACTGACTTCGGCTCAGGTCATGATCTCACAGTTCGTGAGTTCGAGCCCCACGTCGGGCTCTGTGCTGACAGCTCAGAGCCTGGAGCCTACTTCAGATTCGGTGTCTTCCCTCTCTCTACCCCTCCCCTGCTCATGCTCTGTGTCTCTCAGTAATAAATAAACGTTAAAACATTTTTTGAAAAAAAAAAAAAAGAATGAGCTGTTGCCATTTCTAACAACATGGGTCAATCTAGAGAGTGTATTGCGAAGAGAAGTAAGCCAAAGACAAATATCATATGATTTCACTCATATGTGGAATTTAATGAACAAAACAAATGAAGAGAAAAAAGTGACAAAAAAAAAAGAAAACACTGACTCTTAAATACAGTGACCTGGTGGTTATCAGATGGGAGGGGCAGGGAGGATGGGTGAACTAGATAAAGGGGATTAAGAGAACACATCGAGATGAGCACTGAATAATGTATAGAATTATTGGATCATGATATTGTACACCTGAAACTAATACAACACTGTACAGTAATTATACTTGAATTTTTTAAGTCCTGAGTTTGAGTGTATTTACTACACTGTGTATCATGTTCCTTCAAATAATATTAACAACTAGTAATTACAACAGTCAGTGAGGAGTTATTTTATTTATTTATTTTAACTCCAGAGTGGTCAGTTAGGATTTCTAAAACTCAGTTTCCTCATCTGTAAAATGGAGCTAACACCTACCTCCTGGGGCTCATAGGCAGCACATGTAAAAGCACAGAGAGGCACACATTAAATGTGGACCTAACAGTAGTAATCTAATTGGCAACACTATCTTTTGATTATTATGACTGTTCCCCCATACAGATGGCCACCCTCTGTCCCCTGAAGATACACACAGCTAAAAATAAAATTACAAACACATTAATTGAAAACGAGAGACAAAGAACCTAGAGACTAGGATACCCTCCCTCCAAGCAAAATATGAAGGCAAAAAAGGAAATTTCACAAAAACAGCCCATGGCCCCCACAGAGCTCCAGAGCTCATGACCGGACAGCTATGGCCTCAACCCCTGCTCTGTTTTCCCACACAATCAAATGAGGACCTCACCCGACAGAAGTATCAAGGCTATGGGGCACCTGGGTGGCTCAATCGGTTAAGCGTCTGACCTCAGCTCAGGTCACAATCTTGTGATTCATGAGTTCAAGCCCCGAGTCAGGCTCCGTGCTGACAGCTCAGAGCCTGGAACCTGCTTTGGATTCTGTGTCTCCCTCTGTGTTCCATCCCCCACTCATACTGTCTCTCTTCCTCTCAAAAATAAAGATTAAAAAAAATTTTTTAAACAAGTATCAAGGCCAGATATCAGAACCTTAATTTCCTCTCCCTGGGAGGGAGCTCCAGGCCACTCAAAAGGAGCCTCTTAACATTCCCCTCCAGTGTCCCCTCCAATGCTCCCAACCCTATACCCTACATGCCCTCAGGCCAAGTGTCAGGAGAACTGTCAGGTTTCCCCACATAATGTCTGGGGAAGCCTCTTCTTTAGGCCTCAAAAGCAGGCTGGCTGGCTGTGGTGCCAGCCTCCTGAAGGTGCCTCCTGAGGGCTGTCACAGCCCAGGTGACTCCAGCGATTGGAGGAAGGCAGACAGGGGCCAGCCCGATTCCCACTGGGAACAAAAAGTCAGCTGTGGAGCCTAGGGCATGATGAGAAGGCAGGCTCTGCGAAGATCAACTTCAATTCACAGATGACACGCCACCAGGTCCTGGGAGGGCGAGTCGTGGCCTTCATGGCCGAGGAGGGCTAAGCAGGGGACTAGGGCTCAAACACCCCCTCGCCCAGTCTCCTCTTGTGCTGTTCCCACAAGTGGAGATCTGAGACTCCAGGCAGCCTGAGATCCCAACACGACCCTTCTCTTCGCCTGTCCTCACATATCTCCCTGCAGCAACACGACCATCTCAGACAGCAGCCCTACCTCACTGGAAGGAACCCGTTCCTCAGAACAGATGGCTGCTCAGTCTTCTCCACCCCATCTTCTCCACCCTGGGCCTGTCTAGCACCTAAGACAACCACAGAGGGCCCCAATCCCTCAGAAGCTCACGGGTGGCTCTTCCAGGTGGCTCTTATATTGTAAAGCTCCCAAGTCTGCAAGGCAAGTATTGCATTCCCTATGATACAGATAGATAAACTGAGGAGTTCGACAGCAAAGGTATCTTCCCAAGGACACACAGAGATGGGCTGCAGAGGAGAAATATGAATCCCAGGACGGTCTGTGCAGAAAGAACAACACCTTCCAGGTCGGCTGTCTGCATACGTCTTTCACTATTATGGGCTCGATATTTTTCTTTAACAAGAATATTCAACAGCAGCGAGAGCCGACGCCAACACAGTACATATTATGTGCCAAACACTTTCTAAATGCCTCACAGAGATTAACTCACGTAATTCTTACATCAACCTAGAGGGAGGGTATCACTCCAGAAAACCCTGACTGAGGGAGGAGAGGACCCAGCTAGGAGAAAAAGGGTCTGGAGCCACGGCAGGAGCCTCTCACTCTGGTACTAGGCGGACATCAGCCAGATGCTTGGGGACCCAGCGCCGCCTAGAGCAGGGAAAGCGGCAAGGAGGCAGAGCCAAGAGGGGCTTAGACCAGCAGCTCAGAAGGACAGCAGGCCCTCAAAGCACTTCAACTCCACACCCAGTGCCTTCTGCCCCATGAGGGCCTTGCAGGGGGTTAGCTGAGTCCACAAAGAGCACAGAGGGACAGAGACTATGGGGCCACCCTGCAGCTCCTGCCATGACCACAGCCCCTGCCATCCGGCTGTTTCCATGGCAATAGGAGATGGTTCTCAAGGTAGACAAATGGTTTTTCTTCATCTAAAAGCTCCCCTAAAATGAGACACCACTGCCTGTCCTCTATCCAGGTGTTTGTCAAGCCTTGAAGACCAGTCACATCACCCAATGAGACCTCACTGCCCCCAGAGCAACATGGTGTCACTTCACACCACGAGAGGCTCCACCCGTGTCCTTCCCGGGCACCAACACAGCAACACCAGGGGGCCCACTACAAGGAAAGAAGAAACTAGACGCTTTGGCAAATGCTCCTGCTTTTTCTACCCCCTCTACTGTGTTCTTCCTCAGAAACTGCACTAGGTGGCCCCTGAGGTCATTCCCTGGGTGGCAGACATCCAGCAGACACCTGGCTAGGCTGCTGCTAGACAACACACGACCCCATCAAGAAGGGGTACAATAGGCTGATGTCGGAAGACAAAGGGCTTTCAGAAGCAATAATCTTTGTACCAAGCTTTACGGTTTTCACCATCCCCAGACACACCGATGGCCCTGGGTGTGTTACTTCATCCTTCAGCCTCAACAAGTGTCTTCTCTCAATGTGCTTGGTGAAAGCCTGTTCCCTTGCTACCCATGCAGCCATCTCAGCAAGGACTCAAGTTTTCCCCAAAACTATTCCCAGAGCCCCCGACCCCAAGCTGAATGCTCCACGATGACCTACAGAGTGGACGAACCCATCCATTTTGGCCAAATGTCCCCAAACTATACACAGGGAGATCCAGCAGTTTCCTTGACGATGCCTTAAATTAAAAACTAATCTCACAACTGGCATCTCATTGCAACATCACCACCACCGCCGCCGCCACCCCTTCCTCCCCATCACACACCTCTGCAGCCAGCTGCCCCCCTCTCTTGCCCCAGCCTGAGCCTAGAGATACATTCTGCTTCTTCCTCACTCGGCTCTCACACCACACATATACCCAAGCATGTCCCAGCTTCCAACCACCCACTTCTCAGACAGGGCCTAGCCATATTGCTGTCTGCTTTTCAGCCAGGAATAGGTAATAATCGTAGTGGCAGGGGTGCAATGTAAAAGTGTGATGCCTTTGAAACTCTTGACATGTTTGAGAGCACCATCGGTGAGCTGGGCAAGAATGTGCTATGGTATCCACCTCCTGGTAAGCGGCCCCTGGAAACAGCCAGGAAGAACGACATGGTGTGATCTCAATTCAGTCACCTAAGTCTTGCTCCAGCTCTACCTCCCACCTTGGAATGAGGCTCTTTAGCTTTGGTTGGCCGGAGCTGGCCCCATGCTCTCCTCAGACAGCAAGCCAGACCTGAGCCACAGCAAAGCTCTCAGTCCCAGGCTCTGCAAGCAAGAGAAGAAGCCTGGGGCACCTGGGTGGCTCCGCCGGTTAAGCATCAGACTTCAGCTCAGGTCATGATCTCGCAGCTCACGGGTTTGAGCCCCCCCACCCCCACCCCCGGGGCTCTCTGCTGTCAACATGGAGCCTGCTTCGGATCCTCTGCCCCCCTCTCTCTCTGTCCTTCCCTTGCTTGTGCGCTCTCTCACTCAAAAATAAATAAACATTGTTAAAAAAGAAGAGAGGAAGCCTGCTCAGCCCTGGGTTTGGACAATGAGCAGCCCCATCCTGACCTGCTCTCTCCTCTCAGCACCTAACACTATCCTGCACATCCCTGGGCACAGAGGGGGAATGGCCTTCAGGAAAACACCAAGTCCCCAGGAAAAAAAGCTGCAGCAGAAATAGTGTGAAGAAGCAGGTGCTTCTTCCCAGCCACAGGCACATGCCACAGGCACATGCCAGAACCTCCCAGCGACAGGCACATGCCCAGGAGACTGCCCAGGGTCAGAGGCAGCTCTACCACTCTAGCTGTTTGACCCCCACGAAATGTTATTACTACATGTGTAAAAGAGGAGGAGTAATGTTCACCTCACACACTTGTGGTGAGAGTTACAAGAATTAATTCCCATCAGGTACCCAGAACGCTTTCTGACCTATTTATAAACACTCCGTCAGCCTTATGATTTTTTTTTTTTTTTAAAGAGAAAGCGTGTGCAAGCAACGAGAAAGGGGCAGAGCTGGCAGGGCGGGGAGGGAGGGAGGGAGGGAGGGAGGGAGAGAGAGAGAGAGAGAGAGAGAGAGAATCTCAAGTGGACTCCACACTCAGTGCACAGCCCGAAGTAGGTCTCAATCCCACTACCCTGGGATTACAACCAGAGCTAAAATCAAGAGTCAGACCCTCAACCAACTGAGCCACCCAGGCACCCCAGCTTTATCATTTTTTAATTTTCAATTTAATTATTATTACTTCTAGAATCCAGAGAAGAGCCCCTCAAACAAATGGCCTCCAAATCTCCTGTGTAAATTCCTAACTTCTGTCCTCCTCATGTGTTGAGAGCCACACCTCCCTCTCTGCCATCCCCTTCCAGAACATCACACAGCTCTGAGCACACAGCCTTGCCCGGCAGCATCTGCCGAAGTGGTCCAGAATGATTCCAGGTGCCCCCTCACACCCATGAACTTCTGGGTGTCCTTGCTAAGTGCGGCATGAGGATTTATATGGTCCTGCCATCTAAGGAAGCCCCTCCCCCCAAAAAAAGCACCAATTCAACTTTGGAAAACAAGACAATGATGGCGAACAGAGCCATGTGGACAAATCCAAAGTGTCCTTGCTTGACTTGGAGAAGTCACGTGGCTGTCTCCTTGCAGGAAAAGCCCATTCAGGACTGAAACTAATGCCCCAGGAACCAGAGGGCAGCAATACAGAGCCCCTCCACTTCCACATACCTATCACCAGGCGAATTGTCGCAGCAGGATGGGGCCAAGGCTATGCAGATGCCACCTTCACAGCTGCTTCCCCAGTCAGACACACAGGCTGGAGGATTCCAGAAGGAAGTGCGAGTGCCCACACCCTGCATCAGTAACAAAAACGGAGCCCGCCAGTGTCAAGGCCCCACATTTGTACAGACAGGCACCCGAGCGTTTACAGAGGCCTGCAAGCCCTTCTCACATGATGTAAGATGCCAGAAACAGCCACGGTTCCCGTTGCTCAAGAATTCTTAGAGCAAGACCACAGGGGCCCACACCTCTCTCTTCCACACAGGGGATGCTACAGGGCAGGTCAGCCTTCAGCATGAGGGGGTACTCTTACAAAGCAGCCACAAGACAACCGCCCCCAAGAAGGGGCCGCTCTCCCCTTCCCATGCGCCTTTATAAGGGCTCCTGGCACGCTCGAGCATTTGCGTGAAGCAAACATGGGGAGAGACAAAGCAGCGGCAGTGAACTTCCCAGCCGCACGCCAGCTTCTAGATCAGCCCAGTAAGGCCAGGAACACGAAATCCTGGGCCCCGGTTCTGAGAGGCATCCTTGCTTGCTAATAAGAACTTGACTTCAACCCTGCTGAACCCTCAGACCACATGACAGCTCCTAAGAGGTGCCAGTTAAATATGTTCAACTGAAAAACTGCAACTCGTAGAACCCAAGGCTTTGCCATTTTTATTCAAAAATGTTTACTTCTTGTTTCCCTATTAAATATAAGCAACTTCCCCCTTGTATATATTTGCACCACATCCACACAATGTGTTCCCCATCAACATTTGAATTATGGGCACAGGCTTTGAAATGTTAGTTTTGTGCTAAGATAAATATTGGAATAATATTCACTCTGCTTTTTTGAAGTAGTCGACAACACCATTTGCGATTGAAGACGAAGGCACCGTTTGCTTTGCGAAGTAACAGAAGGATAACAAGCAGTGCTCTCGGGGGAAAGGGATCACCATGGCCTCTGCAACACTTGTATCTCCTGATAAAGAAGCAGCACAGCTTCCGTGAGGGTAGAAGGCAAATGCCCTGAGCCTCTGAGCCTGGCCTGGTGAGGATGGCAGTGTTCACGGCGTGACTGGCCCCTGCCACCATCTGCCCCAGCCCCCATGGCAGAACCCAGCCTGGGTTTCCTGGTGACTTTACCTGGGGCTCCACAAAGAAAGAAACACAAGAAGCGGGGTAATGGAGGACTTACATAGACAAGGCCCCTCTCCAGTTCCTGTGTGGCCCACACTGGCTGCAAAATGGACATGCAGTGGTCCTCCGTTCACATGCCCCTGCTCCTCCCACAAGTGGTTCACCGGGGGGCCTGCCTCTGTGGCCTGCAGGGACAGCTCAGAAACACAGCACCCTCGGCTCGCCGTGCAAGATGCACACAAAGGCCATACCTGGGGAAGCCCCAGGACTCAAATCCAGGCCCCCCACAGGCAGCAGCCCAGCCCGGGTTCTGGCAATCCTGGCCACGCTGGTCATTTTGAGCTCAGAGGGATGCCTGGCTTGAGCCAGGAAGCTTCTCCTTCTGCAGGTGATAGCACTCTGGCTGTGATGATTCAACCAACCAGGCAGCACTTTGCTGAGCCCTCTCACCTGGATTCTTTCTCTCACGGGCATCATGAGCCAATCCTGGGAGGGATTCAGGGCAGGTGTTGGGATCCCCATTTCGCAGGTCTGGAAACTGAGGCTGAGAGAGCCTTACCTAAGATCAAGTGGCTGATGACAGAGATCTCACAGCCCTCTCCCCAGTCTGTGCTTCATATCTGCTCGAGGGATCTGTGTTTAAGAACTGCATCGCTGGCACCTCCCCTCCGTGCTCTGGGACATCCGAAAACCCGGGGCCAGGGTCTGTCATGACCAGCCTTTCTTATAGCCTCTCAGCACCCGAGTTCCCTGAACTGTAAAATAAGGGCACTGCCCTGACAATCATGATTGCTACTGCCACCAGAAATATCAGGACTTCATGATCCCTTACAAACCTAGCTTTCTCTCTTACTGTGACCTTCCTTTGAAATTAGAGAGCTAGGCCGAGCTGAGAGCTATGGATCACCTATAGAGAGCGCCTGCTACCCTGGCCCCTTCTTCTAGAAGCCCCCTCAATGCTCCCAGCCTGGTGGCCTGCACCCCCAGAAACTCAACCAACAAGGCAGGGCAGAGCAGAGGCAGGCTGTGAATGACCGGGCGAATGAGCTGGCAGCTTCTCCCCGCCCTACAGAACACACTCGTTTCCCTGTGGGAAAAATGTGACGAGGCTGGATCTACCATGAAGAGCATTAGGTTATGATAATTTGAGCTCCATGCAATTATTCCTATTAAATGCATGAGCAGAACACCGTAGCTGGTGGGCTGGATTCTTGTTAAGAAAAATAAGTGGCTTTATATTTCAAACTGGAAGACAACTCTAACCCAAGGATCCTAATGAATCAAGTAACTTTAGACCTTTTCTTCTTCGGCTGTGCTTTACTCACAAAAGAAATGTGCCTCGTTTACCAGGATTCCAGGCCCATCCTGGTCATGTGCTCAGCCGAACCCAGCTAATTAAATTAAGCCACAGCCACCTTTTTCCTAACCAGGAGAGAGGGGGCCCATAAATTATGCTGCCCTGAGCTCCCCACAAATTGCCTCTCCCCGAAGAGGGCTTCGCCATTTGAGAAAACGCATCCAAGGCGGTGCGTGGCGGCGAGGCCCTGGTAATTGGCCGTCCCTTTGGCGCGGCCTCTCCCACTCACCCGCCAGTGGAGAAATAATGAGCTGCCAAAGCTTGGGGAGGCTCGGCAAACAGAGTGAGGAAAAGGGCTTGTGCTCCAGAACCCAGGCTAGCCGGCCAGTCTTGCTCCAGCCAGCCCAGGGTGGTAGGGAAGCAGTGGGGCAGGAAGGTCTGGAACCTTCTCCTGGGTGTGTCCCTGCTGTTCCATCTTGGACGTACTTCTCCTAGCACACAAGCCACACTAGCAGGTAGTCAGCGGGAGAGGGGGCGGTCAGTAGGTCCTGTGGGTGCTGCACGTTGCCGAGCCCCCGGGGTGCCATGTGTGATCAGTTGTGTCTGTGAACCCCGGGGGGGGGTTCCCACCTCTGAAGAGTAAATAGACCAGGCCAGCCTCCCTGGAGGAAGAGGAGGAAAGGAATGACTCCTGGAACTCCCACACAGTAACCTAGAGAGGGCCCTCCTTTGGGGCTCCTTCACTCAGGTCTCCCTGATCTTTCTGACAACAGCCAGAGCGGGGGACGAAGCAGGGAGAGTTGTTTCAGACAATGTGTCTGCCTCTCCGCCCAAAGCAAAGGAAAAATCTCTCCATCATTGTAGCAATGGGAGTGGCCCCCATCCTGTGTGGGAAGTCCCCCCTGGTATGAAGCGGGGAGCAAGAGATTCAGGGCAGGGAAAGTAAAAATGCAGGCAGGCCTGGGATGGGAAGTTTGCAGAGCGCTAATCCCCCCGCACCAAGGGACTGATTTTAACAAGGCAGGTTGTTTCAGAGGCGCTCCGGGTTGACTCACATGTGCTGTTGTGGCAGGCTCTTGTGCTTTGTTCTGCGTTCAGAATTTTCTTATTCCGGGATTTCTGATTCAAAAATGTGCTTTGAAAGCCAGCCCCGTTTTGGACAACTCCTCAATTTAAAGGGCACTTTCTATACGTCACTTCTCTGCACGAGGCTGCCACTCACAAAGGCAGGGTGGAGAGGGGGGATTCGGGGCTAACTCCCAATGCCCATCTGCCCCTGCTCCCAGCCGAGCTGGGGCAAGGACCCTGGGGGGAGAGGCAGCACGCCTGGACCAGGGAAAGGCTGCGTAATTGGGCTCTACAGCTAGGAAAGCCCAGCGGGCCACAGGGGAACCCAGGCAGGTCCCTCCCCACGGCTCTCACTGGATTTGGACAATAGCTATAATAGCTGGCATTACTGAGCACCAGGCGGCAGGCACCCAGCCAGGCACTTTACACGCACCATTTCATTTCGTGCTCACAGCAGCTCTGAGGAGGGCACCATTACCCCTCTTACAAACAAAGAAACTGAGGCCTGGAGGAGCTGAGGAGGGTGCCCAGGTCCCACAGCCAACCACCGATGGAGCTGGGTTTCCAACGTGGTGCTGACTCCCAAGCGCCGGTCCCTCAGCACCCCCTGCCTCTCGGGCTGTGCTCGCATCTGCTCCACCCTGCGACGGGGCACTGGGAAGCACTGGGTGCAGGGAGATGGCTGGGCTGGGCTGGCGGAACTGGTGAGCCCAGGAAAGGAAACCCAAGTGTGGGTCTCCCTGCTTGCTGGGTAAGCCAGTCCTGGCATGTGACTGGGCGTTGGACGCCCAGGTATGCTGGGGATACAGCTGCCACAGTCCCTCACCAGATCCCCAGTCAGGGAGCAGTTAGGAGACCTTTCCTGGAGCCTGAGGGGCAGCGTCTGGGGTCGTGCCAGAAGCGGCTGGGACCTCAGAAAGCCACTTCTCTCTGCACCACTCGACCATGTCTGCCAGACTGCAGGAGCAGGAGGCAGCCGGCTGGGCCACTTTCTGAGTCACAGAGGGGTGTGGGTGACGCCGGAAAGCCGAGCTGAAAATTGACCTTCTCCCTGAGGTCACTGCCAACACAGTGCTGGTCACGTGGCAAGCATTTGCCAATGGCTTAAGCTGCTTCAAAGGGGGAGAGGGCAACTAGATGGGCATGTGATGTCACCAGCATTGGAAAATCCACCAGTCCCCTCCTCCAGCAAGAAGGGCCAGGGCACCGCGTCCCCAGCAAAGCCAGTACCACGTGACAAAGGCCAACCCCAAGAGCAGGGACCCATCCACCCGGTCTCAGTCACTAGCACACTGGGATGGGGTGGCCACACCTTCCCCAACAGGCCTCACTTCTCTCAACCCCCCCCCCCCCCCGCCCCGCCCCGAGGTAAACACAAGCTTGACTGGCACTCACTTTGAAATCTGAATCTCTTGAGATGGAAACCCAGGGTTGTAAGCGATCAGACTTTGTTAATTTTGCCAGGCATCACCCACAGGACTGAGCACGGTTCTCAGGGTGTGGCCGCCATCAGCCAAACCAGCCACATCTGCTTGCATTTCATCACCAACATGGTAAAGTTTGACTTTCAGCTGACCTTGAAATTCACAAACTCCAGCAGGGGAGGGCTGGCAGTGGGGGATAGGAGTCAAGTGAAAGCCGCTAAAAGGAAGCAGAAATAAAACAAGCTGGGGCTGCCCTGTGCCCCCCAAAATTAAAACCAAATGAGCATATCAAAGGGCACTTTTCCCAGCTATTTTGGCTCCAACACTCCTCAGCTTTAATCAAGTCTCTGGGAGAGAAAGCTTCAAGTGGCTGTAATTTCCTACCTGCCTTCACCTGCAATGCTTAGACCTGAATCTGGGAGTTATTTGGGGCTGATTTCCCCTAATGCACAAACCCTTCCATGATGCCTTCTCCCTAAGCTGAGACTGGCTCCCTAGGCCTTGGCAAAGGATGTCTGCTGGCCTGGGCTTTCCTGGCCTTGAGGAAGGCAGCAGCATGAGAGGCAGGAGTTCATTTACCTCTAGGGCGTATGGAAGATCTGGAAGGAGAGTCCCTCCATGTAGGCCCAGGCTCTGACAGACCAGGTCCCTTGGACAAAGAGCTGGTGGGTTGCCCCAGGCCACAGCTGGTAGGCTGGAGTGCTAGGAGAAGATGCAGCTCCATCTGGGCTGTTCCATGATGCCTCTGGGGGCCTTTCCAGCTCTGGCATTCACACATCTACTCCCAAGACTTCCATGACATTTGCTCCTGGGGCATCTCCCCTAGAGAAATCACAGCATCTGTGCTCTGCACTGAGGCCTTAGAGTCCCAGAACAGAGAGCAAGCAAATGAGAAGAGGAAGCTAGAACAAGTCAGAAGCACCATGTTCCAAGCTCCCCTGCCCCACCTACGAAAAGGAAGAGCTATGAGCACTTCCTTAGCGTCTACTGTGTACCCAGTGCTTTTATCTGATTCCATCTCCCAGAAGCCTCTGAGATAGGAACTCAGATGAATCCCGTTTTACAGATTCACTCAACTACTGTGTGATTGCTCACCATGTGTCAGGCACTGGAGGAAACAGCTGGCGGCTTAGTGAGGCGGCCGTGAGGTCCTGCTTCCAGTTGGAATATAACCTCAAGCATACCAATGTCTTTTGTGGGTAGAATCCCACAAATACTCCATTTTTTCTTCCTGGATTTGTCATTCTTCATCCTCGAAGCTACCTTTTTGACACTGTATTCTAGGAAGCATGGACTGTGAACAAAGAACTCATGACAGAGGCTTGCGCACTCCCTGGCCACAGTGAGACTCTATGTCTAGCTGTACTGGGCTGGCAGTGGGGACAGCTATCCCGCCCCAGAGCACAGGCTCTTGTGGGGACCCATGTCAAGTCTGCTTTGTGTCCAGGTGGCCAACACTGCGAGAGCCCCCACAGGGATCGCATACGGGGGCTGGGGGGGGGGGCATGTGTTGCCTCAGAGCCACAGCTCAAAGCCCCATCTGCAGGAAAACCCAGCCCCAGCCCAATACCCTTAAAGCTGGAGGGCAAAGCAGCAAGCCTAGCCCCAAAGGACCTGAGCCTTCGTGCCCCTGCTCTGCCGATTCCCTTCCTCCTCCCCTTATGCACACAGTCCTTCCTCCCCCCAGGTGGGACATCTTAAACCCTCCTCACAGAAGAACCAACACCCACAACAATCAAGTGATGTAGACTCTTGATGTTATTCTATCCTACAGAGTTCTTACTCCTGACCCCAAATCTCGGCTACCTCCAACATGCAGTCCTGGCGGCAGAAGGACCACAGACTTTGGGGCCAGAATGTCTGGATTCAAATTCTGCTCTGACCTTCACCTTTCTGAGGGTCTGTTCCCTCGTGTGTGAAATGGGGATACTGACAGGGTGGTGGGGTTGGGTGGACCAAGCCTCCTGCCTCGGAGAAGGGCTGGGAGAGGGCAGGTTACAACAGGTGCGCAAGAAAGTTAGGGCACCTTCCTTGTGAAGGAAGGACGGGCAAAGCACGTGCAGGGCCAGACCTACCAGGGAGGCTTGGTATGGCACATGCTCGGTGCACCCTTTAGCCCCAAAGGGGTGAGAACACCACCAAGGAAGAGAAAGGTGTGAGACAGACTAGCAACAAACATTAACTAAGCAGTTACCAAAAACAGGTGAGAGGACAGAGGAGAAACCAAATGTGTAGAGCTATGGTGCCCAGAGCTCAGGGGGCCTCCCTGTCCCACACGGCCTTGGACTCTACCCTGAGGTTCATTTCCATGACCCTAGGGCACTGCCTGTCTCCCAGTGAAGCCAACTTGTGTCTCCAGGCACAGGACCCAGTAGGTGTTTCTACATATTGGGTCACCTCTGCCCAGTCCCAAACAACCCCCTGCCACACTCAGGGAACACTTGTGTGCACTCTAGGCCCTTCCCTGGATGCTCACGATCCTGAGGCTGCATGGGTTAGGGATGGAGGTGAGGATATGGTGGCAAGCAGGTCCTGTTGGTCAAGAAAACTCTTTAAAACCCGTAAATGAAATAAACTTAAAAAAAAAAAAAAACCCAGGGCGCCTGGGTGGCGCAGTCGGTTAAGCGTCCGACTTCAGCCAGGTCTCGATCTCGCAGTTCGTGAGTTCGAGCCCCGGGTCGGGCTCTGGGCAGATGGCTCGCAGCCTGGAGCCTGTTTCCGATTCTGTGTCTCCCTCTCTCTCTGCCCCTCCCCTGTTCATGCTCTGTCTCTCTCTGTCCCAAAAATAAATAAAAACGTTGAAAAAAAAATTTTTTAAATAAAAAAATTAAAAAAAAAACCCACTTGACAGGGGTACCTGGATGGCTCAGTCAGTTGAGCATCCAACTTTGGCTCAGGTCATGATCTTGCACTTCATGAGTTCGAGCCCTGCACAGGCTTCTCTGCTGTCAGCTCAGAGCCCACTTCGGATCCTCTGTCCCCCTCTCTCTCTGCCCCTCCTGCACTTGCACTGTCTCAAAAATAAATAAGCATTAAAAAAAAAAAAAACAAACAGGAGGTCTCACGTACACAGGACTACCACTCCCTGGTCAGGGGAGTCATTATAGGCCCCCCAGGGTGGCTGGACATCTTTGAGCCCACAAGGATGTGACACTGCAGAGTAACCCAGAAGAGGTAGAAGCTAGTGAACCCCCTGCAAAGCATGGCCCCTGTGACCCTAAGCAGAGCCATGCAAGACATGGAACAGTCCTATCTCAGGTTTGAACCCAAAGCCTGGCACTTACCAGCTGCCAGTAAGGCCCTGAGTCACAGCTTCTTCCCTAGAGACTACCTCTGGGGGGAGGGGGGCGGGTGCACAGGTTTCCTACGAGAAATGGAGGGGAGGAAAGGATCCCCAGGTGGATGCTGCAGGACCTTTCTCCTGTACCCAAGTCCTCCACTGCCAAAAGTCTTCCTGGGGGCAAAAAGTCCCTGGATCCAGAGTGTGATGCTGAATGATCCCGGAGCTAGGACAGTTCCCCTTTATAGGGTGAGCAAAAGTCAAACCAAAGGTCCTTATGTGGGCTCCCTAATGGTGGGCACCAAGGGTGGGGAGATTCCAGGGAGGGAAGGAAGCCAGTGCATCCCTCTGTGATGAGGACCAGGAGGAGCATCTTTGCCCAGGTGTGGCCAGGACAGTGTTCTTGCTTTGATTAGATTCCCCTGGGGGAGGGAGGAGGAAATGAGCTCTCTCCCGTCTGCCCCCCAGAAACAAGGCTGCACCTGCCAGGACCTACATCCTCCAGGCTGTAAACCAAGGCCCGATCCGCCACACAGCAGAGAGCATGCTGCCCACATCTCCACTCCATGCAAGGGCTTCTTGACAGTTATTGGCAGGGCCTCTATTACCCAAGGACGGGCTGGGGGAGGGGAAGAAGGAAGAAAAGCCAATTTTGTTTCCCGGAGAGAAACGAGATTGCTGCTGACAGCTGTCCGTAGGAAAGCGGAGGCTCGTGCCCACGTAATCTAAACTCGAGCGGCCCAGGTCTCCCCTCAACCCAGAAATGAGCTTGTTAGAAGAGTCTGGATCCCGGCCGTTTCCCTTGACAGCTTCCTTCCCCTAATACACACAGCAAATTGGCAACCTGTCCTCGGGCATTTGCATCCGGAGTCCCTGGAGGGAGATATCTCTATTATTCTGTTTTGGATAAAGGAGGCCGTTTGAGATGACAGGTAGCAAACGCCTCTTTAATAAAGCATACAAGCAGCCACAGAGAGCCAGGCAGTGGAGAGAGGCTTGACAAATCGGTAGATTTGCAACCCAGGAGCATTAGCAGGGCCAGCCGGAGCAGTGAGCAAGGGAATGTTGGGGCTGCGGGCTAAATCACCCCTTGTTATTCTGATTTAACCGTCTCATGGCTGGAGCCCCTGCCCACACCCCTCGGAAAGGCAGACTCAGAACATGGACACGCAAACGGCTTTGTGGCCCAGCATGTGCAAGCTGCAACTTGATCCCGTGAGTTCATCGCCTGCCGTGGTGTGGCACAACTTCCTTCTAGCAGTTCACAGATCTTTCAAGAACGGTCCCTAGCCTTCCCTCATCTCTAGCCTGGTCTCCACTGTCTTTTTTTTTTTTTTTTTTTTTTTTTTCCGTAACCTCAATTTTAAGAGAAATAAACATTTACTCAGCATTAACCATGTCTCACCCCCAAGTGTCGCCCTAAGTCACAGGAGCTCGTGCCTTCCCCTCTCGTGTCATTTCCCTTGATGCAACTATTTACTCCACTGCACAAACAGCTTCCCATTCAATTCTCCTTAGCTCTAGCTTCTCCTCCGTCCCGAATCTGAAGGAGCCAGGCCTAGGGTGTTGGGCTCTGTCCAACGATGCACTGGCAAATATTTAACAGCCAGCTCTCTGAGAAAATAAATAAAAATCTGATTTGTGGTGTTTGCCAATTTCTGTGGTGTCAATACGCACACTGGGGCTGACTCCAAGCTTCCAAGGGGGTGTCACTGAAGTCAGTTGGGAGGAACCACACCAAGAACTCCACAGTTTAGACCACTGAAATCACGGCTCATCGCTGGAGAATACCTATGTGACTTGGAACATTCCATAACTATGCTGCACCTTACCTTCCACGAAGATGGAAATGCTAGGTCATGAGGAAGCAGAGGGCTAACTGAGGCCACATGTGGCACCAGTAAATACCCGATAATGTTGGCAATTATCCTCCCCATCACCCACTTGACAGAGGCAGCTTTGATGCAAACACAGCAAGATGCTTCCACTTCCTCGCCCCAGGAGCTTGCCACATCGCCGAGGGTGGCCTGAGCAGGACTGTGGTTGGTTTGGTTCTCCAGAGCAAAGAGATGCAGTTGTGGCGACGCCAGGAGTAGAGCCGTGAACTCCTGCCACCCGCCTCCCCGCTTCCTAGGACACCTACTCTCTTCACGAGACTCTTCCCCATCTCCACCCTGGCTGCACACCGGAATCGCCTGTATTCGGGCCAGGTTTCCCATCAACCTAGATTCTGATTTAACAAACCCAGGTTGCCGGCTGAGCATCAGGATTAGTTTTTTAATCTCTCCAGGTGATTCTAATATGCAGCCAAGACGGAGAGCTGTGTGATGACTGATGAGGAGGACAATTCACAGTAGCAGCAGAGCATGAGTGTGAACGGTCCACCTGTGTTCCAGGCAGGCTCTGGCCTCAGCCCGCATTTGGATGCATCCTTCCTGATGCCGAGCAAATCCCTGGGGCTGGAGTGACCCACAGAGACCAGACTCCAGCAACCAGGGGGGCACAGGACTTTGAGGGCTCCCTGACCCAGAGTGCCGTGTCTCCACACAACCCCCGTGTGCCCGCTTCAAATACTCAGACTCTTTCCTCCTCCAAGAACCAGGCAAGAACTGTAGCCATGTGAGAAGCATTCTTGGGGGTCGTGTGTTCGCAGCCGACATGACCAAAGTCAGCGAACGCAGTGTTTGAGTGTGGATGGCCAAAACCGAAGGTGTCCCCTGCAAAACACAAGAGTGGGACTGCTGTTCCCCAGTACGGTTTCTACAGGATACTATTTCTATGGGATATTCATCAGGACCATGCAAGAGAGAGATGCTCAGATTCACATGCCTCTGATGGAAGCTAGAGTAGACCATGCAAGGTCAGGCTCTCTACTGCATGACTTCAGGGAGTCTTGGTATAATAATGTCCTTGGAATCTCCAAGAGCCAACATAAGATAGGGTGCTTCCCAAACTTAGTAGACCATGGAAACTTTTTCCCATGTAGAACCTGCCACCACCAGAGATCCATAAAACATGTTTGGCAAAGGCTCAGCAAGATCACATGGCTAACAGGCCCTGCCACAACACCAGGCAGAAGGTAGACCTGCCTGTCCCCATACCCACCACAGGACAGTCACCAGGAGGAGAAGCTTCTCTGGACACATGAGAATAAGATGCTAAGCCCAGGATCCACTCCAGATCCCACAAATAGGCTTGAACAGGCTTGGGCAAAGCATGGATTATGTAAATACGTATTTGGGGACTTTTTAAACACAGATTATTCACCCAATTAACTCTAATGGCCCCTCAGAGCTGAGAGAGACTATTGTGTAAACATGTGGGGCTGAATGTGGCCTCAGCCCCAAGATTTCCTCAAAAGACGGGGTTTACAAGTCCCCCATAAGAGTTCCCTCTGGGCCCCAACTTGGCAGATAAGTTCATTGCCCGGAAGGGAATTCTTGCCTAAAATATGAAAGGGTAAGAGTGAAAAGAAGGATCCAGCTCCCTTTAAGCAAGCGGGGAGCTCTCTGGGTACAGATTTTATATATATTTTCATTTGCCATAAAACATACATTATATGACACAGAACATCTGGTAGCCTCCAGTAGTCTTGCTCTTTCTCAATACTAGGAGAAATGGTAGATTTCTTTCCAGCAGCCACTTACATTCACATATTCTAAATGTTTCCCTGTGGATACAGCACAGCCGGGAGGGAAGCTGATCCCATGCCTACCTCAGCAAGGCAGTGGGAGCTCCACCCTTGCTGGCTCTGCCTGAGACCCAGGAGGCCGAGCACACTGGCCCCAGCATGGAGCCCCCAGGAGAAGCTGGGCCTCCTCCAGGAGATAGGGCCAGAGACCAACTGGCCAACACAAAGAGCTTTGGAGGCCAAGGGAGCATGTCCATGGTCAAGTGTGCTGACAGAGGACTCAGGGCTAATTTTCCAACATCAACCAGGAACAGTCTTCTGGAATCCTCTTGGGCCCTAAGGGGCTGTACAGGAGCCCTGGAACCTGAAGGCAGGGAGCTTGCACACCTGGGGGGAGATGAGTTAAGGTCTGGTCTTCCCTTGGCTGCCAACCTGCTCTCCATGCATCCATACACCATCGTGTCACAAGAGCCAGAACCTGAGAGGAGGCCTTGTTTTCCTCCCTCTCTCTTACCACCCATGTCCCACCCACCAGCATGCTGACCAACCTGACCGGCATGTCTCCATGGCTGCAACTCTCATGCCAACCAGCCAAGGCTCTCCCTTGCTCAACTGAGCTTCCTCCTGGGCCTTCTCAATCTTTGGGGAGATGCAAATAGGACCATGTCCTACTTCTGTGGGGAATCCTTCCTACTACTCTTAGGATAAAGACATTAGCACAGCTCATGCCTGATGGAGTCCCACTCATTGCTTCCCTCTGCCCAGAACTGTCTTCCTTCCTGTCTTTTCCACGTCACCTCTCAGCCACCAGAGCTCAGCTGGAATGTCATTCCCTCCCAGGGCCAGGTATGGGCTCTCACAACCCTTGGTACCAAACACCCAAACTAAAGTCATTCTCACTGCCCAGCACTTGGCATACAGTAGGTGCTCAGTAAACATCTGTTGAATGAAAGGGCTTCACCGAGACAAACAACCAAGGGACGAGGCACCTACAGACCTAGCAGTGAGAATGGAAGTAGAAGCAGGAAGAGAAGAAAGGGCAGGCACATCCTCCCTCAGTTTAGCCCTCCCATCAGCTCTGTGAGGTCAATGCCCTTGTGTATTTGAAATAGACCCAAAGAAGTAACATGAAGAGCCAAGAAGTGGTGAAGGCAGGGTTTGAACCTGCATCTAGCTGACTCCAAAGTCCATGCTTTCTCCCACAGGATGCTACTGGGGAGTCTAACACAGTTGACTGGGAATCAGTCATACTGATAGTGGAGGAAGCAGGGAGAGTCCAAGAAGAGGGATCAGCACACGCAAAAGCATGGTGGTAGGGGCAGCCAACACATCTGAGAAAGAAAAGAGGTACAGTAGGGTGGGAAGAAGTTCTAGAGAACACAAAGCCAGAGCGGTCTGCAGAGCCTGGGGAAGGAGGCCACTGCATGCCAGCCTTGGGAGTCAGAGTGTTATCATGGACAGCCAAGAGCAGGACACAAACTTGTCCCCTGCTCCAGAGACAGTCACCAGCTCCTTTCGTGCTGCACTCCGAGGTTAGACCATGTTAGCAGACCAGCTTCACATCATCAGGCCCACCACAGAACGGACAAATGAGCAAACGAACAAGAGGCAAACACAATACACCTCTCTCTCAAAAATGATCCCCAGTTAGCAATTAGAAGTCCTTTAGAATTAAAGGGGAAACATGTCCTGCTCCTGGTACAATCTTCTAAGAGCTCCCAGGACTGGAAAGGACAGAGAACTAGGCCCAAAGAGAGTGAGAACTAACCATATCCGCTGTCGAATTCCAAACCCCTTACTCCTTCTTGTCCAGGAAGCCTCCCAGGTGGAGAGAGCAGTTAAGTTCAGACTCAGCCCCTCCTCTCATCCACCACCCAGGTGCCCTCTCCCCCTGCACAGCAGATAAAGCATGGCCAGGTTTGTAACATCAGAGCCCTATGAGCTCACTAACCCCTCATCCCATTTCTGGCACATCACCACCATGGCCCTCTCAGATAAGAGCCTCCTGCAGGGCTGAATGAGCCCATCTTACCCCCTCTGAATGGCCACCAGCATGTACAGGTGAGCACCTCATGCCTTCCCAGGCCTGAAAGTGTTTCAGTCAGTGCTTATATACTGGCTAACTCCAGACCCACCAGGCAACCAACATTTCCTGGGGGCCTTCTATGCACCAGACACTGATGAGGATATAAAACGGTGTGAAACATGAGATTACTGCCTCAGTCAACAAGATTGCATCTCATGAAAAACTATATAGCAATACAAGCTCTATGGAAAAGTGTGAGCACGTGCTCAAGTACCATGTGCTTGACAGAGAAGAAAGCTCTTGGCATCCAAAAGAGTGAGAACAGTAGAACTGTGGACTGGGCTGGGGCTGGGGACTTCACAGAAGAGCCAAAGGAAGATTCAAGCTGACACTTCAACATGAGCCTGAATTTCGATGTGTGGAGAAAAGGGAGACAACAGTACAGCTGGGCAGAAGGGCCCAGGCAAAAGCACAAGAGAGGGGACTCCCAAGACTAGGCTACAAAATCGCACCCACAGACTCTGGCCAAGTAACTCTATGATTTGGCACAGACAGGATGTGGGGACACAGCCGTCCCAAAGACTAACAGCTCTACACATGCATGTGTGCATGTGGCATGTGTGTGCATGCACAAGGACACACACATCACACACTGCGTCACTGGCCATGGTGATTACTCAAATCTGAAGCCAGGCCACTTCTCCCGTGGGAATCAGCCGGCAGGCAATTCTTGGAAGTGCTACTAGGAGGTGCCAATCTCAGCGTGTATGCTTATCTTGTTCTTGTAAAACTCCCAAGGTGTCAGCCACAAAGATCATTGAAACAGGGAAGGCCTAGAAAAGGAGCCTCAGCACACCACTCTCCCAACACTTCCTACAGCTGTTTAGTAAGGCCTATCTGCAGGGTTGTCCCAGAGTTCCAGGAGATTAGGCTGGGGTTTTACCTAATACCTTCCTACCACTGTCCCTGGCAACCAAGACCTGTTTCAGCTACACTTCTTACTCAACAGACCTCATTACAAGGTGTGGATTTCAGAGGGTGCCCAAGATCGCCACGGCACAGGGAACTCTGGGCAAGTTTCGTCCCTTCTCTGGGCATCAGCTTCTTGATCTAAACATGGCAGGAGTGGACTGCATGACCTCTAAGGACCTGTCTATTGTACGACTGTAAGACCCAAAAGAATCCTGCAATTCCCATCCACTGAGCATAGGGGCAAGAGTTTACCTGGGCACTAACCTGACCCACTTACTTCTATGAGGGAGACCGCCAGCCAGCCATGTCTGCAGCACAATCTTGTGTAACAGCTTTGAGACAGGGCACAGATAATCCCATCACCATGCCAACAGGCCAGCTCTCTTATGACACTGAATTGAGGATACAAGGTCAATGAGCTGACAGTCAGTCCCAGACTTGGCTCTCCTCTAACCAGGCTGGGATTGGGGCAAGCCACTGTTCTCCATGGTCTCCATTTTCAATGGTGGGAAGTAAGCCAGTTACCTTTCAGCTGGCATTCTCTCAGCCCCATCACCCTCATGCCATGGAGAGTATGGAGAGGGGTCACATGAGGCAGGTTGGAGCAGTGAGAAGGGCCAGACTCAGAGCCAGGTATTCCTGGGTTTGATTCCTGAATGATTGCACCCACTACCTGTCTGAATTTGTCCAGATCATATATCCCACAAGCCTTATTGACATTGGGAACACTGGATCTACACCCTATAGAGTGTTGGGAAACATTTGAGATAAAGTATATAAAGTATCTGAGACATAGTAGGAACTCAATGATTGGTAGTTATTATCAAAAGCACTTTTATAACCGGAAATACTAGCAAACGAATGGACAAGGAGAAAAATCCATTAACAGTTGCAAACACCGATTGGAATTTAGTGTATGATGCAGGTAGCATTTCTACTCCATGGCCTTAAAATGAATTATTTAATAAATGGTATCAGGACACATGATTGCTACCTTTTGTTGGTGGCAAAAGCATGGGAAGGAATATTAGATCCATACCTTTCTCCTTAAGCTATAAAAAATTCTAGATGGAGCAGAGATTCAAATATAAACCATAGAACCTTAAAAGTTCTAGAAGAAAACATAGGTGAATGGCTTTAAAATCCTGCAGGGAAAAGGGATGCTTTTTCAGTGTGTCATTAAAAAAATAAAAATAAAAAGCCATAGATAATGAAAATTTGGAAAAAAAAATAAAATTAAAAATAAAAAATTAAAAAAAGAGAGAGGTTAGAGTGGGAGAGAGCCAAAGCATAACAGACTCTTAAAAAATGAGAACAAACTGAGGGCTGATGGGGGGTGGGAGGGAGGGGAGGGTGGGTGATGGATATTGAAGAGGGCATCTTTTGGGATGAGCACTGGGTGTTGTATGGAAACCAATTTGACAATAAATTTCATATATTTAAAAAAAAAAAGGAATGAAAATTTGGGGCACCTGGATGGCTCAGTCGGTTAAGTGTCCAACTTCGGCTCAGGTCATGATCTCACGGCCTGTGGGTTCAAGCCCTACATCGGGCTCTGTGCTGACAGCTCAGAGCCTGGAGCCTGCTTCGTATTCTGTGTCTCCCTGTCTCTCTGCCCTCTCCCGCTCGTTCTCTGTCTCTCTGTCTGTCTGTCTGTCTCTCTCTCTCTCTCAAAAATAAATAAACATTAAAAAAATATTAAAGAATGAAAATTTAACAACATGAAAGATTTACACTTCTAATTTAAAATAAATTTATGGTGGGGCGCCTGGGTGGCGCAGTCGGTTAAGCGTCCGACTTCAGGTCACGATCTCGCGGTCCGTGGGTTCGAGCCCCGCGTTGGGCTCTGGGCTGATGGCTCAGAGCCTGGAGCCTGTTTCCAATTCTGTGTCTCCCTCTCTCTCTGCCCCTCCCCCATTCATGCTCTGTCTCTCTCTGTCCCAAAAATAAATAAATGTTGAAAAAAAAATTTTTAAATAAATTTATGGTTAAATGAAATTTTTGCAAGACATAAAAAAAGTTACTTGTCAACAAACATTTAAGGGCCTACTGAGTACCTGTTGCTGCATTCCTAACATTCAAAGAGCTCTCACTACTCAATTCTCTAAAATGAGCCCCCACTACAAAAATGAGCAAAGGATGTGAACAGGCAATTTGTGAAATAAATAAAAATGGCCACTAAGAATTAAATAAATGCAAAAAGACACAATATATAATTTTTCCACAACCACACCAGTGAAGAATAGAAACATTAAAAAAAAAACAGGTTGGGTGGGATGTGGAGAAATGCATCATCATGCTGTGTGAGTGCCCTTCAAGGAGAACTGCTTGACATTATGTATCAAAATTATAAATGTGCAGATGCTTTGACCCCACAAAGAGATATCCACAAAGATATTCACTGAAGTTTGTTATAATAAAGAAAAATTGGAAACAACAACCTGAATATTCATGAAGGGAAAACTAGCCAACTAAGTTAGGGTATTCAGAGAACACTGTGTTACTGCCTAAGTGAGCCAGAGAGGTGGGAAGCTCAAGGCTCCATCAGCAATGTCACAAGAGTGGCAGCACGATGCAATCTGAGAGGGGAGGGCATGTTTGAGCATGACCCTTGACAAACAATGGAACAGCTCAATTCTGCCCACTGTGTGAGGGATGGGGTGATGGGGGGAGGCATCCACTGAGCCCTGGGGATCCAATCCAGAGAAGAGGCTGCACCCACAGGGGACTACCTCCATGCTCTGTGATGGAGGGCAGGTTTGTGAATTACACCCTGGCCACCTGCCCTCAATAGGGTGAGGAGGAGAGAAGGTGGCTATACTATGGCTTTGCTCCAACATCTCAGGCAGGAAGACCCCTCCCCCAGATTAATGGGTAGGCAACAAGGGCCCAGCATCTGGGTGCAGATACGTGGCTCAGGAGCCAGGCCAACACCTGGGCAATCAGTGTCCTCAAGCCATGACCCATACTCTGCCCTAGACACACAGAGTCCACCTGCTACGCCTCGCCTGAGATCTACAGTCCACCTGGGTCCAGGCTTTGGCTCAGAATCCACCAATTATATGTAGATGTACTTAGATCACCAGGCCTCAACCCTGGGGGCCACAATGTAGGGAGAAGGTGGGGCAAGAAGGAACCCAGGACACAGAAGAATCTGGTTAAGGGAGTTTGGAAAATCAGATTAACGACCCAAGGGGATCTCAGGCATTGTCTGAAGAAAGTCTTAGCACAGAAAACTCTGCTCAAACAAAGGTTAAAGTGGAACCCCAGATAGAAAACACACATGGAGGCAGTTGCATGTCAGGAAGGCTTGGGGGCTAAGGATCTATTGTGTGCTAGCTCTGTGCTTATTCCTCTGTGAGGGGGCATTCCCTCATCAGGAGGAGGCAGAGCCCTGCTTTCCAGAAGCACACAGTCTGGTGAGGAAAAGGGACTCTGCAGAGGTAAATCAGAGGAGCGAGTGCTTACATTAGCCATCTGGAGATCAGAGTGACTGCTGGCGCAGAGACTGCAGACAGTTCAGGAAGATCTGGAGGTCCAATCTGAGAATGAGGCAAAGTCAACTTCAGAATCCAGGGAAGAAACACCCACAGGAGAAGCCCAAGAAGAGGTCCCTGCCAAAAGGTGGCTGGGTCTGCTCTGGTCAGCACAGGAGGAGTGATAGGAGAGAGCACATGAGAGGTAGCAGGGATACCCGGGAGCCGCCAAGAACCTGGGGAGCTAATGACTTAGTGATTCTTCTTTGACTGGAAAAAGCCAGGGCTAGAACATGGTGAATCGCTCAGGCCCGTGCTCCTGTGGCAGCCCATGTACTTGCCAGCCTGCCTTCCCCAGGTAGGCAGCACCCACTTATTTCAGGTCCCCAAGGGGCTGGCTCTCAGCCAACAGGAGGAAATGAAGTCAACACTCACAGGGGCAATGGAGGAGGATGAGGGTGCAGGGGTATGGGGTTCGGTCACACAGAAAACCCTGACAGCAGGTAATAGGAAACCTCTGGGGAGCTATATGCAGGCCTGGCCTGACTTTAGCCAAGCGAGGCCAGAGGATGAGTAAGAGGAAGTAGAAGAGGTTTTTCAGGGAGACCATCTGGGTGGAGGAGTGGTGCTGAGGCCAGACCTAGGCAGGGGTTAAGAGCATGGAAAGGAGATAAAGAATCAAGAAATACTACAGCATCAGAATGGGTGGCACCATCCACCCAAAAGGCTAGAAACCTGGATCTTCCATGCCTCTTTCTCATGCCATTGGCCTAATTGCCCCCCAAAAGAGGGCTGCCCATGAAAGAGGCAACAAACCTGGGAAGGGGGTGTGGACAGAGACCATCAGCTTGAGTGTGGCCCAGAGGGCACCCACTACCTGTCAGGACACGCAGTGTAATACTTGGTCACATATACTGCAACACCTCACAACCTGGACTGCATCTTCCTCAATACCATACACCTGGACTGAACCCCACACATGTGACTGCACAGCACAGGAGCTCATCCTGAACTGAATGGAGGATGCCCGGTGGGCAGCTGGAGGTCTTTCTCTGGAAGTTAGCCCAGAGATGCAGCTAGTGAGAGAATGAGCCACTATCAGCAAAGAAGGGCAGCAGCCAAAGCTTTGTGAGTGCTAACCTGCTATTAGGTACCATTCTAGGAGATTTGTAGCGATCAACTCAATCCATCGTCATAACCACCCTAGAGGTAAGCACTATTATCACCCCCAGTTTACAGGTGAGGAAAGCATGTGAGAGAGAGGTTGAGAAACTTGCCAAAGGTTACACACCTAGGAAGTTGTACAGCCAGCATTGGACCCAGACATAATGGCCCCACTTCATCACTCTGATGATGATGGAAATCAGGCCAAGAGGAGATGGGATAATGTGCAGAGAAAGGAAAGAAAAGGACCAAGGACAGAGCCCAGGGCACTAGCCATGAGCAAAGAGTAGCCAAAGGAGATAAGGCCACCAGAGAGGAGGGAAGAGGAGCAGGAGAAAACCAGGAGCACCACCTCGCTTGAGGAGTGTTCATCAAGTGGCTGAGTCAATGAATTAATGAGTAAGTGACGGCTAAGGAATGGAGATGACACAGAGACCACAAAGCAGACAGCTGGAGGAAAGAAGGTGTGTGCAGTCAGTGGGGCACCACTGCAGAGAGGCCAGGAGGACCCCAGATTTGGGGCATGACCTGGCCCTTCCCAGCCCACAGACACAGTGCTTACTCTGGAGATGGCTGGGCCACAGCAGGCCTTAATCTGCTCTGCACGGCTGCAAAACATTTGCCTTCTTTCCATCCACTGGGGACTCCTGCTCTATGCCAAGTTCTTTCAAGTGTGGAAAGGATGTGCTCCCCAAACAGTTCACAGCTATTCTAAAGTTGACATTGCAAGATGTTGCCTATTTATAACCAGAAATTCCTCCATAACTAAAGTGGACCAAGAAGAGTGGCAATTCCATATTGTCTTTGATTTTGTTTTAAATAAGAAGAGCTCAGAATTGTATCCTTGACCGTATCCAAGTTATTCCTTTTCCCCATATATGGCCGGTTCCACTGTTTGCCAGGACAAGCCATGTTTTCCTTATTAAGCAATACACAAACTTAGCAAACAGAACCCGCTCACTGTCCCACACCCCAATCCCAACTGCCATCGCTGAAGCAAGGGCCTGACCAGGCTGCAGAGAGTCAGAGGGTCCTAGCAACAGCGGGGCATGGACCAGAAGTCTGGGCTGGAGCCTGGGCAGCCAGACCCAGATGCTGGGCACCAACAGTGGTCGTGCCTTGTGGGTACCAGGCTCCAAGAGAAGTCATTCTGGATCCTGATAACAACCCTAAGGTGTAGGGATCATTTTCCTCATCTCACAGATGTGCAGAGTGAGGCACCGAGAGACCATATCATCTGCTCAAGGTCATCCAGCAAGGCTGGCAGAGATGGAGAAAAGCCCATTTCTGCCTCATCTTATCATCTTTTCACTCCCCCATGGGTCATCTCTCCTCCCTGAGCCCTGGTTTCCCCACCCGCACAGGGATATGACTGGAAAAACGATTTCTCAACCCCCACCAACACCTGCACCCACTGCTTCTCTGACGGGTATCAGAACATTCTAATGCATCCCTTGGTAAAGATCTGGCATGGATGAAGGCTAGCAGGTATGTGGAGACACAGGCCTCCCCACCCCCAGCAGAGTTCTAAGGCCACAGCTGGAGCAGGAGAGCCTCCACCACCTGTCTGGGACGCAGAACAGTCTCTCCCTCAGTGCCTCTCGGCTCCCAGGATTTTCCCAGCCCTTTAAGACCTCCCCTCCAGGAGCTATTCTGCCCCGCAGAGCCCACACCATGTCTACAGCCTGCTATCTGAGCCCCGCCGGCCTGCCTCTGATGCCCAGGCCTCTGGAAGTTGACACCTAGGACATAAGAGGCAGAAGGGATGGCTATGGAATTAAAAGGAGGGGCCTGGAACTTACATCCTCTCAAATGAACGGATACAGTATGACCGCCCCTCCTTCAATAGTTATCTTTGAAAAATGCAAGGCTGGGACTCATCTCTCCAGGTTACTGCTACTCCTCAGAAACACCTGAGGTGGGCAACTGGTTCAGCCTGTGGACTGCAGGGCTCCAGACTACACTTCTAGAGGAATCTCTGGAGGTGGGCCCCAAACCTGCATGCTTAGCCAGCACCCGGGATTTTACACCGGCATCAATGTGACCCACTGCCCTGTGACAACACGGTGGTTTCTCCCCTGGTCCTACCACCTCTCATCTTTGTTCCCAGCACCCACCCCTCTTCTTAAAACGTGCAGCCTGTGGGGCCCCCACAAAATGCTGCGCATCTGTGATTTTTCCTTCCTAAGCTGCACTTTTCACTATTTTTCACATTAATCTGACAATAGTATCATAATAAACCTGCACTTTGATCTGCTTTTCCCACTTCCAGGAACTATAGCATCTTAGTCCCTACGGGGGTAAAAAGTGAACACTTGCTAGCCTCTGTCTTCTTGGGAACCCACCTTCTTCACCTTGTTTTCCAGTGTATGTTCCGCAGAGTTTAGTATCAACAGATCAGTTCAACAAATCAATTAAATATCACTTATGCGAATGAATGAATACCCACCCTTTAAGGAGCCAGTCTCAAGCAGTTGATTTGTTTCACATTTGTTTTAAAATTTTTTAAGATTAGCCAAGGTCCCAAGAAATGACTACTACCCTTGGATCACAGAAGCATTTTAATCCGTGATGACAGTTTGTCTTGTATCATAACCTGACATACCCTTTCCAAGCAGGTGCTGATTGGGTGCCACAGTTTTCTAAAGACACTTCATCTCACCCTGCAACCACACACCTCTGCCCCACTACAGTTCAGAACCACTTTGTGGAGCTCTGCCCGCAGAGCTCATCAGCACCCAGATTACTTCGGACAGCTTGTCTTCTCTTTTGTTTTGAATTAAAACAAAATATTTATCATTTGAATTAGTAGCCTGTACTTTTGTAAAAATTTCAAAAGAAACCAAAGGGAATACAAACTGAAATATGAAAGCCAAACCCCAACACGGGGACTGTGGGCAGATGGGGTGGCAACATCCCTTCCTCTCAGGAGATCCCACGGCCTGCGACTCTCTGCTGGCTTATGGGAAGTCACCGAGTACGGCTCACACAATTCCACTCCACCTGCAATTTCTGAAACCAGGGGCCAGGTGACCCTCAGTACTGCTCTGTTCAACACAAAAACATTTCTGTTTCCCCCACGACCATCACAACCACCTCTCTCCGCCCCAAACCATCTTACCTACGGTACTTAATCACATTTCTTTCTTTTCTGCAAAGTTGACTCATCAAAAATAGCAACACATGTCACTGCTCAATACTGGCAAGAGTTCTCCAACCCCAGAGGGGAGCCCTTCCATCCCTCGAAGACCCAGGCCCTATCTACTTTCCCAGACATAGTCTCCCATTTCACCTCCATGCATCCTCTCAACATCCACCATCCCCCTCTACAAGCCCCCCCCTCCTGTCTTCTTAAATTTGCTCAAGACTGTCCCATCTGGAAATGTTCTCTGCCCCAACTTTGCAGGACCGAATCTCTTCCTCACATGCCACGACTCAACCCATAGTCTTCCTCTTCCATGATGTCTTGCCTGATGCTGGAACTAGGTGGAAGCAATGGTTGACTGCTCCCTCTTCTGACCTGTACAATAACATCATGAGGAGCCATTTCTCTCATGTCTTGACTTCTCAGAAGACCACGAACTTCATGGGGGCAGACACCTCTAATGTGCTTGATCCCTCCATAGATTCCAACAGCACCGAGCACATAGTGGACACACAAATAAATGAACAACTAAGGACACTGTATGGATAGATGATGCTTGAAGTCATCTGAACAGCAAGCTACGTGCGGTTGAAGAGCAACATCATGGAAGATGCAAAATGTGCTGGTGCTAACACTTGCAGTGGCAATAGAAGGTAGAAAAGCAGAGGCTCCTAGGACATGTCCCCTGAGAAATTGTGTCCTAGGCAAGGACAACAACCCAAAGTTCTTAGAGGTGAGAAGTAGTAGAAAAAGAAGATGGGGGGCAAGACAAGGTCGGATTCAGTTTCAGAGGTACCTTACGCCAGGACAATGTTCAAAGTCGGACTACTGACAAATACTCATCTGGTTACTGGGATGGTGACCTATGGGCTGAGTGGAATACAAATACACCTCACACTGCTCACATTAGCTCTAGATTTTCTCTGCCTAAAGAGACCTTCTCTACCTTATGTCCATAGGACCACACATCCCCATCCTCCAAGGTTCACACAAAAAGCCACCTTGTCCATGAAACCAGAGGCTGAAAACCAAGACTAGATCTCATCATAGGTGAACCATATATCAGGAAAGGTGTCCGGTAAGAAGGATCTAATAGAGATTCACTGGATTTTCTTAGTATGGAAAGATAATGCTACACAATTTAATGCAATAGTATTTGCTGAGCCGGGTGAACAACACACACTTACACTTACTAACACAGAGTACAGATGTAAAATGAGGTGAGCAAGGAATGACTTCCTTAAAAAGTAACAATCAGTTGAGATCAAAAATACCCATCCTGCATTAATTTACATGTATTCATTTGAAAAATATATGAGTACCTACTATGAGCCAGACACTGAGTGGCTAGAAATTGGCCATGCAGAGGGGAGGGGGCGGGGAGGGGTGGAATATTCTAGGTAAAAGAAACAGAATCTGCAAAGAGGTCAAAGATAAGAGTCACAGGATCAGGTCTGACTGCCCCGGAGGGACAGATGAATCAGAGAGGCAAGAAGGTTTGTGAGACACAGGAGGAAGGCTTGAACCAGAGCAGGGGCAATGGCTCAGGTGGAGAGAAGTAGACACGTTTAGGAGAAAATATGAAGGCAGAGTTCACAAAGTTGGCGGATGGGTGCACAGTCAGAAAGGCACAAGCATCCTAAGCAAACCCGGTCCTGGAAGTAGGCCTCCCAAGACAGCCATGCTCATGCACCTGGCCCAGCTATGTACCTGGCCAAGTCAGGAGCCATGACTGGTGGCCCAGCATAAGGCCACAGGCCAAGATTACTGATCCCTCTACAGCTCCCCCCGATAGCCTGGGTCCTCCCCAACAGAGCGGATTCTCCCAGCTGGCACTGCTGGAGGTAAGGACAAAATAATCCTAAAACCTTAGCTCAGAGCCCCATCCACCAGACTCAATAGAACATACCATCCAGGCATCACATGGCTTAACATGACCCATTTTTGTACTTTTGAACACCAAATGGATGCATTCCCTACCAAAAGCTGGAGCCAAGTCCAGATTTTGTATGGACTGGCAAGGAGTAGGGGCTGGCATGCATCCTAGGAGGCCACAGAATACCTTCTGTACATGAACAGCCTACAGTGGATTTGGCATGTACTGAATTTCAGCTTGTACTCCAAAGTTCTAGTCCCCCAGAGGGACACTGGTATAATTAGGCAATCTACAGGCTGGTGGTCAGATCAAAATCTAAAGAGAAATGAGTCTGTTGCACTATGTAGGCGGGAGGCAGCATTTGGGGCTGGCACAGCTCTTCTGCCTCCAGCCAATGCCCAGAGTCTCCAGGATCAGCTAGTGTCCCTGAGATGAGCCTAACCCCATGCAGCAAAATCCATCTTTCTGAGGCAGGTCCTACTTTGCCCCTTCTTGCTCCTCCCTCCCCTACTCCCAGCCCCCTGCATCCTAACTGCAGGCCAGAGGTAGGCAAAGGCCCCACTGTGCACATGGGCACACAGGTGCACGTGCACAGCCCACAGGTAGAAATGGGAGAGCCGTGGCCACATCCCAGTCGGGACGCCCTTTCCCCAGGTTTGGCTGGAGCTGCGCCACTCAAGAGTGACAGCTTAGTGGGAGAACCAGTGATAAGCCTGTATCCCTCATGCCAGGGACTCCCACAGCCCTGTCCCCAGCCCTGATCTCTCCACTCGCAGCAGACTCCTGCATCCAACAGCTTGGGAACCTCACACACAGCTCACCTAACAGAACTTGCCTCTTTCCCTTGAAACGTGCCCCTCCACAGCATTCCCTGACCCCACAGTGGCCCCACTGCCCCCAGGCATCCAAACAGGAAGGGTCAGGTCCCCAGTGACCCCTGCTTCTCCCTCTCCCCCTCAGCATCTACCCCTCCAATTCTCGTTCCAGTTTTCCCCATCCCACAGCAGCCACCGCCTCAGCTTCCTAAGTGGTCTTGCCTTCCAGACCCTTCTCCTTCCACAAGGCACCAGAATGAACAGCTTCAAATGCAAAGCTGCCCACATCAGTCCCATATCCGAACACTCCTGCAGGTAAAGCCGTGTGTTCCCAGGGTTCCGCAAATCTGGCCTCTCCCATCCCAGCTCCTATGGCCCCTCCCTCATCCTCTCCTCCCCAGGTGCGCTGCCCTTCCTTCCTGCTGAACGTGCACACGTCCTGTCCGTAGCAGGCCTTTGCACCTGTTACTGCCCCCTCCTCGACCCCTCTGCCTGGCCATTCAGCCGGGCCCATCCTCTCCCTCCTTCATGACTAGCTTAGTCAAGAAGTCTTCCCTGGCCTCCACTGCTGCATTCTAAGCCCAGTAGTTCCCAGTTAACTTGTCTATCCATGTCCCTCCCTGCACTGTCCACTACCAGATGGAACATTCCATCACCACAGAAAATTCTACTGGACAGTGCCACTCTCGGCCTTGAGTTCCATGAGAGCAGAGACTGAATCCACCTGCCCCTCACTATCACCCAGTGCCTGGCACACAGTGGCAAGCTCCATGTGGGCTGAACAAGCAATGGGGCAGCTGAGAGGGAAGGAAGTAGAGGTGGGCTCGTGGGCTCTGTGTAGGGGCTGTGCTTTAATGGCTGTGGGCATTCCACTTGGGGGCTTGTCACTGGGGGAACACACCCCATCTGGAGAATCACCAAGGGCTGGTGCAGCAAAGGGAAGTGAGGCACCAGAACAGGAATGTTCTTCAGCTGGCCCACCCCAGAGTGAGAGCCATAGTCCTACATTCCCTCAGCTGCTCACATCCCAGCCCAGTCCATGAGGACACTCTCCCACACAGAGAGTGGTCCTCCTCTGAACCCTGTTCTGTGAGAGGGAGGCTGCACCCACATGACATGGCCTCACTCCCACACAGGCTAAGGCCAAGCTGTGCCATGGAGGGTGAGTGCTTCATGACTAGCCCCAAACCTCAAGCCAATCAGACATGGCCTTCAGGCCTATCCAAATCTTCACACTCTGGATTCCTGGACTTTCTCTGCTACCTGGGGTTCCATCCAAATTCCTGGGGTCTGAAGGTTCCCTGAGTCTGTCAGGACACAGGACACAGGACTCAGGTCAGTGGAGGGGGTGAGAGGTAAAGCGAAAGTCACAAGAGTCAAGTGCCCATCCCCCCACCAATCAGAGCACAGCACCCTTGCCCACAGCTGCCACACCCGAAGTGGTCCTCCCACGATGGAGGGGTATCTCTCCCTGGCCCAGAGTCCTAGGGTAGGATGCCAGGGAATGGTACAGCCCAACAGTCAGGGCAAGGCGCCAGCCCCAGTTGCCACAGTATTGTTAAAAGTCAACCATCTCCCAAGGAGGTGGTAACATGGGTGTTAGCTTTATAATAATTTGGGGGCCCCTAGGTGTCTCAGTCAGTTGAGCGTCTGACTTCAGCTCAGGTCATGATCTCATGGTTTGTGGGTTCGAGCCCCTCATTGCCAGCTGTGCTGAGAGCTCAGAGCCTGGAGCCTGCTTGGGATTCTGTGCCTCCCTCTCTCTGCCCCTTCCTGACTCACATCCGTCTCTCTCTCTCTCTCTCTCAAAAATAAATAAAACATTTAAAAAATTTATAATAATTTGGTAAACTAAACATTTCTATATGTGTTGTATTTCACAATTTTTTTAAGATTAAAAAAAGGCACCACCTTTGTGAACAGTTAACCAGGCATAAACGCTGGTAAATGCCAAAACTCAGACCAGTGCCAGAGTCACCACCCAGGACTCAGCCACTAACAGGGCCATGTGCAAAAAGCAGCCCAATGAGTCAAGCACCCCAGAGGGGCCACTCTGCACCTAGGGCCTGCCAGCACCAGGCCTGCACTTACGGGGGAGAAGACTATGCCGACACCTAATTAAGTGCCTTTGTGGGGGAAAGGGGAGAAACTGGGGAGAGCACAATGCTCTCTGGCACTCCCCACCAAGACACCTCTTCCCACCATCCACACAGCCGGCCAGCCTCTGGACCCCACGGCCCACAACACTCACGTAGCAAATCTAGGGATGAACTGGGGTCTGAGAACTCCTTTTAGAAGAGAGGGAAAAAAAACAACATACAGAGAGCAAGCAGTTTGCACAATGGCCAGAACACACAGAAGGGCTCAGCCTTACTGCTCAAAGTCATGCAAATCAAAACAGTAATGAGATGCCATTTTCACCCAACCTACTGGCAACAATTACAAAGCAGAAAAGAGAGGATTAAGCAAAGAGATGAGGAAAAGAGCCCTCTCATACACCAAAGAGTGGGGGATATAAACCGTACACCTGTCTGGGGGGCAATCGGGACTGTCTACCAATGTCTTAGCTGTTGTACACCCACCTGGCAATTCCACTCCCAGGAAATATCTAAGGAGACAAAAGGACAGGTATGCAAAGATTTGGTTACACTGATATTCAGAGCAGCACTCTTTACAGTAACAAAAAATTGAGAGCATACTAAATGTCCACTGTATAAATTATAACATAAAAGAACACTGTGCAGCATGTCAAAAAGAAAGCAGTCATTCCTAATTTATGATTGAAGGATGCCCACAACCTTTCTCCAAGAGCTGAGGGAACAAGACCAGTTAGAGAACAGTATGGTACAGGATAGGCTGGGAGAGTATGATTTCATGTATATTCACAAAGTGTAGGGGCAGGGGTTCGCAAGTGTGAGTATTTCAGCACACACGGGCATAAAGATCATAAGGGCAAAACTATCTACAAAGATAAATCGTTAATCAGCTCTGGACGAAGAAGGTGGATTAAGAGGTAGATTCACTTACCTTGGACTGTTTTAACTTCTTATAAGAATCATGTATTATCAAAGAAATAATAAAGATATCCCATTAAAAGAAAGCCCTAGGTAAGAAAAAAAAAACAGACCTAAATACATATGGATAGAACAGGAGAGGAACAGACATTTCTCCAAAGAAGACATCCACATGGTCAACAGACACATGAAAAGATACTCATCATGGGACGCCTGGGTGGCTCAGTCGGTTAAGCGTTTGACTTCAGCTCAGGTCATGATCTCATGGTTCATGGGTTTGAGCTCCACATCAGGCTCTGGGCTGACAGCTCGGAGCCTGGAGCCTGCTTCGGATTCTGTGTCTCCCTCTCTCTCTCTATGCCTCCCTGCTTGCACTATCTCTTTCTTGCTCTCTCAAAAATAAGTAAACATTTTTTTTAAATTTGTTTTAAAGATGCTCATCCTCACTGATCATCGGTTAATGCAAATCAAAAGCACAGTGAGGTATCACCTCACATCTGTGAGAATGGCTAAAATCAACAACACAAGAAACAACAGGTGTTGGGGAGGGTGTGGAAAAAAGGAATGCTCATGCACTATTGGTGGGAATGCAAACTGGTGCAGCCACTGTGGAAAACAGTGTGGAGATTTCTCAAAAAATTAAAAATAGAGTTACTTTATGATCCAGCAAGCATACTACTAGGTATTTACCCAAAGAATACAGGAACATTTATTCAAAAGGATACATGCAACCCATTGTTTATAGCAGCATTATTTACAATAGCCAAGCAGGTCAAGTGTCCATTGATTGATGGAGAAGATGTGGTGTGTGTGTGTGTGTGTGTGTGTGTGTGTGTGTGTGTGTGTGTGTGTGTGTGTGTGATGGAATATTATTCAGCCATAAAAAAGAACGTGATTTTGCCATTTGCAATGACACGGATGGAACTAGAGAGTATAATTCTATAATTGAAATAAGTCAGTCAGAGAAAGACAAATACCATATGATTTCACTCACATACGTGGAATTTAAGAAACAAAACAAATGAGCAAAGGGGAAAAATAAGAGAGAGAGGGAGAGAGAAAGATAAACCAAGGAACAGACTTTTAACCACAGAGAAGAAACTGATGGTTACCAGAGGGGAGGTAGGAGCAGGAGACAGGTGGATAGGTGATGGGGATGAAGGAGGGCCCGTGTCGTGATGAGCACCAGCTGATGTATGAAAGTGTCGAATTCACTTGAAACTAATAAAACCCTGATGTTGACTAACTGAAATTAAAATAAAAACTTTAAAAAAAGAAAGAAGGAATAGGAGGGGAAACAAGAGCAACAAAACGTGGGGAACTAGGAAGCGCGTAGATGAGAGGAGCTGACTTAACAGACCTAAGCAAACTAAATCCTAAGTCAGCAGTCAGGAAAGCCAAAAAGCCACCTGATGTTCACCAGAGAATTACACAAAGCCTTCGGAATTACAGGCACCAGGGACCAGAGAGAGGCGGGGCATGGAGCAGGAGGGCCGGCAGAAAGCCCTTGTGATCAGCTCTTAGGTGCACAGATCCCTCTCCAGCTCCCTGCAGCCAGGTGACTGCCCCTCACCTTCCTGGCAGAAGACTGGAGGATTATTTACTCTGAAGGGTTATGCAGAAGGACTCTGGTCTGGGAACACCAGGCACAGTTGAGAGCAGGGATACCTTACTGAAAACGGGAATTAAGGGTAAGTTTACACTCTGAATGTTAAGACCCCCTTGCTTGTTTGCCCATCAGATTCTCAGAATGCTGGCAGCCTGGCGAATGTCCTCAAAGCTGCAGAATGGAGGAGGCTTCTCTGGGTCACCCAGCCAGGACTAGAAAAAGAGTCATTAGTTCCCCAAAAGGACTGCTATTCTGTGAACAGCACACACACAGCTTTCAACCCACTTTTTAGTGAATATGAATAAACAGGCAAGGATTATCAGACATTGGAAGAGATTCTC
The DNA here is from genome assembly GCF_028749965.1 of Puma concolor. NCBI lineage: Eukaryota > Metazoa > Chordata > Mammalia > Carnivora > Felidae > Puma > Puma concolor. Next base: position 129,089,199 of record NC_141667.1, read on the forward strand.
TAGTATGAAAGATAGAGGACAAAATAAAAAGAATAAAAAAGCAACTTGGAGGAAAACACACAAAGCAAGGAGAGTAAAACTTTCAAGAATAATAGTTCATGTAGTCAAATTATATGCTTTCATGAAACTCCAATACAATGCTACAATGCAATGACAATAAGCAAAGAAGCTAAGAGTTCTTGGAAATTAAAAATAGGATGATGGCCATGAAAAATTCAGTCAAAGGGATGAAAGCTATTGTTGAGAGAATCTCCCAGAAAGAACAGTAAATAGAAAAAAAGAAAGAGCAATCGATGCTAAGAGGTTCAACATCTAAATAATCAGATACACCAGTTATTACCACAACAATGCTAAATAAACAGCTCAAACACCCCAGTGGCATATGATAACAAGCATGTATTGTCTATGCATCTGGGGTAGTTGGCGATCTTGGCTGGGGGGTTGGCTCTGCTCCACGTGTTTCTCATCTTCCTCCTGGAAATGGTAGGCTGACCTGGGCATGTTCTTCTCATGGTGATGATGGCAAGAAAATCCCATCACACAAGGGACTTTCTGACCTTTACTTGTATCATGATTACGACATCCCTCTGGCCAAAAGCAAGCCACATGCCTCACCCCAGAATCCGAAAGGAGGGGACCACAATGTTATATGGAAAAGGATATGGATTCGAGGAAGAGGCTATTTTTGCAATCAACCCAAGTCAGACTTTTTTTTTTAATATAGAAAATAGAGGGGCACCAGGGGGCTCAGTCAGTTGAGCATCTGACTTTGGTTCAGGTCTTGATCTCACGGTTCATGAGTTTGAGCCCCGTGTCGGGCTCTGTGCTGACAGTGCAGAGCCTGCTTGGGATTCCCTTTCTCACTCTCTATATCTCTCTGCCCCTTCCCTGCTTGCACTCTCTCTCAGAAATAAACATATAAATAAATAAATAAATAAATAAATAAATAAATAAATAAATAAATAAAATAAGACAGAAAATAAAATAGGAAGATATTGTAAAATACATAATTCCAAGACATGTCCTAAAACTAAAGAACATGATTTTCTAGATTGAATAGCCCACTGAGTGCCTACCAAATGAAAGGAGATAAAATCATACCAAATATCAATTTCAGATTGTTGAGAACAAAAAGAAGTTCCCAGAAGACTCTAGAGAAAAAATAACAACAGGTTTCATACAAAACTTGGAGAATCAAAATGTCATAAGAATTCTCAACAGCAACTTCAAGAGCTAAAAGACAATGGACAACATCTTTGAAATTCTTAAGGAAAACACTCCCCAATTACAACTCCATACCCAGCCGAACTATCACATTAAGTGTGACAGGAAAATTAAGAGGCTGTTAACATGTACAAGGTTTAAAAACCTCACCTCCAGTGCTTGTTTCCTCAGGAAGCCATGGAGAATATGAAGCCAAAAAAGGGGGTAAACCAAAGAGGAGGAAGGTGAGGGACACAGGGAACAGGAAACCCTACCCAGAAGAGAAGTAAAGCCAATTCCCAGGATAAAGGTGAAGGAAAAGCTCAAGAATTTGTTTAGATACCCAGCAGAGAGAGCAACCAGTCCAGAACAGGGCAAGTCAGAAGGTTCCAGGAGAGACTTTCTCAGGAAGATAAACCTGGTAGAATATTCATGTCTGAATATATTGAGGGAGATTTGTACAACTGGAGGTAGTGTAGAAATAAAATTGCATTATAGAGGCATAGGAAATTAAGCAAATAACAGCAGCACTTATTAACTGTGGTGAAAACAAAACATTCTGTAGCCAAAGGAAAATACTCACAGTTTCATAGGACATAGGCCATTTAATGTAAACAATGAATACTGATCATTAAAACATGTACTATAACTCTCCTGGAAGCATGGGAGAACCATATGAGAGTGTGTGTGTGTGTGTGTGTGTGTGTGCGCATGTGTGTGTGTGTGTGTGTAACAAGTGGACAAGACATACAAAAAGAAGCTAGATGCTCACTTTCCACAGTGAGAAGTCAATAGATAATGCTTAGAAATAAAAAACTAAAAAGTAGCAATACAAACACATTTTGTACAATGATGGAAGTGGATACTGAAAAAGATCAGTTAAAAGGAAATTGGTTGATTCTGGAAAGTGAAACTGAGGATAGATAACTGTATAGGGCGAAGGAGGGCTTCTTTTCCATAAACAAGTGTTGTGTAAGTATTTAATTCTTCATGGTAGTGTATAACTTTGGTAACAAGTGGAAATTAAAAAGAAAAAATTGCCCCCCTCAAAAAAGGGAAAGAAAAGCCAGGGAAAGTGCACTTGCCACTATCAAGAGCTCAAAAACCAGCAGGCAAGAAACCCATCCGTGCCAGGCGGGAAAACAAGTACAGGATCAAGAAGCAGGTCATGGGAAGAGGGACCCAGGAGGAAAGGGACTGAATTCTGAGCGGCAAAGGTCAGCAAAGCCTTCTGAAAAGCAGGTGATCAGTAACTTCCAATACAGTTACATGCTCCAGAATTTTTCTGTCCATCTCAAAGAGGCTTTTCGAAATACAGTATTTGCAAACAGTACTTGAAAAAATGAAAAACTGGAAACATCCCAAATGTTCGCCAATAAAGGACCTAAACAAATTGCAGGCTCTCCATACAGTGGAACACAAAGCAGATGTCTGAAAAGAGGAGAACTCTGTGTGCTAATGATATAGAAAAATGCCCGAGACATGTTATTAAATGAATGCAAACCATTATGTATCATATGAGTCCATTTATGCAAGTAACAAGTGTGTGTGTGTGTGTGTGTGTGTGTGTGTGTGTGTGTGTGTGTGTGTACACACACACCTAGAAAAGAATGGTAAAGCTTTATTCAGCCAACTGATAACAATGGTTGTTGTTTCTGGGAGATAGACCAAGGGAACTGACACTTTCTATATTACATTCACCTATTATTCAAATATTTATTGAGCACCTAAATATGGTATGTACTATAGTACTTGGACTTTTTATCACAAGAATCAGCAGAAAATAAACAAGAATTTAGAAGTAAGACAAAAATAAATGCTTAAGTGACTAATTAAAACGTGTTCTCATTTTTATTTTTTAAAAATTTTTTAACATTTTTAAATTTATTTTTGAGAGACAGAGAGAGGCAGAGCGTGAGTGGGACAGGGGCAGAAAGAGAGGGAGACACAGAATCCGAAGCAGGCTCCAGGCTCTGAGCTGTCAGTACAGAGCCCGACATGTGGCTCAAACCCATGAACCATGAGATCATGACCTGAGCCAAAGTTAAACGCTTAACCGACTGAGCCACCCAGGCGACCCTGTTCTCATTTATGAAATAAAATGTCACCCAGAGAATATAAAAGGATGTGTGATCCAATCAACCCAGGCTAGAAAGGGACCAGTGCAGAAAGTTGGGATCTGTAAGTGGTTCTTTGTCCCTCTTCCTGAGCTGGGAGCCTTAGCCACACTCATGGTGAACTGCACTAGCCCTACAGTCGGCCCCATGGGAACAGGACTCTCTATCTCCCTGGCACAATATCACTGCTCCCTAGAGGCTCTTTGGGACATTTGGCCGGGACCAGGAGAGCGACCTAGCTGGCCTAAACCCAGTTAGGAATTCTCTGCTACAATGAAGTAGGAATATTATCTGGCACTTGGAAGCCAGCCCTGGCAGCCTGCATAAGGCCCCAAGCACCTTTGCAATCTTGACTAACAGAACTTCTCTGGTGGTGGGGTTCCAAACTCCTAACAGGCATGGGCTAGGGATCCCCCTGTCTTCAGCAGCATGAAATGACTACAGGCCTGGGAGCGAGTCAGCGAGCTCTGGGCTCTGCTGCTGACACTATGGGACTGTGGTAAAGGCCCTCAACCACTCTGAACCTCCACAGCCAAGATAACGATGCTCGCTGGAGAATTCATCGGAATGAGCCACATGAAGTAGTCAGCGAGGTGCCTGGTGCAGGTAGGTGCCCGACTAATCCCTATCTGGTGTTCAGAGAGGGGTCCTAAGACCTGTTCTAGCAGGGCAGATCGCTTGCCCACCCTCCTTCAAAACCAGCCACAGCTGGTTCCCTTTGTGGCCTCAGGCACCAGAGGAGAGGGGAGATCAGGGAGGGTGCGGAGGTGAGTGGAGGAGCTCACAACTTCAAAGGATGATAGTGTTGTGTCAAAACACAACACCAGCAGGTCCCTTACCAGAAAGGCAGAGGGTTCTTTTTTTTTTTTTTTTTTTAACGTTTATTTATTTTCGAGACAGAGAGAGACAAAGCATGAACAGGGGAGGGTCAGAGAGAAGGAGACACATAATCTGAAACAGGCTCCAGGCTCTGAGCTGTCAGCACAGAGCCTGACGCGGGGCTTGAACTCACGGACCGCGAGATCATGACCTGAGCCAAAGTCGGCCGCTTAACCGACTGAGCCACCCAGGCGCCCCAGGCAGAGGGTTCTTAACCAGAACAGCCTTCCAGAGGCACACATGAGGAAGTGGACAGCTTCCTTGAACTCCATAAGGCAATCTCCCTAGAGACCAGCAAGGCTGGTCAGAAAGCCTCCACAATTCTGAGAGGTAGATATTATTATCCCCGTTTTGCAGATAAGGAAACTAGGTTCAATGTAACCTGCCCAAAGTTACCCACTTAGTAGATGAATTCAGCCTCTAAAAACAAAATAACAGATGTCGGCTCCACAGCATTGTCCCAGTGGACAGAGGACCTAATGCCAGTAACAGAAGATTGCAAATTAATGTACAAATACTAAATCCCTATGGGGCGCCTGGGTGGCTCAGTCGGTTGAGCATCCAACTTTGGCTCAGGTCATGATCTCACGGTTCGTGGGTTCGAGCCCCACATCAGGTTCTGTGCTGACAGCTCAGAGCCTGGAGACTGCTTCAGATTCCGTGTCTCCCTCTCTCTCTGCCTCTCCCCCTCTTGTGCTCTGTTTCTCTCTCTCCTCTCTCTCTCTCTAAAAAATAAACATTTTTTAAAAATACTAAACCTCTTCTTTTTTTTACCAAATCAATAGACATTTTTTTTTAATTGATAATCCAGAGTTAGTAAAAGACATCAGGAAGCAGACATTTTCAACCTCTGCCAGTAAGAGTGTAAGCAGAGCCTTTGTATAAAATAACCAGCAATATATGTGACCATTCAAACACCCACACTGACTTGGCAATAGCTGTAACCATTTTCAATGGATGACTCTCCAACTCAGTGGTTCCACGCCCAGCATTTTCACCTGCACAACTAAACCAAGATGTAAGGCTGTTCACAGCAGCATGCTCTGTCATTTTTTAACATGATACAGCTCCACCACGAAGTTGTCATGTGGATGTGGGAAGTTACCCAGAATCCACTCTTAAGTAGAACAATCACTGTTCACGCTGTTATCAGAGTTATGAGTCAGTTTATATTAAAGAGGTACACACACACACACAACTTGTAGAAGGATCCCTAACTGTTAAGAGAGGTGATTTTAGGGAGCAGAGGTTGATAGCCTTCAAGTTTTCACTATATTCCCTCCTGCACTCTAAGCTTTAACCACGAATGTGGTAACTTTAAAAGCACCCATAAAGGGGCACCTGGGTGGCTCAGGTGGTTAAGTGTCCGACTCTTGGTTTTGGCTCAGGTCATGATTTAATGGTTCATGAGTTCGAGCTCCACGTAGGGCTCACACTGACAGTGCAAAGACTGCTTGGGATTGTGTGTCTCTCTCTCACTCTCTCTCAAAATAAATAAATAAATTGTTAAAAAATTAAAAATAAAGAAAGAAAAAATAAAAGCACCCATATGATCACTTCTGTTACAGAGAGGTTGTGGGAGAGGGATGGGCTGAATGGGTAAGGGGCATTAAAGAAGCCACTCCTGAAATCATTGTTGCACTATACGCTAACTTGGATGTAAATTAAAAAATTAAATTAAATTTTTAAAAATTAAAAAAATAAAAGAAGACAAAACAACAAAAAAGTACCCATATGATTTAAGCCAGAAAATCCACTTCTAAGAATTTACCCAAGAAAAATGTGCCATGCTCTCCCCCAATATTTGATGAATAATAAATGTGAGCATAAAGCCAGTGAGGAGGGTGTTCGCCCACGTGGAGGAAGAAGAAAGGAAGAAGCAACCTATGTTTCCATCCACAAAGTACCATTGTGAACAGGAGCCACAGCCTCAGGGCAGATGGTCGGGAATACCCATGGAGACCCACATGTACACACAGTACAAGAAGAGGAAAATCTCAGTCACAAAAAGGTGGTCTGGACACCATTTTGGTTTTTATATCGAGATAGTGAGATTATTAAACTTTTTTCCTTTGTATTTTCTTTCTAGAATAATCATATGTTGCTTTTTAATAAGGAAAAAAACTTTTATAAGTACATGATAAAGCTAGAGCAAAGGCTTGGGTGAGATGCTTGCCTCTGTATACATTGAATGGTTTCCATAATCTCGAGTGATGAAAACACCCAATCACGGGGTGCCATCGGATGTAACTCACTACCGGCACGTCCCACAGCACCCAGGGAAAGAATGGTACCCCAGCTGTGACAATAGGTGGTACCCACACTAGGACGTGGTCATGAAATACAGGCTCCCCATCTCAAGTCCCTATCGTTCTGCCCCCTTGGGCCTACAGGAGGTCAGCAGCCCAGGGGGCTAGCCCCAGGCTGGCAGTGTGGGAGCAGAGCATGGCACCAAATGCACTGTGTCGGGGGTCCAGGCCAGACCTGCTCTGTCATGCTGGGGGACCTTGCAAGGGCCACAGCCCCTCTCTGACACTGTTATCTTTATACATGACCATAACCCCTGCCCTGCCTACCTTACAATAGGACTGACAGAAGGAGCAAATGAGAGGCCTAATGTGTGCCAGGCACTAGTGGAATACATGTGAATGAGCTTATTCCTCATCGATTCCATGCCTGACTCTCACAGAGCCAGGACATAAATCTGGAGATGCCCCCAGGAAGCTGCAGAGGTAGGTTTCCAGCCAACCCCCACTCCTACCACTGCACCCATCCCCCCTCCCTGCGCCACCTCGCAGAGTGCTCAGCCACACACACCTGCTGTCCCCTCCCTGATGCGTCTTCAAGGAAGTCAGAGTCCCAAAGAAAAGCAAACCCTTTGGGCGGCTTCTGGAAGCAACAGTAGCCTTACTGTCCCAGTTATAAGAATCCCTTTGCAAAGAAAGTTTTTACAAAGAGAAAGGCAAAGAGAAAAGGGGGGGGGGCGGGTTAACGACAACAGAAGGGCAGAGCAAACCATTTCAAGTCCTGACATAGGCAAACTGGTTCTTAAAGTCACCTATTTCTGAACAGGAACGCAAAGCTCTGTCCCGTCATGCCACACAGCTGGGGCTCAGTGCACTGCCAACTAACTTACATAAGCTCATGAAAACCCCATTCTTTTGAGTTCCCTGTTTGTGCAAATAGTGTCAGGGGCGCATCCGAGCACCGTGGCCATCCATCATCGCCTGTGCATTTCCCAGGCTGGCGCTGACTCACCTGGGCCCGAACCCATGCTGTGTACACACCACAGGAGCGGTGCCTGCTACAGGCCGCGTCTGTCACCACAGGGCCTTCCGGCCTGTGGCCACCTCTTTGGCATAGATCAGGCCCACAATAGCCATACTAATGATGATGAACCCCCGAGCATTCAGAGGGAGAGGAAAGGGGCCTCAGGAACTGAGACGATACGTGACGTGTTTATTTTGATCCATCAGCCCAACCAAAGCTTGGGGGTTCGGAAACCACTGCTCTGCCAGCACATCTGCCCTAGAAAGAAGACAGTCAAGGGGCTTGAGATACCCTGGCAGGAAGCACCAGCGCCAGCAAAACCTCAAAGGGGACCTTAACTCTGGTCCCAGGGCACAAGGGACAGTGGGGCCCTAATAACCCAGGATCAGCAGCCAGCAACTAGCTACCAGCTGCCCTCCAAGCCAGTTACTTAACCCACACACAGGAAATCTTTTCTAGAAGTCCACTTAAAAAAGAAAATACACACATACCCATTTGGAGCCTCAGAGCACAAGACCCAGGGGACAAGAGGGATCTGGCTGCATGCACCCATCATAGCCTGGATTCAGGAGAATGAATCAGGATCAAGGCAATGCTTTGATTTTCCACAGCAACAAACACCAGGCAAGGCCCACTTCTGTCAATGAAAAATGAGGTACATTTACTTAGTTACATATTTGACATGAGCTCAGATGAGCAAACGGTATAATACATCCCACTATGATACTTAGAAACTTTATGCCTTAAATTCTCTGTGTATTGATCTTTGCTATTTATGTACATAAATAAAGACAGACACATTTAGGCATGTAGCTAATGTACAAAATCTGCCTAATGTCAACGCTACCCAAACAGGCTGGAAAGTGTTAACAAAAACCTGTAACGTGGTTCTCGCTCAATCAACACCCTTAAAAATCAACACTTGTTGCTTCTGTGTGTTCCTGAGCAGCGAAACTGGGTAGGTCTCCTTTGGAGCACAGATCGATTGGTCTTTTCTCTGTCCCCAAAAAAGAAGTATTTTCCAGGAGACCTGGTGGGCCCTAACCACAAATGTGTATCTATGACATACGTCTCATTCTGCCAGGGAACACAAGCAAGCCCAGCTATTTTGGAGATTCGATCTTAGCTATTAAGCATCTATACGATCTATATACTGTTCCAGAGCCTAGAAAAGCAGCAATGAACAAAGCAGACAGAACAGGCATATCCTTAACCTCATGGAGCTCACATTTTAGTACCCTTACCCTTTTGCTTTTGCTTGATTTGCTTCCTAATCAAGGTGACAAAATCCTTTTAACTTCACACTTCTGTCAAGAGTTTTATTTTTCTCGGGGTGCCTCAGTGACTCAGTCAGTTGAGCATCTGACTCTTGATTTTGGCCCAGGTCATAATCCCAGGGTCATGGGATCAAACCCCACATGAGGCTCTGTGCTAAGCATAGAGCCTGCTTGAGAGTCTCTCTCTCCATCCCTCTGCCCCTCTCCCCACTCGTGCTCTCTCTTAACAACAACAACAACAACAAGTCTGATTCTTCTCAAATGTTTAAATCTTGGCTCCCATCAATGTATCTGTTAAAAGGTCCACATGATCCTGAAGTCAGTTCTAGGCTGAGGAAAGAGACCCGTGAATTACAACATGGGGTCCTATCTTCTGTTTCTGAGTTCCCCAGACAGGTCAGATGTCAGCCTATGTTCAACATTTCTGAACGCGTTGCCATCCAGCTGTGGGAAAACTTTGAGCATCAGACCACCTACCAAGAATCCAGAGAGGTCTCAAAACATCTAGCAAGTCCTGAGACGCTTCGGTGATGCCCTCAAGAAAGCAGTACCCAAGAGCTAAAACCGTCTCTTGGAAAAATACATCACTGGATAAGGATAGGTCATATCCAGTCACATTGGATAAGGATCTAATTGTGAGTTCCAGAGTATGTTCCAAAAGGCGAGTCAAGAAAGAAGTGCCATGTTGTCCCAGGCATGTATCCCTGGCAGGAGATCTGGTCTGACAGATCCCATCAGAGGCTCCAAATTGGGGCAGCTCTAGACACCCAAGGACAAAATAAGGGACAGGGGCAGTCTTCACACCTGCCTCTCTCGTGGGGTACAGGAGGACTGTCTTTCAGCCTGGACCTCTCACCTGCCTCACTTCTGAGGGAACATCTCTGCTCATCGGCAAAAGCGTCAGGTCCATCCATCCCTGGGCAAATCTCCAGACAGAGATGGAGCTTTTCCAAGTTTTATTCATTCTCCAACTCAGCTCCCAAGAATCTAGGGACAGGAGGGCTACTCAGCAGAGTTTTCTCAGAACTGAGATAATTTATCTTCTAACCAGAAAATACATCTCAGCCAGTTACCACCTCGTTCACTTCTCCAGAGTGATTATAATTACAGTATTTGTTCCATAATTACTGCCTACTTGCACATACAAAATCCCTGAATCTTAAAATAAATTATAGCTCCCTTTTTTTATTTAACAGCCATTGTGCTACTAGTTTACAAAGAGGACTAGATACCTCTAATTACTGTTGTATAACAAGCCTAAGGTGAGCAAAGCTTGAGTTTTTCACGGCTGACGTGACTTACTAGTACAAAAGAGAATTATCAAAAATAATTTTACTGAACAGCCTAATTGTGGATTTCTCAATTTAGTCTCAAGGGCCAGCAATAACAGCCTTTGATCTACCCTTTTTCTGGCTTGCTGCTGACCTCAACACAAATGATGAAGAAACCCAAGCTAGCCATGGTCAGTGTCCCCCCACAGGGCGTTGGGTATAATAATCTGGCGACACTAATTTCTCAATGCCTATTTAAAGAGGGCTCTGGACTTCTCTGGAGAAAAGGGGGCATGACATAGAAGCCTACTCTGTGTCTAGGGGCTATCAAGAAACATCTCATGAGCTGGGCCTTGGACCTTGGCGCTCAGGCAAGCAGAACAGATTTGCAGCAGAGGCCAGGGCGGCAGGACTCGGACAGGCAGGAAGGCGGCTGGCAACAGGTTCAAACCTCATCTTCGACGTGCCTTTTGCCTCTGAGTGGGGCCAGAAGCTGACACAGCTGTCAAAGCCCAAATGAGAATATCTGTACTGACTCCGTGCTGCTATGCAGGGAGGAGGGACTGACAGAGTCACTCCCATCCCGGGAGATGTTTGAGCCAGGTGTGCCCAACAAAAGGCAACGCCACCGCCACTACCCGCAGCGCCCGTTGTTTGCTCACCACCGGCAGGAGGGGCCTCCAGGCCCAGGAGAAGCTCACGAGAACCAAAACCTTACCTTCTGAGGCAGGCACCTCCTTTCCCATGGGGGGACTCTGTGGGAGTCTACATCCCAGATCCCAGACGGCGCTGCTCCCCAGACAAAAGTGAACTCGGCCGTGCAGAAGGAAAGCACCCCACAAGGCCGGAAGAAGGAGCTGTGCTCCTCCCTTGACCTCCCCTGACCCCCACACCACTGCCCCTGCCTGTCTGCCATCTGACAGCCATCAACTCACATACCGATTTACAGGGGCTCCCGTTTGGGAGGCCCACATCCCAGTACTGAGATTGGGGGTGTAACTGACAAGCAATCATAGAAGTCTCACAGGATGTCATTTATAGAGATGAGCACCTTCCATGTCCCAGGCTCCAAGCCAGAAGGTGGTGACACGTGAAAGGACAAAGTGGTCCAAGTCCCTGTCCTCAAGGAACTTGTGGTGTAGTGTGGGCAGGAGTCACCCCGCGGCTCACTGCCAGCACATAACCTTGGCCATGCCTCTTCCCCTTGTAGTCCCAGCCTTTATCTGGATAGCCACTCACTATCGTTGAGTGACTAGATACTGATCGAACACCTCCAGATGCTACCCACGGGAGGCCGCCCGGCATGGTGGTTAAGGTTATCCCAACTGCCTGGGTTGGGATCCCAGCTCCTGTCCTTACTAGTTATGTAACTGTGGACCAGTTAGACACCAAATGGAGAGAAGAGGAACACCTGCCTCCCAGGGCTGATGTGAGAAGTAAATCAGCAAACACCTGTCAAATGCTAAGAACAGTGCCTGGCACAGAACTGACATTTACTAAGTGCCTATTATCATTAATTATTGTTATAGCCACTCATTACTATGATCCTATGACATGCTGGAGATCCAACAGTGAAGAAAAGACAGTCCTTGTCACCAAGGGGGAAAGAACTGCCCAGGTGCTTGCTTTGCACAGTGGTCACTGATTGCTGGAAAGCCCAGGGGAGGGCCCCTGCCCAACAAAATGGGGATCAGAGAATGCCCCTGGAAGAAGAGACATCCCAGGTGAGCCCCGAAGGCCAAGCAGGTGCTATCCAGGCCAGGCCAAAGGAGGAGGGGGAACGGAGGACAGTCCAGGCAGGTGGAACAACATGTTCACAGATAGAGGCCAGAAGGGCAGCATGGACTGGTGAGGGACGTGTGGTCTGGGACACTCTCAATGGACCACTGTGAGGATGAAGGGGACAGCCTGCCAAAGGGCACTGAGAACTTTACCCCTGTACAGGTGCAGGAATTATCCAGTTTGTTTTTCATTAAACTCCAAAATAAACATCTAGAAAGAAGTGTTTACTGAGGCTCAAGGCAGCTCTGGGCTGGGTCCAGTGGAACAAATGGGCAGAGTAAGACCCTCCACTTGGCTCCAGGATCCCAGGGTCCTGACTCAGACCACAGAATTCAGGCAGAACCTACCTGCCTCAGCTGAGATGTTTACGGACGTGGGCCCAGAGCCCCCCGGGACCCCCAGTGGGGCCTGCCCTGTGCCTCTGATGGCCTCTCTCTGACACACACACACAGCAGCCTGCTGCCAACGTGTCACCTGGCATGGAGGTAGGGTTCCTGCTACCTCATAGACAGAAATACCTGCTGCACAGTGTAGGGGCCAACTGCCCTTTGTTGGATTGAGGTTTGGGGTTCATATTTTTTTTTAGTGTTTATTTATTTTTGAGAGAAAGACAGGCAGACAGAGTGTGAGCAGAGAAGGGGCAGAGAGAGAGAGACACAATCCAAAACAGGCTCCAGGCTCTGAGCTGTCAGGATAGAGGCCAACGCGGGGCTCGAACCCGTGAACCGCGAGATCGTGACCTGAGCCAAAGTAGGACACTCACTGACAGCCACCCAGGCGCCCCGGGGGTTCATATTTTTAAAAAAGAGTTCGTTTCTGTAGTTTCTGCTCTAAAGCCTGTCTCAGAATAGGTAAACTGCCCTACTGCACCTGATTTTGCAAGAGGCAGGCAGCTAGGGTTTGGAGCAGGAGAGCTGGGCCTGGCCATCAAGGGGACCACGGGGTAGGTTGTGAATACCAGCAAGGGTCCACTTGGACCTTTGACAGTGGGGTCACCAACATCCATCCTAGCTGACATGGTCAGAGTCTAGCCCTAAGCCACTCATTGCATGGCTCAGACAACCAGGATAAGACAGGTGAGAAGGCCAGTCAACCCTTCCCTGTGGGGAATGTCTGCCAGCTGACAGCCCACCGTCCAATCCTGGACCATGACCTCCTCACCGTGTGATCTGAGGATGTCATTCACCCTCTCTGCGCCTCAGCCTCCTCACCCATAAATAGGTTTCCTAATCGCCTGTAGCCCAAGAAGTTGTTTGAAGCTTTAAACTAATGACTATCAAGGGTCCGGGAGATCCTGGCATAGTCCAGCTCTCAGTAATGTTAGGCGTTATTAGTCCAGTACTTTTCCAGAGGGGCAATGCCAGTGGGGAAGCTGTCACTGGCCTCCCCAAGTAGCACTTCCTGTCCTCCACTACTTGGACACATGGGGGCTAATAGAAACAACCCTGGAAATCTCCTATTTGCCAGGGAGAAGAGGAAGTTCGGGGAGAAAAAACTTCATTCATAATTTTTATGGGCACTTTTTTTCAACAGACTTGAGCACCAAGCACACCATCCCTCAAATCTGTTTTAAAATCTAAGGCAAGTCAAACAGTAAAGGCTGTAGAGCACAGTATGAATCACAATGAACATATTCATCCAAAACCAAATCTGGGAGGGAGGGGAGCTGTTCTTGGTGCACCGTGCACACTCGTGGTTCCTGGGCTCACCATGGATAGCGAGTGTGGACAGTTCATCGATCCCTGTCTGTACAGCTGGAATCCACACAGGACTCCTGTAACTCACCATGATGACGACCGGGTGGGCTCTTCCTCTGTGATAGGCCGTCGAGTCTCATGTACAACTCCCTCGGCACTTGCCTCTTTGTATGAATGGAGTCCCTTCCTCCACAACCAAGAACCAGGACACGAAGCCTCAAACAGAGAAGCTCAGCCAGATGTGTTAGACACCAAGAGCTTCACAGACACTTCTGGAAGCCACATCGTGGTCACCAGAGAGCCCACATCTCCAGAATGCACTTTCTTGTGTCCCCCAGAGAGCCCCAGCAGGAGCTCTGCTCCCCCGCTCTTTCCCACTCCTCCATGGGAAGCAACAGCCCACCCCAAAGGCCAGGTCAACCAGTAGTGCATGGGAGAGTTCAGACACCTCCCCCAGCGAAGGGCCCCTTGTGCTGGGCTCCCATGCCCGTCCCAAGGGCAGCCCCCAGGCCTCTGGCCTGCCAAGTCACAGCATAGCCATCACAGAGGCCAGGGACAGCACTCAGCACAGCCAGCCAGGCCGCTGAACCGCCCCAGGGCCCACACCTTGTAATTAGTCCACGGGCCCGAGCCGGGGACAATGGCCTGGAAAAGCCAGCAAATAGGATACATGCATTAAAGCCAGGTTTCTGTGCCAAGTATGTGACTTAATTACACAGCCCAGGTACTCTCCTCTCCCGTGAACTCTCACCCCAGCCTGTGACGACACAAAGGAGAGATTAAGCACGGCCTGCCGCAGGCCAAGGAGGCCAAGACTGTATCCCAAAAGCAGAGAAGACCAGAGCCGAATGTGGCTCCAAGAGGAAGGAGGTGGACAGGTTTTCAGCAGCCATGATCTGTGTGAAATTCTGCATCTACTTCCACAATATTTTGTGACTATGATGGCCTTCTACTACAGAAGGCTCCAGGTTTCTCAATGGCCCCAGTGCCCATAGACTTCTTGCCCAGTTCAGGCCTTCTTGTTTGGTGGCCGTAACCCCAAAAGATGGCCACAAACCTCACATTGCCGTCTTCTCTGCAGCTAAGGCCAAGTCATGTGGACAGAATAAGCTACCAGCTGTGACGGGGGAGGCAGGGCCGAAGTGGACTCACTGTGCCTCTGTGGGGCCACAACCTGATGGCCACGGCTCTTGTCATAAACTGATCACCCACGCCTGCCAACCCTCTGCCTTGGGTGGGTCTGGCCCTCCCAAACCACATCTGGAAAGCGCTATGGTCAGTTCCTAAAGATAGTGGACAGCAGGGGTGCCTGGGTGGCTCAGTTGGTTGGGCGTCCGACTTCGGCTCAGGTCATGATCTCACAGTCCGTGAGTTCGAGCCCCGCATCGGGCTCTGTGCTGACAGCCCAGAGCCTGGACCCTGGAGCCTGCCTCGGATTCTGTGTCTCCCTCTCTCTCTGCTCCTCCCCTGCTCATGCTTGTCTGTCTCTGTCTCAAAAATAAATAAAAAAAAATTTAAAAAAAAAAAAAAAGATAGGGACAGCAAGTGTCAGGGAAACCCAGAGCAGCCCAAATGCTCTCTCTTATGAGGCCTCTCTGTTGATGTGTATGCCCCAGGGCAGAGGGGATGACAAAGGCTTTTGATACTGTGGACCGGGTATTCTGTTTGAGTCATTTCACCCCAGTGCTGTAGACTGGCCCCCAATCCCGGCCCTCATGCCTAGAGAGAAGGACAGGGTTGCCACCCGCCCAGGATCGGCCCCGGTGCGGAGTCACGACTCATGGCTGAGTCTTAGCAGCAGCAAAGCTCAATCCCTCGAACAGAGATGGGTGGTTCCAACGTGTGTCAGTAGAGGGGAGGGAGCAAAGCAGGGCAGCCCAGTCAAGGAATGGTCTGGCAGAGGGAAAGGTCTCCCCAAGCCTTGCTCCTGCCCTGCCCTGCCCTGAAGAAGCAGGGGCCAGGAGGACGTGAAGATGCAGGGTCAGACAGACACATGTCCCGTCGGGTCCCGCCCGGCCCACAAATGTGGTAGGCCCCCCACCCACCAGTCTACAGGACAGACGGCAACAAAGCCTGGACCACAGATTTGAGCACAGGGCCTCTGGAACAGCAGCAGGGGCCCTGGAGTAGGGCGAACCCCCACGTTGAGGGGGCTAGACCCCTCGGCCCCTAAGCCCTACTTGAGGCCCTGGTCCGTGCCGCCTTTGATGTACGTGCCAGCTCAGCTGCCTTGAGATGCTCTCCACATTCCTAGCCCTGCTGAGGTCCCAGGGCTACATCTGTGCTGTCTGTCACTGTGCTCGGGGCCTGGTGGCGCCCCAGCCAGACCCCCTGAGGCTGTAATTGGCACACACCAGGCGCAGAGACTTGCCCAGGCCAGAAAACCAGCACTTCTCACTGCCCCAGAAACGAGTGTCCCCAGAGCTCTCCCTTCTGGTGGACAACACAGCAGGGAGCGGACCTCTGGGCTGGTCACCTCTTGCCTGTGGTCTAGGCCACTCTGGGAGCTAAGAGAGCACCCGAAGCACCACATTAGCTCTACCCACTGGGAAGTGTGGCAAAGCATCATCCCATCCACTGTAACAAGAGTGATAAAATAACCTCAAGGGGCCTCAGTGTCCCCATCTGTGAAATGGTCACCATTGTAACCCTGCTTCAAAGAGAAAGGAGGAAGCATTACAGTGGAGTGTGTAGCACACTGCTCAAAATACACATGTGGCTTTCACCCTGGGGCTCCTTTTCATTAGTAGCCTCTAATCCCCGTATATGTGTCTCCAATCTGTGGCTAAGATTAAGTACCAAAATTTGGTAACAATTTACCATTTCTGTAGATTTGGAGCAGATTCAAGGAAGTTCCTGTAGCAACATCCCTTTCATCACTGGCCTTCCAATTTGCTTTCCTGCGCAGCAAGGAAAAGGCAGAGCTTCAAGGAAGTAGAGACGGTGGGTGGCCTGGCCACGGCCGGGGAGAGCAGAGTGCTGGGGAAAACAGCCCTGAAGTTGCACTGCTAGGCACAAGGCAGTCCCCACCACTCCAGGAGCAGGCAGAGCGGCCCAGGGTGGAGCAGCCTGCTCTGGGCTCAGACTCCTCGGGCTTCAGACTGTGCTTCCACTACTTCCTGGCTAAACTCCCCTGCCTCAGTGTTCTCATCTCTAAAATGGGAGTCACAATAGCACCTCCCGCTGGGGGTTGAATATGTATAAAGAGAAATAGTGTGTAAAGCCAGCGGCAGAGAGCCTGGCTCGTGTCCAGCCCAGGGATCACTGGCTGTCACACCAGCCTCCCCAACACCGTCATCCCTGCCGCACATACCAAAGGGCCTATGCTGGGCAGCTGGTCTCTAGGCAGTGGCTATAGGAAGGCTGGCATCCTGTCATCCTCTCTCTTCCCCACTCCTGGGCTTAGGGGTTTGGCCCCACTGTCGGTCAGGGATGAAGATGCTGCCTCCACTCTTTGCCCCCTGCTCCTGGTCCCCACTAACCAGGAGGAGCCCCCACGCAGGACTCCTTGAGAGTTAGGATGGGCAGAGGCAGGGAAGTCAGAGACAGCAGGGAGGAAACCCAATTACCTGTGAGCATCCTAAAATTGTCCCTTTCCAAAGAGGAGCAGGTCCAGGGGTCTGGAGGACTCCAACAGAATGAGCCAAGATCTGTAAGACAGGGGTCCAGGGTCCTATGGTGGGGTCATCCCAAGTGAGGGAAGAATCCAAGCAGGTCCCTGAGTCTCTGCACAGTTAGGAAGCAACTGTCCTAAAAAGAAGGGTCCTGAGTGTCCCAAATAAATACTCCTCCCTGAATATATCCCAGAAACAGTCATACCCCAGGCCTCAGTTTCCTCATCTACAAGATGGGACAACAGTCACCATTTATCCTAACCCCCAGAATAGTACCTCATACCAAAGGAGGCAACAAGTGGCAAATGCCTTGAGACCTATCTGGCCAGCTCCCCGACTGCAGGGCCATTTCTCTACAGCCATTGTTGGCCTGGGCACCAACTGAGGCCAGGTCCCCTAAGCAGTGCCATGGGGGTGAGGGCTGTCCAGTCCTGCCCTGCAGGCAGAGTCAAAGCCGGCCTCACTCTTCTGTGCCCTTCAAGAATGGGCTTCTGTGCCCATCAGAGAAAACAGGGAGGGGAGGAGAGTGACCACCACCCAGGGCATACAGAACCAAGGCTCAGTGGGCACCAGGAGGCATAGCGATGCCACAGCCATACTCAGAAGCAACCCTCAAGCCCACTGGCCAGCTACCTGAGCATGACTCCGGACCACGTGGGCCCTCCACCAGTGGGAGAGGAGCAAACATGAGACACACTTCCCACATGAGTTCAAGGAAAATTCTAATCTGCCTCCATTCTGAAGACTACTTTTGAAAAGTAGAGTACTTCCATGCTTGGCGGTCCTCACCAAATTGCTGACCTCATCAGCATGAGCACTGTGCCATGATTTTTTTTTTTTTTTTGAGTGCCCACTCTAGGCCAGAAGCACAGTATTTCATTTAACCAGCACTTGAAGGTAGGTATTATTGTTTCCCTCACTTTACCGAGAAGGAAGACAAGGCTCAGAGAGGTGAAGTGACGTACCGCAAGCCACACAGCAAGAAGTGGTAAAGCCACTGACTCTAGAGTCTACACCAAAACACCTGGACACCAGGACACGTCTGTGGCCACGAGGACCAGAGAGGACAAGGGGCCCTCAGAAGGTGAGCAGGTGTAGCATGAGCTGAACTCCAATCACAGGCTTTAAAACTAAGCAGACCAGGGGCGCCTGGGTGGCGCAGTCGGTTAAGCGTCCGACTTCAGCCAGGTCACGATCTCGCGGTCCGTGGGTTCGAGCCCCGCGTCAGGCTCTGGGCTGATCGCTCAGAGCCTGGAGCCTGTTTCCGATTCTGTGTCTCTCTCTCTCTCTCGGCCCCTCCCCCGTTCATGCTCTGTCTCTCTCTGTCCCAAAAATAAAAAAAAATAAAAAAATTAAAAAAAACGTTGAAAAACTAAGCAGACCAGGATTCAAGTCTCAGGTCTGCCACCTCTTAACCACCCTAAGTCTCAGTTTTCTCACCTCTGAAGTAGACATGCTCTAATCCCAAGCCCCAGTGGGGCTGCCACGAGGCTCAGAGCACTCAGCAGGCCTGGCACTTGTCGGGACATAGTAATTGCAAAGTTTTACCAGCCTTCTTGAAACTTCTGTCTGCCCATCCCACGTCATGGCCCAAACTGCAGGGCTCTCGGGGAGGCATAGGTGGCTTCTCGCTGCGCCTCCGAGGGGCAGTACCAGAGTGCACTCCATCAGGCCAGATGAGGCCCCTGCATCTCTCTTTCAGCCCCCACCCTGAAGCGACATGGCCCTGACATGTCATGAAGTTCACCAAATGCCACAGACCTCATTAAACAAACCTCCAAACGCACGTTCCAGTCGTAACTCCCTGGAACCGATCTTTCCCTACAACCTAAACGGGTCAGAAGGAACGCCAACCGCCACCACATCTCTGAGATCCACAGAGACAAGTGTCTGCAGTTGTGGGTCAGCTTTGCCACCAACAACTGGGAGATGTCAGGGAGGCCACTGCCCTCTCCTGCTTGGGTCCCCCTTTCCATAAAATGGGTGGCTGGACCAGGCCAGGACACGAGAGTCCATGGGCTTCTGGCCTGACCTTCCCAGAGGAAGGTGGAGCTGTTCAGCTGAAATATAACATGTGTCATCAATGCAAGCCACATACATAACTTTAAGTTTCCTAATAGCCCATTAAAAAAAAAATAAGTGGGTGGGAATGCAAGCTGGTGCAGCCTCTCTGGAAAACAGTATGGAGGTTCCTCAAAAAACTAAAAATGGAACTACCCTATGACCCAGCAATCGCACTACTAGGCATTTATCCACAGAATACAGGCGTGATGTTTCAAAGGGACACATGCACCCCCATGTTTATAGCAGCACTATCAGCAATAGCCAAAGTATGGAAAGAGCCCAAATGTCCATCGATGGATGAATGGATAAAGAAGATGTGATATATCTATACAATGGAGTATTACTCGGCAATCAAAAAGAATGACATCTTGCCATCTGCAACTATGTGCATAGAACTAGAGGGTATTATGCTAAGTGAAATTAGTCAGAGAAAGACAAACATCATATGACTTCACTCATATGAGGACTTTTAAGAGACAAAACAGATGAACATAAGGGAAGGGAAACAAAAATAATATAAAAACAGGGAGGGGAACAAAACGGAAGAGACTCATAAATATGGAGAACAAACTGAGGTTACTGGAGGGGTTGTGGGAAGGGGGATGGGCTAAATGGGTAAGGGGCACTAAGGAATCTACTCCTGAAATCATTGTTGCACTATACGGTAACTAATTTGTATGTAAATTTTAAAAAATAAAACAAGTTAAAAAAAATAAGTGGGGCGCCTGGGGGGTTCAGTCAGTTGGGCATTCAACTCTTGGTTTCAACTCAGGTCATGATCTCACGGTTTGTGGTTTCAAACCCTGCGTCAGGCTCTGTGCTGATAATGAAGAGCCTGCATGGGATTCTCTCTCTCTCTCTCTCTCTCTCAAAATAAATAAACTTTGGGGCGCCTGGGTGGCGCAGTCGGTTAAGTGTCCGACTTCAGCCAGGTCACGATCTCGCGGTCCGTGAGTTCGAGCCCCGCATCAGGCTCTGGGCTGATGGCTCAGAGCCTGGAGCCTGTTTCCGATTCTGTGTGTCTCCCTCTCTCTCTGCTCCTCCCCCGTTCATGCTCTGTCTCTCTCTGTCCCAAAAATAAATAAACGTTGAAAAAATTAAAAAAAAAAAATAAATAAACTTTAAAAAATTTTTAAGTAAAAAGAAACATAAGATGTAATATTTTGTTTAACTCAAAAGAATAGAGAATATCGTCGCACCATGTAATCAATATCAAAAAGCTATCAGATATTTTACAGCCTTTTTTTTTTCATAGTAAGATTTTAAAACCCTGGGCATGCCTCACTGCACCTCTCACTTTGGATTAGCTCTATTTCCAGGGTTCCACAGCCATCATGTGGCTAGTGGCTCCTAAGTTAGATAGTCCAGATCTCACAGAGGCGGCAGAAGTCCTTCTCCCTATACTTAGTTTGACAAGCTTGGAACCATGAATGCCTTGCTTTTGATTAAAAGTCATTTTAATTATAGAGTATAAGATAATAATCATGAGTCATTCCTATGTGTCAGGCACATGCTTCACAGCGATCATGTGAGATAGGATTTTACATAGGAGGAAACCGAGGCACAGAGAGGGCAAGTCATCTGCCCAAGGTCACACAGCTACTATGTGGCAGAGGTGGGACTGGAACCCAGGCAGGCTGGACGCACAGCCCAGGCTCCAAATCCCTGCTCTACCCTGTCTCCTCAGCCTTACCCTTTCCACCCACCCCCTGGGCCAAACCTCCAGCGGTCCAGGAGGTCAGGGCAGTGCCAGGAGGCAGCTTGAAGCTGCTCTCTTCCTCCCCTCACCATCACCCCCTGCCGTTGCTCCCCAGCTTCCACAGCCCAGCCCTCCACCGGCTGCACTTGGGCGGCTCTCACCCACCACCACCTGCGAGAGCTGGCAGGCCTGGCCTGGGAGGAGCAACTTCATTCACAGGCTGGTAAAGGGGCTAATTAAACACCCAGCCCACGCCCCCCATGACCCGGGAACCCAGCCACCTCGTTGCCCTGCTGCCAGCCCACAGGCTCAGAGCAATGCCACACAGAACTCGGCAGCGGGCAGAGCAAGGCGAAATCCCTCTTTATAGAGTTATTTTTGCTGTGGAATTTTCACTGGCCTGTAAAATATTTTTATATTTATTACACGTTTAACGGGAGCTCCTAGAATCAACAGGGTGTAAATAATGAAAACTAGGGCAGTAAAGGCCCCAATAAACCTCGCACCAGCCCTTTGATGCTCCCGTGAGCTCCAGTTTCTCCTTCCCCCCTAGACCCTGTCCCTTTGCCCCAGAGCAAGCCCAGAAGGCCAGGGGACCCTCAACAAGTCCTTCTTTGGCTCCCACAAATTAGGCTCACCTGTTGGCAGCCAGAATTGTGCCCTTAGCCAAGCCCACTGGATATGTTGACCGAGAAAGAGCCTACTGTGCACTTGGCCCAGGCAAGTGCTCATTGGAGCGAGGCCAGGAGGAGACCTGATGAGGGCTTGCTCCTCCCCCAGCCCTCCAGCCTCAGATGGCGCTCACAGTCCTAGATCCCAAAATCAGCCGCAGGGGTACAGACTCTCACTGGAACGTCACGTTCCCGAGGCCACAGCGTCCCAAAGTCTCGTTGGGAGCCCGAAGTCCTAGAAAAAAGTGACTGACCTCCGTGGGCTCCACAGCACCCATGCCCATGCCCTGTGCCCACAGATAGTTTCCAGAGCCCCCATCTACACCCCACTCCCCACCCACAGGACAAAATCGGAAGGAAGCAGGACCTCACCCTGTCCCAGACAGTAAGACCAGAAGCACAGAGAAGGGAAGGGACCAACCCAGAGGGTGGGTGTCCATTAGTGGCAGAGCCAAGACTAGCCTCGGGGCTAGGGCCCGCAGGCCCAGGCACAGAGACCTGGCCTGAGCCCCTCCCCAGGTAGAATGTTGACATTCTCTCCAAATGTCAACAGCAACTACCTTAGGTCTGCCTCCTGGGGACCCTGATGGCTGGGACCTCGGTCCCTGGCAACCCAATCGTCTCCATTCTGGGTCATCGGGCTATCAGCAGTCGTGACAATCCATACAAATCCATACAAAACCAGCCATCTGCCGCCATCCCCTCACACATGCCCTTCACATACCTGGACAAAGGTAAGTGTCACTTCCCAGGCCATTCCCAGATCCCAAAGCACCCTCATAATTCCAGGCTACCCGTGCCTCTTACGGTGAGAACCATCCCCAAGAGGATATGCTATCCCCTCACCCAACCAACACACTAAACGTCTATTAGTGCATTTGGACGTGGCCTTCATAGACGTCAGTTAAGCAATCATTGCATGTGACAAGTTGACTCCGATTCTGTAGCCAGAATCCCTGCTGTTGAGTCTGGTCTGTCCTTCCACAGACAGCATTCAGGAACTGATTCACGAACACTGCATTTGTGCTGAGAAAAGCCCCCAGTCACTGGCTGTACCCTGCCCCCCCCCTCGCCCCCCGCCGCCTCCTAAGTACCCATGTGCAAACTGCCCCTTCCCAGCTTGGCAGCCTGGACCAGTCAGCAAGACCACACATGGTGCCTGTCCTGTCCACACCTTCACAGTGCCTCCCCGTCACACTCGATCTGAATAACATCCATGTATCTGCCCCACCGAGAGAAGCACATGGGGGCCCCCTGAGGGAGAAGTCCCCATGGGGCTACAGTCAGACAAATGCCAAGGTGAGGGGAGTGGACCCCACAGCTCTTCAGACACGAGTCAGACCGGAGCGGCTCCTCTCTGGGGACAGATCAGGCGGGGCTCATGCCTGCAGCTGCTACACCACCAGGAGATTCTTGTCTCTCAACCCCTGTAATTATAGTCCCTGGTGCTCGGTTAACACCCGTGTCATTGCAGGGTGTTGGAACAAGCAGAGTCTGAGCGAGGAAAATCAAACAACAACATTTGACAAGTGGCCCATCCCCTGTGGCACCACGCTGAGCCAGGCATGGGGACAGCTAACTAGGCCTCAGCAGCCCACCCGGGGAGAGCCCTCACCTCAGGGCAGGAGGCAGGAGGCAGGAGGCTCAGGCTAAGTAGGACAATGGCCTATCTGGGAGAAGTGAGGAGTGGGAGAAAGGGAACCACAAGGGCTTTGGGAAGAAGGAGGCTGGGAGGCCACCTGCAGCCACAGGAGCAGATTCAGGGTCGCGGTAAGGTGCCCTCCCCCAGAGACCAGAGCTGGTAGGGAGACTGGGCCTCGCTAGATAGAAAGCAGCACGCCACAGGGGCGCCTGGGTGGGTCAGTCAGTTAAGCATCCAACTTAGTTCAGGTCATGATCTCACAGTTCATGGGTTCGAGCCCCGTGTCAGGCTCTGTGCTGACAGTGTGGAGCCTGGAGTGCGCTTAGAGTTCTGTGTCTCCCTCTCTCTGCCCCTACCCGACTCAATACGCTGTTCCTCTCTCTCTCAAAAATAAACATTAAAAAAAAATTTGTTTTAAGACAGCAGGCACCACTTCCCCACACTCCTGCAGTGGGTCCCTAGCCCCTCTCCACCTCATGAGCAAGCAGGCCAGGGAGCAATGGGGTCATGGCAGATTGTGGCTTGAGCCCTCCGGAGCCCTGCCGTCTCAGCCCCCATCAGCTCCCCCACATCCCAAGAAGCTACAGCCCAGTGTCGGCACTGAACGCCGTGCGTAGAAGCTGTCGAGGGGACTTCGCCCGTGCCACTGAGGCCCCACTGGGCTTCCACGCCAAGTACACAAGCTCCAACCTTGGCTCCATGAAAGCCCCTGGGGCCCCACAGTCAGTCAACAAACAGTAGCAGGGGCCAGCACACTGGGGCAACTTGCCACACACGGAGGGTCTGCAGAATCCTCCCCCGGACCCAGGGCCAGTGCCAGCCGCCCACCAGCCCTGCCCCTCACGGCCTCCCCACACAGGACCAAACTCGGGCCTCTCACCGAGGACCAGAGAAAGGGCCCACTGAGCTACAACACCAGCAATGCTAGCACCTACCAGTTCCCAGCCCTGTGCTAGCACTTTGCAGCCACTCTCACTGAACCCAGCCTACCAGTTACTGTAACCATCCCATTTTATAAGGGAGAGAAGCGAGAAGGTTCCAAGAGGCTAAGGTGGCTTGTCTGAAGGGGTAGATTCAGGATGTAAGCCCAAGTCTGTTCACCCCCAGATACCAGAGGACATCTGAGGGTAGTGGGAGTCTTTTCTTTTTTTAATTTGTTTAATGTTTATTTATTTTTGGGAGAGAGAGAGAGGGAGAGGGAGAGGGAGAGGGAGAGGGAGTGGGGAGGGGCAGAGAGGGAGACACAGAATCTGAAGCAGGCTCCAGGCTCTGAGCTGTCAGCACAGAGCCTGACGCGGGGCTCGAACTCACAAGCCACGAGCTCATGACCTGAGCCGAAGTCGCACGCTGAACCGGCTGAGGCACCCAGGCGCCCCGTAGCCTTTTTTTTAAGGGAGAGTTCAGGGCAACCCCAGACAACTCTCCCAGAGCCCCCAGTCCCCAGCGCAGGCCCCGGCTGCTTGCTCACAATCTTCCCATGCCAAGCTGTGGGGGAGAGGGAGGCGCCCCTCAGACACCGCCCAGAGAGAGGCGCTGAACACATTTCAGCTTCCCGGCACCCGCCATGAGACAGAACACATGTTTTCTGAGTTCTCTCCCTCCTCGGGCTTCCCCGACATGCTGGAGATATTATTATTATTTATTATTTGCTGAGTGCTGACAGTGTGCTGAGCATCAGGCCTGGGAGCCCAGGCCCTGCCAACACGGCTTGCCGTCAGACAGCCAACACGGCACGGCTCTCCTGCGACGGAGATACACCCACAGCTGCACGGCTGGCTGCTCGGGGCCTCACCTCTGAGAGCCTCCTCTCCTGTCCTCCGGCTCAGCAGCACATGCCCCTGGGCCTCTCACCCACCGCAGGAGGAAGACGTCTTCCAACTGGGCAGCCCGGCAGTTCCAGGGCCTGGGCCTCCAACCCCACAGGAGGAAGGGCAGGATTCGCTCAGTGCTGGGCTGGGGCAGACCCAGGAGCAGCCCCCGCCATTATGCCTGCCGGTGGCCATGTCACCAGCCCCTCCTGTCCTGGGCACCCAGCGAACACTCCCTTTCTCCTTCCTCAGGTGAGAGGACTGGAGGCCAGAGAGAGCTCCTGTGGGTATGGAGAACCCTAGGGCCCTATCCTGGAGGCAGGGCAGAGACCAGGGGGAGGCGAGCGAGGCACAAAATGTAAGGGACACAAATTTAAGGAAGCGCTGAAAAATCCAGTAGTCAAGATTAGAGATATTTCCGTGCAGTATTTTTTAAAATCAAAATTAAGGCAAAAGTCCATGATGAATAAAATGCCAGAATTTTAAGTACAGACAGGACCCGTGTTACTGATTTTTCCAATGCCTCAGGCTCCATTACGGCTCAACACAGCACCGCTAGGAAGGCCACTCTGAGCAGGCATGCTCCCCTAGCCCATCCTCTCCAACCGAGGGGCCTCCACCACCCTGTAGCAATGTCTCCCTATGTGAGGACACAGAGAGGTCATCGCCCACCCCTGAGGGCCTCTCTGGAGAAGGAAGTATGCAGAGCTCAGCAGGAGCCTGTCAGCATCCAGGGGTTGGACAGGGGGAAGACGTACCTTGATGCACCTGTGTCTTTCCCTGATGTCAGAAATGGGTTCACAGCCTAGGAGCTCAGAAGCCACTGTCCCCTGCTGCTCAAGGTCCTGTGTCATTTAGCCTCCCTCTCCCCAGACAGGCTACAGAGAAAGCCTGAAGAAAAACCCACCTGGGGGTAGAACAAGCCAAGGAAGGGCAGTACTCAGAGTCAGGATGCCTGCACCTGACCCTTGATGGTGAGGCCACGCCCACATTGCCCAAAGCCCCTCAGCATCCCTACCATGTGACCGAGGCCACATGGACGCACGGCCCCCACAGACCTCCCAGCCCCATGTCTCCTGCTGCCCCACCACAGCCCCTACCCTAGACAGCTGGGGACACCCACCCACCTTCCCCATCATCATTCCTGATGCCCCTGCCTCAGTCCAGGCCCTCTCCTCCCTCCACTGATTAATTCCTTTATTCATTTATTTCACAAAGCTCATTGGTTACAGGCTCAGGGCAGGGCCCAGACGAGCCTCAGAGATGAAGAGTCCCTCTCCACCTTCAGGAACTCACAGGGGGAGGTGAAGACACGCATGGGCCCTGACGACACGGGCAGGGAGCACGGCAGCTGCCTAACCCAGCCAGAAGCAGAGGCAGGAAGGCAAGGAGGCAGGGCAGCGTTCCGGGGGTGGTTAGCCAGGGGCAAGCAGTTTCCACCAGGTTGGGGTGAGAGGCAAGCGGAAGGAGGAGGGGGTTCCAGGCAGAGCAAACATGTGCAAAGTCCAGAAGCAAGAGAGAGGCTGGTAACTTTGGGGAACTGCAGGTAATGGGGTACGGGCATGGAAGAGGACACAGGTGAGGTGTGGAAAGGGCTGTCTGAGGAGGGGTCTTCCACACCCATTTCTGGTTGGGAGGTTTCCATGGCTGTGGGTCATGTGGGGACCTCCCACCCTGGAAGCCAAAGAGAAGTCACATGCTTCCTTGCTCCTGACTGTGGAGATCCCTGGGCTTCTGCTGTGGGCAGTATGAGCCCCCCATTCCCTCCCAAAATGCCCATGTCCTAATTCCCAGAATTTTCTATTGCGTCGTTTACATAACAAAAGGGGGCTTCTGCAGACCTGATTAAATTTAAGGCTCCAGAAACGGGCCAATTATCCTGGAGTGCCTGGGCGGGCCCAGTCCAATCCTAGGAGTCCTTAAAAACGAGGAACATTTCCCAGCTGTGGTCAGAGAGAAGCAGCAGTGCAAGGAGAGCCAGAGAAATGTGACGTTGCTGGCTTTGAAGATGGAGGAAGGGGCCGTGAGCCAAGAAATGCAGGCAGCCTCTAGAAGCTGGACAAGGCAAGAAAACAGATTGTCCCCTAGAGCCTCCAGATGGAACACAGCCCTGCTGACACCTTCATGTAACCCAGTGAGACCCTTAACTTCTGACTCACAGAATTGTAAGATGATAAACGGGTGTTGTTTTAAGCCCCCAAGTCTGTTGTAATTTGTTACAGCAGCGGTAGAAAACTAATACTGCCCCACAGCTGTCAGCCACCCTGGCCTTCCAACTCCTTAGGCTCTAGACAGAAGAGTCTCCCCTCGGAGGCTGCTGAAGGGCCTCAGCCCTGTGTCTGATGGAGCCTGCTCTCTGAGGAAGGGCCAGAGTCTGTGCTTAGAGAGGTCCAAGCCCACAGGGAGCCAGGGGGCCCCCTGGCAGGCCTGTGTTTCCTGGCAGAACCTTCTGCCATCAGCCAGCTCAGACCCCTCATTCCTGGCACAAGGCCACTCCACCTGCAGGAGTCTGGATGACCCAGCCTGTCATCTCAGCCACAGTCCAGCTCAGACCACCCTGCCATGTGCATCTTCCTGATACAGCAGTTTCAACATCTCACTGCCCTGCTGCAAGACTCTCTCCAGCTCCCCGGTGCCCAGAGCTGTGACATCCAAACTGATCCCCAGAATGCTGAGGCCTCTGGGGGCTGGGGGAGACAGTCTGAAAGGCAAGTAAACAGGGATCCAGAATGCCCCCAGCTGCTCTGCTGTCATATACACAAGAGATCACTTCAGCAAAAGGGCTTTAGATAAATAAGAAGTGTGAATGTTCTGGCATGAAGTGAAAAGTCACAAATCAGTGACAAAACTCAGCAGAGTCCCCCCAACCTCACACTCGGCATTAGTGCATCTGTGTCCCCTGTTGTGACTGCTGGAATCACAACTGTCCCCTATATGCGCTGTGAGTTCCATGTGAGTGGGGACCATGCTGGTTTTGTTCCCACCTTGAAAGCCCAGAATCAAACACGGTGATGGGCACTTGTGAATGAATAATTGTATGAATGAGTGAACAAATTATTGCATACTCCCTACCCACCTACCTACCTACCTACACACACACACACACACACACACAGTAGCCCCAAATCTTCTCCCCAGCCTCTCAGCACACTGTCCATAGCACACACCCAAGAGCTGCACTCTCGGGGGCCCTGCAGCACCCACACCGGAAGTGTTCCAGGGAAGGAGGTAGAGGAGAAGTCACCCATTCCTCTCCACTGCTCAGACCTTGCCCAGCTCAGGACTGGACCTGTCCGAGGTGCTAGCAACACCAACCAGGTGTTGGCCATCAGAAGCCCGGAAAGGGGTATAGGGTTTGGGGGTACCCCCGTCTGTAAGCCTCCCTCAGCTTCCTCTCTGCCCTCTGCTGCCTGCCTGCCTTTGAAGCAACCTCTTGCATGGGTTTGGTCAAGGGTAGGGGATCCAAATGTACTTGCACAAGCAGAGGGCTGAGGGCGTTTACAATAGAAAGGTCAAGTTGCCCTGAGTACCCACACTGACCCAGCACCCTCCTGGGCAGAGGGACCCCCATGGGCTGAGTTGCTTGGGCCCTCTAAGCCACTGTGAGGAGGGATGGGGCTCCTACCACTGGGGCTCCTACCCTGAGTCTTTCACGCTCCCAGTCCACCTACTATATACCAGGCACTCTCCCCAGCCCTTGCAAGGTGCCTGCACACAGTAGGCACTCATCTCTTGCCTGCTGCAGCAGCTGCTCCCCAGAAAACTTCCCTGGGCCAGGAAGCTGCATCTGGGCAGCCTGACAACCAGCTCAGCTCAAGCCTTCACACGCATGTGGCCTTCATGCGCCAGCAAGAGGCTCCACGGGCCCAGGAGATACCATCAGGGAGACACTCCAATCTGTGTAGTGCGCAGTGATTCACAGCCCAAGACATCCCTCCCCGGGCTACAGCTGAATTATCAGCCCCACCATCTTCAATTACGAGGCTTTGTCACTCATCTCCAGCCATCAGAAGGAAATGAGTGAGGAGATTAATGTCTTTTTTAAAACTGCTTTCATCCCTTTCCTCCACAGACGCCATTTGCATTTCTAAGAGGAAAGGCTCCCCAACCTCTCCATCATCTTTGATCATCTTGTCTCTCCCAAGGCCTTCCCTGCAGGAAACCCTTCCAGGTGAGGCCTAGATGGGCTCTGGACCAACACCAAGCAGCCCCCTCAGGCAGCTCACCTCTTCTGGGTGCCCCTGAGGAGTTAGGGGCAACAAGGCTACAAGACCAGCTCCCCAAGCATTTCCCTCAGGGAGTGTGGTATGAATTAAATTGTGTTCCCCAAAAAGATAGCTGAAGCCCTAACCCCCTGGTACCTCAGAATGTGACCTCATATGGAAATAGGGTCATTGCAGATGTAAATAAGATGAGGTCAAACAGGAGTAGGGTAGGCCCTTGATCCCACATGACTGCTGGCCTTAGAAGAAGAAACATATTCAGATACAGACACTCAAGAAGGACGCCATGTGAAGATGGAATCATAGAAAAGCACCATAAGTCTACAAGCCAAGGAATGACAAGGTTGTCACTGGAAGCTAAGAGAATGGCATGGGAAAGGTTCTCCCTCAGAGCCTCTGAAACGAGCCAACTCTGGTGACACCCTGACTTTGGGCTTCTGGCCTCCTGAAGTGTGAGAGAGTATATTTCTGCTGTTTTAAACCACTTTGTCTGAAATACATTTTTAGGACGGCCCCAGGACACTAATTCCAAGTCCATGGCCACCTGCAACTCCTTCATCTAGGCATCTCCACGCTGGCTCAAGCCAGGGGGCAGGTACTGAGAACTGGGCACAGAGAAGCTCACGATTGGTCTCAAGATGAGACAGGTCCCTTCTCTCACCAACGAGCTCCCAACTACTCAGGTTAACTCGTTAGAGGATTGCTGTCACCAGCTGGGCCCTCTGCCACAATATTAAAATATGTTCTCCAGAGATTTAATGTTGAGTATGTCACTCAGCCGAAAGCTCAGCCTCCTCTGTTCAGACAGTAAGCAAATACAGCCCTAAACAGATAGAAGGTGAGGAAGGCATGGGGTCCTCAGACATGTCCAGGCCACCCCAGGGCTCCAGGTAAATGCCAGCAGGAGTGGGCATCACCTGGGATTTGTGCCATGTTGGACTACACATGAAAGCCATGCTAGTTGACTTGACCATGTTCCATCGGGGCAAGGGCTGCTATACCCTCAAGGCCTAGCAAGGGATTGACAGGCATGAGAAGCTTCATAAATGTGTATAAAGGGAATCCATTGCCTGAAGAGGCAAAGCAAAAGGTACTACTGTGCTCTGCATGGCAGGTGGGGGGGGGGGGCGGGGGGAAGAGATGTAAAAACATGTCCAGATATATCACTAAGACATATTCAGGAAAGTTCTCCACCCTCTGAAGGTATCCCCCACAAGCCATGCATCCATGCAAGGTTGCCAACAGACATCAGCACTAGGACCCACCTGGTATGGGGCTGCCCTTCACCTCCCAGGAGTCAAACATCACCTTGATACCTGGTAAGGAAGAAGCAATAGAGTTTGAGCTTAAGAGCCTGTCTGTCTAGGTTCAAATCCCAGCTCATCGGCTTACTGGCTGTGTGATCCTGAACAAGCAACTTACCCCTCCTGCGCCTCTGTTTCTTCAACTGTAAAACAAGAAGCTAACCACATCAATCTCTTGGGTTGTGGTTGGATCCAATGGGCTAACACATGGGAAGCACTCAGTACAGTGCCTGGCACATGGTTCATGCTTGGTAAGTGTAAGCTGACACTATTCGCTATCATTATCCCATGTCCTTACAACTCCAGGGAATAGATCCTCCCACTGGCTTTGCTGGCATTCACTAATGGCTCTTCTCTGTATGACAACACCCAGCAGCTATTTACAGAGAATTATGACTCGTGCCAGGAACACACAGGAAAGTTACCAAGGCCCAGTGGGAAAAGTAGACACAACATTCTGAGAAAATGAGATACAAGGCATCATGAGCAGTGAAGAGTGACGTGGAAGGTCATGTGGGTGAAGGCATATCAGACTAGAAGCCATTTGGGTTCTGAAGGTTGAACAGGAGTTTATCAGCTGAATCTCACCCAGCCTATAGGGGGTGTTCCACAAATAGGTAGTGACTAAATGAGTCAGAGTAGAAGAGGCACATTCCAGCCAAGGGAACTGAGGTTTTCTGGTTGTTCAAGGATAGAGAAGGGATAGACTATGGTTTAGCTAGAACAGGAAGTTTGTGGCCATAAAAGCAGGAAATAGGTTGAGACAAAGACCTTGGGGAAAGGTCTGAATGCCATACTAAGGGTTCTTGGCTTTATTCACAACTCCACAGGGCCAAGTCAGAGGAGGAGTGACAATTAAGAACTGGGTTTAGAAAGATGGCTTGACTTGCAAAGCAGGTGACATAGGACTAAAGACAGCAGACCAGGGAGGAGGCCATGGTGGCCTGTCTTCCCTCACCAACTGAGCTCTGGTCTCCATTTACCCTTGAACTTTCTTCCTGGTAGAGATGTTCTCAAGTTCACACCCCCAGCGACCCCACATTTGCAGCTATTCTAGTTAAGGACACGGTGCCCCCAGCTGTCTGCTATCAGAAGTGGCCAAGACCTTTGGGGAAATGGTCACGTCTCCATGCAAGTCCCCAGCTGACAGATGGAACTGGGCTGAGAGACGAGCTCTTGACATACATTGGAGACCCCTGATGGCAGCCTGGCTTCTGGAATTCCAGAGAACTGACTTTTCAAGTACTTAGGGCCTATAGCCCTTTCTTCTCTCAGCCCTCCAAAGGGCCGCTACTCCTCCACTCAGTCCAGAGATCCTGGCTAGTGGATTGCTTCCCCAACACAGGTTGTGATGTTCTGTGTCACAGACACTTGAGAATCCCCCTGAGGCTCTGTGACCTAACCAGCCTGGGTCCCAAGCTGTGCTGTGACCTCACCAGCCTGGCAAAGATGCTGCCAACGTTGTGGGCACCACCCTGACCGTCTGCCTGGCGGCTGGGGCCACACTTAGGCAGCTGCCCCAGCAGGCACTAAAATTAGGTGACCCGTCAGACCCAGGACACGGCAATCATGGGCAGGCTGCCAAAGCTGCCCAGAGGGTCATCCCTGCTCAGGACCTGAACCAGGGCAGAACAAGAGCAGCCCAGAGTCCCCTTTTATGCCAGGGAAACTGAGGCCTAGAGAACAGCAGGACCACTCAAGGGGTGGGAACTTGGATTTTTGTTTATTCGCTCGGTAACTGTCCCTAAGGAAAAAAGTAAGACATACTCCTGGAAGAAATTTAAAATATATTCTATGAAGAGATAAGAGAATTTGAAAATCACCATCCCCATCATCTGAGCTAACTTCCACTCACAGTCCAGTGTATTTCCCTCCTTCTTTGTTTTACACAACAGAAAACACACTTTAAAGACAGTCTGTAAAAGATTTTCTTCCTCTACATAGAATCATTTTTAAAATCATTAAAAATCCTTCTTATTTGGCGTCTGGGTGGCTCAGTCAGTTAAGCATCCAACTCTCGATTTCGGCTCAGGTCATGATCTCACAGTTTGTGAGATCAAGCCCCACATCAGTCTCCGTGGGGACAGCACGGAACCTGCTTGAGATTCTCTCTCTCCCTCTCTCTCTCTCTCTCTCTCTGCCCCTCCTCTGCTCGTGTGGGCAAGAGCACACACTCTCCTTCTCTCTCAAAATAAATAAACATTAAACAAAATTTAATCCTTCATATTAATCCACTTTATGTATAATATTCCATTTTATTAATATGCTATAACTAATGAAATAAAAATCCCCTATCATAGAAGCTGTTTCCCCCTTGTGCTTTTATAAATAACACTGCAGTGAACATCTAGGTACGCAAATCTTTGTCCACATCTATGATGATCTTCTCAGGTTGGATTCCCAGCAGTGGAATGAATGGATCACAAGAGAGGCACATGTTAAGGCCCTTGATTACAGACGGCCTCTTCTTTTCCAAAAAACCACCCCACACATACCTCTGCCAGCTCTGGCCATGGCTCCTTCCATCCACAGTTTCCTCACTCCTGGGATAATTTCTCTCCAAAGGAATTCTCTGTCCATAACACATGCCTGTCTAGCACCTCAGACAAATGCATCTCTTCAGGGCAACGCTTACCCATGGTTCCTTTTCCTAAACTAACCACGGCATCTGGGAGACACAGGAAGAAATCAAGACCCCGGGGCTCAGAGACCCAGAGCTCCTACTCCTGTGTATGTGGACCTTAACTCAAGGGTCAAAGTGAAACCCACTGACCGGGTCCTTCCAGACAGCCCCAAGGACCTCTCCTACCCCAGCTCCCCCGACTGCACACACCCAGGAAATTATTCCCTAGAGTGCTGTCCATCCCCAATAAGCTTCACTGACGACCCAAATTATGATGCCAAACCTAAGCCAGCAACCCATAAAGCAACTTGGCCAAGAATAGAATTGCCTTTTCACTTCCCAGCAGAGAAACTAAACTCCAGGCTCAGTGTAAATAGCCTGTCTCTGGTCCGACGTCAGCCGCGCTGCCGACAAGTTATAGATGGTACTGCCGTATGACCCATCATAAATACAGCCCCTCGGCTAAACAAAGCCGACAGTTTTGTGCCAATAACCTTTGAACCACTCAAGCCCAGTGTCAATTGTATTTGTCTTCAAGCTGCGGTTTACTCTAGACTGTCTGCTAAATCAGGGCTCATCTGCAGAGATAATTCAAATATATTACAGACTCCAGCCTCCTCCCCTTGCTCCCGGGCCTCCCCCACATGGCCTCACAAGGGTCTCACCAAGGCAGCCTGCACTCTGCACACTCCCCTAACCACTCGGCAAGTTTTACCGGGGAAGAACAAGAAACAAGGGGCAAGAGGCAACACTGAGCCCAGGATTATAGCCCCGGCTCTGCCGCCAGCCCTCTGGGACCCCCACCTCGGGAAAGTCACCTGCCCACGTGAAGCCTCTCTTTCCGTCTGAATGAAGGACAGTGCCTCTTCTCTAGAAACAGGCAGTAACTATTTCTGGAGGACTGTTCACATATCTAATCAGGCCACATGAAGGGATCAGCTGTGGAAAGGTCATGACCCAGGAAGTGCAGAAATGCAGAACGAGCTCCTGGCCCCATGCAAGAGGCGAGCTCCGCTCCAGCAGACAGCAATACCCTCTAAGTCCTGCTGGGCTGAGGAGCAACCAATGTGGAAACACACTCGTCTGACTGGGAGGGGCTGGGGGAGGGGGGTTCTAGATATAATACAGATAGAACATGTTATAATACACGGATACCTTTTAACAGAAAGGGGTAAAACAGGAAGCCACCGTGGTCAAGGCAGGTGCAATTTCTCTGGCCACTGTAGGCCGAGCTAATTTGTGCAATTAGCATTTCCTGCTGCCCACCAAGCCCTGGGCTGCTGCCAGGGAGATAGGGACACCTACAAGGTTCACACTCCCGTAGCCGGGGGCCCTTCCCACCCCCACCCAAGCACCTTCCAAATCTCGGGCTCTCTCAGCCATGACCCAGAATGCTCAGTGCCTCTGACCGTTTGGGGAGCTCTGCCCAACCACATCCACAAGCCTCCCAGCTGGAAGGAACCCAAACACCCCCCAGAGAAGAAGGGGGAAAGGCCCAGGAAACTACCCACTCTGCTTCATTCGTGGCTCTGCAGCTGTGGGCCTGATAAGCCAAAAGGCTAGAATTGGAAGGCTGGGGGGTTGAGGGCTGTGTTTAAGTGACGTCTTGAAAGTGAGGAGCAGTTCAACAAGCAAAGCTCTTAAGGAGCTGAAGGGGCAAAGAGAGAACACAGCTATGTCATGGTCACGAGAGCCCCCCCCCTCCCCAGCTAAGCCAGCCACCCAGCACCCGCAAGCACCATTTTCCGCTATCTGTAAAATGAGAATAATAGTCTCTGCCCGAAGAGTCACTGCGGAGATCAGACAACATGGGGGTACACGGAAGTCTTTCCCATCCTGAGACAGGCTCCAGAAGGAGAAGGGATGACTGCTCTTAGGGTTATAAGTCCACATTCTGTTCCTGGCTCCACCTCTCACTTGCCCCCCCGCTCCCCCGCCCGCCGCCATCCCTGGGCTCCGTGGAATCAGGAGAGACTTGTGTAAGGCCGTCGCTTGAGTCCTTTCGGTTCTGATGCCATAGGAATCACTCTGTGACATGGGTCAAGCCCTGAGGCCAGCCCAGGGCAGGGAGCTCCCTCCCAGAGGCCAGCTCAACCCCCTCCCCCATCAATGGGATGGCACTCAGGGTGGGGGAAATGTTGACAGGACCAGGACAAAGACGTCATCCTCACTCACCTTTGGGAGCCTCACCCCTGTCTGGAGATGGCAGGACCTTTCTGACTTCCACTTCTCACCTCTGCGGGCACCTGGGAGAAGGGAGTGCCTGCACCATCTCTGTGCCTGAAGGAACAGAAAGAGCAAAGCAGCGGCCCCTGGGCTGAGAGGGGAAGGCAGAAGACATTCATAAATGACCCTCTTAGCTGTTTACGAGACACCTTCTGAGAGAAAGCAGAGGAGGAGAAATAAACTTGAAGTAGGAGAGCTGGCTGGTGTCTGAGATGCGCTTTGATAAGCCAGCTGCGCCAGTATTTCTTCTCCGTTTTTATGGCCACCTTTACAGCCCTGTGTTTGGGGCTCTTTATCAGGAGCCGGAAGGAGAGAGTGAGCAAGATCCAAGGCGAAGAGCCTTCCCCAGCAACTCCACGAGCAGATACCACCTCATCTGGAGATCAAGATAACCCCAGCTTCCCTCCCAATCCAGGCGGCTGTGCCCCAGACACCCTGATCTGGGCTGGACAGGAATTCCTGAGCACGGCAGTAAATTTGCAGAGCCAGGCCCTCCTGGCAGTCCTGACTGGGCTGCAGGCACACGAAAAGGGGGCTGGGGCTGGGACGAAGGTTCTCCTGAGACCAGTAAGCAGCCCCCATCAAGCCCCTCTGGATCCCTTGTCGCAAAACCCACTGAGTCTCAGGACTCCTCCCCAGATGTGCTCCCCGTTGTGCCTGGGACATGACAGCCTCCCAAGGGTCACACCAAGGCTGGTGCTGGGACTGTGCCATCCTCAGCCTCCCGAACTTCTAAGGATTATGTAATGATGAAAAAAATGGGGACTGGGGAGCTCTCCCATCAAGCAACCTAGGTCTGTCTGAATCCCAGCTCCTTCCCTTGCTTTCTAGGGCAGTAACTCATTCCGGCCTTAGTTTTTTCATCTGTAAAATGGCCCATGCAAACAGTCCCTAACCTTGCAAAATAGGACACACTGAAGGGGCTCAAAAGATAGCAGCAGTCTTCATATTAGGTGACTGGGTCTCCCACCAGCAAAAGTAGCCAAGATGCCAGTGTTCACTGCTTACTTTCCCAGACTGGCCATGCCCCGGAAGCCTGAAGCCTTCATATCAGCCTCACCTGAATGATGGTGGCCCTGTTCCCCACCAATGTGGCATAACTTACTGAGCTCCTAACATGGGCCACTGTGCTTGGGGGTAAGGGACAGTGTTATAGAAATGGGAAAAAGCACAGCCCCGACCCCTAAGGAGTCCAGAGGCTGAAGCCAAAACTAAACCTACAAATACAGGATACGCTAAGAGCAAAACTCCAGGATTGTGCAAAGAGAGCAGGATAGTAGACACAAGCACGGCCGGGCTGGGTCTGAGAGAGTGAGTAGGAGTTTACCAAAAGAAAGAGGAGAAGGAAGCCATTGCCTGCAGTTAATGGCTGGTACTGGGTAGCTGACGAGCCCCCTGGAGGGGAGGCAGAGACAGCTGGGCACAGGCAGCAGGGGCTGAGAGAGGATGGTGGCCGGCGTCCAATTAGCAAGAGCCGCTGCTGCAGGCTGGGCAGCCCCAGCCTGATGCTGAATGTGCCGCACGCGGGATCCAGGGCAAGTGAAGGGTGCGGGGCAAGGTGGTGACATCAGTTTACGGTGCTCTGGGGGAACTTCTCTTGGATCACAGTGGAGGACGGCAGGTCGGGGAGGGTCTGGGAAGATCTGACAAGCAGGAGGCTGCAGCTGGGGGAATGACCTGCAATCTGGCTCATGGAAGCTGCATGGGGTGTCAACTATGCGAGACCAGAGAGCCTGCACTTCAGGAAATCCACGTGGCCAGACAATTGCTACCACAGCTGGCACTTTCTCAAGGACCTGTTCCTCGAGGGCAACCAAGAGGCCAGAGCTAGGCCCCCAGAATTCAGCCCTGAGAGCTCCAGAGCTCCCAGGGGCCATAGCGGGCTCTGACACCTGCCTCCTTGGGCCTGGACACAGACACATGCCACCGAGCAACCTGGGCACCTAGAGGTGCACACACCCATGTATGCCTCTCCTCTGCTGGATGACACCCAAGCACCTGCTCTTGAGGTATGTGTGGAGGTACAATGACAAACCTTCTCCTCCCTGCTCCTCTCCAAGCCCAGCTCAGCCCAGCTGCCCCCCACTCCCCTTAGATGGCACTTGTAGCCACCCAGGATCTGTGAGTCCCACCAGCCACACCCCTGGATGGGCTCCAGCCCAGGTGAGGCCTCCCTCTAGCTTCTTACGCCAATGATCGTCCATCCCTCCTTCTACTCCCTGGCCCTCGCCCTCCTTCTTTTCCAAGGACCCCCTACCAGCTCCTACGGTGCTCTGTGGGGAGATGCCCTCTGCCCCAAACAGGACCCCAAACTGTCTTTTTAGCATTTTATTTTAAAACAGTATAGGTTCCGGGAGTCTGGGTGGCTCAGTCGGTTAAGCGTCTGACTCTTGATTTTGGCTCATGTCATGATCTCACAGTTCGTGGGATCGAGCCCTATATCCTCGCTGATCGTGCAGAGCCTGTTTGGGATTCCCTCGTGCTGGCTCTCCCTCTCTGTCTCTCTCTCTCTCTCTCAAAACTAAATAAAATTTTAAAATAATAAAATAACACAGGCTCACAGGAAGTTGCCAAGATGGTACAGACAAGCCTGTGGGCCTTTCCCCCCAAGTCTCCCAATGGCTACATCTCACATCACTAGTACATCACCAGACCCAGAAAGCCAACATTGCTATAAAGGGTGTGTAGCATCCTGTCATTTCATCACATGTAGAGACTCGTGGGATCACCACCAAAATCAAGATACTAAGCTGTTCCATCAACCTGATCTTTGCAGTGGCCTTTTTTCTTAAGTACTTACAATAAAACTACCCCTTCCCCCGCGCGCGCGCGCACGCACACACACACACACACACACACACACACACACACACACACCAAAAGAAAATCAGGATAAGGACTAGAGACTGAGCTCAAGAGATTTAGCATCATGGACACTGGTCAAATGTCCACACCTGAACAAAGAGGTAGGCACCTTGCTTCCCTCCTCCCACCCTCCTACCCCCCAGCCGCACCCAGCCCCAGCAGAGAGTGATGAGCAGACAGGGGGGAACCCAGAAGACACATGGACCCAGAACCCAGCCCCACAAAAGCCAGGGCCCTGCATCTCTCTATCCCGCCAACAGGGTGCGCAACTAGGCTTCCAGGTGGCCTCTGCCCCTTTTCCTGAAGCAGTGAGTAGCCTACCTCCTGCCCAAATCCTTTCCTGCCCTTCCTTGAAGGTTGAAGGGGGCTTCTCCATGGCCTCGCCAATGACACAGATGGACCCCATCCAAGTGGGAGCCCCATAAGGTTGCTGAATGAAAGAGCGTATATGACGTTGACTGAGTCCCTCCCCCCTCTTAGGTCCTGAGGCCCCCAGCCCCACCCTCAAAGTGAGGTGCACAGTCAGGGAAGCTTAGACAGTAACTCCAGGTGGGCCCAGGGAGAGTTCAGCACCAAGACTTTGTCTACCAGGCCTGCTGCCCACCCCTCCCCTTCCTAGGGACCCCTGGGTCAGGCTCCTTGGAGAATAGTGGG
The DNA here is from genome assembly GCF_028749965.1 of Puma concolor. NCBI lineage: Eukaryota > Metazoa > Chordata > Mammalia > Carnivora > Felidae > Puma > Puma concolor. Next base: position 129,128,088 of record NC_141667.1, read on the forward strand.
TACGGGGCAACAGAATCGATGGGCAAGCATGGGAAGTCAGAGAAAGGCCCTAGAAGCTCAGGCCAGGTCCCTGGTGTGGGGTCTGGGGATTCAGAGCCTGGGGCTCTGGGCCACCTCTACTGAGAAAGACAGGAGCCTGGCCCAGGGAAACAGGCCAGATCATCTGAGTGAAGGTAGCAACCAGGCTTCCCCAATTTTGGAACCTTCTTCCCCAGCCCAGAGAGAAGAGCCAGGGGCCCTCTGCAGTCCACCTCTGGCCTCTCGCTCCAGACCTGCCTCACCTGCCTCTTGACCCCTCCCCACCATCCTAGAGCAGAGCCCTGCTCAGAGCACTTCTCAGCTCAGTTACCCTCCAGGGCTCCCCATTTCCTCAGGGGATCCTTTGTCCTGGCCTAGCTCCCATCCCACCCCCATCATCCTCTGGGTTTGGTCACACTGAACCAAACTAATTTACAGATTCCCACACAGCCCTCATATTTCCCATGTGCATGTGTCCATCTATCCCACACAGCCTCCCCATCTGCTCTGGAGGAAATCTTGCCTCTTCCATTCCCCAGGCCCGCTGACCTTCACCTGATGCCCACAGTAAGCCAAGGGTTGGAGGTTAGCCAAAGATAAGGATCTCATTTTGAGCTGAGGAAACTGAGGCCCAAGTAGGGTATCTTGCCCTCCACCCTCCACCTCTCCTGTTCTGCCCTGCTCCTTGAAAAAATGGGTGGCCATATCCGCCTGGACTGGGGACAGATAGAGGGAGGTCACCTTGTACCCTTTCAGAGTGGTGAGGGGGTTGTATCCCTTCAGCCTGGGTACATCCAGGTGTCACAATCTCCCAGGGTCTAGTGCCAGACCGGCTCTGTCTCGGAAGTAGTGCCACTGTTGACTATAACCAAACTTCCTGGTTCATAGAGGGAGGGGACGTTGGGATGTGCAGGTCACACTGACCTCCCAGCAGGTGACCCAGCACCCAAGGGTTCCCATAGAGATGTGGCTCAAGGGTCAGGAAGCTGCCACTCGCGTGGTCCAGGCAGTGGCCAGCAGGCCCAGAGCTCTGGGAGAGGACGCAGGAATCCTTCAGCAGAGGACACAAGCATAGGACAAGTTCCCATGGAGCCTTCAGGCCAGGCTGCTCCTCCTTCCTCACTATTTATGGCCCTTTGCAGGCTGCTCTCCTCTTTGTTCTGCCAAACAAGCTCACTCCTGACTTCCAAGTCAGCCAGGGACTTGGCAAACATTTGTCAAGACTCGTCCCCTCACTGTGTGTTTGTCTACTCGGCAGAGATCTGGGCTCTGTGCACAGACAAGCTTTGCCCCTAAGGCTCAGAGGGAGCCCAATCTTCTGGGGTTCCACCTGCAGGTACAGCAGGGGGTTGTCCCTGCATCCACCAAAAGTCCAGCCTCCCTCCACCTTGTCTGAAATGCCACCCTGTCCTCAATGTCACGCATTCTCCCCCAGGGCAAAGCTCACATGCAGGCCCTGTCCATGGGACAGTCACACCTAAGTGGCAGTGAGTTTGAGGTGTCTGGAGAGGGGAGGAAGGGCCCTGTGGTGGGGGTGCCGAGTATGACCTAGAACCCAACGGAAGGACAGGGGAGGGATCGTAGGAGCAGCCACGACTGGCTCACCGCCCCCACCCCCAGCTCTCCCTCTGTGTGTCCTGAACTCCTCAGGATGGTGCTGCTCAGACAGCCAAGGTCAATGTGCCCTGACCAATGCTGCCAGATGGGCAGACAGCCCCCAGAAAGGCGGGTACTCTGCAGAAAAGCCAGACTTGGAATTCACGGTCACTGTCAAAGGAACAGAGAGAGGCTTGTGCCAGATGGGGGTCCCAGAGGGCAGAGATGTTCTGAGGGAAGTGAGTCTCTGGGCCTCGGTTTCCCTGTATTCACAGCAGGAACAGAGATGGGAGGGAGCTCACCCACCTGGGGGCACACGGGTAGCTGCCTCAGACCCCACAGCACAGGGCAGGGCAGAGGGAGAGGCTGGGCGGGCAGAGTCCAGAGGCCGAGGCAGATCCCCTTCCCTTCTCTGGGCTTGCACTTGTTCCATCTTTATAGATGGAAATAGGGCCTGTTTTACAGATTTGTTCTGAGAGACGATGTTGCTAATGCACGGGAACGTATCAGCAAAGGCCTGGCACACACCAGGCGCTTAATCCATCCATGGAGGCTGGTGGTAGTGTCACTGTGATTTGTGATCTTGGGCAAATCACTGAACCTCTCCTAGCTCTCCTCCCCCTCATCTGTAAAACGGGTTGACAGCTATCTGTGATGAGGAAATGACCCGGTATGAAGAGCCCCGCGTGGACCTCGCATACAGTTGATGCTCAAAAACATTAGCCCCTCTGTACACATCCAATAGGTATTTAATAGATGCTTGGGATGAAGCACAAATGGCTATTAGGAAACTGAAAAGGAACAAGGAATAGCAGGTCCATGGGGGTCTTACCATCAGAGTTCAAGAGGGAGCTTCTTGGCCACCCCCTGGGTCCAGGAGGCTAGGACTGGACAGCCCCGTGGAGAGGCTCCTTACCCTTCTGCTTGCAAACTGTGGTCCAGGGAGCCCTGGGGCTCCTCAGGGGAGCCTCAGCCCTGGAGCTCCTCCTCATCAGGCTCCTCCAGATGGGGATACAGGGGGGAGGGCACACGAGCCCACACGTATACCCACCCTCAGCCAGGGCACTGCTACATTTACCTACCTAGGAGTCCTGGTAAAGTTGCATTTGCGAATGTGCCCGGTTGCTACAACTAATCTAAATTCTTGTTATTCACATGAAGACAATAAAGCCCAGAGAGGCCCATAGGCAATGAACCCAGCACCCTGGAGCTGTGGGGCTCTTTGTGGTGCCTCTTCAGGCTCCCATCACGGCAGCAGGGCAGGTGGATATGAGTTGTGCCCATCGTCAGGTGCATAAGAACATCCACACTGAGCCTGCCCTTCACTAGTTTTGTCATTACCCTGTCCCACCCCAGTCCCACGGCAAACTCCTGCTACCCCACAGCTCAGTGGGAAGGTCACTTCCTCCGGAAAGTCTGCTGTGATCCCTGGGTTAGGTTTGCCGCCCCTGTTCTGGCTCCTATGGCTCCTAACCTGCCCTACTTCTTAGGATACTTCTTAGGATTGGGTCATCTTTAGATCCAATGCCTCATGAAGGATTGCACTGGCACTGTCCATTACCCCTGTGTCCCTCAGTGCCAGGACATAGGGCAGTGCTTAAATACTGTCTGTTGAAGGAAGGAATGAACTATGGCCCCCACTGTCCTCATCTATGAAATGGGTGAATACCACCTCCCAGGATAAAGAAAATGAACCATGTACTGTGCCTGGCAAATCAAGGGCTCATAAAGACAGAGGCCCTGGTGTCCTGGGCAGATTCTAAGGGCAGGAATCCAGGCAGCCATTACCCACCAGTTTCCTTTGCTACAGCAGAGCCTCACCTCCGGGAGCAAAGGCCCTGGGCTGGGCATAGAATCCCTCCCAAAGACTCCAGGGCACCTCATCGATCAGAGGTACCTGCCAGACCAGCACTCCCCTTCTGAGCACTACTTATTTAGAATTTACAGAGAAGGGAAAACACAAAGTACTTCAAAGCACTCTACAAAGGAGAAGGGCCATGAAGCCCTGGGCACCCAGTAGGGAAGGGACTCCCTTAGCTGGCCCTGAACTGACACCAGCACATACACAAGGGCCTCCCTATACCTCACGGCCCAGCGAGGTAGGAACTCAGTATTCCCCACAGAAAGGCTGAGAAGGTGCGACTCACAATGCTAAGGGGCAGAACTGGGATTCCCAGGCTGACTCTAAATGAGCCTTGAGTGCCAGGAAGAATCTAGGCCAGACATGAACACGCAGAATATCTCGAGTCCCCAAGTTCTTTCCTGCTTGGCCCTGGTAGTGAAACTGGAATGGGGGGGGGGGCATAGTTTGGAGTGAGGCATTAGAGGTACAGGTCCCCAAACCACCCTCCCAACCCTGCACAAAAACACATTCCCGTCTCCCCTCGGAGCAGTCAGCCTGCGGAGCCCGGGGACAGTTGCTCTGCAGCAACCAGTTCTTTGCACCCAGGGTTGCCCAGCTGAGGGGGAACAGCCCCGCAACACTGAGAAACATCAATATTTCATGGGCAGCTCCTCCTGGCCTCCAATCATGTTTTCAATTGTCATGAAACAATTCAGAATTTCCAACTCAGGGCTAATAGGCTGCCATCAGCCAGTCAGCCAAAGCAGGCAGGGGTAATTATTTTAAAAGCTTCCGACAGTGCTGTGCCCTGAGCTGGCTCCCCGGATTGTCTGTCTGCAGTAGTGGCTGCGCCCCTTCAGGCCCTGGGCACCCTGTCTCCCCGTGCAGCAAGCAGACATCTGGAGGGCTGCCGAGGCCCCAACCGCAAAGCCTGTGAGGATGGGACGGACAGACCAGGCCTGCAGAGGGTGATGTGAGGGCTCTAAGGGAAGGCTCCAGGCAGGCAGGGGTCATAACTTCTCACCTTTACAGCTCTCAGGCCAAACCGTGGCCTCCTGTGCCATGGTAGATGGATGGACGGACAGACACGTAAAAGGATGGACAGAGTGCCTGAGTGATGATGCCAAATTAATCTGCTTTTATCTCATCTCATACCTATCCTCCACTCTCCAAGCTCGGTGATCTTTGTAAAATATAAATCTGACCAGATCTCCCGCTGTTTAAACCTGCCGTCTGTCCCTCTTTGCCTTCGGGATAGCATCCCACCCTCTTAACAAGGATTATGAAGCCCTGCGGTGTCTGGTTCCTACTTAATTCTCCAGCTTCCTCTTCCTCCATTCAATGCCTTCCCACTTTAGTGCTGTTCCAGTGAGAAATGGGGAGTGGAAAAACTGTTCCAGGCAATCTCAAGGCCTGTATGTCACTCAAGGCCCTTCAACATCCGGCTATAGTTTTCCTTTCCAGCACTGTGCTCCAAACATGGTTATGGGTTGGTATGTCTGCCTCCTTGGCTCAGCCCAAACAAGCAGGAGCCATTCATCTCTGTACCTCTGCAATCACAGGCACAGAATACGTGCTCTCTAAACTTGCTGACCTGATAGAAGCCAGTCCAGGAAGGTCCCAAGGTCAGGGCTCTTTCCACTACTCCATGCAGATGCCGGGAGGTCTGCAATGAAAGAAAATACTTAAGATGTCCCAATAGTTTCTATTTTTGCTTTGGCTGCCAGGATGCTCAGAGTACAATATAATTATGTTCAAATAAATCAATATCATACCTGAACGTAGGGGTTCCCCTCTATCTTACCTGATTGTAGGGATTCCTCTCTGCCTTTGGAGCCTCTAATTCTCTCCTCACAGATGAAAAAGAGTATAAATAGGTCCCTCCTTTGCTCTGCATATCCATCCTTATATAAGGGTCAATAGACACTAAGCTCCCCTCAGACTTTCTGGTAGCCCTCCAACTCTTTCTACAGATGAGTGCAGGAACAATCCTGACGGACTTCAAACTCTCCCAACAGAACCAATGCCTCCCTATCACATTGCAGTAGACACCCTACCAACACCACGAGCACCCCTCTGAGAACCTTCACAGGGCAGGGACTTCTTTGAAAACCAACCCATTCCCTGCCACAAGGAGCTCAGAGAACTCGTTCCAGGACAGCAGCCAGTATTCTTGGGGTAGAGTGGTGACTATTCCTTAAAATGGTGGAGCTCCCCCTCCCACCCTCCTGGGGTGGAGACTGTGACCCTAGCCTGGCCAACCACAGCCTTGAGCCACTCTTCCCCACAAAGTAATTGGTTCAGCTGTGGGCATGTGAGCTGCATCCAGCCAATCAGCATAATCAAATCCCTTTGCCCACCCTAGGGAGGGTCCTATGCTTGGCAAGAGAGACTCAGCCCTGCTCTTAAGGAGCTTAGGACCCTGGTAGGGGCAACAGGTTTTAATCAATCATTACACAAATGTTGATATTAATACTATTGCAATAAGAGCAGTAAAGAGAAAGGACACTCTCCCTACTTTTCCTGGATATTAAGATAATAAACTGCTTGAAGAATTTGTATCCCTTTCTGCATAAATGGGGCTGAAGACATTTGCCCGTTGTGTTTAACATGAACCCGTGTGACGAATTCATGTCAGAGTTTCGTGCTAGGGAAAAAACTTCTGTTTAGAGGAAGTATATCAGTTTGGAAGGAAAAACAAAGCAAATGCACCCGCAGTTCTGCTGATCTTTTTTGGGTAGGTACCAGGAAAGCTCAAAGCGAACGTGATACTCAGGTACAAGGACTGTGTAAGTACTATAAGAACAGAAGTAATCCTGTTCTCCCTTGATCCAGCTCCAACCTTGCTGTCTCTGACTGCCTGATCCCTCTGCCTCCAAAGTGGAAAGTACGTGCCCCCAAGATGTCACAACCTAAAGGGAAATTGTGGAAAATTCTTGGTGGAGGAAGTGAAAATAAGATCATAACAAAGGGTTTCACCCCACCCCAGTTCACCAAGAACTTTGAGGACTTCAAGCCCTGGTCCCGCCCCATTTACCTGCCTAGTTTCCCTGGTCTGAGACTTCCTAGATGGCAAGCAGGGTATGAGGGGCTGGTCTACTAAATCAGAGAAGGAGCCTACTTCTGCCTGACTCAAACAACAAGACCACAAAGAAGGAAACAAAAATGAGCAAAGCATCTTAAGGAGAAAAGCAACATGCCAGGTTTCACCATGAACATCCAGCCCAGCTGCCCATCCCCACACAGGGCGACAGTCCTCCCCATCATCTCACAGATTGCTCAATGAAATGACAACTCTTCTTATTCCCACTTCACAGGTAAGAAAGCTGAAGCTAGAAGAGGTTATATCATTTGCCCAAGGCCACATGACTGGTAAAAGATGCAGACAAGATTCCTCCTCTGGCCCTCAGGTCGCAGGGGCAGCTCTATGGTACCACAGGGTCTGCCTGGAAACAAGGGCATACGGAGAATCACACACACACGCCCAGTGGTTGCTGGAGAACAAAACCTGGAAAACAGCTGATGTGCAGGGGTAAGAAGGTCTGATTTCCCAGGGCAGGTGCCAGAGTGTAAGCACCCCTCCCACCCCTGCCCACCCAGCTAGGTGACTGTTGCACCCTCCATGCAGAGTAAAGGCCCAGCAGTTGCATTTATGGCCACGATGCAGGGACACCTTGGGTGTGTGGGGAGGCCGCCTGAGACAAGGTGGCAAGTGTCTCCGCTTAGCAGCCTCCGGGGCCAAATCTGCCAGCAAACCAGTTTCACACATAATACAGCCAATATCGTGGCAGTGGAGAAGCAGAAGCTAGAATTCCCAAAGTCCATCGTCCAAGCTGGGAGACTGCATTTCTGCCAGGCCACCCCCAGGTCGTGGTCTAAAATCCTGTGCACGGGGGACTTAGCTCTTAACCCTTATGACCCTGTGTGCACCAGAACCATACACAGCCACCAGAGAGATATTCCTCCTGTTGACAGTCGAGGGGAGACTTGGAATCCCCAAACAGCAAGACAGGGAACAGAGGCCACTTCTCGGGGCCTGAGCGTGAGGCATCTGCGAGCTTGGGTCGGGTAGGCTTTGGGAGTTGGGAAGGGTTCCTGTCTCTGCATTTCCCTGACCAGGTGGCCCTGGAGATTGCGGGCAAGCAGAGCGTCAGAGCAAGCGGGCACGGGGCCGTGGCCTCTCCGGCGGCAGCTGTCGGCTAGAACCAGGCAGGGAGGCGCCGCCGATGACGGCACCTCATGAAACATAGATGCGGGCCGCCGCACTGCCATCTCCCGGCACCTTGAGCCAAAGCGGCAGCGCCAGAGCCCGGTGGCCGTCTACAGACAGGCTCGGTGGCTCCTGTCCCCCAGGGTGGTTGCCTGATGTACTGACCCGCCCGACCCCCGTCCATACCACCACGGCCCGGCAGCAGCAGGCTCAGACTGGGGGCTTGGGAAAGGCAGGAGCCTGGTCGGCCAATTGGTTTCCCCACAAGGCTTTGTGAGGGGTTATCTGTCCGTGGGCAACACGGGTGGGACCCAGTTCCCGTTAGTCCTGCCCATCTCCCCTGAAAAGGCGAACGGGGCCATAGGGATGGAGTCGTCCCCTGTGCAAGGGCCGAACAGGGCTATCGCTGGAGGGTGTGCAGGCGAGGAGCTGAACAAGTGGCCGCAGAACTGTCTGTGCTCCGTAGGGTTGGTCTACTCTTTGCTCATCAGCCCAGCCCCCGGAGGAGGAGAAGTGGGGAGGGGTGGGGGGTGGGGGGTATCCTCCAAGCAGGGCAGGGGTCAGCGTTTGCCCCTCCCCAGAAACTCTGGGGTCTGTCCTCAAACCTCCTTGGCTGCCAAAATCTGCGCTGCGGACATTCCCTGCCAAAATGCAAGACCAGCTTCCTCCCGAAGGCTGAGCAGAAAGGGGAAAGGTCGAATCTTAAAACTGGCGTCAGGCAGGACGGGGGGAAACTCCGACCAGGGCCCGTCTAAGCCGAGGTCGGGCTGGACCCCTCGTGTGCCAGGTGGGAAAGAGCGCAGAGGCCAGGCCGGTACCCTCAGCGGCTTCGTCCGCATGCGGCCAGGTCCCCCTTCCGCGCTAGCAGTCCCGGGGCGCGCTCCCCGGCCTCGGACCCCGGCGGCGAGCCGCGCGGACCCCTGCCTGCGACCCGAGGGAGGCCCGGACCCCTAGCCGGCAGGACTGCGCGCCGCCCCTCCCTGTTGGTCCAGGCGAGCGCCTCGCTTCCCCTCCCCCCTTCCCGCCTCCCCGGCCCGTGTCCCCGCCTTCCCCGCGGGCGACGGGCGGCGGCGGCGGCGGTGGCGGGAGGAGCGGGCCGAGCGGAGGCAGCCCCGACCTTGCGCGCTGCGATGTAGCGAACCAGCGAGGACCGAAGCTGCGCGCACAGCCGGAGACACAGCTGGAACCGGGGCCCCAGCCGAAGTCGAAACCTCAGTCAGAGTCCGTGGCGAGCGAGCCCGGAGCCGACGAGCCGAGTACGAAGCGCAACCCGCGTGGGGTAAGAGTCACTGGGCTAGGAGCGCTGGGTCTCCGCGGTGTTGGGGCGCAGGGAGGCGGTGGCGGATTCCGCACTGTTTGCTCCAGACGTTTGTGAGGTCCAGCCGGTGGCGCGCAACTGAGCGCATCCCGGGAAAGGCCAGGCGCCATCGAGGCAGCACGAGGAGCTCGTTCCTGCGCCCAGCGCGCAGTCCCAGCTGCCGTCGCCAGGCGCTACCTTGCCTACCCGGTGAGCCCACCCCACGCTTCGGCCCCGGGCACCCCAAGAGGGCAGCAGCCCCGGGGACGCGAGTCCCAGCCCTGCGAAGGGCATAGCTTTCCACGCCCTTCGCAACCTCTCGTGGCGGCGCAGGTCGCTGGGGAACTCCAGGACACTGGGCAGCCGAAAGGGCCGCCCGCCGTCCCGGCTGCGCCACGGAATGGGGGCCCCAGAACGAGCGAAAGCGCGGGCCCCTCTGCACGCCCGGGGACTGCAGCCGCAGCTTCGTGTCAAGAGGGTATTTTTTCTAAACAATACCGCTTCATTCGTTCATTCGTTGGTTCCTTCGGGCAGCTATGCCGCAGAAAAGCAAAAGACATCGGCCGGAGCCCCGGCTCTCTTCGCCGAGGACCCCGACGTCTCGCCGCCCGTGCTCGGAGGCGCCCCCAGCCCACGGCGGCCTGCCCTCGCCCGCACGGGTCGGGCTTTTCCTTACCCAGAGAGGAACCCCAAATGCTCTTCGCAAAATCCAATAAAGACATTCCCGCGGCTTCTCCGGGGTTTGATTGTTGACGCAGGCTTCCCGGGCACACAGCCGCTTCTCTAGAACCGGGTCTCGGAATTCTGAAATTGACCAGCCTCCCAAATCTGAGCCGTTTCCGCGGTAGTAAAGCGATGGCCCCGAGGCCTGGATCGCAGAAAAGGGAACCCGAGGCTGGAATCCTGGTTCCAAGGTTTCCTGATTTAGGAATTCCCTGAATCTAAAAATATTTGAGCCCACTTTACTGAGAAACTAAGGCTTGGGAGTCCCGTTGGCACCCCAGGGGCCTCTGACAGCGATCGGGGCTAGAGCAAGGCCAGGTTGCTGTCCACTTGGCCAAAGACACGGGTCTAGAGCAGCAGGGGCAACACGGGAGGGGGCTTGCTGGCTCCCTCCCCTTTCTTCAGCTCTGCTCGGAAAAGGAAAAGACGTGGACGGGGGCATGGAGACCTGGCTGCCAGGACTCAAGAAGGTAGAGGCAGAATTTGTTGCTCTTCCAGCCAGGCTCAGAGTGTGCTTTTCTCAGAAAAGCCGCTCCTGGGAAGCTGTGGTAACAGCATAAGCTGACCCTAGGCTCCCCCAGTTGTGTGACCAGTCTCTGCCACTTGCCCAGCCTTCTCTTCTCCTCCGCTCAGCTATTCTCAGGAAGCAGAGAACGACCAGTGAGCGGACTCGGGTGAGCCATGAGGCCAGCCCTGCCAGCTGCTGACAAAGTTCCGAGTTGCATGCTCCCTGAGGCACCCCACTCGGCCGTCCTGCCTGAGTACATCCCAGGTCTCCCACCAGGACAGGCTGGGGAACCCCAAATAACAGGAAGGCTGAGGCTGGGGTCCTTGGAAGCCTAAAGAATCTGGTGAGATGGTTCCCAGCCCCTACCTGAGCACCCCTTTCCCCCCTCACCCAGTAATTGCTTATATTCAAAGAAGCAAGAGCTTTTATTGGGGGGGGGGGATAAAACAGACAGAAGGAGGTAGGTGGTCCCAGATGCACTTCCAAAACTGGGTTTTCTAGTTTGAACTTCTCCACGGCCTAAGAGGCTTAGGGTTGGAATGTCCCAGAGAGTCATGGATGGCCTCGAGGGCAAGCCACGGCACATTCCTTCCCTTTTCCTAAAATCCCTTGATTCTGGTGCAGAGATTAGGGGAGCGTACCCCCATATAAGTGCGTGGAAGGATGCCCCCCATGAGGACCCTCCAACCACTCTTCCCAAATAAAACTGCTAACCCGTTCTTGGGCACAGAATCTGTTTTGAGTGAGCCCGGCCTTAGGAAAGGTCCCTATGGTGACTACTTCAAACCCTACAACAGGCCAGACGCCTCCACTCAACCCAGCCAGGACTCTAAGCCTCCAAATTTCCTGAAAGTCACAGAATCATTGCTAGCTCCGCATGGCCCAAAGGGATGGGGAATAGGACACCTGGTTCCAGCCCCAGTAAGCCCCTTCCCTCCTCTCCTCGCGTCCCCATCGTCAAGTGAGCTGCAAGTTGAAGCGGCAAGTAGGGATTGCCCAGTCCGTGTCAGACATGGAAACTGGGGCACAGTGCAGGTGGAGCCTTGCTCAAGGTCACACAGCAAAGCTGGGAGAACATTGAACCCCTGCTCTTACTCCCGCAAGGGAGCTGCCTGCTGTCCCGTGTATGTGATATTTCTGTGAGTGTGAAGAAAGACCCTTCCCTGCCGGGGATAGTGGCCAGTAGAGGGTGAGGCTGGGGAAGAAGAAAGTGCCCAGGTCCCTTCTCCAGCCAACACCCTATCCGGCCAGCATCCTCATCGTCTCCTCTCATTCAGCCATTCCCTGGGCCCAGCAGAACAGACTCCCCCGGGCAGTCCCTACTAGTCACAGTCTCTCTCTGGGGCCCAGGGCCTCTGGGGATTTGGGGCTTCACCTGCAATAGTCTGAAGGCCTTTCCATCCACATAGCAGGCATCAAGATTTCCAAATCACTGGACCAATGTGACTGTCCAAAACACTGCCGGAGGCTTGGGTCCAGAGGAGCACACAGCAGGTGCTCAATAACTACATTAAATGCAATAGTGAGGGATCCAAGCCCCTCAGACTGAACAGCTAGAGCTAGAGTCACAAAACAGTCCCCATCTATGAAAATCCTGACTCTTTACACTCCGTGGATAGTGAAAAGCGGTGGCCCTCAGCCTCTGAACACCTACAAGCAGAACATTTATTCCAGGTCCCCACCCAGAAGAACACTATGCTTCCCACATCGGCGGGCTGAGAACAAACCTCCTGTCCCCTACCAGCCCGATCTGGTGCCGAGCATTGTTCTGGGACCCAGAGCCTGGCTGTGTGTGCACGATGTGCAGGGAGCATGTGTGCATGTGTGTGAACAGCACACACCTAGGTGGGTATGCACTACATGTGTGTATGTGCCTGCTCCAGTGTCCTGTCTGTACCCAGGCAGGCTGGGTCGCAAAAAGAGGTACCTGCTGCTGCAGGAGACTCAGCCAAGAAATACGGTAAAAGTTGAGGCTGAGGGCAAATGTTGGACAACCATACTTCCCACGTCCCCCTCCTGCCACCCTCCCCCCACCCACACACACCCAAGATTATTTTCATCCTGGGGAGCTCAACTTCGAGAAACTCCCCTTTGGGAGGAAAGGGCAAGAGTCGCTGAGCCTCCCCAACTCAAACCCGTGGGATACATCCTCCCTCTGGCCTCAGCCCCAGCCCCTGCTCCTATAATCACAGGCACCCAGTGAGGCTGTGCCAGATCCCAAGGAGCTGTGCTTTCTCCCAGCTCCCAGAGCTGGGGGCCTGGGGCTGACACTCAGGGAGTGAGAGGCAGGCCTGTTTCCACCCTGTAGCCACCGCATCCCTGCAGTCCTCACCAAAGAACTCAGCCTGAGGCTGTGGGTCTCCTGATGAGGAGCCAGGGTGAGGGATGGAAGGCAGTGCCTGCAGAACATCCCAGATCCTCAGCCTGCACCATCCCAAGCAGAGACTCCCAGGAGAGATGGGGAGTGCACCAGGCCCTGGGGTGAGGTGCTGGGTCTGGAGTGTAGGGCAGTGCTTCTCCCCCAGGTTGCCGTCCTGCCCAGCGCTGCTCCCATCTGGGAGTTGGTCCGCAGGTGAGGAGCAGAGGGCAGCATGGGGTCCAGCTCTGGCCAGAGGAACAGGTCAGGGTCGCACCCTACCACCCCATCTGCCGTCTATTTGCTCAAGACTCTGCAGTCTCAGAGCCGGCTAACAATCGCTGAGCAAAATCCTTCAACAAACTTCACTGAAGTAGGAGGGGATCATTCTGAAGGGTAGGAGGGGAACTTCTTTGCCTGCACCCATGGAGGCCCCAGTGGCGCTGCAGCTTAGCTACCACCGTACCAGGGAGAGGCTTGAAGGCGGAAGGCTTCCGGGACTGCTGGCCCAGGGTTGGGAAACGGCAGGCACCTGGCCTGGGCCAGGTGTCTGCAGCTCTGGGAAGCCAATGCAGAGGCCGCAGATCGCTGCAAACCTGCCCTGAAGGGGGCAGAAGCCAACCCCCTGGCTGCCAAGGCTTGGGCCTGGCTGATTTGGCCGGACTGGTGCAAAACAAGGGGAGAGGGCCCCACAGGAGAGGCTATGGGGCCTGGCGGGGCTCTTGGGGTCTCCTGCTGCACTCGCCAGAGGCCTGGAGCCAACAGAAACGTTTCGTCTGATTAGAAGCCATCGGTTCTATCCCAATCCCGGAAAATTGACTGTGGTGCAGAGGGGGAGGCCTGAGAAGCAGCCTTGGAGGACAGGGTCCAAGCTAATTAGGAGGCAGCATCCGGGGGCCCATTAGAACGCAGGCTGCTGTCACTCAGCCGGGCTCAGGTCCCGGGAGAAGAGGCCGAGGAAGGAGGGGCCGGCGGCCCCTAGACGAGGACGCCTCTGGGAGCTGCCGGAACGGGCCCCGGGCTCTGCCCCCGCCCTGGCGCTGGTTCGGAGGCGCCCGCTCGGTGCGATCCTGCTCCGAGAACATTCTCTCATCCTGGGCTGTTCTCGCCAGGGGCTGGGGACTTCGAGGCGGCCCAGACAGGAGTCGATTCTGAACAAAACAAGTCATTTGGGGCTTGAGGTGGGCACGAGCCGCGCGGGACTTGGAGGCCAGATGCGTTTCTTTTGTGCGGCCGAGGGAGAAGTCGGTGCGTCAACGGAGAAGGAGGGAGCGGCGCGGCGAGGCCGCGGGGGGGAGGGGGCGGGGAGGCGGCGGGAAGGTGGCTGTGGAGGGGGAGGGCACGGGCGAGGGAGGGCGGGCGGCTCGGGGCTGGATTCCGCCCGCGCTCCCTCGCTTGCTGGCTCCCTCCCTCCCCAGCCCCCTCCCACCCAGGCCCACCCCACCCACCACCCCTGGCGCAGGGACTGCTGGAACCTGGCGGTGCGCACTGTCGCTTTAAGACAGCCTCTGCCGGCGCCGTCCGGAGCCTTAGAAACCGGCCCCGGATCGGGAGCCGGAGCCGGGGCCGGGCGGGCGGCTGAGGCCCGAGCGGCGGGAGCGCAGCGCGGAGCGCGAAGCCGGGTATCCGGTCGCGAGAAACCGCTGCCGCTGCCGCCCGCCTGGCCCCGCAGCCCCGGGCAGTCCATGGGGCGGGCGCGGCGTCGTTGCGGGCGTGTGCAGCCCTGGGGGGCAGCCGCTTAGGCGCTGTGCTCTTGTCCCCGCAGGTCGCAGCCAGGGCGGCCGGGCGCGTCCAGCCCCGGCCCCGGCCCCTGGAGCGCCCGCCGCGGTCCCCGCCTCCATGGACGCCTTCAAGGGGGGCATGAGCCTGGAGCGGCTGCCGGAGGGACTCCGGCCGCCGCCGCCGCCGCACGACATGGGGCCTGCCTTCCACCTGGCGCGCGCCGCCGACCCCCGCGAGCCGCTCGAGAACTCTGCCAGCGAGTCGTCCGACACGGAGCTGCCAGGTAAGCGCTGCTCCCCGCGAGGCGCGCACGGAGCCGAGCCGGGCGCACGGAGCGGGGAGCAGGGCCTGGCCCCCGCGCCGCGCCGTCAGTCTCCCTCTACGCTCCAGGGGCGTCACGACCATTTCTTTTCCCGTTCTCGATCGGGGGGGGGGGGGGTGTACGCGGAAATTTACACGCTTTATAAATCGAAATTCAGTGCTTTACTTCCACCCGGTCCCCACGCGCCAAGAGACCGGCAGATGCTCGAACCTACAACGGGAGGGAAGGTCGGACTGACAGCCCCTCTGGATCCGCAGCAAACAGAACGGGGAAAAAATTCGGTTTGCGCAACTGGGTGCCCAAGGGCCTCTCAGACCGCAGGAGAGGAGTCCCTCGAGACTGGAATGGGGCGGCGGGCGACAGAAAGTGCCCAGAGAGACAGAGATGGGACAGACACCCCGACAGGCAGTGGGCGACGATCAAGAGGGAGAAATCGAAGAGAAGGGGTGGCGGGAAAAGTCAGAAAAACACACTGGGAGGCGGGGGGAGGACAACTTCAAGTAAATAGAAGACACAGGACAGCGAGGGCGAGCGGGCCGAGGGGCTCGGCCCGGCTCGGAGTAGGACCCCCTAATCGAGGGAGACGGGCCCCACGTGGGCCGCGGGACGCGGCAGCCGCCAGGCCGCCCAGCCAGGGCCCCGACTCGGCTCGGGCAAGTCTCCCTCCGCGCTGCCTTTTTGTCCGAGCTCAAGCTTTTTACCCCCCCGGGCTGGCCGCGAGCTGGGCCGGCGGGTGGGCGGTGCGGGCAGTGGCGCGACTAATCCTCGGCCGGTCCCGGCCTCCAGGGTCTCCTTTTGGCTCCCGGGCTCGGCGTCCTAACTCGGCGCTGCCGCAGAGCTCTCTGCTTCCCGGGCCGTGGGCGCCTCTGCTGTGTTCGTTTCTTAATCCACCGCTGAGTGTTTCTCTACACGTTTTTAATCTCTATTTATTTCTGTTTTGCATCCCTAAGTGACTTTCTCTGAGAGGTTCTGTTTGCTTGACTTAAAAACAATCAACGCTGGATTGTACTTTTGTTTTCAAAAGTTTTAAGCGTGGCGTTTGGTTGGTTTTTACTTTTAAGATCCAGAGAAATATAAAGTTATAGATTGCTTTTTAAAACCAAATCTTTGTGGATATATTTAACATTTTAACTGTATTTTTCATTATAGAAAGAATCACTACACTAGGCATATTTCTCTGGAATTTAAAATAGCTACGTGCAACATTATTCTTGGGGAGATTTTTAAAAGTCAATCCAAAATGGCGCGTTTCTACAGGATTTTTTCAAAATCCATTTGCAGTGGTGTTACTTTGGTAATTTCAGTTACCTAACTATAGTGTTGTATTTTCCTGGGATTTAAAAATTATCTCTAGAAGGGGATTATTGGGAAGGGTTTAAAAAATCTATCTACAACAGTACAGTAAGTTGGTGGTGGTGGGTTTTTTTTAATCTCAAAGAAATAAATGCCTGTGTCTGCCTGGAGTTTATACACATGCAGCACTGTATTTAGTTAAGGGTGTGTTTGCACGGAGGTATTTGTCTTCTTAATTTGCATTTGCCCTGTGTCCCTATCTGCCTATTTTTAAGAGTTTGTGACCCTTTCTATGGTGTTAGGCACAGAATTGAGTTTATCTGGGCTTCTGTGTTTTGTTTTCATTTTTTTGTTGTTTGTTTGTTTCACTGTGTCTATGATTGAATGTATATTGTGTAGCTTGAAAGAGAGAGAGGCTAGAGCCCCAGGTCACCTAGACAGAGTCTGTCGGTCTGGGCTGCTGCCTGAGGGATTTTCTGGGCCTTGGGACTTGAGGCCTGGAGCTAAGGCCGAGAACACAGCTGTGTTGTGCCTGCCCAGTGTGGCTCCCACACAGCCCTGGGGAGAAGAAAGTGCAGGGGCTGCAGGCCACAGCCTGGTTCGTGCTCCATGGACCCACTAGCTTTGGGCTAGAAAGATGTGATCCTAGTTCAGGAAAGTAGAGACCCCCAGATTTAGACGCCCAAGAGCCCTCAAATTGTCATACATTTGCGGGTGACATAAGCAGTAAGGCTTGAGCCTGAGCCCAGCCGCAAGAGCAGGCCCAGCCCGGCAGGAACCTAGGCCTGTGCCTCTCATTCCCGGGCTCTTCTCTGGGGCACGGCTGAGCAAAGGTGACTACCGACGATCAGGCGCCCAGCGGGCTCTTTCCAATAGGGACAATCCTAGGGCCCCTGGCGGGAGGGAGGGCCGCCAGCGCTGATGGCAGGCGCTTCGGTGGAGCCGGGACGGGGTGCAAAAGGGCAGAAGCCCAAGGTGACCGGGGCCTGTCCTGCCCGATTCAGAGAAGGAGCGCAGCGGGGAAGTCAAGGGGCCGGAGGACAGCGGTGCAGGAGGCGCAGGCTGCGGTGGTGCGGAAGACCCGGCCAAGAAAAAGAAGCAGCGGCGGCAGCGCACACACTTCACAAGCCAGCAGTTGCAAGAGCTGGAGGCCACGTTCCAGAGGAACCGCTACCCCGACATGAGCATGCGGGAGGAGATCGCTGTGTGGACCAACCTCACCGAGCCTCGCGTGAGGGTGAGCGCAGGGTGCGCGTCTGAGGGGACCCGCGAGAAGGGCTGCTGGCTACCTCTGCCACCGTCCTAAGTCCTCGAAAAGCTTTAAACCTGCGCTCAGACTTTGTCTCTTTGGCACCACTCAGACCTGCTCCCTCCCTCCACCGGAGAGGATTCCACTTTAGGCCCCGCTGCTGCTAAGCCCGTTGGTGATTAGTGACCCTGGCTGCTGCCCGCCTCGAGTCCTACCTGACGCTCGGGCTCTCCTGCAGCCTCACCCCAAGATCCGTGGCCCCAAGGGACATTCCCCTGCCCTGCAGGGCCGAGGGCCCAGGGCCCTCTGGGATGTTACTACCCTACACTGCGCAGAGGGTTCCCCGCTGATGAGGACCTCCGGAGCTGCTGGCGCCTTCCCCTGAAAACGAAAGGGAAAGGCAGATCTTGCCTGGCAACCTGGGAGAGGCCTGAAGGGTACCTATGCTTGGGGGTCTCAACACTTCCTGGGGCGGTGATCCCAACCACAGCCTGCTTCTCCTGAATCTCAGTATAGTCCCCACCTGACTCCTCTCCAGTCATTCAGCCAGTGCTGAGCTCGACCCTTTCCCTCATGCCCTTTCCTGTAGGGCTGGGGTCAGGTGAAGGAGGAGCAGCTCTGGTGCCAGAGTGACCCTCAGGCTGGGTCCCTTTGGAGATGTAAGATCTCTGAGCCATGACCACATGATGTCTGCACACTCCCTGTCCTCACCCTTTGGTTCCCAGTAAAAGGAAGAGATTTGATGTTCTCTTGCCAGAGCAGCAAGAGAATCATTTCTTCTGTGGGTGTGCAAATATTTAATCAGATATTGTGAGCAAGTCCCAAGCCAGCCCAGAGTGCTACCTGGCCTACTGACTCCCTCCTATAACCCAAGCTCTCACCCCTCCCATCAGGCTAGCCAGCCCGGTGGGACGCGAGTGAAGACAGCACTCAGTAATCCTGAACTCACTAATCCTGCCTGGGTTTATGGTGGCAGGAGTGGTGTGGGGGTGGAATCAGGCAATGTCAGTGTGGGGGATTGGAAAAGGCTGAGATGCAGGGGACCCACAGCCTAGCTCAGGAAACTCAGCCCAGGGCTGGAGGAGGGCTGAGGAGGGTAGAGGTCATACAGTGAGAGGATAGGTGAGGATGGGCAAGGACCAAGAGTTGGGAAAGAAGAGGTTCTTACTAAATTGTGGGAGAAAGTGGAGGGGAGATTAGAGAGAAACTAGTGAGAAGTGAACGGAAATTAAATATTTGCAGAGAAACATATTTGGCATATATTTAGGCAGCAGGAGAGAAACATTTAAGGGAGGGCAAAAGGATCAAACATCTGAGGAAAATAAAGAATTGACTATTTAAGAAACAGTAATGGTCAGATATTTGGAAAGACGGGGAAGAAACTTAAATATTTGAGGAAGAATCAAAAGGATCAAAAATGAGGGATAACGGAGAAAATGGACTGGGGGGGGGGATAGTTCAGATAGCGGGGTGGACCAAATGAAAATAAACGTTTGGAGGAGAAATGGGCATATCAAACATTCCCGATAAAGATGGAAACATTATTTGAGGAGTGAAAAATAGAATGAAGAATGAAGGGAGTCGGGAGATCTTATATTTCCAGGAAGAGAAATACCTTTTGTATTCGAGGGAGAAGAAAAAGAATGGAATATTTAGGAGACAGACCGGGACCCGTTTGGAGGAGAAGGCCGGAGATGGACTGGTTGAGAGAGGAAGAAAGCAAACGAATATTTGCTAAAACAAAAGAGGATCGCTCTGGATTAGGAAGAGAAAATAGATTTAACTCGGGGGGAGAGGATCTAGATCAGAAAAGGGGAAAGAGGAATGTTTTCTGGGGACAGGAAAGGAACCATTAAGGAGAGGCTGCAGGGGCGGAAATATCGGAGAAAAGGGACGAAATTCGGAGAGAAGGAACCCGGCGGAGGGCTGGGTGGGGGGGCGGTGGAGGGAGTGGAGGTGGAGGGGACTTCCCGCGCTCGGCAGCCCTGACCCTTCTCTTGCCCCCTCCCCCAGGTCTGGTTCAAGAACCGGCGAGCCAAGTGGCGGAAGCGCGAGCGTAACCAGCAGCTGGACCTGTGTAAGGGCGGCTACGTGCCGCAGTTCAGCGGCCTGGTGCAGCCCTACGAGGACGTGTACGCCGCCGGCTACTCCTACAACAACTGGGCCGCCAAGAGCCTGGCGCCAGCGCCGCTCTCCACCAAGAGCTTCACTTTCTTCAACTCCATGAGCCCGCTGTCGTCGCAGTCCATGTTCTCGGCGCCCAGCTCCATCTCCTCCATGACCATGCCGTCGAGCATGGGCCCGGGCGCCGTGCCCGGCATGCCCAACTCGGGCCTCAACAACATCAACAACCTCACCGGCTCCTCGCTTAACTCGGCCATGTCACCGGGCGCCTGCCCGTACGGCACGCCCGCCTCGCCCTACAGCGTCTACCGGGACACGTGCAACTCGAGCCTGGCCAGCCTGCGGCTCAAATCCAAGCAGCACTCGTCGTTCGGCTACGGCGGGCTGCAGGGCCCGGCCTCGGGCCTCAATGCGTGCCAGTACAACAGCTGACCGCCCCCGCCAGGCCCCGCGGGCCCGCGGCCGGCACGGCGCCGGGGCGGGGGCGGCGCGGAGGACCTCGCCACGCCGCGGCCCCCGCGCCCGCGCAGCCCCCTCCTCCCCACCTCCCCACCTCCGGGCTGGTTGTGTGTTTGCTTTTCTGGACCCCACTCTGCCCTCCCAAACGAGACGAAACAAAACAAAAAGACGTCGGAGAAAAGTGCTGCGAAAAAAAACGGATGAGTTGCAATTTCCCTCGGGATGGCGCGGGTGGTGTGTGTTGGCTCCCTCGGGCCCCGGCGGGCCGTTGCGCGGAGGGGACTCGGCGCGGGAGGCGGGCGGTCCGGAGAGGACGCCCTCGTAGCCCGCGTTCCCGCCGCGCTGGACCCGGAATGAGTGGCCGCGCCTGCGGACTGGACGTGCGGAGCCCGGGCAGGCTGGCCCCGGCCCCGTACGAACCGAGGTGCCCCCTCCAAGCTGGCCCCGGCCGAGCGTACCTTAGCTCGATTCGGATCCGAGTTGGAGCGGCCGTTGGGTCGGGGATGACGGTGCCCAGCCTGGGATCGGGGACTCGCTGTGGAGCCGCACGCGGCCGCGGCGCGCCCGGAAGAGCCGTCGGCCGCCCAGAGCCCCGGAGTCCTCTTTTAAGGCTAAGGAGACGCAGCTGGCGGTGCGGACGTGGCAGGAGAACGGGGTGGGCTCGTCTCCGAGCACCCAGCCTCCGAGCTTCGCCGCAGGCCCAGGTCCTCCGCTCCGCTCCCGGGCTAGGAGGTGGCCCCCTTGGCCCGGCGAAGAGCCCCCTCCTCACCGCCCGCCGTGCAAGAGTCGAGCCGGGAGAGCTCGGGGCGCGGCCAGGGTCCCCGCGCCGCGCCCACTTTGCACACCCGCTCTCCGGCCCGCGCCCCTGTTTACAGCGTCCCTGTGTATGTCGGACTGACTGTATAGAATTATAAATCTGTCTATATCGACTTGTCCATGTACGTCTATTAAAACCATAGTACAAGCGTGCTAACCACTGCCGAGCCCCGACTGCTTCATTCCACTGGGGAGGGAGGCGGGTTAGAAAGGGAACGCCGCCACCGCGGGTCCTGAGGGTTAAAGAGAGGAGCCTAGGCAGCCGCCCTTCAGTGGAGAGGGAGGTGCCCTCTCTTCCCACCGCAATTCCCGACCTGCTCTGCCCGGCTCCCGAGAGGGCGCCATTTGGCGCTCCGGGCTCCGAGTCCGCGCCCAGCAGGCGCTCACCCGCTGGGCCGCTCAGCCTCAGCGCTGTGCTCAGCCGTCCTAGCCAGCACCCCAACTTCCCCGGCTGCCGGGCTCTGCAGGCTCTTCCCAAGCTATGTCTGCGGGGACCCCCGAAGCCCTCAGGGTGCTCCGTGGCCCTTGTTCACCGGGGGAGTTGGGGTGAGGGCCACTGAGAGCCCCCTTGGTCCGGGAGTTGCCTTTCCTCCTGTGGGCCCAGTACTCCCACCTTGGAGCCCTGCCCTAACTGCTCCAGGCGGACTGAGGGTGCAGGATCAGCCGGTGTCTAGTCAGGGCCTCCCTCAGCCTTTCCCTCCTGAAATGACACTCAGGGGCATCCAGCAAAGCTGTGCTGGAGAAAGTGACCATCACACAGAATTAACTTCTCACTTCCCTTCCACCCCAACTTATTGGAAGGAGGCTGCAGGCACTTCCACCCTCCCCAGGCTTTGGAAACTACTGAACAAGACCAGCCTGTAAACTGCCTGTAAAATTCTGCTTCCCTTAAGTCACTTCCAATGGCAAAACAAAATGTTTGCAACTGCAGCGGGGGAGGAAGGAGGGGTTGGTATTCTGCTTTAGAATCACCTTGTGACTAGGATTGGCGCTGCCCTGGAGCTGGACCCAGGCAAGCCCTAGATGGGAGTGGGGCACAGCCACGGGCTTGATCGTGAGCTAATAGCTGGAGAGCCCTGTGCACACATTCACAAACCAGATCAGCCCTGCCTCTGAGGTCAGGAGTGTTGTCGCTATTATACAGATGATGGAACCGAGACTTCATCATGTCATGCAACTGGGCCAAGATCACAGAGAGTCAACAGTCTTTAGATTCCAAAGTATCTTTCCTCTGGTCTTCCCACATTAAGATGAGGAATGGAGGATGGCCCAGGATGATGCTGTAGGATTTGCATTGTGGGGTTCTGAGAAGGACAGGGCCAGATACACAGGCTAGAGGAGGGAGGTGGGTGGAGGGAAGGCTGGGGCAGGGGGCTGGAGCCAGACCACCCCTCCCCCAATGGCTCCAGTCCAGAGCTCTGACCCCTCATTCTCTGGAAACATAAACATAATCACATCTGGACTCAGAGTGCCTCCCCCAGCCTCACACATCTGCCAAGGCCAGGGGGCCCTGGTCTCTCTTGAGGGCAGAAGGCAGGAGAGACCTAGGAGATGGGACTGGAGGAAAAAGGGAGGCAGAGAGGCCTCTCCTGGAAGTCAGGCCCCGCCTCAGGTGACTCGGCCAACGAGGGGCTCTGGTAGAGACTCAGTGTGGCTTTGGGGCCACAGACCAAACAGCTGCAGATGGGCGGCAGGGCAGAAGCAATCCCAGAATGACCTCATCATCCAGCAAGAACCATGGCCAACAAGGTGAGTGTAAGACCCTGGGTCGGGCTCCCCCCAGCTCTCCTGTGGCTGCAGATAGTAGCCAGCCCTTCCCAGCTGCACCAGCCACAGAATCATCTCTGAAGGGAGGCTGAGAAATATATGGGGTTCTGGAAGCCCAATCCTCTGAAAAAAAAAAAAAAAAAAGAAGAAGGTCCTAGTCCTGCTCTGCCTAAAGAAGATTGGGAAGGGGGTGTCATTCATTGATGCAACATTTACTGTGCTCCCGCTCTCGGTGCTAGGGATCGAGTGCTGGAAAACAGACAGTCCCTGCTCTCATGGACAAGTAAACAAAAATGTGTATAATTACAAACTGAGCTGAGTGCTTTTGAAGAAAGAGAACAGGGTGCTGTGAATAAGAAAAAAAAAAATGAGAGTCCTGCTTTTAACAGGATGCTCTGTCTGGCAAGGCTGCTCTGGAGAGGTGGCTCTGTCTCTGTCTTAATGGGTAAGCGCTACCATTTATTGAGCCCGTTTGGGGTCCAGGGCCCAGGGCTAAGTGTACACTCCTCGCTGATTGGCCCCTTTACCTGCACAACAACCCTATGAGGAAGAGTTCTCATTATCCCATTTCTCTGATGAAGTCCCTGAGGTCAGGTCATTTGCCCAAGATCCAGAGCAGGAGTGATGGAGTAGATCCAAGCCCAGTCAGCGCCCACTCTACCTTCTGCATTGGACTACCTCATGCCAAGCACCGTGGGCAACATGGTGGGCAGAAGGCAGAGTTTGACCTTGAAGAGATAAGTGATTTCTACTGGCCACACAGGACTAACCCCAGGAAACAGAAAAGCAGATTTGGTCTCACTTGGTCCTGAAAGCCCCAAAGGGCAGCTGCAGGTTTAGAGAGGTTATGAATTAGAAACAGGAGGCAAGAGGCTGGTGCCCAGCACTTGTCTGCAGACACCCTGGGCCACCAAAGCCAAGTGCACAACCTCCAGAGTGCCTGGTCATTGAGGAACCAAGTTACCTCCCCTAGCTTTATGGCCCCAGCCAGGCTGCAGGCCTCCGCCTGAGCCACGGCATCCCTGAGTGCAGCTGGCAGAGTCATCTAGAAGGGTGAAGAAGTCACAGCTGGAAGGTCTGCCTCGAAGGGGGCACTGCCCAGGGAGTCCAAGCCCTGGAGGTGGCTCTGTGTTGTCCTTCGGCTCCACATGCCTGAGTCTGTTGCTCTCCTGTGAGATTGCAGCAGATAGCAGCAGGCCTCAATCATAGGAGAGCCAGCGTGGGAAATGAGAGGAAGGGTGGTTTATGCCCATGAACTCCCCATCTCCTGGGCCAGTTTCTTGGCTCTGGCATCCATAGGAAGCTTCAGTGTGGTCTTTGAGAGCAAGGGTTTGAGTTCTGGCTCCACTACTGAGTTGCCTTGGACAAGAGACAATTAACGTCTGTGAGCCTGTTTCCTCTTCCATAAAAGGGAATAACAATCACTTCACACAGTTGTTTAAAGGATTAAAGAAGATAACACATAAGGCATTGGTTGTGGTGCTGGCATATAGTTATTACTGATGGTGTTGGTGATGTTGTTGTTAAAATGACACATCTGGCCTCTCCCCTTGAGGGCCCTTTTCCCCACTTTCCACATTAATAACGCTTCTCTAAGTTTCTCAACAGGTCATTTCTGAAAGTGTCGTTTGGGGCCCAACTTGGTTTTCCCTCCAGGTTTGCTGGGTGTTGTGAATGTGATTCATGACTGACTGTCCTGCTGAATGTCTTCCCCACTGCATCCCACCCTGGGACCCATCCTGGACTTGGACCCTCAGGCACCCAGCCCGGTGTCCTATGGCCAGGCCCTGGGAGGCCCAGAGGAACTGTGTCCAATCCCTGCCATCCACTGGTCCTGAGGAGAGGCACGTTGGCAGTCAGTACTCTGAGACACGAGCCGGGGGAGCAAAAGGGCCAGTCACCCCAGAATTCTCCTCTAAGGGCTCCCTGCATCATGGGATAAAGAGGCCCGGACACTTCTTTTTGTGTTCTGCTATCTTACCGCTAACGTCAGGCCCTTACAGAGTGCCAGGCCCCATGATGCATTTTATAACAATTACAGTGCTCACTCCTCACAGGCAGGAAGGGCACCCTGTCCTTATGCTGTTCGACCCTGAGGTCAGAGGGAATCAATAGCTCACCTGCGATGACACAGTTAATGAAGGACAGAGTTGGGACGTCACTTGGATCCGCTGACCCAGGTCCATGGTCGTATCTACTGCACACTACACTCTCTTGATATTTGTATTGGGCAGCGGCAGGGGGAGGGGCAGAGAGATAAACAATTATAATTCATGTAGATTCCTGGCAAGAAGCTGAGCTCAGGGGTGCTCTGGGAGGGAGAAGGAAAAGGCCCCAGGCCCCAGGACGTGCCTTCACTGAGCTCACTTGGCTATAGGGGACAGCAGCAGATGGCACAGGTGACAGGGGGACTGAGGAAGCCCCAGGATGAGGGCGGCAGAATGGAGAGAGCACATGAGGGCATAGGGAAACTCTCTGGCGAAGGCAGGGCCTTGGAGTATCAACCATTCAATCCAAACTTCTGTCTCATGCAGTATTACAAACTTATCATTTCCTAGATGCGTGCTTCCCGTCTGCCTCCTTCTAGAAGCCCTCCTAGGCTGCCTCTCAGCCCTTGCTAGCCTGCCTCCTTGGCACCTCTCACCATTGGAACCCCACTGTTCACACTCCTGTGTTGCCTTTGCAGGGCCCTAGACCATGCCTCCCTATTGACTGGTGTTGCCCAGAGCAGGTGTCCACCTACTGAATGGCTATAAGAACTTCAGGAGATGCAGCCGCCAGAGCCCAGCCAGGCTGGGGGTGCTGACCCTGAGAAAAGAGACACTGCAGAGGAGCAAGTCAAGGTGCAGGAAGCTGCACTGGGACTGGGGTGGAGGAAAGCCATTTTGGCTGTCTGGGTCATGTGGCTGTATCTCACTCTGTGCTATCCTGTACATATTTTATTTCTCTTCTTAGTCTCACTTTATAGATAGGAAGCTGGGGCTCGGGGATGTCGTGTAACATGCCCAAGTGGGCACAGGTTTCAGGAACTCAGATCCTAGCCTGAGCACAGTGCCCACAGCACTGGCTTCTATGAGCCCAGCCTCCTGGAGGCACGGTTGCTGCAGTCACAGAGAGCCAGGATGCAGAGGCCAACAGATGTACCCAGCAGCACTTGGAGAAGTGTCTGCACGGCCATGCTCAATAAATATTTCCTGAATACAAGAACTGAGGAGCTACCTTCCCTTCCCCCTCACTCCACAAAACATTTCTTGGCCCCTTCTCCCTCTCCCTGCTTCTTTGTCTCCTCTCTCTTTCTTCTTTCCTTCCTCTACACCACCTATTCCTCCCTTTCAGCACAAGCAGCTCTGGGCACAGCTTTTAAAAGGGAATCAACAAAAAAACACAAACCACCCAATTCAAAAATGGGCAAAGGATTTGAATAGACACTTCCCCCAAAGAAGATAAACGCGTGGCCAGTGAGCTAAGCATCACAAGTCATTAGGTAGATAGATGCAAATCAAAACCACAGTGAGATACCCCTACACATCCATCATGGAAAACAAACAAACAAACAAAAACAAAACATTAGGTTTGGCAAGGATGTGGAGAAATTGGAACCTGTGATCACTGGTGGTAGGAATGTCAATGGTGCCGCATCGGTGGAAAACAGTATGGCGGATCCTGAGAACAGAAGACTTAGAATTCCCACGTGATCCAACAATTCCACATCTGGGTATTTACCAAAAGAAACAAAAGCAGGGATTCAAAAGGATACTTGTACGCCAGTTCAGAGCAGCCTTTCTCACAAGAGCCAAAACCAGGGAGCTACCCAACTGTCCGTCAACAGATGGATCAACAAACATACAAAGCACTACTAATCAGCGTTAAAACAGACGGCATCTTCTGCCACCTGCTACAACACGGACAAACCTTGAAGACATTATACTAAAGTGAAATAAGCCAGGTACAAAATACAAGTATTGTGATTCCACTTATCTGAGGTACTTACAGTAGGCAAATTTATACAGACAGAAAATAGGATGGCGGTTGCCAGGGACAAGGGAGAGGGGAAATGGACGGTTAGTGTTTGATGGGAATAGAGCTTTATTTGGGGATGAAGAAATGCTCTGGAGATGGATAGTGGGGATGGTTGCACAACAATGTAAATGTATGCAATGTCACTGAACTATAAACTTTCCAGGGGCACCAGGGTGGCTCAGTTCGTTAAGCCTCCGACTTCAGCTCAGGTCATGATCTCACAGTCCGTGGTTTCAAACCCCTCATCAGGCTCTGTGCTGACAGTTCAGAGCCTGGAGCCTGCTTCAGATTTGCCTGTCTGTCTGCCTCTCCCCTGCTTGTGTTCTATATCTCACTCAATAATAAATATGTATTTTAAAAAATAAAATGTAAAAAAGGTTAAAATGGTACATTTCATGTCTCATGTGTATTTTACTACTACTTTTTTTTTAACAGGTAGATCTGTGTTTATGCCCCTACCTTATGCAGAGTGGTGACCAGAGGCTGGTGTCCAGGACTCTGAGGGACTGAGACCACTGCAGGAGGTGGTCTGCTGTCTGTTGGAAAACGATGCCCTACAGCTATCTTTAATCACAACCGCTCAGAAGCCCCGGTGACAGCTACTCCCGACCAGGCCCTCACCTCACCCTCTTCTTCTGGGTATCCACTATGCACCCAAGAGAGTGCAGCTGTTGTGGATGATTTTTGTCTATAAATTTAGCATAAAATTAAACAATAGGTCTGCCACTGTCAGAAAACTATACTATATATTCATAGGTACTATACATTCATATATATATTCATATGTATATTCAGATATACATTCATATGTATATTCATATATATTCTCATATATATCCTCATATATTTTCATATACTCAACTATATATTCATATATACTCTAATATATTCACATATATTCATATACATTCTCACATATATTCATATATGTTCATGTATATTCAAATATATGTTCATACATATTCATATATTCATATTTTCATACATTCTAATATATTCATATATATTCTCATATATTTATATATATTCGTATATATTTTCCTATATATATTCATATATTTTATTTCTATATATATTCTCATGTATATTCATATATATATTCATATATATTCTTGTATACTCACATACATTTTTACATATATATTATTCATATATATATTCTGATATATTCTCATATATTCTCATATATATTCATATATTCATATATTCAAATATATTCTCATATATTCATATATTCTCATTTTTATTCATAGATTTATTCCTGTATATATTCCTATATATTATTTCTATATACATTCATATATTCTCATATATATTCATATGTATGAATATATATTATTCCTATATATATTCATATATTTTCTCATAATTCATATATTATTCCTGTATACATTCATATATATTCTCATATAGTCATATATATTCATATATATTCTTATGTATTCATATATTTATTCACATATATGAATATATAGTCATATTTATTCTTATATATTGTCATATATATTCATGTATATATTCATATGTATTCTCATATATATTCATATATTACTCATATATACATTCATATATATTCATATATATATTCTCATATAAATTCATATATATATGGATATATATTCACGTATATATATTCTCATATATATTCATGTATATATTCTCATATATATTCATGTATATTCTCATATATATTCATATATATATCCATATATTCATGTACCTATTCATATAAATAATCATATATATTCATATATATTGAGAGATATATTCATATATATATTCTTATATATATACATATATATTCTTATGTATATTCTCATATGTATTCATATATATTCATATATACTTTATATATTCATATTCATATATATATTCTCATATATATTCACATGTATATATTCATATATTCATATACATTCATATACATATTAATATACATATTTTCATATATTTTTATATATTCAAATATATTCATATGTATATTCTCATATATTGTTATATATTCTTGTATTTTCTTATACATTCATACATATTCTCATATATTCATATATATTCATATATGTGTTCTCATATATATTCATATTCACATATTTATTCAGCTAGTGTTGGTGATGGGCGGGGGTCGTTCAGGAATGAATATTTGAATATGTATTTATTTATATATTCATATTCCCATATTCCTACTGCGAGGGTTCCTTGGTGCTATGTGGGGTTGTGCTCGGTAGCGAATATTTATATATATTCATATTCGCATATTCATGCAGCAAGGGTTGATTGGTGTTGGGCAGGAGTGCACTCAGAAGCGAGGATGGGGCCCGCTGGTCAGCCCTGTTGGCCTCGAGAAGGAATGGGTCCTTGGGTGTGGGGCAATGATGGCGTCCAGTGGCGGCAGCGGGGTCTGTGAGGCGGTGCCTGTCGTGCCTCTGTCACATGCCAGCAGTATCGGTCCGCAGCTGGGGTCAGCATCGAGGTGTGGGCCGTGCCACACCTGTCCTCCCACCTCGCCCATCCCCACCCTATCCATGTACCTGGTGCATCCTGGCACTGAGGTTTAAAGATCCTTTGGGGTTGGGGGTTGCCCATCCGCCTGGGGTTGGGGTGTTCGGCCAGTGGGGAGTCATGGAGCCTGGTCTCCCAATTCTCCCCCAAACTCTGCTGCCCACCCCTGGTCCCCAGGCAGTGTTCCTGCAGCACAGTGCCCACTCCAGGGTCCTCCCCAGATATATGAGTATGTATATGAGTATGTATATGAATTTGTATATGAATATGTACATGAATGTATGTAGGAATGAATCTAGGAATATATATATATGTATATATATAGACATATATATATATGGATATATGAACACAGTACCATTTTTGCTCTTACATATGCACAGGGAAGTATCTGAATGTACATGAAGTGTTAACACCACCTACCTTGGGGTGGTGGGATATGAGGCATTTTTTTTCATCCTAAGTGTTTGGCACTGAGCACGTGTTACTTTTGTAATGATGACGTGAAACAAATATTATTTTAAAAATACAAAGACCTATGATCTGCAGGACAGGGAGTGGCCGGCCCACAGGTGCCTATCTCATCCCAAAGGTATCAGTCATCACCTACCTGAAATGACTTGTCAACCCTCAGAATTCAGCCTCATTTAGGGGGCAGGCCAGATTTTTACAGAAACGAAATTTTTGCATTCAATACATTCTTCTTTAAACGGATGTCAAATTAATAAGTGCCAAGAGGAATGTTCGGAAGAAGAAGAATTTGTAATGTTTTTTTTTTTTTTGCTAGGAAAAGATGACCCACGTTTTTAAAACAGCTGTCATAGGCACGGAGTCCATCCTGTCCCTTCTGTCCCCTCAATGCACCCCAATCCCTGGCCCCAATCCTCCAACACAGCAACCTCTTTGCACTGCTACCTAGCCCACGCATACACACACACGCACACACACACATGCACACACATGCATGCAGGGTGTGCCTGCCAGCCAGCATGATCATGGAATCTTTATTAAAGAGGTCCAAATTACCAAGGTTTTACTACACTACTAAAAATAGTCATGCTTACTTAGCCTGCCTAATAAGCACACCATTTCTAATTTTTCTGCCTGAGTAAACTGAAACATCATTCCAGAAATACATTTTTACTGAAACAAGAAGACTTGTTTTTTCTTCTTCGATCATACATTTTCCCCCTCTCCCTCCTCTCCTCCTCTCTCCATCCCCTGTGTCCCCCTCAGCTCCCCTCCCCTACCCATTTTTAAATTTCAAAACATAAAGGGGAAAGTAACAGTAATTTGGACTTGGCTTTCACACAAAATGGACCAATTTTTTTTAAGTGTTGGTAATTTGTCCTGAAAATGGATATAGGGGAGTCGGGCTGGGAGGCTTTGAAGAATGGGATTTTATGAGAGGAAAATGAGGCCTGAGTGTGTGGGAATGTACCTCCCCTCCGTGCCTGGAACAGTGCAGGCACGTGTAATAACCACAGCTAATAGCACCATTATTGCTATTATCACATTATAGTATTATTATTCATCAGAATCAGACAAAGCATATTAACCCATTTAATTGAACCAAGGGCTTAACGTCCCAGTGACTTCACGGAAAGTGCTTGGCAAAGTCTCCCGGACATTGCAGCCACAAAGCAGCCGGCCACTTTGCCGCTTGCCAGGCTGTGGCAGGGCCCGGCAGAGGTTTCCCCAAACTGTTCCCGCCTGTGGCCTATCTGGGAACTTTCCAAGACACACTGGGAAGGATGCTTATCCCCACCCTCAGTCCAGCCTTTTCATGCACACACCTGTCTGTCCCTGTGGATAAACCTGGCCTGATGAAAGAGGTTGACACAAAACACACATGCACACATACGCACGCGGTGTGGCCAAGGACCCCTCCTCTATCCCCCAAGCTGGCACTCCTTTTGAGTCACCCAGTCTGGCACACGCAATTCATGCTGAACACCCGGTTTCTCCTGAACTTGGTGCCCACTGCTCCAAAGCTCCTAGACTCTCCCACGATACAGAGATAGGGTGGGGCTGCCGTGTCCACCTCTGGCAGCCTCCAGGCTCAGAGAGACCAACCCAGCCCAACTAGGGAAGGATACAAGCAGAGCTGCGGCTGTTAAAGGCACCTGGGGGAGGCCAGGACCCCTCTGGCTCCTCGCTCCTGGGGTGGGCTTCTCCCTGGGGCGGGCTTCTCCCTGGGGCGGGCTTCTCCCTGGGGCGGGCTTCTCCCTGGGGCTCAGCCTTCCCTTCGTGGAGCCTCGGTGTTCCCCTCTGTCAAATGGGCACTGGACCTGCCATCATGCCTCTTGAGAGGTTCAGTGTCAAGGTTTGAAGGGACCCTGGGTCCCCATGTAAGACTTTCAGGTAGGCTACTGCTTCAGAGGCACAAAATTGTTCTTAACCTACAAGCTCTTTGTTGGTCAGCAGGCTCAGCCTCCCTCCCCTCCAGATTCCCCCACCACACCGCTGCCAGGTGGCCCTATGGGCAAGTATCTGGCTTTACTGGGGATGATAACACCCGCCGAGGCCTCAGCAGGGCTGCTGCAATGCACCCAGATCCCCCACTGGATCAGGAGCTACCACCTGAGATGGCATCACCTTTCCACCCTGAAGTCCATTTCCACTGGGCATGGGGCAGCAAGGCACACGATGGCACCACCTCAAGCCCAGCCCAGCCGACCTCCTTGGGGTGAGGGCCCAAGACCAGAGTATCACAGAGGTTAAGACTATGGGCTCTGGAGTGAGACGGGACCTGGGTTCAACTTTCAGTGCAGCCATTTACTGCCACATTAACCTCTCCAAGACCCCGTTTCCTCATCTGCAAAATGCGGCTAGTTGTGAAAAGGTATGTACAGTGTTTGCCACTGTGCCATGACTTAGGCTCCAGATCACTCCTGGGTCTCTGCTGCCCATTCATCCTCTATCCACCAGGACTCTAAAACTGGCACATCTCAGGCTGTCCATCACTGGCATCCAGGTGTTAGGGCAAGATTCCCAGTCCACGGCCCTCCCCTGGGAGTATCTGTGGATGGAGGAATTAAGTCTGAGTTAAGGTCAGGTATAAAAGGTCAAGGGTGAGAGTATGAGGAAGGAGAAATCAAAGGTCACCAGAGCAATCTGGGAGGGCTTCCTGTGATAGGAAGCCTGGCCCTGAACCTTGAAGGACAAACAGGTTTAGAATGGGTGTGTAGGAGCAGAGGTGAGGCTGAGTCCTGGCAAAGGGGGTCCTGAGAGATATGGGGAGAGAAAGGGGGAGAGAGACTAGGGGAGGCTTAAGTGCCAAACGAGGGTAATAAGGCCTCTCTCAGGCAGCAGAAATCAAATCTGGACAGGTTACCGCCCCGCTTCCACACTGGCAAGCTGAGTACTCATGGTCCTTAGGATCTGGCCCCAATCTACTTACCCAATCCCCCAACACCCCACCCTGCCCTGCAAGCTGCGACCACACCAACCTCTCAGTACTTGCTAAACCCTCTGTTGATCTACCCTTGTTTCTTTTTTTTTTTTTTTTAACGTTTTATTTATTTTTGAGACAGGGAGAGACAGAGGATGAACAGGGTAGGGTCAGAGAGAGGGAGACACAGAATCTGAAGCAGGCTCCAGGCTCTGAGCTGTCAGCTCAGAGCCCAAAGCAGGGCTCGAACTCACGGACTGTGAGATGGTGACCTGAGCCGAAGTCGGCCGCTTAACCGACTGAGCCACCCAGGCGCCCCTACCTTTGTTTCTTTGTGCATGTCATTCCTCTGTTTGGAACGCCCTTCCACCCGCCACAGGTGTGGGTGCACATATACACACACTCCACTTAACATTTTTCATTCAAGGTGACAATTGTGTTGTCTGCCCTGATTATACATATATTCATTCTTAAAATTTTTAAAGTTCAAAAAACCATGAGGATAAAAATCAAGACCACCAAACCACTATTTTTCCCCTTTTTTAAAAAAGTTTTTAATGTTTATTTATTTTTAAATTTACATCCAAGTTAGTTGGCATATGGGGTAGCAATGATTTCAGGAGTAGATTGCTTAATGCCCCTTACCCATTTAGCCCATCATCCCTCCCACAATCCCTCCCATAACCCTCAGTTTGTTCTCCATATTTAAGAGTCTCTTATGTTTTTGTCCTCCTCCCTGTTTTTATATTATTTTTGCTTCCCTTCCCTTAGGTTCATCTGTTTTGTATCTTAAACTCCTCATGTGAGTGAAGTCATATATTTGTCTTTCTCTGACTGATTTCACTTAGCATAATATCCTCCAGTTCCATCCACATAGTTGCAAATGGCAAGATTTCATTCTTTTTGATTGTTGAGTAATACTCCATTGTATAGATATACCACATCTTCTTTATCCATTCATCCATCCACGGACATTTGGGCTCTTTCTATCCTTCAGCTATTGTCGATAGTGCTGCTATAAATATGGGGGTGCATGTGCCCCTTTGAAACACCACACCTGTACCCTTGGATCAATACCTAATAGTGCAATTGCTGGGTCATAGGGTAGTTCTATTTTTAATTTTTGAGGAAACTCCATACTGTTTTCCAGAGTGGATGCACCAGTTTGCATTCCCACCAGCAGTGCAAAAGAGATCCTCTTTCTCTACATCCTTGCCAACATCGGTTGTTGCCTGAGTTGTTAATGTTAGCCATTCTGACAGGTGTGAGGTGGTATCTCATTGTGGTTTTGATTTGTATTTCCCTGATGATGAGTGATGTTGAGCATTTTTTCATGTGTCAGTTGGCCATCTGTATGAGTTCTTTGGAGAAGTGTCTATTCATGTCTTTTGCCCATTTCTTCACTCGATTATTTGTTTTTTGGGTTGAGTTTGAGAAGTTCTCTATAGATTTTGGAAAATAACCCTTTATCTGATATGTCATTTACCAGTATCTTCTTCCATTCTGTCGGCTGCCTTTTAGTTTTGCTGATTGTTTCCTTTGTTGTGCAGAAGCTTTTTATTTTGATGAGGTCCCAATAGTTCATTTTTGCTTTGGTTTCCCTTGCTTCCAGACACATGTTGAGTAAGAAGTTGCTGCAGCCAAGGTCACAGAGGTTTTTGCCTGCTTTCTCCTCAAGGAGTTTGATGGCTTCCTGTCTTACATTTAGGTCTTTCATCCATTTTGAGTTTATTTTTGAGTCTGGTATAAGAAAGTGGTCCAGGTTCATTCTTCTGCATGTTGCTGTCCAGTTTTCCCAGCACCACTTGCTGAAGAGACTGTCTTTATTCCATTGGATATTCTTTCCTGCTTTGTCAAAGATGAGTTGGCCATACATTTGGGGGTCCATTTCTGGGTTCTCTATTCTGTTCCATTGATCTGAGTGTCTGTTCTTGTGCCAGTACCATACTGTCTTGATGATTATATCTTTGTAGTATAGCTTGAAGTCTGGGATTGTGATGCCTCCTGGTTTGGTTTTCTTTTTCAAGATTGCTTTGGCTATTCGGGGTCTTCTCTGGTTCCATACAAATTTTAGGATTGTTTGTTCTAGCTATGTGAAGGATGCTGGTGTTATTTTGATAGAGATTGCACCAAACCACTATTAATGACACCTTTTCAGACATCCCTCAGCCTGCACACATGTGTATGTAAACATGTGCACACACTATTACATAAATGATATCCTGTCACATGTTGCTCAAGAAGCCACTTTTTCAATCAGTATAATATCAAGAACATCTATTCTTACCAAAAAAAAAAAAAATCACTATTTTTAAGGGCCACATATATAGATTCATAATACTTTAACCATCATCCTCACCAAGTGGACATTTAGGTAACTTCCTATTTTCTTTTGTTGTGTTTCCATTAACAGGCCACAGTAAACATTCTTATCAATGCATCTCTGTGCATTTGTCAGCTGGCACCTTCGGGAAACTTCAAGAAGAACTGTTGAGGAGTCACCTGGGTGGCTCAGTCAGTTGAGTGTCTGACTCTTAATTTCAGCTCAGGTCATGATCTCACGATTCATGAGTTCGAGGCCCACCTTAGGCTCTGCGCTGACAGTGCAGAGCCTGCTTGGGAATCTCTCTGCCCCTCCCCAGATCGATCTCTCTCTCTCTCTCTCTCTCTCTCTCTCTCTCTCTAAAAAAATAAATAAACTAAAAAACAAAATTTTTTTTAAAGAAGAACTGAAGAGCCACAGGAATGTGTACATAAAATCTAATCATGACAGTTGTCTGGACTCTTGAGAGTAGAGACTGCCAGCTTCAGGAAGTGTAAAATGAACATTTTTTAGATCAAAAATACATAAACAGACAAACAAACAAACAAACAAATTCTACTACAAGTTGTCTTAGGAGAAGGCCACACCTATGGACACTGCCAGCAGAAGACAAGGCTGCCCAGTCTCCAAACTCTGGCCAATAGTAGGTTTTGTCTATCATCTTCGCCACCTGGGAAGGAAACAAATATCTCCATGCCACTTTGTGTGTGTGGCTTTATTTATTTCTCCTTTTTTTAAAAAAAAAATACAGATGGTGTCATATAAGTACAGTACTACACCTGGCTTTTTCCACCTGCCAATTTTCACTCCTTTTCCACTTGCTCATCCAAGGGTCAGGTAAAAAGCCACCTACTTGAGCCAAGACACAAAGTGCCCCCTCTGGGTGCCCACAGCTTCTACCCTTGCTGATGAGTTATCAGTGGGTGCAGGGGCAGGCAGAGAGACAGAAAATATGCACCTCAAGGTTACCACCCAAGAGGCCAACCCTCTAGGCACAGGGATGGCTGGCGATGCTCGACAGCACAGACAAGGCTGGCTCATCCTGCCTGCTGAGCTCACATCCCATCTGCTGGCCAAGCCTCCAAGTGCATCTGCCTCACTGAAACCCAGGGAAGGGTAACTTGTAAGCCAAACCCTCTTCTGCCTAGGCTGTAATTTCCTGATTAGGCGCCACAGTCAAAACCCATCTGCACACACAGATTGCTTCTTGCTATGTTCTCCATCTCTGGAGCTCCCAGAGCCACGTCAGGAGCCATTGGGCCAGCAGACTGCAGCCCCAGGCCCTGCTCGGAAGGCAATCATGGTTTGATTTTTAAAGTTCAAAAAATAGCTTTGTGAAGAAAAACTAAGGTTGCTCTAGGGCTGTAGAACAGGGGGACACATGTGTAGCCTGAATTCAAATATTGACTGCATGCTTTAATGACAATCTTGGCCAAGGGACAGTCCCTCTGAGTGCCTGCTCACCCACCTATAAAATGGAGCTAAGAATTCCTTAGAGGATTGTGGCTAGCATTGTAGCACAGTGGTTAAAAAGCCAGGCTGCATGGTTGTGAATCCTGGTTCTTCCCCCTTAGTCGTACAGACACGGGTAAGGTTACATCACCTTTTTGAACCTTAGTCTTACCACCTGTTTCATGGGAACAATGAAAATACCATCTTTGGAGCCTGGGCCTGAACTCTGCCTGGATTCCTCCTCCTCTCGTCTAGCAGCAAGATGTGAAGAGGCTTCTTACCTCAGACTGCCATTCCGGGTCCCAAGGTCCTGCTGGGGAAAGGAGGGAGTCTAGTGGCACGTGTGCTGAACTGGGAGGCGGTGGGGTGCCTCTGCTATGAGGACAGCATTGTCCCATCACCCAGCATTGTCCCATTACAAAGGCTGGGGTCAGCCCCCAGTTTCCCAAGAGTTTTAGAACAGACACTTCATCTTCCCCACTTCCTTTTGAGATTTCAGTTTCATTTTACAAAAAGCCAGCCACATATGATGCCTCCACCCCCTGGGGTGCTTCACCTAGGAGCCTCTGAGCCCATTTGGGGGTTCAGGTGGTGGTTTGTAAAGCCCTCTTAACATTTCCCAGTGTTAGCCTCTGAGAGGTCCCAATTACACAGGATGATCTTTAGGCTGCCTGAATATAATCCAGATTCCACGTGGTCACGTCTATTCATGGGGTTCCATTTTTAAAAGGCACAGTCAGCAACCAAAAATTATCTTTAAATGATACCAACTATGACTTGCCTATCACAGAGAACATCAGACAGTATCTGGTTGTCACCCCCACAAGGACCTGCCATCCCCCTTCCACCCCTTTGCAGGCCTAACACTCCAGCTGGGTCAGAACCTCTAAGAGTCTTTGATTCTTGGGGGCACCTGGGTGGCTCAGTTGGTTGAGCGTCCAACCCTTCTTTTTTTTCCTTTTTGAGAGAGAGTGAGTGAGCAAGCACAGGAGTGGGCAGGGGGCAGAGAGAAAGAGAGAGAGAATCTTAAGCAGGATGCACTTTCAGTGCAGAGGCTAATGTGGGGTTCAATCCCATGACCCTGGGATCATGACCTGAGCCAAAATCAAGAGTTGGATGCTCAACCAACAGAGCCACCCAGGCACTGGGAGCATCCAACCCTTGATTTTGGATCAGGTCATGATCCCTGGGTTGTGGAATCAAGACCAGGGTCAGCCTCCAAGCCAAGCATGGATCCAACTTAAGATTCTCTCTCTCTCTCTCTCTCTCTCTCTCCCCCTCTCTCTCTCTCTCCCCCCTCTCTCTTTTTCTTTCTCCCCACCCCTGTCCCTTTCCCCTACTTGCACACTCTCTCTCCCTCACTTTGCACACACTCTCTCTAAACAAACAAACAAACAAACAAATAAAGGTCTCTGACTCTTAGCCCTCAACTTTTACTTCCTTCTTCCCTCCCTGTCCCAGCTCCTGATTATGTAGACCCATCAAGCCTGACTGGTCTCTTCATTTTCTCTGTTTTGCCCATTACTCTGATTCTCCACCATGGAAGAGACCAAGAAATCACAAACGCCCCCCCCCCCCTTCCTTTCCGATCCAGACCTGGCTCTCCCCCACCCTCCCAGTGCCGCATCACCCAGAGCCTGAAATACAGTCAGAGCTGGAACTCGAGGACGGTGAGGCATGGGGCTGACCAAGCATAGACAGGGCTCCTGATGGTGGAACGTGGGAAAGAGCAAGGCTCTCACATGTTGACAAATTTCTCTCTGTCACATTTAGCCCCCTTCTCCCCATTTCCCAAGCCCTGAGACTAGAAACGGCAGCCATCACCTCTCCTTGCTGAGCAGCCTACTTAGGAATCCAGAGCCATCTTCTCTCCTGAGAGCCTGGGAGACAAAGGAGCAGGCCCAGGCAACCTGGAGCCAGGGACAGAGCCCAAAACCAGGAGAGAGACCACTGAGAGCAAAGCCTGACTGGCTGAAGGGCGCTGTGATTTAGGAAGCATCCCATCTCACCCACAGTTGAAGAAAATACAAGGTGTGCAGTTCCCAGCTTCTCCATGTAGGATTTCTAGGGGCTGTTGGAATAAATAGCAGAGTTTATATTCTCACTCACTGCCTGGATCTCCATAATATAGAGACTGCTTCCTGCTGGTGGAATCAACAAGCTGTTAAAATAAGAAAGAAAAAAAAAATCCGGCCACCTTCCAAACACCTCCAGCCCCGGATTCCATCTCCTTCCCACAGGAGCTGGGGGAGGGCCTGAGCATGACCAGAAGACTCAAGCCCAGGTCCCCTGCATCCCAGTGCAGCTACCAAACCACCAGGCTGGCAGGATGGAGACAAACAAGCCATCTGGGGACAGTTCTGCTGGATCAGAGGGCTGGGGGGCGGTGAGAAAGGTCCTGCTTTCCACAACCAGGCCTGGACAAGCAGAGCACTTCTGCCCCAAGCAAATCAACTGAAAGTCGTGGCCAAGCCTGTTTGAGTTGGTGAGGGCCCAAGTGGGAATTCCAATCTGCCAGTGTTTGCTCTGCAGACGAATAGAGCCAAAGAGAAATGCTGCTTTGGAACTTTGCGCCAAATATCCGCTGGCTTATTCCGCCAGCAGTGCTGGGCCAGCCCTCTGCACGTCACCCTCTCCCAGCTCTCTGCTCTGTGACAACCTTCCGCTTGTGCCCTTAAAGGCAGCGTGCCCTCCCGTGCCACAGCCCAGAGCCCCATACCTGGGGCTTCCCTGAGGGGACCCAGGCCTTCCGGTCACATGCCATCTGCCCATCCTGTTGGGCCAGGTCCCGACGGA
Organism: Puma concolor; assembly: GCF_028749965.1. Lineage (NCBI taxonomy): Eukaryota > Metazoa > Chordata > Mammalia > Carnivora > Felidae > Puma > Puma concolor. The sequence continues at coordinate 129,166,875 of NC_141667.1, forward strand.
GACCCTTCACGGCCCAACCCCAACGCAGGTTCCAGACCTCTGCTGCCTGCTCTCCGCACCATACTGTCCTCCCTGCTGCCCTGACATCTGTGCCGTCCTTCTCTGTCCTGGATCAGCACGGCCCAGAGTAGCCGGCCTCCCAGCACAGAGGCAGAGCTGACAGCGAGAACACACCAGCCACAGCTGACTGCATCTTTTTTCACGCTCTCACATGTATTTCATTTGATCCTTAGAGTGGGTCCATTTTATCAGCCCATTTCTCTGCGGAAATAGCTGAGTTTTCAGAAGCTCAGACTCCTTGACCAGGGTCAACCCATTAAGGGATCCAGATCTCCTCACTCCAAAACCATGGTACTTTCCAACTTACCTGAGGCTAATTTTTTAATCTTTTGTTCACTTCCAGAGGCCTAAGGCAATTCTCAAGATTCCTAGTGAGAGCAAGGGAATGTGTTTTCATATTCTCCCAAGCAACGTAGGCACACAGCGTGCCAACAGTATACACAACAGTGTGAGCAGCTGGCAATGTTTGCTTTGCCCCAGCCCTGAATCAGAGCCATGGCCTGAGGCCTGCCTGCCTGTTCTACTGACAGGGCTGTGCCCCCAGAGCACCCCTGGAGGCCCTCAGCCTTCATGTTCAAGCACCGCATGCATTAGGCCCTGGGCTTCTCCCTGCTCCAAGAAGGGCACACACATCCCGCTCACTTCTGGCCCACCTCCCAAGACATTGGCATCAAGTTTTCTGCACCTCAGGAAACAGCTAGGCTATACCCTCTGCCCTCAGAGGGCTCCCCTACGGCATGGTGATGGGTCTCATACACCATGGCAAGCCTTCCTGGCATTTTTACACAATTCTCAATTTGGCCCTGAGAGTGTGAACATTCGCAAGCAGCAATGATCTGAGTATCTTAGAAGACTCGTGCTCTCTGCATTCAACAGGCACTTCCTCGGGGAAATTTCTTTCATCCAGTCTGGCTGGATTACTCTTTCTCCTGTATAACCGAGGGCCCCAAGAGGACCAGGACCAGACTGTGGGTTTCTCATTATGGCACCCGCAGCGCCCAGCACAGCTCAGGAAATAGCAGTTGGATGTATGAACAAAACACCGAGTAAAGGGTTCCACGTGCCCTTGTCCTGTGGCCTCAGAGGGGCTGTCACCCATGCCCGGAGATCCTGGGGCCACCCAGGGGACCCTCTGTCCAGCCGCTCTCAACTTTGCCCCACGTGTTTTCTGCTGACCTGACTCCCCCGTGTGGGTGTGGGCCTTTTTTCCCTCAGCTGTAGGTGTGGCTGTCCTACTCCCAGTCCAGCCAGAGCTCACTCCTCCCTCCGTGAGAGGTGGCACTGCTGAAGGGATGGGCCTCAAGAATACCTCCCCAGCATTGGGAGCCGGTGGCGCACTGTAGGGCCTCTGGCCTGGCCAGGTGGGAGCAAGGGGTGTCAGCCAACACTGTCCTCCCCGTGCCTTCAGAAGATTCCACCACGGCTGCATCAAGGTAGGGACAGGTCCTTGCCAACTCTGCTAGTCATCTGGCCCAGGAATAACACAGAAAATGCCACCTTTTGAAGTGAAGAGTCCTCACTAACCGTAGGAGGGGAAACAGTCCAAAGCGCCTGATCCTGCTGCTCCTTTGACCCTTATATGAGGTGCCCTGGCACTGCTGGGAGGTCAGTCCCCCAGGTCGGGCCACTGTGAGCTCCATGCCCACACAACACAGTCCTGTCAGTCACAGCTGCACCTGCTGGGGCACCACGACCACTGTGAGCCTAGAGGAAAGCAGAGTCAACTTCCAAAGAGGGGTCTCCGTGACAGCAGGTCCACAGACAGAGATGACGCTCTGCCTGGTGCTCACCCACAAAGATGAGCCCAGCTTTAAGAGATTCCAAGATCAGGGGAGCCTGGGTGGCTCAGTGGATTGAGCATCCGACTTCGACTCAGGTCATGACCTCACGGTTCATCAGTTTGAGCCTCACATTGGGCTCTGTGCTGACAGCTCAGAGCCTGGAGCCTGCTTTGGATTCTGTGTCTCCCTCTCTCTCTACCCCTCCCCCACTCCTGCTCTGGCTCTCAAAAATAAATAAACATTAAAAAAAATTTTCTTAATATAAATAAATAAAAAAAAAAAAGAGGTTCCAAGATTAGTGGTGTTACACCAGCTCAAAGGGGCCATACACACTTATGGGGCTGCCAGAGGCCCTCCCTGGTCTAGGGGTCCTGAGGTGGCTTTCCCAGGAACCCAATAAGTCCTCGCTGCTGAGGTCAAGGGAGGGGATAGCCACTGTGGCCCCTGGATGTGGCCTCTGGCCAAGGTCAAGTCTTGAGCGTCTCTCTCCCCACTCCCCAGGCCTGGTTATATCATGTTGAGGGAGGGAGTAGCCCAGGCAATCAGAATTCGTGGTCACCCACGTAGACCCAACCCCAGCAGCGGGGAAACACCATAACCCAAAGTTGCTGCAGAGACGTCAGTTCAGAAAGCTTGTGTTTAATGGGGGGCCTGTCACGCCCTGCAGGTCACACTGGCACCTGGTGCCCACGCCCCCTACTGCTCAGTGGCCTTTTCAGAGGACTGGGACTGTTTCTTCTGCGGCAAGTCTTCAAGCATCAGGCTCAACACGTGTGCGATCTCACAGTACAGCTCCTGAAGCCTGAAAGTGGAGGCAGGGGAGAGGGGGCCTGAGTTCAGCGGGGGAGGTTCTCCATGCCACCCCAGCTCCGCCCACCACATGCCTGCACCTATGGATTCACCACCCCTGGCAGGTATGGGTTCAAGGGAGACAAGGGCTGTAGGCCGGATCAGGGCAGCTGGAATCCGGGTCTGCCGCTGTGCCTGTGGTCCCCAGAATAAGTTATTTTAACACATGAGTCAGGCTGAGGACAACAAATCCTGGCTGTAAGTGAGGTGACCATGTGGAGGTGACCAGACACTGCCTGGCCCACTCTTGGGCCAAAAGTGGATGTTGCCTGACCCCCTCCTTTGAGTTTCTCTAGTCCATGAATTCCTCCAGGATGCTTTTGTCGAGAAACCAACCTACTGTGTCCTTCCTTGCTCAAGAGCCCACTGTGGCTCCTCAGTGCCATGCCAGGCTCTTTCCAGCTCAGTAACAGACAGGTATAACTCCAGCTAATGCACACAGAGCACAGCCCTGGGACAGGCCAACTCAAAGCTTCACACACTGTTTTTATAGAATCAGCCCAGTAGCCTCTGGTATGACAGGTGGGGAAGGGGCAGAGACCTCCCCAGAGTCATAAAGAAAGGTAGCTGTCGGAACCAGGCCACAAGCCCCAGCTCCTGCCTTGCCAACCAGCACTCTTTCTTCTGACTTCTGTAAAGGGGGTCGTGAGGAGGGGCCTGAAGAGTCTAAAGGGCCAGTCAGAGCAGGCCGGGGAGGGACAGGGGAGCAGAGGCCTCTGAGCCACAGGCCCATCCACAGCCACACAGACCCTGCGCATACATGGAGTCGTGCATTTCCCAAGAAGGGCCTCCCTGCACTCACCCTGCACATCAGCCACCGCCCCCCTGCTCTCCCAGGACACCTGCCAGGGCCCCACCCTTGAGGAAGCCTGTGGACTAGGAAAGGCTTGGTCTCCCTGGGCCAGCGGGGCTGGGACTGACTTGCAGATCGTAGTGTCCTGGTTGTCCAGGGTGGACAAGTAGACGTCGATGAAGTGCAGACTGGTGCCAAAATCATCCAAGACCATGGGGTCAGTGTGCCGCAGGGTCTTCTTGAAGTTCTCTACCAGCTCACTGAAACTTTTGTAGTCACCTTTTTTCTAGAGAGGGAAGCATAAAGAGGGCAGTGAAGAGGAAGAAGTAATACCCCAAGATGCAGAGACCTGGGGATCCTGATGCTAGCCCCAGGATAAGCCTTGATCTTCTTAATCACAGGTTCACCCCCACTCCTTCCAAGCCTCAACCCGCCCTGACCAAGGTAGCTTCATGAGCCACCATCACTGACGTGAGGACAGGTGACATAGACAGGAACCAGTGAGAGCCCGAGTGCGACTCAGCATGGTCTCACCTTGCCCTGGACAAACCTGGTCACAGTCAAGACAGGCGGATGTCTCCAGCTCAGAGGAAGGGTTGAGGAGGGATGCACTGACTGCATGGGGGAGGGAGGGCAGGGGTTCAGACCCAGCAGAGCATCCAGGACTCGGCATGATTTGTTTGGAGAGCCCAGGCTGAGAAAAGACGGCTCTCCCCCAGGCTTTCCCCATTGTATCATGCTTGACAGAAGACCTCCAGCCCATTGAGCTCATCCCGGTTCCAGTTTAGAAAAAACAGAGTTGAACAGGGCACCTGGGTGGCTCAGTCAATTAAGCATCTGACTTCAGTTCAAGTCATGATCTTGCGGTTTGTGAGTTTGAGCCCCACATCAGGCTCTGCACTGAGAGTACAGAGCCTGCCTGGGATTCTCTCTCTCCCTCTCTCTCTCTCTCTCTCTCTCTCTCTGCCCGTCCCCTGCTCACACACACACTCTCTCTCAAAATAAATAAACTAAAAAAAAACTAAATTAAAAAAGGAAGGAAGGAAGGAAGGAAGGAAGGAAGGAAGGAAGGAAGGAAGGAAGGAAGGAAAGGGCAGGAAGAGGGAAGGAAGGAAGGGAGGGATGGAGGGAAGGAGGGAAACTGGAGTTGAGCAGCACCTGTCAGGACCTCCACGGCCTCATCCACTGGGTACACAGGTGCCTGCCTGGCATTCAGGGGGCCTCAATAACAAAAGCACTCCAGGCAGAGGGCCTGGAAGTGGAGTTGTACCCAGGAAGAAGGGAGGAACTCTAACTACAGTACTCAACTCTCTAAGAGATCCAGAGAAATACAAAAATAGAATAAAGCCTGACTCTGGAAAATACAGGGTATAGGCACCTGCCTTACCTAAGACCAGAGATGTCTGATGTGAGCTGGCCCCAGGGCACTTTGTGACCATTGCTTCAGCCCTGACTGTCCATAGACGGTTCTTTATCCACCTGCCTGGGGAGATCACCTACCTGTGTCTGCATCAGCCTGCTGACCTCTTCCTGCTGCCTCTTCACAATCACCTGCTTCTCCTCCATGAGCGTCACATGTCTCTCCGCCATCAGCTCCCGCTCAAACTTTTTAATGGAGTCCTGGAGAGGGGGAAGATGGAGGTAAGATACAGGCTCTCACTGCATACCCCCCCCCCCCCGTTTTTCTTCTTCCCTAGTCTTACATTGCCACTAAAGTCCCTCAGCAGGAGGATACTCCATGCAGGGCCAGCCCCACCTCAAGCGGCCATCCATGGCTGCAGTGACTCTCCGAGCCCCTGTCCTGCTGACTGCCATCCCAAGGCAGGGAAATGTAGTGGCTCAGGGGGAAGAGAGGGCCCAACTGGCCGCCTCCTCCCCGGCCCTGGAGACTTGGCCTGCAGCTCCGCCTGCCACAGCTGAGCCCGCGATCATTACAGATGCAGCTGAGCCAATCCCCAGTCCTTACAGGTGCAGCCTCACCTCAGTGTGGATGATCATCACACCCACGAACATGCTGAGGAAGACGAAGGAGGCAAGCAAGATGAAGATGATGGTGAATGCCCGGCTGAGAGCCAAGTCCCGATTATCCAACTGTTCCTGTAGGTCTGTCCAGCCATCGACCTGCTCAGGCAAGGCAGGGCATGCCAAGTGCCAAGGCCCAATGGGACAGGCCTCCTTCTCACCCACCCTAGGGGAGCCCCAGCCCCACTGAGAATTCAGCTGGCTCTGCCTTCACATCAGCCTCTCCCCGCCAGCCCCCATCCACTCCAGCCCACATATGGTGGCCAGGGACTCAAGTGCAAGGCACCACTAGGCATAGACAGTACTGGCCAAGGGGCCACAAGGCACCCCATCCTTCCGAAACATCCACTGGCTCTCTGCAAGGCCCTCCTTTGGAAAGACCCCAGAGTCTACACTTCTAGACTTGGGCTTTGCGGCCAATTCTGACTGGATTTGTGACAACCTAGTCCCAGAAAGCCTATGTGACATGGGCATCATTTCTAAAGTAAACTTAATCCAAATGAGTTCTCTTTTGAGAACTCTTTGAAAGTTTTATAACCCTGTGGGACAAATGGGAATGCTTTAGGGAGTCACATGATTAGAGACAGCAGTGGACCCCTGGCCAGGGCCCTGGCCTCTGCTTAGTCCTGGGAGGCCAGCCTTCAGCTTACCCAGCCCAGCTAAGTACCTGATCATGAGGAGGACCCCATGGAAGGCCCAGCCCACACCCACTCCCTTCTCAAGGCCCCCACCCCCACCGCTGTTCCCAAACACGGTACCGTGGCCAAGCTGAAGAGGGTAAAGAAAGCCACAGCCAGGTTCCCCCAGTTATTCGGGTCACCCCTGTCTGGAACTCCAAACAGGCAGAAGCCCAAGATGGCGAAGATGAACATGAGGACGAAGAGTAGGATGATCACGGAGGCCACGGTGTAGGCTGTCTGCCCCACGGCGGTGATGAGTGTCTGCAAGGCAGAGGCACTGGGGCTAGGCCAGGCTGCCAGGCTGGGAGCGGCTCAGAGGACAGGCCCAGGGTGCCCGACCACAGCTGTCCCCGGCATCCAGTGCCAGGCCTGGCACATAGGAGATGCTCCATAAAGGGTTGGGGGAATGAATGAGTGAATGAACGAGCGAATGAACGAACAGGAACTGTGCCCAGACTGAGAGCTGGACCAATCCAATAGTGGTTCAACGATGCCTGGCCTCCACCCTCAGTCACCCAGGGGCAGACTGTGTGTGCTGCCTCGGGCCTGGGTGTCTGCAACAGCACCACCAACCACTTCCCTTGAACCCCGCCTGCTTCTGTGGTCATCCCAATGGGTCCCGCCCCTGCTTCTCAGCTGAGGGCTGGCCTGAACGCTCTTCCAAGCCCAGAAGGAGTTGGGGAGCTACCCTAGGGGAGGGAATGATGAAGGCTAAGAGGAACGTGGCTTCCCATTCGCCCCGAGTACTGTTCCCCAGGCAGGTCTCTGGCTTGTGACCTCAGTCTTGCCCTAGGAAGTGAGCATTTGTCTGACCTCCCACTATGTTGACCTCTCCGGGGAGCACAGTGTATGGCTCCTTACCGTTTATTCTCCATACCCTGGAGTCTTGTAGTAGTAGGAGGAATAGGAGTAGGAGTAGGAGTTCAAGACGTGTTCACCTACCTACATGCTGCAACAGACACTGTTTTAATGCAGGTGGGTGTTATCATTCATCACATTTTAAGATGAGGAAGCGCGGTCTCAAAAAAGCAAAAAGCCTTGGCTGGCATCACGCTCCAATACAGCAGCAGACCTAGGACCAACTCCCAAGCCCTGTGCCTTGTGCCACCAACTTCAACCACGAAAGCCCCCTTTCCCAAGTCAAGAAGCCGTTTACTGGCTCAACACTAGGAACGGAGGTGCCGGATAGAGCTGGGCCACAGGACAGGGAAGCGTTGGCACTTCGGGATAACTGGGGAAGCAGAAAGGCAAGCTGAGTGCCCCAGCACTGCCCTGCACGTGGACTGCTTTGACAGCTGGCTGCAGAGGGGAATGCTGCCTCTCCTTGCGGGAAGAAAGTCAGTGTTTGGGGATTAATTCCCAAAGAGGTGAGATGCAAAGAACTGGCTCCCTCCCTGAGATACAGAGACAGAACTTCCTTCCCGAGAACTACCATGAGCGAAGGGGTCAAGCCCTTATGACAAATGCTGCAACAGGACGACGCAGTGTGCAGAAGAGGCCTCCCAGGTGGCCAGGGAAGGGGCAGCCGGCAGTGGGAGAATGGAAACACCACGGAAGGGGTGGAGGATGGGCTCCAGGCGGGTGTCCACTCCCAGGGCAGCCCGAGGCCCAGGGCTACCTGAGGCCAAAGCCGAGCAGCCTCGAGAACGGCAGTGGAGAAGAAGCCATGCTCTCCAGAAGCCCTGACATGTGGGAATCCTGACAGCTGGCCTTGACGATGTTCTTCAAGCACAACCCAGGCGGTCCCACTTGGTCTGCAGTCCAGGGGTACAGAAATTCAATCCCAGCAGATGCTGCCCAGAAAGAACCCCACAGGCTAGAAGCTCGTTCCCAAGGCAGACCTGAGCTTTCAAAGCTACAACCTGACCATCACAGGTGCTTGGTTTTGAATTCTCAAATTCTTTGGAGAAGCAATTCCTGGTCCCTAGTTCAGCTCTCCCGGGCCCTAGGTCGAACCACAGCCATCCTCCTGGCCCTGGGGCGTTCAGGGTACAGAGAAGAACTTGAGGCATGGCAGGGACCCAGGACCAGCCACTCTTGAGAGAGCACTTCTGTGCAGCTGCTCTGATATGTGGAAAGTGATGAGCTTCAAGGAGAAGCCCCAGCATCTCCCAGGTTGTTCCAATGTGGCCCTCCGGTGCCCAGCTAACAGAACCTCTCTGTGTGCAAAACAACAAGGAACTATTTCCCCATGGTACAGGTTTACTGCCATGTGGTGGATTACAGAGTGTCATTTTATTTTTTTATTTTTTTTTTCAACGTTTATTTATTTTTGGGACAGAGAGAGACAGAGCATGAATGGGGGAGGGGCAGAGAGAGAGGGAGACACAGAATCGGAAATAGGCTCCAGGCTCTGAGCCGTCAGCCCAGAGCCCGACGCGGGGCTCGAACTCACGGACCGCGAGATCGTGACCTGGCTGAAGTCGGACGCTTAACCCACTGCGCCACCCAGGCGCCCCCAAAGTGTCATTTTAATTAATCAGGGGATAGGAGCCAAGATGGGCCTGAGTGCTAGCTTTGGGCTCTGAGGCTATGGCTCTGTTAGAGCCTCGTTTGGACTTCAGTGAATATAAATTATCACAGAGGTGCAGGTCCCTCCCTTTGGCACCTCCAGCTCCACCTGGCCCGTGTACAGAGGCTGTGTAATCTAGAGTCACTTCTGTGCCCCTAGGGATCTGGGGTCCAACGATATCCCATAGGCCTTGGCAAGCCACAGCCAAGTGGCTTGGTGGTCCCCAGGGAACAACTTTGGGACACAAGGTTTGGCTTAATGACAGAAACCCCTGAGGTCAAATATGAGCCACATGTCCCTGCGAATATTCCATCTACATGTCCATGGGTCTCTGTTCACGTCTACAAGAACCAAAGGCTGAGCAAAGGTCTGTAGTCACCAAGCAATCCAGGCTGGGTCCTGGGACAGACCTTGGTCAGCTGGGAGGGCTCTCCTCTCTTCACTGGATCCCTGCCCTGGAAATATGGGCTGTCCCTGCCAGTCCCTAAACCTCAGGCATCTTCAGGCCTTAGCCTCTGACCAGGCTACCGCGACATTCAGCAAATAGCTCATTCCCTCAGCTTCACAAGGTGCCAGTCTGGGTCACTGTCCCTCCCCCAGACCCCTGTTCTATCTGCTTCCCTCCTCCCCATGCAGCCTTAGGCTTCCTTTCCCTCAGCCCACAGCCATCACCTCCTTCCTCACATGCCTCTGACAGGTTTCTGCCACCTCCATTCCATGGTGACCTCTCTTGTGACCTCACCTGAAAATCCTCTCCTCCACAGGACATCACTCCTCAGCAACCCTCTTGAGGAAGGCTGATTATTCCTCACCAGCCTGATTCAGGAGACCATCCCCCGTCTTGCCCTGAGAGACCGTGTCATCATGGGCAAAGCCCCTGCTTCTAGAAAAGTCCAGCCTTCTAGCTAACTACTCACCCTCATGTCTTGGAATCTCTGCCTCCAGGCTCCACACCATCCTGCTGTCATCCTCAGAGACTTCAGGATCCCTATGGAATATCAACCATCTCCCAGACCTCTTTGTCCCTCGACTCCCTCAGTCCCAGGGACCTTGGCACCATTATTAGGCCCTTGCTCCCTTGGTACCCAACACCTACACAAACTAGACTATACTTCCAACTGTCTTTCTGATGGTTCCATCACTCTGAGGTGCCCATCAACCAGCATCCACCTCCTAAGGACCTCCAGTCTTCTTTCCTGTCCACCTGCCTTACTACCGTCCCTATCTGACACGGACTCCAATACCCAGCACCTCTGACACTCCCCTCTCCCGCTTCTAGGACACATTATAGGCTTTATCTCTAGCCTACAAACAAGGGGAGCCACTCTCCAGTTTCAAAGGAAGGTCACTGTGATTTGATGTACCCTTTAAAGATTCTCCCCAGCTGCAGGGGCATCTCCTCTCTTGGTAGTGTGGGAAGCCAGGGCAGGAGTCCTGATGAAGATGGGTGGTGATGGAGAAAAGATGATGGCTGTAGGAGTGAAAAGATGTGGACAGGTCACTAACTACGTAGGAGGCCATGTAAGAGGACTTTGAGACAGAGGCATTAATGCTGACACTCAAACTTACGACCTGGCAGTTGAATGGGGGTGGGGCACGCCCTTCACAAAAAGACGCAAGGCAGGAGAAGGAGCCAGGCTTTGGGGATGAGGGTGGGGCAGAGTGATGATTTCCAGTTTAGACAAGTTTGAGTCTGAGGAGCACGTGAGATGTCCAGGAGGCCGTGGGTCTGAAGGTCAGAGAGAGGCGTGGGAGGGTGCAGACCCCTGAAATGTGGAAAAGATCACCAAAGAGGGTATGCAGAGTGGGAGCTGAAGAGCGCTCAGGACACAGTCCCGAGAAAACAGCACCTGCGGGCGGGGCGAAGAAAGCACACATCCGAGCACTCAAGTCATGCTCAAGAGGCTGGAGGAAAACCAAGAGAAGGCAGTGACAGGGAGGCCAGTGGAACTGGTCAGTAGACTTGGTGACAAGGAAGTTGTTGGCAACCTCAGAGAGGCTAGTTCCTTTGGAGGGAAGAAGCCAGACCACAAATGACAGGTAAGGCAGTGGGGACTAGAAGTACAGATACCTCTTTCCAGGAGCCTCCCATGAAGGGAAGGAGAAGAGGACTGGCCTACGCTGTCTGGGAGGGGCACACAGGCACATGACTGCATGAGAACATGGAATGAATGGGGGGGGGGGGGATCTGTGGCAGGGCTATCTTTTCAACATTCTCCTCATTTTCTCCCCCAGGCCTGGGGCTGCTGAGTGTAGAGCCCAGGTCCTAGACAGACACGCAGGCTGGGGGCTGGGGGCAATGTCTCAGCAGAATAGGCCAACACACACCCTAGCTGGTCAAATGGGTCCAAAGCAGCCCCCTCCTGGAGAAGCATGGATACGGGGCACAGAGCCAGGGCGAACTTAAGGGCAGTTTGGTTCGGCTTTCTGGAGCCTTCTGAGCCAAAGAGCTGCACATGGTGCACCTAGAGCTTCCAGAACAAAGTTGTAAGATTATTCTCTTCAAGAGGCAGCAGATTTGGGGCGCCTGGGTGGCTCAGTTGGTTAAGCGTCTGACTTCGGCTCAGGTCATGATCTCTCGGTCTGTGAGTTCGAGCCCCACCTCGGGCTCTGTGCTGACAGCTCTGAGCCTGTTTCCGATTCTGTGTCTCCCTCTCTGACCCTCCCCCGTTCGTGCTCTCTCTCTCTCTCTCTCTGTCTCAAAAATAAATAAACATTTAAAAAAAAAAAAAAGAGGCAGCAGATTTTTCATTGTATGGGGAAAGCAGTGAGTGGCCAGAGCCACCAAAAAGCTGGGGACTCCTGGGAATGTAGTTCAAAGGGTCTGTGCCATAAGAAGTCAGTCCTGGGGGATCAGGTCATGATCTCACAGTTCCTGAGTTCAAGCCCCGTGTTGGGCTCTGTGCTGACAGTTCAGAGCCTGGAGCCTGCTTCTGATTCTGTGCCTCCACCTCTCTCTGCCCCTCTCCCAGTCGTTCTCTGTCTCTGTCTCTCAAAAATAAACATTAAAAAAAAAAAAAAAACACCTTAAAAAAAAAGTCGTCAGTCCCTTTGTAGCATGGGAGAGAGGGTAAGTTCAAGTGGCCACTGGAGTCAGACACACCTTTCAAATCTCATCTGTGACATCTAACTGCAGAGTGACTGTTGGCCTCAATTTCTTCATCTGCAAAATGGAACTAATAATACTTTTCCTCAATTGTTCTAAGATTAAATGAGATAATATTGGTAAAGATCTACCTGTCACACGGTAGGATTCAGTAACTGGATAATAGTAGAATTATTATTTTGTCTGGGGCTGGTGGGCCGATAGGCCCTGCTGTCTACACTCCTAGGCCGAGGTGCCCCCCAGGTCACTCACCCGGATGCCACGGCTATAGGTGATAAGCTTGAGGATGCGCAGGGACTGAATGCCATCAGCAATGTTGAGGTAGGGGTAGTGCTTGCCCTTGAATTTGCGGAGACTGTAAGGAATGAAGATAATGATGATAATGATTATATCCAGCAGGTTGTAGCCATCCTTCCAGTAGTTGATGGGGTCCACGTAGAGCTTCATGCAGAACTCAGAGCTATAGATGGACACAAAGATGAGCTCCGAGACCTGCAGGGATGCCAGGGTTGGAGAGTCAGGCCGAGCCACAGAGCCCCGGAGTTCCACCCTCTCCCTGCCTGAGGTACTCAATCAAGTGTGTGCATTGTCGGAGGGAGGGTACTCCTAAGTCATCCATGTGACAGAGAAACCCAAGCAGAGGCCCAGGCGCACAGTGCACACACAGTGTGCCTGATTCTCCTCTTTCTCAGTCTTCCCTCCCTGCCTAAGCCTGGGGCTAGTTTGGACCCAGGGCGCTTAAGAATGACGGACTGACTGGCAGACAGAATGACCATCTAGGCCCTGGTATTAGCAACTTGACATGTCAGGTGACCTGAACATAAGCTTTCCCAAAGAGAAGATCCCAAGTTTTCTAGCCAACCTGAATAAACAAATTTTTAGGAACAGAGATGAAATACTCAATTATCTACTAATAGGTATCAATTAATCACACATCCCAAAATCAGTTAAGTGAACTATTTCTGAAGAACACTAAGCTTTTTTCCTCACTTATATACTTTATGAAATAATCTTATTCAAAGTCTTCTCATGCATCTATAACGCCAGTGGCTTTGATTTTACCAGGAAAAAAAAAAAAAAAAAAAAAAACTTGAGTCAAATAACTTTTTCCTTATCATCGGTGCATTGATTCACTGAAGCAGCTTTGTTGACTAAGCATCTCCCATGAGCCAAGCAAGCACTTTTTTGGCATGGGAAAATGCAACAATGAACAAGGCAGAAAATGTCCAGGCCCCATGAAGTTTATGATCTGGTAGGGGAGACAGAAATGAACGCTCAAACAAATACATAGACAGTATAACATCAAAAAGGAACAAATAGGAGAAAAGGAAACAGCCAAAGGGGATAGAGGGACTGGTCAGATCAGGAAGGGAGAGTCATGGCAGCCGTGTTAGAAAAGGTGGTGGTGACTGGAGGCCTTGAAATGGAGCCATCATAAAAACTGGGACAAAGTTCCCAGATGTCAAGTACAGGGGTCTTACGCTGAGAAAGGGTTTGTTCAAAGAACAGCAGAGTCAGCATGGCTAGAACAGAAAGGGGAGGCAGGCCATGTAGGGAGGGCCTTGTAGGCCTGGTAAGGGCCTTCATTTTAACCTCCACCTTGGAGGATTTTGAGCAAGGGAGTGATATGAACTGATTTACATTTTTATGAGATCTAGGTGGAAAAGAGACCGGTGGGGAGCTGGCAAGAGTAAGGACTGGAAGGCGACTTCGGGAGGAGGTGACAGATAGCAGAATTACTTCCCATAGCCAGCCAGCAAGAGGTGAGGTTAGACTGGACTGGATCGGGGGATGGTGTGGCGTCGAAGAGAAGAGGCACAAGGAGGAAGTATTATGTACCCTGCCATCTCAGGACTCACTGCTGGAGCCCGGGGTGCACAGGAAGGCAGAAGGCAGAGAAGACTCTAGTGTTGCAGACAGAGCAACTGGGTCAGCGGAGATGCCTTTCCTGAGATGAGTTTGGGGTGAATTGAAGTGGACTAGAGAGAGTTTCTGGAGGGAAATAGAAAGGTTTTTGAGGGGCACCTGGATGGCTCAGTCGGTTGAGCATCTGACTTTGGCTCAGGTCATGATCTCACAGTTCGTGGGTTCCAACCCCACGCCAGGCTCTGTGCTGACAGCTCAGAGCCTGGAGCCTGCTTCAGATTCTGTGTGTGTCTCTCTCTCTGCCTCTTTCTCACTCTTCTCTCTCTCTCAAAATTAAATAAACGTTAAAAAAAAAAAAAGGAAGGTTTTTGAGATTTATCACCTTTTAAATATATGTCAGATGCTGCCACTGGAAAGGGTAATTCAAGCCACAACTATCCATTTGGGTAACAATAAGGCAGCTGGTGTTTTATTTGTCCTGTATACTTATGTTTGTGGCCCCTACTTGGCAACCATTGACATACATTTTTATTTCTTAACTACTATGTAATATTTAAGATACACAAGATGATGTAAAAAAAATAACAGAATGAACAACCATGTATTACCACCCAGCTTAAGAAATAAAACATTATTACCATGCAGGCAGTCTCCTGTCCAGCCCTCAATGACCAAGTCCACTTCCCTCCCACGAAGGTAATCCGACCATAAATCCGGAACTCCTGTATTTTATACTCTTACCACATATATATCCCTAAAAGCACATGGCATCCTTCTGTATTTTTTCATATATTACACAAATAGCATAGCCACTGAAGTATTCTTTGGCAATTTGTTTTTCTTTTCTTTTTTTTTTTTTTCATTTAAAATCTACGAGATTCGTCTCTGTTGCGTTCGTAAACCTAGTTTACAGTTTTACTACTATGTAGCAATGCCACTTAGGAAAATACTGTAATTTATTTATCCAATAACCCACTGGGTGATATTTGGCTTGGTGGTAATTTTTACTATTCCAAACAGCATACTGGTACAAAAAGGTAGAGTAATACTTGTACGTTTTATCATACCCATGTGTACAGCTTCTCCCAGTCATATATCTACGAGTAGAATTAGTGCCGGCCGTCAGCATCTTCCACTTCGCTGAATAGAGAAGTGTTTTCTGAAGCTAGTGTACCGATATACCTTAATATCAGCAATGTTCCTATCGCTTCAGTGTTCACCAACACTTCGTACTGTTGAACTTCTTCATTTCTGTCAGTCTGATGAATATGCAATGGTATCTGGTTTTTTTATTCTGCTTGTCATTTCTCTACTCATTAGTGAAGTCGGACATCTTTTTATATGTTTAAATTGTAAGCTGCCTATTTCTTGCACCAAATTCTCTGCTGGATTGTTCTTTTTCTAACTGGCTTGCAAGACAATTTTTCACATATTCTGAATCTGTACTATGTGTCACAAATATCATCTACGCTGATGTATGTTTTCACCTTTTCAATGATCCTTTGATGAACACAAGTTTAAAATCTTAATGGAATCAAATTAATCAAAGTTGTTTTTTCATGATTTATATATTTTGCATTTTGTGAAAACTTTCCCTCCTGAGACCCTGTAAGTATACTCTCTTCTAAACATTTTAAAGTATCACTTTTCCTGGGTCTCTTTTTATTATTAAAAAATTTTTTTTGACATTTATTCATTTTTGAGAGAGACACAAAGCATAAGTGGGGGAGGGGCAGAGTGAGAGGGAGAAGTAGAATCTGAAGCAGGCTCCAGGGTCTGAGCTGAGATGGTGACCTGAGCCAAAGTCGGACACTTAACCAACTGAGCCACCCAGGCACCCCTTGTGTTGGGTCTTTAAGCCAGTTGTGTGTGCTGTGAGGTAGAGATCCAGTTATATGCTTTCTCCACATGTACAACCAATGGTCCTAGGACTGTTTCCTGCAGAATCTTCCCTGGTGCCACAGGTACCACGTCTTCACACGGGCCAGGGTCTGGTTCCAAGTGCTCTACCCTGCTGTGCTGGTCTCTGCTCCTGCTTCATTACCCTGCCTTCATTACTAAAGCTCTCCAGAAAGTCCTGTTACCTGGTAAGTCAGGCCTTCTCTCTCCTTTTAACTGTCAAAACCATCTTGTTCATTTGCTTTTTGTCTTGCATTCTTTTCTTTAAATTTTAGCATCAGCTTTTGGCAACCCATAAAAAAACCCTGCCTTCTGGATTTCTCTGGGGAGAATGCATCTCTAAGAAACTGAGCCTTTCTATCCATGGTCTAATAGATCCTTCCATTTCTTTGTCTTTTTTTTTAATGTTTTTTTATTAGTTTTCTTTATTTTTGAGAGGCAGAGAGACAGAACATGAGTGGGGGAGGGGCAGAGAGAGAGGGAGACACAGAATCCAAAGCAGGCTCCAGGCTCTGAGCTGTCAGCACAGAGCCCGATGTGGCCCGAACTCATGAACTGTGAGATCATGACCTGAGCTGAAATCAGACGCTCAACCAACTGAGCCACCCAGGCGCCCCCCTTTGTCTTCTTTAACTACCTTTATATATTTAAATTGTTTTCTCCTTAAAGATCACAAAAGTCTTTTATTAGATTTGCCTCTAGTATTTTTCACATTTTCTTATTAGAAATGCTATTTTATAGCTGATACATTCAATGTAATTGATTGTAATTATTGGTCATATATCCAACAAACTTGTTAGACTTTATAATTAACTTTGGGGCACCTGGGTGGCTTAGTCAGTTGAGTGTCCTGACTCTTGATTTTGGCTTAGGTCGTGATCCCAGGGTCGTGGGATCAAGCCCCACATCAGGGTCTGTGCTGAGCCTGGACCCTGCTTAAGATTCTCTGACTCTGTACCTTGCCTGCTCAAGTGGGCACATGCACTCTATCTCTCAAATAAACAAACAAAATTATTAACTTTATTAAGTAGTATTAACTTTACCAACAATTTTTTCACAAAACAATTTTTTTCAGATTCTTTTGGGGTTTCTATGCAGAAATGACACATTTTTAACACCTTGAAAGAGAATACCGCTAAAGTTTCATCACTGAGTGTGCATTTTGATGTAAGTTTTACATAATCGGTTTAAAAATAAGTCCTTTCACAGGACACCTGGGTGGCTCAGTCAGTTGAGTGTCTGACTTTGACTCAGGTCATGATTTCATGGTTTGTGGGTTCAAGCCCCACACCAGGCTCTGTGCTGACAGCTCAGAGCCTGGAGCCTGCTTTGGATTCTGTGTCTCCCTCTGTCTCTGCACCACCACCACCCCACCACCCCACTCACACTCTGTCTCTCTCTCTCTCAAAAATAAATAAATGTAAAAAAAAATTTAATAATTCCTTTCTATCCCTAGTTTGCTAAATTTTTATCCTAAAGGATATTCATTACCAAATTTGTTTTCTGCATCTCTCAAAATGATCTCATGGTGTTTTTTTTTTCTCCTTTAATATTTTAAGCTGGTTAATAAAATGTGTAGATTCTTCTAATACTTGCCTTCCTGAACAAAACCAACTTGGCAATGATATATAATCTTTTTCATACATTTTGATTCAGTTTCTCAATGTTCTGTTTGGGATTTTTGTGTCCATGTTCATGTAATCGGATGTTATTTGTCTTTCTCATACTGTCCTTGTCTAGTTTGGGCACTAAGTATCCTGCAGAAATGAAATTCACAAAATGAATTGTCTGTGGGCAGGGCAGATGTACTCATTTATCTAATCAAAACAAGCATTTTCTATGTTTGGAATTGTCTCCTCCATGAATATAAAACCATCTAGTCCAGGTGAGTTTGTAGGTTTTGGGGACAGAAAGTTTTAACTATGAATTCAATGCTTTATAGCCAGTTTAAAGGCATATAAGGACATATAAAGACTATTTCAGGTTTTTCGTTTTTTTACTGAAAGTCAGTTTTATAATTTTTTTCTAGAAAATAATTTCAGCTAGGTTTTTAATTTTTGGCACAAAATTATTAGATTTCTGATATCTATGTCACCTATAATTTTCCTTTTAAAACTCTAACATAATTCAGGGCTTCTATTTATCTTGATTGTCTCCTGAATAAAGTTATTTTGTAATTGTTTTCTGAGATCTAACTTTTGGCTTTGTTGATACCTTCTATTGAATCTTCGTTTTCCATTTCCTTAATTTTTGCTCTTTACTATTTTTCTACTTTCCTTCCTTTTTCTTCTCCTTTTTCCTTCTTTTTGATTTTATTTTGTTGCTTTTTTCCAACAAGTAAGCTCATTAATTTTTAAAATGGAGAAATATTGGGGCGCCTGGGTGGCTCAGTAGGTTAAGCGTCCGACTTCAGCTCAGGTCACGATCTCGCGGTCCGTGAGTTCGAGCCCCGCCTCAGGCTCTGGGCTGATGGCTCAGAGCCTGGAGCCTGTTTCCGATTCTGTGTCTCCCTCTCTCTCGGCCCCTCCCCCATTCATGCTCAGTCTCTCTCTGTCTCAAAAATAAACGTTAAAAAAAAATTTTTTTTTTAATTAAAAAACTAAATGGAGAAATATTTCATGTACCATAAAATTCATTATTTTACAGTATAAAATTCAGTGGGGGTGTGAGTTGTATTTATAACCTTTGTTTTTGATTATAGTAAAATATGTATAAAACATGAAAATTATAATATTTAACCAATTTTAGGTGTACAATCAATTCATTGGAATTAAGTACATTCACAGTATTGTGCAACCAGCAACACTACCATTTCCAGAATTATCTCATTCTCCCAAGCAGAAGCTCTGTAACCATTAAGCAGTAACTTTACATCCCCTCTCCCCTATGCCCTAGAAAACTCCATTCTACTTTCTGTCTGTATGTATTTGCTTATTCTAGGTACAAACCATATAATAATTTGCTCTTTTATATATGGTTTATTTCACTTAGCATAATGTGTTCAAGGTTTATCCATATTGCAGCACGTATCACAATTTCATTCCTTTTTAAGGCTGCATAATATTCCATTTTACATATACATCACACTTTCTTTATCCATTCATTGGCCAATGGACACATGACTTGATTCCACCTTTTGGCTACTGTGAACAATGCTGCTATGAGCACTGGCGTACAAGTATCTGCTTGAGTCCCTGTTTTCAATTATTTTAAGCATTGCTTAAAGTATTGTATTGTATGGTATTGCTGGATCATATGGCAATATATGATCATATGGCAATTCTATGTTTAACTTTTTAAGAAACTGTTTTCTAAAGTGGCTACATGATTTTACATTCCCACCAGCAATGCACAAGTGTTCTAACTTCTTCACATCCACATCACCAACACTTGTTATTTCCAATTTTGGAGTTTTTGTTTTTATAACAGCTATCCAGTGGGCGTGAAGTTGTTTTGATTTGCATTTTCCATTCTAATGACTATTGTCTTCGAACATCTTTTAATGTGCTTATTGTTCATTTGCATATCTTCTTTGGAGAAATGTCTATTCAAGTCCTTTGTGCATTTTTTTAATGTTTATTCATTTTTAAGAGAGAGAGACAGAGCATGAGCAGGGGAGGGGCAGAGAGCGAGAGAGGAAGACACAGAATCCAAAGCAGGCTCCAGGCTCTGAGCAGTCAGCACAGAGCCCAAAGCAGGGCTCAAACCCACCAACCATGAGACCATGACCTGTGCTCAAGTCAGATGCTCAACTGACTGAGCCACCCAGGTGCCCCCCTTTGTGCATTTTTAAATTGGGTTATTTTGTTGTTATTGCTGTTGAGTTGTGGGAGTTCTTTATATAGTCTACATGTTAATCTTTTAACAGCTATATGATGTGCAATTATTTTTCCCTTTCTGTGGGCTGTCTTTTCACTTTTTCACTTTCTTGATAGTGCCCTTAGACTCACAAATGTTTTTAATTTTGGTGAAGTCTAATTTATCTACTTTTCTCTTTTATTGCCCATGTTTTTGGTGTCATACCTAAGAATCCACTGCCAAATTCAAGGTCATGACCATTTCCCCTGTGTTTTCTTCTAAGAATTCTGGCTGTTAGATTTATGACATTGATCCATTTTGAGTTAATTTTTGAATGTGGTGTGAGGTAGGGGTCCAACTTTACTCATTGCATGTGGATATAAAGTTGTCCCAGAATCATTTGATGAAGAAATTATTTTTGCCCTAAATGAATGGTCTTGGTACTCTTGTTGAAAATCAATTAGCCACATTATTCGGTTTTATCTCTAGGATCTCAATTGTATTCCATAGGTCTACATGTATCCTTATGCCTGTATCACACTGTTTTGACTACGATATCTCTGTAGTAAGTTTTAAAGTCAAAAGTGTAAGTCCTTCAACTCTGTTCTTCATTTCCAATACTGTTTTGCCTACTCAGGGCACTTTGCACATCCATATGAATTTGAGAATCTACTTTTTTTTTTTTTAAGGCAATTAAAATTTTGATAGGGATTGCATTGAATTTGTAGATCATTCTGGAAAGTCTTTGTAACAAGTCTTAACAAGTCTTCTAATCTATGAATATGGGATGTCTTTCCATTTATGTAGGTCTTATTTCTTTCAACAATGTTCTATAATTTGCAGGACACACATCTCTCATCTCCTTGGTGAAATCTAATCCTAGGTATTTTATTATTTTGGATGTTTTTAAATTATAATTTTAGAGAGAGAAAGAAGATGTAAGCAGGGGAGGGAGAGAGAGAGAGAAAGAATCCTAAGCAGACTCCACACTCAGCATGGAGCCCAATGCAGGGCTCAATCCCATGACCATGGGATCATAACCTATGCTCAACGGACTGAGCCACCCAAGGTGCCCCTTCGCCCCTTGGATGCTTTTGTAAATGGAATTTTCTTAATTTCCTTTACAGATTGTTCACTGTTAGTATAAAAAATACATCTAATGTTCGTTGTTTATCTTGTGCCCTGCAACTGTGCTGAATTTAATAGTCCTAATAGTTGTGTGTGTGTGTGTATTCTTTAGGATTCTCTATACATAAGATCAAGTCACATGCAAAAAAAGATGATCTCAATTTTTCCTTTCCAAGTAACTTTTTTTTTCTTTTTCTTGCTTAATTCCTCTGGCTAGAACTTCCAGCATAATTTTTTTAATGGTGAAAGCAGGCTCCTGATCCTGATCTTAGATTAGAAAGATTTCCAGTCTTTCACCACCGACTATGATGTTAACTGTGGATTTTTTCATAAATACCCATTATCAAGTTGAGGAATTTCCCTTCTATTTCTAGTTTGTTAAGTTTTGTGTGTGTGTGTGTGTGTGTGTGTGTGTGTGTGTGTGTGTGTGTGTGTTTTATCATGAAAGGGTATTGGATTTTGCAAATGATTTTTCAGCAAGAACTGATGCAAACATGAATTTTTTCCTTCATTCTACTGGTGTATGACATTGATTGACTTTCATATGTTGAAGGGATTCCTAGGATAAATCTAGGAATGAATCATAGTGTATAACCCTTTTCAGTATGCTGCTTAGGGGCACCTGAGTGGCTCAGTCAGTTGGGCACCCAACTTTGGCTGAGGCCATGATCTCACCATCCATGAGATGAAGCCCCGCATAGGGCTCTGGGCAAACAGCTTGGAGCCTGGAATCTGCTTCAGCTTCTGTGTCTCCCTCTCTCTCTCTCCCCCTTCCCTGCTACTGTTCTCTCTCAAAAATAAAATAAAAACATAAAAAAATTTTAAGTATGATGTGCAATTCAGTTTGTTAGTATCTCCATGAGGATTTTTGTATCTGCATTCATAAGGAATATTTGTCTGTAGTCCTCTTTTCTTGTGATACTCTGGTATCAAGGTAATCCTGGCCTGATGTAATGAATTCAAAAGTGTTCCATCCTCTTCTAATTTTTGGAAGAGTTTGAGAAGGATTGGTGTTCATTTCCCCTTATTTTTATTTATTTATTTTGAGAGAGAGAGAGAGAGAGAGAGAGAGCAGGAGAGGGGCAGTGGAAGAGAGAATCCCAAGCAGCCTCCCTAACATGGGCCTCAATCCCATGATTCTGAGATCATGACCCAAGCCAAAATCAAGAGTTGGACACTCAATCGACTGAGCCACCTAGATGCCCCCATTCTTCTTTAAATGCAGCAGAAAATTAACTAGTGAAGTCATCTGGCCCTGGGCACTTCTTTGTTGGGAGATTTTGATTAGTGATTCAACCTCTTTATATATAAAACTAAAAAAATAGTTTCCTATTTCTTTTGAGTTTTGTCGGATGTTTCTAGGAATTTGTTAGTTTCATCTAGGTTGTCTAATTTGTTGGTGTACAATTGTTTTTAGTATTCTCCTATAACCCTTTTTATCTCTATGAGGTCAGTAGTAATGTCCCAACTTTCATTTCTATTATTAGTAATTAGAGTCTTATTTTCCTTAGTCAATCTAGCTAAAGTCAACAATTTTGTCGATCTTTTCAAAAAATGAAATTTTGGTTTTGTTGATTTTCTTTATTCTCGATTTTATCTCGTTCTAATCTTTTTAATTTCCTTCCTTCTGCTACCTTTAAGTTTGGTTTGCTCTTTTTCTAGTTCCTTAACGTCTAAAGCTAGATTATTAATACAAGATCTTTTTTCTTTCCTAATGCAGGCATCTACAGGAATGTATTTCCCTCTGAGCACGGCTTTTGCTGCATCCTGTAAGTTTTATCATGCTTTTTAAAATTGAAGTATAATTGACATACAATATTAGTTCCAGGTGTACAACAGTGATTTGACATGTATATACATTGTGAAATGCTCACCATGGTAAGTGTAGTTACTATATGTCACCACACAAAGTTATTACAATATTATTGATTATATTTCTTATGTGTTATGTTGTGTGTTCATTTTCATTCACCTTAAAGTACTTTCTAATCTCCCTTGTGATTTCTTCTTTGACCTACTGGTCATTTAAGAGTGTTCCATATGTTTGAATTTTTTCCAGTTTTCTTGCTGTTATTGATTTCCAGTTTCATTGCATTGTTGTCAGAAAAGATAATTTGTACAATTACAGTATTGTTAAATTTATTGCAGCTTGTTTTGTGGTCTAACATATGGTCTATCCTGGAGAATGCTCTGTATGCAGTTAAGCAAAATTATTGTATTTTCTTGATGAATTGACCCTTTTGTCAAATTTGTTGTTTCTTGTAACAGTTTTGCCTTAATGTCTATTTTATCTGATATCAGTACAGCCAACTCAGATCTCTTTTCATTTATACCTGCATGGATTATCTTTCTTCATTCTTCTACTTTCAACTTATTTGGGTTGTCTTTTTTTTTTTTTTTTAACATTTATTTTTCAGAGAGATAAAGCATGAGCAGGGGAGGGGGCAGAGAGAGAGAGGGAGACACAGAATCTGAAGCAGGCTCCAGGCTCTGAGCTGTCAGCACAGAGTCCAATGTGGGGCTCAACCTCATGAGCCACAAGAAGGCAGGTGCTTAACCAACTGAGCCACTCAGATGCCCCTACTTTCAACCTATTTGTATCTTTGAATCTCAAGTTAATCTTTTGGAGATAGCATATATTTGGATTTCAAAAACCCATTCTGTCCTAATTGGAAAGCTCAACTCCTCTGCATTTAAAGTAATTACTAACAAAGAAGAAATACCTCGGCCATTCTATTTGTTTTCTATATGTCATTTTGTTCCTTAATTCCTCCAGTACTGCTTTCTTTTGTGCTTGATTTTTTTTTATAGTGTACCATTTTGATTCCTCTTATTTCTTCTTGTGTATATTTATTAAGTTATTTTCTGGTGGTCACTCTCATGATTAAATTAAGCTCTTAAACTTGTAACAATCTATTTTTAGTTAATACAACCTTAGCTTCAATAGTACATAACAATTCTGTTTCCTTACAGCCCCATCCCTCCATGTTTTTGTTGTCACAAGATACATTTTTAATTTTTTTAAATGTTTATTATTTTTGAGAGAGAGAGAAAGAGTGTGAGTGGGGGAGGAGCAGAGAGGGAGGGAGGGAGACACCGAATATGAAGCAGGCTCCAGGCTCTGGCTGTCATCACAGAACCCGATGCAGGGCTCGAACTCACGAGCCATGAGATCATGACCATGAGCTGAAGTTGGATGCTTAAATGACTGAGCCACCCAGGCACCCCACAAAATACATTTTTATACATTGTGCACCCATTAACTATAACTGTTTTATGCATTTGTATTTCAAACCATACACCCACACACATACATATATTTAGTTACAAGCCAAAAATACAATAATATTGGCCTTTATATTTACCTATGTAGTTACTTCTATCAGTGGATTCAAGTTACTGTCTAGTTTCATTTCCACCTAAAGAACTATCTTTAGCACTTCTTTTTTAATACCTTTTTTTAAATGTTTATTTTTGAGAGAAAGAGTGTGAGTGGGAGAGGGGCAGAGGGGACAGAAGATCTGAAGCAGGCTCTGCACTGACAACAGTGAGCCCAATGTAGGGCTCAAACTCATGAACCATGAGATCATGACCCTAGCTGAAATCACATGCTCAACTGACTCAGTCACCCAGGCACCCCAGGGCGAACTTTAGCATTTCTTGTAGAAGAAATTCCACAAGCTTTTGTGTATCTAGAAATGTCTTAATTTCTCCTTCATTTTTTGAAAGACAGGTTTGCTGCATATTGAATTCTGGGTCAACAGTATTTTTCTCTCAGTACTTTAAATCTGTCTTGGCACTTCCTTCTGTCCTCCACAGTTTCTGGGGAGAAATCGGGTGCTAATATTATTGAGAATTCCTTGTATGTGAAAAGTTGCTTCTCTCTTGGTGCTTTCAAGATTCTTTTTGTGCTTGGCTTTTCAGACTCAATTAATTATGTGTCTCAGTGTGGAACTCTTTGTGTTTGTCCTTGGAGTTTATAGATTCTTGGATGTATATATCCTTTATCAAATGTGGGAAGTTTTTAGCTATTATTTTTTCAAATATTCTCTTTCTCTTTCTTCTTCTGGAACTCTTAATTTATGTATGTTGATATGTTTGTGTCCCACAGGTCTATTAGACTCTGTTCATTTATCTTCATTCTTTATTCTTTCTGCTCCTCAGACTAAGTTAAATAGATTTGTCTTCAAATTCAGTGCTTTTTCTTCTGCCTGTTCAAATCTGCTCTGGCACTCTCCAGTGAATTTTTCAATTAATGTACTTTTCAACTCCAGAATTTGTTTGGTTCCTTCTTATAATTTCTATCTCTTTATTAATATTCTCTCTTTCTTGAAACATTGTTCCCCTGGTTACATTTAGCTCTTTTCCCATGGTTTCTTTTGGCTCCCTGGGCATATTTTACACAGTGAACTTATTAAACTTTTTGTCTAGTAATTCCAGTGTCTGTGCTTTCTCAGGGACAGTTTCTATTCATTTCTCCTGTGTAAAAGTCATACCTGCTTAACATGGATGCAACTGGAGGGTATTATACCAAGTGAAGTAAATCAGTCAGAAAAAATATCATATGTTTTCACTCATATGTGGAATTTGAGAAACTTAACAGAAGACCATAGGGGAAGGGAAAGAAAAATAAGTTACAGACAGGGAGGCAAACCATGAGACACTCTTAAATACAGAAAACAAACTGAGGGTTGATGGGGGTGGGGGTGGGGGCAGGGAAAATGGGTGATGGGCACTGAGGAGGGCACTTGTTGGGATGAGCACTAGATGTTGTATATAAATGATGAATCACAGGAATCTACTCCCAAAGCCAAGACTACAATGTATATACTGTATGTTAATTAACTCGACAATAAATTATTCAAAAATAAGTAAATAAATAAAGCCATACCTGCTTGTTTATTGGCATGCTTAATTTTTTTTGAAACTAGACTTTTAAAAATTTTTTTTAATGTTTATTCATTTTTTGAGAGGGAGAGAGAGAGGCAGAGCATGAGAGGGGGAGGGGCAGCGAGAGAGGGAGACACAGAATCTGAAGCAGGCTCCAGACTCCCAGCTGTCAGCACAGAGTCCCACGTGGGGCTCATACTCACGAACCAAGAGATTATGACCTGGCCAAAGTTGGACGCTTAACCAAGTGAGCCACTCGCCCCTGAAACTGTACATTTTAAATATTACAGTGTAGTAGCTCTAAAAATCAGATTCTTCCCTCTCCTCGGAATTTGTTACTTTCTGTGGATAGCAGTCATTTGTTTAGTGGCCTTTCTAAAAAGTTTTTGTAAAACTGTATTCTCTGTGGGGTGCCTGGCTGGCTCAATTGATAGGGCATGCAACTCTTGATCTCAGGGTTGTGTGTTCAAGCCCCATGTTGGGTGAAGAGATTACTTAAAAATAAAATCTTAAAAAAACACTGTATTCTTTGTCACATGTAGGTCTTTGAAGTCTCTTCCTTTAGCTAGTGTTTAAAGAGATATTTTCTTAAATGCCTCAAACAGAAGAAATAGAGTAAGGAAAAGAGAAAAAGAGAAGGAAAGGAAAGGAAAGAAAAAAGAAAAGAAGAGGAAGGAGGGAAGGGGGAGGGAAGGAAGAAAGAGAAAGGCAGAGAGAGAAGGAAAGAGAGAGAGAAAGAGAGAGAGAGGAAGGAAAGAAGGAAGAAAGGAAGGAACGAGGTGACTGGTGGTTCAGTCAGTTAAGTGTCCAACTTTAGCTCAGGTCATCATCCCATGGTTCGTGGGTTTGAGACCCATGTTGGGCTCTGTGCTGACAGCTTGGAGCCTGGAGCCTGCTTCAGATTCTGTGTCTCCCTCGCTCTCTCCTCCTCCCCCTTTCATATTCATTTGTTCTCTCTCTCTCCCTCTCTCTCTCTCTCAAAAATAAACATTAAATTTGTTTTAAAAAGGAAGGAAGGAAAGAGAGAGAGAGGGAGGGAGAAAAGAAAGAAAGAGAGGAAAGGAAGGAAAGAGAAGAAAGAAAAGAGAGGGGGGAGGGAAAAGAAAAAGAAACTCTCCTAGTCTTTGTAGACTAACTTTGTGTTGGAAGACCCCATCAATGCTTAGCCAAGCCATTTTTCAACTCTACCTTAGCCTTCATTTCCTACTTGTGCTGATCATAGAGATCAGCCAGAGGTGAAAGCTTGGGATCTTCTCAAGTCTTTTCTAAGTATGTGTCCTGCCCTGGGCATTTTATGGCTCTCTAAACCCTTCCATATACACAGGAACTTGTCAATGCCTTCATTTTCCAAAGTCTCTCTTTTCCTGGATTTCACCATGTCCTTTGTTTACATCACCGCAATCCTGATTTTCATAGTAATCACTTTCTTCATTTCTCTATAGATAGGAACCCATGTATACATCCCTGGAACTAATTCTTCAAGTTTAATTGTAATTTTTTTTTTAATTTGATAGGTCTTTTAAGTCTTCCATTCCTTTTTCTCTTTCCTTACACTTTATTTGTTGATGAACCCAGGCAGTCTGACTGGTAGAATTTGCCAGTCTGGATTTTGCTGACTGCACACTCATGGTGTAGCTCAGCATTCTCCTCTGTCCTCTATTTCCCGGAAACAGGCAGCTGGATCCAAAGGCTAGATCAGATTCAGGTTTCATCTCTTTGGCAAGATTGTATGTTCTGTTCTTTCACAGCAGGCATATAATGTCTGGCTGTCTCTCCTTTTATGACGGTAGCAGCCACTGATGCTCATGGCCTAGATCCATTACTTCACTGGGGGATGAAAATAGCGATATCCTAATTCTATCATTTCTTTTTTCATATATTAACTGGGATACTTCTTTTTTATTGTAAACATTTTTTATTTTAATATTTTAATGTTTATTTATTTTTGAGAGAGAGAGAGAGACAAAACACAAGCAGGGGAGGGGCAAAGAGAGAGGGAGACACAAAATCCGAAGCAGGCTCCAGGCTCTGAGCTGTCAGCACAGAGCCTGATGTGGGGCTCAAACCCACGAACATGAGATCACAACCTGAGCTGAAGTCGGACGCTTAACCGACTGAGCCACCCAGGTGCCCCTGGGATTTTTCTGTAAAGAGAGTTTCCCCTTACTATGTAATATTATTCAGTAGTATGATTTATATAAGGTTAGTAATGTATGATTCTTTCTCTTAATTTAACAGTTTTTGAGATAAAGGATTAGTTCCTTATTACCCTCCAAAGTGACATTAGTGTTTTGGTATCATTGCAAACTTATAGATTGATGAGTTTCAATCCATTTTAATTATTATCCTTATTGAAGCTCAAAGTGTCCCATCTTTGTCCAGTAGGAGCCTCTTCTTCAAGTTGTTTCATGAGTCCTTTTGACATGACCCCAGTAATCTTTGATAGCTTCCTTGCTATGTGCATGAGAAGATACTCCTGACCCAACTATTTCTTGCCCTAGACCTGCAGTCAATCATTTCTCTAAGAATCTCTAATCTGTCTGTTTTGCTTGTTTGTTTGTTTTAGTAAGAAATGGTCTTTCAAAATCAAATTGTGGGCAGTAAGGATGCATAACAGTTTAGCGGTCAATGTTCTAGATCTATCATGAGTAAGGACGAAATACATTAGTAATTTATACTGATGTTTCAAATTTAAATGTGAAACTACATGGTTTTTACTTAGTTTCATCTATATGTTTCTCCTTTCTTCCATGATTATTACTGGTTCTCAAGAACACAAAGGAGGGGCGCCTGGATGGCTCAGTCAGTTAAGCGTCTGACTTGGGCTCACATCATGATCTCATGGTTCGTGAGTTTGAGCCCTGTTTCAGGTTCTCTGCTGTCAGCACAGAACCTGCTTCAGATCCTCTGTCTGTCTATCTGTCTGTCTGTCTGTCTCTCTCTCTCTGCCCCACCCCCACTCATGCTTTCTCTCAAAAAAAAAACATTAAAAAAAAAAAAGACACAGAGGACAACACAACTAAACTGTCCAATAATTACCCATCTGCTTTATCCTGTATTACACACACAACAGTCTCAAAATGACACGACTACTAGTATCTCCACTAAGCTGACTTTTAACAATGGTTTTAAATTTTTTTGCATTAACTCTCCCCAGTCCCCCCATTTAGTCATAGTGTATCTTCCCTGCCAGAGGACAGATTCATTATATGCTGGAATCTCTCGTTAACCCACAATTATGGTTATTTCTACAAACAATTATGTTTAATGCTCATCCGCATCCTAATGTTGATGCATCTCTAGTCATTCTGGTTGGCTGAAACTTATTCTTCACCAGATTCCAAAGGAAGAGCTCAAGGGAACAGTATCATCCAAGTGTTTTAATGATCAGTGACAGTTTCTCCATGTGCATGATACTTGGAAGTCAGTTATACAGCATCTAGAATTCTTGGTTCACATTTTCTTCCCTCGAGTATCTTAAATATATTACTCCATTTCCTTTAGCAGAAAGAATTACCAGAAAAAAGTCTGTCAAACATTTTCTTTTCCTTATCCAATTGGGATGCTCACAATGTCCTCTACCTCTTTCCTTTAGAGTCCAATAATTTTACTAGAAAGTCCTGGGGTTTATTGTTCTCAATCCATATTCTCAAAGTGTGCTCTTTCAATATATAATTTTAATTATTTTATTTCAGGTAACTTTTCTTAATTACAGGTTTGTGTTTGGTCTGTCCCTTTGTTTTTGTTTCAAATTCAGGGACTCCTATTATATTTATGTTGGATCTTTTCTTCCCACATCTTCAGTATTCATCATTTTCTCTTGAATCCTTTTTATCTCTTCATTTCTTATAGATTTTTAAAAATCTCTTCCATTAATCTAATATTTCACTTAAGCTATTACCTATTGTGCCTAATTGCTCTTAGTTGCATCTTCAACTTTTTTTCCTTTGAAAGAGAGAAAACACACAAGCAAGCAAGAGAGCAGGGGAGGGAGGGAAAGAGAGGGAGGGAAAGAGGGAAAGAGAGAGAGAGAGAGAGAGAGAGAGAGAGAGAGAGAGAAGACAGAATCCCAAGCAGACTCCATGCTCAGTATGGAGCCCGATGCAGGGCTTGTCTTAAACCTGTGAGATCATGACCTGAGCCAAAATCAAGAGGCTGACGCTTGCATTTCATGGGTTCGAGCCCCGCATTGGGCTTTGTGCTGACAGCGCAGAGCCTGGAGCCTGCTTCAGATTCTGTGTCTCCCTCTCTCGCTGCCCCTCCCTGACTTGTGCTTCCTCTTTTTCTCTCAAGAATAAACATTAAAAAAAATATTAAAAAAAAAAAGTCTGACACTTAACCAACTGAGCCACCCAGGCACCCCACATCTTCATTTTTGAAATGACTTTTATATCTAATTCTTTTTTTAAATTTTTTTTTTAATGTTTACTTTTGAGAGACAGACAGACAGAGTGTGAACAGGGGAGGGGCAGAGAATCCGAAGCAGGCTCCAGGCTCTGAGCTTTCAGCACAGAGCCTGATGCAGGGCTAGAACCCACGAACCATGAGATCATATCTGAGCTGAAGTCGGACACTTAACTGACGGAGCCACCCAGATGCCCCTATTTCTAATTCTTTCCTGAGTTTTGTCACTTGGCCTCTGTTCTTTCCTATCTCATATCATTTTCTTAAACATTTACCTAGTTTTGAAATAACATGCTACAGTTCTGTTTTGTGGACATGTCTTTGTGGTAGGCTTCCATTATCTACAGGGGTATTATTCTCCACTTTATTCTCTTTTTTCCTTTCATAATAATTCTCTGTGGGATTTTACCTCAATCTCTTTCTAGTATACTCTTTTATACTCTTTCCTGAACTTTTTTTTTTAATGTTTATTTTTGAGAGAGAGAGAGAGAGAGAAAGCACATGTGCGAGGCAGAGGAGGGGCAAAAAAAGGGAGACAGAGGATCTAAAGCAGATTCTGCACTGACAGCAGAGAGCCTGATGTGGGCCTCAAACCCACCAACCACAAGATCATGACCTGATCTGAAGTCAGATGTTTAACCAACTGAGCCAACCCAGCTGCCCCTTCCTGTACTTTTAGAAGGTGTGGTTCTAACTACATGTAGCTCCCTCTTTTGTGCTGTGTTTCAAGGTGGGGTAGCTTCAGGTCATGATCTCACAATTGCATGGGTTCAAGCCCCACATTGGACTCTGTGCTGACAGTGCACAGCCTGCTTGGGATTCTCCATTTCCCTCTCTCTCTGCTCCTCCCCCACTCACACTTTTTCTTAAAATAAATAAAAAATAAACTTAAAAAAAATTTTTAAAGATGTGGCCTCATTTAAGATTTCTTTGTTCTGTTTCCCTCCTCCAACTTTATCTGGACCTTTTCCTCCTTCATCTCTGGGCCCCTACCCTGCTCAATTTTTATTCCACTCCCAATATTTCTCCTAGGTGGGCAGGGGGTGGGAGAGTGCCGGCCCTTAAGGGAGCCCTGGATGGTCAGTCTTCAAAGTTTACAATATCCAGACTGTTCTAGGCACTCTGGAAACTATCAAGAACTTCTTGCACTAAGCCAGTACTGGAATGAGCAACGCCCTTCCCACCATCAAGGGCTATTCTCACATCAGCCCATCATACCTCTCAGCGGATATTTATTGAATGCCCTCTGCTTTGTCTCCTTCAGAGGCTAACACTGTGCAGTTATGGCTCTTAGTAAAGATATCTTTTTAACTAGTTTGGGTTTCAATGCTTCCCATCGGTTTTTAGCTCTGCTCTCAAATTGCTCTGCTTTCAAGAGGAAACTCAGGGAGATTAAAAAACACTGTCACCACTGCTACTGTTGCCACCTTCTTCCCCGATTTTACCGTAGATTTTTAAAGCCCTTAGAATTTTTCTATGGAAAATTTTCTTGAACAAAATGCCTTAAACATAACATTTTCAAAAATAAAACAGATGAAACAGAAGAAAATGGATCCATTTTTGTCTGCTTACCTCACAAAGTGTGAATAAGTTGTATCTTGTATTATAATCAGTCCACAAGACCACAAAAAAGGCATTCACGGAGACGATACTAATCATAATTATCTTAAAGAGATGACTCATTATGACTCTCTTCACAAATTCCTGACATTGAGCATCTTTCCTTCTGTCAAAAAGTTGAAGCAAAGGTACGATTATCTTACAACAGAACTAGATCCCAAACATTACACATTTTTGTAGGGATGAGGGTCTGCTCTATCCTCTCTGTGAATGTAAATTTAAATATACTGGGGCACCTGGGTGGCTCAGTCAGTTAAGCGTCCGACTTCAGCTCAGGTCATGATCTCATGGTTTGTGAGTTTGAGCCCCATGTCGGGCTCTGTGCTGACAGCTCAGAACCTGGAGCCTGCTTCAGATTCTGTGTCTCCCTCTCTCTCTGCCTCTCCCCTACTTGTGCGCTCTCTCTCTCAAAAATAAATAAAATGTAAAAAAAATATATTTTTTTAATGTAAATACACTTTCACATTGCAACACAACGTGAGACTCCTGGCTGGCTCAGTTGGAAGAGCATTGACTCTTGATCAGGGTCATGAGTTCGAGCCCCATGTTGGGTGTCAAGATTACTTAGATAAATATTATTTAAAAATTGCAACACAACACTAACTGAATAACCACTGAAATATGTATAATGATCCCTAAATTGTTCTGTCCCCACTCAGTTATTTAGTACCTTCACTTTAGACCTCGGTGGGGGGGGGGGGGGGGGGAGGGGGGAGTTACCACTACTTCTCAAGCAAAACAAAGCATCATCTTCATTTACTCATTCAACAAATTCTTATCGAATGAGTACTACATGCCAGGCAATATAGCAGACACTGTGCATATAAGGTGAGCAAACCTCAATCCTCTCAGTCTAGTAGGAAAAACTGGTAATCCAATAATCACCCAGACAAGTACTCACAAATTAATGATAAAAAAAAAAAAACAAAAACTGGACACTCTAGGAAAAAACAGGCAAACACACAATCAATTTATGAAATAAATATAAATGGTAATGAACATTCAGTAGCATTACTAACCAAGGGAATGCAAATTAGGTGAAACCACCATTTTCGCTTATAAAGTTAGCAAAGACTTAAACGTAACAGCATTTAATGCTCACAATAGTGTAGTGTGATGAGGCATTCTCATAAAATGCCAGGAGGAATGTAAATTGACCAGCTCCTCTGAAAAGCCTTAGCACTGAGTGTATCCTCTGATATAAGGAACCTACCTACCCTAAGAGAATACAATCTGGAATGAGGTGACTATGGCCAAACACGTGCATCCCAGCATTATTTATAGTAGTGAGAACTTGAAAATAATTTAAAAAGTCTAGCAAAAAAGACTAGTTAAGTACACTATGGCATATCCATCTCATGGAATATTATATAGATACTAAAATATATCTGTGCATTTTTGATGATTTGAAAAAATGATGATCCACTGTATAGCAAAAGACAAAAACAAGATACACAACTCTGTATACTCAGAATTATCTCAAATGTACAAAAACAGGTAGAAAAAACTGAGTAGGAAACATGCCAAAATGTCACTAGTATCTGCCTATGGAAAGTGAGCTTACAGGTAATTCTTTTTCTTGGTTATTTATATTTATCTGTGCTTTGCAATTTTTCTCAAAGAGTATGTATCACTTTTTCCCATTATATGTATCAAATGAATACACTCTCGTAACAGTAAATAAATACAGAATATATATACTATTATAATCTATAAAAACAAGATGTATGATTTCACTGTCTGATGTGAGATCAGGTCTATTATCCCCCCAAAAAATCTTCAAATTTTCTAACACAGTAGCTAATAAAAGCAAAGTAAAAATGACAAAAAGGTAAAAAGTAAAAAAGGGCAACAGAGAGTCAAATTCAGTGTACGGGTCAAATAAGAGCACAACTGAATGTGGATTTAAATAGCCAATCATAATATTAAGGCCAAAGAAGCAAAGGGTTTGGCTAAGCCTCCACCAACCTTACCAGCCACAGAAGGCAGATTCTCAAGGGCATGCACCTTGTTTTGGGCAGCAGAGGAGCGTGTACGGGAAGAGGCTAAGAGAACATTGATACCCTGCCCCCAAGCTGCCATTTGCGCATTTCTTAACAAGCAAGAGAAATAAAGGATATTTACTGAAAGCTCCCGAATCTCGAATAGAATGGCTTTGAGGCATTATCCAACAGCGAGCTTGAAATGACTCTTGTGTCCTTCTGGTAATGAAACTGTTGAGGCATTTTCCCAAAAAAATTTTCCATTTTTATTCTTTGCTTTAATCATCCAACAGAAAATCTATGCTTAGAGATCTCCTTGGCATCTAGATCCCGAGAGGCCACAGAGCAGGGCCCACAAAAGGAACCCTTGCTTTATGAGGTCACTCTTGGGCATTCCAGTATAGTGGTAGTCTGCAGTTCCCTGGAGTAAAATCCTCCCCATCTGACCTATGCAGACAGCTTGTCTTCCCTGGGAGACTAAGCACCTCAGGTCAGCCAAAGGGTTATGAGTACACAGGAACTATAAAGCTCCAGGCTAAAGGTGAGAGACAGATGCTAGAGCTAAAGCAGACAAAAGCCCTTCCTTCTTCAGAAGTATCCCCATCGGATAGACAAAGTCCCTTAATGTGTTAGAAAGAGATAAGGGTCATATAAGAGGGAAAAACAAAGTTCTCTGAGTTCTAGAAGCCAATAGCATAACTCTAGGGCACAAGACTGGACTGGAGACACCAGGAATGACAGAAAAGATTTTGATGGGTTTGGGGCTAGAACACAAGAAAATGTAGAAACAGAGAAGGTTAGCCATGCCCAGCACTAGCTAATTGGGGGGATGTAATTGTGTGCATACGATCCTCCTAAACAGAGTTTAGGGGATAAGCCTGTGGGGTAGAGATACTTTATGTACATGAGCAATAGGGTTTTTGCTCGGTTCAATTCTTGGGATTAATATATTCACCATGCTTTCATACTCCTACCTAACCCCTTTGGTTTCCAAGGCAAATCTAGACAGAGTGATCTGAGGAGCCCTGTGCTGCACTAAATCCTTAGTGGCTAAATTGATCAAATTTGTGCACATGTAAGTTCTTGATCACTAAGAAAAGGAAGTAACTACCGCAATGCCTTTGTTGTCACAGGCATTCTAAAACAAGTGTATATGACTGTTCCTGTTAGGAAAATACTCTTAGAGGCAACCAATACACTGAACTGGGAAATAACATCTGATTTATTCAGTTTCTCCATTTAAAATCATCAACAGTGAAGCATGAAGAACCACTCTGATTAATGTCCCCAAGATTCATACTTCAGCTTCTTTCTCTACATTCTCTCCCTCAGGGATCAGCTCTTCCTATACCCCCTACGGCCTTCTTTGGTCATATGCCCCCTAAATTCTTCTGGGCTTGTGGCTGACATTCCCACAGTGGTCTCCTGGAGCAGCTGCTGGGAGACAGTCTGAAACAGTTCTCCACCTGAATCTGTTTCCACCTTCCCCCAATACATCAATGCGCCCACTCCCCCTGGGGCACACAGAAGGCCCTTTGCAGGTGTGTGCTGTATGAGTACACAGATGGATGGCATCAGGGATCCTCATGCTCACTCAAGTAGCTGAGCATGGTGCAAGTCCATACCCGGGAACCCCAAAGGTATACATACCTCCATGCCTTCCCTCTTTAAAAAGCACACTTTGGGGGAGAAATAGAGAGGAGATTAAGAATGTAAAGAAATCTTTCACAATGCTTGCAGGGGTGAAGAAAGTTGGCCAGCTGGAAGCAGCAGAGAAAAGTCCAGTTGTTCTTAGTATACCATATCAGCACAGCTAAGCCCATCTGAATGTGGTTTCTGAAGTCACTGATGAAGACATCTAGTCCGGGAATGGAACTCCAGCTGGTGAAGAGAATCAGAGGCGACAAGCTCATCCAAGGTCCACTGAAATCATCCATATTTTCTCATGGACAGGTGGACAGGACGGGAACCCTGGAACAAGAAGCCAAAGGGCCACCTCTTCTACCCTTTTGGAAGCAATCCACACTTGGCCCCACTTGGGGACACACAAGCTGAGCATGGCAGCTTGGGGACTCAAGTCTTCTGGCCAAGAGTCATTCCTTTAATCGTCCCAAGTAACTGGCACTGAAACAAAAAGTTCACATATTCTAGCCAAACCCTTTTACAGCCCTTGCTGTTTTGTAGGAAATTCACAAAACCGTAAGTTACAGAGTTCAACCAGCTTATTTTTGAACATTGGATGAGAAAGCAGATAGACTTGCCCCGTACCTCTATGAGTCCTGCAATCCTTCAACACTCTAATGGGAGTCAGGTTTGTGTCCAAATACAATATACCTGCTGCTGCTTTCTGTCTAGAGCAAAAACATGAAGAACCATGCTTATTCTGTTGAGCCAAAGATCTCCTAACTCCTACCAACACCAGAAAGTAACCATTATTTTCACGACTTTCATTAACTTCAGTTTATGAAAGGAACTGTCAAACATGCTGGCACCTGGTTTGTTATCTATGGAAGTCATACAAGGGGTCGTAGTTCATGTCTCTAACTCCTCTGGGCTCCAGAGATCACTTAGAAAGAAAATGGAGGGAAACCAAAGTTTACCATATCAGAGAAACCACTGCCATCACACAAAGGTTTGGAACAAAAGGGAATTTGGGGGCCTCCAACTCGGACAGTGTCTTTTTAGGCTGATAGGTCAGTTACTTGAAGAATGTCTGGAGATTCATTCTGTTGGAATTTACCACAATGAGTATTTCTACAGCCTTCTCATATGAGATCTCTAATTCTCTACAGTAAAGTTTGTGAGTTCCAGCAGACACAACAACCCTTAACAAGGACCTTATGTCAAACCCTCATGTAGCTGCTAATTAGTAGATGCATTCTCGGGTCTTCACCACTGCAATTACAAGCCATATCCTGCTCCCTCCACTGTGTTAATATGTGGTGTATGTTAACAGCCAACAAGTTGAGCCCCTCAGGCTTGCATTCAAAATAAGGGGGAAAGTTTCCATTCAGGGTACAGTGAAACAAGTTAAATGACACCAAAAGGAACAAATTCAGAAGGTGGGATCCTCTACAGGACACCTGACCCCACTTACACAATAAGTCAATGACATGGGGCAAACAGGGAAAGAAGGGGAGCTTGCTGGCTCTAGATTGAAAGAATAAAGAGAGCAGATGTGATGGGTGGACTCACACGGATCCTAATTAGAACAAAATTACTGTCCAGAGGCATTCCTGACCTTCCAGGAAATTTGATTTTGCCTGGGTACTGGGTGATATCAAGAAATTGTGGTTTATATTGTTCGGTATAATAGTAGCATTATGGTTTATACAAGAAAATGACCATATTTTCTAGAGATATTTATGAAGGATGTAAGGGTAAAATGACATGCTGAGACTAAGTTTCTAAGCATTTTTTCTTAATTTTTTTTAATGTTTATTTATTTTTGAGAGAGAGAGAGACAGAGCGTGAACAGAGAAAGGGCAGAGAGAGAGGAAGACAGAATCCGAAGCAGGCTCCAGGGTCCAAGCTGTCAGCACAGGGCCTGACGCGGGGCTCAAACTCATGAACCAAGAGATCATGACCTGAACTGAAGTCGGATGTTCAACTGACTGAGCCACCTAGGCATCCCTAGTTTTTAAGCTATTTTAAAGCTTTTTAGCAAAGAGGAGAGAAATGGAGAATTATATGAAGTAACTGATGTAAATTCTTGGTAATTGTTAAATCTGAGTACATAAGGGTTCAATGTACGATTCACTTTATTTTTAAATATGCTTAAATATTTTCATGTTTAAAAATTCATGTGAAAAAACTGAAGCACTGAGCTAAAAATCTTTGGTAATAAAATGTATAAAAGTTCCTCAATCTACAACATAGGAAAGACTTTACAAAAAACATAGCTTTAGGGCACCCTGCTGACTCAGTCGGTAGAGCACGTGACTCTTAATCTGAGGTTGTGAGTTTGAGCCCAATGTTGGGTGTAAAGATAACTTAAAAAATAAAATCTAAAAAACCCAACAGCTTTGCCTTTTCCTCTAAAAAAAATTCTAAGAAGCAGAATCTCTCAGCAGCCACAGAACCTGGGTGGCCCTTATCTCTCTTCCTTCCCCGCACACTCCATATCCACAGGGCGAACTGACAATACCTGTCTCACCCAGGCCAAGAGACCTAGCCAAAAACTGGCTTTCCAGAGCTCAGCCTCCTTGTCCTGTTCTCATGTGGTTTCTCTGACTGGGGCCAGGGTTGGGTGAGGAGGGGAAGGTTTGCTTATCATAGCATACTGATTTTTCTGGTCTTTGAAATGAGGTGGATTACAAAGATTATCACTGTTAAATCCTACTACCATAATGCTTCAAGGGATGAACACATGTTCCTTGGACAGATATATATATATATATTCAAATGACAAATATTTATAGGCATATATATAGATATATATGTTCTTTTTTATATATAAAAATTATATATAATATACAATTATATATTAAATTATATATGTATAATAAATTATATATATATGTATTATATATATATAATTTTTAAGCTTATTTATTTATTTTGGGGGGTGGGGAGAGAATCCCCAGTGCAGGGCTCAAACTCACAAACCGAGATCATGAGCTGAGCCAAAAACCAACAGTTGGATGATTAGGCACCCCTATATATAAATTATTTTAATCTACATTCTAATCTGATTAATAGGTACATTCCTGAGTTCCTTCACAGAACACTATTATTGCAATTTTTAAATAATAGATTACTTTATATTCCATTTTACTCCTGTCAGTAACACACAAAACAAATAGAGCTTATCATTAGATAAAAGCTCAGTAACTTCTAACTCAGTGGCTACAGACCCTCAGTTCAGGAGTCACAAATGGCAAATGATTTTTAAAAATGACCTTGGTTCCTCCTTCACTCAATAAGTCAAATAATGACCTGGCAAGTTGGTCACTGTGACAGTGAGTCCTTATACTGCCCCATGTTG
Source organism: Puma concolor (assembly GCF_028749965.1). Taxonomy (NCBI): domain Eukaryota; kingdom Metazoa; phylum Chordata; class Mammalia; order Carnivora; family Felidae; genus Puma; species Puma concolor. The sequence goes on from NC_141667.1 coordinate 129,205,252, forward strand.
CCAGAAGCCATGGATAAGACACTTGTCCTCTTCTTCAACTCCCTGTCTGAAAATGATAACACACAAGAAAGCTTACCCAATTTTCGTGACTTCTGTAACCTAATTAATTACATAGGTATAATAGCAGCTAAAATCCAAATCAACTTTGGCATCATAAGAATTATTGTATGCAGTTAAAACCCTTTACCTACAGGGTTCACTGTTTTTCTACCGTACAACTATCCTCCAACACAGTGCATTGGCAAAGTCACCATAATCACTTGGATTTCTGGGTTATAAAATGTGTGAATACCCCCCATCCCAATTTCTGGTCTTCAAGAATGCTATTTCTCCGGTGCCTGGGTGGCTCAGTAGGTTAAGCATCCCACTTCATGTCACGTCATGATGTCACAGTTCATGAGTTCTAGCCCCATATGGGGCTTTGCAGTGACAGCACGGAGCCTGGAGCCTGCTTCAAATTCCATGTCTCCCTCTCTCCCTCCCCCACTTGCTCATGCGTGCGCTCTCTCTCTCTCTTTCTCAAAAATAAAAACAAAACAAAACAGAGAAAGAATGCTATTTCTCTCTTTGACTATTATGAATATAATTACCTTGGTTGGTTTGCCTCATGTTTACAATTAGAAATAATGAAAAATACCTCAGGCTCAAGTTTAAATCATTTTGTAATTAAGCACTGATTGTACAAGACTGTGCAAAAGGTGAGCTTAAATTTACAACTTAATTTGTTCATGTAAACTGCCTTCAACATACATGACAACTAAGATGTGTACAGGGTTTGACATGCATTTTGGAAGAAATCACACAGAAGCAGCTGCTTTTTCAATAAACTTGGCCAGTTTCACATCTCTCTTGGTCAGTCCACCATAGTCATGCGAGGTTAGGGTTATCTGCACCTAAGAGACACAAAGGTAGTTTTTAAAACCTGTAGCTTGCAATTCATGGTACTCATCTTTGGTGGTTCAGAAATCAATCTATTATTCACATTCACATTTGAGAATTAGGGAGGTTAAATGATTTACAACATACTACATTACAAATCATCACAGCATTTCCAAAACCCAGTAAACTCCAGGGACAGAGTCTGCTTCAGGTTGGGCCCAGCAGCCGCCCAGGGATAAAAAGGTCCTCTCATATGAAGGGCAATTCAGCTGCCAGCATCTCAAATCTTGTCTCTCAAAAAAAAAAAAAAAAAAAAAAAAAGAGAGAGAGAGAGAGAGAGAGACTAAGGTTCCATTTTAACTCCCATTACTTTAATTACATGACTATTTTCAGGCCACTGAGAAAAACCAAGCTATCAAATGTAATATCTTAGCAACCACGTTCAGAAAAGCCCATTTCCAAATTAGGGAAGTGGGGTGGGGGTGGGGTAGAGGAACAGACTGTCACTTCTTGAAAAATAAATTAAAAAGCAAAAGCAAAATTATGGACAAAGAGAAGAAACTAGGAAAGAAAAGTTTATCGTGGTACCTGCATGTTCTGAATTATTCTAATAAATCCCAAGTACATCAGGAAATTTTCTCTTTTTTCAAAGAGGACTTTTTTTTTTTTAATTTTTTTTCCAACGTTTTTTAATTTATTTTTGGGACAGAGAAGAGAGAGACAGAGCATAAACGAGGGAGGGGCAGAGAGAGAGGGAGACACAGAATCGGAAACAGGCTCCAATCAGCCCAGAGCCTGACGCGGGGCTCGAACTCACGGACCGCGAGATCGTGACCTGGCTGAAGTCGGACGCCTAACCGACTGCGCCACCCAGGCGCCCCAAAGAGGACTTTTAAAGAGAAAACAGAACTGCATAGAAATCTAGATGGTAAGATATTCCAAATGTCATGGCCATAAAGACAAGGACATTTTTCGGGGGGTACCATGACTGTCCCTACTGTGCCCCCTAAAAAACTACATAAAATCTTTTTCACCTGCTCTTTGTCTTTAGAAAGCCAGTTCCCACTTAGAATACAGAATTTAATAAACAGTTATTATTTAAAGCACAGTTCTTGAGCATATTTATTTCAATAAGACAAACGAGGCCCTATCTTTCTTATTTGCTACCATTTCTTTCACAAATTTATCTGCCTGGCTGATTTTCAAGTGTAATCCAGAAGCCCAACTTGGCCTAGCTCACTCCTATTAGTTTCAATAGAAGACAAGCATGAAAATAGAGCTTTGTCATTGCTCTCTTGAGCAGATATGAAAATTTGTTACTAATTTGCAGTAATACACAGGGGTTCTCAGGAAAAGAATGAGAAAGAACACTTTCATAAAGCACAATGACACTTGGCTGCAGAGGATGACGAGGAAGAATGAAGTTTCCTGAACCCCATAGCTAAGGTGATCCCCAAATAAGGCAATTTAGTTACCTTGTTATACACATTGAACCATTCCGGGTGGTGATTCATCTTCTCGGCTTGCAGGGCAACTCGGGACATAAAGCCAAATGCCTGCATGAGATGGAACTGAAACTGATTAGTGGCACTGCCCTCTACCCTGGACCTGAGACAGAGAGAGACCAGAGCAATCCAGCCAGATGAAGACAAAGCTAGGATCCTTAGGGAAGCCTGGAGAAATCAAATATGAAAGGGGCTGCTTTCCAGAGAGCTGGGGAATGGTGTAGCAGGACCGTGAACTGCTGCTCAACAGTGAAAAACAATCAGGCTCAAATAAACAAACCAGGAAATTGGTCTCACCCAGTGACCTGTCTGGACTGTTTAATTGTCCTCAGGACAAGACCCTCCAAAATAGCACGGGAATAATTTCCCTTCAACCTAGTGCCCTGGATCTCACTACCTGGATCCCAATCTTATGGGTTACTTTTCCAGTATCACCACTCCTTTTGTTTGGTGACTGGGTTGCAAACTAAGGCATCAACCCCAAGACTATGGAAAAATAACTTCCAAGTGTGTCTTAAGCAAAAGCACTGGCAGAAATGAAAAAACTTCCCCATCCCATTTCCCAGAGAAGACAGGAAAGGATAAAAGACTGTTTTTTGACATCTACAGTGAAACAGGAAAGACTGTCTTGCCTGCTGTGGGTCTTCTCGCTGTTGCCCAGCACGGCCATGAGGAACAGAAAGCGGACCTCCTCGGGGCACAGGGAGGCAGATTTGGCCACAGGCCTAAGTGCAGACCTGCAGGACTCTGTCTTCATACCACAGGGAAAGTGCACACCTAATTGTGCTAAGTGGAAGGCAAACCTGTTCTGAGAGGATGATAAACTTTTTTCCTTTTGCTTGTTTTCCAATTTTTATGAAGACAATCGCTAACAATACGAGGGTCTGTCTCTCATGTGTCCAGAAAGCAGAAATACTCGGTAAGACTCTAAGGTAATGGCACATTAACTACAAATTTATAGAATTCATAGGGCAGTACCCATTGTAGCCACATAAACAAATATTCAATTTTATTACCCATATCCAGAAAATCCAATCTGATATTAGCTGAGCCATGTTTTTCAGATCACCCAACTGACAGAAGAGTGGATTTCCAAGTTAGTGATAAATACAGAAGATGCCATTTTTTTAAAATATGAAATTTATTGTCAAATTGGTTTCCATACAACACCCAGTGCTCATCCCAACAGGTGCCCTCCTCAGTTCCCATCACCCACCCTCCCTTCCTTCCCACCCCCCAATAACCCTCAGTTTGTTCTCAGTTTTTAAGAGTCTCTTATGTTTTGGCTCCCTCCCTCTCTAACCGTTTTTCTTTTTCCTTCTCCTCCCCCATGGTCTTCTGTTAAGTTTCTCAGGATCCACATAAGAGTGAAAACATATGGTATCTGTCTTTCTCTGTATGGCTTATTTCACTTAGCGTTAACACTCTCCTGTTCCATCCACGTTGCTACAAAAGGCCATATTTCATTCTTTCTCATTGCCACATAGTATTCCATTGTGTATATAAACCACAATTTCTTTATGCATTCATCAGTTGATGGACATTTAGGCTCTTTCCATAATTTGGCTACTGTTGAAAGTGCTGCTATCAACATTGGGGTACAAGTGCCCCTAGAAGATGCCATTTTTTAATCCATTCTGTGTCACTCATTATGATTCCTATCACAGAATGATTTTATTCAGGATAAATACTCCCATTTTGATATTAAAGGCCTGAAGGTTTTACCTGTCAGGAAAAGGAAGAACATTCAAGCAAAATCCACTTAACCATGTATGGAATTATTAGTGGAAAACAATATTCACTCCCCTACCTCTTCTCATTTCATAATCTGATTCTCTAGGTTATGTGAGGGGAAGAACAAGTCAAAAGTGAAAGTCTGTTTTACAGGGCACCTGCGTGGCTCAGTTGGTTAAGCACTGGACTCTTGATTTCGGCTCAGGTCACAATCTCATGTTCTATGAGATCGAGCCCCATGTCGGGCTCCGTGCTAACAGCACGGAGCCTGCTCTGGATTCTCTCCCTCCCTCTCTCTCCCTCTCTCTCTCTCTGCCCCTTCCCTGCTCACACTCTCTGTCAAAATAAATAAATAAACTGAAAAAAATCTTATTCAAATACAGAATTAACCTGCATTAAATGATGTATAATGAGAATTTTTAGTCTGTTTGCCTATAACGCTGTACTCTTGTTTAGCTTTAAAAGGCTTCCAAAGTTAAGCACTCCCCCTGAGAGATAGTAATACAGTCATTAAAGGCAGGGGATTTTGAACCAGAAAGTGCTGAATTTAAATTCCAACTCTACAACCTGTCACGTGAGCCTTGGTTCTCTGGTCAGTAAACTGGGGATCATAATAAAAAGCAGTATGTAGTCACCCTAATAAAAATGAGATGGGTGACATACAAGCACTTAGCACAGCTCCTGGCCCCAAGTAAGAGATCAGCAATGGCACACACTGCTACCATGCACTGCTCTGGCCAAAACTGCATATGATAAACCCTACAGAATGCAACGATAAGTGAGAATCATGGTCTTGTAAATCGAAGATTCCAGTTGGTGTCTCCCAGAAGAATGGCATTTTCCTTTTCCCACATGCCATAAATCCCAGACAAATAGAGAATATACTATGGAGTAATACCCTGATGCACAATGACTGAGGAAAACAGCTTAATGATAAGAAATTAGGTGGGCAAAGTCAGTTACCCAACCTCTTAAGCCCTGTGGCCACAATTTCTTTGAACTATGTTACCCTAAAGGTCCAAAGTGACCTTTAGCATCCCTTACTATTTCCAAAGAACCAAGTGGATCAAGGGGATGATTTGAACATAGTCAGAAGCGCTCCTCAAATTTTTAATTACCAGCATGCTCTCAGCATGGTAGCAAAATCTACCCTATAACAGATAGGACTTAAAGAGAATACTCATACCCTAAGAGGTGCACTGACCAAAGAAAAACCTACCATACCTACATACGGCGTAAAAGGGGTGGAAAATAAAGGGCACTTCCAAAGATCCTCCAAATCTGTGTATTCCTCTGCTTTACATATTTCAACTGTCACCTAATATTTGCATTTAATTAAATATCACAAAGCCCAATAAACCATTTACACAGGATCTACTACTAATTCTTCCCTAGGGAGAGAACGCTTGCTTCTGCTCTGGGAGCAAGGAGACAATTTCATAATCCTTCTTCCATATAACAGAACCAAATAATCCCCCAAATATTTTTAAATCCACAAATTAAAAACATGCATAACAATACTCATTCAAATTAAAGTAAAAAGGATTTCTGCAAGGAAGTGAAATGAGTGGAGAGGAAAAAAGCAAAACCTCAAAAGGGAATTCTGATTATCTGGCATTAATAAAGAAGGAACAGGAATAAACAGCAAAACTGGCAGATGGTGAAAAGCATCTGTCCCTTCTTTCTAAGATTTCTTTTTACAGCCCTAGCTATTTGTTACCAGAATGCCAGTTGGAACCTAAAAGCCTTGAGCTAGCTATAAGTACAGGCTTTCTAAAACCATTCCACCAAAGAAAACTGCCAGGAGCCCAAGGCAGAATAGACACCACTAGCAATCCAATGAGAAGCTTAGAGGATAGGTCTGAGAAGATGGACAAAATGAACTAGAAATTGATAAGAGTTTATAAGAATTAAAAATAAGTACGGAAGACAAAGTAGATCTAACATAAAGGTAACTTTTTTGAGTAAGACAACAACAAACACAGAAAGAAATTAGAGATATAACTCAAAAATTTTCCCAGAAATAAAAGATTTAAATCTATTGATTGTAAGAATTCAACCATTTCTACACATCCCAGTGAAGTTAGTGAATTTGAAGACTTAAAAAATCCTTTTGGCATCTAGTCAAAAGGATCAATTCATTTATACAAAGAAAAATAACCTGGCCAACTTCAAACTTCCACGTGCCAACATTTAACACAGAAATCAGAGGACCAATGCCTATAAAGACTTAAGGAAACCAAAGTGCAAAGAATTTTATACCCAACTAAACTGTTGTTCAAATGTAATGCATCCTCTTCATCCTTTCTATGGAAATTTTTATTAAAGGATGAAATATAAGTAACTACCGATGGATGGAAAAACGGTACCAAAGGTACAGACAGTAAGCAACAAACTGACTCAGCTCTAGGAATATATTTACAACAACTGTAGGGACTGTAGTCATGAAATGCAATGCAATGTTATTAACTATTAGAAGAGATGGAAGAAAAGGGGAAGAAATGGAAAAGGTAAATGAAAGTTTAAAAAGTCTGAAAGTTGAAAGATCCAAAGTAGATTTAAAGCACTCAACTAAAAATAAAATGAAACAAAACTGCATGGTGAAGGGAAAGTAGAAGAAAGTAGAAATTCAATTTTGATACTGCTCAGTGGGAATATCACTATCTAAAGAAATGCTATCTAAAGGGCTGCCTGGGTGACTCAATCAGCTGAGCGTCCAACTTTGGCTCAGGTCATGATCTCACAGTTCATGACTTTGAGCCCTGCATTGGGCTCCCTGCTGTCAGTGTGGAACCCAGTTCAGATCTTCTATCCCCCCTCTGCCCTTCTTCCACTGGTTCTTTCTCTCTCAAAATAAATAAACTTAAAAAATAAAATAATAAAATAAAATAAATGTAATCTAAAGAAATAGAGGATACAACGGGGAAAAACTGAGAGCTTTTTCCCTGAGATCAGGAACACGACAGGGATGCCCACTCTCACCGCTGTTGTTTAACATAGTGCTGGAAGTTCTAGCATCAGCAATCAGACAACAAAAGGAAATCAAAGGCATCCAAATTGGCAAAGATGAAGTCAAGCTTTCGCTCTTTGCAGATGACATGATATTATACATGGAAAATCCGACAGACTCCACCAAAAGTCTGCTAGAACTGATACATGAATTCAGCAAAGTTGCAGGATACAAAATCAATGTACAGAAATCAGTTGCATTCTTATACACTAACAATGAAGCAAGAGAAAGACAAATAAAGAAACTGATCCCATTCACAATTGCACCAAGAAGCATAAAATACCTAGGAATCAATCTAACCAAAGATGTAAAGGATCTGTATGCTGAAAACTATAGAAAGCTTATGAAGGTAATTGAAGAAGATTTAAAGAAATGGAAAGACATTCCCTGCTCATGGATTGGAAGAATAAATATTGTCAAAATGTCAATACTACCCAAAGCTATCTACACATTCAATGCAATCCCAATCAAAATTGCACCAGCATTCTTCTCGAAACTAGAACAAGCAATCTTAAAATTCATATGGAACCACAAAAGGCCCCGAATAGCCAAAGTAATTTTGAAGAAGAAGACCAAAGCGGGAGGCATCACAATCCCAGACTTTAGCCTCTACTACAAAGCTGTCATCATCAAGACAGCATGGTATTGGCACAAAAACAGACACATAGACCAATGGAATAGAATAGAAACCCCAGAACTAGACCCACAAACGTATGGCCAACTCATCTTTGACAAAGCAGGAAAGAACATCCAATGGAAAAAAGACAGTCTCTTTAACAAATGGTGCTGGGAGAACCGGACAGCAACATGCAGAAGGTTGAAACTAGACCACTTTCTCACACCATTCACAAAAATAAACTCAAAATGGATCAAGGACCTGAATGTGAGACAGGAAACCATCAAAACCTTAGAGGAGAAAGCAGGAAAAGACCTCTCTGACCTCAGCCGTAGCAATCTCTTACTCGACACATCCCCAAAGGCAAGGGAATTAAAAGCAAAAGTGAATTACTGGGACCTTATGAAGATAAAAAGCTTCTGCACAGCAAAGGAAACAACCAACAAAACTAAAAGGCAACCAACGGAATGGGAAAAGATATTTGCAAATGACATATCGGACAAAGGGCTAGTATCCAAAATCTATAAAGAGCTCACCAAACTCCACACCCGAAAAGCAAATAACCCAGTGAAGAAATGGGCAGAAAACATGAATAGACACTTCTCTAAAGAAGACATCCAGATGGCCAACAGGCACATGAAAAGATGTTCAGCGTCGCTCCTTATCAGGGAAATACAAATCAAAACCACACTCAGGTATCACCTCACGCCAGTCAGAGTGGCCAAAATGAACAAATCAGGAGACTATAGATGCTGGAGAGGATGTGGAGAAACGGGAACCCTCTTGCACTGTTGGTGGGAATGCAAACTGGTGCAGCCGCTCTGGAAAGCAGTGTGGAGGTTCCTCAGAAAATTAAAAATAGACCTACCCTATGACCCAGCAATAGCACTGCTAGGAATTTATCCAAGGGACACAGGAGTACTGATGCATAGGGGCACTTGTACCCCAATGTTCATAGCAGCACTCTCAACAATAGCCAAATTATGGAAAGAGCCTAAATGTCCATCAACTGATGAATGGATAAAGAAATTGTGGTTTATATACACAATGGAATACTATGTGGCAATGAGAAAGAATGAAATATGGCCTTTTGTAGGAACGTGGATGGAACTGGAGAGTGTGATGCTAAGAGAAATAAGCCATACAGAGAAAGACAGATACCATATGGTTTCACTCTTAAGTGGATCCTGAGAAACTTAACAGGAACCCATGGGGGAGGGGAAGGAAAAAAAAAAAAAAGAGGTTAGAGTGGGAGAGAGCCAAAGCATAAGAGACTGTTGAGAACTGAGAACAAACTGAGGGTTGATGGGGGGTGGGAGGGAGGGGAGGGTGGGTGATGGGTATTGAGGAGGGCACCTTTTGGGATGAGCACTGGGTGTTGTATGGAAACCAACTGGACAATAAATTTCATATATAAATAAAAAAAAAGAAATAGAGGATTAAGTATGCTGTGTAAAATTATAGGTATAATAGCGTCCACAAGAAAAACAAAAATAATAATAAAAGCATTCACAATTAGGTCAAAGAAAACACAATTCAAATGAAGCAAAGAAAACACAAATCCATCATGATTTAAATGAAGGGAGAAAAAATTATATCGGCTGTCATGGTTAACAAGACCAAACATCTTTCCAATCAATAAACATAAAGAGCCATAATCCAACTGAAAAGAAGAGAACATTGGGGCACCTAGCTGGCTCAGGTGGTGGAGCATGCAACTCCTGATCCCAGGGTCATGAATTCGAGCTCCACATTGGGTGCAGAGACTACTGCATAATAAGTAAAAACTTAAAAAAGAAAAATAAATAAAACTTAAAAAGAAAAAAGGGTTTGAATGAGTGTCCAACTCTTGATTTCGGTTCAGGTCATGATCTCACAGTCGTGGGAAAGAAGCCCTCATTGGGCTCTGGGTTGGGCATGGAGACTGCTTAAGAATCTCTCTCTGCCCCTATCCCCTATCAAAAAAAAAAAAAAAAAAAATGAAGAAGAAGAAGAGAAAACTACATGAATCACAAAGCAAACCTCAAATGCTGGAAATAAAGACACAGGCAAACGTAAAAAAAAATTTTTTTTTAATGTATAAAGTGTATCTTCAATGAGGATTGAATAATTATGAATAGCTATACTACAAATAACATAGCAACAAAATCAATGAGGCAGAGGGGTGCCTGGGTGGCTCAGTCGGTTAAGTGGTCAACTTCGGCTCAGGTCATGATCTCACAGCTCAAAGGCTCATGAGTTCAAGCCCCGTGTCAGGCTCTGTGCTGACAGCTCAGAGCCTGGACCCTGCTTCAGATTCTGTGCCTCCCTCTCTCTCTGCCCCAACCCACTCGCATTCTGTCTCTCTCTCAAAAATAAATAAACATTAAAAAAAATTTTTAAATAAAATAAAATATTTACTGAATGCTCACAGAAATTGAACATATATTGGCCCACAAAGAAAATCTCAATAAATTCCAAAAAAGTAGAAACAGTGCTGATGACATCCTCTGATTAAATTAAAAACAAAAGTAGCAAAAAGTACTACCTGGAAATTTTTTTAAATCCTCCTTTTAAATTCTTGATTAAAAGAAGAAATCACAACTGAAACTGAATAGAAATTAATAATGTATGCACTACATACAGGATATGTGTAAAGCAATGATCAGAATAAACATCTTTACATGCTTAAGAAAATGAAAGAGTAAAAACAAATAAATTAAATTCATAAACAAATAAATAAAAATTAATGAAGGCAGGAGAACAAGAATGACTATAAAGAGAACATCAGATGTAAATGAACATGAAAGAAAAATGGCAAAACTAATAAATCCAAAAGCTGTAAAAATTATGTAACAGAAAATAAGATACTTCGGGGCACGTGGGTGGCTCAGTCAGTTAAGCATCCAACTTCAGCTCAGGTCATGATCTCATGGTTTGCGAGTTCAAGCCCCACACCAACCTCACTGCTATCAGCGCAGAGCCTGCTTTGGATCTTCTGTCTCTCTCTCTCTCTGTCCCTACCCCACCCCTGCTCACTCTCAAAATAAATAAACATTTAAAATTTTTTTCAAAACATACAAAAAAGTAATTTTAAACAGATACAAGTATTTATACAAATAAATTTCGAAACATAGGTAAAATAGTTCCTTCATAAAAATTATCAAAACTGATCCCAGAAGACAAAAACATACAAACGAGAGTGACACGGAAAAGTAACAGTTCCCAGTCATTTCAAAGAAAAATTCTATAAAACCTTGAAAGCAGAGTTAACCCTAATACTAACTAAACTGTTCCAGAGCACAGAAAAAGTGGAACATATCCAAATTATTTTTATAAACTACCATAACACTGTCTCCAAATTCCCACAAAGATAGCATATAATAATAAAACTATAGATTGATCTCACATTAAGTAAAATCTTAATAAACAAAACCTAGCAAAACACCATGAACAAATGGGATTTATTCTAAGGAATGCTCAATATAAGAAATATAATGATATATTTCACCATATTAACCAATCAAGAGAAAAATCATGACTTCTACAAATTCTGAAAAGATATTTGATAAATTCAGTATTTCTTATGTATTAAAACTCTTAATGAAATAAGAATATATGGCCTCTCTTTTTGTTGTTATCAATTGTTTTCTCTTTATAGCAAGTAATGAGTACAAAAATTGCTTTATATTTGGAGGGTAATACAGGAACATGTAACCACAGCATCAAAATGTACATACCAAAACTGGCTACATGGGTAATCATCACTGTTCATCATAACAACAATTAGTAAGAACCCAAATTGGACCCCTCTTTAAATAAAGGAACACAGTCTCAGTCCAAAAGGTAATATTATTCTTAAAAGGGAAATAGTAGAATATTCCCATTAAAGTCAAGATGATTTCCAAGTAAAGTCAAGCCAAAAAAAAAAAGCCTTTTTATACTAACAACAACTAATTAGAAAATATATTAGAAGAAAAGATCCCATCTAAAACGGCACCAAAAATTATCTAGGAATAAACTTAACAAGAAATGTATGAATTCTATAGGCAGAAAACTTTACACCACTACTAAAAAACAGGTAAATATTACTACATTAAATTTTTTTTCTGTATGGCAATAAAAACCAACAAACAAAATTAAAAGACAAACAGTAAGCTGTACCTGCAGTACATATTTCCTCAACATGAATAATTCCTACAAATTAATATGAAAAAGATCAACCACCCAATTTTTGTAAATGAGCCAAGGACATAACAGATAACAAAAAAAATCAAATGGTTCTTAAACATAAAAACTTCTCAAAGTCATACATGATAAAAGAAGTACAAATTAATACTAAGTTTTAAGTCAAGTGTATCTCAGGAAAGTTGGTGGGGGTGGGAAACTAAGTTAAATCTATCAGTTTGATAAAGATCAAAAAGTCTGATAATATTCCGTTGATGAAGACAGGGGAGAAAAGGCACTCATGTCTCTGGTGAACATAAACTGATATCATCACTCTGGAAGAAAATTTGACAACATTCATCAAAATTAAAAAGGCCCATGCCTTTCAGCTAGACAACTACACATCTAGAAATTAGTCCTGTAGACACACTTATACATAAATTATAAGAATGGTCACTGCTGCACAGCTTGTAAGAGTCATAGATTTGAAAAAGCCAAAGGTCCATCAGTAAAAAACTGATTAAATAGATGAGGGTACATTTACACACTGGAGTACTATGCAGCCACTGAAAAGAATCAAGTAACTATCTTCTGACATGGAAAAACCTCCAAGACATATTACTAAATGAAAAACAAATGCATAACAATAGTCTGAATTGTACAAAAAGAGAAGAAACTACATGCATTAATATCTCTGCAACCACACATGAGAAACTGGTAACAGCGAATGACAGCAGGTGAAGGGAAACTGGATGGTTGAGAATCAGGGACAGGAAAAGAGTTACTAGACCCTTGGTTGCCTTCTGAATTTGTACCACACATACACCTATTCTATTTTTAAAAGTTAGTTTGGAAAAAAAACAAAGATGCCATGCAAATGAAGATCTCACTCTAAAGGGAGCTGAGATACTACAGTGTATGTAACATGGTTCATATTAAAATATTTTGGCTCATGTTAACTTCTTAACATAGGCCTACCTGTTTAGGTGGGTTTTTAGTGCCAATTTACAGCATAGTTTGTCTATGAGCCATGTTCTGTTGAGCCACGGACATTTCAAACAAACATATGGCCAACAAATAACATATAATGGCTGATAATAGTTTCAGTCTTTCCTCTATTGCAAATTACAAACATTTTATGAACAAGTCAATGAATGCATGATGAAGTATGACTTTTTAAGTCACTCTGCCATGTTAAGGAATGTAAGCATTACAATCACCGTAAATTAGACCAATGAAGTTTGTCATTTGGAAATCTCCAAACCATCAGCAATTAAAAGATTTTTCCGTGAACCCCAAATCAAGTATTCTTTGGGAACTTTAATTTTTCTTAAAGTTCCTTTTGTTTCATTTTATTCCATGAAAATATGAAAGACTATCAGATGCACAAAACCAAAACAAAAATCCTGTATCAATCTGTGAAATGTTTAAAAGCACCCTGAATTTAAAAAGCAGCTTCAGTCCAAATAACATGTATCATTTATTAAGTTCTAAGACTTAACTTCTAGCACACACTTACAATACAAATCTTTCATTACTCAGAGCAATTCTCTTTGATATATGTTCTTTAAATCTGCTGCCTTTTATATTTTGATTATAGACTATTTTAATTATGCACTAAAAAAGAACATATCTCCCACTAAGAAAATGAGCACCAGCGACTCCAAAGTAATTTCCCCAGTACAATCTCCATTAAGCCTCTAAATACTTCCTTTACCCGTTCAATGAATTAGAACTCTATTGTTTATGAATCACCTTTACGTTTGTAGGCCTAGAACTCTTCTTTTATAAAACACAATTGCTATGGAAGGAAATTATATTTACGTCTGATTAGAAATGAAAACACTATTACATAAATCAGTTTGGGCATTTCTTCACGTCTTGAAACATGATCGGCAATTTAGTCTAATTGGTGATCAAGGAAACTATCTTGTGATCAATTAAAGTAATTACCAGATTCCGGCAATACAACCTACCTTAATTTCAGCTAGAGTCTGCACTTCTTCAACTTTAATTAAAAATAATGAAAATTATTAAGCAAAATGCACAGCAAGATCATTGCCAAGCACGCACATGTCACAGGACGGGACCTTCCCTTGGTATTGGTGACTGATCCATCACATAAACATTGCTCGGTGCACCAAGGAAAGGCGTCCTTTGCCCCAGAACATTATGTGACTCACCGTGACTTTCTCATGAAAAAGACTGTTAACTGTTCTAGCCACTGCAGGCAACAGATGAATACCCTTGACTAGCGACATGAGAATTGTAAGGAACAGACACAACCAAAGGGGTAGTTGATCCATGCTTTTTTTCCTCCCAAGTGTCACTCTTATTTTGAGCACACTGCACAACTGGTCAAATGCAAAAACGTTAGGGTCAGAGACCTAGACTGAAATCCTAGTGCTGCTATTTACTAGCTATCTGATCTCTGAGAAAGCACTTAACATTTGAAATGAGCCTCAGTTTCTTCTTACGTAAAAATGTAATTTCTTTAACATACTTTGCAGTTTACTGGGCATTCTATCCGGCACTCAGGTAATGCTAGTGATTATTATCATCAGCAACACTTTAATATTATAGTGTCTAGGGCCCGGAGAGGAAGAATTCCTTTCTGAACCTAGTATAAGAACCACTGGAAGACCAAAGAAATTCACCCTTGCAAGGATGAGAAAAATCAGAAACATAAGGAAAACTTTCTCTGAGTGGGTAGATTTCCAGTGGAAATCTTCCAGGGGGTAGATCTTCTTCATAGAAAGATTTCCAGTGGAACCGGCACTCTGTCAGTAAGCATCTTAGCCAAGCACATGACGCATGTCTCCCTGAAGAGCCAGACTAAAGATCTTACCTGAGGACCACCCCCTAGGCAGTCCGTATATGTGTCTGGGGATAGATACAACCCTCACCAGTCCCAGGCCGCTAACCTACCTGCCTTCTACTTGATCCACCACAGAGTGCAACATCTCCAATAACTCAAGCCAAGAATATCCCACTCTGAACTTAAAACTGGCTTCCCTAGACACTTGAGACAATGCCCACAAGCTACTGAAAGAGCAGCCTGCTCTACAACGCTGTAGGCTAAGTTAGTGCCCCTTCAGCTGGTGGTAATAAGTATACTACCGAGAGATAGCAGGCTCACTTCCTACACATTACCTTCAAAACCTGTGCTCACAGAACCATAACAATGCGGAGCCTTAATAAAAAAAAAGAAAAGTTCTTAAGTCACCATTTTTGGCAATTACCCTAATATCCTAAACAGCCATTCAGAAAAATAAGACAGCTTTTAGCTAATTACATGGTACTACCTTCAACATATACTGTTAAATGAAGCAAGCTGCAAAATAATTTTCTTTTGCAGAACTAGGATTTATAATTACAT
Source organism: Puma concolor (assembly GCF_028749965.1). NCBI lineage: Eukaryota > Metazoa > Chordata > Mammalia > Carnivora > Felidae > Puma > Puma concolor. The sequence continues at coordinate 129,220,521 of NC_141667.1, forward strand.
TAGTAAATTACGACTAAATTCCCAGGGTAGGAAAACAACTCTTTGACAGAGGTCTACGGAAGAGTATCTATTCTTCTCCAGGCAGCAGAGTTTAACCAACATAAACACCTTCACCCACAATTTTACCTAAGAGCTCATTATTTCTGTTCCACTTTTAGGGAAAGTCCTCTAACTAGATAGATACCACATATCTGATGTGTGCCTAAAAAGCTTTCTGGACAAGATGATTACAAGCTGAGAAAATCTCTTCCGTGAAAAGACATTACTCATTTCTAAAGTTCTCTGCACGTAAGTTTAAATTACACCTCCCCATGGGATATCCATAATAACTTCAATAAACCCATCTTGTCATGCTCATAAATAAATAAATAAATAAAGTTAAATAAATAAATAAATAACATCTCCCCACATCATCATCAGCTACTAATCAGCTACTATGCGGCATACCAACAGCTCCACCTGATTAGCTGCTTCTAAAATTTCTCACAATCCTTCAGTTTTGCTCTCTTGGAATCAGCACGTTTGACCATTTGCTGTTCATCCTTTCCCCCTAAAGCAGAGGGAAACCAGGGTTTCAAAATCACCCCAAGGGGAATCCATGAGAGAAGCCGTTTACCCGGAGTTTCCCAATGTCAAAAAACTTCTGATGCCTCACTGTTCACTGTGGCTGTTCATTACTGCCAGCCAGTTGCTTTGGAAAAGCCCCCTTGGAGGCTCTCTTTCCTAACCAGCTGATAATCCCTATTTGTTCACTTTCAGGAGTCTCATGAGGTAAGAGGTATTACAAAGACTACCCAAGTGTTTTGTTTTGTTTTAGCAAATTAGAATTTATGAATTAGATTCTTAAAGAATTAGAATTGATGCCCCTTAGCATTGTCATCATTATAAAACTTACAAAAATTCAAATCTATATAGAAAAATGTCCCTAGGCTTTAACTTTATGCATCCAAACCACTAAGATATAGAGAAGATCTGGCCAAATACATTTTTAAAAATCAAATAATAGGCAAAATGGCAGCCTACTCCTTACCTTTTCTTCTTTATAATCAAGTGGCTCGTTTTAAGAGGTGCAACTATGTAATTCTAGTGTATATCTGACATGAAATTGTCAGATAAGTTTCAAAAGAGAGAGAGAAGGCAAAAAGCTCCCACTACAACTGGAGTATATAAAATTAAACTCAAAGTCGAGATCCTTCAACAATAACCAAAAGGGTTGAAGGAAGAGACCAGGGGCTTAGAGCAGAAAGAACACCTACTCCCCCAAACGGCATGACAAGGGGTCAGGGAGGCCTCAAAAATTATTTTAAGGAAACAAAGCAACGCCTCATTTAGCTTAATTGTACAGAAAATACATCTTCTACAAACAGTACACATTTTGTAAAACAGGGTCTCATCTCACTGGACATCACAAAATATCTGATGGTATAAAAAGGTCTGTCACAACATCAAGTTCATACTTAGGCTTCCCTTTGCTTTGTTCTAAATGCAATCAATTCTTTTAAGAGTTTTTAAGTACAGTTTTGGCAACATTTGCTAATGTTTCCTGTAAGAAAAATACATCACTCAAATACAAATATTCAAGCCTAATCAGGGATCCTGATAATACAGCAGAGGACTTCCAGTGATAGACAGCTGCAAGGGATCACTGCAAGCAAATAGCCTGCCAGACCCACTTCGCAGAAAACAGTGTCAATCCAGAAGAAGCCTGGTGAGGAAAGAGACCATCTCTTAAGGCATCTGTATTTATTTGTTTCAAAGTGCACACATAGGTTGTGAACTTGGAAAGGTCCCTGAACCTGTCAGAGTCTTCAGGCACTGAGCTAAAGCAAACCACGAATATATTCAGAATTCATCCTCAACCTGTTATGATGAGGTTTAAGGAGTGATCTTACTATGGTGAACAGATTGAAACTAGGGACTTTCTTGTTTCTGTGTTTTAAATAGTATTACTAACGAATTAAGAATATTCTCAGGGCTTGAGACACACAGAGAGTAAAACAGACTTAGCACTTACCCTGTTTTTGGTATCAAAAGACTCAGAAGGTCTGGTGGATGGTGTCATTTCATCCTGCAAAATTCTAATCCCAGCTTTGTCTCATTCTCTGGCCTTGAGCGAATCCTAAACCTCCCTCACCTCTCCTAGTCCCTGTGAATCAGAGGCTCTACTACTTAACTTCACTGTGTGAGGAGGTCTCATAAAAACATGCAGAGCGCTTTGCACAGAACACATGCTACTGTGGTGCAGTGAAAAGGTTCCAATCCGCTTCAATATCACACAAAGGAATTCTGAGCTGTTCTTTTTTTTTTAATCTAGAAAATTTGCTCCGTGTGGCCAAATAAATTCAGTTGTATTCTGAATACAAATGAAAAAAATTTAAGTCTCTGTGTTAAAAATTCACAAATAAGGCTCACAATGCAGGAAACAGTAATGAACAGAAGAAACAAAAGAATAAGTGCTTACTTAGGTCAATTCTTTTTGCAATACCCCTATATAAATTACCTTGGCTTCAGCTGTTGATCAAGTTGGACTTGGGGGGTTTGGGGTTTTGCTTTGTTTTTTGTTTGTTTGTTTGTTTGTTTTTAGTAATTCCTAATATCCTGAAAGAAAGAAAAAAAATGGTTTGTTTTCCTGCATGTCCTGCATGGGAAAGTCTGTTTTCCCTCTTCAGAGCAGGCTCCCATTCTGTTCCACCACAGAGCGGCTGCCTTCTCTGTGCACATGAGGGCTGATGGGCAGGCAGCACACAGCGAAGCTCCAAGTCTGCACCAAGACCTGCACAGCTCATTTGCAATCCCACTAGAGGAAGAGCACACAACTGGCTCTAAGACGCTGGGACAAAGAAAACATATAGATATGGATGGAATGGGAGTGCTCTGCCATTTGATGCAGCTGCTAGAGAAATCCTTCCCTTTTGTTTTTAAAAGTTTATTATTTCATACCTTATGCAAATCATACTTTATATATTAGGCAATAATATTTTAGAAATACTCAAGTCAAATTAAAGGCTTCAATAGCCTTGCCAAAAGCACTGTGATTTTCCTATAAAAAAATTATTCCAATTTGTTGATCTTACATAGGATGAAACATACTGTAACAATCTTCATAATTTATGTCCTGTTGGGACACAATGATTTAAAGTAACATAATACAGAGCCGCATCATGGCTAATCTAAACCACCTGACCAGATAAACACCAGCTTCCCTTCTCTCTTCAGCAAGGGCATTTCTGTTTATTGTCATATCATTTCCTCATTCTAGGAACATGCAGAATAAATGCAGCCAACCTCCATTTCAGTGGGAGGCTGAGCCGGCCTTTCCCATGTCAGGAGGTTTGTGCGCACACAGGTACCAGTACAATGTCAAGGGCTTACAAGACAGAAAGCAATCCAAGAATTCCACCCTCAAAATCATTTACAGTGAAGCAAATATGGATTCATCTAGTACAATCTGGACCAGGTGTGGTGTTATAAACCACAATCTTTGTGTTTTTTTTTTTAATGTCACCGAAGAGGTAATTCTTTCAAACAAATTATGGGACTTACTATGAGCCAAATTTTTATAAACGCTTCAATCATGCTTCTTGCTATGTTCACAGGCACTCATGATGTGATTAACTAAACTGAAACACCCCAATTAACCAATGTCTTTTTGGGGTGAGGAATCTTGGTAGGAGAGAAAGACAAAGAGCCCCTATGGCACTAACCATGGCCATTCCTGATGAACAACTACTCAGGCAGATTTCAAATCGTGAGGTTTCTCCAGGGTCCAGATCCCTTCAACCCATCTCACATATGCAAACCGTACTGGGCAAAGGAAGGTTTTTAGAGGGACTTAAGGGAAGGGTTTAAAGTTTCAATCGTGAAAGAAAAAGTGCAGGAACACATGTGCATTCAGCAGATAACAAGACACTGAAAATATTTTAAAACAAAACAAAACGCCTGTCTGACCAAATTTTTATAAACTTGGTTAGGGAAGAGGAAAACAACTGTTTAGGGATGGTTTCAAATATTGCCCTCTGCTATTACTGAGAAATTTCAAAGCTTTTCATGCTCCATTGGAAACAGCTCTGCTTCACAAGCTGTTCTTGTTGGTCCTGCCAAAGAAATGGTCTGATACGCTTTATTGAAAGCTTATCAATTTGCTTACCCAGACAAATATATATATAACTCTCTGCCTATAAAGACCAGTGGACAAGAGGATTCCTCCAGTGAAAGCAATGAGATGATTAAAATACAGGTGGATGAGACGGGAGAGCAGAGAAGAGGCATGCACATCCCAACCCCAGCACCACTGAAGTGGACACTCAACATCTGAACTCAGTTCCGCCAGTCCCAGCATGCGCAGAACCTGAGCCAACTTGACCAGCACCAGTTTTCACGGGCATCTGTACAGGAACGGAGACAGCAAATAGGTACATTTCTGTCACAACCTGGAGCCTTTTGACTTGTGAAATTAAACGGAAAATTCAATCTGTGAAATTAAACAGAAAGTATCCTTTTTCAGACAACAGACATTCATTAACTTGGGTTTGAATTTAACACTATGCATAGTTGTAAATTTTTAAGGTGACATGTTATAAGCCTGCAACATTACTGGCGACATTACAAGTTAGTGCTATCAAGAGTGAGTTCTGGTAAAAAATGGGTCTTTTTGCCCTCAAGTACTCATACCTTGGACTGACAGCCCACTTGCTAATTCCCGTTTTCATTACGTCTACACTGTATGTACACCTTCCCACACTTCCAGAACCACTTCAAAATCAGCTCGCATCAGTCTGAAAATCATGAGGACTCTGCTCACTATAGGTTACTCTAGGCTCATGCATGGATAGGGTTCTCTGATGAAAAAAGTCTTGGCAATGAGCTACAATGTGACTGTCCCCAAGCCCTGACTTCTCACAACCCTGAACCTTCATTTATTAATCTGTATATCAGGTTAGTAAGTGAATCTGCATACCAGAGAGTAGCCCCAGCAATTATATTTTTTTAAGTTTTATTTATTTTGAGAGAGAGAGCAAGGGAGGGGCAGAGAGACAGAGAGAGAGAATCCCAAGCAGTCTCAACACCATCAGCACAGAGCCTGACGAGGGGCTCAATCTCAGGAACCATGAGATCATGACCTGAGCTGAAATCAAGAGTCAGACGCTTAACCGACTGAGCCACCCAGGGGCCCCCAACCAATTACATTTTTAGATCTATAACCTAAGGAAACTCTCACATATGTACACAAGGAGACACAAAGATGCTTGTTAAAAAACTGACAGTAATAATAAACAGTGCCAAGAACCTAAATGTCCATCAACAGGGGAATGGATAAACTTGGTTAATTTATTTAAATTTTTACTTGATTTTCAGAGGAATAGAACACCGAAAAACAACCCACTACATGAGAAGCAGTGCAATGGATTGAAAGAGTATTAGTTGAGGAATCCAAAACCTGGGCTCTGTACCCAAACCCCAAACAAGCTACATGAACTGGCTAGGTAAAGAGTCCATTTGGACACAAGGAGGTGATGTGTACCAATTACAAAGCACAGCACCTTCACACACAATGTTCAATAAAAAAGAGTATCAGCTAGGGGTGACTGAGTGGCTCAGTCGGTTAAGCATCTGACTTTGGCTCAGGTCATGATCTCATGGTTCATGAGTTCAAGCCCTGCACCAGGCTCTGGGCTGACAGCTCAGAGCCTAGATCCTGTTTCAGATTCTGTGTCTTCCCCTCTCTCTCTGTCCCTTCTCCCACACTGTCTCTCCCTCTCAAAAATAAACGAACATTTAAAAAAATCTTCTTGAAGAGTATCAGCTACTAATAATAGTACATCACCATGTAGCAGGTTCATCATTCCTACTTTACAGAGGAGAGAGAACTGAGACTCCAAAGGATCCAAGTGTGTGTTTAGGACAAATCCCTGATGTCAGGTTATCCTTTTTCCATTTCTTTCCTTTACCTAAAAGCTAATTATACAAAAATAAGTTTCCTGTACTTTTTTATTTTAAAAGTTTAACTACAAGAGAAAAATTAAGCATAACAGAAAATTTAGGAAAAGAAAAAATGGGGGCACCTGGCTGGCTCAGTAGGAAGAGCATGTGACTCTTGATCTCAGGGTTGTGAGTTCAAGCCCCCCACAGTGGGTACAGAGATCACTTAAATAAATAAAATCTTTTAGAGGCACCTGGGGGGCTCAGTTGGTTAAGTGACTTCAGCTCAGATCACGATCTCATGGTCTGTGGGTTCGAGCCCCATGTCAGGCTCTGTGCTGACAGCTCAGAGCCCGAAGCCTGCTTCAGATTCTGTGTATCCCTCTCTCTGCCCCTGCCCCGCTCATGCCTCTGTCTCTGTCTCTCTCTCTCTCTCTCTCTCTCTTTCTCTCAAAAGTAAATACACATTAGAAAAAAAAATTTAATACATTTTTAAAAAAGAAAAAGGAAAAACTACTATAATTTTTTTTCCTGTGCCTTTCCCCCACATCTGATGTGATAATATTCATTTATTGTGCACCCTGAACTTTCTTAAAACATTAAAACATCCTACCCATTTTCCAGTTAGCTCCACGGTCTTCTTTACTTCTTTTTGGAAGCCACACAATCTCAGACAGAATGGGGGATCTTCTCTTTGAGAAACTATTTCATGTAAACGGTTCAAGCATGTTTGGGAGAGACATGTATACCACATATGTCTTTTCAAGCCAGGCCTTCTGAGCGTGGAAGACTCTTTGAATTCTCTACCAATACACATTGTGGAGTTGCAGGGGCAGAACTAGAAGAGCAACTGTATAATTGGGGGACTATGGAATAAATAAGGTTTTGTTTAACTCCTTTTTTTCAATACCCAGTGAAAACATCAGATGATAAACTCCTCTTTAAGTGAGGACCCATTAAAGCAACCAATTAGCTTAATGTCTTGTGCCAAAACCATGACAGCTGAACCTGTAAGAACAAACAGTCCACCCACCAGACTTGAAATGACAGGGACAATGTCATCAAATCCTCCAACACGCAGGCAGTGTGCCCTGTGGAAAGATCCCCAGAGTAGGAGTCTTCTCTGGGACCCAAGTTCTTATCCTCAAATATTTCTTCCAGGCACATATGTGACTGGGGCATTCTTCCAGGCACATATGTAACTGGGGCGTGTCACCCAACCTTCACACTCAGCTCCCCTCTTTGTCCAGAAGACCATTCACTGAGGGGCTGTGAAAAGGCCAAGGAATCAGGATCCAAAACTGCTGTATGTACTTCTGTCTTCTGTGCTTAGAGAAATGAGTACAGATCTCAAATGATCTGCATCTTAGGCTTTCAAAATTATGATACTGGTAGGCTACCATAATGAGGTAAAAATCTTCATGACCCTCTTAGTGTGCCTCATCTTCTTCAAGCACCAAGTACAAACCTGGGGGCCATGCCCACCCTGCTGTTCTGAAATGTCTTCTTCATTGAAACCTTGAGAATTATGAGCAGTTGTAAATCCGGGATTATAATAAAACAAAAAATATGCTGAGCTGTGAATACGGAGAGTGGGCATGGGGTCAGAAATAAATTCGGGGGTGGTTCTGAAAGACACGTACGATCCAGGGAGCCATGTTTCATGAGACCAAGAGGGCTGGAGCTGGCAGGGACCGCAGCAGTTACCTGGCCCAAATCCCTGAGGCTCAGAAAAAGCATGCATTGTAATTTTTAGTTTGAATTAATTTTCTTTACAAAAGAGATGTTCTGCTTTGACTTTAAATCCTTCTGAGCCCATGCAGAATGCTACGGAAAAGTGCCTGAATAGTCCTGAGATACAGAAAGTCCGGAGACTGAGAAGGGGAACATGTTCTTGGAGTTGAGGCCTAGCACTCCCACCTCGGGTACTTACTCCTCCCTCCCAGTCTTGACTTCCCAACCACGGAAGGAAGGGGGTAGACCAATGATGGTAGCGTTCCTCCCACTGGGTGATGTGATGACCAGAATACAGAGAGAAGTGCTGTGTTCCTTGATGATTTTAAAAAAAGATTCTTCTCACAGCATGGACTTGGGGTCTCTCTAAGCCAGCAGTCATACTATTTAGGAAGTGAGGGTTTATCTTTTCATGGTAGTTAGGAAAGAATCTGGAGTTCTTTGTCTGGCATAAATGACCTATTTGGGACCTCAGAAGTGTTTCTAATAGATCTAGTAAAACTTTAAGGTAGTTAAGCATCCAATTTATCTTTCAGTTTTATATATTGTGAGAGCAGATCCCAAGTCACAATTATCTGTCTCGGCCTCTCCCAGAAGAGCACTTTAAAACCTTCTTCTGGGGGCGCCTGGGTGGTGCAGTCGGTTAAGCGTCCGACTTCAGCCAGGTCACGATCTCGCGGTCCCTGAGTTCAAGCCCCGCGTCAGGCTCTGGGCTGATGGCTCAGAGCCTGGGGCCTGTTTCCGATTCTGTGTCTCCCTCTCTCTCTGCCCCTCCCCCGTTCATGCTCTGTCTCTCTCTGTCCCAAAAATAAATAAACGTTGAAAAAAAAAATTTTTTTTTTAATAATAAAAAAAAAACCTTCTTCTGTGTTTCATCCATTGTCTTCCTTACATATACTGAAGGTTTGGGGCTTAGAGATCATGTCTACACGTTGTAGATGCTGTACAGGATTTCAGTAGTCTCTGCTTTTTGGCACTGATTGAGGTAAGGCACTCTGCATTACTCTTTCTCCTGACTGCCTCAGATTTCAATGAAAACCCGCTTCAAAGATGATGAAGGTTCCTATGACTCAGCAGATGACCCACACACATCACATGGGCATACCTGGTCATAGATATAAAGTTCTAAAAATTCCAGAATCTCAGGGGAAAAAAATGAGTATAAGAAAATCAATGACTAGGGGCACCTGGATGGCTCAGTCAGTTAAGCATCCAACTTCGGTTCAGGTCACGATCTCAGAATTCGTGGGTTTGAGCCCTGCATCCGGGTCTGCGCTAACAGCTCACAGCCTGGAGCCTGCTTCAGATTCTGTGTCTCCCTCTCTCTCTGCCCCTCCCCGGCTAACACGCTGTCTGTCTGTCTCTCTCTCTCTCAAAAATAAATAAACATTAAAAAAAATTTTTTTTTTAAGAAAATCAATGACTATATTAACATAAGCTTGTAATAAAGTTAGAAACCCTGTCTGGCCACCATCTGTATATGCTTTCTAAGAAAGCAGGGCAGAACTGACCAATGACAGCTAAAAGAGAAGTTTCTAGGTTGGTGTTTTTTCTCGAAATTCAATACTATTCAGTACTTTCTTTAAAAATACTTCCTTTAAGCAGTAAATATGGGCAGGTATATTTCAAATACAGTATTTTTTAAAGACGAAAAACACCATGGTAATGGGATGTAACTTAAGAAAAATCTGCTCACAACTAACAACAGAGAAAATGAAGGTTAAATTACTATAGCTAGTATTTACATTTCATTTAAGTAAAGACTTTGGCCTTTACAAGTTTAGGTAGGTTCTACTTCATTGAAAAGCTTAAAAAACTAAAGGTAAACAGATTTTTTTTGATGCAACACATTTCTTTTGCCACTTGTAATTTTATGAGTTAGTAAAAAGTTAAGTTTCATTACATCAAAACAAATGGGAAATGGTTTGGGTTTTAACACAATAATTTAAAACCAGGTAATAAATTCCTTTAATAGCATTCTAAATATATATATTAAAAGTAATTAAAATTTTTAGGGGCACCTGGGTGGCTCAGTCAGTTGAGTGTTCTACTGTTGATTTCAGCTCAGGTCATGAGCTTGATCGTGGGATCAAGCCCCGTGTAGGGCCCCACACTGAGCATGGAGTCTGCTTAAGATTCTCTCTCTCCACCTCTCTCCCCCTCTTGCGCGCTCTCTCTTCCTCTCTCTTAAAAAAAAAAAAAAAAACTTAAAAAAAGGTAATTAAAATTTCTAAACCTAATGCTTGAATTTCAGACAGCATTCAAGCATTCCTAAATTCACACCCTACTAACTCTATCACCTCCCACTGCCCAGCACTACCTCAGCACCAGATTCCCATCTGCTTCTCACACAAAAATTAAGCCAGAGGTTCATTTCATTAAGTCAGAGGTACAAACTCCAATCCAAACTCCAGCCCTGCGCTCCCAAACTGCCCCACCCAACACACAAAACCACCACATCACCGTCTCTGCTCCAAAGGGGGGGGTACTTCTCGAAAGGGTGACAACACTCAACACTGAAAATCAGCTGTAAAACTCAAAGTGCCACTAATATCCACACCATGTTACAGAGGCAAAATGGTTACTCAACAAAAAAACTATTTCAGGGTATCTCTGCTGCCATTTCTCAGTGAGAAAATCACTTTTAAACACTAACCAAAGCACCATGAGAGGTGAGGCTAACAGAGCGAGAGCGAGTTTCGCCTCTGGTACCCAAGGTCAGAGGCAATAGTGATGGATTCTGAGATGTGCATTATGATAAATACTGAAAGGCTGCAACACAGTAGGCACAGAGATTACAGAACTGCAGACCAAGAAGCAAAACCTCGAACCCCCACACTCACGAAGCTAAAACGTTTCCTCGTGTGAAAAACAGAACCACCACTAACAATTTTCGGAAATAATGTTTGAGTCTTGGCTCAATTGGATAATTTTGTTCTGCACCAAAGACAATTCCATTCAAATTCCCAAAGTCTACGAGTAGATTCATTCTAATTTCAAGACCTAGTTTCCTCCCAAGCTCAATGAAATGAAAGGCAGAAACCAGCAAAAGAAAAAACAAATAACCTATATAACATGGTTTGCCATTTTATGAAAAACAAATGAAGAATTACAGTCACATCACACTGATAAACTGAGAGGCTGCCAGTGGTTTTCAGGGCAGATGTAACATTTTAACAAATGTGATTGTTTGTGAACGAAATAATTCTGATCAAAAACTTAATTGCAGCCAAAGTGAGCCCTGGGCTGTGTCACCATAATCCATTCTGACAGGAAGCAGTGAGTGGAGATTCCTACTGTGAACGGAGCACATGTGAAAGGTCAGCTCTGGCCTGGAACTTCAAAACCGTTAACGTGTAAAACAGTGTGCATTAGAGCCCGGAACGGCTAACCACTGGATTAGCGGATGTCCGCTGTGTGGGTCTGATGTGCTTTTGGCAGGTAATGGTTAATTTGTAAATAGGCAATGTATTGTAACTTTCTTCTGTGCCTCTTCCCAACACCGTCCAGCAGAGCCCATTTTTAATTACAGACCCAGAGTATTACAATATTAGATGTACAACATGGGCTAATTATAACAAAAGTTTCTTATTTTAAAGGGCAACTTCTCTTTTAATAATTTAGTGAAGGAAGAGTTGCATGTGTTTTAAAAAATGTTTGTTGATACAATAAATGAAAAATGGTTCATGTGAAATCTATTTGTTCATCCAATAGCAACTATATTAAAACAGCCAAAATTTGCCAAGTGAGGATTTCATCATCAGAAATATATACTTTATATATTCTCATCTGAAAAAACAATTATACAATGCTGTTTTGCACGGTTTAAAACAAAATTCTAAATAAAAATGCAGTGAGTACCAGTTTTCATGTCTCAACATGAGATGTTACTTATGAAAGAACCAAACTACATAGCGCCTTATAAGCCAATGCATGCAAAAGTGCTTTGTGCATATGTAGTGCTATAAAGTTGGCCCATTTGGCTTCTGATCAGCCATTTCCCCCGATCTAAACGACTTAAAGTAACATGGCATTAATGAGTGATAAAAGCTGGCACTGTGCACTTCAAGGATTATTTTAAGATTTAAGTCATCTCTGAGTTGAGAGGAAGTAATACCTCTCTTTGAAAATAAGGTCTTCTAAAATAAGGTTTATTTCTATTCTCAAAATCAGCCTTCTAAGGTTGTGTCTGTGGCCACTGGACATACGAAGCTCCCGGGCCTTCTGGAGGCTAAATCTAGGGATCGTGCACATGGCTACATGGTAAGGTAGTCTCATCACCAGCCACCTCATGATGCCTATCCCCTTCAGAACATCAAGTGACACAGTTAAGAACAAAATCATACATGTGCTTCTAACTTTAATGCAAGATGGAGGAGAAAAAAGAACTGTAGGTAGCAAAATCTTATGTTTCTGCTTTCCATATAGGATCTGAAACCTTTAATGCATCTGGAAGATTCAGCATCTCCTGAACAGTCTGCCCCTGAAGGGATAGGCTATTCACATATACCAATCTGCTGCTCTACACCAAGCACCATTCTGGACTCTGGGCCCTGGGACATAGTCCCTGCCCTTACCCCACCCCACCCCAGGAACTTGGGTGTGGTAGGAGAGGACAGAAAAGCCAACCAGGAAGACCTAGTAAGGTAAGGAGGGAGAGGACGAAGCAATGCAGAAAGGCCATGTGAGAGTACGGTGCTGGGCACACCCACGTTATATTTTCACCCCTCTTTTCCACCGACATCTGAGCAGAAACTATGATGGCAATCCAGATTCCCAAGTAGGGCACCCAGGTTACCCTAGGAGCTGAATTTATCCTAGGTATACAAATAGGAAAGAGATGCCATAATCCACCAAAAAAATACCTTACAAGGCTCCAAACTGGTCATTAGAGTATTTTTTTATACTATCAAGTGATTAATTACACCAGGTAACACACTCAATGTGTATAATTTTAGCCTCACTCCTAATCATTTCTTCCACTCCACACAACCTTTTCAGCGTAATTATTCTTGACTATTGCTCCACTTCCTTGGTGAGGCTCGGGCTCAAAGCTTACAAAGATCCCTCCAGAAAGATGACCAGCAAAGCACAATGCTCCCCACGGAGCTCCGACCTAACATGGCATGCCAACTCAGGGTCAAGGCCCCCATACTGAGGGACTGTGTGCTGCCCTACCCGGCGTGTCAACACTTAGAACTCTCTCTCAGGAGGAAGAGGACTGCTCAGGCAATTACCATTACAGATTACAAAAGAGATGTTGCTTCGTTCTTAACTGGCATTTGTTTATATGTCAAAAAACTAAGTATCCAGAAAACTGAACTTTAATTCAGTTCTGGACTGTGAGTTAAGTTTTCACAAATACAAAGAAATATGTTAGCAGTTTCTTTTTAAGGACCCACGTTCAAATGGGAGGACACTGAAGAAATTAATCATTCAATTCTTATTTGTAGGAGCAGATCCTCTGTAACTTGTAAATTATTTTGATTTACAGTGAATCATTATTATATCCATAAATGCTGGAAAGTTGGTGAACAACATGATATAATGACACCCCAAAATAATTTCAGAAGTGCAGGTGCACAAATCATAACATGTGGGAGATGACTCAAAGGATAATGGGGAATAAAATAGTTTAGGAAGGGTCACATAAAGGAGGGAAAGGGGTGAGGGCACGTACCCCAATTTTCCAAGATGTCTTTAAAACCAAACTACTCATTTATAGGCAGACTCAGTGGAGCAGTGAGGCATGGGCAGCAGAGTCAACATCTACGTTTGAATAAGCAAAGGCAAAACGCTCCATAATTTATAACAACCCAATCACATTGCTCATTCTTTTGAGGTTAAATGCTACTGACATAAGCTACACCTGAATCCAATCAGCGCAGAGACGTTGAGAAGATTCACACGAAAGGACTAAATTTGTCACAAATGGGTTGGTTTCCGATCTTAATGTAGCCAAGTTGCTTTACTCTGACCTCCATTGAACAAATCAACTTAATGGGCACTAGGAGTGCTATAAAACTTAACAATGGAGTGATTTTTAACTTTTAAAATATAGTTATGAAGCAAAATGTTGGATAGCTTCTACAATACTGGAAATCAAATTAAATCTAGATGTTTTTTAACAGTCTTGACAGATATAATCCTAGTTACCATGTAAATTTATGGTAAGCTGCTGTGATATTAGCCACAGGTGCTACTTTTAATATATGAGCCGCATCTGGCTGGGAATAGAATTTCTCAGAGGACTGAAAATGACCTCACTATCAGACAATGGAAGGGAAAAAAACAAGACCACTGTGGCATATAAAAAGCTGAAGATGTGGTCCACAACTAAATATTTCACATAAAATTCATTTTAACTCTGCAGCTATAGGTTAAAGGATATAATGCTTTCAATATTTAAGAGGCGTAGATATATTTCAACCAAATAGCCAAAAGATTAAGAATTAAGACAGTTATGAATGCCCTAGCTACATATATAATACTGGTTTTCCAACCTTTGATCAATGTCAGAAAAACGATGCACTAAGACTTGAAAAGAAAATTCTTTCATGGTTCCCAAGAACACGACATGATTAGACACCACCAAGCATACCAAACCAAGATGTAACAATTACTGATCTCTACGCAGCAGCAGCTCTCCAGCGCCTGGCGAACATCACTGGCTGTGTTTTTAAAGTCCTTTGGAGTCATTCATCATGCCCAAGAAAACATTCTCATCAGGTGAAGTTTTTAAAAACTCACTACAAGTAATTACCATTCTGAGTTTAAAAGCCACCAATATCACCCACAGACAAATACAAGGAGAAAACGGAAGCTTCTCTCACTTCTCCAATTCAAAAATAAAAAGATGAATATGTAGAAAACATGGAATTGTTTCCTTTTAAGAAACCCTTTCTGAACCATTTGAAAGCCATCATTTGCCAGAGAACTGGCAAGTGTGGAAATGTGATAGAGGATTTACAAAGATTTAATTTCCTATGAAATAACTCTTCCTGAATTAAACAAGCCTTCTTTATCTGAAAAAAAAATCTCTAAAAGAGAAACATTTCTATGAAAATATTCCCTACATCACTGCACTAAGCTGTGAGAATGGTAGCTACAAAGCCCTGAAACATAACATTTTCCTTCTGACCTTCTCAAGTAACTTGAAAGGGCTTGATTTTTTAGCTTCAGTAGATCAACTCAATCTAGGCGATGATTTCTATTTACTTTTTTTTAACAAGTAACTGGATCTATGCCTGATCTCCAAGGACATCAAGACCCTGAGTCTCTTTAACAAGAAGAAGCTGGTATGAATCCCTGCTACTTTTGTCACCGACGGGCAGAAGGTACATGGATCGTTTAGAAAAGGTAGGCTCACTAAGCCTCATCTGTGAACAGGTTAGTTACTATAGAAAGGTATTGGTTAAATTAAATATGGCCTTTCTGTCCAGTGGAATACTACATATATCCAACCATTAAAAGTCATAAAGTAAAATATTTTACTGACAGAGAAACTGTACATGAAGAAAAAAAGCAACTGAGCAAAATACATTTACAATATGACCGCAAATATATATACACACATACATACGTACATACTGACAAAATACACATTCAACACACTGCTTTATAAGTAGGGAGCCGGATCAGAGATATATTTTTCTTCTTTGTACTTTTTCTGCTGTTCAAATTATAAAACATAATATGCAATCAGGAAAAAAAATGTATTTATTAACAAGCTAAACACACCACACAAATATAACAGGGTGCCATCATTCCCAGAAGAGTGAGAGAGGCCTGGCTGATGTCTGTGGGGTATACAAGTAATATATAAATGCTAAATCCTTCTATTGAAAGCTTGCAAGTTTTTTTTTTAATGTTTATTTATTTTTGAGAGAGAGAGAGAGGGAGGGAGACAGAGAGAGTGTGAGACTGTCCCAAGCAGGCTCCACGCTATCAGCACAGAGCCTAATATGGGGCTGAAACCCACGCACCATGAGATCATGACCTGAGCTGAAGTCAAGTGTGGGAAGCTTAGCCAACTGACCCATCCAGGTGCCCCTGAAAGCTTGCTGTTTAAAACAAATAGGACGATGGAAGAGACTTGCTCTCAAGCTTACATAGCAGAATCATATTCGCAGACATTCAGAATTACAATTGCCCTTCTCTTCTACACATATGTATCCACAGCTGTATGGTCAGTAACTCAGAAAGCTGGAGTCTCCCAGTGGAGGACAAGTTTATCTTTTCTACACAGAGAAGTAAAGTTGGCAAGTAAAGTTTTTAGCTGCTCTCTGCAGACCTATCTGGAAGTGACTTCCCTCTCCAGATAGAGGTTGACTTCCAATCTGTAGTCGACTTAGGGCAAATAACTGAATGATCAAGTATTATAAATTAATGCTATCAGGGCAAGGCATAGGAAACCATATAGCAATTTACAGATCAAAATCCAAACAGTAGTTGGCGCACCTGTGTGGCTCAGTCGGTTGAGCATCCGACTTCGGCTCAGGTCATGATCTCAGTTCGTGAGTTCGAGCCCTGCGTCAGGCCCTGTGCTGACAGCTCAGAGCCTGGACCTGCTTCGGATTCTGTGTCTCCTTCTCTCTCTGCCCCTCCCCCGCTCATACTCTGTCTCTCTCACTCTCAAAAATGAGTAAATGTTAAAAAAAATTTTTTTTTAAATCCAAACAGTAGCTGGTTTCCCTTTTCTCCAAAATATGCAAAGAACATGTAGCCTCATTTAGGCCCTCCAAAATAGACATTTTTTTTTCCTAAACAAAGAAAGAGACTCAATTTTGAACTCAACAGCAGAGGTGGTCATTCAAAGGTCTAAAACATTCCGACACAGAAAGTCAATCCGCATCTTGAATTATTCCGCAACCCTTCAAAATAACAGATTCAAGTGAGATAAGAACTTTGGCCTTAGGGCAGGAGCCTGGCCCTGGAAGGATGGCCTCCTTCCTCTGTTAAGTCTGAGCAGGTTCCTTCACTTCCCTGCTTTGACCATGACCAAACTGGGTTACAACACCTAACCCTGCAAGGCTGCTGAAAAGCTTCAATGTAACAATCTACATTATCTCACAGGTCTCTAACAGAAAGCATCTACCACCTACTAGAAGCACAAATACTCCTTAGTTCATAAAATTTTTTGTGACTCTCCAAACTCACAAGGACAACTGATGTTGCTACATTTCAGGTAAATCATGCAACATTAAGAGCTACCTATTCAGGGGCACCTGGGTGGCTCAGCTGGTTAAGCGTCAGACTTTGGCTCAGGTCATGATCTCGCGGTTTGGGAGTTCAAGCCCGGAATTGGGCTCTGTGCTGACAGCTCAGAGCTGGGCACCTGCTTCGGAATCTGTGACTCCCTCTCTCTCTGCCCCTCTCCCACTCACGCTGTCACTTTAGATGTCTCTCAAAGGATAAATAAATGTTAAAAAAAAAAAAAAAAGTTACCTATACAGAATGAACTTAAAGCAACATTTTTCGTCTCATCAAAATTTGTGAAAATAATTCCTGGAAAATGTATCCAGTAAATTTTTAAACTTTCCTACCTATAACACCAGCAAGTTATTTTTTTTTAAGTCATCCAAAAGTGCTAGACCGGTAATCACAGAAAAGGGAAAAACAAAACAAAAAACATATCTGGGATTAAAAGAATTGTCTTGAGGGACACCTGGGGGGCTCAGTTGGTTGAGCGTCCGACTCTTGATTTTGGCTCAGGTCATGATCCCAGCATCATGAGATCGAGCCCCACATCAGACTCTGTGCTGAGCATGGAGCTTGCTTGAGATTTTCTCTCTTTTTCCCCTTCTGCCCCTCTTCCCGATCGCACACTCTCTTAAAAAAAAAAAAAAAGACTGTCTTGAAACAGAAATGAATGCCTAATCTATAGCAGGTGAACAGGCCTGTGGCAGTCTCCCAGTGTGATACTTTGTGAAAGCCTGGAAGAATTTACCAAGGGCCCTCAGGACAGCAAGATTCACAGAAGACAAAGTTATGGGTAGCTGAATCTGTGGAGCCAAAATTCTAAATGCTAACCTCAGTCTCTCATTATTGGAGGCAATTTGCTACAGATGCCACAAGTAGCCCATTTCTTTCTCTGATACTTCAAAACTGCAACCTGAACAACAACACAATCTTTGCTGTTTTTCTGGGAAGTGCACCATGGCATTAGAGTTCATCCCAGCATACACAAATACTTAGTGGCCAAAAACACCAGTCACTGTTACGAACCATCTGTGTCCAAGACTAAGGAAATGAGGGAGGGGGAAAGTCCCTGGTAAGAAAGGATTTTAGGTAATAACCTGTAGGAGACAAAGAGATGAAAAATACAACTCTCTGGGGCAAAGGGCACTGCTAGGATCACCTATGGTGAACCCAATGAACGGATCTCATGTATTCCAAATACACCTAGATCTATCTAAGTTAAAACAAAAACAAAAACAAAAACAAAACAAAACAAAAAAACCCTAGGTAACACTGGCCTGGGTACTGTGGGAAATGTACACAAGCACAACCAGAGTCTCTGCCCTCAAGGTGCTCCTATCCTAGACGGAGAGAAACAAAGGTGAGTAGCTACATTTCTCTGTTACATGATCTAATGTGAACTTAGTCACATGCTAATTCTGCCACTGGTTCCTTGTTAAGGTGAGCAAACCATTTCAGTCCCAAGCCCTGGTTGCCTCATCTCTTCTAGCTCTACTGTTCATGGATTCGACAACAAAACAAGGCTGAAAGAACACCACAAACAAGATAACCCAGGGGCTGAAATCAAAGTGGAAGAACAAACAAGAGACTAACGCCTATGGCTACAAAGATCTGTATAAGGCACATGAGCTCGCCTTCCTGTCCAGGCTGGCCTGCACCCCAATATTATCCAAGCCATCCTTACTACGGTCATGGATGACATCCATGCCACTTAATACAGTGGTCATCCTTTGGTATTACTTGGGAATCTCAGCAGAACTGATCCCTCTCTCCCTTTTAAAACATCATCTTCTTTAGGATTCTGTGATACAACACTGACCTGATTATCTTCCTATTTCACTAATAATAATAAGTCTTTCTCAGTTTTCTGCCAGCTCCTCCTCTTCCCTCCAACTCCTAAAACGGACTGAGTCCTGAGCCCTCTTCTCACCTCACACCACAGTTTCTGCCTGAGTGGTCTCATCTATTACCCTGGCTTTTTTCCACACATACCTGAGACTCTCCAGTTACCCACAACCCAGACCTTTACTCTAAGTTCCTAACTCAGACATAAAACTATCTTCTTGAAGTCTCCCAGCAATTCACAATTAACAATGTTCAAACCAGAAATCTTGATCCCAGCACCCCCATCTCGTTCCCCTTCCACACTTCCCCAGCTTAATTAAGGCCACTTGTGACCACCCAGTTCCTCAGGTCCTAAATCTGGAAATCATTTTTAACACTCCCTACTCTTCTTCCTCACCACCCATCACCACCCCTCCAGAGTCACAGGATCCTGGGTTTTCTCTTGAGAAGAGCTGTGTGTGGCAGCCCTGGTTCCTGCTCATATAAGCTCCTAAATACAGCTCCAACCTCTATAGCACTCTGCTGGCCCTCTGTCACTGCCCCAGTCCACAGTCTCCTGCTGGGTCCACCTTAACAGTGAGATCTCACCTGGATGAATACACAGCCTCCTTACTATTCTCCTCCTGTCGTGTTTGCTTCCCACCCCTTTCCA
Organism: Puma concolor; assembly: GCF_028749965.1. Taxonomy (NCBI): domain Eukaryota; kingdom Metazoa; phylum Chordata; class Mammalia; order Carnivora; family Felidae; genus Puma; species Puma concolor. The sequence continues at coordinate 129,239,872 of NC_141667.1, forward strand.
CTCCATCCTCTAAGTTCTCTCACTGGCCCTTTTAAGAAAAGGTCTCAATCCTTCGCCCACCTACCTACTTCCACTTCCAAAAGGAAGTCTTGCAATAGCCGTCGCGCTTCCCGTAATACCTCACACTCGCCCCACTAGTCCTCTCCCCTCCATCTTTGCATGCTACTATCATGGCGCATGTGCGTGTTGTTGCAGATGCTTTCAAGCGCCAGTGCCAAAAAGAGAGGCAAATGCTACCTTCTGATAAGACTGTGGTCCAAATTCATCACCCAGTTTCTCAGTGTGATGATGAAGGATAGTTATGCTGGTGATTTGAAATCAGTGATGACCACATCAATGGGAAAAGTGTGAACCTCACCAGCAGGTCGCCTGGGTGGCTCAGTCGGTTTAAGCGGCTGACTTCGGCTCAGGTCATGATCTCGCAGTCTGTGAGTTCGAGCCCCACGTCGGGCTCTGTGCTGACAGCTCAGAGCCTGGGGCCTGCTTCAGATTCTGTGTCTCCCTCTCTCTCTGCCCCTCCCCCACTCATGCTCTGTCTCTCTCTCTGTCAAAAATAAATAAACATTAAAAAAAAAAAAAGAATCAAGAAGAAAACACAGGAGGGAAAATCGTGGGATCCTTTTCCTAGGAATATAATACAAGTGTGCAAATAAAATGCCTCAATGAACAAAGGGGAAAAAAAGGAAAGAAAATGTATCAGCTTCCTTAAAGAGACCTTCCATGATGGCTGTCCTCAAACTTAATTAGGTCTTAACCTTTATTCTTCCTCATACCATCTTTTCTATTGGAGAGGCAGCATCCATGCTAGCCAATGTTTTGAGACTGCCTGAGGTCAAATCGTAAATTCTAGTGCTTACTACCTGTGGAGTTTAGGGAAAGTCCCTCAATCTAAACCTCAGTTTCCTCATCTGTAAAATGAGGAACACAGTCTCTACTTCACAGGGTTTTGTAAAGATTAAGTGGATACATGTAGTGTCCTTATAACATAGTGCCTGGCCCAAGGTTTAAGCATTAAGCATTAGCTACTAGGATTTTCCTCCATGACACTTACCATACTTTGCAATTATATATTCATTGCTTTGTTTATGCTCTCCCTCCACTACTATATCTAGTATGCTCCATGAAAATGGGGACAACATCTGCTCTGCTCACCAATGCACCCCCAGTGTCTAGCATAGTGCCTAGCCTACAGTAAGTGCGTAGTAATTGCTTAGGAGTGCTGTGTGCACAAGTGTCAGGAAAAACTTTCTAGAAGTGGGTGAGATGTGCACATACTGGGGTAGGATACGTGGGATGAAACAAAGGAGGGGAAGAACAGTTTAAATAAAGGTAGAAGAGAACTGAACCAAGATGCTGGGTGTCTTGGCTCCAGTTCGAGCATGGCCACTGTTTCGTGTTCCCTCCATCTGAACCTCGGTTTCCCCACTTCTTCAATGATGGGGATGACTAGGTGACCTCTCAGGTATCTTACAGTTCTAATCTCTAACAGAGGAAAGAGGCCTTCGGCAGAGAAGTAATGAGAGGTAAGTTTAGGGCCAGACTGTCAGCAGCTTTGAAAACCTGTGAGAAGATGATGTCTTGTAAGATATAACAGGAAGGAAACAGGATTTTCTGAGCAGAGACCAATTTAGTCACAACAAAGCAGCATGGAGAGCAATCAAAGCAGGAAGCACCTAGAAGTATAAGGCTATTAGAAATCTCCTAAAGGGGACACCTGGGTGACTCAGTCAGTTGAGCATCCAACTCTTGATTTCAGCTCAGGTCATAATCTCACAGTTTGGTTTGTGAGTTGAGCTCCGTGCTGACAATGTGGACCCTACTTGGGATTCTCTCTCTCTTTCTCTCTCTCTCTCTCTCTCTCTCCCCCTCTCCGTCTCTCTCTCTGCCCCTAACCCACTCGTGCAGTCACTCTCTCTCTCAAAATAAACAAACTTGAAGGAAAGAAAGAAAGAGAGAAAGAAAGAAAGAAAGAAAGAAAGGGAAAAAGAGGAAAAGAGAAAAGAAAAGAAAAGAAAAGAAAAGAAAAGAAAAGAAAAGAAAAGAAAAGAAAAGAAAAGAAAAGAAAAGAAAAGAAAAAGTCTCCTACAGGAACTCAAGGGGGAGACCAGGTGAACCCAGAGCAGAGCACAGTCTTGGTGAATGTCAATGAGTTCTTATTAAGTAATCACTAAGATAAACTCTTCAGTTACAGGTCTAGGTGCTTGAGACAAAGGTGGTACAAGCAAGTTGGAGAAAAGAAGGTTGAGTCTGCCTCAGATACTCCAAACCTGAAACAACACTAAACCCAGGGGAGACAGCACAAGGACCCACCTTTCCAATCTCCAGTCCAGCTCACTGAACCAAACTTAGGGCCCTCATTTCCCATCGCGCATTACAAATAAGATGTACCCTCTTTTCCCTGTCCTTGACCTATGCCACCAGCTAACCCTCCCTTAGCTCCTTCCCTCAAAAAACCTATCAGACCTTTGTTTGTTTGTTTTGTTACCTGTTGACCACATTCCTCCAATTCTCTCTTCCCTTGCTCTGATAACAGGTCTGATCTCTTTTTCTGTAAGTCCTTCTGTTTTTCAGATTCCACATATAAATGAGATCATACAGTATTTGTCTTTTTCTTATTTCACTCAGTATAATGCCCTCAGGTGGTAAAATTTCCTCATTTTTTATGATTGAATAATATTCTGCTGTAATATATACTTTTTTTTTTTATTTAGCTTAATTGGTTTGTCTACTTGGTTTGTCTTTTTTTTCCTTTGTTCATTTTGTTCCTTAAATTCCATGTATGAGTGCAATCATATGGTATCTCCTATGACTTACTTCACTTAGCATTATACTCCCTAGTACCATCCATGTTGTTGTAAATGCCAAGATTATGTCTGAATAATATTCCATCGTGTGTGGGTATGGGTGTGTGTGTGGGTGTATATATATATACATATATACACACACATATATATGCATGTGTATATATACATGTGTGTGTATATGTGTGTATATGTGTATTATGTGTATATATATGTGTGTGTATATATACACACACAACACACATATACAGACATGTATATACCACATCTTTTTCATCCATTCATTTATGAGTGGATGCCTGGACTCCTTCTATAATTTGGCTATTTTAAATAATGCTTCAATAAACATAGGAGAGCAAAGATCCTTTCAAATTAGTGTTTCTGCATTCTTTGGGCAAATACCCAGTAATGCTATTACTGCATCATAGGGCAGTTCTATTTTTAATTTTTTGAGGAAAATCCATACTGTTTTCCACAGTGACTGCAACAGTCTGGTTCCCACCAGCAATGCAAGAAAGTTTCCCCTTCTCCATATCCTTGCCATCACGTGTTGTTTCTTGTGTTGTTGATTTTAACCATTATGATAGGTATGAGATGATATCTCATCATGGTTCTGAATTGTATTTTCCTGATGACGAGTGATGTTGAGCATCTTTTCATATGTCTGTTGGCCATCTGGATGTCTGCTTGGGAGAAATGTATGTTCATGTCTCCAGCCCATTTTTTAATTGGATTATTTGTTTTGGGGTGTTGAGATTTATAAGGTCTTTATGTATTTTGGATACTAACCCTTTTTTGGGTATATCATTTGCAAATATCTTCTCCCATTTAGTAGGTTGTCTTTTGGTTTTGGTGATTGTTTCCTCCACTGTGAAGCAGCTTTTTATTTTGATGAAATCCCAATAGTTTATCTTTGCTTTTATATGCCTTGCCTCAAGAGACATACCTAGAAAAATGTTGGGGCACCTGGGTGGCTCAGTTGGTTAAGTGTCTGACTTCACCTCAGGCCAGGATCTTGTGGTTCATGAGTTCAAGCCCCGCATCAGGCTCAGAGCTTGGAGCTTGCTTCAGATTCTGTATCTCCCTCTTTCTCTCTGTCCTTCCCCCATTCGCTCTCTGTCTCTCTCTCTCAAAAATAAACATTAAAAAAAAAAAAAACTGTAGAAAAATGTTGCTTCACAGCACTCTCAACAATAGCCAAATTATGGAAAGAGCCTAAATGTCCATCAACTGATGAATGGACAAAGAAATTGTGGTTTATATACACAATGGAGTACTATATGGCAATGAGAAAGAACGAAATATGGCCCTTTGTAGCAACGTGGATGGAACTGGAGAGTGTGATGCTAAGTGAAATAAGCCATACAGAGAAAGACAGATACCATATGTTTTCATTCTTATGTGGATCCTGAGAAACTTAACAGAAACCCATGGAGGAGGAGAAGGAAAAAAAAATAAAAATAAAAAAGAGGTTAGAGTGGGAGAGAGCCAAAGCATAAGAGACTCTTAAAAACCGAGAACAGGGGCGCCTGGGTGGCGCAGTCGGTTAAGTGTCCGACTTCAGCCAGGTCACGATCTCACGGTCCGTGAGTTCGAGCCCCGCATCAGGCTCTGGGCTGATGGCTCAGAGCCTGGAGCCTGTTTCCGATTCTGTGTCTCCCTGTGTATGGTGAAAGAAAGCGGTCCAGTTTTCCCAACATCATTTGTTGAAGAAACTGGTTTTTTTCCCATTGGATATTCTTGCCTCTTTTGTCAAAGATTAAGTGACCATATAATCACATGGGTTTGTTTCTGGGCTTTCTATCCTGTTCCATTGATCTATGGGTCTGTTTTTATGCCAATACCATACTGTTTTAATTAGTACAGCTTTGTAGTAGAACTTGAAATCTGGAATTGTGATACCTTCAGCCTTTTTCAAGATTTTTTTGACTAATCAGGGTCTTTTGTGGTTCCACACAAATTTTAGCATTATTTGTTCTAATTCTGTGGGAAAAATGCTGTTGTTTGTTTTGTTTTGTTTTAAATAAGCTCCATGCCCAGTGTGGGGCTTGAACTCATGACCCGGAGATCAAGAGTTTCATGTTCTACCAACTGAGCCAGCCAGGCGTCCCTAATGCTGCTGGGTCTTTTGATAGGGATTACATTAAATCTGTACATTGCTTTGGGTAGTATGGACATTTTGACAATATTTGTTCTTCCAATCCATGACCGTGGAATGTCTTTCCATTTGTTTGTGTCATCTTCAATTTCTTTCATCAGTGTTTTATAGCTTATATAGTACACGTCTTTCACTTCCTTGGTTAAGTATATTCCTAAGTATTTTATTATTTTTGGTGCAACTGCAAATGGGACTTTCTTAATCTCTCTGTTGCTTCATTTTTGCTGTATAGAAATACAAAAGATTTCTACACATTGATTTTGTATCATACGACCTTACTGAATTTATCAGTTCTAGCAATTTTTTGGTGGAATCTTCAGAGTTTTCTATATATAATACCACAACTTCTTTACCCATTCATCCGTCAATGGACACTTAGGTCGCTTCCGTGTCTTAGTTATTGTAAGTAACGGGGCTATGAACGTAGGGTTGCAGAGAGCTGAGTCAGTGTTTTCATTTCCTTTGGATATATTCCCAGAATATATGTTATTGGATCATATGGCAGTTCTATTTTTAATTTTTTGAGGATGCCCCACGCCATAAAGAGGCTACATCAACCTATCAGACTTTTAAGGACCAACTCCAAACTCCCCTTCTCCAGGCAGCCATGCTGGAGTATCCCTCCTTCAGTTCATTAGTACTCCACATTCTAGTGCCTGATCAACATTAAGAATTTGCAACTACGTGGATGGAACTAGAAGGGATTATGCTAAGTGAAATTAGTCAGTCAGAGAAAGCAAAATATCATATGACTTCGCTCATATGAGGACTTTAAGAGAACAGATGAACACAAAGGAAGGGAAGCAAAAATAATATAAAAACAGGGTGGGGGACAAAACAGAAGAGACTCTTAAATATGGAGAACAGAGGTTTGCTGGAGGGGTTGTGGGAGGGGGGATGAGCTAAATGGGTAAGGGGCATTAAGGAATCTACCCCCAATTGTTGCACTATATGCTAACTAACTTGGATGTAAATTTTTTTAAAAAATAAAATAAAATAAATAATAAAAATAAAAATAAATAAGATTTAAAAAAAAAAAAGAATTTAAGATCAGCTATCTCACACAATTCAAATGTGCCACCTCCCCAACAAAACTGGAAGGTCCTGGGCGGCTGGCTGGCTCAGTTGATAGAGCATGCAACTCTTGATCTAAGGGTTGTGAGTTTGAGCCCTACAATGGGTGGAGAGACTGCTTAAAAATAAAATCTTTAGGGGCACCTGGGTGGCTCAGTCAGTTGGGCATCTGACTTCAGCTCAGGTCATGATCTCACGGTCCATGAGTTCAAGCCCCACATCAGGCTCTGTGCTGTCAGTTCAGAGGCTGGAGCCTGCTTCGGATTCTGTGTCTCCCTCTCTCTCTGCCCCTCCCCTGCTCGTGCTCTCGCTCTCTCTCAAAAATAAACAAACATAAAAAAAAATTTAAAAATACAAAATATTGGGGCGCCTGGGTGGCTCAGTTGGTTAAGCATCCAACTTCAGCTCAGGTCATGATCTCACGGTTCGTGAGTTCAAGCCCCACGTCAGGCTCTGTGCTGACAGCTCAGAGCCTGGAGCCTGCTTCGGATTCTGTGTCTCCCTCTCTCTCTGCTCCTCCCCCACTCATGCTCTGTCTCCCTCCTTCAAAAATAAATTTTAAAACATTTTAAAAAATACAAAATATAAAATAAAATCTTTAGGGGGGCAGCTAGTGGCTCAGTTGACTAAGCGTCTGACTCTTGGTTTTGGCTCAGGTGGTGTTCTCAGGGTTTCATGAGTTTGAGTCCTGCATCGGGCTCTGCTCTGACAGTGCAGAGCCTGCTTGGGATTCATTCTCTCTCTCTCTCTCTCTCTCTCTCTCTCTCTCTCTCTGCCCTTCCCCTACACAACACTGTCTCTGTATCTCTCAAAATAAATAAACTTTAAAAAATTAAAAATAAAATAAAATCTTAAAAAAAACACACACAAAAAAACTGGAAGGACTTCTGGGCAGAAACGGAATCATGTACTTCTTTTACACTGTCCTTCCACGCTCAGAGTGGAGCTAGTCCCTCAGTGGTTGCCAGCTCAAGACCTGGCTACATTCACTGATCCCACCACAGGTACGCTCTGTGGCTCTTGGTGGGAAGACCATGTGGCTCCCTACCTGACCCTGACTGGGTCTGCTCCAAGTGCCCAGTATGTGTCCACAGCCAGGGCCGCAACGGCTGAGGACAGGGCATTTCAAATCAAACTGATGAATGATATGGTAGAAGGCCACAATCCTGTCTTGCTGGTTGAGAGCATAGGAGCAAACAGATTCATTAGTGGCGTTTGCTGTTTTGATAGGATTGACTTTAACGATACAATAAATGACCTCTGATTGCTCAACAGTGATTCCTGGGTTACTCTTAAACAAGTACAGCTTTGTTTGTTTTAGCTGGTGAATAGTGCCTTTCTCAGGGAAGTGTTGTCAAACCCATTTAAAGTAGAAAGTAATCCAACAGGTAGTCCTTGGAAAAAAGATATCTCCTAGGAAAAAATAAAAGTAAAAACAAAAACAACTTTCTGTATCACAGTAGGATCTAGAAATGTTGCTGCAGGAATCAGAGATGTGAGCTGACACCCACTGTGACATGACCCAGTATGACCAAAAGCAATCCCGCCATCTCAGTCAGCTCCAGGGTCCTTCTGTGAAATTCAATGGATTAGTTAAAACGGCCCATTCCAACCTGGATCAGAAGGGCAAGGCAATATGACGGTTAATTATCTACAAAACATGGGAGACCATGTACTGGTCTGTTTTGTTTACGAGGGTATAGGAAAAAGAGCAGAACACAAAGAGCTTCAAGCCACGGAAGAGGCCCCTCACCCACCTGTCCACACTGGTGGGCTGAATCCCTCCTGAGGGCAGAGGGCAAGTGGTCACAGCACACCCCCAGCCACAGAAACAGGAGTGTGCCATTGTATTTGCTGCTACGGAGAGCTGACTAGCTGTTAAGGCTGCTCCTTCACACACCCCCAGATCCATTTTTGAAAAAGCTGAATTTAAGTTTCTATGTCACAGCCCTAATGCACCAAAACTCTGACAGAACTCTTGCTTTGCAAACCTGAACACTGTTTTCAATGGGCTGCTATGCTCAAGAAAAACAGAAACAGAACAGAGCAAGACCAAAATACATTGAAGTTATTATTTAAGGCCTCCTTTAAATTATTTTCTGTAATTATTGAGCCAGCAGTCCATTGTTATTAATTCATATTCAACTTGTTTAAGCGGTCCCAGTAACACAGGCGGAAAACAAATGCCTCGGTAATTTCCTAACTTTTGAGTGTTATTTTCTTGTCAGTTAAATTTAAAGCAACCCATTTCTGACCACATTATACCAAGTTAATCTCATCTAAAGTGCTTCACAAACCCTAACAGCTACGCTAAGGTTTTATACTAATGAAAGCAATTTACATGAATGAAATTTATGTCAATGTATTTCATGAAAAATTTTTTATTTTATAATAATTATAGTAGTTATATGATAACATCTGTTGATATTCACAGTCTAAAGCTGGCAAAGATTTAAACCCACAACCTTTTCCATGCATCATGTACATTATCTGTGAAAAGCAATAAAAAAAAGCAATGAATGCATTAATCATACCAATATCATCTGCAAAGCATAAATCTGAAATACCTTTCACGTCAGCTCTAACCGCTTTTTATTTTTTACACACCTGATTTTACGCCATCTGTAAAAGGGCAAGACAAAGACTGCTGAGGAAATTATATTTCTTGGCTGTTTGACTTTCACAAAATACTCAGGCTAAGTTCTGTAAACAGAAGATTTACTATACGACGAAGAAAAGCGATGCAGTTAAAAGTCCATTTTTATTAAAAGGCGGTGTAGTGGGCACGGCATTTTCACACTGCACTGTGGTGTCACATTTGCATTTTTGACACCTGTTTTACATTTCCCCTTGTCTATTACATGTGTTTTTACAAATACACATCAGGTCTAAACTTAGTTTATGAGATAAACAGCAGAAGCAAGACTCCAAATGATACCATCTTAGGCTCGAATCTCCCTACCCTGAAAGGCACCAACCCTGGTGTCCCAGCCACCGCCTGACAACATCAGCATCATCCTGCCCCTGGCTCCCTGGAAACCCAGGAAAAACTCCAAAGCAAGCACTAACATGGAAATATCACACCGATATTTTAATTAGCTCCTCAAATGTTAGGTAAAGTTTGCTGAAATGTGTCTCTCCTCCCATTCCAGTGGTAATGGAGGACACTTCCTCAGGTTTCTAGTCAGCTGTGGCTACAAAGCCTCTCAGTGGGCACAAGTTAAGCACAAGCTACTATGTGGGGTAAGCAGGTAGGTTTTCACTCTACCTGCCTCCCAGACACAAACATATTACCCTCTGTGTTAAAAGCAAAGGACACTCTCTAACCTACATGATGCCTCAGTCTCAGGAACATCCTCCTGGGAGTGTTTCCCTACTCTCAACAGGCAGAACAAGTATCCACCTTCAAGAGTCGTCAGATGTGACATTTATATTACTGCAGTGCTGACTCAGAACTTTGATGTGCACCAGGTTCTGGCTTATGATAATGAGCAACGCAACCTGAATTAATTTGTTCACAATGAGAACTGTTAAGAGTCCTGTCCCACTGAGAACTGTTAAGATTTTCATTAACAGTTGTCTTTGTTCTGGTATCATCAAGCTTCTGACTTCACTAAGTGTTTCAAAATGTTAACCATGAGCCTATTATCAAATTCCTCAATAAAACATTTTTATAAAGTAAGTTCAGCAACAGTAATTTTCAAGTGCTCTATGGCAAGAGCAAGCAGGCAGGAGCTCGGGGGCACAGGAAGGGGAACATTTTACAAACCCCAAACTCACATATGGTGCTTAGTGCCGCTGGATGCACGAAATGGGGTTCCCTGGCACCACCACTCTCACGGCCCAGGCCATTCAGAGGGGAGTGGCCCTCCCCACTCCCCACTCTCTTGATGGCAGCAGTCACAGCAACCAAATGTGATGAACGAGATGTCAAAGACGTGAGGCTTGGATCCTGCCTGCAAGCCGTACCTGTGACACGCCATTAGACTGAAAAGGGCCATTTTCCGTAGGTCAAACTGGCTGAGTGTCCGCCAGTTCATATGATTCGTTCTAACAAAATCAAATGCTTCGAGTGCGGGTCCGCTGGAGGAAGAAGAGACAAGGTACAGGAGCTCCTCCAGGAATGCAGGGAATCACAGTTCTTTCTCACAAAGCTCAGTTCCTTTCCCCAGTCAACTGGAAACCCCTTGGATCCTCCACCTGGAATTCTCCGTTCGCTCAAAAGATACCAAACCAGGCGTCCCACTGCCACTGCTTACCTATTCCTGATACTAAGCTTCTTTCCATACTGAACAAGGGTGGGAGAACGGGGACAGCCCTCCCAGGGGGTTGTGCTGCCCAGCCAGTCCTGGAGGGCTCCACCTGCTGGCTTCTGGAGAAGCTGTTTCCTGGGTTCCAAAGGCTCACCTCCTGCACCTACTTCCACAGCTTCAAACTGTGCCTCATTTGTAAGCTACCGACTTGTCCACACACACGACAACGCCTAACAAAATTTACCTTTACGGGACACTCACACCCGCATTTCTAACTGACATTCTCTTCTTTCAACACAGTCGCCCCTGCAGTTGCCAAACACCTAAGAGTCAGTTTGTCTATCACTTAGAGGCCTCTCCCTCCTTAAGTCTACATGAACAGAAAAAAGGCAAAACGCCCTTACAAATGCTCACCCCACCCTGTGTGAGTCCAAGCACTCCAAGTATGGAAACTTCCTGCCTCACGTCCTGGCACTGCTATGCTCTGACCCCTCAAGGAGTCTCACCATGCCTGTCACGCTGACCACCAACTCTCAACACGCAGAGGCTCAGGGCGACCCACCCCAGGGAAGCACAGCAGCTATCAGCAACAGAAACCTATGGCCACGTCATCCACCGACGCAGCTAGAATCCCTTGGGTATTCTGCATTTATAGTCTCTAAATATTTGCACCTGCCTCAGCTATTAACATGAATGTGGACTACTTGGAACTGACCATATCCTAGAATAAAACTACTAAGAAAAAAAAAAGTTCTAATATATTTTTTTTTCTACTTATTACTATGGTAAAATCTACAATAACCCAAGCTTTGAGCAATAGGTTTTTCACCCAGGGTCACTAAAAATCTTTCTGAAATGTATGATTCATTTTCTATGGTAATAAAAGAAATGAATTCTAAAGCAAACTGGTAACACCATTTTACACACTCTGCATAAGCAAACCATTTAAAAACTGTAACACCTAACCTAATGTAACCTTACTCCTGAAGATTTATTTAAGTAAAAAGACTATACAGAGACCTGAAAAATGTTCGTAACCTACTAAGAGGATTAAAAAGAATGTAATTTTACCTGTATGTTCAGCCAAGAGTTTTTTTAAATATATGCTAACACTCAGTGTGGGCTGAACTGTGTTAAGGGAGAGAGGGGACCAGTTCTGAGAGCAGCTCACTCCGTTTACAGAGTTGAGGACACACGGCGAAGCCATGGGGAGGTACTGCCACTGGCAGGAGGGCACAGACCACAGCAGGCCTCCCAAACTCTCACTAAGGGCGGGGCTGCTTGAGCAAGGGAGACATCATCTCATCAAGGTGTGCCTGGGGCACATGGAAATGCCCACTCGCAACAGAATATTCTAGGCCAACATCCTCATATATCCATTTTGCATCCATGGAGCACAGTATCTAGAAGATAAATTTCTAGATTAGACAATGGGTATGTGCATCTTAAAAGCTGATACACACTGCCCAACTGCCCTTCAGAAAGGTTATACCAACTTGACACCTCCACCTCTTCACTTCCATCACCCACATCACCTCCCTCCTTACCAGCTAGATTCCAAGCTCCAATGTTCTTAATTCCTGCCTTGCACACACCCTTATTTCCCCTGCCCCTCAGTTCCTAAACTGGACTCATTTGTCACAAGTGCAGCCTTTATTAAGCCCAACTCCATATCTACTCGAAGCCTGTGCCCAAACAGCTGAACATAGCTGGACAAAACACACAAAAATCTTCCCTTGCAACATACGACCATAAATCTCCAGGGACACTGAAAACTGCCCTGAAACCAACCACATTTCCCTAATTAGTGGGCTGCCTTAGCCTGCAAGGTGGCTACCCCACTCTTTTTCCTATCTTCCCAGATTTCCAACACTCCTCCCACTCCTGTTCATTCCCCATTGACAACCTCACTGAAAAAACAGAAACTATCAGAAGAGATGGTTCTACCTCTACTTCCCAGGACAAATGTAGCAACCTACCTGCATCTAATATGCACACATCCTGCCTTTTCTCCTACGACAAAGGACGTACCAGGTGCCCAGTGCCTCTACTTGCCCATTCCATCCTGTGCTCTCTTGCCACCCATGTCTGTGCTCTCATCATTACCCCTGCTAACAGTTCTCAAACCAGCATCTCCACCCTGAGCTCCGATCTCACATACCCAACTGCTGACCCGGTAACACCACTTGGGGACTAATAAGTATCTCAAACCTGCCATGTCTAAAACAGGATTCGTAACTCTGTACCCTGCCTCCCACCCTATCATCCTCAGCTCAGTAAATGACGTCCTTCACCCTCTACCTTGCACAAAACCGAGGGACCATGTTTGCCTGACCCCTTCCCCCAGAGCCAATCTAACAATAAGTCTTGACTGTTCCTTCTTCAAAGTACATGAGGAATCCTACATTTCTCTCCACTCCACTGCTACCTCCAGAATCCCCCATCACCACTTACCCAGCCTACCACAGTGGTGTCCCAGATAGTCTGCCTATTTCCACTCTGGCCCTCCTACTGTCTATTCATAGCAGAACAGCCTGGGAAACCTTCTTAGAACATAACCAAACCTTGGCATTTCTCTGCTTGAAATCCCAGTAGCCTTCCCACACAGACTAAAATCTAAACTCCTCACCATACAGACAAGGCTCTAGTGCTCTGGCCACTCCCTCTCCTCAGCCTCATCTCCTACCAGTCTCTCCTTTCTGCTCACTCCAGAACACTGGCTTTCTGGCACTTCCTCAGTCAGGCCAAGATCATGCCTGCTTCAGGAATTTTGTACTCACTTTTCTCTCCTTCAGGAATGCTGTTGCTTTGGCTGAGCTCCTTCACATGATTCAGGCCTCAGATGTCCCCTCCCTAAAGAGGGCCCTCCAGACCAGACCACTCCATCTTAAACAGTGCGTACACTCCTCCATCAGCCTGCATTCCAGTATCCTACTTTATGCTTCTTCATGGCACTTAGCTCTACCTGAAATGATATTATCTACTCATGTAGATATCTTCTCCACTAGAATGGGAGCTAGATGAGCTAAGAATTGTGCCTGGCACAAAGAAGATATTTAATAAATATTTGTTGAGTTAACAAATATTACCTTTACAATAAAAATTAAGTTGATTGTTAAAATTTAACTCCATGAACAATTCCTACAATGTGAGTCAACTCTTGGCAGAGAAAGACTAGAAAAGAAGAAAACCTAGATGAAAGGAGTTACAATGGGATTTTTTTTAATTTACAACATCCTATTTTAGTGTTTTATATTAATAAAAACCAGTATCTTTTCTGCCCTAAATAAAAGGTAAGTGAGGATCTAGATATCCGTGCAAGAGGGTCACCACTCTAAACCTCACTTGTGAAAAAGAGAAAGGCGACTCCTGATGTCCGGGAGCCGGCCTGGCACTCACACCAAGGCGCTGGGGTTAAACGTGAACATCAACGCCAGACAAGGCCACTCTGCTACTGTGATGGATTCAAACAAAAACAAGACCACCCTGCAAGGTTATGTGAACACAGACAAAACATGAACACTGTCCACACCACAAAATACCAAACACCCTCCTCTCCCAGCTAATGAATGATTTCTTTCCCAATCTCAGCTTTGGCCCCACTTTAGCCTAACTCTCCCTACTGGTAAGATGTATTCAAATACTGAAGCACAGAACTGCCCATTTCTGACAGCATCTAATCAGACTAAACCATCTTTCCAACACCATCTCCCTGAGATGCTCTGCAGCTCCCTGTGGTGTGCAATCTCCCTCACTGCAATAAGAAAATAAGCCCGGCATGCTCAACGGAGCCCAAGGTGTGTCCCTGGTGATTCTGGGCTGGTGGGCACCGACAAGTGTCATGACAACAGATGCAATTACAGGCCATTGTACATGCAGAAGTCATAAGAGACCTAGCTGGAAAACTGACCCAAGGATATAATCTCTTGTTCTCTGAATACATTCCCTGACATGGGCTGATTTTCCTGTCATGTGCCTCCTTCTCCCAAAAGCTGAGTGAATTGGGGGGCGGGGGGAGGGGGTGGCAGTTAAATAAAATGTCCCGATGTTACAATTAATCAAGGACACCCTGCACAGCTTCCCTTCCCTCCCATATCTGAAAGTCACCCCAAGCACAGGGTTAGAGTGTGCTGGACCACTGACTCCTGGGCAGAGCCTGAGGCAACACTACTCAAGTACTTTAAGCCACATGTTCAAGCCCAATAAATTAGCCCAGGCTTAAAGAAGTCAGGCTGTACACATGTAAGAATTTTAATAAGCCTGGAAAATGCTACCTAGAGCTTATGCACGAGCTTACTGTACCAAGGGGATTCCCTGCCACCAGCCACAGAGTGCTAAGCCCCTGACAAGAGCTGTCAAGCACATGGGGCAGCAGGGACAGGGAGTCGGCGTGGTCCAGGTTTCCTCAGGAGTTGGAGACTCAGAGCAGAAGGCTGGCAGCCAGATGGATGGAGAGCAGAAAAGGGCATGGAGCTCAGCGGAGCCAACAGCATTTACTAGGAAAACATGTCGGAGGCTTCGTTCGTGGAAATCTGGTCGTCACACACCCTTCCAGAAACCAGCAAACACTGTAATCAATGTCTGCATTTATCAAATGCCTGTCTGTACCCAGTACTGTGTCAGGTACAATAGAGAGTTATTTAAGCAAACATGGTCTCTGCCTTCTAGATGCTGACACCTAATATAAACAAAAACAATAAATCTGTCCAGAGGATTACCAAACTAACTGAACAAACATGAAATAGTCAAAAGTACTGACCTTGTATAAACGCAGTGGAGTGAAAGCTGCAGGGTAAGTCATGGGAGATGACTCTCTAAAGAGGGTGGGGCCCTAATGGAACAGTTACCTTGTTAAGGCTGAGTCTCCAAGGGGGGAAGTCAGCTTTTAAGAAAAGCTGCAAGGGCTGGCTCTTGGGCTGGGGGAAAATGAGCCATTCAGAGAAGAGGGTGCAGCTTGGGGGTTGATTTAGAGACTGAAATACACGTACAGAGAGAAAGAAAACTTGACAAGCGTCCAAGAAAAGTAGGGGAAATCAGTCAAACAGGTGTATGTTTCTCAATCGCTTTTACTCTGGCCCTCTTCTGATAAACATAAAAAACTCACACTATCTTTTTTTTTTTTTTTAGCTTATTTATTTATTTAGAGAGAGGGAGCACAGAGCCAGATGCAGGGCTCAAACTCACAAACCGTGAAATCATGACCTGAGCTGAAATCAAGAGACGCTTAACCGACTGAGCCACCCAAGTGCTACCCATACTACCTTTTAATATTATTTAGAATTTGAAAGGATGGGAATGCAACCTGGTGCAGCCACTCTGGAAAACAGTATGGAGGTTCCTCAAAAAACTAAAAATAAAACTACCCTATGACCCAGCAACTGCACTACTAGGCATTTATCGACGGGATACAGGTGTGCTGTTTCGAAGGGACACATGCACCCCCGTGTTTATAGCAGCACTATCCACAACAGCCAAAGGATGGAAAGAGCCCAAATGTGCATCGATGGCTGAATGGATAAGGAAGATATGGTATATCTATACAATGGAGTATTACTCAGCAATCAAAAAGAATGAAATCTTGCCATTTGCAACTATGTGGATGGAACTGGAAAGTATTACGCTAACTGAAATTAGTCAGTCAAAGAAAGACAAAAATCATATGACTTCACTCACATGAGGTCTTTAAGAGACAAAACAGATGAACATAAGGGAAAGAAAACAAAAATAATATAAAAACAGGGAAGGGAACAAAACAGAAGAGACTCATAAACATGGAGAACAAAGAGAGGGTTACTGGAGGGGTTTTGGGAGAGGGGATGGGCTAAATGGGTAAGGGGCACTAAGGAATCTACTCCTGAAATTATTGTTGCACTATATGCTAACTAATTTGGATGTAAATTTTAAAAATTTTTTTAAATAAAAAGAATATGAAAGGAAACTATACATCCTAATCAACACCAACACAATGGTTTCAGAATCTGATTTTCCAAATGACAAAAACAATTCCCCTCCCATACATCTGAGAATCACCCGGTTAGATGATAGCACCTGTCAACAAGGACAGAGCAACTGCCATTGAATTCTTGAGGAAGAGAGGATCTGGACCCTGGATCCACATGGGACCCCAAACCAGTAGGATTAAAAAAAAAAAAAAAGCCACGGCCTAAGGTGACACAAACAGACGACGGACTAGCAAGAATATGTAATTATTACCTGATTAAAATTTTTGAAGGAGAACTCTTTGTAGATGGCATCTCTCTCATTTAATTCTGACCATCCTGCTGCTTTAAGGTCATGTATAACTTGGTTCCTCTCCTCTGCAGTCAAACAGTGAACATCTGCAGCCTATGAAAAGAACACATTTAATATCTGAAATGTAGAGGTTCAGTTTAACTACAATAAACTCAAAGCTCTTTACCTTATGGAGAGATATAGGAAAGCAAATCTTAAGGGCAACAATTTGTAACCACGTTTGGCTCCTCTGTTCTAAAAAATAGACAAAAACAAGGCTAACTATATATAAAATCAGCTGTCTCCATAGAATGTTGTCTCACCACACCTTTTTGTTGCCTCAAACTTCACAATTGTGTCTCTGGTTTATTACAGATACAACCATTAACCATTAACCACTGGTCGTCTTACCAATGACCATTACGGATGGCCAGCATTCGAGGATGTGGGAAACTCGGTAAGCACAGCCATGCAAGAAAACCCTGCAAGTCCATTGTCAGGTCCAGAATTAGAACTCAGGGCTCTAAACTCCAGGTCTACTGCTCTTTGGATGGTCCCATGTCACATTAGTAGCAGCCTTCACTGCTTACTCACATGGGTCTTAGCTCTCTGGGTTCACTATCCCCTTTCAGATCTGATGAAAAACTAACCTCCAGAGGGGAAAAAAATAAATGCACACTTAACACAGGATTTTGGATAATAACTTCTGGGAGTCCATAGATCCTCTGGATTATAGGTAAAAAGCCCTAGCCTAAGCAGAGTGAGTTTTTTCAGGGCACCAATAAAACAAATCCCTCCAGTCTGGCCAGAGCAGTGTCCAGTTTGGTCCTACTCACCCTGGTGATGAAATTCACAGACCCAGAGTTCTGTTGGTTAACAGGCCCACACTTCCCATGCTATCTGTTTTTTCATTGAAAGAACTCTAAACATCATGGCCAGAGAAAGAAGAGAAGGACACTCTAGTGGCAAGTCAGAGGAGCTTACTTCTCATTCCACCATAAATGCCGACCAATACCTCCTACCTTACCTAACTGCAGGGCTACTGATGGCTCAGGTGAGAGAGGCAATGTCACCCAGAAAGACAAAACTAATACAAGGACTCCTCATCAAACGGCAACTGGGGGCTGAGTTGAGCCCACTTTCAGAAATCCTGAAATCTTTTATCACTGACATTGATGTGATTAAGATGGCAAAGTAAACAAACTTACTTTAAGGTAACTTATTCTAGGGGTGCCTAATGGCTCAGTCGGTTAATCACCTGACTTTGGCTCAGGTCACGATCTCACAGATCATGAGTTCAAGCTTTGTGTCAGGCTCTGTGCTGACAGCTCAGAGACGGGAGCCTGCTTCAGATTCTGTCTCCCTCTCTTTCTACCCCTCCCCAACTCATACTTCATCTCTCTCTCTCTCTCTCTCTCTCTCAAATAAATAAACATTTAAAAAATGTTTTTAAAGGTAACTTATTCTAAGAAGAGAAAAAACGGTTGCTAATGAACTAATTTTCTTGTTTCTCTTCCTTGCTAGGTCAGCTATCCTTCCCCCAACTAACAAAAGAGAAAAAAATTTTAAGCTTTTAATTAAATACAAACATTTAAAGACTTATTATGAAATCCATTTACTATTAAGAACCAAAACATCTATTTATTAGTTTTACAGTGACCCACTATCGGAGATCATGTAAAAGTCTTATTAGTCACCTAAATATGTTGTCAAGTCAGATCATAATGGAAAAAAATTAAATGTTCTGTGTCCACACTGAGTAGCTGCAAAGAAAATTATTAACCATGCTGGAGGTAATGCAGCAGTCACCTGAAGTCAGTGGAACAGGCTGAGCTGTTTTTGTCCACATTCTCTGCCATGCACATCTCCAGTGAAGTCAGTGGTTTGCACTCTGCGCTCACCACAGGTGTCTGTGCAAGAAGAGGGACATGTCCAGGACTGTGAAATGGAACCACTTCATCTATAACACAGATGGTCCCCCTAGAGACACACCTTCTATAGAACCCTTTGTAGTGGACTTAATCTTTTTTTCTGCAGGAGATGGGGAGGACAGGGAAAAGCATAGGATTTGGAGAGAACACACTTGGGAGAGAACACACATAGGATTCGAGGCCTAGCTTTGTTCAGCTGGGATACTGAACAAATCACTTAGCTTTTCTGAATACTAGTATCCTCCTGTCTATGATGAGGATATTACAACATCTACGTGTCGACATTTTTTAAAGACTTAAGTGGAAGAAATCTTGATTGTGAAGGCACCCAGCATAGAGCCTAGCACGCGGCAGCCACTCAAATCATGTCTGTTTATTCATTCCTCTGAACCCCACAATTTTAATCATCAGCACTTTGGGAACAGGTAAGCCTCAGCCCACACTTAGGGGTCAGCACTCAACTTGTTTTCTCACCTTAATGGTCAGGAAACAGAGTGCTTATATTCCTCTATCATCGAGCTATTTTAAATTTCTCTGGTTAAACACCTTCAAACTGCCAAAGGGTTCTAACAAGCAAGCGAAGATGAAATGGCAAATTTAATGCAACATTCTCCCACTAGGTGGTGCTGCGTGTTAAAACTTGCCATCAAGTTAATTTACCCTAATACATTAATTTCTAACTCAAAAAAACTGACGGAACGCCGCGCGGAAGACGAAAGAGCAATAGACTTGTCACGACAAAAAAAAAAAAAAGATAATTTATTAATAATTCCTCCAAAAACATCACACCCAAACAAATGAGTTAACTCAGCGGGTTTCCGGCGAGCGCGCCCTGCCGGAGCCAGTTCCTGCTCTCAGCGAGCGCACAATCTAGCGGCACAGCGTCTTTCGTCATTTCAAGTGACTCTAAGCATCACATAGTTTTACAACTACTTTGCGTACTTTAACAAAACTCGTCCTCGGTTTTTGTTTTTTTTTGTTTTGTTTTGTTTGTTTTGTTTTTGTTTTCCGGACAGCAGTTTTCGTAGCCAACGACGGGATCTGTAAGCCAGGAGGAGACGATGGTGCCCCGCACCCGAACGCCTCCCCATCAAGGTCCGAGGCCTTGGAGGGTGGCCCGGGCCCGTCCCTCCGCCTCCGGCACCGCGGGCCCCGGCACTCACCTTGGCCGAGAAGCCTACCGCCCGGCCCCGCAGCATCGCGAACAGGAGTCGCAGCGGCCCCCGCGCCCACCGCGCCGCCGCCATAGCCACGGGTCGAGGGCTGCCCGGCGCGCTGCCTGCGCGCCGTCCGCTGGCGTCCGCGGGGCCCGGCTGGGAGCCGAGGACAGTGCGGAGGGCCCTCAGCCGCCGGTCAGGCCGTCCCGCGGGGCCCCGCGCGGCCAGCCCCGGAAGGCCCCCGGGAGCTCCGAGGCCGCAGATGGCGCTGGCAGCCGACCGGCCGGTGCGGCAGGCCCCCGCAGGCCCTCGCGCTCTCAGGTCCCGCTCCGCGCCCGTCGCTTGGTGCTTGCACGGGATTCGTCTCGCTCCCGTGCGGCAGAGTGGGCCGGCTAGCTTGCGCGCCGCGTTGCGTTGGGCGCTCAGGTGTGACCTCCGGATCGGCTCTTCGGCGTCCGCCCCGCTGGCCGCACACTCACGGACAGCCTGTGCCGAGCTCCCTCCTGGGCGGTGAGGCGAAGAGCCAGCGCCGGCGGCAGGACGTCGCGGGCGGGGACAGGAGGCGATGAGCTGCGGGTGGGTGCTCGGGCAACGCTCCACTTGCTGCTCGCGGAGGGCCAGGAACCATAGTGGTTCCGAACCGGGCTTGTAAGGTAGGGAGCCGAGGCTGCGAACGTAAACCCTGCTGTGTCTTTTTCCCTAGCTGCTGAGGCCTTGGCACGCTGGCTCCTCTCTGCTGGCCCAGATACGACAATCTGGAAACCTGGCTCTTAGTGCTCTCTAAAAAATAGCTCATAGTAGGCACTCCAGGTATGTAGTAGATAGATTTACTAATTATTATTTGGGGGGGGGGGGTATTCTTTTACATAGGTATTTGCTAATATTTTCTTATTCCTTTTTCATGGCCTTTTTAAGTTTGTTTATTTTGAGACAGCACACGGGGGCGGGGCAGAGAGAGGGAGAGACAGCGAATCCCAAGCAGGGTCCGCACTGGCGGAGCCCGATGCGGGGCTCAAATTCACAAACTGAGATGATGACCTGAGCTTAAATCAAGAGTCAGACGCTTACCCAACTGAGCCACCCAGTCGCCCCAGTTGGCTTTTTTTTTTTTTAATGTAATAGCACGTATCATAAAATTCACCTTTTAAAAGCGTACAATTCACTGGTTTTTAGTATATTCACTTGTACCTTTTTTTACCAGTTTAAGCAAATTAATCAGTTTTGCATAGGATTTAGCAATATATGAGAGTCCAATCAGTTCAACTTAGCAGTCGCTAGCAGTTATAGTTCCCAATATGGAGTTGTGGGGAAAAGACTTTTTGCCTTAAAATATGCTAAAATTAAGACTTCTTCCACAACCCACCTTTTTAGCTTTTGCCCACTTGACAAAAACTCAAGGGAGGAATCTCCAGACCCTGATCAAATACCACTGGTCTCAAGACATTCATCTAAGACACCCAGGATTCCTTTGCCTGATGTCTCAGGTGGGCAGAGACTGGGGATGGAATTGAAAGTTGCATTTTATTTCCAGTACCTAATTGGGGGAATACAATACAAGTTTGTATTCTACAAATTTGCTTATTAAAGTGAGAACTGCAAAATGAAACTGGTAGGTGTGAGGTAACAAGAGAGTCCTCATCATTTTTCTTCCCTAAATCCACTGTAGGAAACTGTGGCATCTCGGGTCTAGTTATGAAAAGCAGCAGTAGTAATGCCAGTAGGACCCAGAGGAAGTGATGTCTACCAGTAGTGGCTGTGAATACTCTGCCTTCTTGTGTAGGTTTCCAATTAGTAGGATTTAAGTTCTTTAGCAAAAATTGAGCACTTCCTGTATAGTGGACACTCTTGGGAAAGGCAGTCTCCTCCTCACAGTCCTTTAAGCCCTACTCAACTAAATAAGAATGGGCCTTGGGCCTAGAATACTTGCTTACCAATAGTCCTAAAGAGCCTATGTAGCCTGGTCTGGGCTTATCACCTTATGTGGGAATATCCTTCCCTGTGCCAGACTCGGTATGTAACCCTTTGTTCAGATTAAGCACTAAGTCAAATATCCCTGGGGCATGCTCCCCCACCCCGTTTCAGTATTTCACACTCCATGGGTAGGGGTGACTTGTGCTTAGGCACTAGAGTGGCACTCAGGCCTTTGGCTGCTGTGGAGGACCAAGGCACACTACTGGAGCTGATCTTGGCTGTGTCTCTTCTGTGAGTAAAAATGCTGTTCATCCAGTGCTTGTGTTGTGTTTTCCTTGGCAACCGATACTACATAGTAGGCAGAAGTGTTTGGACTTCTGTCCCTGATGACTAGCATGATCTTTGCGGTCTTCCATGTAGTTGAATCACGGCCCTCCCCATCCCTGGCATGAGTACCAGTGCACTGTGTTCTGCTAGACAGATACTATGTTTGGCTAGGGTGGTTTAGTAACTCTTGGACCTTCCTTCCTGCCTTCTGCTTCCCTTTCCTTCAGTACCATTGCCTCCCAACTGATCTCTCTACGCTTGAACCTCCTGTCTAGGGAACAGCCCTGCTCCAATTTCCCTTCAAGGCAAACCCAGAAAGATTGTCTCAGCTAAGTACTAGAAGCAAAGCCATGGATCCTTTAGTCATCCTAAGAGCCTTTCCTCAAACTCCAGACTAGAGTAGGGGCCCCTTACATTTCAAAGGTATGAAAATACCTGTATCTTTGATAATCTCCAATCTGGCAGTGTGCCCCTAAGGAATTGAGACAATACACAACCATTAAGAAAAAAAAGTTAAGTAATGCTGAATCTACTCAAAGACCTATTAAGTAATCATGGTTAGGAAAACTACTTGCAACAGTGAAATATTTATTTGTTAAGCAAAACAAAATAAAAAGACCAAAGTGCTAAGTGATGGCTATACTGTAACTATAACTATGGGAAGCAAAGGGGAAAAATGAGAGGGAAATGTATTATGATGGTCCCTCAGGCCACGGCATAGAGGCAGGGCAAGGTCCCAGCCCACCAGAGGCTCCTCCAGTCAGCATGCTTAGGTTTGAAGCTGGGTCCCACCACTGGAAGCTGCCTGACCAAGAGAAGTTACTTGAGGCCTCATTTATTACCCTTATGTAAAATAAGGAAATGTAATACTAGTGTCAGTCTCCTAGAGCTCCTATACCAGTAAACAAAACAGAGTATGTAAAGCACGTAAAATAGTACCTGGAACACACATAGTAATACTCGAGTGTTAGTTGTTATAAAAGATGGAATCACTAGAAGTTCTTCTTAAATTCTTAAGTATACATACACATACATGTAAAGGTTCAAATCTCAGCTTCAACAACTTACTATGTGTGTAACCTGGGCAAGTTACTCAATCTCTTTCTATGCCTCAGTGTGTTTATTTGTGAAATGAAAATCATAATGGTACTGTTCTGAACCAGTGTCCTCTCCTGTGAGTGACCACTCCAGCCATAGCTGTCCACAATATAAAGTTATACATAAACTCCTGTCCAGTGTAACATTCTGAAAGGTGACTCACCTACGGTTCCACTTCCATAGAATGTAGGGTGCATTAGAAAATGAAATACTCTATAACACTGTAAACAGTATAATAGTTAATTATCATTTTGTAGTTAGATGTCATGTCTGAATTTAAGGGATCTTTTAGAAGGAGCTTTCCAAAACGTTGGAATAAATTGTGTGTTCTCTCTTTTCTACATGTGATCTACACTAGAATAGAATCAACTTGTGGGCAAGAACAGTGTTAGATATTTCTTATGGCTCTCACTAAAACTAGCACAGTGCTAAGAACATATTAAGGTTCAGTTAATGCATGCCGGTTAGGGAATTGTGACTAAAATTTGAGTTATGCTTTAGCCTAGAACTGACAATAAATAAGCTTTAGTTAGGTAACAACATTTACTTTCTCCTAACATCTGCCTTATCCAGAAACAGCTTAAAGCACTTCATATTCTTTCGGTGAAATGAGAGATCACAAACACCAAAGCAGTTGACTCTTCCATTTTCCCAACAGTTACTCAGAAGGTCACACTTACCGATTCTACTTATTCTTCCTAACAGAACACTTTCCTGATTACAGATTGAGAGCAAAATTGCAAATGAAAAGAAAAACAACCTTCTTAGACATTTATTTAAGGAATCAAGAGTTTTCTAAAACTGTAACGTGTACTGTCATTCTACTCACCATACCACCTGAACACAGCTTTGCATTTCAAACTGGATTACTCTCTTAAAATATTGGATTATTAAAAACAACAATAGTGAACTCTACCGAGTATTTTTGCATTTGCTTATTGCAGTATTAATTAAAACAATTTATAATTTTTAACACATTTAACAGTTCAACAAATGCATGATTCTTTTAATCTGCCTGAAGTTGTAAGAGGACACTTCACTGGAGAAAATGTATGAAAGTGCAGCATTAATTTCTGAAATTCCTCATCCGACTTCTGCTTTTAGTCCATCACTACTCCGCATGCTCCTGCTCTTGTCCTGGAATGAGCCACCGGATGCTCTCAGTTCGAATGGTAGCATACATAATAAAACTAATTAAAAAGAATAAGGAAAATACAAGCAGCCAGTCCACACTTTTTATCAAAGTGCTGGGAAGAGGGCCTATTTGGTCAGCTTGAGTTACCACCACATTTTTCTTGGCTTCTATACCTGAAAGAGAAATCAGCTGTTTCAAATCAGATAGAAAGCACACCGCTATAGATCTTTCTGAAGTATTTTGCATGGCATGCAAAAAGATATGCAGTCTTAAAATAAACACTACCACTAGTATATCTGGGATGGGTTTCATTTGCCTGTTGGTATAATTTGTACCTTGCCTTTCTCCCACCACATCAAAGAAACAGGAACCCATTCAGCAGTTCAAAGCCTAAACACTCGAATGACTGTGAACTCCTCAGAAGGGTCTTAGTGCATTGTAAGAGCTGTATTTTCTTTTTTGAGACCAAAATTCAACAAGTAACTGGTAGAGCTACTCTCAGGGACCTACAGAATGTTTTCACAGGTTCAGGAATGCTAAATCCAAAAAGTTTTTTTTTTAATTTTCTTTTTTTTAATTTTTGAAAGAGACAGAGCACAAGTGGGGGAGGAGCAGAGAGAAGGAGACACAGAATCTGAAGCAGGCTCCAGGCTCTGAGCAGTCAGCACAGAGCCCAATGCGGGGCTCGAGCCCACAAGCCGTGAGATCATGACCTGACCCAAAGTTGGATGCTTAATTGACTGAGCCACCCAGGGGCCCCAAATTCAAAAAGCTTTTAAATAATTTACTGAAAAAATTGTTAGAACTACCCACCACTGAGATCAGTGATTACCAAAGATGCTGTGACCTCTCAATTTCACTTGTGTTCTAGGTTTTCTTAGAGCATTGAGCAAAATGGCTCCCTCTCTCCCTATCAATCTGATTGATAATCAGGGCTCTGGTACTGTAAGACCTGAATAGCTAACTATCTGATAACAAGCCTCTTACTCCTATGAGGTAACTGAGCTCTTGGTTCTTTAGTATAGATATAATTAGATGCAACTTAATATATATGGAAGGCATGATATAACTTATTTTTATTTCCAATGAATTTACTTCAGGAAGAAGTGGGATGCTCCTATTTAAGGCATTAAAGCTTCTAAGGAGCAAATGTTTCCAAAGAAGAAAATTTCTTATTATACGGTGTTCAGA
This sequence comes from Puma concolor, assembly GCF_028749965.1. Classification (NCBI taxonomy): domain Eukaryota; kingdom Metazoa; phylum Chordata; class Mammalia; order Carnivora; family Felidae; genus Puma; species Puma concolor. Next base: position 129,265,139 of record NC_141667.1, read on the forward strand.
CTTATACAGAATAAAAAATAAGGTCATATGTTTTGGCAAATATTAAGGAATTAAAATAGCATCTGCAAATAGATGAATAAATGGAACACCACATGGCAACACAAAGGAAGAAAATACAACCACCTGCAGTGCAGTGACGCCGATGAATCCCACAAACATAATGGTGACTGAAATAAACCAGACACAAAAGAATCCATACTGGACACCTGGGTGGCTCAGTTGGCTAAGCGTCCAACTTCAGCTCAGGTCACGATCTCACGGTTCATGAGTTCAAGCCCTACATCAGGCTCTGCACTGACTGTGCACAGAGCCTGATTCAGATCCTCGGTCTCCCTCTCTCTCTGCCCCTCCCCCATTCATGCTCACTCATTCACTCTCAAAAATAAACATTAAAAACAACAACAAAAAAAAAATCCATACTGTATGTCTCCATTAATATAAAGTTCAGAAACAGTAACACTAGTCCATGGCGTCAGGAGTCACGATGGCGGTTATCCTTGTGGGCAGGAGCAGCAGTGCTGGGGAGGGGCGGGCGCTGGTAATGTCCTCTGTAAATCTGAGTCCCAGTTACCCAAGGTATTCATTTTGTGAAAACTCATCACTCACAACACCAATGATTGATGCACATTTTTGTGTAAATATTATACTTAAGTGAAAAATGTATGTAAAAAGTTATCTACAGTTGTATGGTATGTGAATTCTAAATCAATAAAGCTGTTTTTTAAAAGGTATCAGTACTCATTAAAATTACCTATTCATGTTAAGCTTGCCACAATGATTTTTTTTTTAATTTTTTTTAATGTTTATTTATTTTTGAGAGAGAGACGGAGTGCAAGGAGGGGAGGAACACAGAGCAGGAGACACAGAATCAGAAGCAGGCTACAGTCTCTGAGCTGTCAGCACAGAGCCCGATGCAGGGCTCAAAACCACGGATCGCGAGATGATGACCTGAGCTGAAGTCAGACGCTTAACTGACTGAGCTACCCAGGTGCCTCGAGACTTTTTTTTTTTAATTTATTTATTCTGAGAGAGAATGTAAGAGCGGAGATGGGGGGGAGGGGCAGTGGTGAAGGAAGGGGAGGGCAGAGAGAGAATCCCAAGCAGGCTCTGTACTGTTGCCGAGGGACTTGATCCCATGAATTGTGAGATCATGACCTGAGCCAAAACCAAGAGTCAGATGCTTAATCAACTGAGCCACCTGGATGCCCCTGATTGAGAGACTGTTAGCAGAACCACAACAGTTCATTAGAAAAGAAGGTTTAAAATAAAATCCCTTCTACAGCATATTATTTCTACATACCTGTCTGGTTAAAAATGAAGATTTTCAGTGTTTCCAATGTTCGGTCTGTATGATTAAATCTAGCCATTGGTTTAGCTCCTTGAAATAACAAGATGTTAGGAACAGCTACGGTGCCAAACCTGGTAGAAAGGCTATGAGAGAAAGAAGTCAGTCAGAAAACCTGAATTAACAGCAGATTTTCTCACACAATTACCTTATCAGAACGGAGAGCAATGAATGACAATGGATCAGCTTCCTGTGACCTATAAAGGTTTCTGATATTCAAACTATATGCTTCAGCTATTTCTGACCTTTTTCCTTATGGGTTGAGGTTGGGGGCATTCCTGTTCTGCTGAGTTGCTTTCTATTACAATAAGGAACTACCCTCAACACAGTTATTCCACTTTTTTTTAAGTTTATTGATTTATTTCGAGAGAGAGAATGAGAGAGTGAGAGAGCAAAGGAGGGGCAGAGGGAGTGGGAGAGACAAAATCCCAAGCAGGCTCCACAGTGTCAGCACAGAGCCAGATGCAGGGCTTGGTCCCATGAACCATGAGATCCTGACCTGAGGTGAAATCAAGAGTCAGACACTCAACCGACTGAACCACCCAGCTGCCCCTCCAGTATTTTTTTTTCTAGTAAACTCTACATCCAACATTGGGCTCCAACTCACAACCCCAAGATCAAGGGTCACATGCTCACATGCTCTTACTAGGAGCCAGCCAGATGCTCCTAGTTATTCCACTATTTAAATTGCTAACTGCCAAAAGAGATCAGACTAGAAAATCCTAATTCATGGACAAAGCACACTGTGTCAATTTACTTAACGGAAGAAATTTCAAACTCTCCAGAATGCCCAGCTCTATCCCTCATACAAGAGTCAACTTATAGTAAGCAATTAGTTTGGTAAGTCTGCACAAGGGAATCTATGATCTAGCAGACACACCAGGAAGTTCCCAATTGGGGCAGGATGTAATATGATCTGAGTGGTACCATTTCACCTTTACATAATACAGAGTAGTGGTATACGCTCTGGAGTCAAAACGCTCAGGTTGAAGCCTCCGTTCCGCCACTGAACCAGCTGTGTGAACTTTGGGCAGACTGTGTAACCTCGAAGCCTCAGTTTCCCCTGTTTGTAAAATGACAGTATTGGGTAATCAGGATTTCTTCTTTTGTAAACCTGTTGTAACTTAAATATTAACATATGAGGCAGACACACGTCCCAGGCCATATAACAAGTATGCCCTACTCTCCATGATTAAGGCGCCGTTGCAGGCGCTGAGAAGGATGCAAGAAGATGAAGGAACAAAGCAGATGATAAAAGCTGGCAGGGAATGGGGAGTAGGCGGGTGAGACTGAAACCCGGAGCACTAAACTGCTGATGGGAGCCAGCCCTGCCACCTTGTGGGCAGGGGAAGGCCCAAAGTCTGACACTAACCTAGACTGTCCTTCCCATCAGTCTGTCCCCTTGGGCCAGGCCATGTTCATATTTCCCTGAAGCCCTTGTGAGATCACTAATTCACTGAAATTTCTTTCTTCCTAAACAATTTGTGCAAAACATTGGCAGTTACATTACCCTCACTGAAGCTCAGTGGAGCACAAATTTTTACTCAAAATTTTCATTCAAGGGGCGCGTGGGTGGCTCACTCGGTTAGGCATCTGACTTCAGCTCAGGTCATGATCTCACCATTCCTGAGTTTAAGCCCTGTGTCGGGCTCTGTGCTGACAGCTCGGAGCCTGGAGCCTGCTTAAGATTCTGTCTCCCTCTCTCTCTGTCCCGCACCTGCTCGCACTCTGTCTCTCTCTCTCTCTCTCTCTCTCTCTCTCTCTCTCTCTCTCTCTCTCTCTCTCTCTCAAAAATAAACATTAAAATAAAAATTTTTTTTTTAATATTTACTCAAAAAAGTTTTACTCAACTTCATTTTTACCATCTTGACCATGTTCCAGACTTTCCAAACTGACTCACACACAATCTCCTGTGATCTGCTAAAGGGCATATGATTTCGAGGAGGTGGGGCACACGACAATCCATGCACAGTCACAGCACTTGGGGGAAACACGTAACATCGTAACAAAGTAGTTCTTTATAACTTACCTCACTGAACATCTAAAAAAGACAAAGCCCACGGAACAATATATAACAAAAGTAAATTTCATTTTAAAGGGCTAAATTAATTCTTTATATTAATTTATTGACTGTCCACTAAGAAACATGCATGCACGAATAAGTGTAAACAAGAGGAAAGAACAAATATCATATGACTTCACTCATATGAGGACTTTAAGACACAGAACAGATGAACACAAGGGAAGGAAAGCAAAAATAATATAAAAACAGGGAGGGGGACAAAACATAAGAGACTCTTAAATATAGAGAACAAACAGAGGGGGTGCTAGAGGGGTTGTGGGAGAGGGGATAGGCTAAATGGGTAAGGGGAATTAAAGGAATCTACTCCTGAAATCATTGTTGCACTATATGCCAACTCACTTAGATGTAAATTTTAAAAAATTTTTAAAAATAAGGAAAAAAAATTTTTTAATGAATAAACATTTAAAAAAAAGAGAGGAAAGAAGAATGGGGGAGGGAAAGAAAGGAAAGAAAAAAATAACAGAAGTTAAGAAATAAATCCTTAGCCGACACAGAATTGGATGCTGAGTTGGGCTATTAGGAGTGGAAACCTAAACTGGGGTTGAGTCTCAGGAAGGTCACACTTGTGACACTAATTTTGCTAATTCAGTCTGGCCAAAACCCTAAATAATCCTCTGGCCCCTCCACTGCCATCAGACGGAGCCACCTTTAAATTCCACCATGCAGAGAACAATCCCTCCTCTTAAGGGGCCTCCAGAGAGGGAGGCATCAGCTCCCTGAGAAGTCTGACAGTCCTTACCACTCACCCTCTCTATCCCCCCCCCCCCCCGCTACTCCACACCTACCTGCTCTGCCTCTAACTGAACCGATGATGACCTCCAAATAACCGCAACCCTCATCTGGAAGGATGACACGTAAACTCTATTGAGGGAACATACCTGCTGTGCTGAGATGCATCCAGTGCCAAAAAATGAAGAGCTGGAAATGCCCGGGGCAGAGAATTAAAATGAGGGGCCAAACTGGCAGAAAATCGGCACCACGGGGTGTAAAACAGGACTAGGGTGCAGTCACTACCGTTTGGGTTTAGAAAATCCATGAGGTCCTGTGGTAAAAGGAACAAGTGTCAAAGTCAGCAGTAAATGTGCACGTACCTTTTTCCGGACAGATGCCCGAGAAACTGTCAACACCGCTGCTTCCAAGGCGAGGAGGAGGGACACCAACCCAAGGGAGATGTAGGGCATCCCCTTAAGAACCTTTTGGATTTTAGGGGCGCCTGGGTGGCTCAGTCAGTTAAGTGTCCGACTTCAGCTCAGGTCATGATCTTGTGGTCTGTGAGTTCAAGCATCACAAGGGCCTCTGTGCTGACAGCTCAGAGCCTGAAGCCTGCTTCAGATTCTGTCTCCCTCTCTCTCTGCCTCTCCCCCATTCACGCTCTGTTTCTCTCTCTCTCTCTCTCAAAAATGAATTAAAGGGGCGCCTGGGTGGCGCAGTCGGTTAAGCGTCCGACTTCAGCCAGGTCACAATCTCGCGGTCTGTGAGTTCAAGCCCCGCGTCGGGCTCTGGGTTGATGGCTCAGAGCCTGGAGCCTGTTTCCGATTCTGTGTCTCCCTCTCTCTCTGCCCCTCGCCCGTTCATGCTCTGTCTCTCTCTGTCCCAAAAATAAATAAATGTTGAAAAAAAAAATTAAAAAAAAAAAAAAATTAAAAAAAAAAAAAAAAATGAATTAAATGTTAAAAAAAAAAATTTTAAAGGGGCGCCTGGGTGGCTCAGTTGGTTGAGTGTCTGACTTTAGCTCAGGTCATGATCTCGCAGTCCATGAGTTCAAGCCCCGTGTCGGGCTCGATGCTGACAGCTCGGAGCCTGGAGCCTGCTTCGAATTCTGTGTCTCCCTCTCTCTCTGCCTCTCCCCCAATCACGTGCTCGCTCTCTCTCTCTCTCTCTCTCTCTCTCTCTCGCGCGCGCGCGCGTGCGCGCTGTCAAAAATAAACGTTAAAAAAAATGTTTTTAACGTTTATTTATTTTTGAGACAGAGAGAGAGACAGAGCATGAACGGGGGAGGGGCAGAGAGAGAGGGAGACACAGAATCGGAAGCAGGCTCCAGGCTCTGGGCCATCAGCCCAGAGCCCGACGCGGGGCTCGAACTCACGGACCGCGAGATCGTGACCTGAGCTGAAGTCGGACGCTTAACCGACTGAGCCACCCAGGCGCCCCCAAAAAATGTTTTTAAATAATAAAAAAAAAAGAAAAAAAATTTAAAAGAACCTTTTGGGTTTTTAACCATATGAATCCATGAAACAGTAGAAAAGTATTATGAAACGACAAATTATAAACTTTCCTGTAAGCTTTCTTGATACTACTAGAGAGCAATATTATTATTTTTCATAATTCAACAATTCAAATACTAAGTAGTCACAGGACACAGGCTACTGTCCCAGCCTCTGACCTGTGCCTCACATACAATCTAATGGCACGATTAAAGCACTGTCATCTCCACCATCATCTCAGCAGATCAAAGTCTGTACTAAGCAGTCAGATGAATGTATTTGGCTGGCCAAAGGCTAGTTCAATTTAAGGGTGCACCATCCCTGCTACCACCCTCACTCAGACTGCTGAAAGTGCACTCTCCTGGCCATGTGTGTGCCAAGAATCAGTCCCACAGAGCACTCAGGGGAGGCAGTGAGGCCAGGGCTGACCCCTGCACTTGGGAGGGGCTACGGATGCTCAACGTACCACACATCCTCATCTAAAATAAGCAGTCACACCTTGCAGAGCTAGGATTTCTTCTCTTACATAAGCAGACTGAACTCATCCTGCTATCTGGCTTAACAATCTTACAGAAACAGTCAGTCGTTATCCCAGTGTTCTCTTTGGAATCATCCTTTATGCAACAGGCTGGAAATGCGTGGCTGGGATGGGGACAATGGTCTCAGCTCTCACTCTGGAGTAAATACTGGAGTCCTATTCTTTGGAGGAAAGAAACTTTTCATTACTAGAACATGCTTCCCAGGAGTATCACTGGTCTAAACAATGCTAAATCACAATTTCAGTAGTTCAGGTATTTTTAAGTTGCCTCTAACAAAGACCTCAGGGAAGAAGAAAACTGCTAGGATTCTGATGCCAAGTGCCTATCTGTGCACTGGGATTTTCATCATGAGGCTTGGTGGTGAGGGCACCCCAAGGTGACTAGGCTTAAGCCACCTAAAAAGCATAATCAACACTAGTCATATCTCTTCCTGTCCCTACAAACATCAGAGACACAAGTCAATTTTCACTGATGCAGCCCTGCTTACAAAAGGATAAAGACTGTGACCCTCCATTTGAAGGTTGAGAATATTAAGTCATAAAACCCACATACTGAAAAGATGAAAAGTGCTAAACCATTCTTTCTTACCTGTGACATATTTAAAATTTTCAGAGTGGAGTTCTCCAATCCAGTCACATTTCTCTCCTCACAGTTCACCTTGGGGGATTTCAGACTCTCGGTGTTATTGGAGTCCTCGGGTGGGGCTGGATCCGTGTCAGCCACTTCGGGCTCCGGGTAATACTCCTCTTCTCGGTCAGGGAAGCTCGCCCCGGCGCCATCCAGAGAGAACAGATGCTCTCGGAGACTGCAGCGTGAGTCCTCCTCCCCTCCGGCCCCGCAGGTGCCGCTGCTCAGCTCACGGCCCAGCCTGGCCTCAGCCTCAGCCTCCCCGGGGATCACGGACAGCATCACCACGTGGTCACCACCCGTGTCCAGCCCCAGCACTGCGCTCGCATCTCCGGCTGATCTGTCCTGTCCCGCCTGGCCGCGGGAGGGCTGCTCCTCAGCCACCGACAGGGCCCCTGCCTGCAGAGCCGGCGCAGACTGTTCCTCCGACAGCAAGTGACTGTGTTCCTCTGCAACTAAAACGTGCCAGCATGTTCACAGTCATGTCACTTCAGAGCACATGAACCCCAAAGATTTACAGTTCTCCTGAAATAAGAAACGCTCCCCTATAGGGAAAAACGGTAACCTGTCCATGAAACTATCAGAGGACCACCCCTAGTCTCCAGATCATGAAGGTACTAATCAATGCCAAATATAAAGTGGACAAATAAATACACAGCTTCATGCAAAACCTGAAACCTGCTTTATGGATTATAAGCAAAAACATTCCAGGGCAGATATCCAATTAGGAAAATACAACACAAACACTAACAATTTCATTTGTTTGATGAGACTATCTGACAAAATAATGATGCCTTTATAGAAAATTCCACTACGGCAAAGCATCTTTGCGCACATTATAAAAGCTCTGTGAGACCGGCAGCACAAGGGTCACCATCCCCACCAAATAGGTGGACCAAGCTGAGGCACAGAGAGGTAGTGTAATGGCCAAATGCACACAAGCTAGTAAGTAGCAGAGCCAGGTCAAGGAGTTAAATGTCCTGGCTGCTCCTCCAGATTGGGCCTTACCCTCCCCTCCCCTACATGATACCTCCAGGGTTGCTGTGCCACAAGGCCTGAGAACACTGCATGGGGTGGACTCTCCAGCCAGAGCCTGCTGCCCTTGGGCTACTGCCTGTACGAGTGCCAGGAGGTGGGCTGCTCAGTGCAGGGACAGCAGCAGGGGGGAAGGAGGACTTTCCTCTCACTTTGGAGCCATTAGACAGAGAGTGGGTAAAATGCTCAGGTAAGGGAAGTCTAGGGCAGTCTTATACATCCATTGAGCAATCTCCACTCACTTCTATAACAGCGACTCCCACCTTCCAGCTCCCATGAACTCAACAAGAGCTGCCAGACTCTATGCCAGGCACCGACCAGGGGAAACAAATGAGCCCAGCCACACTCAGACAAACTCATCATGTGGCTGGGAAACCACCAGCCAGGTAATGGGCTCTGCCATGCCAAAAGCATGTCCCCAAAGTGTGACTAACCAACTGGCTTCAGAGTTGGGAAGGGGTCTGGGAGCTTCCTAAAGTATGCACATTTGTAAAAGTTCTCCAAGAATATCCCCATAGAGATTTACAAATTCATTCACCAGTTTAAAAACATTCTCTGAGAATTCTGTTTCTGGATAAGATGGGGTAAAAGGGACCAGATTTACCCTCCATATTGAAAAATGTGAAACAGTTTCCCAAAAAAAGCCAAAAATGTGAAACAGTTTCAGGAGACTAGTTAGCAGGCAACGAAGGACAGGGATCACTGAGAAACAGGAAGAGAAATCAGTGAGGACAGCCCTACAAATGCTCCAGCTTACCGCCCGCCCGAGGGAGTTCCTGCCATGGCTCAGGAGGGGAAAGCAGGCAGTCCAGGAGACTCCTCAAGTTGAGTATACAGTAAGTACTGAGGGTTCAGAGAGACCAAGAAAGAGTTTGTGGGACAGAATAAGTGGAGATGGGCAAGCTGCAGAGACAGGATTCAAGACCTGGAGAGAGACCCTCCCCGCACCTCCTCAAGGACACCAGTCAACATCTGCATGTGAGTAAGCTCCCAAAGCTGGGGGAAAAAAACACTCAAAAGGATTAGGATCACACAGAGTTGAGAAAAGCACCTGTTCCCACCAGCTAGACTGGAAAACCTCACAATTCATGGAGAACTGGGGAAGGTACACAAAAATAGAGGGGTACAGGGGTACCTGGGTGGCTCAGTCAGTTGAGCATCTGACTTCAGCTGAGGTTATGATCTCAGGGTTCTTGAGTTCGAGCCCCACATTGGGCTTTCTGGTGTCAGCACAGAGCCTGCTTCCAATCCTCTAACTTCTCTCTCTGCCCCTTCTCTGCTTGTTCTCTCTCTCTCAAAAATAAACATTAAAAATAAATAAAATAAAAGAGACTGCTTCTTTTAAGTTTATTTATTTATGGGGGGGGGTACAGAGAGAGAGGGAAAGAGAATTAAAAGAGACTGCTTCTTAACCTCAACAAGGCAATTACAGTTTGAGCGATGCAAAGGTGAAAATTACTACCTTACTGGCAGAAAGGAAGATGTTTGGAGAATAAGGGTAGGGGCACCACGCCAGGGCTGCCAGGGAGCCATAACCTAGGTCAGATCCTTCACACCCTTCCAATTTTGTTCAGAAGACTCTGAACCAGCCACAGGTTTTTCACAATGGTTTCTGAGGCAGGGAGCCACATGGGAAAGGACCAAAAACAGCCAGGGGTTCGAGGGCCAGCAACCCATTCTTTCAATAGGAAATACTGCGCTCATCTAAAAATGGAGAAAATACCACAATACAGAAATTCACAGGGCTCCTGTGCAGATTAAATGAGAAAAGATGTATGTAGTCCCATGCATGTGGTAAGCACTCCATAAATGATGATCATCACCTGCAGTTTTGTGGGTTCAAGGCCTGTAGTGATGATGATGACTGAGGTTTACGATTCAAAGAGATGGAAAGGCACTATAACTAAGTTCTATGAATTCCTCTGCTAACTACATTCTAGAGTTCTACCATCCCCACTCACACCCTTCAGTCCAGGCCACCGCCATTTGTTACCTGGACAATTGCTGTAATACCCAATTGGGCTCCATGGTTGACCCTCTCTTCCCTCTCCAGACCCTGCTCCTCACAGCAACACAAGAGGAGCTGAAAGCTAAAGGCAAGTCTGATCATGTCACTAAAACCCTTTCAGTGGCTTCCCCTTGCCTGTGAATGAGTCTACATTCCATAGCAGTGATACCCAGGCACCACGTGAAGTGGCCACTGTCCACACTCTCAACAGGCATCACCAGACATTTCTGTTCCCTGCACACTCATGATCTCCTCCACCTACTTGTCCCAAGGGCTGTTTCCCTGCCAGGAAAGCCCTCTACTCTCTCTCCTTCTGGCTAATCCGACTCATCTTTGAGGGTTTTCTTTCTGTTTTTAAATTTATTGTTTATTTTGAGAGAGACAGAGAGAGCACAAGTGAGGGAGGGGCAGAGAGAGAAGGGGAATCCCAAGCAGGCTCCCAGAGCCTGAGGTAGGCCTTGAACCCACAAAACTGCAAGATTATGACCTGAGCTGAAATTAAGAGGACACTTAACTGACTGAGCCACCCAAGCAACCCTCATCTTTCAGATCTTACCACTTACTTCACCACTTTAAGGTGAACTTCATCCTCCCAGACCCAGACCAGAGGTGTCTACCATTGCATCCAATCCACCCAATAATGCCATGGGATTCTCCCTGAAGGATTTAGCATTTTCCACTCTTGAAATTTACTTCTTTGTAGTCATTTAATGCCTGCCGTCCCCATCATACAAGAGGGCAGTCCTGTTTCTCCATCTGGCTCACCACTGTACCTCAAATGCCCAGCAGAGTATATGACATAGGATGGGTGCTCAGGAAAAACCTGCTAGTTGACTGCTTAGTGAAGACAGGCATGGGGTGCTGAAGCCAGGAGTTCATTCCTGTGCTTTGACACCTGGATAGCACTGCTACCTCTAGGTGCTAATCTGCCAGTGGTGTCCACTAAGACAAAAAAGCCTTGGATTTTCAGCCCCCTAAAAAGGACACAGCTGGTGAAAGTCCCTCTGTCCTCACCCCATTCATGGCCTGGCCATGATGACCAATGGCCCACCTTAAGGCTAGTGTTTCTTCAGGTCTGCATGCACATGACCCAGACTGCCAAGTGGGCTCCCACTGACTTTAACACTAAGTCCCCTGTGCAGAGAGCACACTCAACTTGGGCAATCTGAAATCAGTAAAGGCACCACCAACGTATGGGCTGGCTGTGAAGAAACGAAGAGCAATGGTAAGGAACTCCAAGGCCAGTAAAGCAGAGAGGGAGCAAGTTACCACCCACAGACTCTAAGAGTTCAGAAACAGAAACAGTCACAGAACCTTGAAACAGTGATCTTAGCCTTCTAGAAGCTATGACTTTCCATGGACGGACAAAGCCAAGCCGTGATAATCCCTGGGGGAGGGAGCTGAGAGAATCAATATCCTGACCTCACTCTCCCCTCATGCCAACCCACAGAGGGGCAGGAGGCAAGAGAGCCAGTTATTATGCCATACAGGACAGCCACTCAGGCACAGCACAGGGTAGAGAAGACTAGAGAATGATCTGAGAAACAAACAAAAGTTATCCAACACATGCTGTCCCCTCTCTGAAGCTGGTGGTTAAGTGCAGGGACAGGGAGGTGTAGTACAGAGGTGTGATCATGAGGTAGGCAGACATGGGCTTGAAACATAGTTCTTCAACTTCCGGATGTTGGAGACCTTGGCAAAAGACTTACTGATGCCGAGTCTCAGTTTCCTGATCTGTAAAATGGGGACCACAGCAACAATTGCTTCATAAGCATTTGAAAATTCAGTAAGATGATACTCATGAAGCACTAAGCACAGCACCTGGCACATAACCAGGGCTTTCATTAATAACATTTGTGTTACTATTCACTCTTCTCCCTGATACCCAGCTACCCTGCCTCCTTCCAGGACACCCCCACCCCAGGGGAAAGGAAAGACCTGCCTACTCCTGTAGTGAATTACAGGCAAGGTCAAAGGGTCTGGACTTTAATAGAACTGAGGAGTGGTGTGAGGCAGCCCTGAGGGTTAAGACCCCACTCCTGGCCCCAGCCATGCCTCCGAGGTGGCTGCCTCCCAACCTGAGAATGCCCTGAGAGCATGCCACAGCAAGCAGTGGGTTACCCTGGGAGTCTCCTGTATTTTTCTGTCCTTCATACAGCCACTTGAGCAAGAGCCGCCTTCTTAGAAGAGTGATCCAGAGACACCTGGATGGCTCGAAGGGTTAAGCACACCACTCTGGACCTCAGCTCAGGTCATGATTTTGCGGTTTGTGAGATCTAGTCCCAGGTAGGGCTCCTCAATGACAGCACAAAGCCTGCTTGGGATTCTCTCTCCCTGTCCTCTGCTTGCCCCCTCTCTCTCTCTCCCTCAAAATAAACAAACATTAAAAAAAGTTTTTAATTAAAAAACAAACAAAAAAGCGATCCATCAGGATGCAAAGGAAAGCGTGGGCTCTGCAGGTAAATAGACAACCTCTGCCATTACCCGAACCTCCAACTCAGGCGTCTCCACCTGTAACACGGAGATACTCTTGCAGCCTATCTCCTGGGGTAGCTGAGAGGACTACCTGAGACAAGGCACTGTTCCGCCTCCTAGGAAGGGCACCATAAATGGCGGCTATTCGTTATGATTTTTATCATTCATAATAAAAGCTAAGGCTCAGTAAACGCTAATACACGGTCACTCCTGGCTGACTGACGCCTGCTGCTGCGGGAGCCGGAACCGGGTCCTCGCCACCCCTGACCCGGAGAACAGACCACCGGCGTAAAAGGTCACGACGATGCGGGAGTGGGCGCGCCGGCCGCCCCAGTTAGGGCCGAGGGGCGCGCCGCGGGCCCCCGCGCAGGTTTAAGAGCGTCACCTCTGGACAGACCTCCACCGCGCCCGGTCACTTCACCCGCAGCCGCCTGCCGCCCCCGGCCACGGCCCCAGCACGCACTCACCCTCCAGGCCGCAGGCAGGAGGCCCCAGCACCCAAAGCAGGAGCTGCCACCAACCGAAGAGACGCATGGCGCGGGGCCGGCGGCTGGCGGGACCACCACCCAGGACGCAGGGCAACCCGCGCACGGCTACGCGCGTTGCGCTCCCAACCCCCAAGAGGCCTGGGGGAGGGGAGTAGGGAGCGCGAGCTCGAGCGCGATTCCGTGCCGCCATCTTGGCAGCTGGCAGTCGTCGCGGGCGCCATCTTGAGGTCGGGCGGCCTGCCTGTGGCTTGTGGTTCGGGGCCTGTGCGGTGGGACCTGCGGCTGTTCAAGAGCGGGACACGTCGGGTCTCTTCGAACTTTCCTGATCCCCAAGTCTTAGACGGGGTTCCAACAGAAGGCTGCGGCCCTCTCGGTACGCGCGCGAGCCGATCTGGCCGCCAGCAGCACACAATACGCCCGAGTGGCTCTGCATTCCCTAAAAAGGCCCAGAAGCCTCCTCCTTTCAATGCCCCGAATCTCCTGCTTTACCCCTGCTACCCTACCTACAGTTGCCAGGTAAAATACAGGATGCCCAGTTAAATCTGAATTTCACAGAAACAACGAATAGTTTTTTACTTCCTATTCTCAAATGTAACTGGGTCCTGTAATTTTATTTGCTACATCTGGTAACCCTAACCATACGTCCTGCGAACTCTGGGGCAGCGGGAAGATTTTGTTTCGGGGTTGGTTTTAACTAACCCACCTGCAGGGCAATCTTCCCCCTCCCTAATCTACCCCCCAAGACTGGATCCTAGAAGACGTTGGGCCACCTCTAGCCTACAGCCAGAGAGGTCCAGAAGGAAGAAGGCCTTGTTGGCGACGGGAAGTGTGCAATAAAGGAACAGGGTTCCGCATTCCAGAGCTAGGCAGGGGCAGGAGGAGCAGGGGAGCTAAGAGACAATACCCAGAGGAGATGGAAAGAATGGCTCTCCTTGTCAGCAATTAGGAGCTAGAGCCTCCTAAAATCAATAAAGCAAGCTTTGAGCAGACAGCAGTGCTGCATTAGTGCAGAGTGCAGCTTTGAAACTTACGTTAAGAGGTTGAAAACAGACATAGATTTCAAAGATCTTAACGTGAAACCAGTGGTAGATGAGGCAACGCTGAGAGAAACCTAGGCTTTTTAAGCCTTATGGTGAATCCCAACTCCCAACATCTGTAACACTGTGTGGGTCATCAGCAAGTTACCTTACTTTTCTTAAAGTTTAGCTTCCTCCTGGGCTCATTTGGTTGAGTATCCGACTTTGGCTCAGGTCATGATCTCTCCGTTGGTGACTTCAAACCCTACAATGGGCTCTGTGCTGACAGTGCAGAGCCTGCTTGGGATTCTGTCTCCCTCTCTGTCTGCCCCTCCCCTGCTCATTCTCATTTCTCTCTCTCTCTCTCTCTCAAAATAAAAAAAAATATTTCGAGGAAAAAAAATTCAGTTTCTTCATCTGTAAAACAGGATGAAATCATATAGGGTTATGTAGATTAAATGAGATGTAAAGTGATGAGCATAGTGCCTGGTGCACAGTAACCACATCAGACTGGTAGCCATTATTATTTGGATCATACAGTTCTAGTGTAATAACTATCGTCCCCTTGTTTCCTTCAAAGATTGTTAAACTAGAAAGATGCATCATCAATCTGACCGAATGATTATTCTTACTTTCTAAATAGGCCACCACGGTTTTGCTGTAGTAAGTTCTCAAGTGCCTGTGGGTCCAGGAGGATCTGAGACAATGGACAACATGGAGGAAAGAGCCAGCAGTTCTAAAGCTGATCACTATAGTCATCATTTGGCTAAACTACCTCCTTTGCCTTGTATGTGATAGCAAACCTTTCTGGGGGTTTTGTTTGTTTGTTTGTGTTTGTTTTTTAAGTAAGCTCTAGGCCCAATATGGGGCTTAAACACACCACCCAGAGATCCAAGAGTCACGTGCTCTACCGACTGAGCCAGCCAGGCACCCCAAACCTTTCCTTCTTTAGATTATCCTCTCCCCTAGCCTTCATACCTGATTTGAAGGTGCATAAAAGTCAACAGGACAGAGGATTAATAATAAAAAGGAGAGTGATTTGATTTGTCTTGACGCCCCAAAGTGGATGTCCTGTGTTTACTACTCCCGTTTTATTATGTCCTCTCCCTTCCTGTGTTTGTGCTTTGGCTGTTTGTTTGGACAGGTACACTTGCAGATGAACTGTTGTCTTCCATTAAATACTTTACGTACACTCTAATGACAACACAGTAAATACTGTCAACAGGATAGAAGGCACATTTGGCTGTCTCACCACCAGGTGGCACTTGCACTTATTGTCAGCAAGAAAGTTGCGTTCACATTGGTCTTGAAAGCTCGATTTTACTTCCATTTCTGAGGAGAGACGAGTTGACATCATCCTCTTCCTCTGGCTGAAAGGAACACCATTCGGCCTGGGATTGTTCATTCGTATGAATGATAATTTGATAATAACTGAAATTGTTAATGCATAACTACACACCTGCAAGCCTGGTGGTTAGTTTGTCCCTCCTGATAGGTTTGCCTAATTTTTTTTTAATCTGATGAGTCATAAAAGCACATCTCTCTCTCTCTCTCTCTCTCTCTCTCTCTCCGCCCCCCCATGAACAAACAAATGTTGACTTTTTTTTTTTTTTTTAGTTTATTTATTGATTTTGAGAGAGAGAGTGGGGGAGAGGCAGAGAGGGAGAGAGAGGGAGAGAAAAAATCCCAAGCAGACCCTGCGCTGTCAGCACAGAGCCTAGCTTGGGGCTTGAAACCACAAACTGTGAGATCATGACCTGAACTGAAACCAAGCGTTGGACACTCAACCAAATGAGCCACCCAGGCCCCCCTGTTTACCTGTAGCAAAACTGTTTTCCAAAGACTGCCACAATAATATCCCTCATCTCACACCCTGTCCTACAAAGTAATTTTGCCATTGCCCCATCAATAGATAGAATCAAATTCCCCTTCTCTTGAATCTGGGCTGGGCCCCTGATTCACATATAACGAACAGAATAGAATAGTATATGAAGTGATCCTGTATAACTTTTTTTAAAATGTTTATTTATTTTTGAAAGAGAGACAGAGATTGAGCAGGTGGGGCAGAGAGAGAGGGAGACACAGAATCCGAAACAGGCTCCAGGATCTGAGCCATCAGCGCAGAGCCCGACACGGGTCCTGAAATCATGAGCCATGAGATCATGACCTGAGCTGAAATTGGACTCTTTAACTGACTGAGCCACCCAGGTGCCCCTTTTCAGACTATTTCTACTTAACAGTGTATTGAAGGTTTTAGCCAGGTAAGCAATAAAAAAAAATTAAAAGTGAATAGTTTGGAAGAAAAGAACAACTGTCTTTTTTCACAAATGATACAATCTTGCTTGCAGAAAATCCTATGGAAGCTACCCAAAAAACTGCCAGAACTAATAACTGAGTTTAGGAAGGTTGCAAGATACAAGATCAATAGACAAAAATGTATTTGTATATACAAGCAACAAACAATACTAAGTGAAATAAAGAAAGCAATACCATTCACAATATCATCAAAAACAATAAAATGGGGGCGCCTGGGTGGCTCAGTCGGTTAGGCGGCCGACTTCGACTCAGGTCATGATCTCGCGGTCTGTGAGTTCGAGCCCCGCATGGGGCTTTGTGCTGACAGCTCAGAGCCTGGAGCCTGCTTCAGATTCTGTCTCCCTCTCTCTGACCCTCCCCCGTTCATGCTCTCTGTCTCAAAAATAAATAAACGTTAAAAAAAACAATAAAACGGCTAGGAATAAATTCAACAAAAGAACTTCAAGTTCTATATATTGAAAATTATAAAACAGTGCTGAGAGAAATCAAGGAAGACCTAAATACATGTAAAAATATACCATGTTATGTATTAAAATATTGCTATGGTGCCACATCTCTCCAAATTGATCTATAGATACAATACAATCCATAACAAAATTATAGGAATTTAACATTGACAGACTTACCCTAAAGTCTGTATGGAAACACAAAGGCCAAAATAGCCAAAACAATTTTGAGGAAGGAAAACAAAGTAGGGGCACTTGGCTAGCTCAGAGGGTAGAACATGTAACTTTTTTTTTTTTTAATTTTTCAACATTTATTTATTTTTTTTGAGAGACTGAGAGAGACAGAGCATGAGCAGGGGAGGGGCATAGAGGGAGACAGAGAATCCGAAGCAGGCTCCTGGCTCTGAGCTCTCAGCATAGAGCTCGACATGGGGCTCGAACTCACAAACCGCAAGATCATTGACCTGAGCCGAAGTTGGATGCTCAACCGAGCCACCTAGGCGCCCCAAACATGAAACTCTCAGGGTCATAAGTCCAATCTCCATGTTGGGCACAGAGGTTACTTTAAAAAAGAAGAAGAAGGGGAAGGAGAAGAAGGAGGAAGAGAAAGAGGAGAAGAAGAAAGAGAAGGAGGAGGGGGAGGAGGAGGAGGAAGGGAAGAAGGAGGAGGAGGAGGAGGAGGAGGAGGAGGAGGGGAAGGAGAAGGAGAAAGAAGAGGAGGAAATTCTATTTCAATTAACAGACATAAACAGCTAAAGAAATTTTTTACAATCATGGGACAATTAGGGCAATATTAACACTGGATACTGGATGATATTTATGAATTATTTCTTTAAAAATTTTTTTAAGTTTATTTACTTATTTTGAGAGAGAGACAGCACAAGTGGGGGAGGGACAGAAAGAGAGAGAGAGAGAGAGAGAGAAACCCAAGCAGGGTCCGTACTATCAGCTTAGAGCCCGATGTGGGGCTCGAATTCACCAAACGTTAATAAGATCATGACCTGAGCTGAAACAGAGAGTCGGACACTCAACCAACTAAGCCACACAGGTGCCCCAGGAATTATTTCTTTTAAAAATGTAATAATGGTATCATGTTTATGTGTTTTAGAAGGTCTTTAGATAAACATATTGAAATATTTTAGGAGGACATGATATGATTTGGAGAATTTGCTTCAAATTCATTGGGGAGAGGCAGAGAGTTGGTGAAGATATAGATAAAAAAATGTCTTTCTTAATTACTAAAATTTGATGATGGTCATATTGAGTGTCTTTATATTCTTTTTACTAAAGTGTGTATATTTCCAAAATAAACATTTTTACACAAAAATTTTAAAAAGGACTTTTTTTGGTTTGTTTTTGTGATAGTCCTACAGCTGTTTACCCCAAAACACCATAATCGGTTTCAGTCATCAGCCATTCTGTACCTGGCTTACTAAGGATGCATTACTTTTTTTAAGTTTATTTATTTATTTTGAGAGAGAGCATGTATGCATGCAAGCAGAGGAGGGGCAGAGTGAGAGAATCCCAAGCAGGTTATGAATCAACAGTATAGAGCCTGACGTGGGGCTTGATCTCCCGACTGCACGATCATGATCTGAGCCAAAATCAAGAGTCAGACGCTTAACCAACTGAACCACACCCAGTCTCCCCAGGAAGCATAACGTTTTATAGTTTTTGTTTATGTTATAGAGGAAATACAACAGCCATGTAAATAGCTCCCATCATGACATAAAAGCCAACATTAAGCCAACATCATGATATATGAATGATCTCTTGCCTGATACTCCTGAGTTTATAAAGAATAAGCATCATAACCTATTTATTTATTTATTTATTTATTTATTTATTTATTTATTTATTTATTTTAAGTTATCTCTACCCCCAACGTGGGGCTTGAACCCATGACTCTGAGATCCAGTCACATACTCCCAACAACCGAGTTAGCCAGGAACCCCAACCCCCATGTTTTCTTTTTGGTGAAATTCATCCCAAACCTAGCCTAAAGCTTAGGACTAGGAAGATGGGTTGTAGTTTCACTTGTTCTGAACCCAAGTGAATTAGGTATCATGAGAGATAAAGCATGTTAACATATTAGTGCAGAATGAATAAAAATTGGCATCCCATACTTTAAGTTCTACTTATTAAGGCATGTTTTCTTTTTTTATTTTTTTTATTAAATATAATTTATTGTCAAGTTGGTTTCCATACAACA
The DNA here is from genome assembly GCF_028749965.1 of Puma concolor. Classification (NCBI taxonomy): domain Eukaryota; kingdom Metazoa; phylum Chordata; class Mammalia; order Carnivora; family Felidae; genus Puma; species Puma concolor. The sequence goes on from NC_141667.1 coordinate 129,283,933, forward strand.
CCCAGTGTTCATCCCAACAAGTGCCCTCCACAAAGCCCATCACCCACTTTCCCCTCTCCCTCAACCCCCATCAACCTCCGTTTGTTCTCAGTATTTAAGTATTTAAGAGTCTCTTATAGTTTGCCTTCCTCCTTCTCTTTTTTTCCCCCTTTCCCTCCCCCATGATCTTCTGTTAAGTTTCTCAGGATCTACATATGAGTGAAAATATATGGTATCTGCCTTTCTCTGTAAGGCATATGTTTTGTACTGTTGGTTCCTTGAGGGTAGGGACTTGTGTCCTGCTTGGTGTGTGAGCTGCCACACTGTAGAGTAGATGCTCAGTAGCTACTAAGATCTATTGAATATATTAGGCCAGTTGAAAGTCTGAGAAAATTACTAATAAAAAATGTTTTTACTTAAAATATCAAACTCTCTACGTTCAAGAGTACTTGATAAGAAATAACAAGTATTGGTGAAGATGTGGAGCAAAGGGAACCCCTGTGCACTGTTGGTGAGAATGTAAATTGGTACTGCCACTATGGAAAACAGTACAGGGGTTCCCCCCAAAATTAAAATGAGAACCACTATGTGATCCAACAATTCTACCTCTGGGTATCATCAAAATCAAATGATAACACTAACACAGAAAGGTATCTGCATCCCCATGTTCACTGCAGCATTGTTTACAATAGCCAAAACATGGAAGTAACCCAAGTGTACTTGAATGGATGAACAGATAAAGACAATGTGGCACATGCAAGGGCACATGCATACAAGCGCGTGCGCGCACACACACACACACACACACACACACACACACACACACAGGAATATTACTCAGTCATAAAAAAGGAAATTCTGCCATTTGTGACAAGGTGGATGGACCTTGAGGGCATTATGCTAAGTAAAATAAGTCAGACAGAAGACAAATACTGTATGATTTCACTTATACATGGAATCTAAAACAAAAAAACAAAAACAAGCCCACAGGTACAGAGATTAGATTGTTAATTGCCAGAGGCAGGCAGGAGGTAGGCAAAATGGGTGAAAAGAACCAGTTACAAAAGAAATAAATCATGGTGATGTAATGTACAACATGAGGACTATAGTTAATACTATATTATATATTTGAAACTTGGTAAAAGAGATCTTAAGAGTTCTCAGCACAAGAAAAATCATGCAACTATGTATGGTGATGGATGTGTAGAGATCATTATGCTGTACATCTGAAACTAATATAATGCTGTATGTCAGTTATACCTCAATTGAAAAAAAAAAAAAAAAAAAAGCAAGGGGCGCCTGGGTGGCTCAGTTGGTTAAGCATCAGATTTGGCTCAGGTCATGATCTCATGATCTCTGAGTTCTAGCCCGGCATCGGGTGAGCCCCACTTCTCTCTCTGTCCCTCTCTACCCCTTGTGGAATTCTCTGCCTCTCCCTCTCTTTCTGCCCCTCACTCACTTGTGCCCTCCCCCCCCCAAAAAAAAACCCTCACACCCTCCATCACCTATAAAAACAGTAATTACCTTCACCTACAAAGGGGTGGGCTATTCTAGAATAAACAACCTTTTGATATAGGCAGGGGCCATCTTAATTGGTCATACTTGGCTTGGATATATCCCATCTAACCACCTCCCCCACCATGCACACACTCCCACGTTCCCTAGCCTAGTTAATAGTGTCACCCTCATTATCTTTTTTTTTTTTTTTTTAAGATTTTAGTTTTAAGTAATCCCTACATGCAATGTGGGCTCAAAATTACAACCCCAAGATCAAGAGTTGCACGGTCCACCAACTGATCCAGCCAGGCACCCCAACCCCAACTCCAACTCATAATCTTTGATACTCAATACTGACACCAAGTTTTATTAACTATGTGTCTCAGACCATAATCTGTCCTCTCTTCCCCACTGCCCAGTCCTAATCTTAGTATCTCACCCAAATGAGACTTTACCACTGGGCCTGCCTCTAATCTTGTCTCTTCCAAGCCAACCTAAACTACAAATGTTAAGTCATTCTCTTACTTAAAACCTTCTAAGGGCTCACCATTGTCCTCAAAATAGAAACGCTAATTAAAATGATTTTCTGTGCCCTTCTGTAATTGTGTCCGTTTCTTCTCCCCTTCTCAACCCTGTTCACCACCACCACTCATCACACAATTATTTGTTGTTGAAGAATATCATGCTTTCCAGGCTTTTGTGTGTTTTGTTCTGTCTCCAATACTCTCCCCTCTTCCACACATCAATCCCTCTCATCTTTCAGGGATCAACTTAAATATCATTTCATGGGGCGCCTGGGTGATTCAGTCAGTTAAGTGCCCAACTTCAGCTCAGGTCATGATCTCACAGTTCGTGAGTTCAAGCCGTGTGTTGGGATCTGTGCTGATAGCTCAGAGTCCGGAGCCTGCTTTGGGCTCTGTGTCTCTCCCTCTCTCTGCCCTCCCCTACTTGCTCTCTCTCTCTCTCTCTCTCTCTCAAAAATAAATAAAACCATTTAAAAAATATCTTTTCATTTTGGGTACTCTTACAGCACCACTCAATTTACTCCAGAAATAGCATTAATCATATTGTATAATTGTCTGTTTACTTGTCTGAAATTTTCATTAGACTACAAACCAGTTGTCTAGGGCACTCAGAATAGTGTTAGACCCAAAGACAGCACTCAAATCTTTAATGAATTAGTAACAATTGTTCAAAAAGGAGGGGGGGGGGCACCTAGTAATGATTTAAATTAGCTTCAAAAACAGCTTGGTTTCATGTTATCTGTAGGATTTTGCTTTTTCATTCTACTCCAATTTTAGGCCCACAACCCTTTTCTATAGAGATGTGGTAGATACTGTTACTAAAATCCATCTGCTTCCATACCTGGACATGTCTGCTAAGTAGGAACATTTCCCAGTGCCTCTTGCAACCACAGGCACTCATGTGACCAACATTTAGTCCAAGAACTGTGAGAAATTATACAACTTATTAAAAGGGCCTGATGTTTACGAATGGATTTTAATTGTAAATTCAAATTCTTTATATAGCAGCACTGTCAACAATAGCTAAATTATGGAAAGAGCCTAAATGTCCATCAACTGATGAATGGATAAAGAAGTTGTGGTTTATATATACAATGGAATACTACTTGGCAATGAGAAAGAATGAAATATGGCCTTGTGTAGCAACGTGGATGGAACTGGACAGTGTTATTCTAAGTGAAATAAATCATACAGAGAAAGACAGATACCATATACTTTCACACTTATGTGGATCCTGAGAAACTTAACAGAAGCCCATGGGGGAGTGGAAGGCGGAAAAAAAAGTTACAGAGAGGGAAGGAGGCAAACCATAAGAGACTCTTAAAAACTGAGAATAAATTGAAGGTTGATGGGGGGTGGGAGGGAGGGTAAGTGGGTGATGGACACTGAGGAGGGCACCTGTTGGGATGAGCAGCACTGGGTGTTGTATGGAAACCAATTTGACAATAAATTTCATATTTAAAAAATAATAAAATAAAATAAAATAAAATAAAATAAAATAAAATAAAATAAAATAAAATAAAATAAAATAAAATAAAATAAAATAAAATAAAAAATAAAATAGCCTGGACTTCCAAAGCCCGTCTCTCAGGCCAGCTACAATAAAGTAATTGTGGGGCACCTGGGTGGCTCAGTCGGTTAAGCATCGAACTTCTGCTCAGGTCAGATCTCACCGTTTTTGAGTCTGAGGCCCGCATCAGGCTCTGTGCTGGCAGCTCAGAGCCTGGAGCCTGCTTTGGATTCTGTCTCCCTCTCTCTCTCTACCCCTCCCTTGCTTGCACTCTGTCTCTGTCTCTCTCAGAAATAAACATTAAAAAAACCCAACTGAGTAATCTTGGAAACCATGTTTTGAAAATGGCAAAAGTCACTTGGAAACCAGGTCTTTGAAAGACTGCACAAAACATTTATGTGGTGTGAAATACACTACCTTTGTTAGAGCCACTGCATTTGCAGGTCTCTATTAATAACAAACCATCATTACTGCAAGGGTGCCTGGCTGGCTCAGTTGGAAGAGCAGGACAATCTTGATCTCAGGGTCATGATTTGGAGCCCCACGAGGAGTACAGAGATTACTTAAAATATTAAAAAAATCAAATCTTAAAAAACAACTGTCATTACTCTAAGTCCTGATACACAGGGTACGGATAGGCAGATGAAATGGGAAACCTGAGATACTCATACTACATTAACTTAATAAAAAAAGTAAAGATTAAAATTTCCAGTATCAGAACAGCATTTTTATAGGGGTGCCTGGGTGGCTCAGTTGGCTAAGGTGTCAGAATCTTGGCTGGGTCAGAATCTCATGGTTTGTGGGATTGAGCCCTGTGTGGGGCTCTGAGGTGACAGTGCAGGGCCTGCTTGGGATTCTCTCTTCCTCTGCCCCTCTGCACTTGTGTGAACGCTCTCCCAAAAACAAACATTAAAAATTTTTTAAAAACCCAGCATTATTGTGAAACAAGAGTCATATAAGTATAGAAACTAGGAATTTTCTTTTTATCCCCCAAAGGATAACTTACTTCTTTATGAAAGAGCGAGCGAGCATGCACAAGCAGGGGAGAGGGGCAGCGGGAGACACAGAATCTCATGCTGAGCGTGGAGCCCTATGTGGGGCTCAATCCTGGGATCGTGACCTGAGTTGAAATCCAGAGTCGGATGCCCAACCGACAGAGTCACAGAGGCACCCTGAAAGTAGGTATTTTCAAAACAAAAAAATATTTTCCTTGAGGAGAAGGATTGATATATTGTTACCTGAGGCAATTTAACAATACTAGTAAGTAAAATTAATACAAAAATGAGCAGGAAGAAGAACTTGTATCTATTGAGACAAGTCACATGGAGCTACAAGGCAGCAACTGGGATGACTGCTACCGTACATACTTTTTTTATTTTTTTTTTAAGTAGGCTCCACACCCAATGTGGGGCTTGAACTCAACAACCCAAAGAGTAAGAGTCTATGCATGCTACTCAGTTGCATAACTGAGCCAACCATGTGCCCCGACATGCATCTTCTTATCCCAAGAAAAGCTAGACCAAGGATAAAGGGATTGATGCTTGACAATGTATCACAAACCAATTTCTTAGTCACAAACCAGTTCCAGTCAGCCCAGACAAAATAGGCAAATGTACTCAAAAACATGCCAAGCTCATATGGAAATAAACACCTAACAAAAAGGACTAAAGATTTTAAGAGTAGTGAAAAAACAAATTACAGAGAACACAAACAAAAAAAGGCTCACTTTTTCTGTCACTCTCCTTGCTAAGAAGCTACTTCACAGCCCCCAGGTTCTCACAAGAGAATGGCTACTGGCATGGAGACAAAATGTATAGTTTTTCCAGAGTGACATTTATCTTAGTGCCAGTACGAAAATACCTACTACTAAAAGCAGAACCCCATTAAAATTTTTTTCCAATGGTGAGGGCACCTGGGTGGCTTAGTCACTTAAGTGTCCGACTTCTGCTCGGGTCATGATCTCACAGATTGTGGGTTCGAGCTCCGCATCAGAATCTGCTTACAGCTCAGAGCCTGGAGCCTGCTTTGGATTCTGTGTCTCCCTCTCTGCCCCTCCCCCCTCCTCCCCTGCCTGGACTCGGTCTCAAAAATAAACATTAGAAAAAATTAAAAAAAATTTTTTTCCAATGGTGAGTAGAAGATAGTGGTTAAGAGCCGCAGCCTTGCATGGGTTGATGCTCTCTACCACTTACTCGGTGTACAATTCTGGGTAAATTATTTAACTTCCATAGGATTCAAGTTTGTTTTTTTTTTAATTTGCTTTTAAATTTTTTTAAAAAAAATCTTTATTTTGAGAGAGAGACAGAGTGTGCGCAGGGGAGGAGCAGAGAGAGAGGGAGACACAGACCCGAAGCAGGCTCCAGGTCCTGAGCGGTCAGCACAGAGCCCAACGTGGGGCTCGAACTCACAAACCGTGAGATCATGACCTGAACCAAAGTCAGACGCTCAAACGACTGCGCCACCCAGGTGCCCGTTTTTCTTTTCAAACCAGTGAAAGGGGTATTCCAATTCCTTTGACATCATTCAATAAAACTGCAGTGATTTAATAAAAGCAGGTAAAGTGTTTATTATTTATGCCAAGTACTATAATAAAGCCATTATTGTTGTACCCTATTATATTTTTACTCCAATGGGGTTTTGTGTTTTGATTTTTAGAAAACATTTATGGTTGGCATTAATTTTGAAGCAACTATCCTTTAAGGGTAACGTTTATCACCAAAAAGGCTACGTTGTATTCTGTTTGCCAACGGCTCACCTCTGGCATTTGTGAGTCACTTTACCTGTGCTACTTACTCTAAACACTCTTACAGAAATCAGGCATGAAAATCCACATGTACTTCACAAGATACCGGTGATGCACATTTTGAAACAGGACAGAGTGATGATGAAACCTTCATAAACCGAGAACAACGAAATCTGGGTGCTAAGAATGGAAAATGTATAGTGGCAGCAGACCTCCTTTCATTCTACTAGGACATTCTTAGCAGAACTGTAATATTTTACAATTGTTCCAAAATTCATGCTTCTATGTTGTTATACAACGATCAAATGCCAAGTGATTTCTATTTTCCTAAAGGTTGTTTGCGATTCTCACACACCATTGGCAACTAATGGGATCAAATCCACAAGTGTGTTAATAATATTCAAGGTACAAATTCTGGGGGGTAAATGGAGACTTCCTTCTCTTCAATCTACAAATCTTAGTTGACTGGCTTTTTCAACTGAAAAGGACACTGATTTGCTTTCTGACAACTGACAGAAAATGAGAATTTTGACAAGTATAATTACAATGAAATGAGTTTTTACTGTAAAACTCTCATAAAGATCTACAGAAAACATGGTAAAGACACAGTGAATAACTAAGTAATCCTTTGAGCCATTGAAATGATCCAGTACGATGGTGTAGATCTCTTTCTAGATTACGACCAGTACACCTAATCACCAGCACACTCTCATGTAGATGTCAGAGTGCTTCAACAATATGAGGAAAAGCACACACCAAAAAATGCTTTCAAGTATGATTTGAAGAATATCTAATACAATTCAAAAGCACAAAACAGCCATCATTTATTCAGGTTTTGAAATTCAACTTCAAATTTCATCTGCTGTTTCCTATTCCAATTTATCCTTCTAAATGAAGGGTCAGCAAATTTTCCTGTAAAGGAATAATCAGAAATATTTTAGGCTTTGTTGGCCTTATGTCATAACTACTCAGCTCCGCCACTCTATTACAAAAGCAGACTTAGACAATCTGTAAACAAACAATGGCTATTCTAGTAAAACTTTATTTACAAGAACAGGCAGTAGGCCTTAGTTTGCCAACTTGTGTTCTACATGATCTGCAGGCTTTGAAGAAACTAAAAAAGGTAATTATATGTTCAAAAAATCAGGGGAAAGTGTTTTCCTTTTATATCTCCAATATTTACAAAATATGCACATGCTGTTCTCCCTAAGGTGAACATTAAAACAACAATAAATTAGCCATGTTTAATACCTGAAATTTTTTAAACTAAAAAGATCAACAATACTCAAATGTAAATATAAGCCTTTGGTATAACTATTAGCCTGCTGTATCTTAACAATGGGAAGAGGGGCGCCTGGGTGGCGCAGTCGGTTAAGCGTCCGACTTCAGCCAGGTCACGATCTCGCGGTCCGTGAGTTCGAGCCCCGCGTCAGGCTCTGGGCTGATGGCTCAGAGCCTGGAGCCTGTTTCCGATTCTGTGTCTCCCTCTCTCTCTGCCCCTCCCCCGTTCACGCTCTGTCTCTCTCTGTCCCAAAAAAAAAATAAATAAAAAAACGTTGAAAAAAAAATTAAAAAAAAAAAAAAACAATGGGAAGAAAAAGCAAAGAATATTGAGATCCATTTAGAAATCAGGATTTTAAATTACAAAAATATAAATACTTCTATTTTGAGAAAAACAAAAGCACAGAGGTAACATTTCAGAAAGCACACCTAAGAAAATACAAGATCACAGCCATGATAAAGGTGTATGATTTACCATTCTTTTACTTGATAAATACTGTGCTAATAAAGCAGTAAACGTAGTTGGTTTTAAAGTAATGACTTTATTAATAAATATACATCCATATGATGATGTAGATACGAATCATGAACACTACTCCATTCCCATACACATAATTGCACACGAGTAGCTCAAGTTCATGGACATAAAAACATACACAGTATCTATTCAGACTTTTTACAGCAGAGGACAACGTGCTTATATCAGTTAATTGGTAATTATTTTCTCTGTAATTATATGTGGAAAAAGGAAACTGTGAAACTTAAAGAATCAAAGTGGTCTGATTACTATAAATCACACACTTGATTTACTATAGCATTAAATTTTCCCGAAATTAAATACAATGTATGTGAGAGCACAGATTTATCTATTTGGGGGGAGGAGGAGGGAAAAGCAAAGGAAAGATTTAGATACATCCTAGAGTTCAGAGCATATAGTTAAGCTATAATAAAAACAAAAATATAATAGCATCAAAATATTTTATGTCCAAGGAAAAAAATGTTTTGAACAACTGTTGTGAATGTTTATATTATAAAGGGACCATAAAATTTTACTGCATATAGAGACAATGACTGACAGAGCAGCAGTTATTGTCAACATCCCCTGAATTCTTCTTTTAAAGCTTCTTAGAATAGAAAGTTTTTTTTTTTTTTTCTTTAGCTCATACACTGGTTTTTCTTACACTGGCTGGATCACCTTTAACCTAATAAATGGATCCAGATAACTGTTTTTTCCTTCTTAACTCAAAGAAACTCTATTACTTCAAGAAACTATTACATGTAAATTCACACAAACATCAGTTTGGAATGAATATTACTTTTATTACTTTAACAGAGATTTCCTTAAAAAATAAAAAATATCAAGAATATTTTAGTCTAAATGAACACTGATTTAAAAAATGTCCCCAAATATTAAAAACTAATCAGATGCTTATTTTCTTCCAATACATTGTGCCAGTATTTTTAAAATATCCAGTGCAAAACTCCAAAGATAGTATCAAAATCATCCCATACTAAAGATCAGTTATGCAAGATTTGTGAAAAAAATGAAAACTTCATCTGTATTAGCTGCTTATTTGTTAATATGATAATAAATAAGGCATGTTAAAATATTTTTCAAAGAAAAAAGGAAAGCAAACTTACTTGAATAGCACATCATTTTCTGATCAACAGTTTTAATATAGAATAGTGAAACCTATTTTGTGAAGAGAGAATTATACAATATAAAATTAGCAATTTACCTTTCAAGAAACAATCACACAGTTGGAAGAAAAGGCCAGTTTTCCCCAACTGATTATATTAAAGTATAGGCAATTGTTTAACATGCTATTTCAGTGTTTATCATGACGAGACAGTGTTACAAAAGATGCACGATGTAGTCTTTATAGAGAAGTAAAAATATTGTGTATTTTAAGACTTCATTCATGTTATCACTCTATGTCCATTCTCTTCAGCATGGTACCAATAAACTGTTCACAAGGAGAAAAGGAAGTGTAATCAGGAGATGCTCACCACCACACAGCTCTAATACTCCAGGTAAACGGTTACCTGAACAGAAAAATCCAGCATTCTAAACAATGTTAACCATTCACAACTGTAGCCATTCGCCTCTTTTTTTCCTGGGACATAACTCCTGATATTAATAAACACTGTTATGAACAGAATTCCTTTAGTTGTTTTCTGATTTCATTAACATGTATACAAAATTCATTATACAATAATACACCTGCTTTATCTTCTGACACACAGCACAGCACCACTGAGAAGATGTGCTGGAGAATGGGGCAAAAGGCAGGGGAATCAACGAAGCAAAGGGCATAGAGAAAGGGAAGGGTATGTACAACAAATCAGGGATAAAAATAAACTGAAAGGGAAATGTCAAATGGACACAGTATAAAACAACATGTAACCAAATCCTTGATAGTGATATATAAGTAGAACATTTAACAACTGTTTTCAGGAACTCAAAAGAGGATTTCTAAGCAGCCAACTGCTGAACATCATCTTGAGAAAGAGCTAAATGACAGATACATATCACAAAAGTGGATAGATGAACACAGGAATAAAGATGTAAGCATTTGTGTGTGTCAGAAGGTATACTGTTCTGAGTAAATTATTAAAAAGTTTTCTATTTTAAGCTTCTGTAAGGAGAAACTCTTGTAGCAATTTAGCTGCCAGAATGTTAGAACTGATTATATAGTCATCCACTATTGTTCTTTAGGGTTTGTGCAAAGCTAAAACTGATGAGGTCACTGTCTTAGATGCCAGTGCACACAAAGTCCCCACATACAATGCAACACCTCTTACTGTAAAGAGCAGCATAAGTCCAGCTCATTGTGTCAGGCATCACTGGAACACCTGAAGGCTTGCTGCTTTTTTCCTGATAAAAAAGGTATGAAACATGACATCCATTTGCAATCAGAGTTTGCATTAACTGAGAGCAAGCCCAAACAACACAAGATGTGCCCTTTTAAAGTTGTCATTATTTTAAAAGTTTTTGGGTCCTGCAAATCTACATTATAATCTCAAAGGCATTTAAAATCACAAATACATACATTGTAACTTTAAAGTTCATTGGATTTTTTTTCCAAATCTGAAGTTTATAATAGTTTATTTTATTTAGAACAAACTCAGAATAAATAAAATGTATATTAACAAAGAATGTTACTTTCAGCAAGGGGAGAGGAGAGATTTTCTTCTATCCCTACCATACACACCTACCCAGTATTTTTTTTCTTTTCTATCTTTTTCTAAAGCAAACATTGTTGGAAAAAATTTTCTTTTGGATGAAGTGGTCTTACCGAAACCACTGTTAGACTTTTAATTAAACTAACCAACATATTTTTACACGTTTCATGCATAGATGGATTCCGACAGATTTCTTAATATTTGGGTTCTGACAGTCAGAAAACAGCATTTTGTTTTTACCAGTTTTAGACTCTACCTTCAATTTGTGTCCTTTGGTAGATAGAAACCTGAAACCACAGTAAGTGCTAATGCAATGGGACAATTTCTTGGTAAAAAAACAAACAAAAAAAAAAACAACTACAAAACATTTTGAATAAATGAACAACATTAATAAATGTTTTAAGTATAATGCTTTAAAACTAAATATAATGAAAGGCAAAATGTAGTGACTATGGCTACATGCACACCTTAAGAATGATTCTTTCTCTATTATATTAAATATGCTATTCTCAGAATGCATTATATTTCACCAGAAATGTAATGTGCAGTTTTTATTAAAAATTTAATTTTTCGGTAAATATGAATTGTTTGTAGTGTTTGGTATGTATACTCTTAGGCAATTAAAAAATACACAACATATCACTGCTGGAAGGCAAACACTAAAGAATTCTTTTAGGAATAATGGTTAAATCAATCAATACCATGTAAATCAATAAAACAAAATAAATAAGTTTCTGCTGTTTAAACCTAGAACATTAAAGTAAGATTTTTAACATCTGAAGTCTGTGTAAATGCCAAAGCATACAAATATCTGTGTCCTGTCTCATGAAAAGAAATGTTACAAAAACTCACAGCCATTACCTCAAGTAATGCTGAATCATTAGTTTGCTTTGTTCCATCAGTTAAAAATACCTTAGATATTATTTTTAATATATTGTAGGCTTACTTCACGAATATGAAAAATTGTTTCAGTTGTTTAGCACATAAAACATCGATGCAGAATGGCCTAAAAGTAGTAATGACGTATGAGACACAACCATAACCATAACTCTAAAGGAAAAGCAAAAATGACAGTTAAGTATTACACTTGAACCTATATACAAACACAACGCCACTGCTCATGGCCTGAGGGCATCTGTGAGCAACCGGCAGTTTCTGAGCAAAAGCAGGAAAACAAATCAAATGGGAAAACAAATTGGGAAAGCCCAGGCTACAAAATCATGTATGTCAAAATAAAACCAAGAAGCTTTGGGATTATTCACAACCTTCCTTCTAAACCTGGCCCTCCTTTCCTCCTTCATTCACTCATTGGGTGGCTTGACTTCACTGCTAGTTTCCTCTACCCCATGAACTGCTCTGCCGTGCATCATAGGGTAAGGAAAAGCTGCTGTGCCACAGCCATAACCAAGATCGGCAAGACGGGATAGAGCTTTAATGCTACCTGGAGGTCTCCCTGGGCTGACTTTGTATCCTGCAGCTTTAGTTGTACCCAAAGGTCTGCCTGGACTTGTCTTAAATCCAGCTGCTTTGGTGGTTCCCAGGGGTCTGCCTGTGCTGGTACGGTATCCTGCGGATTTGGTGGTTCCTGAAGGTCGGCCACGTTTACCGGATCGGTTGAGATTTTTCTTTTTCTTTAGTTCATCTTTTATCTCTAGACTTCTGCCACTTGGAGTCTGCAAGTGTGTTTCATTTAATGGGTCTTGCCTCTGACAAGCCATTGGCTTGTGGCTGACTGTGTGGCTATATTTGCTTTGCTGGGAGGAATATATGTCAAACTGATCAGCAGCTCTCATGGCATCTTCACTGAGGCAGGAAGGCTTGCCAGGCCCACAGAAAGCCGGATTACTGCTGGCAACAGGATGCATCATTTTCTAGCAAAAACAAGACAAATATGCATAAATACACATATATAAATTTATACCTGTATGACAGCATTCAGTGGTATTGAAAATTGTCTTCAAAGAGCTATGCAGGCTCCCTAAAATTAGGCTGACAGGCAGGACTCCAGACCACTTATAAACAAACACACATCAGCAGATTCAAAGATAAACTTGTTTTCCTCAATTTAATCAAGGGTATGGAGATATGTCATATAAGGTAACTGAACTCTAATACTCAATTCAAATATAATACATTAGTAGCCATATGTTTCTCTGGTTAGGAAATGGAAAAATGGCAAGCAAAGAATAAATGTGTTATATTTTATTGGCTTTTTGCTTCTAGATTATGAAACCCTAAAAGGATAACAACAAACACAAGAACTTTTATTAACATGATTCTTTTTCTCATTTGCCTAACATTTTTAGAATGTCTCTTATTGGCCTTTTATTTCTCACATATACACTTCTTTTTTTTTTTTTTTTTTTTTAACCTTTATTTTTTTGGGACAGAGAGACACAGAGCATGAACGGGGGAGGGGCAGAGAGAGAGGGAGACACAGAATCGGAAACAGGCTCCAGGCTCTGAGCCATCAGCCCAGAGCCTGACGCGGGGCTCCAACTCACGGACCGCGAGATCGTGACCTGGCTGAAGTCCAACGCTTAACCGACTGCGCCACCCAGGCGCCCCTCACATATACACTTCTGATCTGGCTACAATTTCCACAAGACACTTCCTCATTATAATTTATTACTGATATATAATCCTGAGTGTGTGCTACACTTTACAAAACAAAGAAATGTGTCAAGCAAAGAAAAGAATCTCTCGAGGTACTGACTCCCTTTAAACTAATCTATCCTCCCACCCCCAAAAAACCAACCAACCAAAAAAACTAATCTATCCAAACAGGAGGCAGTACCAATATAAAAGGTGAATAAAGGTTTCCATTAGCTAAACTCAGTCAACATTTATACAACTGAGACTTATACTACAAAAATATGGGTAACAATCATAATAAAATACTTCCTATTTTGAAGGTATAGTTATCAAGACCAAAAGTTCAGAGTGTAAACACTGCTTTCTCTCTGATCATAAATATGCATGGATCTTCTTCCCTTACAAGAGCCCTGTGACTAATTAACAGTCTAATCTCTGTTTTGTCTTGAGGACATCCCTGTGATTTTTTTCTCTTTATAAAGGATAGATTATAACCACCACTGTAACAAACCAACCCTTAACAGCCATATCATTTAGACACACAGAAAATGAGTTTATAGAGACTAAAGTATTATATTTCAATAAGGTAAGAAAATAAATCTATGGGTTCCATTCAGATTTAGAAAAAGAATCACAGGTGTATAGTAAGGTCTGCCCCCCAAGTTGTTAGATGTTAGCCTGTACCATACATGTAAAAGTGGACCAAAACTTCAGTTATGAAGGCAGAAAGAAATGGGAATCAAGTCACAGAAGTGAATTCTGTTAAATCCCAAAATATCTGCTGAAAATCAACAGATAACAGAGCTACTGGGCAGCTGGCTTAAAGCCTTAACTAGAAAGGAAGAGTATCTACAGTGACAAGCTAGTTGTTTATGACAGAAGCCTTACGGACTTGAGATCATAAATCAAGATTGAGTTAAACACAAATGTAAGAAGAAACAATTCTTCACTCAATCCCAAGGATATAATCAAAAAGAGGTTATTAATTATCACCTCACCAGCTCAAATTCTAAGTTCAGGTCAGAAATAAAGGGAAATCATCAAGATGTGTTCCAAATGTAGCAATATTAGGTGAAAGTTAACAGTTTTTGAGCATTTTCTAGGTGGCAGGTGGTAAGTTTGGCACTTGGCACATCATCTGATTTAATCCTCACCACAACTCTGAGGAACATACTATTATTAGTTCTATTTTACAGAAAATGAGAAATTTTTAGCTACTTGCCAAGGTCACACATTAGGAAATGGTAAAGTCAAACAGGAATTCAGATAATCTGACATGAGAACCAACAATTTCAGCATAATACACAACTATATCCAGCTATCTCAGTAACAGCACTATCATTTGGGTCATATAATTCTTGCGGGGGAGGAAGGTGTCCTGTGTATTTTAAGATACTTATTACAGCATCCCTGGTCTCTACCCACTAGATGTCAGTAACTATACCCTCTTCTTCCTAACAGTTTGACAATCCAAAGTTTCTCCATACCGTGCCAATATTCTCTGGGGGGGCAAAACCCACCCTCTACCATGAGCATCACCCAGCTATATTAAAATGAAAACAGAAGATCCATTTTAAAATATTCCTGTTTAAGTTCTTATTCACCTCTTTAGCTTATACCTCTGCAAAAATCCACAAAATATTTCTGTTAAGAACAATTACAAAGTCAAACATTTGTTTTCCAAATTGAAAAAAAGCTAATGCTGGCAGATGTGAAGGGACTAACCGCATTCCTTTCCCCTTCGAGTTATAAACTAATTGAGAAATATAAACAGGAATTAGATAGGAATCGAAGTACTAGTTTACTGCCAATAAAGTTGGACTAGAGACCGCAGGCAAATACAAAGAGAAACACAGACCTCTCAGCAGAAGATTTTAAGAGAAAAAGTGACCCCCTTTTCAATTTTATTATCCAGAAATCACCCTGCTGGAAAGAAAGCCCTAGTAAAAAGAGGTAGAAAGGTACAAGTTCTCTTACACAAGTAGCACTGCCAGTAAAGGAAGAAAATGTTTTCTTTCCTACAGTCTATTTCTTTTTTTTTTTTTTAATTTTTTTTTTCAACGTTTTATTTTATTTTTGGGACAGAGAGAGACAGAACATGAACGGGGGAGGGGCAGAGAGAGAGGGAGACACAGAATCGGAAACAGGCTCCAGGCTCTGAGCCATCAGCCCAGAGCCTGACGCGGGGCTCAAACTCATGGACCGCGAGATCGTGACCTGGCTGAAGTCGGAGGCTCAACCGACTGCGCCACCCAGGCGCCCCTCCTACAGTCTATTTCAATGCTTTACAGTTCATACCTTTTAAGTTCCTAATCATTAATTTACCAAAACCTTTCCTCTGGATCTTACTTCCCTTAACTTTACCTTTTCTTAATGTATCAGAACAGTCGCTATATATTAACATTCAGGATATAGAGTCTCAGTTTACATTACATTAGGCTTTCAACGGCAAGATGCTACCATGTATCTTCTACTCAGATATCAATCAACATGGAAGCAAAATACACTATTTAAAAAGTAGACCTGTAGGGGCTCCTGGGTGGCTCAGTCAGTTGAGCATCCGACTGTGGCTCAGGTCATGATCTCACGATCCGTGGGTTCCAGCCCAGAGTCAGGCTCTGTGCTGACAGCTCAGAGCCTGAAGCCTACTTCACATTTCGTGTCTTCCTCTCTCTCAGCCCCTCGCACACTCCCACAGTCAGTCAGTCTCTCTCTCTCTCTCTCTCTCTCTGTCTCTCAAAATAAACATTAGAAAAAAAATTTTTAAACAATGTGGTCGTCTGGATGGCTCAGTCCATGAAGCATCTGACTCTTGATTTAGGCTCGGGTTGTGATCTCACAGTTTGTGGGATCCAGCCCTACACCAGACTCCACACTGTCAGTGTGCCAGCCTGCTTGGGATTGTGTCTCTCTGCCCTGACCGTGCATGCACACTCTCTCTCAAAATAAGTAAATAAAGTTAAAAAAATAAAGCATCCTTCTACAATTCCTTTAATCTTCTCGGGGAATTTAGGCATTTGGTTTGTATTATGTTAATTTACTTCTGACACAGCTCACATTTATTGAGAGCCAACTCAATGCAAAACACTATTCTAAGTGCTAGGACACAAACAGGAGTGAAGCTGTTTATCCCAATGGAAAGACAATGAGCCACTGACTTAAGGAACATTTTTTTTTCATGTTTATTTATTTTTTAAGAGAGAGAGAGAGAGAGAGAGAGAGAGAGAGAGAGAGAGATGTGTGCGCGCGAGCAGGGGAGGGGCAAAGAGAGAGGGAGACACAGAATCTGAAGCAGGCTCCAAGCTCTGAGCTGTCAGCACAGAGCTGGATAGGAGGCCCAAACTCACCAACCTCAGATACCATGACCTGAGCCAAAGTCGGACGCTTAACTAACTGAGCCACCGAGGCTCCCCTTAAAGAACATCTCTAAAGGCAAGTCTTCTATATGTTCTGTATTTGCCATTCCTGCTACTGTCAAGAAATCAGTACAGTATTCTGCTTACTCAATAACTGATTAGGAAGTTGGACAAGAAATTTACTATGACAGTTACTGATGTAAATAGTTAAAAAGGAAAGAGTTAAAATCAATCCTTTCTACTTTTGATTTCAGCCTTTTAAGATGGGAATCAACAGCATTAGATCTTTGTGTGCATAATCATCTACACACATACACACAAAGAACATACATGTTTTTATGCAGTATTTACGTATACAGACGTTAATTAATCCTACACTTAATAATGTCTCCTACTTTGACTTCAGGACTTCACCATATTGTTCTTTCTTGTAAGGTTCTTCCCATGCTATTGTACAGAGTTCAATGGAAGTATGCAGGGCATATTTCTTAAAAGAGCCAGAATGAATACATTTCTAGAAAGTTCAATACAAAGTTTGGACTGAAAGAAAGCCAAGAATAACAGAATGGAATGTGTAGACTATCAAAGGTTAACTGCCTTTTAAAATGGTTCACTGAGGGGCGCCTGGGTGGCGCAGTCGGTTAAGCGTCCGGCTTCAGCCAGGTCACGATCTCGCGGTCCGTGAGTTCGAGCCCCGCGTCGGGCTCTGGGCTGATGGCTCAGAGCCTGGAGCCTGTTTCCAATTCTGTGTCTCCCTCTCTCTCTGCCCCGCCCCCGTTCATGCTCTGTCTCTCTCTGTCCCAAAAATAAATAAATGTTGAAAAAAAAAAAATTTAAAAAAAAAAAAAAAAAAAAAAAAGGAAATAAAATGGTTCACTGAATATATGGGAGTCAACTAAGAGCTTCTATATATTTTAACTGTACCTAAATTAGAATTTTTAAAGCACACACTAAAACTTGCTATCTTTAAGTTGTTTTATCATGTTTAAACCCGAAAGTCCTTGGGTGAGCAGTTCTTTATGAAAGAATTCCTTTCCCTTCTCTTGAATGTGGCAGTCATTACTGCCAACATAAAGAACTCTAACTATTTTTAGTAGCTTCACAAAGCTTTAGTGAAGCTTTCTAAACATGGAGAAAAATCTTCCTTTCAAGAAATCCAAGTTCTGCTCTCTTCCAAAGATCAAACATCACATAATTCTCAGAGATCTCTTTCACGTCATTTGGGTTGTAACAATTATATAGAATCATATATGTGTTTATAATTATAAATTGAAGTCCATTTGTGACCCGCGTCACTCAGAAGGTCTATTCAGCTAAAACCAAAACAAATGCCAAAGCCATGCATCCTGTCCCACCACGGAAAGTTTTGTTACTAGGACAGATCATAAATAACAGCATTCTTTGTCTTCTTTCTACTCCTTAGTTGTGCCCCACGGAGCAGTTTCTCCGGTGTCAGAATCCTTATCTAACTTGGAAGTGTTTAGAAATGTATTAGCAGTTGTGCTCAAAAGCGATTATTAATGCATTAGCGAGAACAACTTTGCAAGACACATGTCCACACTAGAGAAAGAGTCCTGAATCCTCCAATAATCAAAATTCATGGCCCGCTCTCCGTGCACTTGGGAGTTCCGCAAGCTGAAGTCCACAGGCCACTGCATCTAGATGTCTCCATCTCGAAGCCGGCCGACTTCAATTTAAAGGGGCTCAGGAAGGACCGCTAATTCCGACCTCTCAAAGAAAAGAAAAGGTGACCCCTCCCCCCTGCCGCAGGAGGCATTTCCCCCAATTATGGCTCCACGCCGAGGGACGAACAGACTACGTCCGGGGCCCCTCCTCTCGCTTCGGGCTAGGCCAGAGCCCCTCCTCAGACGTGGGTCGGAGACCTCTTCGCAACAGCTGGCGCGGCCCCTGTTCTGACCGCCTCCTTGCCGCCTACACGAGCTCCCGCCGCCCAGACTCTGCTCCGAGCCAGACTGACAAACCCCGCGCGCCCACCTACCTCAGTCGCTGGTAGCCCGGCCCCTCAACGCGCCCAGGGGTTGCCCATCAGCTGGGAACCTCACGCCCGCACCGCTCCCTTCCTAGCCCGCCGCCTCTGCACTACGCGAAAAGCCCAAGTGAGAGGGGCAGGCAGCTAGGGCGGTGGCGGCGAAGTGGACGCTGGCTTCCAGCTCCCGCCGCAGCCACCACTCCGGATCCTGCCCCAAACGCAGGAGGAAGAGGCCGCCACAGCCCAGTACTGCGAAGGGAGGCGTGCGCGAGCTCGCAAGAATCGCGCACGCGCACGCACGCGCGCGCACGCACACGCACACGCACACGCACACGCACACGCACACGCACACGCACACGCACACGCACACGCACACGCACACCGCGAGACCCAGTCTCCCGCCGACGACCAGCACGCAGGCTCGGGGAGGGTAGCAGGCAGAGCCAGGCTGCGCTTGCGCGCCGTGGGGCCGAACAGGAGGCGGTGCTTAGGACCGCGCAGGTCTGGCTGTGGTTCAGGCCCAGAGCTGTAGATGACCTGGAGACCCACCGGAAGGGATGCAGCTTCCTTACAGGATTTTCATCGCGATTCCAAGTAGATGTTAGAACTACTACTTGACCCCATTTCTCAGATTAAAGGATTACTAAGTGATGGAGTCATGATTTGAACCCTGCTGCCTTGTTCCAAAAAGCGTGCCTTTAATTAATGGTGGCAAAAAGATGAATGCCTAATTGTGTTAGGTGCTGTCTAAAGCATGTTACAAGGGCTCAGCTTCTGCCCTTTAGCTGCTTATGGATGGGTAGAATGAGACCACCTAACAAAATGGGGAATATTCAAATAAGATGAGTTTGGGGCCTCAGACCTAGGGCCATGTGATCATGAAAAGCATTTTGTGGGACATCCTATACTTTTAAAAAAGTTTTTTACACTCAAGACCAGAATTGCCATATTCTTCATTCCACTATCACAGGAAGGGATGGGACAAGTAGTTTGCTTTCAAAATCCTCCCCCCCCCCCCCCCCCCCGTTTATGAAATTTCTGATAGATCAGTCCCCCCTATACAGGACAATTAGCAAAAGGGATTAATTTCCCCAGTTCTTCCTGCTGTGAATTCAGAAAGGAGAGGATCCAGAAACAAAGGCTAATGAGAAGACATTTTATTTAGTAGTGCAAAGAGACTAGAGGTGGTGCCTTTCCTTTTGGACTATGCAACGAAGACTCTTTGAGGAGGTAATTCTCTGCACGGAATTTTACCTTGAGCACAGTACTTGGCCAGGTGCTGTTGCCAGTAGTAAAGGAGGAAAATTTTCCTGGGTGAACACACAAACCAGGAGGAAAACCAAATATAATACATAAAACAGGCAAGCCCATTCATTTTCTAGCAGGCATAGTTATGTAACAAGATTCTAAATATTCTCATTACTTCTATAAAATACTAGAAAACAAAACTGATTACACAGGTATAATATCAGTATAATATACTGATTATATATTGCTCATACATAAAAAGGAAAATATGAAGGGTGCCTGGGTTGTTCAGTCAGTTAAACCTCTCCCACTTTTTTTTTAATTTTTTAAAATGTTTATTTGTTTTTTGGGGCGCCTGGGTGGCGCAGTCGGTTAAGCATCCGACTTCAGCCAGGTCACGATCTCACGGTCCGTGAGTTCGAGCCCCGCGTCAGGCTCTGGGCTGATGGCTCAGAGCCTGGAGCCTGTTTCCGATTCTGTGTCTCCCTCTCTCTCTGCCCCTCCCCCGTTCATGCTCTGTCTCTCTTTGTCCCAAAAATAAATAAATGTTAAAATGTTTATTTGTTTTTGAGAAAGAGCATGAGAGAGAGAAGTGGCCGAGAGAGAGAGGGAGACACAGAATCCAAAGCAGGCTCCAGGCTCTAAGCTGTCAGCACAGAGCCCCATGCAGGACTTGAACCACCAGCCGTGGGATCATGACCTGAGCTGAAGTCAGAGGATTAACCAACTAAGCCACCCAGGCACCCCAAACCTCCCACTCTTGATTTCAGCTCAGGTCTTGATCTCACTGTCAGAGTTCAAGCTCCGTGTTGGGTTCTGCGCTCCGGATAAAGCCTACTTAAAAAAAAAAAAAAAAAAAAAAAAAGTACACAGATTTGAGGACATATTAAGTAACTTTCCAGAAAACATTAGGCAAGTCTTCTCTACTCAAGTCCTCTTTTTTTACTTGAAGTGGAATTTCATAATGCATTGTAGCACTCCCATACCATATCATGACCATTCCAGATCCCTAATTACATTTTTGTGTGGAATGGCATTTGTACATAAAACCACTTAAAAAACAAACTTTCAGGGGGTGCCTGGGTGGCTCAGTTGGTTAAGTGTCTGACCCTCGATTTCCCCTTGGGCACCAGTCCCAGAGTCACGGGATCAAGCTTCACACGGAGTGTGGTGTGGAGCCTGCTTAAGATTCTGTCTGCCCCTCTCCCTGGATCCTACTCTCTCTTTAAAAAACAAAGAAACCAATCAAATTCTCATACAAAAAAGGTCAGATGATTTGCAGACCCAAAGGACAGATAGCTGGAATAACAGATGAAGTCATTCCTGGGTATCAATGCCTTTCTGCTACTTGTGTCCTATAGTACCTTGGGCAAGTCACTGCTCTTCTCAGAAGTTGCCATTTATGTGAAATGAAAACAATGTCCTCCTTACAGGGATAAGGAATGAACGTAGCTAATGGGTAAAGATAGATGTGGATTTATGTTTTTGTTTTTTTAACTTTTTGTGTTTTTTAAGAGAGACAGCGAGCCAGGGAGAGAAACAGAGGGGGAGAGAGAATCTTAACCAGGCTCCACACTCAGCTTGGAGCAAGATGTGGGACTCAATCCCACGACCCTGCAATCATATCCTAAGCTCAAATCAAGAGTCTGCCGTTTAACTGAGTGAGCCACTCAGGCACCCTGATAGATGTGGATTCAAATCCCAGGTCTGCCACTTATTAGCTGTATGACTCTGAACAAGCAACTAGTCAACTCAACATGTACTTACTGAATGCAAGGTCCTGGGGATATAGGACTAATATGGTCTCTGACCTCAGGGAGTTTACATTCTGGTGAGGCAGACGAAAATACAAGCAGATAATCAAAATATGTTAACTGCTGATCTGTCATTTTGAGAATCATCTCATCAGAAATTATGAGGTGCCGCAGTACACACAGATAAAACATGGTCCTGAACATAGAGGCTTTTTCAAGAGCAGAGCCGTTTATCATCACTTCACGTTCAAGAAAATCATACCTTTAAATGTCACACTCTTTAACTTATCTCCCAACATTTCTTCTTCAAAGTATATACCCTTGAAATACAATTTGGATGCAACCCAACATTCTTCATTCCTTCATTCAGCCTGACGCAGGGTAGGCCACATCATATAAACAAACCACCAACTTATAAGATTTTCGAATGATAAATGGTAGCTGTACACATACATAAGGAAAGCCATAAAAGGAGTATTTGTTTAGAGCTGGGAACTAGCTGCCTCTAGAGACCACTGAACTGGGGCAACAAGGGTTCCTAAATACTTTCACTTAAACTGAAAGATACACATAGAAAAATGAATCTCACTTCATAGATTTTAGTTTATCAGTAGCCATGGACTGTCCTTGCTAGCTATATGGCTTACAGCAGTATTCAAAGTAATAGCAATATTGAAAGAGAGCATAAGAAAACCCACACTGGGGCGCCTGGGTGGCGCAGTCGGTTAAGCGTCCGACTTCAGCCAGGTCACGATCTCGCGGTCCGTGAGTTCGAGCCCCGCGTCGGGCTCTGGGCTGATGGCTCAGAACCTGGAGCCTGTTTCCGATTCTGTGTCTCCCTCTCTCTCTCTGCCCCTCCCCCGTTCATGCTCTGTCTCTCTCTGTCCCAAAAATAAATAAACGTTGAAAAAAAAAAATTTAAAAAAAAAAAAAAAGAAAACCCACACTAATTCACCCATGTTAGACAATAGTACTAACATTTATTGGATGCTTACCATATGCCAGGCACTATCTTTGTATGTTTTAAATGTTCTATTTAGAGAGGAGTGCCTGGGTGGCTCAGTCAGTTAAGCGTCTATCTTCTGCTCAGGTCATGATCTCAGTTTGTGGGTTTGAGCCTGGCATCGGGCTCTCTCTTGACAGCTCAGAGCCTGGGTCCTGGAGCCTGCTTCAGATTCTATGCCTCCTCTCTCTCTGCCCCTCTCCCGCACGCATGTGCACACACACGCACGCACACACTTTCCCTCTCTCTCTAAAATAAACATTGTTTAAAAAACTTAAATGTTCTATTTCACCTCATGCTTACAACTCTAAGATAGGTATTTTCACATCCCATTTACATATGAAAAAGCAGACATTTTAAAACATTTAAGCAACCATGGCCAATGGCTGTTCAAGTACCCCCAATACAGTAAATTTATGTATAATTATGTCTATGTATAGTTGTACCAATATTGTAACCAGTATATTTAAACACAATATGTCATGAAACTTTTTTTTTAAGTTTATTATTTTTCATAGAGAGCCCTAGTGGAAGAGGGGCACAGAGAGAAGAAAAGGGAGAATCCCAAACAGGCTCCACATTGTTAGCACAGAGCCCGACATGGGGCTTGATCCCACAAGCCATGAGATCAAGACCCGAGCCAAAATCAAGAGTCAGATGCTCAAATGAATGAGCCACCCAGGTACCCCATGAAACAATATATTATAAAAGCTACTAAAATTTTTTTAAAGAAACACAAATAGCTTTAGTATTTTCTTCCTGCTTTCCAAATACATGTCCCACTTTGGAGATTGGAGTGAAAATCCAAGAGCAAAACCAAGTGAAGATTTTCAGTAGTTTTCAAACTTGAATGTGTATCACAGAATCCTACCACCCCAGACACACTTAAATAGCAGCACTAGACCCCTAAATACTTAGAACTTGTGCTCTTTTTGAAGCTCCCAGGCATTCACTCACCTGCTCTTTCATTGAGCTTTCCAAACTGGAGACTTGGGCCCTGGGCTGGCTTAGGGGATAGGGAAGACTCATTTTGCAAAAGTCTACAATACAGTTCTGGGAGTCTCAGCTCACAGAAGACTCTCTCAGGCAAAGGCAAGGAGAGAAAATGCTGCCTTCAAGTATTCTGGACTTGCTGGACCCCCATAGCTGAGAGCCTGCTAGGAATTCAGAAATAAAGGCCATGGACACTTTAATATGCAAGGCTGCTAAAAAGTGCCTGGAGTTGACAAGCTGCTAAAAACCCATCTATTATTAAGTGCCAAGTTAAAATGATATGCTTCTTCTGTGGACAAAGAGCCATTTTTCCATAGTGAATCTTCACATAGTCTTTTTTCCATAATAGGCAAAATTGAAAAGAGTCTAATATTCAAAACATGGACTATCAGTTATCCACATATTAAAAATGTTTAGGAACTTCCTCCTTCTGAAACTCTAGCTTTTACAGTAGTCCTCATAATATCTCAGAGAGTGAGCTCCAGTTCCCTAAAGGGGTTAAAACTTTTATTATTTTTTCTTTCAAATTCACCCCCCTCCCCCACCAAGGTTAATGCAAAATTAGAATTTCTTTTTAAAGGATACAGCTTCAAAATCATGAAGTCCTATAACCTGAAGCCATATTTGGAAGAGAATAAGGTCAAGAAAAATAATCAAAAGTAAATTCCTCAGGGCGCCTGGCTGGCTCAGTCAGTGGAGCATGCAACTCTTGATCTAAGAACTGTGAGTTCAAGCTCCGCATTGGGTGTAGATTACTTAAAAATCAAATCTTTAAAAAAAAAAAAAAAAAGGAAATTCCTTGTCAGTCATGTGATTTGATAGTATGCACTTACCTATACATCCAGCTAAGCCAGAAGGTACTTTAAAAGTGAGACCACTGATATTGTAGGGATTTTGCAAGAAAAAGTTTGTTTACAATTTTTCTTCACATTTCTACCTCAATTCCTGCCTGAGGAAATTTAAGATGATATGGGGCAAGACAGGGAGGAGGGGAAGACCTTCAAATACCTGCAATTGGTAACACTAGAAAATCTTTACCTAGTGAGGGAACTGTACCATCTTTAGCTCTGGAGAGCTCACCTAAGAACAGAACATATGGAAAATATTAAGATGATGATTATACTCCCAAGCTAAACGTCCAACTCCAGTGAGATTTTATTAAGGTTTTCTGATGATTTCATCACCTAAACTGAATAAAAAGCTAAGACATCCCCTCTACTCCTCCACATATATTCACTCTCTTTCTCTTTATATTTACACATTCATCTCTTTTTTTAAGGTTTTTTTTTTTTAATTTTATATTTGAGAGAGAAACAGGGTACAATGCAAATGGGGGGGGAGGGGCAAAGAGACGGAGAAAGAATCTGAAGCAGGCTCCAGGCTCCGAGCTGTCAGCACAGAGCCTGATGCGGAGCTTGAACTCATGAGCAGTGAGATAAGGACCAGAGCCAAAGTCTGACGAGCGCTTAACTGACTGACCCACCCAGGTGCCCCAACACACTCATCTTTTTTAAAGCTTAACTTCAGCTTTTCAATGCCAGAAGCAGAAGGCATGAGAAAATGCCAGTAGATTCCAATTCTGACATAAAACTATGTACCAAACTGTGAAGAAATGGGAGCTCCAGATTCAAATCTAAGAGGAAGCATAAGATCTCAAGGATCACACTGGGCTAAGCTACTTACAATTCTTGCCTGCTACAAGAGCTTATTAGCATACAGGAGCACCTGGGTGGCTCACCTGAGCGTCCCAACTTCAGCTCAGGTCATGATCTCAGGGTTTCTGAGTTTGAGCCCCACACTGGGCTCGCTGCAGTCAGTCTGTCAGTGCAGAGCCCACGTTGGATCCTCTGTCCACCCCCCCTCCCTGGCCCCTGCCCCTCCCACAGTTGCATTCTCTCAAAAGTAAACAAACATTATAAAAAACCTTATTAGCATCCACCATCTATAAAGTGCTAAAAACAGTAATAATTTTACAAAACGAAGTGTAGTTTTTTACCCTAGAATTCAATTACCATTTTCCCCCTAGCTCCTAACTTAAGCATTATTTTCTCTGTCACTAAAGGACCTTAGCTGATGGTTTTATAAAGGAAAGGAGGGCACACAGGGAAAAGAGTTCACACTCAGCTAAGTTACAACTCTGGAGGCTTGGTTTTCTAGCTTGTGATTCTTCAGGCGCTGATATACTATTTAGAAGCAGATCCCATAGCTGGCTTTATGGGATTTATATGTCCCAGGTACTCAAAAGCTGGTTCTGCTCAAACAAAAACCTCCTCCCATGTAGGGGTTGCCTGCCTCAAAAGAAGGATTGCAGTCTCCGGCGCACTGTGACTGCCAGCTGAACACCATTTGTACACCAACAAGGCTGGTAAGACAGGCTATATCGAACAATAAGCTTTCTAAACAGACTTGGAGACAACTTAACCATCATTGTTTCATTCCATACTTCCATTTGGTAAAAGCGAGTGTCACTGTGGCAAAATGCCAACTGCGACATGAACTATCATTTCACCTATACCCTATGTGTCTTATGCCAAATACAAACACAATCTAAGAGTAAGAGACTTCTTCAGAAAGGTATTTTTGGATAGAACTGTGTATTTTGGGTAGTGAGTTGCTAGGTACAGAGAGTATAATACTTCTCTCACATGCCTACCAATGTAAACAAAATTAGAAAAACAGCATAAAACATCTCAGCAGAGATAATTTTAGGAAAGTGCAAGTTAAATTAACTTTATTTTATAAGGAATTTAGAAAACATGAGCAAATATTGATATTGCAGTTAAAAAAACAAATTAGTCTATACATCATTCAAATTTTAAAAATCAAAGAGTCAGTGTGACACTAAAACTGTAATAACAGAGAAATGGGTTTCACTTCAGGACAATATACTATCAGTGGTTTGTTACAACTAGATATACAAACATAAAGGTAGTAATGCTACAACAATGTAAAACTCTGAATCTCAAAGTGATCCAGCAGCCTGAAGGGAGCACCAATTGTCACCAATGTGAGAATGCCACATATTCTATCAAAAGAAACACACTATCACTAGGTAATCAAAATAAGCAAATAAATAAACTGAGGGGAAAAAAGGAGCCCAAGATGCCTGCATTTTAGAGTAAATGGTTTATTTGATTCTCTTGTTACATGTGTTTTGTCTGTTTTTTTCTTCTCAGAAAGAAAGGTAGATATGCAAGGGACCCAAGAATATTTCCCAGTTATATCTATGTTAATTTTTCAGTAAGAAAAAACTTTATATTGAAGAAATAATGATTGATACTTCTTCTCATTTTAACCAGTTAACATACTATTAAAAATGATTTGTTTTAGTATGCTTTGATTTTTTTTTTTCTTTTTTAAAAACTCTAAGAATATTCAGAAACTTCGCTGTCTCTTCGTTTAAGAAATATAGCTATCTATTTAATTCCTGGAATTTTTTTTTTTTTCAAGAAGTGACAACAATACAAAGTTCTAATATACCAGGAGTCTTGAAAAGAATATTGTGTGATCCAATTATAACAATTTAAATTAGAATGTTCAGGAAATATATGAGGGGTCAAAAATAAAATTTATGACTTCTTGTGAACTATTTTTCACTGAGAGATGCTTAAATCTAAGTCTATAACACAGGTACCATCATGCTTGAAAATTTTTAAGGAAGAAAATTCACAACCTTTTCAACAACCTTGAAGAAAATGTGGATTAAAATTAGTAGCATGTTTATATGTACAAATGTATAAACAAACACTTTCGGGGGGAAAAGGAAACAATATTTATAGGCTACAAATCACTTTCTTTTAAGGAAGATTAAAAAAGAGTTAGTAGCTAGTCATAGAACTGGAAGCTGTGAGGAGAACTTAAAAGTGATAAATACTAAAACTCTTTGCAGTGTAAAGAAATGCAAAAAACTCTTATACTACAAATCTTTAATTTTACAAAACTGAAAAGCAGTCCAACTATTGCATTTATGATGATAAAAACTGAAACAAAAACTCTGAAACATTTTGTAAAAATTCTATTATAACATTCTTAAATCCAGTTCATACTGTTCCAATGAATCAAGTAAGATTTAAGCTCGGGCGGGGGGGGGGGGGGGGGGGCGGGACACAAAATATTAGAGAATTTTACCTTTTCTGAGGAGATCACAATTTCATTTCAAAAGGATATGGTGAGTAGGCCCCTAGTGACTTGTGTACTTTATTACCGGTGATAGAAAGTCCAAATATTTCCATTTTTTTAAACTTCTGGAATTTTATCCAGACTTTTAAAATATTGGTATTTAAACTTTACATTAAAGGGCATCATACTCTGAAAACAGGCCTGCTTTAAATATAGTTTGATAATTCTGGTGGTACTTACTGAAAGAAGATTTCTTTAGCAAATACTGGTTTCATGTATTTAAAAAAATCAGCAAGACAGAATTTTAAAAATCTTAATTTACAATACATTGTAAACTGCAGACAACTGCCACATGTATCACAGACCAGCACAGGTAAAAAGTTTTTTCGAAATATTTTATAAGACTTTGTATCTTCCTTTATTTGTTGGTTGGTATGAATTTTGCTACAAAAGAAAACAAAATATACAGGGTCAGAAAGAGCAAAGGATAAAAAAAAAGAAAAAGAAACAGGTCAAAAAAATTTCCTTCACAAACTTACAAAATTATCAGATATTTAGAACAGAAATTATTAATATTCTTATACTGAGGAAGAAAATAACTCTTCAATAACTAATCATTTGTCTGTGTTCACTGCTCTTTGACAACTGTTTTGAACCAACTTAATGGTGGTGGCATCAAGGTTCTTTTTCTATCACTCCTTGGTGAAATAGTCTTAAAAGCATTTGATTTAAAGGTTGTTTTCCTTCTTTCCTCTTGTTTTATGTATCTTCTACTCTTTAAACTTTTTATTCCCCTAAAGAAAGTTCTGTAAGGGGAATTTTAGAAAAGCTCCCAAAAACACATTCAAAGAAAAAGGATAAAGCTTCCGGTCAAAGGGCCCTTGCCCAATGTACACGTTATAGGGAGTTTATAAGCTTCAACTGGCACTACAACACAGGGATGTGTTTGCCTCTTTTGGGAAGGTGGTCCATAAAAGGATGCCTTTTACAAGGCATAACTACTTTGGAAAATTATTTAGCAACACTTAAAGCTAAACTACACAACACTATAATCAGCAATTCTACTCCAAGTTATATACCCAAGAGAAAAGTATACTACTATGTACAAAAGAGACATGAAAGAATGTTCACAGAAGTTATCCCTAACAACAAACAAGTAAATAACCTCAAAGTCCAATATATAAATTGTGGGTATATTCACAAATTAAATACCACATAGCCATGAAAGGGAATGAATTACTGCTGCATGCAACAACATGGATTTCCTCAAAGTAATGATGAGTGGAAAGAAATTGGATACAAAAATGTACACAGCAGTTGATCCCATTTATATAGAGTTCAAATATAGGCGCAACTAATCTATCATGGTGAAAGTCAGAATACTGTTATGTTTGGGGGAGAGGGATAGTGACAGGAGGAGTATGCAGGGGGCTTCTGGAATGTTGGCATTGTACTGTGTTTCTTGATCTGGATAGTGATCGTATCAATATGCTTCCTTTGTGAAAATTCATCAAACTTTATGTTTATAATTTGTGTGCTTTTTTTTTCTGTATTCATACAATAGTTCAATAAAATGTTTATTTGAACAAGTCCTTGAGGTTTTCACTCACCAGCCGGATCAGTTCTTCTTTTATAAGTCTGGTGATTTCTGCCTTTGCTTTCTGCACAGCCAGTTCATTGGCACCTGGTAATAAGTGGAAAACATTATTCATGTTACTAGAATTACACTAGATGTTTATCCATGTCATGGAGATCCAGTAGGAAATACTGTAAGTGACTTTCAGAAACATTGTACTGCTTGCCAAGATAGTCTTTCAATACCTGGGGGAAGGTCATCCAATTTATACAATGGCTGCTTATTATTCAGATCACTTTTAGAGTTTCAAATGTAACCACTGGGATCACATTGCAAGTAGTGTTAAGAGTTCTTGCTATGATTAAAAAGAGCAGAGAAGGGGCGCCTGGTGGCTCAGTCGGTTAAGCCTCCGACTTCGGCTCAGGTCATGATCTCATGGTTTACAGGTTGGAGCCCCATGTCAGGCTCTGTGCTGACAGCTCAGAGCCTGGAGCTGGCTTCGGATTCTGTGTCTCCCTCTTTCTCTGCCCCTCCCTCCTCACGCTCTGTCTCTCCCTCAAAAATAAATAAATACCAAAAAAAATTTTTTTTAATAATACATAAATAAAAATAAAAAGGGCAAAGAAAAGATGATTAGCAGTTTGTCCAAAAGAGACAAACTTTTTTTTTTTTTTTTTTAAAGTCAGAGGGGTGCCTGGGTGGCTCAGTCTGTTGAGCGTCCAACTTCAGCTCAGGTCATGATCTCGCAGTTCATGAGTTCAAGCCCCGTGCTGGGCTCTGTGCTGACAGCTCAGAGCCTGGAGCCTGCTTCAGATTCTGTGTTTCCCTCTCTCTACCCCTTCCCCGCTCATGCTCTGTCTCTGTCTCTCAAAAATGAATAAACATTAAAAAAAAATGTTTTTTTTTTTTTTTAAAGTCAGAGAAACAAAATCTCCATGGTTTATTTATTTAACAAACACTTAATGGGCACTTATTATATTCCTTGGCGGAGGACTGGCCACATTGAAGGAGAAGTGATGACATGGATTATTTTGCAAAGGGAATCACATGGGCAATGATATAGATTAAGAAAGGCATGCTTAATTACTGAAGAGTAAGAAGTACAGTACAATTGGAAAAGAGTGTAAAAGAACACAGCAACATAGCCAAGAGGATGAGGCAATCTGGAGACACTCATTCATATAGTTACTTCAATTCAAGAAATATTAAGCAACTGCCACGTATGATATAGCGTGAGAGATACATTATATAAAGAACTCATTCATGCTCTTCATGAACTTGTAGACTATTAGAAAAACAAACTTGTAGAGACAGTACAACAGAACAAGAAGGTCGGAAATACTCTCATCAGAATGACTTCTAAATATCACTCCTTACAAAAACCTTTCCCTCACTTCTCTAAGCAGAGTTAAGTGGTTAAGAGTTGAGGAGCAAATAAAGTACGAAATAGTAAACAAGATACTGAATTCAAGGAAAAACAGGTATTATCAGCAGTGACTGGATGAAATTCAATTTTGAGGATTGCTGTAGGTGAGGTGCTCATGTGACATCTTATTGCAAGTGTCAATAAGGCCAGTGGAAATATGGATGAGAAGTAAAGGAGAGACAGAGACGAGAGAGCCATCAAAGGTAGTATTAAGGGATCTGCAGCCAAGGGACAATGCCAGGGAACAAGTAAATCTAGATAGGTAGCACAGTGCAAAACGATAAAAATGAAAGAGTTGGGCCAGGGGCACCTTGGTGGCTCAGTGGGTTAAGCATCTGACTTAGGCTCAGGTCATGATCTCACGGTTTGTGAGTTCAAGCCCCACGTCAGACTCCATGCTGACAGTTTGGAGCCTGGAGCCTGTTTTGGATTCTGTGTCTCCCCCTCTCTCTGTCCCTTCCCTGCTAGCACTCCCTTTCTCAAAAATAAACATTAAAAACATTTTTAATAAAAAAAAAAGAGCTAGACCAAAGAAATAGATGAGAAATTAAGAACTAGGAGTGAAATATTAAAGAATACAAGGAGAACTAGGGTTGCAATGTAGAGGACTATATGTTTATCATTCTATGTAAGAAAAACAGTTTTCTGGGGCGCCTGGATGCTATAGGTTAAGCGTCCAACCCTTGATATGGGCTCAGGTTGTGATCTCATGGTGGAGGGATCAAGCCCCACATCGGGCTCTGCACTGGACTCCAGGGCGAATGTGGAATCTGCTTGGGATTCTCTCTTCCTCTGTGCCCCTTGCCTGCTCACATGTGTGCACGCACGCACTCTTTCAAAATCAACATTAAAAAAGAAAAAAGAAAACCAAATGAGGAAACAGTTCCCTTATTAGATGGCAATGATCTTTTTTTTTTTTAAATGTTTATTTATTTTGTGGAGAGAGGTTGGCGGGGGGGGGGGGGGCAGAAAGAGAGAGGGAGACAGAACATCTGAAGCAGGCTTTATGCTGAAAGCAGAGAGACCAATGTGGGCTCAAACTCATGAACCATGAGATCATGACCTGAGTCAAACTCAGATGGCTAACCAACTGAGCCACCCAGGTGTTCCATGAAAGACCTTTTTGACCCCAGAGAGAGCACAGGGAAGAGGTCAGGCGGCTGAGGAAGAAAAGGAAGGGGAGGAAGAGAGGAGAAGAAAGAAGAAGAGGAGAAGCAAGAAGAAACAGGTTAACAACACGAAGGAAAGAGCCAGGAGTATGGCTGTGAAGTCACAGCAACATATCTAATCTAAATCCTACACCTTCACCAGCCAGCAACCACAATTTTTTTTTTTTTTTTTTTTTTTTTTTTGAGAGACAGAGAGAGTGTGACCAGGGGAAGGGCAGAGAAAGAGGGACAATCTCAGGCAGGCTCTGCTGTTAGCGCAGAGCCCGATGTGGGGCTTCAAATCACAAACGGTGAGATCATGACCTGAGCCGAAGTTAAGAGTTGGAAACTTAACTAACTGAGCCACCCAGGTGTCCCAGCAACCACACATTTTAAAGCTGTGGGTGCTTGAAAAGAAGAGAGGTGGATGAAAGTGAACAAAAGGGTAGAATCAAGAGTGAAGCCAGACTGAAAATTACAATAAAATGAAATTCAGGAGGAATGTATGCTACTTGACATGGTTAGTGTGAAGCTTGTTGATAGTCTATGCTGTTTTAAAAAGAAAGAAAATGACACGATCACCTAAATCCAAGAAGAGTAATTTCCCTCTTTTTGTTAGAGCCTGACCATTTTGACCAGTTTAAAGTTTTGACTTACAAAGCTTCTTTAGGTAATAGGTTACACATGTTTATAAGCTGCCATGGAAAAGAGGCATTTCCTTTCATTGGTCCTAAAACAACCCTGGCTGCTTTTAAGGGATTCTCCACTAGTAAAAAGAGAGGGTCACAAAACCGGCTATAAATTATACAGGATGGCTAGGCACATAAGTCCTTCCTGTTCTCCTTCCCACTGCCTAGTGGGAGGCCTGGAACTGCTGAGCCACACAGAGCCCCAAGGAGCCAGGCAGTATGGTCCCTCCAATTACAGAACTAGAAACAGATGACACTAGGCTCCTTCCAACACCTGTTATCATCCTATTAGAGTTCAGTTGATTTGGCTGGAGTTTCAAAAACTAAAATATCCTTTAAAAAACTAATCATCTATGAAAATCTCAAACCTTTGGATCATTTTAATAACTAATATCGAGCTCTTAACACCACTATGGCTCTAGAATCCTAAAGATTCATTTTTGATAAGATTATCTTTTTTACAGAGAAAAAGAAGCTAGGTTAGATAATAAAAATTAGATGTTACTTCCTAAGTATAAGATGACAGTGGGGGGAAATGCCTAGAACCATTCTAGGTGGATAGAAAAGTCAAGAAGCTGTGGGCTTCTCACTTCACTTGGCAGTAGAGAAGGTATGTTCTGATAAAGTTACATGTGAAATGAATCTTGATATATAAATTATGCTAAACAAACATAATTACCTTTTAATTAAAAAAAATTACATAGAGGATCCTTTTTCAAAACAGTCATATGTCTGATTTACCTCTTTATAAGGCAGGCATTTAAAAGTATTGATTTTGCTTTAAATGACACCCATGATATTCAAGCTTAGAATAAAAGGCTAATTCCATGTATACCAAAAATTTTATCATCAGATTCCACTGGAGGACACTGTGTCTCCATCCCGTATGGCCTAATGAATACTGTGGTAGGAGACCCGTCCAGTTCCAAGTGCAGAAAGATGTCAGCACCCCCATATTACTACACAAATAAGGAAGAGTGTCACATGATTTGCAAACACACAGTCACTGGCAGACCAAAAGTCTTTCAGGATACATAAAAGGATGCCATCTAAAACCTGACTTAATTGAAGTCACAATCACAAACAAAAAAATGCAATTTTTTCACCTTTGCCACAATTTATCATTAACTTTAACAAGTCCGAGGGGCGCCTGGGTGACTCAGTCGGTTAAGCATCCGACTTCGGCTCAGGTCATGATCTCATGGTTCGTGGGTTGGAGCCCTGTGCCAAGCTCTGTGCTGACAGGTCTGAGTGTGCAGTCTGGAGCCTGGTTAGGATTCTGTGTTTCCCTCTCTCTTGCTCCTCCCCCACTTGCACTCTTTCTCTTTCTCTCTCGGGACACCTGGGTGGCTCAGTTGGTTAAAGTGTCTAACTTCGGCTCAGGTCATGATCTCAGCATTCCTGAGTTCTAGCTCCACATCGGGCTTTCTACTGTCAGTGCAGAGCCCACTTCTGATCCTGTCTTCTTTCTCTGCCACTCCCCTGCCCTCAAAAATAAATAAACATTAAAAAAAAAAGTCCAAAAGTGAGAGTGCAGCAGTGAAAATGGCAGAAGCTGGAACTCCAAAAGCCTGTCCTTCCACAAAAAGTGAATAAACTTGAAAAAACTTGAAATCAATTGTATCAGAACTTTGGAAACTAAGCAAAAGTTTACAGGGACCAGGCAATCCCTTACTAAAGGAAAAAAAAAAAAAAAAAGATCAGCAGAATCGTGGCAATAGCACTTTTCAGTGCTTTTACTTACTCTGACCCCATCTCATACCTCTGGCCAGGAAACAATTTCTACTTAGGGTAGATGGGATACACACTGCACATGTGTTTCTGTTCTTGTGGTCTTTATGCTAAGATGCCACAGAAAAACAACTGAGGTCACCAATTCAAAGGAAAGTGACTAAACAGGCACAGCACTAATTAACTTTCAGTCACATTTGTAGAATTCTTTGTTTCGGCCAGGAAAGAATCAAATCCTAATATATAAGTAAATCATCTGTACATTAAATTCAGTAAAGAACTTACCTAAAATTATAAAGTCTTCACAAAACCAAAGAAATGGCAAAATATAACAAGAACAAACTAGTGACAAACCTTATTTACAATATACTTGCAGTGGATCTAAATACCTTCCATTGATCTTTCCAACAACAAACTTGAGAGCTGAGCTATCCATTATAGTACGTACCAGCCATGTATGTGGCTATTTACATTTTATATAAACCTGGCTGGCTCAGTAGGTAGAGCGTCTGACTCTTGATATCAGGGTCATTAGTTTGGGCCTCATGCTGGGCATAGAGATTACTAAAAAACTAAATTAAAAAAAAAAAATCAAACATGAATTCCTTTAAAAGTTTTTAATAAAAATTAAGTAAAATTTACAAATTTCAGTCACACTGGCCACATTTCAAGCACTCCATACTCATCACAGAGAGTTCTATCAGACAGTACAGCTTTTTTTGTTTTTAATTTTTTTTTAATGTTTATTTATTTTTGAGACAGAGACAGAGTGTGAACAGGGGAGGGGCAGAGAGAGATGGAGACACAAAATCTGAAACAGGCTCCAGGCTCTGAGCTGTCAGCACAGAGCCCGATCCGGGGCTCAAACCCACGAACCGTGAGATCATAACCTGAGTCGAAGTCAGACCCTTAACCGACTGAGCCACCCAGGTGCCCCCAGACAGTACAGCTTTAAAGAAATCAAATAGAGAATAAGCCTGTCAAATAATACTTGTACCATGAAGACAAGTGGCTATAGGGCTTAATCAGATGCATAACTCAGAAAATTTATTAAGTGTTTACCATGTGCTCTGAGAATAGAGCAGATGACAAAGTCATTACATTCACAGAACTCTAGTAGGGGAGACACAAACAAGTAAAAACATACGACAATTTCCATGTGAGGAGTACTGTGAATAAAAACAACAGGTAAAGAGCTACAGAGGGGAGAAGTGGGATGAGGTAAGGCTTCTTCGTCAGAAGGGACATGCATGCCTCAAAGTACCAGAGTGGTGCCTGAGATTATACACCGTGTGGGAGAGCGGCTCCTCTGCAGCCATCAAAGCCATGTAAAGCACAAGGTACACAGACTTTCAGCTTACACAACACCTGGAATAAACCTCTCCACAGCTCCAACAAGAGTATTCAACAAATATTTAGTTCATTAAATAGATGAAGTGGATCTGCCTTGTCTATACTTATAAGTCTGTCACAAAGATGTTCAGATTAAATATAAATGAAGGGAAACAAGTTGTCCTAGTATGCAGTGGAGTAATATATTAGAGGAAAAAATCAAAATGGAAACTATGTTTTGAACTCACTCATGAATGTATGAAATAAAGTTTAAAAGCAAATCTGACTGCTCTGAGATAATGCATTACTTACATACTTTGTGTTATGGTATTAACTGTCCTCTTCTAATTTTTTTAAAGATATGCAAAAACTTCTACAGGCATAATTTCAGAGGGAACATTTGCTTGAATAAACATTCATTAAGTAGACTAATATATGGATTTACTTTCTAACCTAAACTCTGCCCAGGAATGTTCTACTTTATTAGAAGTATGAACAGAGCAGTCCTTAAAATATTTGTTTTCTTTTAGAGTGATTTTCAAATCTGACCGAATCGTCAAAAATGAAAGAGCTCCAAACACAGATCAGTCACCTTTCTGTATGTAATGTATTTAGTGTTTTTTAATGTTTATTTATTCTGAGAAAGATAGAATGTGCATGAGCAGAGAAGAGGCAGAGAGAGGAAAACAGAGGATTGGAAGCAGGCTCCATGCTGTCATTGCAGAGCCCAATGTGGGGCTCAAACTCACGATCCATGAGATCATCACCTGAGCCGAACTGAGCCAAAGTCAGAGGCTTAACAAGCCACCCAGGCACCCCTTTATGTACTGAATTTTTAAATAAAGACCTTAAATGATATATGAAACTATGTTTTCTTTTTTTTTTAATGTTTTTATTAATTTATTTTGGGGAGAAAAAGAGAGAGAGACAAAGAAACAAGCTGAAGAGGGGGGGAGAGAGAGAGAATCCTGAGCAGGCTCCACATGGTTAGCACAGAGCTGGATGTTGGGCTTGAACTCACAAACCACGAAATTACAACCAAAATCAAGAAGAGCTAGACGCTTAACCGACTGAGCCACCCAGGTGCCCTGAAATTATTTTTTTCTATAGGTATTCCTTATTTTTATCTTCTTTAGAACTGACCTAACATTCTCTCTGTGCCCTTACATCTATAATCCACTCTGACCTAACTCAAGACTGAAATTTCAAGAACCAAAGATACATACTTTCAATTGCCAAGTAAATTTTCCGCTCTCCTTCCTTAGGTTCTTTGCCAGGTGGGAAATATGTTCCTCTGATTGTAATTGCGGCTTCAGAATATTCACTGATTCTCTGCAGAGCTTCCTTAGAGGTAACTTTCCACCTAGCAGTCTAAGAAAGAAAAGGTGGGGGGAAAAATCACAACAGGATAAAAACCTGGTGTACTGACAAAGAATAGGTTGGCTAAATAATATTAAGGTCAATATTAAGATTATAATTAACTCCTTCACATCAATTCATTTAGATCCTAATGTACCTAGAATATGTTCATAAAAATAAAATTTCTACTGTTGTCTCCCTCCCTCATCAAGATAAAAAAGTAAAGTAGCTATTAAAACGTTCAAGGGTTTTAAACAAGGTATTTTTGCTCCTTAAGAAGCAAGAAATTTTACTCCGCAATTTATAAACAATGTTTAAACTGTTACTTGCCTGTGGGAAGTCATTGATCTCTAATTCTTCTTCATATCTTTTAAAGGATTCATTCTGTCCACCATCTTGCCTCTCCTCTTCTTGTTTCTCCAAAGGCACATAATTGAGCTTAGCATTGATCTTTTCAGCAAGTTGCTCTGCAATGGTTTTTGCAGACACAGTGGGAGCCAGGATGGTGCCGCCTCTGAGAATTGCATTGGTGGCCTGTTGCATCACATCCTGCAGTAAAAGAAGACCTACAGTCAAATCTCAAATGAGGGCAGAGACAAGATCTGGGATCCTACCACAAATTTTTCTCTGAAAAGCCACTAACTAATCTTTCTTTTCCTTTTCCCGTTCTCTTTTTTCTTTTTTCTTTCTTCCTTCCTTCCTTCTTCTCTCCCCTCCTTCCTTCCTTCCTTCCTTCCTTCCTTCCTTCCTTCCTTCCTTCCTTCCTTTCTCTCTCTCTCTCTCTCTCTCTCTTTCTTTAAGTAGGCTCTACACATAGCAAGGAGTCCAACACAGGGCTTCAATTCATGACCCCAAGATCAAGAGCCGGACACTTAACCGACTGAGCCACACAGGTGTCTCCAGAAGCATGTTTCTAATGCAGAGTCCTACTCATGTGCAATTAACAGCACATATTTATAACCAATAGTTTAATATATCTATATCCCTTATTTTCATGAAAAAAAATAAAGAACATTCAACTCTTTATTAAAAATTCTACTGGATCATAGAGAATTATGTAACTGTTGATATCAAATATAGTACAATATTCTAAAATCATTTACATATTTTGTGGCTCCTAAGATATTCCTCTAAATTAGAATCTTTGTCTACTACCACCACTGAGCTCCTTCCTGCCATCACAGCAAACCCAAAATTCAATAAATTATAGTAAGTGATTTTATTTTACACTTAAATCTTTTTAATTTGAACCTAATTTTACTATGTGTCTAATGTGGACAGAATTCTGTGGGTAATACATGACTCATACCTCACACTTTTCTAACAGTAAGAAGGTGTAGCTATTTGGTTTCAGCAGTAATGAGTTATTAGCAGTAAGAATTCCAGAGGATATTAGATTAGGTGCTACAACCCCTGTTTTCAGAGGAAGTACAGGCTTCAGTGTAGTAGACATTTCATGGTAACTCACTGGCTCAACAAAACAAATACAGAAACCTGAGGCTGTAAGCCTTGATCCTGGCTGCCTCACTGAGTCGGTCCACTAGCCTCCCTCTGGCTTGGTCCTCCCAACTTACAGGGTGCTACAGTCCTGAACCGATCCACCTGCTGGACAGAGGGCCCTGCTGATCCAAAACCTCAAAATCTTCAAAACAGTTTTATAATTAACAGACTATTCTTTGGGAATACTATGAAAATTTACTCTTAATTAAAAATTAATAATTTTTAAAAATTAATAAAAAAGCCCCCAAGAGAAAGATGGCATGTAAAATATTTAACACATTTTCCAGTTTTAAGCTCATGTTATTATGAGTTATGTAACTACGTATTTATATTTCCAAGGAATTGTTTGTGTGCCCAACACCCCACCCAATAAAAGTGGATCAAGAAATAAAAAGTGAGTTATTTCTGTAACATTTTGGTAAGATCAATCGGAATATTACTTTAGAAAAACTATCTACAGCTAACATGCTTCAGTTAGGGCTTTCAAAATAGGCATTAAGACCTCAGTTAACCATACTAGAGGAATCATCCAAATGCAATATTTAAATAATTCTGTATTTAGATTAATGTTAAATTCCCACTAACTCAATGTCTAGGACAATCTGTTCACTGGTGCTGACATAAAAAGTACTCAGTAAAACTCGGAACAAATTACTTAATACCTGAGACTCAATGCCCAAATTCTTCTGAGCATTGATTCTAAGAGCCAGTCTCTTAGCTATTTCTAATTTCTCAGCATTTCCCGCAGTTGGAGCAGGAACACTAGATGTTCCAGGAGCAGCCATATCTTTTACTCTCTTCTTTGAATTAAACATACTTTCAATTTGTTCATCAATCTAAATAAAAAAAAAGGGATTAATAAAAATTAGATTAAAAATGCAAATTCAGATAGATCTACAGAAAATAATAAAGAATATTTCCATCAAATGACTAGAATAAGACAGTTGTATTTATGTTAATTCAACCACACAGATCAACAGGAAAATATATCAGCTATTTGTTAAGAGTGGCATATTTCATTTTAAAAATTCAGTTATCTATGGGAGGAAAAAAAAAAAAACAAAATAGAATGGGAAAGGGAGGAGAGGGGAGGGCAAGGAAAGAAAACAGAAATACAACACTATGTGAACCAGTTAAGCAGACTCCCAAGCGGTCCAGAAAATACATCCTAGTTCAGCAAGTGAGAAACATGTGGTGTCAAGACAGAGCATCCAACAGGATGCAGCTGAGATGCTTCAAGGCTCAGGCCTTGAGGCCAAATTAAATTGCAGTGATAGGTTGGAAAAAGGGCAGTAACTCCAGGTCAGTGGGCCACTAAAAATACAGTTAATAGTTCTCAGGGAGAATGGTACATGTTCCTATGGTGGGGCTCCCAAAATCCTCCCCAAATTCTAAAATGTAAATGGTTCTGCCTTAAAAACTGGTTAACAGGGATGCCTGGATGTCTCAGTTGGTTGAGCAACCGACTTTGGTTTAGGTCGTGATCTCAAGGCTTGTGGGTTCGAGCCCAAAGTCAGGCTCTGCACTGACAGCTCAGAGCCTGGAGAATGCTTCGCACTGTGTCTCCCTCTCTTTCTACTCCCGTTTGTGCGCTCTCTCTCTTTCAAAAATAAGTAAACATTTAGGAAAAACAAAAAAACCTCTGGTTAAAAGAATCAGAAAAGAAGGTTTTATTGCTTTATTCCTTTTGAACTAAAAAACAGGAAAAAAGGAAGGTTGGTTTCCCTATCAAAGCAAGAACAATGGGTGAACACCTCAGCTCTCCAGGAGCCACATGAGTCCAACTGCCACTGTGTCATACTGAAGCTTGACATATCTACTTCATAAGCTATTTGCATTTCCTTTTAATAATGCCTTCTGCCCAACAATGACTACTGACTATGCCAACTACAGAGATGTAAATCCCTTTATATACTTAAGGTAGGCTAATAAGGCCTTATCTGGTAAAACTCAAATGGAGAGCAGAACTTGTTTAGGGTTTTAAAAATTAACTGGGTTAACTTACAAAGTTCTTCGAAATCAAAACAATCAACTTAACTTCCTTTTACAATACTTGTTATCTAACAAGGAGTTTTAGTTATCAACTAATATAAACTTAACATTCAAGTGAATATCTTTTTTTTTTTTTAATGTTTATTTTTGAGAGAGAGAAAGAGTATGAGCTGGGGAGGGGCAGAGACAGGGGGAGACACAGAATCTAAAACAGGCTCCAGGCTCCAAACCGTCAGCACAGAGCCCAACACAGGGCTTTAACTCACAAACTGTGAGACCATGACCCTGAGCAAGTCGGACGCTTAACCAACTGAGCCACCTAGGCACCCCAAAAGAATAAAACTTTTAAATTAAATAGGATGGGGAGCCCAGGGGGGCTCAGTCGGTTAAGTGTCCGGCTCTTGGGTTTTAGCTCAGATCATGATCTCACAGTTCATGAGTTTAAGCTCCATATCAGGCTCTGTGCTGACAGTGCAGAGCCTGCTTGGGACTCATTCTCTCTCTCTCTCTCTCTCTCTCTCAAAATAAATAAATAAACTTAAAAAAAAAAGATACATGGCATTAAATTCCAAAACACACAAAATCAACAACGAGTACTGTGTATGATGCTAGCTTTTATTCACTTTAGTACTTTAAGTTGTTTACAAAAATTAACCAAGGAATCAATCGACATATTTCATATGAGATTAAAAAAAAAAATGTTCAAAGTATCATAAAAAAACTGAGGTGAGTTTAAAACAAGGCCATAAATTCTTCAGGTCATGATCTTGCGGTTCTTTGAGTTCAAGCCCTGAGTTGGGCTCTGTGTTGACAGCTCAGGGCCTGGATCCCGCTTCAGATTCTGTGTCTCCCTCTCTGCCCCTCCCCTATTCACACCCTTGTCTTTCTTGCTCTCAAAAATAAACATTAAAAAAAATAATAATAAAACAAGTCCATAAATTCTTTAATACTCTTCCCCTTCAAAAGGAGATGCTCTCCTTGAATGTGGGCTGGACTTAGTAACTTATTTTCAACAGACAGAATACAAGTAGTAGTGCCAGAGTAGAGCTTTACAGATTAATCATAAAAGGCCCTAAGGCTTCCTCTTTGCCATCTTAGATCACTCACTTCGGGAGAAGCCAGGGGCCATATTGTGAGGACACATAGGCAGAGTAAAGAACAGAGGTACCCTGCCAACATCACAGTGACTCTGCCTTCTGAAAGAAAATGGTCCTCTGTCAGTCAAGCCTTCAAATGACTACAGCCCAGGATAATAGCATTACTGCAATCGCAATGAGACCCTAAGCCAAAACTACCAGTGTAACTGCTCCTGATTTGCTAACCCAAAGGAAATGTGAGAGAATAAATGTTGTTTGAAACTACTAGGCTGTGGATCAACTTGCTACAGCATAACCAATAAGTAACTAAAACACTGATTTAATTAAATTTTAAGCCAGTATGGTATCCTAGAAAGAAATGGCCTAGGATTAATGAGAGATCTGGGGTCTGGTCCTGGCTGTGCTTAACAGTCAATGTGGTTGTGGGCCAAATCCTTTTTCTGGGCTTCCACTTCCTCAAATGATAAGATAAAAATGAATTCCTGATTTCTGAAATTGACTGAGCTAAGGTTTAATAGAGTAAAAAAAAAAAAAAAAAAAGTTCTGGGGCGCCTGGGTGGCTCAGTCGGTTAAGCGGCCGACTTCGGCTCAGGTCACGACCTCATACTCCGTGAGTTCGAGCCCCGCGTCGGGCTCTGTGCTGACCGCTCAGAGCCTGGAGCCTGTTTCAGATTCTGTGTCTCCCTCTCTCTCTGACCCTCCCCCGTTCATGCTCTGTCTCTCTCTGTCTCAAAAATAAATAAACGTTAAAAAAAAAAAAAATTAAAAAAAAAAGTTCTAAGATCAAAGATCAAATATCATGGAGGATTTGTTAAACGAAGTTAAATAAGCTTCTTGACTTGAGGACTTTACACATACTTCAATATGCTAATCCTACTTAGTGGTACACACTAAGATTTTCCAAAATCACTTTATAATGAAAACATCTTCTTCTAAAGCTCAAGCTCCTGGGATTTGGGTTCCAAACAATACTCTGTGAAATCCTGACCTTGCTGAGTCCTTAGGGTCCTCTTTACTCACTGGGTCACAAATAATAACATAAGCTAGGACCATGGTCTCTGAAATAAGAATGAAATGGGTCTCCTCAATTATAAAATGGGAATATTCTTGAGTATCTACCTTGTCTGACTACTGTGAAGTAAATGAAACAATCCCTGTAAAGCACTTAACACCGTGCACAGCACTTAGTAATACTCAAAAAATGCTATTACTGATTTTTTTATTTATTTATTTTAAGAGAGAGACAGAGACAGAGAGAGCTTGAGAGAGCAGGGGAGGGGCAGAGAGAGACAGAATCCCAAGCAGGTTCCACCCTGTCAGCACAAAGCCCAACACAGGGCTCGAACCTATGAACTGTGAGATCATGACCTGGGCTGAAATCAAGAGTCAGATGCTCAACTGACTGAGCCACCCAGGCGCCCTGTATTATTTTATTTTATTTTTTTAAAGTAATTTCTAAACCCAATGTGGGGACTGAACTCATGACCCCAAGATCAAGAGTCATGTACTCTCTGCCAAATGAGCCAGCCAAGCACCCTGCTATTATTGTTAATGAGGATAACCTATAATGATTAAATTTTTAAAAATAAAAATATTAGCACTGATGTTGTTAAAGATGTGGGGAGCCAGGCACTCTTACACACCACCACAGCGAATGCCAAACTGGTATTCACTTTGCAGGAGGACAGTCTGAAAATGTTTCAGAACCAAATTAGATACACCCTTTGGGAGAGCAATTCCATGTACACACTCAACCTCAAAACTTAATCTAAAGAATGTACAAAATTAAATGTATAAGGACAAGCAGTGAAGTACAGTTTATGACAGTAAAGTATATTCCAAATATGAACATACAGAAACCCACATATTCAAAATTAAGAATAATGAGAATGAATTTACTAAAATGAGAAGATTTCAACATAAGACTGTTGTTGTAAAGGTGGTTATAAAGCAGTATGACCTCATTTTTATGAATATACATAATATGGGCAGGGCATATGTGAATAGAGAGAGGGAGAAAAGGAGAAAGAGAAGGAGGGAGGGAGAGGGAGGGAGAGAAAGGGAGAGAAAGGGAGAGAAAGGGAGAGAAAGGGAGAGAAAGGGAGAGAAAGGGAGAGAAAGGGAGAAAGGGAGAGAGGGAGAGAGGGAGAGAAAGAGTAAAGGCTGGGAAGGGCACATATCAGAAAGGTTTCCAACAACTGGCTATCTCAACAAATAAACCTGGGGTGGGGGGAAGCAACAATGTTTCAATCAGCAAGAAGGGGGCTCAGAAAAATGGCACTTACATCGACTGCAGCGTCCTCATCATCTGAATCTTGCAAACCGAGAGCTGCTTTTTGCAACTTCTTCCTCTCATTGGCCAAAGCTTGTTCTGTTTCATCAAACTTGAATCCCTTACCAGAGAACCCACTACTCTTTTTAATTATTTTCCCTTCCTTTCAAGGAAAAACAAAACAGTTAATTTCATACTAAAAAAAACTTTAATGTTTAGGAATTTAGGAGTAATTAAGTATTTTTCAAGGTAGCACATACCAATGTATCAAAAACATTTCATCTAGCATGAGAACAAAAAAAGAACTCTTCAGTATGATACAAAACATGGAGTTGAAGCAAAAGGGAGGAT
Organism: Puma concolor; assembly: GCF_028749965.1. Classification (NCBI taxonomy): domain Eukaryota; kingdom Metazoa; phylum Chordata; class Mammalia; order Carnivora; family Felidae; genus Puma; species Puma concolor. The sequence goes on from NC_141667.1 coordinate 129,328,184, forward strand.
TTTGTTGTCATTCCTTTTCCCTCTCTAAAGAGATAAAGTTACCTTATCAAGGTTTACAAGTATAAAATATTCAAGGTTTACAACACAATAATGACCTGCATAAAGATAATGGGAATTGGAAAAAACTCACAGCTTTCTGCTGATCTTTGAAATCACTCCAAAGTTTCTCCAGATCAGAAGGCACCGCAGTTCCTGACAATTCAAGAGCTTTAATTATGTCACCAGCATAGCGAGCTTGATCTTCTGTGATAAAAGTATACGCATAACCCTAATGAATGATGAAAAAAAAGAGAACTATTAGACACTAACAAGATGACTCTTACTCAGATCACAACATAAAAGTAGAATCATCTAATAATAGATCTTCTTAAGAGTGACTTCATGGGGCACCAGGGTAGCTCAGTCGGTTAAGAGTCCGACTTCAGCTCAGGTCATGATCTCTCAGTCCATGAGTTCGAGCTCCTGTGGGGCTCTGTGTTAACAGCTCAGAGCCTGCATCCTGCTTCAGATTCTGGGTGTCTCTCTCTGCCCCTCCTCCCCTCACACACACTCTCTCTCTCAAAAATAAATAAACATCTAAAAAAAAAATTAGGGGCTCCTGGGTGGCTCAGTCAGTTAAGCGTCCAACTTTAGCTCAGATCATAATTTCACAGTTCGTGAGCTCAAGTCCCAAGTCAGGATCTGTGCTGACAGCTCAGAGCCTGGAGCCTGCTTCAGATTCTGTGTCTCCCTCTCTCTCTGTTCCTCCCCTGCTCATGTTCCGTCACCCTCTCTCTCACAAATTAATAAATATTTTTTTTAAAAAATTAAAAATAAAAATAAGCATACCAGAAACTCATTTCTTGATGCATAAACAGAAATTCAATTTTATATAAACGTGTAATTGCATTGTCATACACATTACTTTTAATATAATACATTATTTTTCCCCCTTTCGCTTGCATTCCCTTCCTACACTACCTACTGCACCTCTCTACCCCAACTAACTTGTATTCACTTGCTAGGACACAGCTTCCCACATATTTCTCCCTCTGCATATTTTTTAAGACCAGTAAGAGATATAAAAACATTTGTTTGTGTATGTGTAATGTGTTTTTATATACAAAAATGAAGTCAGCTATATAGCCTCCCTGGGGTTTTCTAAAGCCTAAGATTTCACATTTCCCTAGCAGCTTTTTGGTTCAGGCAAGAGAGTTGGGAGTAGAATGGCACACCACAATCAGACTGTCTTCACATACACTGTGTCCCTACCAGAAAACTGTTATGAATTGTAAAACATGGTTTAACACTGTATTTCAGAAATATCTAGTCACCACATGACCCATGGCCTACTTTTGTGCTGTCCATGTGCTAAGAATAGTATCACATTATTTTAAGGTTTGTACGTGCACATAATTTTACACAAAGTTTCCCATAACCACAGAATAACTCAGGTTAAATCAATAAAAGCCATCACTATGTATTAGCTGTGTAAGCTGGGCAAGTAAGTTAACTTCCATGTACCTTTTCTTATCTATTAAATGGTATTACTCACCTCAAAGGGAAATTGTGAGGATGAAGTGAGATGATTTATGTAAAGCAATGAAAATAGTGCCTGGCATTCAATAAGTACTCCATAAATACATTATTATTATTATCATTATTATTATTATTATTGCCTCAGTATGTAGAAATGTCCACGAATGGAAAATCAAATAGATCATCATACCATCATCAGTGTTTCTTTTTCTTTTTCTTTTTTTTAATGTTTATTTATTTTTGAGAGGGAGGAAAGAGCACGAGTGGCAGTGGGGCAGACAGAGAGAGAAAGACACAGAATCTGAAAGAGGCTCCAGGCTCTGAGCTGTTAGCACAGAGCCCAACATGAGGCCCAAACTCAGGAACAGTGAGATCATGACCTGAGCCAAAGTCAGACAACCAACCGAACAAGCCACCCAGGCGCCCCAATCACCATCAAGGTTTCCAACAACAGAATATTCTGCTTGCTGCCTTCAAAAAGAATGAGTTAGACCTATATAGTTACCAGACTATAAGTGAGTTAAAAAACCAAGAAATATACATAGTGTATGAAGCAGGACAGGGGAATAATGAGAAAAAGGGTAACAATTTTGGTAGGAGTACATTTTATAATCCCACATTTTAAAAATAGCAATGAAAAATCTCAAACTATATACATGCATGTAAAAACGTATACAGAAATTTTTAAGCAAGGGAAAAAAAAAAACTAAAAGACATAAATAACACTATCTGCCTAAAGAGAACAGCTAATTATCAATAACTTTAATAATACTGTGTATAGAAATGATGAACATCAATTAATCCCCATACTCTGATGATTGAAGATTTTCAAAATGTTTATGTTAACTCCTATTATCTACTCCTTATAACCCTAAACAAACAAAAAAAACCTGTATTTTATTAATACAATGGAAATCAACTTTAAAAAGTTCTTTTTACTTTATTGCCTGCTCTTCCAGTCCTTCCCGCTCTGTGCACATAATCCTCATAATGGTTGGGGCAGCTGTAATTTACTACAAGAATCAGATGTTTCACATCTAAACCTCGGGCAGCAACAGAAGTGGCTACGAGAAGTTTGCAGGTCCCATTCTTGAAGTCATTTATGATGCTATCTCTGTCATATTGATCAATGCCTGCAAGTAAACAAACAAAAAATGTAAAACCACATACTGCATTTAAATTGTTCACTTCATCTGACACAGAAATAAGTTAAATGCAGAGTAAAGAATAAACACAACTTACAATGACCAAACATCTACCAATTACAATACTGAAATAAAACACTAAGGAAATTTAATGGCCAGATCAAAAGCTACTGCTATTAACTCATTGATGAATATTCCAAATATGTTCTTGTTTTGCCTCCTTTCTTGTGAATATGGATTATAACAGCAGAAACCCCATCTCAGATTCATTAACCTATACTTAACCTATTTATGGGGTAAAACAAGAAAAGGCAGGTACATTCAGCCTACAGTAATAGGATTCTTCAGATCTTTCTCCTTCTCCTATAGGTTATTAGAGCCTTACTACTCAGTTTTGTCCGAGGACCAGAAGCAACATCACATGGGACGTTGTCAGAAATGCAGAATCTCAGAAAAAAAAGAGAAAGAGAGAGAGAAAGAAAAAGAGATAAAGAAATGAAAAGAGAAGAAAAGAAAAGAGAAAAGAAAAGGAAAGGAAAGAAAGGCAGGCCAGATCCTACTCCAAACTACTGATTCAGATTTTGCATTTTAACAAGATACTTAGGTGACTGATTACACATTACTATTAAAGTTTGAAATGCACTGGTTAAAAAGCAGTGAACTGGGTCTCTCTTAAATATGTTTCCCAAAGAGCCTCAGGGTGAGTGATAACGGAGGGTATAAAATGCCAAAATGTTCTATTACAAAATACTCAGACCGAAAATTGATTTAATGATGGAGAACCTCTTAGAGAAGGGAATGGGGTAAATTCTCAAACCATGAAAAACTCATTTTGGCAGCAGGAGATATTCTAAGGCTTCATATAAAATCTGAGTTTAAAATACACAGAATACTTAGTATCTAAATATATATCAATGCTAATTAATACTATTACCTAAAACTTAAACATACTCCTCAGGACACCTGCCTGGGTGGCTCAGTCAGTTAAGTGTCTGACTTCGGCTCAGGTCATGATTTCACGGTTTATGGGTTCAAGCCCCGCACTGGGCTTTGTGCTGACAGCTAAGAGCCTGGAGCCTGCTTCAGATTCCATGCCTCCCTATCTCTCTCTGCCCCTCCCCTGCTTGCACTCTGTCTCTCCCTTGCTCTCTCAGCAAAAAAAAAAAAAAAAAAAAAAAAAAAAAAAAAGTGTACTCTTCAATGACTGAATTAAAGAAATTATTTGGATCTAATGTCAAAATAACTAGAATCCAACACCAAACCCAAAAGTCTCTTAAGAAAAATTAATGAAGTCAATACCAATATAAATTAAATTTAAAATTAAAATGTACTAAAACTTTTACTTTAGACTGAGGTATCCTGACTACCTAACTCAGCTACACATACTTTATTCCATGAAGTGAATATAATATGCTAAACACAGTATATGGGATACCTGCCCAGCAGCAATTAACCCTCTTCCTTTTTTTTTTTTTTTTCATGTTTATTTATATTTGAGAAACAAAGGGAAAGAGGGAGGGAGGGAGGGATGGTGTGGAAGCAGGGGAGGGGCAGAGAGAGATGACAACAGAATCTGAAGCAGGCTTCAGGCTCTGAGCTGTCAGCACAGAGCCTGATGTGGGGCTTGAACTCACAAACTGTGAGATCATGACCTGAGCTGAAGTCGGATGCTTAACCAAGTGAGCCACCCAAGTGCCCCAACCCTCTTCCTTTTTAACAGAACTCCAAATTTGTTCACCTATCCACCCAACATATGATCACATATATCAAACCAGAGATGAGCCTAATTCTCACTTTTAGCTGAATCAATCCCATTCACTTTCTGTGCTTAAGGCCTCCTTTGTAAAAATTAATGAGGATGAGACCCAGAAAGCTATACTTTACACAGGTCATCTCTATCAATACTCAATGTATTAGAAACTGAGAAAATTTGTGAATACTTACGAACTTGTTTAAAAATAACTTAAAAGCAATTACATATTAAAATTTAGGGGCATCTCGTAACAGAAGATAGTTGGAGTCTCATATCTTCTGCATCCCATCTGGTGCAATAGAACATGCCATGATGCCGTCAGAAAACTACAGTATACACTCCACACTCCACAGAATGAAAGTAAAAAGGCAAATCACGTAGTAAGGTTATTACACAAATACTTTTGATCTCATGAACCCCTTAAAGTCTCTGAGAACCTCAAGGGTGCCAGGGCAAAACTTTAGGAATCATTAGTCATTCTGCTTGCTTACAAATGATTTAGGCATAAGCATGTGATGCAATTTTTACCAAAGAGATAAGAGAAGTACAGACAAGGGATTATGGGGGGGTGGGGGTGGGGGGGAATATCCTTATTACTTATATAAAAAACACACAATATCCCTCAATGTAGGAAAAGCTCTTATTGGACCAACCCTCTTGCAGATAGCAACTATAAACTCTGGGCAAAATATTGGGAGAAAAAAAAAACACAAAAAACCTACCTGAAGGCACAAGACTATGACTAAAAACAAGCAGAAACTGGAATTTTTGACATTTGGAATAATACACTAGCAGTAGTTGAAATTACAGGATTCAATTTATTTACTTTAAACTTTCTGTTTGGGGAAAAGCCTTGGGAAGCCAAGGAGGACAAGTCAAACTTGAATAGAAACTGGAATTTTTGACATTTGGAATAATATACTAGCTGAGGACCAGAAAACAAGCACAAACATGTGGACCCTAAACTATGCATGCATGGGACAGAATCCAAGCAACCTAGGTATGGCTAAAAGAAATTAACACAGGGGTGCCTGGGTGGCTCAGCTGGTTAAGCATCTGACTTCAGCTCAGGTCATGAAGTCCTGGTCCCAGAGTTTGAGCCCCTCGTCAGGCTCTGTGCTGACAGCTGAGCCTGAAGCCTGCTTCAGATTCTGTGTCTCCCTCTCTCTTTGCCCCTTCCCCCGCTCACGCTCTGTTTCTCTCAGTCTCTCAAAAATGAATGTTAAAATTATTTTTACTAAAAAAATAAAAGAAATTAACAGATTTCAGATGTTGCCCATTAAAAGAAGGACTCAGTTTAAAATAAGGGTCCAACCAAGTTAATGTCTTATTAAAACAAAAGTCTTAAGGAAAATATGAGAATTCAGACCCTACAATGGATTATTCATAAAGGGCAGTATACAAATCAAAATTATTAGATAAAAATAGAAATATATAAAACAAAATAAAAAGATAATCAACAGAAACTGACAAGGTGACCAAGATGTTATGATTAATAGTCAAAGATTTTTATTATTTATTTATTTATTTTTGAGAGAGAGAGAGAGAGAGAGAGAGAGAGAGCAAGCATACACATGCACCCGTGGGAGAAAGGCAAAGAGGGAGAAAGAGAATCCAAGCATGCTCTGTGCTGTCAGCGCAGAGCCTGACATAGGGCCTGATCCTACAAAATGTGAGATCACAACCTGAGCTGAAACTAACAGTCAGAAGCCCAACCTACTGAGCCACCCAGATGCCCTAATAGTCCAAGATTTTTAAAGCAACTGCTGTAACTGTGATCAAGGAAAAATTTTTAAATGCTCATAATGAATGGCAGGAAATCTTATGAGAGAAACAAGAAGAAAATATAAGAGAGAGCCAACTAGAAATTCTAGAACTAAAAAAAAAAAATTTGAATTAAAAATTCACTGGATAGGGGCGCCTGGGTGGCGCAGTCGGTTAAGCGTCCGACTTCAGCCAGGTCACGATCTTGCGGTCCGTGAGTTCGAGCCCCGCGTCAGGCTCTGGGCTGATGGCTCGGAGCCTGGAGCCTGGAGCCTGTTTCCGATTCTGTGTCTCCCTCTCTCTCTGACCCTCCCCCGTTCATGCTCTGTCTCTCCCTGTCCCAAAAATAAATAAACGTTGAAAAAAAAAATTTTTTTTTAAAAAATTCACTGGATAGACTTAACAGCAAATAAATGAGGGCAAAAAGAAATCTGTGAACTTGAAGACAGTTAAAGAAATGACCCAGTATTAATTATAGAGGAGAAAAAAAGTTTGAAAAACAAAAGTGAACAAAGGATCAAAGACATGGGAGATGGTACTAAAGGGCTGAACATACACATAATTGCAATCCCAAAGAGAGAAGGAAAAATAGCTCTGGAAAAAAAAAAAATTAAGATACAAAGGTCAAGAATTTCCCAAATTTGTCCCAAATTACATCTGAAAAACATAAATTTACAGATTCTACAAGTTCAGTGAACCATGAGTACAATAAACACAAAGAAAACCATACTGATACACTAACCATATGACCCAGCAATCCCATTCCTGGTTATCTATTCTAGAAAAATTTTCACATACAACCCGTATTCAAACATTTAACAGCAGCTCTATTCATTTTTGTCTAAAACTGGAAACAACCCAAACATCCTTCAACAGATGAAGATACACAAACCGTGGTACATCCACACAATAAATATCTCTGGGCAATAAAAAGAGATGAATTGTGCAACAACTTCAGGGGATCTGAAAATCATTACGCTGAGTGAAGAATCAACTGTATAATGTATGACCTAAATTTACAAATATTCTTATAAAAACACATCAGTGGTTGACGGGAGTTATAAACAGGAGGAGAGTTAACTTTTCAGTTACTTTTGTAGGTATAGGACAAGGGAGTTTTGGGGCATGATGGAACTGTTCTGTATCCCAATTATATTGTTCCCTGTGGGATGGCTGAAGCAGCAGAAAAACAAGGAACAGCCCAGGTGTCAAGAGAAATGAACTGAACGAACGGGGATAGATTTATACAAAAGAATATTAACAATAAGGGAAGAACTACTGGTAATGCAACAACGTGGAAGAATCCCAAAAACATGCCGAGGACCACCCACCATATGACGGAAACAAGCCAATGAAGAATGGACAACCCAGCACCTAGAGCTATCAAGCCAGTAAGGGTAGAAGCTGAGAAGGAACAAGGGGGAAGGGAAGAGGCTGCAACCAGAACCTCATAAAACAAAGGCCCTTGCCTATAGTCCACGGGCATTCACTTTCAAAAGTCCCCTCTCTATAAAGAGAGCTTTCCTACTATTAAAAAAACATTTTCTGAAGCTAAAAAAAAGAAAAAAAAAGGCCGAGTAAAAGATAACTTGACACAAAAATGTTGAGAAAGTACGGTTTCATTTATCTGAAATTCTAAAAATACAACAAATATATGTAGGAAAAAAATGTAAAAAGTGGTTGCCTGTGGGGATGAGAACAGGCATTAACTGGCGGGAAGTTCTGAGGTTGTATATGCATAGAGGTTTGGGTTTCACAGCTTATATATATTTGTCAAAACTCATCAAAGAGCACACTTATGATCTGTACATTTTACTACAGTTTACCTATAGTTTGTTTTTTTTTTTTTTAAATTTGGGGGGACGGGGCGCCTGGGTGGCTCAGTCGGTTAGACGTCCGACTTCAGCCCAGGTCACGATCTCGCGGTCCGTGAGTTCGAGCCCCACGTCGGGCTCTGGGCTGATGGCTCAGAGCATGGAGCCTGCTTCTGATTCTGTGTCTCCCTCTCTCTCTGCCCCTCCCCCATTCACGCTCTGTCTCCGTCTCAAAAATAAATAAACGTTAAAAAAAAAAAAAAATTTTGGGGGGGCGCGTGGGTGGCTCAGTCGGTTGGGCGTCCGACTTCGGCTCAGGTCATGATCTCGCGGTCCGTGAGTTCAAGCCCCACGTCGGGCTCTGGGCTGACGTCTCAGAGCCTGGAGCCTGTTTCAGATTCTGTGTCTCCCTCTCTCTCTGACCCTCCCCCGTTCATGCTCTGTCGCTCCCTGTCTCAAAAATGAACAAACATTAAAAAATTTAAAAAAAAAATTTTTTTTTTAATAAATAAATAAATAAATAAATAAATAAATAAATAAATAAATAAATAAATAAATTTGGGGGGCGCTTGACTGGCTCGGTATACAATTCTTGATCTTGGGGTCTTGAGTTTGAGCCCGACAATAGGGACAGAGTTTACTTAAAAAACATAGTTATTCTAAAAAATAAAATAAAAATTTCTGAACTAGTGTTAACCATCTGCATATTGAAGTGAAATATGCTGATGCTACAACTTTCTTTAAAACATATCAAAAAACTAAGAAATATGATGAGTAGGTAGAATAGACAGATGGCTAAAGATATGAAAGAGAAATACAACAAAATGTTAGTTGTAGAATCCAGTACTGGATGTTCAAGGCTCTTCACCATATGATTTTCTCAGATTTTTTCTGTGTTTACAAATTGTGGTTATAAAAATAAGAGGGGAAAAAGGCACCTAGACATATGGGAAATAGTCTTCTTCCTCTGTAATTTGTCTGATACAAAAGTGATGGTTAGGGGCACCTGGGTGGCTAAGTCGGTTAAGCGGCTAACTTCGGCTCAGGTCATGATCTCGAGGTGAGTTTAAGCCCTGTGTCGGGCTCTGTGCTGACAGCTCAGAGCCCGGAGCCTGTTTCGGATTCTGTGTCTCCCTCTCTCTGACCCTCCCCTGTTCATGCTCTGTATCTCTCTGTCTCAAAAATAAATAAACGTTAAAAAATAAATTAATTAATTAAAAAAAAAAGTGATGGTTAAAACTGCAGAAGCCTTTTTGGTGCCATGAAAAAAAAAAAAACACTTTAAAAACTAACTTGGGGTGCCAAGGTGGCTCAGCCAGTTAAGCACTGAACCCCTGATTTTGGCTCAGGTCATAATCTCACCGTTGGTGATAACACACCCAGCATGAGGCTCTGCACAGACAGCATGGAGTCTGTTTGGCATTCTCTCTCTCTCTCTCTCTCTCTCTCTCTCTGCCCCTCCCCCACCTCAAAATAAATAAACTTAAAAAAAAAAAACAATTAAGTTAACATGCTCAGGATGGCAGTACAGAAAATACAATATAGTGACAGTGAGCCACTAAATGAAACAATCTGGAGTCACTTCACCATTAGATTTCATTTTTATAAAATAATAAAAATGTCTCATGATTTAAGGCAGTTGGATTAGTTTTTTGTCACTTGCAGAAAAAAGAAAAATGTAACTGATATTAATAGTACAAGTTGAAGGCCTCAACGAAACAGTCTGCCCTATAAAAAAAAGTATATGTTCTCATATACCATAATTTCTCGTTAAGTAGAAACCTGTGTGCTGCTTTTCTAATTTCATTATTTACCCTATTAGATGCATTGGTTTTTTTTTTTTAACTTATTTATTTTGAGAGGGAGCATGAGCACATGCAAGTGGGGGGAGGGGCACAGTGAGAGAGGGACAGAATTCAAAGCCACTTGCTCACAAGGTTCAATCCCATGAACCCATGAGATCATGACTCCAGCTGAGATCAAGAGCTGGATGCCCAACCAACTGAGCTACCCAGGTACCCAAGATGCACTGTGTTTTTAAGAAATTTTTAAATTATTCATTGTTAATGCAAAAGCTAAAAAATGGATGGCTGACAAACCAGAAACTGCAGCCATGGTTCAATGAAAGTATTTTCATATTTCTTTCATTTGTAACCTACTTTAAGGTTACTGCAGGTTATGTGATAGGTCAAAAAGGAGTACTAAGAACATGTTCTCCATTTACTATGTTCATAATAATGCTGACAAATATCTAACAAAAAAGTTAAGCCATAGTAGAATGTTTTGATTGCTGTACTGAGAAAATTGTTTCAGGTTAAGACCAGGAGTGGGCAGAACATATAATCCACTCTCTTACTTCCAGCCTTTGCTCTTCCCCTTCTAGACCTGAAGACACGAAGAACTACAGGTGGCTCTATAGAAGACACTGCATGTGGGGCATCTCCAAGCATCCTTCTCACTATATCATTACACTATGTGTTAGGTATAAAATGCACATTAATTTCAAATGCACATTAGGAATTTTATGATTACACCTTTTAATTCTTAAAAAGCCCTAAGTAATTTCTACATTTTTATACTTATATAGCAAATTGGCTTTTATTCAGTTACACATTAAAAGAGCTTAACAACAAGACTCATAATCAAAACTTCTCCCTAGTTTTCCTTCAGAAATTTACCACACTGGAGGAGCCAGGGTAGCTCAAGCTCAGTTGGTTTAAGTGTCCGACTTTGGCTCAGGTCATGATGTCACAGTTCATGCGTTTAAGCCCTACACTGGGCTCTGTGCTGACAGCTCAGAGCCTGGAGTCTACTTTGGATTCTGTGTCTCCCTCTCTCTCTGCTCCTCCCGCGCTCACACTCTGCCTCTCAAAAATAAACATTAAAAAAAAAAAGGTAAAAGAAATTCAGCACATTGCTCTACTACAAAATTACTTAAAAAATGTCTAAGCTAATAAATAAATCTTACATTCACAATAAATTTTGTTTATTTGCTTTGAGACACAAGATTTTACATGGACACACCTGTTTTAATCAAAATATTTAAAATTAGAAAGTACTGGGACACCTGGGTGGCTTAGTTAGTTGGTCTGACTCGATTTCAGCTCAGGTCATGATCTCACAGTTCATGAGGTGGAGCTGTACGACAAGCTCTGTGCAGACAACCCAGAGCCTGCTTAGGATTCTCTTTGTCCTCTCTCTGCCCCTCTCCCAATCGCACTCACTCTCAAAATAAACATTAAAAACATTTTAATTTAACTTAAAAGTACAAAACAACAAACAGGAGAGAAAAGAAATCATCTAGGGAAAGAAAGAAAGCTGAGTCCCATGTTTCAAATGTGGAGAAAAACTAAAGTTCTACACTAGAAACTTTGTAGCTAATGGCAACCAAAACATTTTCAGGAATGATGACACTAACAGGGCCAAAATAAAACGTCTATGATAAGTCATTATTGCCTGTTTATCCTAATGATTAAAAGTAGACATGGACATGCTAGAAAGGTAAAAATGTAGAGAGAGTAAAAAGATTAGTGGCTGGGGCATCTTGGGTGGCTTAGTGGCTTAAGTGTTTGATTCTTGATCTCTTTTCAGGTCTTGATCTCAGGGCAGGGAGTTCAAGCCCTGCATCTTGGGGGAGCCTACTTAAAAAAAAAAAAAAAAAAAAAGATAAGCAGCAGTATAGGGATGGGGGAGGGAGGGATGAATAGGCAAAGAGGATTCTTATGGTAGTATTTTCTATGAGTGATATAGTATGGTACTATACTGGTGAATATGTCTTTATAAATTTGTCCAAATCCACAGACCGTATAACACCAAGAGCGAACCCTAATGTAAACCAGGGACTCTGGGTGACAATGATATGTCAATACAGGTTCAATGATTGTAACAAATGTACCTCTGTGGTATGGGATATTGATAGGGGAGGAGGTTGTACTTGGGGGCAAGGGATATACGGGAACTTTGTAATTTCTGCTGTCTTGCTGTGTATCTAAAACTGCTCTAAAAAACAGTCTACTAAAAAAAGAAATGTTGGGGCACCTGGGTGGCTCAAGTCAGTTAAGTGCCATGGATCGAGAGGGTGAAGCCCTGAGTCAGGCTCTACACTGACAGTGTGGACCTTGTTGGAATTGGATTCTCCCTCTCTAGCTCTTTGCCCCTCCCCCACTCATGCTTTTTCTCTCAGAATTAAAAAAAAGTTGGGAAAAAAAAAAAGTAAACGGGTGCCTGGCTGGCTCAGTTAGTAGAGCATTCAACTCTTGATCTCTGGGTCATGAGTTCAAGCCCAACGCTGGGGACAGAGTTTACTTAAAAAAAAAAAAAAAAAAAAAAAAATTTGGCATAAGATAAACATACAGATCAATGAAATTAAATAAAGAGCTCAGAAACCCTCAGATAAATAAATGGTCAATAGATTTTGACAAAGGTGCCAAGACTCTTCAATGGGAAAAGGACAGTCTTTTTACCACATGGGTCAGGGAAACTGAAAAACCACATGCAAAAGAATGCAGCTGGATCCATATCTTGCATCATATATAAAAATCACCTCAAAATGAATTACCTAAATGTAAAAGCTACAATTTTAGAACTCTGAGGAAACAAGAGGGAAAATTTTCATAACCTTGGACTTGGCAATGGTTTCTTGAATTAACAGCCAAAGAAAAGGCAAAAAAAGAAAAAATAAAACGGACTTCAAAATTTAAAACGTCTGCGCATCAAAGAACACTACCAAGAGGGTGAAAGGACAACCCAAAGAATGGGAGAAAATATATGTAAACTGTACATCTGATAAGGGATTGCTATCAAGAATATATAAAGAAATCCTACAACTCAGCAATGAAAAAAAGATGCGAATGACCTAATTAAAAATGGGCAGAAGCCTAAAATAGACAATTCTTCAAAAACAGATAACCAAATACCCAATAAGCACATAAAAAGATGTTCAATCTCAGTCATTAGGGAAATGCAAATCAAAACCACAATGTCACTTCACATCTACTAGCATAGCTATTATAAAAAAAAAATAGGAGACAAGTGCTGGCCAGGCTGTGGATAAACTGGAACCCTAATGCACTGCTGGAATTCCAAAATGGTGCAATTTTTACAAAAAGTAGTTTGCAGGTTCCATAAAAAGTTAAAAATAGCCATATGGCCATATGGCCAACAGGACTCAAACAGATAGTTGTACACCAGTGGTTAAGTAGCATTACTCACAAGAGCCAAAAGGTAGGAACAACCCAAATGTCCATCAACAGGTAAATGAATAAAGGAAATGTGGTATATACATACAATGAAAAATTATTTCGCATTTTAAAAAGGAAATTCTTCTTACCATACACAAAAACAAATTCAAAATGAATTAAAAACCTAAATGTAAGACCTGAAACCATAAAAATCCTAGAAGAGAGGACAGTTCTTTGCCTCTCGTGAGGCAAAGAAAAACAGGGGTGCCTGGCTGGCTCAATCGGTGGAAGTGCAACTTTTGACCTCAAGGTTGTGAGCTCAAGCTGCACATTTGGTCTAATTCCTTAAAAGTAAAATCTTAAAAAACAAAAAACAAAGAAAAAAGCAAAACAAACAAAAATAAACTACCGGGACTACATCAGAATAGAAAGCTTCTCAAAAAAAATATAAACACAGGGAGGGGGACAAAACGTAAGAGACTCTTAAATATAGAGAACAAACAGAGGGTTGCTGGAGGGGTTGTGGGAGGGAGGATGGGCTAAATGGGTAAGGGGCTTAAGAAATCTATTCCCGAAATCATTGTTGCACCAGATGCTAACTAACCTGGATGTAAATTACAAAAAATAAAAATAAATAAATCAATATAAATAAATAAATGTTCATTTATCCTTAAAAAAAAAAAAAAAGCTTCTGCACAGCAAAGGAAATAATCAACAAAACTAAAGGACAACCTACTGAATGGGAGAACATATTTGCAAATGACATATCTGACAAAGGGGTAGTATCCAAAATATATAAACACCTTATAAAACTCAACACCCAAAAAACAAATAATCCAATTAAAAACTGGGCAGAAGATGTGAACAGACATTTCTCCAAAGAAGACATCCTGATGGTCAACACACATGAAAAGATGTTCAACATCACTAATCATCAGGAAAATGCAAATCAAAACAACAAGAGATATCACCTCACACCTGTCAGAATGGCTAAAATCAACAACACAAGAGACAACTGGTGGCAAGGATGTGGAGCAAAAAGACCTTGTACCCACTGTTGGTGGGAATGCAAATTGGTGCAGCCACCATGGAAAAGAGTATGGAGGCTCCACAAAAAATTAAAAATAGAACTATTCAGGGGCTTCTGGGCGGCTGAGTCAGTTGAGCATGTGACTCTTGATTTTGGCTCAGGTAATGATCCCATGGAATCAAGCCCCACATTAGGCTCCATGCTGAACCTAAAGCCTGTTTGAGATTCACCCTCTTCCCCACTCACGTGCTTTCGCTCTCTCTCTCTCTCTCAAAAATAAATAAACAAACAAATAAATAAAACGGAACTACCCTATGATCCAGTAATCCCACTACTGGGTACTTATCAAAAGAATACAAAAAAACTTACTCGAAAAAAAGGACACAAGGACATATGAACCCCTATTTTTACCGCAGCATTTTTTTTTTTTAATTTTTTTTCTTAAGTTTATTTATTTTTGAGACAGAGAGAAACAGAGCATGAACGGGGGAGGGTCAGAGAGAGAGGGAGACACAGAATCTGAAACAGGCTCCAGGCTCTGAGCTGTCAGCACAGAGCCCAACGCGGGGCTCGAACTCACGGACCGTGAGATCGTGACCTGAGCTGAAGTCGGACGCTTAACCGACTGAGCCACCCAGGCGCCCCAACCGCAGCATTATTTAAATTAGCCAAATTATGGAAGCAGCCCAAGTACCCATGGACAGATGAATGGATAAAGAAGACGTCTCACACACACACACACACACACACACACACACAGAGGAATATGATTTGGCCATCATAAAGAATGAAATCTCGCTGTTTGCAACAACATGGATGGAGCGAGAAAACACAATGCTAAGTGAAGGAAGTGAGTCAGAGAAAGACAAATACCACACGACTTCACTCATAAGTGGAATTCAAGAAACAAAACAAATGAACAAAGGGGGAAAAAAAAGATAGGCAAACCAAGAACCACACTTTTAGCTATAGAGAGCAAACAGTTACCAGAGGGGAGGTGGGTGGGTGGAACAGGGGACAGGGATTAAAGAACACACTTGGGATGAGCACTAACGTATGGAAATGTTAAATCAGGTGTACAGTGTACACCTGAAACTAATACAGCACTTTATGTTACCTACACTGGAATTAAAATACTTTAAAAAGGAGGAAATTCTGACACATGATAAAACACGGATAAGCCTCAATGACAATTATGCTAACTGAAATAAACCAGGCACAGAAATACAAACACTGTATGATTCCACTCATGTGAAGTACCTAAAACAGGCAAATTCATAGGTACAAAAAGTAGAATACACGTTCCCAGGGGCCAGAAGGTGGGGATGGGGATGAAGTTATTATTTAACAGGTAGAGTTTGTGTTTGGAACAATGAAAAACTTCTGGAAATAGATAACGGTGTTGTTACACAGCACTGTTAATGTACTCAACACCACTGAATCACACACTTAAAATAGTTAAAATGGTAAATTTTATGTAACATATATTTCATCCCAATTAACAAAACAAAGGGGAAAACATGAGTGATTTTCAAGCATTAGGAGAGCCTGGGTGGCTCATCTGGTTAAGCGTCCAACTTCAGCTCAGGTCATGATCTCATGGTTTGTGAGTTAGAGCCCCATGTTGGTCTCTCTGCTGTCAGCACTGATGGATCCTCTGTCCACCTCTCTTTGCCCCTCACTCACTGGTTCTCTCTCTCTCTCTCAAAACAAATAAACAAACTTAAAAAAAAAAAAAAAACCCAAAACATTAAAAGTTAACCAAATACATACCCTTAGAGCCCTTTTAATTGCATCCACAATGAAACTTGGTGTCACAGACTGTATATTCCAAAGATGACAGCAAAAGCATGGCTTATTCTACATGCTCTTCTGCATAGGGAATGACCCTCCTATCAAGAAGTGGAGTCTATACCTCCATCCCCTTGAATCTGGGCCAGTCATGGGACTATTTTGACCTACAGAATATGATGGTAATGAAAGTTCTGCCAATTCCCAGTATCATCCCTAACTGGCCTGGCAAGTAGCCTTAACTTGCCTTCTCGCCAAGTAGTCCCACAGAGAGATCCACAAAGGGAAGGGCCAGGATCCCTGGCCAATAACCTGACTGAGCTCGGTCAAGAGCCAGTACCAACTTCCCAGCCACATTAAGTAAGGCAAATATGGAAATGGATCCCCAGTCCCAATTAAGCCATGCCAGCAGATACAGCATGAAACAGAAACTAGGTTAAGTGCTGAGCTCTAGCTAAAGCAAAGATTTATAGAGAAAATAGATGATAGCTGCCACTACATTTTGGGGTGGTTCATTACAAAGTCACAGACTGCCAGAACACATCCTTAATGAGGGTAATTCAAACTGTCTCTGTTGCACATGTTCAGGGTTCTAAGTCTTACATATATACAACAATGGAGACATCACACAGAAAATAAAAGGTTACTTTCAATTAAAGCTCTAATGTGAATCATGAAAACCTCCAGGTTGCATGGCACAATGGAAAGAATATAACACAAAACAGAGAATTTTAAGTTCTATTTCTCCTTAGCTGATTAATGGCTATAAAGTTTGGTCAAACCAATGTACTCCTTGTCTTATTTTCTTTACCTCAAAGATGGAATAATAATAATAATGCTTATTAGCCCCCAGAGTTCTGAATAAAAGAGGAGATAGAAGATACAAACTCTGGTTCTAAACTCAGTACACAGTAAACACACAGTACACAGTACACTGCAGTGCTTGGTCAAATTAAATACTCAACAGATACTTCAGTAAATATTACCTCCATGAAGAGACATGCAAGGATAAGATGCTCTCATCAAATCTTTCAGAAGACCATCTGCATGTTCCTGCTTATCCACAAATATAATGACAGATCCCGATTCTTGATAATGGCCGAGAAGCTCAAGTAACTTCAAGAACTTCTTTTCTTCTTCAATCACAATCTGCAAACAGCAAATCGCACCAAGTTAATGGAGTAAAACTGCAAATACATCTTGTGAACAAAAATACTCATTTTATTTGTGGCAGATGGCGAAATGACAATATCTTGCTGTATTTTAGGACCAGGCAGGAAAATATTGATTTTAATTGATAAACCAGTAAGACCAAAAACAAATCTGTAACTTTCAGAGAGGGGGCTTGTAAATGTGGGCAATCACCTGGTTCTCTCTGCCTCTTGATCTCACACCCTATTAACTAAAAAACAAGATGTGACATTTCTATTAACAAGCCCACCTCTTCTGGTGGGACGAACTAAAAAGGGCATTTTTTAAGAGGATTTTAAACATGCAGTTCCACAGAAAAGCATATTCAAGTGCATCATATAAAATATTAATGGCTGCAGTTGTATCCTATTTAATTTTAGAAATTACCTTCCTACATCACAATGATCCCACAAGAATCACATCCTGAACATCCAGGGAACTGAGGGTTTCTTAAAGGCTGTACCCACCACTTGTTGTTCCACATCTGAGCAAACCACGCTTCTGCCTCCAACCTGCACTTCAATGGGTTTACTGAGGATTCTGCGAGCCAAAGCCTCCATAGCTCTGGGGAAAGTAGCTGAAAACATAACTGTCTGTCGATCGGGACGGACATTATCCACAATGCGCATGACCTAAGGACACAATGCAAATAAATACGGTTGAGTGTAGCCTCTAAAAGTCAATGATGTTAAAATCAAGTAGAAAGAAATTTTGAGAACATCCATTCAGTGACTTCTAAACCTGTTACCTTAGATTATAATTGATTTTACCCCATAATTTGCTCCTCTCAGTCCCCCCCCCCCCCCCCCCGTTAAGAAATGGCAACTGTAGTTATCTACATGTTTAGGCCAAAGATGGAGGAGCCATCTGGAACTACTCTCTCTTTCTCTCATCTCACACCTAATTCACCAATAAATACAGTATTCTCAGTCTTCAAACTACATCTGGGATGAAACTATTCTCCCTTGTACCACTGTTTTCCTTCACTTAGTAAACACAATTTTACTGAACTATTATGTGCCAAGCACTGCTCTATTTGGAAATATGCAATAAAAACAGACAAAAACTTGTCTCCATGGAACTTCTATTCTAAGGAGAGTGGACACATAAATATATTATGTATCAAAGGTTGAAAGAGCTACAGAAAGAGAACAATGAAGGTGAACATACTGTTGAGGGAGTAAGATACAGGCACCAATTGCCTCAGTGTCTACAGAGCCCTGGAGAAAATAAAGACTCCTAGGATTCTTGTGATGATTGGTAAAACAAGAAAAAAAGTAATAATGAGTAATATTACTGATGATGGTTTAAAGGTAGATGGTGGTGAGTGACTGGAAACTGGGAAGGGTATTCTTCCAAAGAAGACATCCAGACGACTAACAGATACATGAAAATATGTTCAATATCACTCATCATCAGGGAAATACAAATCAAAACCATGATGAAATACCACCTCACAGGTGTCAGAATGGCTAAAATTAACTCAGGAAAAAACAGTATTGGCGAGGATGTGGAGACAGGGGAACTCTCTCGCACTGTTGGTGGGAATGCAAACTGGTGCATCCACTCTGGAGAACAGTATGGAGGTTTCTCAACAAGTTAAAAATAGAACTACCCTATAATCCAACAATTGTACCACTCCGCATTTACCTAAGGGATACAAATATACAGATTTGAAGGGGTACATACACTCTGACCTTTACAGCACCATTATCAACAATAGCAAAACTATGGAAAGAGTCCAAATGTCCATTAAATGACGAATGGATAAAGAATGTGGTAGAGGAGTGACTGGGTGGCTCAGTCAGTGATGCATCCGACTTTAGATCAGGTCATGATCTTGCAGTTTATGGGTTCAAGCCCCTCGTCGGGCTCTGTACTGACAGCTCAGAGCCTGGAGCCTGCTTCCGATTTTGTGTCTCCCTCTCTCTGGCCCTCCCCCACTCACTCTCTGTCTCTTTCTCTCTCAAAAATAAACAAACAGTAAGAGTTTTTACAAAATAAATTTTAAGAAAGATGTGGTAGGCAAACACAAATGGTAGTGAGGATGAGGAGAAAGAGAATCTCTTTTGCACTGCTAGCAGGAATGCAAACTGATGCAGCCATTCTGGAAAACAGTATGGAGGTTCCTCAAAAAATTAAAAATAGAACTACCCTACGACCCAGCAAATTGCACTACTGGGTATTTATCTAAGGGATACAGGTGTGCTGTTTCCAAGGGGCACATGCACTCCAATGTTTATAGCAGCACCATCAACAATAGCCCAAGTATGGAAAGAGCCCAAATGTCCAACGACAGATGAACGGATAAAGAAGGTGTGGTATATCTATACAATGGAGTGTTACTCAGCAATAAAAAAAGAATGGCATCTTGTCATTTGCAACTACGTGGGTGGAACTAGAGGGTATTATGCTAAGCGAAATTACCCATTTGGAGAAAGACAAATATCATATGACTTCACTCATATGAGGACTTTAAGATACAAAACAGATGAACATAAGGGAAGGGAAACAAAAATAATATAAAAACAGGGAGAGGGACAAAAACAGAACAGACTATTAAATATGGAGAACAAACAGGATTACTGGAGGGATTATGGGAGGAGGGATGGGCTAAATGGGTAAGGGGCATTAAGGCATCTACTCCTGAAATCACTGTTGCACTATATGCTAACTAACTTGGATGTAAATTAGAAAAATAAATTTTAAAAAGCATGAGTTTTACAGTATGTAAATTTTATTTGTCAACAAAACAAAACAAAAAGCAACAAAATGTTTCAAGATGGTAAAAGATTAATCAAGCTCAAGGAAGCTGGCAGTAAGAAAAAGTTGAGAATGAAGCTATTCTCCCTATATGGAGATGAAAGGTGGGATTCCAAAAAGAAGAGAATTGATGCAAAGTCTGCTTAAGAAGCAATCAAATCCCAGGGCACCTAGGGGGTTCAGTCAGTTAAGAGTCCAACTTCAGCTCAGGTCATTTTCACAGTTTGTGGGTTTGAGCCCCACATCAGGCTGTGCTGAAGCTCAGAGTGTGGAGCCTGCTTCAGATTCTGTGTCTCCCTCTCTCTCTATTCCTCCCCCACTCGTGCTCTCTCTCTCTGTCTCTCTCTCAAAAATAAAAAAATTTTTTAAGAAGCAATCAAATCCCTCAATCTCCACCTATCTCCTACTGTCAGGCCCTTCTCTCACCCTAGCCAAAGACCCAAAGGTTTAGCTGATGCAGAATATAAAATAAGAACATGACTGGATGAGGCAAGGATAACATCCTAAGAAGAAAAGCATTAAGTAAATGCATGATGTTCAATACTGAGGCTTCCACTCTCCCTCAAGCCTCTTTCCCAACCTAGAACAAGAGACAGGCCTTTACAGTCCAGGCTGGAGACTGGCCAATATTTTTCCAGGGACGGTCTGCCCAGTCCAAGAAGTCAGGCAGAAGACAGTCCTCATCTAAATGAAAGTCCCAGCCAGATTACAACAGTGAAACTCAGGATCACTAAGTACTGCTCTGGCACAGAGAACTCTGAATTTTAAGACTGCCTTTTCTCTGTCCCTTAAATGTAAGTAGTTAACTACAGGTTCCCAGACCTCTACAGAATGTTTCTAATCTGAATGCAGAAATCAAAGCAAATAGAAAATCAACTCAGAGGACATAAATCCTACGCAGATAGAAGGCAATCTTTAAAAATGAGTCATTTAAATGAAATCTTGCCATTTGCAACAACATGGATGAACCCAGAGGGTATAATGCTAAGTGAAATAAGTCAGTCAGAGAAAGACAAATACCATATGATCTCATTTATGTATGGAATTTAAGAGGCAAATGAACAGGTGTGCCTAGGTGGCACCATTAGTTAAGAATCCAACTCTTGATCTTGGCTCAGGTCATGACCTCATGGTTCATGCGACTGAGCCCCACACTAGACTCTGTGCTAACAGCATGGAGCCTGTTTGGTATTATCTCTACCCCCCTCTCTCAAAATAAATAAACTTAAAAAAAATGAATAAAGAATAAAAACAGACAAAAGAAAAAAAAAGCATACTCTTAAATACAGCGAACAAAATGGTGGTTACCAGAGGGGAGGTGAGCGGGGATAAGTGCAACAGGTGAAGGGGATTAAGAGTACACTTATCATGATGAGCACTGAGTAATATATAGAACCGCTAATAACATACACCTGAAACTAATAGCACTGTATGCTAATTATACCTGAATAAAAGTAAA
The DNA here is from genome assembly GCF_028749965.1 of Puma concolor. NCBI lineage: Eukaryota > Metazoa > Chordata > Mammalia > Carnivora > Felidae > Puma > Puma concolor. The sequence goes on from NC_141667.1 coordinate 129,349,592, forward strand.
TTTAGAACATAAAAATAAATCACTGAAGGGGCACCGGGTGACTCGGTTGGTCAAGGGACCAACTCTTGATTTTGGCCCAGGTCATGATCTCACGACTCATGAGTTCAAGCCCTGAACTGGGCTCTGTGCTGACAGCACAGAGCCTGCTTGGGATTCTCTGTCTCCCTCTCTTTCTGCCTCCCACACTCACATGCTCTCTGTCTCAAAAATAAATAAACATTTAAAAAAAAATCATTTAAGGGGCGCCTCGGTGGTTCAGTCGGTTAAGCGTCTGACTTCAGCTCGGGTCATGATCTCGCAGTTTGTGAGTTCAAGCCTCACGCTGGGCTCCGTGCTGACAGCTCAGGGCCTAGAGCCAGCTTCTGATTCTGCATCTCCCCCTCTCTCTCTGCCCCTCCACCGCTCACGCTCTTCCAAAAATAAATAAACGCTCTCAAAAATAAAGAAACATTAAAAAAAAATCATTTAAGTGCTCACTTTAGCAGCACACATACTAAAACAAATTGGAATGATACAGAGATTAGCATGTTCTCGTGCAAGGAGGAAATGCATGAAGAGTTCCATTAAAAAATTTTTTTAAATTTTTTTTTTTAATGTTTATTTATTTTTCATAGAGAGAGAGAGACAGAGCATGAACGGGGGAGGGTCAGAGAGAGGGAGACACAGAATCCGAAACAGGCTCCAGGCTCTGAACTGTCAGCACAGAGCCCGACGCGGGGCTCGAACTCACAGACCGCGAGATCATGACCTGAGCCGAAGTCGGCCACTTAACCAACTGAGCCACCCAGGCGCCCCCAAAAAAATTCTTTTAAGAAAAGATTTACTCTTGAGTTATATAACTTTGGGGATCCTAACAAGATGAGAAATAAAGGGGACCCTCAGAATGATGGATATCCCAAGACAGCAGCTATATGTCAGACAGAGAACAACAAACCATTACTGGAACACATCAAGAGGCTCTGAAGAAACCTTAAGGAAGATAAAACAAATGGGTAAGTTAATGTGTTTCAATTATTTGATAGGTTTATATACAGAGTTTGGTATTTTATTAGTTTTAAATATACAGAGACCTAAGAAAACCAGCCAACAAACATAAAAAGACAAGTATCCCTAGAGAAAAGAAGACGGTTATCTCTAAAGAAAAAAAGACGTTACAGAGGAAATTTAAAAATAATCAGTTTACTATACTGCCCAGCTCTGAATAGCATTTAGATTGTCATAAGGTTGTATACTGACTCAATTAAAATAACAACATAAATCTACCGGAAAAATAAGGGATGAAAATGATGCAAGAATGTGAGAGGAGAAAGAAAACAGAGAAGATTATGTTCCCCTGTAGGAAATCAATAATACCAAAAACAGAAAAACAAAAAGAAATAAAAGCACACTATTTAGATAAGTAGAATTAAATATCAAAATAATCGGCTAAGTGATGGAAGAGAAGTACTGTTAAACCCACACGCACATGTAATTGATAAAACTAAAAAATGTAAAAAAATTAGATCAGGGATTCCTCTCCTCAAAACCCTCCAATACAGCAACTCATTAATCACATCAAATTAAAATCCAAATTCCTAGCCCAGGTGTACATATTCACCACACCGCCCTCATCCTGTACTCACTCCTACTATATTCCCTCTCCTATGCTCTGCTCCAGGGACACTGGCCAAGTTGAGTTCCCAAGCTGGGGCATTTGTCTGGCTCTTTGTAACACTTTTCACCCAAATATTCCCCATGTCTCAATTTCTCACTTTATTCAGTTCCCAGTTCAAAGGTCATCTTAATAGCAAGGTCTTTCTTTAATTTCCTGCATCAAATGATATCCCTTTTGGAATGACTGAAGTACATAAATGAAAAATTAGGAATCACTAACCACACTTGGTTTGATAACATGAATTTGGTAGTAGTATCAGTGCAAGTTCATACAATGGTATTTAACGTGTCAATCTTTTAAGATACTAAATAAAAATCATCAGGACTTTCAGATATATGATCATCTAAACGAGTCTAAGGACTGATCACTTAGTCTCAACTTTTAGAGATATAGAAACAAGGATCAAAATACACAATTCATACCAAAGCCTGTTGTGGCTTTGAAAATCTCTTCAAAGAGTAATACATATTCTACCTTCCTAGAATGTTCACAAATAACCCTTCCTTTTTAGCAAATGCACACAGATAGTATCAAAGGAGGAAAGTTTTCTTGAAAACCACAACTCACTCCCTCTCTTGCCCAAGTGCTAAGAGAAATCTTCATGAATAAGCTATAAATCCTGTGCTTCATGGAACGGCGTACTAACTATCACACATGGGAGCTTACATTTTCCTTATGAATACCTATTACTGCTTAGAGTCGTGAAGATGCCCATAGTATGACGCTAATGATGACACACGTTTTCAGGGATGACTGGCCTGGGTTTCAATTGCCTTCTTATGCTCACTTGGCTATCACACTGGGGGCTACTGATTAAAAGCTGTTCCTGAAACTTTTCAGTATGTTCCCTCTCTCACAGTACACAGATAATTAAAGTCAGCCATGGGCTGCCAAGTACTAAGTCCTTAAACTTCTCCTTTCATACCTATAGGCTAAAACTCAATTCATCAGTCCAGCTGGTCACTAATGTTTACAAAGGTAGCAATTTCCCCCACTTTTCACTGATTTCAAGTCTTGATCATTGGCATACGCTCCTTTTGAAGAAGTTCTAAAAGTTTAGTACATTCTCTCTTATACTTCTCTTGACAATGTGCAATGCTTTCCTTTACCCTCAAGAAAATAATTTGCTACCAACTTAATGATTTATTTACTTATCAAAGTAAATATCGCTATCTCAATCTTTAAGTCACAAATAGGGTCCCTGAGATGTTGATATGTATGTTGGTAAAAATTACCCTGGACTACAGGTGCCTGGGTGGATCAGTCAGGTAAGTCTCCGACTTCAGTTCAGGTCATAATCTCACAGTTCGCGGGTTTGAGCCTGCATCAGGCTCTGTGCTGACAGCTCAGATTCTGTGTCTCCCTCTCTCTCTCTCTGCTCCTCCCCTGCTCACTCTCTCTCTAAAAAATAAACACTACATAAAAAACAAAATTACTCTGGACTAGAGCATTATTGTGAAATAGGAATAAAACTTGGGGGTGCGGGGAGAGGTCTCAACTGTCATTACATCCCTGATTCTGTTTCCTCTAATGTAAAGGATTACATTAGACTTAAAAATAAGTTTTTGAAAAATGCTCTTTTTTCAGTACCTCTATCTCCTTAAGTAGCATCCATATTATTCAATAGGAGCTGCTTATGCACCAAACCCTTCACCAGTGGCCTGAACACAGGACTGAGAGGTGCTGAAGTATCTAATCATCAATCTAGTGACCTATTTTTTTTTTTAATGTTTACTTATTTATTTATTTGAGAGACAGAGCATGAGTGAGGGAGGGGCAGAGAGAGAGGGAGACACAGAATCTGAAGCAGGCTCCAGGCTGAGCTGTCAGTACAGAGCCTGACGTGGGGCTCGAACTCATGAGCTGCGAGATCACGACCTGAGCTGAAGTTAGACACTCAACCAACTGAGCCACCCAGGTGCCCCCTACTTTTTTTTTTTTTTTTTTTTAACAGAGAGAGCACAAGCGGTACAGGGAGAGAGAATCTTTTTTTTCAACGTTTATTTTTTTATTTTTGGGACAGAGAGAGACAGAGCATGAATGGGGGAGGGGCAGAGAGAGAGGGAGACACAGAATCGGAAACAGGCTCCAGGCTCCGAGCCATCAGCCCAGAGCCTGACGCGGGGCTCGAACTCACGGACCGCGAGATCGTGACCTGGCTGAAGTCGGACGCTTAACCGACTGCGCCACCCAGGCGCCCCGAGAATCTTAAGTAAGCAGATTCCATGCCCAGTGCGGAAACCGATGTGGGTTCTTACGACTCTGAGATCATGACCTGAGCCAAAATCAAAAGTTGGATGCTTAGCTGATGGAGCCACCCAGGTGCCCCTTCAGTGACCTATTTTTTATGCCAATTTGAAGACAGCCTTCAAAGTTACAATAATCTCTCACTAAACAGTGAGCTCCTTGATGACTGAGGCAAGCATGCTGCTTTGCACTGTACAAGTGACAAACACATTTACTGTCTCACTTTACTACGTGATCAGTATTTTCTTTTTTTTTTTTTAATATATTTTTTTTAACGTTTATTTACTTTTGAGACAGAGAGAGACAGAGCATGAACGGGGGAGGGGCAGAGAGAGAGGGGGACACAGAATCGGAAGCAGGCTCCAGGTTCTGAGCCATCAGCCCAGAGCCCGACGCGGGGCTCGAACTCACGGACCGCGAGATCGTGACCCAGGCTGAAGTCGGATGCTTAACCGACTGAGCCACCCAGGCGCCCCTGTGATCGGTATTTTCAAGAAAGTAAAAACTCGGAGTAAACATCTTTAGAATCTTTAGATTTAGTGATCTTTAGATCACTTCATTTTGTACTAGTCACACGTATGAATAAATCTGTCAATTAAAACATTCCTGACTTTCTTAATAAAAATAAAAAGTAAAACATGTAAATAATCATTTGGTATTTTTTTTGTAAATAACCATTTTTTTTATAACTAATAGGAATATTACTTAACATATTTTCACAAAGTATGTATATCCAGCTCCATAATGGCTAACTAGAGCTAAAGATCAAGGTCTATATCTAATCAATTTCTTCTCTTACTCTTTAATTTTACTAAATTAAAAAAGAACCTAGAAACTGTGGAAAAATTTGTCATGGAAAACCACTTTTCAATATTCTGTTAGGGGCACTTGGGTGACTCAGTTAGTTGAGCATCGAACTCTTGATTTCAGCTCAGTTCATGATTCCAGGGTTGTGGGATTAAACCCCATATCAGGCTCAGTGCTGAATGTGGAGCCTGCTTAAGATTCTCTCCTCCCTCCCCACCCACCACCACTCTCCCCTGCTTGTCCTCTCTCTAAAATTATAAATAAATAAATAAAACAATTCACAAAGATCTGCCCAAGTGCCTTTCAACCTGCCAGCCTGTATATGCTAATGTGAAAAAGGAGACTCCTGTACGTTCTGCCAATGTCACTGTACAGCATATACATTTACTATGGATTTACACTCAGAAAAATATACATTAAGCATTATTTGATTTAGTTCCCAATTTTCATGATTTTTTTCAATACAGAATCATGTCTGGAGGCACACTGCCTGCCAACTCTGCTCTAGATAGAAGTCATTGTGCAGATGTGCACTGACTAGCACCAGCTTTGATTCAAATGGGGATGCCTTTACTTGCTTCAACATCCAAATAGTGCTCTATGGCACTGAACCTGAACCAAGCATTTTTAATCTACACAACAGCTCACAAAATAATCATTAATCTAAAATTTCTTCTTTTCAACGGTTTAGTGCTTAACACATACACTGTTACTCAGCATTTCTCCCTCACGTACTTAATGTAGATGTAAGCACTAATGGCAAGAAATGACTCACACACTGCATATGATTGGGAAAAGTTATTTTGGCCTCTTTCTGGCAACACTTAATTGATTTACCAGAAAGGCCCAATCACACCACACCTACCTTAAACATTACCATAAAATCTAAGATTTCCCAGGATTGGGAAAGACATTTGAAAGGGATCTAATTCCATCTTCCATCTGTTCATCAATTCCTTCTGCTCTCGTTCCTCAAATGGACCCCCTACCTCTAACCGAACACATGGACGAAAAACATATTCAGTATCTGCCCTCCTCCCACAATGTAAATTGTTTCATCTCCAAATAATGTTTATCCAGTTCTTTCTCACATTATGCTTAGATCCAGCTCCCTATAGCTTCCCAACCGGGTCCCAGGTCTACTCCTCAATGATTCTTTCATGTGACAGACTTTTTTCAAACGGTTAAAGGATGCTATCAAATCCTCTACTCCAAGCTAAATGTCACTTATTCATTTAACTACTTCTCACATGGTTCGGGTGTCACCATAATCCTGTTTACTGTTATGTGCTCTTGTATATCCCATTTAGATTGTGATCCCTAAATCTAAACACAACACATACAAGTATATGACAGGCAATACATTTCTGGAGAACACATGAATAAACTGAAAAAAACCAAAGGCCACCTTAACTGTATCCCTTTTAATTTTAAAAAAATTTCAGAGAGAGAGAGTGCAAGTGGGAGAGAGGAGCAGAGGGGGAGAGAGAGAATCTTAAGCAGGCTCCATGCTCAGAGAGAGCCCAACATGGGGCCTGATCCCATGACCCGGGATCATAATCTGAGCAGAAATCAAGAGTTAGACGCTCACTAACTGAGCCACCCAGGTGTCTTTAAAGAATTTCTTAAGCAATCTCTACATCCAACGTGGAGCTCAAGCCCACAGACCAGAGATCAAGAGTCACATGCTCCACCTATTGAGAAAGCTAATACCCCATTTCTATTAATGCAGTTTATGATCAAAAATAATTTTTTTTGGCATCCATAGCACATTGATAACTCACATTCCTTATCTCATTAACAAAAATTCCTAAGACCTTAAAGTTCCTTAACATGTATCCCTCTAAGTTTATAACACTGAAATTTTGTATCTGAGCAAACAGTGTGCATGAGGAATATTAAAATCTAAGGTAGACAAATGCTCTGGCCCTTAGTTTTTACATTTGCAGAATGTAAACAAAATGTGCTATATTGATCGTTGAGGCAATTAAAAGCATGAATTAAAAGAATTTATTTCAAAATACAATAAAAACTATAAAATAGAGAAGCTTAAGCTTCTATTATCAGCATTCCAATTCTAATTTAACCAACAATGGTTTTAGAAATACCTTCCGAACCAGTTTTATGAGGAATTCAGAGCATAATTATCTATCTGAATTCCCATTGTCCCCAACCTACTATATTACAACACAACAAAAACGTGTGAGAAGTTCAGACACCATATGAACATGTTATTCTCATGGCAGGTACAAGATTTTCTACTTCAAAACACTAAGACACGTAATGATTACCTGTGGTTCAAAACCCATGTCAAACATTCTGTCTGCTTCGTCTAAAACAACATATGTTACTCTTCGAAGATTTGTGACCCGACCTAAGATGAGGAAAAAAAATAAAGACAAAACGAAAACTAAAAATCAGTCACAATTCATTTTATGACTACCAAGAACTTTAAAAAACTGTAAAGGGAACTAAAATGCCTGACTTAACCAGAGGGGTAAGTTAGGTATCTTTAAAGAGTGAAACAGAAATTTTGGTCTACAAGATCTTAATCTAATGGCAAATACTTTCTGACAATGGGTATATGAGGCCCTTTATTTTGTCAAACTCGTCTCTTGCATACCATCATAGGGCCTGAAGGACCTGTAAAATTCAGAAAACAGCCCTCTCCAAAACACATCATAAAACTAAGACTGAGATGAAGCATCGAGCCACATCAGCCATTATCTGACAGCATCACCTAGAAAAAAACATATTAGAGATTACAGCGTATGTGTGGAAAGCAAGTTCCAGTGCTAACTATTTTAGACGCAGAAAACCTCCTTTTAATATTACTTTATAAACTACTTTCATATAGTTAGAAGCTTCTACTGGGCATATCAAAATGTTAATGAGAAGCTATTCAACATCATTAAGTAACTGAATTATTAAACAAAAACTTCAAATACCAAATGTATTGCATACATACATTTTTCTACACAAAGATATCATAAGTTCAATGTTATTAAATGCTCCCAATGGTTTAAACAGATGCAAGTGGTTTCTTAGGCAGTGGAAAACTAAAAACATACACAGGAAAGTTTTTCTAAAGGATTAACACAAGCCTTTCTATCAAGTGATGAATCAATCACCTGGCAAAAACATGTATAAAATAGTTATTAAATATAAACCAAAAGGACAGATAAGGGAAAAAGGTAAAATTAATCAAGATGAATTTCAGGAGACTTAATCAATGCAGCATTGAGAAAAAACAAGGGATTATTTCATCAGCATTCAACCCAAAACTTTTTGTAGGCTGTACAAGCACAATGATTTATCAAACAATTTCGTTGTCACTTCGTCAACATCATATAGAATTAGAATTAAGTGTATACAGAAATTCAAGCCGAATGCTACAAGAAACATGCATTACTCACAGTTTTTAATACTTTATTATGTATATATTGAACACTGCAATGGAAACCTTTGAAAGCATTTTCTTCAAAAAATAAGAAATGAGCCAAAGTAAATGCTCTCCAATATTTAAGTACTCCATACTAACATTTGCAGCCCCCATTAGTTTTGCAAGGTTGGGAACAGCATTAAATTACCTACCTTGGATGGCTTAAGTCTCGGAAGCCCAGTTCTATAAATCTCGAAGGGCCTTTCTCCACAGAAGTTAAATAATGTCAACAGTTTAGTAACAGTTTTGATAGGGAATAATTTAACAAAGCATAACATAAGAGCTAAAAAACATGCAATATTTACAAAAGATAAAATTTCTTGAAGCTGCAATACCTTAATTTATCCAGTATTGTAATAAAACATTAGCTTCTGTGGAGGAAAAAGTCTGAAGTTTAGAATAATAAAAATAAAAAAAAGATAGCCCCCCCAACCCCATTAAAAGCAAAGCTAGACCAAAATTTGATTAAGAATCCATGTTAAGAACCAAAAACATCATATGGAGTTAGTTTCAAAAAAAAATTCAAAGTTAAATTGCAGGAATATTATGAATGCTTGCAACAGTTAGCTGGTTGCAATGTAAATTTTAAGATATTACAGCTTTAAGAAGAAATATAAAAAAAAATGGTGGTTTCTTGTATCTGCTTTGATTTAACAAAAATGTATAGAATTCAAAAACGAGAAATGAGAACAACAAAAAATATCCCTGACTTACCACTGTTAGCTGCTAACATGTCAATCATTCGACCAGGTGTGCAAACAATAATTTCAGCACCTCTTTTCAGCTCAGCAATCTAATAAAAAAGATGAAATTTTAGTCTATTTATCACTAATACTTATTTAAACAGATTTGAAAATAATGTCCAGGGTCACCATACAGCTCCATAAGGTAACACAGTGAAGTCTGATTAGAAGACTCCAAAGCTTCCTGCTTAATTCTTTGGAATGCTGGAGCACGACAAAGGAAAAGGAAGCAGCAACATGACGACAAGGTATTGTAACTTTGAACTCAATGAAAACCAGAGAATTTTACCAATTTTAATTTCACATGATCCCTTAAAAGAAAGGAACATTAGAAAGCAGTAATTAAAGCAATTATATACACCAATGTTTTTCAAGTCGAGAATTGTTTCCATTAGAGAATCATGAGTATCCACAACCAGTATTCTCATTTTCTAATTTTATTTACCTATTCACACTTGTTATGTTTTTTTTAATTAGATTTGATTTTTTTTGTTGTTTCTTTGGTTTTTTGAGAGACGGAGTGAGTGAGGGGCAAAGAGGGAGAGAGAGAGAGAGAATCCCACGAGGAACAGAGAGAAAGGGAAAGAGAGAGGGAGAGAGAGAATCCCCCTGAGCTGACAGTGCGGAGCCCAAAGGGGGCTCGAGCTCACCAATACAGGGCTCGAACTCACGAACTGAGAAATCTTGACCTGAGCCGAAGTCTGGTGCTTTACCAAGTGAGTCACCCAGGTGCCCCTATTTTTTATTTTTTAAAGATTTATTTATTTTGAGAAAGAAAAAGTGTGGGCAGGGGGAGGGACAGAGAGAGAAATCCCTGTGCGGTCAGCACAGAGCACGATGTGGGGCTCAAACCCATGAACCCTGAGATCATGACCTGAGCAGAAACCAAGAGTCAGACACTTAACCGACTGGGCTACCCAGGTGCCTCAACAATCAGTATTTTTAAAATGAAATAGAATGGAAAAACCAGAATTTGTTAGAGATCAGTAAACTTTCATTTCACTTCTATATAAATATAACATGCATGCATGTCTAAAGTTATTTTTTGTAAATGTTATTTCTTACAATAAACTGTCATCAGAACAACTGAGGCAAGATAAGCTGAGAAAACATAAAGCATTTAACAACAGCAAATATTCCTTAAAAAGGAATGTGGTTAAATAAATTGAGATAATGCCACTTAATTTATTGCATTTTTCTAGTATCAGAAGACATATTCGTTATCAAAGCCTAAGAAGTCTTTTAAGAAAAAAAGTCGACTTTAACATTGTACAACATGACCTTTCCAAAACTTATTTGATCACACCTGGTTTTTTTCCTTCTTCTAGTTAAAGCAAAATTATCTAATAACCATCATTTTTAAGAAGACATTTGAAAAAATGTCAAAGTAAAGAGAGTAAATGAAATTATGTTTAAATAACTCTTGCTGCAGGGCGCCTGGGTGGCTCAGTCGGTTGAAGCATCTAACTTCTGCTCAAGTCATAATCTCAAGGTTTGTGAGTTTGAGTCCTGCATCAGGCTCTGTGCTGATAGCTCAGAGCCTGGAGCCTGCTTTGTATTCGGTGTCTCCCTCTCTCTCTGTCCCTCCCCTGCTCATGCTATGTCTCTCTCTCTCTCAAAAATATATAAACATTAAAAAAAATTTTTTTAATAAATAAATAACTCTTGCCAAAAACATTTAAAGATACCAGTGAGACAGGTATTAATGCAAAACAGTCATCACCACCTTTTAAAGATGTCACATGAATTAGAGCCAGTTGGGAAATCAGACGACCTGGTTCTGGGACAAATTAAGTCTTATTAGCCTAAACACTTTGATCAACTTACTTAACCTTTCTCGCCATTTCTTTATCTATAAAATGGAAAAAATATCTGCCTTCCTTGAGCAGAGAAAGACAAAGAGGAATATCAGGAAAGCCAAGGTATAAAAATGACTGAAAATCTTAAAATGTAAGATTAACATAATTCATCCTATTATTTTTAAACCTCATCTTTTTTAAGATTAAAAAAAATTTTTTAAATGTTTATTTATTTTTGAGACAGAGAGAGACAGAGCATGAACGGGGGAGGGTCAGAGACAGAGGGAGACACAGAATCTTAAACAGGCTCCAGGCTCTGAGCTGTCAGCACAGAGCCCAAGCAGGGCTCGAACTCATGGACTGCAAGATCATGACCTGAGCCAAAGTCGGACGCTTAACCGACTGAGCCACCCAGGTGCCCCAGTGGCTAAGATTTTAAAAGCAATCATTATACAAATCACTAAAACAAATCACTTTTAGATCATTAAATAATTTAAGAATGGGAACACTGAAAGAAAAAAAAGAATGGAAAAACTGAATGCTCCTTTTATAGTTACCTGCTCACTGATTCCTGTTCCTCCATAAACACAGACCACTCTAAGTCCCAGGGTCTTTGAAAACTTCTTACATTCCTTAGTAATTTGTAAAGCCAGTTCTCGAGTTGGAGTCATGATGACAGCTGAAAAGATAAATATGTCAAAAGCCTAACCACCAAAATTCTTAAAAGGCTATCCTGTAACGTGTTATATTTAACCTCTGAAATAATGTTCAGGTTTCTTAGTATAATTTTTTGTTTTTGTTTTCATTTGTTTTATGCACCTTTGAAACCCTCTTTCAAAAGGTTTGTAATAGTAGAGATTGTGGCGATTGCTAATTTTAAGTAGATTTTAAGAACATGCTACAGAAAGATAAATGAGAGTTAAATGTCTCACTCAAACATCAGGAAAATACTGGGGTGAAAAGAACGCAAATCATTCTCAACTGCAAATCACAGAGCAAAGATAATCAAGCGACTCACTGTGCTGCAGAGCCATACCGAGGCTTCCGGAAACAACCTTGGTGTGAAGGGCACAGAAAAAGTAGGAATATATTGTGCCCCGTTTCCAAGAGAGGAGCTGAGCAAATTTTCAAAACCCTACTCACACTTGCAAAACAGATCTCTGCCAAATGAATCAACAAATGAACCTGAAGACCTAATCCCGAAGGAGATGATGGCACTATATATATAGCCTTTTAAGGCGAAAAACAAAAAATGGAAAATATATTTCCTTACAATCTTCTATGTTGAGTTTATAGATCCACTGACACTCACTAAGCACAAACCTCAATATAAATAAACAGATAGATGCACGAGGAGTCTACCTGCCGAGTCAGAGTTTAAAAATTGAGCTGTGCCAGGAGAGGCTGTTTTTGTACTTCTGAGGTGTCACTCCAGAGCTCTGAAGATTCTCACTCCACCTGCTGGTAAGGGGAAATCAGCCCCAAAGTGCCAAATTTATAAAGGAAATGTACATAAAGACATCTTTATTGTTATAACAGAACATTATAAAATATCAGGTCTTTCTGATTAACTGACAACAAAGTTGTTACCTGAATAAATAGTTTAATGAAAGGAATTGTACCTATTGGCCCCTCTCCTTCTTCTAATGACCTCTGATCCATGATGTGTCTAAACATGGGCAACAGAAAAGCAATGGTCTTTCCGCTTCCTGTCTTGGCAATACCAATCAAATCTCGTCCAGACATTATAGCAGGAATCGCCTGGGTCTGGATTGGCGTGGGTTTTTCATAGCCATGCCTTAAAAAGCAAACCAAAGAAAGACAAGGTAAGAACTGGCATCTCTGGGTCTCTCCAAGTCCCATAGTAAGGTTTTCCAAAACGCAGAATAGCTGTACAACGAATATTATTTGCCAAAAGGGAATGAAGGACTGAGGCATTCTACATCATGAATGAGCATTGAAAATATTATGTTAAGTGAAAGAACTGAATCACAAAAGACTATGTTAGTACGATCCCACTTATAGGAAACGTCCAGAAGAGACAAATCTGTAGACACAGTAAATTAGTGGATGCCTAGGAGAAAGAAGGGAGAAGAATGACTACTAAGGGATACAGGTCTCTTTTTGGGATAATGAATATGTTCTAAAATTAAATTATGGTGATGACTGCCTAACTCCATAAATATACTAAAAATCATTGAACTGTACAGAGAGTAAGGTTTATGATATGTAAATTATATCTGAAAACACTCAGCTGTTTAAGAAAAAAACAGTAAATTTTTCTATTAGAGTAAAAATGTAACCAATGGAATTAATTGGGTAAAAGAGCCATTCTGAATAGGAAGACACTGAAAAATGTAGAGAATCACTAACTACTCACTTTTTGAGAGAATTTAGGATCTTCATAGAAATTCCACACTGGACCCAAGATTTAATTGGTTTGGGGCAACCTTTTCCCTTGACAGTAATGCCTTCCATTTCCAACCGAAAAACATTTACCTCTACAAAACAAAATCCAGATTAAAAGCTATTAAATACTGTTTCATTAATGCCTTCTACTTTTCAATCAAGCATGGTAAAACTAAGAATCTTCAATTCTTGGGGCACCTGGGTGGCTCAGTCAGTTAAGCATCAAACTCTTGATTTCACCTCAGGTCATGATCTCACAGTTCATGAGTTCGAGCCCCGCACTGGGCTCTGTGTACTGACGGTCCAGAGCGTGCTTGGAATTCTCTCTCCCTCTCTCTCTCTGCCCCTCCTGCATACTCTCTCTCTCAAAATAAATAAAGAAACCTAAAAAAAAAAATCTTCAGGGGCACCTGGGTGGCTCAGTCAATTAAGTGTCCAACTTCACCTCAGGTCATGGTCTCACGGCTTGTGAGTTCGAGCCCCACATTAGGCTTTGTGTTGACAGATCAGAGCCTAGAGCCTGCTTCAGATTCTGTGAATGCCCTCTCCCTCTGCCCCTCCCCTACTCAAGCTCTGTCTCTCTCTCAAAAATAAGTAACATAAAAAACGAAAAGAAAAGAAGGGCACCTGGGTAGCTCAGTCGGTTAAGCATCTGACTTCAGCACAGGTCATGATCTCATGATCTCACTGTTCATGGGTTCGAACCCTGCATTGAGCTCTGTGCTGACAGCTCAGAAGCTGGAGCCTGCTTCAGATTCTGTGTCTCCCTCTCTCTCTGCCCTTCCCCTGCTCACACTCTGTCTCTCAAAATTGAAAAAAATGTTGAAAAAGTAAAGGAGAAAAGTTTTCAAAAAAATCTTTTTTTTGTACTACTAAAGATAATTCCACACAAAATCTATAGGACACTTAATACAATTACTGCTGTGACCTAATAGGGGATTAAAAGAAATACCCCATTTCTATAATCTGTCTTTTATTATGTCTTACACTGAAACATCAATAAAAGAACAATGATTGACAGGTAATACAAACACTTGTTCTCCAAGCAAGAGTTGCCTAGATTATCCTTATTCTACCAATAATTACACAGATTCACACTAGTTCCTAACGCTCAAATCCCAGAAAGGGAAAGGCTAACAATACTTTATTTGCTAACTTCACATGAAGACTATTCTCAACCCAAAAAATCTCAACTACATGACCCAAACTAATTTTTGCTCATTTTTAAAAATACTTCCAAAACTACACTGATTCCTCACTGCTCTGAATCTTTGCAGATGAAGTTCATACTCACTAGAATGACTTCTTGCCTTCTTGTTTCTTCTCTCACTTCTCCAGGTAAGCCATGAAAACTCCTCCTACTCATGCACCAACTTACAACCTACCCACATTCCTCCTAGGCAAAGCGAAGCATATCCTCCTCTGTTCAATAACCAATAAATGAATAAAAGAATTTTACCCTCTTGAGACATTTTTGCTAATTCTGGAACTTCAACATAAAAGTTTTTTCTGAATGGTTCATATTCAATTTTTCCATGATCCACTGGTTCTAGAAGCTTTCTCTGTTTTGTCTGGTAGCCTGTAAGGGCCGTCTGAAGATCAACTTCTTCCTCCTCTGAAGAATACTATAATTAAAAAAATAATAATAAGGAAAAAGCTAAATCCTTTATTATTTTCTCCTTACGGAAAACACTATTCCTAGCTTTTAAAATCCTCCTCTCCTAAAAAATATTCCTTGGCTTTTACTTTTTCACATTCTGAATTTTTCAACTTAGTTTCTTTTTTCTTTGTCCTTACAGAAAGTTATAATGACAATATAAAGCTAAAATAACAAAACAATTCTAATAAGGCTTTAAAGAAGTTTTGATATAGTTCTCTCTACACAAATCTTTACAATGCATGTTAATAGAAGAAATTTAATTCATTCTGTCACTTTATTTCTTCTCTTGCCTTATATGTCTGAGGTCAGTGATGAGGGGCGGAGGGGAAATCAACAAGTGGGCATGCAGAAAAAAGTCAAAGATGTCAAAATGTTCTACAGACTGGATATTCAGCAACAGCACTGTTGAGAAAAGCAAGAACTCCTTCTAACAGTAGTTTCTAGAACTAAAGAGCACATCTCCACCAAATAAACACTTCTAGGATAGTATAATGAACAAAGTCAAAATTAACAAAGAATTACCTCCATGGCATCCTGGTCATTCTCCATTAGCTCACCTTTCTTCTTATCAGAATCTACCACTGCTTTTTTGGTTGTCACTACAGTGACAACTTTTGTGACTGTTGGCCCAGACTTCTAAAATAAAAAAGGAATATAAAGTATGTTATAAAATTGAGAAGAAATTGTATGCAAATGAAGCACAATGATAACTGTCACAATTTATAATTCAAATGACAAAAGGAGTCTGCTTTCTCCTAATGAATTTGTTTAAATTTTAAAATGTAACATTAACTGGATTATACAATATAAAGTTTACTATATATTTTATATAATACTGTATAATGTAATTTTATATCATTTTACATAATATATAATGTTATAGAACATAAAAAAATGTAATATAATTCACTTAAAAATACTTCTAAATGGTACTTTTTACTCATTGGACAAGCCAGACACTGTTGAAAGAGCTTAGGATAAATCAATAAAGCAGGTAAAGGTCACTACCATTAGAGAGCTCTCATTTTACAAGAGAGAAACAATAAACACAGTAAAAACTAAATCAGATAATTTGCCAGAAGACAACAAATGCTATTAAAAAGAAGAAAAATACACTGGTAAAAGGGATCAGAGATATGAAAGCTGAAAGTGCCAATGAAGTCTGGAGAGGACCTAATGAGAAGTCAGCAGTAAGGAAAGACACTAAATACAGATGGTGGCAGTAAGAGCAACTTTTTGAAAGAACGCTTACAGCTAAAATTCCCTAGTATCTGTGGGACTGAGAAAAAGCACTAGCATTTCTGAGAGAGGGGAGGAATCAAATTTATATATTCAGGCAAGTCAGTGGTAGGTCAATGTGACAAGAATTCGTTATCCAATTAGGAATACTGGAAAAATCTTTAAAAAATAAGAGAAAATGGTATACCTTTTCATTCCCTCCACCACCCTTCACACTTCGCATATTAAACTTTTTTACTTCCTCTTTCACTTCTTCCATGTAAGCATCTAATGGATCTAACTCCTCACCCTCCATTTCATTTCCTTCCTTTTCAGCTTCTGCAGGATCATCTTCATCATCTAAAAGAGCAGAATCACTCTTTTGTACATATGTTTCAAAAGGAAATACTTCATAATCAGAATGCCTCTCACCGTGACCTCTTCCCTCACACCCTCCTTTCCAACCAACCCAGGCACGAAGCAGTTCAAATACTCAAACTTAACAAGTTATTACACTTAGCAAGAATGCATCAATTTTACATAATGATATAAATCACATGATACATTGAAAAGAGACAGGACTAAAAACTTTGTTAAATAGTACATTTCTTTCAATTACCTTTTTTTAAAATCACAAAAAAAATCGCACATTTTCAATTCAAGATAATCTTTTTTTTCACATATCAAAGATATCATCACCCCTTAAAAATACATTCTCTTCATCTATTTAAACCACTCTGTGAAACTTTCATAGAAGATGAAAAATTCACCAGAATTTTCACGGAAAAATAGAGCAAAACTCCATTTCCCTATAAAATTTCACACTCTTCTACTTCACTAAAATCTAAAAGTAAAAATCATATACGCCAGGGAAATAGTTCCCTTGTAAGTTATGAAAAATCAGGAGGGACCTGAAAACATGCCTTTAACTTACCTTCATTACTAATATTCTTATTTGTAATAAAAAAATAAAAGAGCTATTTACTGACTGTGCCCATAAGAACTCAACTCTCCACTCTCAAGTAAAACCAGTGAGGGGCGCCTGGGTGGCTCAGTAAGTTAAGCGTCTGACTTTGGCTCACGGTTTGAGTTCGAGCCCTGTGTCAGGCTCTGTGCTGACCACTGAGATTGGAGCCTGCTTCGGACTCTGTCTCCCCCTCTCTCTCTGACCGTCCCCCACTCACACTCTCTCTCTCTCTCTCTCTCTCTCTCTCAAAAATAAACATTAAAAAAAATTTTTTTAATAAAAAAACAACAAAAATGAGGTAAAATCAGTGATCCTTACTGAACACTATCCTACACTTTACATTTTAACATAAATATTATTAGAGAGATTTAATATCTCAATATGAACCCAGCAATTCCACTCCTAGGTATATTAACTAAAAAACTAAAAGCAGGGATTCAAATGTATATTTGCATACCAATACTTGCAGCAGCTTTATTCACAACAGTCAAAAGGTGTAAACAACCTACATATCGAATAGACCAATAGGTAAACAAAACGCAGTATACACATACAATGGAATATCATTCCGCCATAAAAAAGGAATGAAATTTTGACACATGCTACAACATGGAAGAACCTTGAGGACATTATGTTGAGTCAAATAAGCCAGACACAAAAGGGCAAAGACCGTATGACTGCATTTATGTGAGGTACTTACAAAAGGCAAATTCACAGAATAGATATTTTGGGGGATAAGCAGGTGGAGGGTAGGGCAGGATGGGGAATTAATCTTTGTGGGCACAGAGTTTCTGTTTGGGATGATGAAAACATTCTGGAAATGGCTGGTGATGATGGATGATACACAACACCATGAATGTACTTAATGCCATGGAATTGTACATTTAAAAAAAGGTTAAAATGGTACGTTTTTCCACAAGAGAAAAAATGCCTAAAAATTTCCACTATGAAGTATTAGAAAGAATATTCTACATGAATTGTTATATAGACTATTAGTGTACCAAATGAATATACCATCATCATCTTCTAAACTCCATTTTTTCCCTTGTTTCATCTCTTCAATTTCCTTTTTTAGTTCCCCTATGTTTTCCATGGCCTTTTTACGTTGCTCCTCTCGCCATTTTTCTACTCGTTCTTTTCGCTTCCTCATTTCTTCTTCCAGCTTATTCTGATCAAAGTTCTTGGGGGGGGGGGGGGGACAAGAGAGACAGTGAGAGAAGGAAACAAAGATTAACAACTTTATTTCAGCAATATTCCAAATAACTTTTTCAAAGTATAAGAAAGGAAAAGGAAAAACATGTATTTACAAACTCCTTAGTTTAGAAAAGATTTAGATCACACATCTTTTAAACATATCCACAAATACACCAGCAAAATGAATTCATAACAAAAAGCATCTTCAACTAAGAAAGCAGACAGACTGGGGCGCCTGGGTGGCGCAGTCGGTTAAGTGTCCGACTTCAACCAGGTCACGATCTCGCGGTCCCTGAGTTCAAGCCCCGCGTCAGGCTCTGGGCTGATGGCTCAGAGCCTGGAGCCTGTTTCCGATTCTGTGTCTCCCTCTCTCTCTGCCCCTCCCCCGTTCATGCTCTGTCTCTCTCTGTCCCAAAAATAAATAAACGTTGAAAAAAAAAAATTTTTTTTGAAAAAAAAAAAAAGAAAGCAGAGAGACTTCAAAAACCATAATCTAATCTCTTTTTCATTACATCAAAATACACACAGGAATTCACTTTCTTCCTCAACTAGAAACTAGATAAATAAACACGCAAAATTCCCTAGTTGTCAGTTATTGTCAACTTCAAATCCTCTAAACTCCTCTTAAACTGCCACCATGAAAAAGAAATTTTCTATTAGAAATTAATGAGTAAGGGAAAGCTATGTACCAACATGATTAAAAAGCTTTGGTCATAGGGGGCACCTGGGTGACTCAGTTGGTTAAGTGTCCAACTCGTGATTTTGGCTCAGGTCATGATTTCACAGGTTCAAGAGATCCAGCCATGCATCAGGCTCTATGCTGACAATGCAGAGAGTGTTTGGGATTCTCTACTCATTCTCTCTCTATGCCCCTCTGCCCACCCCACAAAAGAAACAAAAAACATTAAAAATATATTTAAAAACAAAAAAACAACCAGCTTTTGTGTTTAGCCTTTATGTTTAAGTTTCCTAGAAACAGCCTTTGTAAAGGCTTTATCCAGGGACACCTGGGTGGCTCAGTCAGTTAAACGACCAACTCTTGATTTCACCTCAGGTCATAGTATGGCAGTTGTGAGTTCAAGCCCCATATCAGGCTCTATACTGAAACTCAGGACCTGGAGCCTGCTTTGGATTCTGTTTCTCCCTTTCTCTATGCCCCTTCCTTGTTCGTGCTCTCTCTAGCTCTCAAAAATAAACATTTAAAAATGAATAAATAAATAATTTTTTTTAAGTTCAAAATACATAGCAATAAAAAAAAACAACAATCTGTGATTACAGAAACAAGCTTGATATTATACAATTATTTGTTAGTAAACATACACCAGCATCTTTTTCTTTTTCATCTTCCTTGTCATCTTTGTCTTTTTTCTTCTCTTTAGAACTTTCCCCACTATCTGTTTTCTCTTTGGACCTAGACCTACAAAAAAAAGAAAAAAAGAAACATCATCTATTTGTATTCAGAAACATTCACATTTAAAAATTTTTTTTTAATTTTTTTATAATTTTTATTTTTGAGAGAAAGAGAGACAGAGTGTGAGCAGGGGAGGGTCAGAAAGACAGGAAGACACAGAATCTAAAGCAGGCTCCACGTGCTGAGCTGTCAGCACAAAGCCCGATGCAGGGCTTGAACTGACAAACTGCAACATCATGACCTGAGCTGAAGTGGGACGCTCAACCGAACTGAGCCACCCACACACCCCTTAAAATATTTGTAAAGACCTGCATTTTACTTTTTTTTTTAAAGTTTATTTATTTATTTTGAGAGAGACAGAGGCACCATGAGTGTGGGAGGAGCAGAGAGAGAGGAAGAGAGAATCCCAAGCAGGATCCACACCGACAGCATGGAGCCTGATGCAGGGCTCAAACCCACGAACCGAACCCACAAGATCATGACCTCAGCTGAAATCAAGAGTCAGATGCTTAAATGACTGAGCCACCCAGGTGCCCCGACCTGCATTTTACATTTAACTTCTGAGAGTCAATTTCACTTTCATATTACGTTAATAAACATCCTGGAAATATAATGAAAACTTAATCCTATAAGTAGCAACAAATACCATTAATTATTAAATATTTGGCAATTTGCCCAAGAAAAAGTGGACATATCACATAAAAATAATTACAAAATTTAAATAGGAGGTAAAATTTGACACACAAAGAAATATACCAAAACATTAATATTCTACAAGATAATTTGGTATGTAATAATGTTTAAAACCCCAATAGACGTGCATTTTCCCCTATGTATGATATCTTATAATGAATAAAATTTCTTATTTTAATGCAATCATTTCAGTCTACTTTTACACCCCTTATAATTGGTGCTTTTAAAAGTACATTAGAGGAGCGCCTGGGTGGCTCAGTCTGTTAAGCGGCCGACTTCGACTCAGGTCATGATTTCACGGTCAGTGAGTTCGAGCCCCGCGTCGGGCTCTGTGCTGACAGCTCAGGGCCTGGAGCCTGTTCAGATTCTGTGTCTCCCTCTCTCTGACCCTCCCCTGTTCATGATCTGTCTCTCTCCATCTCAAAAATAAATAAACGTTAAAAAAAAAAAAAAAGTAAAAAGAAAAAGTACATTAGAGGGGCAGCTGGGTGGCTCAGTCAGTTGAGCATTCAACTTTGCCTAAGGTCATGATCTCACAGTTTGTGCGCGTCGGGCTCTGTGCTGATAGCACAGAGCCTGAAGCCTGCTTTGGATTCTGTGTCCCCCTCTCTCTCTGCTCCTCCCCCATTCATGTTCTGTCTCTCTGTCTCTCAAAAATAATAAAAATTAAAAAAAAAAAAAAGATTGTTTATGCCATTGCATTTCTAATTTTTCAATCAGTTTGTCAAATACTTTTCTATCCATGTATGCTAAGAACCAGAAAAGACCCTAAATAGCAACAACAATCTTCAAAAAGAAAACCAAAGCAGGAGGCATCACAGTCCTGGACTTTAGGCTGTATTAGAAAGCTGTAATCATCAAGACAGTATGGTACTGGCACAAAAACAGACCCTCAGATCAATGGAACAGAATAGAGAACCCAGAAATGGACCCACACATGTATGGCCAACTCATCTTTGACAAAGCAGGAAAGAATATCCAATGGAATAAAGACAGTCTCTTCAGCAAATGGTGCTGGGAAAACTGGACAGCGACATGCAGAAAAATGAACCTGGACCACTTTCTTACACCATACACGAAAATAAACTCAAAATGGATGAAAGACCTAAATGTAAGGCAGGAAGCCATCAAAATCCTCGAGGAGAAAGCAGGCAAAAACCTCTTTGACCTCGGCCTCAGCAACTTCTTACTCAACACATCTCTGGAGGCAAGGGAAACAAAAGCAAACATGAACTATTGGGACCTCATCAAAATAAAAAGCTCCTACACCACAAAGGAAACAATCAGCAAAACGAAAAGGCAACCGACGGGATGGGAAAAGATACTTGCAAACAACATTATTAGATAAAGGGTTAGTATCCAAAATCCGTAAAGAACTTCTCAAACTCAACACCCAAAAAACAAATAATCGAGTGAAGAAATGGGCAAAAGACATGAATAGACACTTCTCCAAAGAAGACATCCAGATGGCCAACCGACACGTGAAAAAATGCTCAACATCACTCATCATTAGGGAAATACAAATCAAAACCACAATAAGATACCACCTCACACCTGTCAGAATGGCTAACATCAACAACTCAGGCAACAACAGATGTTGGCGAGGATGAGGAGAAAGAGGATCTCTTTGCATTGTTGGTGGCAATGCAAGCTGATGCAGCCACTCTGGAAAACAGTATGGAGTTTCCTCAAAAAATTAAAATTAGAACTACCCTACAACCTAGCAATTGCACTACTAGGTATGTATCCAAGAGATACAGGTATGCTGTTTCGAAGGGGCACATGCACCCCAATGTTTATAGCAGCACTATCGACAATAGCCAAAGTATGGAAAGAGCCCAAATGTCCATGGATGGATGAATGGATAAAGAAGATGTGGTATATCTATACAATGGAGTATTACTCGGCAACCAAAAAGAATGACATCTTGCCATTTGCAACTACGTGGATGGAACTAGAGGGTATTATGCTAAGCGAAATTAGAGAAAGACAACTATCATATGACTTCACTCATATGAGGACTCTAGATGAACATAAGGGGCAAAAACATAAGAGACTCTTAAATATGGAGAACAAACAAAAGGTTACTAGAGGGGCTATGGGAGAGGGGATGGGCTAAATGGGTAAGGGGCATTAAGGAACCTACTCCTAAAAGCATTGTTGCACTACATGCTAATGTGGATGTAAACTAAAAAAATAAAGATTTTTTAAAAAATTTTAAGAAAACACAAAAAACACTTTTCTGAATCTACTTAAATAACTAAGAATTTTCACTTTGGCTCTTACTAATATAAAGTATTACAATGATACATTTTCTTTTTTTTTCAACGTTTATTTATTTTTGGGACAGAGAGAGACAGAGCATGAACGGGGGAGGGGCAGAGAGAGGGAGACACAGAATCGGAAACAGGCTCCAGGCTCTGAGCCATCAGCCCAGAGCCCGACGCGGGGCTCGAACTCACGGACCGCGAGATCGTGACCTGGCTGAAGTCGGACGCTTAACCGACTGCGCCACCCAGGCGCCCCCAATGATACATTTTCTAATGTTAAACTAATCTTCCATTTCTGGAATAAAGCCAACTAAGTCATAATTATTTTTTTTTACATATGGTTGGATTTGATATAATATTTATGTTTAGAATGAGTATAGCCTATAATTTTCTCACACTGCCCTTGTCAGGTTTTAATATCTACATTCTTCTCAATACACAAAATGAATCGAGAAATGTTTCTTCTTTCTTAAGTCTCTGTTCATCAAAAGTATCATTGCAGAGTGAAAAGACAAACTACAGAGTAAGAGAATATATTTGCCATTCATAAAAATGACAGTAAACAACCATCCAGGATATTTAAAAATAACAACAAAAACTTCCTATGAATCAATTTTTAAAGAAACAACCCAACAGAAAAATAAGCAAAAAGATTTTTAACATACTTCAGAAAAGAAGAAATTCAAATGACAAGCAAACATATGAAAAGATGTTCAACCTCACTGGTAGAGAAATACAAATTAAAACCACAATGATATTGGTATAACATATCTAACCAGTTAGCAAAAATCAGAAGGACTGACAATACCAAATACTAGGAAGGGTA